>NC_135236.1:634407008-639207008 GCF_051348905.1 Ranitomeya variabilis | reverse complement strand
GCTACGACGTACGATTCTCAGCAGGGTCCCTGATCGCTGCTGCGTGTCAGACACAGCGATATCGTATGGATATCGCTGGAACGTCACGGATCGTACCGTCGTAGCGACAAAAGTGCCACTGTGTGACAGTACCCTAACTTTTATCGTATGTACAATTCAACTGTGGCTGGGTCTTCAATGGCCCGAAAACAAAGCCAGGGCAACTAAGGAGTGGCTCCATAAGAAGTATTTCAAGGTCCTGGAGTAGCCTAGCCAGTCTCCAGATCTGAACCCAATAGAAAATCTTTGAAGGGAGCTGAAACTAAGGGTATGTGCACACGTCAGGATTTCTTGCAGAAATTTCCTGAAGAAAACCGGACATTTTCTGCAAGAAATCCGCATGTTTCTTTTCGCGTTTTTTTTCCCGTTTTTTCTGCTTTTTTTTAGCATTTTGCAAGCGTAATTAGCTTGCAGAATGCTAAAGTTTTCCAAGCGATCTGTAGCATTGCTTGGAAAACTGATTGACAGGTTGGTCACACTTGTCAAACATAGTGCGTGACAAGTGTGACCAACTTTTTACTATAGATGCAGCATCAATAGTAAAAAGATATAATGTTAAAAATAATAATAAAAAAAAGTTATACTCACCCTCTGATGGCCCCCGAGCTCCTCAGCTGTTGGTTTGTGTGCAGGACCTGCGATGACGTCGCGGTCATGTGACCGCGACGTCATCGCCGGTCCTTCACACAGAGCATCTATAGGAACGGAAGAGAGAGCATGCACCGATGAGAGGCGGGAAGACTCCGGGGCCATCAGAGGGTGAGTATATCACTATTTATTTTAATTCTTTTTTTTTTTTTTTTAATTTACCAATTATATGGTGCCCAGTCCGTGGAGGAAAGTCTCCTCTCCTCCAACCTGGGTACCAACCGCACATGATCTGCTTACTTCTCGCATGGTGGGCATAGCCCCATGCGGGAAGTAAGCAGATCAATGCATTCCTAGGTGTGCGGAATCCCCGCAATTCCGCAAATTAATGAACATGTTGCTTTTTTTTCTGCAATGCGATTTTTTCGCGGAAAAAAATGCAACATTTGCACAAGATATACGGAATACACTGAAAATAATGGGAGGCATTTGTAAGGGTTTTTTTTTCGCGATTTTATCGCGTTTTATAGCGAAAAAAAACGCAAAAAATCCTGAACGTGTGCACCTACCCTAAATGTTGTCCAGCGATAGCCCCGAAACCTGAAAGATCTGGAGAAGATTTGTATGGAGGAGTGGGACAAACTTGTATGTGCAAACTTGGTCAAGAAGTACAGGAAACCTCTGACCTCTAATTGCAAACAAAAGGTTTCTATACCAAATATTAAAGTTCTGCTTTTCTATTGTATCAAAAACTTATTTTATGCAATAAAATACAAATTAATTATGTAAAAATCATACAATGCGATTTATTTATTTATTTTTTTTAAGATTCTCTGTGAAGTGAAGTGTACCTACGATAAAAATTACAGATCTCTACATTCTTTGTAGGTGGGAAAACATGAAAAATCTGCAATGTATCACTTATTTTCCCCACTGTATCTGTCACCCATAATCCCCTATATCTAGGTTATTCTGCTAATCAGGCCTATGACTAGTCTTCATCTCGCCAGATGTAGATAGACGGTGAAACAACAGTTATCACAAAGTGAAGAGAAAACATTCTGTACTATAAAAGATTACAGAATACAGAGCTCACCGGACCGGAACAAAAGGTTTAGCCACATCAAAACTTTCCCATTACAACATCAATAGTACAATAGGCTTCTTTTCATCTCGTTATCCGCAATAACATCGTTAGGAACACTTACGGAGTCACTACCAAGGAATATTTGCCAACTAATGTCAATAATAAGATTAGTCCTGCAACACCCACTCTCACAAAATCTGGTGCAAGCACCTTCTACCCTTTCATGGAGCTTCTACACAATTACACTTAACACCCGACCCCAGACCGCAATGTAAAACTTATGTAGCTCCATCCCTAAGGAATGAAAATAAATCACCAAGACATGGTGGAATCTGCTTCCTCTGATGCAGCAATGACAAGTTCATTAAACACTTATTGAATGAAGATGGATTGAGTCATCGAAAGACGTTGCTGCAATATAAACCTGACGGTTCCCAAGGATAACAGAGATTGTGCAGCAACTGACCTGAATAGTTTGATAATAATAACCTATACCTGGAACATTCCCGAAGCTCATTATTACAGAGGACATTCATACATATGTATAAAAGAAAAGTCTTTAGAAGTTCTCGGAACTAGAGATCAGAATAAAAATAAAAAAAATCTATGCCTTCACGACTACGTTTTTGAAGATCTCCACTGAAAAACACCTACAGTCAACCGGTTGTCAGATTTAATTGGCTGCTTAAAGGGAACTGCTAGCATTTTAAGTGTTATTTATTGGGTATGACGATTGGTCATGGACAGGTTTCGAATCAACTCAAGACCCCCCCACTCATACATTCCTACAGATTCCAGCACTCCTAAAAAAAAGTTCTACTTCCCATAACCAGATAATGCATTTCAAAAGACGTTTATGGGATTAGGACATTTATAGGTCTTAAAATATCAGACAAGTAGTGGTCTAACTCTCAACATCGCCATGGTCAGCTGTTTGAAGGAGCTGTGGCACTGTCCCCTTAATCATGTAGTGGTCACAGCTCCATACATTCTATAGTGGTGGGGTCTGGTTTAGTGATGAGATAGCGTGCTGGGATAAGGCGTTATCAGACCATGCTCGATTGCTAACCGAGTGTCTTCGGCGTGCTTGAATAATATGTTCGGGTCCCCGTGGCTCCATGTCTAGACAGCTGCAACACATGCAGAGATTATCTGGTAGGCAATCCATGCATGTATTGCAGCTGTCAGCAACGAGACATGGAACCGCGGAGACTTGAACATATTATTCGAGCACGCCGAAGACACTCGGTTAGCACCCAAGAATGCTCAGATAACAGCTTATCCCAGCACGTTCGCTCATCAGTAACCTGGTTCTGCAGCTCAGTCACATTCACCAAAGCCGCAATAGGCTACAATACAAGACCATCCCCTCATTAAGCCGATAAGGGGTGCCAGAAGTCACCACAACCATCTAATATAGATCCGGGGCTTGAAATGAACCCTATATATCAATGTATAAAACTTAACAGTTGAGACGTTTGTTCGAACATGCTCTGCGCGTTTATCTCCAGGCTTAGAGTTTGGTGTAAATAGCTCGATTTTACATGCACCATTCGAAGATTCCAAGTTAATAAATCAAAGTTTAAGACTTTCAAAGATGAGCCAAAGATGAGTAGCTAGAATGTCTCGCTCTTTCGTGGAGCCGGCACGTCTGTGCTTTAGCAAGAGCAGCAAAATTATGTTAATTGTCACCATGTAAATGTGTCAATACCCCTGTAGTGGTGCTGCAGGGAAATTAAACAATTGTCACCAGGTGTTGCTGCACACCATGAGATTAGGTTATTTTTGAGAAATTCATCTGGATTTAAAGCTTTTTACATAAAACGAAAGCTCCTTGAGTGCAAACGGACAACCAACGTGGACTAAACTCCTAGCCTTAAAATTAGAAAATAATGTTGGAAATTAATTTAAGAAGAACCTGTTACTAGATTAATGCAGCCCAATCGTGAACATGAGCCAGGCTGCATGATAGCCAGACCAAGAAAGAATAGTTAAAGGCAGCCGGGGACCAAAGCGGAGTAGGGACTACAGCAAAAGACTGATTCAGCCCCCAATTCGGCTTCTATCGGCCCCAGGTGATTGACCGATCTTTCAAAGTTACACAAAATGAGAGACCTGTCTAATCAACTGGAATGGGGGGTAGAAGCCGACAAAAGGCTATGGTGGATGAGTTACTTCTCTCCCTACAGTCCCTGATTGGCTTTTCAAACCATTAATATTTTCTGTGAACCGAGATTTTTAGTGCTTGAAGAAGCATGACTAGTGACAAGGTGCCTTTATAAAAAAAAAAAGGAATCTGTCAGCAAGTTTTTGCATGAGGTAAGTGGCAAGACACTGATCTCAGCTATGTGTCACTTACTAGATTGTGTGCGGTTTCAACACAATGAGCGTTTTATCAGCAGGTGAATATCCCTACAGGACTACAGCACACGTGTATCCTGGTCCGATCACAAAACACCAGAACTGACTAGTAACTTGCTGTCAATACGCAGTGTACACAAAGCTGTGGCGTGGGAGGGGGAAGCTTTCTCAGATCTGATGCATATTACATTCTGATTGTATCACAACTGTAAACCAAGTGATAATTTGCTTGACTAAGGGTCCCTGTCCCTACATTATGCTGCTGTCAGATGAGGTAGCAAAAGCTTTAAAGCTTTTCCGTGGATTTGGGGCTGAATTTCCTAGCTGTGCGTTAGAAATGAGATTGTACTGACAATCATTTGCAATATATGTCCCCGGTTCCCAGTTAAAAAAACGGACGCTCATTTTCTTCAGCAGAAAGTGTCCGATTCTGTAAAATTAGGATTTATAGAATCAATTAAAAAAGTTAAATCCTGACAACAGTGTCAAGGATGCGCACAATGCTAAATAAGTCATACATGGAGGGGGAAAGACGACGTAGAGTGAACCTGCCATTACCTCCGTCTGTAGGATCTGCAAGCAAGGTAGCCTCGGGCAGCGAATCACTCCAGTGTGGTGTGGGAAAGATAGTCCCCAGCGATGCTCATACCCAGAAACTATGACAAAGCTGTCAACTGCGCTTTGTGTCACAGCAAGTGATATTAATCAGTGGGCTGTGCGCTATCACAGCCCTAAGCCATGGTAATAATACAGCACTGCTTTTTGCCTTTGTTTGACAGCGCCATGCAAACTGTTTGTTTTATCAAGTTTTATGCAAATGAGACAAATTAAAAATGCCGTTCAACCTAAAGCCTTGTAGATCGTATTTGGCGGTGCAATTAGGACGAAGTAGGAAAAGGTTTTCATAGGATAGGTCCTTCTCCCTCTGCTGGAATCAAGCCCTGGAAAGGGTCTCCGATGCCGCTGGTTGTCGGGTTTCCAGTTTTAACTACTTTATGGTTTCCTTTAGCAGCCGGTTTGGGTTGACTACAGCGTCCTTCAAGGGTGTGATGGACAGGAAGTGTTGGAGAAGGGCTGGTCCTTATGATCACTGGAAGATAGTGAATCCTTCAGGAACCTTTTTTCATACACTGAATGATAATGTAACTTATTAAAAAAAAGTTTTAGAATATATCAGGACTGTGGAGTCGGAGTCCATTTTGGTGGAGTCGGAGTCAGTGTCATGGAAATTGAGGAGTCAGAGGTTTCGCTTACTGACTTCACAGCCCTGGGATAGAATATCTTCAATTGCACCTCATGCTACACACATTATTGTTCTATTTTTTTGAAAATGAAACTTTTTACATAATTTTTTAAACCCAAAATGGATCTATAAGGACGATCAAATCCATGTTGCCGGGAAGTCAACATGCCTAGAAAGGTCAGTGTCACTTTTTGATTTATGGAAGTGAATTACCAAGGAAACTTCAGAGGCCTGGTGACTCTATTCTTGGTCTGTGGCCATCAAACTCGGATGTACATGGTGCCTTTTTACTTTACAGATTTGACCACCAAAAAACAGCTGGAAAAAAAATCTGTATAAGCTACAAGAAAAAAAAACAGTCCAAAATATGCCAAAAACACAAAAGTTTAATATACATAAATTAATAATTCAAAGAAATACAGAAAAATATACATGGGTTTTATCTGGGTAGAGTGTGATTAAATCCGTGGGTGTTAAAAAAAAGAGGCCCGAGTGTAGGTCAGGATCAAATTTTAAAGTGCACAAAAAAAAAAAAAAAAAAAAAGAGGGGTTTTATCTCATTGTAGAGACTCATGAAAAACATGTCGAATGTCTATACGTAGTGAACATCTCATGTACATTGATGGTAAACAAGTGACCAGTTATGGAGGCAAATACTTAAACATTCAGTGTAACATGTCTCTGGGTCCTTGTTACGCACTGTGCATGTTACAAATAGTATTAGTAATACAGGGAGTAATAACCCATTTCAGTAGTCCATCCTATCTAGACCACGGCCACACTCCCCCAACGCGCGTTTCGCGGCAAATGTCGGTGTGTGAGGAAGTGACATTTAACGTGAAACGCACATCTCGATTCTCCACAATGGAATAAAACCCCTCTTTTTGCTTGCACTTTAAAATTTGACCTACACTTCGGCCTCTCTTTACACCCACAGATTTAATCACACTCTACCCAGATAAAACCCATGTATATTTTTTCTGTAATTCTTTTAGTTATTAATTTATGTATATTAATAAACTTGTATTTTTGGCATATTGTGGACTCTGTTTTCTCTTTCTTTTGCATAATACGGAGAGACGCCAATCGCATGGGTATATGAAAATACATTACTGGTATTACCTGTACAAATACTGGTTTGCAGCCCTGGGGTCAAATCCCACCAAGGACAACATCTGCAAGGAGTTTGTATGTTCTCCCCGTGTTTTGCGTGGGTTTCCTCCGAGTTCAGGCCACACTCCAAAGACATACTGATCGGGTATTTAGATGTGTGAAAGGAAAACATTTCACATTTCTACTACACTAATGGCTTCTGACTACAATTTTTTTTTCCCTCTCTACCAAAATGGTATTGTTCATCAAGTTCTTGGCGATTGATTTGTGTAAGAGTATTGATTTAAAGGGGTTTTCTCTTTATTTTTATTTTTTTAAACCACAATTTAAGATAAAGTATACTCGCCTTACAACGGATGCCCCATCACTCCTCTTTCATCTGTCTTGGTACATCCAGTAATGTCCATTTTGGGCATGTGACTACTGCAACCAATCTCCAATTACAGTGGCAGCCAGTGATTGGCTGCAGCGGTAGCATGGGCATCAAACAGGAAGTATAGAGCAACGTTGAAGAGGGAGCAATAAGGAATCAGTAGGGTGAGTATGCTTTATTAATTTTAGAGTTTTCTATTTGATTTAACCCACCACAAAAATAACAAACCTGTAGATCTAGATGGAGACTCTAGATATTCTCAGGAAAGACAAATGTAGTGTGTTAGTGTGTTTGGGTACTAACATTAACAAACGGGTTTGATTTTATTTTTTTTACGTTGCTGCTCGGTATAGGATAACGCAACAGTTCTCGACAATCTAGACCTGTCGATAAAACAAACGGATCTTTCCATAAAAGTCTCAGTTTTTCTAGAAACCAAAATGCATTCTGTGAATTAGCATTTAGTCCATTAGGATGACTTCCATTACGAGTGAAAAAGACCTATAATATCCACTAATATGCTTCTAAGTGTGCCTTCCTCCCCTTCCTGGCCTTAATTGCAGCAGTTGGACACGAAGGAAAGCCGTGTATGCTTCACCAGGCACTCAGCGAAGCCTCTGGGGAGTTTCCATTCCATATTCAAAGTCCACATCTAATAGCCCTAGCCATTCAATCTTTCCACGGAATTAAAAATAAAAAAAAAAATTAAATAAAAAAAAAAAAAGACACACAAAAGACAAAGAAAAAACACTGAAATGTATAGTTAAAAAAAAAGCAAAAAAAACTTTATTCACAAACGATATTCACAGTGTTCAAGGTACAAAGTAGATAAATTGAGGTTAGACAACGCTATTTCTTCATAGCATAAATACAAACACAAGTGACGCCGCTTACAGAAAGTGTAAGGAGCCGATTGTATAACTCATTGTGCAAACATTTTTCTTCCTTTATATACATTCCAGTGAATAAGGCTGAATTTTGTGCACGCTAGCCTCAAGCTATTGGCCGTTCCTACAGTAAAGATCATGCAGGTAGAATATGCCGTCCTATGCCTGCGGAATAATACTGACAAACTTTTCAAAAACGGTTTTGTTTATCAAAATAACTTTTGTGGGTTTAAACTCTTTAAAAAGCAATTTTTCCTTTCCAAAATACATTTTATTTAACAGATGTTGGAATAAAAAGACAATTCTAAACAATTGGATGTGTAAAAAAAAATAAATAAAAATGTTCCTGTGCTGCAATAATCTTATAAATGTGCCCCTGCTATGTACTGTGTAATGGCCATGTCTGATCGTACAGGAACATGATCTGATCATACCACATCTACCTTGCAGGGGAGGACGGAAAAAGAGAGTATACAGACAGGACAGCACGGGGTCACAGCTGATGCTTTCTGTGATCACATGCTGTCCTGTCTGTATACTCATCTTCTACAGCCCAAGACCTGACCATGTTCCTACACGGTCAGACACAGCCATTACACAGTATTTTTTTTTTTTTTTTTTTTAACCACCAACTGTTCATTTTTTTATTCCAAGATTGATTAAAATGTACTTAGTGGGAAAACCTCCAAGCAAAAGGCACAATAAAATGACTAAAGGTCTCCTGTGTACTATGCGTCCCTCCATAACAGTATAACACGTACTTACTTAGCAAACTTTTAGATTTTTTATCTTATTTTTTAAATTTTTTAATAAGCCTACATTCTCCAGGTTGACGTTTTTCAACTTAAGGCTTGTTTTGTACTGTCAGAAGGTCATCATCTCCACACGGATTAAGGTAGGCAGAACTTGCCAACCATCTTATGTGAGGGGAAAGGGGAAAAGGCTGCCAACTTTCTCCATTTGTCAAGGAAATGAAGGCAGTCAGAATGTTCAATTCCAGAGCCTTTTAGGTTTTTTTAGACGGTAAGAAGCTGCCAGATCTGTATGGCAGCGGCTTTCTCCCCTCCCTCAAATAAAAATCCATGAACATTTGGCAGAGTCAATCCACTGGTGTGTATGTGGGAATGTAGAGCGGGGACAACAGTTTTAGCAGATGTAGCTTCAAAACAGGTTGGAGACCACTGCGCCAAATCAGGACAAAGCCCAGGGAAAAAAAAAATGGTGTTTTAGGTATATATTAAAAAAGGCCAAATACGCTCCTGAAGACGAAAGGACTATTTTAAAAAGACTAAGGATTGTGGGGAGGCTGAAATCTTTTTGGCAGAAGTTTAGCTTTAGCCGTCTTCTGTTTTCAGTTTTATACAAAACACAAAATAAGCAAATTTGCAATATTAAAACAAAATTTTAAAATATATATACACACACACACATTTCAAGTTGGTCCTGAAGGGACTTTTTAGAAAAGAAAGAAAAACAATAATTTGGCACTTCTAAAGTGTGCACCTTAACAAATATATTCAGTTTGTTTTAGACATTGCTATAATCCTTCATTTTTATTAACATACATAAAAAGGTTGGCTTTAGTAAACAAAGCTATAATATCCAGCAAATTTACTGGCTTGAAAAGGCACCAGCCTTCAAACTTACAAAGTTTTCCCATTCGCAACACCATTAAACATTAGGGCACCTTGGCACTTGTACGAGTTTATATGGCAAGTTAAGTAAGACAATTTTAATTGTACTCTCAAAAACAACCCTATAATACCCCGGGAAGGTAACAAAGAGCCCTTTTTATCACCCTCATTGAAAAAGTTTTACGACAGTCTCTTATTTTCTAGTGCGGAGAAAACTTTGCACTTCAGACTGGAGAAACTTTGTGTAGAAACTAAAAACTTCATTAGGATTTCAATTCTTTGGCGCTTTCAGTTAGTAACTTAGGATGTGAAAATATCTTTCTTGGCCAAATGTTCCTATGTCTGTGCAGTTAGAGACAGAAGGTTAGTAACATCATCATGCAACTTGGGTCATAAATCACACTAATCGCGCTCACCTTCTTAAGCACTTTACATTAATGTCCCTGTCCCCAAAAGGTTGACTTCACGGATACCCTTCTTTGCCCATTGTCATATGGTTTCAATGGGTTGAGCTTTAGCTTGGGATGGTACCTACAGATCCTAAAAGCCATTGCTCTTCTGAGCTACTATTCAGCCATGTGCACACAACGTCTTTTTCGGGAGGATTCCACCCGGAATGTGCCAAATGTTACCGTAAAATGAACATGGGGAACAGTACTGTCAAAACGACATTGTTGTGCATAGTACGGAAACCCAAGAGTGGCATAGCATGCTTACTCAGGCAGCTTCCATCTGGAAACTGTCCGCTCTCTATACTCAACAGTATAGAGCGAGAGCTGCCACCACAGGAATAACGGCAAACCCTTCTAAGGAAATTGACCAAGTTGGAGTTTTCTTGAAGCAGCTTCACCTGGTAAAATTTGGTGACTGTGCCGATATCTAAGTGACAATTTGAATTTGAGACAACTGAATTGAGTGACTGAGTAGCGGGTGGAAGATGCACTTGGTTAGGTAAAGTTGGTGGATAAGGTAGACAGGAACAAGAGAAACGAAGCAAGAGACAAACCATGCAAAAAAAGGAGGAAGCATAAAAGAAAAAAAATATTCATCAAGCTATAAAAGTTAGCAGCATTAATTGCACAAGGCACTCCATGAAAGCCCTCTTAAACACAGCAAGAAGACCTTCTTAGTAGTATCACCCAACACCAAACCAAGACCTCAGCTCATGACCCAAAGGAGAGGCGCAATCTTTACCGCATGCAACCACAACAACGCAGAAGTCACCCAGTAGTTTAGTCAAGTTATAGAATGATTAATTGCTATGCATGTCAAACTCTTTCCCCCTTTCCTTTCATTAAAACCAAATGAAATACTGCAACAAAGCAAGCACAATTAACGTAAAGCCCTTATCCTATGAGGATACAGTGAGAGCCAGCTCACAACATTAACCTAATATATTGAATATAATTCAATTAATCTTTAGCAAGTGTCAGCTAGCAGTGGAATTCCAGCCCATCCTACTATTATATGAATAATTTACCTATAAAATAGATAAACGGCCTCCCTGGACTTGTACATAAGGACTATTATCAGGAAGTGCTGCTGAAAGAACACTGCTAAATTTTCTTTGGTTGAATACAGCAACAGTATTAAACTGTTACCCCACCTGCAGAACAAAATGGAAAAAGGGGAGCAGGTTTCTTCTTCTTCATGCCCACCATACCCACTGACTTAGTTACTCCAACCCCTCATTAGAAGACTGCATCACCATACGTCAGTCCATGCTAGAGTGCCATCGATGGATGCCTCACGTAGGAAGTGGTCGCCTACCTGCTTATGGTTGTATTTCTGGGGATTTGTCCGATAGCTGTAATCCGAGTACTGATCAGACCCAGTGGAAGTGTTGTCCCCAGTGCCAACAAAGGTGTTGGCTGCTGGCAAGTCTTGAACAACTTGGTGCTTCTTGGAGGCAGATGGGGATTGTGGCTGAAGTTGGATGGATGGCAAAGGGGAATTTGAACGGTAGTGACGGCCCAAATCTGGGCTTCCTGGTGGGTAGTTCAAAGGTAGATGGATTCGAGGGCTGTCTCCAACAGAGTCACTCATCAAGTTAAATTTTAGGGACTTTTGTAGTCCAGTTTCTTCATCCTCTTCTACGGGTTTGGGTGGTTTTGGAGACTTGCTTTTCTTTACTTTGATTTTATTTTTATTGTTTTTATTACTCTGTTTTGGGGCATAGAGATCTTTTGTTTCCTTCTTTCCCGCTTGATACCCACTCTTCGCTTCCTTCTGTCGGCAATATCGGACCAAAACAACCACCACAATGACAAGGATAACTGCCATGATGCCAGCAATTACACCAAATACAATGTTTCGCTGTTGCTTATTGCGTTCATATTCTGGATCTCCAGCAATATCGATGTCTAATGGTGTATCCTGGCTGTGACCAAGTAAAGTCTCTACATAGGTCTGGTTTGTCAAAGTTTCATTTATGAAGAAATGGACTAGGGCTGTGCCATGTCTGGAAGGCTTACCGCGATCATTCACCCTTACTACTAGACGATGCAGACCATGATGTTTTCTTAAAATCTGTTTTTCTAGAGTAACCTCACCTCCTGTAGGAGTTATTTGGAATAGGTCAAATGGGTTACCACTTGCAATACTGTAATGAAGTTCAGCATTTATGCCAGTGTCCATATCCTCAGCCCGTACCTTGCTGACTTGCGTACCTGCATGAGTAGAAGGGGTTAGATAAGCGTATGAACTATTTGATGGTACAACAATCACTGGAGCATTATCATTCTCATCAAGAACATTGATAGTCACTCCAACATATGATGAACGGGGAGGGTCCCCTCCATCCACAGCCTTCAAACGGAAAGTATATGTGCTTTGATGCTCCCGGTCGAAGGAGATGCTGGAAAGGATGGTGCCTGTCCCATTCTGGATAACAAATTCTCCACTGTCCGGTTCTACTGAGAGATGGATACGAGCATTTTCCCCTTTGTCGGCATCGATGACAGTGACCATACCAACCGGGCTCAACCTGGGCATATTCTCCATGACTGAGAAATTGTAGCCATTCAGCATGAACTTTGGATCATTGTCATTGCAGTCCAACACTGTAATTACAACTGAGGCCGTGCCTTTTAAGCTTGGTGTGCCCTTGTCAGCAGCTACTACATGGAAATTGTATTGTTCTGTTGACTCCCGATCCAACACAGTGTTAACCCTAATTTGACCAGAGTCCGGGTGAACTGAAAAGATTCCCCGAGTAGTAGGGTCAGCAAGTATAGAATAGGATATTTGAGCGTTGGAGCCACTATCGGCATCACTTGCGCTAACTTCCATCACAAGATCATCAGGTGAATTATTTTCTTTGAAGGTCACTTCCATCAAGCTTTGCGAGAAGATCGGAGCGTTGTCATTCACATCGGTAACTTGCACCTTAAGAGAGTTGGTGCTGGAAAGAGGAGGATTACCAGAATCAACAGCCACAATTTCAATAGTGTATTCTTTCACGGATTCATAGTCCAATGGTGTCGTCGTCTGCAGGAAGTACTTCTTTTTGCTATCAGTTCCAGTGTCGCTGACCTGCTTCAGCTGGAAGGGAACATCTCTAGCCACAACACAAGTCACAGCAGCATTTTCGCCTTCATCAATGTCAGAAACTTGCACCAAGGCCACTGGTGTCTCTACTGGCACATCTTCAGAAATATTTGCGACACCATCTTGATGGGTCACCAGACCAAAGCCTCTGATGTCAATAACTGGCTTGTTATCATTTGTATCACGAATGGTAATTGTGACTTGAGTACGTGCAGATTTTGGGTTGGATCCTTTGTCTTTGGCCACTACAGAGAATCGTAGAGTTCCAATATCTTCACGATCTATAGGACCTTGCACAGATATCAGACCAGTTGACCGGTCTAGGTGTAGTAACCGACGTACAGTATCGGTGGCCTGGTGGAAGGCATAGTCTATCTCTGCATTGGCTCCTTGGTCAGAATCATTGGCCTTAACCTGAAAAACAAGCAAGACAACTCAGTTAAAATGGGTTATTTTTTATTTTTTTTTGGGGGGGTGCAAGTTAGTAAAATGTGTATAAGGTAGACATCCCTCTAGGCTTGCAAGTTAAAATGACGAAATGATAACAAAATGGTAATGCATTTCTACAATAATTAAACTATGTATTTTCTAAAACAAAAATTTTGCTTTCACCACAGTGGCAATAATATTTGACCAATATGCAACATTACAAATGTTCAGAGGGAAAAACTATTTAGCTCTGTTGCGTCATGTACAACAAAATCGAAAAAACAGGAATGCTATGTTTTCCAGATTTGATAACCCAGAATCAATTTTAAGAAATGAATATCTGGCAAAAAGGTCAATGCAGCCATGAAGAGTGAGGGCTTTGCTTTGATCACATATTGATGGTGTCAGAGTCATTCTACCGTGGCAGGCGTGATTTTGAACTAGCTCAAAGAATGCTACTACAATTAAAATGCGGGGCAGAGCTCAGATCAATGGACTACTGAACTGAAAAGGCCTCATTTTCAGACATGTTCAACCCCGTGCAAAAGTGTAAGAGTGTACATCACGTCGAGAAGGGAATGGGAATAAGAGCAGGCCAACAGTAGGATAGTTGTACTGGAAAATATTATATTATAATACATACATGTTCAAACAATTGGACAATATTTACCAAAAAAATTTACCCGATTTCACCACTACTGCCAGTATTTTATATTTCGTCATTTGTTAATATATTCCGCAGAAACCTATAGCAGGCATGGATAGTCACACTATCATTTTCAGGGTACTTTTGCACATGGCATTTTATTTTTATTTTATTTTTTTTGCAGTGTATTTTAAAAGTACCAGCATGGTCAAGAAGATTTCTAAAAATCTACTACAATATAATTGTCTAAGGGTCACTTCCATCTTTCTGTCTGTCCTTCTGTCTGTGTCACAAATATTCAATGGTCGCGGCCTCTGTCTGTCATGGAATCCAAGTCGCTGATTGGTCGCGGCTGTTTCGCCACGACCAATCAGCGACGGCCACAGTCCGGCGGAAAAATGGCCGCTCCGTACTCCGCTCCAGTCTGCCCTCACACAGGGTTAATAGCAGCGGTAACGGACCGCGTTATGCCACAGTGTAATGCAGTCCGTTTCCGCTGTTATTAACCCTGTGTGACCAACTTTTTAGTATTCATGCTGCCTATGCGGCATGAATAGTAAAACGATCTAATGTTAAAAATAATAATAAAAAAAAAAAATCGTTATATACTCACCGTCCGTCGGCCCCCTGATCGACAACAGGCCTTTCCCGTTCGCGACGCTCCGGTGACCGCTCCATGCTGCGATCTCGCAAGATGATACGTCATCATCTCGCGAAACCACAATGCACTCTTGGGACCGGAGAGCACGAGCAGTGTCGGTAACCGCTTCACCGCTTAACTATTTTTTATTTTATTTCCTTTTTTTTTTTTTTTTTTTTTAAATAAGGGGTGTTGGGTTTCAAAAAAAAAAAAAACGCATTGTGTCCATCTACAGGTCTTGAAGCTCCAACCAACTCCTGCTCATGGAGTTAAGCTGTAATACAAGACTTAAGCCATTTAAAAAAAACTTAAAGTGTAGAGCAATTATACACAACCACTTTAGCCTTTAGGTATTTATCGTAATTTACAAATTGAGAAAAAGGCACCAGGAGTGCCTGATAAGTTACTAACACTAGTAAAAAAACAAATGAAGTCAAAGGTGGATATTTTGGAGGGAGTTTGGAATAATACACAGTTGGCTGAAAAGTTGACCTAATCATATCCAGACAGCGAACCCTGGTCCTTTTACTTTGTACATTCCAGGTCAAGGGTCTGTGAACTTTTGGGGGTCCTGGTTTCAAAGCTCTGGCAACAGATGCCATCTTGACAGCTCCAATTTGTTAGAACATGAGAAAGCAGCTAAAAAGGTCATGTGAAGGAAGAGAGGAAAAAAAAAATAAAATATATTCCAGATCCTACAAGTCAAAGTTAAAGAGTTATTTCCCTGATATTAGTCTTTGAATAAACTACCTTCATAAAAACTCACCCAACCTGTTCTAGTTAGGCAGAGGCCCAAGTAGTAATAGAGGTAAGGAATGTAAAAAATCCTGCCGAGCAGTCACCTGGAACTACAGTCACGGCAAAATCAGACCCTAATGGACTGAACTGGTTCTTCCTATATGACCACCAGGAAAAACAAGATTGTTCAGCCCGGAGGAAAGGGCTTTTGTAATGGACGCGTATGTATGTGTTTATACATGCATGCGAACATGAAAGAAATTAAATACACATGTAAATGAGTGAGTACGGAACTGTGAATGAGTGCGAGAGTGAAAAATTATATATATATATATATATATATATATATATATATATATATATATATATATATATATATATATATATATATATCTATATCTATTTGTGATACTACTGATACAATCAAGAATTTTGGAAAAAAGGATTCTACAGATACGAGCTTCTTCGAAACTGGAGGTTGTATCTTCAAACATACATTAAGGAAGAATAAAAAATTAATTAGGTATAAGAGTAACTCAAATAATATCGTCATTTACTGTAGCACAACCAACACTTTAGAAAAAATAAAAACCAAGGCCATTTAATGCCCACCGAAATCAAAATTGGGAATTCTTGGCTGAGAAATCGGCAAATTGCCCGAATGTTGTCCTACCGTGGCCACAAGTCTAAGTATCCAAAAAGGTCGTTTCTCTGCAACTCCATATACTGGGTGTAAATTATCTGCATAACTGAACCATAACATAAGTTAAATCTGGCCTGGGGAAATGTGAGTAATTAGAAGCAATTCGATAATTGCAGATTTTTTTGGGAATGGGAAAGGGACATGTGATCTTCATTAACCTGTATAATACGCAAATAAAAATAGAAAAGAAAAAAAAAAAAAGAAAAATCAAATGTTATTTTAGAAGGAAAGAACTATTAAAAGATGCCGGTGTCCAGATTGCTTTAACTTGATGTTGGCTGTACATCTTACATTAAACATTCTGATCCGAGCAAGGCTTAATCCCTTCAGGTTGTAATCCTGAGCAGAATGGAAGAGCCACTCCATTAGACACACAGGACATACTTTAATTACTTATCTGATGGAAAACAGGTACACATGCTGACAAAGTGTCTTCTACTATTGAACTTCTCTATAAAAAAATAAATTTCGAGAAATGCAATCAGGGAAAGTATAAATCGAACACGTTCTGCTTACCTGGAGTACGGAGTGCCCCATTGGGCTGTTTTCAGGCAGCACCGCTTCATAAGCCATCTTCTCAAACTTGGGAGCATTGTCGTTGGTGTCAAGGACAGAGATCCGCAACAAAGCGCTGCTGGCTCTTGGGGTCTTTCCACCATCTTGGACCTTAATTGTGAGATCATACGAGTCCCTCTGTTCACGGTCAAGACTTCCCATCACGATAAGCTGTGGTTGCTTTTCATCTTGGTCCTCCGCTACCTGCAGTCCAAAAAGCTCATGTGCTTCAGGCCCCACTATCAACTCGTAAGAAGCCACCCCATTCACTCCAGCGTCACGGTCAGTAGCAGCCGGGATTGGAAAAAGCATCCCGATGTTGGTGTTTTCTGGAATGGTGAGGGTAAGAACCGGAGAAGCAAAGTTTGGCGTGTTATCGTTAATGTCCAAAACTTCAATTTGACCATCAAGTAACCGAGGAACTGGAGACATTAAGTCAGTCATGGACACCTCAAACTCCAAGTAGCAGGACTGGCCTGGAAACAAGTTCTGGCATTCTCGGAGCATTTCTCGGTCAATGGCAGTCTCTGTGGTGTAGATATCTCCAGTCTTTCCATCCACGCGGAGGTATGGATGTCCCAACTCCAGCTTATACAGGTGCTTAGAATCCGGATAGCCATAATCAGCAGCTAAGCTTCCGATCAATATATTAGGTGGCTGTTCTTCCTCGACCTTATATTTCACCTGGGTGGAAGATGCAATAAGGGGAAGCTGAAGGAGCAGCCATAAGTAAAAGCAGGAGACTACGCTCTTCATTCTTAGCTTCAACTGGAATGGCCACTCTGCAAAGAAAGCCGGAGAAAAAAAAGGAAAGAGGTTAAGGTCAGAATAACATTCAAGCCAATGAGAAAACAGCCTGAGTATCAATCATTCATATGCTAATCAGAAAAACACGCCGCGGACACCCTGCTGTGGAATGCAGGTGTTGGTTCCCAATTGAAATGCTTAGTCTGACTAGTCAGAGTCAAGGTACAAGGACAAGGGAGAAAAAAAGAAATTATACACACACCCCTTTCAGGTGTTTGTCACATACACCTAGCAATTGTGTCCCTGATATGACATAAAGTAAAGCCACACCTGAGAGATTAGAAACCTTGCAAAATAGGCACCAGGGTAAGAACATGATCAATAATGAGTCAGACGTAACGATGGGATTATAGGCATCAAATCCAACTACGACCTGTGCTAAGAAAGCAGAATAGACTCCCAATTTATTACAATAATATTGCAAGGACAATTCAAAAATATCTGCAAAAAAATAAAAGTAAAACCACCTTAGTATTAAAAAATAAATAAAAATAAAAAAAGATCCATCAAACCACAAAAGTGTTGGGTGAACAAGCTCCACTCAAAATGTAGTTTTTTTTTTTTGTTTGTTTTTTTACAGCTTATGTTTTTGCATCGTTTTTTGGGATGTAAATAACGTGTGTTGTCAACAGTTTAATAAAATCCGTTATAGTCATCAAAAACACTGCAAAAAGGTTTGATGCTTTTTTTCATTTTCTGTGAAAAAACACAAAAAAAAGCTGAAAGAATTGACATGCTGACTTAAAAAAAAAAAAAAAAAAAAAAAAAAATGCTGCAGATCTCAAATTCAGTCAGGAGACCAAAAAAAAGTGTGTGAAGTTTCTCAAGTCTATGCTTATTGGCAGTAATTTAAAAATTGCAAAAAAAATTTTAAACAAATCTGCATGTGAACAATCTTCTCTGCATTCGAGAAAAAAAAAAACGGAAAAAATATGCGCTTAGTGAAATATATATATATTTTTTTTTTTTTAAGGTTATGAATAACATAGAACTAGAAAAAAAAAAAATCTGCAACAATGGCTGCATACATGAAAGACAGTACTGTAGTTTGACAGTTAAGGAAGCCTGTACGCAGGGCTGCGGCGACGTCACAATCCTTCCGTGCCGCCTTTAGCCGGCTCACCTACATCTCAGAAAGCAAAGCCGTGACTGTCACCTGCAGGCTGGCACTGATGGCAGCGGCCGGCACAGTGAAGCCATCTTATACTCCGATCTGCACTGTAATGGGGCTACAGCTTTCCGCAAGCGCTGGAGTATGGACCCTCCCTGCAAACACACGACCTTCGCCCCTGACCTGTGCCCCCCCACACTGCCGACAGTTACCTGCAACACTAAATTGCCTCATTACTGGAGGAGAGGAAAAAATAATAGGGTACAAGTTGCTGCATACGTTATATTTTTCCAGGACAGATTACAAAAAAAAAAAAAAAATGTAATAAATGGTTTTTTTTGTTTATTTATTTATTTTTTTTAAAGACCGGTTGATGCAGTTTAAGGCACAGCCAGAAATAGATCCAGCAAGAAAAATATTTCATTTACATTTTCCCACTTTTTAAAGCCACGCAACGGCGATTTTCTAAAATGAGATCAGTGACAGGCTATAATTACAAACAGGGAATTTATTTTCATTTGCCCCGAGACAAAACTGGTTTCCTAGCGGTGGTGGAACAACAAGCCTCAGCGCACCCTGCCTGCGACTTCCTTACCCAGATCAACAGGTTTCACCTGCCAGTACTCCGAGATCAGCAATCTGCATGCGAGACAGGTGCGAGCGGTGGAATCCCAGGCAACTTACGCACAGTCCCCTCATACTACCTCTAGGAGCCGAGGAAGGAGCCTTCAATCTTATTTAACTCTACCAAACCTCAGATGAGAAGAAGTCAGAAAGCAATACCTCTACGGCGATAATGAGCGAGCGACAGAGCCAGCAGTTGCTGAAGAAGTGTTACTTGCCAGTCCCCTCCCCTGGAGCTTATGCCTCCCTCGTCTGTGTGACAGCCTGAAATCCAGGGCTTTGTGCTATATAATAGGAACCCTAGAGGCTCCCACGGCTACAACTGATCTAGCAGGAGCAGAGGGGGCAACAATGCCAAGCAAGAAACACAAATAGAAAGAACAACCTGGTAAGGGCAGAGTTATCGTACCACCTACATGTGCGAGGAGAATGTTACACGTACCGCATCTGTTCTATTGCAATACACAGTGATTTATACCCTATGGGGAGATCACCATATTTCGTATACACGCACATTAAGCGGTGGTGTAGCGGAGCCGGAATCAGAATTGGTAACCTCTTCACTATAGGGAATAGATGGAACAGGGCTCACATGGTTATACATGGGACATCCACTTTCTTGATCGGTGAATGAACCAGTGGTTGAACCCTCAGCAATCATATTTATCATCAGTAATGCGTTATTTGTGAAGGAACAAGGCAAAGAATTAGACCAGTAACCCGATGGCTTGATACAACCAAGATAATGGCGGAGAAGACCCTGGTGGACCTATGTAGGCTTGCACGAGATCGATCATCCATCAAGTCGCCATGGTTCGCGATCGAGCTGAAGTCAATTTAATAAATGCAGTACCCGACAGAAATGAATAACGCTTGCCACACACTTAAGCCCTCCACTTATACAGACTAATGTTGGCCCACAGTCTAATGAGTATCAGGCCCCCGACAATTGTTGGAAAGTTAAGGATCAGACATGTCCAACCAAGGATTGCCGATCCTTTTGTTCTCAAACCGTTGCCAGACATGTCGGCCAATTGAACACTACCGTTGACGGAAATTGCAAATGGCTGAACAACTGACAGCCACCTAGGCACGCTTTAGATGGCCATCGGCTATGACCGAGGAAGCTATAGAGATTGACCTATTCTTCTGCATGTGAGTGCCCACTCAGCTAAGCAAAATCGGGTTTGGCTGACCATACACATTGTTCATTCGGCGGACAGCTCTCTCTGTCTCTCTCTGTCTCTTTCAACTCCCCGATTCACATGAAGGTTGGAATTGGCCAAAGGTTTATAAGTTTTCACAAACGGAGACTGTGGAAAGCTGCTGCCAATATGGCTCTGGCAGTGGCTTATCCCCATAAAATAAAAAGGGTTGGGTAGTTTTAATTTTAAATACCTATCCATTTTTTGCTTACAGGCTTAAGCCACTGGCAAACTACCAGACATCTGTCAGGGGCGAAATGGGAGGCCCACCCATATACATGAGCCGGTTGGCCAATCCTTCTGATATCAGCTGGTTTTGTCAACATTATTCTAATATGTATTGGGGCAATGAATGTTTTCAGTGGGAGAGAGGGGGGTATAATTTACTGTCGGACTCCTCACCCAAAACAAAAACACTGGACTGCAATGCCGAAATTCAACACTCAATCCTTCTGTCTCCCAAAAGCAAAACATGGACACCCTCGCACATTTAGTCAGCCAGTCCAGTCAAAATCTAAAAGTTAGGCCAATCGTCATCTAATATACATGGTCACTAGTGATGAGAGAACATGCTGGGATAAGGCGTTACCAGAGCATGCTCGTGTGCTAACCGAGTGTCTTCGGTGTGCTCGAATAATATGTTCAAGTCCCCATGGCTGCATGTCTCAGGGCTATTCGACAGCCACAAGACATGGAGGGGAATGGCTGTGTGCAAGGCAATCCCTCCATGTTTTACAGCTGTCAAACAGCCGCAAGCAGGCATGGGGACTGGAACATATTCTTCGAGCATGCCAAAGTCACCCTGTTAGCACCCGAGCACGCTCGGACAACAGCTTATCTGAGCATGTTCGCTCATCACTAATGGGCACCTCAAAGAGGACCAGTCACCTTCCATAAATCAATAATTTTTACATGGCGTAAATGCCAATTGTGATCTTAAAAATCTAGCTTTTGTCTTTTCTTCCTGAACCCATCACTTCCAGACAAACAGCTTCCTCTTCCCCGTATAGAAATAGTCTTCATAGCCGAGTGGGTGTGATCACCAACTCTTCGGTGGGCATCTTCCATGGTGCCACGACCAGTTAGGTAAAAATATATGATTTACATACAAGAAAGAGGGGCCATTATCTCAGGAGTGGAGTGTCGCAGAGACAAAAGAAATACAAAGCCAGATTCAGAAGAACATCAGCATTTAAACTAGGTAATTATATAGCAAGATGAGCCAGAAAAATGGATATACTTCAGCTTGACACAGGCCGTGATGGGGGGGGGGGTGAGGCTGCTTTCGATTTAGGAGCTGTAGATTTTTTAGATATTCTATCTGCACAAGTTCTTCTACTTATCCATCAGCCATATTTTCTTCATGGTAAATTCCACAAGAAAAATGCCGCACAAACAGCGTACAATCAAAACCTTTTCATTTTGTTGCTACTGAATCATCTGAGATGAAGAGTATTGCAGAAAAAAAACAAAAAACCAACGGCCTTGAATCTTCACATTATCAATGCAGATTACACGGAAACTGTGCAGGTGTGATAATCATATGGATAATTACATAAAATGGGATCTCGCTCTCCATCTCAAGATGTTCCTTGGAGACACATGACAACAATCTCAATGAGGAGACCTACATGGTGATGTGCACGGCTTTAAAAATACCTGTTTTTATAAGCGGCAAGTCTGTCCTACCAAGGCCCTTTATTTATGGCAATTCTGTATGGTTCACCATATGGCAGAGCCTATGATGACAACCCCAAAAAAAATCATCATGGCAAACAATAGATTTACCACAATTATTTTCAGTTACTTGAATGGTGACTTCGACCTGATCGCATACTCTTCATCTTACTGCCTGTGGCTGAGACTCTGCTGACGCGAGACTGCCGGAAAAAGGTGAGCTCTGTACTCAGTGACCCCTGGCATTCCCATAGAGAAAGAATGGAGCTGTGGTGCACATGTCCATCCTCAACTCTATTCGGACAGGGTATTTAAGAGCCCCATTCTAAGGATTGTTGGAGGCCCCAGCGGTCGACCAGTGACCGTTTAATAAGTTATTACCTAGCCAATAAATTAGCGATAACTTTAAAAATAATAAAATAAAATGCTCTAGTGTAATGTATGGCTAAAATATTTGTTGCGCACTTTTACTGGAGAGCTTTAGGTGATGCTATTTCGACAAGATGTAATAGCCATATGAATATTTTATATATTTATATATTAAGGCTAAGATCACAAAATTGACAAATATCGGAAATAAAAGTATAGAGAATTTACACTGTGCAGCGTTAAACATGTTGACAGACAGCGCCGTCACCGGTTGGTGATATTAGCCTATTCATAATAACAGAAAGCCATTGTTCTCGGAAGTTCTCGGTTGTGTTTACACAGGACAATGTGCTGCCAAAAACGACCTTTTGGGCCAACGAAAGTATCATTTCACCCGACGAACGACTGCTTTGTTCTTTCGTAAGGTGATTGGCAGCCCGATTAGACTGGAAGATTGCCGTTAACCAACATCCTTCACGAATGCTCATTCAAGATATTTGTGCAGTGTAAAGTTTTCTTTAGGATTCTAAGAAGTTAAAAAGTCAAGAAGTGCTTTGGGAAGGTTAAAGACAGGAAGGCTATGAAAATCAAATAGTCTCATGATCTTTAATAGTCCTATTGTGTGCATACAAGCAGGTTGTTAAGCCATAGGCCTCCCCCCAGCACCTCGATGTACTGCTCCTCAAACATCTCCCCTTTCTTCTAAATATTAAGAGACCTTTCTCTTACTTTAAAAAGGAGTCTGTCATCCTGAACTTAGCTGCAGTTAATCAAAAGGGCCTTTCATCCCATAACTACCTGCATCTGACAAGTACGTTCATATTGTCCTGAGAGAGTGAAGAACAGGAAGGGTGATGAAAGATGGATTACGGAGTCTCCTCAGGGTCATGTAGTTTAATGGGACACAAAGGTTTCTTCAGTAACCTATTGTGTGACCAAAGAAGGCAAAACAGCAAGAGCTCTTGGGTGCAAGGAAAATATCAAGGCATCTCCTGCGGATACATAGCTAAAGACAGTAACGTTCCTTGCTAATCTGAGCTTTTCGTTCTTCAGGACGTTGAATGACCCCAACAATGTAGTGCACATCATTAAATGGTCTCTTCAGTGAATAGCCTACAAGAGGTCTTCACAGTCATCGAAAAACAACAAATGCAAGGGATTCATCCATATGGTACCATACCTAGAAGGTTTTCAGTTATCGGGAGAATTTCTGCCCATGTTCTTCAGTAATATATAGACATCCCCAGGATGCACTAAATTAGAGAAGATCTCGTCATAGAGAAAACCCAACGTGGTCCTATACTAACCCACCACTACAATCTGAGTGGGTGCCACGTCATGTAACATTTTCCCTACAATGCCTGTAGTTTCAGCAGCTAGATCTGTGGCAATCAGATTGCTGGGACAGCTGTATTTGGATTGGGGTGGGGTGTGGGTAGGTCAGTAGGTTTCACACTGCACTTTGGTCATTTTATGGAGCGTGACTCATTGCTGCATATGCCCCATACTGCAGTGGCAGGTTTCCAGTTGGCCGACTTAAGACCCATGGCCTAATGAATTCTTCAGGGTGAAGGAGGAGGAGATCAATACAACCTAAATAATTGATAACATTACAATGCAGCAATTTACAAGGTAAACACCTAGAGCTAGCAGAAGGCAGAGCTTGCTTCTTCTGAAGAAAAGCTAATTTGAATAACCTTTCCCAGGTTGCAAAACTCACTACACCAGCTGGTGTTCTCCACAAACAAGGGCACCTGACCTCAGAGGAGATTAGAAACTTGACAAAAGTATTATACAACATACCCTTTGGCTGGTGGAAGAACAATACTTCTCAGACAAGGAGAACCAGTTCTGACTATTCTAAATCTAGTCTAAAAACCAAGGATTAGAGAGACGAGAGGGTACACAGGACCACCCCAATATACAGACCAAAGTAGGATGAACCTGCTGAGGTCCGAGAGATCAGCCAACAGTAATGTATATGGGGACCTCAATCTTTTCTGACCGAAGTCTGAGGAGAAAACAATCCTACAATGGATTCCAACAGCAGATCTTTCTCTGGGAGATTAGCCACCTTCAGAAGTTTGGAAGTGGCCCTCAGAAGACAATAGCACCCTTGTTTGTGTACGACAGTGTTCCCCAACTCCAGTCCTCAAGACCCACCAACAGGTCAGGTTTTCAGGATTTCATTAATATTGCTCAGGTGATAATTGCAGAACCTGCACAGGTAACAAGTCCATCACCTGCGCAATACTACGGCAATCCTGAAAACATGACCTGTTGGTGGCTTGAGGACTGGAGTTGGGGAACACTGGTGAAGGAGATGGGAAATATATCCATCGGTCCCGCCACCATTCGTCCTACAGCTAATGTGTATGGGGGGGCTGGAGACTCGTAACTAATTAACTCTGAGGGCTGACCACTATTTTATTATTATTATTTATATAGCACCATTAATTCCATTGTGCTGTACATGAGAAAGGGGCAACATGAAAATACAAATATCACTTACAGTAAGCAAACTAACAACGTCAGACTGGTACAGAGGGAAGAGGACCTTGCCCTTGTGGGCTTACATTCTACATTAAGAGTAAATCTTATCAAGCTCGGAATAGTTAGGAAAAAAATTAGATAATCCCATCTTTACCTACCGGACCAGTGTGGCGCTGTCTCGCCTTACTGTGCCAACTGCTGGTCTCTAGGCATCAACGTCAGACTTTATCTGATCGGACAAAACATGAAAAAGGCAGCAATCAGCCAGTGATTGGCTGCAGCGGTCACGTGGTGTTCTCCCTGGAATATTGATGACTGAAGACTGATGTGTTAGGCCATGTTCACACTTTGCGGTTTTTACCGCGGAACCGCTGCGATTTTGATGCTGCGGGTCCGCAGCAGTTTCCATAGCGTTTCCATTTACATGTAAACCCTATGGAAACCGCAAACCGCAGTGCACATGCTGCGGGAAAAAACGTGCAGAAACGCAGCGGTTTAAAACCCGCAGCATGTCACTTCTTTGTGCAGAATCGCTGCGATTCTGCAGCCATAGGAATGCATTGAACCGCTTACTTCCCGCATGGGGCTGTGCCACGTTGCGGGAAGTAAGCGGCTAATGTGCGGGTGGTACCCGGGGTGGAGGAGAGGAGACTCTCCTCCAGGCCCTGGGAACCATATTTGGGGTAAAAAAAAAAAAAAAGAATAAAAATAAAAAATCATGATATACTCACTCCTCAGCGCTGCACGCGGCCGGCCTGTCAGAGTTGCTGTGCGAACAGGACCTGCGGTGACGACGCGGTCACATGACCGTGACGTCACGAAGGTCCTTCTCGCACATCATCTTTGGAACCGGACCGCCGGGTGCAGCGCCGAGGAGATCGGGACATCAGAGGGTGAGTATAACCAATTTTTATTATTTTTAACATTACTATTGATGCTGCATATTGCTGCATATGCAGCATCAATAGTATAGGAGTAAACCCGCAGCGGAAATCGCAAAACAAACCGCGATAAATCTGCAGGGATAACCGCAGCGGTTTTGCCCTGCAGATTTATCAAATCCGCTGCGGGAGAACCCGCAGAGCACACCGCAAAGTGTGAACATGGCCTTACAGTTCGGAGTATGTAGGTGGGATTGTAGAGTTTGCTTTTTCTTTTATTTATTTTTTATTTATTTTTAAAGGCAGCATTCTGGGTTTATTAACATTAAACGGATCTGTTGCTGTTCGTTTTTTCGACATACACAAAAAAACATTACTTGGTCCGTTGTCTCCGGCCACACATTTTTTGACGGATCCGGCGAACAACGGATGAAACGTAAGGCCATCCGTCGCTAACACAAGTCGCCGGATTAGTTTTTTTTCCAAAATTTGACGGATTGCGACTGATGGCAAAAAACTGATGTGTGAAAGAGGCCTTGAGGCTGTGTGCACACGTTGAGCTTTTTTTGCTATAAAAACACATTAAAGACGCATACATATGCATCCTATCATTTAGAATGCATTCTGCAATTTTTGTGCCCATGATGCATTTTTTTCCACGAATAAAACACATTGCGGTAAAAACGCAGCATGTTCATTAATTTTGTGGGTTTTTTTGCGCTATATAATGCATTGGGAAAGCTCCGGGGGAAAAAATGCGGTAAAAAAAAGCAAAAAAAACCGCATGCGGTTTTGTTGCAGAAAATGTGCGGTTTTCTTCAGGAATTCTCTGCAAGAAATTCTTACGTGTGCACATACCCTAAATGTTATTTGTAATTCTCAGCTTCAAGCTGAGGGAAAGCTAGACTTAAAAGTTTCAGAAGGGGGAAAAAAAAAAAAAAATGGAACCAGTTTTAGTAGCTTGATGGTAAGATATAGAAAAAAAAAAAAATTAAGCTTGGTATTGATACCCAACAAAATTTGTTTTGGTTCTTGTGTTACCTAAATTTACTCCTAATCACAAAATAAGCGTTACCATATGCATGATTACAGCGCACAAAGTGCATGAGGGGGATAAACAGTGATTTGCATCTGCAACAAAAAGCCCGAGTCATTCAACTTCCAATAATTGGCGAGGCACATAACATTTCATTAAGAACAGAAGAGGTGTGAAATCTGGTGATGTCTTCCTGAATGCTGTAATCCCCCCGGGGGGCATCCATCACAATGGCTAATGTAATGTACATATCTCGCAAGGCTTAGCGAACCCACAACACATGGCTCCATGGGACGGGACCCTGCCGGGCCACTTAGTATCACAATGCAGCAGAGGACAAGGGACATCTATGGAAATTAGCCTAATTGTTTAACTGGTGTACAGTCCATTTTACACTTCATTATATCCCAAATCCCCCCATTATGGCTCCGGTCCTCACACAGATGCCAATTTCAATGTGAATCAGTCATCCCTAAGCTCCAACTGGTCCAATACAATTACAGAGTCATTTATCAAATTCCGTCACCCCTCAATTTTTTTTAATACTTGAAAAGCGCCCCTATCTCAACATTACATTTGGTGAGTAGTTTGTTTTATTTTATTTATTTTTTTTAAAGATTTTATATGGGAATAACGTACTGGTAGATGTTCATGCCGACCATTTACACAAGATGGAGACAGGCAGAACATTTGACAAGTCTTCTGGCAAGCAGTGTTACAAGCCAAGAACATCGCGCAAGGTGAATCAGAAGCAAGAAGTATCTAAACGTCAGAGGATCCTCTGGGGACGGTCACATCAAACACCATTGGATAAAAGCTGGTGACCAATCATGAAAAGGTTAGAACCGTACGTTCTTGTCAGCAGTTTTCCATATCCGAAAAATATTGGTACCATGGGTGTCATGATGCGCCCAAAAGTAGTACTCAGTGCCATGGCCTCAGATCAAGGAAGCTCAAAATGGCTTTAAGTCGAGTAGTATGAAATTAACCAACTACCCTCATCGCTCAAAATAGTCCACAGATTAGTCAGCCAGAGAATTATGCCTTTATAAGGGAATCTGACAATAGGTTTTTGCCATGTAATCTGAAAGAAACATGGTGCAGGGACAGAAACCCTGATTCCAGTGATGTGCCACTTACCGGACTGTGTTGCAGCTTCAATAAAATAATTGTTTTATCAGTAGTTGATAATTACTATAGGACTAGATGTCCCGAGCTTCCTAGTCAACTGTTGTGTAACCCCACTACACCACTAATTAAGCAGCGTTCTGACATTGTACACAGACAGCTGCCAGTCAGGGGTGTGGGTGGTGTTATACGGGGCAGAGCATGCAGGGCACTGCACCAGAGGGGGAAATGGATTTTATCACAACTGTTGCACCCAGTAAACTAAGTGACATCACTGGAATCAGGGTCTCAGCCCCTACAACATGCCGCTTTCAGATTACGTAGAGACAAACACGAGATTACCTTTAATGTCCATATAAACAATTGTAATGTGACTATACAAAATACAGCACAAGTCACGGTTTAAATATCCATCAGAAAAACATTTTTAGTATAGAATCTTGATTTGTTTTAACTTCTGAGCTTTTGAAGCAGAAGACATCACATGATTCCAAGCAGACTTTGCCCGAGAAGTGGACTAGTCGTCTTTTAGCCACCTCGAAGGTTTTTGAAGCACGACCAGTTAAAAAAGCGCCAAGAGTTGGAACATAAAAACATTGTACTGCAATATCCAAAACAACTTGCTGTGCATATGGTCATTGGTTTTAGCACTTTGGAGGTGGATTTCGGTTGGAGTTTGCACATACACTACAAAAAGGCAAGACTTCTATGAGATCTATGGGCTGGCGATAATAGTTTTTACCCTTTATCTTAAGAGAGTCTTCGATTACAATATTATGGATGACTTGCTTGGGACAGTTCATCAGGGAAGAGAAGAGGTGTAGGCAGGGTAGACACATGCCTAGGGCACTACCTCTTGCCTCACTGAGAAGAGTGTAGTTTGGGGGACGTTAATTAACTCCAGAGGCAGAGAGTCTTCCTCCAGAGGCAGAGAGTCTTCCTCCAGAGGCAGAGAGTCTTCCTCCAGAGGCAGAGAGTCTTCCTCCAGAGGCAGAGAGTCTTCCTCCAGAGGCAGAGAGTCTTCCTCCAGAGGCAGAGAGTCTTCCTCCAGGCACTACACGCCCGGGAGCCTGGAAGAACTAATTAGCATAAAAGACAGCAACTATAAGGCATACAGGTAGGACTATTAACAATTCGATCACCTGTATGCCCATAGTAATAGGTTATATACGTCCCAGGTGGTGACCAATTCCCTTTAGGGGTCAGGTCATTAATAGAATAGTGGAAATCCCCTTTAATTGTCATCTTTACCCCCATTTCCAAGTTCTAGTAACGTTATGACGGCCACAGCACCTGGAAGTTGGAGAGCGTTGCCTATTAATCTTCTGTATGGCAAGAAATGAGGACAAAAAGTTGACACTCCCATCAGAATATGGAGATGGAAAGAGTAGATGAATGAGCCAACGTCTTTTTTTTTTTTTTTTTTTGGGGGGGGGGGGGGCTCACCATCCCTACTATATACCGTAAAATAGGGGACCTTCAAGCTTTGAGGTCACTAGTACACCACTTTTATTCACTAACTTTGCTTGATACTTGAGTTGTATTTTCAGAGTTTACAAATAAAAACCCGTTATTAAATTTCTCTCTTATGGTGTTTAATAAAAAAACAAAACAACAAAACACGGCATCAGGAACTTTTTCTACTACCGCCATAGAATAGCCATCTAGTGCGGCATTTGCTGTTTGCGCCCAGCAGAGGCACGGAAGTCATTGTAATGGATGCGGTGCACGCTGCTGTTCATATTAAGTCACGTCTCCAGTCAAAATGGCCAATCTTCCCAATTTATATCCCGTAAAAGCAATGTTCCCCAGCTGTCAGATGTATGGGATTTAGCTCTGGATTCCCGCTGCTTTGTGAATATCACAATTTCTCCTCATCTCAGGTGCTACAAATTACAGTGGGAAGTCTCCAGGGTTAGAGAAGATCATGGTTCCAAATCACTGCTCGAGGCGCCAAGCGATATGCAAAATAAAACAGGGATATATAGCACAACGTGCAAGAGATCACACCTTACAGCCAAAAATCAGGAGCCGGCCATAGGAGGATAGGGGAAAGCATCGGGTAAATATGCCCAAGATGAGATTTTCTTTTCTTTTTTTGATCAGGGTAGAAAGGTGAAGTCTCAGCACACAGAGCGGAGTGTCAGCCTATACATCATGCTGCAGAGCCGTACACAGGCTCCGGATCCATCCTGCATCGCTCTGTCACCGGGTATGAACTTCTCTTTCTTGAAGATAGAACGGTAACGCTCCACGGGCCTTGTGAGCAGCGGAGAGATGGAGCTGATGGGGCATTTGATCAAGTGGTTTTGCACTTCAGCCAGTCACTTCGGCACGCCTGACTTCCTGATGCATCGCTCCCTCTATGCAACCAAACTCCATTTATTCTTAAGTCTCGGTACACATTCAAGATTCACTGCCAAATCCAGATACAAAGGACGAGGGGAACAAAAAGAAAAAAAAAAAAACCCCACCACACCACAGACATACACCTAACCATAGTAAGCATTCGTATATTTACCCATACAAGGCAAAAATAATACCACCTACCGAAAAAAGGATGTCCAACCGGCTGCAGATCTCCTGAACCAAACTCAACAGGTTCACAAGCCACGGAACCTGTGGCCGGTGGGAGGGAAAGAGGTTCATACTGGAACGGTGAAACCGGCCTAATTTACAGCTTATCTAGTATTGTTACCCATAAGACCCACCATCATTGGCCCATTGAAGAACAATCTATACTCCTTCCCGTAGTAGAGTGGTCCTCCATTGTTCGCACCACTTTTCCCAGCAGGTCACGTGAAGTTGAGGCGTCACATGACCTCTGGACAATTTAGCAGTGGCCATATAGCTGAGCGGATGTCTACTCTGATGAAAAAAAATACATGTTTTAATTTTCGTATGGGTCCTGAAGTGAGTAAGTAGGAGTTGACCAGTTGTAGGTACACCTTTGCGTTGGCTATAAAACTCTAGGCAGCCATTACTTATTATTACTGCCGATGCTCCGACTCCTCAATTTCCATGACACCGACTAAGACTCCACAGCCCTGCTTTGCTGCGTACACAGCAGACGCGACTTAGAGACATCATTGCTTCTGCACTTCTTAGCTGAATGGTGGAAGGAGCCGGTGGCTCCCTCCTCCACCACCATCTGCATCCTCGGGATAGAAGGGGAGCGACCGCATAATGCCAGTGGACCTCCTGCTGTCTCAGTTCACGGACTGGACTGGAACGGCCAGGGAGACCAAGTATGGCCTACAACGTAACATGAATTGGTGACAGGGAATAGTCCATTGGACTAGTGGGAACCAGGACCGATGGGAGTGAATACATCGAATGCACGCCACGGCCTATGTTCGTTCTATGAAAAGTACATAAAATACATTCCAAGTTCCAGCTCAGAGACCGATCATAGAATCTAGAAATGTGACATCTCTTCCCATCTGTTCTCCCTCCCTCTAGTCTCTGGATAAATGTCATACAAGAAGCCCGCCATGCTACCGCAAAGCAACATTATCCTAGCAGGAATTTGGCTTTTGTTTGAGAGGTGGTTGGAAATGTTTCAAAAGAGTTTTTCATTGAACACCATTTCCCAATGAACCAGGTAGAAAATCGGAGCAGATCTGAAGCCATCGTCATACAAAGGCCTTGATTATTAGTGTACAATAAATGGCAGACCGCGTGGGTAAAGGCCCGGCTCTCATAGCGCAGGCTGGTATAAAAGCCAACACGGAAGGGTCAAAACCTACAACACACATAATGAAAAAGCTAATTAACTGGATTTAGGAGTGAATGAGGTTTCCTTTTCAATAGTGTCCACGGATTATATTGTTCAGGCAGCCCCGTGTTACCTCAAATAAAAACGCCAAGACTGAGGAGCCATTCAGGATGTCGAAATGACAGGTTAATGGCGAAAAGCTGTTTATATGGCCAGGCCTGTGTGTTAAAAGAAAATTTGATGGAAATTCATCAAGTGTTCCACACCGGAAATAAACCGGACAATCTGGTGTTGTATAATTATGTAAATGTCGCTTTTCATGACAAAAATAAACAGCGACATGGACTCTGGGGACTGATTCATACTAGACATGAGGAAACGTGAGCAAGGAATCTTTAACAATAAGGACTATTTCCAGACAACCAAAAATTAAAACAAAAACAGCGCTATCGTAAGAAAGGGGTAGGCCAAAGTGTAATTTGTAGGGACAGCATGGATAAATAAAAGTCCATTAAAGGAAGTCTGTCAACAGAAAATTACAAACCAACCTTGTTGTGGCCTAAGAGATTAGTGTATCATCTCGTTTATACATTTCCGTCCTTCTCTGGTGTCTCATCAACCAAAGAAGATAGGAACGAAGACTCATGGAATACAAGTTGGTGGAAAGGGCAGTGAACTGTGTGACAAAGCCATGGAAGCTCCGATCGCCTTGATTGGTTTGGTCATTTTCTGCTGACAGATTCCATGTAGGAATATTGAGCGCTCCACAATCCTCCAGAAGGCCAAACCATATAAAGCAGCTTTACAACAAAAGTTATTCCCTTATAGCAAACTTAAAGTGAGAGTGTTTTACTAATTTTGATTTTGGGGAATTTTGAGAGAGTTTTTGGTGTAGGCCAAAAAGGGAATCGGTCAGCAGGATTTCACTCTTCAAACTATATGCACCTGTAGCTCTTACAAAGATAACTCCAGCAATACCTTTACATGGCCAGTTTGTTTCTCCATTACTGAGAAATCAGTATTTGAATTAATATGGAAATTAGGATGAAGAGCCAATTGTAGATCTGAAGCCTCCGTCACTCCAGCTCTATTCCTCACCCAGCATAGTCTCATGCATGACTAAATAGCCTCTCTGCAGTGTGACTGAGTCAAGGAGGAGGAGACTGTGCTGGGCAGGGAATGGAGCGACCGAGGCTTGAAATCTACAGACATTCATTTGCATATGAATTCAATCACCAAGTTATTCAGTAACAGAGGAATAGACAGGCCTTGTAAAGGTATTGCTGGATAGGTCTTGAAAGAGCCACATGCATGTACATAATTATGTGAAAAAATGCAGATTCTCTTTAAGAATTCTAAATTTTATGTTGGAAAGTAGAATCTAGATAATCTTAGTTAGGGGCATGAAAATCTTAAGATGAATTGTTATGCTGTCCAAAGTTCTTATGAAACTATTGATCTGTCCGCGTCCTATGAAGAGCTGTCATGGGGACACAGGAACAAGTGGCTGGTAACACTGAATTCTGATGACCAAAAAAAAAACAGTATCAAAAATATATGCACATTTTTTTTTTTATTTTTTTTTTAATAAGAGTTCTATCCCGAGCTTACGCCCATCACACGAGCTGTTAATGTTCCCAGTATGATTTATCAGAACTCCGCAGCAGTCACTTTGTAGATAAGTTTCAGGCCGACCGAAGTCCATTTTAAACCAGTCACAGCAGTCTCTCCCGAAGTCTGTGGTCACAACAATATCCAGAGGATTTAGAAGGGCTTTGGCAGAGTTTACTCCAAATACCCTTGGATAAAACTTGTAGCAGAGTCCTCGAGGTGACCTTGGGTGTAAACGTCTGGCTAGTGCAAAGGGCCTAGGCATTTCTAAAGTTGCCATTACTATGGAGGGTGGTTGATTAAGAAAAAAAATAAAATTACCGTAGATATTTCTAGAATTAAAAAAAAAAAAAAAACTGCAACAGCTGAACTAGTTCACGGAAGGATAAATCAGAAACAAACAGTGACACATCATATTTACTATGCAATATTTGGAGAAAACTAAAACTAAGCACATACATGTAAAAAATACACACCTGAAAAATGTGCACATAGATCATGTAGGATGGTGGCACTAAAAAAAGTAACTTTAAGCCCCTAGATTCTTTGGAGATTGGAGGTGGTCGGGGGTTCGGGTGAGAAGTCCCCCTTGATCACTCAAAAAGTACAGCTCAGGAGAAAGAGCACAGCCGAGGACAGACGTTATAGAAGGTCTAGAGCCTATTACCCCACGATCACGCCTGCCTCCCAAGATGTGCCTTTCTCAGTGATCTTCCAAGAGATCATGGGGGGAAAGAGTCTTGGGACCTAGGCTAACACTAATCTGCTGAGAATGTCATGGCAGCACGGTGGCTCAGTGGTTAGCACTGCACCACTGGAGTCATGGGTTCAAACCCCACCTTGGACAACATCTGCAAGGAGTTTGTATGTTCTCCCCGTGTTTGTGTGGGTTTCCTCCGGGTTCTCCGGTTTCTTCCCACATTCCAAAAACATACTGCTGGGGAATTTAGATTGTGAGCCCCATCGGGGACAAACTGTAAAGAGCTGTGAAATATGTTAGCGCTATATAAAAACGAAGATTATTATTATATTATAGTTAAAGATTGAAGGTAGACTTAAAGATGTTGTTCACTACTTGGACAACCCCTTTCCTTCTCCCCGATAAAATAAAAAATGCTTATACTCTCTTCCCGTGCCGGAGCCGTTCCTGCGGTGTCGGCACCTGCTTTCCCCAAGGATTTCCGTGCGGCTTTTGTGATCCGTGCCTCCAGCGCACAATCAGCGACGGCAAAACCATCTCCGCCTTCTGTCAAAATTGAACATTAAGAGGAAGTCAGATCAGCTGTTCAATTCGACAGAAGGTAGAGACAGTGACGCTAGCACTGACTGGACGCCATGTCACAACAACACGGTAGCCCTGGGCAGAGTGAGTGCCGACATCGTGGAAACGGCGCCGGCACGGGAGGCAAATACAGGCTTTTTTAAATTTTAACGGGGAACAAACATTTAGCTCCAGAAGGGGATGTCCTGGTAATGGACAACCCATCTAAGTCCATAGAGTTCAACCAATAGACTAACATGTTAATACAGAGGAAGGCAGAAACCCCATGGGGCAGACACTAAGCTCCATATTAGGGGGCGGAAATGCCTTCTGACTCTATACTGAAATCAGACTAAGGCCGGGGGTCACACTTGCGAGTGCAATGCGAGAAACTTGTGCGATTCTCTCGCCTCAATACCCAGCACTGCCACTGGCGGTTCGGTCCGGAATATTTGGCTGCATAGAAATACATGCAGCCGCATGCTCCGGTCCCGAGTGCTGGCGGCAGTGCCGGGTATTGAGGAGCACGTTTCTCGCATTGCACTTGCAAGTGTGACCCCGGCCTAACTCTCAGGATCTACCGGTACGTTACACCACAGAATCTAGTGCCCGTATTCTGTAATGTTACATTTTTCAAGAAATGCATCCAAACTTTTTAATGTTAGCGCACAAACAATTACAACATCATGTGGCAGAGTTCCATAGTCTCACTGCTCTTAGGGTACTGTCACACAGTGGCACTTTGATCGCTCCGACGGCACGATCCGTGACGTTGCAGCGTCGCTTGATTATCGCTCCAGCGTCGTAGACTGCGGTCACACTTTGCCATGCACGGCGCTGGAGCGATAATTTCATGACGTAGTTGCGATGTAGAAGTCATACGGGACATTGGGAATATCGTGCACACCTTTGTTACACGCTGCGATCATGCCGCCACAGCGGGACACTTGACGACGAAATAAAGTTTCAAACGATCTGCTACGACGTACGATTCTCAGCGGGGTCCCTGATCGCAGTAGTGTGTCAGACACAGCGAGATCGTAACTATATCGCTGGAACGTCACGGATCGTGCCGTTGTAGCGACCAAAGTGCCACTGTGTGACAGTACCCTTACAGTAAAGAATCTGCATCTGAAGAAAAAAAAAAAAAAGTAAAATACCAAAGTGCCTATGACTGTTTTACACCAGTGGGGTCCCAGGTTAGAAAATGTACCTACGCATTATATTGGGGGTGGGGTTAGTGGTACATTGATATAGACTGGTTTTAATCCAATTACTTTTAAACTAAAAGTACCCTCAAGTTAGATGCCCCAAATTTATGAAGAAATCAATGGGTGCATCCTTGGCATGTCCCTTCGCAAGTAAAATGACGACAGCATAGAATTTCAGCAATAATGAATGCCAGATTTCTGGCATATGATATAGCATGTCTGATGCTGCACTTGGACCCACCTACTTATTAAAAAATAATTTTCTGGAGCAAAAAAGGGTAATAAGTAGGAAACATTTTAATGCAAATTCTATTTGGGGCTCTTTTTTTCGATGTCAGAGACTAACTTAAATGAGGGGGGGGGGTGATATATCCCTACCGGTACAGCAAGCCTTTGATCTGTCAAGACAGTCACAGGCAGCGGTAATTTCGTAGGACAGGCACAGGAGTGGTGCGCCCGGCTGACAGCGCTGACCTTTGGCAAAGTAGCGCTTCTGAACTTGCTTAGAGAAGGCGGACAGGGAAGTCGGTTCTGTTTCCCATCTTTACCTTCTTGCCAATATTCCATTTCTTTAACATTTCTTTTGTCATTTTAGTAAAAAAAATAATAAATTCATAGAATCTGAAAATCTAACAAGACAGAAAGTTTCACAATTTTGCAAACGATCACATGCATTTGCACAATTGTCTAAAATGAGTCCCGCTGAAGAGAGGAAATGAAGTTAATTCTCCCAGCAGCGTTTGGCTTCCAGTCACTGGTCTGTGTATAGGCAGTAACCGCGCCCCAGCACTGACTGACAGCAGACCCAGCTGTTAGTCACTGACAGGGGCACAGTTATGGCCGCTGATCTTTATACAAAGAGCAGTGACTGAACAAGCACTGGCGTCGCCCCCATGGCTGAACCCCAAACACTGCAGGGGAGAATAAAATGTATTTCCTCCCGGCAGTGGGCCTCTAGGTGCATTCGTCAGGCAGGTTCAGAATGCTATCCTGCAGATTAACAACGTTTTTGTTTTTTTTCACGTGACAGGGTCACTTTAAGCAGCAATTGTGCAATGCTTTAGTTCTGCTGCGGGGGAGCTGCAGGGAAATTAAATCCTTCATCAGGTTCCTTCCACCACATATCACAGGTGATCAGGTTTTGCATCTTCAAAAGGACCCGTCTAATAAAAACACACAATCACTATTACGTCACAGTGATTTAACCAATTCTTGAAAATAAACCCACTTTCCCCATGTCCTTTTATGATTTGTAGGCCGATTACAAGAAAATCATTCTGCTAACAGCAGCTTTAATACATAATGGAAGTAGGAACTTATGATATGAGCAACACAAAAAGATTAACCCACTAACAAAAAGTAAAGATGCAGCACTATAACAAAATGAAAAATCTGTTTTGTTTTGTTTCGATTTCAACCATCTTTTATTGATCAGTTTCTAAAATACTTTAGGATGCTGTCCTGTTAGGCCAAGTTCACACAAGCATATAAAAGCCAACCAAATTCCACCCAGGATACAAAACAAAAATATAATAAAAAATAAAATAAATTTATAATGATTTTTCATCCACATTGCACTTTTTTCTATAAAAGCAGACAATAAAATTTACATGACTGAAGATTATGTGAATTGCAATATATCCTTAAAAAATTAGATGCTACGGTTGAATCGTATGGGATTTTTTTGAGGACCCACAGACTTGAACAGTCTCATCTGAAATTGAGAAGACACTAGTACATGCAGTGATTTTTTTTCTTGATGTGGTCATTCGGTCCTGGGAAGAAAACTAAAGATTCCCAGGTATCAACCACTGAGGACTCTCAATTCTAAACATTTTTCTAAAAATTCCCACTGATCCATCTTGGTCCAAGTGCTGTCTGATGTCCGTTTTCCATGGACAGCACTCGCGTGCGTGAATGTAGCCGTAAGAGACCTTTGGGGCAACTTTAGCAGTTTATAATGGACGCATAAGTATTACAATATATTATACAACCTACATGTGGCAAGAGGGAGAATGTGTAAAGCCCTTTAAAGACTGTGAGAAAAGGAGAAAAAAAAAAAAAAAGGTCTTTGGATGAAGTCAGGCTGCTCCCTGTATTACCTCTTATCAGAAGTTTACGCAACAGGGGATTAGATTCTTTGGAAATCACAGACGGTCGCCGAGTAGCATGACCTTAGATCACGTAATGGACTGGTCAGGGTGAAAGGTCTGATCCTCAGCACATGACAATAAAACAAGATTCCGTGTCTGGGATTGAAAGATCAGTCACCACTCACCTCCAAGCTGGACAGTGCTAATTCCAGGAGTCACAAGTCCACCTCCAAAATAGCTCCCGGAAGGATGACTGTTTTAGTAACTGTCTATTCAAAGAATCTGGGCTACAGGCCCATTAACAGATAAGAACGAGGCCAAGAAACACAGAGGTCCCAAAGGTTACGAGAAGGATGAGACACAACAGATAAACCATTCTAGAATTACAAAATTATTTTGTTCACATCGCTACTGAGGTCCTGGGCTACGAGAAACCAAGTACCGTAAAAACATTTGTGTTGGCCACAGAAACCAGATACAGGGGTCTTCACCCGAAACCCAGCAAAAGCGCAACAGATTAACAAACTACTCACATAGAAGACAAAAAGAAAAAACCCTCCTCATGCATAATTTCCTATCACAATTATTAATTTAGGATCACTTTAGTAGTGCCGTAGTCATTTTAGAGTACAGGGACTGCTGGATCTCGGTGGAAAAAACCAAGATGGAGTTTTGTGAAATCAATAGTCCATGTATTCCTTTATGGATAACCATGGGCATTCCCCCAACCTTGAAAAAAACCCAACATTTCCGCTAGCATTATAAAATATGGCTACCCCAAACAGATCAGTAAACTTTATCCCCAACAGTTGTCCAGTAATAATAATAATAATAATAATAATAATAATAATAATAATTTTATTTATATAGCGCCAACATATTCCGCAGCGCTTTACAACTTATAGAGGGGACTTATACAGACAACAGACATTACAGCATAACAGAAATCACAGTTCAAAACAGATACCAGGAGGAATGAGGGCCCTGCTGCTCGCAAGCTTACAATCTATGAGGAAAAGGGGAGACACAAGAGGTGGATGGTAACAATTGCTTTAGTTATTTGGACCAGCCATAGTGTAAGGCTCGGGTGTTCATGTAAAGCTGCATGAACCAGTTAACTGCCTAAGTATGTAACAGTACAGACACAGAGGCTATTAACTGCATAAAGTGTATGAGAACATGATGGAGGAACGTGATTATGTTGTTGTTTTTTATTAATAGGCCACACAGGGATAATTAGGTTAGTATTTAGGGAAGAGGAAGAACTTCACCCCTGACCAAGTCTTTAATACCATCAAGAATGGTGATGAGCCACGACAATAGAAAAGGAAAAAAGTGTGTGACCATTTCTTGGCACTGCCCTTGTTTTTGTAGTCCAGGATAATTCCTACAGACTTAATTTTTACTACATGTTTAGAAAAGGGGGAGGGGGTTGGAATGGTCAGCAGAGTTGCTCAGTCTAAAACTGGGTAGTATGAAGCAGATCCTAGCTCAGATAGTGCAGCCATGTAGAACTCCAGCATTTCAGAGAAAACACTAAAAAACGGCAACAGGGATGAAATGACTGGTCACAATGGTAGGTCCGGGCCAATCTAGATTGACCAGTCTTAGCCTGTATGTCTCTTGCTTTGCACTAAGGAGGGGCAACAGCCTGAAACATGTGTCTGCAAATAAAGAGATTCTGGTTTGGATAAAAATCGTAAGTTACAAGACTTGTTAAAAGGATCAATGTTGACTCTTAGGTACCGTCACATTAAGCGACGCTGCAGCGATATAGACAACGATGCCGATCGCTGCAGCGTCGCTTTTTCGTCGTTGTGTGGTCGCTGGAGAGCTGTCACACAGACGGCTCTCCAGTGACCAACGATGCCGAAGTCCCCGGGTAACCAGGGTAAACATCGGGTTACTAAGCGCAGGGCCGCGCTTAGTAACCCGATATTTACCCTGGTTACCAGTGTAAATGTAAAAAAAACAAACACTACATACTTACATTCCGGTGTCTGTCGCGTCCCCCGGCGTCCGCTTCCCTGCACTGTGTAAGCGCCGGCCGTAAAGCAGAGCGGTGACGTCACCGCTGTGCTCTGCTTTACGGCCGGCCGACGCTGACACAGTGCAGGGAAGCGGACGCCGGGGGACGTGACAGACACCGGAATGTAAGTATGTAGTGTTTGGGTTTTTTTTACATTTACAATGGTAACCAGGGTAAATATCGGGTTACTAAGCGCGGCCCTGCACTTAGTAACCCGATGTTTACCCTGGTTACCAGTGAAGACATCGCTGAATCAGCGTCACACTCGCCGACTCAGCGATGTCAGCGGGTGAGCCAGCGACGAAATAAGGTGCTGGCCTAGCTCCGACCAACGATGGCACAGCAGGATCCTGATCGCTGCTGCATGTCAAACACAACGATATCGCTATCCAGGACACTGCAACGTCACGGATCGCCATCGTTGTTAAGTTGTTCAGTGTGAAGATACCTTTAGGATTGCTACTTCCCATAGGTGGCACTAGAGTTTTCGTCTGAAGAGGCCATTTGCTTATTGTATAGGGAGAGTGTACCCAAGCAGGGCAGTACGAAACCAGTGAGGACCTTCCTCAGTGGCTAGTCACTTGCTCATGCATTTATTTTTTGTCTGAGATATATATATATATATATATATATACACACACACACACACCTTCAATAATGGCTCCAAATCATGCTTGCTTTGGTTAGCATTAATAAGCTAATAGGTTCCTTTTAAAAGGGCTTTAGCATGTATGACAGGCATTCAAGTAGTGTGTACATGGGTTAAAATTATCCTCCTGAGAAAAATAAAAGGGCTTCAAGTCCAAAACACAAGTCAATAAGTCCTGGATGAAGATCTACCACTCAACAATTGGGCATTTCGGAAGTTGCAGCCTGAAGCCACAGACCATTATACAAGTTGATTATAAGTAAGGACCGCGTTTAGTCCTTACTCGCCTTTGCTGCTGCCCTCACTAAAAGGTTATAGTAATGAGTTAATACCGAGGAATTAAAAGTTCCATCTGCAATTGGCAGCAGGAACGTAAAAAGTTATAGCCAATGACCGCGACCAATGTCTTCCAACACCTTCTAAAAATACTTTGTTGAAGGAAGTAAAAGTATCGATCATTGCAGATATAAAAAGGCATAAAAAAATAAGTAGAAACTTAAATCGTAAAATTTGTTCAGACATTTTATGGCCAAAAACTTTACCTTCTTTAAAACTGATTTTTTATTAACAAAAAAAAAGGTGACGCTCTATAAAGACCATGATTATCGTTTAATGCGACCTTCACTCATGGTCTGTAAGTCAAGATACAAAGTGTAGTTTTCCTTTACCGTCACCAGCACATAGTCAAGGCCATATTACCCTACATTCCGCACTTAGTACATTGGTGGAGACTTATCTTTTATGACAATACACATGTATTTGGAAATGGGGAGGGTGGAGTGTACAAAAAATATATATATATACTTATTTTATGTTCTTGCTTCTTTAGTGATCCTACCGTAGCGCACCGGAGTGCTTCTGTCTAAGACGGGTTAACCACTTTGATGCCAATATGTTGACAGGCTCTCCACCTAGCGTCAAAGCAAGGCTCTGTTTCCATGGCAACGTCTTACAAAGTCTCTCTCGCTGGATAGCCCCAGAGACCACTGTTTTGCACTGACCAGCTTCTGTACGACCCTGATCAATACGCTACGGTGTCGCATTTCTCGGCAAACGTATATAAATGGATGCTCGGCGCAGGATTGCTACATTTGTAAAGAAGTCACTCTGTGGTATATGGTAACTAATGCAGTCACGTCTAAGAGGTGGTGGTGGGGAGGGGGCTCACCACAGCCTTCACAGTGGAGTCAAAAAGCAACCAATATTTGCACCGACCCTATTCATGTTGTCTGGGAGTTTCCGATATGGAAGACGTATACAGCCAGCGTTCACGTCAGACTAATGGTACATGCCTGAGAAGCAGGTAATGGATACCGGGCGCATCCTGCAGAAAATGCAAAATGAGCATTTTAGTCTTCGAAACGTTGAACTGACTAGCCGAGCTTGTAGACATGTGGGGTTCATGGAAGATAATGGAGTGTTCCTTGCAGCACTTCATTTTTTCCAAGGTGTTCTATACAATCCTAACATTCGCCTACTACGAGTCATGGCTTTAGATACAAAACCCTCACAGCTGCTGATATAGCAAACCAATTCACATAACTACCTCCAATAATTGTACGAGCAGAAACATAACATAGCAGTTTAATCCTCAGTCCATAATCTCTCGATTTGTCATCAAATTACAGTGCCCATCACTAGTCTTCGGCATCCCTTTCTTCTCGGTGGGATCATTCCTTCAACGACAGGTCATCGTTCGATAAAGACATACCATTTAATGGCAAGAAACAATAGCAAGCGCTTAATTCATTCAGTCCGTACACAATAAACATACTAAATAGCCAGAACATTAACCGATCAAGTACTCAGGAGCACACGTCAAGCATGGCAGAGTGTCTCGTCTCCACCTTGTCTAAAGAGGTTCAGTATGGTCTATACCAGAATCTCATCACACCACTGTCGATACCATCCTTCTCACACGTCTAAAAGGAATACCGTGTAACGGCTATCAAAAGCCTTGTCATTTTCCAAAGACTATAGTCTATGAAAAATATGCTAAATATACAAAACAGAACAAAAAAAGGAATCCAAGCTGTGAAAGTCCACAATACGTCGTTCCGGTTTTCGTAGGCATTTATCAAAGTAGCCTTTTAGTTACACCTGACACTTCAAGCACATAGGCCGCCTAAAGGCATCACGCAGAAGAGTCTCAGAGCAGGAGATCCTGGTATGATTGCAGGTCACAGCTTGTACATACGTGGGGTCTGTGACTAAAAACAATCATAACATGTATGCTATAGCCTGGGGAGGAGACAGAGGGGAGGTAGAGGAAAGAAACGGAAGAGTCGGGGGTAAAGAGTGAAGACAAAACAAAGCTGCTCAAAATTAGGATGTAGAGAAGCTTAACACTCATCGGATGTCCTACATACTTCCCAAGCCAATAGTTTTTTTTTCCCTTTTTTAACATGTATATTAGGTGAAATGTCCAAATTATGGTCAGAACTGAAGCTGTACATGTATCTGTCCATCTTGAGGAACAAAACAGATGGATTTTACCTTCTAAGCCAAAGTTAAAGGCCCCCATACTTATAGCAAAGGCTGCTAAACCTGCTATCTGCAGACTTTTAATATAGGGGCTTCTTGATTTTCCCCATTCAGATGATGTTGGAGAAGGGAAGAACAAGAATGTCAATATTCTTTCGACTTGTAGGGTAGATTAGCAACCTGTGATATCTGGCAGTGAATTAAGAAGCATTTACACATCAGATCAGTGGTGTGAACCCAGTGGGAAGGCAGGACATCAAATTAATCAGGAGGCCCCCCATTCACATTAGAAGTTAAGACTAAACCAACCCTTTTCTTCTCAAGATCAGCCTAAGTGCCTTATTCTCACCCATATACTTTACATAGCTGACAGAACCATCACTTGGCCGACCACTGTATCGTCTGCCTCTCCCATACATAGGAGGGCTCGCTCTGACAAGTACTCCTGGGTTCGCGATGAGAGCCACGTCCAGACAGCTCTGGTGGCTGATCATCTCTAGAGAACAAAAGGATCGTCAGTCCAAAAATCAGACACGACAGATCCTTAACTCTCCTGCCAATCATTTGTCAGGGACCCCCCTTACATAATAGGCCATAATGAACGGATTTGGCCACAAGTCTTAGTCTACAGCATATTGGGGCCTTTACACTGTCACCTTAGAGGACAGATGAACACTGTCGATTATTCATAAAGTATGAGGCAGTCTGGAGAAGTAGCCAAATGAATGTTCATCCGACAGCTTGTGTATGGACACCTTTACTCCACTTGCTCGGTTGAATGGAGAGTACATGTGTGGGGTGATGGTGTATTGGGAAGAAGAGGACAGCAGAGCCAGGATTTGATCATCAGCTACTGAAGGCTAAAAACCCAAAAGAAAAACCTATCAGAAGTATGTACACATGGATCTTTGTGAGAAGCTCCGTGTTCTCCTACCTCCATATGGTCTTTAGTAATCAAAAGGGTCTTCCAAAGCTTAGGAGTCAACAAAGGAAGTCTCAAAGCCAATGGTGGATCTTCTAGAACATATGCAGTTCACAGACATTACATCCAGACCCATAGATAATCTTATTTTTTTTCCCTGACAACTTCAACATCCCCTCAAAAAGAGTGAAAATATTGCAAGAGATATTTACGTTTGCACAATTAGGTTCTCTCTCTCTCTCCCCCCTAAGGGCGAAATACAGAAAAGGCGATAAAAACCTGTCAACATGTTTCTCATTAAGACCATATAAATGTGAGGAATTTTAACAAAGTGAATTTCTCATAAAGTTAAAGTTAACAGAAGATTTTCCGGAAAGGGTCTTCAACTGTAGAATTACGGTATATCATCAAACAGTGGCAGATGTCACGTCAGTGCAAGACCACCTAACCACTAGCCCATCTGTCATTTATGACATCCATACCTTTTGGTCTGATAGGGAGTCACTGCCCTTCGGGAAACAGGAACGATCAATTTGTACTAAATCGACACATTTGCACAGTGAGTTGTGGCAAATTCAACACCTTCTAGCGAACACCCAACTGAGCGGTAGAGTCTCCTGCCTCTTCTATGAGGCCATTGTATGTTCCTAACTATATTACACAAACGCAATACATTTTAGAACATCAATTTCAGTCACTTTGCCGGAAAAGGAGACTCTACATGTACAACATGCACACGTCTCTTCTGTGTAGGGGGGGGAAACCTGTTAAAATCAGCATTCCCCATCGCTTATTCCAAGTGGAATTCTTCATATTTTACGCTCAGCTCTCAAATATCTTTTCTTTTTTTTTTTTTTTTTAAATTGTCAAATTGGCTAGTTTTACAGCACTTGACGTTTATTCCCATAAAATGTTGTCGTCTGCGTGATGATCACTTGCAAATAGAATAAGTATATCGAGACAGAATCCAAAAGAATTATTGCTTGTTTAATGCTCCTTATATGCGCCGTGGGTAGCACGTGCATTAAAATGTTAAAAGCGGTTTAAAAAAAATTATAAGCACGAAGCATTCGCAAAACCTAGAACGATATATAGATGTATTATATACAGTATATAGACATACAGATCCGACAAGGCTGCTGCCCACCTGTTCAATGACTGCACTGCCTCTAGTGGCAACCAGGGAAAACTGCATGATGCCCCAATCACTAGCAGAGTTTAAAAAGAAGAAAACTTGGGGGCAAATATAAATAAATATATATATAATATTTTTTATATAATATATATTTTTTAAATATAAATATTTATTTTCTTATTTTACATGTACTGAAGTACTGAAAAGAAAAGTGTATGCTGAATTGCGTCATGATGTTGGAGGTAGAAATGCTTAAATTATGTTTGGTTTTTTTTTGGGGGGGGTTACATTCTAAGTGGAACTGAAACTGATCAATGATAATATTCAAAGTTGATCAGCTGTTTCTTTCTGTTATCATACAAGCTGGCTGCAAAGAAAAAATAAAAAATAAATAAAAAGCCACCAAGGATATTGGAAAATAAGCATCAACTCACAATACAAACACAAAGAAGAATGTACACATAGGAGAAAAGAAAAAAAAACTACCGATTGTACAAAAGGCTATTGGATAAATCATCTTCAAATGTCATTTAATGTAATAGGAGGCATCCAGGCACATTTTAGTGTTCGAAAATCTGCCATTACTGGCTAGGCATAATACCGAAATGACAGCTCGGAATAAATCAAGCAGGTCCCTTTTCAATACGCGTCCTCGCTAACAATACAGCCAGGCACTCGGTAATATACAGGAACATACAAGCGATGATGATAATGATAATACAGCGGATTTGTCATTGATTGTATGGCTGAAAGACAGGAACGCAGATGAAAAGGGGGCACTCGGAAAACGGGCAACCAGTCAACAGAATGGACTGAAAAGAAGAAACACCAGAAAAATAAAACTCCTCTCTGCCATTCTGGCTCTATATTTCCCCGGGAATACAATTTTTATACATTTTTATGGGGCTCGCCTCTCCTTGTGTATTGAAAAAAGCGATCAATAAATCTGTATGATTCAAAGCGTTCCTTGTAGGGGGGGTAGAGTGCAAAAACAAAATCTATCCATTTTCTAGGGCTTCTGCATTCCAGGATGTTATCTCCTGCCATCCACTATCACAGGACGCTAGGACGGTGCATACTGTTCAATTACATACATAATCAGCGTCTCCATACTGTGCACACAGGGGGAAAAAAAAAAAAAATCTGCAAATGACGGAGGCAAAAAAAAAAAAGCTTCAGAAAGCAAGCAGAAGGCTATACAGTGGCAGCCATCAATGCAGCAGCTGCTCGTACCTACATCTATATGGCCCTATAGTGGGCATCATACATAGGATTCAGGCGCAGGGAGCATTAACCATTAAATCACCGATGGTTAGAAGTGACTATGCGCACATAAGCCATGGCTTACACCGACACAACAAGTGTTAAGAGGATCTCCATGAGCGACGCTGGCCGAGAGTCTCCCCCGCTCACATCAGAAGCCCCTCGCTCCTTTCCATCTGATTGTAAAATGCAGCTTTCTCTAAACTATGGGGATGATGGTAGGCACAGGATTAGTTTATAGTCTTCCAGCGATTGTGCATTAACACATATGGACGAGGACCTATATTCCTGCGAATAATCCTCTTTGCTGGCATTCTCCCGGCAGACAGAGGATACAATTGGCATGTCCCGATTAGCCAGCCTCACTAATACAGTCTGACTTACTGAGGACAAGGAGAATGGTGTGGTCACAGGGTGTCCTTATCTGCTGGCATTCACTATTTGGTCATCCCCCTGCCTTATTCTTTACAAGTGGCCATCTCGACGGATCTTAAAGGAAAAAAAAAATGCTTAAGAATTCTTATGGCACTTGTATGGGCTTGGGGTCTTAAGGTGTTAAATCTGTGTGGTTACCGTAATTTAGGGGGAAATAAAAGAAGAAGATCTAGTGGAATTGACACGCAGTTCTCTCCTGCATTGTAGTCGGTAAACATCTATTTACCCAACACAGCCAAATATTATCATAAAAAAAAGGCATAATAAAACATTCAGCCCTCATCCATCGCCTGGCATGGCTGGGAGACGCAGCAAGCCTGATCCTCAGCATCTCATTTCCTAGGAGGAGCGCAGGAGATTGGGCGATAGGTGACGAGTAATTGCCAGGTCTGCAGCCGAGCCAGACGTTCATTAAAACCCAAAAAGGAATGGTGACACCGTGCCCAAAGACGATGTATGGGATGGTGTACGTACACAGAAAAGGTGTGACCAACGCCACCGTGCCCGGCCAACGCCACCAGCTGCTTTATAGATAGGTTACTATAATGCAATCGAAAGCAAGAAAAATGCGTCCGGGTAACGTAACCCTGGGGCATCAGAGCTACAATGGGGGCATAATAAGCCAGAAAAGGGGCAGAGACGCTAGGGAGCGTCAATGGGATCCGGCACCAAGAATAGGTGTCGTGGTTGGCAATCCTCAGCAATCACCGAGGTTAAAGAGCTACACAAAAAAAAATAATAATAATTTACAAACACCATGCACAAAATTGGTGACTGCAGCAGGTCAGCGCAATACTATATATTTATAATGGCACAAGTGGCTGTTTTTCCAGATCAGTCATTATCCAATACTATTAGTTAGTCCACATTAAACCTCTATACAGAGAATTGTGGCTGGAAACTACAGAAAGAAAAGCACCAGAAGTGGCGCTCCGTGATAAATCACTTTTTTTTTTTTTTTTAATGGAGGGGGGGTGTAGGGAGTGTCGCCGCTTGTTGCCCATATGCTTTACAGACCCCCTTTAATTCTCAAAATGTGCGCTCCATCCACATATTCATTACCTTTTATAGAAGGATGGCGTCGGATCTGGAGTGCCAAGTCATAGGAACTGTTTATTACAGCCAGACTGGCTTATTTTAATGGCATTCGCTGATTAAATAAGTCTCTTGGCCAACGTGCCAGTGGGTAATGTAAGGATTGTTTTAAATACAGAGAGAAAGGCATAAAACATCTGATATTACGCAGCAGCTTGTCCATTAAACTGACAGTGCGGAGGGAGAAAAAAAAAAAAAGTTGTGCTGCAAACAGTGTAACGGCTGGAGAATTGATGGCGGTGGGCTTCCAGATCTACAGGGGTATAGAGAAGAGTATATATAGGAGCACCCATAGGGTCGCCCTCCGCTAAGCCCAGCCGGATCATAGGACACCTGCAGGCTTCTCTAAAGTAGCCCACAATGAATGAGTAGTAGCCATCACTGGCACAGGGGGTGCAGATCCGGGCACCATTAGGCTTGGTGTACCAGTGCGGTAATCACCCATGCATCCCCCCTATAGCCCTTTACATTGAGTAGCCCCCACTACACACAGCACCAGGATTGGTGTAAGGAGTATGACTGACAGATATACTCAGCCATTGCATTTCTATTCATTCCTATGAAGAAAAAAAAAAAAAAAAAAAAAAACCCTTTTGGAACAGATCCCCCAATAATGCATTTATTTCTGGACATCTATGTAGACCCAGGCAATGGTCAGCCTTCCTACGTCAGGGTCTCCAGAGAAGGTCTCCCCAGAATCTATCCAGAGCCCCCACCTCCCTCCTTTCCTTAATCCATACTGACATGTATGGAGGAGACGAGACTCCCATCTACATGGAGTTTGTATGTTCTCCCTCCATACCGATCGGAGGAAGCCCCGGTAGACAACATGCCATCGGATTCCGGGGACTGGGACTCATCTAATAGGGTCTCTGTACAGCGCTTCGGTATATGCTCCCACTATATAAATGAGGGAGGATAGCCTCCAGATCTACAGAGCTAGATGTTCAGCTCCACCACATCAGGCATCGTATGTTCCCCCTATATAAATGACGGGAGGATAGCCCCCCACCAGATCTACAGAGCTAGATGTTTAGCTCCAACACATCAGGCATCTTATGATCCCACTATATAAATGACGGAGGATAACCCCCCACTAGATCTACGGAGCTAGATGCTCCATATCAGGCATCTTATGTTCCCACTATATAAATGACTGAGGATAGCCCCCCACTAAATCTACAGAGTTAGATGTTCAGCGCCACCACATATCAGGCATCTTATGCTCCCACTACATAAATGACTGAGGATAGCCCCCCTCCAGATCTACAGAGCTAGGTGCTCCACCACATATCAGGCAACTATATATGTGACGGAGGATAGCCCCCCACTACATCTACAGAGCTAGATGTTCCACCACATATCAGGCAACTATATAAGTGACGGAGGATAGCCCCCCACTAGATCTACAGAGCTGGGTGCTCCATCACATATCAGGCATCTTATGTTCCCACTATATAAATGACGGAGGATAGCCCCCACTAGATCTACAGAGCTACTTGCTCCACCACATATCGGGCATCTTTTGGGTGATCACTTTTTAATGCAGGGTATAGGATCCATCATGTAACACAGGGGGTCTCCATACTCTGATAGAACAGGGCGATGAGCACAGCTGCAGACTGGGAGGAACAGGGTTCCCCATTATAGACTCACCCCTGAACACTTCCTAAAGTAAGGCACCCCTCCCCATAACCAGTCTCAGCCCCCCATAACCAGTCTCAGTCCCCCACAAGCACTGTGGATTTCATAGGATTCTATAGAAATAACACCAAATATTTGGCACTTTTCTCCCATCCCTGCAATTAAAAAAACCACCTTCCTCCATCACATGCACCGCTCCATCTTATGTTATGGGGTCTCTGCCCCCCACCAATAAGATAGTAAGCACAACCTCAGCCAGCCCCCCACATTCCCATAGCCCAGCATAAGCTTGGGGGGCTCCAGGCTGAGGATTGCCCCCAATCTCCAGCCATCTGTAGTGGAACTGTGCAGTCAGCTGTTTGCATCAATCCTCTTCAGGCAGCAGCAGTGATGTAAAGCCCCCTATCAGATATCTATGGGGGTCTTCAGTGTTGGAAGCAGGTTTAGGGCTCCTTACCTGGCACCCCAGCCTTCCTCCAGCCTCCTCCGCCTTCTTCTTCCCGACTCTTCATCGCTGCTCTTCCCCAGGTCTCTTGTCACATCCACACGGGTTAAGTCCCAGAGAAACGAGCGGTAGAAATCACAGCAGCCCCCCTCCTCCTCCTCCTCCCGGTGGCGGTGGTGAGAAGTTGTGAGCAGCTCCTCTCCTGCTGCCCCGGACGCTCCGGTGATAGTTCCGCAGTCGGGTGCAGGGAGCTCCCCGGCAATGAGCACCGTCCCGGTGTGCGGCTGTGTGTGTATGAGCCGTCTGTGTATGAGCCGAGCTCGCTGCCTCCAGTGTCTCTATACTGGGGGAGGAGCTGCTGATTCTTATCACATCCAGCACTCAGCAGCCACTGTCTCCAATGCAAAGATGCTGCTGTGTGCTGTGCTTGTTGCATGCCTCAACTCTGCAAGTGGGGAGGCAGCCACTCCTCCTCCCCTCCCCCGCACTACTTCCCTGGGGGGCACCCACACTGCGATCCTCACACAGAAAATAAATAACACTCATTGCAATATTTAAGGGTGTCACAGCTCTGTGATCCCAGGAGTGTAGACAGCTGGCATATTATGTGTAGCCATTGCCAAAAATCACAGGATCAATTGTGGGTGAAGGGGGTGTCAGGCATGGCTGGATGAGGAAATGTATTGGGCCGCTTCAGCGTATTTCGCGGTCCGTATACGAATATCCATGCCCAGACTGACCCGAAGAAAGCCTCCTTGGTGTCTCTAAATGCAGACATTGATGGGAACAAGAAGAGGCTGAAAGTCTCTGGGCATTGGGGTTCACATACAGACCGTGAGATACGCTGGCGTGAACACGGCCTCGTTCACACATTCAGTATTCGGTCAGTTTTTTTACTTCAGTGAACCAAAACCAGAGGAAAAGTATAATAGAAACACATCACCACTTCAGTATTTATCACCCGCTCCTGATTTTGGCTTACAAATACTGAACGTGGCCTTATGGTTGCTGGAAGTCCTGACTAAGACCACATGACTTTTTACCTCATTGTTTGTGAGCCAAAGGCTATGGTCACACACAGTATTTGGTCAGTATTTTACATCAGTATTTGTAAGCCAAAACCAGGAGTGGAACAATTAGAGGAATAGTATAATAGAAACATATGCACCACTTCTGTATTTATCACCCACTCCTGGTTTTGGCTAATACTGATGTAAAATACTGACCAAATACTGATAGTGTGACCATAGCCAAACTCAGAGGAAAAGTATAATCAAAACATGTCACCACTTCTGGATTTGGCATACAAATACTGAGGTAAAATACTGACCAAATACTGACCGTGTGAATGTGGCCTAATGGTTGCTCGACTCCCCAACTAAGGCCATGTGACTTTTTACCTCAGTATTTGTGAGCCAAAATCAGAGCAAAAGGATAATAGAAACATATGTACCACATGTGTATTTTTCACCGGCTCCTGATTTAGGTTTCCAAATACTGAGGTAAAATACTGACCGTGTGCACGTGGCCTTAGGCGGGTTACACACGTTCCACATTCAAACTGAATGGTGCCCTGACCATTGCCACTCACTATTGCATACATACAAGTTAAGAAAAAAAAAAAAAAACACTGGCAACAAAGATGCCACAAAAAAAACGACCATTTTTCAGGAAAAATACCACCTGCGTTTTCCTGAAGAACCTTCTGCTTGAAAAACTCAGAAATGCACGCAAGCATCTAAACCAAACGTGCACATAACCAAAGACGGGTTTTCCAAGTGGAAACTTCCTCAGGAAACATTCGTCCTCTTTGGGTAATTGTTGGAGGAGTTTTTCATTAACTGAAGAGGTTTTGAAGGTGTTTTTTTTTTTTTAAGAGCTTTTTTTCCCCTGAAGTGGTTTGCCACTTTTTGACTATTATGGACTATTTTCCATGAGAAGATGCTTCTTAGAAGTGACACTCACTTTTTTTTCCCTCACACCAAGAGTTTTTCATAACCTGAAGAGGAAGATTAAATCAAAAATAGACTGAAAATATGAAAAAGGAAAATGCTTTTACTATAGGAAGCAAGCATTTTTTTGTGGGACTTTTCTGGCAATTTTGCTTTATGTTTTAGATGTGGACCTGATCAAAAAAAAAAACACTCCTGAGACATCTCTGTGTGCACATAGGCCACTTCATCTGATCTGTGGGAAAACAGTGATTTTTTGCAATGCGGTAAAAATTGCATGAAAGTGAACAACGTTGGGGGGCATCTTTTAAAAGGCTTGTCCAATAGTAGTTTGTGATATTTCAGCTACGTTCCATTCACTACAATGCGACCGAGTTACAATACCAGACACAAACCGTGGTCAGAGGTGGAGCTGAAGGAAAGCCGCCATTTTTTTCTTAACCCTTTAACATCAAGAACAATCATTCACTTGGTAACCTATGTATATAGTTCTCAATTGAGACAAGTGGTGTCTGGCCACCGCTTACTCTCCTCTCCCCATTGATACCTCACTAGGAATAGCTGTCCTTTAGTCATGAGCGAACGTTCTCTGTCAAGGTGTTATCTGGGGATGCTCGTGTGCTAACTGGGTGTTTTCGTCATGCTCAAAAAATATGTTCCAGTCCCTACAGCTGCATGCCTCGCAACTGACTGTTCGACAGCGATTTTCTGTTTGTTGCGGCAGTCGAACAGTCAGTCGCGAGACATGCAGCCGCGGGGACTCGATCATATTTTTCGAGCACCTTAGTACCTTATCTGAGCACGATCGCTCATCACTACTGTCCTGTGATCACACATGTATGGCCACTTTGTTTTTTTATCTGTCCTGGTTTACAGTTGAATGACAACTATTGTTTTCTGTAATCAGCCATTTCAAAAGATGAAAAGGAGAACGTACACCTGAGGCAATTACCTTACTTTCTGACAGGAAAGCTGAGTACCTGTGACAAAAAAAACACCTAGCTTTCCCCTAAACAGTTAAAAAGCAGATCTTTTTATCTTAATAAGCGAGAAAAACTCCAGAATTAGAAGTAATATTTGTGCCCGTACTATACAGGTAGTAGCACTGTAGCTCGGTGCCCCACAGGCCGCATATATTGTGCTGCCGCCATATAACTGACAAGGTTTGTACAACCTTTCTTGACTACGGTTGATAAGATAACACTAGTCCTAGTCTCCTGCTCCCAGGATATAGCAGGTCACACACTCCTGTCTGTTGTCGCTGGGTGTGGTGCTCACTAAACACTGCTCCATTTGTACTTGCTGCACAGAATCCCCCACACCTGTGCTGTGCAGAGTCTCGGGGGCAATAACACACAAAACCACTTCATTTTTTTTTCCTTTTATTTGTTGAAAGAGACGAGTACAAAAAAAAAAAATTACAAAGACCATTTTAGCAGTACAACTACGGTACATGACATTCAGTTTATTTAGCGCCCCCCTCGCCAAACTGGAAATTCAGGCCATAAGAATGATGGCTGTGAGGGTGCAGTCTACTGGTGAGCCGTCCACCTGGTAGAAAAACTTGTTTAGCTGGTGGGATTCTGGTAATATAATGCGGGTGCGAAAATGTTATCCTGCCACGGGAGGAGATACGGGCATTTCTGGAGATTAAGTAGTGGGGTAACTTATGGAAACAATGCTGTGTTATTGGGTCAGCCATGTTGTGTTAAGGCCCTCATACACACTACACTAATATAGGCCGAACCACTGATATCAACAGTCTAACATGTACGGGGAGCTGGCCGACTGGTCATCGATCATTCATGGCTGATTTCGGACTAATGGAGATAAGCCCTTCCCACTGGACAACATGTCAGCTGGTCTCCTTTTCATAGAGAACATAGCATAGGAGCACTCGACCAAATGAGTGCTGCCCTTTACAGGAGAAATCGCGATTGGCCGTAGCGTCGATCTGTTGACAGAATGAACAGATTAAGGCTATATTCACACAAAGTTTTTGGGAGCAGATCCACTTCATAAATCACTGCAGTATTGCTTAGAATGAGTTCTCTTCCCATTCATTTTTATGGGAAATCAATTGTGTGAGGAGACTTTTAAGCATTTTTTTTTTCTTGAGAAATTCTGGGAAAATAGAAGCGATCTGTCAATTATTTGAGGAGGATCTGGATGAAATATGCTCCAAACTTGAAATATCAAGTCAAAAGGCTGTAAAAATAATACTTCAAAGATAAAGGGGTTTTGAAGCATTTCTTTTAACTGAACATCAGGAAATGGAAAAAAAAAAATCCTCCAAAAATTCCCCATAAAAGGAACATTTTCTCAAGCGTGATCGGCTAGAAAAACTTATTAGTTGTGCCTGCCGCCACAAAACTCAGTCAGAATGTATCATAAAAGTGACCAAATAGCTTATAACTAGTGATGAGTGAATATACTCGTTACTGGAGATTTCTCGAGCATGCTGGGGGGTCCTCTGAGTATTTTTTAGTGCTCGGAGATTTAGTTTTTCTTGCCGCAGCTGAATGATTTACATCTGTTAGCCAGCATAAGTACATGTGGGGGTTGCCTGGTTGCTAGGGAATCCTCACATGTACTTATGCTGGCTAACAGATGTAAATCATTCAGCTGCAGCAAGAAAAACGAAATCTCCGAGCACTAAAAAATACTCAGAGGACCCCCGAGCGTGCTCGAGAAATCTCCAGTAACGAGTATATTCACTCATCACTAGTTATAACTATTCCCGTATTACCAGCAGGGGGCAGCCCAACAAGAAAGATGGCTGAATTGGTTATATGTGGGTGCAAAGATTATGTAGAAGATTTCCAGGGATTAATGGACTGAACAGGGGTGGTGTTTAACCATCCCCAGAAATATCTATGTAGACCTGGTGTGGATCAATTCGCAGGACCTAGGTCAGAGGCCACGTCAGTAATCTGTGGTCGCTGGATGGGATCCCCAAGATCTGCGTCTTACTTTTTGGCATCTGACGTCCTTCTTTTGATTTGCGCGATGTCTCAAGTACGTAATGTCTTCGCGCCATGCCAGTTAATCAAGATAAGAGGTGTCCATCAAACAAACAATACTGACTCAGCTGATGGACCAGTTCCAGAGATTCAGTTTGCACCAACTCTACCTGTACGTCTAAAGCAGTATTTCCCAAACTCCAGTCCTCACGGACCCCACGGGTCATGTTTTCAGGATTTCCATAGTGTTGCACAGGTGAGATAATTCCTGATGCCTTGATGATACTTCCACTACTTGGCAATACTAAGGAAATCCTGAAAACATGACCCGTAGGGTCCGTGAGGACTGGAGTTTGGGAAACACTGGTCTAAAGTGAGAGGAAATCAGTCCAGCTGCCATTTATAGGCTGTGTTTGGAACCTACCTTGCTAAAACCAAAGGTTTGCCCACTTTTCCAAACAATTTGGCATTTACAGGAGTGCAGTGCAGAGTACTTGTATGAAGAGTGTTCAAGCACCATTTGTTTTACACAGTAGACACCCACCGAACCGGTATCTGCTGCAATCGGAGCCAGCTCGGTTCACAGGACTTTAACCCTCTAGATGATGAACATGATGAACAGCGATCGTGGCATCTAAGTGGTTAGAAAGTGGATATCTCCACTGGACTGAAGCAATCGGTAAAATCCAATGGGTTGTTTAATGGCAGCCGGTGTCCCAACATTGGGCCACAATTTGTAATGTTCTCTGTATTTATAGATCTTGTATTTTAATCTGCTCAGTGCTGGTTGAACTCCCCCTTTCTAAGCTATGATCTAGTGGGACTCCATGCAATACCAGATACAGCCTATGTAAAGAAGAGGTCTTGTTTTCTAATTTCATAAACCCCCTTTGATATAGTTAAATCTTCTATCATTTTGTTATTTTAGAAGGGTCAACTCATTGGTTCCAACTGTAGTTTAGTAACACATATTTATTGGCCGCTGGTCTGAACTTTTACGCTCTCTTCATAAATTGAGTTTATTAACAATTCTCTACAACACTGTGGAAATGAAAGGGTCCTTCTTCATGATCACAGAAACCATATGAAGGATAAAGAGCCTACAGCTTTTCTGAAAAAGAAAATTACATCTGTCTAGATAGATATATCCTTAAGCACAGGAAAAATGAAAATTTGGGAATAAGGGAAAGAATGAGTTAGGCCCTCCAAGTCAAGTTACCTTCTCCCAAAGGATCCTAAATTATGGTAGGACATGTAGACCCACATCCTATGTCTGATGCATCGATTTATGTATAACCTGGTTAGAAGTCCATAAAAATGTCAAGTTATCCGCTAAAGATATAATGATTACAAACTCTGAAGACAATGTAAGAGGGAGATCTTTCTCCAGGTTTTGCGTTACCTGTAACTCTCACACAAATGATCCATTCAGCCCCCAACCATTTGTTCAGGCCAGTTTCTCATCTTCACGAGCTGGAGAGATTGACAGCTGAGATGTTTTCTTCCTTTTTCTCCAGTCGCCTTCATTAAAAACCAGTGAACGGATGTAAAAATAAACAATTCTGTGTTCCAAATTTACAATGTTTCTTTCTCACTCATCATCAAAATCTTCTACGAGGCGGAAGGCTATTTTTGTATGAATGAATAGACTAACAAAGAATTTTATGGAACTGACATGAGGGTCTGGTATAGGTCAGGCAGGGTCATCCATAAGGTTATGTGACCTGTCATCACCCAAGGGTACACCACTGGTCCTGATGGCCTGGGTACAAAGCGCTTGCAATCCCTCCATGCATGCTGGAGAAAACTTCATGTCATAGTTTTTAGGACTGGCTCTTGTTATTTGTGTAGGATTGTAATACTTGGGCACTAAATGGTGCACCATTATAGCCAGTGGCCAGTGCACATGCCAAATTTTCCACTTGGACCTATTCTTTGCATGGAAAAAATAACAACATGCAACATTCTGGTCTGGATGGTCCCCACAGAACCTCAATATATGGACACAACTAGCCCGTCTCCACCTTAGGGCTCATTCAGATGTCCGATTTTCACTTATGAATGTTTTTCGTGTTTTTCACAGATAGCACTCGCACCTGTGGGAGTCTACGGGGCCAGTCACATGTCTGTTATTTTGATCCGAGACATGTCCGTGGAGACGTGTCCACTTTTGATCTGAGGGTCAGACTAAAATTGGCAATAAAATCAATGGGTCCTTGAAAAAATAAAACTGCACATGGATACTGCGATATTTTACGTCAAAACGTTCATCTGAGCGACCCCTTTCACTTACATTGGTCTGTGTGGTGTCTGTGTGCAGCCCATGGGTTATGAAAATACGCTCCTCAGCTTCCCCACTGTAAACTCTTGCTCTTTTTCCTCTATAAGGCTAGGTTCTCATTTCGTTTTTGTGTGAGCGCTAACGGACAGCGTTGCACGGCGAAATTAACGCCGTGCAACGCGTCCGTTAGCGCTCCCATTGCCAGCAATGTTAAAGCGCCTTGCTAGCGCGTGCCATTCTTTTGTGGCGCACCTCGGACGCTGCTTGCAGCATCCGCGGCGCGCCCGAGGTCCGTTCCCCGCTCTGGCAGATCGGGGATCTGCGCTAGCGGGGACGTTTAACGCGACCCCTAAAAAGACATTGCGTAAGCGCAATCCGCTAGCGCTTAGCGCTAAACGGATTGCCCTAACGCAATCTGAACCTAGCCTTAACAGTAGACATGGTGCCGATTTATAAATTGCAGGTCCATTTTCACAATGGAGATTTCCACAGTACATTAGTCGAGATCTGTTAAAGGGGTTCTCCACCATTCAGTCAACCCCCTCATATTAGAACAAAAACTGCCTGTACCTCACTTCTGCTTTCGGCATCACTCCAGCAACTTGGGCACTGGGTCTCTTGTGATATTTGTATGACATGTTAGCTCTTCCGCCAATTTGGATTTCCCATGTGCAAATCTGCAAGGAAAAGGTGCAGCATATCTCTCCAATGTGAACATGCCATAAACCAGAGGTGTCAAACTGCATTCCTCGAGGGCCGCCAACAGGTCATGTTTTCAGGATTTCCCTAACATTCCACAAGGTGCTGGAATCATTCTGTGCAGGTGATTAATTATCACCTGTGCAATACAAGGAAATCCTGAAAACATGACCTGTTGGCGGCCCTCGAGGAATGCAGTTTGACACCTCTGCCATAAACAACGGTGTGTCTACATGTATCAAACCACATCAAAACCACATCTAATTTCACAGCAAATTCCTGAACCATGGATTTTTGCCTTGTTCTTTTAACTATTGAAACACATGCATAACACACAAACCGTGCTCGTATTGGAGCACCCAAATCTTCCGAGAATGGTGTGTGTTTCATGGATGTGTGAAACCAGCCTTCATCTCACATGCTGTTTTTTTCTGGTTTGTGTTTCCACAAGAAATTCGCGTTTGGTTGTGTTGTTTAAATCCTTAGCACGTCAATCTCTGCTTCACCTTTTTTATGCTGATTTTACCTGTTCTTTGCCAGGATAAACTCTAGGCCTGGCCAGGTTCTGCTGAACTTTCATGGACATTCCAATACTGAATTTATTTAGATGCAGAAATGCTGCCGAATTCTGTTTAGAAATCTAGGCACAAAATCAAGATCTTTCATGGAAATCACTGCAGGATTGAGTGAATCTGACCCTGCTAATCTGCAGTTTTTGTCGATCCCCAGAGAGCAGAAGAGAAGCTTCCGAGCACAATCCCGGCCTGTCGTTTTCTATGAGCCCCGAGGCAATAAAACCAGTAAACATACTGTCTGAGGATTTCAATGACTTGAATTAAGATCTCATACTCGCTCGATATTCTCTTACAGCATTTCTACATTCATGCAGAATGGGAGAGGTTTCCTAATGGCTGTGATCATCTAATGGCTCTGTACTGAGCAGATATTGTGCATTACCCGTCCTCTGCCAGATGAGACTGATGTGTGGTGCGGATGCAATTCAATTTGGTGCTGAGCGCGTTAATTATCTCTCCAGTTCAGGCGGAGAGGAGGCTCCAGAAACTCTGCCCGCCAATGATTCTATGGCAGCCAGCTGCATGTGAGATGTAACCACAGAGCGGGTTAAAACAACAGCGTCTTGGCCAAATGGATGCAAGTCTCTGCAGCAATCAAGACCCTATGAAAAATTACCTTGTATAACAGCATAAAAAAAAATAATAAAACTCTGAGGCGGCCATTTCTCTTTAATAAATGATCTATAATGCAATTTTTCTTTCATAAACCGGCTTTCTTAATCTTCGAAGCAGAAGTAAATGGCTGTCATTTCTGCATTTATGTGGGAAATATGGTTGTAAACAACGGTGTGAGGCATCAAAGTACCGCAAACACAGATGGAGGCATACTTCTAGCGTTCCTATAATGGAGGCTGTGGGAAGAACCCATATAGAAGAGGGTACGAGCAGTGGCGTAGCTTGAAACTCATGGGCCCCGATGCAAAAGCTCCAACGGGGCCCCCAAATATTTTAAATCTTTAATAGCAATAGTCTTTTCCTATAGGCCAAAGGGACTTTTAGGCCCCCCTAGGCTCCAGGGCCCGGGTGCGATTGCAACCCCTGCACCTGTTGTAGTTACACCCCTGGGTACGGGAATTTCAATATATTATTCGAGCACGTCGATTGACTCGTATAACACCTTATCTGAGCAGGTTCACTCGTCACTACAGCTGACACTAAAGGCCCCGTCACACTTAGCGACGCTAAAGCGATCCCGACAACGATACGACCTGTCAGGGATCGTTGCTGCGTCGCTATGTGGTCGCTGGTGAGATGTCAAACAGTGAGATCTTCCAACGATCGCTGCTGCGATCTCACTGTTTGACATCTCACCAGCGACCTGTACAACGATGTCACATGGGAGCTATTATGACTATTCAGTGTCTGAGTCGTCAAAGAGGTCGTTGGTAAGGTGTCAAACACAGCGATGTGTGCTACCCAGCGAGACCTCAACGATCAAAAAAAGGTCCAGGCCATTCCGACACGACCAGCGATCTCACAGCAGGGGCCTGGTCGCTGCTACGTGTCACACATAGCGAGATCGCTACTGAGGTCGCTGTTGCGTCACAAAACTTGTGACTCAGCAGCGATCTCGCTAGCGATCTCGCTTAGGCTGGGGTCACACATGCGTGTTTTACATACGTAAGAGCGCAAAAACTACGTACGTAAAACTCGCATTACATACGGCACAATGCTTCTCAATGGGGCTGCTCCTATTAGCCGTATATTACGGTTCAGTATTATACGGCGTTCTACGGCCGTACAAAATCGCAGCATGCTGCGTTTGTCAGCGTATTGCGCAAATAATACGCCAATGAAAGTCTATGGGGGCGAGAAAAATACGGATTCCACACGGACCAGCAGTGTGACTTGCGAGAAGTACGCAGCGCTGTTAGTGAAAAGTCGGTAATTCAATTGCCGGCTTTTCATTTCTCCTTCACAAACCCGACAGGATATGAGACATGGTTTACATACAGTAAACCATCTCATATCCCCTTTTTTTTGCATATTCCACACTACTAATGATAGTAGTGTGTATGTGCAAAATTTCAGCGCTGTAGCTGCTGAAATAAAGGGTTAAATGGCGGAAAAAATTGGCGTGGGCTCCCGCGCAATTTTCTCCGCCAGAATGGTAAAGCCAGTGACTGAGGGCAGATATTAATAGCCAGGAGAGGGTCCACGGTTATTGGCCCCCCCGTGGCTAAAAACATCTGCCCCCAGCCACCCCAGAAAAGGCACATCTGGAAGATGCGCCTATTCTGGCACTTGGCCACTCTCTTCCCACTCCCTGTAGCGGTGGGCTATGGGGTAATGAAGGGTTAATGCCACCTTGCTATTGGAAGGTGACATTAAGCCAGATTAATAATGGAGAGGCGTCAATTATGACACCTATCCATTATTAATCCAATTGTATGAAAGGGTTAAAAAACACACACACACACACATGATTTAAAAGTAGTTTAATGAAATAAACACAGCGGTTGTTGTAATAATTTATTGTTCTCGCAATCCATCAGGAACACCCTCGCTTGGAAAAATAATAAACGCACAAGATACATACCTTCTGTTGAACCGTCTCGTCCCACGAAGTAATCCATCTGAAGGGGTTAACTAATATTACAGGCAGGAGCCCTGCTAATGCAGCTGTGTGCTCCGTGCCTGTAATCCCCGGCGAATGAATGAAATGTAGGTCATTGACCTACATTTCCTTCAGTCGCGGTGATGCGCCCCCTGGTGGATGTCCTCATATGACCTGGAGCGTGGGAAAAAGTTCCCAGGCTGCAGTTCATGAGAACATCCACCAGAGGGCGCCTCACCGCGACTCAATGTAAGTACAGATCACTGCTTTCCTTTCAGCACCCGGGGATTACAGGCACGAGCGAGTGGTTTATCGCAGCTCTGCCTGTAATATTAGTTAACCCCTTCAGATGGATTACTTCGTGGGACGTGATCTGACATCAGAAGGTATGTATCTTGTGTGTTTATTATTTTGCCAAGCGAGGGCCTGGAAATGGATTGCGAGAACAATAAATTATTACAACAACCGCTGTGTTTATTTCATTAAAATCCTTTTTAATCATGTGTGTGTGTTTTTTAACACTTTCCAACAATTGGATTAATAATGGATAGGTGTCATAATTGACGCCTCTCCATTATTAATCTGGCTTAATGTCACCTTACAATAGCAAGGTGGCATTAACCCTTCATTACCCCATATCCCACCGCTACAGGGAGTGGGAAGAGAGTGGCCAAGTGCCAGAATAGGCGCATCTTCCAGATGTGCCTTTTCTGGGGTGGCTGGGGGCAGATGTTTTTAGCCACGGGGGGGCCAATAACCATGGACCCTCTCCTGGCTATTAATATCTGCCCTCAGTCACTGGCTTTACCGCTCTGGCGGAGAAAATTGCGCGGGAGCCCACGCCAATTTTTTCCGCCATTTAACCCTTTATTTCAGCAGCTACAGCGCTGAAATTTTGCACATACACACTACTAACATTAGTAGTGTGGAATATGCAAAAAAAAAGGGGGATATGAGATGGTTTACTGTATGAAAACCATGTCTCATATCCTGTCGGGTTTGTGCAGGAGAAATGAAAAGCCGGCAATTGAATTACCGGCTGTTCACAGATATCGCGCTGAATGAAATCTAAATACAGAATATATATATGTGTCTCAATGACATATATATATATATATATATATATATATATATATATATATATATATATATATATATATATACTGTATATATGTTTTCCCTAACATTTGAGCACATAAATCCATTAGATGTCGGTTTTGCAAGCCTGCGCGAAAATCTCGCAGTACGGATGCCTTACGGATTACATACGGAGGATGCCATGCGCAAAATACGCTGACACACCCTGACTACGGATCACTATTTTGGGAACATTTCTCCGTATTACGGCCGTAGTACGGACGTATAATACGTGGCGTATTGTCTTACGCCATGTGTGACTCCAGCCTTAGTGAGACGGGGGCTTAATGGTGTGTCCGTCCCTTGGTTTATTCTCTGTACACCGTCTATCCACCTGGTTTTCAATGTAATGATTAGTAACTAGTCTAGTTAAAGTCAACTATACTGAAGTAGGAACACTTGTGCCCCCACCTAGTGCGATATTTTCTTCCCAATTCATCTAAGGACTCATTTAGAGGTCAGAGTTCTCAGTCTAAGTTTCATCAATGTTTTTGATCAGTTTCATCAAAATTCGGTCAGTGTCAGATTTTATCATCAGAGTTTGGTCCGAATGTTATCAGTTTTTCTCGGATGAAAAAATAAATAAAAAGGTTTCTCAGTATTTGTCAAATTAAACAGTCCACAGATGGCATGCAAGTACTCTTCGAATTTTTTTTTGCCATAGATTGGCATTGCCGATTTTGATTGAACACTCGTATCAAATCGGACAGTTCTCTAATTTCCCGTGGACCGAAAAGTAGTACAAGTGGTATCCGTCTCTCTTTTATATGAAAAAACAGAAGTTTGAATTTGACCTAAGGAAAATGGATTGTTTTTAAGGCATTCTTTGAGTATCTTTTGTAATTACAGCAGTGATTTTTGTAAAGCGTTGCGACTTTGCTGCAATAATGGAAAATCTCAACAACAAAAAAAGCTATAAAATAGCTCACTATGCAATCTGTGTGGAAAAACCTCTTTGTGCCTCAATGTGATTTTTGTCTCCATACAGTGGATGGACAGCTTGGCCTCCATCCAGATTATCGCCAATGTTGGGAAAACACCCCCCGAGCATATGCGCCTGACAGTGGCCACAAATGTGGTGTGTATTTACCATATTTTCTGAACTTCACAAGACCACAAGTGTGCAGATGAATGTCAATGTGTCACCCAAGTAGAGTTGGTATGAATTGATGTGCACAACCCAGCGGACAGGTCAGTAATCTGTAGCTGTCAAGCAGGAGCCCTGAGAACCACCTCATGAAGTCGCGCCAGGTCAACTAACCAAAAGATGAGTAGCGGATACTGGGAGGCTGCTCTCAGGGTTCCAATCCAATGGCCACAGATTACTGACCTGGCCACTGGACCAAATTGTTTCGCACTAACTCTACAACCAAGTGACAGACTAGACTAAACAAATCTTCCCAGGATTTTTCCAGTGACTTTCAAGACCCTAGTTATAAAACTGTCAGCCAACCATCTGGTGAATGACTAAAGACAACAATAGAGAAGATAGTGACCATTTGTAATTTTTATGGTGGTGGTCACAGAGGCATAACTGGTGGGGCACTTGCCACTGGTTCTTGGTGCCAAGATGGGGGTAAAGTGCGGTCAGTAGGCCAATATGCCTTTTAAAGTGTATTTAGAAAGAACTGGTGCTCTGATAGGTGAAGTAGGTGAAAACAGGCATCTATAGACCCAAAAATCTGCCAGGCTCTTAGGCGCTGGACCACTGTTCAACCCTTGACGTTCCTAAAGAGCACAAAAGAGGTTGTGAAAGTCACGTTGACGGACAAGTTCTGACATTGCTAATAGCAAAAGTTCCTCCGCATGTAATCACTTCCCTATCTCAGGATTGAACTGTACAAAATGTTAATGTCAGGAAGGCTCCATACGCCAAAGCTGCAGCCTGTGTGATATTCCACAACATTAGTCCATATTCTCAGCACTTTTAAAAAAGGTTAAGAAGGACTTTTTCATGATAATCCTATAAAATATGTAACATAAGGAAAAAGGCCTAAATCTGGCTGATGTTTAATTTTTTCATCTCATCTAATTTACGGACATTGTTCCGGTCGCCTTTAAGAACAGACCTGATGTCGTATACATCTGTGCCTCAGTGTGTACCTGATTCCTGGAACATCTGGCTAATAATTCATGTGACATTTCACATCTAATTCCACGTTATCCAGAGGATAGCTTTCATTATAAAACTACTTGTCCCCATATTTTATATTCATGGCAATGTAAATGAGGTGGTGTGACTCTGTGTGTAGTCTCCCTGAATGTACAGAGCTATGGAACATATTTCTAAGTGACATAGAGGAATATCACATTATGGCCTCTGACATATGGGTGATATCCAGTAGCACGGTCACCTTTCTATTTCCAAGAATTGCACTTTTTAGGAACTTTTGTTCCAACTTTAAGTCCCATCAGGTCCACAATTGTCTCCTAATTTAATGCCTAATATATCATTATGACAAGTTTGAAATGTCCTGAATGAAAGGAACACTATTGTGTCTGCCTGCAGTCACCACTAGAGGGAGCACTGGCGCTTACTGAATACTGATCTAATATTGAGTCCAATGTATAACCAGTACGCAGTAGTCAGTGAAAATTGCAGGTAGACAAAATGTTTTTCTTTAAACTCTATGCAGATGATTTGGAGCTGTGTATTAGAAAACAAATAGTACTCTGACCACAATAGAGATGTATATAATTTAAAAGAAATTAAAAAATGGATATTATTTGGTTTGATATGTGCTGGTGATCAGTGAGTGTCCGTGTCATGAGACAATTGACGATTAGCCCAAACACTGCTTTGAAGCATGCAGTTTCTGCAAGAGCGCAAAGCAGTTTATAGGCTGAATGCTAAAGGTACCGTCACATTAAGCGACGCTGCAGCGATATCGACAACGATGCCGATCGCTGCAGCGTCGCTGTGTGGTCGCTGGAGAGCTGTCACACAGACCGCTCTCCAGCGACCAACGATGCCGAAGTCCCCGGGTAACCAGGGTAAACATCGGGTTACTAAGCGCAGGGCCGCACTTAGTAGCCCGATGTTTACCCTGGTAACCAGTGTAAATGTAAAAAAAACAAACACTACATACTTACATTGCCGTGTCTGTCGCGTCCCTCGCCTTCAGCTTCCCTGCACTGTGTAAGGGCCGGCACTAAAGTACAGCGTTGACGTCACCGCTGAGCTTTGCTTTACGACCGGCACTGACACATTCAGTGTAGGAAGCTCTGAGCAGCAGCGCGGACGCCGGGGGACGTGACAGACATCAGAGGGTGAGTATGTAGTGGTTTTTTTACTTTTACAATGGTAACCCGGGTAAATATCGGGTTACTAAGCGCGGCTCTGCGCTTAGTAACCCGATATTTACCCTGGTTACCATTGTAAAACATTGCTGGCATCGTTGCTTTTGCTGTCAAACACGACGATACACGCCGATCTGACGACCAAATAAAGTTCTGGACTTTCAGCAACGACCAGCGATATCACAGCAGGATCCTGATCGCTGCTGCGTGTCAAACACAACGATATCGCTATCCAGGACACTGCAACGTCACGGATCGTTGTCGTTCTCGTTGCAAAGTCGTTTAGTGTGAAGGTACCTTAAGTCTAAGGCCGGGATCACACATATGCGAGATACGTCCGAGTCTCACAGGTGAAATCCCAGCTCTGGCGCCAGTACTCCGGAGCGGAGCATGCAGCCGCACAGGAATACATGGAGCTGCATGCTCCGCTCCCAAGTGCCGGCACCAGAGCTGGGTTTTCACCTGTGAGACTCGGCCGTATCTCGCGTATGTGTGGTCCCGGCCTTAGGGTCCATCTACCGTTCTGTGAGACTGAGTGTGCAGACTCATGGTCTTAATATTGAGCCCCTACAACTTTAACATTTGTGCTGGTTCCTTTTGTTTTCGCTTCAGCCGCTGGGCAGTGCCGCACCTTTTTGCAGACAATGAGTGACAGTGACAGTTCTGTTAAACACCCCTGAAACTGTGACTTCCACTCACAGTCAATAAGTCCAGATTACCTGGTCTGTAGCCCTAGTCCTTGCTCCTGTGGCTTTTCCTAATATATCCCGTTTTCTGACCTTGGCTTGTATTTTGACCACCCGTTTGCTTTCTAATTTTTACCTTGACATTACCTCTTGGTATTGACCGCCACCCTTGACCTTTCTTGCCGCCGGCTTGCTCCACTGGTCAGCAGCTTGCTCTGCTGCACCAGCCCAGGAGCCCCTGTGTAAGTACAGATCCCTGGACAGTGGTTACAGAGTGAAGGCGAGGGCAACCCCTGGGATCTGGTAATTGGAGGGGCTTGGACTATGCCTGTCTGTGGAAGCTCTTTACTCACCTGCCAGGCTTCCATGAACAACGCAAGTGAGACAACAACGCTCTGTGCATGCAGCATCTGCACACTTCACAGCGGTGTTTTGATTGATTAGTGGAGTCTCAGGACTGATATACATTTTTTTTAATGATTGTTACCTCTTCAAAATTTAACAGCAAAAAATAGTTCACCTAAACATGGCACAGAACGAAAACGTGGAGGTTCACTAGTTGCCTAGTTATTGCTCCTGACGTCTCCCAAAACTTCCAGGCTTGAATATAATCAAAGTCATTGTCTCATCACAAATAACCCCTTTAATATGAGAGCCTGTGGAGTAGTTTGCTGATTTTGCGATGTCACTTTGTGCATTCATTATGGAAGTGATGCAGTATTACAGCCAATGTAACTGATGGTCATCTGTGTAATATATCCTTTTGTCTATCTATTTTGCATTTCCAAAAGAAATGAGTTCACGAGATAAGAAAGTTAACTATTGGTATAAAAGAAGTTCATGAATAGAATTCTAGAATGCAGTGAAGACTGACATAAAGTTAGAAAAATCAGACAGGGAAAGTAAATCTTTTCAACAATGAAGATTTAAGTTATTTTCATGCGGTGGGATATGACTAAGAAAATGTTGCCGCTTCTCATTCATCTAAATGGAGCTTGCAGAAATTGAAATGTACCAACTTTGAAAATAAACCCATTCAGATTTTTTTTTCACTCCCAAATTTTTCTACAATATTTCTGCCAAGCCAGAAATCTCACTGCAGTCATCCACATCATATTGTAGGGAATGCCACAGCTTGTCACATTGCGCGGCTAGTCCAACTTTCCACATCCTCATCGGACACGCCGACCTCTGCCCGCAACAGATATACCTTGATAAAGGCCGAATACCAATTAGACACACAATGCACAGGGTTATCGATCAATAAACCCTGTGCCCATCCGGAGATATATATAGTAATCAGTCCTATAAAAAATTGCACACACTAGAACTACATATAAAAATAATTACATAGATTTTATTGGTAACAACATATACAATTTATAAACAATAATAATGGAAATGGTACCAAAAATGAAAACACAACACCACAGACCAAAGGTAATAGTATCACAGAGCCATATAATTCACTGCCACATTACTCATTAACCCCGTGGATAAACAGTTTCTCTCGCCTTGCGGCATAGTCATTCACAATTCCCACATATAGTTCAGTAAGACAAACAGCATAATGGATGATAACAATAGGCAAACTTGTATGATTAGCATTACCTCTGGTCTGATGGTGCCACAACCCCAACGCGCGTTTCGGCTGTGTGTGCCTTCTTCCGGGGGAGAAAGTTATACTTGATAAAGGCCAGCACAGCAGAAATGTTGGATATTATCTGTACACATTGGTTGAGGATGAATTAAAACATCACTTTATGCTAAAGTAACTCTTCATCTCGTTATTTTGGTGCCAAAGTTCCTCTTTGAATACCACAGCTCGTCATGAACCAGATGATCTGTGGCATCACAAGCGCGCCGATCCACATCCCACCGAGCCTCCATCCTGCTCCTGCTCTACCTATTCTGTTGGAGCTGGAAGAAACTGGCATGAAAACGTGAAAGATCTCAAAATTTTGCGCAATCCAAAGTTTTTCAAGCCAATTTACGGAAGAATTCTGGCAAAATTGATTTAATGAATGATGGCCTAAGGCCGGCCTCACACTCAGCGTATAAAAATACGGTCCGTTTTTTACGGCCGTAATACGCAGAAAAGTCCCCAAAATAGTGGTCCGTATGTCATCCGTAGGCAGGGTGTGTCAGCGTATTTTGCACATGGCATCCTCCGTATGTAATCCGTATGGCATCCGTACTGCGATATTTTCTCGCAGGCTTGCAAAACCGACATCTAATGGATTTATGTGCTCAAATGTTCGTTAAAAAATATATACAGTATATATATATATATATATATATATATATATATATATATATATATATATATATATATATGTCATTGAGACACATATATATATATATTCTGTATTTATATTTAATTCAGCGCGATATATGTGAAAAGCCGGTAATTCAATTGCCGGCTTCTCATTTCTCCTTCCCAAACCCGACAGGATATGAGACATGGTTTACATACAGTAAACCATCTCATATCCCCTTTTTTTTGCATATTCCACACTACTAATGTTAGTAGTGTGTATGTGCAAAATTTGGGTGCTGTAGCTGCTAAAATAAAGGGTTAAATGGCGGAAAAAATTGGCGTGGGCTCCCGCGCAATTTTCTCCGCCAGAGTGGTAAAGCCAGTGACTGAGGGCAGATATTAATAGCCTAGAGAGGGTCCATGGTTATTGGCCCCCCCTAGCCACAAACATCTGCCCCCAGCCACCCCAGAAAAGGCACATCTGGAAGATGCGCCTATTCTGGCACTTGGCCTCTCTCTTCCCACTCCCGTGTAGCGGTGGGATATGGGGTAATGAAGGGTTAATGTCACCTTGCTATTGTAAGGTGACATTAAGCCAGATTAATAATGGAGAGGCGTCAATTATGTCACCTATCCATTATTAATCCAATTGTATGAAAGGGTTAAAAAACACACACATTATTAAAAATTATTTTAATGAAATAAACACACAGGTTGTTTTAATATTTTATTGCTCTCTCAATCCACCTGAAGACCCTCGCTTGGCAAAATAATAAACCAACATTATACATACCTTCTGATGAACTATGTATATTGTTGGTTTATTATTTTGCCAAGCGAGGGTCTTCAGGTGGACTGAGAGAGCAATAAAATATTAAAACAACCTGTGTGTTTATTTCATTAAAATAATTTTTAATAATGTGTGTGTTTTTTAACCCTTTCATACAATTGGATTAATAATGGATAGGTGACATAATTGACGCCTCTCCATTATTAATCTGGCTTAATGTCACCTTACAATAGCAAGGTGACATTAACCCTTCATTACCCCATATCCCACCGCTACACAGGAGTGGGAAGAGAGTGGCCAAGTGCCAGAATAGGCGCATCTTCCAGATGTGCCTTTTCTGGGGTGGCTGTGGGCAGATGTTTGTAGCCAGGGGGGGGCCAATAACCATGGACCCTCTCCTGGCTATTAATATCTGCCCTCAGTCACTGGCTTTACCACTCTGGCGGAGAAAATTGCGCGGGAGCCCACGCCAATTCTTTCCGCCATTTAACCCTTTATTTTAGCAGCTACAGCACCCAAATTTTGCACATACACATTACTAACATTAGTAGTGTGGAATATGCAAAAAAAAGGGGATATGAGATGGTTTACTGTATGTGAACCATGTCTCATATCATGTCGGGTTTGGGAAGGAGAAATGAAAAGCCGGCAATTGAATTACCGGCTTTTCACTAACACCGCTGCGTATTTCTCGCAAGTCACACTGCTGGTCCGTGTGGAATCCGTATTTTTCTCGCCCCCATAGACTTTCATTGGCGATTTTTTTTTGCGCAATACGGTGACAAACGCAACATGCTGCGATTTTCTACGGCCGAACAAGACCGTATATTACGGATGCGTAATATACGGCAGATAGGAGCTGGGCCATAGAGATTCATTGGGCCGTGTGTAATGCGAATTTTACGGACGTAGTTTATGCGCTCATACGTCCGTAAAACTCGCTAGTGTGAGGCCGGCCTTAAGCTGCGATCCACTCAGACAACTGGCGGTAAGCATTTCATTTTTATACAGCACACATGGGAGTTTAAAGGGGTTGTCTCCTAGTAAATAACCCCAGGTTAATCAATTCAGGAGCCCATATCACCTCTTGCAGCAGTCACAACATCGCTAGATGGGGCAACTCATTCAGGCATTACACAATGTTTATCCAAATCAACAGGTTGGCTGCGTAATGCCGGACAGGACAGGTCCTCCAGTGCGAGAGGTGCTCTTTGTAATAACTTTTTAGTAATTTGGGGGAGCTGCTTTTCTAAGAAATCTTCCTGGATCTACCTACATATATGAAATAAACTGGATTGGGAAGGCTCATGTACAAACGTAATTGCTCACACTGAGGTTTTTGAGGAGTTCTTTTTGGAACAGATCTGTTCCAAAGTTCTCATCAAAAATGGTCTTCCTTTCCATTTCTAATGGATGATGTTCATAAGAGGAATTTTGTTTTCTTTTTGTCCTGAATACGTTTCTAAAAAATAAAGAAAAATTAATGAAAAAAAGTGCCCGATCACTTTTTTCAAGCGATACCTGATGGAACCTCCTCCAAAATAGGCACTGTCAAATCAAAAGCTTTCAGAAAACACTTTGAGAAAGGAAAAACTCCCCAAAGGGTATGTGCACATGTCGAAAGCGCCCTATAAAATGAGTATGTTCCTTCTTATGTCACTTCTTTTAACCCCTCCAGGGTTTGGAAACCATCAAGCAGTTAACAGAAGCTACCGTCATGCATATTTGTGTTGATCAAAATGCACCAGTAGCATGAATGACGGCAAAATTTGGCGGCTGTGTAGGTGTCGAAAAGAAGCCATGCATTTCCTGAAACTGTTTCCACTTGAAAAACTTTTCATTTCTGAATGTCTTAAAAAAAACACCGAAAATAGTTTTGGTCATTAGTGTATCTCTTCATCAAAGAGAGCGACACAGGGGCGTCATAAATGCGGATTTTGGCCCTACCATATTTTTCAGTTTCTATACAGCAGAAAACACATTGATGAATCTGTATGTGGAATTTTCTACGATTCCATCCACCTCCAGGCACCATCAGAGGTCACCCCTGGTAGATAAGATAGCGCAGATGCCTCACATCCCTTTATTCTGACTCTCATGACAAATCTACTTCCCAAAATATTCTGCTGCTCTGGAAGTTTGCCTGACTGTGCGAAGAACTTGAACAAGGAAGTTTTTTTTTAGTTCTGCTATCTATGCTGTGAACGTGTGAAAGTCGCTGATGGCTTAGACAGAGGAAACGTGACAGCGGGCCTACTGGAATATGTTTTACTGACCTGGACATAAGGTCATTAGAAGACACCGTACCATATCCATACTATATGTGGTATAAGGTGACCAGACCTCATTTTTAAGCAGGGCACTCATGAAATTTTTATTCTGTAGACCTGCTTTGGCATCAATATAGTTCCATGGCATGAATTTTTAATAAGCATCCAGCCATGGGAAGTCTGGTCACCTTATACATGTGCAAAATATATATGAAGGCTTCCAAGTTCCACCTGCCCGGAGAGAGTGAAAACCTCAGCTAAGCCTCTTGGTCATTTGACTGGCACCTCTTCTTCTTGCAGGACTTCTAGCGCTCGCCGATGTCTGCATATAACAGGCTCTGCAGCCCTAGGATCTCCTATCTTGACCCAGATCACAACACGGAACAAGAGGCGATTGGCTGAAGGGGAAGGCTGTGATTACTCTTCCATTAGGGCAGCAAACATCCTCGCTGCCAACATTTAAATACATTATTCAAAGACAGTTTGCTGCAGGGATTCCAGCACAAAAGCACATTAGAGCCTTTTAAAGCAACACTAAAAAGGACCGTCTTATCTATGTTTTCTGTGCAATCTATTGTTCCCTGTTATCAGCCGCAGCATATGATGACTGCAATGTATTTTGATGCCAATAGCTACTTTGTCTAATAAGCATTTTAGACGTTGTGGAAATAAAATTCCCAGCAGCTGGGAGCTGTCCATGCTTTCTAGAAGTTGGACTTTTAACACATCTGATTCTGCTGTGTACGCGGGATCATCACTTTATGGAAATATTGGGCAAGTACAAGGCATCTTTTCGGTAGGGCTTCATTCTCACATATGAGAAAAACAACTGGGTTTAATCAGATTTTCATCAGAGTTTGGTTCGATTTTAATCAGTTTTTTCTCCTAACAAGTCGTTAAAATCGGCGCCCGCTTTTTTTTCCTGGACCCATAAACTTGCATTGCCGATATTGATCCGACACTCGAATGTGTCTCCACGATTTTGCGCAGACACAGCTCACTTCCCAAAATTTCACGGACACGTGAGCGGCACCATTCGTTTTTATAGGTACGAGAGCTATCCGTAAAGAAATAGATTAAAAAATTGATGTGTGAACGAGCACTTATTGCGTCATTTGTTTTATAGCTTTATATCATATTGGTAAATAATCCCTTCTAGCTTTTTAATACGTTTTATATCGGCAAATTCTAGATGCTATTGCAAATCTAAAACCGCTTTTTCTGGTTTTACACAGACAAATGTTAATCGTTCTAGATTGAAATATTATGCGCATTTCTTACATGTTGTTTTTTTTCCCCTTTTTCTGCTTGCTGTAAGTGAATGAAAACCATCCAAAAGCCTGAATGACACAGTCCTGGTATCAAGTAATCACAATTGAACCCAGTCTGAACAATTCTCTATACAGTCTGTTACATGGTATCCGTATGGACCAAATGGAGCCAGGAGAGAGATTTGTGCTGCTGGCGTAATAAAGGATTATTTCCTAAATCCTAAATACAGGGTATAACTTGCTGATTGCTGGGATCTGCACCGATTCTGAGAACACGGCACTGAATCTAACGGTGTGTGTCCACGGTCAGTAAACGCTGCTTGTTTGATGCTGCGCAGAGCTGCAGCGTCAAACACGCAGCGTCCAGATGTTCCAGCATAGTGGAGGGGATTTTTTGAAATCCCGTGTCCACTATGCGTGGAAACCCGCACGCGGCGGGCCTGCGACTCCGGACATGCTGCGCGTCTTTTCAGATCGCAGCATGTCTGTACACCTTGCGGGGACGCAGCGTCCCCGCAAGGCATAACACAGGGCCCTATGGGAGGGGGGCGATGATCCCGGATGTGTACAGTTAACACATCCGGCATCATCGCGTCCCAGAAGGGGGCGGGGCTTAGCGCCGAGCGGCTTCGCCGCTCCGGCGATACCGCCGGCCATCCTGAACGTGGACACGCAGCCTAAGGAACCAGGTTCTATATAGACCCATTTAGAATGAAGCAGACGTGTGCCGCGCTCGGCCTCCACTCCATTCATTGTCTATGGTACTGCCAGCAAAAAATGAGTGCTGTCTCCGAGGGCTTGTTCACATGATCGTATTTCGGCCTGTGAAAAAGTCAGACCAGACTCGGACCAATGTTGAGACTCTCCCGTTCAAGTCTATGGGTGGTGGAAAAAAAATCGGACGCCATACTAAGACACAGTACTGCATCCGATTTTTACAGATACGTTGAAATTCTGTAACACAGAAAAGTATAAATGACCCTGAAAATGATTAATAGCTGCTGTAAAAAAAAAACTTGTTTGTAAATGAAAAGTGAGAAAAAGTTTTTTGCCCTTTCTGGATGAAATTTTGAACGATTTTTTTAGACGCTCGTGTGAACCTACCATATCAGCGCTGCATGTAGGTTCTGCAGTGGATCATACTGCAGATTCACAGAGGATTTCCTCCTATAAATTGAAAAATAAAAATCAACGACTTTTCCAAAAAGATAAAAATCCTGATTCGTTATTTCATTTGCGCTTTTTTTTTTTGTCTTTGGTTTTTGGTGTACCTCTATGGTGTATGTCTTATCTTGTTTATTTTTCAGTCCACCATTATAAAGGGTCATTTTATATACTCCTGATATTTTGGTGCAAATTTTGCAACATTTTAGCAGAAAATGTTTTTTTGTTTTTTTTTACACTTAAAAGTCATAAATTAGGCTAAAGGCAAAAATAAAGAGCATTTTTTGTTTTGAGCAAGATTAAATGAATCTGGGGGGAAAAAAAACCCTTAGCGAATACCTAATGACAAAAAAAAGAAGTGACTTAGAAAATAATGAATTGGACCCAATGAGTATGTAAGGATATGCTAAATTTGGGGTTTGGACCCCTTTTAAGTTGCTGAATATCCGAATTAAAAAGAAAAATTGACTCATGCACTGGCACCATACAGAAAACTTGACATGGTGAGGAGCCGAATATATATATATATATATATATATATATATATATATATATATATATATATATATATATATATATATATAGGTTCCAGAACCTTTTATTGTACCAGGATTCTGCTCTTTTTGTACCTCCCGAAGACTTATGGCTTTCAATTCTACATTAGGGCAACAAAAGAAAAATAAAATGAAATGTAAGGTTATTTTATTTTTCCATTCCTTACAGTATTGTATTTTTTAAATATTTTTATTTAAGGGATTTTCTACACATCTGATCATATTGTACAATTTCATAGTCATTAATGTGAGCTTGCAGAAAAGCTGTGGTTAGGAAAGGTTCCGTCACACTTGTTACTGTCGGATGCCCTGGGCTCAGTCAATGTCTTCTCCCATTGCTGTTTTTGTAAAAGATGCCCCTCCCCCCTGTGAACCATTCAGAAGGGCACAGATCCCCTGCACCCTGTCTGCGTGGGTGCAACTGTACCCATTATTTCAGTTCTGATACAAAACTGTATAAATAAAATGCTCAATAAATATCAATCCTTGGAAGTCTAGATAAATTATACACTAAGTGTAGATGTTGTAGATCTGAGTCATGTAGCAGTGCTCAGGTGGTCAGTTGGTGCTGTAGTGCGTGTTGCTATAGGATTGCAGGTCAATCTACTGCAGCACAGTGAGTTATCATAATGTATGAATAATGCAGCTCTGCTACATCTACATGTATATGTCAATTCTTGGAAGTCCGAATGAAGTACATACTAAGGGTAGATGTAGTAGATCTGAGTTTGTCTCACTTAGCAGAACTGAAGTGGATTGCCATTAGCTCTCCATCATGTGTAGTATCCATTTTTTTTCACGGATCCCACATGTACCCTTTATAACATGCCACTCTGCACATGTCCGTGTTTTTACACGGACCGTCTGTCCATTGAAAAACACAAGGAGACATGTCCATTTTTTTTCCGCCAGCAACCTGATGGTAAAGACGGACACACTGATGGTAAAAACGGACACACTGGCAGTAAAGACTGACATAATGATGGTAAAGACGGACACCTTGATGGTAAACACTAATGGCACCTGTGCCGTCTATTCATATACGTGTTTAAAACCGGTGTGTGAAGAGGACAGGTCAATTTACTGCAGCACAGTGATCATAACACACAAACAACACAGTCCCAGCTCTGCTATATCTGCATGTAAATAGCTCAGGAGGATCAGAAAAGCCTGGACAGAAAATCTACGCTTTTGGAGATACATACAGTTAAATGTTTTGTTATCATAAAAACTGAAAAAAAGAGACGTACTCACAGCAGCCAAGGGGTTAAAGCAGCTTTCTACTTTTAATCCGTATTGTTTCGGAGGAGGCAGCTAAATAACACAATGAAGTTGTGGGATTTCGGATTCCGCCGTCTCATACAATAAGGAATAGGAAAGGCAAAGCCTGTATCAGAGCGAAGACACAGAAGCGCAGGCAGCTGGCAGCAGTGCTCAGAGCTTGTGCACTTCCACGGGCTGATAACAGAGGGAGCTGCTGCCTGCATTTCCCCGAGACCAGGCTTCCTTCCAATAGAAGCTGCATTCAGTGCCCAAGCAGGGGACACCGAGCTGTCACGACGACCAGCGTTCGAGAGTTGGTCAGATGCCCCCCGCCAAGCTGGCCATAAAATAAGCACTCAGTGGCACTGCCCCGGGCATATGATACATGTGGTCTGACTACGATACAAGGAGGCCGGGTGCTGCAGACTGACGCTGAGGACTGATTCACCCAAAAGATTATTATTATTATTATTATTATTTATTGTTATAGCGCCATTTATTCCATGGCGCTTTACATGTGAGGAGGGGTATACATAATAAAAACAAGTACAATAATCTTGAACAATACAAGTCATAACTGGTACAGGAGGAGAGAGGACCCTGCCCGCGAAGGCTCACAATCTACAAAAGATGATGGTTTGTGAACCGTCCGCTGTGCCATCATATTATAAGAGGTGCGTTTACACCAGCCGAGGCTCAGTGTTACACCACCACCAATCAGCAACATGTTGGTCGGCCATTTGGTAGCTTGTTGAGACAGGTAGGCCGTACTTCAGATGTGCACAGAACGATCAGTAATAGATTATTCTTTGGTAACAGGCTGCCACTGTTTTTGACAGCGAGAGTCCTGTTTACACAGGATGATGTGCTGCCAAGAACAAAGTATAATGCCGGTTTCACACGTCCTGATATTTCCGGTAACGAAAAAAACAGTATCGGAGATATTCATGTCAGTGTGTCCATGTGTTGTGAATGTAATACTTGTGGCACACGTGTGACAACCGTGTGTCGCATCAGTACCACATGGACGGCTGCTGGGGAACAAGTGCTATAGTAAGGGCTGTTCCCCGGCGGCAGGTGCTGAAGACGCTCTCATCATTCTCCCCTGCTCTGACGGTGATCAGCGCAAGCAGAGGAAAATGATGAGCGTTATATTAAAGTCTGAAAGATGACAGCAGGTGAGGGCTTTTGGGACTATTACTCCCATCATCCAACACTTGCTGCTGCTAATAACAGTGACAGCAGGAGCGGGTATTCCTCAGCAATATAACAAAATAAATTAAGGAAAAACCAGGCGTGGGTTCCCCCCTATTTTCTTTCACCAACCAGGCAAAACTCACAGCTGGGGGCTGCAACCCTCAGACACCCCTCCATTACTAAGCCGTTTGGCTTGATGTCACCTGACAATACAAAGGTGACTTCAACCCCACTTGCCACCGCTACAGGGCAAGTGGGAAGAGCTGCTGTTTTTAGGCGGGGGGGTGTTGCGCCCCCTGCTGGTATAAACTCATATGAACTCGAGCGTGGGAATTTTTCAGAATATTTTCTAACGCTCGAGTACATATGAGTTTGTACCAGCAGGGGTGCAGCACCACAAGTCTAGGTAGCTACGTTCCCCTGCTTTCCATTCATTCCCCAGTTTTTACAGTCAGGAGCACAGCTGCATTAGCAGGCTCCTGGCTGTAAAATTATTTAACCCCTTCAGATGGATTTACAGCGTGGGACAAGCCTGAACGACGGAAGGTATGGGATATTGTTTTTTTTTTATTAACTTTGTTTCAGGTGACAAGGGTCTTCAATTGGATTGAGAGTATAATAAACTATTACAACACCATGTGTCTTTATTTCATTAAAATACTTTTTCCTAATGTGTGTGTGTTTTATTAACCATATACTACTATTGGATTAATAATGGATAGGTGTCTTATTGACACCTCTCTATTATTAAAGGGAACCTGTCACCTGAATTTGGCGGGACCAGTTTTGGGTCATATGGGTGGGGTTTTCGGGTGTTTGATTCACCCTTTCCTTACCCGCTGGCTGCATGCTGGCCACAATATTGGGTTGAAGTTCATTCTCTGTCCTCCGGAGTACACGCCAGCGCAAGGCAATATTGCAATTGAATTACCGGCTTTTCTGCTATCTAGCGCTGTATTAAATATAAATATATATATGTGTGTGTCTCACTGACATATATATATATCTCCCTATACTATGTGTAGACATTTATTTTAGTTATTCTATTCTATTCTGTCAGTGTGATTTTACTGTACACCGCACTGAATTGCCGGCTTTTCGATAGAGCACCGCTGCGTATTTCTCGCAAGTCACACTATTGGTCCGTGTGCATTCCGTATTTTTCTCGCCCCCATAGACTTTCATTGGCGTATTTTTTGCGCAATATGCTGACAAACGCAGCATGCTGCGATTTTCTGCGCCTGTACAATACCGTATAATACGGATGCGTAAAATACGGCAGATAAGAGCTGCCCCATAGAAAATCATTGGTCCGTGTGCAATGCATATTTTCTGCGCCTCTCATACGTCCGTAAAACTTGCTAGTGTGACGCCGGCCTAACTCTGCTGCTTCATTATAGTGAATGTATTCTTAAGGCATTTTATGTAATAAACGTTACTTGGAGATTTAAAGGGAAACCCTGATATAAGTGTTCAGCATAGCACGCAGGATAAATGTGATCCAAAATGTTATGTAAAAAGTTCCCAATTAAAGCTTACACTCAATCCACAAAAAAAAGCAAGGCCCCACTCAGGTCCGTCATCTGTTAATGAAAATATAGGGGGCTTCCGGGTTACTGGGACCACAAAGGCTCTGGAAAAGCTAAATGGCCCTTGTCCCCAAAAGAAATTCAGCAAATTCTGTGCTTCCAAATCCAAATACCCCTCTCCATTATCAGCCCCAGTGTGCCTGAACCGCAGTTAGTATACACATTTGCAATTTCTGTAGAAGTGAGAGCCCGCCTAATTTATGGGTGCATGAGCTAGGCAAAATGTACTAGTCATTACAACGTACTGGTCACTACAGCAGTAGCTTGTGATTTTCACTCAGCAAGAGCCACTGCTGCTTTTTTTTCTGGAAAACACCCATGGAGTCAAAATCATCATGACACCTGTAGATAAATTCCCAAAGGGGAATCATTTCCAAAATGGGGTCACTTGAGGGGGGATTCTGCTCTTCTCGAACTTAGGGGCTCTGTATATAGAGTCCGCAAACTAGTGTAGAGAATTCTATGCTCCAGGATGCCTCCTGTATAACAGTACTGCTTAGTCATACAGCGAGACATGGCTAAGCATTATTGTACAGCCACGTATGGGTCATTTCTACATTCAGCAGAAAATGGTGCCATTTTACCCATTTCCCAGTGTGAAAATGTAAAATATGGGGCTAAAACTAAATTTTGGTGGCAAAAATGTAATACTTTTTTTCTTCATTGCCCAATGGTATAAATAATTCTGTGTCCCACCTGTGCTGTCAATATGATCACTGTACCCCTAGATTCATTGAGATGTGTAGTTTGTAAAATGGGGTCTCTTATGGGTTTTTTTGCTGTTCTGGAGCTCTGCCGATGTGACATGACACCCTCAAACTAGTACAGCAAAATGTGAACTCCAATATGGCACTTCTTGTCTTCTGAGCTTTGCACTGTGCCTCAAAGGTAGCTTTTGACCACATATGAGGTATCGACGTACTCAGTAGAAACTGGACAACAAATCTGGCATCCATTTTCTCCTGCTACTCTTGTGAAAATAAATAAATTGGAGCTAAAATAACATTTTTCTGAGACAAATTAGATTTTTTTATTTTCACGGCTCTATGTTATAAACTTCTGTGAAGCAGCTGGGGGTTCAAGGTTCTGACCACACATATAGATACATTCCTCAGGGAACTTATCTAGGTGCTTCACAGAAGCTCAAAATGTTGAGCCGTGAAAATAAAAAAATCACATTCTTCTCACAAAAATATTTTTTAACTCCAAATTTGCATTTTTAGAAAGGAAATAGGAGAAATTGCACCATATAGTTTGTTGTGCAATTTCTCCTAAGTACGCTGATACCCCACATGTGGGGGAAAATTACTGTTTGGGCTTGGAAGGTAAGGAGCGCAATTTGACTGAAAAATTTGCTGGAATAATTAGTGGACGCCATGTCACATTTGGAGAGCCCCTGATGTGCCTAAACAGTGGAAAACCCTCACAACTGACACTATTTTGGAAGCTAGACCCCCTCAAGGGGCCCAGTTTCCAAAATGGTGTCATTAGTGAGGGGTTTCCACTGTTTACGCACATTAGGGGCTCTAAAAAAAGGCAACATACATGACGTCTGCTAATTATTCCAGAAAAGTTTACAGTCAAAAACTCAAATGGCACTCCTTCCATTCTGAGCCCTGCCTTGCGCCCAAACAGTGATTTTCCCCCACATAAGGGGTATCGGCATGCTCAGAAGAAATTGCACAACAAATTTTAGGGTCCATTTTTTGCTGTTACTCTTGCGAAAATAAAAAATAGGGGTCTAAATAATAAATAAAACTTTTGTGACAAAAAGTTAAATGTTCATTTTTTTCCTTCCACATTCCAAAAATTCCTGTGAAGGACCTGAAGGGTTAATAAACTTCTAGAATGCGGTTTTGAGCACCTTGAAAGGTGCAGTTTGTAGAATGGTGTCACTTTTGGGTATTTTCTGTCATATAGACTGCTCAAAGTCACTTCAAATGTGAGGTGGTCCCTAAAAATAATGGTTTTGTAAATTTTGCTGGAAAAATGAGAAATCGCTGGTCAACTTTTAACCCTTATAACTTCCTAATAAAAAAAAATAAGTTTCAAAAATTGTGCTGATGTAAAATTGACATGTGGGAAATGTTTATTTTTTTTTTCACTATTTTGTGTGATATAACTCTCTGATCTAAGGGCATAACTAGTTAAAATTGCAAAATGTTTAACATTTTCGCCAAATTTCTGTTTTTTTCACAAATAAATGCAAGTCATATCGAAGAAATTTTACCACTATCATAAAGAACAATATGTCACGAAAAAACAGTCTCAGAATCAGTGGGATCATTGAAGCGTTCCAGAGTTATTACCTTATAAAGTGACAGTGGTCAAAATAGTAAAATTTGGCCTGGTCATGAACGTGCAAACAGCTTTGGGCGCTAAAGGGGTTAAATAAAAATAATAAACTATACATGTTTGGTATCTGCATACTTGTACTGACCTGGAGAATCTTGTTGCCAGGTCAGTTTTACCATACAGTGAACATGGTAAATAAAAGCCCCAAAACAATTGTGGAATAGCACTTTTCTGCAATTTAAACGCACTTGGAATTTTTTACCCGCTTTCCAGTGCATCACATGATAAAATGAATGAAGTCACTCAAAAGTATATCTCATCCTGCAAAAAACACCCTCACACAGCTATACAGTATATGGAAAAATAAAAACATTTTTGGCTTTTGGAAAAAGAGGAGGAACAAATGGAAAATAACCTGGGGGTGAAGGGGTAAATTGTGTGATGGTAACATATTATTTTCTGGGCTGGTGCGGTGCAACCAGGGACGATGCTCAAGGATATGGGGTTTATTTCTGGCCTAGAATTATATTAGCCTTTTATGTAGATATGTAAGTATTTTCATTGTTAATAAAATTGTGGAGTCGCCATTGTTATAGATTCACCGGGTTTTGTCTTGTAATAATTTGAATAAAGCCTGGCTGTGGCCATTTTACCCAAATCACAAACACTCAAGTGTCTTGCTTACGTCAGGTATTGCGGGGGATATGGGGTTGTAATTGGTTACTAAATTAACAACAGGATCCCTCTTGTTGTGTTGTGACTTTTTAGGCAAACTAAAAATAATTTTTCAGGTGATCAGCATCCTTTGAGCAATTTGAAGGAAGGAGCATACAGTGTGCATACGTCACAACTTCCTCACTGAAGCTGCTTGCTGGTTACACTTTCGGGTGCGTTGAAAGGTTGACTATCTATAGAGTGGGGTTGCCAACATTTCAAAAATAATTTCTGGGCAACTAACTGAAAATTATGGATGGACCACAACTGTAATTGGCATATATGACTCTAGCCTTTATAGTGGATGTTTTACCACCACATCCTCAAACTCTTCAAACTTAATGTCCTTAAATTATAAAGACTCCAAGTCATCATAGTGGTTGTTTGGGTTGCGCACCTGGACATTCGAACCTAGAAGGCCCAAAAGAACTCTGAGCAGGATGGATGGAGAGGAAAGTATGGCTCTGCAGTCATTAACTTCAGCGAGAAGTCACACTTTAGCTGTACTATTAAGCTAGTCATAAACATTGGGTGACTTTTGGCCACTGGACCACCTCTCCCATACACCTGAGCTCTCAGGTCTACCTGTGTTCTCCATATAGAGAGCCGAGAGAATAAGAAATGCTGCAAAATATGCCGCAAAAACATTTTAAGCAATTGGTGCAGTAACTTTTTGTTAGTATCAGAATAGATGACATTGACAAGCCTTAATCGTTTGGTGCCCATGACCTTGTTGCCAATTGTCTGTTTTCAGACCACTTTTAGTAGGTTCTAACCAATGTATGCCGGGAACAAGACCTATGGTGTCTAGCCATCAAAATTTGGCCTTTGTCAATATTGCTCAGGTTCTAAAGCTTGCTCATGTATTCTGCTTCCAACACATGAGCTGCAAGAACCATTAATTTGCAGCCAAATATCACTGTGCCATTGTGTAATGGGCTGGGTGGTGGAATTGCTGTGCCTTGGACCAAGGAAAGCCTGGATCAGCATGACTAGGTGCCTCATCACTGGGGCTGATGATACCATGATCCGAGGAGGGACTAAGGAGGTAAACCAGGTGCTACTCCAGGACTGAACTTGGGAGATGGCAGCTAACCCCCTAGAGATAGGTAGCTGGGACGGCCCAGAAAAAGGTAGGGTAGATTCAGGCAGGCACTGAAGGAACACGGGAACCACAAATTCAGACTGGACTGGCTGATATAGAGATGAGCACTGGAAGGTATGGACTGGACCGGCTGAAGAACAGAAGAGCTCTGGCAGGTGCTGAATTGGACTGGCTGATGAACAGAAAAGAACTGGAAGGTGTGGACTGGACCAGCTGAAGAACATATGAGCACTGGCAGGTGCATACTGGACCAGCAGAAGAGCCCTGGCAGATGCAAACTGGACTGGCTGATGAACAGAAAAGCCCTGGCAGGTGCAGACTGGATTGGCTGATGAACAGATGAGCTGGCATGGCTGATAGACAGGCAGGTGGGCATGGATGATAGACAGGCAAGTATACTGGGATACGAGCACTGGGACCTGCGAACTAACAAGAGTGTTTTAGAAAACAACCTTACAAAGTTGCACAGGTACCTCCATGCTGAGAAGGTGCCTTAAATAGTAAGTGTCCTCCATTTCTTGTGATGTGCTGTGAGGATTCTTTGGTGCCGGGAGCAGGCAGTCGCGTGACCCAAAGTATGCAATTTGCATACTTCTGGCCACATTCTGTGCACTGAGGCTGTGCACATCTACTCTGCATGTGACCCCATGCATGCAAATCCCATAACTGCAGTCGAACAACCCACTGCTCGCAGTACTGCAGAGTTCTCACAGCTCGCAATGGACACAATATAAGGATTCACAAGTCTGCAGGCATATAGAGTAACTGCAGACTTAAAGCCTAAGTCCGACAACCCGTGATGTAAAAATAGTGTCCCTAGATAACCCCATGTACCTTTTCTGCCAAGTTTTCACTTCCAGTGTCCTGGCACCAGCTCTGCTGCCACAGTGATCATTTTTTCTTCAGAATCCTCTGCTCCTTTTATACTACACTTCCCGTCATGTGATGACATGCATGTAACTCTGCCCTAACCCTTCCCACTCCTCCTCAAGAGTTGCACACTGACCCAGCATCGTCTCCGCTACTAGAAAGATATACAGATATCAGTGACATATACAATTAGTACAGTGTGTGTGCAGCTTACTGTACATGTATTTAATTATTAAAAGATTATTTTTCTGAAAAAAATGGCATGGACTCCAGTTTTAATTATTTTTCATTGATTACTTAAAGGAGTGGTCCAAAACTAATATGGGTTTTCATCGTAAATGTTTCTATATTTATTTTTATATAATAATTTTTGTAATATGGTTTACGTGAAGAGTCTATATCATTCCCTCTCTAAAAACAACTGCCATTTTTTCTTTCACCTATTTCTGTTTTCATGATTCTTCATTTGAGAATTTCCAGTGCATGCTAGGATACTGAAAATCATCAGGGGCAAGAAGCTGCAATCACTGCCACAGTTCTATCACCACCCTGAAATGAAGCATCATCAGAGACCTCCATTTCAGCAACTGGGCTATTCTCTGCTGTACTGAGCGTGCTTCTGTTGTCAGTTCTGACGTATGCGCAGTACAAGCTCCTTTCCTATTGTGCGATATTTTTCTCAATGCACAGTGACAGTGCACTCCCTTGCCGGCACTAATTAGTAGTGAAGAACCGGCAACTCTGAGCACTGTCAGTGCGCAGAGAACAAGCGAGCAGAGAACAGCCCCGCACCCACAACAGACGTCACTGAAGAGCGGTGTTATCACTCAGTAGAGGAGCAAAGGGAGCTGGATACTGGACACGCTCACCGTGGAGTGACAAATAACTCTTCTCTGTCTGGTCGCCTGAAGGAGAATATTATCTAACTTACTGCATTGTGTAAGCTGTAAAGTTTGGCAAAGGAGGCATAATGCTATGAGGTTGTTTTTCTGTGATTGGCCTAGGTCGCTTAACTTTATGCATGGTTGGGGGAGTTTGGTTTAGAAGAACGTGACCGGTCGCATAGAGCCCTGAACTCCAAACCATCCAACACCTTTGAGATGAACTTGAATGGAGATTACAAGCCAGGTTCTTTGCTCAGCCTCAGTGTCTGACTTCACAAATGCTCTTCTTAGTGAATGGGCAAAAAATCCGACAGAAACTTCCAAAATCTTGTAGGAACTTTTCCCAGAAGAGTAGGACTGTTATAGCTGCAAAGGGGGAACCAACTCCATGAGATTTCATAATCATAAAACCTTCTGTGGGTGTAAGGAGTAGGTGTTCCAATCCTTTTGTCCATGTAAAAAGTGTGAAAAGATGAAACATTTGCTGAATGTTACCAACAAGCATGCACTGAATTTTCTTGGAACAGCGTGGGCACAGGGGCATCGATTCAAAGACTGTGACTTCACAACACTATTTTTAGTCTTGTTTTGTTCTTTGGACATCTATAGAGATTATCCCTCTAATTAATTTACTCATTCCTACATACATTCCCACCAGCCTAATATAAAGCACCACTACGGGACCAGTAATATTCATTACCTCCATTCCACCCTCTCCTCTTCCGTCGTCATCTCCCATCTGTTCCTCTCTTCCAGCGTTTCATCATATAACTCACTCCTGTTTCCAATGCCGAGGTTCTGAATAGCGATTTGCCGTATATATATTGATTCACGCTCTAGCTATGACAGCAGATGAGCAGTGCCCACAATGGTCTGGGTGCCAAGGAGTCTGTGCCAGCAGATGGAATCCCAGCACCCCCCAATGCATGCATCTTGTTTACAAAGTCATCTCTATAAATCGCTGGTACATTTACCATTCAAGGAGATATAATTAAAGACGAGATTTATTTTTTTTATGAAGCATTTTTTATGCGGTTTACATTTCACACTTAATCAGGAAATTTTGCAAACTTGCATTTTTTCTCCCCTTTAGACAATTGAGGTTTTTGCTGTAATGGACAGTAGTGGATAAAATCTATAATGATTTTATAATTTGTAATCAGACGAGCATATTGTTTATTTCTGACCAGATAAATGGTCACAGCACATAGCTTCTGTTTAAAGGGATTGTCTAGGTCTCAAATGTCGATAATCTATGCTCCAAGATAGTTCAGCCATATCAGACCCCTACAATCAGCTATTACATGGTCCCATGGACAATCCGAAGTATGCAGTGTAGGGAGCCGAAAACACCAGAGCTCGATATCGCTGAGCAGTGGCTGTTCTCCAATACTTCAGCTCAGCTCCCATTTATTTTAATAGAAGCTGACCTGCAGTACCCAATGTGTGCAATATCTTGGAATACACTTTTAGGCCGGAGTCACACCAAAGTATGGCATCTGACGCGAGAGCATCGAAAATGATATGTTAGGCCTCTTTCACACTTCCGTCTTTTAGCTCCCGTCGAAATCCATCGATTTTTGAAAAAACAGGATCCAGCAAATTTTTCTGCAAGATCCTGTATTTTCCCATAGACTTGTATTAGTGACTGATTGTGACGGATGGCCATCCATTTCATCCATCGTGCACTGGATCCGTCAGAAATTTGCTGTCCGTTGGGCGGAGAAAATGTTCAGAGGAACGTTTTTTCTGCACGTTGGAAAATCGCTCAGCGACGGGTCCTGCGCTGCCTGTCGTTGGCTGTAATGGAAGCCTATGGAAGCAGGATCCGTCGCTGGCCGTCAAAAACAGGAATCCAGCGACGTATCCCTTTTTTGTATTTTGAGCATGCCTGGAAGGATTTTGTAGTCAGGGGAATCTCTCTCTCTCTCTCTCTCTCCAGAATTTTAGACATTCAAATTCAGGCAGCGCCTAATTCGACGCATCCGTCAGATGGAAATGACGGGAAAAGTGAACGATTCCATCAGAAAGGACGTCAGCGGTAAGACATTATCTGTAACTGTGTTGTGATCTCTTATATGTTCTGTAGGGCTGATATCTGCCACTGACCATACGGCGGTAATATCAGTGTTGGTCTTTATATAGAGATTATTTTCAATAACATCGTGGTCATCTGCTGAGGTTTCTCCAGTATTAGGGTACATCACCGAGTTGTAATCAAGGTTACCTGGTTAGGGGCCCACTCAGAAGCTTCGCCCCCCTGAACCAAAACCCTAGCTATGCCTCTGTTAATGACCCAGCTATGGCAACAAAAATTATTTATTAGGCATACTGAAAGACTGAGTAATGATTGATTACAATTGGATATTGATGAAAAGATCATTGCCTTGCTTTGACATTGGAGGTAGTTGTGTGAGCATCCAGATTAGTTGTTATATCACTCAGTTTTTAGTTAGAAACTGACTTAACCTTGACTTAAACATGATGTTTGTTAACCATCACCATCATCGTTAGCTGTACTGGCGAAAAATCCTTATAATTATTACAAGTTTTACTTTCTGTATTTTGGCCTTGTAACCAGACTTTCGTGTAGGCTACTCTTCTGGATATCCATTATTTACTTGGACTTCCTTTTAGTTTTTGTACTTAAATTTATCTTGATAGACCTCTTAAATCCTCTAGCATATTTTCTGAATGTACAGTAGTATGACAAATACATTCAAGACCTATGAGCTCAAAAAAATGGCAATCATTGGGTTTTCACATTTTAGGAAAAATTTTCTGTGCCTTGTGGAAACTAGTAAAGTCATAACTTATGTTTGACCACCATCACATGTAATTTAATGGCTCTTCCTCTGCTTAATGATGGTTGTTTTCATCAAATTATTATACAGGTACTTTTTGTTAGAAAATTGCCATAAAATGATTTAGTCACAAAATTTATGTGCTCAACGTGGAAAAATGTAACAACTTTTGGCATTTTCAGCTTCGTTTAACTCCACCAAAAATGGATGGAAATGATATGGGACAGGGGTGCAATGGGGTTGTGACGAGTTATGGTGTACCTTATGCCATAAATCTAACTCCAGTCCCTGATGGATGGACACAGAGGTGCACGTCGTCTTTTAAGATGAGTCTGATTCATTACGAGGCGTGTACCCACAAAACTTAATTTATACCTATAGTACATATAAATATATAGTGGTCATGCAGTTTTTGGCTGGTCCTAGTATACATGCTCTGGTGGGAATCACCATTTGTTTCATTCCAATAGTGCAATTAAAGACCTTCTTTCTTCTAGTATCTCACCAAAGGAAATTAGTCACACCTTTAACTTCCACAAAACATGTACACATCCACTTTAAAGGGGTTATTCAGGACATTTTTTAATGAGTCTAACAGATTACACCTACTTGTTTTTTGAGCCGAAACCTAGGCTGATCCCTGGCAACTGAAAGTGGTCATAGTCCACTCATGCCGGTGATTCTGCAGCTTACAGTAACATCACATTGACCGAGCAGCTGCTTCTTCTCTGCTCTATCATCAAAAAGTTAATTTATTTCAGTTCTTCAATGCAAAAAGTGAAACTCATATATTATATACAGTAATTACAAACAGGGTGATTTATGTCAAGTGTTTATTTCTGTTAATGTTGATGATTATGGCTTACATTCAATGAAAACCCAAAAGTCATTATCTCAATAAATTAGAACAATTAACAAAAACACCTGCAAAGGCTTCCTAATCATTTAAAAAGGTCCCTTAGTCTGTTTCAGCAGGCTACACAATCATGGGGAAGACTGCTGACTTGACAGATGTCCAGAAGGCAGTCATTGACACACTCCACAAGGAGGGTAAGTTACAAAAGGACATTGCTAAAAAAGCTGACTGTATCCAAGCATATTAATGGAGAGTTGAGTTGAAGGAAAAAGTGTGGTAGAAAAAGGTGCACAACCAACCGGAATAACCGCAGCCTTGAAAAAATTGGTAAGAAAAGGACATTCAAAAATTTGGGGGAGATTCACAAGGACTGGACTGCTGCTGGAGTCATTACTTCAAGAGCCACCACACACAGACGTATCCAGGACATGGGCTACAAGGGTCACATTCCTTGTGTCAGGCCACTCATGACCAATAGACAATGCCAGAAGCATCTTACCTGGGCCAAGGAAAAAAAGAACTGGACTGTTGCTCCGTGGTCCAAGGTGTTGTTTTCAGATGAAAGTAAATGTTGCATTTCATTTGGAAATCAAGGTCCAGAGTCTGGAGGAAGAGTGGAGAGACCACAATCCAAACTGCTTGAAGTCTAGTGTGAAGTTTCCACAATCAGTGATGGTTTGGGGAGCCATGTCATCTGCTGGTGTAGGTCCACTGTGTGTTATCAAGATCAAAGTCAGTGCAGCCGTCTGCCAGGAAATTTTAGAGCACTTCATGTTTCCCTCTGCCAACAAGCTTTGTGGAGATGGAAATGTCATTCTCCAGCAGGACTTGGCCCCTGTCCACATGGCCAAAAGTACCAATACCTGGTTTACAAACAACAGTATCACTGTGCTTGAGTGGCCAGCAAACTCGCCTGACCTTAACCCCATAGAGAATCTATGAGGTATTGTCAAGAGGAAGATGAGAGACACCAAATCCAACAATGCAGACAAGCTGAAGGTTGCTATCAAAGCAACCTGGGCTTCCATAACACCTTAGCAGTGCTACTGGCTGATTGCCTCCATGCCACGCTGCATTGATGCAGTAATTGATGTAAAAGGAGCCCCGACCAAGTATTGAGTGCATTTAGTGAAAATACATTTCAGTAGGGGAACATTTCAGATTTTAAAATCATTTTTCAAGCTGGTGTTATAAAGTATTCTAATTTACTGAGATAAAGACTTTTGAATTTTCATTGGCTGTAAGCCATAATCATCAACATTAACAGAAATAAACACTTGAAATAGATGACTCTGTTTGCAATTACTCTATATATAATATATGAGTTTCACTCTTTGTATTGAAGAACTGAAATAAATTAACTTTTTGATGAACTTTTAATTTTGTGAGAAGCACCTGTATATTCACTTCAATATTCACATCAACATACTATCATTATTATTTATGTGGTTATTTGTGAATTTACCTATATGAACTAAATGCTTATCGAAAATAATTGATTCCAAAGTCATCTCTTTCTGGACATTTGGTGAATTGTGGTATTATTATGTCAAACATTAAGTGGACTGGAGAATCATCAAATCGGCAGGCAATGTATAGGAGCCTCAGGATAGGATATCATTACGAGCACCCACAGGGAAGTAGTTATATCACACGTCTGGACTACAGATGACTGAAGTCTACAATTAGGCAGTAATTAATGCAATTAAGTAAGAATGTCATGCTTTTTTCTAGTTATACCAACCTACAGAAAGCTGCCAGGTCTTATTATGAAGCCATATGTAGAGATACAACAATGTATATACATCCGTGACTCAATATATCATCTGTTCCTTGCTGGTGACAAATGGTTCTTTCTTTCTGTGAAGATCATGAATATCTGAGATACTGTAGCCAGAGGGGACATGTAGATAAGTGTGACCGATCAGTCATTATGGCCCATCCACAAGATAGCCTTCTTTATCCATCCTTTGTAGACACCTCTGTATGGCTATCACATGGAACAATTGTTCTTATTTATCTGGTGTGAAAGACTAGACCATCAGTAACCACCAACAGTATGAAAATACATCATTGACATCTGTTGACTGAACACTTGTTCGGGCAACACCTATATCTTCTGTCTGCCCCATAGATATGAACATTCAGCTGGATAAAACATTCATGTGTTCTCTATGGAGAAAGCATTGTATGTTGTGCCAGAATCATCTGGCTATAGCTTATCTGCCTGTGGACCAAAAAGGTTGGGAACTTATTTCAAATTGCCCAATCCTTATCTGACATTATCTGTTGAGTGAGATTCAGAAGGCTCTCACACACATTAGATGGTCTTCTGGTCCTTTAAAAACAGGCAGCTTTGGATAATTTTTTTATAATGTTAGTGTAGGTATTAATAAAGCTAAGAACTCACTGGGGAATCATAGCCTTTCCAAATAACCACTGATAGATTAAAGGTATGTGCACACGTTGCGGATTTCTTGCAGAAATTTCCTGAAGAAAACCGGAAATTTTCTGCAAGAAATCCGCATTTTTTTTTTTGCGTTTTTTTTCCGTTTTTTTCGCGTTTTTTTAGCATTCTGCAAGCGTAATTAGCTTGCAGAATGCTAAAGTTTTCCAAGCGATCTGTAGCATCGCTTGGAAAACTGACTGACAGGTTGGTCACACTTGTCAAACATAGCGTTTGACAAGTGTGACCATCTTTTTACTATAGATGCAGCTTATGCAGCATCTATAGTAAAAGATAGAATGTTTAAAAATAATAAAAAAAATAAAAAAATGCTTATACTCACCCAGACATCTCACCGGCGTCCGTTCCGCATAGCTGGTGTGTGCGCACAGGACCTTCCGTGACGTCACGGTCACGTGAGCGGTCACATGACCGCTCACGACCAATCACAGGACAGTGACGTCATCGGCAAGGTCCTCCACCGCACATCAGCTACAGGAACCGAAGCGACAGCATGCAGTGGAGGCGGGAAGACATCGAGGGTGAGTATATGACTATTTTTTATTTTAATTCTTATTTTTTGACCACTTATATGGTGCCCAGTGCGTGGAGGAGAGTCTCCTCTCCTCCACCCTGGGTACCAACCGCACATAATCTGCTTACTTCCCGCATCGTGGGCACAGCCCCGTGCGGGAAGTAAGCAAATCAATGGACCCCTAGGTGTGCGGAATCCCCTGCAATTCCGCATTTTAATGAACATGTTGCTTTTTTTTCCGCGATGCGATTTTTTCGCGGAAAAAAAGGCTACATTTGCACAAAAAATGCGGAATACACTTAAAATAATAGGAGGCATATGTTAGCGTTTTTTTCGCGTTTTTATCACGTTTTTATAGCGAAAAAACGCGAAAAAAACGCGAAAAATACTTAACGTGTGCACATGGCCTAACTATTCCAGAGGTCAATTTTCACATGGAGTCCTCCATAAAAGGAGTTGTCCTTTGCATTGACTAAAGCTCCCTGTACACAATAGATAGCTGTTGACTGAATAAGGTCCCTGGAGGGGATAATGGAAGGGGCCACATGGGATTGTGGCACCTAAATGAGTATGAGTTTTATGGTTTAGGATCCCTAGTTAGTAAATCAATAATTGTCACAGTTTTCTATCCCATTAGGTATAATGTTTGTGAGGTAATTCTGCTGGTCGCTCAAGGGGACTCGGCCTTAACTTTAGTAACAGTGGCTCGTGATCCTTGATTGGCTGAGTCCTCTGACTTGACCATGGTTCTGATTGGATGATATTCTGGCAGTAAGTGGACTAGGTATATGCCCTCAGGGGTTTGGATCACCTCAGTTGCTGTTTAGCGTCTGGAAGAGATACACCATGGATGCACTCCTGGAGCAGTTCAGGGACCGTATGGCATCTGAAGGTGGCTTAGACAGGCTGAGGACCTGCCTTGCTACCCCTCCTCATCAGGACCCTCCAGCTGCAGCCCCTGTTACCGCTGCTTCCCTGTTGGACTCTATGATAGCTGTTGAATCAGGACCGCCTGCGTCCCTGGCGACTCGGGAGAGGAGGAAGAGGAGGTTGCATGATGTTTATTCGCCGTTGGTGTCCCCAGGTCAGAAGGAGAGAGGCCGTAAGAAGAAGCGCCCAGCAGCAGCCGGCAGCACAGGCCATTTACCCAGCACTGCAACATCACGAGAAGACCTCCCCCACTATCGGGGGAACACGAGCGAGATCTCAGATGGCATCAGAGGGCCAGTCAGGCCTGAAGACTTGGCATGGGTCCCGCTGTCAGAGCGTGTGAGGCGGAGAGCAGATACATCAGCAGGCCCTCCTGGCGGCGCTGCACAGTTGGCAAGACCCACACAGCCAGGAGTGTCATGGTTCTCAATGGCAAGAGAACGTAGTAAAGCATACAAAAAGGACTAGCTCTTGGAAGATGGAAACTCGAGCTGACTGTGAGCTAAACCTACCGCACAAATAACAGTGGCCGGGTAGCGTGCCTACGTTTTATCCCTAGACGCCCAGCGCCAGCCGGAGAACTGACTGACCCTAGCAGAGGAAAATACAGACCTGGCTTACCTCTAGAGAAATTTTCCCCAAAAGGCAGACAGTAGCCCCCACATATATTGTCGGTGATTTCAGAGGAAATTGACATACGAAGTATGAAGATAGGTTTAGCAAATTGAGGTCCGCTTACTAGATAGTAGGAAGACAGAAAAGGGAACTTCACAGTCAGCTGAAAACCCTTTCAAAACACCATCCTGGAATTACTTTAAGACTCTAATATCAACTCATGACACCAGAGTGGCAATTCCAGCTCACAAGAGCTTCCAGCCTCAGAAATAAACAATCACAGAGAACTGGAACAAAACTGCAAAACAAACTTAGGACTACAAGTCCAACTTAGCTGATAGTAGTCTAGGAGCAGGAACATGCAACAGAAAGGCTTCTGGTAACATTGTTGGCCGGCATAGAAATGACTGAGGAGCAAGGCTAAATAGACAACTCCCACATCCTGATGGAAACAGGTGAACAGAGGCGATGAAGCACACAAGTTCAGTACCACCAGTGACCACCGGGGGAGCCCAGAAACCAAATTCACAACACAGGAGTGTGGGTGCAGAGAACACACCACTCTGGAATCAGCACGCAGCTGCAGACCCCTCGCTCTGGTCCCTCGGTGGCACAGGCCTGCTGTCACCAGAGGTCATGACTGAGGAGGTGGTAGCATTATGGCAGAAAAGGGGTTCGGATGACCAATGGTCCACAGATGGGAGCCAGCCCCATGGACAACAGGATATAGGACATGGTGAGATGCATCCTATGGTAATTATGGATGATTGGGAGATGGAAGAGGGGCTCTGCTCATTGATTCAGAAAGCTGTTCAGGAAGCCCTGGGTGGCAAGCAGCTAGATAGTTATTATTATTATTATTATTATTTATTATTATAGCGCCATTTATTCCATGGTGCTTTACATGTGAGGAGGGGTATACATAATAAAAACAGGTTCAATAATCTTGAATAATACAAGTCACAACTGGTACAGGAGGAGAGAGGACCCTGCCCACGAGGGCTCACAATCTACAAATTTGGTTGAATAGCCTTGTGGGGGGGTCCCATAGGCACCCCAATATTGCTGCTTCTCTATTAAAAAAGGCTATGACATGCCACGTTTCCCCCCTCGGTTTTCATTCAGCTGAGGGGAGTAAGGAGAGGATTTGGCACCAGGAATATGTGGAGATCTCTCTTCTGCCCTCTTCTAAAACTCCAAATGCTGCTTTATCTGAGAAGAAGGAGGATAAAGCAGATCTGGATACAGATAAACGCCATAATCCTAGGTCATTCCTGTCATGGTTACAAGCGTTTTCAATCTATTCAGAGGTGCTTGGGGAGAAGGAACCAGGTTTGTGTACAGGGCTGTTTCAGCATGTAGTCAAAATCCTAGAGGCTTACAGAAACGTTGGCAGCTGCGCTTGGCTAATTTATGACAAGTGCTTCCATCAGGAGTTGGCTGTACACCACAATGTAGTTTGGGGAGTCAAGGATGTGGGCCTCTGGACTAGTCTCACACCCCCTCAGCGACAGTCCTTTTAGAGGTCGAACAATACACAGCCTGCGGGAAAAGGATGTTTCTCCTTTAATGACGCAGGCAGCAAATGGCCGAACACAGGTTTCTTCAGACATGAGTGTTCTTTTTGTGGGGGCTCCAATTCTGCCTCCAAGTGCTTCAAGAAGTTGGTTTTTAACCAGCAATCTGGGTCGCCCAGGGATACTAACAGCAAAGGGTCGGACTCCGATGAGTCTAACCGCAATGCGAACGTTGCTAGACATATTTCCAGACCAGGTGAAAGATCGGTTAATCATTGAGGGGTTTTCAACAGCTACGTTTACTAATCCTATGCTGCATTCCCTGACCTCGGACTGTCTGATTACACCTGTGTCTCGCTCCTCTGTACCCCGTAACTGCACCTCTGACCTTTCCAGTCAGCTACTGCAGACCTGGGGACTACATTGGAGTCGTACCTGGTGATTACCAGCGGCAAAGCCTATCCTCACTATCAGGGGCTCCAGCGAATACCCGGTAGTCACTTTGTTACGCCCCACTTAGTGTCCACACCCACCAACATTACATACACTTATAATCATTTGTTTTGACACTATTGCTATATGTTTAGCCAATGGTCATGAAGCATGTTTAGCTCTAATATAATCATGAATAATGATATATGTTAAATCATTATGTTTTGAATATATTTATGCACTTGAACTTTATAATGAATTTATTTAGGATCAAGTTTGAGAACTTGAGAACTTTTCAAGTGGTAATATATTGGGTAGGGTCATATACCTGAGCAGTGTAGGACTGGGGTGCTAAGGGCCCACCGGTAACATTTACTGTGGGGGCCCACTTTTCTCCTGCATTCAAATAGTACACGACCCTCGTTCACAAATTTATCTATATTTCTATATAATAATACACTGGGTATTTTGGTTAATGAATGATGAGATGCTGCTTTTTTATGTACTGAGTGAATCAAGTGAATTATTGCCAAGTACTGCCTATACAGTGGGGTTGGGGGCCCAGATCTACACAGGACCCACTGAGGGATTCCCCTGTTACTCTATGGGCCAGTCCAAGCCTGTACCTGAGCACATTATAAGGCTGAAAACGGGCAAAACATTGTGTTTTAAAGAGTTAGCGCTTTCCCATGTGTCTCACTTTATCTCTTACCACAGAGACTAGCAACAGTGTTGAGGTATTGCGCCAGCTCCATGGTATCATGAGAAGCCATGTAAACTGTTGTTGTACCCTATACTTAAGATTCTCATACACATTAGATGGCTGTCAGGCCGAATGATGCTCTGGCTGATTGTTTGTCCACAGCCATCTTGGTCTCTCCCATACAATCGAGCACTCATTTGGTCGAGCGGTCCTGTCCGCTCCATGAGAGAACTGTCATCATACATGTCTGGCGGTGGTCTGTCTCCAGGAGAACAAAGCGATCAACAGTAGGCTATGAGATATGTACTATCAACATCTTCTCAGTCAATCAGTTGACTGGTGTCCCCATACATATTACAGTCTTGGCCATGCCCGTCAATATCGGTGGTTGCAGCCGACATTAATCTCATGTGCAGGGGGATGCTTTAGGTTGCCTTAAAGTAGTTCATAGCTGTCAAACTATTGGTTAAACTAGCTGCTTAGGCCTCAGACTAATGAAAGCCTCAAAAACCTGAATGTTTAATCTAGCCAAGCCAATAAGGAAACCAATTGAATAGCCAATATGTAATTCTACATATCCACTGCATAGGCCAGTGAAGGAAAAATGTATGGCCAGATGAGACTTCTTCTGGTGGTGGCAACTGGACTTTGCGTGTTTGAGCATCTGGAGTAGATGAGCTCCGCTGTACTCAAGGCCAGCTTTTCTTTTTAGAAAAGGGATGTCTTTGTGACACAATCTATTGAAATATTTAGGAATTCTGTGAGCCCTTGTAGAAGCATTGATGGTTGTGGATATATATTGGTAGTCATGCTATTCTTACAGATACATATTTGAAATATCTGTGCATTATTTTTTAAATGTTCATAGAAGAGGATGACTTTTATTACCTGGTGATTTTTCATAGTAGTAAATGCTATTCATTAGCAAAAATCTATATCTAAAACTCATTATAAGAGCACAAACTTTAGGACAAGGGTTGGATCTTTTTTAGCTTTCTTCTGTGTATTTTTTTAACATTAGGAATGCTCCGATGCATTATAAATATTACAAGCTGTTGAAACTCCTTTTGAAACTCTAAATCAAAGTAAAAACACCCTATAATAGAGTTGGATAATGTGCTCTCACCGGCAATCCAGTGCCTTTATTTCCTCTGCCATTCCCTACTGTTCCTTTGTATTAGAATTTAGAATAGTTGATTGTGTTAGGACTTTATATTAACACATGTATATTATGCTGGTTTCATATGCAGAACAGGAAGTGATGGGTCTGGAAATTCTGAGTTTGATGTCGTACATACCATCTATTTAATTTTTATATTTCTTTGTGATTTATGCAGACCATGCACTCTTACCTTCACACATTTAATGCTGTTTTAAAAAAAAATTAAATAAAAAAAAAAACAATAGGCATTAAAATTGTGCATTAAGTGCAGAATGTAAATATCTGGCTTTATTGACTTGGATTCATAAGAATTCTCTAAAATGGCACTAAAAGTGATTCTCCACTACTGGACATCGCCAGTTTAATCAATTCACTGCCAAGTTAAAATAAAAAACAATGTATACTTACCTTCTGCCGCGGAGGCATTCCGGCAATGTTGGCGCTGTTGTGCCAGGGAATGACGTGGCTTGTGCCACGTGCAGACTGCAGCCAATGAGCGGCCGCTTGTCAGCTGCAGCCTTTGCTATTCCATCAGAGTGGATATCCGCCTTCATGGAATATTGATGAGCTTGTGGTTTTTACCTTTCTCTGGACAAAGGGAACGTATCATGTAAAACAACGCTATTAACCTGCAGATATGGGGTTAATCTGCTAGTTAATAGCACTCCAGAACAGCGTGGCTGCTGCACTAAGACCCACGCTGCTAGGAGGAAATGAACTGTTTCCTTCCGGCAACTTTGGGCTTTCAGTCATAGGGGTGGTCCAGCGTGGCTTCAGTCACTGCTCAGTGCATTGTTAGAGCCAGCTGTCCGTCAGTGATGGGATGTGGTCACAGCCATCGCTCACTATGCAGTGGTGACTGAAGCAGCAGCGGCCACGCTTCTATGACTGAAAGCCTGAGGTTGCCAGGAGGAATAAAGTTACTTTTCTCCAGGCATCCGGGCTGTCATTGCGGCGGCTGCACAGCTTCAGAATACTATCAATCTGCAGTTTAACCCCATATCTCCAAGTTTTTTTTACATGGCAGCTTTCATTTAAATTGTATGGTGAACTTGATGGACTTGTGTGATTTTTTAAACATTAAATTATGAAACGTTCAATTGTTTTGTGCTGCTCGGTTTAGAATCAAACTGAAGAAAGCTGCTGTCTCCTGCTTTTGTGCTCCTTAGGTTATGATGGTAACTTGACGTGCACTTTGTTGTCATCTCTGCAGGCTTTTTATGGCCCAATTAGTAAGCTGCATGCTGCCTGAGTTTTCAGGTAGTTCGGCATTCGCTAGCTACCATATGCTAGTTACTATGTGTTTACTAACTCTTCTCTGTGTGTGTACATTTGTCTCTGCTACTGCTAGGTATCTATCTGCCAATCCAGTTCTGCTGTTCATGTGTGCTGCCCGCCAACTCTGCTTGGCTAAAACAAGGTGCCTTTCCGGCACTGCAGTTATAAGGTGTTGTTCACACTTCGGCTTTGCTACACTAGGGTACCTGACTTCATAGACAGCTCTGCTACTCCAAGATGTCGGTCAGTACACCCTGCTCTATGGGCACCCTGGTTATCCTGCTCTGCTCTATTTATGCACCAATGCCTCTAGTCCGAGCTGTCCATCAAGTATTACAGCTTAGGGAATCCATCTCACCAGATAAGCCATAAAACCAGATAACAGCCCAATATGGAAGCTTGCAGAACATTTATTAATTTAATCTGGTGGTCTCAACCTCATTGAGTCAATGGTGCTGTCATGTTGGACGCTGTTCATACTAGGGCGTTCGACAGACAGCGGTAATTCCGCTTTTGTCCACTATGCGCTCAGTGGCGTCGGATAGATTTTATCTAGCTGGTCCGGGGTTCATTTAGCTGGTGCTCGGATTGGAAGCTGGGTCACGCCCACTGCCTTTAAATTGTTCTTCTGAACATTGGGAGTCACCGATTATAGCTTCTGTCTTGTGCTTGGTTATCTCGGTCTGGAGTGGTGGTCTAGGAAAAGGAGTATCGTATCTGGTGGTGTATATTTCCCTTTGTCATATTTTCCTCCTTCCTATATTTGTATTTGTTTTGCCCTGTGCACTTATTGTGTATTCCTGAGTGACTGCGGCGTGGTGTATATTTTCCGTTATCCTTGTCTGTGCTAACTGTGGGTATTGGTTAGTGGTCTCTTCACTGGGAGGTGGGTGGTGGTTTCAGCTAGAGGTTGTAACAGGAGACAGGGTGAAGATGGAGGCCCAGACATGCACACCATCAGTGTAAACTCTGGGAGAAGGGTCAGTCAGAGTTTCCCAGAGTTGAGGGAAATCGCAGGGGCCCGGGTTATTAGCTCTTGCCGATCTAGACACCTAGGTTTCCCGTGACATTATAATCAGCCTACATTATTTGAATTCCATGGATCCCATGACTTCCATAACCCACCAGTTGGAGGCGCTGTCCCTACAGGTCACTGAGTTGAGGGGGGCAGTGCAGCAACAGGGACTAGCTGTATCTAATGTGCAAGCTGGAGCAGCAGGTAGACTTGCTGAGCCTAAGTTTCCTTTGCCTGAAAGGTTTGCTGGGGAACGCAGTAAATTTGTTACTTTTCGTGAAGCTTGCAAACTTTATTTTCGTATGCACCCGCTCTCCTCAGGTAATGAGGCTCAGCGTGTGGGTCTAGTGTTGTCTTTACTAAACGGGGATCCTCAAGCATGGGCGTTTTCTTTGCCTTCTGATTCTGCTGCATTTAACTCAGTGAAGAGTTTTTTTTCTGCTCTTGGACAAATTTACGATGATCCTGACAGAATGGCTCTAGCAGAATCTAAGATACGCGCTATTCGACAGGGGGAGTGTTGCAAAGGATTACTGTTCTGAATTTCGCCGCTGGGCGGTCGACACACAGTGGAATGATCCTGCGCTGCGGAGTCAGTTTATTCATGGGGTTTCTGGAAGGGTTAAAAAAGCCCTCCTGATGTACGAGACTCCTGCTTCTCTGGATTCCGCTATGAGTCTTGTTGTCCGCATTGATCGTCGTTTGTGTCAGGGGGAGCATGAGACGCCGCCTATGGGAGAAGGTGTAGGTTCACGTGAGGTTGCTGCAGGTGAGCCAACGGAGCCTATGCAAATCGCAGAGGTGTCACATGTTAAGCGTCGAGCCCCTGTGCTCAAGAAGCAGGGAGCCTGTTTTTACTGTGGTAAAACTGGTCATTTTGTTAACATTTGTCCTCTACTGTCTAAGGAAAACGCAACGGCGGAAAACTTCTAAGCTCAGAGGGTGTGGAGGAGGCCAATCTGAGCTTATGCATATCCTCTATGGTGGTTTCTCAATGCATGCTCCCTGCCAAAGTTATTGTTGCTGGCATAGAGCTGCCAATCACTGTTTTTTTGTGGATAGCGGTTCTGCCACAAATCTCATTGATGAGGAGTTTGCGCACACAGCAGGTTTTAGGATCGAAAAACTGCCTCATCCTATCCGCGTGGTCACCATCAATGCAGCTCCTCTCTCACAGGGGGAGATTACTGAGTTTGTGGCTGAGGTGAAACTCCACATTGGGGTTCTACAGTCCGAGCAGGTTACATGTAAGGTGCTCAGGAATCTTCCTGCACAGGTGGTTTTGGGTTTCCCATGTGTTGTGAATTCCGTTCTCGGACTCCCTCCTGTGGTCATGAATGGTACTTTGGTTATTTCTTCTCTTGGGCTCCCTCTGGTGGCTTCGAGCGGAACTGCTGCTCACTAGGTTGACTTTATCAGCTGCTCTCGTTATGTTGCTATGCTGGCTTCCCTATTTAACTCCACTCAGATCGTTACCTGATGCCAGCTGTCAATGTATCAGAATTTGTTCAGATCTCTCTTGGACTTCTCTGAGGACCTGTCTACTCCAGCAGAAGCTAAGTCCCTGCTAGTTCATTTGTTGTTACTGCTGCCTGAATATATTTCTTAGCACTGCTAAATTATAGTCCAGCTTGCTATCATGATGTTTCCTTGCTAGCTGGAAGCTCTGGGGTGCAGTGTTGCACCTCCACACCGTGAGTCGGTGCGGGGGTCTTTTTGCATACTCTACGTGGTTTTGTAGTTTTTTTTATGCTGACCGCATAGTATTCTTTTCTACCTCTGACTATTTAGTAAGTCTGGCCTCCTATGCTAAAACCTGTTTCATTCCTGTGTTTGTGACTTTCCTCTTAACTCACAGTCAATATATGTGGGGGGCTGCCTTTACCTTTGGGGAATTTTCTCTGAGGCAAGGTTAGGCTTCTATTTCTATCTTTAGGGGTAGTTAGCTCTTAGGCTGTGAAGAGGCGTCTAGGGAGAGTTAGGTACGCTCCACGGCTATTTCTAGTGTGTGCGATAGGAGTAGTGTTTGCGGTCAGCAGAGTTCCAACTTCCCCAGAGCTAGTTCCGTTTTTTGAGTTTACTCATCAGGTCATTCCAGGTGCTCCTAACCACCAGGTCCATAACACCCATGGTTGTCTATGCACAACCCGGTTATTGATTGGAAAACTCAGGACATAATTCAGTGGAGCGAATTCTGCCAGGAGAATTGCCTGGCCACATGTGTGTCTGCTGTGACTTCAAGCGTTCCTGAGTCACTTCTGGATTTTGCGGATGTGTTCTCTGAGAAGGGTTGCTCAGAGTTGCCACCACATCGCTCCTATGACTGTATTATCAGGTTTAAACTAGGGGCCAAATTGCCTAAAGCAAGGATGTTTAACATCTCCGGTCCGGAGAGACAAGCGTTAAAGGATTACATTGCTGACAGTTTAAGCAAAGGGCACATCAGGCCTTCATCTTCGCCTGTGGCAGCGGGGTTCTTCTTCGTTAAGAAGAAAGATGGCGGACTACGCCCGTGTCTGGATTTCAGGGAGTTGAACCAGATTACGGTTCGTGATCCATACCCTATGCCACTGATACCAGATTTGTTCAACCAGGTGGCAGGTGCTAAGTGGTTTACCAAGCTTGACCTCAGGGGGGCGTATAACCTGGAAGACGGCTTTTAATACCCCTGAGGGTCATTTTGAAAATTTGGTGATGCCATTTGGGTTGACAAACGCACCAGCTGTTTTCCAACATTTCATAAATGATGTGTTCTCACATGTTTTGGGGAAACTCGTTATTGTATACCTAGATGACATTCTCATATATTCTAGCGACTGTGATGCTCATTTAGATCATGTCAGGCAGGTGTTACAGCTTCTCAGAGAGAATAAGCTCTATGCAAAACTTGAGAAATGTGTATTTTCGGTTCAGGAGTTGCCTTTCTTGGGTTATATTGTGTCTGCTTCTGGGTTTAAAATGGACGCCGCTAAGGTGCAAGCGGTGTTGCATTGGGAACTGTTGTGAATTCCGCTCTTGGGCTCCCTCCGGTGGCTGTAAGTGGCACTATTATGAGTTCTGTTCTTGGGCTCCCTCCGGTGGTTATAAGTGGTACGGCTGCTCCTTGGATTTAGCAGTCAGCAGCTGCTTCCACTGATTGTCTATTCGGGCTCGGCTATTTAGCCTGGCTCTATCCTTCAGTTAGTGCCAGTTGTCAATGTTCTTGGTTGGATTTACATCTCTGCTTGAATTTTTCTGCTATTCTGACCAGATCATCAAAGATAAGTCCTGGCTTGGTTCTTTGCAGTCCATATGTTGTGGACTTAATAGTTCAGTACATTCTATGTTTTTTCTAGTCCAGCTTGTCAGTATGGATTTATTCAGTTAAGCTGGAAGCTCTGGAGAAGCAGATTTATCCTCCACACCTTTAGTCAGGTGGTGGAGATTTTTGTAAACTCTGTGGTGGATTTTTCTAGTATTTTAATACTGACCGCACAGTATTCTGTCCTGTCCTATCTATCTAGCTAGATTGGCCTCTTTTGCTATATCCTGGTTTCATCCTGTGTATGTCATTTCCCTCTCCACTCACAGTCAATATTTGTGGGGGGCTGTCTATCGTTTGGGGATTTTCTCTGAGGCAAGATAGCTTTCCTGATTCTATCTTTAGGGGTATTTAGTCCTCCGGCTGTGACGAGGTGTCTAGGGAGTGACAGGAACATCCCACAGCTACTTCTAGTGTTGTGTTAAGTTCAGGGTCTGCGGTCAGTAAAGGTACCACCTCCTCCAGAGCACGTCCCATGTTTCTCCTAAACCACCAGTTCATAACAGGGAATGGCCTGATAACCTAAAAGCACTTCAGCGGTTCCTTGGGTTTTCAAACTACTATAGGAAGTTTATCAAGGATTTTTCTATCATTGCTAAACCGCTAACAGACATGACTAAAAAGGTACCAATTTCTCCGTTTGGCCTGAGGCCGCGGTGCGCGCATTTGAGTTTCTTAAGGACAGTTTTGCTTCGGCCCCCATTCTTGTGCAGCCAGACGTATCGAAACCTTTTGTTGTGGAAGTCGATGCGTCTGAGGTTGGTGTGGGGGCGGTGTTGTCACAAGGCTCATCCTTGAGCGATTTGCGTCCTTGCGCCTATTTCTCTAAGAAACTGTCGTCTGCAAAACATAACTACGATATCGGCAACAGGGAGTTGTTGGCAATCAAGTTGGCCTTTGAGGAATGGCGACACTTCTTGGAGGGGTCGGTTCATCAGGTTACTGTAATTACCGACCATAAGAATTTGCTTTATTTGGAGTCTGCCAAGCGTCTATCTCCCAGGCAGGCTCGCTGGGCATTGTTTTTCACGTGGTTCAACTTTGTTGTTACTTACAGACCTGGGTCTAAAAACACTAAGGCGGATGCTCTGTCCAGGTGTTTTCCGAGGGGGGAACCTCGGGAAGATCCGGTACCCATCCTCCAAAAGGGTGTTGTGGTTTCGTGTTGTGATTTTGCTTTTTGCTCCCTCTAGTGGTCATTAGTGATTTGACTCTGGAGCGTCTGTCTTTTTCTATATCCTCACCTGGGCCGTTAGTTCAGGGGCGTTGCTATATAAGCTCCCTGGACCTTCAGTTCAATGCCTGGCATCGTTGAAATCAGAGCTAATCTGTTGTGCTCTTGTCCTCTGATCCTGGTTCCTGTTTTTCAAGCTAAGTCTGCTTCTTTGCTTTTTGCTTTTGTTTTGTTTGGTATTTTTGTCCAGCTTGTTCCTATCTGTATCCTGACCTTTGCTGGAAGCTCTAGGGGGCTGGTGTTCTCCCCCCGGACCGTTAGACGGTTCGGGGGTTCTTGAATCTCCAGCGTGGATTTTTATAGGGTTTTTGTTGACCAGATAAGTTATCTTGCTATATTCTGCTATTAGTAAGCTGGCCTCTCTTTGCTGAACCTGGTTCATTTCTGTGTTTGTCATTTCCTCTTACCTCACCGCTATTATTTGTGGGGGGCTTGTATCTTGCTTTGGGGTCCCTTTCTCTGGAGGCAAGAGAGGTCTTTGTTTTCTTCTCCTAGGGGTAGTTAGATTCTCCGGCTGGCGCGAGTCATCTAGCGATCACCGTAGGCATGATCCCCGGCTACTTCTAGTGTTGGCGTTAGGAGTAGCTATTTGGTCAACCCAGTTACCACAGACCTATGAGCTGGATTTTTGTATCTTGCAGACTTACACGTTCCTCTGAGACCCTGTCCACTGGGGTCATAACAGTATGCCAGGCCAGTATTAAATGTTTAATGCATTGCAGAAGTGGGATTATAAGAAAGAAAATTTTGAGGTTTTTTTTTTCCCTCTCTCATTTTTTTTTTTTTTTCTTTTCCCCTTTACCTCAGAGTGGCTTAAGCTTGTTGCAGACATGAATGTCCAGACCTTGATTACAAGTGTGGACCAGCTTGCCGCTCGTGTGCAGGGTATACAAGATTATGTTACCAGAAATCCTAGGTCTGAACCCAAGATTCCGATTCCTGAACTGTTTTCAGGAGACCGATTTAAGTTTAGGAATTTCAGGAATAATTGTAAATTATTTTTGTCCCTGAAACCTTGTTCGTCTGGAGACTCTGCTCAACAAGTAAAAATTGTTATTTCATTCTTACGGGGTGACCCTCAGGATTGGGCTTTTTCGTTGGCGCCAGGAGATCCGGCATTGGCTGATATTGATGCGTTTTTTCTGGCGCTCGGTTTACTTTATGAGGAACCCAATCTTGAGATTCAGGCAGAGAAAGCCTTGCTGGCTATGTCTCAGGGCCAGGACGAGGCTGAGGTGTATTGCCAAAAATTTCGGAAATGGTCCGTGCTGACACATTGGAACGAGTGTGCACTGGCCGCTAATTTTAGAAATGGCCTTTCTGAGGCCATTAAGAATGTTATGGTGGGTTTTCCCATTCCCACAGGTCTGAATGATACCATGTCCCTGGCTATTCAAATTGACCGGCGGTTGCGGGAGCGCAAAACCGCAAATTCCCTCATGTTGTTGTCTGAACAGACACCTGATGTGATGCAATGTGATAGAAAAACCGCAAATTCCCTCATGGTGTTGTCTGAACGGACACCTGATTTGATGCAATGTGATAGAATCCTGACTAGAAATGAGAGGAAAATTCATAGACGCCGGAATGGCTTGTGCTACTACTGTGGTGATTCTACACATGTTATCTCAGCATGCTCTAAACGTATATCTAAGGTTGTTAGTCCTGTCACCGTTGGTAATTTGCATCCTAAGTTTATTCTGTCTGTAACTTTGATTTGCTCACTGTCATCTTATCCTGTCATGGCGTTTGTAGATTCAGGTGCTGCCCTGAGTCTTATGGATCTCTCATTTGCTAAGCGCTGTGGTTTTATTCTTGAACCATTAGAAAATCCTATCCCTCTAAGGGGTATTGATGCTACGCCATTGGCAGAAAATAAGCCGCAGTATTGGACACAGGTTACCATGTGCATGACTCCTGAACACCGCGAGGTGATACGTTTTCTCGTTCTACATAAAATGCATGATTTGGTTATTTTGGGGCTGCCATGGTTACAGACCCATAATCCAGTCCTTGACTGGAAGGCTATGTCAGTGTCTAGTTGGGGCTGTCGTGGTATTCATGAGGATTCCCTGCCTGTGTCTATTGCTTCTTCTACGCCTTCGGAAGTTCCGGAGTACTTGTCTGATTATCAGGATGTCTTTAGCGAGTCCAGGTCCAGTGCATTGCCTCCTCATAGGGAATGTGACTGTGCAATAGATTTGATTCCAGGCAGTAAATTTCCTAAGGGAAGACTGTTTAATCTGTCGATACCTGAACATACCGCTATGCGTTCATATATCAAGGAGTCTCTGGAGAAAGGACACATCCGTCCGTCTTCTTCCCCTCTTGGTGCGGGATTCTTTTTTGTGGCTAAAAAGGACGGATCTTTGAGGCCTTGTATTGACTATCGGCTTTTAAATAAGATCACTGTCAAATTTCAGTATCCTTTGCCGCTGTTGTCTGACTTGTTTGCCCGGATTAAAGGTGCCAAGTGGTTTACCAAGATAGACCTTCGTGGTGCGTACAACCTTGTGCGCATTAAGCAAGGGGATGAATGGAAAACCGCATTCAATACGCCCGAAGGTCATTTTGAGTACTTGGTGATGCCTTTTGGGCTCTCTAATGCCCCTTCAGTTTTTCAGTCCTTTATGCATGACATTTTCCGGAACTATCTGGATAAATTTCTGATCGTTTATCTGGATGATATTCTGTTTTTTTCTGATAATTGGGACTCGCATGTGGAGCAGGTCAGGATGGTCTTTAAAATTTTGCGTGAAAATTCTTTGTTTGTCAAGGGCTCAAAGTGTCTTTTTGGTGTACAGAAGGTTCCCTTTTTGGGGTTCATTTTTTCCCCTTCTGCTGTGGAGATGGACCCAGTCAAGGTCCGAGCTATTCTTGATTGGACTCAGCCCTCGTCAGTTAAGAGTCTTCAGAAGTTCTTGGGTTTCGCTAACTTCTACCGTCGTTTTATCGCTAACTTTTCTAGCATTGTGAAACCTTTGACGGATATGACCAAGAAGGGCTCCGATGTGGTTAATTGGGCTCCTGCTGCCGTGGAGGCTTTCCAGGAGTTGAAACGTCGGTTTACTTCGGCGCCTGTTTTGTGCCAGCCTGATGTCTCGCTTCCCTTTCAAGTTGAGGTGGATGCTTCAGAGATTGGAGCAGGGGCCGTTTTGTCGCAGAGAGGCCCTGGTTGCTCTGTTATGAGACCTTGTGCCTTTTTCTCTAGGAAGTTTTCGCCTGCGGAGCGAAATTATGATGTGGGCAATCGGGAGTTGTTGGCCATGAAATGGGCATTTGAGGAGTGGCGTCATTGGCTCGAGGGTGCTAAGCATCGTGTGGTGGTCTTGACTGATCACAAAAATCTGATGTATCTCGAGTCTGCTAAACGCCTGAATCCTAGACAGGCCCGCTGGTCATTGTTTTTCTCCCGTTTTGACTTTGTTGTCTCGTATTTACCAGGTTCAAAGAATGTGAAGGCCGATGCTCTTTCCAGGAGCTTTGTGCCTGATGCTCCTGGAGTCGCTGAACCTGTTGGTATTCTTAAGGATGGTATTATCTTGTCAGCTATTTCTCCAGATCTGCGACGTGTGTTGCAGAGATTTCAGGCTGATAGGCCTGATTCTTGTCCACCTGACAGACTGTTTGTGCCTGATAAGTGGACCAGCAGAGTCATTTCCGAGGTTCATTCCTCGGTGTTGGCAGGTCACCCAGGAATTTTTGGCACCAGAGATCTGGTGGCCAGATCCTTTTGGTGGCCTTCCTTGTCTAGGGATGTGCGGTCATTTGTACAGTCCTGTGGGACTTGTGCTCGAGCTAAGCCTTGCTGTTCTCGTGCCAGCGGGTTGCTCTTGCCCTTGCCTGTCCCTAAGAGACCTTGGACACATATCTCCATGAATTTCATTTCTGATCTTCCGGTGTCTCAGGGCATGTCTGTTATCTGGGTGATATGTGATCGCTTCTCCAAGATGGTCCATTTGGTTCCTTTGCCTAAGCTGCCTTCCTCTTCCGATCTGGTTCCTGTGTTTTTCCAGAACGTGGTTCGTTTGCACGGCATCCCTGAGAATATTGTGTCTGACAGAGGATCCCAGTTCGTTTCCAGATTCTGGCGATCCTTTTGTAGTAGGATGGGCATTGACTTGTCGTTTTCGTCTGCTTTCCATCCTCAGACTAATGGACAGACGGAGCGAACTAATCAGACTTTGGAGGCTTATTTGAGGTGTTTTGTCTCTGCTGATCAGGACGATTGGGTGACCTTCTTGCCGTTAGCTGAGTTTGCCCTTAATAATCGGGCTAGTTCCGCCACCTTGGTTTCGCCGTTTTTCTGCAACTCTGGTTTCCACCCTCGTTTTTCTTCGGGTCATGTGGAACCTTCTGACTGCCCTGGGGTGGATTCTGTGGTGGATAGGTTGCAGCGGATCTGGAATCTTGTGGTGGACAACTTGAAGTTGTCACAGGAGAGGGCTCAGCGCTTTGCCAACCGCCGCCGCGGTGTGGGTCCCCGACTACGTGTTGGGGATTTGGTGTGGCTTTCTTCCCGCTTTGTTCCTATGAAGGTTTCCTCTCCCAAATTTAAACCTCGTTTTATTGGTCCTTACAAGATATTGGAAATTCTTAATCCTGTATCCTTTTGCCTGGATCTTCCTGTGTCGTTTGCTATCCACAACGTGTTTCATAGGTCCTTGTTGCGGCGGTACGTTGTGCCTGTGGTTCCTTCTGCTGAGCCTCCTGCTCCGGTGTTGGTTGAGGGCGAGTTGGAGTACGTGGTGGAGAAGATCTTGGATTCTCGTCTCTCCAGGCGGAGGCTTCAGTACCTGGTCAAGTGGAAGGGCTATGGTCAGGAAGATAATTCCTGGGTGGTCGCCTCTGATGTTCATGCGGCCGATTTAGTTCGTGCCTTTCACGCCGCTCATCCTGAGCGCCCTGGTGGTCGTGGTGAGGGTTCGGTGACCCCTCACTAAGGGGGGGGTACTGTTGTGATTTTGCTTTTTGCTCCCTCTAGTGGTCATTAGTGATTTGACTCTGGAGCGTCTGTCTTTTTCTATATCCTCACCTGGGCCGTTAGTTCAGGGGCGTTGCTATATAAGCTCCCTGGACCTTCAGTTCAATGCCTGGCATCGTTGAAATCAGAGCTAATCTGTTGTGCTCTTGTCCTCTGATCCTGGTTCCTGTTTTTCAAGCTAAGTCTGCTTCTTTGCTTTTTGCTTTTGTTTTGTTTGGTATTTTTGTCCAGCTTGTTCCTATCTGTATCCTGACCTTTGCTGGAAGCTCTAGGGGGCTGGTGTTCTCCCCCCGGACCGTTAGACGGTTCGGGGGTTCTTGAATCTCCAGCGTGGATTTTTATAGGGTTTTTGTTGACCAGATAAGTTATCTTGCTATATTCTGCTATTAGTAAGCTGGCCTCTCTTTGCTGAACCTGGTTCATTTCTGTGTTTGTCATTTCCTCTTACCTCACCGTTATTATTTGTGGGGGGCTTGTATCTTGCTTTGGGGTCCCTTTCTCTGGAGGCAAGAGAGGTCTTTGTTTTCTTCTCCTAGGGGTAGTTAGATTCTCCGGCTGGCGCGAGTCATCTAGCGATCACCGTAGGCATGATCCCCGGCTACTTCTAGTGTTGGCGTTAGGAGTAGCTATTTGGTCAACCCAGTTACCACAGACCTATGAGCTGGATTTTTGTATCTTGCAGACTTACACGTTCCTCTGAGACCCTGTCCACTGGGGTCATAACAGTTTTGGCTCTCACAACCGAGGTTGAGGCTGAGATTGCCGAGGCTCAGGAGGAGGTACCATCCGAGCTTCCCATCAACAAATCGTTTGTACCGCTTCATCTCCACTTAAAGGTTTTGGCGGAGCATCATGATGCTGTCCTGGGTGGTCACCCAGGGGTCAGGGGTACTTTGGAGTTGGTGTCACGTCGGTTTTGGTGGCCCAAAATCCAACAGGACGTGGTCTCATACGTGTCAGCTTTCACCACGTGCGCTAGGGCTAAGACGCCCCGGTCCCATCCTGTTGGCACACTACTTCCTCTCGAGGTACCTAGTAAGCCATGGACGGAGATCTCTATGGATTTTATCACTGACTTGCCCTCCTCAGCTGGGAACACGGTCATTTTGGTGGTTGTTGATCGGTTCTCAAAAATGTCGCACTTTGTGTCTTTGCCTTCGTTGCCTAACGCTAAAACTCTAGCTCAGGTATTTGTGCAAGAGGTGGTCAGACTTCATGGGGTTCCGTCTGACATCGTTTCCGATAAAGGTAATCAGTTCGTGGCAAAATTTTGGAAAGCGTTTTGCTCACGGCTGTGGATCAAGTTGTCTCATTCTTCAGCGTTTCATCCTCAGTCGAATAGTCAGACCGAGCGTATGAACCAAAATTTGGAGCAGTACTTACGCTGCTTTGTTTCTGATAACCAGGAGGAGTGGTCGACGGTCCTTCCTTTGGCTGAGTTTGCCATCAATAATCACCGCCAGGAGTCTTCTGGGGAGTCTCCGTTTTTTTGTGTTTACGGGCTACATCCTCAATTTTGTACTTTGAGTCAGGGGGGCTCTTCCGGCATCCCGGAGGAAGACCAGTTAGGAGCACAACTGTCATCAGTCTGGAGGAGAGTTAAATAGCATTTGTTGAGCGTGGGTGCTAGGTACAAACGTGTGGCTGACAGAAGGCGTGTGCCAGGTCCGGACCCGAGTGTGGATGACTGGGTGTGGTTATCCACAAAAAACATAAGACTCAAAATACCATCCCTTAAATTGGGTCCTAGGTTTATTGGTCCTTTTAAGGTCATCGCTGTCATTAACCCAGTAGCTTACCGATTGGAGCTTCCTATGGTGTATAAGATACACAACGTGTTCCACAGATCGTTGCTAAAAAAGATGGTGGGTCTTGTGGACGCGACACCGATGCCTTCCCCAGTCTTGGTGGATGGTAATTTGGAATTTGAAGTTTCCAAGGTGGTTGACTCTCGTGTAGTGCGCCGCACCTTACAGTATTTGGTACACTGGCGTGGTTATGGGCCGGAGGAGAGGTCTTGGGTACCAGCCTCGGACATTCATGCGGATCAGCTGGTCAGTATGTTTCACCGCCGCCATCCGGACAAGCCGGGTCCTATAAGTCATGAGGGCCCTGGGGTCCCTCGTAGAAGGCGGGGTACTGTTATGTCGGACGCTGTTCATACTAGGGCACTCGACAGACAGCGGTAATTCCGCTTTTGTCCACTATGCGCTCAGTGGTGTCGGCTAGATTTTATCTAGCTGGTCCGGGGTTAATTTAGCTGGTGCTCGGATTGGAAGCTGGGTCACGCCCACTGCCTTTAAATTGTTATTCTGAACATTGGGCTTCGCCGATTATAGCTTCTGTCTTGTGCGTTGTTATCTCGGTCTGGAGTGGTGGTCTAGGAAAAGGAGTATCGTATCTGGTGGTGTATATTTCCCTTTGTCATATTTTCCTCCTTCCTATATTTGTATTTGTTTTGCCCTGTGCACTTATTGTGTATTCCTGAGTGACTGCGGCGTGGTGTATATTTTCCGTTATTCTTGTCTGTGCTAACTTTGGGTATTGGTTAGTGGTCTCTTCACTGAGAGGTGGGTGGTGGTTTCAGCCAGAGGTTGTAACAGGAGACAGGGTGAGGATGGAGGCCCAGACATGCACACCATCAGTGTAACCTCTGGGAGAAGGGTCAGTCAGGGTTTCCCAGAGTTGAGGGAAATCGCAGGGGCCCGGGTTATTAGCTCTTGCCGATCTAGACACCTAGGTTTCCCGTGACAGGTGCTTTGTGAAGGTTTTTATTTTTCACGTTATAGACAGAATTACATATATGGATACTTTAACAATGGCATGCCAAGAAATTAATCAATTGCTCAGTCAGCTTTTTTAATTGCATTTTAGACATTTGTAAATTAACATTATAACTGAAAAGGGAATCATCAATTTGAAGATGACATTACAGCCCGGAGACAGAAAAACTGGGCAGAATTCATCTGTCATCCACAGAGTCTGATCTGACAGTGACATCACTTGTAGTGGTCTAGCCAGCTACGGTATCTCCTGTCCAGCTAAAAGCTGACTAAAATGAAGCCACTAGGTTGAGATGAGCCAAGTGCGAGATTTGCAGTTTGTTTTTATTGTTGTTATAATTATTATTGATTTTATAAAGTGCCGACATTTTCTGGGGTGTAACATGTTGTAAGATAAGAGATTTACAGGTAATACCTTTACAAGATACAGTATATATAATAGCAAAGTGACGGATACATAGAGATAGATTTAAGAAAGATAGATATTAGAAAAATCATAGAAATTACATAGATATAGGTAGATATGAGAAGGATAGATAAATAAATGTGTGTATATATATATATATATATATATATATATATATATATATATATATATATATATATATATATATATATAATGAAAAGATATATGACAGATATATAGTAGATAGATAATAGATAGAAAATGTAAGATTAATAGATAGATAATTGATAGATAGATAGATAGATAGATAGATAGATATGAGATAGATAGATAGATAGATAGATAGATAGATAGATAGATAGATAGATAATAGATAGATAAATAATAGATAGATAAATAATATATAATAGATAGATAATAGATAAGTAATATACAATAAGATAGATAGATAATAGGTAGATAGATAATTAATAGATAGATAATAATAGATAGTTAAAGAGATCAATAATAGATAGTACCTTAATTTACAAGTATATAGTTTATGACAGTATTGTAGTTTAGAGGAAATCTGTCAGCAGGCTTCCTTTATGGAATCTGAGGGCAGCATAAAGTAGAGACAGAGCCCCTGATTTTAGTGATGTGCCACTTACTTGATTGCTTGGTGCAGTTTTGATAAAATCCCTGTTTTTTCTGCTGCAGCTGAAGCAGTGCTATAATGCTGAGCTGTGCATAACACCACCCACGGCACTGATTGGCAGCTTCCTGTACATTGTCAGCAAGTTGCAAATCAGTGGTGAGAGATGGGTTACACATATTAGCTGGACTGTCTGACATGTGACACCTACTGCAGCAGTGATAACTTCCTCCTGATAGAACACTGACTGTATAGACACTACTGCAAGTTGCTGAACAAGTGACAAATGACTGGAATCAGGGGTTCTGCCCCTACATTATGCTGATCTCGGATGACATAGCAAAACCCTGCTCACAGATTCCATTCAAATGTCACTTATTCACTGTTTGCTAATATCTTATTGCATACAGTGTGTTGCTACACTCAGGTTTGTAGATAGATAGTGTAAGTAAGCAGCCGGCAAGATCCTGGATGGAGTATATGTGTCAGGGAGGTGCTTAGCCACAGTGATGTGAAACCTGGAGAAGATGGCTTCAGCACATATAGTGGCTGAGAGGTGTTTTAATGGGTCTGGATTTAAAGTCTGGTTTTTAGGAACGACTAGAAGAGCTGGTCGGGACTGGTCGTTCCCATCCTCCAATCCAGGAGGTGCAGCTGATGTAAAAGGGCAGCTGTACTTCTCCATAATGGTCTACGTGTGGAGGTGGAAAGACCTTATTATATGCTGCTCAGGTCTACCAGAAGTTGACTAAAACTGAGTTTAACTTTGACTGGGTGATCCCGCTTTGTTATTCTGTACTGTTGTATGGACATCCTGTTGTTTATTTATTCATACATTTCTAGGACTTGGAATTGTAATTTATAGAGAATACACCTACATGTCAGGAGAACTGACGGCTGCTCCCTAAGTATGAGAATTTAGAGCATAGACAATATAAATGTAGGGTTATGTTGATATTAAAGCTTTGGTTGTAAACAGATTACACGAGTAATTGAATTTCAGACTAAGAAAAAGCATTAAAAGTCCTGTGTATGATAGAAGATTTGAAAAGTGAGAGTGGCATTGGGTTAATAGGTTTTCAAATTGTAGTGTGAGGGGTCGGTGGTGGATTGCACAGAGAAAAGTCAAATTTGACCTTTGTGGGATATCACAATGTACATGCTATCCAATCAGCGGACAACATGCTATAGGAAACGAGAAGCTGAGCAGAATGATATGTAGGTTTGTGGGGAAAGAGTCAGTATAAGGTCTCGCTCACAGGAGCGTATAATATGGCCGAGTGTTATCTAATATTTTATCGGACTACACTCGGCCCCATGTTATCCTATGGGGCAGTGCAGAGCTGCGATTATTTTCTCATGACGATTCCATCTCAGCATGCTGCCAGTGCATCCTACAATCGGATCCAAGTCTATGGGTGCGTGTGAAACATCAAACTGCACTTGGATGTCATCCGAGTGCAGTCTGATTACCACGGATGCCAGCAATGGTGTTCCTCCTGCTCTGTAACACCTTGCCTGCAGATACCATTTTCAACATAATAGGTCAATATTTCCCGGCAAGGTAATAGGAAGTGATTGCAGTAGCCTAAATAGGATAAAAAATATGGCCTAGCATTTTATTTAAAGGGGTTGTCAATTTTATCTTTATTGTTAAGAGATGCGTTGGTGACATGATTTTGTTCAATTTACGAATATATAAGTATTACAGGTTCTCCTGTTCTTGTTAGTGCCGCCTCCTTCACAGACTGCAGAGCTCTGCTGTTCTCAAAATAGCTGCTGGTGGAGGAGCATGTAACTAGACCTGTCCATAAGACTCATTTTTTTTTTTGGACCGTGATACACGGATGACTAAATTCAGCCTAAATTAATTTTCCCGAAAATTTTTGTCAATGTTATTTTTTTTTTATATCCCAATCTGTAAAAAAATAAAATCTTGCAATTTTCACATTTGACTCTGGAGCTGTTTAGACTCATGTTCACTTTAGAAGATTTTACACTAGCGTCATTATCATCACAGAAAGGACACTGACAAGTAACTCCTCTTTATTTTATAAAAGATGAGACATGGCCTTCTATTCACAATGGGTGATGTTACGTTACAGCTGACCCTGCTCCTTCTTCCTTCACAGTTACCTTTGCACATGCTCATTAGATGCTTCAATACAAAAGATCTGATCTGATCAGTCAATTGCTGCTAATGTGCACGTGTTTTGAAAGAGCAGGAAGTTTAAGTATTGCCCAAAGCCTACAGCCTGAGTAAAAATTGAAAGATTTCCAATCTTTTTTTTAAAACACTGTGAAAAACATTACCAAAAAGTTTTTAAAAATACATTTAGCAAAAAACTAGAGACAAATTTTGTATTACCACTTAATACAGAGCATGCATCCATCAAGTTGCCATGGCTCCAGATTATTAGGAGGACAATTATAATGTAATTGAAGTAAATAACAATGAAGGAACAGCCATGATTTTCTTCCCCCAATTCTGTGAGACACAATGACCTAAAATGAGGGATATGAAAACAGGCCTGCTCCTGTCACTGGTGTGATTCTACGGGACTTCAGCCTAGGTATCATGGTTCCAGCTGGTGGACTACAGAACTGCTCCACTACCCAACACTGAGCTCACGAATCCATTTGGGTAACCCAGGTTGGGACAATCGGGTCACCTGGCCACATACTTCACTGTACTTGGTCAGCTTCTAAGGCTTGTCGCTACCTTCCCCAATCCTGTGGGACACAATGACCTAAAATGGGAGCTGAGGGATATAAAAACAGGCCTGCTCCTGTCACTGGTGTGATTCTACAGGACTTCAGCCTAGGTATCATGGTTACAGCTGGTGGACTAAAGAACTGCTCCACTACCCAACACTGAGCTCACAAATCCATTTGGGTAACCCAGGTTGGGACAATTGGGTCACCTGGCCACATACTGTACCTCACTGCACTTGGTCAGCTTCCTAGGCTTGCCGCTACCGACCCCAATCCTGTGGGACACAATGACCTAAAATGAGAGCTGAGGGATATAAAAACAGGCCTGCTCCTGTCACTGCTGTGATTCTACAGGACTTCAGCCTAGGTATCATGGTTACATCTGGTCAACTACAGAACTGCTCCACTACCCAACAGTGAGCTCACGAATCCATTTCGGTAACCCAGGTTGGGATCATTGGGTCACCTGGCCACATACCTCATTGTGCTTGATCCTAAGCTTGCCGCTACCTCCTGTCTGTGGGTGCCCACCAAAAGCGAGGTTGTACTGGTTGAGTTAGTTGGCACTGTATTCCCCAAAGTCGTGGAGGTTCTAATCCCTGTCAAGTCAGTGGAATGGTGAGACTCTGTCACTTGAACCATCTATTGTCCTTGCTGGGAATCTAATATATGCTGTTAACTGTCTGTGATCCCAAAAAAAGTCTTACCGGAGGGTGGTAGCCTCATCCTGTTTTGTCTGAGTAGAGTTTGGCCCATGGGGAAGGAGTACGAACATTTACTGGGATGAGCCTCGACCCATGCAGCCCTTCAAAAGACAGCTATGCCAGCAGACGAGACCACCCACTGTGACCATCGAGTCTACACACATGCTACTCATTATGCGCCATATGCAATGTGTCCATAGGGAACGATTTGTGCATTTTCCCAATAATAAAGAGCAAAATTTGCTGTGAAATTCTTTATTTCCTGTGAGTTGCACCGCCTCGCACCATGTCAGAGTAAACCCTTCCCGCCCATGTGTTTTCATTAAAACATAATCTAAACAAGAAAACTTCAATTAAATCAGTTGTTGATCGTAAATTTAGAGGCAACAGAAAGGAAATAAAGTGGGTGTTTACCATTTAATCAAGGTTAAAGACACTTTTGGAAATGAGACATGATTACACAGGAGATGATAGCACACTATTAGGTATTTAAGAATGTTTATACACTCGTGGTTGAGGGTTATTGTGTGGGTGAAAATGGCAGATTTTCTTGCTGTACAATTAAGCAATTAATTTAGGCTTCTCTGCAGGAATATAGGCATGTCAGGAAAAAAGTGAAATGTAGGTGTGCCTATGGGGAAGTTTCAATTAGCTAAACATGGGCCCAAGTAAAGAAAAAAAAGGAAATGAAAGAATACTGTTTTCACAATGTACTTGTAACCCCAGAGTTCTGCAGCTCTGTGAAAATAAAAAAAGATGAAGTACCATAGAAAATTCTTAAATTTCAAGAATGAAAACTTAGGTTTAGTCAAAATGCAGCAGGAGGATCAGATGTGCAGAAATCTTCACCAATTCTTCTATGTGTGGACTGACCCCAACAATGTCTAAATCAATGTCGGAACTTCAAGCTCCCTGAAACCCTTCTATTGATAGTGCCATACACTGGGGCAACACGGGGGCTCACTGGTTAGCTCTGCAGCCTTGCAGTGCTGGGGTCCTGGATTCAAATCCCACCAAGGACAACAATGTTCTCCCCGTGTTTGCGTGGTTTTTTCTGGGGTGCTCCGTTTTCCTCCCACACTCCAAAGACATACTGATATGGATTCTAGATTTTGAGCCCCAATGGGGACAGAGTCAATAATGTTTGTAAAGCGCTGTGGAATTAATGGAGCTTTATGAATGAGTAAAATAAATAAATACACTGGCCAAATCAATTGTCATACAGGTGATAGCTAGATAGTCAATAGAACACACCTACTGTATATGTACACATAAACACCATAAATGCATCACACATATATATGTATATTAGACATACAAAAATTACATTGTGGTACCGTGTTAGGCAGAAAAATCTATGTAAATACTTTTGTGCCCCAAAATGACAGAAGTTTTCTAGGAGTGATACCTTAATTGGGTAACCAGAAGAAGAATTATATTTGCAGCTTTCCGAGCACACAGACTCCTTCTTCAGGCAGGTTTACAAATGATTTACTGAGACAAAAGCACAACATTTAGGGATATTACAACAGGACTTTCCTGCATAAGGTGGATGGGGTGACACCTCCCAAAGATAAGCCAAGGAAATCAAATTAAGGGTTTTGTTGCAAATGGAGAGGTGGTGGTAGTGATGACTTGGAGATCTGGAGTCAGTCTGGTGGAGGTGTGAACTGTTCCCATGTAGTATGTCATAAATCAAGGTGTTATATAGAGCCCATTAACTTTTTTTGTTTATTTTTGTTTAATCCCTTAATTACCACCATCAATAATCATAAAAACAACATCTGCTAAGGGACCTTATTCCCTTAGAATCATAGAATCATAGAATGTTAGGGTTGGAAGGGACCTCAAGGGTCATCGTGTCCCTGCTCAATTCAAGATTCACTAAACCATCTCAGACCTTGTCGGGAATAAGTTAAAAGCACCCCCAAGAGTCCAAAAATCTCAGACATCTGAGCAACCAGAGGTACCCTGTAGAACATGATCAAGGCGGCCGGTTAAGTGAGATCTGGTATAAAAATAATTTCTCTCTCCTCTGACATGATATAACATGTTGCAATTGGCAGCTGTATTTATGAGGTTTGTCGGCCCCGATCAGTTCCAAAACTGATTGGGGACCATGCCACAGGGTGTCAGCTATCATGTACAGCTGTCACCTGCGGGATTTTAACCCACAGGGAGTGATATTCACTTATACTGCCATTTCAAAATGGCGATGAAGATTAAAGCTCTAAAGGGCTGCAGTTTTAATGTTTATCGGTAGTCGTTAAGGGGCTGAGTTAAATTCCCAGAATGAGTTTTTGGTTAGAATTTGATGATGCGTAATTTTGCTGTCCAAATACTGTAGCTGTTCCAGCAAAGTAGATGGGATTTATAGAAATCTCATGTCCACTGGCTTTTTTTACACTGCGTAAACTGACCTGCTGTGTGTGTTTCAAATCTGCAGCATGTCAATTTTCCCTTGGATACCATGAACTTCTCTTTTGCATCTGGGTTCAAACTCTTGAGCCTGTGCTTTTTAGTCAACTTCCCTGTCCGCCGAGCCAGAGCAGTTACACATTATCTCCTGGTGTTCAGTTTCTGTTATCCTTGCTTCAGTCTTTCTAGAGTGACAGATGTTTTCATTTACTCATTTGTCTGCCCTATCAACTTTCAGATACAGCTTTATATACTTCCACCTTGCTGGTATTTCCTGCTGGTGATATTATCATTTGGATGTCCAGCCATTCTGCTGTAGTTTAAGTCAGTGAAAGACCAGCTAGGGTTTATCTCTTTGCTGTTTATGTTCTTTACCCTGCACCTATCTTTTTTTCTTTTTAGGAAGTAGGGGGCATATTCTATAACAGTACTTAATTCTTTATTTTGTATTTCATGGTTTGTTTTACTTACTCTGGGATCTCCTACTATTTCAGCACACTTTCCCTTCTGTAGGTAATTTACACTCTGCACTGCCCTTTGGTTCTTTAAGAGGAACATGAAGAACTCGACTGCCTTTTAGGCAGCATAGGTCTGAGTTACCATCTTCTAATCTGTGGATAGGGCTATCTCAGCTCTCGCAGGAGCCACTCAGAATTTCTATTAAGAGATTTCTATAAGTCCCATCCAGTTTCCCTGAACAATAAGACGCTGCACTTTTTTGTTGCAGCAAAACTATGTAGTGTCAAAAACTCATCAAAAAAATATTGCGTGAATTTAATCTGTCAATGTCAGAAATAGGCTTTGGTTGAACATGGCATAAAGTAACATGCAAAAGAATAACTCCTATTTCGCTACACGGTAGCAACGCATGGGAAATGCTTGGGTATGTTTATGGCCTAATGATGTGGCACATGTAAATATTAATATCCATACTGTGGTGCGGTAACCCATGTTACAGCCAAGGGGCGCTGTGTGTGTGCTTCAGGATGCACTTGGAGGCATAATTATGGTGATGAGACAAAGTCCGGCAGGATTGTAAATGGCCGTTATGTGTCGCAGAGGTGCTCTGCGCTGTGAGCCCAAAATGATATGGTTATGCTGGAACTTATAGTTCCACAAGAGTTTGTTGTGTTTACTTATAAGGGCGGGCTTATAGGGTTAGCTGGTGAGCTGGGCGGGACTGGCTAACAACACACACACTCCCATCTAGGGGAGTGGTTGAAACCATATAATGTGACTGAGGTCTGGTCACATGGTCAGAGTGTATGGATCTGTTTGGTCCATGTGCAAGGTCCTGGATGGTCAGGGTGTTGGAAGCTCCTGTGAATGGAGTCTTCCTGGATGCACCTGAGAGACCGTGGACCTGGGGGTCGGTGTTGGAAGCTCCTGTGAGTGGAGATTTCCTGGAAGCACCTGAGAGGCCGTGGACCTGGTGGTCTGTGTTGAAAGCTCCTGTGAGTGGAGACTTCCTGGAAGCACCTGAGAGACCATGAACCTGAATGCTCAGGGTGTTAGATTGTCCTGGAGTGGACTGGAATCCTGCAAGCACCTGGTGAGACCATGGACTGATGGCCTGTGACTGGACTTCCTGAAAGCACATGGAGAGGCTGCATCTACAGAGTGTGAGACAGCTTCTGTGTTGGGGAAGCTACAGTTCCTACTGTGGGTCTGGACTATCCAAGGTGCCCTCGTCACAAGGACGGTGATCCCAGTGAGGCAGCTTTACTCTGTGAACCAGCCCTGCCAGGAGTCAGTGTGTGTGGAGCCGGAGCTCCTGAAAGGTAACCCCGGACAAAGGGGATTGTAATATATAGCAGAGAAGTTTATCTGCTGCATGAACAGACTGGTGGTCATGATAAGTTCATGGATGTAATGAAATAGACTGTATGTCATGTGGTTCATGATATTTAATAAACCAAATAGACTGACTTAAGTGGAGAAATCATGCCTGAGGGCTTAAATCCCGTGCCAAGCATGTATTCCCCAACCCACTCAGGTAGCGTTTCACCACAATACACATGGCGAGTTTGACATCTCACCTGTCATGGATCACTGTGTTTCGGTTAATGAAACTTGTGTTTTCTATCTTTTCTTGTCATTGGACTTACTTTTTATATGCATTTAGCTGATGTATCAGGAAAGTGTATGTGATCATTTGAAAAAAGTGCGAAACTCAGAGATAGAGAAGAAATAAGGGTTATTAACACCCTTATGGCCACAGGCTCCTGTGACAGATGACGCTACATATATCAGCACCGGGAGAGTTAGGTGGAGTGTCAGGATTGAATCAGACATTAGCATGGGAATCGATATGCTGTATACTACCAAACCAGACTAAAGCCTATTCTTGTGTTATTAGAAAGTTTATATGCATTTGACCTTTAAAAACTTTTATTGCATATTATTGTTTTAGTTCCTCATTGAAGCAAATGGAAAATATCCACAATGAGTTTGTGCTCAATCTGCATTGGAATTTACACGTTGCAGTTGTACGATCTCAGTCGGACGTCCGTTTGTCATGTAGTAGGCCTAGCCATGTCTTTCTCGGAGAGAACACATACAATTAAAGTTTATGATGTTATTCACATATCCATGTTTTTTTGTGGACCCTGTGCTTGCAAAAATATCACGGGATTATGTCTATTTTTGACAGTAGTCACAGAATCAAAGTCACCCATATGAGTCTACGAGGCCATGAAAATCACAGGCAGCACACGGACGGCATAGGTGTGTGGTCTATTTGCTGTTTGTGATTAACATTGTAATTGTAACAAAGGCACTGATTGTGTTCACCTGACGGCACTTAAGATGGCTACCATAAACAGGCTTGGCCCTAGCTACTCCGTTTTCAAGGCGGTTGCCCTAGCCTTCACTTTTTAACCTCTATACAGAAATCCGAAATTAATAGGGACCCCTAAGCTGGGGTCATGGAGTCAGCTACTGTTCTGTGGTGCAATCCAAAGGCAATAATGTTTGCCACACAAAGTCATTGCTAAGAGGTCACGTTGGGACCAAAATTGGAAAGCAAGCGGATTATCAAAATTCAAGCAGAGGTCAGAATACATGGTAAATCGGAACAACACAACAGGAGCACATAACAGACCTATAGACCAGTGATGTCAATGCTCATCATCGTCGCTGTGTCTCGCTGAGCGCAGCGAAACTCGGCGGCTCTGATTAGCCTCGTAGTCACTACCTGCCACCTGTGAATAGCAGGAATTTTACTGCTATTCATAGATTCCAGAGACAGATTCGAGAAAAGTGGTCTACATGCAACATTTTTGGTAATAAATTGGTGAAGGAAGAATTGTCTTTATTTCTATCTTTTTATGTCTTTCAGGTACCATTTTCTGGACCGGCATGTAATTTTCAATTTTTTTTCCAATGAATAGGTGAAGGAGGGATGGAGTGGGGGAGTCTTCATTTAAATAAAGTGTTTTTCTCTGTGTGTGTGTTTTATTTTTTATTCCCGGGTTAGTAATGGGTGTGCCTGATGTTACTAACCACAGGGGTTGATGTCAGCTGTGTTTTATGAGAAATCACAGCTGTCATCAACCCCAAGTATCATTAACCTGATTTCCAATACACCATGGCATTCGGTAAGAATTTGTCAAAGTGCCGGAATTGGCGTATCTAATGTGGAGTGACCACAGGCTTGTATTTTTAGGCTCATAAAGGCCCAATAACCAGGGACCTTCCCAGCCTGATAATATTAGGGTATGTGTCCACGTTCAGGAAACGCTGCGTTTTTGACGCTGCGTTTTTCCGCAGCGTCAAAAACGCAGCGTCCAGATGTTACAGCATAGTGGAGGGGATTTCATGAAATCCCGACTCCACCATGCGTTTTTGCCGCGAAAACGCATGCGCGGTGCGTTTTTTCAAAACGCAGCATGTTGCTACAATGAGCAAAACACGCAGGCACACCGCAGGTGACCTGCCAGTGACCTCAGGTGCAGTTTTGGTCAGGATTTTACTTGCATAAAATCCTGACCAAAGCCTGAAGCAAACCTGAACGTGGACACATACCCTAAGACCGCAGCTGTCTGTTTTACCTTGGCTGGTTATGAAACATAAGGGGGACCTACGTCATTTATTTATGTATTTATTTATCAAAAACACCTGCACTGAACTGCTTCCTGAGGAGAGTGTCACATGGACAAACTCAGGTGTGAGGTAAATGCATTGAATACATGTTGAAGACAGGTACAAAGGTTAAAAGCTAAACAAAGAAACCACATAAAACCAATGTAAAATCAGATCTTGTTTTTACATTATACCATTCTTTATACAATTAGTGAGAAAAAAATCAAATAGGCTTTAATGAGAAGCTTAGATTTGTGCTGAATTCCTCTCAAGGGTGAATAAACCTTTTCAATGCCCTGAACCAAAAGTGAACAAATTTGACCAGGGTGTGCAAAAGCACAATGGAATGAAACAGCAGACATATTCCTGGTTTCTGAGTTTGCGGCATCCAAGAGGTGCTTCCTAATACGCATTTTAATTCAACAGGTAGTACAATCTACATGTAATCGGCACTCTTTGAAAGAAATTAAATGAACAACAAAAGAAGCATGTGATATACCACACTTGTATGTACCTTTGTATTGTAACCAGGTATTCTTCTTGGCAATTTAAGTTCTAAATAAGCTAGGAGAAAGTTTCTGTCCCAAAATAGGAGCTTTTTTCGCAACACAACTATGCCCGTTCCTGTCCAGAACTTTAGCCAAAACGTCATCGCCATGCAGAACAGAGATGTATTTGATTATGATATTGCATATTTTAAGAAACTGTAAACTGCATGGTGTGGAAATAACAATAACATAACACTACCCTATGTAGCAACTGGTCTAGACTAGATATGCCACCATATTGACATCCCAGATCCCAAATAAACAACAGGTCATCAATAAGTAGTAAAAAATCCAGCACCAAGAGGTTGCACTCCAATAAGCTTTATTCCAAAATCTTCATATAAAAGCATAGATAGCCGACAATAGAAAAAATGGCACATATAGCAGGGATCCCAGACACCAGTTTGCGTGTTTCAGGGCCAAATATGCCCCTTAATCATAAGTAAATAAAATCTCTAACATTTGATAACCAATCTGTATTTATCCCATGGCTGTATTTACACATCTCATATTGATAAGTTTAGAAATTCCGCAAGAAAGTGGAATACAATGTTAACGTGGTTTTAATCCTATGATTACATTCAGTTTTTATGTGTCCACGTTCAGGATTGCATCAGGATTTGGTCAGGGTTTTTCATCAGTATTTGTAAGCCAAAACCAGGAGTGGAACACTTAGAGGAAAAGTATAATAGAAACATATGCTCCACTTCTGTATTTATCACCCACTCCTGGTTTTGGCTTACAAATACTGATGTAAAATCCTGACCAAATCCTGATGCAATCCTGAACGTGGACACATACCCTTACAGGGAATGCTTTCTTTTTTTTTTTTTAGATGTTTTTGAAGCAGTTTTGGTTTTCCTAAAACATTTCCTTGTAGTCTTTTGATTGCACAGTGCCCTTGGTTTAGAGCCGATTCCATCAGAATCTCTTCAAAAAAGTAAAATGAATGTTTTTTTTTTCACCAAGAGTTGTAAAAATAGTTTTCAGAAAAAAAAATGCTCAAGAAACATAAGCGTATGTACACATGGAAAACTCTACCTGGAACCTGCCTGGAAATACATTAATCACTTTGCACACGTTCCGTCTTATGGCACTTCTATTAACCGTTTCAATGTTCGGCAACCATGAAATTGTGAAAAAAAAATTAGACAGGTCTCCAAAATTTTTGCTGAGAAAACAAAACAAAAAAAAATCGGACACATGCACAGCCCCATAGACTATCACAAGTACGAGTGCTATCTGTGAAAACTACGAATATCACTTTTTCGAGAAAATCGGAGGTGTGAACAAGCCATAAGTAATAGAAAAGAGACACTGGTGACTGCAAAAACAATGGCATTACCACCAGCGAAATCACAAGCTTTTTCCTGAAGCAGCTTCACCTAGGAAACCTCAGCAAGTCAGCCAGTTCCTTAACCCCTTCAAGTCGCGGCCCTTTTTCGTTTTTGTGTTTTCGTTTTTCGCTCCCCTCCTTCCCAGAGCCATAACTTTTTTATTTTTCCGTCAATATGGTCATGTGAGGGCTTATTTTTTGCGGGACGAGTTGTACTTTTGAACGACATCATTGGTTTTACCATGTCATGTACTAGAAAATGGGAAAAAAATTCCAAGTGCGGTGAAATTGCAAAAAAAGTGCAATCCCACACTTGTTTTTTGTTTGTTTTTTTTTGCTAGGTTCACTAAATGCTAAAACTGACCTGCCATTATGATTCTCTAGGTCATTACGAGTTCATAGACACCTAACATGTCTAGGTTATTTTTTATCCAAGTGGTGAAAAAAAATTCCAAACTTTGCTTAAAAAAAAAAAAAAAAAAAAGTGCAATTTTCCGATACCCGTAGCGTCTCCAATTTTCGTGATCTGGGGTCGGGTGAGGGCTTATTTTTTGCGTGCCGAGCTGATGTTTTTAATGATACCATTTCGGCGCAGATACGTTCTTTTGATCGCCCGTTATTGCATTTTAACGCAATGTCGCGGCGACCAAAAAAACGTAATTCTGGCGTTTCGGATTTTTTTCTCGCTACACTGTTTAGCGATCAGGTTAATGCTTTTTTTTATTTGATAGATCGGGCGATTCTGAACGCGGCAATACCAAATATGTGTAGGTTTTTTTTTTTTTATTGTTTTATTTAGGATGGGGCGAAAGGGGGGTGATTTAAACTTTTATATTTTTAATATTTTTTTCACATTTTTAAAAACTTTTTTTTTTCACTTTTGCCATGCTTCAGTAGCCTCCAAGGGAGGCTAGAAGCAGGCACAGCCCGATCGGCTCTGCTACATAACAGCGATCATCAGATCGCTGTTATGTAGGAGAATTGCAGGTGTGCTGTGAGCGCCGACCACAGGGTGGCGCTCACAGCCACCGGCGATCAGTAACCATAGAGGTCTCAAGGACCTCTATGGTTACCTTCCTGATGCATCGCCGACCCCCGATCATGTGACGGGGGTCGGCGATGACGTCATTTCCGGCCGCCCGGCCGGATGCGGTAGTTAAATGCCGCTGTCTGCATTTGACAGCGGCATTTAACAGGTTAATAGCGGCGGGTGAATAGCGATTTCACCCGCCGCTATTGCGCGCACATGTCAGCTGTACAAAACAGCTGACATGTCGCGACTTTGATGTGCGCTCACCTCCGGAGCGCACATCAAAGCAGGGGACCCGACATGCGCAGTACATGTACGGCGCATGTCGTGAAAGGGTTAATCATGCCGTGTTTACATACCCAAAAAAGGGTTTGCGCACAGTTTTTTTGGAGGAGTTTTTGGTGTAGAAACTGAGCAAAATCTCCTCAAAAATGTAAAACTACTCAAAAATTAAAAATTTCTGCTCAGTTTTCCTTCAAAAATCTCAGCAAATAGCCTCAGTGTGCACCCTGAGGATATGTACACACAGCGTCTTTATGAGGCCGGTTTCACACGTCAGTGGCTCCGGTACGTGAGGTGACAGTTTCCTTACGTACCGGAGCCACTGACACACGTAGACACATTAAAATCAATGCATCTGTGCAGATGTCATTGATTTTTTGCGGACCGTGTCTCCGTGTGCCAAACACGGAGACATGTCAGTGTTCGTGGGAGCGCACGTATTACACGGACCCATTAAAGTCAATGGGTCCGTGTAAAACACGTACCTCACACGGACGTTCTCCGTGTGGCGTGCAGGAGACAGCGCTACAGTAAGCGCTGTCCCCCCCACATGGTGCTGAAGCCGCGATTCATATCTTCTGTGCAGCAGCGTTTGCTGCATAGAAGATATGAATAATCGTGTTTAAAAGAAAGATCTATCTGTCCACCGCCCTCCCTCCCCCTGTGCGCCCCCCTGCTGTTCTGAAAATACTCACCCGCTTCCCTCGTTGGCTGTCGCTGCTTCCTGTCCTGGCTGCACCTTCTACTGTATGCGGTCACGTGGGGCCGCAGATTACAGTCATGAATATGCGGCTCCACCTCCCATAGGGGTTGAGCCGCCTATTCATGACTGTAAATGAGCGGCCCCACGTGACCGCATACAGGAGAAGGTGCAGCCAGGACAGGAAGCAGCGACAGCCAACGAGGGAAGCGGGTGAGTATTTTCAGAACAGCGGGGGGGCGCACAGGGGGTGGGAGGGCGGCGGACAGATAGATCTTTCTTTTAAACACTATTATTCATATCTTCTATGCAGCAAACGCTGCTGCACAGAAGATATGGAATCACGGCTTCAGCACGATGCAGGGGACAGCGCTAAACTTTAGCGCTGTCTCCTGCATGCTCCGTGTGGTACCCACTCGGCACACGGGCGGCACACGTGTGCCGCACGTATGGCCTACGTGAGCTCACGGGCACACGGACACGGATAACTCCGGTACCGATTTTTTCCGGTACCGGAATTATCTGGACGTGTGAGACTGCCCTGAATCAGATCCTTAGTCTTTCTGCTAAGTCTTTGGAGCAGTAACATTAGGTTTTTGAGGAATTTTCACTTTTTAAGGAGAATTTGGAGAGTTTACAATTTCCAATTTCTGCTCAAAAACACTTCTTAAAAAACTCAGTGTCAACATAGCCTAGCAGATCCCATTCGCTCGCGGCATTAAAAAATCTATTGGTGTAGATTTTCACAATGGATTTAATCTATTTGTAAGTAATTGGTGAAGGTGATATTTGCTGCAAAACCAAAAAAGCAACATGTGGAATTTTATTTTTCACTTTGGTGACGATATTTGGTCTTGTTCAAGTGTGAAGGATAGGACAAACATTGTGCTGCTTGTCTTAAATAAAAATATAAATTTAATTTTATTTTTAAAAATACATTTTACACCAAAATTCTATTACAAATGTATAGAAAAAGAAACAGTGTAGCACAACAAAAATATTTAGATGTTAACTAATAATACTCAAATCCAAGTAGGAACTCAATTCACCTTTCATAAAAAGTTGGACTCGATGCAGAGCAAATAATATCCCTTTGCTTGCAGTGTGATCTGCCTTCTGCCCTTGTCCCTTGGCCCTCACACAAATCATTGATGTAGTCTGCTAGATAACATGGCCTTTGCTCTTCAGCCGCAAGATTGTAATGTATCAGACTTTAACGTGACTTCCGATGTCAAGGTTATGATATTGTTTGTTGAATTTCGTATTAAGGTCCACAACATCACGGACCTTTTTTCATTTATTTATAGTACTATGTTTTAAAAAGTAGAAAATGTCCTGTGAGCTCTGCAGTAGGGACTCAGCTCTTCTCGTATGGTCTAATTTTGCATTCCATCTGGTTTATTTTAATGGTATCCCTGTGCATATATCACCTGAAAAAGTCTTTTTATTTTATCATATTATTGCTTTTTTTCATGAATGGCACAACTTTTGTTCATAGGGCTCAAACTCAGCAGTGTAAGTTAATTTGCTCCGATGTTGTTCTTGAAAAGTCATGAGTGTCATGCGAGTCCAATGCAATTTTTCTCATGTACGTATGACATCCATATGCAATTCATTTTCATTCCACATGAATTTTCAATTTAAAAGCAGCCTACTGTTGAAGGGCATTTTACATTGATAACCCTATATAAATCCCTTACAAAAGGGTCAGATGCTGAGCACACCCATATTCTCCTGGTTAAAGGCCTCTCATGTTTTAATCCCAAAATGTATTCATCATCCTACCTGCCGCTATGGTCCGTCTATTCTTGGCGTTTACTAATAAACCTGGGTGTTATCCATGTAATTTGGAACTGGCTATCCCCGCTGCTGCCCCAAGTAGGCGTCGCAGAAACTGGGTGAATCTACTCCTGTACAAACGTGCTACAAGAGGTCATTTTTCCCGTATGTATGAGCAGCTAGGTAGGCACCCAGACACATTTTATGTCAATGAAGACCTTTGACCTGCCACTGGAGGATCTTCGTCAAGGCCTTACTTTGCAAAACACACGGTGACGCAGACATATTTCTGCTGATGAACTACTATTGCTTACATTGAGGTAAGATTATAGACTAATGTAGCTAATGTTTAAATTATATCACCTTTGGCTAAATGTAGACATACATTTCTTTTTTAATTAGTGATCATTTTACCCATTTTTTTTTTCTTTGTTTAAAAACTTTGGCCCAAATTTGGTTTAGGTTCTGAACCTGACTCCCATATCAGTAAATGGGGACACTCATTTTGTCCCTGAAATTTGTCTGGAAAACTAAAAGTAGTAAGGGCTAGGTGTGGTTGTAAAAGCATGCAAAATTGTGTGATCTGAAGTAAATTTGCATTGCAAACAAATGTGCATAGGAAAAGGTATTTGTAATAAGCTAATTACTACATTTTGCCAAAATTTTGAAACCAGGAGGCAAATGCCAAGCGGAGGAGTGAAACAAGGCCTTGCATTGCTATGTTATCGGCCTTGTTAATTAAAGGGTTTTTCATTTTATAAAATTGGGTAGGTTCCTGCTTATTTAGAATAATCAGCTAAGCCTAAGCAGACAGCTATGAGCCGACATGAAGTGGCTTGGCAGGCTATTGGGCCATACCCAGACTAGTTTAACATCAGCTCACAGCTGTGTGCTTCGCCTTATCTAGTTATTAAAAGTAAGGAGGGGGCATATGTTTTGTTGTCAAATTTTTAAAAAACCTCAATCATATAAAATTTATTGCTGTCTGACATTAGGTAAGTTAAAATAAGATGTAAATCCACAACTATGTTTTTGAAAAATTAAAAGGTGTTTCATGTATATATTTAAAAAAAAATTATGTTCATACCATTAAGTGTTCTTTTTAGGTTTAAGAACCCAGGAGTCTCCCATGCACCATTCCACTTCGATTTTCTATTTGGGAAAATGACAATCTCTAACATCGTAAAAAAAATAATTATCATAAAATATGGAAGCGTCTTCTGCCAAAAGTAATGCCAGAGCCAACCCCTGAACAATGTGATAGCATTCCACAGGGCATGTTTAGTACCTGTTAGTTTCCAAATTGTTTGGATGGCAAACACATCTGTGTGAAGAAGCCGCCAGACTCAGGGTCCCACTAGTACAATTACAAACAACTTTTTCTGTAGTGCTGTTGGCGTTGGCTGACAGCATCCACCTGTTTGTAATTTTAGCTTTTGGAGCCTATGGAAGTACTGGAGATTCACGACTCTCCAATTCTTAATAATGGGTCGATGACTTATGAACAATTAAATGGGTGTACCACCCACAAGCAATCTCCCAGGGTCAACTAGCTGACAATTACCATAGGCCTTTCAGTTCACTCTCCATTTGATGAGGGATTATCCTCATCGTGGTCATGACCTGCAGTGTCATACTTTCATTTACAGGCATTAGAGATGGGCGAACCCAAACAGTAAAGTTCAGCATACGTACCGAACACTTATTGTTCGGACAGGGACACTGAACACAGACTTCACCAGGAAGTCCATGTTACTGTGCATGACAGCACAGCAAACACCTCTTCTGATCGGCGGTAAAATCATCACCGCCAGTCAGAGAGCCGCAGTTCTCACGCTGTCAAAAGAATGCATGAGCCTGCAGCTGAGATCGGAGGTATAAAGTTTATCTCTGGTCACTGGGGTCAGATGATAGGACTACTTCTCCCATCAGCCAACATCTGCTGCTGCTAATAAGGGCCCATACCCACTTGCGAGAAAAACAGACGAGTGCAATTCGATAAAAAATCAGATTGCACTCGGACCAATGTTATTCAATAGGTGACATCTCATTTGCGATTTTTTTCTCAGCTGAAATCAGACTGAGAATAAAATCGCAGCATGCTGCGATTTGCTGCGAGTCTCGGACGAGACTTGCCAATGCAAGTAAATGAGTGTGAGAAAAAAAAACACACGGAATACGGACCACCCGTTTTCCGTCCGTTTTTTACAGATACCTTACCATTCTATGGCAAAGAACACTGTAAATGGTCCTGTAAATGATTGTATAAAAATAGTTGCTGAGAAAAAAAATGCATTGCACGGATGTCATACAGATGTAAAATGGATGGTGTGATTAAAAATCGCATTGAACTCTCATGACAATCACATGACAATCACATAGTTTGCATCCAATTTTTTCAGACTGTTTTTTTTTTTCTCACAAGTGGGTATGATCCCTAACAGTGAGAGCAGGAGCTGCTGAAGGGAGTATATAAATTTAGTTACAGCCCACGCTGTAAATAAATAATTGAAAAAAAGTTGTGGGTTTCCCTGTAATTTTTGATAACCAGCCAGGCAAAACTCACAGCTGTGGGCTGCAACCCTCAGCTGTCAGCTTCAGCAAGGTTGCTTATGAAGAATAGAGGGGTTCCCATGCCGTATTTTTTAATTATTTAAATAAATAATTTAAAAAAAATGACATTGGGTCCCTCCCATTTTGAACAACCAGCCAAGCTAAAGCAGACAGCTGGGGGCTGGTATTCACAGGCTGGAAAGGGGCCATGGATATTGCCCCCGCAGCCTAAAAATAGCACAGCTGCCCAGAAAAGGCACATCTATTAGATCTATTCTGGCATTTTGCCCAGCTCTTCCTACTTGCCCTGTAGCGGTGGCAAGAGAAATAAATCTGACCTTTCTTCTAATCTCAAACAACTACTTTTAAAGATATATTACCAATTAGTCTTTAGTAGTGTTGAGCGATACCTTCCGATACTCAAAGGTATCGGTATCGGATGGGATCGGCCGATATCCAAAAAATATCGGATATCTCCGATACCGATACCCGATACCAATGCAAGTCAATGGGACACAAGTATCGGAAGCTATCCTGGATGGTTCCCAGGGTCTGAAGGAGAGGAAACTCTCCTTCAGGCCCTGGGATCCATATTCATGTAAAAAATAAAGAATTAAAATAAAAAATATGGATATACTCACCCCTCCGGCAGACCCGGACCTCAGCGATGTAACCGGCAGCCTCCGTTCCTAAGAATGAGGAGTGACGGACCTTCGATGACGTCGCGGCTTGTGATTGGTCGTGTGACCGCTCACGTGACCGCTCACGCGACCAATCACAAGCCGCAACGTCATCGCAGGTCCTAAACTCACTGCATTCTTAGGAACGGAGGCTGCCGGTTACATCGCTAAGGTCCAGGGGCCGCCGGAGGGGTGAGTATATCCATATTTTTTATTTTAATTCTTTATTTTTTACATGAATATGGATCCCAGGGCCTGAAGGAGAGTCTCCTCTCCTCCAGACCCTGGGAACCATACACTGGGAACTTCCGATTCCGATTTCCAATATCACAAAAATATTGGAACTCGGTATCGGAATTCCGATACAGCAAATATCGGCCGATACCCGATGCTTGCGGTATCAGAATGCTCAACACTAGTCTTTAGACATTCCATCTGCTTAGTTTCCTTACTTTCTGGTTCCTAGCTCCTCCTTGAGTGACAGCTCTGATGATAGTAGAACAGTAGCATTAGTAGAACTATTAGGTTCAGCACAAGTTCTGCTGCTATAATACATTCAGCTACCAGTGATTCATTCTGAAATCTACACAGATATCACTGTATGTACACATAGAAAAAACAGGGAATTTGAATTAGCAAACAGCTCCAAACAGTGAGAGCCATGATTAGAACTCCAGTTCTGAAAGCTCTGGGACTTGTGATTTATAACTGCATCTTTTCAGAAGATCAGAAAGAAGGGAAGGTGGACAAGTGCTTTACAGAGATCAATGAGCCATAGAGAGTTGACTGGGATAAGAGCTAACCTCTTTCCTGACATGTAACAACTCCACAATCTTGGACTTGGTCTGGAGGCCAAGCATCATGAAAAACAGATGCACACTATGAAAGATAAATGCTCTCATTGCATGAGAATGACAGCAGATAGAAAAAAGCAAGTCAATTCCAAACTTGCTTATTTTCATGCTAATTAAAGAAATGTAATAACTTGAGAATACCCCTTTAATGAATATCTTATATATTTGTAGTGCAAATGGAGACATTTTCAGTTCTGAGGATGGTACATAGCTGTAGCTTGCTGTTATATTTGTCACAAAAACACTTGGAACTAGGAACCTATTAAAGTTAATAAGATCTGTAGTGATTTGTTCGTATCATCCTTAGGCCTGTTTCACACGTCAGTCGCTCCGGTACGTGTGGTGACAGTTTCCTCACGTACCGGAGACACTGACACACGTAGACACGTTAAAATCAATGTGTCTCTGCACATGTCAGTGATTTTTCGCGGACCATGTGTCCGTGTGCAAAACACGGAGACATGTCCGTTTTTCTCCGGTAGCACGGTCCGCAAAGCGTCCCGCACACGTGCACACGGAGAACAGTGTGCACTCTCCTCCGTGTGCACGTACAGTCGCAGGAGAAACAGAGCTACAGTAAGCGCTGTCCCCCCTGCGTGTAGTGCTGAAGCCGACATTCATTCCTTCTCCCCAGCATCTCCACCCTCTATGGGAAGTGGAGCTGCATATTCATCACTGTAATGAGCGGTACCACGTGACCGCTCACACAGGACAAGCTGCCGGCGCTGAGAGGAAGCATCGCGGTAGCTGGGTGAGTATTTTAATGCAAGTGGGCGGGCGCACAGGGGGTGGAGAGCGGGAGGTGACCACGAACTTTATTTTAAACACAAAAAAATAAAAAAAACCTTGATTTTTCATTCCTTCTCTCCAGCGAACGCTGCTGGGGAGAAGGAATGAATGCCAGCTTCGGCACCAAAAGCAGGGGACAGCGCTTAACTCTAGCGCTGTCTCCTGCACGGTCCGTGTGGTCCTCAGTCAGCACACGGGCGGCACACGGCTGCCGCACGTGTGCCACACTGATGTGCCACGTGAGCACATGGACACACGGACACGGATAACTCCGGTACCGATTTTTCCGGTACCGGAATTATCTGGACGTATGAGACTGGCCTTAGAACAGATCTGGCTTAGGGTATGTTCCCACGGTTAGTAAATGCTGCGGGTGTACGCAGCGTCCAACCCGCAGCTGCCAGATCTTACAGCATAATGGATGGGATTTCAAGAAATCCCATCTTTACTATATGTGCACGGACTCCTCTGGCTTCCCTGCAGAGATGCACTTACATAGTTACATAGTTATTAAGGTTGAAGGAAGACTTTAAGTCCATCTAGTTCAACCCATAGTGACACGGTGCGTCTTTCCAGACCGCAGCATGTCTATTCATTGAACACATGTGGAATCACCTGCATTCAAAAGCCGGCAGCACTTTGGATGGACCAGATATGTGCTGCATCCAAAGCGCTGCCTAATACTGACCATGGGGATGTAGCGTTAGCTGTCATGGCGTCATTGTAAACTGAAGTCCTGACACTAGTCTGAACAGAGCCTTCACACATATGAGCAGATTTATAATTAGAGACATTTTTAAAGTTAGCTTTTTTTGGACGCTGCATTGCTTTTATCTGTACCAAAGTTATAAAACTTTGCAAACTTTGTGTATTTTTTTTAAATAAAGTTCCTCCTATGTTTTTGTGTTAATTTCTTTCTTGTTTGGGGAAAAAAAAAACAGCATAATTTTCATGCATTTCAAGGGTTTTTTCTTTTTTTTTTTTAACACACATTATTTATGCGTTAATGGGAAATGATACAATACAAAAATTGAACAGTTTGTAATGTATTTCATAATTGTCACAAAATTACCAAATAACACCAGAAATGTGCAAAAACAGCGAAATTCTCTTTTAAGGTGGAATTTGGTCTCCTGTATGACTGCATAGGTTGCACATATTGGGTCGTTTCCCACAGTGAATTTTTACATAAAATACAGGTGGTTTGGATTTTTTTTTGTATTATTTTATGTCTTGTTTTTTTGTTTTTTTTTTGGAAGCAAGAAACACTGCATGCAGATTTTAGCAGTATGTAAATTGTAAAATATGAAACACATTACACTGAATTTTTGTGGCTATTATTTTTTAAAAAAATTCACTTCGGGTACTGTTTATTTCTTTTTTTATCCTTAGAGTTTTTAATATGCTGTTTTTATGCATTTTCTATAAATTTCAAGATGCACTGCATTGGTTTATAATAAAAACGCCACCAAAAACACTTGGGAAAAAAAAATCAATTTAAAAGCCAGAACAAAATCATCCGAAAGACTTAGTGTGTCCGCCGCTGGTCACAGGTTGATTGAAGTCCTGACTTCTTATATTTAGCATTTTTTTTACAAGAGAATTTGCACATGCGAGCACTGATCTGGGCTATTAGAGCTTTCAGTATAACATGTATGCTTATGTTTCCTTAATGGCTGTCCATGTCCATACATCTGGTTTGTGTACATCCGAGAGAATTATCACCTCTTTAATATGTCATCGGACTGAAAAATGTAAAATGTTGCTATTCTGCGGCAATAAAGCACAGAGCTGTAAAATCGCATTCACGGTGGGAAAAAACTCTAAACCATAAGTGACAGAGCAGGTGTTTTCTCTGGCTGAAGACTTCCCCGCTCATACTGCAGCAAACATATACATTGCAAGGTGAAGAAATGGCACTAAATCATGCATTGGAAATGAGAATTAGCCTACTAACTGTTAAGGGAAAATTTATACGTATCCCTTGAGGCCGGGTGACACCATAAGGCAGGTGTCTGATGCTTCATCGTTATCCATTCTCAGCTGCTTGTCATACCTAATCAAAATTTCATGACTGATAAGATCTGTATGTCAGGTTTGGCTAGAAAATGAATATCCCTGCTCGGTGTGGATACGGAATGAAAGCCGATAGTACCTGAGAATTCTGTAAGGCCATTAGACTTCAGCCGTTCTGGAGGACACTCATGAAAGATTAAGTGGGGAAATAAGTGTGAGGTTAAGAAATGATACAGCGGCCTGAGCCCTATTTTATTATAGCATTTTTTTTAAGCTTACATAAACATCCTAAGGGCTGTCCCACACGTCCAGATAATTCCGGTACCGGAATAAATCGGTACCGGAGTTATCCGTGTCCGTGTGCCTGGGAACTCACGGAGGCCATACGTGCGGCACACGTGTGCCGCCCGTATGGTGAGTGGGTACCACACGGAGCGTGTGGTACCCACTCTGCATCATGCTGAAGCCGCGATTCATATGTTCCCTGCAGCAGCGTTTGCTGCAGAGAAAATATGAATAATAGTGTTTAAAATAAAGATCTATGTGTCCGCCGCCCTCCCACCCCCTGTGCGCCCCCCCGCTGGTCAGAAAATACTTACCCGGGTCCCCCGTCGGCTGTCGCTCCTTCCTGGTCTGGCCGCGGCTTTTAGTGTATGCGGTCACGTGGGCCCGATCATTTACAGTCATGAATATGTGGCTCCACCTCCCATAGGGTGGAGCCGACTATTCATGATTGTAAATGATCGGCCCCACGTGACCGCATACAGTAAGCCGCGGCCAGACCAGGAAGGAGCGACAGCCGACGGGGGACCCGGGTAAGTATTTTCTGACCAGCGGGGGGGCGCACAGGGGGTGGGAGGGCGGCGGACACATAGATCTTTATTTTAAACACTATTATTCATATTTTCTCTGCAGCAAACGCTACTGCAGGGAGGATATGAATCGCGGCTTCAGCACCATGTGGGGGGGACAGCGCTTACTGTAGCGCTGTCTCCTGCACGCACACGGACCCCAGACGGAGAATGTCCGTGTGAGGTCCGTGTTTTACACGGACCCATTGACTCTATTGGGTCCGTGTAATACGTGCGCTCCCACGAACACTGACATGTCTCCGTGTTTGGCACACGGAGACACGGTCCGCAAAAAATCAATGACATCTGAACAGATGCATTGATTTTTATGGGTCTACGTGTGTCAGTGTCTCCGGTACGTGAGGAAACTGTCACCTCACGTACCGGAGCCACTGACGTGTGAAACCGGCCTTATAATGATTCAATATAATGAGCAAAGGTCTTCCTAGGTGCCATTTTGGGGCGTTGCAGATAATGTGCCATATACAGCTCTGGCAGCAATTAAGAGACCACTGCAAAATGTTCAGTTTCTCTGATTTTTCTCTTTATACGTATATTTTTGAGTAAAATGTAAATTGTTCTTTTGTTCTATAAACTTCTGACAACATGTCTCCGAATTTCCAAGCAATAAATTTTGTATTTTTTTTCTGAAAAGGAGAAATGGTCAAAATAAAAAAACAACAAAAAACAGTGCTTTCAGACCTCAAATAATTCAAAGAAAATAAGTTCATAATCATTTAGAAACAATAATACTAATGTTTTAACCTAGGAAGAGTTCAGAAATCAATATTTTGTGGAATAACCATGATTTTTAATCACAGCTTTCAAGCGTCTAGGCATGCTTTCCACCAGTCTTTCACACTGCTTCTGGAGCAAAAATTAAGCAGTTCTTCTTTGTTTGATGGCTTGTGACTATCCATCATCCTCTTGATTACATTCCAGATGGTTTCAATGGGGTTCAGGTCTGGAGATTGGGCTGCCCATGACAGGGTTTTGATGTAGTGGTCTCTTAATTTTTACCGGAGCTGTATACCCACAGGGGTATATCTATAACCAAGTGGTGTGTGTAAACACACCCAAATTTGCCAGGAGTCGCCTTTCTTTTCTATGCACTTAGTGTCCACTTACATAAAATACAATAAGAGAGAAAGTAATTGTCACAGATTTATTTTATACTAGATGGTGGCCCGATTCTAACGCATCGGGTATTCTAGAATATGCATGTCCACGTAGTATATTGCCCAGCCACGTAGTATATTGGCCAGCCACGTAGTATATTGCCCAGTCACGTAGTATATTGCCGAGTCACGTAGTTTATTGTCCAGTCATGTAGCATATTGCCCAGCAACGTAGTATATTGGCCAGCCACGTAGAATATTGTCCAGTCACGTAGTATATTACCCAGTCACGTAGTATATTGCCCGGTCACGTAGTATATTGCCCAGCGACGTAGTATATTGCCCAGCCACGTAGTATATTGCCCAGTCACATAATATATTGCTGTAATAATTATAGGGGATAACTCAGGAGACTCTATGCGTGGAACAAGACAACTACAGGACACAGTTTTATAAGTGGTAAAGTCTATATTATCACACGGTGATTCAAACAGGTGCAGAGAGAAACTCAAGTCCACAACACTTGGTGCAAACATCAAATGCAGCTCAGCAGTCTATAGGAAACTTCAGAGGAAAATGCAATCACGCAGAAAGTCTATGAAGCACAATTATTCTTGAGTATACTTGACACAAATAAGTCCTTGCTTAGTCCAAAACACAGATAGATATGCTTATAAGGCAGTTCAAATAATATCTTAGCTCAACCAGGGAGGTCTTGGTAATAGTCTCAGGTTCTTGCAAAGCAGAAACAGCTTACATGTCCAGCAAATGCAGATGGAAGTAAACACGAGCAGCAGATGAAGGAGGATTACTGTAACTGGTGTATGCAGCAGGAACTCAGAGCAGAGTAGCAGGATTACCACACAGGTTCACAGGAGCAGGAATATAGCCAGGGAGTCACCAGAGGTCAGGAGCTGGATGCAAGGCAGAATACTCTAGCACAGACTGAAGGCTGGGGTGGAGTTTTATAGCAGGAAGACACAGTGCACATGAGACCAAAGATGCCATCTTGGAAAAGGGCAGTAATGCACAAAAAAGTAATAAAAAATGTTCAGTCCTGACAATTGCCCAGTCACGTAGTATATTACCCAGCGACGTAGTATATTGCCCAGCCACATAGTATAATGCCCAGCCACGTAGTATATTGCCCAGCCGTGTAGTATATTGCCCTGCCACGTAGTATATTGCCCAGTCACGTAGTATATTGCCCAGTCACGTAGTATATTGCCCAGCCACGTAGTATATTGCCCAGCCACGTACGCAGTATATTGCACAGTGACGGAGTATACAGCCCAGAGCCACGTAGTATACAGACTTAAAATAACAAATAAACATATACTCACCTTCTGAAGGCCCGTTGAAGTCCTGGCCCTGTGTGCGGTGCACGTGGCAGCTTCCGGTCCCAGGGTTGGTATGAGCGCAGAACCTGTGATGACGTCGCGGTCACATGACCGTGACGTCATGGAAGGTCCTTCTCGCTGGACCTGTGATGACGTCGTGGTCACATGACAGTGACGTCATGGCAGGTCCTTCTTGCATACCATCCTGCCAAACCTGCCGCTTTCATGGAGCGGTCACCGGAGCGTTGTGAGGAGCGGGAAAGGCGGCGGAAGGTGAGTATATTATGATTTTTAATTTTTTTAATTATTTTTAACATTATATCTTTTTACTATTGATGCTGCATCGGCAGCATCAATAGTAAAAACTTGATCACACAGGGTTAATAGCGGCAGTAACGGAGTGAGTTACCCGCATCATAACGCGGTCCATTACCACTGGCATTAACCCTGTGTGAGCTGTGACTGGAGGGGAGTATGGAGTGGGCATTGACTGTAGGGAGTATGGAGCGGGCACCGGCACTGACTGCAGGAGAGTAGGGAGGGACTAATCAGACTGTGGCCGTCACTGATTGGTCGCGGCAGCCATGACAGGCAGCTGGCGAGACCAATCAGCGACTTGGATTCCATGACAGACAGAGGCCACGACCAATGAATATCCGTGACAGACAGACAGAAAGACAGACAGAAAGACAGACAGACGGAAGTGACCCTTAGACAATTATATAGTAGATAAATCACACCTCCCAATGTTAAGACCACAACCGATAAAAGCTAGGATTCACTCACAGTCAGTGCGCCAACATAATAGACCTGATGATCCCAATAACAGCCACAATACTGCTATACTAGACATGGTGACCCAGTAACAGCCATGATACTCCCATACCAGACATGGTGACCCAATAACAGCCAGGATATTTCCATACCAGACATGGTGACCCAGTAACAGCCATGATACTCCCATACCAGACTTGGTGACCCAATAACAGCCACAATACTGCCATACTAGACATGGTGACCCAGTAACAGCCATGATACTCCCATACCAGACTTGGTGACCCAATAACAGCCACAATACTGCCATACTAGACATGGTGACCCAGTAACAGCTATGATACTCCCATACCAGACATGGTGACCCAATAACAGCCACAATACTGCCATACTAGACATGGTGACCCAGTAACAGCCATGATACTCCCATACCAGACATGGTGACCCAATAACAGCCAGGATATTTCCATACCAGACATGGTGACCCAGTAACAGCCATGATACTCCCATACCAGACTTGGTGACCCAATAACAGCCACAATACTGCCATACTAGACATGGTGACCCAGTAACAGCCATGATACTCCCATACCAGACTTGGTGACCCAATAACAGCCACAATACTGCCATACTAGACATGGTGACCCAGTAACAGCCATGATACTCCCATACCAGACATGGTGACCCAATAATAGCCAGGATATTTCCATACCAGACATGGTGACCAGTAACAGCCATGATACTCCTATAACAGACATGGTGAGCCAATAATAGCCACAATACTCTCATAGCAGACATGGTGACCCCAATAACATCCATGGTACTCCCATACCATTGTGACCACAATAACAGCCATGATTCCATCATATTAATCATAATACCCTCATAACAGTCAGAGTACCTCTAATAACAACAATACCCTTATAACAATCTGCTACCACCATAAACACTGTGGCAATCTACTGCTAATATATACCTATCCTTCATATGAGAATTGTACTCCGCGTGGACAATCTCCTATCTCCGCTGGAGATTTTCCTATTTTGTTGGGAGGTCTCCTGTAGAATACACAACTATAAGGATGCAGTCAGATGGCTGTATAATTTTAACTGAGATTGGAACGCAGTGCACGGACTAACCGGTGGCTCTGCGACCAGAGCGTAACAGTTTTGCTTATTTCTAGGTAGCTGTCATGCTCAGGTCAGGAGAACCGCTGGCCTGTCAGGGCACTGTGTTCCAATCTTGTAGATAGATATATGACCAACTTAGTATTTTGTATTCCTCACCAATGCCTGGCCCCTCAGGAGTGGAGAGGCAAGACAGCAGCTCAAAAGGGACAAAGTAGTCAAGGGAATGGGGAGTAGTGAGAGAAGCATGGCCGTACAACCACACTGTAGACCCAGAGGATGGCACCCAGCAACCAGGCAGCATCTTCCTTACCTTTCATACCATCCAGATAGTGATTTGAAAAAATATTGCTGAAAAGTATACAAAAAACTTCTTTAAAAGACAAAAGCCTAATTTAAAGGGGTTATCGAGAACTTTGCTTATTTTTCCTTATGGGGCTATGTACTTACAGGTAGATAGTGGCCTGCCTTTTCTGCTCGGCGCCAGCTCAGAGCAGTAGCGGACCACTTTTGCCAGCAATTTGCAGCTTCATTTGATCTCATCTCTTGATTAATTTGAACTGAGCAGTTCTCTCTCTACCAGTCTATTCTGTCAACAGGGCGTCACTGTAGACGTCATGCTGATTGACAGCCTGCTCACAGCAGTTGGCTGCTGGGTACCTACTGTCAATCAGCATCACATGAGCAGTAATGCTCCATCAACATAGCAAAGCAAAAGAGTGGAAGCTGCTCTGTTGATGTGACATCATCAAAAGCCACAGAATCGCCTGCCGGAGAGGTCCATGACCTCTCTGAGCCAGCAGAGATCAGCACCGAGCAAAACAGGCAGGTAGTTAGCAATTACTTGTCTGTTAGTTCTTAGCCCCATAGTTAATAATAAGCAATAAATAATAACCAATAAATAAGCAAATAAGACTAGTTCCCATTAAATTTCGCATTCTATGCCTCATCTTAGTATTTGGATCTGTACGTTTAGACAAAAGTTGGCATTTTCCCAATTACTTCTGATCATATACTTTTAGCTCTTGCACAGCTTGATGTCTGTCATGATGATCCCTTGTGTCCTGCTCTCTAAGGGTATCATGACTGATATGAAGCAGGCAGGAAGAAGGCCTTAGATAACGATATCCCTTAATAAGGATTTTTTTAGAGAGAGGAACACTGAGTTGAGATAGAGTTTATGATCATCTTAGCTAAGAAAAGTTACAGGGGTGAGGTCCACTCATGGGTCACATCTCTGTCTGACGAAAGGGGAGTCTCCAGGTCCATCACATACAGACCTGGAGCACAGCCCCATTGTTCAGTTAACCCGGATTCTGCTTTTTTAGTCAAGGCTGAAAGAGCACATTTGCAATTCCTTCAGTCCTTATCTGTGTTTCCACTTTAATTTGACCTAAAATGTCCTCTAATTTTCCTCTAATGTCTAATAACAGTGAAAGAGAATAGCAATGTGTAGACGGCCTTGATTTTGCTAATCCCTTCTGGATGGATTCTCTATTGTACTATAAACATCAGTCGACTTGTGTAGGATAAGTGAAGCAAGTAAGTGTTGCAAAGGACTGTCAGCGCCAATTAGAATCAGATGGTCATTGCTAACCGCTCCGAACTACGAGAAGTCAGCACGTCCTGCATTATTCGCGCTGCATTTCAGGCTCATGGGAAATATCCAGGGATATGTGATTTAAGCTAAGAACTGACTAGATACCTTCTTTATAAACTTTAGGTCAGTGCTTTGTTAGCAAATTGATTCTGCATGTCAATCTTGGTCAGTCTTGAAGCCACCCAATGGGAGAACATGTAGGCAGAGGACACATCATTTTATGTGTGTGTCTCTTCCGCAATGCTACATTCTCAGGAACAAATTCAGTTAAGGCACGGCTGTAGTCAAGTATTCCAATAAAACATCCAGCAAATATTTTTTTAAATTTTTTTTCTTGCATGAAAACATTGTGAATTTCACAGATTTTAAAATAAACCTGTGGTTAGGTCATCTTTAAAAACTCTTCATATTCAGATTCTGCTCTGAAACCTCCTAAAAAGATCTCTGTGTGCACATAGCCTATGCAAACAAAAAGCTTTGGTTTTTGCTGCAGTTTTTCATGCAATTTTTTATTTGAAGTCAAAAGTGGATTTAAAAGGTATTGGAAATATAAAGAATGTAGAAAGATGAGCAAATCAGTTCAAACACCATGGTCCAGTGACCGCTTAAGTAGTCCATGGCTCCCTTCCGGGATCCCTGGTGCCTCTTCTGGTTTGTAGTCTCATCATTGAATCAGGCCTACTAATCAGAAGAGCCCAAGAACTACTGATGTGGCAGGGTCCTGCAAATTGATTTGCTCATCTCTAAAAGTTAGGACTTGTATTTCTTGATGGACTCACTCCTGGTAGAGATGAGTGTGCATGCTCGGATAAGGTATATCCGAGCATGCTTGGGTGTTATCTGAGTATCCCAGGCATGCTCGAGTAATATGTGCATTTCTCGCGGCTGCTAGACTAACAAATAGGCAATCATTGCATGTGTTATGACTGTTTAACAGCCTTGGGGACTTGAACATATTACTCAAGCACGCCCGAGTATGCTCGGATAACACTTTATGCGAGCATGCTGGCTCATCGCTAACTCCTGGCTCTGGCTCAAAGAACTGAATCAATAGCAACAGTGTTATTAAAAAAAATATTAAACCATCCTTTATTTACAGAGTTTTTTTCTGAATTCCATGCTAAAATGTATGTAAAAACACTTAAAGGGAACCTATCACCCCGTTTTTTAAAGATTAGATAAAAATAGTGTGAAATAGGGGCTGAGCTGGGCTTTACATTAGTGCCTTTTTGGTGCCTTTACACCCCCGTTAGGCTGCCGAAATACCTTTGTGAAGTGGCCGTTTTGTCCTGTCACTCAAGTTGGTCAGGTCGGATGGGCGTGGTCACAGCGCTGTTTCTCCCCCAGATCAGGCTCATCATTACGTTGGTGGCGTAGTGGTGTGCGCATGTCCAAGGTCCCGAATCCTGCACAGGGGTGTAAAAATAGCAGCGATGTCCGTTATTTCATTGGTGGTCGGTGGGCGCGGCCATCTTGCTTTGGCCGCGCGTGCGCAGAAGCGGCGCTCTGCTGGCCGCGGCTTCAGGAAAATGGCCGCGGGCATCCGCGCGTGCGCAGATGGCTATCGCGGCGGCCATTTTCGTGAAGCCGAGATGCGAACTCTGCTTCACGAAAATGGCCGCCGCGATAGCCATCTGCGCACGCGCGGATGCCCGCGGCCATTTTCCTGAAGCCGCGGCCAGCAGAGCGCCGCTTCTGCGCACGCGCGGCCAAAGCAAGATGGCCGCGCCCACCGACCACCAATGGAATAACGGACATCGCTGCTATTTTCACACCCCTGTGCAGGATTCGGGACCTTGGACATGCGCACACCACTACGCCACCAACGTAATGATGAGCCTGATCTGGGGGAGAAACAGCGCTGTGATCACGCCCATCCGACCTGACCAACTTGAGTGACAGGACAAAACGGCCACTTCACCATGGTATTTCGGCAGCCTAACGGGGGTGTAAAGGCTCCAAAAAGGCACTAATGTAAAGCCCAGCTCTGCCCCTATTTTACACTATTTGTATCTAATCTTTAAAAAACGGGGTGATAGGTTCCCTTTAAAATACTCTTATGTAATAAACTTCTTGATTTAAAAGGGAAAATGTGCTGTTATTTCAGCATGGAAAATTAATTTGTCAATTCTTGCTGCGTTTTCTACTTAGAAAATATACCAAATATCCCCAATATCCCCACTGAATAAATTAAATAAATATTCAATAAATAAAAAAGTCATGCAGCCTTTTTTTTCATGTGATTTCTTCATAGAATTTCCATGTAAAAGCAACAGCTTTTTTTTTAGATTTTTGTCAGTGCTTTTTGTGTTTTTCAAATTAATTTGTTTTAGGGCGGTTTCGCATGTCCAGATATTTCCTGTATCAGAAAAATTGGTACCGGAGATATCCATGTCCGTGCGCTTACGTAGTACATCCGTGTGGCACACGTGCGGCAGCCGGGTGCCGCCGGTGTGCTGCATCAGGACCACTCGGACGGCTGTGGGAGAAACAGCGCTACAGTAAGCGCTGTTCCCCTTAATGTGGTGCTGAAGCCGGCTGTCATCTGCTCTCCCCTGCTCGGCTGAAAGCAGTGCGAGCTGTGGAGAAGGGATGAAAGAAAACCCGACGTGCGGTCCCCCTATATTTTCCAACCAACCAGGCAAAACTCACAGGTGCGGGCTGCTGTTTTAAGGCTGGGGGGTCCATAGCCATGGCCCCTTACCAGCCTGAGAATAGCAGCCCGCACCTGTGAGTTTTGTCGGGTTCGTTGGAAAATATAGGGGGACCGCACGTCGGGTTTTCTTTCATCCCTTCTCCCCTGCTCGCACTGCTTTCAGCCGAGCAGGGGAGAGCGGATGACAGCCGGCTTCAGCACCACATTAAGGGGAACAGCGCTTAATGTAGCGCTGTTTCTTCCTCGGCCGTCCGTGCGCATTGAGGAGAGTGTACACTGTTTTACGTGTGCGGGACGTATTAAGGTCCGTGCTGCCGGTTAAAAACGGACATGTCTCTGTGTTTTGCACACGAACACACGGTCCGTGAAAACCCGCTGACATGTGCTGAGACCCATTCATTTGAATGGATGTACGTGTGTCAGTGTCTCCGGTACGTGAGAAAACTGTCACTACACGTACCGGAGCCACTGACGTGTGAAACCGGCCTTACTATGTTTTTGGTTGGACTTTTTTAAGTTCTTACCCATTCAACTTTACAAAACATGTCAGTCAATGATCATGGGAGTCCTAGATTCCTTGTACAATTCCTTATAGATTCCTGAGAGAATCATGATACTTGGGAACCTAGTAGAAAACCCTTGATATGAGGGTTTCTTCTCAGTATGGATGTGTTTATTCTCAAAGTACTGAGACACTTCTCACTTCTCCTAGCTCCTCAGGTCCTCCTGGGAGCAAACACTTTCAGTCTCAGTTTAGTAATTCATGTGTAATTGGCAGTTTGTGTGAGTTTATGTTGCCCCACACCACCAACGTCGTCTCTTACTGCAGCACAATACACTGTGTTCCAAATTATTATGTAAATTGGATTTAAGTGTCATAAATATTTAATTGTTTTGTTTTTCAAATAAACTCGTGGATGGTATTGTGTCTCAGGGCTCAATGTATCACTGAAATCAATCTTAAACACATGTGATAATTGGTTTTCCAGGTGATTCTAATTAAAGGAAAACTACTTAAAAATGATGTTCCACATTATTAAGCAGGTCACAGTTTTCAAGTAACATGAGAAAGAAAAAGGATCTCTCTGCTGCTGAAAAGCATCAAATAGTGCAATGCCTTGGTGAAGGGATGAAAACATTAGAAATTTCCCGAAAACTTAAGCGTGATCATCGTAGTGTTAAGAGATTTGTGGCTGTATCTGAGCACAGATGTGTTTATGCTGATAAAGGCATAATGAAGAAGATTTCTGCCAGGCAAGTTCATCGGATTAATAGAGCAGCTGCTAAAAAGCCATTACAAAGCAGCAAACAGATATTTGAAGCTGCTGGTGCCTCTGGAGTCCCTCGAACCTCAAGGTGTAGGCTCCTTCAAAGGCTTGCTGTGGTGCATAAACCTACTATTCGGCCACCCTTAAACAGTGTTCACAAGCAGAAATGGTTGCATTGGGCCCACACATACATGAAGACTAATTTCCAAACAGTCTTGTTTACTGATAAGCGTTGAGCAACCCTGGATGGTCCAAATGGATGGAGTAGTGGATGGTTGGTGGATGGCCACCATGTCCCAACAAGGCTGCAACGTCAGCAAGGAGGTGGAGGAGTCATGTTTTGGGCCGGAATCATGGAGAAACAGCTGATAGGGCCCTTTAAGGTTTCTGAAGGTGTGAAAATTACCTCTGTAAAGTATACTGTATAGAGTTTCTGACTGACAACTTTCCTCCATGGTATAAAAAGCAGAAATGTGGCTTCAGGAGCAAAATCATCTTCATGCTGACAATGCCCCATCTCATGCTGCAAAGAATACCTCATTGCCTGCTATGGGCATAAAAGGAGATAAACTCATGGTGTGGCCACCATCTTCCCCTGACCTCAACCCTATAGAGAACCTTTGGAGTATCATCAAGCAAAAGATCTATGAGCGTGGGAGGCAGTTCACATCCAAACAGCAGCTCTGGGAGGCTATTCCAACTTCATGCAAAGAAATACAAGCAGAAACTCTCCAAAAACTCACAAGTTCAATGGATGCAAGAATTGTGCAGGTGATATCAAAGAAGGCTCCTATGTTAACATGTAACTTGGCCCGTTAGGATGTTTTGGAGTTAAATAGCTTTTTTGTTCAGTGAATGTGACCTCCTAATTCTACAAATTCCACAAATGAGCATTTTCAGTTCTTTAAAACATATCAAATGTTTAGAAATTCTACTGTGCCTAATAATTTGGAACAGTGCATTTTAAGTTTTTATTCATTTTGGAGATCATACTGTTATCATTGGGAGGTTTCTTCAATAAAATTCAATGTATAATCTAACGGGTGATGACTTTTATTAGACTGACTGTCATTTGCACCAACCATTTAGGAAAATCCAATAAAAATGTCAGTTGCATAATAATTTGGAGCATACTGTAGTCCATACAAGAAAAGTGGCATTATTTATTTTTCTGATCCTTGGGTATCCAGTTAGGCCTTGAGATGTACATGAAGGAATAATTATTCAAATATTGCAGTCATTTCCAAGAGTTCTCCATTTCATCACTGTTCTGTTGCTTCCTGGTGGTGACCTTACGTTTGTCACTAAAAGGTCCTCTTGGTCACTTAAGGTCCTCATACACATTAGACAAAAATGGGCTGATGAACGTTCATCGGTCAGATGAAGGATTGTTTTTTGGCAGGAAAAAACATCTGAGACTGCAACTGCCACGTGGTCTTGCCATGGCAAGAGATAGACAAAAGTATGTATGTGGTTAGGATGCCATTCAACAAGGTAAGCCAACCATCCAGAAATTATAGGAAAGTCAGTAAAAATTGGGCACTTTTTTTCATCTGTGAAAAAATTTGATGCGTTCATGATTTTTATGAAGCTGCAGCTAATGTCTTCATTTAGGATTTATGGTCTACAAACATGTATCACTTAAAGGGGCTGTCCAATACTCGGACAACCCTTTCTTAATCACTGTTTCCCCCAGTAAATTAATAACATCTATACTCATTTCCGGTGGCGGTGCCATTTCAGCGGTGTTGGCATTGGCTCTAGCCTGGTTTGTGTGGAAGTGAGAAAGCTGCCGCAGTTCTGACTTACTCCAGATATCAATTACCCCCAAAGTCCCAGGAGAGCCAATGCAAATAAATGTTGGTGAGTACAGGTGTTGTTATTTTACTGGGACACACACATTGTGATTGTGGTTGTACAAGTTGTGGATGACCCTTTTAAAATTATAATATTTTATTACAGTTTTACAATGTGTCAGTAAAAACATTTTGCTTGTCCATGATATTTTGAGTAGCTGTCCAGTGAGTGTGAGCACAGTGGGTGTTCGCATGGTGCACAGTGAGTGTTCGCATGGTGCTCAGTGAGTGTGTGCATGGTGCGCAGTGAGTGTTTGCATGGTGCTCAGTGAGTATGTGCATGGTGCATTGTGAGTGCGTGCATGATGCGCTGTGAGTGCGTGCATGATGCACAGTGAGTGTGTGCATGGTTCTCAGTGAGTGTGTGCATTGTGTGCAATGAGTTTTCGCAAGGTGAGCAGTGAATGTAGGCATTGTGTCAGTTAGTGTCTTATCTTATATGTGCAGTTATTTACACAAATCAGTATTCAGATATGTAGGTTATAAGAAAAATGTGTAAACACATGTACAGTGTGTGCCTGGAGCATGTGGTGGTGTACAGTGTGTGCCTGGAGCATGTGGTGGTGTAGAGTGTGTGTGTGTGGAGCATATGGTGGTGTACAGTGTGTGCCTGGAGCACAAGGAGGTGTGCAATGTGTGCCTGAAGCATATGGTGGTGTACAGTGTGTACCTTGAGCATGTGGTGGTGTACAGCGTGCCTGGAGCATATGGTGGTGTACAGTATGTGCCTGGTGTACAGTGTGTGCCTGGAGCACGTGGTGGTGTACAGAGTGTGCCTGGAGCATGTGGTGGTGTACAGTGTGTGCCTGATGCTCGTGGTGGTGTACAGTGTGTGCCTGGAGCACGTGGTGGTGTACATTGTGTGTCTGGAGCATATGGTGGTGTACAGTTTGTGCCTGGAGCATATGGTGGTGTACAGTGTGTGCCTGGAGTATATGGTGGTGTACAGTGTGTGTCTGGAGCACGTGGTGGTGTACAGTGTGTGCCTGGAGCACGTGGAGGTGTACAGTGTGTGTCTGGAGCACGTGGAGGTGTACAGTGTGTGCCTGGAGCACGTGGAGGTGTACAGTGTGTGCCTGGAGCACATGGTGGTGTACATTGTGTGTCTGGAGCATATGATGGTGTACAGTTTGTGCCTGGAGCATATGGTGGTGTACAGTGTGTGCCTGGAGTATATGGTGGTGTACAGGGTGTGTCTGGAGCACGTGGTGGTGTACAGTGTGTGCCTGGAGCACGTGGAGGTGTACAGTGTGTGCCTGGAGCACGTGGTGGTGTACAGTGTGTGCCTGGAGCATATGGTGGTGTACAGTGTGTGCCTGGAGTATATGGTGGTGTACAGTGTGTGCCTGGAGTATATGGTGGTGTACAGTTTGTGCCTGGAGTATATGATGGTGTACAGTGTGTGCCTGGAGTATATGGTGGTGTACAGTGTGTGTCTGGAGCATATGGTGGTGTACAGATTGTGCCTGGAGCATATGGTGGTGTACAGTGTGTAATGAAAAATATGCACGGCACTCAAGGTTCCTGTGTGGTGCTCAAGTCGGGTTTCCAGCCCCTCAATCCAATACTCAAAAATACTTGGCACTCAGAAGAATGTTTTGCAAGTTGATTATTCCATTTATTTGTACACCCAGTTTAGAAAATGAACGTTTTCGGTCCAAACATCAGACCTTCATCAGAAATGTCTTTTTTAACAAACGAGTGCATGCAACCAAGGCGGCTGGAGAAGATCCGGGTTAGTGGTCCGTGAGTAGTCAGAGCTTTCAATTATTGAGAGCTGGATGACAGGAGATAAACATGATCGTATAGTAGGTGAAGCATAAATCCGGGTACTGGTACGACGTACTGTGCTCTACAGCATGCTAGTGATAGCCTGGTAGATATAACGTGGAAGGGTATATCAAGGCCTAGATAGGCCAGAGCTGGGTGGCCCGGGATAAGGCAGGGAGGCTAACAGCCAGGTTGCTGGACGATGCCTGGATAGGTGCTGCTGTGAGAAAAAGCGCCGGTCCACTGCTACAAGTGGCGCTTGAAACGCCAGCTACGTGGCGTGAGAACTGGAGGTCCCGGGTACTCCGGTGTGCCTGGAGTATATGGTGGTGTACAGTTTGTGCCTGGAGTATATGATGGTGTACAGTTTGTGCCTGGAGCATATGCAATCATACATCAGGGGCCATATTTGCTGCTAGGCATAGGGTGGCAGGTTGCAGAGTGCTACAAATTGAAGAAGATAACCAGCACATCCAAACTAGTGTGAACAGTGCCAACTAAAAAAATATAACTATAAAAAAAATTAAGTTGCACCCGGAAATGCTAGCTAGAACACGGGAGCTGCATTACTGCCATAGAAAATAGGAAAACGCTACATTATGTACATATGGAATATTGGAAAAATGAAACTGCAATATCACTATGAACAATTCTTCTACAGGAAAAAGTCTGCGTCTTTCAATAAAAGCCCGATTTTTATGCAGGACAATGCTTCATTGCAGCATCGAAGTCTCCACTGCTTGGCCGCCACTAAACGCTGCAGCTCCACCAATCAGTGCACACATCCTAGGGCAGAGGAGTGGAGGAGCTCTGCTTTCTGTTTCTCTCCCTCAGGTGCCATCAGTGTGTGTATAGTGACCCTCTACCTTCTTGGCAGGAAAATTCGCTGTTGCCTAATAATTCTGCACACCTTAATAAAGGGCGATGATATCCTTAGGCCTCACCCCCCTCATTACACAAATACACATCATCTGATCTGCTTCATCCAATAAGCACTCAAGTTTCTACAGTTTGGAGTTGGCAATTCTGCATGATGATGGTGATACGGTCTAATACTCTTGCCTAATAGTTCTGTACAGAGTGTACAATCATTTGAAGATATTCGTATTTGATGCTGTTTTTGGACTTCAACAATTACATGAAATTGAAGTAGAAAAAAAATAAATCTTTTCGCCCACCATATCTTCATTAGACTATATATTTGAAGGTTACGCCTTTTTGCAAATTGTATAAATGTTACAGTGTGAGCTAGATTGGACCTACTGAAATCAGTTCGACTGAGATCAACCTGAGTCAATATAACGTAACGGGAGCACAATAAAAATAACATGTAAAAATAAAAAAAATCACTATTAATCACCTCATCGTTCACCTCTCTTGCAGGTCCGGATGCTCCCTGCCCATTGTCCAGCCTTCTATGCCTGTTATGTTGCATCGTTGCCCAACGATGGCTTGGCTGGAAAGATAAGTGACCAGCAAAACGTTTAAAATTAAAAAAACAAACAAAAAACGTATCTTAACGCTAACCTTTCTGCCCATCCCCACTGATCTCTGCTCGATGTCCGATCCTCCGCCATGTCGCATCTCATTCTACGTCAAAGTTTCCAGCCATGAATAGGTCCTGGTATATGCGTTGAGTAGTGGACAGTGGGCAGGGAGCATCAGAGGCGGCCAGAGACATGAGCAGTTTGGGTAGTATATCATTTTCTTTTCTTAACATTTGGCCAACCCTTCATTGTTCGGCAAGATGGTGGCCTCAGCTGGCTGCCATTTTGCTGAATTTATGAGGAGCAAATAACGAAAAATTCAATATTTACCTGAATGTGGATTTTTTGTAAAATTCAAGTCGACTTCACTTCGACTGAAATTCAATTTCACTTGAATAAATTTGCCCATCTTTTGTGGGAACCGCAACAGAAGACTGATATTAATAGTGGGAATATAAGTGCTGCGCTGCTCTACAACCTGTCCAAATAATCTCTTAGGGCTAGGACCATGCATGATTTCCATAGACCCAAAGATGGTGGAATCTTCTAATGTTGCTTGGCGTCTCAGTAGTTTACCAAAGATCCTGTTACTTGAAATTATTTTTTTTATTATAGATTTATTCATTTTTATAGTACAGTCATAACTGATCAGTAATTTTCTAACTTTTGCATTTTTTTTTTATATTTTTGCACACCTTTTGACTTCCCACAAATATAGCCTAGGAATTAGTGACATCAAGTTACTGCCTCGCCAATCGATAGACTGTGTTATCTAGGACTCAACAAGTTGGCAGACCCCTTTGTGTCTATGGTGACAGGTGGCCTCAAATATCCAACTCACTATGATTTATTTGCAGTGTAACAACGTATTTGCTTGACTGGAGAGAAAAAAAGCACACAAGAACTTCTACAGCTATAAACACAGATAGAAGATAAGAAAATCAATAAGGTTATCAGCGATGGAGACACATTATCAGAGAACATTGACTGGGAAATTATATCAGGAGGAAAGTGAAGTTGTGTGTGTTTCTGGCATACGAAATGTATGTGGGGGATGAGGGAGGGCTCGAGCAACGTGTACCAAGTATAGCTAGGATGGCACAAACCATGAATGCGTGTCCTCATTATGCCTTCAAATCTCAATTTAAAGTTAAGCATTTGTGGGGAAAAAAATTAACATACTAAAATAAGAAAAAATCTATATACTATCTGATCATGTTAAATATGTATAATATTTTATTTGACACTGGTTTTAGCAAGTTTATACCAGAAGAAGAAATATTGCTTAAAGGGATTCTGTCCCTCCCATTCATGATGTCACGATCCATTTTTGGATCTGTGGCAGATCTGGCCTCTCAGATTAAAACTTTTTCCTTTCAGGAATGCAGTTTTTCCCTTTGAGCTAGCTGGTGTAATTGCATTGCTGCTGGATTAGCTGATGTGGGTGGTGACCACTCCCACCATCCTTCAAGACGCCAACTGATGCATCATCTGACTGTCGGTGTTAAGGTACCGTCACATTTAGCGACGCTGCAGCGATCTAGACAACGATGCCGATCGCTGCAGCGTCGCTGTGTGGTCGCTGGAGAGCACACACAGACAGCTCTCCAGCGACCAACGATGCTGAAGTCCCCGGGTAACCAGGGTAAACATCGGGTTACTAAGCGCAGGGCCGCGCTTAGTAACCCGATGTTTACCCTGGTTACCAGTGTAAATGTAAAAAAAAAAAAACACTACATACTTACATTCCGGTGTCTGTCGGGTCCCCCGGCGTTCTGCTTCCCTGCACTGTAAGCGCCGGCCATAAAGCAGAGCGGTGACATCACCGCTGTGCCCTGCTTTACGGCCAGCCGGCGCTGACACAGTGCAGGGAAGCAGAACGCCGGGGGACCCGACAGACACCGGAATGTAAGTATGTAGTGTTTGTTTGTTTTTTACATTAACACTGGTAACCAGGGTAAATATCGGGTTACTAAGCGCGGCCCTGCGCTTAGTAACCCGATGTTACCCTGGTTACCAGTGAAGACATCGCTGAATCAGCGTCACACACGCCGACTCAGCGATGTCTGCAGGAGATCCAGCGACGAAATAAGGTGCTGGCCTTCTAGCTCCGACCAACGATGTCACAGCAGGATCCTGATCGCACACAACAATATCGCTATCCAGGATGCTGCAACGTCACGGATCGCTAGCGATATGGTTGTTAAGTTGTTCAGTGTGAAGGTACCTTTAGAGTTCATTCTGAAGCGACCTTGCTGGGAGAAGGAGCTTTCTGGGAGCAGTGGTTCTACAGCTGTGTTCGGTTTATCCCGTGTCATCATCTTGCTGAGTGGTGATTGGCAGCAGAAAGCTAAGTGTGGTATTGTTTATACCCTGTCACTTTCAGTGTCTGTCTTACCTTACCTTGTGTTGTCTTAGTGCAGCGGTGGGACCAGTGTTCTCACTTGCCAATTTCTTACTTAGGGATAGGAGCAGGGCAACTGAGGGATTAAATATCCTGCTCGGTGATGGGGTGAAAGAACCCATATAGGGACGTTAGTAAGAGCAGGGCACATCCTCAGGTGAGTGCAGGAGGTGTCCATTCCCTGTTCCCCACCGACAGGGCCCACTGTTATTAAAGTTTCCCTGGTGTCCCCTGGTGTGTTGTGCCATCTAGTGACCGACTAATCGTGCGGTTCTGTCCCACCGCTTCAGTCACATCGTGACAAATGATGCTTAAACCACAGATGGCATGAATCAGAATATGGCTGCATGATTGTTTAAGTGAAAACACTGCTTGAAAAAACAACTAACTATAGGTAGAAACTAGACTAGTCTGGCACCACCCTTGGCCAGCTTCTTCCTCTCAGCAGTCTAGTTGATTGGCATGTCTCTCTCATGTGTGTTCATAGGGAGCGACCTGTCAATCGCCTCTAACAGATGTTGGGGCACGGTGCCAGACTGGTCTCCATGGCCCCGGGCCCTGTATTCAAACTAAGGCTCCGATTCATCAAAGCTGGTGATGTTCAAGCTAGTCTTGATGAAGGAAGGTGCTGGAGTCCTAATTCATGAAGAGGTGCACACCTTTTACTGAATCAGAGAGCGTCGGACAAGTGCCTTGCCACAAATCCTACTGTAGTCCCTGCCGGAGTAAGATTTGTGGTGTACAAATGATGTTGATCTTCAAATTCATCCACTTTGTCACAGTTGGGTAAAAGTGGCTTGAGAATGCTTAAAATAGTTACATTTTAGTGCAGTCTCAAGTATCGACATCATTTTGCGACTTTTCAAAACTTTTCAGACCATAATTTTGGTGTAAAAACTTTGACAAATCTGACCTCATGTTTTCTCTGAAACTTTGGAGTGTCCCAGGTCCTTCTGCACTTCTATGTTGATGCCTGCTTATGATTGGTCAGTATCTTACTAGGAGAAGAAGTACACCCGCCCAGTGAAAACTATTTGATAAAATCCACTTGAACTTAACTAAAGTTAACTCATTGGGTGGCAAATATTTGATTGCTAATATCTACACAACAGAGTGGCAAAATTAAAAGACAAAACCAAAAACGTTATTCTGCTCTGCGGCCACAATTACATGGTCACAGTTCAGCATGAAAGATTCGTTGAAAGGACCTGTAATTCTGAGACTACATTAACCACTTAATGACCTATAATGTACATTTTCGGGGATGCAGGGTGTACAGGACAGGCTCAGGAGCAGAGGTGCTATATGCTTATAACAGTAACAAGAGGAACTAACTCTGAGTTTTGCTGTTTAACTATTTAAATGCTGCTCTCAATCAAACAGAGATGGTTGGGAGCTGATGGGCTAATTTGGCAGCCGGGGGGCTGCTGAAAGCCTCTCAAGACTTGGGCTTTAGGTGAAAGGGTCAGCTACACTATGCGCTGCTATATTTCAGATACTCGTTCTCTTAGGGGACAAAAAAAGTTAATTAAATATAAAAAATATATCAAAAATAATTTAAATCACCCTGTTTTTCCCATTTAGAAATCAAGAAATGTACTGCCTCCATAAAAGTCCGATTTATCAACCTGAAAAATAATTTAAAAAATATGTTAAATGCCCCAAATAAAAAAAGAAACTATAGAAGTCTAATTTATTCAGTCATGACACTTGCAATAAAAAGTGATAAACATTGTACGTACAATAGTAACAATAGAATCTTCTCAGCACACACAAAAAACAAGCTCTTGTACAGGAGTGTAAAAAAATAATCTCACAAAAGTAAGACACACAAGTAATTTTTTTTATTTTTTACAAAGTTCAGAGGTTTTTTTAAAACAATAAATAAATAAATATATGTATATTTGCAGGGCAAAATGAAAAAAAAAACCTTGTAAATGATGCTAATAAACCTAATTTGCAATGTAAGTTGAAAAATTTTCATTGCATCTGTATTCTCAGCTACCAGCACCATCGTCATGCAGGTTTCTTATTTCCTCACTTTAACAATAACCGCACTGCAGGACAAAATTGGTAAAAAAAAAATTAATAATATTTTGAATCACATCTTATTTTGTAAGAATATGCTCCGTGATTTTTAGTGAAATGTTTTGACAAGTTGAGGAATGTTACTGAATATTCCAAAAATATTTTTTCTTGATGTACAGAGAGCACAACTGACAAGATATTGATTCCTGGTGTCTGCAGGCAGTGTGTATGCGTGTTCTCCATAACTTACATAGTTTTTGTAAAATCTCACTCCTTGTAAAGCCAGAAAAAAGAACAAACTTTAACAAAGTGTAGACACATCAGACATCAGATGAGACAGAAGAGAAAGGGTTTCTTAAAGTAAAAAAAAATACTGCAAAAGTTCTGCAGAATTTACATGTGTCTGTACTGTAAATTAGATATGTGTCATCCACATGAAGCAAGCAGGAGGACTTCATTCCAAGAAGATGAGAGGCGCCGGACCAAGAAGAGCAACACCCATCGGTCCAGACCACCCCACAGGTGAGTATAATAAAAGTTATTTTTCTTCTCTTACAGGTCAGATCGGGGGCAGATATACAGCATTATAGAATGCTGTATATAAGCACTGAAAGGGGGTGGCCGTAACTCGTATTGTCCAAACCTGGTGACAGGTTCCCTTTAATGTTGATGATTATGGCTTACAGACAATGAAAAACCACAAGTCGTTATCTCAGTAAATTAGAAAAATTAACAAAAAACACCTGCAAAGGCTTCCTAAGCCTTTAAAAGGGTCCCTTAGTCTGTTTCAGTAGGCTCCACAATCATGGGGAAGACTGCTGACTTGACAGATGTCCAGAAGGCAATCATTGACTCATTCCACAAGGAAAGTAAATTTTGCATTTCATTTGGAAATCAAGTTCCCAGAGTCTGGAGGAGGAATGGAGAGGCCACAATCCAAGCTGCTTGACGTCTAGTGTGAAGTTTCCACAATCAGTGATGGTTTGGGGAGCCATCAATCAAAAATTATAAGTTAAACCACACCTCATGTAGCCAGAGTCCTACAGGACACTGTTGTGAACTCTGTTTTCAGGCTCCCTCTTGTGGTCACTGGTGGTATGGTGTGACTTTTGCTTTGGGCTCCCCCTGGTGGCTTTGTTTGTTATCCTGCTGGTCTCTGGCTATCAGCTGGTTCGTTATCCTCTGGGAGGTTCCTATATAGCTCTGTTTCACTTCCACTTGTTGCCGGCTGTCGATGTAATCAGTGCTACTCAGATTCCTTCTGACTACCTTGCTCCCAGTCCATCCAGGACAAGCTAAGTTTTGTTTGCTCATTTTTTGATCAGCAGTGTTTATCATGTGTTCTTGTCCAGCTTGCTAAAAATGTGATTCCCTCGCTTGCTGGTTGCTCTAGTGGACTGAGTTTCTCCCCACACACCGTTAGTTGGTGCGTGGGTTCTTGAAATCTCAGGATGGATATTTTGTAAGGGTTTTTTATTGATCGCATAGACCCCTGCTCTATTTTCTGCTTTCTAGTACTAGTGGGCCTCTTTTGCTGAATCTGATTTCATCCCTATGTATGTGCCTTCCTCTTACTTCACCGTTAATATTTGTTGGGGGCTTCTATATCTTTGGGGATTATTTCTCTGGAGGCAAGCGAGGTCTTTCTTTCTCTTTAGGGGTAGCTAGTTCCTCAGGCTGGCTCGAGACGTCTAGGAATTTTTTAGGCACGTTCACTGGCTACCTCTAGTTGTGTTGGATAGGTTCAGATTTGCGATCAGTCCAGTTACCATCTCCCTAGAGCTTGTCCTAAGTTTATTCACTTGCTGGTCTATTTGTGATCCTCAGCCACTTAGGATCATAACAGGACACTATTTAGGATGCACGTCACAACCAGGGAGTTCATCCCAGAAAAAAGTCCATACCAAGTAGTAAAAAGGACAGCGCCTCAAACGTTGGTGAAAAAAAAATCACATTTTATTCTGCCTCCTGTGGCAACGTTTCGATCCAAAAGATCTTTCTCAAGCACAGTTGGGTTGAAACACTCCTTTTCTGTACTTGAGAAAGATCTTTTCGATCGAAACGTTGCCACAGGAGGCAGAATAAAATGTGATTTTTTTCACCATTTGAGGCGTTGTCCTTTTTACTACTTGGTTTGGATAGCCATGTCATCTGCTGGTGTAGGTCCACTGTGTTTTATCAAGACCAAGGTCAGCGCAGCCGTCTATCAGGAAATTTTAGAGCACTTCATGCTTCCCTCTGCCGACAAGCTTTTTGGAGATGGAAATTTTATTCTCCAGCAGGACTTGGCTCCTGTCCACACTATCAAAAGTAACAATACCAGGTTTACAAACAGCAGTATCAGGGTATGTGCACACGTTCAGGTTTTTTCGCGTTTTTTTCACGATAAAAACGCTATAAAAACTCATTAAAAACACATACATTATGCATCCTATCATTTAGAATGCATTCAGCATGTTTTGTGCACATGATGCCTTTTTTTCCGCGAAAAAAATGCATCGCGGTAAAAAAAACAGCATGTTCATTAATTTTGCGGATTTTCCGCGTTTTTCCCACTATTCTATGCATTTGGGAAAAACGCACAAAAAAAACACACGTCAAATGCGCCAAAAACGCATGAAAAACGCGAAAAAAAGCGCATGCGGATTTCTGGCAGAAATGTCCCGTTTTTAGTCAGGAAAATTTCTGCAAGAAATCCTGACGTGTGCACATACCCTCACTGTGCTTTATTGGGCAGCAAACTCGCCTGACCTTAACCCCATAAAGAATTTATGGTGTATTGTCAAAAGGAAGATGAAAGACACCAAACCCAACAATACAGATGAGCTGAAGGCAGCTATCAAAGCAACCTGGGCTTCCATAACACCTCAGCAGTGCCACAGGCTGATTGGCTCCATGCCACATCGCATTGATGCAGTAATTGATGCAAAAGGAGACAGCGACCAAGTATTGAGTGCATTTACTGAGCATACATTTCAGTAGGCCAACATTTCAGATTTTAAAATCATTTTTCATGCTGGTGTTATAAAGTATTCTAATTTACTGAGATAATGACTTTGGGGTTTTCATTGGCTGTAAGCCATAATCATTAACATTAACTGAAATAAACATTCTGTTTGTAATGACTCTATAATATATGAGTTTCACTTTTTGTATTGAAGAACCAAAATAAAATACCTTTTTGATGATATTCCAGTTTTGTGAAGCACCTGTATGCTTTGTAAAAGTTTTCTGTGAATAATATTTTGCATGCAATTTTTACTATACTACATTTTTATGTTTTAAAGGGTTATTTTACTTTAATTGGAGTCTTAAAGCAGGGTAAATTATCTTAAAGGGAATCAGTAGCAGGTTCAACCCTCCTAATCCATGTATATGGGCATGCAGGTCATAGAAAGTTCAATAAATTCATACCTTGATATCTGTAATTAGTTTTCTTATTCCAGAGAAACCCACATTTTTCTTAATATGTAAATGAGCTGTTAACATCTATGAGCCGACATTGATCTTCCTGAGAATCTGCCTCCAGAGCTTATTTTAATTGAAAAGAGTGTTACCAGTGTGAGACATGTAATCACTGACAGTCTGCTCTCCTGATCTACTTGTCTCACACTGATAATTTCCTCTTTCATTTACAATAAGTTCTGGAGGCAGATTGTCCACAAAATTTACCATGTTTTTTTTAATTTTAAGGCCCATTTTTTTCTCCAAATTTGGGAGGAAAATGGAGTTGCATCTTATAATCCATAGTTGGGATAAAAATACTAAGGAAAAAGAGATAGCGCAAAATAGGGTTTTATCTACATTAACAACCAGGGAGATGTATTAGAAGATGCTCACCTGGTCTAGGTATTTTAATTGTTTGCAGTTTATACAACTGCTGCAGATCAACGGGTCACACCATGACCATTAGACATCCATATGGGCTTCGGCAAAATGGCCGCTGGAGGTAGCGGATGTGTAGATTGAGATCTCGGGAGATGAGAGCTCGTCTCCCAAGATCTCAGTCTAATCATGCACCACTTCCGGTGGCCAATTTCCTAAAGCCCAACTCAGGGAAATCATTGGACAGAGGGACTTTGCTCACCGGGGCCAACATATTATTAGAGCCAAGGGCCCACAGAATTGCCCCACTCCTGCTGCTGTCGGCCTTTAGAAGCAGCGACCCTGCCTCTTGTGACTCTGCTAAACCGCCCCGCAGGTAAGCTACCATTAAAATGGACCATTAAGATATTTTATTTAAAAAATTTTTTTTCACATTTTCCACTCCAAAATTTGGTGTGCATCTTATGGTCCGATGCATCTTATAGTCCGCAAAAAACAGTTTATATCTCATGAAAGGTATGTAGGCCATGCATGAAAAATAAATAAATAATATAATCATTGTGTGACAATGAGGTCCGTAGTTTAAAAGATCTATAATGCCCTTTGGGAGAACTGAACCAATGGGGTAACTACAATGTAAGAAGATACAGCTGAAATTATGAGGACAGGGCCAATCTTAATTATTTAAGGAGCTTGAACTCGAGTGCTACGTATCTGGATTAGCAGTCCTACAAGTCAATATAGACCCTTTACTGAGCCTTGCCACATGACTTAGAACAAAAAGCCAAACCAGACACTCCATTTGCAGACATGTGTTTTGGGGTGTTTGCCCCTTGTAAAATGGAAAGCATGAGGCCTACTTTGGCTGGGTCAGAGGCCTCTGACAGGAGATTTAAGGGGGAACGTTTCTCCTTGTGGAAAATGCCAAACTGTCGTAAGGAGACTTATTGGTCACAAGGAGAAACATTACCCCTTAGTCTCCACCATGTCAGAGGCCTTTCACTCACTGTAGACAAATGAGATCTCCTGCTTCGCACTGATCAGGGGTAAACACATGCCTGGTTTGGCTTTTTATCTTAAGTCATGTGGCAAGGCCCGTTAAAGGATATTTACTTTCATGGAAGATAGCACTGAGAGACTACTAGATATTAGGAAAGAAATAACAAATAGAAAAAGGTTGGAGATCGGCATAACAAAGGAGGGCTCCAATCCAGCTGATGCTTAGGGGCCCAATGATGACTTGTTGTTAACTCCTTAACCTATCAGCATTACATCAACCTACAGCTACACCTGCGCTATGACTTTCTCATGCCTGGCCTGTATCCCCCAGTGATGTTCATGTCTGTGTACTTGATCAGCAAGAAGTGTTAAAGGTCACAGTCTAAAGGACTCATACACCTTCTGAATGGAATACAGAGGTAAACTGACCTTTCTACCATTACTTGTTAGACAGACAAAGGCCTGAAAGGTTGCTATGTGCTACACTAGGCCTCGCGACAATGAAATGCGTGCTGCATCTCTGTGCCGTGAATGGTACCAGTGTAACTCATACAGACAGCCGTGTTTAACAGAACGCCAGAAGGCAGGGTGTGGTGGCGCAGATCAGACATAGCTTTGTGCTGGCATTTCTTCTTTTTTTTATCACAGGCAGCTGTTTCGCACTAGCAAAGCTGCCTTAGAAGAAGAAAGGATGGGGAGCAGCTAAACTAAGACGAAGAGGAAATGTGAGAAGCAAATGAACCTTACAAGAAAACAATAAACACCTCGGAGCCCCCAACACTCTGCCTCAGCTCCCCCTGCCTTCCACCGCTTCACGTAAGACAAACCTGCCTCCTCTCTGAAGTCAGCAGTTCAAAGGCTCCTCTGTTCTGTCTCCCTCTCATCATCCAAGCTGCGCTCTATAGGAGTCAGAGCTAACTCTGCCTTGCGCAGGAAATGCAAATGAAGCAGATGTTGCGACTTCTTTCTTTTTTTTCTTTTTTTTTTCATTTTTCCTTTTTATTCTCGCACAATTATCAAGGAATAAAGAAAAAAAAATGCAAAGGAGAAGCATCTGAAACAATCAGCAATTATTATTTTTGTTGTCTGCAAAATGTGCTGTATCAGAGGAGCTTGGGAACAAAGTTGTAAAAAAAAAAAAGAGAAGGTCTTTTAGATTCTGGATACAATTGCGTCACCGGAGTGGAACAGATGGGCCGGGGGCGCAAGCAGATGACAATTTCCAAGGGGTCGGCACAGAGTTCTAATGGAGCTTACGTTTCGTTGCATTTTATTGTAATGATTTCACTCCGAATTGCCGTGCAGTAACCTCTTCATTGAGTTATTATAGGTGGAACCCATTTTTATATCCTTTAAGGGAAGCTGTCTCGTTATACGTGGCGTCTCATCTGCAGGCATTCATTATGTTATAGGGCAGATGGAGTTGAGCAGATTGATACATGGTTTTGTTAGAAAAGATTCAGTATTAGTTGTATTTTATTCATTTAAAGTAAATCTGCCACTAGGTTTTTGCTTCTTAGTTTGAAAACAGCAAAATTTCAAGGCCCTGATTGCAGTGATGTATCATTTGCTGTGGTTTTGATAAAATCACAGTTTTATCAGCAGGAGATTATCACTACAGGACTAGTAAACCTGCTACCATGTAGTCCAACCACACCCACACCACTGATTGGCAGCTTTCTACCCATGCACAATGTACAGAGTTCTCACCCCCAGTGGTGTCTGAAGGTAAAAACAGGGCTCAGCATTCAGAGAACTGCTAAATCAACAGCAAATAAAACAGTGATTTTATCAAAACGGTAGCAACCAGCAAAGTAATACATCGTTGTATTCAGAAGTCTCTACCCCTGCATCCAATTGGGTGGCAAAAGCTGGTGACAGATTACCTTTAAATCTCTGATCTTATGTTTAGGAGTCTGCAGGCTGCCCTACTTAGTGATTGACATTGATTGTGTATACAGAGATAGCGATCCATCGCGGCAGTTGGAGTGCGGAGTATGTCTATGTCCGACACCTCTGTCAGTGACTTATCTACTGTAACATAAGAACGAATGGATAGGACAGTGTGAAATACATCATGGCTAAGACTTTTTTCCTCTGATATCTGCCATTGGCGGAGAGTTGGGACACCCCTACACCATGAGATGATTGGTCACTCTCGAGAAAACCAGAAGGTTCAGCTGATATCTTTAATGCCCATCTTTAGGAACAACAATGTTTATCTAAGATTTACAAAGCTGCTTTTGAATGAGATCTTTATATCAATAGGTATTGGTCAATGCACCAGTTCCTTGGTCTCCATCAATACCCACATTACGTGAGAACCGGCATTGTCTTCTCCAACCTTGCTGGTAAAGCTCATTCACTGTTCTGCTTTATGAATGCTATGATCAATCTTCAAGTAGCGGAAATGTGACAGACTGTTCTGCCTGTGAAACAGATGTCATTATCACACGGGGCCCAGTTTTCCGAATGATTCATAGGCTAACTATGATCAAAATACTTTTTTTTTTGTCAATCCGTATAAATGAAATATTACTGATATTTTTTGGCAGTATACCGTGTTCAAGCTGTAAATTTAACCTATTCGTTGATGTTATTAGCAGCAAGAACTAGAAGATGGAACGCCAAAGTGGTGTCTTCTTTACAAAGACCCTTGTATTGTTCCTCCATCTTTTTTGGGACAGTTGCATGGCCAGGGAGAAGGGGAACCCAGAGTAGACTTTCATCTTCCATTGGGGATTGAATACCACCTGGGTTTGGTCTCCCTCTTTACAGAACATCCAATACTTTAATGGTACTCCTGGCAGTGTGTTACGTACCTATAATCAAGTCTTGAGGGTTTCTCGTTTACTGTACGAATCACAGAAAGCATTGAAAAATAAATTACATACACGACACGATAATGTTACAGTTCACAATTAAGAACACAATAAGCTTGGTAGCTATAATTTACTATAGACTGCGCAATTCAAGGGAGTCAGTCAGCACTCATTACATATGAAAGTAGTAGCATGGTTTTAAAGGTGCCTTTTCCCCAATAAAAACGATTCCTTTTTTGTTGAGATCCGATTTGTCAGTCTTGAGAAAACTAGGAAAGAAACTATATGCAAATCAAGCTGGAAGCGCACTTGCGGCATGTCAATGCATTTGGAAGAAGCAGTCCATATGCATGGATACTCCCCTGTACACTACCATATGTTTATTCATAACTGGTACATTGGATCTCTACAAAAAAGGTAATTTGGGGACAAGCGCCTATAGTGCCATACCACTGCTGTCATATTTAAAGGGAACCTGTCATCCCCCCAGGCGTTTGTAACTGAAAGAGCCACGTTGTGCAGCACTAATGCTGCTTTCTGAAAAGGTGGCTCTTTTAGTTCTGGTTCCTGGCACTGCTGAAATAATCATTTTTGAAATTCGTCCCTCATACGTCGAAATCGCCACGGGGCAGGTCTTTCCCCCCTAATCCAGACGCACCACAGCCATCAGTCATGGCCTCTGCGCGCCGGTCGCCACCTCCTCTTCCTTCATTAGCATTCCTGGCACCTGCGCAGTTATTTTTTTTCGGGCATGCACAGTTGCGCTGCCCTTCGAACTTACAACACAGGCGCCGGGGACGCTAATGAAGGAAGAGGAGGTGGCGTCCGGCGCGCAGAGGCCATGAGTGATGGCTGTCGTGTGTCTGGATTAGGGGGAAAGACCTGCCCCGTGGCGATTTCGAGGTATGAGGGACAAATTTCAAAAATGATTATTTCAGCAGTGCCAGGGACCACAACTAAAAGTGCCACCTTGTCAGAATGCAGCATTAGTGCTGCACAATGTGGCTCTTTTAGTTACAAATGCCTGGGGGGGTGACAGGTTCCCTTGAAAACTTTGCTGACAAGTTTCATGGGGCAGCCAACCTACCATTACATGCCCTTCGCAAATTTCTCCCAGGCTAAAGTCTCACGAGACCATCCTAGTACATCTTTATGATGTTCCCTAGTCTTGCTCCTCTTTTTAGCTGTTCATCTCTCCTTGGGTAACATAACTCTAGCTTTACCACAGTGCACTGATCTTAGCACCCAGGATCCCTAAGGACTCCAAGGAAGCCCTTGAACATTATTTCCCCAGGTACACCTTTACTTGTCCCAATCTCAAACCCACTAACCCCTTACAATTAACAAGCCTGCTCAGGCTCTCACCCTTTGACCTCATTATGGGCAAACCTAGGTCTAATAGGGGCAGACAAAGTAGAGGGGCCCTGTGCAAAAACTGTATATGGTCCCCTCTTATCTCATAACTCATCAACTCATCATAAAGGACCTAATTATTTTTCTCCAAAAATCTAACAGTACTTGTGAGTAGTGTTGAGCGATACCGTCCGATACTTGAAAGTATCGGTATCGGAAAGTATCGGCCGATACCGGCAAAGTATCGGATCTAATCCGATACCGATACCCGATACCAATACAAGTCAATGGGACTCAAGTATCGGACGGTATTCCTGATGGTTCCCAGGGTCTGAAGGAGAGGAAACTCTCCTTCAGGCCCTGGGATCCATATTAATGTGTAAAAGAAAGAATTAAAATAAAAAATATTGCTATACTCACCTCTCCTACGCAGCCTGGACCTCACCGAGGGAACCGGCAGCGTTCTTTGCTTAAAATGCGCGTGTTTACTTCCTTCCGTGACGTCACGGCTTGTGATTGGTTGCATGCCGCCCATGTGACCGCGACGCGACCAATCACAGCAAGCCGTGACGTAATTTCAGGTCCTGAATGCCTAATTCTGCATTCAGGACCTGAAAATTACGTCACGGCTTGCTGTGATTGGTCGCGTCGCGGTCACATGGGCGGCACGCAACCAATCACAAGCCGTGACGTAATTTTAAAATGCGTGACGTCACGGCTTGTGATTGGTCGCGTCGCCCATGTGACCGCGATGCGACCAATCACAAGCCGGAACGTAATTTTAAAATCCTGAATGCCTAGAATTAGGCATTCAGGACCTGAAAATTACGTCACGGCTTGCTGTGATTGGTTGCGTCGCGGCCACATGGGCGGCACGCGACCAATCACAAGCCGTGACGTCACGGGAGGCAGGAAACGCGCGCATTTTAAGCAAAGGACGCTGCCGGTTCCCTCGGTGAGGTCCAGGCTGCGTCGGAGAGGTGAGTATAGCAATATTTTTTATTTTAATTCTTTATTTTACACATTAATGTTGTTTCGATACCGATACCCGATACCACAAAAGTATCGGATCTCGGTATCGGAATTCCGATACCCGCAAGTATCGGCCGATACCCGATACTTGCGGTATCGGAATGCTCAACACTACTTGTGAGCCGTGAACGTTATTTGCTTATGCCCTTTTGTTGCAAGTTAATTGATAGTAGACACAGGGGCATGTGAAAGTTTGTGCTCCCCTGGTCAAAATTACTGTTATTGTGAACAGTTAAGCAAGTTAAAGATGAACTGATCTCTAAAATACCTAATGTTGAACACACATTTACTGTGTATTTTAGGCAAAAATAAATTGTCATTTACGGTATTTCATTTTTAAAATGGGCAAATGCAAAACTTTGAGCACCCTTGGAGATTGGTTTGCTCAGATAACTTTGACCAAGGTTTTGGACCTTAATTAGTTTGTTAGGGTTATGGCTTGTTCACTATCATCGTTAGGAAAGTCTAGGTGATGCAAATTTCTCAGCTGTGTAAAAACCCAGCCTCCTCTAACCTTGTGTCAAAACACAACAGCCATGAGTTTTTCTAAGTGGCTGCCTGGCACTTTGAAAATGAAAATGATGGAGGCCCATAAAGCATGAGCATGACAAGGTTATAAGAAGATAGCAAAGTGTTTTCTAGTTGGTCTTCCCTCAGTTTGAATTGTAATTAAGAAATGGCAGTTAACAGGAACACTGAAGGGCAAGAGAGGTCTGGAAGACCAAGAAAAATTTCAGTGACAGCTGCTCGTAGGGTTGTTAGACAGGCAAATCAGAATCCCTGCTTGATGGCAAAAGTAATTTAGAAAGATTTAGTAGACTCTGGAGTTGTGGTAGATTGTTCAAAAGAAAACATCACCATAAAATTTAGTGTCAAAAGTATGCAAAAGAACATCTAAACAAGCCTAATCAAGTATGGAACTCTTCAAATCGAGCTCATTGACCACAATGATCAAAGGTGTGTGTGTGGAGAAAAAAAGGAACAGAATTTAAGGAATATAACATCTTGGCAACCGTTAAGCATGAGGGTGGATCAATCATTCTTTGGTGTTGTGTTGCAGCCAATGGAACCATGAACATTTACGGGTAGAGGGAGGAATAGATTAAAAGAAATTTCAACAAATTCCTCATGCAAACGAAACACCATCTGTAAAAAAGCTGACGTTGAAAAGAGGATGGTTTCTACAAATGGATAATAATAATCAAAATCCACAACAGACTACATCTAAAGGCAAAAGGCATAAAATGAAGGTTTTACAATGGCCCTCACAGTCCCCTTATCTGAATATCATTGAAAATCTGTGGCTAGACCTCAAAAGAGCAGTGCATGCAATATGACCCAGGAATCTCACAGAACTGAAAGATTTGTCCAAGGACAAATGGATGAAAATTCTTCAAACAAGTATTGAATGACGCTTGGTTGGCTACAAAAAGCGTTTACAAGATGTGTTGCTTTCAAAAGGGGGTGCCACTAGGTGCTAACCACTCAGAATGTCCAGACTTTTGCATTGTCTCATTTTCCTTTTTGTAATTTTTAAAATGCAAAAGATGAAAATATATACATGTATATTTTTGCCTAAAATACAATGGAAATTCATCTTTAGGCCTTTTAGAGATCATTTAATCTTCAACTTGCTTGACTGTTCACAATAACAGTAATTTTGACCAGAGGTGCCAAAACTTTTACATGCCACTGTAGATGCTTTAATGACAAAGGCACCTAAGCTATTGGGCCCCTGTGCAGCTGCACAGGATGCACCAATGTTATGTCCGTCCATGAGTTACATAGGCCAGTTCAGGTTCTCCAAACACCTCAAGAGGTCAAAGTTCTGGGCATCCTTATTTGGGGCAATGAGTGAGAATGAGTCTTCCTACAGGTGTTCTTCCATTCAAATTGATTATATTCACATTACGCTTACGTAACATACATGGACACACGGACAAGGATATCATCAGTACTGGTTTTTCCAGTACCAGTAATTCAGGACATGTGAAGGAGGCCATACTGATCGGCTGAGATTTAAAGTTATGACAACCTTCACTAAGAACGCATGTAATCTGCACGACTGTATCAATGATAAGTCAAAACTGCCGTATCAAAGACGTGATAAAAAACGCATGTAAAAAACGTAGTCAAAAACGTAATGAAAAAAGTGCAAGTAACCTTACTTACCTATTTCAACGTGCACACGTTGAGTATTCGGTGAGTTTTTTTTACCTTCTACGTCACCACTTCTGTATTTTTTACCCTCTCCTGGTTTTGACTTAGAAATACTGAGGTAAAAAAATCTTATCAAATTCTTAATGTGCATGTTGCCTAATAGGTGCAGAAATGCTGCAGAAAATCTGCAACATCAAAAACTCATCGTGGGAAAGAAGCCTTTCTTAGGAGTATTGGGAGCAGATCTGCTCAAGGAAAGTCTTAAAAATCTGTGTGTTCACGCCTTTGAGGATATGTACACATGCCGTCAGATAGGTAAACTAGCCAGTTTTTCAATGGGAAGATATTTCAGGAAACCCTGGTGTTTTTTTTTTTTCCTTGAAACACCTTATTTAGTGAGATTTATATGGTTGTTTCTTGAGCGCTTTTTCAATGCTTTTTGTTTCCCTTCCTTTATAGTTTTTTTAGTCTTTATAGTGACATTTTGGATATTTGTTTTTTAAATCCATTCAACATTTAAGAAACCGACTAGCTTTTTTTGCCGTAAAACTACTGGAAAAACGCTGAAATAGATTCCAGGCATCTTTTGAGCCTTCCTACTGACTTGTATTACATAGTAATACAACATAGACATATACCTTGAAAAAGGCCATCACGCCGAAATGCGCGTCGGGGCGGGTGCACTCGGTGGGTGTTTGATTCCCTAACCTGCTCAGGTAATTATTCATTTAATCACATTAATTTGATATGAATTGATTGTATTGAAAATGTATACCTGTGATTGCGTATAATAGGGTTGGACTTGTAATATATTATATATGGTTGGATTCACACTGCCAGTACTTCACAGGCTGTGATACCCATCCAATTTATGCTTACATTGTCACCCATGGATGTGCACCCTTGCGTTTCCTGCATGTGCAGCATGGCATGAACCTTGTTTTCCTATGCTCTATACCCTGGAAATATTTAATAAAGTTTTTCATTTTTTATAATCTTGGGTGTTGTTTGATCGCTTTTTGCTGCGGTTTGTGTATTAATGAGTTGCGATTACCCCAATACTGTCCATGATATAACCCATAATAAATATAGAATTTTACCCTCATACTTAAAAATAGATGGTATGGGTATGTGTTCAATGAAGTTGTTATGATATATGTATATATATCAGAAATTAAGAGACCACTGCAAAATGTTCAGTTTATCTGATTTTTCTCTTTATAGGTATATTTTTGAGTAAAATGTAAATTGTTCATTAATTCTATGAACTTCTGATAACATGTCTCCGAATTTCCAAGCAATAATTTTTTTATTCTTTTCTGAAAAGGAGAAATGGTCAAAATAAAAACCCAGTGCTTTGAGACCTCAAATAATGCAAAGAAAACAAGTTCATAATCATTTAGAAACAACAATACTTTTAGTTTTAACTCAGGAAGAGTTCAGAAATCAATATTTTGAGGAATAACCATGATTTTTAATCACAGCTTTCATGCGTCTTTGCATGCTTTCCACCAGTCTTTCATAACGCTCCTGGCACAAACATTTAAGCAGTTCTTCTTTGTTTGATGGCTTTTGACTATCCATCATCCTCTTGATTACATTCCAGAGGTTTTCAATGGGGTTCAGGTCTGGAGATTGGGCTGCCCATGACAGGGTTTTGATCTTAATTTTTGCCAGAGCTGTATATATTGTAAGATAGCACTCGCTGAATGTGTTGGAGGACACTCACTTGGCAGCGGTATTAAGGCACGCAGGAACAATTTCACTTAAATTCAGTTCACTTAAATTCAGTTTATTTACAGAGCATAAACCACATAAAATACAGTTAATTTCATTACATCAATGGAACCTGTTATGACAACCAGTCATATAGCCCAATAGCAGATACACTTTGCTACAACCCCCTTGTCCGAGGTTACCTTCCAGGAGCTCCGCTCCACACGCTGACTTCTTGTCAGTCCAGGCTTCCAGGGGAACTGCCTTACTGGGATCACTGACCCGTACTCTGACTTGCTGGACAAGCTCCAACTCGTCAATTCCAGACCCTCAGAAGGACAGTAGCTTTCCCCAACTTAGACAGCCGTTATGGACTCTGCAGGCACATGTCTTCCTACATGTGCTATCCAGGAAACCTGTCCTTCCAACACAGAGACCATGTGACCAAACAGTCTCATTATATCCCATGAGACACACCCACTGATGGGAGATAGGTGGTTAACCAGATCCGCCCAGCTCTCCGGCTAACATGCAAACCCAGCCCCTTATAAATTAAACAAGGCACGTGTAACAACAGGTCCCAGAGCAACATTCCAGGCTTACAGCGTGGAGGACCCCTGCCTCTGCGACACATACCAACCATTCACAATAACACCGGTCACTGTCTCACAATATATATTTTTTTTAATGTTTAGTTATTGCTTTTGATGTTTGGTGTTAGTAGTTCTGCTCCTAATCTCACCTGAAAAATCCAGTCGTGAGTGCATACTTTCAATCAGCCTTGCTTTAAATAAGTGTATACAGTTATACATTAAGGTTCATGAGATTATTATTATTATTATTATTGTTTATTTATATAGCACCATTAATTCCATGGTGCTGTACATGAGAAGGGGTTACATCAAAATACAAATATCACTTACAGTAAACAAAACTAACAATGACAGACTGGTACAGCGGGAAGAGGACCCTGCCCTTGCGGGCTTACAATCTACAGGATTGTGGGGAAGGAGACAGTAGGTCAAGGGTTGCAGTAGCTCCAGTGGTGTTGAGGTGGCCGTGTAGTCTTTACAGGCTGTAAGCTTCTTTGAAGAGATGGGTTTTCAGGTTTCTTTTGAAGGATCCAAAAGTAGTGGATAACCGGATGTGTTGGGGCACTGAATTCCAGAGGATGGGTGATATTCGGGAGAAGTCTTGGATGCGATAAAGCCTCATTCCTCCACAATGCCTGCCCCCCTGCTCAAATTGTATAGAAATGAAACGTGGACCTACAAGGAAGTGATAAATTACACTCCGCACTATTTCTGTGATGAATAACATTCATTGACTTTGTACTGGAGTCCCTGAGGGAATGTAACTAACACAGAGCAGGCCTGTAACCCACTGAGACTTCCTCACAGCTCTGCATGAAAACAGAGGGAACCTCAGGCCTCCTCCTTAGCTCTATTTCCAGAGCAGACAACCCTCCACCACCAGCCCCCAAAATCCCCCCTTCTTGTTTTATAAAAAGCCCTATTAAACACAGTAAAAGGATTATAGGACAGTCCGGCCTAGTGTCACGACCTCTCTGTTAGAAGCCTGTTCTTTGTATTCAGCCAAACAGCATTTCACTGACTGTTGAGGGAACAAGCTACTTTTCTTACTTTTCTTCTTTTATTTTAAGGGCAAATGTTAAAATACACTATTGGTTTTAATAAATAAAGTCAAATCTTTCCTTCTCGCAAACCAACAAGTGCATCTAGCTGCAGGGTACCTGCTCCCTGATTACCAAAAGGTTGCTTTTATTACTGTTTTCAACTTTTTTTCACCTTTCCCCCACACCAATCCTCAGTCAGTCTTGTTTCTATTATTTTTTTTCCTGCCCCCCCCCCCCCCCCTTTTCCGTTTTTCTCTTCATATCGCGCTTTCCCTTCGGTGACTAATTTTTTTTTGTATATTTCTCACAATAACTAAACCCAGTCACAGCTGCCATAGCAACCAGATATAATGTTCGACGTCGCTGAAGTATCTTATCGAAAATAACCAAAAGAGGGCTTTTTTTATTTTAGGCAGATTGTTTGTGGACTCTTCACGAGCCCGAGCTGTAATGAAAATAAACAGGATTTTATTTATTTGTTTGCGTATGGACGGTTGACTCCCGTGGGGAATGGATATGGAGATTACCATGTTACAACGGAGCATTAAAGGTGACAAAACCGCATAGACTTAAACTCTGACATTTTAATAATACGCAGCTTTGCATTCTCCTTTTATGTTATAGGCTTTCTTTAACATGCTTTGAAACGAAATACAGAAATGCTATTTGTAGCTGCCGAGAAGGTCAGCTTTACAGGAAGAACTATTAAAACCATAATTTTAAGAAAAATAATGAAAGTTTTTCGTTTTCTCTCCGTTGCTGGTCTCTTCATATCATTCTATGCCAGTGACCAGTGTTGAATCTATTGGGAATGCTGACATTTGAAATGAAAGAGACATACAGTGAGGCTGCCATGTTCTCCAGTCCTGCCCAGAGGATACAATGTCCAGTCTATTAATATCATAATTGGTATTTTGTGCCAAATCACAGGGAAACTCCCCAGAGATGACAAGAATAAGGGTCATAAAGTATTTTCAATTTTGGTTGCACATCGAATCAATGAGAATGACACCCATGTGAGGGATGGAGTTGTGATATATTTTCTTGAAAACTGTGGTGGTCAAGTGGCATAATGGAAAAAAAATGGGGACCTATCATTTGCCATGTCTGAAGTTGGATAGGTTGGGATCTGGTTGGGAACTAGTGATGAGCGAGTATACTCGTTGCTCGGGCTTTCCCGAGCACACTCGGGTGGTCTCCAAGTATTTGTTAGTGCTCGGAGATTTAGTTTTTGTCCCCGCAGCTGCATGATTTACGGCTGCTAGACAGGCTGAATACATGTGGGGGTTGCCTGTTTGTTAGGGAATTCCCACATGTATTCAGGCTGTCCAACAACCATAAATCATGCAGCTGCGGTGAGGAAAACTAAATCTCCGAGCACTAATGAATACTCGGAGACCACCCTAGCGTGCTCGGGAAAACCCGAACAACGAGTATACTCGCTCATCACTACTGAGAACCATACGGACTGCTTAAAAAATAGAAGAGCTCAGATGAGCACTCTGCCTATTTGTTTCTTGCTCATTCTGCTCTGCTTCCCTTGAAGAACGGAGCAGGCTGTGTATGGATTCATGGAATGTCAAACATACAGCGGGGTCTAAGGGGTAATGTCTCTCTTTGTGGAGAGTGACATGCCAGTGTAAGGAGACTCATAGGCCATGTAATGCTCCTCTGGGATATTAAATGTTGCAAATTGTCTCATCCGAGATGAAGAGGACTTCAACTCTAGAACCACGTATTGGGGCAGCAAACCTAAAAGTTAATATTGCCCCTTTAACGAGCTTTGCCACATGACTTAGGGTGACACATTGAGGAGGGGCAACACTCCCCGAAACATGTCTGCAAGCAGAAATTCATGTGGCAAGGCTCGTTATAGGAGAGATATTGACTTTTAGGATTGCTACATCCAATAAGTGTCACTAGACTTCAAGTCCTCTTCCTCTGCTGTTCAAGAAGGACTGAGTGGACCAAAAGGCAATTCAAGGTGTACTGAACACAGCTGAGTACTGCACTCCCTTTGTTTTAGTGATCAATGGGGTCTGACCTTCCAGACCTTCGGCAATCAAAATTTCTGACATGTTACTTTGACATGCTAGAAGTTTATTATTAAGATAGATACTCTTTAACTCTTATCAAGATGGGTTTTAATAATCTGGAAGTAAAGCAGAATTCTGCCATTTTACTGACTGCCTATGGACATAATGAGTAGATAAAAATGCAAAAGCCCTGATTCAGCAAAGCAATTTTGCTAGAATTCTGTCATAAATTGCTTTGAAAAGTCACAATTTTTCAGCGCAACTCATAATTGTGCAAAAATATTGGGACTTAAGGCGATTTCATGCCATTTTGATGGAGCTGGGTCTTTCAATAATTAGGAGGGATTTGGCATCACTTAATTAGAAATTATGCTGAAACATTGCCCAAAGAATTGTATATCACTCTTATGATCTCCTCCTACTCTACATTCTGCCCAGCTTGTTCAACATGATTGATTAATTCTAAGAGTCTGTGACAAAGTCAATGTCAAAGTGCTGGAAGGTAGGAGATACGTTTCACTGAGGCTACTAGCTTCAGTGATTTGAAACCCAGAAGTTTGCTCCAGCACTCTACATGTTGACAGAGATTAATTGGCCATTTTAAAGCCTGGGTTTTTGTGGACAACTATAGATTGGATGGGAGGTTGTCCATCTTATCTCCACCACAGGGTGTGGTCTGGGATTTAAATAGTTGGCCTTCATTCAGTGTTCAGTGGGTCTAGAGCCAGCAGCTCCAGAGAAGTGATTTTGTGTTAAACTGAAATGAATCCAGTTATTATATTCTGAGAGGGCGGATCCCCACAGTTGAAGAGACTGTATACCATTTTGTTTTGTTTTTCTGTTTTCCCCAAAGGGTCGTGTTTATTTTCACTTCGCGCTGGGTTATGACGCATGTATAATAAATTAGTGGAAGATTTAAATAGGCAGTGCACCTGTGTCTACCTTGGTGTGCATTCGAGTCAGCCAATCTACCACAGTGATATTATGACACTTGTGTAGATATTTTATAGATGTTTAGATCTCATTTGGGACTAAACCCTACTTGGTATCTCCCCTTCTCTTAAGTTAGATACTAGGAAGTAGAAATCTTGTTTTTGTGGAGTCCACATAAATGTGTATTTACTTGGTCACGTTATTCATCCCTATGGTCACCATGTACAGTAATGCTAAATATCTCCAAATTGTTTGCAGCTTCTCTCATTGATGGTGTCAACAACTGGTCCCTTGGCAGTTACTGAGGCTGCTTTATTTTTGGAAAGGGTTGCCAAGAAGGAACAAGCTTTATATCACAATGGCTTTCTTCTTCAAAATGGGCACAAGGTGAAAAATCTCAAACTCTGTATGAGTTTTGCTTTGTCACACAAAAGAGCCAGCTTCCCCTAGGACATTATCCTGGCATGAACTCTAGATGCATGCGTCTGGGTCATTTACATAGTCAGATACAACATTGTCAGTGGAACAATGACATCATGTAGAATGACCCTGGTGACTTCCTCTTTAAAAAGAGCTTCTGAAAGATAATCAATATAATTTGTAATTAATGATGATAACCACTGTAATATTTGACAATAATGGCTTAATTAGTATGTTGTAATACTGGACAATTTAAGAGTTTGCCTTGAGGATAATCTCTTGTGTTGGAGTTGTAATGAGCAGAGACGAAAGAAGTCAGCATAGATCAGATCTCTGCACATAATACAGGAGAAAAAATACGATTTATAAAGGGGATTTTACAAGTGCCAATATTATGTGTTCATAATGTCAAATTTCCCTAATTATATGGCCTTTGTCAACCTTCAAAATAACATATACGGTAACACATTTTTGCAATAGGTAGTTTAGAGATTAGAGTATTTCTACCTAGCTGGTGATCCAGGGTGGTTTTAGAGGTGAATATCTAATATTTATGGGGGTCGTGCTGAGTAGTGAAAAGGTAAATTTTGCAATCTATTGCAGTTACATGTACCTATAAAAAAAATCTCTGGGTTTCTGATATAATATTTAATTTCCCCTAAAAATATTTATAGGTTAATGAGATGATAATATTTAGCCTTCCTGAAATTATCACTAGTGGGAGCTGTGGAATTTATAAAAAGCCATTCCCATTGTACTCATTAAACTAAAGGGTATTTTGATATTAGTGAGACGGAATATCGCTTACTGAACACTGAGAGTCTGACCTCTAGGAACACCAGCGATTCTGACACTGAAGAAATAGGAGCACTGATTCAGTGTTGCATCGCTTTCAGACTTTTTATGTGCATAGGTGCATTTCTGGCCACTTGTTGCAAGTGAATGAGGTCGACTTCTGTCCAGCACCAGGTAAAGGAGAGCGCCTTTATTCAGGAAAAATCAATGAACCGGCAGCAGTACTGAAACAGTGTTGTGGAACCTTCAATTTTAGGATTGGTGGAGATCCTAATATGTTCTCTTATTTTTGCTTGTTCACCTCTTATAATTTTTTGCGTTGCTGCTGCGGCCAAAAAATCTATTTCTGGGGTCAGCTTTTTATGTCTGCATCAAAGTCTGGGAGCCGGCATATGACATAACTATACATCACATGTTGATAAAGGTTTGAAGAGTAACTAAACTTTCCTCCTGATTTTTGATATAGGAATGATATATATCTTGGTACCGTGTTAGCCAGTAGATAGAAAAATATTTTTCTCCTGATTTTTCACATTTAGCAGCCACTTGAACTGCCTAGAGATCGGTGGAGATCTGGGTCCTGAAACCACCACTGATCACACAATGGACCCTTGAGAAGGTGCAGCTCAGCAGGCAAAAGAGCAAAGATCCCGGATGAGCGTGCACATGGACCAGAGTAAGGATGAAATATAAAACATAAGGTGGGCAGCCTATGCTTTCTATTGACTCCTCACCCTGCTCTGTGTGCTGGATCATACAAGAGTTGTGCACTTCTGTCTGCTGATCTGTCCACTCCTGTCTGCTGATCTGTGCACTGTTGTCTGCTGAGCTGTGCACTCCTGTCTGCTGAGCTGTCCACTCCTGTCTGCTGAGCTGTCCACTCCTGTCTGCTGAGCTGTCCACTCCTGTCTGCTGAGCTGTCCACTCCTGTCTGCTGAGCTGTGCACTCCTGTCTGCTGACCTGTGCACTCCTGTCTGCTGAGCTGTGCACTCCTGTCTGATGATCTGTGCACTGTTGTGTCCTGAGCTGTGCACTCCTGTCTGCTGAGCTGTGCACTCCTGTCTGCTAAGCTGTGCACTCCTGTCTGCTGAGCTGTGCACTCCTGTCTGCTGATCTCTGCACTCCTGTCTGCTGATCCCTGCACTCCTATCTGCTGATCTCTGCACTCCTGTCTGCTGATCTCTGCACTCCTGTCTGCTGATCTGTGCACTACTGTCTGCTGAGCTGTGCACTCCTGTCTGCTGAGCTGTGCACTCCTGTCTGCTGAGCTGTGCACTCCTGTCTGCTGAGCTGTGCACTCCTGTCTACTGATCTGTGCACTCCTGTCTGCTGATCTGTGCACTCCTGTCTGCTGATCTGTGCACTCTTGTCTGTTGATCTGTGCTCTCCTGTCTACTGAGCTGTGTACTTCTGTCTACAGATCTGTACACTCCTGTCTGCTGATCTGTGCACTCCTGTCTGCTGAACTGTGTACTCCTGTTTGCTGAGCTATGCACTCCTGTCTGCTGATCTCTGCACTCCTGTCTGCTGATCTGTACACTTCTGTCTGCTGATCTCTGCACTCCTATCTGCTGATCTGTGCACTCCTGTCTGCTGATCTCTGTACTCCTGTCTGCTGATCTGTGCACTCCTGTCTGCTGATCTCTGCACTCCTGTCTGCTGATCTGTGCACTCCTGTCTGCTGAGCTGTGCACTCCTGCCTGCTGAGCTGTGCACTCCTGTCTGCTGTGCTATTCACTCCTGTCTGCAGAGCTGTGCTCTCCTGTCTGCTGATCTGTACACTTCTGACTGCTGAGCTTTACACTCCTTCTGCTGAGCAGCACGATTCTTGGATGTCTATTAGATGATTGCATTCAGATCGTCGTGGGTCTGGTCCCTGAGACTGCCACCAATCTGTAGGCAATTCAAGTACTTATTAAATCTAAAAAATCAAGAAGACAGTTTTGCTACTCTTTATACATGAAAGGCATGTAATGTCCCTAAACTTAGTTGGCAGACTGACATGCCATGTTTTTGTCCATGTTCAAGGACTCTTCACGGGAATTGGGATCTGACTTTAATGACCATCACTCTTGGACAGGGCCAGTACTATGGGTGGGCAAAAGTAAAGTTGGGCACTGTCTACAGCGTAATATTAATGACAATAAGTTTAATTTCTATATCACCAACATATTCCACAACACTTTACAATTCAGAGGAAACATGTACAAATAAAAATTACAGAGGGACATATAATTCAATACATACCAATAAGAGTGAGGGCCCTGCTCATAAGCTAAAAATCTAAGAGGAAATAGGGGGGACACAGTAGGTAAAAAACTGCTTGTAATGTGTGGTCCAGCCATCAATTCAAGTAACGCTTCAAGAGCTAGTCGACAGCCAGTCTCTGTACAAGTACAGATGCAAAGTGCTAGTAAGTGCATGGAGGGGGTAGAAACAGATAAGATGAGGGACCAGATTCTGGGGCAACAGGGAATAGTTAGATCAGTGAGGTGAGATGATAGGCCAGTCTATAGAAATGTTTTTAGAGCATGCTTAAACCTGTGGATACTGGGAATTAATCGGATTATCCAGGATATTGCATTCCAGAAAACTCATGCAACACAAGAGAAGTCCTGGAGACAGGAGTATGATGTCCAGATTATAGTCGACTATGAGATGGACTGTTTTGCATGATTACTAATTACCGGTGTATATACAGCTCAGGCAAAAATTAAGAGACCACTGCAAAATGTTCAGTTTGTCTGATTTTTCTCTTGATAGGTATATTTTTGAGTAAAATATAAATTGTTCATATATTCTATAAACTACTGACAACATGTCTCCGAATTTCCAAGCAATACATTTTGCATCTTTTTTTGAAAAGGAGAAATAGGCAAAATTAGAAAAAAAACCCCAGTGCTTTCAGACCTCAAATAATGCAAAGAGAACAAGTTCATAATCATTTAGAAACAACAATACTTTTGTTTTAACTCAGGAAGAGTTCAGAAATCAATATTTTGTGGAATAACCATGATTTTAATCACAGCTTTCATGCGTCTTGGCATGCTTTCCACCATTCTTTCACACTGCTCCTGGTACGAAAATTTAAGCAGTTCTTCTTGGTTTGATGGCTTGGGACTATCCATCCTCTTGATTACATTCCAGAGGTTTTCAATTGAATTCAGGTCTGGAGATTGGGTTGCCCACGACAGGGTTTTGATGTGGTGGTCTCTTAATTTTTGCCAGAGCTATATATAGCGAGAGAGACAGCTAGCTTACACCACAGTCTTCTGAAGAAGCCACTGCCTAGTAGCAACAGGCGTTGGGCATTCCTTTGCCACAGCTATTTTTTTAGGCAGTTCTTGATGTGGCACCCCAGGGTCCTGGTTGTCACAGTAGCATTGCTTTCCTCACAGGGAGAGTGATGTTAGGTTTGGAGGCAAGAAGGGATAACTGTAACCAGGTAAACACAAGCATGCACACTTTAGGCCACCAGGGGGAGCTTTTGATCCTATTTACTAGGTGACTCCCCATATATAAGGTAGTTTTGGAGGGAAAGCTTAGTACAGTTCTTGTCAGGAAACAGACTGGATCAGTCTAAGGCAGAAGAGGGTTTACGGAGCTGTGTTGCTGCAGTGCAGCAGCTCCCGGAAAGAGACATACAGAAAGCCGAATATCTTGCAGTGAGCGTGAAGGAGAGCATAGTACAGGAGAGGATACCAGGGGAAGACCAGCCCCAAGCAGGCTGCCTCCTTCTGCGGTACAGATCACCAGTAGATGGAACACCGAGGTTGTAAGGACTCTCTACGACTTACAGCAGAGGCCGGCAGTACAGCTGAACTTCATGTTACCTGTCTGCCTTAATACCCAGGAGACAGAGTGACACCTTTAGAGCCCGGGGCATGCTAGAGTCCCTATAAACAGACTCAAGTCACCAGTCATACGGGTTATGTCCTATGCGGGGGACAGAGAGAGAGAGAACATCTGTGAGGACCTTATCTAAAGCCATAGGCAGTAAGGGATTACAATATCACGGCGCTAGAGGAAGGTTTTGATTTCCACCTGGATAAGGGGACTCCTAACTTGCCTCCAAGCCGGCTGGACCCTGCCTGCCCTGTGATCTGGTGCCCTGGACTGTGACTGCCTGAAGACTTCAGTAAACAAGGTAAAGAGACTGCAAACCTGTGTCCTCATTCTTTACTGCACCATTCACCATTTTCCATCTACACACCGGGAGCCCTGGGGATACACTTCACCTGTAGGAAGTTATACCAGCTAGCTGCCATAACATCACCCCAGAGGACCCCTTAAAGCAGGGTCGGTCCCCACTGACCGAATACCACAGGTGGCGTCACAAATAGTGTTGAGCATTCCGATACTGCAAGTATCGGGTATCGGCCGATACTTGCTGTATCGGAATTTCCGATACCGAGATCCGATACTTTTGTGGTATCGGGTATCGGGTATCGCAACAACATTAATGTAATAATGTGTAAAAAAGAGAATTAAAATAAAAAATATCGCTATACTCACCTGTCCGACGCAGCCGGGACCTCAGCGAGGGAACCGGCAGCGTTGTTTGTTTAAATTTCGCGCTTTTACTTGGTTACGTGAAGTCCCGGCTTGTGATTGGTCAGGGCGGCCATGTTGCCGGGACGCGGACCAATCACAGCAAGCCGTGACGAAATTACGTCACGGCTTGCTGTGATTGGTCCGCGTCCCGGCAACATGGCCGCCATTAACCAATCACAAGCCGTGACGTCACGGGAGGCTGGACATGCGCGTATTTTGAAAAGCGCGCGTGTCCAGCCTCCAGTGACGTCCCGGCAACATGGCCGCCATTAACCAATCACAAGCCGGGACGTCACGGGAGGCTGGACATGCGCGTATTTTGAAAAGCGCGCGTGTCCAGCCTCCCGTGACGTCACGGCTTGTGATTGGTTAATGGCGGCCATCAGGGGCGTAACTACCGCGGTCGCAGGGGTCGCAATTGCGACGGGGCCCGCAGTGCTTAGGGGCCCACCCAGTCCAGCAGACTGGGCGGGCTCCTAAGAACTCTAAGCTACAAAATGGGCCGCCGGCCCTTTAAATAATTCTTCCTTACAGGCCCTGCTGCGCGTGCACTCGCGATCACGGGTGGGACTGCACTTGACCCGCAGCAGAGCCCCTCCACCGCAGAGAGCCGCACACCACTACTATAGCTGCCACTGCTCTGTGCGCACAGGACCTGTGATGAGGTCACAGGAGGGGAGGAGTTGGAGTCACATGATCAAGGGCTTCCGTGTAGTGCAGGACAGTAGTGCAGTGCTGTTTGTCATCATCATGCTGGAGGAGGGTAAGCTTTTGTGTGAGGTCAGGAGGGGTTTGTGTGGATGTAGCAGAGCAGTGTGTGTATGAGGTGTACGGAGCGGAGCCGGGTGTGTATGAGGTGTACGGAGCAGAGCTGGGTGTGCATGAGGTGTACGGAGCGGAGCCGGGTGTGTATGAGGTGTACGGAGCAGAGCTGGGTGTGCATGAGGTGTACGGAGCAGAGCCGGGTGTGTATGAGGTGTACGGAGCGGAGCCGGGTGTGTATGAGGTGTACGGAGCGGAGCCGGGTGTGTATGAGGTGTACGGAGCAGAGCTGGGTGTGCATGAGGTGTACGGAGCAGAGCCGGGTGTGTATGAGGTGTACGGAGCGGAGCCGGGTGTGTATGAGGTGTACGGAGCGGAGCCGGGTGTGTATGAGGTGTACGGAGCAGAGCTGGGTGTGCATGAGGTGTACGGAGCAGAGCCGGGTGTGTATGAGGTGTACGGAGCGGAGCCGGGTGTGTATGAGGTGTACGGAGCAGAGCTGGGTGTGCATGAGGTGTACGGAGCAGAGCCGGGTGTGTATGAGGTGTACGGAGCGGAGCCGGGTGTGTATGAGGTGTACGGAGCAGAGCTGGGTGTGCATGAGGTGTACGGAGCAGAGCTGGGTGTGCATGAGGTGTACGGAGCAGAGCTGGGTGTGCATGAGGTGTACGGAGCAGAGCCGGGTGTGTATGAGGTGTACGGAGCGGAGCCGGGTGTGTATGAGGTGTACGGAGCAGAGCCGGGTGTGCATGAGGTGTACGGAGCAGAGCTGGGTGTGCATGAGGTGTACGGAGCAGAGCTGGGTGTGCATGAGGTGTACAGAGCGGAGCCGGGTGTGTATGAGGTGTACGGAGCGGAGCCGGGTGTGCATGAGGTGTACAGAGCAGAGCCGGGTGTGCATGAGGTGTACGGAGCAGAGCTGGGTGTGTATGAGGTGTACGGAGCAGAGCCGGGTGTGTACGGAGCGGAGCCGGGTGTGTACGAGGTGTACGGAGCGGAGCCGGGTGTGTATGAGGTGTACGGAGCGGAGCCGGGTGTGCATGAGGTGTACGGAGCAGAGCCGGGTGTGCATGAGGTGTACGGAGCAGAGCTGGGTGTGTATGAGGTGTACGGAGCAGAGCCGGGTGTGTACGGAGCGGAGCCGGGTGTGTACGAGGTGTACGGAGCGGAGCCGGGTGTGTACGAGGTGTACGGAGCGGAGCCGGGTGTGTACGAGGTGTACGGAGCGGAGCCGGGTGTGTACGAGGTGTACGGAGCGGAGCCGTGTGTGTACGAGGTGTATGGAGCGGAGCCGTGTGTGTACGAGGTGTACGGAGCGGAGCCGTGTGTGTACGAGGTGTACGGAGCGGAGCCGTGTGTGTACGAGGTGTACGGAGCGGAGCCGTGTGTGTACGAGGTGTACGGAGCGGAGCCGTGTGTGTACGAGGTGTACGGAGCGGAGTCGGGGGTGTACGGAGCGGAGTCGGGTGTGTACGAGGTGTCGCATCTCTGCTTCAGGAAAATGGCCGCCGCGATCTCCATCTGGGCACGCGCGGCATCCTGCGGCCATTTTCCTGAAGCCGCGGCCAGCAGAGCGCCGCTTCTGCGCACGCGCGGCCAAAGGAAGATGGCCGCCCCCACCGATCACCAATGAAATGTCGCACATCACGCTATTTTCACTCCCCTGTGCAGTGGATTCGGGACCTTGGGCATGCGCACACCACTACGCCACCAACGGAAAACTAAGCAAGATCTGGGGGAAGACACCACGCCCATCTGAACAGACCAGCCTGATTGACAGGCGAAAACGACTACTTTGGTAACGTATTTCGGCAGCATAGGTGGGGAATCGGGGTCCACAAAATACACTATTGCAATGCACAGCTCAGGCCCTATTTAACAGTATTTTTATCTCATACGGAAAAAACGGGGTGACAGGTTCCCTTTAAGAGAAAGCCAAAATAACCCCGGGACAGAAGGCAAGAGCAGGGGGGAGGTGCGGGACAGAGCCGCTTTAGGCTAGTTTCACACTAGCGTTAACTGCAATACGTCGCAAATGCGTCGTTTTGCCGAAAATACGCATCCAGCAAAAGTTCTTGCTGGATACGTTTTTTCGTCATAGACTAACATTAGCGACGCATTTGCGACGCATTGCCAAACGTCGCGTCCGTTTTGCGACGCTTGGGCGTGTGGTAGTGGACCGTCGGGAGAAAAAAACCTTACATGTAACGTTTTTTGCTCCCGACGGTCCACTTTTTCCGACCGCGCATGCGCGGCCGGAACTCCGCCCCCACCTCCCCGCACTTCCCCGCACCTCACAATGGGGCAGCGGATGCGTGGGAAAAATGCATCCGCTGCCCCCGTTGTGCGGCGGAGACCACACTAGCGTCGGGAACGTCGGCCCGACGCACAGCGACGGGTTGTTCCCGACGCTAGTGTGAAACTAGCCTTAGTCAGGAGAAGCTGAGGAGCTGCAGCCGGTTTACATCAGCCACCCCTGTACCAGAGAGGAGATTGTGAGTTGTGTATATGAGCTGGTATCTCTGGTGTGTGTGTGTGTGTGTGTGTGTGTGTGTGGTATCTGTAGTGTGTGTGTGATAACTGTAGTATGTGTGTGATATCTGTAGTATGATGTGTGTGTGTGTGATATCTGTAGTGTGTGTATGTGTGTGTGTGTGTGATATCTGTAGTGTGTGTATGTGTGTGTGTGTGTGTGTGTGATATCTGTAGTGTGTGTGTGTTATCTGTAGTGTGTGTGTGTGTGATATCTGTAGTATGTCTGTGTGTGTGTGATATCTGTAGTGTGTGTGTGTGATAACTGTAGTGTGTGTGTGATATCTGTAGTGTGTGTAATAACTGATGTGTGTGTGTGATATCTGTAGTATGATGTGTGTGTGTGATATCTGTAGTGTGTGTGTGTGATATCTGTAGTATGTGTGTGTGTGAGGCAGCGGCGTAACTACTACGGTCGCAGCTGCAAGCGGCTCTGGCAGGTCAGGGGGCCGTGAGTCCCCTTGAGCCTGTCTCCCTTATGCTTGTGTCCCCATGTGCCAGTCTCCCTTGCCCATTAGTCCCTGTGTGTCCCCATGTGCCTGTCTCCCTTGTCCCCTTATGCTTGTGTCCCTTGTCCCCGTGTGCCAGTCTCCCTTGCCCATTAGTCCCTGTGTGTCCCCTTGAGCCTGTCTCCCTTATGCTTGTGTCCCCGTGTGCCAGTCTCCCTTGCCCATTAGTCCCTGTGTGTCCCCATGTGCCTGTCTCCTATGTCCCCTTGTGCTTGTGTCAGTCTCCTTTGTCCCCTTGTGCTTGTGTCAGTCTCCTTTGCCCACTAGTCCCTGTGTGTCAGTCTCCCTTTCCCACTTGTCCCTGTGTGTCCCCTTGTGCTTGTATCCCTTGTCCCCTTGTGTCAGTCTCTTGCTCACTAGTCCCTATGTGTCCCCTTGTGCCTGTCTCCCTTGTCCCCTTGTGCTTGTCCCTTGTCCCCGTGTGTCAGTCTCCATTGCCCACTAGTCCCCTTGTATCAGTCTCCCTTGCCCACTATTCCCCGTGTGTCAGTCTCCATTGCCCACTAGTCCCCTTGTATCAGTCTCCCTTGCCCACTATTCCCCGTGTGTCAGTCTCCCTTGCCCACTAGTCCGTGTCCCCGTGTGCCAGTCTCTCTTGTCCACTAGTCCCCGTGTGCCCTTTGTGTCAGTCTCCCTTGCCCACTTGTGTCAGTCTCCCTTGCCCACTAGACCCCTTGTATCCTTCTCCCCTGCCTCCTAGCCCCCATGTGTCCCCTAGTGCCTGTCTTCCTTGCCCCCTTGTTCCCTCTCCTCTGCCCCCTCGTCACCATTTGCTCGTGTCTTTGTCACTGCCCCTGTATGGAGGGGCTGCATTATACTATGAGGGGGGCTGCATTGTATTCTATGGGGCTTACATTGAATTTTATGGCGGGGGGGGCCCCATTTGGAAGTTCGCACCGGGGCCCATAACTTTGTAGTTACGCCACTGGCGGCCATGTTGCCGGGACGCGGACCAATCACAGCAAGCCGTGACGTAATTTCGTCACGGCTTGCTGTGATTGGTCCGCGTCCCGGCAACATGGCGCCGTGACCAATCATAAGCCGGGACGTCACTGGAGGCTGGACACGCGCGCTTTTCAAAATACGCGCATGTCCAGCCTCCCGTGACGTCACGGCTTGTGATTGGTTAATGGCGGCCATGTTGCCGGGACGCGGACCAATCACAGCAAGCTGTGACGTAATTTCGTCACGGCTTGCTGTGATTGGTCCGCGTCCCGGCAACATGGCCGCCCTGACCAATCACAAGCCGGGACCTCACGTAACCAAGTAAAAGCGCGAATTTTAAACAAACAACGCTGCCGGTTCCCTCGCTGAGGTCCCGGCTGCGTCGGACAGGTGAGTATAGCAATATTTTTTATTTTAATTCTTTCTTTTACACATTAATATGGTTCCCAGGGCCTGAAGGAGAGTTTCCTCTCCTTCAGACCCTGGGAACCATCAGGAATACCGTCCGATACCTGAGTCCCATTGACTTGTATTGGTATCGGGTATCGGTATCGGATTGGATCCGATACTTTGCCGGTATCGGCCGATACTTTCCGATACCGATACTTTCAAGTATCGGACGGTATCGCTCAACACTAGTCACAAACATAAACTTTATTCCCTTTAATTACCTTTCCCTTTTACGTGGGCGCCCAGGGCCACGGACCGGGTCGCCTCCGTGACATCCCCCTGTGAACTCAGGACCCGGTACCAAGTACCCCACGGCCCAGGCGGGGCGACTCAATGACCTTTTGCCTTGGTACCTAAATGTGAGTCTGGGTTTACATTACCATATGCATGGACTGTTTCCAGGCAGTTTATGATCGTATGCCTGGGTACTTATATTTTACAAATCTGTGGTATTGAATTTTGTCTCTTTAGACATTCATTTACATGGTGGTAGTCTTTTCACTTTTGCTGTTTTGCCAATTATTGGACTATTTGATCTCCAGCTTCTTTATAAATAAGCAACGCCAGTTTATTTACCCATATGAAGGCCGATACTTCAGCTGATCCTGGCAATAATTCTTTCTAGGCATCTTCATTAGTGAGTCATATTTATATATGTGCACTTTATTTTGGATTTTAGTTTAGGCATCATGTGTATTTAAAAATGTTTTGGGGCTGATCATATATCCCCTCTTGGTACCATTAGGTCCTTGGAACTCCATTTATACTATTATTGTATCCTATATTTTTCTCATGTATTAGAATGTCAACTAGCTGTGGTTTATCCAACTCTGTTGATGTTTATATGTCACTTCATGACTTTTTGTATGATTTTAATTCTCTTGTCTCGAAATTGTGTTTCAATAAAATGTGATATTTTTATGGTGATCTCTGTGTTTCATGTCATGTTTCTTTCCCTTCGTCCTGGACTATGAGAAGCTCTAACGATACCACAATGTGAGGTTCTATATAATATACCAATCTCCCATTACAACTGTAATTTTTTCCAGTGATCTCTTTTTCTGCTTCAGTCCTGTTTCTCTGCAAACAATGTGAATCAAAAAAAAACATAAAATGTATGAAAGACATGTTGATTATCTTTCCTAATAAAGACAATAAAGCATTCATAGCGTCCAAACAGACTGTCATATAAAATCAAACCGTTGGGTACCCAGAACATGGCGGATGACTGGCGTCTGTGATTAATCTACTGGTTTTATGAACAGTTAAAAGGCGCCTTGTGTGGCTTACAAGCAGAAAGCCTTCAGATGTTGAACAATAGCCGCACAAAGCTCACTTCCTCGTATGTACTTCTTACCATTGTGTTGATAAAGGATAGTATAAAAAAAAGGACAGATATTATATCCCCTGAAGAATAAAGCTGCTCAGGTGTTAGGACAACAATTAATAGCCTGTTTTGTTCAAGACCATGACTCAGGGGCTTTATGGTGAGAAGATCCGGTCACCTCTAGGGCTAAAGAACTCAAGGGACAAGAGGGAAAACAAGATGACCTCCCAGGTTGTTTCAATGGTGACTATGATGCAAAAACAGGCAACGTATCTAAAGACTTGCTTAATAACAAGAAAGCTGTTGGAAATAATTAGGAGCATATATTCCGGTCAGTGCGTCGTATGACAAAAGGGAATTGTCACTAAATATTGTCATATTTTTTGGTATGGAGTGATAATATGACACCCACAGAGGTATATGGAGCTATACTGTACTTCTGTATTTGAATATTTTATGAAATTTGACAAAAATAAAATTTCTCCTTGTGGAGAGTGACACACCCTCTTTGGCATGCCATGCAAAGCTTATTTGCCGTGCAATGCTCCTCTGGGAAATTAAATATGCAAATTGCCTCTTCAGATAGGAAGAGGACTACAACTCTATATTGCCACCTGCTGGAATCAGCGATCCTACAAGTCACTATCGACCCTTTAACGAGCCAGAGGCTCTCACCTAGCCAAATCTGATCTCATACTTTGCACTGAGGAGGGGCAATACCCTAAAACACCATGTCTCCAAATTGAGATTCTGATTTGGCTTTTATCCTAAGTCACATTGCAAGGTTCGCTAAAGGGTTGATAGTGAGTTGTAGGATCGCTGCTTTCAATAGGTGGCGCCATGTCCTCTTCCTCTCTGAAGAGGCAATTTGCAGACAAAAATAAAATAAAATCTAGCACTCATCCAGTAGGTGTCCTATTTGTACAGATATTAGAAGCAAGAGGAGAACACTACTACAATAAATTATCATACAGATGTCCTCAGAGGAGCTACAGCTCTCCACAACTTCGTACAGAGACGTCCCAAAATTTTTTTATTCCTTTTTGTCTGATTACAAAAACTTGCGATTTATAATTTATTTTTTTTAAATACATTTGTGCTCAAAAGTTTACATACCCCGGCAGAGCGTTTGCTTTCTTGGCCTTTTTTCAGAGAATATGAATGATAACACCAAAACTTTCTCTCCACTCATTGTTAGTCGACTGCTCAGAGACACATACGCCGATTGGAATATTGCGGAGAGCTTCACGCTTCAGCTCCGCAGTTAGATGGACTAGGGGCTCAGCAGGCAAAATCGGTGACCGCCCACTGCCACCAGAATAAATCTCTGAATAACTGTTACCTTGTTCAACCCTCAGCCCTTCAAGTGTATTTCCCTTGTTTTCTCCCTGCGAGAAGCGAGAAGATTATTCCTGCTTTGATAAAGTGAATCATTGTTTAACCCTTGCTCTGCGCGTCTGTGTCACTGCATCTCTGTACCTGTGTTACGTTTGGCATAGTCGGCAGGATGCCGTCCTTGAACACAGAAGCTGCAGACCAGTCCACTGTGAGTACCCCCAGGTTCAGCTTGCCGTTGGGGGCGATGCTTAGTAATCTCCCAAAGTTCACGGGGAGCAACATGATGTTGTGGGACTGGAATGAAATGACTAGCGTTAGCGACCCTAGACAATGAGGCCCGGTATTCTGTTATGTTTCACCCTATACTTGAGCGGGATACGATGGACAAGACGGTGCAGATCCTGGAAAAGATGCATGGGGACCTTACTGATGTTGGGGAGCTGTGGATGCATTTGGTTGCGTTCAGCGAGAAGGGGAGACAGTAATGCAGTGTATCAATGCGTTACAGGAGGTGCGTGCGCACATTGCTGAGAGGGAAGAAGACCGGACCACGGGAATGGGACCCTTGATAGGATCTTGAGAGATCAGTTGGTGTTGGATCTTAGGGACGCGCTGCTTAAGCAAGCTTTGTGAGAATGCTTGTGCACTAGCCCACGTATGACCTTCTTTGAAGTGGGGGAGGAGGCGCGCGTGCGACAGCAGGAACAAGGGGTGGCAGCCCTAGCAGGGATGGTCTGGAGCAATGAAGTACCTACCCCACCGGCAGCAGAGCCAGAGTGGGCCCATAAATCACAGCAGGAAATGTGAGAAATTAGGGCAGAAATATGGAGCATAAAAGAAGCCCTTGCTGCTACCTTGGAATCCAACCCCATACCCAGGGGTAACTTAAGGCAGGAGATAATAGAAATTAGGAGAGAAATACGGAGCTTAAGAAAAGCTCCAGCAGCAACCTCAGAATCTAATCTTATGTCCTGTGATGAAGATTGATTGCAGAGAGGGTATGCCTTTCCCGACGGACAGCGATACAGAATGAAGCGCCCACCAGACAGGCTCAGAAGTTAGTGTTGGACTTGTGGAAAAATGGGACACATGTCAAGGAGTTGCCCTACACCAGGCAGCCAATTACGAAGATTCGCCTACTTCTCCAACAGTCATGTCCACTGGAGAGAACCCTGCACCTGGAGGAGATGGTCATTGGACAGGAAATCCCGCCCCCGAGGAACAGAGTGGAGGGAGAAGGTCAGCCTGTTTCAGAGTGACCATAGAGGATGGATGGAGACCTGGAAGGAATGAAAAGGTGAGCAGAGGGGAGCCTCACCGAGAGCAAGGCGGAGTCATGGCACCGGACGCCGAGAAGTGAGGGAGAAGGCATCGTTTGCCTGTAGCGGGATATCTGCGTTACTCAGGAGCAGGGCCGGACTGGCCATTGGGCACTTCTGGCAAATGCCAGAACGTCTGGTCCCTCTAATGAGCGGCTCAGTTACCTCCACTCCCTCTTCAGCATGCATGTCGGGCAGCATTAGCTTGCCGTGCACACACAATCACGCTGCACTGATGAAACCAGCAGGACCAGGGGCTGCGCGCTGTGCTGTTCTGTGCCGCCCCTTGGCCCTGCTGATTTTCTACAGCGTGATCATGTACACAAGCAGGGGGGCAGGGCAAGGTCACCGTGCAGAAATTTTAGGCCTCCCGGCACTGCACTGTACCATAGAGTTGTAGAAGTGCCGGCCTCAGCATTGCAGACACACATGAAGTGAGGGTGGATGTCACCTGCGAGCCACCGGGCTGAGAGGAGCTTCTGCCATGAGGTCAGCAGAGCAGGGGGCCGGGGCAGGAGGTCTCTGTTAGGATCGGATCTATCCTTGTGGTGTTTGCAGTCGTGCTGAGGCAGGTGAGATGATTTATTGACCAGCTTGAAGCTTGACACAGGATCGTGCTGTCAGTGTATTGGGAAGCTGTGGGGCCACCATATTGTGTATTGGGGAGCTATCAGAACACTATACTGTGTATTGGGGAGCTGTGGGATCACCATACTGTGTATAGTGGAGCTGTGGGCCCATAATGCTGTGTAGAGGGCAGTTGTGGGAACATCATATTGTGTATAGAGGAACTGTGGGTGTATTATGCTGTATATAGGGGAGCTGTTTGCCCATCATAATGTATATAGAGAAGCTGTACATTGGGGACTCAGGGGACATTAGTAGATGTTAACTGGGCACTTAAGAAGCACTCAGAGTACTATGGTCGTCATATGTGCACATGGGACATTATTACTTTCTAGGGGAAAAATGTGGATACTGTTTTCTAGTGCATTTGCACAGTGCGTTAATATTTTCTAGGGGGCAATTTTACCATCTAGAGGGCACAAAGGAGGCATTATTACGGGGGCATTATTATGTGGTGCAGTAAGAGGATCATGGTTATTGTACCACACAGTAGGTGCAGTAATAGGGACCAATAGGACAGCGGCTCAGTACTAGGGTATCCACAGGATAAGGAGTTTGTGCAGGTAAGGAATAGATGGGGACGGTGCAGGAAATGTTAGAAGTGAAATGTGTTTTTGTTGTATTCTCTGCAGCCGCGTCGTGGCTGCAAGAAGTTGTCATGTCAGTCTGGGCCAGATGGAAAAGACAGGAAAAGTGAACGATTCCATCAGAAAAAACATCAGCTGTAAGTCACTATGTATAACTGTACTGTGATCACTTATATGTTCTGCAGAACTGATATCTATCACTATATGGTGACGATATGGCGGTAATACAGATCTTGGCCTTTGTAGAGATTTTTGGTGGCTCAGTGGTTAGCACTGGTGCTTTGCAGCGCCAGGGTCTTGAGTTAAAATCCTACTAAGGACAACATCTGCAAGGAGTTTGTATGTCCTCCAAGTTTCTGCATGGGTTTCCTCTGGGTTCTTTGGTTTCCTCCAACATTCCAGAGACTCATAGGGAATGTAGATTGTGAGCCCCTCTGGGGACAGTAATGATAAAATCTGTAAAGAGCTGTGGAATTAATGGCGCTGTATCAGTGAGTAAAATAAATAAATAAATATTAGCTCAGTAGGTACCTGACTCTTTGCATCACTGTCCATCAGTTATATGAAGAGGCCGCAGCAGCAGTATATAGAGTGCAGCATCATCTTCATTATCTATGAGACCCCGCTCTGTGTGTAAAATAGCAGCTTTGGCCGGTCCTGCAACTAAGAGCAATAAAAAGGACTGAGCTGTAATACTGGCCACAACTGTGACTGTATGTTATATAGTTGTGTTACACGCACCTCAATTTTTGCAACATACAGGTGCATAAAGATATTACATATTCACCATGTGACAAGTGGGCCTGTGTACCTTCAAATGCCAGGGCTGAATTTTATTCTCAGTCCGGCCCTGCTCCGAGCATGGAAGTGAATTGGGTGAAGCCAGTGTGCGCCAAGGAAGTTGAAGATGATGGTAGCCTCAGTGAAAAGGTGGAGGTAGGGCTCACACCTAGTGCGTAGTCAGATGACTTAGTGGGGGAGGATATTGAATCCCATGGAGGAGAGCCAGATGTCAAACTTCTGCATGAGGTACCTGAAGTTCTGAGTACTCCTGACAAGAAAATTTAAGAGGTGCCTCAATGTATCCAGTGTGTCCACACTGGTGTCCCGCCCATGCGTAATGCGCAGAACGATTTTCTTTGGCAAAATGTAGTGCAAGAGAGGCAGAAATGGGTGTGAAAACTGTGGGCATCTGGCCCATTTCCAAAGGACATAAAGGAGCACAAAGAGCTCTCGCCTGTGGAATGGCGAGCTAAAGGAGAGCAGGGGTGTCGAGGAAAGAAACATGCTGCAAGTGCAGCAGAAGCCGCTGGATCTGGAACTGCTGAGGCTGAGCCTCCTTTTGCAGGAGGGAAGGAAATTGAGAATTGAGGAGACCCATGACCTGCAGAGAGGGGGCATGGTCAGTCAGGAGAGTATAAGGAAGTTTGCACGGGAAAAGAGAGGGCCTTCTGTTGTGAATTCTGCTCTTGGGTTCCCTCCGGTGGTTGTTGGTGGTAATACAGCTGTCCCTGGGTTGCAATCTTGAGCAGGTGTCCCTGCTGATTGCAGCTCTGACTGGGTATTTAGATGTGCAGGATTCATTAGCCCTTGCCAGTTGTCCATTGTTCTTGGAGGTTTTACATCTCTGTCTGGTTCCTCCTGCCCTGCTGTCAAATCAGCAAATATAAGTGTCTGGGTTTTGTTTCTGCAGCACACATGCTGTGTGCTTTACAATTCAGTACTAATCATTGTTTTTTCTTGTCCAGCTTAGACTGTGTTTGGATTTTTTCAGTCAAGTTGGATTCTCAGGAGATGCAGATATACATTCCATGTCTTTAGTTAGATGGTGGAATTTTTGTATTATCTGCTGTGGATATTTTTAGGGTTTTAATACTGACCGCTTAGTATTCTGTCCTATCCTTTACTATTTAGCTAGAGTGGCCTCTTTTGCTAAATCCTGTTTTCTGCCTGCGTGTGTCTTTCCTCTTATACTCACAGTCAATATTTGTGGGGGGCTGCCTATCCTTTGGGGTTCTGCTCTGAGGCAAGATAGAATTCCCATTTCCATCTATAGGGGTATTTAGTCCCCCGGCTGTGTCGAGGTGTCTAGGATGTGTTAGGTACACCCCACGGCTACTTCTAGTTGTGGTGTCAGTTTAGGGTTTGCGGTCAGTACAGGTACCACCTTCTCCAGAGAAAGTCTCATGAGGCTCCAAGGTCACCGGATCATAACAGTACAACTGGCCACCAATGAGTTAAATGCATCTCAGAAGAAGGGAAGAAAGGTGCCTTTTTTTTTCTGTAGCCTGCTTTGTATTTCTAAAAATGAACCATACGGCGCTGCTTAGTTGCTCCAGGTGAATAAGCAGCAAATATATGGACGAGATCACTCCCAATCGTCCCAGAAGTGGTTAGTCAAAGAAAGCTATATGTAATATTTGCGCTAAGGACACCTGTATGAAGCCATAAATAGTTAAAATGCTAGGACATGTCATAAGCAAGGTTCTTCGTTAAAGACTAGGATTAACAAGATGTGTTTACCTTAATATCAAGGAAAAGGAAAACTGTATCCAGTGCTGGCATGCGGAAAGGTCCTTCACTCATGCACTTAAAGGTTGGTATCTGAAGCCTTCTCTGAATCTCTGTTCCAAAAATATCCAATATGTTGCAGAGCAAATGGTGGTATAGGAGACACTGTCCCGGCCGGTGACTAGCGTACTCCCCCAGAGCTTGGTGACTGCCGTGAACAGGCATTGGCGGCCGCGTGTGTATAGCTAAAGCCGACAAGGTGCAGGACCTTGTGTGACGTCACAGTCACGTGATGTGTACACGTGACCAGCTACAGAGCTGCGGAGCTAAGGAGCTACGAATAGCACACAGCACAAACTAAACCTACGCGTTTCAGAGTCGCTGACTCCTTCATCAGGGATGGTGCTGTGTGCAGGATGTGTGCTTTATATAGCGTGCCGCTTTTTTTTTTTTTTTTTCCTTTTTAAATTATTGCTCATTGGATAAAAGCAAACAGTTCTATCTCCGTGTTTAGACCATGGGGTGCCAGAGTATTCAGTATCCAGCACTGGATACAGTTTTCCTTTTCCTTGATATTAAGGTAAACACATCTTGTTAATCCTAGTCTTTAACGAAGAACCTTGCTTATGACATGTCCTAGCATTTTAACTATTTATGGCTTCATATAGGTGTCCTTAGCGCAAATATTACATATAGCTTGCTTTGTATTTCCTTCCCTCTTTTTCTCTGGGTGGCTGAGGAGTCTTGTGCTAGCATGGATGTTCAGGGATTAGCTTCTCGTGTAGACCAGCTTGCTGCTAGGGTACAGGGTATTTCTGATTATAGTGTTCAGACTCCAGTTTTAGAGCCTAAGATTCCTACTCCTGATTTGTTTTTTGGGGACAGGTCCAAATTTTTGAGTTTTAAAAACAACTGTAAACTGTTTTTTGCTCTGAAACCTCGATCCTCTGGTGATTCCATTCAGCAGGTCAAAATTGTCATCTCCCTGCTGCGTGGCGATCCTCAGGATTGGGCATTTTCCCTGGAATCTGGGAATCCGGCCTTGCTTAATGTAGACGCCTTTTTTCAGGCTTTACAATTATTATATGATGAACCAAATTCTGTGGATCAAGCAGAAAAGACCTTGTTGGCCCTGTCTTAGGGTCAAGAAGCGGCAGAATTGTATTGTCAGAAATTTAGAAAATGGTCTGTGTTGACTAAATGGAATGATGATGCTTTGGCGGCAATTTTCAGAAAGGATCTTTCTGAATCCGTTAAAGATGTTATGGTCGGGTTTCCCACGCCTTTTGATCTGAGTGATTCTATGTCTCTGGCCATTCAGATTGATCGGCGCTTGCGGGAGCGCAGAACTGTGCGCGCTGTGGCGTTGTCCTCAGAGCAGATGCCTGAGCCAATGCAGTGTGATAGGATTCTGTCTAGAATGGAACAACAAGGTTTCAGACGTCAGAATAGGTTGTGTTTTTATTGTGGCGATGCTTCTCATGTCATTTCAGTCTGCCCTAAATGTACAAAGAGGATCGCTAGTTCAATTACCATCAGTACTGTACAACCTAAATTTCTGTTATCTGTGACCTTGATTTGCTCATTGTCATCATTTTCTGTCATGGCGTTTGTGGATTCAGGCGCCTCCTTGAACTTAATGGACTTTGAGTTTGCCAGGCGTTGTGGTTTCCCCTTGCAGTCATTGCAGAGCCCTATTCCTTTAAGGGGCATTGATGCTACACCTTTGGCTAAAAATAAGCCCCAGTTTTGGACACAGGTGACCATGTGCATGGCGCCAGCCCATCAGGAAGATTGTCGTTTTCTGGTGTTGCATAATTTACATGATGCTATCGTGCTGGGTTATCTGTGGTTGCAGGTACATAATCCTGTGTTGGATTAGAAGTCTATGTCTGTGACTAGCTGGGGTTGTCAGGGGGTTCATAATGACGTTCCTTTGATGTCAATCTCCTCTTCTTCCTCTTCTGAAATTCCAGAGTCTTTGTCTGATTTTCAGGATGTATTCGATGAGCCCAAGTCCAGTTCCCTTCCACCGCATAGGGACTGTGATTGTGCGATTGACTTGATTCCAGGCTGTAAGTTTCCTAAGGGCCGACTTTTCAACCTGTCTGTGCCTGAACATACCGCCATGCGGAGTTATGTTAAGGAGTCTTTGGAGAAAGGGCATATTCGGCCATCTTCTTCACCGTTGGGAGCGGGATTTTTTTTGTTGCTAAGAAGGATGGTTCCTTGAGACCCTGTATTGATTATCACGGTCAAGTTTCAATACCCTTTGCCTCTGCTTTCCGATTTGTTTGCTAGGATTAAGGGGGCTAGTTGGTTTACGAAGATTGACCTTCGGGGGGCATATAATCTTGTTCGTATTAAGCAGGGTGATGAATGGAAAACTGCGTTTAATACGCCCGAAGGCCATTTTGAATAACTTGTGATGCAATTCGGGCTCTCTAATGCTCCATCTGTTTTTCAGTCCTTCATGCACGATATCTTCCGGACTTATCTTGATAAAATCATGATTGTATATTTGGATGACATTTTAATTTTTTCCGATGATTGGGAGTCTCATGTGGAACAGATCAGGATGGTATTTCAGATCCTTCGTGATAATGCCTTGTTTGTGAATGGGTCTAAGTGTCTCTTTGGAGTGCAGAAGGTTTCTTTTTTGGGCTTCATTTTTTCTCCCTCATCTATGGAGATGGATCCGGTTAAGGTTCAGGCCATTCATGATTGGATTCAGCCCACTTCCGTGAAGAGCCTTCAGAAATTTTTGGGCTTTGCTAATTTTTATCGCCGTTTCATTGCTAACTTCTCCAGTGTGGTTAAACCCTTGACCAATTTGACGAAGAAAGGCGCGGATGTGAGGAATTGGTCCTCTGCGGCTGTCTCTGCCTTTCAGGAGCTTAAACGCCGATTTACTTCGGCCCCGGTGTTGCGTCAACCGGATGTTTCTCTTCCGTTTCAGGTTGAGGTTGACGCTTCTGAGATTGGGGCAGGGGCTGTTTGTCTCAGAGGGATCCTGTTGGTTCCTTGATGAAACCGTGTGCCTTCTTTTCTCGTAAGTTTTCGCCTGCTGAACGCAATTATGATGTCGGCAATCGGGAGTTGTTGGCTATGAAGTGGGTGTTCGAGGAGTGGCGACATTGGCTTGAGGGAGCTAAGCACCGTATTGCGGTCTTGACCGATCATAAAAATCTGATTTACCTCGAATCTGCCAGACGGCTGAATCCCAGACAGGCTCGATGGTCCTTGTTTTTTTTCCCGTTTTGATTTCGTGGTCTCATATCTTCCGGGTTCTAAGAATATTAAGGCTGATGCCCTCTCTAGGAGTTTTTTGCCTGATTCTCCTGAGGTTCTTGAACCGGTCGGCATTCTGAAAGAAGGGGTGGTCCTTTCTGCCATTTCCCCTGATTTACGACGAGTTCTTCAGGAATTTCAGGCTGACAAACCTGACCGTTGTCCAGTGGGGAAATTGTTTGTTCCTGATAGATGGACTAGTAGAGTGATTTCTGAGGTTCATTGTTCTGTGTTGGCTGGCCATCCTGGGATTTTTGGTACCAGAGATTTGGTTGGTAGGTCCTTTTGGTGGCCTTCTTTGTCACGTGATGTGCGTTCTTTTGTGCAGTCCTGTGGGACTTGCGCGCAGGCCAAGCCCTGTTGTTCCCATGCTAGTGGGTTGCTTTTGCCTTTGCCGGTCCCTGAGAGGCCCTGGACGCATATTTCTATGGATTTTATTTCTGATCTTCCGGTTTCCCAGAGGATGTCGGTTATCTGGGTTGTTTGCGATCGGTTCTCTATGATGGTTCATTTGGTGCCTTTGCCTAAATTGCCTTCCTCTTCTGATTTGGTTCCGTTGTTTTTTCAGCATGTGGTTCGTTTGCATGGTATTCCGGAGAATATTGTGTCCGACAGAGGTTCCCAGTTTGTTTCTAGGTTTTGGCGGGCCTTTTGTGCTAGGCTGGGCATTGATTTGTCTTTTTCTTCCGCATTTCATCCTCAGACAAATGGCCAGACCGAGCGAACTAATCAGACTTTGGAAACTTTTTTGAGATGCTTTGTGTCTGCTGATCAGGATGATTGGGTGGCTTTCTTGCCATTGGCCGAGCTTGCCCTTAATAATCGGGCTAGTTCGGCTACCTTGGTTTAGCCCTTCTTTTGTAATTTTGGTTTTCATCCTCGTTTTTCTTCAGGGCAGGTTGAACCTTCTGACTGTCCTGGTGTGGATTCTGTGGTTGACAGGTTGCAGCAGATTTGGGCTCATGTGGTGGACAATTTGGTGTTGTCTCAGGAGGAGGCTCAACGTTTTGCTAACCGTCGTCGGTGTGTTGGTTCCCGGCTTCGGGTTGGGGATCTGGTCTGGTTGTCTTCCCGTCATGTTCCTATGAAGGTTTCTTCCCCTAAGTTTAAGCCTCGGTTTATTGGTCCTTATAGGATTTCTGAGATTATTAATCCTGTGTCTTTTCGATTGGCCCTTCCGGCCTCTTTTGCTATCCATAATGTCTTCCATAGATCTTTATTGCAGAAATATGTGGTGCCCGTGATTCCCTCTGTTGATCCTCCGGCCCCTGTGTTGGTTGATGGGGAGTTGGAGTATGTGGTTGAGAAGATTTTGGATTCTCGCTTTTCGAGGCGGAAGCTTCAGTACCTTGTCAAATGGAAGGGTTATGGCCAGGAGGATAATTCTTGGGTTTTTGCCTCTGATGTACATGCTGCTGATTTGGTCCGTGCCTTTCATCTGGCTCGTCCTGATAGGCCTGGGGGTTCTGGTGAGGGTTCGGTGACCCCTCCTTAAGGGGGGGGTACTGTTGTGAATTCTGCTCTTGGGTTCCCTCCAGTGGTTGTTGGTGGTAATACAGCTGTCCCTGGGTTGCAATCCTGAGCAGGTGTCCCCGCTGATTGCAGCTCTGACTGGGTAATTAGATGTGCAGGATTCATTAGCCCTTGCCAGTTGTCCATTGTTCTTGGAGGTTTTACATCTCTGTCTGGTTCCTCCTGCCTGCTGTCAAATCAGCAAAGATAAGTGTCTGGGTTTTGTTTCTGCAGCACACATGCTGTGTGCTTTACAATTCAGTACTAATCATTATTTTTTCTTGTCCAGCTTAGACTGTGTTTGGATTTTTTCAGTCAAGTTGGATTCTCAGGAGATGCAGATATACATTCCATGTCTTTAGTTAGATGGTGGAATTTTTGTATTATCTGCTGTGGATATTTTTAGGGTTTTAATACTGACCGCTTAGTATTCTGTCATATCCTTTACTATTAAGCTAGAGTGGCCTCTTTTGCTAAATCCTGTTTTCTGCCTGCGTGTGTCTTTCCTCTTATACTCACAGTCAATATTTGTGATGGGCTGCCTATCCTTTGGGGTTCTGCTCTGAGGCAAGATAGAATTCCCATTTCCATCTATAGGGGTATTTAGTCCTCCGGCTGTGTCGAGGTGTCTAGGATGTGTTAGGTACACCCCACGGCTACTTCTAGTTGCGGTGTCAGTTTAGGGTTTGCGGTCAGTACAGGTACCTCCTTCTCCAGAGAAAGTCTCATGAGGCTCCAAGGTCACCGGATCATAACAGCCTTCCCACCAGAGGGCTGAGTGAGAGATGACCTGCGCCACGCCGCAAGCAGCGATAGGCCACGCGGCAGTGATAAGGGTCAGGTGCAGTAAGGACCCGGGGAGCGACGCCGAGCATGAAGGTCAGAGCACACTGTTAGGGTTGGCGGAACGCACCGAATATATATATATTTATTAGAAGAAGTTGGTGCGTTCGCAACCCGGGATCCACCGTGCAGGAAAGCACCTGCAGCTAGATATGGCGGTACAATTTAGTAATATAAAAAGACTCTGTTACTTCACAGAGTCTGTTAGCAAGGATAACGCTGTGCCCTGTTTGGCTCACAGAGGAACACAGCTACTTAGTAGAGCAGATGGTGGTCATGCAGTCAAATGCAAACACGCAGCTCCTCGCCGGAGGTGCCAGCATTCTAGGGGCTTATTTCAGCTGGGTCCCTGAATACACACACAAACATGACCACACTGGCGCTGAGCTCGTACATAAATTGACACTAGCGCATGGCCGTGCGGTCATGCGCACCTCTTATAGCTGCAGCAAGTACAGGACCTTCCTAGAAGGACCAATGAGAGACTGCCACAGTCCTTGAACACCTTCAGGACCTTCCTAGAGGACCAATAGGATTTGCTGCAGTACCTGAGCATGTGACCCTTGATCTCCAATGAGAGATCTTACCCTGGGCATGCTCAGAAGAGGAAAAGTAGGACTTAGTCCCAAAGACGTCTGCTCGCTGCTGACCAGTACTGGTCACAATGGCAGAAGCTGGAAGGACAGCAGTAACCCTTCGCACAGTGTCAGACTGAGCATGACGCTGGGACCGACGCCTTCGCTGAGCAGGCTCCACTGCAGCAGGAGAAGAATGGGAGACCGCAGCGGAGATGGATCAAGATTCCCCCTGTGCAGAGGCAGGAACTCGACCCCTAACACACGCCAGGCGGGAGTTTGTTGGGAAAAGCTCCCGGCCACAGAGCACAGATCCAGGACAGGCACAGTAAAGACTCACACGTACCAGCAGGAGTGCAGGGAGATGCGCACCAGGCAGAGCATTGCAGTGCAGATATCCAGGTGACGGCGGCTGCTCTGAAGCACATATGCTAATTGGAATATTGTGGAGAGCTTCACTCTTCAGCTCCACAGTTAGATAGACTAGGGGCTCAGCGGGCAAAACTTGCGACCGCCTGCTGCCACCAGAAGCAGGACCATTTATTGGGTGGGGAAGCCTGAAGACTCAGCACCGGACTCAGCCGGCAGAAAAACAGCCATCGGACTCTGAGAGAGAAAAGGACGACCGAGTCACGATAAGTGAAACTAATAGACTGCTACTCTGAATAACTGTTACCCTGTTTAATCCTCAGCCCTTTAACTGTATTTCCCCTTGTTTTCTCCCTGCGAGGAGGTTATTCCTGTTTAGATGAAGTGTATAATTATTTAACCCTTGCTCTGCGAGTCTGTGTCTCTGCATCCACGTACCTATGTTACATAGATCTGATAGAAAAAAGTGACAAGCACATCCAACACAGGTGGCAACTAGTGTTGAGCATTCCGATACCGCAAGTATCGGGTATCGGCCGATATTTGCGGTATCGGAATTCCGATACCGAGATCCGATACTTTTGTTGTATCGGGAATCGGTATCGGGATCGATATAATGTGTAAAATAAAGAATTAAAATAAAAAATATTGATATACTCACCTCTCCGACGCAGCCTGCACTTTACCGAGGGAACCGGCAGCCTTCTTTGCTTAAAATGCGCGCGTTTACTGCCTTCTGTAACGTCACGGCTTCTGATTGGTCGCGTGCCGCCCTTGTGACCACGACGCAACCAATCACACAAGCCGTGACGTAATTTTCATGTCCTGAATGCCTAATTCTAGGCATTCAGGACCTGAAAATTACGTCACGGCTTGTGTGATTGGTCGCGTCGCGGTCACATGGGCGGCACGCGACCAATCAGAAGCCGTGACGTCACAGAAGGCAGTAAACGCGCACATTTTAAGCAAAGAAGGCTGCCGGTTCCCTCGGTAAGGTGCAGGGTGCGTCCGAGGGTGAGTATATCAATATTTTTTATTTTAATTCTTTATTTTACACATTAATATGGATCCCAGGGCCGATACTTGAGTCCCATTGACTTGTATTGGTATCGGGTATCGGTATCGGATTAGATCTGATACTTTGCCGGTATCGGCCGATACTTTCCGATACCGATACTTTCAAGTATCGGACGGTATCGCTCAACACTAGTGGCAACTAAAAAAATGTAACTATAGGAAAGGATAAAGTTGCACCGTTAATTGCTAAGAATGAGAACTTTAGAATATGGGAACTGCATTACTGCTATTGAAAATAGGAAAACACTACATTATGTACATATGGAATATGGGAAAAATGAAGCTGCAATATTGCTATCAAGAATTACAGAAAAACTGAATTTATTTAGTGCATAAATTGGCCAATATATGTGATATGTGATATTCTAAAGTTATCATTCTGGGCAATTCAGAGTGCAACTTTATCCTTTGCAATAGTTATATGTTTTAGTTGGCACCTGTACACACTAGTTTGGATGTGCTGGTCATTTTCTTCTATTTGTAGCAAATCTTTTTGACATGTGCACTCCTACTCCCATCAGCCACAGGTGGTTTTAAGCAGTTATCTAGTTCCTTCCTGCCCCATAAATTGTAGGCTTATTGTCACGCCTGCCGCATCTCCTCCTGGCTCCCGACATACTTACCCGTCCCTGCGCACTCCTGCTGCTGCCGCGACTCCCGAATCTTCCTTCGTCTCCCGGCATACTCACCCGTCCCTTCACGCTCCCGGTGTGTGTGCACATCACCCAACCTCCTTTCTTCCTGTCTCGTCGCTGGCTCCTGATTCTCGTCGGATGCGCATGTGCACATCGCTTTCCAACTCCAGCAGTGCACGCGCATCTCCAGAGGCTGGTCTTCTGTCGCTCCGTTCCTCCTTTTTATAATCCTGGAGGTTCCTGACCCAGAAGTCCTGCGGTACTCTTCCTATATCAGGTAGCCTCTCCCCTGTTTTGTGCCTGATTGTCAATTGTGTTTCACACTTGATCCAGGTCCCTCGCTTCCCTGCGCTTTTCTGTATACCTGCCTGTCAGTCCTGTATTTTGCCCTACCTTGTATCCTGTGCCACCCTACCCTGTTACCTCACTGTGTGCTCTCCTAGTGCCATCCGTCTGTCCTTGTCTGCTCTTTGCCTGTCCTGTGTGTCCAGTCCCTCCTGTGTGTTCCTCCTCCGTCGTCCCCTGTCGGATCCTTAGTAGGCCTTCCTGTAGTCTCCAGTCTCCGCTACCTGTTTCCTCGTCTGCCTTGTTGTGTGTCTCCTACCTTCCTGTCCCTGGGTATCAGCTTCCACGGCAATAGTCTCCCCTGGGCCTGCCCCTGGCACTCCCTGTATAGGGGGTGGTCCACCAGGCCAGCTCACCCTTGGGAGGTTCGTTGTCGCGGTCCTGCGGGTTCACCTTAGGAGTTGCACAAACCTCATACTTATTGCCTAGGACAGATGTTTTATTAGGATAGGAACCCAACAATGAAGGACAAATTGACGTTGGCTATTGGGCTTACAAGTGTTGGTCAATCTATGCACTATGTAAATTTAATTTTTCCAATATTCCATATGTACATAATGTAGTGTTTTCCTATTTTCTATGGCAGTATTGCATCTCCAATGTTCTAGGGTTATCATTCTTAGCAATTCAGGGTGCAATTTTATCCTTTCCTATGTGTAAGTAGATCTGTCACAGCACCGTATTCATAGGCAGAGTGGTAGAATGAGGAAGGATAACAGCACCTACTGCGGAGAACCAAGAATTCAACTTGCTAAACTTGTGACACTACTCATCCCTGCTGCATTAGGATGTAAACAAGAAAAGCTGCAGATTAAAAGGGACTACATGGAAATGAAAATAAAAGTAAAATAAAACCACAGTTTATGATATGTAGGCTCTAAGCAACATGAGCTATAGTTCATAGAATAATAGAAAGTTAAAGTTGGAAGGGTCATCAAGGGTCATCGTGTCCAACCCCCTTCTCATTTCAGGATTCACAAAACCATCTGAAACAGATGTCTGTCCAGCCTGCTAAATTTTTGTTTAGACATTTTTCATCAAACAGAAATTCTCTTAGTCTATATTTCTACCGGCTACTAGAAATAGGTGGCACCATACACATGATGCACTGGTGGCCACAGACAGAAGAGGCCCCCTATGCATGAACAATATATGGGCCGTTTGCAGCCCAATAATTAATCATAATGTAGAATTCTACCTACGTTAGAGGTAGAAATGAGATCCCTTACCTCTTGGGCCTCTGTGCAGCCACACAGGTTGCACCAATTATATGTTCCCCCCTGACACGGAGTATATATCAGCATCTTGTTACATCTTTATTTTAAAAAGAGGTTCCTTCTCTGTCTAAAAGAAACCATAAATGAGCTCAACATGTCTGTGTGTTATACGTTCTACTCAAAAACAGCTTTCCAGGCAGCTGATTACAAACAAAATCTGCTGGATATGTCATAACGAGAAAATGATGATTCAATTACATAATGCCTCTAATTTTGAAGACCTGTGATACCTCATAATGACAGCACCAGGCTCTGTTTGTAGTTACCCAAACTGACCTATTCCATGACATCAAATATCAGGCTGTATAATTCTACTGCTAACCATGGTTTGTTTTTTCCTGTTTATTATCAGAACACTAGGTCACCAAGGTTGGAAAATAAAAACTGATTAATCGAGAATAGGGTTGAGCGACTTTCATTTTTTTAAGATCGAGTCGGGTTTTGTGAAACCCGACTTTGTCCAGAGTCGAGTCGAGTGCAGTCGGCTGATTATCGCTAAAAGTCGGGGATCGACCGAAACACGAAACCCAATACAAGTCAATGGGGAAGCATAGTCGGCAGTGAGTGGAGGCCAGGAAAACACATACAGTGCCCATTTTAATGCCAAAAACATCCATTCTTGTTTCTGAAGCTTGTCAATCTTAATTAACTTTATAATAATAGTTGGGCATTGGAAATTGGGGGTCATTTGGCAAAAGTTGTGGGGGGTAGGGCTGGTTCAAGGTTTTAGTGGGCCCAGGAAACGTGGACTACGTCACGGCGGTGGAGCAGTGAGAGGTAAGTATGTCAAGTTTGCAAGTGCTGTGATCCTAAGCAAGCAGGGGGGGCCCACTCGTTGGCATTGGCACTGGCACAGGGCCCCTCAAAGTACAGCGGTGTGTTTGCACGGCGCGGGCGCCTCCCACCAGCAGCGACACTTTTACGTACTCTGAGGGGCCCTGTGCCAGTGACGTCGCCAACGAGTATGCCCCCCCACCTGATGAAGGAACCTGCACTTTCATCTGCACCTTCCTCTTTGTCCCTGTGTAAGGTGGTATAACATGCGGGAAGGGGAACCTTCCTTTCAGCAGGGTCAGATTCTGGATGTGTAGAGTGCAAGTGGAATGTAGTGGTCTAGGTCAATGTACCAGCAGACTCATCTAGCAGTGGCTGGGCAATGGGCAGGATGAGGAGGAAACACAGATATAGGGCCAAAGAATAAAGTAGGCTAAATGCAGTTCAAAATTGGTAACAGGACTAAACAGGCGGCATTGCTTTGTTCAGTGGAGTAGCAAACCCAGGAGCAGCAGACACTGTTTTAAGGGCCCAACCACACTAGTAGGCCAAATGCAGTTCAATATCTGCTACTATAGGCCAAAAGTCTAAAGACTGAAGCTCAGCTTTATACAGTGGAGGACAACACCATGGAGCGGCAGACACCGTTAGTAGGTCCTAACCACCATTTTTTTGTTAAAAAAGCACTTAATGAGAGCCAGAAGGTTGAAGCTCAGACAAGGCAACCTGGAGGAGAACACCAAGGAGGAGGAGAACACTCAGGAGGAGGACAACACCAGGGAGCGGCAGACACCGTTAGTAGGCCCTAACCACCAATTTTTTAAAAAACAGCACTTAATGAGAGCCAGAAGGTTGAAGCTCAGCTTTATACAGTTGAGGACAAACACCAGGTAGCGTCAGACACCGTTAGTAGGCCGTAACCAAAGTTGAGGGCCAAATGCAGTTTAATATCTGATACTATAGGCCGAAAGCCAGAAGGTTGAAGCTCAGCTTTATTCACTTGAGGACAGACACCAGGGAGGGGCAGACACCGTTAGTAGGCCATAACCACCAATTTTTTTAAAAAACAGCACTTAATGAGAGCCAGAAGGTTGAAGCTCAGCTTTATTCAGTTGAGGAAAAACACCAGGGAGGGGCAGACACCGTTAGTAGGCCCTAACCACCAATTTTTTAAAAAACAGCACTTAATGAGAGCCAGAAGGTTGAAGCTCAGCTTTATTCAGTTGAGGACAAACACCAGGGAGGGGCAGACACCGTTAGTAGGCCGTAACCAAAGTTGAAGGCCAAATGCAGTTTAATATCTGATACTATAGGCCGAAAGCCAGAAGGTTGAAGCTCAGCTTTATTCAGTTGAGGACAAACACCAGGGAGGGGCAGACACCGTTAGTAGGCCGTAACCAAAGTTGAAGGCCAAATGCAGTTTAATATCTGATACTATAGGCCGAAAGCCAGAAGGTTGAAGCTCAACTTTATTCAGTTGAGGACAAACACCAGGGAGGGGCAGACACCGTTAGTAGGCCCTAACCACCAAATTTTTTAAAAAACAGCACTTAATGAAAGCCAGAAGGTTGAAGCTCAGCTTTATTCAGTTGAGGGAAAACAACAGGGAGGGGCAGACACCGTTAGTAGGCCGTAACCAAAGTTGAAGGCCAAATGCAGTTTAATATCTGATACTATAGGCCGAAAGCCAGAAGGTTGAAGCTCAGCTTTATTCAGTTGAGGACAAACACCAGTGAGGGGCAGACACAGTTAGTAGGCCCCAACCACCAATTTTTGTTTAAAAAAGCACTTAATGAGAGCCTGAAGGTTGAAGCTCAGATTTAGACAGTGGAGGACAATTTGAATTAGGGACTGCAGACAGACTTAGTAGGCTGTCCCCTGTGGACCATGCATCCACCACATTAACCCATTGCGCCGTAATGGACACGTAACCTTCCGTGGCCATGCCTACAGGTCCATGCGTCTGTTGTCAGGTGCATCTTTGTACTCACAGATTGCCAGAGTGCATGGACAATGCGGTCTTTTACATGCTGGTGGAGGGTTGGGATGGCTTTTCTAGAAAAGAAGTGCCGACTGGGTAGCTCATAGCGTGGTACAGCGTAGTCCATCATGGCTTTATTAATATTAAATAAAATATATAAATAGGCTCTATGAACTTTTAAATAGGTTCCAGGGGTACACGGGCAGCATTGGTGTGGTCAGTGGAGGAGTATTGCAAGGAGTGACCACAGACAGGCTAACGAAGGCCTAACATAACAAAAAATAGGCTCATGGCAGTTTTAAATCGGTTACATGTAGTGTTGAGCGATACCGTCCGATACTTGAAAGTATCGGTATCGGAAAGTATCGGCCGATACCGGCAAAGTATCGGATCCAATCCGATACCGATACCAATACAAGTCAATGGGACTCAAGTATCGGACGGTATTCCTGATGGTTCTCAGGGTCTGAAGGAGAGGAAACTCTCCCTCAGGCCCTGGGAACCATATTAATGTGTAAAATAAAGAATTAAAATAAAAAATATTGCTATACTCACCTCTCCGACGCAGCCTGAACCTCAGCGAGGGAACCGGCAGCGTTGTTTGCTTAAAATTAGCGCTTTTCTTTCCTTACGTGAAGTCCCGGCTTGTGATTGGTCGCGTGCCGCCCATGTGACCGCAACGCAACCAATCACAGCAAGCCGTGACGTAATTTCAGGTCATTCAGTATTTTAAAATTACGCTCCGGCTTTGTGATTGGTTGCGTCGCAGTCACATGGGCGACGCAACCAATCACAGCAAGCCGTGACGTAATTTCAGGTCCTTAAGGATTTTAAAATTATGTCCCGGCTTTGTGATTGGTTGCGTCGCAGTCACATGGGCGACGCAACCAATCACAAGCCGTGACGTCACGGGAGGCTGGACACGCGCGCATTTTAAAATGCGCGCGAGTCCAGCCTCCCGTGACGTCCCGGCTTGTGATTGGTTGCGTCGCTGTCAACCAATCACAAGCCGGGAGGCTGGACACGCGCGCATTTTAAAATGCGCGCGAGTCCAGCCTCCCGTGACGTCCCGGCTTGTGATTGGTTGCGTCGCTGTCAACCAATCACAAGCCGGGAAGCCATTTTAAAATGCGCGCGTGTCCAGCCTCCCGGCTTGTGATTGGTTGACCGCGACGCAACCAATCACAAGCCGGGACGTCACGGGAGGCTGGACTCGCGCGCATTTTAAAATGCGCGCGTGTCCAGCCTCCCGTGACGTCACGGCTTGTGATTGGTTGCGTCGCCCATGTGACTGCGACGCAACCAATCACAAAGCCGGGACGTAATTTTAAAATCCTTAAGGACCTGAAATTACGTCACGGCTTGCTGTGATTGGTTGCGTCACCCATGTGACTGCGACGCAACCAATCACAAAGCCGGAGCGTAATTTTAAAATACTGAATGACCTGAAATTACGTCACGGCTTGCTGTGATTGGTTGCGTTGCGGTCACATGGGCGGCACGCGACCAATCACAAGCCGGGACCTCACGTAAGGAAAGAAAAGCGCAAATTTTAAACAAAGAACGCTGCCGCTTCCCTCGGTAAGGTGCAGGCTGCGTCGGAGAGGTGAGTATAGCAATATTTTTTATTTTAATTCTCTCTTTTACACATTTTTACATTAATGTTGTTTCGATACCGATACCCGATACCACAAAAGTATCGGATCTCGGTATCGGAATTCCGATACAGCAAATATCGGCCGATACCCGATACTTGCGGTATCGGAATGCTCAACACTAGTTACATGGATACACAGGCAGCATTGTGGTCAGCGGAGGAGGATTGCAAGGAGTGACCACAGACAGGCTAACAAAGGCCTAACATAACAAAAAATAGGCTCATGGCAGTTTTAAATTGGTTACATGGATACACAGGCAGCATTGTGGTCAGCGGAGGAGGATTGCAAGGAGTGACCGCAGACAGGCTAACGAAGGCCTAACATAACAAAAAATAGGCTCATGGCAGTTTTAAATCGGTTACAAGGATACACAGGCAGCATTGTGGTCAGCGGAAGAGTATTGCAAGGAGTGACCGCAGACAGGCTAACGAAGGCCTAACATAACAAAAAATAGGCTCATGGCAGTTTTAAATCGGTTACATGGATACACAGGCAGCATTGTGGTCAGCGGAGGAGGATTGCAAGGAGAGACCGCAGACAGGCTAACGAAGGCCTAACATAACAAAAAATAGGCTCATGGCAGTTTTAAATCGGTTACATGGATACACAGGCAGCATTGTGGTCAGCGGAGAAGGATTGCAAGGAGTGACCGCAGACAGGCTAACGAAGGCCTAACATAACAAAAAATAGGCTCATGGCAGTTTTAAATCGGTTACATGGATACACAGGCAGCATTGTGGTCAGCGGAGGAGGATTGCAAGGAGTGACCGCAGACAGGCTAACGAAGGCCTAACATAACAAAAAATAGGCTCATGGCAGTTTTAAATCGGTTACATGGATACACAGGCAGCATTGTGGTCAGCGGAGGAGGATTGCAAGGAGTGACCGCAGACAGGCTAACGAAGGCCTAACATAACAAAAAATAGGCTCATGGCAGTTTTAAATCGGTTACATGGATACACAGGCAGCATTGTGGTCAGCGGAGGAGGATTGCAAGGAGAGACCGCAGACAGGCTAACGAAGGCCTAACATAACAAAAAATAGGCTCATGGGAGTTTTAAATCGGTTACATGGATACACAGGCAGCATTGTGGTCAGCGGAGAAGGATTGCAAGGAGTGACCGCAGACAGGCTAACGAAGGCCTAACATAACAAAAAATAGGCTCATGGCAGTTTTAAATCGGTTACATGGATACACAGGCAGCATTGTGGTCAGCGGAGGAGGATTGCAAGGAGTGACCGCAGACAGGCTAACGAAGGCCTAACATAACAAAAAATAGGCTCATGGCAGTTTTAAATCGGTTACATGGATACACAGGCAGCATTGTGGTCAGCGGAGAAGGATTGCAAGGAGTGACCGCAGACAGGCTAACGAAGGCCTAACATAACAAAAAATAGGCTCATGGCAGTTTTAAATCGGTTACATGGATACACAGGAAGCATTGTGGTCAGCGGAGGAGGATTGCAAGGAGTGACCGCAGACAGGCTAACGAAGGCCTAACATAACAAAAAATAGGCTCATGGCAGTTTTAAATCGGTTACATGGATACACAGGCAGCATTGTGGTCAGCGGAGGAGGATTGCAAGGAGTGACCGCAGACAGGCTAACGAAGGCCTAACATAACAAAAAATAGGCTCATGGCAGTTTTAAATCGGTTACATGGATACACAGGCAGCATTGTGGTCAGCGGAGGAGGATTGCAAGGAGTGTCTGACACAGTTAGTACTCACAAAAAATAAATAGATGTTAATGTCTCGCAAAACAACAACAACAAAAAAAAAAGGGTGGCATACTTAGGTACAGGGGTGGGCTCATCTGCTGAGTTTCTGACAAAGTAATTTGGCAGTAACTTAGTATTTACTGGTGTCAATATAGGACACTGACCCAGACTACTTTAACTAGCATCATAGATGTCAACAAATTGGTATTGTCAGTGCCAGGCATTGAATGATGTCAGCGCATAGACTAAACATTGGTGGAGCTGTGCGAGATAATTTTGCATGTGGTAGAGCACAGTTTGAGCTGGGGGGGTGGGGGAACTCTCTTGTGTCCGGCGGTATCGTCCCAGGGCCCCTCATGTTACAACGGTGTGTCTGACGTTGGGTGCGCACCACCACCGCCAGAGACACTACATTGTACTATGAGGGACCCAGTGGCAGTGCCGTCGACCAAAAGCGGGCACACCCACCTCTTCAGACAAACAGCACTGTAACGGGTGCTTGCGACAAGTGGCGAGACCACGGCCCCGTGGGGGGAGTTTTCCCATTGGGGGAGGTGTAAACATGTCGTATGCTGGACAAACAGCTGCTGCAAATTAAGAGATTGGAACACTCAGTAAGACCAGTCCACAAGCAAGACCTTTTTGATAGGAAAGCTAGGTGTCAGCCGGGAAAGGTGGGGCAAAATAATTTGAAATCCAGGAGTGGTTCATTTTAATGAAGGTGAGATCATCCACATTTTGGGTAGCCATTCGAGTCCTTTTTTCGGTTAATATTGAACCAGCAGCTCTGAATACTCTTTCTGATAGCACACTAGTTGCTGGGCAAGCAAGCTCCTGCAATGCATATTCTGCCAATTCAGGCCAGGTGTCTAATTTGGATGCCCAGTAATCAAGTGGGAATGACGCTTGAGGGAGAACATTGATAAGGGATGAAAAATAATTAGTAACCATACTGGACAAATGTTGTCTCCTGTCACTTTGAATAGATGCTGCAGTACCTGTCCTGTCTGCGGTCATTGCGAAATCACTCCACAACCTGGTCAGAAAACCCCTCTGTCCAACGCCACTTCTGATCTGTGCACCTCTAACACCTCTGCCCTGTAGCCCCCTGCAGCTTGTGTGAGAACCATCACCGGCGCTGTGTGCTGGGAATGCCTGAATCAAATGGTCTATAAGAGTAGCTTGTTTGGTTGCTAATATTTGTTCGAGGTTCTCATGTGGCATAATATTTTGCAATTTGCCTTTATAGCGAGGGTCAAGGATGCAGGCCAACCAGTAATCGTCATCGCTCATCATTTTAATAATGCGTGTGTCCTTTTTGAGGATACGTAAGGCATAATCCGCCATGTGGGCCAAAGTTCCAGTTGTCAAATCTGCGGTTGTGCTGGTTTGAGGGGCAGTTACAGGCAAATCTACGTCACTTGTCTCCCTTAAAAAAACAGAACCCGGCCTTGCAACGCCACTAATTTCTGTTGGCCCAGGAGAAGCTTCCTCATTAAAAAAGTACTCATCCCCATCATCCTCCTCATCCTCCTCATCCTCTTCGCCCGCTACCATGTCCTCTACACGGCCCTGACCAGACAATGGCTGACTGTCATCAAGGCTTTCCTCTTCCTCGGCTGCAGACGCCTGCTCCTTTATGTGCGTCAAACTTTGCATCAGCAGACGCATTAGGGGGATGCTCATGCTTATTATGGCGTTGTCTGCACTAACCAGCCGTGTGCATTCCTCAAAACACTGAAGGACTTGACACAGGTCTTGTAGCTTCGACCACTGCACACCTGACAACTCCATGTCTGCCATCCAACTGCCTGCCCGTGTATCCTCCCACAAATACATAACAGCACGCCTCTGTTCGCACATTCTCTGAAGCATGTGCAGTGTGGAGTTCCACCTTGTTGCAACGTCGATGATTAGGCGATGCTGAGGAAGGTTCAAAGAACGCTGATAGTTCTGCATACGGCTGGAGTGTACAGGCGAACGGCGGATATGCGAGCAAAGTCTGCGCACTTTGAGGAGCAGGTCGGGTAACCCCGGATAACTTTTCAAGAAGCACTGCACCACCAGGTTTAAGGTGTGAGCCAGGCAAGGAATGTGTTTCAGTTGGGAAAGGGCTATGGCAGCCATGAAATTCCTTCCATTATCACTCACTACCTTGCCTGCCTCAAGATGTACAGTGCCCAGTCATGACTGAGTTTCTTGGTGCAAGAACTCGGACAGAACTTCCGCAGTGTGTCTGTTGTCGCCCAAACACTTCATTGCCAATACAGCCTGCTGACGCTTGCCACTAGCTGTCCCATAATGGCACACCTGGTGTGCAACAGTGGCAGCTGCGGATGGAGTGGATGTGCAACTGCGGTCTGTGGACGAGCTCTCGCTTCTGCAGGAGGAGGAGGAAGAGGAGGAGGGGGGGCGAACGCCTACAGCCAACTCTTTCCTTGACTGTGGGCTAGGCAGAACTGTCCCAATATTGCTGTCCCCTGTGGACCCTGCATCCACCACATTCACCCAGTGTGCCGTGATGGACACGTAACGTCCCTGGCCATGCCTACTGGTCCATGCATCTGTTGTCAGGTGCACCTTTGCAGTCACAGACTGCCTGAGTGCATGGACGATGCATTCTTTAACATGCTGTTGGAGGGCTGGGATGGCTTTTCTAGAAAAGAAGTGCCGACTGGGTAGCTCGTAGCGTGGTACAGCGTAGTCCATCAGCGCTTTGAAAGCTTCGCTTTCAACTGACCAGTAGGGCATCATCTCTAATGAGATTAGTCTAGCAATGCGGGCGTTCAAACCATGTGTACGTGGATGCGCGGATGAGTACTTCCTTTTCCTAACAAGAGTCTCATGTAGGGTGAGCTGGACTGGAGAGCTGGAGATCGTGGAACTAGCGGTGGTGCCGGTGGACATGGGTGAGTGACAGAGGGTTGGAGATGTTATTCTTGCCGGTGCCCTACATGCAGTGTTTCCTGCTGCAAACCTGGTGATTCCCTGACTGCTTTGGCCTGGCGACGAAAGCTGCACACATACTGCAGGTGGTGCGGGAAATGGTGGGTTTACAGTGAGGGAAGGGATGTAGCGTTGCTGACTAGCTTCATTGGCTGAGGGTGCTGCAACCTTTAGGGATGTTTGGTAGTTAGTCCAGGCTTGCAAATGCAAGGTGGATAAATGTCTATGCATGCAACTTGTATTTAGACTTTTAAGATTCTGACCTCTGCTTAAGGTAGTTGAACATTTTTGACAGATGGCTTTGCGCTGATCATTTGGATGTTGTTTAAAAAAATGCCAGACTGCACTCTTTCTACTATCGGATACCTTTTCAGGCATTGCAGACTGAGCTTCTTTAACCGGATGGCCACGCTGTCCTCCAACAGGTTTTGGTTTTGCCACGCGTTTTTGGCCAGATACGGGCCCGGTAGATGGAACCTGTTGTGATGTTGATGCCTGCTGCGGCTCCTCCTCCTCCGCTTCAGAACTACTGCCGCCTGCACCCTGTTCCCCCAATGGCTGCCAATCGGGGTCAACAACTGGGTCATCTATGACCTCCTCTTCTATGTTGTGTGCAACTTCATCTGTGTCACCGTGTAAGCCGGTGGTATAGCGTTCGTGACGGGGCACCATAGTCTCCGCTGGGTTTGATTCTGCCTCAGTACACTGCAAGGGCAATGTTCTGGTCTGAGTCAAAGGAACAGCATAGTAATCTGGCTGTGGCTGTGCATCTGTGCACTCCATGTCCGATTCAACTTCTAATGGGCATGGCCTGTTAACTGTTTCACTGTCTAACCCAGGAACGGTATGTGTAAAGAGCTCCATGGAGTAACCTGTTGTGTCGACTGACGCATCCTTCACTGTTGTTCTGGGTGAAGGACACAAGGAAGCGACTTGTTCCTGACCAGGAGCATCCACTGACGATGCTCTGCTCTAACATTTGGCACTTTCCGAGGAGGAGGCGAAAGACTTAGAGGCAGAGTCAGCTATGAAAGCCAATACTTGTTCCTCCTGCTCCGGCTTCAAAAGTGGTTTTCCTACTCCCAGAAAAGAGAGCGTCCGAGGCCTTGTGTAGCCAGACAACAAACCTGGCTCAACAACTCGAGACTTAGGTAATGTACTGCTTTTACCACGACCACCTGATGCTCCACCACCACTACCATCATCACCAGCTGACAATGACCGCCCACGGCCACGACCTCTTCCACTGGACTTCCTCATTGTTTGCAAAACGTAACCAAAGTAACGGTATTTGTTACTGTAAAACAACTTATAAGGTGAACTCAAACTTCTGTAGGATTTATATATACCTTTACAGGTGCCTGACACTGAAAGGAAAATCAGGCCCAATGTTACACACTTGGTTTTCTGTGCCCCAATAATTTGAGACAGATGGCACACACAGGACCGGCACTCAAGCAGAAATGCCAATCTTAATCTCCCACTATTTTTTTTTTTCAGGGAGAATTTAAAAAAAAATAAAAAATGGCCAAGTATTACACAGTGGTTTTCGGTGGCACACAATGAGAGACAGATGCCACACACAGCAATGGCACAGAGGCAGACTTGCCAATATTTATCTCCCACTAATTATTTTTTTTTAAAAGGGAGAATTTACCCCCCCCCCAAAAAAAAAGGCCAAGTATTACACAGTGGTTTTCGGTGGCACACAATGAGAGACAGATGCCACACACAGCAATGGCACAGAGGCAGACTTGCCAATATTTATCTCCCACTAATTATTTTTTTTTGAAAAGGGAGAATTTGTAAAAAAAAATAAAAATGGCCAAGTATTACACAGTAGTTTTCGGTGGCACACAATGAGAGACAGATGCCACAGACCGGACTGGCACAGAGGCAGACTTACCAATATTTATCTCCCACTAATTATTTTTTTTTGAAAAGGGAGAATTTACCCCCCCCCCAAAAAAATGGCCAAGTATTACACAGTGGTTTTCGGTGGCACACAATGAGAGACAGATGCCACACACAGCAATGGCACAGAGGCAGACTTGCCAATATTTATCTCCCACTAATTATTTTTTTTTGAAAAGGGAGAATTTACCCCCCCCCAAAAAAAAGGCCAAGTATTACACAGTGGTTTTCGGTGGCACACAATGTGAGACAGATGCCACACACAGCAATGGCACAGAGGCAAACTTGCCAATATTTATCTCCCACTAATAATTTTTTTTGGAAAAGGGAGAATTTACCCCCCCCCCAAAAAAAATGGCCAAGTATTACACAGTGGTTTTCGGTGGCACACAATGAGAGACAGATGCCACACACAGCAATGGCACAGAGGCAGACTTGCCAATATTTATCTCCCACTAATTATTTTTTTTGAAAAGGGAGAATTTACCCCCCCCAAAAAAAAATGGCCAAGTATTACACAGTGGTTTTCGGTGGCACACAATGAGAGACAGATGCCACACACAGCAATGGCACAGAGGCAGACTTGCCAATATTTATCTCCCACTAATTTTTTTTTTTGAAAAGGGAGAATTTGTAAAAAAAAAAAAAATGGCCAAGTATTACACAGTGGTTTTCGGTGAAACACAATGAGAGACAGATGCCACACACAGCAATGGCACAGAGGCAGACTTGCCAATATTTATCTTCCACTAATTATTTTTTTTTGAAAAGGGAGAATTTGTAAGAAAAAAATAAAAAAATGGCCAAATATTACACAGTGGTTTTCGGTGGCACACAATGAGAGACAGATGCCACACACAGGACTGGCACAGAGGCAGACTTGCCAATATTTATCTCCCTGCAGTAATGTCAGAAAAGTATGGCAGGCAGCTATAAAAAGGACTGCTGCACACAAAAGTGTGGACAAACACACAAGATAGCTGTGCAGAAAGGAAGGAAAAACAGAATTTGTGCTTTGAAAAAAGCAGTTGGTTTGCACAGCGGCGTACACACAAAGCAACGCAGCTATCAGGGAGCCTTCTAGGGCAGCCCAATGAGCTACAGCGCTGAGGAAAAAAAAATGTAGCTTCCACTGTCCCTGCAAACAAAAGGTGGTGTTGGACAGTGGAAATCGCTACAGCACAAGCGGTTTGTGGCTTTATGTACCCTGCCTATCACTATCCCTGCTTCTGAAGAAGCGGCAGCAACCTCTCCCTACACTCAGATCAGCAGCAGTAAGATGGCGGTTGGCAGGAACGCCCCTTTATAGCCCCTGTGACGCCGCAGAAAGCAAGCCAATCACTGCAATGCCCTTCTCTAAGATGGTGGGGACTGGGATCTATGTCATCACGCTGCCCACACTCTGTGTCCACCTTCATTGGCTGAGAAATGGTGCTTTTAGCGTCATTGAAACGCGACTTTGGCGCGAAAGTCGCGTACCGCATGGCAGACCCCACACAGGGATCGGCTCAGTTTCATGAGACACCAACTTTGCCAAAAGTCGGCGACTTATGAAAATGAACGATCCGTTTCGCTCAACCCTAATCGAGAATAAACTCCAAATTGTTAGGCATTGACCAAAAACCTAGGGAATTAGCGGTAATAAGAGCTGTGGAGTATTAGAATTTCATGGTTTTGACCCCTGATTTTCTGCCAACCCTCTTACCCTAATCATCTACAGAACATATCCTGCTCATCTGGTTCATGACTTGCTAGATCTCTGGCTTCGCTCCTCTCATGCCCTTCAGATACTCTTCCTTGTAGCTTTACTCTTGTCTTGACCCTTACAATTGGCTACCTCTGAGTGCTCTGTTGTTCTCTCCTTCAGATACCACAACTAAAATCTCTGCATCTGATATTGGGTGTGTAAACAGTTGTTTAAACACAACATTTTTGGTGGAACTGGTTGACTATCTATCATGTATGGAGGCCTCCCGACTCTCACTTGACAGACCTTGTCAGGAGACAGTAGATTTGAACATTTTCAGTTACAAAGTCCAATCCTTTCTCTTTCCATAGGAGATAAGTTGTAATCAGAGGTGTCTTATTCCACTGTCCTCAATGAAAACACATACACATGGATGAATGTACGTTTAAGGTACCGTCACACTCAGCAACTTTGCAAAGAGAATTGTAGCGTCATGGATAGCGATCTCGTTGTGTTTGACACACAGCAGCGATCTGGATCCCGCTGTGATATCGCTGGTCGGAGCTAGAAGTCCAGAACTTTATTTCGTCGCCAGGTCGGCGTGTATCGTCATGTTTGACATCAAAAGCAACGACGCCAGCAACGAGCATAGGGGGCGTCGCAGCGTCTCCTTCTAGCCAGTCGTTACACTCCGGCTGTTTGACATGGAGCTAACAACCAGCGAGAATGAGAAGTGAGTCACCGTTATGCAGCGCCCCAGAGTTCTGGTCGTTGCAGTGCTGTGGCTTCGCCGCTAAGGGGAGCCATGGTACGTTCGATGGCACCGAAGGAGTTCCTCCAATCAGGTATCACAGACACCAATATGTTTCACAGCAGGGCCTCCGGGGGGAGCTAAGGGTACTATTCATTAGGCCACTCCCCACCATAGTGGGTAAACTGGGGGTCAGGCAGGAAGTTAGAAGAGAACGCTGACGGGATTGAACGGAGCAACACCCCGTGGCAGGGGGTGTTGTGAAGGGAGAGACTGTAGGGTCTCTGCCAGGGGTGGGATCCTGGCAGAGGCTTGGCATTGAGAGAACGTAACGGGACCGTGCCTGCTCAGTATAGCGGCGGTGCCCAAGAAAGGACTAGAAGCGAGACAGATTGTGCTGAGTGAGAAACGAGATCAAGCAGAAGGAGAATACCAGCAGGGGTTGTGCTGAAAGAGGCAGCACCTTGCTGAGGCGCAATACCGGTGGCCGGAACGCCGAGGGAGTGGATTAGAATACAGCTTCAAGCCATACTCCAAACAGCGGCAGGACAGTCGGTCTCAGGCGGGCTGTCTACCACATATCGCCTATGAAGTCTTGGGGGGCAATTGCGGGAGAGGGGCGTCTCTAGGGTCCCGGAAGAACTCCAGGCCTACCTGACAAACGGGTGCCATTCCAACATGAATACAGGGAAGGGGTGGATTACAGAGGAACATCAAATCGAGTTGTGAGGGAACTTAAGAAACAGACACAACCGTTGTGGGGTCACTTTCCGTGAGCACAGCAGGGAAGGACTACAACACATAGCGCTAAGATGGAAGGCACAGATTTCCACCTGAGAGGAGAACTCTGGAGGTGCCATTGGACCGGCCGGACTTGCGTAGCCTGGTGAACCGTATTCTGGACTGAGGACTCAGAGATCTCCAGTAAAGAGGTAAAGAGACTGCAACCTGGTGTCCTCGTTATTTACCGCGACCTGCACCCCACAACTGCACCGCTACATCGCTATCATTACACCACTGATTGCACCGGACGTCCCCCACTGACGGACAGGGCCACGGACCGGGTCTAGCCACCGTGACAACCTCGAGACTGAGAACTAGAGGCCCGGCTCCGGGTACCCCTCGGCTCTGCGGCGGTGTGGGGGCGCTCCAGAACTTGGCGTCACGAACAGGATCTACTTAAGCCTGAAGAATCAGGTCATGTGTGCCTAGAGACTGTGATTTGTTGTGCTTGGACTGTACTTTATTGTAAGACTGTGCTGCGCCATTAGCCGCCAAAAGTTCCCGCCAAAAGGCGCCGCCATTGCTACACCGAAGGGGAAGGAGGGCGTGTTATGGGCGGAGACTCCCAGTGTGGCGCGAGAAATGGCTACCGCCCCCTACACTTCTGGCTGCAGAGGAATGACCTGCCCCAAAGCAGAAGAGAAACACCCCTTGATATGCTACAGCGAGGGACTGGGGACGGAGAAGCCCGACCTCGGAGAAATGGCGGAGTTAGGTGCATGCACTGCCACCGACTATCGGGCAGCGATGATGAACAGCGAGTGCCTGAGCAAGGAAGGAGCAGTTCCGGCCTGCCTTTCTTCACCGGAGATGGACTGGAAGCCTGCAGATCCGACAGCGAAGCTACGTCCACCAATCCCGACCTCGGAGTTAGAGGAGGAGGAACCACAGCAAGCGGAACGGAGTCCGAGTATCCCATTGGAGGAACCCCGGTCCGGGCTGCAGCCGACTCCAGCGTCCTCGTTAACGGACCAGAGCGACGCCGGTGGAACCACATCAGGCGCAGGTATGGGCGGCGCCCCTACTCCCCTGGACGGTTCTGCTCTCCCGACCGATCCTCCCCACAACAGTAACCCCGCGTTTACAATCGACCGGGCGGTTCTCACCCCCGGCGCGTTGGGGAAGTTGCTACCACCATTGCCAACCAGGTGGGGAGAGCCCATAGAAATGGACCCAGGAGGGGTGATGTTCCGATGGGATGTTCCCTGGGTTGAGCAGGATGGGATTCCAATGGAAGGTCTCACTATTGCGATACTTACCTGGGACCAATACAAACAATGCGTGCTCCAGCATTGGGGGCAGCGCACTGAAGTTGAAAAACGGGAACTGCAGGGCAAAAAAATGATCTATGATGGAACGGATGCTGTCAGGCGAGGGACGGTGGCGGCATTCCACCCGAAGAAGGGGTGGGGTTCCATTTGGGAGTCGGGTCTACCTACTGGCATCTTCGTTGCCGGCTACGATGTGGAGACTCCCTGCTGTGATCGAGAAGGTGAACCACTCCGGGAGGGGGATCAGGTGACGTATACTCGTCACTGGAACACACAAGGATGGCGTGCCCGGAAAGTTCAGCGATACGAGTCTGAGAGGATGGCACCTGTGGCCCCAACTGTGGTCAATCCAGGGCTGCCAGACCTTGTTACTGTTTCTACTGTACGCTTTGTAGCAGCTCCTGAACTTGCCGACAGAGTTAGGCTTCAAATTCAGACAGCAGGCGACCAGGTGGTCCCTGCGGAGCTTGCCGCTGGTGTCCGCGCTACAGTGGCCGGGGTTCAAGAACCCAAGCCACCAGAAGAAGAATAAACCTCGATACCATGAAAATGTAAATAGTTGCTACTTTATTGTTTTCACTGTTCCTGTTGCTGCTAAACCCGCCCAGGGTTAATGGATCCCTTTGTTGACCCGGGGTCACTATTGTTTTCCTTTTTCCTTGAAGTTGTTGCACAAAAGTTACACAAACTGTGAAATCATGGACTGTGCATGATTCAAACTTCCTTTGTAAATAGTTTGCACCTTCTTAAAGGTGCTCCCTACTGGTTTTAGCCAAAGACACTTTGCGAAGATACTTTTCCTACTGGTTTTAGCCAAAGACACTTTGCGAAGATATCAATGCTGGAACCTTTGCATGGACTGGTAGGCTGAGAGAACGAGCTACCTCAGAGAGACTTGGTCCCCTCTTAAAGGGGATGTGAAGAATTGAACTTGAGAGAGATACTGTTGCAGAACAGTAAAGCCATAATGATGCTTGAAAAGAATGTAACTGTTTTCCATGAAAAGTTAAATGTGTTCAATTTGTTTGAAATGTGAAACCTGAATAATGTTTTGAAAGGTGCAGAGAGCCCGTAGGGGTAGATGTAGAGATCTGCATAGCTGAAAGTAAAGAAGTAATGATGAAGGTGAGGATAGAAGGTAAACCCTGCGTCCCCATAGAAAGTTACTTTGTTACTAAGGACAGAAAGTGAACCCGTAGGGGTTAGAGAGTGAGTCCTTAAAGGAGCCGAGTAGAGCGGGCTCAGAGTTCTTTAAACGAAAGGAATGTTATGTCTATACTATGTATAGTAGCGAAAGGCAGTAGGCCCTGGCTGAACGGGGCGGTCCTGTAAAAGAAAGGAGAGGCAGAAGGTCTGGTGCCATAGGGACAGGCGGTCCTGCAGGTTCAAAGTAGGAGAATGTGAAGTTACCTTACCCTGTAATGTGATTATAGGAAGGCCTTTGGTAAACTAAGAGTGTATGTTTCTTAAAGGCAATGTTAATTTATTGTTCCAGAAGTTGCACTAAGTAGAATACCCGGTTGGGTAACAGGAGTTATGCATAGCCTGTAATTTATAAAGTTGACCATGTTTGTAACGTTAAAAGTGTCCTCACCTCCCATAAAGGGAAGCCTGTTCAAGTATACTTATTGTTTTGCACTCAACAAAATTGTATGTCTGTTTGCTAATCTGTATTGTTGTTTTTCTTCCCAGTCCCGGAGTACTGTGTTTAACCAGGGGGGAGTGCAGCGCCCCAGAGTTCTGGTCGTTGCAGTGCTGTGGCTTCGCCGCTAAGGGGAGCCATGGTACGTTCGATGGCACCGAAGGAGTTCCTCCAATCAGGTATCACAGACACCAATATGTTTCACAGCAGGGCCTCCGGGGGGAGCTAAGGGTGCTATTCATTAGGCCACTCCCCACCATAGTGGGTAAACTGGGGGTCAGGCAGGAAGTTAGAAGAGAACGCTGACGGGATTGAACGGAGCAACACCCCGTGGCAGGGGGTGTTGTGAAGGGAGAGACTGTAGGGTCTCTGCCAGGGGTGGGATCCTGGCAGAGGCTTGGCATTGAGAGAACGTAACGGGACCGTGCCTGCTCAGTATAGCGGCGGTGCCCAAGAAAGGACTAGAAGCGAGACAGATTGTGCTGAGTGAGAAACGAGATCAAGCAGAAGGAGAATACCAGCAGGGGTTGTGCTGAAAGAGGCAGCACCTTGCTGAGGCGCAATACCGGTGGCCGGAACGCCGAGGGAGTGGATTAGAATACAGCTTCAAGCCATACTCCAAACAGCGGCAGGACAGTCGGTCTCAGGCGGGCTGTCTACCACATATCGCCTATGAAGTCTTGGGGGGCAATTGCGGGAGAGGGGCGTCTCTAGGGTCCCGGAAGAACTCCAGGCCTACCTGACAAACGGGTGCCATTCCAACCTGAATACAGGGAAGGGGTGGATTACAGAGGAACATCAAATCGAGTTGTGAGGGAACTTAAGAAACAGACACAACCGTTGTGGGGTCACTTTCCGTGAGCACAGCAGGGAAGGACTACAACACATAGCGCTAAGAAGGAAGGCACAGATTTCCACCTGAGAGGAGAACTCTGGAGGTGCCATTGGACCGGCCGGACTTGCGTAGCCTGGTGAACCGTATTCTGGACTGAGGACTCAGAGATCTCCAGTAAAGAGGTAAAGAGACTGCAACCTGGTGTCCTCATTATTTACCGCGACCTGCACCCCACAACTGCACCGCTACATCGCTATCATTACACCACTGATTGCACCGGATGTCCCCCACTGACGGACAGGGCCACGGACCGGGTCTAGCCACCGTGACAACCTCGAGACTGAGAACTAGAGGCCCGGCTCCGGGTACCCCTCGGCTCTGCGGCGGTGTGGGGGCGTTCCAGTTACGTCACTGGATCGCTCCTGCATCGTTCTGGAGTTGCTGTGTTTGACGTCTCTACAGCGACCTAAACAGCGACGCTCCAGCGATCTAGTTTTGGTCGGCTCGTTGTCTATATCGCCGCAGCGTCGCTGAGTGTAACGGTACCTTTAGTCAACTGCAATTTATTAAGGTGTTTTCCATCAAGAGATATGACTTCACATCTTAAGGCCCCGTCTCACTAAGCGATTTACCAACGATCACGACCAGCGATATGACCTGGCCGTGGCCATTCCGACACGACCAGCGATCTCGCAGCAGGGGCCTGATCGCTGGTACGTGTCACACATAGCGAGATCGCTATGGAGGTCGCTGTTGCGTCACAAAACTTGTGACTCAGCAGCGATCTCGCTAGCAATCTCGCTATGTGAGACGGGGCCTTTAAGGCCCCGTCTCACTAAGCGATTTACCAACGATCACGACCAGCGATATGACCTGGCCGTGATCGTTGGTAAGTCGCTGTGTGGTCGCTGGGGAGCTGTCACACAGACAGCTCTCTCCAGCGACCAACGATCAGGGGAACGACTTTGGCATCGTTGAAACTGTCTTCAACGATGCCGAAGTCCCCCTGCAGCACCCGGGTAACCAGCGTAAACATCGGGTTACTAAGCGCAGGGCCGCGCTTAGTAACCCGATGTTTACCCTGGTTACCAGCGTAAATGTAAAAAAAAACAAACAGTACATACTCGCCTTTCGGTGTCCAGGTCCCTTGCCGTCTGCTTCCTGCTCTGACTGAGATCCGGCCGTACAGCGAGAGCAGAGCGCAGCGGTGACGTCACTGCTGTGCTCTCACTTCTCACTGTACGGCCGGCAGTCAGTGAGAGCAGGAAGCAGACGGCAAGGGACCTGGACACCGAAAGGCGAGTATGTACTGTTTGTTTTTTTTTACATTTACGCTGGTAACCAGGGTAAACATCGGGTTACTAAGCGCGGCCCTGCGCTTAGTAACCCGATGTTTACCCTGGTTACCAGTGAAGACATCGCTGGATCGGTGTCACACACACCGATTCAGCGATGTTAGCGGGGCCTCAACGACCAAAAAAAGGTCCAGGCCATTCCGACACGACCAGCGATCTCGCAGCAGGGGCCTGATCGCTGGTACGTGTCACACATAGCGAGATCGCTATGGAGGTCGCTGTTGCGTCACAAAACTTGTGACTCAGCAGCGATCTCGCTAGCGATCTCGCTATGTGAGACGGGGCCTTCAGTCTAGCCTTTGCCAAGTCTTTCTAAATTCTATGTTACAGATAAGCAGTTGTAACAGATGCCATGTACTGATCACTGGTCTGATAGAACAAGCCACGAGTGACAAGGACAAAAAAGTAAAAGTCTAAACATATACTTTTTAAACTTGGGAGACTTTGGTAGCTTTGCCCTGAACTTCTAAACATGGCTATGCTATCTCCTAATAGAAAACATGGTAATGCAGTTCTTCAATAGTTTGCCCTGTTTCCAAGTGCTGATAGGTTAAAGCCCCTTTTAACAACATTCCCATTAAATTGTGCTAATTGCGTGAGTTTTGCTGGGTTTAGACATGTCAACCACAGCTGTTCAATGACTGCCAATTGAATACCTGCATGCTAATTGTCTAATAGTCTGTTTAGAGAGGTTTACCACAAACCTACAGGAACAAAACAATAGTATCATGAGTTAACCATGATAGAGAGGAGCCAGAATACTGCAGCATCTGATTTCTCCTACTCCTGCATTAGAAGCATTTCACCTTCATATTAAACCATGTAAGTTTCTTTTAGCAATGCAGGGGTTAATCTTCTCATTTGAGAGCTTCTGGAAGCTTTCCTGTGTTAAGCTGTGCACTGTTAGCTACTCCCATCTCCTATATAATCTGGGCCCTGGCTAGCACTCATTGTCAGAGGTAGCTTATTCTGTATGGCTGAAGGTTGTTGTTGCTTGCTATTGGAGAAGGCGTTTGGTGGATTTATCTGTGACTGTTGCTAGGTTTTGAATTTGTGATAATTCCCTTTCTTCTCCTACTCTGGTTTAACCCCATCCTCCACTCCCTAGTGCATTCCTCTGTTGTCTGTGTGAGTATATTTGTATGTTTGGTACTTTTCATAATCCCTGTTTGTATTACCTTGTTAGTCTGGTTGGTGTATGATGGTAAACTACTTCTCCCCACTTCCCTGGGTGGGAGGAAAGGTACAGACTGAGGGCGGATTCAGGAGCTAAGGCAAGGTATGTGTCCCCAGCGTCTTCACCATCAGATGTAATCTAGGGAGAAGGGCAAGCTAGGGTGCCCATAGCATTAGGGACAGGGAAGGAGTCCCTGATCCCAGGACTCCCAACAACAGAGTCATGACAAATAGTTAGTGCAATTGTTTTGTGTGTGTGTAGATCATCAGGTGGTGCCGAGGATGATGTGCTGCTGAGAATTATATCTAACCCTGTTTATAAATCTAATGTTTTGCTCGTTTTTCGGCACTTATAGCACTGCGTAATCAGAAACAAGCATTCCTATGAATGAACGATCAATCTTAAATATCATCCTGTCTAAATGCAGTATATGAGAGGCAAATTGAATTAGCGAGACTGTAGGAGTTATTACAATCTATTTACAGTGTTATGAAATACATTGATGCTATCTAAGCAACAGTAATGAGATTATAGATTGTACCCACTAGACAATGGTTCATATATCCTATTAAGTATATGGATGGTATTGAGGGACTTTATTGCTGTAATGAGCAGCTTCCACTCTGGTGCGATTATTACATGCGTTTTCCCTTCATGTGAATAGATGCAGTTTAAAATATTCTAGCGTTAGTGGGAATCACTTCCCAAGGACCAAGTCCATCGGTCTTGTCAGTAATCTGTGGCCCTGGACAGGAGCCCTGAGAACCGCCTCTTATCTGAGAGCATCTGGGCTCAGTTTTTGATTAGAAAGCCTGGCGTGACTTCATTGTTATAGCGTGATGCACTTGTGATGTTATGCAGTGTCGGACTAGACTGACAAAGGCCCACCAGTAACAGTGTTTCTTGGGGCCCATTGTTCAGTTACATGCAAAAATAATCTAACTTCAGTGAACAAATTTACTTATGCGTCTATGCAATATTAACTTGACTAGCTGGCTTTTTGAATTATAAGATGATACATTTTTGTGCCCTACTCATTAGCACTTCTTCAGAGGGGCCTACCGGAGGATTCTCTTGTTCTCCTGTAGGCCAGTCCAAGACTGCTGTTATGCCAGTCCTGCTAATCCAAAGAAGAGCCATGGTTGCTGGCTGGTAGGAGGTGGTTCCCATGTTTCCATCCGGCAATCACACATTACAGAAAAATTGATTTGCAGTAGCTCTAACCCAGTGTTCCCCAAGTCTGGTCCTCAAGAGCCACCAACAGGTCATGTTTTCAGTATTTCCTTAGTATTGCACAGGTGATAATTGCATCACCTGCACAGGCAATAATTTTATCACCTGTGCAATACTAAGAAATCCTGAAAACATGACCTGTTGGTGGCTCTTGAGGACCGGAGGTGGGGAACACTGCTCTAACCCATGCTCAGAGGAGGAACATAGAAACCAAACAAAAAAATTGAAATGGCAGAATCACTGTTTTTTATTTAGTAATGCCACCTGAAGAGAAAAGATCAGAAAGTTGCATGGCCCCAACATGGTAACAATAAAAACTACTGTTCACCCAATAATATCAAGTCCATATACAACGCTCTCAAATGCAATATATAAATGTTTTTTTAAACAAGAAAATAAATCTGCCTGTTTGTGCTTAAGTCTATATTAAAAAATATTATAGTTATGGATAACCCCTTATGGAATTACAGGGATCATAGGTTCACTGATATTAAGCAAATTCAATGTGTTTGTGGTCATTAAAAGAGAAATTATTAGTAGTGATGGGCGAACCTGAACAGTAAAGTCCGTGTTACTGTCCTGATCCCTGAACATCGGGTGTTTCCCACACACAATGATCTTACTGCTGTTCAGACCCATGTTTGCCGCGAGGTCATGCAGAGATGACAGAGTGGCAAACAAATGATATTCGGGCCCCCCATTCATCTAAATGGGGTCCGGGTTTGAGTACCATTCTGACACCTGAACCAAACTTTTTTAGATGTTTGCTGAACCCGCCGGACCCAAACATCCATGGGCTCACTCATTGCTAATTTTTAGTGATGCAACAAAAAATTAGTATAAAGGCACCAAACAACAATGGACTGGGCAAATGTCACCCTGCTGTGAGCATGGTCAGTGTCAAACAGGAATGACAGGCATGGTACCGCATAGGGAATGTGCCTCGGACTGCGGAGCCCCTTATGGAAGAAGCTAATAGGAAACACCGTGCAGTGCCTATTCCCCCCTCACACTACTCCCCCCAGGTGATGCACTAATTGGGATGCCCAGCTGACCAACGGGAAGAGAGAGGAAGGGGCGTCTGGCCACACCCACAAGGGTTAAATCCAGGTGCCAGGGTCAGCACCTTCCTCTTTCTCCCCGGCTGACCCTCTGGCAGCAATTGTCCCACCCTCCCCTACATATTTACTAATGATTTTTATGATGTTTAAAAAATGTTTTAATACTTGAAATTAAAGCTGACGATAATAATACTGTTATTCTTAAGTCACAGCGGAAATGGAAGGAGGGGCGAAGCTTTGTAGTCGCTCATTGGCTGGCCGCCGGTCGGTCGCAGACTGGGCCCACGGCTGTGAGCCCGTTGCGAAATGTAATTTGCCCCTCCCTGCTTATTAAATTAATAAACTGTGACCGACTAGTTCAACCCATCTAAGCCTGTTCGCGTTGTCTTTTCGGGTTTGGTGTTAGGGGGGAAGGCACTATTCACGACACATGGGTCTCCGCAGTCTAACAGTGGTGCTCTGCTAAAAGGGGCAAAGTAGTGTCTATGCTGAGACAAAAGAAGCGGCACTCACAGTTTTTTTAATAATAAAGTCCTTTATTCTAGTCCAGTTATTTTTGATCTGGACCTATAAAAGCATAGTGCTAACGCTAAACCGCCATCGTCCTCTCCTCCCCCTGTGCACTGTGTCCATGTTCCGTAAACTGGAATAAAGGACTTTATTTTTAGGAAACGGTGAGTGCCGCTTTCTTTTCCTTCAGCATAGAATCATTACTCCCGTCATTATAGAAATAGAATTTAGTCAGTAGGATGTCTTGTTTTCAAATGATAAAATATGACGGCATTTTGGCCTGCTAATCAGGTCATCATTACTCTCTGGCACCGTCAGTCCAGGAGTGTCAGCAATCTGGTTTTGCTTAGTTTAAGAGTCAATATGGGAAAATTTAATTAAAGGTAACAAATTTCTGGCAGCGATTTTGATAAATAAAATGTGAGGTTTAGAGAATCTGAAATGTATGCAAATTGTTACATTCTGAAATGCCTTGGTGGGATTGTAGTGATCATTTTGGTTATTTTTTTTGGAACAGTAATAGTTAATAATTGTACCTCTCTTTTCCAAGAAGAGGTCATACACATAGCTGTCAGACAATAGGTGCTTACCTTGTTTTAAACTGAAAGAATCCAATAAGGAAAAGAGACCCCTATTAAAAATGTAGAAACATAAATTATCTTTATTGAATAACCTAGGACAACAAAAAATGAATAAAAACATTAAAATACAAGTGAGTGCGGAGTAAATACGATGTAGAAATAATGAAAATACATGATATATAAATCAGTTGCATAGATGAATCATATCACTTTCTGTTCTTGACAGTGTATAGATGATGGAAAAATGTGACCTAGGTAATTACTAAATGACCATTGGAGGAGTATGGAAAATGCTACTAAATAAATAAATACATCTGTAACAATATTGAGTGCAATAATCCATAATAAAAACATATATATGGGGAAATAGTAAAGCTAACCAATAATACACCACAATAATATTAAGGTGCTACTATAAGAAGGGATTCCCAAATAAGACACAATGAATAAGTAAAAAGCACATATTTTAATTGATAGCAATAGTATGTATAGTCCCCATCCACCTGTATATATGGAAAGAAGTCATCTACTACACGTCATTTAGGAGACTGTCATGCTTCTGGATTCGAACTCTCAATTCCGTGTTCTGTGGTCGACCACATCAAATGCACCATTTTCTTTTGGTGTTTTAGTTCTGTTACCTTTGTTTCTGTCGGTTTTGGGTAGCATTTTTTTTTTATTTACTCTGTTTGTCTGCTCTATCACGTTTAGAGTGCAGCTTTTATTACCTTCCCGTAATGGTGTTTCCTACTGCGATAGACTTTGTTGGATTCAATCCCATTGCTGTAGTTTGCGGTGGTTGCAGTTGTTTTGTGTGTGATTCCTCTACTCTTTCTGGAACTGCTTCTCTAGCGATCCAGGAGCGGCTAAAGACATTCAGGGTAAGTCTCCGTTGAGTGGCTGTCAGGAAGAGACCAGGCTCAGAGAAGGGCTTTTCCTAGTCTAAACAGGGATTTGTCAGATTCAAGTGTTTGTCTCCCTGGTTTGTATGTTGCCGTATGAATGTGCTTTGGCCGTCATAACTAAGACATCATCTGTAGCTGTTAAAGACACAAATATGCAAATTGCCTCTTCAGAGAAAAAGAGGAATTGAACTCTATAGCGCCACCGGTTGGAAATAGCGATCCTACAAGTCACAGTCAACCCTTTAAGGAGTCTTGCAATATGACTTAGGATAAATAGCCAAATTAGTATCTCAATTCGCAGACACGGTGTTTCGGGCTGTTGGCCCTCATCAGTGCAAAGCATGAGAACTGATTTGGCTAGGTGAGAGGCTCTGGACTGAGGTCCAAGGGGTAAGGTTTCTCCTTGTGGAGAGTGACATACCAGCTCAGGCTTGTCAAGGTAAGGAGGCTTATTCGCCATGCAATGGTTATAAAGAATTACATTGATAAGGTGCCTAATGTACCAAAGTCATAAACCTACATAACCACAGATAATCCACAGTTCAAAATGAAATCAGAGGGACGGGTAAGTTATACCATCAATTATGCGTCACCGTGAAACACATAAAAAAGGACGTCTGTAATCATAGAGAATGAAAAGAATAAAGCGTCTAGAGCATGTCAATCAATGTCCCATATGACCAAAGAGAATTCACAGATCCTAAAAGTATACATGGAAAGAATACATAGTATGTTCTATCAGTCAAGTCACCATGTGCCACTTGACGCGCGTTTCGTGGAAATATCCCGCTGGTATTTGTTACCATTTTGAAATGCAAGAATAGCTGATTCTCACATAAAGTTATTACAGAAAAATGTTCATTCTCTTTTGTGTTTGGGAAAAGGCTTTAACTAAGCCTATGACAACATCAAATGACTTGAGATAATTAGCATTGTGACAAATTCATGACCATTTTCCCATTCACCAGCATATAAAACCCTCACATTATCTAAAGTGGCTGCCTTAAGATCCAGCTGCAGGAGAAGCACTCACCCATCTTCAAAAGCAAAATGGGGCTGAAAATTGTATGAGAGAAAGAAATCTGACTGGCAGCCAATTTTCATTCATGAAGTGCGTTAGAAATCTAAACATCTGCTCAGACAACCATTCATTGCATGAGCTTCGTTACCTTTCTCTCCTCACAAGCCCTATTATCTCATGAAATCACATATACGTGTGGTTAAATTCATGTCACCTGCCTATGTTGTATCCTACATTTTTCTTTCTATCATGAACTTCACTCTGTTGGGAAAACAGAGACAAAATATATGTGTACATATGTATATATATATATATATATATATATATATATATATATATATATATATATATATATATATGTACTGTGTATATATATATATATATATATATATATATATATATATATATATATATATATATATATAATTTTGCTTAACCAGTTCATGACCGGGCCATTTACCCCATTCCTGATCAGACACATTTTAATTTTTTTTCATACATGCCGTTTATCAAGCTGTAAAGATTTTGCTCGGTCGGACATTCAAGTAATTTTGATGTAATTTTTTCATGTTATGTGGGGCTTCATTTTTATGCCCCTGTCGTATTCTTTTGTTTTTTTTTCTCTGATTTTGGGATATTGAGCAAGATCAGTAAAAAAGTAAGAGTGTCATTTTTTCCCATTGTCATAGAGAAAAAATTAAATCAATAAAACATTTCCAGGGAGGGGACATATCACCCTCATGTTGAACATGTGGGGCTAATTATAACTGCGAAAAATAAAAACTAATTAAAATATGGGAAGTAAGAGAGCTGACACTGTAACCTCCATTGGACTAGGAGCCCCCTGCAGTGACCAGGTATTTACAGTTGTGAAAAAGACATAAAGTCTGAGATCTATTTATTAAAGAGGCAGTGATAGTAAAAAATGTAACATGTACAAAGGTAACTCTTGCTCTTTTCAAAGAAAAATTGGACATTTGCAGTTAGACACTCTGTCTCTGGTGTCCAGATATAAATATTGGGGTTTTTCATTCATCTGATATTTATTAGAGATATATTTTTGATGTCGTAGTGAGGGGAAAGAAATAATACATTCATTCACTTCACAGTAAGGCCATCCTAACCCCTTCAACTTAATAACGGTCCTATGTATGATGCTACCCAGATCATGTTTCATCTGTATAAAAAGATAAAATCACAATAAGAGATATGACAACAATATCTACCGCCTGGGTGTTATGATCCGTTGGTAGGATCACAAAACTGACCAGATAAGTAAACCTGAATATTAGGACGAGCTCTGGGGATGTGGAAACTATACTGACCGCAACCCTGATCCTATCCAAACACACTAAAGGCAGCCGTGGAGCGTTACCTAAAAACCTAGACGCCTCTTCACAGCCTGAGGAACTAACTACCCCTAGAGAGAAAGCAAAGCCTCACTTGCCTCAGAGAAATAACCCCAAAGTTTAGACAGCCCCCCACAAATAATAACGGTGAGGTAAGGGGAAAATACAAACGTAGTAATGAAAAACAGGTTTAAGCAAATGAGGCCCGCTAACACTAAATAGACTGAAGATAGCAAGGGATCTGTGCGGTCAGTACAAAAACTATCAAAAACTATCCACGCAGAAAATACAAGAACCCCCACACCGACTCACGATGTGAGGGGTGCACTCTGCACCCCAGAACTTCCAGCAAGCGAAAAATCACATATAAGCAAGCTGGACTGAACTCATCATATATTGAGAAACATTTTCAAGAGAAATATGAGCAAACATGAACTAGCAAGACTTAGCTTCTCCGGATGGAGACAGGTCACAAGGAAGACCAGAGAGATCAGAACCAGTACTGAATACAATGACAGCAGGCAACAAGTAAAGGTCCAGGTGGAGTTAAATAGGAATCAGCATAGCAGGAAATGAGGCAGCTGAGCCCTGCTACAGACCCGCAGTAACGCTAAAGGCCACCAGAGGGAGCCCAGACGGAATTCACAACACCTGGGACCTTCAGAGGCAAAGATATCCTATAAGTTGAGGATTTCATGCAATTCTGAGTGACCAGGCACATGTCAGAACCAGACCCATATGAGCTCATCATGGGGCTATTTGGGTGTAGCATTGAGCTAATAGAAATAAAATTTTGGGTCTCTGTCTTTGCTCATTCTCGAAGTTCACTGTGAGAGTGTTCCATTTTCCCAATCAGAGCTCTTCCCTCCACTAAGCTCTGAGACATTTCCGTGACATCAGATTTAGTAATTTTCTTTTGTTATTCCTTTCTATTTCATGTAATTGGTAAATTGTATATATCGTATTGTTATGTTCTACATTTGGGACCCCCACCAATTCTCAGACTGGAGCTTTTAAATGCATGGTCACCACCACTTTCATTGTCTATGAGACTACAAGAAATAGCAGAGAACATCACTCAGAACATTTCAGAGACTCCATTTAGAAAGTTATCAGCTAACCAGAGAATCATTTGCCATGTTCAGAAAACATTGTTTAATCCTTTAATGTGGCTGTGTAGTTCTAGCCTAAAGCAGTGACGTAACTTGAAACTCATGGTCCCCGATGCAAAAGCTCCAACTTGGCCCCCAAATATTTAAAATCTTTAATAGCAATAGTCTTTTTCTATAGGCCAAAGGGACTTTTAGGCCCCCCTAGGTTCCAGGGCCCGGGCGTGATTGCATCCCCTGCACCTGTTGTAGTTAAGCCTCTTCCATCTGAACCTGGCCTAGGAAGGGAAAGTTACGTGCAGCCAGTATTAGAAGGCACAAAACTGATGCATGGCACAAATCAGTATTCTAAAGCTTAGACCGTGTTAATCTTAATCATTAATTATTTCAAGGTTTTCAGTTAAAAAGATGAATCGGCAGAAAAAAATGTGCAACAGAATAGTAAAATAAAGTAAGATTTTTTTATGATGGGTTTTGCCTGTGATGTGATTTCCATTTGTAACTAAATGCAAAATAACAGCAAATAAGCAACATATAAAGATAATACAATATGTAAAATATACCGTATTTTTCAAGCTGTAAGACCACCGCAGGTTTAGACAGCAAGAAATAGGAAAAACAGATTTCCTACCAATTAAAAATTCCCTGTAGGTGTAAAGAAGCGGAGGGGTCAATATCACTAAATTTAATGCTCTAGGGTAAATTAGGGAGATAATAGATCTAATGTTATTGTATCTCTGCAGCATGTGTATTATGCATATATAGCTTCACAGAATGCTCATTATGTACCGTTAATGGTACCCAGTTGAAGAAATGGATGGGTCCTGTAGGTGTATACAAATGTCATTATGTACTAACTAGACTGTGGCCCGATTCTAATGCATCGGGTATTCTAGAATATGCATGTCCCCGTAGTATATGGACAATGATGATTCCAGAATTCGCAGCAGACTGTGCCCGTCGCTGATTGGTCGAGGCAACCTTTATGACATCATCGTCGCCATGGCAAACAATATGACATCTACGTCGATACTGTGCTCGTTGCTGATTGGTCAAGGTGAATTCGCGGCAGACTGTGCCCGTCGCTGATTGGTCGAGGCAACCTTTATGACATCATCGTCGCCATGCTGTGCCCGTCGCTGATTGGCGGCCTCGACCAATCAGAGACGCGGGATTTCCAGGACAGACAGACAGACAGACAGAAAAACCCTTAGACAATTATATATATAGATACCCAATAAGAAAGATGAAGTAGTGAAGTTCAAGCATATAAAAAAGTAAAGTGCCTTGAATACATATTATACTTAATGAAAAAAGGTATTTCTCTGCAGAATGCGTATTATACACATAGAGCTTTACAGCAAGCACATTACATACACTCTGTGCAGAGAACATATGTATTTATGTAGCACAGTGTATGCACATTGATCTGTGCTATGCATGCACACTCAGGTCTTTTATATACACGCACAGCTCTTATACACGCACAAAGATCTATTACATATTGTCAAGGAATGCAACTTTACTGCCTCCAATCGTCAGGACGATTACGCAATTGACTGATGAGTGATGGACAAGAACACAGCTGTTTTCCTTACTAGGCTAGTTATTGGGGAACTCACAGTGAGTGTATGGGATATAAACGTCTGATTCCAAAGCATGGAATATATATACTGTATATATACTTTAGCGCAGGGGTGCGGTTTACAGAGCAAGAGGAAAGAAGCTATTACATACAGGTGCTTCTCACAAAATTAGAATATTATCAAAAAGTTAATTTATTTAAGTTCTACAATACAAAAAGTGAAACTCATATAGAGTCATTACAAACAGAGTGATCTATTTCAAATGTTTATTCCTGTTAATGTTGATGATTATGGCTTACAGCCAATGAAAACCCAAACATCATTATCTCAGTAAATTAGAATAATTTATAAAACCAGCTTGAAAAATTATTTTAAAATCCGCAATGTTGGCCTACTGAAATGTATGTTCAGCAAATGCACTCAGTACTTGGTTGGGGCTCCTTTCGCATCAATTGCTGCATCAATGCGGCGTGGCATGGAGGCGATCAGCCTGTGGCGCTGCTGAGGTGTTATGGAAGCCCAGGTTGCTTTGATAGCAGCTCATCTGCATTGTTGGGTCTGGTGTCTCTAATCTTCCTCTTGACAATACCCCATGGATTCTCTATGGGGTTAAGGTCAGGCGAGTTTGCTGGCCAATCAAGCACAGTGATACTGTTGTTTTTAAACCAGGTATTGGTAGTTTTGGCAATGTGAACACATTCTAAGTCCTGATTGAGAATGACATTTCCATCTCCAAAAAGCTTGTCTGCAGAAGGAAGCATGAAGTGATTTCATATTTCCTGGTAGATGGCTGTGCTGACTTTGGTCTTGATAAAACACAGTGGACCTATACCAGCAGATGACATGGCTCCCCAGTGACCGCTACGCGACCAATCACAAAGCAGTGATGTCACCTAAGGTCTTTCAAGCGCTTGAAATACCTTAGAAGACGTCACGGCGCTCTGATTGGTCCGTAGCAGTCGCGTGACTGCTACGCGACCAATCACAAAGCAGTGACGTCACCTAAGGTCTTTCAAGCTCTTGAAATACCTTAGAAGACGTCACTGCTTTGTGATTGGTCGCGTAGCGGTCACGCGACCGCTACGCGACCAATCAGAAGCTGCGGACGTCTTCTAAGGTATTTCAAGCGCTTGAAAGACCTTAGGTGACGTCACTGCTTTGTGATTGGTCGCGTAGCGGTCACGCGACCGCTACGGACCAATCAGAGCACCGTGACATCATCTAAGGCCCTTCAAGCGCGCATTCTTAGGTACAACGGCTCCCGGTTACGGCGGTAAAGTCCAGGCTGCGTCGGAGATGTGAGTATATCCCTATTTTTTATTTTAATTCTTTCTTTTACACATTGATATGGATCCCAGGGCCTGAAGGAGAGTTTCCTCTCCTTCAGACCCTGGGAACCATACAGGATACCGTCCGATACTTGGTGTCCCATTGACTTGTATTGGTATCGGGTATCGGTATCGGATTAGATCCGATACTTTGCCGGTATCGGCCGATACTTTCTGATACCGATACTTTCAAGTATCAGACGGTATCGCTCAACACTAGTCGCTATGTATCCCCCAGGATGTGCTTAGAAGCATATTAGATCCGCTGGAGTGCCCTGTGCTCACAGCAGGTTTGCCTGTGAGACACAGGGAAGAATAAAAGTGAGTGTGAACTGGATCAAGTTATTTGACCCAGAAATTATTCAGGAAAACCCGGTATGGGCTTTTATTTTTGAAACGGACTGCAGGAAGGCAGTGGGGCCGGTCCGTTTCCTCCAGCCCAGATCTTATAGTGGCCCATGGCCATAGAATCTGGAACAAAGAAAAAAAAAACCTGCAAGAGAGTTTGGGTGTGTCAGTGTTGGTCTGGGAGTCAGACCTAGCAGGAGCTTTATGAGGAGCTCTGTCTGTGTGGTGCAACACGGGCCAGGCATAGCCTAAAAAGCCTGACACCCCAGCGTACACGGTGGTGTATTACGTTCACGGCAACGGACTGTGGACTGTCGTTATTTTTTCCTGGCTGCATACTGAAAGACTTGTTTGCTTATTTTTCCGGTTTGTGAGTATGCTGTGAAATAAACAAGACTTTGTTTGAACTTTATATGGGTCACTGCCTATTCACTGCACAGCAAGGACATCGCTGCATCACATTTGGTTGGAGAATGTGGAGCAGTGTGAATTAAGGCATACCCCAACACCATTTGCATGTCTGTTATTAAGCCTGCTACATTACAATTCAGGCCTACAGAAAAAAATGGAGGAGATTCTGAGGCAGCTGGTCCTAACACAGCAACAACAGCAACAAACTAATAACCTGTTGCTGCAGCAAATTACAGCTCTGCGTGAGGCACCTCCAGCACCGACCCCAGAACGTCGCGATGCCCGAGACAAGGTCCGCTCCGCTTTGAGGAAATTGAGTCCGGAAGATGACGTGGAAGCTTTCCTCACCGTCTATGAGCGCGCGGCAGAGCGGGAGAATCTGCCAGCAGCACAGTGGGCTGAAGTTGTGGCTCCGTTCCTGAGGGGTGATGCGCTAAAGGCCTACTTTGACCTCAGTCGGGAGGATGCCCAGGACTATTCCAAGCTAAAAGGTGAGATCCTTGCCCGACTGGGGGTTAATACTTATGTGAGAGCTCAACGGGTGTTTTCTTGGACTTTTGTGGAAGCCCAGCCTGCCTGGTCTCAGATTTTTGACTTACTGCAGCTTGTGAAACGGTGGCTCCAACCTGAGACTTTAACCACAAGTCAGATAGTAGAGAGGGTGGTGGTCGACCGACTGGTGAGGGCTCTGCCAGCAGCCATACAGCGTTGGGTGGGTCAAGGGGACCCGGGTACCCTAGACCAAGTTGTAGGTCTGATAGAGCGATATAAGGCCACCCAGGACTTTATACGGGACACTGCTCCGCTTCGGCTGTCACGTAAGGCTCCGCCAGCTCAGGAGTCTGAGAAAAGTCCACGGCCCTCCACTGGGACAAAACCGGACCAAGTCCGTGCTGAGGGGTTGTCTCGGAAAGAGAGTGACTACAGACCTGTGTCCCCTAAACTGGCCTCAAGGTTACCTCGTGCCACAGTCATTACATGTTGGCGATGCCAAGAACCTGGACATGTGGTTGCTAATTGCCCCCTTACAACAGAACCCATGGACTGCGGGTATACCCGTCGGGTGTCTATGTATGCCCAGCCAGTCTGCATTGCCACTACAGATTCTGCCGGTACCGAACCTCAGCTGTGTAGAGTACTCGTTAACGGGTACCAGACGGATGCTCTCTTGGACTTAGGGAGCTTGGTGACCCTGGTACACAGGTCCCTGGTTGCTGGGGACAGTCCTAATGGATGAAAGGTGGGGGTAGTGTGCATACATGGGGACCTCCGAGAGTACCCGACTGCGGAGGTTACTTTCTCCACCCCATGTGGAGAGATAAAACATGTGGTGGGCATGGTAAAGACTCTTCTCTTGGCCATAGAATCTGGAGCAAAGAAAAAAAAACCCTGCAAGAGAGTTTGGGTGTGTCAGTGTTGGTCTGGGAGTCAGACCTAGCAGGAGCTTTATGAGGAGCTCTGTCCGTGTGGTGCAACATGGGCCAGGCATAGCCTAAAAAGCCTGACACTCCAGCGTACACGGTGGTGTATTACGTTCACGGCAACGGACTGTGGACTGTCGTTATTTTTTCCTGGCTGCATACTGAAAGACTTGTTTGCTTATTTTTCCGGTTTGTGAGTATGCTGTGAAATAAACAAGACTTTGCTTGAACTTTATATGGGTCACTGCCTATTCACTGCACAGCAAGGACATCGCTGCATCACAAGCATCTAATGGGGCCCATCAAACTTTATGGAACATTATATGGGGCTCCTGATTCAATATGGATATTCAAAAACACTTAACCTACTGATGTCTCAATTAATTTTACTTTTATTGGTATCTATTTTTACTTTTGAAATTTACAGGTAACTGCTGCATTTTCTACTCTAGGCTTATACTCGAGTCACTAAGTTTTCCCAGTTTTTTGCGGAAAAGTTAGGGGGGTCGGCTTATACTCGGTTTGGCTTATACTCGAGTATATACGGTATATCTGTCAGTACTGACAAATGACAAAAACCCAAACTCTGATTTTCATTAGATCAAGGTTATGCTCACATACCTCCCCTTAGTGAGCTTATATGTAGGTCTGGTTATGGGATGTACAAGGTCTTTAGAAGATTATGAGATCCCCATCTTTCAGTATAACTCCATGTCTGAAGGTCCCAGGCAGGAGATATTGTCATGTTTCTTATCACACTTTTACTTTTTTATAGAGAGGAAATATGTCATGGATGGAATCATCCCTATTTCCATTATTTTGTTGGAGGTGTTTGGCCAGCCTTACAGTGATGTGACTGAATGTGTTATGTTCATGCATTTGCTACGACACCAAAAATATTTCTCCTAAATATTGAATTGTGCAAACCCAATATTCATCCCTGACCAATGGTTCCAGAGTGTCTGAGATAATTCCTGTGAACAGTACAAGCCCCTGTACTTCTCCGCCTCTAAAGTATACAAATACTAGACCTAGCGACTGGTTCTCAGCAGATGCCTTGTTGTAATTACTTGTTGATGGCAGGAGGTCCTAATTCACTGGAGGTTAAAGTGTCTGCTCTTTCTCACTTCACCAGTTATAATTAATCCCATATGTCCAATGTGAGGGTTATATGTCCCACTGAGATGTTTTATGGAGTTTGTAATTTTTCTCTATGACACATACACATACATTACTGCACATGCGCACACACACACACACACACTCAGCTCTACTACATACATATGCAACTTTGCTACAGACACACACATGCACACATACACTGAATTTTTTTTTATATATACACGCATATACACTGCATGTTACTCCCACAAATGTATATACACACATGCACACACGGCATGATACACTGACACACATTCCCACACACAATTCACTGATCACATAATCTGAAAGGTCCTTCCATCACTCAGAATGTGCAGTGTCCATATAGCTTTACACATCTGCAGGTCACAGTAAATTTCTCTTCTGCCCTACACTAATAAGATAAATCAATGTAGGGCAGGAGCAGAGAGAACACGTCTCTCTCAGTGATCAGGTAGGGCGCCATGTCTGCCTTTTCATCTATCACAGAAAGCTCCAGACTTTATGATGCACAAATATTTATGCCACCTTTTTTGTTAAAAACTGTATCTCATAGCCCAAAAATATGGTAAATGTAATATACGGCACTGGCAAAAATTAAGAGACCACTGCAAAATGTTCAGTATGTCTGATTTTTCTCTTTATATGTATACTTTTGAGTAAATTGTAAATTGTTAATTTATTCTTTAAATTTCTGACAATATGTCTCCAAATTTCCAAGCAATAAATTTTGAATTTTTTTTCTGAAAAGGAGAAATGATCAAAATTAAAAAAACACTGTGCTTTCAGACCTCAAATAATGCAAAGAAAAAAAGTTCATAATCATTTAGAAACAAAAATATTAATGTTTTAACTCCGGAAGAGTTCAGAAATCAATATTTTGTGGATTAACCATGATTTCTAATCACAGCTTTCATGTGTCTTGGCATGCTTTCCTCCAGTCATTCACACTGCTTCTGGCGCAAAAATTTAAGCAGTTCTTGTTTGTTTGATGGCTTGTGACTATCCATCATCCTCTTGATTACCGTATATACTTGAGTATAAGCCGAGATTTTCAGCCCATTTTTTTAGGCTGAAAGTGCCCCTCTCGGCTTATACTCGAGTCATTGTCCCTGGGGGGTCGGCGGGGGAGGGGGAGCGGTGGCTGTGACATACTCACCTGCTCCTGGCGTGGTCCCTGCATCTCCGATGGTCTCCGGGCGCTGACAGCTTCTTCCAGCGTTGAGCGGTCATATGGTACCGCTCATTACAGTAATAAATATGGACGCGACTCCACTCCCATAGGGGTGGAGCCACATATTCATTACCGTAATGAACGGTACCAGTGACAGTTCAAAGCTGGAAGAGCTGCTGCACCCAGAGAGTCCATCAGGGAAGCTGCCATGGACTGCACCAGGAACAGGTGAGTATAATGGGGAGGGGGAGCACGGAGATGTTCAAATGTCCTCGTTCCACCGCTGGGCGCCATCTTCCACGTCATCTGCCTGTGACGCTCAGTTCAGAGGGCGCGATGACGTGGTTAGTGCGTGCCTTCTGCCTGAGCGTCAGTGCGGAGGACGGGGGAAGACACAGCGGCGCCTGGCGGTGGAACAGGGAAAGGTGATTACAGCAAGTGCCGGGGGCCTGAGCGATGAGAGGTGAGTATGTCATTTTTTATTTTTTTTTAATCGCAGCAACAGCATATCGGGTATAATAGTCTATGGAGCATCTTATGGGGCCATAATCAGCATTTGTGGAGCATTATATGGGGCAAATGTGTCTATGGAGCATCTTATGGGGCCATAATCAGCATTTGTGCAGCATTATACAGGGCAAATGTCTGTATGGAGCATCTTATGGGGTCATAATCAGCATTTGTGAGCATTATATGGGGCAAATGTCTCTATGGAGGATCTTATGGGGCCATAATCTGCATTTGTGCAGCATTATATGGGGCAAATGTCTGTATGGAGCATCTTATGGGGCCATAATCAACATTTGTGCAGCATTATATGGGGCAAATGTCTATGGAGGATCTTATGGGGCCATAATCTGCATTTGTGCAGCATTATATGGGGCAAATGTCTGTATGGAGCATCTTATGTGGTCATAATCAACATTTGTGCAGCATTATATGGGGCATATTTTAATATGGAGCATCTAATGGGGCCCATCATAAAGTTTATGGAGCATTATGTGGGGCGTATTTTGCATGGAGCATCTTATGGGGCCCATCATGAACTGTATGGAGCATTATATGGGGCTCCTGATTCAATATGGATAATCAAAAACACTTAACCTACTGATGTCTCAATTAATTTTACTTTTATTGGTATCTATTTTTATTTTTGACATTTATATACACTGCTCAAAAAAATAAAGGAAACACTAAAATACCACATCCTAGATGCCACTGAATTATATATTCCAGTTGAAAATCTTTATTCATTACATAGTGGAATGCGTTGAGAACAATAAAACATAAAAATGATCAATGTAAATCAAAATTAATTTCCCATGGAGGTCTGAATTTGGAATGATACTGAAAATCAAAATGGAAAATCAAATTGCAGGCTGATCCAACTTCAGTGGAAATGCTTCAAGAAAAGGAAATGATGCTCAGTAGTGTGTGTCCTCCTTGTGCCTGTATGAACTCCTTATAATGCCTTAGCATAGTCCTGATGAGGGGGCCGATGTTCTCCTGATGGATCCCCCCACACCTGGATTAAAAGCTTTAGTCAATTCTTGGACAGTCTGGGGTACAATGTGGCATTCGTAGATGGAACGAGGCATGATGTCCCAGATGTGCTCGATTGGATTCATGTCTGGGGAACAAGCAGGCCAGTCCATAGCATCAATGCCTTCATCATGCAAGAACTGCTGACACATTGCAGCAGCATGAGGCCTAGCATTGTCATGCATCAGAAGGAACCCCTGGCCCACTGCACCTGCATATGGTCTCACAGTGGGTCTGAGGATCTTATCCTGGTACCAAATGGCAGTCAGGATTCCTCTGGCTAACACATGGAGGGCTGTGTGACCCTCCAAAGAAATGTCTCCCCGCACCATTACTAACCAATTGCCAAACCATTCATGCTAGAGGATGTTACAGGCAGCAGAACATTCTCCACGGTGTCTCCAGACTCTGTCATGTCTGTCACGTGCTCAGTGCGAACCTGAAGAGCACAGGTCAAACCTGCCAATTTGGGGGTGTTCTCTGGCAAATGACAGTCACCATGCACAGTGGTGGGCTGTAAGCACAACATCCACTTGTGGACGTCGAGTCCTCATACCACCCTCATGGAGTCTGCTTCCGAGCGTTTGAACAGACACATGGATGTTAGTGGTCTGCTGGAGGTCATTTTGCAGGGCTCTGGCACTGCTCCTCCTGTTCTTTCTTGCACAAAGGAGGAGTTAGTGGTCCTGCTGCTGGGTTGTTGTCCTCCTATGGCTCTTCCACATCTCCTGGTGTACTGGCCTGTCTCCTGATATCTGCTCCATGCTCTGGACCCTGTGCTGACAGACACAGCTACCCATTATGCCACAGCTCTCACTGATGTGCTATCCTGGATGAAATGCACTACATGAGCAACTTCTGTGGGTTGTAGAAACTGTCTCATGCTACGGTACCTCTAGAGGTGATGATAGCAATGACAAAATGCAAAAGTGACCAAAACAAAAGTAAAAAAGGATGAGAGCAGAGAAATGGTCTGTGGTCACCATGTGCAGAAATGCTCCTTTATACTGGTTGTCTTGCTAATTGTCTATCATTTTTACCTGTTGTCTGTTCCATTTGCACAACAGCAGGAGAAATTGATTTGCAATCAGTGTTGCTTCATAACTGGACTGGTTGATTTTACAGAAGTGTGATTGACTTGGAGTTACATTGTGTTGTTTAAGTGCTCCCTTTACTTTGTTGAGCAGTATATATACAGGTCCTTCTCAAAAAATTAGCATATAGTGTTAAATTTCTTTATTTACCATAATGTAATGATTACAATTAAACTTTCATATATTATAGATTCATTATCCACCAACTGAAATTTGTCAGGTCTTTTATTGTTTTAATACTGATGATTTTGGCCTACAACTCCTGATAACCCAAAAAACCTGTCTCAATAAATTAGCATATTTCAACCGTCCAATCAAATAAAAGTGTTTTTTAATAACAAACAAAAAAACCATCAAATAATAATGTTCATTTATGCACTCAATACTTGGTCGGGAATCCTTTGGCAGAAATGACTGCTTCAATGCGGCGTGGCATGGAGGCAATCAGCCTGTGACACTGCTGAGATGTTATGGAGGCCCAGGATGCTTCAATAGCGGCCTTAAGCTCATCCAGAGTGTTGGGTCTTGCGTCTCTCAACTTTCTCTTCACAATATCCCACAGATTCTCTATGGGGTTCAGGTCAGGAGAGTTGGCAGGCCAATTGAGCACAGTAATACCATGGTCCGTAAACCATTTACCAGTGGTTTTGGCACTGTGAGCAGGTGCCAGGAAGCATGAAGTGCTCCAAAATCTCCTGATAGCTAGCTGCATTGACCCTGCCCTTGATGAAACACAGTGGACCAACACCAGCAGCTGACATGGCACCCCACACCATCACTGACTGGGTACTTGACACTGGACTTCAGGCATTTTGGCATTTCCTTCTCCCCAGTCTTCCTCCAGACTCTGGCACCTTGATTTCCGAATGACATGCAAAATTTGCTTTCATCAGAAAAAAGTACTTGGGACCACTTAGCAACAGTCCAGTGCTGCTTCTCTGTAGCCCAGGTCAGGCGCTTCTGCCGCTGTTTATGGTTCAAAAGTGGCTTTACCTGGGGAATGCGGCACCTGTAGCCCATTTCCTGTGCACGGTGGCTCTGGATGTTTCCACACCAGACTCAGTCCACTGCTTCCTCAGGTTCCCCAAGGTCTGGAATCGGTCCTTCTCCACAATCTTCCTCAGGGTCCGGTCACCTCTTCTCGTTGTACAGCGTTTTCTGCCACATTGTTTCCTTCCAACAGACTTACCATTGAGGTGCCTTGATACAGCACTCTGGGAACAGCCTATTTGTTGAGAAATTTCTTTCTGGGTCTTACCCTCTTGCTTGAGGGTGTCAATGATGGCCTTCTTGACATCTGTCAGGTCGCTAGTCTTACCCATGATGGGGGTTTTGAGTAATGAACCAGGCAGGGAGTTTTTAAAAGCCTCAGGTATCTTTTGCATGTGTTTAGAGTTAATTAGTTGATTCAGAAGATTAGGGTAATAGGTCGTTTAGAGAACCTTTTCTTGATATGCTAATTTATTGAGACAGGTTTTTTGGGTTATCAGGAGTTGTAGGCCAAAATCATCAGTATTAAAACAATAAAAGACCTGACAAATTTCAGTTGGTGGATAATGAATCTATAATATATGAAAGTTTAATTGTAATCATTACATTATGGTAAATAATGAAATTTAACACTATATGCTAATTTTTTGAGAAGGACCTGTATATATATATATATATATATATATATATATATATATATATATATATATATATACACTTACTAATATGTTCAAAGGAATAGGTTAATGGAACTTCTTGCAACTAGGTAAACCCGTACTCTGTCCAAAGTAATGAAGAGATCCCTCATAAATTTAAATCAATCTTTATTAATTGTAATAAAACTAGTACCAATGAAAGTAACAGAGTGACTCATGAAGAAGAGGCTACTGTATCCTGACAATTATTTAATAATATATTGCTGCTTATATTAGCTACCCTTTTGGCATTCTCTCAAGCAGCCTCATCACGTAGTCAATTAGAATGGCTTCCAATGAAAAGGTACTGTATACCTCATCAACAGTTCATTTGGGGAATCACTGGCCTTCAGAAAGTGTTTGCAATTATCTGGTGTGTTTTGCAGAGGCAGTAATGGTACCCAGCATCATACATTGTGCAGCCCTATTCCACAACTATTAAAAATCAGAATTTGGCAAAAAACATTGATCTAAGTAAAGTGAAACAACAGTCCATCATTACTGTAAGACATTACTGTAAGGTCAGTCAATCCTGAAAATTGGTACATCCTTGAAGGTGTCTTCAAAATCATCATTCCCTGTCATATAACAGGCAGTGGCGTAGGAAGGGGGGTGCGGGGGGGGCGGGCCACCCCGGGCGGCACAATGCCGGGGGCGGCTCCGACCCAGAGAGGAGGAGGAAGAAAAAAAAAAAAAAAAAAAAAGAGAGACGCGGGCCCTTTAAACCTTCGGGCGGCGCCGACCGCCGCCACGACCAGGGCCCCTCCCCGATACCAGCACTGGCATTGAGCCCCCCGTTCTAATACTCACCTCTCCTGGTTCCTGCGGCAGCTGCAGCGTCTTCAGCACCCTCTGACTCTGCGACGTCTCAGGGCAGAGGGTGCGATGACGTCATCACTGCGCGCTCAGCCTCTGTCCTGAGCGTTGCAGAGCCGGAGAGACGCTGAGTGCACGGGACCTGCGCTGGGAACGGGAGAGGTGAGTTTTACTTTTTTTTTTTTCTTTATGTCTGACTCAGACAGACTGGGGGCAATATGCTGGAGACAGACTGGGGGCAATATGCTGGAGACACACTGGGGGCAATATGCTGGAGACACACTGGGGGCAATATGCTGGAGACAGACTGGGGGCAATATGATGGAGACAGACTGGGGGCAATATGCTGGAGACAGACTGGGGGCAATATGCTGGAGACAGACTGGGGGCAATATGCTGGAGACAGACTGGGGGAATATGCTGGAGACAGACTGGGGGCAATATGCTGGAGACAGACTGGGGGCAATATGCTGGAGACAGACTGGGGGCAATATGCTGGAGACACACTGGGGGCAATATGCTGGAGACAGACTGGGGCAATATGCTGGAGACAGACTGGGGGCAATATGATGGAGACAGACTGGGGGCAATATGCTGGAGACAGACTGGGGCCAATATGCTGGAGACAGACTGGGGGCAATATGCTGGAGACAGACTGGGGGCAGATTGCTGGAGACTGACTGGGGGCAGATTGCTGGACACACTGGGGGCAATGCTGGACACTGGGGGCAATTCTGGACACTGGGGGCAATGCTAGACACTGGGGCAGATTGCTGGACACACTAAGGCAATGCTGGACACACTGGGGCAATGCTGGACACTGCGCCTGTGCGGCCGCCCTGCTTGTGAATCCCAGCCCCGCACTCTGCATAATGCATAACACACTGTGGGGCTGGGATTACCAAGGTGGGTGGCCGCACAGGCGCAGTCTGCAAGCCTGGCTGTGACGTCAGACGGCCAGAGCTCTCTGCGCCTGCACCAAACAGCGATACACAGCGCAGGCACCGGACTTCATGGGTAAACAGCGCTGAGGGGGCGGTGCCCTGCGTTGAGTGACGGCAATGGGGGGGGGGCGCCAAACTCGGAATCAGCCCCGGGCGGGAAAAGCTCTAGCTACGCCAGTGATAACAGGCTTTGATGAGGACCACGCCAGGAAATGAAGACCAAAAATAACTTCTGCTGCAGAGGATAAGTTCATCAGAGTTACCACAAGAACTGGATGTTTTATCTGCGGAAATTCATACTGTGTCTGATGAGTCAAAATTAGAGATTTTCCGTACCAACCATCATGCCTTTGTGAGATGTAGAAATGGTTTAGACATGTGCGGTGACCATCCTGAAGCATGTAGGTGGAGATTTATTCCAAATTAATGACACACTTATCCAGTCTGAATAACACAGCATTCTATGATGGCATATGATCCCTTCATATTTGCATCTATTGGGACCATCATTTGTGTTCCAACAAGAAAACACACCTGCAGACTATGTAAGTGCGATGTGACTAAATAGAAGAGAGATGGATCACTTTTTCAGTTGACATTGCTTTCACAATTACGCAACATCAACCCAATTTAGATGGTCTTGGATGAGTTGGACTGCAGAGTGAAAGCAAAGCAGCCAACATGTTTTCAGCACCTGGGGAAACTCCTTCAAAACTGTTGGAAAGCCAAGGATGTGTAAAACTGACTTCTGAGTAAAAGAGGTGGTAGGTCGGGGGTGTTCTTCGAATAAGAACAAAGAAAACCATTGATAAACAGGTTTGTCCAATTTTTTTACTGCTACTGTAGATAAATAGATAGATAGTTATGTCAGCAGAATATATGTAGACAATAAAATACATTAGCAGTCTGCTGGATCACTATCCTACTAAAATCAGTATAAAGTAATAGCAGGAACTAAACACAGCAAAACCAGTTGTTATTTTCCAACTTTGATATTGCAAGTCCTCTAATGCTCCTGTGTTTGCATTTTTTCTGACTAAATTTAACATATTTGCACATACATCACCACCTGGGAATCAGCATTGTGCACATATACAGTTCTGCAAGCAAATTAATCCTGTGTTTCTAGCTGTGAACAATGCTGGCAGGATCCCAAATTCTGTAGCATTTGCTTACCTATAATTATAAAAAGTATAAATGTATAAGGACTTTGGAGGGAATAGGATGGTCAAAGAGCATTTCCTCCTTAGATATACAGTACTCTGCAAAATGTTTAGGCAAGTGTGGAAAAAATTCTGCAAAGTAAAAATGTTTTCATAAAATAGAATTGTTAATAGTTTTGTTTTTTTTATGAATAACCAAAAAGCAAAGCAAATGAAAAAAAAAACCAAAATCTAACTCATTAATATTTGATGGAACCACCTTTTGCCTTCAGAACAGGCTAAATTTTGCTAGGTACATTTGCACACAGTTTTTGAAGGAAGTTGTCAGGGAGGTTGCTCTAAACATCTTGGAGAACTAACCACAGATCTGGTCAAATTCCTCTGTCTCTTCATGTAATCACAGACTGACTCCATGATGTTGATGTTGAGATCAGTGCTCTGTTGGGGGCAATGTTCTCACTTTCAGAACTTGTTGTTCTTCTTCTTTACATTGGCAGGGAGGTTATTCTAAACATCTTGGAGAACTAACCACAGATCTGGTCAAATTCCTCTGTCTCTTCATATGCAAATTGCCTCTTCTGAGAAAAAGAGGACTTAACTCTATAGCGCCACCTGTTGGAAGTAGCGATCCTACAAGTCACAATCAACCCTCTAACGAGTCGTGCAATATCACTTAGGATAAAAGCCAAATCAGTATCTCAATTCGCAGACACGGTGTTTCGGGCTGTTGGCCCTCATCAGTGCGAAGCATGAGAACTGATTTGGCTAGGTGAGAGGCTCTGGACTGGGGTCTAAGGGGTATCGTTTCTCCTTATGGAGAGTGACATACCATCTCTGGCTTGTCAAGGTAAGGAGGCTTATTTGCCGTACAATGCTCCTCTGGGAAATTAAATATGCAAATTGCCTCTTCTGAGAAAAAGAGGACTTAACTCTATAGCGCCACCTGTTGGAAGTAGCGATCCTACAAGTCACAATCAACCCTCTAACGAGTCGTGCTATATGACAGGATAAAAGCCAAATCAGTATCTCAATACGCAGACACGGTGTTTCGGGCTGTTGGCCCTCGTCAGTGCGAAGCATGAGAACTGATTTGGCTAGGTGAGAGGCTCTGGACTGGGGTCTAGCCTCTCACCTAGCCAAATCAGTTCTCATGCTTCGCACTGACGAGGGCCAACAGCCCGAAACACCATGTCTGCGAATTGAGATACTGATTTGGCTTTTATCCAAAGTCATATTGCACGACTCGTTAGAGGGTTGATTGTGACTTGTAGGATCGCTACTTCCAACAGGTGGCGCTATAGAGTTAAGTCCTCTTTTTCTCAGAAGAGGCAATTTGCATATTTAATTTCCCAGAGAAGCATTGTATGGCAAATAAGCCTCCTTACCTTGACAAGCCAGAGATGGTATGTCACTCTACATAAGGAGAAACGATACCCCTTAGACCTCTGTCTCTTCATGTAATCACAGACAGACTCCATGATGTTGATGTTGTTGAGATCAGAGCTCTGTTGGGGGCAATGTTGTCACTTTCAGAACTTCACATTCTTCTTCTTTACATTGGCAGAGAGGTTATTCTAAACATCTTGGAGAACTAATCACAGATCTTCTGAGGATGTAGGTTTATGGCTTATGTAAATCCTTCAAATGTAGAAACAAAAAGTGGCACCCACCATACATAAAATCTTACTACTTTTCCAAGTTGAGCACCACGATTTTCCAATTGCTACAGAGTATGTCCTGTGTCTCATCTACAGGTTTCCCAGTAGTGTCGGATTTCCCCCTTATTTAAATTTTATGCAAATCTTTCTGTTCATTTATGTAATCCCAGAAAGCTTCAATGATGTTGAGATCAGGACTCTGTGGGGGCCAAGTCATCAAAAGGAAATGCCATCAGTGAATGTTGATGATTTGGGTGCTCAAATGCATTCAATATGGGGAAACATTCTAAGGCATGTAAGTGCTGGGATTTCTGTGCATGGCGCTTATACATGATACTGAATAAATAAAGATGTTTTCAACATTTTGTTTCCATATTTTCATCATTTGCATACCATTAAAATGTATTTTAACCCTGTGATTTCCATAATTCAATGATGTTTCCTTTTGGTGTTATGAAGGCAAAGATACAATTCCGAGGCAGGTGAAAACCTATAGGAAATTGGCTCTTCCCATATTCTTTAAAGGGGTGCTCTGCATTGGACGATTTGAAATGCTTAATTGTTAGATGGGTTTTTCAGCAAAAATCTGATCACAAAGTGACCCCTTTCTTGAGACCCAAATTTCAAGTAGTAATGTGTGGAGAACTCTGGAAATAAGTGTTCAATCTCCTTGCAGTGTAAACTGGTCTCTGGTGGTAGTAGTGTGAGTGGTCTACCATTTCCAAGTCTAAGCCAGCTACAGAAAATTTTGTGTTGTTGAGGTGTGTGTGCAACATTGTACCTGGATCTGCTGCTTCCATCGTGGGTTTAATTGCGCTTACTGCAGTTCCGCTCCCGGTAACCATTTCATTCAAATAAGCCAGACCAATTCTTAAAAACAATGTCCATTTTTTGGCCAAACTGGTGAACAGGGGATTACAGGTTTTGCATTTTCTCCCTCCGTCTTCCACACAATACGTTGGCTCCTTTCTCAGAGTTGCAGTCTCCACTTTTGTTCCCGGCAACATGTGCCACAGGGGGCATGGGGAGATGTATGATTTGCCTGTGTTTCCTTAGGGGTAGCGTTATACAGGTCTACGTGTAACACTATGATCCCGATACCCAGGGCATTTAGCTAAGACAGTCCGAGGAGCCTCTCATTGAGTCTAAGCTCCCTCTATCTAGTACTCACAGAAGGGCACGATCTTTTCCTAAGGCCCCCCTCTTCCATTCGACTGTACTTTTTCCAGACTTCTAAGCTTTTCTCTCCTTACTTCAGGGGTGTCCATTTGCCAGTGATGTCCTGCCACCTCTGTAACTACTGTAGCTCCTTTCCATGATAAGCCCTGTAGTTCTACCACCGATGAACCTGTTCTCCTTCTGTCACCTCCTCTCCAGCATGCAGCCTACTCCACATTCTGCCCACTGAACACTGACTAGCCTCTTTCTTTATCCCTATAGCCTTTCCAATGGTTCCCGCTGGAACCTGACACACATCGGCCATAAGGATAATATTCACTCTCTGTATATCATATGCAAACAATGTAATCATACAACACTTAACTCTTGTCATCTTGCTTGACCTGATCTCTTCTTGAGGAGCAACAGGTCTCCTGCCCACCATCTCACAGCAGCGCCACCATAGGTGAAACAAAGTATTACACAGTACCTATTTATATCAGTTGGATGTTTGGGAAGCTGCCCTGTTTTTGTACATCCCTGACAATCACTACATTGCTATTGTAACTGTTTTTTGGAGGAGACATGTCAGGCTCTATTGGCCTCTTTCATCAACAGTCTGTTCTGCACCACAGGACTGCTGTTAGCTAGTTGTTTCTGGGTGGTAGCCCATTTCTCAATACACTCATGATAATTTTGTGTGTGAAGCCCCAAGCTGTGTTCCTGCAGGCAGATTTGTAGTTGACTGCCAAGCTCACATTCTTTGTTCATTAAATCTTTTGTCTTTATCATTTGTCATCAGAATTACACACGCGCTCATGTTCTGTTGATACAGAGCAACTTGCTTCACAACTTATTCGAGTTAATGGGCCCATATATAGGAGATTTTATAGTCTCTAACTTTCATTACATACCTAAAAATTGACTGGGGTTCCTTTATGTGGCAGTGGGCTCAGTTGGACCTGATGAATTAGGGTCAAGTGCAACTTCTACCTGGTCAACTTCGAAGCGTGCAACCATGGAACAGCGAGGCACTCTCTTCATCATATTCCTGTCTTTTAGGATATATATAAAAAAAATGATACACCAGGTCATAGATTTGTGGAAATTGGGCTGATTTTCATCAATTGTCATCTCAATTGTTGGTGAAACACTTTAGGTCTGAACCTGGTAATCATTGCACTAAGCTCCCCTTCTTCCTAGTTTTAGTTTTAACATGGTACTAAAAGGTCCAGCTTTGGGGGCTGTGCCGTACTATTATCTAGGCTACGCTTCCACCTAGTTGGTGAGGATTTGATGTTCCTTTTTTTAATTTTATTACCTATTAGGCTTATTAGGTTATGTGTTTTTTTCATTTAGTTTTTACATACGTTTATTAAAGGGAACCTGTCACCAGGTTTGGCCAATATGGGAAGCAGCCACCGTCTTTCAGGGCTGATATTCAGCATTTTATAATGCTGTATATCTGTCCACAACCCGACCTGGAAGAACTGAAAAATTACTTTTATTATACTCATCTTTGGGGCGGTCCGGTCCGATGGGCGTCGCTCTGAGGGTATGTGTCCACTTTCAGGATGGCCGGCGGTTTGGACAGAGCGGCAAACTTGCTCCGCCAAAAGCTCCGCCCCCTTCTGTAGACGCGATGATGCCGGATGTGTTCATTGCACACATCCGGCATCATCGCACCCCACACATAGGGCCCTGTGTTTTACCTTGCGGTGGCGCAGCGTCGCAGCAAGGTACACGGAAATGCTGCGATCTTAAAAGACGAGCCGCATGTCCATAATCGCAGGGCCACCGGGTGCGTGTTACCACGCATAGTGGAGACGGGATTTCATAAAGTCCCCTCCACTATGCTGTAACATCTGGGCGCTGCGGATTGAACGCTGCGGCTCCACGCAGCGTTCAATCCGCTGCTATTCCGGATGTAAAACGGCACGTGGACACATACCCTTATAGGTCTGGCGCCTCCCATCTTCTTGCGATGCTGTCCTCCTTCTTGGTTCGTGTGGATGACACATCACTGCATCATCCATGCATTCTCCCCGGCATCGCGCTCCTGCGCAGACGTACTTCTCTGCCTTGTGTGGGCAGAGCAAAATACAGCAGTGCGCAGGTGCCAGGAAAGGTCATAGAGTCCCGGCGCGATGCCGGGAAGCCTGTGTGGATGATGCAGGAACGTGCCATCCACACGAACCAATGAGGACAGCGATTGTAAGAAGATGGGAGGCACCAGACCAAGACCAGCGACTCCCCTCAGACCGGACCGCCCTGCAGGTGAGTATAATAAAAGTTATTTTTCTTCTCTTACAGGTCGGGTTGGGGGCAGATATACAGCATTACAGAATGATGTATATCAGCCTTGAAAGCCGGTGGCTATAACCCATATCGGCCAAACCTTTTGACAGGTTCCCTTTAATCACTTTTATAATTTGGTATGTCATATTTTAAATAAAGCTGCTTTGTTTTTGATAGTTCCCGGTATTGGACTTTGGCAAAACTTTATTGATACAGTCACATGACATGTGAATTACATGCGTATTAAAGGGCATTTCCGCAGCAGGAATGTGCTATAAACTTGTTCATTTTTTTGTACCTGCAGATTTTCTGCATCTAATGAACTTCAAGGAAAAAAATCTGCACATAAAATTCAGCGTGCCCTCAAGGGAAACCGATACGTTGCGGATTTGCAGGTCAGCTTACGATGTGTTAAAAAAGCACAGTGAGCATGAGATTTCTATTAATCCGCTGTGCTGGAATTGTAAAATGCTCCGTTTTTTGCCAAGTGAAAATATGCAGTGTGAAAAACTCAGCAAAAACTCATTGTGGGGACACAGCCTTACAGATTCTCTTGTATCCAATGACTCCCATGTGCTATGCTATGTGTATGACTGGGTAGGCTTGCCACAATCCTCTTTCTCCATACATATAGCATTGGAGCTCTGTAACATAGAATAGCTGAGTTTGTGCCTTGTAATCTCCCAAGCGCACAAGGTGGATAACCTAAAGCTGTGTGGAAAATCGATTTCATGGCTTCTGATCATACAGCTACTTTATTCCCAGCCCACCTCATAGATGGATCATGAAGCTGCAATAAAACCTCACATCCCATTTATTAATTACCATATATATTACATAACCTTCCAGTGTATTATATAGTTTATGTCAATCTTTCTTACAAAATGTTGTGTTTTTCTTTTCTTGTTACGCATCCTTTTCTTCTACTGAGGGCTTTTATTAAAAAAACTGAACATGTAACAGTCATAAAATAGATGCACTTTACATTGGAATGTCTATCTTTCAGGATGTCTCTAAAGAATTAAAACACTGTGATCCAAGTTTCTTGGGTGAGAAGAAAATGGAGAGAAAAAATGTCTCCATCTTCTCCATTCTGTTAGTGCATGGAAATCCCTTGACTTGCATGGCTAAGTGCGATCCAAATATCAGATTAAGTTAGGGCATGCAGCAATTTATACCTTGGACTGTCTCTGTCCAAGAAAAATATTGGACTTGTGCCGGGTTTTATATACTGGTTTGAATGTGATTTGAAGCTTTGTCGGGTCGCACTGGGACAAAAAATACGCTCGTTTGCACCTGTCCTAAGGGTAGGTGCACATGACCGTGTCCTCTCCATCCGAGAAAAATAGTCCAATAGTTCTGATCACACACTGATCAGAGTGACATTAGTTTTTCTGGGTCGTGGAGAAAAAAAAAATATGTGTCCACCTACTCCAATCTTGTGTAAAAGAAGCCTAACAATCAATGTTGCATAGAAATCAATGATGCAGGCAGTTCAGCCCTTTAGATCTGCAGCTGGCTGCATATCTCTACCTGTACTATGTGTACACATTTATTCAACCTAATCTATTCTATTCTGTCAGTGTGATTTACTGTACACCGCACTGAATTACCGGCTTTTCTATAGAACACTGCTGCGTATTTCTCGCAAGTCACACGCATGGTCCGTGTGTAATCCGTATTTTTCTCGCCCCCATAGACGGATTTTTGTAGGAATACGCTGACAATCACAGCATGCTACGATTTTCTCAGCCTGTAAAATACAGCAGAGAAATATATGGCAGATAGGATCTGCCCCATAGAGAAACATTGGTCCATGTGCAATGCGTAGTGTTTGCGCCCCTCCCTCATCCGTATTTCTCTCTAGTGTGACCCCGTGTCAGAAAAATATAATTCTGACTACTATAAAGATAAACTATGAAAAATGTAGCACATGAACAGTGCTAAAGACTAAAGATGAGCGAATAAGGCAAAATTCTAATTTGCATATTGGTGCGGTTTTCCAAAAAACTTCGACTTATTCTTATTAATAAGCTTAATATGTAAAAAAAATAGAAATAAAACTTGGTCACTATTTTTCTGAACAGTAATGGGCCTTCAAAGGGTGAAAAAAAATTAAAGCACCCCTCCAGTGTTTTTATTTTTATTGCAGCTCTGGAGCGGTGCTACTATTCTATGTTCATTGCCACTAGTCTTATACTTACCAGCCGCCATCGTCTTCTGTTCTTGGCACGTCTCCAGTCGTCTTCTGCAGGATCACTCCAATGTTTGCTGAGAGATCTGAAAGTCACAACACAATGTAAGTCTATGAGAAACAGAACGAGGTGAGAACGAGGCTCTCATAGACTTAAACAAGATGGTGCCGCAGGACCAGAATGTCGAAAAGAGCCAAAGGTGGAGCTGGTAAGTATAAGGCCGGGGTCACACATGCGTGTTTTACGGACGTAAGAGCGCAGAAACTACGTCCGTAAAACTCGCATAACATACGGCACAATTATTCTCAATGGGGCTGCTCCTATCAGCCGTATATTACGGATCCGTAATATACTGCTTTCTACGGCCGTACAAAATCGCAGCATGCTGCGTTTGTCAGCGTATTGCGCAAATAATACGCCAATGAAAGTCTATGGGGGCGAGAAAAATACGGATTCCACACGGACCAGCAGTGTGACTTGCGAGAAATACGCAGCGGTGTTAGTGAAAAGTCGGTAATTCAATTGCCGGCTTTTCATTTCTCCTGCACAAACCCGACATGATATGAGACATGGTTTTCATACAGTAAACCATCTCATATCCCCCTTTTTTTTGCATATTCCACACTACTAATGTTAGTAGTGTGTATGTGCAAAATTTCAGCGCTGTAGCTGCTAAAATAAAGGGTTAAATGGCGGAAAAAATTGGCGTGGGCTCCCGCGCAATTTTCTCCGCCAGAATGGTAAAGCCAGTGACTGAGGGCAGATATTAATAGCCAGGAGAGGGTCCATGGTTATTGGCCCCCCCGTGGCTAAAAACATCTGCCCCCAGCCACCCCAGAAAAGGCACATCTGGAAGATGCGCCTATTCTGGCACTTGGCCACTCTCTTCCCACTCCCGTGTAGCGGTGGGATATGGGGTAATGAAGGGTTAATGCCACCTTGCTATTGTAAGGTGACATTAAGCCAGATTAATAATGGAGAGGCGTCAATTATGTCACCTATCCATTATTAATCCAATTGTTTGAAAGGGTTAAAAAACACACACACACACACATGATTTAAAAGGATTTTAATGAAATAAACACAGCGGTTGTTTTAATAATTTATTGCTTTCTCAATCCATTTCCAGGCCCTCGCTTGGCAAAACAATAAACACACAAGATACATACCTTCTGATGTCCGGTCACGTCCAACGAGGTAATCCATCTGAAGGGGTTAACTAATATTACAGGCACGAGCTGCGATAAACCACTCGCTCGTGCCTGTAATCCCCGGGTGCTGAAAGGAAAGCAGTGATCTATACTTACATTGAGTCGCGGTGATGCGCCCCTGCTGGATGTTCTCATGAACTGCAGCCTGGGAACTTTTTCCCACGCTCCAGGTCATATGAGGACATCCACCAGTGGGCGCATCACCGCGACTGAAGGAAATGTAGGTCAATGACCTACATTTCATTCATTCGCCGGGGATTACAGGCACGGAGCACAGCTGCATTTAGCAGGGCTCCTGCCTGTAATATTAGTTAACCCCTTCAGATGGATTACTTCGTGGGACGAGACGGTTCACCAGAAGGTATGTATCTTGTGTGTTTATTGTTTTGCCAAGCGAGGGCCTGGAAATGGATTGAGAGAGCAATAAATTATTAAAACAACCGCTGTGTTTATTTCATTAAAATCCTTTTTAATCATGTGTGGGTGTGTTTTTTAACCCTTTCAAACAATTGGATTAATAATGGATAGGTGTCATAATTGACGCCTCTCCATTATTAACCTGGCTTAATGTCACCTGACAATAGCAAGGTGGCATTAACCCTTCATTACCCCATATCCCACCGCTACAGGGAGTGGGAAGAGAGTGGCCAAGTGCCAGAATAGGCGCATCTTCCAGATGTGCCTTTTCTGGGGTGGCTGGGGGCAGATGTTTTTAGCCACGGGGGGGCCAATAACCATGGACCCTCTCCTGGCTATTAATATCTGCCCTCAGTCACTGACTTTACCGCTCTGGCGGAGAAAATTGCGTGGGAGCCCACGCCAATTTTTCCCGCCATTTAACCCTTTATTTGAGCAGCTACAGCGCAGAAATTTTGCACATACACACTACTAACATTAGTAGTGTGGAATATGCAAAAAAAAGGGGGTATGAGATGGTTTACTGTATGTAAACCATGTCTCATATCCTGTCGGGTTTGTGCAGGAGAAATGAAAAGCCGGCAATTGAATTACCGACTTTTCACAGATATCGCGCTGAATGAAATCTAAATACAGAATATATATATATGTGTCTCAATGACATATATATATATATATATATATATATATATATATATATATATATATATATATATATATATACTGTATATATGTTTTCCCGAACATTTGAGCACATAAATCCATTAGATGTCGGTTTTGCAAGCCTGCGCAAAAATCTCGCAGTACGGATGCCATACGGATTACATACGGAGGATGCCATGCGCAAAATACGCTGACACACCCTGACTACGGATCAATATTTTGGGAAAATTTCTCCGTATTACGGCCGTAGTACGGACGTATAATACGTGGCGTATTGTCTTACGCCAAGTGTGACTCCAGCCTAATACTTGGGTCAGGGAACTTAGATTAGTTGCATCACTCCAGTGCTGAAATAAAAAAAAAACTACTGGAGTGGTGCTTTAACCCCTTTCCTATATCGGGTGAAATAGTACGCCAATGTTGGACACCCCCTGTTTGGTGAGAGCTCTGGCGCCGATAAATACAGCTGACATGTGTCCGCAACAGCCACGGGTGGAATTGTGATTCACCCGCGGCTGTTAACTATCTAAATGCCACTGTCAATCTCTGACAGCAGCATTTAACGTTTGCAAATCTTGTGCTAAAAATCTCATGTGTTTTTTCATAAAGTTCATAAGCCATTATGCTATTCACATTCCACATATTTCACATTTCCTTATTTTTAGCACAGATGAGTGCGGCCATTGATCTATTTTGTATTTGACTTTTTTTGGCTATGCACTAGTATAAATTATATATAGTTGATCTATTTTACTAGCAGCATTTAACTCACACATCCGGCATGCTGGAAATCCCACCCATCGGTGACCCCGTCACGTGATCGTGTCTAACCGACGGGTTGGCATGACAACCAGAGGTCTCCAGCAGACCTCTATGGATGTCATAGCCAGCAAGTGAGCATTTCTGCTAGATACAGGCGATTTGTATGTAGCAGAGCCGATCTCCCATGGAGACTATTGAAGAATGCAAACAGTGAAAAAAAATGTTTTTCAAAATATTAAAAATAAAAGTTGAAATCAACCCCATTTCAAAATAAAACAATAAAAAAGTCAAACAAACACACATTTAGTATCGCCGCTTTCAGAATCGCCTGATATATCAAAATAAAAAAAGAATTAACCCGATTGTTAAACGACGTAACAAGAAAAAAGCCAAAATGCCAGAATTGCATTTTTTTGGTCGCTGCAACACTGCATTGAAAAGCAACAACAGACGATCAAAAGAACATATCTGCACCAAAATGGTATCATTAAAAATATCAACTCGACACTCAAAGAGTAAGCCTTCACCCAATCCAAGATCACAAAAAATGGAGATGCTACGGGTATCAGAAAATGGCGCAATTTATTTATTTTTTTAACAAAATCTGGAGGTTTTTTTTACCAGTTCAATAAAAAAGAACCTAGATATGTTTGGTGTCTATGAACTTGGAGCATCATAATGGCATTGTGAGTTTTAACATTTTGTGTACATTGTTTAAAAAAAAAAAAAACAACTGTGAGATTGCAGGTTTTTTTTGCAATTTCACTGCACTTGGAATTTCTTTTCAGTTTTCCAGTACAGTATATATTAAAACCAATGGTGTAGCTCAAAAGTACGACTCGTCCCACTAAAAACAAGCCCTCACATGGCCATTTTGACCAAAAAATAAAAAAGTTGTGGCTCTGGGAAAAAGGGGAGCAAAAAATGGAAACGCAAAACCAAAAATACCTCTGGTCGTTAGTGGGTTAAAATGCTTGTACCAAACTTAACCCTTCGCCTTTTTGGCCCCTATGCTCCTTACCGTCACCTATTCAATCCTTGTTGCATCTTCTGATCCCTTCCTCTTGCTCTGAAATCGCAGTTTTCTGCTCAAGAGCGTGAAAGGTCGCATCATGAGATGAAAGAGAGCAGTCTCCAGCGTGAAACTCCGTAAAGTTAAAATTCCAATTTTATTCAGAACATAATTTAAAATAAATAATTATTAGGGTACATGGTAGATATGGGGCCCCTCGTGGTCCAACCGATGTGTTTCGACCATTCATGTGTTACTCATGGTAGCGTCATGAGGTCACACCATGCGGCGTCACCGTTTGCGCATATTCACGGAATCAGAGAAGCAGAGGGGTCCAAAAGGTCAACAGTAAGGTGAGGAATATTTTTCCTGTTTAGCCTTATGATGGCCCTTAATGGTTCAGAAAAACGGCTGCCGGTGGCCAACATTTTGCTGCAACTCCATAGAAGCGAATTTAAAAAAATCTGCTTTTTGGCAAATGCCAAAATTTTGGTAAAACTTTTGTAGAATTCATTTCCGCTTGACTATATTTGCTTATCTTTACTAAAGACTTTAATATGGGTTTTTGTTGTGTATGCACCAACAGATTGTGATGTGGCTGCGGTCTCATGGATTATCTCTTCAAAGGCACCTGAATGCTCGTTAGTTTACTTGTCCAATAGCCAAACTCCTAGTGATCTACAGTGTTTTTCTCATGAAGCCTGCACTCACTGCCCTGTGCTTTGCACTTGCACTGATAAATAGTTATTGCCTCTAGAGCCAGTAGGTGGCAATAAGAGTAGTAATCATGGAGTGTGACGTGTGGCCGCTGGTCAATGTATTTATAATCAGACACTGCAGAGATTAATGGAGTTCTGTTTTTCATTTTCCTTCTCAAGGAAATGGCAAGCTGTGGGAAGAGTTCACCGAGAGTCAGATCTGCTGAGCATGAGACATAATCATACTCATACAAACATTAGATTATGGAGTAACAAGGATGAACAGATAATAGGGAAAGCTAAGAGGCATGCAGATAGTATAACATTACAATCCCATCTACATAAATACAAGTCAGCACATGCAATACAGCAGATCTTGGGCAAAAATAGCTGAATTTAATAGAAGCTTGTAAGGAGAAAATTACCTATTTTTTAATTAGGTTTTAATTGTATTTTTTATTTAATATCATTATGTATATACTAGATGGTGGCCCGATTCTAACGCATCGGGTATTCTTGAATATGTATGTAGTTTATTTATGAAGATTTCAGAATAATGCAATGAATATACCAATTAGCAAAGCGTGGTTCAAATCCTGATCCAATTCGTGGCCGAACTGCGCCTGTTGTTGATTGTTCGCGGCCGGCCAGCACCAATCAGTGAAGCCAGGGCCAGCTGCAGGTTTTTGAGAGCCCTGGGCAAAAGAGTCTCACAGCCCACGTAGCATATAACACAGCCCATGTAGTATATAGCACAGCCATGTAGTATATAGCACAGCTATGTAGTATATAACACAGCCACATAGTATATAGTACAGCCATGTAGTATATAGCAGCCACGTAGTATATAGCACAGCCACGTAGTATATAGGACAGCCACATAGTATATAGCACAGCCACGTAGTATATTTCACAGCCACATAGTATATAGCACAGGCACGTAGTATATAGCACAGCTACATGGTATAAGGCACAGCTACATAGTATATGATACAGCCACGTAGTATATAGCACAGCCACATAGTATATTGCAAATAAACCTAGTATATAACACAGCCCACGCACTATATAGCACAGCCACCTAGTATTTAGCACAGTCACATAGTATATTGCACAGCTACATAGTATATAGTACAGGCACGTAGTATATAGCACAGCCACCTAGTATATAACACAGCCACCTAGTATATAGCACAGCCACGTAGTATATAGCACAGCCCACACAGTATATAACACAACTCACGTAGTATAGAGCACAGCCCACGTAGTATAGAGCACAACCCACATAGTATATAACACAGCCCGCGTAGTATATAACACAGCCATGTAGTATATAGCACAGCCATGTAGAATATTGCACAGCCCATGTAGTATATAGCAATGTGGGCACCATATCCCTGATAAAAAAATAATTTAAATAAAAAATAGTTATATACTAACCTTCCGGCGGCCCCCAGATCCAGCCCAAGCCTTTAGCGATGCTCCTCGCGATGCCCCGTTCCCAGTAATGCCTTGCGGTAATAACCCGTGATGATGTAGCAGTCTCGCGAGACCGCTACGTCATCACGGGTCATTGCCGCAATGCATTCTTGGGACCGGAGCGTTGCGAGGAGCGGGAAAGGCTGCCGCGGATGCCGGAAGGTGAGAATATAATGATTTTTTTTATTATTATTTTTAACATTATATGTTTTTACTATTGATGCTGCATAGGCAGCATCAATAGTAAAAAGTTGATCACACTTACAGAGTTAATGTCAGCGTTAACAGACTGCGCTACACCGCGTTATGCCATGGTGTAGCGCAGTCCATTTAACGGACTGTTAAAACGCTATGTGGGTGCTGACTGGAGTGGAGTATGGAGGGGGCACTGACTGGAGGGGAGTAGGGAGGGGCCAATTCGTGGCCGGACTGTGCTGTTGCTGATTGGTCATGCCCAGCTGGCCACGACCAATCAGCGACGTGGGATTTCCATGACATACAGACAAACAGACGGAAGAAGTGGACCTTAGACGATTATATATATAGATAAAGCTCTGCCAATAATTAGGAGACAACTGCAAAATTTTCAGTTTGCTTGATTTTTCTCTTTATAGGTATATTTTTGAGTAAAATGTAAATTGCTCTTTTATTCCAACAGGTGGCGCTATAGAGTTTAAGTCCTCTTTTTCTCTGAAGAGGCAATTTGCTTATTAAATTTCCCAGAGGAGCATTGCACGGCGAATAAGCCTCCTTACCTTGACAAGCCAGAGCTGGTATGTCACTCTCCACAAGGAGAAACATTACCCCTTATACCCCGGTCCAGAGCCTCTCACCTAGCCAAATTAGTTCTCATGCTTCGCACTGACGAGGGCTAACAGCCCGAAACACCGTGTCCGCGAATTCAGATACTGATTTGGCTTTTATCCTAAGTCATATTGCACGACTCGTTAAAGGGTTGATTGCGACTTGTTGTTGATTCCAACAGGTGGCGCTATAGAGTTTAAGTCCTCTTTTGCTTTGAAGAGGCAATTTTCATCTTTTATTCTAAGAACTACTGACAACATGTCTCTGAAGTTCCAAGCAATACATTTTGTATTTATTTTCTGAAAATGAGAAATGGTCAAAATAACAAAAACAAGTCCTGCAAACTGAAGAACTGAGCCAAAGGAACCAAATGGAATTGTTTAGAAAATTGGTCCACAATAACTGTAGTCATACCCTTGGAGTCAGGAGGATCTGTAATTAAGTCCATGGATATGTGGGAATAAGGACGAAGAGGAATTGGCAAAGGGAGACGTTTAGCTGCTGCGGCCACATGAGGCACCTTGTTCCTGGCACAGATTTTGCATGCCTTAGCATAAGCTTCAACATCCTCACCCAAGAATTGCCACCAGTACTCTCTGTCGAAAAAATGACAAGCCTCCTTAATACCCGGGTGGCCTGCCGTGACTGAGTCATGACACTCCCTGAGTAACCCCAATCGTAACTGCACCGAAACGAATAATTTAATATGAGATGTGCTGACAGGAACCATCCCCTGAACCTTGACCACCTCTCAAGCTAAATTGACAGACGAGACTACAATGCCCTATGGAAGAATCAAATCAGGTTCAGTAATTTCAGACTGACTAGGAAAAAGACTTCAAGAGAGACCATCTGTCTGAACAGTCTTGGTCCCAGGGACATAAAAAATTTAAAAATGTAATCTGGTAAAGAACAAGGCCCTTATTGCTTTTCTCAAGTTCAATCTCTTAGCATTCTCTAAAAAATACAGATTCTTGTGGTCAGTAACCACCATAAATGGCTACTTAGCTCCCTGAAGTAGGTGCCTCCAGTTCTCCAGTGCTAACTTGATGGCAAGAAGTTCATGATTGCCGATGTCATAATTAAGCTCTGGGTAAGAGAATTTTTGAGAAAAAAAGTGCACAGCCTCAAATGTGTTGAACCCCTTGGAGAGCATCGCTCCCAAACTTACCTCATAGATATCCACTTCCACCTCAAAAGGCTTATTGACATCAGAATGGATCAAAACTGGAGCATGGGAAAATGCTTTTTTTGAGTGTATTAAAGGCCTTAAAGGGGTTTTCCACTACTAGAACAACACCTTCATAAACCAAATGTTTGACCCCGATAAAATAATCTGGTGTCACTGTCTCTGCCTTCGAACAAGCTGAATATGAAGAGGAACTCAGAGGAACTCAGGGCTGCAACTGCTCCCTGGCTTCTTCTTCATGTTCAATCCATACAAAGATGGAAAGAGTGATGCCAGTGCTGATTGGGCGCTGGCGTCACATGTCACAACACTGCATAACAGCCTCAGGGAGAACAAGGGCAGACACTGGGGGAACGGTGCTGGCACAGGAGGTGAATGTAGGCTTTATTATTTTATTGGGATTGAACACTTAGTTTTAGAAGGGGTTGTCCAAGTAGTGGAGAACCCTTTTAATGGCCTCCAGACCCCAGTTAGACACATCTGCCCCCTTATCGGTAAGATTGGTGAGAGGTTTCCCCACCTTAGAAAAACCCTTAATAAACCTCCGTTAATAATTGGCAAATCTCAAAAATGCTGCAAGGTCTTGAGATTAACAGATTGTGCTCATTCTAACACCACCCTCACCTTCTCGGGGTGTATCCAATACTCCGTGGGGGAAATAATGACTCCCAGGAACCCCAACTCTTGCAGTTCGAATACACATTTTTCTTTTTTGACATAAAGATAATGATCCTCTAATCTTTTTAGGACCCTATACGCAGTCAGGTCTCTGGAAAATATGAGGATATGATTTATGCAAACTATAACACAAATATACAAACGATCATGAAAAATATAATTCATAAGCATCTGAAACACAGCTGGAGCATTACTGAGCCCAAAGGGCATAACACAATACTCATAATTACTCTTGGGTGTATTTAAGGTAATTTTAAACTTGTTTCCCTTTTAATTCAAACAAATTTATAAGCCACTCAGGTATCTTGGTAAACCAACTTGCCCCCTTCAATTGGTTAAAGAGGTCAGAGATGAGTGTGAGAGGGTACTGGTTACGTGCAGTTATACGATTGCACTCATGATAGACAATACACGGTCTCAAACCTCCATCCTTTTTAGCCACAAAAAATAACCGAACTCCAAATGGAGATTTAGAAGAGCGGATAAACTTATTTTTCAAATTTTCCCAAATCTATTGTCACATAGCTTACTTCTCGGGTTCAGACAGGTTAAAAGTTTTGCCCTTAGGCACCTTTGCCCCCTCAATGAGCTGGATGGAACTTATGTGTAATTACCTCCACATAAGTTCTATGTGGAGGTAATTTCTGGGAGGCTTCTTCATAGAACAACTGTGGGAACTCTGCCACATACCTCAGGATCTGGGAGCTGGAACCTACTTTCTTAGGTCGCCTGGTAATACAACAAAATTGGCAGTTGGAGGATCACTTAACTATATCCCCCTTTCAAAGTCAATAATAGGGTTATCGGTGCTAAGCCAAGGGAATCTTAACACCACAGTGGTAGGAAGATCCTGTAAAATAAAAAGGCATTCGTATTCCTTGCGCAGACTACCTGTGGTGATAGAAACTGGTTTGGGCGGTGTGATACTTAATACTCTGGACAAGGGGAGAATTATCACTAGATATAGTCTTATAGATGCATCCAATGAGATAAGAGGAACTTCCAATTCCCTGACCACGGCAGCATTCAAAAAACTAATCTCAGCCCCACAAACAAAAAAAGCATAACCATCCACACTTTTACCGCTAAATGTGAAAACAATAGGTAAAAGTAATTTTTTTTTCTAGGGATATCTGAGCACCCAGCTGGGGATACCCAAATCCAACTAGACACGGTCAATTCCCACAGTCGCTAACACCATGTTTGCTTTCCTTAACTTCAGAGAGGTACCAACTCCACCAAGCTGCATGGGTTCTCCCTCAACCTCAAGACCGGTGGAAGGAATGGATGAACTCCGCATGTGTGAAAATTTCTCCTGACATCTCTCCCGTCTTCTCCAATCAAACCACACTGCGAATGTCATAGCGGCCTCCAAAGACCAGGGAGGAGAGTGGTGCACTAGCATATTTTTAATATGGTTGTTAAGCCCACACAGGATAGTACTATGTAAAGTACACTCAGTCTGTGTGACCCATGTACAAAACTGGGAGCAGTGGTCCTCCACAGTGAGGTCCTGCTAACCTAATACCTTAAGATTGGATTTAGCTAAGGCCACCTGGCAAATCTTCCCCATAGCCTTAAAAAAACATCTACTGATGAGCGTATGGATGAACCTGAGGGTAATGAAAACACCCAGGACTGGGGATCCCCTCTAAAAAGGAAAATAGCAAGACCAAACCAAGTACTTTAATTCCCAGAGGAAACAGGGCGAAGTTGAAAATATAATTTTTGCACCCCTCCTTGAAATTAGTACATTGTTTCTGATCTCCACCCAAAAAATCGGGTAGGGGCACTTTAGATTCTATGGGAGTGACCTTCGCTGCAGGACTGGGATTAGAACTTGCCTGTGTCAGAGGAACCCACTGAGTCAGAATCTGACTGTGCTGATTCAAGGTGCCAACCAAATCCTGGAACATTTTCAGAAAACTCTGCATCTGGTCAGTAAGCCGCATGACCGGATCCATGTTTTTAAATGATATATTAGTGGCTGTTTATTCTGTTCTGAACAATTGCAGAGAGACCCAGCAAGACTGGCACCTAGCCAGCAAAGGCGCAGCTACAGGCACACTTAATACAAGCTGCCCTGGCTAGGCCAGCCATAAAGGACGGAGATACTCTTCACCCAGCTCCTAGTAATTAGGAGGGGAATTTGGGCAGAGCCCTTCCCAGGCTTGCTGTTGCCAGGCAACTGGCATCGGTTGCCTATGCGAGAACCTGTGGGAGTGTAGCACAAATATAAAAGGAAGCGAGCCCTTAGACCAACCCTGAAAGAGACCGACGAAAATTGCAAGCAGCCCTCACCACTAGTGATAAGCGAGTATACTCGTTGCTCTGGTTTTCCCGAGCATGCTCATGTGTCCTCCGAGTATTTTGGCCTGCTCGAAGATTTCATTTTTGTCGACACAGCTGCATGATTTGTGGCTGCTGGACAGCCTGAATACATGTGAGGAATGCCTGTTTGTTAGGGAATCCCCACATGTATTCAAGCTGTCTAGGAGCCGCAAATCATGCAGCTGCGTTGACAAAAGCTAAATCTCCGAGCATGCCAAAATAGACCCAAGCTGAGATCACGGTTAAATAGCATCCTGATAATGAAGGAAGTGATCAAGTGTTGAACTCCCCCCATTCACCCCTGACAACCACTCCCTACAAACTTGTACAGCAGAATGGACACAATCCCACCACTGCCTAGTACAAGACACAGCAGTGTCCTGCGCTGCCTGGAGGAACACAGGATCCCATGTCCACGGCCAGTGAAATCTGTGGGCTATAAGGCGTCATGCGTCCTCACACATCCAACTACTCCTACTCCAGAACGCAATGCTCCATAAGAATGGGACGGTCTCCCTATGGGCGGGATAGTTCCGCCTCCAGGGTGAACAGACCCCTTCCTGATAAACAGGGAATGCTGACAGTTTACTCTCTTGGGGCCAGCAGGACAATGGCGGCACTTGCAACCGGAGTAACATAGCACCAGACCCGATCCATTCCCAGGTGGAAGCACAGAATTTAAAAATGTGTCTCCCTACTCCCACTCCCTATTTCCAGCAGAGCTGACAGGTTATTTTCTTATGTATATACTGTATTGTAGTGTTCTTTGGAATAAGCAATTTTCCATTCGTTAATGCTCATCTGTGTTAGCATAAAATAAAGATATGCAGAAGAATGAGGTTCCCTGTGTAGAGGGAACATGCCCACAAGTACATAAATACAATGGCGACATTGATCTACAATAGCACCAGAGGTCCAATAAATACGTGCCCACGTGCTTTGGCAGAACTTCAACTAGACAGTTACATTTATGCTTTATATGTTATTAAAAAAATAGCTTTGTCCTTTGACAGCTATTGCATGAAGTTAATTATTTAATTATCAGTCAAGAAATAAAGAAGCGCAGTGACAGCTTGTGTTGTTGTGACAAAAAGTAAAATCCAGCAATAAATGCAGCAAGGAGTTGTGAGTGGCAGCAAAGAGCGTCGACTGGCAGTAAATTCAGCAGACAGGTGTCTATCTAATCGCTTATACAGAATAAAAGGTAAGCCTTACACTATATTAGGAGTTTCCACAGGATATGTAATAAGTGTCTGATCACCTGGGGGGGGGGGGGGGTTCACCTCTAAGACCCCTTCTGATCAATGGAACTAGAGTACCAAGACCCCAGTCCTCCTCATTGGGGACAGCACTATAATAAGCTGTTTTCATCAGCACTTTAAACTTTAAAGAAGTTCTCCACTAAATGTACAGCTTCTCATACTCCACGCTTCGCCTCAATAAAATAATAAAGCTTATACTCACATCCCGTGTCAGCGGCATTCCCACGACGTTGGCACTCACTCCCAGATGGGCTTCTGTTTTTTGTAACATGTGACCCAGGCTCCCAATCAGCGCTGGTGTCACTGTCTCTGCCTTCTGTCGAATTGAACATGAGGAATTCAGAAAACATCTGCAGCCCAGACTTACTCTTCATGTTCAATTTTGAAGGCACGGAGAGTGATGCTAGCTCTGATTGGGCGTCGGTCTCACATATCACAACAACAGCACATGACCCCCGGGGAGAGCAAGTGACGATACTGAATGTAAGTTCTTTTATTTTACCAGGGCCATACATTAAGATCGAGAATGGGGTTGTCCTAGTAGTGGACAACCCCTTTAATTAGAGGAACAGGGTGTATGTATGACAATTGGTCTATTTTCACTTTTCTCACTGCACAACTAAATAGAGAGCTAGAGGGAGAAAGGAAAAAAGGGCACTCACTTGGAGGTGCCCACCCAGAATCCACTGCCTCTCTAACTGTATCAGCATGTCATTATAGTTAGGTTCTAAGGTAGAGAAGGGAGACATGGTCTCCCTGCACTGCTGCTCTCTGTTCTGTAGGCTTTAGTTCGCTATAGGCCTGTGGCCTTGTGGTCTGCAAAATGGCATGTTGACATACTGGACAAGTTCCAAGCAGAGCAACGCGATGATGTCATTACACCATGACTCATATGTTCATTGCTTGCCCCATTGTGAAGACACAACTGAGTTGGTCTGCCCTAGCTTTTGCACTGTTTAGTGGCGGACTTGCTAAGATCTTGTGTTAAGTGAGTATATAATGTGAGGACTACTGTGGGGGCCATCATACAGTGTGTCGTATGTTTCCACAATCAGTGATGGTTTGGGGAGCCATGTCATCTGCTGGTGTAGGTCCATTGTGTTTTATCAAGACCAAAGTCAGCACAGCCATCTACCAGGAAATTTTAGAGCATTTCATGCCTTCCTCTGCCGACAGGCAACAAAATTTGATGGAAGAGGGACTCAGATACACCCTGTATTAGACATAAAGGAGGGTCTCATACACATTCTGTTCAGACTGTCATGTTGTGGTACTCCATCCTAGACTCATAAAGGCTATGCACAAAGTGCAAAGCCAGCAAAAATTATAAGGAGTGTAATACAGACATCCATAGGTCCTTGAAGGTAACAACCTGCGGAACATTTTGATAGTGTAGCTGATGTACTCCTACACTCACAAAGTCTTTGCACAAAGTGCTAAGCCAGGAAAAAATGATAAGGAGTGTAATACAGTCATCCATAGACCATTGAAAACAACAACTTGATGGCCTCATTCAACTATTTTGAAAGTGTAGTTGATGTACTCCCACATTCATAAAGGCTTTGCACAAAGTGCAAAGCCAGGAAAAAATTAAAATGTTGGGTCATCCAATCAACCATACACACTTGAAGGCAACAATTGGTGGGCCTCATTCAAATATTGAAAATGAAAAACACTTTATGTGCACCTGTCAACTGATGGTGTGGAAAAGTTGGGGCTAATCCAGGCTTTGTTCCTTTTTATTAGAGTGAGCCTGTCAGCATTTTCTGTTGACAGCCGAAAGCACTTGTTTTTTATGACCCCCGAGTGGCAGTAAAATCCTGCTCAGACAAGGCGCTAGCAGCAGGGCAGCACACCACCTCTAAAGAACAGAGGAACAGCTCACGCCAGTTATCCAGCTTTGAGACCCAATAGATGAAGGTCACATGAAGCACTCTGGTTTTGTTGGCCAGGTATTACTTGTGTAACACCCCAGGAATCCGGTTGTCACAGTGATATTGCCTGCCTCCCAGGGAGGGTGATGCCATGCCTGGAAGCAAGAAGGAGTTCTCTTAGCAGGTAACACTAGCATACAACAGTTTCCTGACTCCAGGCCAGAAGGGGGAGCTCTAGACCCAGTTTCAGGGTAGCTTCCCTATTAGTTCTGGTCTGGAGGAGGAATTAGAGGTCAGTCTGTGTGAGACAGTGAAGGGAGAGGAAGCACAGGAGGAGAGAGAACCTGGAGTGGAGCTGCGAGCGCAAGAAATCGGACATCGGTGTCCGAGGTTGTGTGGGAACTGTATGCCCCTCAGCAGAAACTGGAGGGCAGGAGATTGCAGGTCTCCTGGCCACCACTGACATCCAAAGGCACAGCAGCAGATTAGAGCCCGGAGTCACAACGAGAGAGGGACACAAGTAAAAAAGGCTCAAGTTGCCTGCATGCGGGTAGTGTCCACCTAAAAGGACAGATTGAGAGAGAACCTTGTGTGAAGCCTCAGGCAGCAAGGGACAGAGGATTCAGTGCAGAAAGGAAGGCTTCCAACCCCTCCTGGCTAGCGGGATTCCGAATCGCTTTCAGGCTGCGTGACAAGGTCACTGGCACAGTATATGAGGGGAGATATGTGTCGCTGCGCATAATGGCATCAGTGATGTGAAACCAGAGTATTTTCCTCCAGCACACTACGTGTTGTGAGGGTTGAATTAAAGTTGAATAAATGGGCTAGTTTTAGTGGACATCTACAGACTGGGTGGGAAGGTGTTAACCATATCTCCACCTGCAAAGTCAGCACTGCCATGTGCTAACAAGACCTGTGGGATGTCACAGTCATGTGATCAGTCACATGGCCTGGGTTTAAATGGCTGGACTTGGGAGGCAGTCTGTGTGTTGTTTTTGGAGAGGAAAGACTCCAAAACGGTGGCTCCAAGTGCTGAAGACACATGGTGGTCTGAGAGGGCGAATCCCTCAGGCAATTCGACTTTGTTATATGTTATCTTTTTGTTTTCTAGTTATGCCAGAAAGGCTATGTTTACTTTGCTGAATCCTGCTTTAGTTTACGCTGTTCCATAATAAACCAGCAGGTGTTTTACCATGAGAAGCATTCTTATATCTACCTTGTAAAGGAGCTGAGTGAGTCAACTCCTCACACGTGATGTTTTGAATGCGGGCAGCATTCCAGTCTAGAGCAGCAAATGGAGCAACAAGAGACGAATAAACTGTTGGCAAAGCAGCTTCAACAGAAGCAGCAGCAACAGCAGCAGGAGGCGCTAATGTGGCATAGGCGGTTTGTGGTCTTCTCCCCAACTCCAGGTGATGACTCGTACGTCCGAAAAAATGGTACGATGAGCCATGCAAAATATGACCCTGAGGGATGATGTGGAAGCCTTTCTGACTGTTTTCTAGAGAATGGCTGAATGGGAGAAACTTCCTCCAGAGAAGTGGGCGGAGGTGTTGGCGCCATATTTGTTCGGAGAACCTCAAACCTTGGTTCTCTCACACGGCTCCATTATGCATCCCCTCAGTCCTCTCACAGCTCCATGGTGCAGCCCCTCGTTGTGCATCCCCTCAGTCCTTGACAGCTGGCACAGAGAACAGCTGACTCCCAGTCCGGGTAGCGGCAGAATGCAGCCACTGGGTGAGACACTGCAGACCGCCGCATTAGGCGACCCAACTGCGGCCTTCTGCCGGCTGCCCCCGGGGCGGGCCCCTAGTCACTCAGGGCTCCATCGCAGCTGTGACCCCTGCGACCCCGGTAGTTACACCCCTGCCAGTGACCCTGTCACACTGGTTACAAGTAACAGCAGTACTCAATTTCAAGCAGCAGCTGCAAAAACAAACAAGATTTTGAGGTGTATAAAAAGAGAGATAAAATTGTGCTATCCCAGCGTATTGTTACCCATTATAAATGACTTGTGAGGTTGCATCTAGAATATGGGATCCATTTTTGAGCTCCACATTTGAAAAAGGATATTCAGAAGTTAGAGTCAGTTCAAAGGAGGGAATCTAGATTAATACAAAAGAAGGAAGGCCCCTCATATGATGAGAGGTTGGGAAAGTTGGGCTTGTTTAGCTTATAAAAAAGACTTCTCAGAGGACATCTCATTTGCATGTATATCTGTGGCCAGTGCAAAGGACTGGCACATGACTTATTCCTTCCAAAGACCTTACTTAGGACCAAGGGGCAATCACTACATGTGGAAGAAAGGTGATTCCGGCAGCTAAATAGGAGAGGGTTCTTTACAGTTAGAGCAGTCAGATGGTGGAATGTCCTACCTCAAAAGGTACTAATGGCAGACACTATAACAGCTGTTAAAAAAGGGCTGGATGATTTCCTCAATAAACATAACATTGTGGATTAATGTGGTAAAATGTACAATTGATGAAGAAAGGTTGAACTTGATGGACCTATGTCTTTTTTTAAAAACTATGTAGCTATAGGTTAAGCTCTATGGATGACTATTTCAATCCAGAAACCAATTTTGAACTTTTTTGGGGGAGTCTTATATACCACTGTAATGTAACACTAAACATTTGAAACTGTATAGATTACAATATAGTCAATTTTTTCTCCCTAAAAAAAGAATTTGGTCACTTGTAGCAATTAATATTTAGCAATGGACTAAAAAGTGCCTAGAAGCTGTATTCTTTCACTCTCCCCGCTCCTACAACTATCCCTAGGCAAAATGAAGACAGTATCTGATACACACAGCAAAGCACAGGATTAGCCCTTAGAAAGGCTGTTAGTATGATGATTCATCATCAACATGAGTATCAACACCCTGATTAGTTAAACTGTGCACATACAGGCCTGGATAACTGCTTCCTAACTCCAATCATAACTGTCCCTGAAGTGTGCAATGGCATCAGCAATCCGAGTGTAGCGGCGTCTGTCCTTTTATAACCTCTTATAAGGTAGTGGAGCCAGTTAATCATAATAATACCACTACGGCATTACAGTGACTGACAGGCAATTCCTTCATGTTTATTGGCTGTGTAACAGGCACAAAACATGGAGGGGTGGGGTTTTGAGCTTCAAATCTGAGCACTAGGCAATGCCCATCCAGTGCTGAGCACATCCGAGCACCTATATACTCGAGTGATATCCGAGCATTTCAAGCACGTTCGCTCACCCCTAGTTTCTATCACTATATGGTCACTGTATGGCTGAAGTATCGGTCTTGGTCTTGTTAGAGAGATATATTTTCAGTAACAGTGTGGTCATCTGATGAGGTTCCCTTATACCCATGATTAGGTTACTTGGTTAGAGGCCTACTCAGATGTGTGGCCCCCTCTGAGCTGAAACCCAAACTACACTACTGACACTGATGTTTTCTTATTTGACATCCTCAGGCACTTGGATTTGGGCATAGTTGCTACCCCTCCTTTGTTATGCTGCTGTGTATATATTTGAAATACATCTATGAAAAATAGCCAAAGAGCGCTTAAAATTACTTGGACCTCCCATGGGAGAAAAAAATGGAATAATTAAACCAAAAAAGGTCTAATGTCCACAATACAAAGTGAAAAATAAAAAAAATAATGTTCGTGTCTTCCAGCCCAAAATGCGCCCATAGAGATTTTTTTTTCTCTTTGGTTCTCAATTCTTAGATAATTACATGAAGTCTAATGCAATAATGATGTATGTCAGGCATTATGACCATTTATGGACCTTGATTGTCTTGAGTTAGAAATATGATAGCCAGCATTCACTTCTGTTAAAGGCGCACTCCCATTAATTGTTTTGACTTTCTAAACCTCTGTTAATGAATATCTAATGTATAGTAAATGTGGTAACATTCTCACTGATCGCCATATGGTCTGGTTTCTAGTGCCACTTCGGTCTTCTTCTTAGTCTGGTCCTCCTATGGGTCATATGTCTTGTATTCCGACTTGACAGCTCATAATGGGGTCTATGGACTATCATTATGATTTTTTAGAGACATGCATAGTAAAAGCGACTTCAGGTTTACACATAGAGCCCAGTTGGGCTAGAAGTCATGTGACCCAAAAGAGGACAGGAGTGGCGCTGGAATCTGGGGAACATGGCAATCGATGAGCAAATTACTACACTTATTCTACATCACACACACACATTTGCACACATTTAGCCAATAGTAAAGTTACTGAGAGTAGTTTTGAGCGGACCTGTGGAAGTTCGCGTTCTGGTACCCTACCCAAACTTTATACCAAAGTTCAGTTCTGGTACGAGAACTTTACCTGAACTTGAATCAGAACCCGAACCCCATTGCAAACAATGAAAACCCAAACTTTCGAGCTAGAAAATTCTCTCTCTTTCTGCAAAAAAATGTCCCTGGAACATTAACTGGCTGGTACGAACCCTGATCTTTTAAGTTTGAGTTTGCTCATCTCTAATTGAGAGTGGTTCTTTAAGTATGTGTTTGTAAAAGAACTCATACAGCTTTGTTTGTTTTCCACTTGAGGTCCTACAGAAAATTAGGCTCACATAGTCACTGCCTGTCCTTTAATTTTGGTGGCATCATATAATTTTTAACACTTTTTTCAGAGGTAAACTTATGTGTAATATCTTAATCTCATGCTATATACTCCCGATCTCTAGTCTACAGGGAATTTGTACGGACGCTGTTACTTATGTTTGTAGAATTAAATTAGTCTTTATTTTACTTAGTAATTGTCTCAGACCAATAATTACCTTTTTAAGTGAAAAGTGAAAATACAATAAACATTTGCTCCTGGCAAGTCTCATTTTATGTGACCCAGGCTCATATGTTACTGAAAGGTTTTGGCCTTTGAAAACAAAGAACAAAGGAAGCTTTTCTTGTGGAATCACTCCAGAACCAGAAGTAATTTGCTATATCAACAGTATGGTTTGTGTAGGAGCAGAAGACTTCTATCAGGCTTCACAGTAGCGTAGCTACTGGGGGGGCAGAGGGGGCCATCGCCCCAGGCCCTGTCACATGAAGGGGCCCACTGGGAGCCTGGGCCACTTCTGTGACGAGGCAGCACACAGCATAGGAGCAGAGCAGTATAGTGTCTGCTCCCGTCTGATGTCTGCACGCGGCTAGCACAGTGGCGGCTGCAGTCTCCCTCCTGCAGTGAATGGTTTCGCCCGTCTGACCTGATCATGAAGCTTTTCCTGGCTGCAGTTTTCCTCACTCTGTGCACGCTGGGATTGGCTCAGGCACGCTGGGTCCTAGTGCCCACCTGCATTTCACTGACACTTCCTGGTCCTGCCTGCAGTGCAAACTTTATCAGTAAGTGCTGGGAATGGAACTTACTAGATTTATTAAATTCAGGTATGTCACTGTGAGACCGTTGGGGTATTGTGGGCGCTGAAAGTGAGTGAGGGGGAACAGGGTACTGGGGGGTGAATGTAAGACCATTTGGGGGTTGTGAGGGCAGAAGGTGGGTGAGGTGGGACAGGGCACTGAGGGTTGGATGTGAGCTGATGGGGGTATTGGGGCTGAAGTGGGGGAGGGCACTGGGGGCTGAATATTATAATGTTTAGTTATGATATTATATGTACTCCATCATGTAATATTTGCTGTCTGGGGAGGCTGCAGATGGGGGGTCGGGGGCCTTTGATACGTACCATCTGGGTCTTTTATGAGTATTAGTATAAGGAGCCCCCATACAGTAACCAAGAGCTGCCTCACATTTACAGCACCACACCAGCATTATTTTTTTATTTCATTGCTGGAGCGGTGCTGACAATCCACGTCCCCTGCCCTCTGTCTGATACTCACCTTCTGGCGTCTTCATCTGTGTTAGTCTCCGCTCGGCTCCGTCTCCTGCAGTTTGTGGCCTGTCCGAGGCTCCAGTGTTTCATGGAGCAGCGCAGAGGTCACTAATCAGTGTGAGTCTGTGGGAGCCTCGTTCTGGCCTCTTTCTCACTCTCAGGCTGTGTGCACACGGTGCGGATTGGCCGCTGAGGGTTCGCAGCAGTTTTCCGTCTGGTTTACAGTGCCATGTAAACCTATGGAAAACCAAATCTCCCTTATACACAGTGTGATGGACCCGCAGCTCCCTTATACACACTGTGTATAAGGGAGCTGCAGGGCCATAATACTGTGTATAAGGGAGCTGCGGGCCAATCATACTATATATAAGGGAGCTGCGGGCCCATCATACTGTGTATAAGGGAGCTGCGGGTCCATCACACTGTGTATAAGGGAGCTGCGGGCCAATCATACTATGTATAAGGGAGCTGCGGGCCCATCATACTGTGTATAAGGGAACTGTGGGCCCATCATACTGTGTATAAGGGAGCTGTGAGTCCATCATACTGTGTATAAGGGAGCTGTGGGTCCATCATACTGTGTATAAGGAAGCTGTGCACACATCATACTGTGTATATGGGAGCTGCAGGCTCATCATACTGTGTATATGGGAGCTGCAGGCTCATCATACTGTGTATATGGGAGCTGCAGGCTCATCATACTGTGTATATGGGACCTGCAGGCTCATCATACTGTGTATAAGGGAGTGGCGGGCTCATCATACTGTGTATAAGGGAGCTGCGGGCCCATCATACTGTGTATAAGGGAGCTGCGGGCCCATCATACTGTGTATAAAGGAGCTGTGGGCCCATCATACTGTGTATAAGGGAGCTGCGGGCCCATCATACTGTGTATAAGGGAGCTGCGGGCCCATCATACTGTGTATAAGGGAGCTGCGGGCCCATCATACTGTGTATAAGGGAGCTGCGGGCCCATCATACTGTGTATAAGGGAGCTGCGGGCCCATCATACTGTGTATAAGGGAGCTGCGGGCCCATCATACTGTGTATAAGGGAGCTGCAGGCCCATCATACTGTGTATAAGGAAGCTGTGGGCCCATCATACTGTGTATAGGGAACTGTGGGGGACATCATACTGTTTGACAGGAGCTGCGGGCCCATCATACTGTGTATAAGGGAGCTGCAGGCCCATCATACTGTGTATAGGGAACTGTGGGGGACATCATACTGTTTGACAGGAGCTGCGGGCCCATCATACTGTGTATAAAGGAGCTGCGGGTCCATCATACTGTGTATAGGGAACTGTGAAGGCATATTGTGCATATGGGAGCTGTTGGCCCATTACACTGTATATAGGGGAGCTCTGGGGGGCATTATACTTTCTATAGTGGAGTTCTGTCAGCATTATACTGTGTATAGGGGAGCATTGGGCTCATACTATCTATAGGGGAGCAGTGGGATCATACTGTGTAAAGGGGAGCAGTGGGAACATCATACGGTGTACAGGGGAGTTATAGAATAATCATACGGTGTATAGGGGAGCTGTGGGGGCCTTATACTGTGTATAGGGAAGCTTTAAGCTCACCATACTGTGTATAATGGAGCAGTACATGGGGGAACTTAGGGGACATTATTAAATGTTAAGTGGGCACTTAAGCATCATTGTTATAGGGGCACTTAGAGTATTGTGACCATCAAAGTTGCATATGGTCACAATATGGCGATAAAGTCAATGTTCGTTTTTGTATATAGATTTATTTTCAATAACAGTGCTGTCATATTCTGAGGTTCCACTATATTCACAATTAGAGTGCGCAACCGTAGCTGTAATCAGGGTTAGCTGGTTAGGGGCCCACTCAGATGTTTCGCCCCCCCTAAGTTGAAACCCTAGCTACGCCTCTGAGGCTTCAGTATGGTGTGCGGACATAAGGTTGTTTTCTCAGGTTGCTATTTTATATGATATGGGCTGAATGCATTTTATAGTCTGTGTTGTCATTCATGCAAACAAAATAATTGACACCTGTCTTATAATAAAATGACATTAGATAAACATAACCTAAAACATTGTTAATATTCATTTTTATTTCGAAAGCAAGCGCCAATATATTCTACAGCACTTTACATTTCAGAGCATACATTTCGGACTCACAAGCCACCAGCTTTCTGCACCGCAACAGTTAACAGCCGCCAGCCAATCAGAGGCCGGCAGCTGATGTCGGTGCACACGGGGGCAGGATGGACATGACACTTGGGGCAGGATGGAGACAACACATGGGTGCAGGATGGAGACTACACATATGGGCAGGATGGAGATGGCACATAGGGGTAGTATGGAAACGACACATGGGGCAGGATAGAGACGACACATTGGGGCAGGATAGAGACGACACATTGGGGCAGTATAGAGATGACACATGGGGGCAGGATGGAGATGACACATGGGGCAGGATGGAGATGACACATGGGGCAGAATGGAGATGACCCATGGGGGCAGGATGGAGACAACACATGGGGGCAGGATGGAGACCACACATGGGAGCAGGATAAAGATGACACATGGGGCAGGATGGAGATGACACATGGGAGCAGGATGGAGACCACACATGGGGCAGGATAGAGACAACACATAGTGGTAGGATGGGGGATTATAAGAAGGCAAGATGGAGACACATGAGGCCATGATGGTAAAACATATGGGGGCCGGATAGAGACATATGGGGCCATGATGGGAGAAAATATATTGGCAAGATGAAGACACATGGGGAAAGGATGGGAGAACATATGGTGCCCGTAATGAGACACAAGGGGGCTAAGATGGGATCATTATTACAGGAAGGGGCCTGGATATGGGATATTATAACTGTAGGGGCTAATTAAGGGATATTGCTCCTGTGATGTATGCCATTTTTGAGAAAGCTGTTTTCATTGGGGGATCCTGTAACTGTGCAGGGCGGCACTATGTCGCTACTTTCCCCATCTGGCGAAGTGTATAAGTTGGGGAAAAATTGGGGAATATGGTTTGAAAGCAGTGCTCTACATAACTGTTATTTTCTGCAGAGATGAATCCTGGCTGGAAGAAGTGATGGTGGTCTGTGCTGGATGAGGAAGAGAAGCAAAGATGAAAGACTTCAAGTAGAGACCTCACTGGTGAATCAATGTATTACATGTACACTGACACTATACACTGTATACTGTGTGCAGAGCTCCTTTGTATTATGTCACTTATGATAATATTAGTATTATGTCTTTTTATTAATGATCAGTATTGTAGTATTCAGTCATTGTGTGGTGGTAATTTGCGATCTTACCATGGTGTGATGGTATTTGTCCCTAGTATGTGGTATTATTCGGGTCACTATGTGGTAGTAATATGTGAGCTTGTAATGGTGTGGCAGTATTTGTCCTTTGTTTGTGGTATTATTCAATCACTGTGGTGGTATTATATGGTCCAGCCATCTTGTGACGGTATTTGTCCCTTGTATGTGGTATTATTGGTCATTTTAAAAAATGTATGTCAGACATTCACTTGAGGAAGAATATACCTAAAAAGAGTATTGAGTATTTTAACCCCTTTCTGACATCAGGCGTACATTTATGCAGATGTCGGACTCCCTCCCTTTGATGTGGGCTTCAGCAGTGAGTCCACATCTTTCCCGATACATGTCAGCTGTTTTGAACAGCTGACATGTGTCCGGAACAGCTGCGTGTGGAATTGTGATCCACCCGTGGCTATTAACCCGTTAAATGCTGCTGTCAGACATTGACAGCGGCATTTAACATGCATTTCTAGCAATCGTGCCGTAAATCCGCCCACCGGTGACCCCGTCATGTGATCGTGGGTTACTGGTGGATTGGCATGACAACCAGAGGTCTTGTGGAGACTTCCATGGTTGTCACTGCCGGCTTGCTATGAGCGCCACCCGGGGAGCAAAATAATGAAAATGCAAAACCAAAAATACCTCTGGTCGTTAATGGGTTAAAAAATGTTTAATAAGTTAGAATAGCGCCCTGCCAAAAGAGTTTATGTTGTCATGGTGGCAGGCTTAAAAAATCTTTTGTCCAAAACAAAACTGATGGCTATGTATTTGATATGGTGTTCGATAGGAACTGTTAATGTGTGATTGATGAGGATGTGGTGCAGAAGTGTAGCTTTTTTTCAAGAGTGGGTGGTGGGACTATGAAAGTGTTGGGGGGCAGAGGTGGTGCTGGGGTGGAGTCTGGGCAGAGTCTCAAGGGGTCCGAAAATTTTGCCACTATGGGGCCCTGAAATTCCTGTTGGAAGCCCTGTTTGGTGGTGCACCAGGTATACATTCTGAATATTGCAAAATTGTCAAAATAGCAAATCTTTTACTCCAGAAATCAATTCAAACTTGTCCTACATAGGTAACTAGGTAGAGTAGAACGAGCACTAAGGTCACAATTGTCTTCTCACCTATATAAGAATGAAAGGGGAGCAGAAAAGTGATTTGTCCTTGACCTGAGATATGTAAAGACTTTGATTCTTACCAATCACTCATCTTTAAAATGAAATTTTAATTGTAAAGACAATCTTAAAGCAAGAACTATCGGTGTCTTCATTAGGGAAGTTCAACGTTTCAGGCCTGCAAACACCCAGTGAGCACTTTACCAGTAAATTACATACAAAATGCGTTCTCTCACATTTCGAGCTGTATCCTTTCTTTACCTGAAAGGAAAAACTCTCCTGGGTTTGTAACCCTGAGGTCTTTTCATTTCATCGGCTAATGAGAATCAATCAGACAGATGTGTGTTTGTGTGCACGATTCTCAGTGTCTGATTATTCTTCCGGCAGCTGATTGAAAGAAAGTCAGAAGTTTTTTCTTTTTTGAAAAAAACTTACTCAGCCCCATGTAGAGAGACAGCGATGAAAGGAAATGCTCCATAAGTTATCTTATTATCTATAGTTTTGTTTTCTTTTAGCACGTCCGATGTCCTTCAACGTAGTCTTACATACTTAACTTTAAGTCTGAACTTTAATAAGTTTTCATCTAAAGTTGGTCGTGAACAAAAGATAACTGTCGGACAAACTGGTATTTGACGGTTATATTTCAGAACACCCTCTACAGCTATATGCACCCCCATCAATGTAGAAAGTAAACTAAGGTCTAAAAGTGACAGAGTAAAAAAATCCAACAACCTGCTCAATGCCTTTTCCTCTGACATATGCTGAAAATCAGCTAAAATCCATCCTGCTCATAAGAAGGACTACTAGTTAACTAGTTGCCTATTGAAGTCTTTAGAGAGGGAACTGGGAAGATAACAGAAATAGATTTAGAGAGACACTAAGAAATGTTGATTTTTTTATTGTAAGTTTTTAGTTCCCTCCCGTGCTGGATTCACAGCTACAGTGCTAAGTAAACTACTGATTAGTTTCCTAAAGGCTGCTATTGCTGAGATTGCGCTTTGTACCTTTCAGTTGTACATAGGACACCTCATAGCAGCGTTTCTCCACCCACTAGCTCAGACATAGCCGAAACTTAAAGAAAGAACCTACTTAGGGGAATGCTGGTAGAAAAAGGCAGCATACAATACAATTAATGTCCAAAAATAGTGTTATTGTACATGCACTTACATGTGACAGTCTTTTCTGAAACTGCAAGTTTTAAGCTATAAAAAGTATGCAAATTCCACTAGAAGTAACTTAGGAGTGTCCTTCATACTGTTTTATTATTTAGTTAACTGGGTCACCAGTATGCAGCCAGCTAGTAAAGGCCCACTAGTGGTATCTGCAGCCAATTTTATTTTTTAATCCCTTGTCTTTGAAGGGAATTTTGGGGTCTATATCCTGATTGCTGTAAAGTTTGAGTAGCTACACCAATTCCGCACTTTAAGCCCCTAAAAATTCAAATTGTAGATCCATCTGATTTATTTTCAGCCTCTAAGGTATGGTAGTATCAAGTGATTGCACCTATTGATTATCTTCATATATAGTAGTAGGCCTATGACTAAGGGCGCATTGCCGGGCCAGAAAGTCGTCAGGTGTTTTTAAATTCACTTCCCTGTTTTGTAATCTGGTTCAATATGCCTAAATAAAGACATTTTTCACATACTGGGTTGGTGTGCCGGAGAGATCCTTTTCTTCTACTGTTTACGGCTGTGTTCACCAGCATGATCGGCACCCACCTAGTTTTCATTACATCAACCCTCAGCTAACCACTAATGCTACGGTGAAGCTCCCTGTCCCTCTTCTTCTCCTATCCTCATATATACTAAATGTGCTCACCTCGAAACCTGGACTTTTCCCAAAGCAACCAATGCTGCTTTTAGTTTAAGTAGTGATAATGAGAATCCTGGATACTTTCTGGCCAAAAGGCGAAGACAGGAAAGAAGAGATTCTACTTTCAAGAATTAATGGACAGTACTCAGACCACAAGCAGGAAGGGCTATAAATGTGCATCTAGGAGAGATATCAGGTCAGTGCTAACATTATAGTCTTAAATTGTTAAATCTAAACTCTTAAATTGTCCCTGCCTGTTGAGTTGTAATTCTTGTGAGCTTTTTTTTTTATAGTTTGGTTTCTGGAGAATCTACGTGACAACTAATATGTCTACCTTTATATTTTCCACTGTGACTGTCATAGGGGTTTGTAAGAGTTCTGACTGCATATCTACCTTATATATTAATGGATTTATTACTTCTGTATAGAAGCACAACGACGAGGTAGTTATGCCATTGAAGAATCTTAAAGCAAAACCTGTCCTTTCATACATCAGTAAAAAAACTGATCTTGCTGCCCTCATCCTCCACAATAAACTTAAAACTGCTTTTGCTGCACATAGTCGTCTAATATGTATAGAAACTGTCTCAATTCCATGCTATGTAACATGTCATTCACTATTTTGAGTGGGTATTTCCTCTTCATCAGCATTCTGACAGCATTATGGCTGTTGGTACCTACTTTTCTTCATTTCTCAGCATGTTTTGTGCTATTCGATGCCCAATAGCTTCCTTTCTCTGAACAGAAAGGTCATCTCTGTTATACTAGTGTGCTGCTTTGACACGCAGAAAAGCAAAGATACGAAGACTGACCACTTCTTGTAATGTGCGTATCTCTGCTGATAGACAGATGACACTTGACAACAGGCAGATTACAGCAAGTTAGACGTTAACAAATGAGGTCAACTTGTCTGAAAGTACAGGGACAATTTAAAGAGCTTGGTGACAATTAGACCTGGGAGCAATCATCATAGCCATATTGATTGTTATCCAACTTTCCTATGTTTAATTTAATATCTGTAGAAAATGTAAATTTTCAACTTAATGAATAGGAATTAATTTATTTATCTAACTTTTATAGCGCAATTACGTCTACAGCACTTTACAGACAGGGCCAGCGTTAGGGAAGGTAGACTAGGCAGCTGACTAGGGCCCTCATTCATTTGGGCCTCCAGTGTCTACAGCAGAAGCTTCACGGATAATAACATTATTAGTGAAGCTTCCGATGTAGAGACTGGTTAGGGACCTGTAGTGACATCATAATCATATGACCGTGATGTCACCACAGGCCATGCACTTGGGGAACGTGAGGACCTTTGGTGAGGGTCTGGCATTGAAAAGGAGTGGTCAGTGAAGGACAGCAACACCGGCCACTGAACCTTCACCCATCAGAATGATAGAAGTGCTCATTTGCCAATGCTCTTGTCCTCCTGCACGGCACCTCTGAGGCCGATGCAGAACAGACATTTATAGGACATTTCATAACTTTCTCAAATTATTATGAAAAAATTACATCACATCCTGCACCTAATGTATTATATACTGTATTTAATGAGTCGGAGTCGGTCCATTTTATACCGAATCCATCAAAATGGACACTGACGTCACAACTCCGACTCCACAGGACTGCTGATGATAACAAGATATGTATAGGGACAGAATGATCTATTAGTGATTGTTCTGTGCCCATCATTCTTCCTCAGCCGGTGTAAAGATGATGGGAAAGAAGTGTTAAAGACTTCAATATTGTCAATCGCGCTCATTGATTGGGCTGAACTCAGCGCATTAAAATGCAACCAAAATGTTTGTGTGATGGTACAATATCTAAGCATTTAGGGCCTCATTTTAAACATTTTCCCAGGGCCCTGTTTACAGACATCAGCATCACTGTTCCCATTGGGTCTCACAATCTAAATTCACTATCAGTATGTGTTTGGAGTCTTTGGAAATGATAGATGGGTCTGTGGACCACTGCTCCAGTAAGCTGTCTACACAGGATTTAGCTTAAATTGCTAAGATGAGTATTTGGTGACTGTTTGATGCTTTAGCATTACTGCACCTATTAGGTAAATTAATTTACTTACATTTTTCATTGCATTTTTGAGTGCGGTTTTTGCATGTGTTTTTATAGCATTTTTTCAACTGCGATTTTTGTCTCCTTTTGGTTTGTCATCTTTTTTTTTGTTTTGGATACTTCCTGGTAGTTGGCTTTTTTTAATAACTTTATTGATACAGTCATTTGTAGTCATATGTGTTTCTTACCTGCAGATGGATGGCAGTATATGGAGCTGAGTCCGTTTCACATATGTTGAGACCGGAGCTTGCTGCTTTTTAATCTTTTTTTTAAATGTAATTATGAAACTCTGATAGTGGCATTTAAAGCACACAATCTGGCCGATGCAACATTTCTGGCACCCATCGCTTCCCTCCCCTTTGTTCCTTGGAGCCTGGTGAAGATCCACTTGATTGCCATCTTGGTACTCTTGTGAAGCCCAGTCAAATTGGAGACCACTATATATATATATATATATATATATATATATATATATATATATATATATATATATATATATATTTATATTCTAATACTGTGGCATTGCAGTACATAGAGGAGGCAAACAGTAATAGGTTCAAGTTCCATGGAGGGTCTTAAAAAAAAGTAAAAGAAAAAACATTTAAATTTGAATCTTCCTTTTTCCTACATTAAGAAAAAAAAAGTAAAAATAAATATATTTCATGCTGTTGTGTCTCTAAAAGTTTGATTCATCAAAGTAAGAAATTATTTAATCAGTATGGAAAAAGCGGGAAGACAAACAAAAAAAATTCAAAACGTCTTCCCCAAAAAATGAAACTAAACTCAAACAAAAAGTTGGTTTTGTTCCAAAATGGACCAATTAGAAATTTTTGCTCACACAATGGTACAGATAAAAATAAGCCCTCAGCTCCATAGATGTAAAACTGGAAATGTTACGGGTTGCAGAAAATGTTGAAACAACCTAAATATTTTTTACACATTCTGACCGATGACCTTTTAGAAATAATCAGATTTTTAAAGAGGAAACCCTCTTTTAAGAGGTGTTTCCATCCAGGATATTAACTGGATTTTTTAGAGATTCGTAAATAGTTAACATTAGAGATGAGCGTATCAGTCAAAATTCAAATTTACCAATTTGTGCAAATTTTCCTGGTAAATTCAATTCACATTGTGACTCCAAAGGCACTACAAACGCAAAGAGACAGTCGTATGGAGTCCAGGAATTTCATTTTTTTTTGCTATTTGAATGTCACAGTACCCTTGGAGTTGCAATGTGACCCACGTAATGTACTACAATGAAGCAGTGACACCTTGCATATTTTGGTCACACAACAGGTGTCTAAGTCAAAGGAAGTTATGAAACCCCAGAGTAAGACACATGTAATTTTTAGCAAGATATTATCTTGCTAAAAAGTGCATCTAACCATCAGAAAAATATGGTAATTGTTTAAACATTTACAAGAGCAACTACAGTGGTGTTTGAAAGTTTGTTAACCCTTCCAGAATGTATTATACTTTTGCATGAATTTGACCTAAAACTACAGATTTTCAACTTCAGGTTTTCACACAAGCCCTAAAATTAGATGAAAAGAACCAGTTCAAACAAATGAGTCAAAATATTCGACTTTTTAAAATAAGGAAAATGATCTAATATCACATGTCTGTGAGAGGCAAAAGTATGTGAACTTTTATTATTACAGATAATTTAAAGGTGAAAATAGTCTGATGCTTTCAATCAATGAGATGACAACATGGTGTGAATGAGTAACCTGTTTTTTTTAAGGAACAAGGATCTAATAAAGTCTGACCTACACAAAACATGTATTGTTTCAGAAAATGTATCACGAAGAAATGAGATTTCTGCGGACCTCAGAAGAGTTGGGTGGAAAAGGGTGACAAAACTATCTTTAAAAAGTTTTGACTCTACAATTCCACAGTCAGACATTGTAGATGGAGAAAATTCATGACCAGTTTTACCCTCCCCAGAAGTGTTGGACCAACAAAGATCACTCAAAGAGTATGTTAGTCCACTAGGTCACAATGAATCCCAAGGTAATTTCTAAGCAACTAAAGGCCTTTCTCACATAAGCTAATGTTAATGTTCATGAGTCCTCCATTAGGAATAAACTGAACAATGATGATGTGCATGGCAGGAATACAAGGAGAAAGAAGTGATGAGATGGCAAGAAAGCACATTGTTAGTGCACATTGTAAAGGAGAAAAAAATGACTAGCAGAGAGATCATAGACAAGCTCCCATCCTGAAACAGATGTCACTCTACCATCTGTTTCCGGGGGCGGGCTTTGTCTTTACTTTCGCTGCTCACTGTGCTTTGTCTTTTACAATGCGCATTGACAGTGCTCTCTTTCTTCATTACAGCCAGCGAGGGAGCGCACTGTCACTGTACATTTAATAGAAACTGTAAGCATGTAGCTCATACTGAGCATACCTTGCAATTGACAACCAACACATGCTCAGTAGAGCAGGCACTAATCTAGCCCGTCAAGTGGACGCCACCGAGGAAACTTTGGTTCAGGGTGGAGAAAGCAGCTGCAGCAGTCACCATAGCCATTGCCCCGTGATGGCATCCCATTTGAGTATCCCAGCATGCACTTGGGAATATCAAACAAAATTGAATCAAAAGAGAATTAAAAAAAGGAAGCTAGAGTAGTAGGGGAGGAATAAAACAATATGTAATTTTATTCAATTAATTAGATTGTCATATTAAATATATAGACATTTAGGATTTAAATAAATTTTGGTTTCGGACCACCCCTTCATTCCTATAGAAATGCTGTAGAAGGATCTGAAGTGAGCAGTTCATGGGAGAAAACCCACCAACATAACAGTGTTGAAGCTGTTTTGTAGAGAAGAATAGGCTAAAACTCCTCTAAGCCGATGTGGAGGCCTAATCAACTATTACCAGACACATGTAGATGTAGTTATTGCTTCCCAAAGTATCACACCAGATACTGAAAGCAAACATTCACATACGTTTACCGCTAACAGTTATATATTTGATAATTTTCTTTAAAAAAAATGACAAAGTCTAATATTTTTGTGTCATTAGTTTGATTTGGTCATCTTTATCTACTTACAGGACATTTGTGAAAATCCAATGTAGATTTCTGTCAAATTTATACAGAAATATAGATAATTCTGAATGGTTCACAAACTTTCAATTACCACTGTAAATGTTTAATGTACCCCAAACCATAGGATCTAGCAGTGGAGTAATTTGAAGCTTATGGGCGCCAATTCGAGATCCCCAATTATTGCAAGTCTTTAATATTAATGGTCTTTTTTATAGGCCAAAAGGGCCTTTTGGGGCCCCTTAGGTTTCAGGTCCCAGATGCGATTGCAACCCCTGCACCTATCACTGGCATCTAGTCATTAACCCATTTTCTAGCTTACACTTGACTAATAAATAGTTGCTCGGGTGCTATGGTTGGTTTCAGGATCAATTTTTACCTAGAAGTAATTTCAGTAAATAATACATGTTTCCCGCATTTCTATAACTTACTGGCAGGTCAGCCCAGCTGAAGTCTTTATGTCCTCCGAATGTACAATACATCAAATCTCTCTTCATGTCAAAACACGGCTTGTTTTGATAGTATACTGATATCGTCATTGACTTTCTAAGCTCCGGTTGAAGAATGGTGTCCTCTCTCATAGTGACAACTTGATAATACTACATGTCCCTGTCCCTCGGGGACCTGAGGTAATCTAAACCCTCACCTCTACTGTATATCTGCATGGACGGGGACATCGATAGCTCTGTGCTGCTGTGACATACTAGGGAACTATTTATTAATAATACTCCGCTCTTGCTGTTGCTTGTTAATTAGCAATCTTTGTATATTGATTGATTTACAGCCCTGACAGGAATGTGTGGGAATGAAAGCCCTGCTGTATTCACTCACCTCCGATGGATTAAAGGACAGATTAGTAAAATAATACGCTCCCCCAGCTTCCTGTCCTTTGTTATTGATTTCTCACTGTATGGTCACTTATCTAGAGGAGGACGAAGAAATGAAAATCAACCGAATAGGCTGAGAAGGAAATATAGAACTAAAAATGGCCTACAAACTTTTTTTTTCTAATGGTTGAGTAAGCACACAGTTGATCAGTTGGGCAGCCATTTTGAAATGTTTCCTTTTAAAAATTTTCTGTGGTCGCAGAGATGAAGTAGGCATTTGACATGATATTGCACTATGGCCCTCATTCATCAAAGCTTTTATGCCAAAAATGTCACCAAACTTTGGTGCAACTTTGACTTGCAGCAAATTTTAGTGACTTTTGGCTTTTTCATGCCAGTTTCTCCCAACCCCGCCAAAGTGGGTGGAGTTTGGCATGATGAGGCACGGCAGGGTGTGACACCAAAGCTTGTTTAATTCACGATGAACTGTGGCGTTCCATTCACCACTCCACTCCAGTCCTTGAATAGAGGGAAGATTTTTGCCGTAGCACATGTTAGGTGTCGAGTTCCCGCCTCTGCACAGGGAGAATCTCGAACCATCTCCGCTGTGGTCTCCCATTCTTCTCCAGCTGCAGTGGAGTCTGCTCAGTGGAAATGTCGGTCCCAGCGTCTTGCTCAGTCCCACTCTGTACAAAGAGTTACTGTTGCTTTTCCTGCTTCTGCCATTGAAGTCAGTGCTGGGCAGCGGCGAGCAGACCCTTCTGGGACTAAGTCCTGCTTTTCTCGTTCTGAGCATGTCCTGAGTAAGATCTCTCAGTGGAGATCGAGGGTCACATGGTCAGATACTGCAGCTAAGACCATTGGTCCTTTCAGGAAGGTCCTTTAAGTGCTAAGGCTAAGTCTTGCTTTGCACACACTGAGCATGCCCAGGGCAAGATCTCTCAGTGGAGATTTAGGGTCACATGCTCAGGTATGGCAGTCTCTCATTGGTCCTTCTAGGAAGGTCTTTTACTTGCTGCAGCTATATAAGGCTCGCATGGCTGCACGACCATGTGCTAGTGTACATTTGTATACGTGTGTGTGTTGATGAGTGCAAGTCGTTCTTTAAAGGGAGGGTGCCGTGATTTTAGTTTTTGTATTAATAATTATTGATTATACAATCAATTATTTTTAATACAAAAGTAAATGTACCTCTTTCATACTTTTTTATTTATTCACTTTTACATTCACCACTGGAGGCCGCCATTTTCATTAGTGTGGGTGTAAGTGTCTGGGCACGACACTTGCACACCTCACTTATGGCAGCCATGTACATAGGAGACTGCAGTCGGCCCCGACCGCATCTCTTTCATTGAGGCCGCTCCTCCTGCCTCTCAGCTGTGACTTGGCCACGCCCACTGAGCTGCTACGTCACAGCTGTGAGAGGAGATCGCGGCCATTTTGTTTATTTCCCTCTGCCATCGCACACACAGCTCAGTGCGTACGATGGCAGAAGCTGCTGCTGGGAGAAGCTGCTGCCGAGGATCCAGGGTAAGTATCTGCAGCGAGGAGCTGTGATTGCAGCCTGTACTTAGTATTACATTACAGGCTGCAATCACTGCCGACCTGTTCAGAGCACAGCAGGGAGATCGTCACACTGCTCTGCCCTGAACATGACTCAGCACTTCCTGGTACAGGAAAGAAGGTAAGTACAGCGTTTTTATTTTCTTATGCATCTACCACTGCTACCAGCCCCTATATAGCACCTAGCACTGCCTGCCTGCCTCTGTATACCACTGCCTGCCTCTGTATATCACTGCCTGCCTCTGTATACCACTGCCTGCCTGCCTCTGTATACCACTGCCTGCCTCTGTATACCACTGCCTGCCTCTGTATACCACTGTCTGCCTGCCTCTGTACACCACTGCCTGCCTGCCTCTGTATACCACTGCCTGCCTGCCTCTGTATACCACTGTCTGCCTGCCTCTGTATACCCCTGCCTGCCTCTGTATACCACTGCCTGCCTGCCTCTGTATACCACTACCTGCCTCTGTATACCACTGCCTGCCTGCCTCTGTATACCACTACCTGCCTCTGTATACCACTACCTGCCTCTGTATACCACTGCCTGCCTGCCTCTGTATACCACTACCTGCCTCTGTATACCACTGCCTGCCTGCCTCTGTATACCACTGCCTGCCTCTGTATACCACTGCCTGCCTCTGTATACCACTGCCTGCCTCTGTATACCACTGCCTGCCTCTGTATACCACTACCTGCCTCTGTATACCACTACCTGCCTCTGTATACCACTACCTGCCTCTGTATACCACTACCTGCCTGCCTCTGTATACCACTGCCTGCCTGCCTCTGTATACCACTGCCTGCCTGCCTCTGTATACCACTGCCTGCCTCTGTATACCACTGCCTGCCTGCCTCTGTATACCACTGCCTGCCTCTGTATACCACTGCCTGCCTCTGTATACCACTGCCTGCCTCTGTATACCACAGTCTGCCTGCCTCTGTATACCAGTCTGCCTGCCTCTGTATACCACTGCCTGCCTGCCTCTGTATACCACTGCCTGCCTGCCTCTGTATACCACTACCTGCCTCTGTATACCACTGCCTGCCTGCCTCTGTATACCACTGCCTGCCTCTGTATACCACTGCCTGCCTCTGTATACCACTGCCTGCCTCTGTATACCACTGCCTGCCTCTGTATACCACTGCCTGCCTCTGTATACCACTACCTGCCTCTGTATACCACTGCCTGCCTGCCTCTGTATACCACTGCCTGCCTGCCTCTGTATACCACTGCCTGCCTGCCTCTGTATACGCCTGCCTGCCTCTGTATACCACTGCCTGCCTCTGTATACCACAGTCTGCCTGCCTCTGTATACCACAGTCTGCCTGCCTCTGTATACCACAGTCTGCCTGCCTCTGTATACCACAGTCTGCCTGCCTCTGTATACCACTGTCTGCCTGCCTCTGTATACCACTGCCTGCCTGCCTCTGTATACCACTACCTGCCTCTGTATACCACTGCCTGCCTGCCTCTGTATACCACTACCTGCCTCTGTATACCACTGCCTGCCTGCCTCTGTATACCACTGCCTGCCTCTGTATACCACTGCCTGCCTCTGTATACCACTGCCTGCCTCTGTATACCACTACCTGCCTCTGTATACCACTGCCTGCCTGCCTCTGTATACCACTGCCTGCCTGCCTCTATATACCACTGCCTGCCTGCCTCTGTATACCACTGCCTGCCTGCCTCTGTATACCACTGTCTGCCTCTATATACACCTACCTGTCATGATCTCAATGGCAAGAGATCATAGCATCAGCATATATAGGAACTAGCTCTTGGAAGATGGAAACTGAGCTGGCCATGAACTAAACCTAACACACAACTAGCAGTGGCCGGGTAGCATGCCTACGTTGATTCTAGATGACCAGCACCAGCCGGAGGACTAAATAAAACTAGCAGAGGAAAATATTAGTCCTAGCTCACCTCTAGAGAAATACCCCGAAAGGAGACAGAGGCCCCCCACATGTATTGGCGGTGAATCAAGATGAAATAACAAACGTAGTATGAAAATAGGTTTAGCAAATTTGAGGTCCACTTACTACATAGCAGAAGACAGGAAGGACACTTTCATGGTCAGCTAAAAACCCTATCAAAACACCATCCAGAAATTACTTTAAAACTCTGGCATTAACTCATAACACCAGAGTGGCAATTCCTGTTCACAAGAGCTTTCCAGACACAGTAACGAAACTACAGCTGTGAACTGGAACAAAAATGCAAAAACAAACATGGACAAGAGTCCAACTTATCTAGTAGTTGTCTAGGAGCAGGAACAAGCACAGAGAGGCTTCTGATAACATTGTTGACCGGCAAGCAACTAACAGAGCAGCAGGGTTATATAGCGACTCCCACATCTTGATGGGAACAGGTGAACAGAGAAGATGAAGACACCAGTTCAATTCCACCAGTAGCCACCGGGGGAGCCCAGAATCCAAATTCACAACAGTACCCCCCCCTCAAGGAGGGGGCACCGAACCCTCACCAGAACCACCAGGGCGATCAGGATGGGCCCTATGAAAGGCACGAACCAGATCAGAGGCATGAACATCAGATGCATTCACCCAAGAATTATCCTCCTGGCCGTATCCCTTCCACTTGACCAGATACTGGAGTCTCCGTCTGGAAACACGAGAGTCTAAGATTTTCTCCACAACGTACTCCAACTCACCCTCAACCAACACCGGAGCAGGAGGCTCAACGGAAGGCACAACCGGTACCTCATACCTGCGCAATAATGACCGATGAAAAACGTTATGAATAGAAAAGGATGCAGGGAGGTCCAAACGGAAGGAAACAGGGTTAAGAATCTCCAATATCTTATACGGGCCGATGAACCGAGGCTTAAACTTAGGAGAAGAGACCCTCATAGGGACAAAACGAGAAGACAACCACACCAAGTCCCCAACACGAAGACGAGGACCAACACGACGACGGCGGTTAGCAAAAAGCTGAGTCTTCTCCTGGGACAACCTCAAATTGTCCACCACCTGCCCCCAGATCTGATGCAATCTCTCCACCACAGCATCCACTCCAGGACAATCCGAAGATTCCACCTGACCAGAGGAAAATCGAGGATGAAACCCCGAATTACAGAAAAACGGGGACACCAAAGTGGCAGAGCTGGCCCGATTATTGAGAGCGAACTCCGCCAATGGCAAAAAAGCAACCCAATCATCCTGGTCAGCAGACACAAAACACCTCAGATATGTCTCCAGGGTCTGATTAATCCGCTCAGTCTGGCCATTCGTCTGAGGATGGAAAGCGGACGAAAAAGATAATTCTATGCCCATCCTAGCACAGAATGCCCGCCAAAATCTAGACACGAATTGGGTCCCTCTGTCAGAAACGATATTCTCAGGAATACCATGCAAACGAACAACATTTTGAAAAAACAGAGGAACCAACTCGGAAGAAGAAGGCAACTTGGGCAGAGGAACCAAATGGACCATCTTAGAGAAACGGTCACACACCACCCAGATGACAGACATCTTCTGAGAAACAGGCAGATCTGAAATAAAATCCGTCGAGATGTGCGTCCAAGGCCTCTTAGGAATAGGCAAGGGCAACAACAATCCACTAGCCCGAGAACAACAAGGCTTGGCCCGAGCACAAACGTCACAAGACTGCACAAAGCCTCGCACATCTCGTGACAGGGAAGGCCACCAGAAGGACCTTGCCACCAAATCCCTGGTACCAAAAATGCCAGGATGACCTGCCAACGCAGAAGAATGAACCTCAGAGATGACTCTACTGGTCCAATCATCAGGAACAAACAGTTTATCAGGTGGGCAACGATCAGGTCTATCCGCCTGAAACTCCTGCAAGGCCCGCCGCAGGTCTGGAGAAACGGCTGACAATACCACTCCATCCTTAAGGATACCTGTGGGCTCAGAGTTACCAGGCGAGTCAGGCTCAAAACTCCTAGAAAGGGCATCCGCCTTAACATTCTTAGAACCCGGTAGGTATGACACCACAAAATTAAACCGAGAGAAAAATAATGACCAGCGCGCCTGTCTAGGATTCAGGCGCCTGGCGGTCTCAAGATAAACCAAATTTTTGTGGTCAGTCAATACCACCACCTGATGTCTGGCCCCCTCAAGCCAATGGCGCCACTCCTCAAAAGCCCACTTCATGGCCAAAAGCTCCCGATTCCCAACATCATAATTCCGCTCAGCGGGCGAAAATTTACGGGAAAAGAAGGCACAAGGCCTCATCACGGAGCAGTCAGAACTTTTCTGCGACAACACTGCCCCAGCTCCGATCTCAGAAGCGTCGACCTCAACCTGAAACGGAAGAGCAACATCAGGCTGACGCAACACAGGGGCAGAGGAAAAACGGCGCTTAAGCTCCCGAAAGGCCTCCACAGCATCAGGGGACCAATCAGCAACATCAGCACCCTTCTTAGTCAAATCGGTCAATGGCTTAGCAATATCCGAAAAACCAGCAATAAATCGACGATAAAAGTTAGCAAAGCCCAAAAATTTCTGAAGACTCTTAAGAGAAGAGGGCTGCGTCCAATCACAAATAGCTTGAACCTTGACAGGATCCATTTCAATGGAAGAGGGGGAAAAAATATATCCCAAAAAGGAAATCCTCTGTACCCCAAAAACACACTTAGAACCCTTCACACACAAAGAATTAGACCGCAAAACCTGAAAAACCCTCCTGACTTGCTGGACATGAGAGTCCCAGTCATCCGAAAAAATCAGAATATCATCCAGATACACAATCATAAATTTATCCAAATAATCGCGAAAAATATCATGCATAAAGGACTGGAAAACTGACGGAGCATTTGAAAGACCAAAAGGCATCACTAAATACTCAAAGTGGCCCTCGGGCGTATTAAATGCGGTTTTCCACTCATCCCCCTGCCTGATTCGCACCAAATTATACGCCCCACGAAGGTCAATCTTAGAGAACCACTTGGCCCCCTTTATGCGAGCAAACAAATCAGTCAGCAACGGCAATGGGTATTGATATTTAACAGTGATTTTATTCAAAAGCCGATAATCAATACATGGTCTCAAAGAGCCGTCTTTTTTTGACACAAAGAAAAAACCGGCTCCTAAGGGAGATGACGATGGACGAATATGTCCCTTTTCCAAGGACTCCTTTATATATTCACGCATAGCAGCATGTTCAGGCACAGACAGATTAAATAAACGACCCTTTGGGTATTTACTACCCGGGATTAAATCTATGGCACAATCGCACTCTCGGTGCGGAGGTAACGAACCAAGCTTGGATTCTTCAAAGACGTCACGATAGTCAGACAGGAACTCAGGAATTTCAGAGGGAATAGATGATGAAATGGAAACCACAGGTACATCCCCATGAGCCCCCTTACATCCCCAGCTCAACACAGACATAGCTTTCCAGTCGAGGACTGGGTTGTGAGATTGCAGCCAAGGCAATCCTAGCACCAAATCATCATGTAGATTATACAGCACCAGAAAGTGAATAATCTCCTGGTGATCCGGATTAATACGCATAGTTACTTGTGTCCAGTATTGTGGTTTATTATTAGCCAATGGGATGGAGTCAATCCCCTTCAGAGGAATAGGAGTCTCCAAAGGCTCTAAATCATACCCACAGCGTTTGGCAAAGGACCAATCCATAAGACTCAAAGCGGCGCCAGAGTCGACATAGGCGTCCGTGGTAATAGATGACAAAGAGCAAATCAGGGTCACAGATAGAATAAACCTAGACGGTAAGGTGCAAATGGAAACAGATTTACCAAGCTTTTTAGTGCGCTTAGAGCATGCTGATATAACATGAGTAGAATCACCACAATAGAAACACAACCCATTTTTCCGTCTAAAATTCTGCCGCTCGCTTCGGGACAGAATTCTATCACACTGCATACTCTCTGGCGATTTCTCAGTGGACACCGCCAGATGGTGCACTGGTTTGCGCTCCCGCAAACGCCTATCGATCTGAATAGCCATTGTCATGGACTCATTCAGACCCGCAGACACAGGGAACCCCACCATAACATCCTTAATGGCATCAGAGAGACCCTCTCTGAAAGTCGCCGCCAGGGCGCACTCATTCCACTGAGTAAGCACAGACCATTTACGGAATCTTTGGCAGTAAATTTCCGCTTCATCTTGCCCCTGAGATAGGGACATCAAAGTTTTTTCTGCCTGAAGCTCCAAATGAGGTTCGTCATAAAGCAACCCCAAGGCCAGAAAAAACGCATCCACATTGAGCAACGCAGGATCCCCTGGTGTCAATGAAAAAGCCCAGTCTTGAGGGTCGCCCCGGAGCAAGGAAATCACAATCCTGACCTGCTGTGCAGGATCTCCGGCAGAGCGAGATTTCAGGGACAAAAATAATTTGCAATTATTTCGAAAATTCTGAAACCCAGATCTATTCCCCGAGAAAAATTCTGGCAAAGGAATTCTCGGCTCAGATACAGGTGCATGACAAACAAAATCTTGCAAATTTTGTACCTTCGTGGCGAGATTATTCAAACCTGCAGTTACACTCTGAAGATCCATTGCAAACAGGTGAACACAGAGCCATTCAAAGGAGAGAAAAAAAAAAAATAAAAAATTTCAGCAGACTACTTATTTCTCTCCTTTCTCAGCCAAGGATTTTAACCCTTTAGTGGGCCGGTCAAACTGTCATGATCTCAATGGCAAGAGATCATAGCATCAGCATATATAGGAACTAGCTCTTGGAAGATGGAAACTGAGCTGGCCATGAACTAAACCTAACACACAACTAGCAGTGGCCGGGTAGCATGCCTACGTTGATTCTAGATGACCAGCACCAGCCGGAGGACTAAATAAAACTAGCAGAGGAAAATATTAGTCCTAGCTCACCTCTAGAGAAATACCCCGAAAGGAGACAGAGGCCCCCCACATGTATTGGCGGTGAATCAAGATGAAATAACAAACGTAGTATGAAAATAGGTTTAGCAAATTTGAGGTCCACTTACTACATAGCAGAGGACAGGAAGGACACTTTCATGGTCAGCTAAAAACCCTATCAAAACACCATCCAGAAATTACTTTAAAACTCTGGCATTAACTCATAACACCAGAGTGGCAATTCCTGTTCACAAGAGCTTTCCAGACACAGTAACGAAACTACAGCTGTGAACTGGAACAAAAATGCAAAAACAAACATGGACAAGAGTCCAACTTATCTAGTAGTTGTCTAGGAGCAGGAACAAGCACAGAGAGGCTTCTGATAACATTGTTGACCGGCAAGCAACTAACAGAGCAGCAGGGTTATATAGCGACTCCCACATCTTGATGGGAACAGGTGAACAGAGAAGATGAAGACACCAGTTCAATTCCACCAGTAGCCACCGGGGGAGCCCAGAATCCAAATTCACAACACCTACCACTGCTACCTCTGTCCTGGGTAGCTAATCCTGTCCCGTGTACTGTGTCCTCAGCAGTCAGTATCACACAGGACAGGATTAGATACACGGCTCAGCAGTCGGTATCACACAGGACAGGATTAGATACACGGCTCAGCAGTCGGTATCACACAGGACAGGATTAGATACACGGCTCAGCAGTCGGTATCACACAGGACAGGATTAGATACACGGCTCAGCAGTCGGTATCACACAGGACAGGATTAGATACACGGCTCAGCAGTCGGTATCACACAGGACAGGATTAGATACACGGCTCAGCCGTCGGTATCACACAGGACAGGATTAGATACACGGCTCAGCAGTCAGTATCTAATCCTCTCCTATGCACTCCTCTCCCCCCCGCGTGTTTTTCCTCAATGTGGTTTATTATTTTTGTTGTGGGAGATGAGGGAGTCGAGGATTATGCATTCGGTATGGTTTAAAAAAGATTAATAAAGGACTTTATTCTGGCCGAGTCTTTATTTACAATACAACTATAGGATCAGTAATGGATGGGTGCCTTATAGACGCCTCTCCATTACTAAGCCGTGGGCTTGATGTCACCGGACAATATGAAGGTGACATTAACCCCACAAATATGAACCCCACTTGCTACCGCTACAGGGCAAGTGGAAATTGCCAGGCAAAGCGCCAGAAAAGGCGCATGTAAAAGGCGGCTGAGAGCTGATGTTTTTAGCCTGGGGGGGGGGGGACAGTATCCATGGCCCCTTCCTAGGCTATTAATGTCAGCCCGCAGCTGTCTGTATAATATTTGATGGTTATTAATTATAGGGGGCCCCACGTCTTTTTTTGGGGGGTGTCCCCCATTTTAATAGCCAGTAAAGGCTGCAAGTACAGTTGGGAGCGTGTGAGTGTGAGCACACCCTCCCACCCACAGACCAGTACACTGCTCTCCTGAAATACTGTGCTCCTGTCACCCTGCTCCTTCCACCATACGTCTCTCACCTCCCTAGAGCAGCACAATACCATATGGATCACGTATAATGCCGCTATATATATATATATATATATATATATATATATATCTATCTATCTATCTATCTATCTATCTATCTATCCATATATATATATATATATATATATATATATCACATAATACTCCCATAAAGACCACACATTATGCCGCCAAGTATTGTGTGATCTATGTGACGGTATTATATGAGATCTATATGGCAATATTATGTTTGATCAGTGTTGTGGAATGATGTAAAAACTATATGACGGTGGTATATGAGAACTATATTGTGGGATTATGTGTGATCTATGTGGAAGTACTAGGTGAGAATTATATGGCGGTATTATTTGTGATCTATATGGTGGTATGTGAGAACTGTATGACAGTATTGTGTGATCTATTTGATAGTATTGTGCGTGATGTATATGGCGGTATTATGTGTGATCTATATGGTGGCATTATGTGAGAACACTATGGCGGTATTATGTGAGAACTCTATGGCAGTATTATCTTCAGAAAGCGGACCCATTCTATGGTGGTTCTGGCTGAGCACCTGCACGTGGGTCTTGGGTAATAGAGGGGGCAGCATGACCTCCAGTTAGGTGCAGTCAGGGCTGGTGATGCAGCTGAAGAGAGGGGTCTCATTTTTATCGTTACTATATGGCTACATTTCCTTCCCAGCGTCACCCTGTACTTCGCCTGACGTCTCACTTTCACACATCGCCAGGACAGGATGGAGAAGACAGGATCTGAGGAGGGGAATGGGGTCTGCATGCAGAGTCTGGATCAGAACAGGCCATCAATCTGCAGAAATGTTTCTTGGATTTCTGTGGAGCAGACGGTCCATCCATGTGTATAAAAGACAGCGCTCTATGTACAATCCCTGGCTGCTCCCCATAGACCAGCACACTGCTCTCCTGAAATACTCTGTGCTGCTGTCACCCTGCTCCCTCCACCACATATCTCCCAGAATCCTTGCTGCCTGCCATCCTCGGTGACTGTCTACTTGTCAGTATAAGGCTGCCGTCACACATTCATTATTTGGTCAGTATTTTACCTCAGTATTTGTAAGCCAAAACCAGGAGTGGGTGATAAATGCAGAAGTGGTGCATATGTTTCTATTATACTTCTCCTCTAATGGTTCCACTCCTGGTTTTGGCTTACAAATACTGAGGTAAAATACTGACCAAATACTGCTAGTGTGACGGCAGCCTTACTCTGCAGTCACCAACAAAATGGCTGCTCACTGGGTTCCTGAATATCATCCTCTCTTATCCCTTAGCAGACACCCAGAAGGGAAGGAGACATCACACACATCAGCAGACTCCGCCCATAATTACTGCAGTGCAGTAATGTGAGCTAGTTGTACACTAGGTTTTTCTGAAATTTCAGCAGCTGCTCCCCCTAGTGTTTAAAAGTGGAAATTCCAAAACTTTTCAAATTATTTTTCATATTTTACTAAATTATAAACAAATGAAAATATTTTTTAAGAAAATGTAAACATTAATTCTTTACATTTTTACAATTGCTGTAAAAAAAATTTTTTATGGCACCTTCCCTTTAACCCCTTTCTGACATCGGACGTACTATCCCGTCGAGGTGGGGTGGGCCCGTATGACCACCGACGGGATAGTACGTCCAGCGCGATCGGCGGCGCTCACGGGGGGAGCACGGCCGATCACGGCCGGGTGTCAGCTGCCTATCGCAGCTGACATCCGGCACTATGTGCCAGGAGCGGTCACGGACCGCTCCCGGCACATTAACCCCCGGCACACCGCGATCAAACATGATCGCGATGTGCCGGCGGTGCAGGGAAGCATCGCGCAGGGAGGGGGCTCCCTGCGGGCTTCCCTGAGCCCCCCGCAGCAACGCGATGTGATCGCGTTGCTGCGAGGGTCTTACCTCCCTCCCTGCCTGCTCCAGACCCGGATCCAAGATGGCCGCGGATCCGGGTCCTGCAGGGAGTGAGGTGGCTTCACAGAAGCCTGCTCAGAGCAGGCACTGTGAAGCAGCCTGCACTTCTCGCAGATCGGTGATCTGTCAGAGTGCTATGCAAACTGGCAGATCACCGATCTGTATTGTCCCCCCCTGGGGCAAAGTAAAAAAGTAAAAAAAAATTTTTCCAAATGTGTAAAAAAAAAATAAAAAAAAATATTCCAAAATAATGAAAAAAAATATATATATTATTCCCATAAATACATTTCTTTATCTAAATAATAAAAAAAAAACAATAAATGTACACATATTTAGTATCGCCGCGTCCGTAACGACCCGACCTATAAAACTGGCCCACTAGTTCACCCCTTCAGTAAACACCGTCAGAAAAAAAAAAAAAAAAACGAGGCAAAAAACAACGCTTTATTATCATACCGCCGAACAAAAAGTGGAATAACACGCGATTAAAAAGACAGATATAAATAACCATGGTACCGCTGAAAGCGTCATCTTGTCCCGCAAATAACGAGCCACCATACAGCATGATCAGCAAAAAAATAAAAAAGTTATAGTCCTGAGAATAAAGCGATGCAAAAATAATTATTTTTTCCATAAAATAGTTTTTATCGTATAAAAGCGCCAAAACATAAAAAAATAATATAAATGAGGTATCGCTGTAATCGTACTGACCCGAAGAATAAAACTGCTTTATCAATTTTACCAAACGCGGAACAGTATAAACGCCTCTCCCAAAAGAAATTCATGAATAGCTGGTTTTTGGTCATTCTGCCTCACAAAAATCGGAATAAAAAGCGATCAAAAAATGTGACATGCCCAAAAAGTTACCAATAAAAACGTCAACTCGTCCCGCAAAAAACAAGACCTCACATGACTCTGTGGACCAAAATATGGAAAATTTATAGCTCTCAAAATGTGGTAACGCAAAAAATATTTTTTGCAATAAAAAGCGTCTTTCAGTGTGTGACGGCTGCCAATCATAAAAATCCGCTAAAAAACTCGCTATAAAAGTAAATCAAACCCCCCTTCATCACCCCCTTAGTTAGGGAAAAATAAAAAAAAATGTATTTATTTCCATTTTCCCATTAGGGTTAGGGTTAGGGCTAGGGTTGGGGCTAGGGTTAAGGCTACAGTTAGGGTTGGGGCTAAAGTTAGGGTTAGGGTTGGGGCTAAAGTTACGGTTAGGGTTTAGATTACATTTACGGTTGGGAATAGGGTTGGGATTAGGGTTAGGGGTGTGTCAGGGTTAGAGGTGTGGTTAGGGTTACTGTTGGGATTAGGGTTAGGGGTGTGTTTGGATTAGGGTTTCAGTTATAATTGGGGGGTTTCCACTGTTTCGGCACATCAGGGGCTCTCCAAACGCGACATGGCGTCCGATCTCAATTCCAGCCAATTCTGCGTTGAAAAAGTAAAACAGTGCTCCTTCCCTTCCGAGCTCTCCCGTGTGCCCAAACAGGGGTTTACCCCAACATATGGGGTATCAGCGTACTCAGGACAAATAGGACAACAACATTTGGGGTCCAATTTCTCCTGTTACCCCTGGGAAAATACAAAACTGGGGGCTAAAAAATAATTTTTGTGGGAAAAAAAAGGATTTTTTATTTTCACGGCTCTGCGTTATAAACTTTAGTGAAACACTTGGGGGTTCAAAGTTCTTACAACACATCTAGATAAGTTCCTTGGGGGGTCTAGTTTCCAAAATGGGGTCACTTGTGTGGGGCTTCTACTGTTTAGGTACATTAGGGGCTCTGCAAACGCAATGTGACGCCTGCAGACCATTCCATCTAAGTCTGCATTCCAAATGGCGCTCCTTCCCTTCCGAGCCCTCCCATGCATCCAAACGGTGGTTCCCCCCACATATGGGGTATCAGCGCACTCAGAACAAATTGGACAACAACTTTTGGGGTCCAATTTCTCCTGTTACCCTCGGGAAAATACAAAACTGGGGGCTGAAAAATAATTTTTGTGGGAAAAAATTTTTGTTTTATTTTTACGGCTCTGCATTATAAACTTCTGTGAAGCCCTTGGTGGGTCTAAGCACTCACCACACATCTAGATAAGTTCCTTAGGGGGTCTACTTTCCAACATGGTGTCACTTGTGGGGGGTTTCTACTGTTTAGGTACATTAGGGGCTCTGCAAACGCAATGTGACGCCTGCAGACCATTCCATCTAAGTCTGCATTCCAAATGGCGCTCCTTCACTTCCGAGCCCTTCCATGCGTCCAAACGGTGGTTCCCCCCCACATATGGGGTATCAGCGCACTCAGGACAAATTGGACAACAAATTTTTGGGTCCAATTTCTCCTGCTACCCTCGGGAAAATACAAAACTGGGGGCTAAAAAAATAATTTTTGTGGGAAAAAATTTTTGTTTTATTTTTACGGCTCTGCATTATTGACTTCTGTGAAGCCCTTGGTGGGTTAAAGCGCTCAAAACACATCTAGATAAGTTCCTTAGGGGGTCTACTTTCCAAAATGGTGTCACTTGTGGGGGGTTTCAATGTTTAGGCACATCAGTGGCTCTCCAAACGCAACATGGCGTCCCATCTCAATTCCTGTCAATTTTGCATTGAAAAGTCAAACGGTGCTACTTCCCTTCCGAGCTCTCCCATGCGCCCAAACAGTGGTTTACCCCCACATATGGGGTATCAGCATACTCAGGACAAATTGTACAACAACTTTTGGGGTCCAATTTCTTCTCTTACCCTTGGGAAAATATAAAATTGGGGGTGAAAAGATAATTTTTGTGAAAAAATATGATTTTTTATTTTTACGGTTCTGCATTATAAACTTCTGTGAAGCACTTGGTGGGTCAAAGTGCTTACCACACCTCTAGATAAGTTCCTTAGGGGGTCTACTTTCCAAAATGGTGTCACTTGTGGGGGGTTTCAATGATTAGGCACATCAGGGGCTCCCCAAACGCAACATGGCGTCCCATCTCAATTCCAGTCAATTTTGCATTGAAAAGTCAAATGGCGCTCCTTCGCTTCCGAGCTCTGTCATGCGCCCAAACAGTGGTTTACCCCCACATATGGGGTATCGGCGTACTCAGGACAAATTGTACAACAACTTTTGGGGTCCATTTTCTCCTGTTACCCTTGGTAAAATAAAACAAATTGGAGCTGAAGTAAATTTTTTGTGAAAAAAAGTTAAATGTTCATTTTTATTTAAACATTCCAAAAATTCCTGTGAAGCACCAGAAGGGTTAATAAACTTCTTGAATATGGTTTTGAGCACCTTGAGGGGTGCAGTTTTTAGAATGGTGTCACACTTGGGTATTTTCTATCATATAGACCCCTCAAAATGACTTCAAATGAGATGTGGTCCCTAAAAAAAAATGGTGCTGTAAAAATGAGAAATTGCTGGTCAACTTTTAACCCTTATAACTCCCTAACAAAAAAAAATGTTGGTTCCAAAATTGTGCTGATGTAAAGTAGACATGTGGGAAATGTTACTTATTAAGTATTTTGTGTGACATATCTCTGTGATTTAAGGGCATAAAAATTAAAAGTTGGAAAATTGCAAAATTTTCAAAATTTTCGCCAAATTTCCATTTTTTTTGCAAATAAACGCAGGTAATATCAAATAAATTTTACCACTATCATGAAGTACAATATGTCACGAGAAAACAATGTCAGAATCGCCAAGATCCGTTGAAGCGTTCCAGAGTTATAACCTCATAAAGGGACAGTGGTCAGAATTGTAAAAATTGGCCCGGTCATTAACGTGCAAACCACCCTTGGGGGTGAAGGGGTTAATATCCCCTCCCTTGTGTATGACTGCTCGCGAAAGGTGGATGCTTGCTGTCTAGCGCCCGACTAAGCTGTCAACACAGAGACACACGATACAGCGTCTACTGCTGTAGCCGCCAATGCGGCGCCGTGCGCTTATAGAGCGCTTTCCTATCCCAAGTCTGGGTGGTTAGTGGCGTCCGCCAAAGTGGCACAGCATGCACTCTTGTGCTTTAGTTATATTTTTCAGTTACCTTGACACCCCAGTTGCGGTGTCGAGCGCAAGTGGTCAGTAAGTACTGTAATCCTGTGTCTTGGGATAGAGTCCTGAGACTCCTTGCTTGCGCTCTTGGTGTGGTACCGCAGCCCTGTGACGCAACAGGGTTTGCTTCCTTCACACAGGGTGAAGTTAACCCATGCATGTATCCACATTGTACCGCCATATAGTCCGTCATTACTCAGCAGCAGGTTCCATCTCTGCACAGTGGACCCCGGGCTGCGAACGCACCTCATACCATCTCTCTTATAATTTGGTGCGTTCCACTAGCCCTAACAGCACATGAGGGTGTGGAGTGCCCCCACGCAAGGGCAATGGGGTACTCGGCACCGGGTCCTTCATTTCAGGGAATGTCACGGTGGCCCGACCCGGTCTGTGGCCCTTTGAGGGATGTCCAATAAAGAAAGGAGTTTTTATGGTTTTGGGAAAGGTCTTTAAAGGGGAAGTGTTTGTGACGCCACCTGTGGTATTCGGTCAGGGTGACCGACGCTGCTTAGGGGTCCGCTGGGGTGATGTTATGGCAGGTTGTTGGTATACCTTCCCACAGGTGAAGTGTATCCCCAGGACTTCCCAGAGTGTAGATGGTGGATGGTGTGAGGCGCAGTGAATAACGAGGACACAAGGTTGCAGTCTCTTTACCTTTACTGAAGGCTTCAGTGTCCTCAGTCCAGGACACCGGATCATAGGGTAGGCAGAGTCCGGCCTGTCTGAAGGCAAATCCAGAGTCCCCTTATCCAGGTGGAATTCAATAGCCTTCCTATGCGCACAGTAACACAGTAGGTCCCTACTTGCATAAGCTCCAATAAGGTCCTCACTGTTATTACTCCTCTCACTGTTCCCCGTGGTCGGATAGAACAAAACACGTATGACTGGTGGCCTGAGGCTTTTTATAGGGACCCTAGAGACGCCCCGGCCCCCACAAGTTGCCACCGTGTCTCCTGTGTATAAAGGTTGGGCAGCCAACGTAGAATTAACTGTCCTGCCAGTCTCTGAAGTAAAGCATAGAGATCCTTACTCCCTCGGTATTCTGGCCACCGGTATTCCTGCGATTCAGAAGGAGGCAGCCTCTCACAGGACAGAACTTCTTCTGGTTTCCTCTCCTTTTGCTATGACTTCGTTTCTCACTCACTGCAATACACTTCTCTTCTATATGTCTTCCTTAGGATGCTGCCGCACGTGGGGCAGGCGCAGCTCTGTGGACCCTCGTCCTCCTCAGACCGCAGTCTGGATCTGACTGGAACTCCCTCCAGCCAGCTCGGTCTGGAGTCCTTTCTCTCTCGGTCCCCAGCCAGGAACTCCCTAACTTTCCCTCCAACAACCAGTTTTACCTAACTGTGAGGAGTGGCCTAGTAAATAGAACCTTTGCTCCCCCTGGTGGCTGGAGTGTGAAGTGTGTTGTGTGTGGTTGTGATGCCTGGACAGAAGATCTCCTTTATTGCCTTCAGACGTAATATCGCTCCCCCTGGTGGAAGAACAACATTACTGCAACGACCAGGACTCTGGGGCGCTGCAGGTGCCTGATGCTGGTCAGATGCACTAGATTCATGAAGAGGTATGCACTACTTATGAATTGGGAGCATCTGATCACCACGCCCCCTCATTAAGACCGGTGAGAAAATCGACAGTCTTCGTGAATTATGTTTTCTGTGTTGTTAGATGGGGGAATGCATATACATTTACCTCAATTCAACCTTCTTTTTTGTAAATCACTTTTCTTTTTTTGTCTTGAGGTACTCACTGACGTTTACTGCATCAAATTTATCAAAATGGTTCCTGAATTTGATGTAAAGCTAAAAAAGGTCTCCTTTCCTGGTGATTTTTTGCGACTTTTTGAGGAAAATCTTTCCCTTAATTAAATGTTGCAAAAACTGCAACTTTTGGGGAGCATTCATAAAGGTACAGCAGGGAGTGACGGAAACAAAGTTACACCAAATTTTGCAACTTTTTAAAAAGGTGCAGTTGTTAAATCAGCTGAAAACATCTAGAATCATTAAACTTCGACCACAAAGTGTTAACATATAAAACAGACTTAATAAAAAAGAGCAAATATAATATAAAATTGAGGGTGTAATGATAATGTATAATATGATTTTTAGTTTCCCTGTTAGTACACATACTGTGGGCTCCGACCCCCCTTTCTCTTTTCTCAAACCCTTGCTTTACTAAGTACAGTCCCTGTGTAACTTGAACCTCCACATGGGGGCTTTAAATTCATCAGCTGCTCTTGCCTCCTCCAAGCCATGAATGCTAATTAGCCGGAGCGTGTGCAAACTTCTTTGTCTAAACTCCATGAGGTTTGCTGAAAAGGGGGGAGATATTACATGAGCCATAGCTAGCCGTCAGTGTATGATAGAAATATGCCAGGAACATATTTAGAACATGCATTGATAGAGTATTGTTACGGCGCAGAGACATAACTAGCTGAGTCGGGATTCATTGATTTGCTAATTTTAATACAAGATGAATGATGTGGGTGTTGTGACTCTGCCAGATTCACAAGCCAAGTTCTGAGAATTATAAGTATTGCTAGTAAATCTGGAACTTTGAGAGAGGGGAGGGCATTGGTAACTCAACCTTCATTAGTGATGTCACAAGTCGGCAAGTATAAGGCACGGCACCTGAGCCCCCCTCATTCTTCCCTGGGATCTCACCACAGAAAGACTATCTCATGAATTGGGACATTTGGGGCTCCGCCTACCAGCATGGTTTGCCTGAAATGATCTAAGCAAATGTGAGTTTATCTTCCTTTAATCCATGTTTATTTTATAATTGCTTTGTACATACTTTGTCTCATATTGTAACATCTTTATATGCCTTTTATAAACACTGCCTAATCTTTTATGGAGTAAAATATATAAAATACTAGCTTTGTTCTCCTGCTCTAAAACGAACCCCAAGTCTTCTGAAGTTAATTACTCTACTAATTTGGGTTGGCCCGAACCTCTCCCTGTGAGAAATCTGAGCTGGTGGCAGCGAAGTGTGTTCTGGGCTAGGTGGGTACCACTGGCAGCGATGGAATGGGGTTTTATAAGCTATTGTCTGGCTGCGGCCTGTGCATTTATAATTCCCTCGCTGCAGCGTGCCTGCTAGCCAGACCACAGTGAAGCGGCCCGTCCGTGACTAATTATCCCAGGTGCAGTTCCCTGATTGACCTGAGGGTAAGGGGGGGCACCGGAGAGCTGCAAGTTCCAAAGAGGAATTGGAAAAGCGGGATATACATAAATCCCTGCAGTTCGTGATATTGTAGCAGCAGTGGGAAAACTAATCGATAGCCTTTGTTTGTGTTTTCATCACATCGTAGAAGTGGAGGGATAACTAAGATAAGCCCCCCTGCACATGTGATAGCTGGGTGCTGGCCAAAGATCACCCGGATCCATGACATAGTGGTGTCAGCATGGTGGGAATGGTGACAGAGGGCAAACAAAAAAAGATCAAAACACACAAAATTAGACAATAAAAAACAGATATAAGGGCAATGACGAATCAGTGCTATTTCCAAAGCAAAACATCATTGAGTTCCGTTGGACCCAGGGAAAATCTGTAATGAATCAGAAGTTGATCCACAAGCAATAGTATATTGACATGCCACAGATTTAAAATCTAGACCACAGGTAATCTTTTATACAGATTTTACATGGATTTTTTATACAGAGCACACATGGTATTTAGTAAAATCTCATCCACTTTGCTGCTGCTGGAGTATTCTGTGAATTGTTCACCCAGAAAATTCATGTTAGGCTGTGTTTCAGGAAACTCTCTGCAGGAACAGCCATCGTGTGGTAGGTTTAATTGTTGAGAGGTCTGTATTGCTGGAAAGACATGAGCATGATGTAATGGGCTGGGTGGTGGAGCTACTGTGCCAAAGCCCATGGAAAAACTGAAGGAGTGTGTCTAGGATCCTCTCCAAATCCTTCCACGGATGCGCAGCAGCATATGACACCGAGATCCAAGGAGAGACAAGGGAGATGGTTCAGGTGCTACTCCAGGACTGACCTTGGGTAGATGGCAGCTGACCCACTAGGAATGGTTAGCTGAGGTGGTCTGAGGGAATGTCCAATAGATAGAGGCAGGCGCAGTAAGATGGCAGGTACCACAGATGAAGATGGGATAGGCTGATGGAGAGATGAGTGCTGGCAAGTGCAACTGCATCAGGTGACATAGAGATGAGAACTGGCAGGTGCAGCAGGACCAGCTGATGCTGAGATGAGAACTGGCATTTTTCACGGGACCAGCTGAAGTTGAGATGAACACTGGCAGATGCAAATGGTCCGGATGAAGTTGAGATGAGCCATGGCAGGCGACACAGGACCAGCTGACATTTGATATGAGCAGTAGCAGGTGCCACGTGACCGGCTGACATTGTAATGAACACTGGCAGGTGCAGCAGGACTTGCTGATGTTGAGATGACCTCTGGCAGGTGCAGTGGGATCGGCTGATGTTGAGATGAGAACTGGCAGGTGCAGCGGGATCGGCTGATGTTGAGATGAGAACTGGCAAGTGCCATGGGACGGACTGATGTTGAGATGTGCACTGGCAGGTGCAACAGGACCTGCTGATGTTGAGATGAGTTTTGGCAGGTGCAGCGGGACCTGCTGACTTTGAAATGAGAACTGGCAGGTGCCCCGGGACCGGCTGACATTGAGATATGCACTGGCAGGTGCAGCGTACAGGGATATGAGCACTGGCACCTGTGAACTCACAAGAGTGTTAGGGAACAAACTCATAACATTGCACAGGCACCTCCATTGCACAAGCACCTTCTGAGTAGGAGCAGACCAAGAAGGAGCAGGACAGGGGTCGTGGGAGTACGCTAGCATCCCTGTAAGGGGAGAAGGACTGCAGGCAGAGAAGCTGGCGCTGCACATTATATGGCCCAAGACTTCTACCACATTAAAACCTCCTGGCACATTAGATAGCTGAAGACCAAACATTCATTCAGCTGACAGCTATCTCTCCTATCTCTCCCATATACATGGATACTCAGCTAGCCAGACCATTGTTGTGTTCTTTTCATGAAGAACAAAAGGATTGTTGGTGAAAAATCCTTTAAAGGATGTCAGAAGAGAGTTGCGAGACCCCAATAGACATTAGTGCTTATTCAGACATCCATGCAAATTAGTCAGAGCACGGACGACAATCCATGGACTGGCTGCGGGATTCCTGATTTGAGTGTGACGGTGTTAGGGCTCGAGTTCCCGCCTCTGCACGGGGGGAATCTCGAGCCATCTCTGCTGCAGTCTCCCATTCTTCTTCAGCTGCAGTGGAGCCTGCTCAGCGGAGATGTGGGTCCCAGCATCTGGCTCAGGCAGATACTCTGCGTCTGGCTACTGCTGTTCTTCCAGGCTCTGCCATTATAGCTAATACTGGTCAGCGGCGAGGTCTCGCTTATGGGACTAAGTCCTGCTTTCTCCCTTCTGAGCATACCCAAAGGAAGACCTCTCATTGGAGGTCAGGGGTCACACGCTCAGGTCCTGAAGCAACTCCCATTGGTCCTCTAGGAAGGTCCTGAAGTTGCTGCAACTATAAAAGGTTCACATGGCCGCACGGCCATGTGCTAGTATCAATCTTTGTTATGAGATTTGCGCCAGTGTGGTCATGTATGCTTGTGGTCAGGGCTCAGCTGAAATAAGCCACTAGAATACTGGCACCTCCAATGAGGATTTTGTTTGTGTGCTTCTCTGACTGCATGACCACTGACTGCTAGCAGCTCAGCAGTTAGCTGTGTACTCCTGTGAGCTTAACAGGACACAGTGCTTTTCTATCACGGCGACTCTGTGAAGTAACAGAGCTCGCTTATACCGCCATATAGTGCCATTTGCTAGCAGCAGGTTCTCCTCCTGCACGGTGGACCCCGGGCTGCGAATGCACCAATAATAACATCTATATTTACTCGGTGCTTTTCGCCAGCCCTAACATAATACCAGCGCCAGGGTCTGGCAAGTGAATGGCGGATCAACAGCAATCTTTGTGGTGCATCCAGCAGCTGGAGGGTAGATAGGCGGCTCTCAAGCACTCAATCTAGGCAGTGGATGTTACCGCAGTTACTGTTCAGGCTGCTAGCGTGGCTGCAGCAACCTTGTCCACTGCCACCCCTGTTCCGACTCTTTCTTGCCTCCCGCTGCCAGAGAAATTTTCTGGAGATAGTAAATCTTGTGGGGGTTTCGTGAGCCAGTGCTCTATACATCTCGAGCTTCTGGCCGCACGTTTCCCCACAGAGCGGGCAAAGGTGGGATTTATAGTGTCTCTCCTATCGGACAGGGCATTGAAGTGGGCTACGCCGCTGTGGGAGCATGGCGATCATGTGGTGCAGAGTGCTCTGCTGTTCCTGAGCACACAGAACAGGTCTTTTTAGGACCTTGTCTCACCCATGATATGGCGCTCCAACTGTTGGCATTGACTCAGGGCTCGTCCTTGGTCAGCCATTTTGCCGTCCACTTCCGCACCTTAGCATCTGAGCTGGAGTGGTCGGATAAAGCCCTTATCCCTATATTTTTGAGGGGGCTGGCTGACCACGTGAAGGATGCTTTGGCCACTAGGGAGATTCCCGCCACACTGGAGGAGTTAATAACTGTGTCCACTCGTATTGACCTCTGCTTTCATGAGCAGAGGTTAGAGCGAGCCCAGTGTAGGCAGAGGTTTCGGCCGGCTCCCACCTTCGCCAAACCTTTGGAATCTCCGGTCCTGGTCCCTGAGTCACTTGAGGCCATGGAAGTGTCACGAGTGGGATCTAAGTCCCAGACTGCTAGTGCACTCACAGTCTGTCATGTTTGCCAGCAATCAGGACATCTTGCCACCAGATGTTCCCAGCGGTCGAGGAAACATCAGCATCTATTGGTAGTAGGTGGAGGTACACTAGACACGGCGACGTTTGCCTCCTAATTGTCCTTTAAGGGGACAATTACTATAGGCTCATTCTCCCACTCGGTAGAGCTCTACATTAATTCTGGGGCGGAGGGAAATTTTATGTCTTCTGCCTTCGCCCAACGTCACGCAATTCCCCTGGTAATGCTAGCTCAGCCAGTTACCGTACGAGTGGTGAATGGGTCGACACTGCCCTCTCAGATAACACACCAGACCATCCCTTTCTCTCTGTCCATGTCGCCGTCTCATCAGGAGATAATATCTCTGCTCGTAATTCCTGAGGGAATTGATGAGGTCCTGTTAGGGATACCTCATATCGAGTGGTCCACAGGCAGAATTTTGGGATGGGGTGAATCTTGTGGGGGTAGATGTCAGAGGGAAAACGTTCAAGTTGCTACTACTGAGGTACCTGCAGATCTATCCTCTCTCCCCAAGCAATATTGGCCCTATGCGGATGTGTTCTCCAAAAGGGCTGCAGAGACCCTTCTGCCTCACCGTCCCTATGACTGTCCTATTGACCTCTTGCCTGGTGGCGAGCCTCCCCAGGGTCGAGTCTATCCGTTATCTCTCCCGGAGATGAAGACAATGTCTCAGTACATCCAGGAAAATCTGGCAAGAGGATTCATTAGGAAGTCAGTGTCACCTGCAGGGGCTGAGTTCTTTTTCATGCAGAAGAAGAACGGGGAACTACGTCCATGCATAGACTACAGGGGCCTTAACGCCATCACCGTTAAGAATAAGTATCCCCTGCCCCTGATATCTGAGCTTTTTGATAGGCTTCAGGGAGCAAGGGTATTTACTAAGCTAGATCTGTGGGGTGCTTACAACCTGATTTGCATCCGTGAGGGGGACGAATGGAAGACGGCTTTTAACACCAGGGATGGGCGCTATGAATATCTAGTGATGCCCTTTGGGCTCTGAAATGCCCCAGCTGTTTTCCAAGACTTTGTAAACAATATCTTGCGGTATATGCTTTCCACCTCGGTCGTAGTCTTTCTGGATGATATTCTCATCTACTCTACAGATATTGACTCCCACCGGAGAGATGTTTGCAAAGTCTACGACCTCTCACGAGCTACTTCCCTCTATACCAAGTTGGAGAAATGTGTGTTTGAGCAGGAGTCTTTACCTTTCCTGGGCTATATCATCTCTGCCCAGGGATTGGCTATGGATCCTGCCAAACTACAGGCTGTGATGGAATGTGAAGAACGCCATTCTCTTAAAGCGGTGCAGCGCTTTATGGGGTTCATTAACTATTATCGCCAGTTCATTCCTCATTTCTCAACTCTGGAAGCTCCCTTGGTAGCCCTCACCAAGAAAGGAGCAAATCCCAAATTGTGGTCTGAGGAGGTCTCCAAGGCCTTCATTTCTATTAAATCCCATTTTGCTAGCGCTCCCATCCTACATCACTCCGATGTAGATAAGCCGTTTATAGTGGAGGTGGATACCTCTTCCATTGGTACTGGAGCAGTCCTCTTTAAAAAGGATGTTCAAGATCGGAAGCATCCTTGCTTCTTCTTTTCCAAGACCTTCACACCAGCAGAGAGGAATTATTTCATCGGGGACAGGGAGTTGCTAGCAATGAAGTTGGCCTTCTCTGACATCTTTTGAAGCGGGCTCGCTATCCTTTCCAAGTATTCACAGACCACAAGAATTTGGTTTACCTACAAACAGCCCAGCGGTTAAATTCTCGTCAGGCCAGATGGTCCTTGTTCTTCTCGCGGTTTCATTTCACCCTCCATTTCCTTTCCGGGGAGAAAAACATTCGTGCCGATGCTCTCTCTTGCTCCGTTGTATCATCTGAGGAGGAGGAAGAGGAACAATGGCTTATTGTCCCTACCGAGAGTCTGAGAACTGTGGCCCCGGTTTCGCTAGAGTCTGTGCCTCCAGGCAAGACTTTTGTACCTTCCAGTCTGCATCCGGAGGTTCTCTCTTGGGCTCACTCATCCAGGGTGGGTGGACATTTTGGGTCCAAAAGGACATCTGAGCTTCTGGCAAGTACATAGTGGTGGCCGCATATGCCTGTGACGCAGACTATGTTCGGGCGTGTGTCTCCTGCACCAGGAACAAGTCTCCTCGTCAATGGCCAGCTGGGTTGCTTTATCCCCTGCCGGTGGCAGACAGGCCCTGGGAGATGGTTGGGATGGATTTTGTAGTGGGATTACCCAAGTCTCGTAGCTGCACCATTATTTGGGTAATCACCGACCATTTTTCCAAAATGGTGCACTTGGTGCCTCTTCCACGGCTACCTTCTGCATGGACGCTGGCAGCGTTGTTCATCCAACATATCTTTTGCCTACATGGTATGGCGGACAAAATTGTCTGTGGCCGGGGTCCACAGTTTACCTCTCATTGCGGCCTCCGAGGGTAGCGAGGTCCAAGGAGGGGGGCCCTAGGAAGGGGGGTAATGTTAGGGATCGAGTTCCCGCTTCTGCACAGGGGGAACCTCATGCCATGTCTGCTGCGGTCTCCCATTCTCCAGCCGCAATGAAGCCTGCTCAGCGGAGACGTCAGTCCCAGTGTCTGGCTCAGGCAGATACTCTGCATCTGGCTACTGCTGTTCTTCCAGGCTCTGCCATTATAGCTAGTACTGGTCAGCAGCGAGCACTCGCTTCTGGGACAAAGTCCTGCTTTCTACCTTCTGAGCATGCCCAAAGGAAGACCTCTCATTGGAGGTCAGGGGTCACATGGTCAGGTCCTGAAGCAACTCCCATTAGTCCTCTAGGAAGGTCCTGAAGTTGCTGCAACTATTAAAGGTTTGCATGGCCGCACTGCCATGCGCTAGTATCAATCTTTGTTATGAGCTTTGCGCCAGTGTGGTCATGTATGCTTGTGATCGGGGCTCGGCTGAAATAAGCCACTAGAATACCGGCACCTCCGGTGAGGAGTTTGTTTGCTTGTATTCAGGGCCCAGCTGAAATAATCCACTAGAATACTGGCACCTCCGGTGAGGAATTGTTTGTGTGCTTCTCTGACTGCATGACCACTGACTGCTATCAGCTCAGCAGTTAGCTGTGTACTTCTGTGAGCTTAACAGGTTACAGTGCTATTCTATCACAGCGACTCTGTGAAGTAACAGAGCTCGCTTATACCGCCATATAGTGCCCTTTGCTAGCAGCAGGTTCTCCTCCTGCACGGTGGACCCCGGGCTGCGAACGCACCAATAATAACATCTATATTTACTCGATGCGTTCTGCCAGCCCTAACAGACGGCCTTATCAACATATAGAATGCTGTCATGCTCTTGTTGGGAGACCCATGGCAAGTTCGTGCATTCTAGTCTATGTTGGACAGATTTACATGGAAGTTTGAATGAGCCTTTAGATAGCTAATTGAACCCTCCAAAATTGGTGGATTTGGATGACTTTTATCTAACGTGTATTTTGACCTTTCGAGTCCTAGCAGCCATACAACATCTATCTATCTATCTATCTATCTATCTATCTATCTATCTATCTATCTATCTATCTATCTATCTATCTATCCACTCTCCTCAACAATTCCAACACTAAGAAAGAAAAGTCATGAAAGTATAGGAATCACAGGATGTAAAGAAGCTCTCCTCCTCCCATCAAGGTTTTTATCCTCTTGATATATTGAAATCATCATATTATACCACACTATGTACTTACAATTGCTCATTTTGCCTTTCTACCCAGCTAATACGTCTTTTTTTCTCTGTTCTTTGCTGCAGGTAGTCTCTATTTCCTGCATGAATAATTCCCTTCTTCAACTCCTGACCCAGCTGCTTCCCCTGGCAGGGTCTTTTGCAGTGACTCATGACTCATGCAGGGAAAATACACCTCCTGTTTCTACATAGAGCTTAGAAGGATTCAGTTAATCAACTTTTTGTCTTGTGATATCATCGTCCTAATGGAAAAGAGAACAATTAGCTGGGTAGAAAGGCAAAATGAGCAATTGTAAGTACATAGTGCTGTATAATATCATGAATGCAATATACTATGAGGATGCAAAATATTGATGAGAGGAGGAGGAGTGCTTCTTTAATGATATGCAATTGAAGAAAAAAATGGAAACAATATTTTTAAAACATCTCGATTTATTAAGAACCGAGTATGGGAGCCATACAAACAAATCCCCGCTGCTAAGCAATGAGGCTATTAACTACAAAATTTCCTTTATCCATTCCTGCTTATTGATAGCATTAATCCTTGTACCAAGGATTACATTGATCAGGCAATGGTGGCTTATACAATATCACATCCCGCCCAATTGCTTTAGAATTCCTGATTTATCAAGGAGTTAAAGAGATCACAAAAAAAATTAAAATAAATCTATAATTCTAATCCAAAGCTCCTGTATTCCTCTGTTTATTATCGCATCTCCAAAATCCCACCCCACCCGCACTCCTGTTCTTTCATTTAGGCAGAAAAGTGATGGATTAGCCGAAGTTCCTCTTTAGTTGTGTAATATCTTTAAAGTGGCATATCAAGCCATTAGCTATTTGTCTTCTCGCAGAGAATCTTGTCAGGGCAGCCAAAGGAATTTTAAATTACTGTCACTTCAGGAGCTGAAAAAGGGCAGTCCTTGACAAAGGAGAAGGGGGGTTTAATTTGCAACCATGTTTAATTTGTTTAAATGGACATTACACCTCGCAGCTCGGCTGCCCTGGGGGCTATCTGTATGATATAGGGCCCACTACTTTACCCTAATTCCCAGCCAACTAAAAGCGCTACCTTAGCAAAGTGATATAAAGGCTATCATATGTTTGTCCCCTGCAGTCAGATGAAAATATATGTGCTATAATATCCCGTCCTAGGTCATGATAGTCATGCCGCCTGGTTAATCATTTTGATATGAGCGGAAGCACCTGCCATACAAATATTAATATGTTCTCTTTTTTTTATTAGGTGATAAGTTTTACTTTACAGGTCACTGCTGAGATTTCAGATTAGTAAAGACACCTTCTGTCTTAATAGATTTCCAAAGGGAGTAAAATAAAAAAAAATCCTGTAGTAAATTCCTGTAATATATGTCAGGTCACGTAACGTTGGTAGGATATTTCCAGTTTGGGAATAGAGCTTTTTTTTCTTTTTATTTTTTTGTGTGTCAAGTAAGAGTCAATCTAAGACTTAGAGCTCTGGAATCAAAGTTTATAACTCTATAACTCCCAGCATAGTTTTCTCTGAAATATAAAATGTCTTTCGTTTCCTGGATTCTTACAGGCACTGTAAAGGGGTGGTAAGAAACATTGAATTACTCTTAAATGTCTATTTAATGTAATAATCTAATATATTTTTTTAATATATAGTTTAATGAAAAATTGTATATCGTTCACTCTCTACTGTGTCTGTTTCTTTTTACCACCTTCTTGTATGATGAAACTTTAGTTGGGAATCTTCAGTGCATTCTAGGATACTTATATGATATGTCATCAGGGGATACTGACTGCCGCAACCTCTATTCCCACTCTGAAGCAAAGTGTCGTCAGTGATGCATGTTTCTGGGGCTGAGCTAGTCCCTGCTCTACTGAGCATGTGTTATCTGTCAATTTCGACGGATGCTCATTAGGTTCTCGTCACTGTGCAATATTCTTTTCAGTGCACAGTGACAGTGCGCTCCCTCACCAATCCTGATGAGAAGTGATGAGCTGGCAAGGCTCATTGTTAGAAGATAATGCAGTAAGTAGGAAAAGTAGAGACCAGACCTGCTCAGAAATCCACATTACTTTTGAGGGTGGGGCTGGTCTCTGTTCCCCCTGCTCACTTGCTTATTTTCTTACAATGCTCACTGACAGTGTGCTGTCTTGCTGGCTGGTCACTTCAAATCAGAGCCAGTAAAGGAGCGCACTGTCATTGTGCATTAAAAAGAATATTGCACAATAACAAGATTCTACTGAGCATATGTTAGAACCGATGTATGCTCAGTAGAGCCTAGCCTCTGAAACTGAGGTCATTGATGACATTTTTTTCAAGGTGGTGACAGAGGTTGCAGCAGTGATGGCAACCTCTGCTCTTTAATGGCGTTTCGTTTGCACTGGGGATTCTCAAATAAAGCCTCATCAAACAGAAATTGGTTAAAAAAAATAAAGCAGTTAGAGAAAGTAGAGAGGGAACAATAGGTACTTTTTAATTAAAATATATTAGATGGGATATTAGATTATTACATTAAATAGATAGACATTTAGGATTAAATCAGTGTTAGTTTCAGACCACCCCTTAACCTTTTGTGGACTTTAACCCTTTTGACTTTTTTTTGTTATTTTTGTCTTGGTATTTGGGAAGTCTTACACTGATATAACTAATGAAACCTTGTTTTTGAGGTGAGTTATACTTTTTTTTAGGGGTACACATATATTAATGTTTGAAGGCAACCTGTCAAGCGCCTCATGCTGCTCAAACCATGTTCAGCATGAATCAGATCCTGGCTGCACAATTGCATGCAGGTTTATTATTCTCTGAAATGCCATATATTTTAAACATTTGGCTTTCACAGCATTGCTTGAGGTGAGTGAACGATCTCATCCTATGTACACACAAGAGAGGGGACCTTTCAATCATGTGCAGCGGCGCTCGGAAGATCCGGCCGGAGGCGCCACGTCTATTCTGATCTCTGGATAAAGTTTCCAGATGAAACTTCAAGATATAACTTCTCTGAAACGCCACAGCGTTATATAGAAAATAATATTGAAAGCTTTAAATGTGCAGTCAGGTTCATGTGTAGTTTGGGCATCATGAATTATCTGACAAGTTCCATTTACACAGTGTTCCAAATTTTTATGCAAATTTTTATGCACATTTTATTGGACAAACCTCCCAACGGTAACAGTATTTTTTTCTATGCTAAAAAAAGTAAAATGCACTGTTCCAAATTGTTATGAACAACAGTTTCCAAACATTTTATAGGTTGTAAAGAACTCAAAATGGTCATTTGTTGAATTTTCAGCATGAAGTGGTCACATTTATTGAAATTGAAAGCTTTTTTAAATCAAATTCATCTTAACAAGTGAAGTTACATGTTAACATAGGACCCCTTATTAGATATCACCTTCACAATACATGCAACCATTGAACTTGTGAGTTTTTCGATAGTTTGTGCTCGAATGTCTTTGAAGAATGACAGAATAGCCTCCCAGAGCTGCTGTTTTCATGTGATCTGCAACCCACGCTTATAGATCTTCTGCTTGAGGATACTCCATAGGTTCTCAATAGGGTTGAGGTCAGGGGAGAATGGTCACCACACTATAAATTTCTCTCCTTTTATGCCATAGCAGCCAGCCATAAATGATATTCTTTGCAGCATGAGATGATGCATTGTCATGCATGAAGATGATTTTGCCACCGATGTCAAGATTCTTTTTTTTGTACCATGGAAGAAAGTGTTCAGTTAGAAACTCTATAAATTTTGCCGAGGTCATTTTCAAAACTTATGGACCCTAAAGGGCCTTAACAACCTTCTGTCCAAGATTTCTCCCAAAACAAGGAAATGTGGACAATGGATGTCCTGCATTTAAGTGTCTCTTACAGAAGAAGTCTTTTCTCCTAACTAACTGGACCTCTATAAGGCTATTTATATGTGTGCATATATTCAGATGTAAGATGGTACTGGTATGTCCTGAAACTAAAGTAGAAGAGTCCTTGCTGGGCTGAGTTCTGAATAATCAGAAATGCCATCTTGAAACTCTTAGAGAATGCCGATCTCTCCAATGCAGGGCTTGCCTAAGTCCTTAGAGATGGAAATGCTGTCTTGAAGCTCTTAAGGAATGTTGATCTCTCCAACGCTGGGCTACTATAAGTCCTTAGCGATAAGGCCTCATGTGGTCTAGCCCAAGATGCTGTGTACTTGGATTTCCTTACCGAGTGATCTCATGTCAAGCCGAACAACACGTCACAGAGTCACCAGCAACATATCCATAGTCGCACCACCATATCCTAACTTTCTCAAAGGATCGGCAGCTTCACTTCCACCCAGACTCCCCTTCATTTTCTCCCAACTGACCTGCAACTCTGACCTCCTGCCACTGCCTTCTACTGGCTAGATCATAAATATATTATCACATCACAAATCTCCAACAATACAGTAAACTGTGTTTAATCCTTACAACATAACTCTTCTTGTTGATGTCGCAACCTTATTGTGACATGGTGGCCATCCACTATTGCATCCATCTGGACGATCCAGGGTTGCATGTCAAACATCAGTAAAGAAGATAGTTTTAAAAGGTGTCTTCTTTATCACAGGTGTTTGAGATTGATTTCTGTGATCTAAAGAGCCCTGAGATACCTGATCATCCATGAGTTTATTTGAAAAACAAAAAATGACATCTTTATGACACTTAAATCCAATTTGCATAACCCTTTTAAAATTCCTGTTTTATGTAAGACGATTTGTAAAATCAATAAAAGTGTTCTAATTTAAAGGGTTAACTTTTTTCTTAAAAGTCGTATCTATGGATGACTTTTATGTATTCTAACAAATGTAGAGTGAAATATGGATTGATAATGTTACTGATTATTAATGGAACTGTACATATTAACCTTTCTAGTAAACACGATGCATTTCTCTGGGATTCGAAGCTGAATTCCACGTCTTTAGCCTGTATTCACAAATGGTCTTCTTGCTTGGATAAATTGATGTTAATAATATTAAGAGTTTCATAGAATAGACATTTTTTTCTCTTTTTGCTTTAATTGCTTTATAGTAAAAATCTTAACAATTCACTAGTAGATTGTCCATAAAAAATGACGTAATCATTATGGAATCCTGCAGTCATATATTAATAATGCATTAATCATGGCTCCAGTGTAGGATAGCGATATACATTTAATATAGGCAATCCCCAACATAGGAACATTGACTTACAGTACATACGACATCTAGTTAGGAATGCAAGTTGTAAAAAAAACCCTAATACTCAATCTCTCACCTCTCTGCTTGCTGCCCACTGTCTGGTCATCTTCTTGCCATCATCACGTGACCCATCTCCGGCCCCATCACTATACACCAGGACTTCGGGCTTTGTCCAGGCCTGGGAGATCACTGTGTAATGTAAGGTCACGACGTTGTGACACTGAGGTTGTGCACCTTGACCTTATGATGTTCAGTGACCTTCAGAAATCCTGGACTGTAATAAAGAGACCAGAGATATGGTGTGCAACAGCAGAAAGAAGAGGTCCGGATGGCAGACAGCTGACAGCGGAGCTGCCGGAGAGGTCAACAGTGAGTATTAGTTTTCTTTTGCCAGCTCTGTTCCAACATACATACAAATACAGGTTAGGAACAAAACCTACAGTGTCATGATCCAGTCCAGGTTTTGAGCCCTGTCTGCTCTTTCCCGGTCTGATCATGGCAAGGGTTAACTTTGCCTGGCCTCATTTTGGGTTCAGGTCTGCTATTTGTTCCTGCTGCATCCTGCAGGTGATATCAGTTATATTTTCGGCCTACGGCATGAGTATCTGACTCTGGTAGTACCCTGATTTGTCCTGCTGCAGTTTCTGACTTAGGCCATGTCTGTTCCTTCCTTCCTGTCCATCCCATCTTAGTGTTTGACTCAGCCTTGGCTTTGACCCGACTTGGGCTCTTGCTTTTGGTACTGCTGCTTTGGACTGGTTTTGACCCTCTGGCGCTCCTCTGACAATATGCTTGTTTTTTCCCTTGGTACTGCGTGATGGTCTAGGTTTTGACTTTGCTTGTTTGACTATTCTGCTGCTACCTGGTGGTTAACCCTCACTGCAGCACTGCAGGTCTGCTCTTGCAGACGTGCTGTCCTCCATCCACTCTATTGCCATCTAGTGGAGCTTGCAGGTACCTGCATAGCTACTGCGTGACATATAGAACCTTTCTCATTTGTGACTCGTGGACTGCTTGTACTTCAATCATCATCAAATTTCTGAAATGTAAAAAATAAAGAGAAAAATAAAAAAAAATCCTAGAAAAATATTCTCTGAAAGGACTTTTAAAACCAGTATATAATGCTTCTGTGACTAAGTGTGAGATAATGAGATAGCTTATGAGAGACATTGGCATAAAAAATAAGTATATAGTTATGTACTAACAATACCAAAGTAGTAATAGGACTTAATGAGGACTAATAGTCAACTTGTATATAAGAAAAGAAAAGGGGAAAAAAAACGATCATAAAGTCCAAATGTATAGTGAAAAATAATATCTTTATTAGGTAAAAAGGCATGGGGAGCCGCAATAATGTGACACACACAAAATCATACACAGAACACTGCCAAGGACTCACAGACCCAGATGAGCAACCATATTCACCAGTTTTAATTCATGGTATGTAAGTATAAAATACTGCATATATCCCGCAGTGTTTAGATATATCAAGGTACGTACTGAATCAACGGGACAAAAAAATTAATATAGAACTGTATGAAACCTGCAATATGGTGTGGGTAAAAACTGCATAGCTTACAAGTGTAACAAATATCAACATAGCCTGAATCCCACATAATCAAATAGGAAGGGTTTTGAAGTATAGAATCTGGGGAGTAGCACCAGCTGGGGCTCACTGGATCCGTTTGTCCACCCCAACGCGCGTTTCGGATGGCACCTTTGTCAGGGGGCGTGTCACCCAGTAAGGGATCATAATTTAAAAAGGAGTGCGCACCAGAACTGTGTGCCATTTCCCTGACAAAAGTTTCACATTGTTGTGGCTCCCCATGACTTTTTACCTAATAAAGATGTTATTTTTCCACTATTCATCTGGACTTTATGATCGTCTTTTTTCCCTTTTTCATTTGTCAAGTGTGAGATAAGAATATCATCAGGATTAAAGGAACGTCGCCAAAGAAGCAAACATAATTAAAGTAAACATTCAATTTTGTATTCCCCAAATAATAAGACAATTAAAAGGATAAAGTATTATTAGCATAGCATGGTGGAGGCAGCACAGGGGGCTATCAACTTGGGTGTTCAGTTCTTAGGGGCTCAAAATGTGAAAAAAAGAAAAAGAAAGGACTTGGTTGCATAAACTTTATTTTTTGTGAGAAGTACCACAACAGTGGCGTGATTATTTTTGGAAGGAACACTCAGTTGGTATCATTACATTTTAAAGGGGCACCAAGGGGACATTAATACTTTCTAAAGGGAACACTCAGGTTTCATTATTTAATTTAAAAGTGCACTCAGGGGGCATTGTTACGGGGTTAGGGATGCAAGAAATGCCGTGCCTAAGGTGTCTGTAAGCAATATTGTGCCACTGCATACATGTATTACATGGTCTAAATTAGGATCTAAGGCCTCAAACTCATTTAGACCCCTGACCAGATTTATAACATTTATAAGAACACAGACCAGAACCTGAATGTGAATTCCTAAATTATATTTAAACTCCAGATCAGTCTCTAAAATTAATCATACCTCAAACCAGAATTGTAAAATTAATCTGACCCCAGACCAGACTCCTCAAATTAATTCAGACACCAAAACAACCCCTGGAGATTTACTAGACCACAAAACAGACTCCTATAATTGATTACACTTCAGAATCACATCCCTAAAATTAGCACAGACTGCAGACCAGACGTTAAAAAAATGAAAAAATGAATCAGACCTTAGACCAGTCCTTTAAATAAATCAGATCTAAGATCCTCAGACTCTTTCAATTACTAAAAACTCAAGACTAGAATAAAAAAATGTACTTACCACCATTGTGTCCTCTTTTCCTCTTTAGTTTTAAAGGACTGTATAATCAGAAAATGACTTATTGTTTTATATACTGTATATAATGATCTGTATTACCAAATGCAATTAGTAATCTTGCTTTTTTCAAGGTGGCCATTGGGCTTTTTAGACTCCTATGTGATTGCCCTTTATTAGGAGTTTTCAACAGGCTCAGTATCATCCGAGGCAGGATTACAATTGACTGAGCCTATATAAGATAGAATCCAGTCGTGAGGGTATGTGAGCATAGTATGTTTCACTGGAGAATTTTGCCCAGAATCTGCCTCAAAAAGCACTGCAAAAGAGACTCAAAAAATGGATACAGTGCACAGCACTGTAAAAACAACACTGCTGTGCACATGTTCCATCTTATGTCACTTCATTTAACAGCTTAAAGGGAACCTGTCGCCCCAAAATTCGAGTATGAGCTGCGGCCACCTGCATCAGGGGCTAATCTACAGCATTCTGTAATGCTGTAGATAAGCCCCCGGTGTAACCTGAAAGATGAGAAACAAAGGTTATATTGTACTCACCCAGGGGCGGTCCCAGTTCGGTTTGGGTCCGATGGGTGTTAACAGTGAGTCCTCTTCTTTTCTTCCTGCTGCGGCTCCTGCGCAGGCGTACTTTGTCTGCCCTGTTGAGGCGCCGGGAAAGGTCAGAGAGGCCCGGTGCCTGCGCACTGCAGTACTTTGCTCTGCCCTCAACAGGGCAGATAAAGTACACCTGCGCAGCAGCCTCGGCAGGAAGAAAAGAAGAGGACGTCATCACAAGAAGATGGGAGGTGTTGGACCGGACCGCGACGCCCATCAGACCCAAACCGAACTGGGACCGCCCCTGGGGGAGTATAATCTAACTCGTTTTTCTTATCTTTCAGGGTACATCGGGGGCTTATCTACAGCATTACAGAATGCTGTAGATAAGCCCCTGATGCCGGTGGCTGCAGCTCATTCTCGAATTTTGAGGTGACAGGTTCCCTTTAAGGGTTAGGAAATTGCCACCTCCTAAGCTGCCTCAGGAAACCCACCACCAATATTTTCCTGGAGCAGCTTCTCATGAGAAGACTGTGCCAGCGACAGTGCACATACCCTTATCTGAGAACAGAGTCACTTAAAGGAGTGTTCTGAAGCCTCCCTGTTAAGTCTGGAGTCACTCTACTTGATTACAGACTTGCGAATCCTCATATCACATGAGCGGTCGTGCGATTTGCATAATTCCAGCCACATACCGACTAGACATGTCCGACCTCGTTCAATACAGTCGCACCCATCTAGTTGGGATGTGATTGCATGTATGCAAATCACATTTTTGCCGTCTCGCTTCCACTGAACCTGACGCCGACACTTGAGATACCTCATAGCGCACACTACACACGATTAGAAGATTCACAAGTTTTCAGTCATATAGAGTGACTGCAGACTTGTTCCCTGAGGTTGGAGAAACGCTTTAAGCCTTGTGCCATGGACCCTGACCGCAGTAGTATATGGGAACAAGCAATTTTTGTTAAAAAAAAAAATAGGTAGAACCTTTTTTCTAGACTGGTGATGACTAGGGTTGAGCGAAACAGATCGGCACTTTTCAAAAGTCGCCGACTTTTAGCAAAGTCGGGTTTCGTGAAACCCGACCCGATCCCACTCTGGGATCGGGTCGGCGGTACACGATCTGTAATCCAAAGTCGGGCTTCGTTTTTTATATATAGATATATAGATATATATATATATATATATATATATATATATGTCATAGAGAGACACATGAACTGCAGCCTGGGAACTTTTTCCCACGCTCCAGGTCATATGAGGACATCCACCAGGGGGCGCATCACCGCGACTGAAGGTAACTATAGGTCATTGACCTACATTTCCTTCATTCCCCGGGGTTTACAGGCACGAGCACAGCTGCATTATAGCAAAGCTCCTGCCTGTAAAATATTTTAACCCCTTCAGATGGATTTACCTCGTGGGACGTGACAGTTCATCAGAGGGTATGTATATTGTTGGTTTATTATTTTTCCAAGCGAGGGTCTTCAGGTGGATTGAGAGAGCAATAAAATATTAAAACCTGTGTGTTTATTTCATTAAAATACTTTTTACTCATGTGTGTGTGTGCTTTTTTAACCCTTTCATACAATTGGATTAATAATGGATAGGTGTCAGAATTGACGCCTCTCCATTATTAATCTGGCTTAATGTCACCTTACAATAGCAAGGTGGCATTAACCCTTCATTACCCCATATCCCACCTCTACATGGGAGTGGGAAGAGAGTGGCCAAGTGCCAGAATAGGCGCATCTTCCAGATGTGCCTTTTCTGGGGTGGCTGGGGGCAGATGTTTGTAGCCAGGGGGGGCCAATAACCATGGACCCTCTCTAGGCTATTAATATCTGCCCTCAGTCACTGGCTTTACCACTCTGGCGGAGAAAATTGCGCGGGAGCCCACGCCAATTTTTTCCGCGATTTAACCCTTAAATTTAATAGCTACAGCGCCGAAATTTTGCACATACACACTACTAACATTAGTAGTGTGGAATATGCAAAAAAAAGGGGGATATGACATGGTTTACTGTATGTAAACCATGTCTCATATCATGTCGGGTTTAGGCAGGAGAAATGAAAAGCCGGGAATTGAATTACCGGCTTTTCAACATTATCGCGCTGAAGCAAATATTAAAAAAGCATGCTTCCCCATTGAATTGCATTGGGTTTCGTGTTTTGGCCGATCCCCGACCCCGACTTTTCAATAAGATCGGCCGATTTCACTTGACCCGACTTTTGAGAAAGTCGGGTTTCGTGAAACCCGACTCGATCTCAAAAAATGAAAAGTCGCTCAACCCTAGTGATGATGACCCATCCATTTTGATATCCTGCACAAACAGAGCTAGGCAGTAAATAGCTATCTACTGAGAAGACAGTTTATGGAGGGCAGAGAGGTCATTCAGTAGTTACAATAGTGCCCCCTAGCTCAGTATTATTTGTTGTGTTGAGGAGTTTGATCTTTTGGCAGGATTAAGCTGTAAGCTAGAAAAAAATGCTTACAAAAACCAGTAATACCATAACATTAACCAGAACTATCATTGACGAATGCCACCTTCACAGCTGTGATATTTTACATTGATAGGTTGCCAAAGTTCAGAAAATAAAAATTACCATCAGCATTCGCAACCAACAGCGCAGGCAGCAACATCATTAATGTCCTGTCTGTAAAAGCAATTTGATGTATTTCTTAAAACATTTAAGGTTTCCATGGTAACTAAATCGGTTGGATGATTTTTTTAATGATGCGCATCTAATTTATTTGCTGATACAATTTTTGAGGAATCTTCAAGCATCACCCCAATGCTCTTCCCTTCATGATCACTAATGTCTGTCATCTCTTAACTGTATTTGAAAGATCAGCGTGTATTCTGAAGTGAGATATATTTTGTGTCTCTGGAAATAAACCAAACAATGGGATAAAAATAAAAATAAAAAACACAATTAAAATATTTCAGTGCATGAATCTGAAGGCAATTTGAGGCGTAGTGAGAAGAAATGGGTGATAAGCAGAACTGGAAATGAAAAAAATGTTTCCAAAAGATCTTTCAAGAAGAATATTCTAGTAAAAATAAATGTTTTTATCTTCCCCCTTCCACTTTTAATTTTTTTTTATAATGAAATCTTACAATTTTATGTGCAATTTTTTACATCAGGGGCCAGAGATTGATGTAATTCTATCCTTTGTTGAGTAGAGAGGGCCGGATGTAAAGTGGCTTCTGGGCGACCTGGAGTACCAGTGCATGAAGAAAATAGCATACAGGCCAACTTTTTGAAGTTGGCATTCATGATGGGATGAGTCTTTTGGCAATTGCAAAACCTTCGACAGTAGAAACATCCCCCACCTTCCTTTCTTTCCTCACTACATGGTTCTCTTCCTCCTGATGTCTCAGTATCCTCCTCTCCGAGACAGTAGGGCTAAATAAACTTTTCGGAATTGCTGATTTCCTGAAGATTTCTGTGGAATATGTGAGATCTCCCTTTTTTCCAAAACAGTTTTCAAGTCTGAAGTACTTACCACTGTATGTGCTTGCAGTTAGTGCATCGGAGTTAGGTTTTGTAGGCCTTGTTTTGAAAAAAATCATCACATTTGGCCATAGCATGCCATGTGGTTGTTCTACCCAACCTAGAAGTCTAGTTGACCAGCCAAAGAGGGGAGCATGTCTGCAGATGGATATCAGGATGGCTCAGTGGCCAGCCAATGGTTCTCCACTGAGCTGTAGGATGAAAAGACTTATGGCACCACCAGTACTGCTGGAATCCTGTGCTGTCAAAACCATTCCAGGCTTCAGGCTTCGCCTTATGACCACAGGTGCTTATCCAAGAACACAGTGTAATAAATCTTCCAAAGAAAAGCAGATAGCCCTCACCGGTCTTTAGTAGAAATTCCGCTCTTTATTCGCAATAAAAAAACATGTTGGCCGGGGGAGTGAGGACGGGAGTGGGCATAAACTTGATTATCAAGTCACGTTTCTGCCCACTCCCATCCTCAATCCCCCGGCCAACATGTTTTTTTATTGCCAATAAAGAGCGGAATTTCTACTAAAGACCGGTGAGTGCTGTCTGTTTTTCTCTGGAAGATTTATTACAACCAATGGTTCTGTTGCCTTATTTAGGGGAGTTGTCCAGACACAACACATCAATGACCTGCCTGAAGGGTAAAATAGGAGCTTTTCTGCAGAACTTTGTTGTGAGTACTACACATTGAACGGAGATGCACTTTGCAGCTCCAATGAACGTGTTTACATCGGTATAATAATTATAGGGGATAACTCAGGAGACTCTTTGCATGGAACAAGACAACTACAGGACACAGTTTTATAAGTGGTAAAGTCTATATTATCACATGGTGATTCAAACAGGTGCAGAGAGAAACTCAAGTCCACAACACTTGGTGTAAATATTAAACGCAGCTTAACAGTCTATATGGAACTTCAGAGGAAAATGCAATCAAGCAGAAAGTCAACCAAGCACAATTATTCTTGAGGATACTTGACACGAATAAGTCCTTGTTTTAGTCCAAACACAGATAGATATGCTTATAAGGCAGTTCAAATAATATCTTAGCACAACCAGGGGGGCCTGGGTAATAGTCTCAGGTCTTTGCAGAGCAGCAACAGCTTATATGTCCAGCAAATGCAGATGGAAGTAAACATGAGCAGCAGATGAAGGAGGATTACTGGAAACTGGTGTATGCAGCAGGAACTCGTGGCAGAGTAGCAGGATCACCACACAGGTTCACAGGGCAGGTATATAGCCAGGAAGTCACCAGGGTCAGGAGCTGGATGCAAGGCAGAATACTCTAGCACAGACTGAAGGCTGGGGTGGAGTTTTATAGCATGAAGACACAGTGCACATGAGACCAAAGACGCCATCTTTGAAAAGGGCAGTAATGCACAAAAGGTAATAAAAATGTTCAGAGTCCTGACAACCGAGCAGCAGATCAAATAAGAGCTGATTATTGTTAGCCTATTCTACAGTTACATAGGTCATACATATGTTGTGCCCTGTGATTGGACAACTCCTTTAACTTCCCAATTCTATTCTTGACTATTATCTGATCTCGACCCTCACCAGTTTGGCTTTCGTGTAGGCGGGTCCACCAGTTCAGTGATCATTCTACAGATGAAATCTGTGATCTCTTAAGATACAATCCTAATCCCTGATGGGGTTTTAATGGGTGATAAGGGAGTTCCTTAGAGTTTGATAAGCAGCGTGACCCCCCAAATCTGTGGAAGCTTGTTTTCAGTTAAAAGTTACACTACAATAAATTGAACTATGAAAACAGATGAAAGAGGGATATAAAGATAGACATATAGATGGACAGATAGATAGATAGATAGATAGATATGAGGGAACAGAAAGGCTAACATTGATATTAACAAAGCAAGTATCTACCAATAAATTTAGGTGGGGGTGACCAGGTGTTTTACTCCATATACAAGCAATATTATGCAGAGGCAGAAACCCTGAATTTAGGAATGTGTCACTTCACTGGGTGCTGTAGTTTTGATTAAAAGTTGTTTTATGCACTGAAGATCTACCAGTTCTCTGAGTGCTGAGCTCTGTATAACCCCGCCCACACCACTGATTGGTAGCATTCTTTGTATACTGTGCATAAACAGAAAGCTGCCAATCAGTGGTAGGGGTGTGGTCAGACTAACTGGCAGCAGGCCAAGTAGTCCTCTAGTTATAATATTCCACTAATAAAACTGTGATTGCATGAAAACTACAACAAGCAGCCCAGTAAGTGACACGTCGCTGAAATCATGGCCTCTGTCTCTACATTATGCTGCTGTCAGATTAGGTATCAAAATCCTGGTGACAGATTCCCTTTAAAAAAGCCACTGCTTCTAAAATACATTTTTGTGATGGCATATCTGTGATAAGCTGGTTATGTGTGTGTTCTTGGGTATGAACAATGTTTGGATTTATATGTTATAATTTAGTTAGCACCAGATTTTACTTGCAATGTTTCTGCTGTTCCACAAGAGCAGTAAAGAAGAGTGCAAACATCTTTGATCCTCTGGATGTAATACCATCGTTCCGTCTGGTGAGCAGCGTCCTGACTGACCCCATCCGCAGCCTCTGCATATGTTCCTTCACAGCGGATTACAAGCATAGCTCTTAAACCTTTATGTCTTGTGTCAGCAGTGTTTTTTTTTTATATGGATTTATTATTATATATCATCCACTCTTTCTCAGTTTCTGACTTTCAATGCATTCAAGGTTGATTTTTTCTGAAATAAATTCTGTGTAAAAAGCTGGAAATTCAAGAACACTTAGAACATATCGTTGTTCGGTAGTTTATTTTTCAAATCCTTAAAAGTCATATAATAGACTTTAGACAGCCATTATATCTCTTAACTGCAAGCCGCAGATGTTTTCCCATTCCACCAAAATCTTAAAAAAAGATATCTCCTAAGAATATAAAAATAAAGAACGGCCATGGGAGGAGAGAAGGTGGTGGTGGTGGGGGGAACCCAGAAAAGAATTGAGCTTTAAAATAAAGCATCATAAATGAAAAAATTGCATTGCTCAGTTGACATAACCTGAAATCCAAAGCACAACTTTATCATGTAGGTGACGCTACAGCGTTTGGAGTTTACTGCTCTGACTGTAAACTGTGGGCTGAAAAACTATTGCTGTCTTGGTGCTGCAAAACATGGTTAAAAAATGTCCGAGGGGTTCTTAAAAGAAACATAAACACCTTTTAGGAAAAAATAACATATAGTAATATTCCTCAAGTTTTTATGGAAAACTATAGATTGGGAATCTTGAGAAATTGTTGTAAAAAACACAAATTAATTTGAAATATCCCAGTGGTCTATAATTTCATGGCTTAAAGTTGAAAATAAACATTTCATAAGAAATGGCTAAAGAGGATCTTCAGAGTTTTTACACGGTATGTTCCTTGCTTGAGAAAACAGTGTGGTGAACCTGGAGTATGGCACTATTCATGCCCAGACTGGTCTACCAAAATACCAGACAATCCATTAGCGAGGCCAGTCGTTTACATTATAATGGTCCCCAAAGGTTAAGCAGAAGCAATCACATTTGGAGTTGACTTTAGAGACAATCACCTGCCACTCTGATGTTTTCGTAGAGGGGTTGTCCACTACTTCTAAATTCTAAATCCCTAGGTTTCCCCCCTTGTAAAATAATAAAAATCACACTGCTACTCTCTCACTCCTCCTGATGTATGTGATATGTCTGAAGGCAGTAGAGTGAAACCATTGCTGATTGGCTGCAGGTATCACGTGTCATAACAATGCCATTCAATCCCTGGGTCCAGTGCCAACACCACTGGCACCGGAGGTGAATTATTATTTTAGAAGGTGGAAACAGTGATTGACGTAGTGAACAACTCCATCAATTGATCCTGTATGTTCAGAGTCTATAATGATAGCAAACTGTTACCAGAAACTCTGTGTGGCGCAGGCTCCATCCAGCCGTTCAGATTATGATGGTTGCAATATGTAGTTCTGTCTGGTCTGGCACTATGGAAATGTGTGCTGTCTAGCTGGAGCAATCGGCTCCTTGCTTTAGTGTATTGGACAGTACCACACCCTACTTAATCTCCCAGTTGCCAGATATAGTTTATTCTACTCTGGTTCAGTCCCTGTACTATCTGCTCCTGCTTGCTGGTATTGACATTTCCTGACCATTCTCTTGAATTCTGATATTGTACATTCACTGTCCTCCTGGTTCTGATCCGCCTACCTGACTACTTGTGCTAGCCTGCAATGACTCAGCCAGCAGCTGAGTCAAGAGGCCCTTTCATGAGTCCAGATGTCTTTACATGAGTTATAAGGGTGAAGGACAGGGCAAGCACTGTAATATGGTAAGCATAGTGGCTTGTCCTAAGCATGCCCGTGGTAGCCATTTCTGAGCTGTCATGTGACCACTTAAACTCTTTCCGACATCGAGTGTAATAGTAAGCCAATGTCGGACTCCGCCTGATATATACAGCTGACATATCCGCAACATCTGCGGGGTGGAATCGCGATCCACCTATGGCTGTGAACTAGTTAAATGCCATTGCCAATTTCTGACTCATTTAACTCTCGCTTACTGGAAGCGCGTCACTAATCCCACCCATCATTGGACCCAATGAGTTGGCATGACAGCCAGAGGTCTCCAGCAGACCTCTATGATTGTCATTGCTGGATTGCTATGAGCAACGCAGTCCGTCGGCAGCAAAAAACGTTACATGTCGCGCGACGGTTGCGACGTGTGGCAATGCGTCGCAAATGCGTCACTAATGTTAGTCAATGGTGAAAAAACGCATCCTGCAAGCACTTTTGGAGGATGCGTTTTTTCGCCAAAACGACGCATTGCGATGTATTGCAAAAAACACTAGTGTGAAAGTAGCCTAAGCTGTAGATAGATCAGAATGAACAGCACAGGCCAGAGGCTTTGATGCAGCATAGTTGCAAAGGCCAGCACTTGAAACAGTTAAGATCAGTACAGCTGGATATGCAGGATGTCACTTGGAACCTTGAGAATTAGTAGACATGGAAAGGTGAGGAAAGAGGATTAGTAGAGATGAATATGGGCAGATGGTATATGGAACAGTGAGGATCTGTAGCGCTAGATATTTTCTACAGGCTTCTTGAAATAGCAGAACTAAGTGTGCAGACAGCAACATAGACAAGCAGAGCTAAATAGATAGAGATCCTGGTGCAGCAGACTCGAGTGTGCAGATTGCAACATGGAACATTATATTCGAGTTGTTAGGCAATTTGGTGCTGTAGAGTCGAGAGTATGGAGAGCACTTTGAAACTGTAGAAACAGGCACCCTGATGCATCAGAGCCAAGTGTGCGGATAGCACCTTTTACTTTGGAACATCAAAACTGAGTAAGCAAGCAACTTAGCATAGCAATGCCCAGCGTGTGGACATCTCACAGTGGACCAGTAAAGATATGTACATAGACAACTACCTTGCGGACTTCAAGTGAAAAAAGAGCTGAATTGGTAGGCAGACACTTTGGAATAGCAATGCCAAGTGTGCAGACAGTATCTTGAGTAGAGTTGAACTGGTACCTTGGGCACCTTGGAGTAGCAGAGAGGAGTGTGCCAACAGCTCCATGAAACAGCGGAGCCAAGTTGTCAGACACACACCTTGGAATAGCAGAGGAGAGTGTGCGATAGCTGATCTGGCTTGGTAGTACATGGTAACAGCCTGTGCTTTCTCCTTCAATTCTCAGGTGATGTGCAGCCGCCTGAGCCAGCCTTAAAAGACCATTGATCATGACATTCGAGGTACACACCTGATTATCATAGTAACCTAATAGGCATGAGATCAGAGACGGGACAGCTGCTGGTGAGGGATGACTGGCGCTGGAGCCAGTAGCAGTAAGGGTACTGTCACACAGTGCAATTACGATCGCTACGACGGTACGATTCGTGACGTTCTAGCGATATCGTTACGATATCGCAGTGTCTGACACGCAGCAGCGATCAGGGACCCTGCTGAGAATCGTACGTCGTAGCAGATCGTTTGAAACTTTCTTTCGTCGCTGGATCTCCCGCTGTCATCGCTGGATCGTTGTGTGTGACAGCGATCCAGCGATGCGTTCGCTGGTAACCAGGGTAAACATCGGGTTACTAAGCGCAGGGCCGCGCTTAGTAACCCGATGTTTACCATGGTTACCAGCGTAAAAGTAAAAAAAAAAAAACCGTACATACTCACCATCTGATGTCTGTCAGGTCCCTTGCAGTCTGCTTCCCGCTCTTGACTGTGAGCGCCGGCCGGAAAGTGAGAGCAGATCACAGCGGTGACGTCACTGCTGCGCTCTGCTCTCACTGTACGGCTGCACTCAGTCAGAGCGGGAAGCAGACGGCAAGGGACCTGACGGACATCAGATGGTGAGTATGTACGGTTTGTTTTTTTTTTACTTTTACGCTGGTAACCACGGTAAACATCGGGTTACTAAGCGCGGCCCTGCGCTTAGTAACCCGATATTTACCCTGGTTACCAGCGAACCTCGGCATCGCTCCAGCGCCGTGATTGCAAAGTGTGACCGCAGTCTACGACGCTGGAGCGATACTCATACGACGCTGCGACGTCACGGATCATGCCGTCGTAGCGACGAAAATTGCACGGTGTGACAGTACCTAACAGTTAATATGCACACTTTCAAAAGGATCAGAATTTTTGGGCCTGGCCATTGTTGCACTGAATGATAATTTGTGAAAATAACCTATATTTTCTATCTTATCATTAGTAGAAAGTTACTATCCTATCTATATCATGTGTTCATTGTAAAAACTAAACTGTTAAAAGTGTTGATGTTTTCTTGCAGTATATTTACATGAGTTTTTTTGCTTTTTGTGCAATTTTGGACATTTTCTTGAAATAATTATGCAGTATTGACACAATTATGAATAATAATAATAATAATAATAATAATAATACTGTAAAAAATGCAATAAAAAGCCAAACATACATGTTTTTTTTTCCTTTGTGTGAGTGGAATAAGCAGCAGCAAAGCACCTTTGACCAACCCAACCCAACATACTTAATCCATACACACTTTCCCCTAACATCTGCTGCGGACGGGTAGATGGTCGGTTCTTATACAGACTAAAGGCCCCGTCTCACATAGCGATTTACCAACGATCACGACCAGCGATACGACCTGGCCGTGATCGTTGGTAAGTCGCTGTGTGGTCGCTGGGGAGCTGTCACACAGACAGCTCTCTCCAGCGACCAACGATCAGGGGAACGACTTCGGCATCGTTGAAACTGTCTTCAACGATGCCGAAGTCCCCCTGCAGCACCCGGGTAACCAGGGTAAACATCGGGTTACTAAGCGCAGGGCCGCGCTTAGTAACCCGATGTTTACCCTGGTTACCAAAAAAAACAAACAGTACATACTCACCATCTGATGTCCGTCAGGTCCCTTGCCGTCTGCTTCCTGCTCTGACTGAGTGCCGCCGTACAGTGAGAGCAGAGCGCAGCGGTGACGTCACTGCTGCGCTCTGCTCTCACTGTACGGCCGGATCTCAGTCAGAGCAGGAAGCAGCCGGCAAGGGACCTGACGGACATCAGATGGTGAGTATGTACTGTTTGGTTTTTTTTACATTTACGCTGGTAACCAGGGTAAACATCGGGTTACTAAGCGCGGCCCTGCGCTTAGTAACCCGATGTTTACCCTGGTTACCAGGGAAGACATCGCTGGATCGGTGTCACACACACCGATTCAGCGATGTCAGCGGGACCTCAACGACCAAAAAAAGGTCCAGGCCATTCCGACACGACCAGCGATCTCACAGCAGGGGCCTGATCGCTGGTACGTGTCACACATAGCGAGATCGCTACTGAGGTCGCTGTTGCGTCACAAAACTAGTGACTCAGCAGCGATCTCGCTAGCGATCTCGCTATGTGAGACGGGGCCTTTAGCTCTAAAACATTTCATAAATTTAGCTCAAAGTATTTTCCAAATTCCATTAATCATCTACACTCACCGGCCACTTTATTAGGTACACCATGCTAGTAACGGGTTGGACCCCCTTTTGCCTTCAGAACTGCCTCAATTCTTCGTGGCATAGATTCAACAAGGTGCTGGAAGCATTCCTCAGAGATTTTGGTCCATATTGACATGATGGCATCACACAGTTGCCGCAGATTTGTCGGCTGCACATCCCAAAGATGCTCCATACAAGGCAGGATGGATCCATGCTTTCATGTTGTTTACGCCAAATTCTGACCCTACCATCCGAATGTCGCAGCAGAAATCGAGACTCATCAGACCAAGCAACGTTTTTCCAATCTTCTACTGTCCAATTTCGATGAGCTTGTACAAATTGTAGCCTCAGTTTCCTGTTCTTAGCTGAAAGGAGTGGTACCCGGTGTGGTCTTCTGCTGCTGTAGCCCATCTGCCTCAAAGTTCGACGCACTGTGCGTTCAGAGATGCTCTTAGGCCTACCTTGGTTGTAACGGGTGGCGATTTGAGTCACTGTTGCCTTTCTATCAGCTCGAACCAGTCTGCCCATTCTCCTCTGACCTCTGGCATCAACAAGGCATTTCCGCCCACAGAACTGCCGCTCACTGGATTTTTTTTCTTTTTCGGACCATTCTCTGTAAACCCTAGAGATGGTTGTGCGTGAAAATCCCAGTAGATCAGCAGTTTCTGAAATACTCAGACCAGCCCTTCTGGCACCAACAACCATGCCACGTTCAAAGGCACTCAAATCACCTTTCTTCCCCATACTGATGCTCGGTTTGAACTGCAGGAGATTGTCTTGACCATGTCTACATGCCTAAATGCACCGAGTTGCCGCCATGTGATTGGCTGATTAGAAATTAAGTGTTAACAAGAAGTTGGACAGGTGTACCTAATAAAGTGGCCAGTGAGTGTATAATGAATGCTGTTCTTGAAGTTTGGACACTGATATTTTTTATATTGACTTACCGTAGTTTTTTTTTATCCCTGCATAAACAAATTTAATAAAATCCCATTTATCATACCGTTTTACATTAATATTATGTACATAGTTTTTAGTAGTTGATATCCCTGGAGGTGTGGACGCTTTGTGCTGTGTCACCACCAAGTTCTTCACGTGTAGAGTACAGGCCTGTCTCAGCTGCAGCAATGCTTCTGTATCTTGTATCCATCAGATTCCTAAACAACAATATATCTAAAGCCCATAATCCCTTCGAACACGGAATTAATCTTCACGGAAGACTCTGGAGATCATTAAAACAGTGCAGGGATACTTCTCTTCTGTAACTACAGCACTGCTAAAACAAGCGTTAATCCCTGAACAAACAGCTCTAATCCTGAGAACATGCGGAAACTGCACCCACTGCTAGGAGTAAATGAGCACATGCCATTGATCCACTATTGGTAAGAAAGAGCTATTAGTTGGGCATTCAGTTTTTTAACCCTGCTGGTGGATGCAATACTGCAGATTATGCTGATAAACTAAACATAGGCCTGTAATGTTAAGCAATTTTCATGACATTTAGTAGGGTGACTACCAGAGTGAAAGATCTAGGATAGCAAGTAGAAGAAAAAATATTATTAGAGTCCAGTCAATAGAGACAAAAATGTGCATATCCACTATTGTTATCATATATGGCTTGAATGTAGGCAAGTGATCTGTTTGAAATAACTTCAAATTGAATAGATCTGCTTGCTCAAGTTAAAGAGGTTGTCCACTACTTCTTCATTAATGACCAATCCTTAGGGTAGGTCATCAAGGTCTAATCGGCACCACCGCCAATCACCTATTATCAGAGTCGGCAGCGCCGGCCGGAAATACTCACTTTTGGAGCTGGCCGTCATCTTCTGTGGGCTCCGCAGAGTACTACACATCTGCCTTCTATTCAAATCAATATGAGGCAGATGTATAGTACCTTGTGGTGGCCACTATCAGTGTTGTGAATTCTGTTTTTGGGCTCCCTCTGGTGGTTACTGGTGGTACTGGCTGACTTTTGTCTTGCACCTGTTCCCATCAGGAAACTGGGAGTTTCCTATTTAGTCTGGCTTCTCAGTCATTCTAGTGCCGGCAATCAATGTTACCAGAGCACCTCTGTTGCTTGCTACCTGCTCCAAGTCTGCAACTCAGCTAAATTGGATCTTTGGCATTTTTTGTGTTTGTTTGTCCAGCATGCATTTATATTTCTCTTGCTGCTGGAAGCTCTAGTGATCTGAAATTACTACTCCGGTGTCATGAGTTGATAACGGAGTTAAAGTAATTTCAGGATGGCTGTTTAGGGTTTTGAGGTGACCGCGAAGTCCTCTTTTGTATTTTCTGCTATCTAGTCAGAGGGCCTCTCTTTGCTGAATCTATATTCATACTGCGTACGTGTTTTCCTCTTACCTAACCGTTATTATATGTGGGGGGCTACTATCACTTTTGGGGTTTCCCTGGAGGCAAGCCAGGTCTGTGTATTCCTCTACTAGGGGGTAACTAGATCTCTGGCTGGTGCGAGGTGTCTAGGGATAATCGTAGGCACACCCCCTGGCTACTATTAGTTGCGTGTTAGGTTCAGCGTCGCGGTCATCTGAGATTCCATCATTCCTAGAGCTAGTCCGTTTTTGCCTGAGTCCCTGCCATTGGGAACCATGACAGTATTGCCGGCCGCAAATGTATTAAAGGTATTGGCTGAAGAAAGAGAGAAAAGAAGAAGTTTCTGACACTTTTTTTTTTTTTTTTTTTACTCAGAAGTTCTGTCTAGCCATAATTGCAATCTGCTGCTTTTTTCTCTCCTCTTAACCCCTGAATGGCTCAGATCTCAGCTGTTGAGAAATGGATATCCAGAGTTTAGCTACAGGCCTGAGTGCTCTTGCTTCTAAGGTTCAAAATATCCAAGACTTTGTTATACATGCTCCTATGTCAGAACCCAAGATTCCTATACCTGAGTTCTTTTCTGGAGATAGATCTCGTTTTTTGAATTTTAAGCACAATTGTAAATTGTATCTTTCTCTGAGATCTCGCTCCGCTGGAGACCCCGCTCAGCAGGTTAAAATTGTGATTTCCTTGTTGCGGGGTGACCCCCAGAATTGGGCATTTGCATTGGCACCAGGGGATCCTGCGCTGCTCAATGTGGATGCGTTTTTTCTGGCGCTAGGGTTGCTCTATGAGGAACCTAATTTGGAGATTCAGGCTGAAAAGGCCTTGATAGCCCTCTCTCAAGGGCATGATGAAGCTGAAATATATTGTCAAAAATTTCGAAAATGGTCTGTGCTTACTCAGTGGAATGAGTGACCCTGGTGGCGAATTTCAGAGAAGGTCTCTCTGACGCCGTTAAAGATGTCATGGTGGGGTTTCCTACGCCCACAGGTCTGAATGAATCCATGACTATGGCTATTCAGATTGATCGGCGTTTATGGGAGCGCAAACCTGTGCACCATTTGGCGGTGTCTTCTGAGCAGACACCGGAGATTATGCTGCAGCGCCCCAGAGTCCTGGTCGTTGCAGTACTGTGGCTCCGCCACTATGGGGAGCTATGGTGCGTCCGATGGCACTGAAGGAGTTCATCTGATCAGGTATCACAGACACCAATACATTTCACAGCCGGGCCTCCGGGGGGAGCTAAGGGTGCTATTCATTAGGCCACTCCCCACCATAGTGGGTAAACTGGGGGTCAGGCAGGAAGTTAGATCAGAAAGCTGACTGGGTTGGAACCAGGCAACACCTTGTGGCAGAGGGTGTTGCAGGGGAAGATACAGTAGGGTCTCTGTCAGGGGTGGGATCCTGACAGAGGCTTGGCAACGAGAACGAACGTAATGGGACCGTGCCTGCTCCGGGTAGCGGCGGTGCCCAAGAAAGGATTAGAAGAGAGATAGATTGTGCTGAGTGAGAAACGGGATCACGCAAAGGAGAAATACCAGTAGGAGTCGTGCTGTAAGACCGAAGCAACATCCTACTGAGGCGCACTACCGGTGGCCGGAACGCCGAGGGAGTAGAATAACATTCAGCTTCAAGCAATACTCCAAACAGCAGCAGGGCAGTCAGTCTCAGGCGGGCTGTCTAACTCAAATCACCTATGAAGTCTTGGGAGGCAATTGCGGGAGAGGGGCGTCTCTAGGGTCCCGGAAGAACTCCAGGCCTACCCGTCAAACGGGTGCCGTTCCTACCCGAACCTCAGGGAGGGACGGAGGATTAGCAGAACATCATCTAATCGAGTTGTGAGGGAATATCAGAAACAGACACAACAGTTGTGGGGTACTTTCCGTAAGCACAGCAGGGAAGGACTACAACACATAGCGCTAGGGGGAAGGCACAGATTTCCTCCTGTGAAGAGAACTCTGGAAGTGCCATTGGACCGGCCGGACTTGCGCAGCCTGGTGAACCGTATTCTGGACTGAGGACTCAGAGATCTTCAGTAAAGAGGTAAAGAGACTGCAACCTGGTGTCCTCGTTATTTACCGCGACCTGCACCCCACAACTGCACCGTTACAACACCACTTATTGCACCGGACGTCCCCCACTGGCAGACAGGGCCACGGACCGGGTCTAGCCACCGTGACAACCCCAGGACTGAGACCCAGAGGCCCGGCTCCGGGTACCCCTCGGCCCTGCAGCGGTGTGGGGGCGCTCCAAACTTGGCGTCACGAACAGGATCTACTTAAGCCTGAAGAATCAGGTCATGTGTGCCTTGGAACTGTGATTTACTGTGCTTGGACTGTACTTTATTAGAAGGGCCGTGTATTGCCGCTTGCCGCCAGAAGTTCCCGCCAAAACCGCCGCCATTACAGCGCTAAGGAGAGCGCAGGAGAAGAAGAAGGGCGTGGAAGTGGGCGTGAACAAGCTGAAGAGCGCGAAAGACAATGGCCGCCCAGTCTAAATATCTCGGCCCCTTGAGGACGTGTCCGTCAGCAGCCGAGATCCGCCTCCTGATCCTCAATGGTGGGCAGAGACAGAGAAAACGGAACCGCCCACGAAGGAGAGAGCGGGAAAAGGACCAGGAAGAAGAAGCGAGCGACATGGAGGACGCCATGGCCAGCCGCCCGGAGCCGGAGTGTGGGGTCGGAGCCGAGGACTCCCCCAGCTACCCGGAGAGGCATCGCAGCCAGACCTCCACAGTTGACGCTGACCTCCTGCAGACCGGAGCGGACGAGCTGATCCACCAACCCCGGCGGATGCAGCTGAGCACTGAGGCCGGGTGGAAGAAGACCATCATCGGGAGCCTCGCCAGACGTCTGTCGGCAGCCTCGTCTGGTCCAGAGCAAGAAAGAAGTTCCAGCACTCCGAAGCCAGAATGCGAGGCCCTGCCGGAAAGCGAGGTACTGCAAGCAGAGATGACAGCGTTGCAGCACAAGGCCCTGCAACCAGCTCTACAGGCCGCAGTGGAGACGGAGCAGACCGGCACCGGAGGGACCGCATCTGAAGCAGGTATGAAGGACGACCCTGCCCTGACGACCGACACCACTCCAGCGACTGCTAGTGCCACAGCTGCTGACTCCGTTCCAGTGACTGATCTTGCAGCAGCCGCTACCTCTGCTGCAGCAAATGCCCCTACTCAAGCTGCACAGACCTCCATCGCTGCGCATGATTTAACTGTACATGAGAGACGGATTAACGGCGTGTGTCCAGCACTAGGTACAACCCTGGACTTCACCCTTCCCGGGCCAAGAGGGGTTAAGTGCCAGGTGCAGCCCTGGAAGCCGTTCAACTAAGCCTCGGAAACCTGAAACTGTAAATAGTTAACTGTTTATTTCCTTGCTGTTTTGCTGCTAAAACCCGTCCTGGGTTAACTCTTAAAGGGATCCCTTTGTTTACCCGGGATCCCTATTGCTTTTTATTTTTGCTTTCACTTTCATTTTTGCTTTTTTGTTCCACAATGTTATAAGAACTGCAGTAATCATGGACCGTGCATGATACAAACTCTTCCTTGTAAATAGTTTACACCTTCTTAAGGGTGTCTCCTACTGGTTTTACTTAAAGACTCTTTGCGAAGATACCATACCGGAGCTTTTGCTGAGTATGGACTGGTAGCTAGAGAACAAATGCTACCTCCTAAAGACTTGGTCCCCTCTTAAAGGGGATGTTCACGTGTTGCACTTAAAGAAATGGTATTGCTTTAAGACTGATAGATAGCAATGATGTTTGATAAGAGAAAATGATGATGCTTACATGTAAAAGTTATATGTATCCAACTGGTTAACTGTAAAGAAATGCTGATAAAGTTCCTTAGAAGAAAGATTGAGAGACAGAAGGAAGATGCAATAGGCCCATAGGGGTAGACAGAGTGTCCTGCATAGTCGGAAGTAAGAAAGTATTAATGAAGGTTGATGATCTAAGAAGATAGTTGATAATGTTGATAAGAAACTGGGGATAGAAGGTAAACCCTGAGTCCTCCATAGAAAGTTAAGAAGAGTTAAGCCCCCGTCTCACATAGCGAGATCGCTAGCGAGATCGCTGCTGAGTCACTAGTTTTGTGACGCAACAGCGACCTCCATAGCGATCTCGCTATGAGTGACACGTACCAGCGATCAGGCCCCTGCTGCGAGATCGCTGGTCGTGTCGGAATGGCCTGGACCTTTTTTTGGTCGTTGAGGCCCCGCTGACATCGCTGAATCGGTGTGTGTGACACCGATCCAGCGATGTCTTCACTGGTAACCAGGGTAAACATCGGGTTACTAAGCGCAGGGCCGCGCTTAGTAACCCGATGTTTACCCTGGTTACCAGCGTAAATGTAAAAAAAAACAAACAGTACATACTCGCCTTCTGATGTCCGTCAGGTCCCTTGCCGTCTGCTTCCTGCTCTCACTGACTGCCGGCCGTACAGTGAGAAGTGAGAGCACAGCAGTGACGTCACCGCTGCGCTCTGCTCTCACTGTACGGCCGGATCTCAGTCAGAGCAGGAAGCAGACGGCAAGGGACCTGGACACCGAAAGGCGAGTATGTAGTGTTTGTTTTTTTTGGTAACCAGGGTAAACATCGGGTTACTAAGCGCGGCCCTGCGCTTAGTAACCCGATGTTTACCCTGGTTACCCGGGTGCTGCAGGGGGACTTCGGCATCGTTGAAGACAGTTTCAACGATGCCGAAGTCGTTCCCCCGATCGTTGATCGCTGGAGAGAGCGGTCTGTGTGACAGCTCCCCAGCGACCACACAGCGACTTACCAACGATCACGGCCAGGTCGTATCGCTGCTCGTGATCGTTGGTAAATCGCTATGTGAGACGGGGCCTTTAATAATGTGCTACAGAGGACAGAAAGTGAACCCGTAGGGGTTAGGTAGTGAGTCCTCCTAGGAGCTATACGTAGATGGCTCAGTGCTTCTAAAACTGAAAGTATGTTATGTCCTATACTATGTATAGCAGTTGAAAAGGCAGTAGGTCCTGGCTGAACGGGACGGTCCTGTAATAGAAAGGAGAGGCAGTAGGTCTGGTGCCGATAGGACAGGCGGTCCTGCAGATTCAAAGAAGGAGAATGAAAAGTTGATATGCCTTATAATGTGATTATAGGAAGGTCTTTGGTAGACTTAGAGTGTGTGTCCTCTAAAGACAATGTTAATGTATTATGCCAATGTTTGCACTAAGTAGAATACCCGATTGGGTAACAGGAGTTATTTACAGCCTGTAATTTATAATGTTTTAATATTTAACCATGTTTTGTAACGTTCAAGTGTCCTCACCTCCCATAAAGGGAAGCTTGCTCAAGTATACATATTGTTATTTGCACTCAACAAAAAATAAATTGTATGTCTTTTTGCTAAACTTGTATTGTTGTTTTCTTCCCAGTCCCGGAGTACTGTGTTTAACCAGGGGGGAGTGCAGCGCCCCAGAGTCCTGGTCGTTGCAGTACTGTGGCTCCGCCACTATGGGGAGCTATGGTGCGTCCGATGGCACTGAAGGAGTTCATCTGATCAGGTATCACAGACACCAATACATTTCACAGCCGGGCCTCCGGGGGGAGCTAAGGGTGCTATTCATTAGGCCACTCCCCACCATAGTGGGTAAACTGGGGGTCAGGCAGGAAGTTAGATCAGAAAGCTGACTGGGTTGGAACCAGGCAACACCTTGTGGCAGAGGGTGTTGCAGGGGAAGATACAGTAGGGTCTCTGTCAGGGGTGGGATCCTGACAGAGGCTTGGCAACGAGAACGAACGTAACGGGACCGTGCCTGCTCCGGGTAGTGGCGGTGCCCAAGAAAGGATTAGAAGAGAGATAGATTGTGCTGAGTGAGAAACGGGATCACGCAAAGGAGAAATACCAGTAGGAGTCGTGCTGTAAGACCGAAGCAACATCCTACTGAGGCGCACTACCGGTGGCCGGAACGCCGAGGGAGTAGAATAACATTCAGCTTCAAGCAATACTCCAAACAGCGGCAGGGCAGTCAGTCTCAGGCGGGCTGTCTAACTCAAATCACCTATGAAGTCTTGGGAGGCAATTACGGGAGAGGGGCGTCTCTAGGGTCCCGGAAGAACTCCAGGCCTACCCGTCAAACGGGTGCCGTTCCTACCCGAACCTCAGGGAGGGACGGAGGATTAGCAGAACATCATCTAATCGAGTTGTGAGGGAACATCAGAAACAGACACAACAGTTGTGGGGTACTTTCCGTAAGCACAGCAGGGAAGGACTACAACACATAGCGCTAGGGGGAAGGCACAGATTTCCTCCTGTGAAGAGAACTCTGGAAGTGCCATTGGACCGGCCGGACTTGCGCAGCCTGGTGAACCGTATTCTGGACTGAGGACTCAGAGATCTTCAGTAAAGAGGTAAAGAGACTGCAACCTGGTGTCCTCGTTATTTACCACGACCTGCACCCCACAACTGCACCGTTACAACACCACTTATTGCACCGGACGTCCCCCACTGGCAGACAGGGCCACGGACCGGGTCTAGCCACCGTGACAACCCCAGGACTGAGACCCAGAGGCCCGGCTCCGGGTACCCCTCGGCCCTGCGGCGGTGTGGGGGCGCTCCAATGCAATGTGATAGAATTCTGTCCAGAAGTGAACGGCAGAATTATAGGCGTAAAAATGGGTTGTGCTTCTACTGTGGTGATTCTGCTCATGTTATATCAGCATGCTCTAAACGCACAAAAAAGGTTGATAAGTCTTTTGCAATTGGCACTTTACAGTCTAAGTTTATTTTGTCTGTAACTTTGATCTGTTCATTATCATCTATTACTGTGGATGCCTATGTGGATTCTGGCGCTTCCTTGAGTCTTATGGATTTGTCCTTTGCCAGACGCTGTGGGTTTAGCCTAGAGCCTTTGGAAGTTCCTATCCCTCTGAAGGGTATCGACTCCACACCATTGGCTAGGAATAAACCACAATACTGGACACAAGTGACTATGTGTATGACTCCTGACCATCGGGAGGTGATTCGCTTCCTTGTGTTGCATAACTTGCATGATGTCTTAGTGCTTGGATTGCCATGGTTGCAAACTCATAATCCAGTCCTTGACTGGAAAACAATGTCTGTGTTAAGCTGGGGATGTCAGGGGGCTCATGGGGAAGTACCTTTGGTTTCCATTGCTTCATCTACTCCCTCTGAAATTCCGGCATTTTTATCTGACTATTGTGATGTTTTTGAGGAGCCCAAACTTAGTTCTCTCCCCCCTCACAGGGATTGTGATTGTGCTATAGACTTGATTCCGGGCAGCAAGTTTCCCAAGGGTCGTTTGTTTAATCTGTCTGTGCCTGAGCATGCTGCTATGCGGGAGTATATTAAGGAGTCCTTGGAAAAGGGACATATCCGTCCATCCTCATCCCCTTTAGGAGCAGGTTTTTTTTTCGTGGGTAAAAAAGATGGCTCCCTGAGGCCCTGTATTGATTATCGCCTGTTGAATAAGATTACAGTCAAATACCAGTATCCTTTGCCACTATTGACTGATTTATTTGCTCGTATTAAAGGGGCAAAGTGGTTCTCTAAGATTGATCTTCGGGGTGCGTATAATTTGGTGCGGATTAAGCAGGGAGATGAGTGGAAAACTGCATTTAATACGCCCGAGGGCCATTTTGAGTATTTGGTAATGCCTTTTGGTCTTTCTAATGCTCCTTCAGTCTTTCAGTCCTTTATGCACGATATTTTCCGTAAATACCTGGATAAATTTATGATTGTGTATTTGGATGATATTTTGATTTTTTCAGATGACTGGGAGTCGCATGTTCAACAGGTTAGGAAGGTTTTTCAGGTTTTGCGGGCCAATTCTTTGTTTGTAAAGGGTTCAAAGTGTATTTTTGGGGTTCAGAAGATCTCCTTTTTGGGGTATATTTTTTCCCCTTCTTCTGTTGAGATGGATCCTGTCAAGGTTCGGGCTATTTGTGATTGGACGCAGCCTACTTCCCTGAAGAGTCTTCAGAAGTTCTTGGGCTTTGCTAATTTCTATCGTCGATTTATAACTGGGGTTTCAAGTGTTGCTAAACCTCTGACTGATTTGACTAAGAAGGGTGCTGATGTTGCCAATTGGTCCTCTGCGGCTGTGGAGGCCTTTCGGGAGCTTAAGCGCCGCTTTTCTTCCGCCCCTGTGTTGCGCCAGCCTGATGTTTCGCTCCCTTTTCAGGTCGAGGTTGATGCTTCCGAGATTGGAGCGGGGGCGGTTTTGTCGCAGAGAAGTCCCGATTGCTCAGTGATGAGACCATGTGCATTCTTCTCTCGAAAGTTTTCGCCCGCCGAGAGAAATTATGATGTCGGTAATCGGGAGCTCTTGGCTATGAAGTGGGCATTTGAGGAGTGGCGTCATTGGCTTGAGGGTGCTAGACATCAGGTGGTGGTCTTGACTGATCACAAGAATCTGATTTACCTTGAGTCTGCCAGGCGTCTGAATCCTAGACAGGCGCGCTGGTCGTTGTTTTTCTCCCGGTTTAATTTTATGGTTTCATACTTGCCGGGTTCAAAAAATGTGAAGGCAGATGTCCTTTCTAGGAGTTTTGAGCCTGACTCCTCTGGTGATTCTGAGCCTACGGGTATCCTTAAGGATGGGGTGATTTTGTCTGCTGTCTCCCCAGACTTGCGACGTACTTTGCAGGAGTTTCAGACTGATAGGCCTGATCGTTGTCCGCCTGGGAGACTGTTTGTTCCAGATGAATGGACCAGTAGAGTCATCTCAGAGGTTCATTCTTCTGTGTTGGCAGGTCACCCTGGAATTTTTGGTACCAGAGATTTGGTGGCCAGGTCCTTCTGGTGGCCTTCCCTGTCTCGGGATGTGTGTGCCTTTGTACAGTCTTGTGATGTTTGTGCTCGGGCCAAGCCTTGCTGTTCTCGGGCTAGTGGATTGTTGTTGTCCTTGCCTATTCCGAAGAGGCCGTGGACGCACATCTCTATGGACTTTATCTCGGACCTCCCGGTTTCTCAGAAAATGTCCATCATTTGGGTGGTGTGTGACCGTTTTTCTAAGATGGTTCATTTGGTACCCTTGCCCAAATTGCCTTCTTCATCTGAGTTGGTTCCTTTATTTTTTCAGAATGTGGTTCGTTTACATGGTATCCCGGAAAACATCGTTTCTGACAGGGGGTCTCAATTTGTGTCTAGGTTCTGGCGAGCGTTCTGTGCCAGGATGGGCATTGATTTGTCTTTTTCGTCTGCATTCCATCCTCAGACTAATGGCCAGACGGAGCGAACTAATCAGACCTTGGAGACTTATTTGAGGTGTTTTGTGTCTGCTGATCAGGATGATTGGGTCGCCTTTTTGCCGTTGGCAGAGTTTGCCCTCAATAATCGGGCCAGTTCTGCCACTCTGGTTTCTCCTTTCTTTTGCAATTCAGGGTTTCACCCTCGTTTTTCACCTGGCCAGGTGGAATCTTCGGATTGCCCTGGAGTGGACACGGTGGTGGATAGACTGCACCGGATTTGGAGTCATGTGGTGGACAATTTGAAGTTGTCTCAGGAGAAGACTCAGCAGTTTGCTAATCGTCATCGTCGTGTGGGTCATCATCTCCGCGTTGGGGACTTGGTGTGGTTATCTTCTCGTTTTGTCCCTATGAAGGTCTCTTCTCCTAAGTTTAAACCTCGGTTCATAGGTCCTTATAAGATTTTGGAGATTCTTAATCCTGTATCTTTTCGTTTGGACCTAACAGCATCTTTCACCATTCATAATGTCTTCCATCGGTCGTTGTTGCGGAGGTACGAGGTACCGGTTGTTCCTTCTGTTGAGCCTCCTGCTCCTGTGCTGGTGGAGGGTGAATTGGAGTATGTTGTGGAGAAGATTTTGGACTCTCGCGTTTCCAGACGGAGACTTCAATATTTGGTTAAATGGAAGGGATACGGTCAGGAGGATAATTCTTGGGTGACTGCCTCCGATGTTCATGCCTCTGATTTGGTTCGCGCCTTTCATAGGGCGCATCCAGATCGCCCTGGTGGTTCTCATGAGGGTTCGGTGCCCCCTCCTTAAGGGGGGGTACTGTTGTGAATTCTGTTTTTGGGCTCCCTCTGGTGGTTACTGGTGGTACTGGCTGACTTTTGTCTTGCACCTGTTCCCATCAGGAAACTGGGAGTTTCCTATTTAGTCTGGCTTCTCAGTCATTCTAGTGCCGGCAATCAATGTTACCAGAGCACCTCTGTTGCTTGCTACCTGCTCCAAGTCTGCAACTCAGCTAAGTTGGATCTTTGGCATTTTTTGTGTTTGTTTGTCCAGCATGCATTTATATTTCTCTTGCTGCTGGAAGCTCTAGTGATCTGAAATTACTACTCCGGTGTCATGAGTTGATAACGGAGTTAAAGTAATTTCAGGATGGCTGTTTAGGGTTTTGAGGTGACCGCAAAGTCCTCTTTTGTATTTTCTGCTATATAGTCAGAGGGCCTCTCTTTGCTGAATCTATATTCATACTGCGTACGTGTTTTCCTCTTACCTAACCGTTATTATATGTGGGGGGCTACTATCACTTTTGGGGTTTCCCTGGAGGCAAGCCAGGTCTGTGTATTCCTCTACTAGGGGGTAACTAGATCTCCGGCTGGTGCGAGGTGTCTAGGGATAATCGTAGGCACACCCCCTGGCTACTATTAGTTGCGTGTTAGGTTCAGCGTCGCGGTCATCTGAGATTCCATCATTCCTAGAGCTAGTCCGTTTTTGCCTGAGTCCCTGCCATTGGGAACCATGACATATCAGTAGATAGTAATCTGTAGCTGGTGCCGGCAGCGACACCGATAACAACTAGTTGGCAGGGATATCGGGTGTCAAACACTGGTCAATCAAACATTAATGACCTAACTTAAGGATAGGTAATCAGTGAAAAGGTAGTGGACAACCTCTTTATGATGTCTTAAACTGGCATGTAAGTGTTGGTGGCCAAGTGTTGGTTCGGCAAACAGTTACTATATCTCTCCCGACTCCTCCATATATGTGAATGCTGGGCAAGGCTGAGCAAAGGGATCGAGTGTTGAAATTCCATCTACCTGATCCTTCACTTTCCCAAAATCATCTGTCGGGGATAGTTTGGTAGCTACCCTACAAAGTAGATCGTTTGTTGGTCCCTCTCAAATCACAAGTGTAGCCGACTTTCATCAAAGCTGTGAGGGGGCCTTTAGACCTTGATGTTGCATCATCAAATAATCAAATTAGACCTGATCCTGACTTGGAATGAAAAGCACATGTTTGTTAAAGGGAATCGGTCAGATTATTCATGTTTTCCAAACCATAGGCAGCATGAATCACGGCCAAGCTGCATTATTGCTGTCAGTTATATTATTCTTTGAAATGCTGGAGTGTTTAAAATACTTGGAAGACCAAGCCGGGGAACATAGTTGTAGACCAGAGTAATCTGATGCCCCCATGGCCGGCTCTTCGCAGTGCTGCTACAGCTGACTGACAAATCTCTCTGTGTGTACCCACAAGGTAGAGACCAGTAAATCAAGTGCAGCAGCACTGGGAAGAGGCCGTTTGGGGCAGTTTAGGACTAGTTTGTTCTCCGGCTATGGTGGTACAAAGCTGGATCCCAAAGTATGATACCAAGTGGCAATCGTCTTGTCACCTGTAGTTTGGACAGCATGAAGCGCCTGACATGCTTTCTTTAAGTCTGGGATCATGTATATTTATAGAACATCTTCAAATACAGAGTGGCGCTCTATGGTCAAACATTTTAAGGATCACCGTACCCAGTAATGGTATCATAAATAATCCATGCATAACTTCAACTCTATGGGAATATTAGATTATTAGTTTTTGACACACAATGTTACGAGAATCCTATGTAGAAGGTATATGCCCTTAAGATGCCCCAGAAGTCTGTTTTTGAGGGAAACTAGGATTGGCATGGAGTTTATTAACAGGTTTGATAATTTTTCATCTGAGAACATTTATTATTATTATTTCCTACGTTCTATGGCGATAAACACACTCTTTTAGTTAATGGTGCATTCAGATAAGGCATTGAAAACCTAAACAAAAGAATTCACCTTTGACCATAAGGAATCTAAATTCAGTATAATCACCTATTCTGCTTCATAGTACAACATTTGTATTATTAAAACTTTTAAAACTCGCATGTCCTAAAATTGAGAAATTCTATTAAATTGATATACCCAAGGTAGACATTTACAACATCCATGGCTACTATAGAATTGAAAGGAAAAAAACACGGACTTACGTGTTCACATTTATATTCATTTTCTGCCTGGATTAGGTGGCCAGTGGCTGAGGATTACTATTTGGAAGCATATACTGTGGAAATGCAATAAATTATTAAGGTTGGATTATCCCTTTAAGTTTTTGACGTCATTTGGAGATGGAGGAATCTACAGCAGGTGATGGAGCCCCATTCTGTGACCCCAGGTAACAGGTAAGCTATAAAAAAGCATTTATTACAAATCTTTGTTAATATGGAATAAAAAGGAAATCAATGCTGATAGTGCATTCTACTTTTTCTCTCTCATCCCAGGCAGTATGAGCCAAGTTGTAGATAACACCATACATCTATTATGGATATCCGCAGTCTCCCATTGGTGCACTTTTTGTGCGTTTCATGGATGTCAGGTATCTCTAAGTATCCTAATTTATTTATTCTTTCACTAAAACTTGATGGAAGACCTAGAGGACTAGATGTCAAAGGTAAATATGGTTGTGTATGAGAAGATAAAGAATATAACCATCTGAAATAGCTGTTTTTAGCCCTAAACATTGACCTATGTTTGGATCCTTTGAGCTCTTTGTGATCAGCACAATGAAGAAATCCTTTAATTGTCTACACAGTTATTCAGGCACTTCCATATACAGTAGATGGCAGTGTTTATGACCAGGAAGGACTTCTGAGACCACCTTTTTTCTACATTTTTTTTACATCTTGGGATAAAAGTAAGGTGAAGGGATTTTCTGCTTAGGGTCCTCCTTTTTTGTCATTTCAAGGTGTGGAGTGTCACTACAAAGAGGCTTTATGTCTTGATTATTACAGGGCAGGGCCGGACTGGCCATCGGGCATTTCTGGCAAATGCCAGAAGGGTCGGTCCCTGTAGTGGGCCGCTCGATCTGTCGCCCCCTTCATGCTGTCAGCCGGCGTTCTGTTTTCTGCAGCCAGCACACTTCTAAAATCACTGCGGCCGCCACGCAGTAGACAGGATGAAGTTGGTGGCCGCGGTCTGATGGTCTGAACACCAGCTGTCATGAGGTAACAAAGACACGGGGCAGGGGGAGAGGCGCGCTCTGCTCTTCTGTGCTGCTGGGACCCTGCCACTTACTGCAGCCGGGGGTCAGGAGTCAGGACATCAGACGCCCACCTCCTCCTGTCCAGCCAGGCGGCATTGACAGAAAGGATTTACGAGCTGCCAGGGCCGGACTGGGACAAAAATTCAGCCCTGGCATTTGAAGGTACAAAGGCCCACTTGTCGTATGGTGGTTACACACTAAGGCTAAGTGGACACGTTCAGGATTTTTTGCGTTTTTTTTCATGTTTTTTCGCTATAAAAACGTGAAAAAACGCTCACATTAAGCATCCTATTAATTAGAATGCATTCCGCAATTTTTGTGCACATGCTGCGTTTTTTTCCAGAGCGGAAAAGCATTCCGGAAAAAACACAGCATGTTCATTATTTTGCGGAATCGCAGCGATTCTGCACACCTAGGAATGCATTGATCCTCTTTCTTTCTGCATGGAAGTAAGCGGATCATGTGCGGTTGGTACACAGGGTGGAGGAGAGGAGACTCTCCTCCATGGACTGAGCACCATATCCCTGTAAAAAAAAAAAAAAAAGAATTAAAATAAAAAATATTGATATACTTACCTTCCGGCGTCCCCTGGAGTCCTCCCGCCTCTCAACGGTGCACGCGGCGCCTTCCGTTCCCAGGGATGCTGTGTGCGAAGGACCTGGGATGACATTGCGGAGGTATCAGTGCACGCTTAGTGGAGATGGGATTTCATAAAATCCCATCCACTATGCTGTAACATCTGGCTGCTGCGGATAAGACACTGCATCAAATCCACAGCAAATACGCCAAGTGGAAACATACCCTCAGCCATCAGATTTCCTTTAAGATCCCACAGGTGCCATCTATGTCCCATGGTTGACTATTAGGGTATGTGTCAACGTTCAGGATTGCTTCAGGATTTGGTCAGGATTTTATGCAGGTAAAATCCTGACCAAATCTGCACCCGAGGTCACTGGCAGGTCACCTGCGTTGTCCTTGAATTTTTTTGTACAGCAGCTCCTATGGCATGCTGGGAGTATAGTTCACCACAGGAGTGGTGTTTTTTTGAGCCAGTGCCGTGAAAGAAGAGTAGACACAGCTTTTTTTTCTTAATTCTATTAGTGCTTGCCTCTTAGCTAGTTCCAGGTACAACTCCGGGCTTTCTGTGCTTCAGATACATGCACTCAGGGTAAAGTTATCAGCAGCTCGTAAATCCTTTCTGCCCCTGCCGCCTGGCTGGACAGGAGGAAGTGGGCGTCTGATGTCCTGACTCCTGACCCCTGGCTGCAGTAAGTGGCAGGGTCCCAGCAGCACAGAAGAGCAAAGCGCGCCTCTCCCCCTGCCCCGTGTCTTTGTTACCTCATGACAGCTGGTGTTCAGACCATCAGACCGCGGCCATCAATTTCATCCTGTCTACTGCGTGGCGGCCGCAGTGATTTTAGAAGTGTGCTGGCTGCAGAAAACAGAACGCCGGCTGACAGCATGAAGGGGGCGACAGATCAAGCGGCCCACTACAGGGACCGGCCCTTCTGGAATTTGCCAGAAATGCCCGATGGCCAGTCCGGCCCTGCGAGCTGCTGATAACTTTACCCTGAGTGCATGGAGCTGAAGCACAGAAAGCCCGGAGTTGTACCTGGAACTAGCTAAGAGGCAAGCACTAATAGAATTAAGAAAAAAAAGCTGTGTCTACTCTTCTTTCACGGCACTAGCTCAAAAAAACACCACTCCTGTGGTGAACTATACTCCCAGCATGCCATAGGAGCTGCTGTACATGATGGGAGTGATAGTTCTCGAAAGCAGGGAAAAGGCTATGTGCACATGTAGTTTTGATGGCTGCGGATTTTTCCGCAGCGGATTTCAGATGAAATCTGCAGGTAAAAGGCACTGCGTTTTACCTGCGGATTTACAGCGGATTTTGTGTGGATTCCACCTGCGGTTTTACACCTGCAGACTCCTATTATGGAGCAAGTGTAAACCGCAGCAGATTCCGCACAAAGCGTTGACATGCTGTGGAATGTAACCCGCAGCGTTTCTGTGCGCTTTTTTCTGCAGTATGGGCACAGCGGATTGCGTTTTCCATAAGTTTACATTGTACTGTAAATGCATGGAAACCTGCTGTGGATCCGCAGCAAAATCCACGACGTGTGCACATAGCCTAAGGGTATGTGTCCACGTTCAGGAAACGCTGAGTTTTTGACGCAGCGTTGAGCAGCATGCATAAAAAACGTAGCGTCCAGATATTACAGCATAGTGGAGGGGATTTCATGAAATCCTGTCTCCACTATGCAGTAAAAGACGCATGTGGCACACCCGAAAAAACTCACATGCGGCGCGTCTTTTAAGAACGCAGCATATCCTTACATTGCAGAAAAAACTCAAGGACAACGCAGGTGACCTGCCAGTGACCTCAGGTGCAGATTTGGTCAGGATTTTACCTGCATAAAATCCTGACCAAATCCTGAAGCAATCCTGAACGTGGACACATACCCTAATAGTCAACCATGGGACATAGATGGCACCTGTGGGATCTTAAAGGAAATCTGATGGCTGAGGGTATGTTTCCACTTGGCGTATTTGCTGTGGATTTGATGCAGTTTCTTATCCGCAGCAGCCAGATGTTACAGCATAGTGGATGGGATTTTATGAAATCCCATCTCCACTAAGCGTGCACTGATACCTCCACGACGTCATCCCAGGTCCTTCGCACACAGCATCCCTGGGAACGGAAGGCGCCGCGTGCACCGTTGAGAGGCGGGAGGACTCCGGGGGACGCTGGAAGGTAAGTATATCAATATTTTTTATTTTAATTCTTTTTTTTTTTTTTTTACAGGGATATGGTGCTCAGTCCATGGAGGAGAGTCTCCTCTCCTCCACCCTGGGTACCAACCGCACATGATCCGCTTACTTCCCGCGTGGTGGGCATAGCCCCATGCGGAAAGAAAGAGGATCAATGCATTCCTAGGTGTGCAGAATCCCCGCGATTCCGCAAAATAATGAACATGCTGCGTTTTTTTCCGGAATGCTTTTCCGCTCTGGAAAAAAACGCAGCATGTGCACAAAAATTGCGGAATGCATTCTAATTAATAGGATGCTTAATGTGAGCGTTTTTTCACGTTTTTATAGCGAAAAAACATGAAAAAACCGCGAAAAATCCTGAACGTGTGCACTTAGCCTTAGTGTGTAACCACCATACGACAAGTGGGCCTTTGTACCTTCAAATGCCAGGGCTGAATTTTTGTCCCAGTCCGGCCCTGTTACAGGGGTTTTCATGTTTTGACAAACCACTGTCTCTTGGCTGAGATTTGTTTTAAAAAACAAACTATGCTTTACTCACCTTTTCCATATCCAGTGCTGAGTCTCCACCTCTGCTCATGAAGTGTAATATTGCCTGCATTGCTCTGCAGCCAACAATTGAGCCTGTCCCCTCTGAATTGCAACTCATGCTGTGAGCTCAGGCAGAACTGTGGAGCTCAATTATTGGCTGCAGTGCTATCATAGTGGCATCAGCACTGCAGACAAAAGCTGACACGAAGAACAGGGGCCAAAAGCCATCCTCTCATGTAGTGCAGCCATCTTGTTCCCTTTGCAAAAAAGCAACCTCAAACTATGATGTTTTCCCCATCAAGCTTCACAGCTGGGATGGTGTTTTTGAGGTTGTACTCATTCTCCTTCTTCCTCCAAACACGGCAAGTGGAGTTGATACCAATAAGTTCTATTTTTATTTCATCTGACCACATGACCTTCTCCCATGCCTCCTCTGGATCATCCAGATGGTCATCGGTGAACTTTAAATGGGCCTGGATATGTGTTAGCGTGAGCAGGGGGACATTGCGTGCCCTGCAGGATTTTAATCCATTACAGCATAGTGTGTTACTAACGGTAATGTTTAAGACTGTGGTCCCAGCTCCCTTCAGGTCATTGACCAGATCCTCCCATGTAGTTCTGGGCTGATTCTTCTGACCTTTCCCAGAATCATCCTTACCCCATGAGTTGAGACCTTGCATGGAGCCACAGACCGAGGAAGATTGATTCATCTTGTATTTCTTCCATTTTCTAATAATTGCACCATCAGTTGTTGCCTTCTCACCAAGCTGCTTGCCTATTGTCCTGTAGCCCATCCCAGCCTTGTGCAGGTCTACAATTTAGTCCTAGGTGTTCTTAGCTCTTTGTTCTTGGCCATGGTGGAGAGGTTGGTGTTTTATTGATTGAGTATGTGGACAGGTGTCTTTTATACAGGTAACAAGTTCAAACAGGTGCAATTAATACAGGTAATGTGTGCAGAGTAGGAGGGATTCTTTAAAAAACTAACAGTTTTGTGAGAGCCAGAATTCTTGCTGGTTGGTAGGTGATCAAGTCCTTATTTCATGCAATAAAATGCAATTTAATTATTTAAAAATCATACAATGTGATATTCTGTTTTTTATTTTTAGATTTTGTCCCTCATTGTTGAAGTGTACCTATGATGCCAAATTCAGGCGACACTCATGAAGAAGACCCAACTTGGAGTTCAAACATTTACAAAAATTAAGGGCAGATAGCATGAAAAGTGGCATCAATTGACCCACAGTACAAATTTTATAATGGCACAGCAGTAGACAGGCATGGGTCATTTATGAGCCAGGATCTGGGTGAGCATTTGTAGCTTTGCTAAGCCTGCTGTGCTGAGTCCTGATACCTCATGAAACAGCTTAATCTGCTTTTCTGCTCAGCCACACTCAGGTGGCACAAATATCAGCTTTGTAAATTACTATTGTTTAAAAATGTTTAATGATTGTAACACAGGTAGTTGACTGAAAGTTTAACGCCGGTGTGTTTGTGCCTTGTTTCCCTGGCTTTACTCTGCATTTCTGTGCTCTTACCCTTTGCTCCTTTCCCCCTAATCAGCTGGGATACTGTTGACTGTTACCCTTATGGATGCTGTTCAGATCCCTGCTCTGCAGCATAGCCGTATATGTGTTGTGTCTTTGCTCCGCTGCATGACCATCCACGTGTGCGGTCCCTGGCTGCTGTTGTGGAAACTATCCGCGGGTTGCGAGGTGCTCTGCAGCTGGTGCATGACTTTCCACTTGTGTCTAGGCTTGAAGCCACTGCAAGGTGCCTTAAACCTCAGTTCCTGTGCTGGGTATGCTGTACTGGTTTCGGTCTGTGCTTAGGGTGTGCACGGCCACACCTTCCCTGCTTTTATTAGGGGCAGTTTGTGCACTTGAACTGCTGTCCCCAGCTTATTGCTGAGGGGCAGCTCCTATTTAAAGTTCCTCTTCCCTGTTGGGCATGGCCAGAGCTTATTAGGTTTCTTAACCTAGTCTTGTGTATTTGGTCCTCCATGTTGCTCCTGGTCTGCCTGGTCTTCAGCTCCTGTTCTGCCTGCTATCAGTTCTAGGAAAGCTGATGTCTTTGTCCCTGGACTCGTCCTGTCTATGTGCTGGTACTAAAGCCCTTGCCCTTGAATGTGGATTGCTGCTGTGTGATATTCCTGAAGTCCTTCTGTGTCTTGAACCATGTACCCAGTGACTGTGAGCTTCCTGTAACCTGTGTCTTGAGAATAAACTGAGCGGTCTACTATGCTGTGCTCAGCTTATCATGCGGTGCTAGCTCTTTCCAGCTTCGGTCCGATGCAGCGGTGCTTGCACCTTACCGCTTGAGTTCCTTTCTAGGTCGTGTCTGATGTCCGGAGTTTGGCAACCGCTTTCTGGTACCTGGAGCCTGATGACTGCTGCTCGATGTCCTGCCGGTGTCCGTGATGTCTTGCTGGTGTCCATAATGTCCTACCAGTGTCCATGATGTCCTGTTGGTGTCTCTGATGTCCTGCCGGTGTCTCTGATGTCCTGCCTGGGTCCTGATGTTCTCTGCCTGGAGCTGTGTCTGTTGTCCAGAGTCCAGATATCCTGTCTTTGTCCTAGAGGTCGAGCCTGTGTCCATATATGCAGTCCATGGTCCTGGTGGTCCAGCCGGTGTTTCAGAGTTGGTCCCACTCGTGTTCCTGGGTGGGCTCCTTCTCTGTGTTCCTGGGGAGTCTCCAGTCTTGTTTTCTGGTGACGGCTCTGCCTGTGTGTCCTGGGTGTGACCAGCCAATGTCCTGAGCTGCCATGTCAATGTTCCTGGTCCTGTGCTGTCTGTGTTTTGCCTGTGTCCCGATGTCCTGTCTGTGCACTGGGGTCCATCCTGTGATGACGTCTGTCTGAGGTTGGTGTCTGATGTTTTCCTGCTGTGCCAGTGCTATGCCTGAGGCCTGAGAGAGAGGTTCTCCTGAAATTCCCGTGCCAGATGACCCTGGACTGAATCAACCTGTGATGACCTCTTGCCATCGTGTGACGTCTGCTGTCCTGTGATGTTCACCCTTCCTTGATGTGCGGAATCGGGAGCCTAGCATTATGTCTGATGTTCTGTATCATGGCTTTATCTAAGTAAACTTTATGTTTCTTCATACCTGAAGTTGTACGGTGTCATCTAGTCCTGCATGTCACCACCTTGCCCACGTGCTCACCTGCCACAGACCCCGGTCGCTGCCCCTCCCTAGTCCGGGTAGGCCCGGGTCCCCCTCTGTGGTCCAGTGGGTCCATATTCCATTACCACCTGGGACACACGCCCCTCGTCGTCGTGGCCTGGCGTCGTGGGAGCGTATGCTATTTAAGCTAAGCCCCCTCCCATCCATACCGTGACAGAAAGTAAGTGCAGGTCTCCCTCTCACTGTTGAAGTGTACCTATGATGCCAAATTCAGGCAACATACATGTAAAAAATTCCACCTTGGAGACAAACATTTCCAAAAATTAGGGGCAAACTCCACTAAAGTGGCATCGATTTCACCTGAGTAGACATAGTATAATGGGGCTCTGACAGCGTTTCCACTACAGGCAACCCACTAGATGGATACCCAACTTGGAGTCTCCACATTTTAAAAAAATGTTAGTAACATCAGCAGCAGTAGCAGCAGCAGGCACAGAAGCCACAACAAAGGTGTCACAGACTGCAATAATGTGAGATCAATGCAGTATACTAAAAACTATACCTTTGCTTAGTCTGCCAAGTCTGCGACTGTGGTGCAAAAGTCACTGGAGATCCATGACTTGTTCATTTTGATGAAGTTAGGTGGTCAACAGTTTTAGGGGACAGCTGGATGCGCTTATTTATCAGAACACCACCAGCAGCGCCAAAGACACGTTCTGAGAAAATGCTGGCTGACAGTCATAACAAAACCTCCAAGGCGTGACAGGCGAACTCAGGCCACTTTGTTTTTAAAACAAAATTCACAAATTCTGAAAAAAGGAATTCACACAAATTGAGTCATAGTCCAGCTTTAACTTCAAACATAAAACTTTACTTGTTACTGTTGCAGCACATCCTTTTCAGTTACATTTATAGCAGTGGGTTTCATACAATCCACATTTCCCACTTTCCCTGCTTCTCCTCTTTCGGCCTCGAGTACGTGCCCGGGTCATACTGCCTTTTACAGTAACGCAGCATTCTCTCTGTCCAAACAAGCCGTTTTGCACCGGATCTGAGGGCATCAGCCCATGCAACAAGTTGCCACATTATGGAGCCACCTCTTCCTGCCCTGACAGCACAGTAAAATCCTCATGTGCCTCAGGGCGCGAACGTCTGGTGAAGAGGGTCTAGATTCTGATCGGACCCTACTGCGTTTGGCCCCAGTACGAACTGAAAAAAATTTTGTTCATTGGTGCAGATGCTTTCCTCCTCTTGAATTTGTGAATCTTTGGAGCAGACCTCTAATGCCTATGGAATAGAATGTGTGAACAGTTCTGTAGACTCGCCCATCTGTGGTTCCCCACAGTCAGTTGAGCGGGTGGAGAGTTGTCATGCAGAGTGAAACAAGGGTAATTGGGGTACCACCTTCGAGGATTCTACTGTGTGTGATGTTCAGGTGGAGGAAGAGGAGGAGAGGCCACTTGATGCAGTGCTTGACACCCACTGGAGCACATACTCTTTCTGGCCCTCATCATCAAGGCACAGATGAGGATATCCCGCAAGCTCCCTGTCTTGGGGTAACCCTGGTCTCTGATCTCTCCTTCAAAACACATATCTAAGCCCTATCCACTTCCTGCTGACACAGGAAGGGGATAGAACAGCTCAAAAATATTTCCTGGATCCATAAATTACTTAATCAAGAATCTGCAAAAACCCTAGTCCATGCACTAATCATCTCCCGCCTCGATTACTGCAACCTCTTGCTTTGAGGCCTCCCTTCTAACAGTCTCACACTCCTCCAATCTATCCTAAACTATTGTGCCCAATAAATCCAGCTATCCCCCCTCAATTTCCTGGCCTCTCCTCTGTCAATTCCATCACTGACTCTCCATTACCCAGAGACTCCAGTTCAAAACCCTAACAAAGTCATGCACAACCTGTCTCCTTCATACATCTGTGATCTAGTCTCCTGCTACTTACCCGCTACTGCTACCCAACCTCTGATCCTCACAAGATCTTCATCTCTATTCCCCTCTTGTCTCCTCTTACCACAATAGCGTTCAATATTTCTTCCTTGTATCCCCTCAACTCTGGAACTCTCTGACCCAACATATCAAACCCTCGTCTACCTTGGAAACCGTCAAAAGGAACCTGAAGAACCACCTCTTCTGACAAGCCTACAACTTACAGTAACCATTGTTCCACTATACAGCTGCATGACCAGCTCTACCCTCGCCTACTGTATCCACACCTATCCCCTATAGACTGTGAGCCCTCACGGGAAGGGTCATCTCTCCTCCTGTACCAGTCAATGACTTGTATTGTTTAAGATTATTGTACTTGTTTTTATTATGTATACCACTTTTTACATGTAAAGCTCCATGGAATAAATGGCGCTATAACTATAAACAATAATAATACGGCTGCCAAAGAAAGTGAGTCAAGTAGCCCATCCATTTCTACTCTGGGGAAAATGATGCCACATTAGTGGTGTGTAGAAATAATATTTTTAAATGTGGAGACTCAAACTTGGGTCTCTATCTGGTCTGTTGCCTGTAGTGGAAGGGGTATAAGGGGTATAAGAGGCCTGCACTTACTTTCTGTCAATTACCTATTTATCCTTAAATTTTTGTAATATTAGTGGTCTACCAAGCTGATATTTGTGCCACCTGAGTGTGGCTGAGCAAAAAAATTGTTTAAGCAGTTGAATGAGGTATCAGGGCTCCCAGAACAGCAGGCTTACCCTGGTCCATCACCCAACTCATCTTAATTTAAATTTAAATTCAAAGCTCTAAATGTTGGTCCAGACCATGATACCTTATGCATGACCGATGGCTGACTGCTGTTGTGCGATTCTAAAATTTCTACTCTGGGTGAATTGATCAGTCAACAAAACCAAAAACAACAAGGATCCCTAAAATGTAACTTTTATTAAACAATAATAAAAACTCTTTCCATAGCAATAAAGAAAATAATAATAAGGCAATAATTTATGTACCTAAAGAGCCCTAGGAAAGAACTACACTTAGTTCTACCTGGCAGTGAGGGTAGGCACCCTACTTTGCTGCGGTAGGCGCCCCCACTCAACGTCGACTCGCCCTCAAAAAAAGTTACATTTTAGGGATCCTTGTTGTTTTTGGTTTTGTAGTATTCTAGGTTCCTGATATATACGGTCTTTGGTCAGGTTTTGTGATTTATGCTATGGCTAGCTTTCTCTCGGGACCTTTGGACAATAAGAGGTGGCTTGATGACGCTAGGGAGGTCTTTTCGGACGTTGAGGGAACGGGGGGCTCGTCATCTATTCCCACTTTGAGGAATCTGTTTGCTGAGCTCCTTACGATTTACAGAAACAATATTAAATCCTGGTGGGAGGTACAGTCCTTAGATAACTATATTAAACATCGTATAGTACCACGAGGTCTCAGGATACATATTTTACCCGCCCCGAGATGTGCCTCCCCTACTCTACTTGGTAAGTGGGAGGAGGAATCAATATCGTCATCTCTGAGATTTATGCAGATACTGTTGGAAGAGGAGAAAAAAACGCTGGAGAGCTCTTCCTTAAAACTTAAAGAGCATATTGATTCCATTTTGAAGCATAAGGGTGACCCAGAGTTCAATAACAGAGAAGAGTCCCTTAAATTTGCAGTGGAGAAATTCCACTTGGAGATTAAGGAGAGGAAACATAAGCGGTTTATCAAAGACTGCGCTAAATTTAGGGAAAAAAGAGCTTATCCCTCTTTACAAGTCTCTCAAACACGTACCACTGATATATCATCATCTGATATTGACTCCTCTGATATTGACTCGGCACCTAGGGGTTATTCGGGAACACAGTTTACGAGATCTAAGAATCGTGGTAAGAGAGGTGGGCGGAGATGGCTAACTCAAAGACCAGAAAGGGGATATCAATCATCTGCCTCCTCATCTTCCTCTTTTTTAGAGGATCGGGGGGGGAGTATGTATCCTCTTCGGAGTCGGAATTCCAACAATCAACAGAAATGATCATGTCTGCAACAAACGACAGAAATCAGATCATTAATCTGTCGTCTTACTGTTTGAAGGATACCGAAAGACAGGTTTTGAGTAAAGGCCTTACATTTGTTCCCGCAATGAGATTTGATCCATTTACATGGATTAAGGATCTGGACCTCTTTACAAGGAAACTGAAATGGAGACGTTTTTTTCAAAAAAATGATCTACAGAGATGCCAACAATTGGGTATTTCTATGGACGATCTGACTGATTTGGATATACTTACTGAATTGAGTGAGGAAGGGGGGAGGACAGCTGGTGAGGGTCCGTTCTCAGATTTGAAGCCAATCAGTAAGCGGATGCCTCCGCAGAGTGATTATGGGAGTATCGAGATCTTCCAGAAACTAGTTACTGATGAGATTAACAACATCATTCCTGGCTTGGACCCCACTCACCCTAACCTAACAGTGGCCGAGAGGAAATCACTCAATGATTTGAAAAACAATAATGTGATTGTTATCAAACCGTCGGATAAAGGCGGAAATATTGTCATCCTGGGCCACTCACAATATGTTGATATGTGCAATTCTATCTTGTCAGACCGGTTATCATACGAGATTCTTAGAAATGACCCCACTGTAAGCTATGTCTCAGAACTGAGAGGCATTCTTAATCGGACTGTCGGATTAAAACTTATCTCAAACAGTGAGTATAACTTTTTGTTACCTAAGTTTCCAACTGTGGCAACCTTTTATGCACTCCCTAAGGTGCATAAGGGCACTAATCCCTTAAAAGGACGTCCCATAGTATCTGGGGTGGATGCACTCTCTCAGAATTCAAGCACCTACTTGGATAAGTTACTTAGGAACTTTGTGACTGCTTTACCCTCATACATCAGGGATACAAGTGACCTCCTAATCAAATTGGAGGGTATCTTGGTGGAACCTGATACTATAATCGCCTCCATTGATGTGGAGGCACTCTATAGTAGTATCCATCATCAGGACGGCCTAAGGGCTATAAAACATTTTCTGAGTAGTAGAGGCACCCAGTTTGCACCACATAATGCTTTTCTGATTGAGCTTCTCGAGTTCGTACTTCGACACAACTATTTTCTTTTCAACGGGAAGTACTACCACCAGCTCAGGGGCACAGCAATGGGGAGCCCTTGTGCCCCCACTTATGCTAACTTGCTCCTGGGCTGGTGGGAGGATATTTTTGTGTTCAGGGACGAGGATGACACATGGTGCCCCAGGATTATTTTCTGGGGTAGATATATTGATGACATCCTCGTCCTGTGGAGGGGTGATGCTGTCTCGTTTACTGACTTTGTGCAGTATCTGAACACCACATTGGAGGGTCTTTTTTTTTGCAATGATGCGTATGACGCCATTTCCGGGGGCCGCTCTGATTCAGCGTGCTCCTTCACTTCCACGTGCATTTATAGGTGAACATAGGGTGAGTTCACAATAGCCTCTATCTCTACTATAGCCACTGAACCTCTGATGAACCCCCGTTACATAAATGGGGGGGAAACGCGTCGGGTAATACTTGGGGAGATGGATGTCCAGCATTTGATGTGACATTGGAATTTCTTCAGCGGTGCATAAAATCTTCGGGAAGCCTGCAGATGAGTATTAATGCTATGATATCTATTCTATGGCAATGGCGATGATTATGTCTCCATCTGGGAAGCATTGTCTTTCTGGTAGATCCCAGGCTTGAGTGACATACTGGATTTATCTGTGTATTATGTATGTTTGAGCAGTACTACAGTTATCTGCTGCTCTACGTCTATGTCACTAGCACGTGCTGATTGTTACTAATATTATATATTGCTGGTCTCATCCAGTCTTGGTTTCCGTTGCTTTAGGAGTGGATATTCTTATTGATATGTGTGGTATTTTATTACTGCTATTGTGATGTCCTCATATGATTAAGACATCTACAATTTTTACACTCCTTTATCCTGGAAACTGAATATTTGGGACATCTTGAACAATATTGTCATTAATACATCTTATTCACCCATTGCCTTTTTTTGGGGGTAATAAGGATATATCTTGTCTCGTCATAGATGCCCAATGTATAAACAAATGATCCCTGTGTGGATTAGTCTGACTTTTTTTCACTTTTTTTGTTTCCTGTTTTGTATTTTTGGGTTTTTGGGTGTTTGTGGGACATTTCTTTATTCTTTCCCGATTTTAGGGACTCTGTAGGGTCCTTAGGATTAGTCGACGGCGAGTGGGGGCGCCTACCGCCTCACATTAGGGTGTCTACCCCCACTGCTAGGTAGGGCCTCTTTATAGGGTTCTTTTAGGGCTCTTTTAGGGTTCCATAATTAGGGAATCCTAGGGATTTTTTTGAGGGCGAGTCGACGTTGAGTGGGGGCGCCTACCGCAGCAAAGTAGGGTGCCTACCCCCACTGCCAGGTAGAACTAAGTGTAGTTCTTCCCTAGGGCTCTTTAGATACATAAATTATTGCCTTATTATTATTTTCTTTATTGCTATGGAAAGAGTTTTTATTATTGTTTAATAAAAGTTACATTTTAGGGATCCTTGTTGTTTTTGGTTTTGTAGTCTTCTAGGTTCCTGATATATACGGTCTTTGGTCAGGTTTTGAATTGATCAGTCAACTACCTGTGTTACTATCCTTAAATTGTTCTAACATTAGTGGTCTGCCAAGCTGATATTTGTGACACGTGAGCATGGCTTAGCAAAAAAAAACAGTTTGAGCTGTTGCATGAGGTATCGGTCACCCAACAAAGCAGACATGCATCGGTCCATCACCCACCTCATCTTAATTTAAACTTAAATTCAAAGCTGGAGAAGCTGGCCCAGACCCTAATACCTCATGCATGGCCCATGGCTGACTGCTGCTGTGCCATTATCAAATTTGTACTGTGGGTCAATTGACACCACTTTTCCCGGGGTCTGCCCCTAATTTTTGGAAATATTTGGACTCCAAGTTGGGACTTCTACATGTGTGTTGCCTGGATTTGGCAGGGCTATTAGAGCACCAGGCCTACACCTATCACTCATCCACCTGTTGCTGATAAATGTTTAAGCTACAAATGCTAGTTCAAGCCCTGTCCCATGCATCCATGCTGCACAACTATACTATTTGTATTCTGTGTCAATTGATGCCCCTTTTCCAGGTGTCTGCCACTAATTTGATCTGCTCTGACAGCTTTTTGTCCCCCTGAAGGTGTTGTCTATGTGTTTGGTTTTGCTTCCTATTGAAGCCAATGGGGTTTGGATATGGTTGACGAACTATTGGTCGAACTTGTTCAGCGAACATTGGGACGTTCACCAATTCGAACTGAACCATGAAAGGTTCACTCATCTCTACATGTATGTTCTTTTTTGGAGGCTTTTTCCTGGCTATGGCATGCTACTATATATACATATTTTTTTAAGGACACAATTTTCACAAACATGCAACTATTCCGATGTATTTAAAAATTAACGTCAATGGCAAGTAATCAAAAAGGCAAATAAATTAGTTTCATTATCAAGGCTTCATTGATGGTCACCTGTATTGGAAGCATCTGAACTGCCATGAAAGTTTACGAGGCACTGCAATTATTTAAAGTTATTTAAAGTTGTAGCGGCTACCGCTGAGCACTGCTCCAAAGTCTGCATACTCGTTTAATTATTCAGTTCCATTGCCGTCTTCTCTCTACCAATAAAAAAGGATTAATCGGTTTCATGCTTCCATGTTATTGCTGTGTGATGTCGCTAATCCCCTGGATGGCAGAGGTTTCAGCAATGTAATGCTTTGCCCCTCTTGTGGAAAAGGGTTAAGGATGTGAAAAAAATGATAGGTGTTGAAAATAAAATTACAGTATATAAATAAGCATGAAAATGGTGGTATCGCAAGCTGGCAGAAGGCCCAACAAGCAATTCTTTTTCCTATTCACAACAATAAATAAATAAAACATATTAATGATCTCAGCTCGAGAAGGAAATTGACCGATCTCACAGGGGAATCTAATAGGTATTTAAGACATTTGTGTGGGGCGTGATTGTACCTACTTGATTTCCTCTAATATCAGTCTTGGCTTTAATGGTAAGGAAGAGCTAGACTCATTAGCTCTCTGCAGAAAGAGAACAGTCGGTAATCAGGAAGTCTCACGTCACGGATGCTTCAGACTTAGCAAAGGAAAAAGCAAATCCAATTTCTTATTAATGTATTTTTATTTATTTTTTTAAAATTCTTGCAGGAATATTCTCCTTACTGTGCAGCTGGGAGACTAAGATATAATAATCCCACATGAGCTCATTCATAAGGAACTACATCACAGAGATACAGTAGGATAGTTAGGTTACAAGCAGCTTGTGTACCTGTAATATCAATGAATATAGATCAGCCTTCAAGAGCAAGAACCAGCATGATAGTAGAGTTATCGAGAGTTAAAAGATTGTGGCCGTGTGCCTTAGAGCGGATATAGAAGAAGACATTGTTAGACTAGAGCAAGGATCATAGCAATAAAATACATAATAGGGTTGGTTGGAGGTTTGACCTCTCAATTATTGTCCTTCATCATTACGTCTGAGGCCAACAGTCCCAAGAGGACTCACCCTTCCAAGATGCATATCTCCAGCTCCTTAATCCTCCATAGATAAAAGATAATAGTCTGTGCATAGAGTACTATGCTCTAGATCGAGCAAACATTCAAAAACTGGGACCTCAATGGTATGCCATTCATTTTTTCATGAGGTGTGCAATATCAAGGTGGATTAAGCTGCTTGAAGAAAATCGGCAAACCAGGAATTGAAGCTCGAGTAGGGTATTTTGCATATTTCCAGTGCATTCTAGGAAGAATGAAGACACTCCAAAAATCAGAAGGTATTCTTGGTGCTGGATCGAGCTGCTTGAAGGAAATCGTCAAACCTCACCCCTGATGGACTGCAAATCTTTTGCACAATTCAGCAACAATTCATTTTGTTCAACATCGAGAAGGAGATTACCCACATGGTGTGCTGCAATGTGTGCTACATGTTTACAGACTTGATAGAAACATGGAAAGCATGTATGGCTTCTAACAGGATGAATCCACATGGTGCCATATGTAGAAGCCAAATGGAGAAAATGTGCAGAACACACCAAGATTAATATATTACCACTAGTGTTGAACGATACCGTCCGATACTTGAAAGTATCGGTATCGGAAAGTATCGGCCGATACCGGCAAAGTATCGGATCCAATCCGATACCGATACCCGATACCAATACAAGTCAATGGGACTCAAGTATCGGACGGTATTCCTGATGGTTCTCAGGGTCTGAAGGAGAGGAAACTCTCCCTCAGGCCCGGGGAACCATATTAATGTGTAAAATAAAGAGTTAAAATAAAAAATATTGCTATACTCACCTCTCCGACGCAGCCTGAACCTCAGCGAGGGAACCGGCAGCGTTGTTTGCTTAAAATTCGCGCTTTTCTTTCCTTACGTGAAGTCCCGGCTTGTGATTGGTCGCGTGCCGCCCATGTGACCGCAACGCAACAAATCACAGCAAGCCGTGACGTAATTTCAGGTCATTCAGTATTTTAAAATTACGCTCCGGCTTTGTGATTGGTTGCGTCGCAGTCACATGGGCGACGCAACCAATCACAGCAAGCCGTGACGTAATTTCAGGTCCTTAAGGATTTTAAAATTACGTCCCGGCTTTGTGATTGGTTGCGTCGCAGTCACATGGGCGACGCAACCAATCACAAGCCGTGATGTCACGGGAGGCTGGACATGCGCACATTTTAAAATGCGCGCGAGTCCAGCCTCCCGTGACGTCCCGGCTTGTGATTGGTTGCGTCGCTGTCAACCAATCACAAGCCGGGAGGCTGGACAAGCGCGCATTTTAAAATGCGCGCGAGTCCAGCCTCCCGTGACGTCCCGGCTTGTGATTGGTTGCGTCGCCCATGTGACTGCGACGCAACCAATCACAAAGCCGGGACGTAATTTTAAAATTCTTAAGGACCTGAAATTACGTCACGGCTTGCTGTGATTGGTTGCGTTGCGGTCACATGGGCAGCACGCGACCAATCACAAGCCGGGACCTCGAGTAAGGAAAGAAAAGCGTGAATTTTAAACAAAGAACGCTGCCGCTTCCCTCGGTAAGGTGCAGGCTGCGTCGGAGAGGTGAGTATAGCAATATTTTTTATTTTAATTCACTCTTTTACACATTTTTACATTAATGTTGTTTCGATACCGATACCCGATACCACAAAAGTATCGGATCTCGGTATCGGAATTCCGATACAGCAAATATCGGCCGATACCCGATACTTGCGGTATCGGAATGCTCAACACTAATTACCACAGAAAAATGATGTACTAGTCTCAAAATAAGTATAAATAACAACTTTATTGATATGCAAAGTATAAACAGGCCAAACAGTGACAATGAAGGGTTAAAACCGGCCCTCAATCCATAGTTGCATGTAAGGGGAACAGAGCGGCACCCATAGTCCAGACAGTATAATGAAATATGGAACCCATACACAGTCCACCATAACCAACTGTTCCTATATGTACACAATAACCCAACAGTGGGGATACAAGAAAGGGTAGGACTTATAAAGCATGGGAGCCGAACACATACCAGATAGTATTAAGTGCTGGACAGGCGCTGCGGTGTCCACCTCCTTCCGACGCGCGTTTCGGATGTCCCTTCCTCAAGGGAGTCATACCCATGATGAAAACCCCTGTCCTTATGTGCTACAACTGCCGGAAATCCATCTGCCCCGAAGTCCGCCCACCACGCCGATACACATGGGCCCATGCGATCAGCCGCGGGGAGACGGCAGGAAGAGGCGGAGAACCGGCAGTATGCATACTGCGCATGACCAGAAATATCATAGCGGCCATCTTGGTGGAGGTATAGAACACCCATGTAACAGGACGCTTATCTATAGCGCATGAATCCATGCGCAGAAGGTAAACACAGTCTGCAAGGTGATGGAATGCCAAGAATAGTAATCTATATATATATAGAAAAGCATCCCACAAAAACCTCAAATGGAAAATATTAATAATCTATATATACACACACGGGCAATACAATACACCTAGAGACAATATAAGAGAAGAAAACCACGGTCAATATAGAAAATATAGCACAAAGGGAAAAATATATGTAGTGTAATAGCATGCAGACCCAACAACAAAACATGGACAAAATTGAAAAATAAAAATAAATATAAAACAAATATACTACACAAAACAAAATCATATAAAACAATATAAGACCAATAATTATAACCCAAACAAAACAAAACAAAAAACATAATAGTATACCCAACAACCCTCCACAGTACAAAATAACAATACAAAATAATAACACATAAAGACCATAACGACGATTGCTGAAGAAGAAATATGACTGCATGGTTAAAGATGTTAGATGGTATCCACACTGCATATTCACATGGAGAATAATCATCACAGACTTAAATCTAAAATGGCATAAAAAGGTAATTAAAACCAAACATTAACAATAAAAGCAAGCACGACCGAACGCTCGATTCCGATGTACCGCAGCCAGCAGCTCAGAGGAAGGGGGCAAAAGAAAGCCCCTCATTAAGCCCAAAGGGGTGTACAGTATTGAATTGCCAGATCCATCTGGTCTCCAATCTACCCAATCTTTTAGTAAGGCTACCCCTCTGATGTTAATTTTAAGGGCATCAATCCCTTTAACTTTCAGGGAGGTGCCATCACACTTATGAAACTCTTTAAAATGGTGGGGCAGAGTTTTCAGGGTAGATATATCCGTGTAGCCAAGTGCCGCCTCAATACCCAATACATGTTCTCTTATACGGACCTTTAGCTGACGTGTTGTTAACCCCACATATATTAATCCACACGGGCATGTGGCATGATATATCACATACCTCGTGGTACAGGTGATCCGCTGTCTGATTTTATATTGTTTGGTATTATCAAAATTCGAGAACTCATTGCATCTCACAACATTAGGGCAGGCGACACAATCACCACATAGATAACACCCCATGCCCCTAGGGAAACTATCAAGAAACGTAGTTGCCCCGCCACTTGAGTAGTGACTGGAGACCAGATAGTCCCTCAGATTTATAGCTCGCCGAAACGCTAGGGATGGTCTCTCAGGGAGCAATTTTGCAATATTTGGATCGACCCGTAAGATCGGCCAAGCCCTTTGGAGGATAGACCTAACCCTATCTGATTGGGAACTGAAGGTAGTGATAAATCTTAATTTAGAGGAATCATCAGAATTAGATCGAGATGCATTGCCAAAGAGGAGATTGTGCCGTGTGGCGTGTTTGGCACGGTTAAGTGCCCAATTGATGGATCTATTGCTGTACCCGCAGATTTTAAACCGCTCCCTTAAATCCTCTGCCCGAATAAGGAAGTCCACCTCCGAAGAGCATATTCGACGGAGACGGAGAAATTGCCCCACAGGTAGAGAATTGATCATGTGGCGTGGATGGCCAGAGGAGGCATGCAAAAGTGTATTTGTAGAAGTTTCTTTCCTATAGATGTCTGTCTGTAGGGTACCGGTAGGGTCTCTCCTTATCGTCACATCAAGAAAATCCAAAGATTCGCCACTATATACAAATGTAAGATGGATATTGAGATCATTGTCATTAAGGGTATGGATCAACTGCTCAAGATCGACTGGAGTGCCCTGCCACATGAAGAAGATATCGTCTATGTACCTCGTCCAAAATGGGACATGGTCAATCGACCCCAATTCATCAGTCAGGAAGAGTTCCCTCTCCCAGAGCCCCAGGAAAAGACCGGCATAGGCGGGCGCAAAGGCCACCCCCATGGCGGTCCCCTGGAGCTGCAGGTAGAAGTTGCCCTTAAACACAAAAAAGTTGTGTGTGAGGGTGAACTCTAGAAGCTCCAGCAGAAGGTCCCTGAATCCAATCGATAAGGATGAAGTGGTAAGGAAAAACCGAACTGCAGATATTCCATCCTTGTGTCTAATATTAGTATACAGGGATTCCACATCTGCTGAAACAAATAGAGTATCAATCTCAATTTGCAGTCCATCGATCCTGCGCAGAAGATCACCCATATCCTTGAGGAAGGAAGGGAGGCCCGAGACAAGGGGTTGAAGATGGTAATCAATCCACTTATTAATGTTCTCCAAAAAGTTACCCCTACCCGCACACATTAGGAAAAAAGTATTTTAATATTCTTCATTTAACCATACTTACCATATTTCAGCGCCTGCAAAAAATGTAAAATAATAAACAGTATACTACCTGTCCGCCATAGCCCAATTAATAACGAGTGTCCCACGACGATCTCCCCTATAGAACAGTGACATCGGGTGATATCACTGCTCTATAGAACCCTCAGTGATACACTGACAGGAGACAATGGCTCCTGCAGTGCATCACTGAGGTTACTATAGTTCAAAGTCTCACTTTATGGCAATCACTGCGTCTCACACAGCAATGCCAAAAGTGAAACTAGGGACTATTTTTTTACAGCGGTGGAGGAATACAGTGCGAAAGGATACCTTCCTCCCATCATTGTGTTCCTAGAGCCCCTGGAGAGCGGTTGCATCAGCTGATGCCGCAGTTCTCCACGGGAGATCATCGTGGGACACTCGTGGATTTCTGAGGATCAGGGAGTATATTGGTTGTTTGTTATTTTAATATTTTTTGCAGATGACACTGGCTTCGGGGAACAAAGTGACAAGTAATGGTGAGTATGTACTCTATGTTATATGTACTGTATGTCTGTATGTATGTATTGTATGTAATGTATGAATGTATTGTACGTATGTATGTATGTATGTATGTATGTGGTATGTATGCTGTATGTATGTAGTATGTATGTATGTATGTAGTATGTATGTAGTATGTATGTATGTAGAATGTATGTATGTAGTATGTACTGTATGTAGTATGTATGTAGTATGTAGTATGTATGTAGTATGTATGTAGCATGTAGTATGTATGTATGTAGTATGTATGTAGTATGTATGTTTTTTTTTAAATTCAACAAATTAGCCGGATGATGGGACTACTACTGTCCCATCATTGGCTAATGTGTCAATCACTGTCACTGTAGCAGGCATTGTCTGATGGGACTTGTACTCCCATCGGACGATGCCTGCACAAATGCACAGACCCCCAGCAGCCCGCACAGACCCCCAGCAGGCACGCACAGACCCCCTGCAGCCTGCACAGAGCCCTGCCAGGCACGCACAGACCCCAGCAGCCCGCACAGAGCCCCGGCAGGCCGCACAGAGCCCCGGCAGGCACACACAGACCCCCGGCAGCCCACACAGAGCCCCGGCAGGATGCACAGAGCCCCAGCAGGCCCGCTCAGAGCCCCGGCAGCCCGCTCAGAGCCCCAGCAGCCTGTGCAGACCCCCGAGAGGCCCGAACAGATCCCCGGCAGGCCCGCACAGACTCCCGCCTGCACACACAGACGCGCACAGTGTCCACCCACGCACCGCCCACACTCTTCCCCCCTCTGGAAAAGCATGTAGAAGGACAGAAAGGGCTTATTTACATTCCGATATTTGTGTCCTATTGACTTGCATTGGTATCGGGTATCGGTATCGGCGATATCCGATATTTTTTGGATATCGGCCGATCGAATCCGATACCGATACTTCTGGATATCGGAAGGTATCGCTCAACACTACTCATAAGCCTTTTGAAGGGAGAAAAAGAAGTGCTGTGGTGAAGTACAGGAGAGTGGTTTCGTGGGAAATTACGTGCTAAGAGGAACAGAAGATGCTATTTGCCGACCGGATATCCACTCACAAGAAGTGTGCTGTCTTCAAGGTGCCCAAATCAAAGTTGTGTCTATTAGGATATCAAAACTCTTCAGTGCTGCAAAAGACTACCCATGCCTACTAATGCACGTAGGAATTAATGACAGAGCAAAAAAGAACCTGCAAACTGTATGTACAGACTTTGAAGACATAGGCCAGAAAATGAAGGAACTTAGAGTGCAGGTCTTCTTCTCATCCATCCTCCCAGTGGACGGACATGGAACAAGGAGATTGAACAGAATTCTACAGGTGAACAACTGGCTTTTGGGTTTCTTGACCATGGAATGAATTATGTATATGATGTGTTATGAGCTGGTGGTTTAGGAGCAACATGGGACGTGCTCTGGAGGAGGTGGTACCTGTACTGACTGCAGTTCCTGAGCTTAACACAACACTAGAAGTAGCCGTGGGATGTTCCTGTCACTCCCTAGACACCTCATCACAGCCGGAGGACTAACTACCCCTAAAGATAGAAACAGGAAAGCTATCTTGCCTCAGAGAAAATCCCCAAAGGATAGGACAGCCCCCACAAATATTGACTGTGAGTGGAGAGGGAAATGACATACGCAGAATGAAACCAGGATGTAGCAAAGGAGGCCAGTCTAGCTAGATAGATAGAACAGGACAGAATACTGTGCGGTCAGTATTAAAAACTAGAAAAATCCACCACAGAGTTTACAAAAATCTCCACACCTGACTAAAGGTGTGGAGGGTAAATCTGCTTCCCAGAGCTTCCAGCTTAACTGAATAAATCCATAATGACAAGCTGGACTAGAAAAACATAGAAAGTGCAGAAAGATTAAGTCCACAACAAGTGGACTGCAAAAGAACAAAGCAAGGACTTATCTTTGCTGAACTGGTCAGAATATCAGGGAAATCCAAGCAGAGATGTGAATCCAACCAGGAACCATTGACAACTGGCACAGGCTGAAGGATAGAACCAGGCTAAATAGCCGAGCCAGAAAGACAATCAGTGGAAGCAGCTGCTGACTACTAAATCCAAGGAGCAGCAGTACCACTTAAAACCACCGGAGGGAGCCCAAGAGCAGAACTCACAAAAGTGCCACTTACAACCACCGGAGGGAGCCCAAGAGCGGAATTCACAACAGTAACCCCCCTTGAGGAGGGGTCACCGAACCCTCACCAGAGCCCCCAGGCCAATCAGGACGAGCCAAGTGAAAAGCACGAACCAAATCGGCGGCATGGACATCGGAGGCAACAACCCAAGAATTATCCTCCTGGCCATAACCCTTCCACTTGACAAGATACTGAAGCCTCCGCCTCGAAAAACGAGAATCCAAAATTTTCTCCACCACATATTCCAACTCCCCATCAACCAACACTGGGGCAGGAGGATCAACAGAGGGAACAACGGGCACCACATATCTCCGCAACAAAGATCTATGGAAAACATTATGGATGGCAAAAGAGGCTGGAAGGGCCAAACAAAAAGATACCGGATTGATAATCTCAGAAATCTTATAAGGACCAATAAACCGAGGCTTGAACTTAGGGGAAGAAACCTTCATAGGAACATGACGAGAAGATAACCAGACTAAATCCCCCACCCGAAGCCGGGGACCAACACACTGACGGCGGTTAGCAAAACGTTGAGCCTTTTCCTGAGACAACGTCAAATTGTCTACCACATGAGTCCAAATCTGCGGTAACCTGTCCATTACAGAATCCACACCAGGACAATCAGAAGGCTCAACCTGCCCCGAAGAAAAACGAGGATGAAAACCAAAATTACAAAAGAAAGGCGAAACCAAAGTAGCTGAACTAGCCCGATTATTAAGGGCAAACTCGGCCAACGGCAAGAAAGCAACCCAATCATCCTGGTCAGCAGACACAAAGCATCTCAAATAGGTTTCCAAGGTCTGATTAGTTCGCTCAGTTTGGCCATTTGTCTGAGGATGAAACGCCGAAGAAAAAGACAAATCAATGCCCATCGTAGCACAAAAGGCCCGCCAAAACCTAGAAACAAACTGGGAACCCCTGTCAGACACAATATTCTCCGGAATGCCATGCAAACGAACCACATGCTGAAAAAACAATGGAACCAAATCAGAGGAGGAAGGCAATTTAGGCAAAGGTACCATATGGACCATTTTAGAGAACCGGTCACAAACCACCCAGATAACAGACATCTTCTGGGAAACAGGAAGATCTGAAATAAAATCCATGGAAATATGCGTCCAGGGCCTCTCAGGGACCGGCAAAGGCAAAAGCATCCCACTAGCGCGGGAACAGCAAGGCTTGGCCTGGGCACAAGTCCCACAGGACTGCACAAAAGAACGCACATCCCGCGACAAGGAAGGCCACCAAAAGAACCTAGCAACCAAATCTCTGGTACCAAAAATCCCAGGATGACCAGCCAACACCGAACAATGAACCTCAGAAATTACCATACTTGTCCATCTCTCAGGAACAAACAGCTTCCCCACAGGACAGCGGTCAGGTTTATCAGCCTGAAATTCCTGAAGCACCCACCATACATCAGGGGAGATGGCAGAAAGAATCACCCCTTCCTTAAGAATGCCAACCGGCTCAAGGACTCCAGGAGAATCAGGCAAAAAACTCCTAGAGAGGGCATCAGCCTTAACATTCTTAGATCCCGGAAGATACGAGACCACAAAATCTAAACGGGAGAAAAACAGGGACCATTGAGCCTGTCTAGGGTTCAGCCGCTTGGCCGACTCGAGGTAAATCAGATTCTTATGATCGGTCAAGACCACAACGCGGTGCTTGGCTCCCTCAAGCCAATGTCGCCACTCCTCAAATGCCCACTTCATGGCCAACAACTCCCGATTGCCGACATCATAATTGCGTTCTGCAGGCGAAAACTTTCTGGAAAAAAAGGCACACGGTTTCATCAAAGAACCATCAGAACTCCTCTGAGACAAAACGGCCCCTGCCCCAATCTCAGAAGCGTCAACCTCAACCTGAAAAGGAAGAGAAACATCCGGCTGACGCAACACAGGGGCAGAAGTAAATCGGCGTTTAAGCTCCTGAAAGGCCTCAACAGCCGCAGAGGACCAATTCGTCACATCAGCGCCTTTCTTCGTCAAATCGGTCAGGGGCTTAACCACACTGGAAAAGTTGGCAATGAAACGGCAATAAAAATTAGCAAAGCCCAAAAATTTCTGAAAACTCTTCACAGATGTGGGTTGAATCCAGTCATGAATGGCTTGGACCTTAACAGGATCCATTTCTATAGACGAGGGAGAAAAAATAAAACCAAAAAAGAGACCTTCTGAACTCCAAATAGGCACTTAGACCCCTTCACAAATAAAGCATTATCACGAAGGATCTGGAATACCATCCTGACCTGCTTCACATGAGACTCCCAATCATCGGAAAAAATCAAAATATCATCCAAATACACAATCATGAATTTATCAAGATAATAGTGGAAAATATCATGCATGAAGGACTGAAATACAGAAAGAGCATTAGAGAGCCCGAAAGGCATCACAAGGTATTCAAAATGGCCTTCGGGCGTATTAAATGCAGTTTTCCATTTGTCACCCTGTTTAATACGAACAAGATTATATGCCCCTCGAAGGTCAATCTTAGTAAACCAACTAGCCCCCTTGATCCGAGCAAACAAATCAGAAAGCAAAGGTAAAGGGTATTGGAATTTGACCGTGATTTTATTAAGAAGGCGATAATCAATACAGGATCTCAAGGAGCCATCCTTCTTGGCAACAAAAAATAATCCCGCTTCCAATTGTGAGGAAGATGGCCGAATATGCCCTTTCTCCAAAGACTCCTTAATATAACTCTGCATGGCGGCATGCTCTGGCACAGACAGATTGAAAAGTCGGCCCTTAGGGAACTTACAGCCAGGAATCAAGTTAATAGCACAATCACAGTCCCTATGTGGAGGAAGGGAACTGGACTTGGGCTCATCAAATACATCCTGGAAATCCGACAAAAACTCAGGAACTTCAGAAGAGGGGGAAGAGGAAATTGACATCAAAGGAACATCACTATGTACCCCTTGACAACCCCAACTAGTCACAGACATAGATTTCCAATCCAGCACCGGATTATGTCCCTGTAACCATGGAAAACCCAGTAAACAACATCATGCAAAATATGCAACACCAGAAAACGGCAAACTTCCTGATGTGCTGGAGCCATGCACATGGTCAGCTGAGTCCAATACTGAGGTTTATCCTTGGCCAATGGTGTAGCATCAATGCCCCTCAAAGGAATAGGGCTCTGCAAAGCCTGCAAGGAAAACCCACAGCGCCTGGCGAATTCCAAGTCCATCAAGTTCAGGGCAGCGCCTGAATCCACAAATGCCATGACAGAAAAGGACGATAATGAGCAAATCAAGGTCACAGATAAGAGAAATTTAGGCTGTACAGTACTGATGGTAACAGACCTAGCGACCCTCTTAGTACGCTTAGGGCAATCAGAAATAACATGAGTAGAATTACGACAGTAAAAACACAGCCTATTCTGGCGTCTGAATCCCTGCCGTTCTGCTCTAGTCAAAATCCTATCACATTGCATAGGCTCAGGACTCTGCTCAGAGGATACTGCCATATGGTGCACAACTTTGCGCTTGCGCAGGCGCCGATCAATCTGAATGGCTAGAGACATAGATTCGCTCAAACTAGCAAGCGTGGGGAACCCCACCATAACATCTTTAAGGGCTTCAGAAAGACCCTTTCTGAAAATTGCTGCCAGAGCCTCTTCATTCCATTTAGTGAGCACAGACCATTTTCTAAATTTCTGGCAGTATACTTCTGCCGCTTCCTGACCCTGACACAGGGCCATCAAGGTCTTTTCTGCATGATCCACAGAATTAGGTTCGTCATACAATAACCCGAGCGCTTGAAAAAATGCGTCTACATTAAGCAATGCTGGATCCCCTGATTCAAGGGAGAATGCCCAGTCCTGAGGGTCACCACGCAGCAGAGAGATGACAATTTTAACCTGCTGAATGGAATCACCAGAGGAACGGGGTTTCAAGGCAAAAAACAATTTGCAGTTATTTTTAAGGTTCAAAAACTTGGATCTGTCCCCAAAAAACAAATCAGGGGTTGGAATTCTAGGCTCTAAAGCCGGAGTCTGGACAACATAATCTTGGATACTCTGTACTCTTGCAGCAAGTTGATCCACACGAGAAAACAAACCCTGAACATCCATGCCAGCGCCAAAATCCTGAACCACCCAGAGATTAAGAGGAAAAAAAAGACAAAACAGACTGCAGAAAAAAAAATGGCCCTTAATTTCCTTTTTCTTCTTTTGAGATGCATTTAATTCATTTGGGGCCAGTTGTACTGTTATGAGCTGGTGGTTTAGGAGCAACATGGGACGTGCTCTGGAGGAGGTGGTACCTGTACTGACCGCAGTTCCTGAGCTTAACACAACACTAGAAGTAGCCGTGGGATGTTCCTGTCACTCCCTAGACACCTCGTCACAGCCGGAGGACTAACTACCCCTAAAGATAGAAACAGGAAAGCTATCTTGCCTCAGAGAAAATCCCCAAAGGATAGGACAGCCCCCACAAATATTGACTGTGAGTGGAGAGGGAAATGACATACGCAGAATGAAACCAGGATGTAGCAAAGGAGGCCAGTCTAGCTAGATAGATAGAACAGGACAGAATACTGTGCGGTCAGTATTAAAAACTAGAAAAATCCACCACAGAGTTTACAAAAATCTCCACACCGGACTAAAGGTGTGGAGGGTAAATCTGCTTCCCAGAGCTTCCAGCTTAACTGAATAAATCCATACTGACAAGCTGGACTAGAAAAAACATAGAAAGTGCAGAAAGATTAAGTCCACAACAAGTGGACTGCAAAAGAACAAAGCAAGGACTTATCTTTGCTGAACTGGTCAGAATATCTGGGAAATCCAAGCAGAGATGTGAATCCAACCAGGAACCATTGACAACTGGCACAGGCTGAAGGATAAAACCAGGCAAAATAGCCGAGCCAGAAAGACAATCAGTGGAAGCAGCTGCTGACTACTAAATCCAAGGAGCAGCAGTACCACTTAAATCCACCGGAGGGAGCCCAAGAGCAGAACTCACAAAAGTGCCACTTACAACCACCGGAGGGAGCCCAAGAGCGGAATTCACAACAATGATGACTCATTGCAAAAGATTAGTTGCATCTTACGAAAACAGTTAAACACATATTTGCCCTGCTACACACATCAGGCAAGCTTTAAACTAGAGCACAATGTGATGGGAAATATTCTGCCAGGAAAAAGTATTCAGCTAATAAATTCTGTTGAGAACCCTGCTATTAGAAATGGAAATTAAAAAAAGTTAAAGAAAGCAAATTGTGAATGAATAAGGGTTCCGTCTTGTCTAAAAGTGAATTCACAATGTAAATATGTTTTTGTTATGCAACGTTCAAGTGTCCTCACCTCCCATAAAGGGAAGCATCAGTTCATATTAATTTGTTTATAGCATTTCAAAAATTTGTATGTCTTTTTGCTAACCTGTAACTATTGTTTTCTTTTCCCAGTCCGGGGGTACTGGATTTAACACGGGGAGGGGGGGGGGGGGTGCAGCACCCCAGGTTCCTGGTCATTGCAGTAATGTCGTTCTCCTCTAGGGGAGAGTGATGCTATGTTTGGAGGCAAAGAAGGATAACTGCATCCAGGTATCACAAACATGCAACACATTTCACACCCCAGGTCACCAGGGGGAGCCTTGCTCCTATTTATTAGATCACTCCCCACACTTAGGAAAAACTGGTTGCCTGTAGGGAAAGTGAGTCAATTGCTGGCTGAGCAGCACTCAGTTAGTTGGTCCCTGGCAGGGGTGGGATACTGTCAGAGAACAAAGGAGGACACAGAGCTGTGCATGCCCTCAGAGCTGCAGTTCTTAGAAAGAGACACCGAAGGCAGAATTGTATTGCAGCGAGCATGCAAGGAAGTCATAGCAAAGGAGTGGATATCAGAAGGGGACCAGCCCTACACAGGCTGCCTCCTTCTGAGGCGCAGAAGCCCGGTAGCCGGAACACTGAGGGAGTAACGACCTTTATGCCTTGCTCCAGAGACCAGCAGGACAGCTAATTTCACGTTACCTGTCCGCCCCAACACCCAGGAGGCACGGTGGCACCCCTTAAAGGCTGGGGCATGATAAAGTCCCTATAAACCGCCTCAAGCCACCAGTCATACAGGTTTATTCTATCCTATCCAGGGGACAGAGAGAGAGAGACATAACATCTATAACATCTACAACAGTTGTGAGGACCTTATGAGAAGCTTAGCAGTAAGGGACTACAACACTGCAGTGCAAAGGAAGGCTACTGATTTCCACCTGGACAAAGGGGACTCTGGACTTGCCGCCAAACCGGCCGGACTCTGCCTGCCCTGTGATCTGGTGCTCTGGACTGTGGATGCTGAAGTCTTCAGTAAAGATAAAGAGACTGCAACCTTGTGTCCTCGTTCTTCTCTGCGCCTCTCACCATCCACCATCTACACCCCAGGAAGCCCTGGGGAGATGGATCGCCCCCACGTAAGGGCAATGGGGTACTCGGTACCGGGTCCTTCGGTTCGGGGAATGTCACGGTGGCCCGACCCGGTCCGTGGCCCTTTGAGGGACGTCCAATAAAGAAAAGAGTTTATATGGTTTTGGGAATTGTCTTGAAAGGGGAAATGTTCGTGACGCCACCTGTGTTATTCGGTCAGGGTGACCAACGCTGCTTAGAGGTCCACTGGGGAGATGTGATGGCAGCTAGATGGTATACCTTCCCACAGGTGAAGTGTATCCCCAGGGCTTCCCAGAAGTGTAGATGGTGATGGTGAATGATGTAAAGCGCAGGGAGTAACGAGGACACAAGGTTGCAGTCTCTTTACCTTTACTGAAGACTTCAGCATCCACAGTCCAGAGTATAGACCACAGGGCAGGCAGAGTCAAGCTGGTCTGAAGGCAAATCCAGAGTCCCCTTATCCAGGTGGAAATCAGTAGCCTTCCTCTAGCGCCTGTGTGTTGTAGTACCTCCCTGCTGAGCTTCTCGGTAAGTTCCTCACAACTGTTGTAGATGTTCTAGCTGTTATGTCTTCCTCTCTGTCCTCCAGATGGTATGGATAGGACAAACCCATATGACTGATGGCCTGAGGCTTTTTACAGGGATCCTAGAGACGCCCCAGCCCCCACAAGTTGCCACCGTGCCTCCTGGGTATATGGCCGGACAGCCAACGTGGAATTAACTGTCCTGACAGTCTCTGAAGTAAAGCGTAGAGTCTATTACTCCCTCGGTGTTCTGGCTACCAGCTTCTGCACCTCAGAAGGAGGCAGCCTATTACAGGGCAGAACTCCTTCTGGTTTTATCTCCTTGTGCTATGACTTCGTTTCTCACTCAATACAATACAATTCTCTTTGTGTCCTTTCTTAGGATGCTGCCTCACGTGGGGCAGGCACAGCTCCGTGGCCTTCTATCTAGGCCTCTGACAGGATCCCACCCCTGTCAGGGACCCTCTGTCTGCAGTTCAGATGTTCCTCCTTTCCCCTGTCTGCCTGACAGGTGTTGCCTGGGCAAAACCCAGTCAGCTTCTGACTAACTTTCTATCCAGCCCACCAGTTTTACCCTATTGTGAGGAGTGCCCTAGTAGATAGCAGCAAGTCTCCCCCTGGTGGACTGGAGTGTGAAGTGTCGTGTATGGTTTGTGATACCTGGAAAGAAGATCTCCTTTGTTGCCATCAGACGTAATATCACTCCCCCTGGTGGAAGAATAACATTACTGCAACGACCAGGACTCTGGGGCGCTGCACATACACTTCACCTGTGGGAAGGTATACCATCTAGCTGCCATAACATCACCCCAGCGGAACCCTTAAAGCAGCATTGGTCACCCTGACCAAATACCACAGGTGGCGTCACGAACATTTCCCCTTTAAAGACCTTTCCCTTTTACACAGACGTCCCAGGGCCACGGACCGGGTCAGCCACCGTGACATCCCCTGTGAACAGCAGGACCCAGTACCGAGTATCCCGTTGCCCTGACAGGGCGATCCACAGCGCTGGAAACATGGGTAGTAAGTATATTAACTCATCATCAACACATTACATAAATAGACAGGATTAGGAAAAAAACTGTTGGGAAACTGTCTTCTTTAACCCCAAATCACCATGTGTGATGTACAGTATGTTAATATTAACTTCTTCATCAGACTTCCAGATATATTAAATTATTAACCACTAATCTGGTGAAGAAGGACTGAAAGCTGTCTACTGGACACTCAGCCATGGGGAACTGTATGCAAAACTTTTGTAAGCTGATTATGAATACAGTGGGAACGGAAAGTTCAGACCCATTTAAATGTTTCACTCTTCATTGCAGCCATTTAGTAAATTCATAATAGTTAATTTTTTTTCTCATTAATGTACACTCTGCGCTCCATCTTGACTGAAATAAAATAGAAATGTAGTAATTTTTGCAAATATATTAAAAAAGAAAAACTGAAATATCACATGGTCATAAGTATTCAGACCCTTTGCTCAGTATTGAGTAGAAGCACCCTTTTGAGCTAGTACAGCCTCGAGTCTTCTTGGGAATGATGCAACAAGTTTTTCACACCAGGATTTGGGGATCCTCTGAAATTCTTCCTTGCAGATGCTCTCCAGTTCCATCAGGTTGGATGGTGAACGTTGGTGGACAGCCATTTTCAGGTCTCTCCAGAGATGCTCATTTGGATTTAAGTCAGGGCTCTGGCTGGGCCAGTCAAGAATGGTCACAGAGTTGTTCTGAAGCCACTCCTTTGTTATTTTAGCTGTGTGCTTAGGGTCATTGTGTTGTTGGAAGGTGAACCTTCGGCCAAGTCTGACGTCCAGAGCACTCTGGAAGAGGTTTTCATCCAGGATATCTCTGTACTTGGCCGCATTCATGTTTCCTTCCATGACAATCAGTCATCCTGTCCCTGCAGCTGAAAAACACCCCCATAGCATGATGCTGCCACCACCATGTTTCACAGTTGGGATTGTATTGGTCAGCTGATGAGCAGTGCCTGGTTTTCTCCACACATACCACTTAGAATTGTCACCAAAAATGTCTATTTGTCTCATCAGACCATAGAATCTTATTTTTCCTAGTCTGGGAGTCCTTCATGTGTTTTTTTTTAGCAAACTCTATGGAAGCTTTCATATGTCTTGAACTGAGGAGAGGCTTCCGTCGAGCCACTCTGCCATAAAGGAACCTTGAGTACTGCAGAAATTCTGTTGTAACCTTGGCCAGATCTGTGCTTTGCCAAAATTGTGTATCTGAGCTCCTTGTCTAGTTCCTTTGACCTCATGATTCTCATTTGGTCTGACATGCACTGTGAGCTGTGTGTCTTATATAGACAGGTGTGTGCCTTTCCAAATCAAGTCAGTTTAATGAAACACAGCTGGACTCCAATAAAGGAATAGAACCATCTCAATGAGGATCACAAGAAAATGGACAGCATGTGACTTAAATGTGAGTGTCTGAGCAAAGGTTCTGAATACTTATGACTATGTGATTTCAGTTTTTCTTTTTTATTAAATTTGCTAAAATTTCTACACTTCTATTTTTTCCAGTCAAGATGGGGTCCAGAGTGTACATTAATGTGAAAAAATGAACATTTTTTAATTTACCAAATAGCTGAAATGAGACAAAGGGTGAAAAATGTAAAGGGGTCTGAATACTTTCCGTACCCACTGTATGTTGCTCATCATCACCTGTCATTAACCGTTTGCATGTGATTTGCAGCTGCTGTCCTACTTTATTGGTGATGCATATGGAGATTGAGAATATTATTGCCTGCAGTACTAATCACCAGCCACAGGAGGCCATTGTTTCCCTTGTAACCCTGTCGATGACTCTGGCTTGGACTGGTTTGTGCAGGATTTTTGTTCAGAAACAGTTACCCAGTTCTGTGAGGAGAAATAGAAGCAGCTCATGGGCGGACATACCGCATCAGCAGCCTGAGTGGCTGAACCGGGGCCCAGAGGTAGAGGGGGGCCCCTGCAGGGTGGCTAATAATGAGGGCAATCTGGCCTTTTTATCTGGCCCTGAGGCTTCGGGGGGCCCCTGGCCAGATTGCCTTCTTGTGCATCAGGCAGGGAGAGATCCCTGCAGCTCCATTGCCTACAAGACAAAATAGCCCCAGAGCTGCAGCAATCTGTCCTGCTTCCTGCCCGTGCTTCCTCTCACACAGACATCAGCGCCACTGGTTGACATCATTCAGCGGCCGGCTGTGCCAGAGAGAGGGAGGTGACGGTAATGCTGCCGCAGAGCATGCGGAGAGGTGAGCGGAGCTGTGTGTGTGTCTGTTTGTGGGTGTGCATGCATAGCACTGTGGGGAATGCACAGAAAGGTGAACGGTGCATGTATGTCTGTGTGTGTAGGGGGAGGAGAGTGCAATGATGGGGCTGATGGGGAGAAGGAAATGATGGATGTGTTGGAAAAGGCAATGATGGGCGTAGTGGGGAGGAGAAAATGATGGAGGTGGTAGGATGGGCAATGATGGGGTGGTGGGGGAGAAGGAAATGATAGAGGTGGTGGAATGGGCAATGATGGTGGTGGTGTAGAAGGCAATGATGGAGGTGGTGGAAATGGCAATAATGGGGGGTGGAGGGGGCGAAAATGATGGAGATGGTGGAATGGGCAAGGATGGTGGTAGTGGAAAGGACAATGATGGTGGTGGTGGAAAGGGCAATGATGGAGATGGTGGGGGATGAGGAAATTATGGATGTGGTGGAAAGGGCAATGATGTAGATGGTGGGGGACGAGGAAATGATGGAAGTGGTGGAATGGGCAATGATGTGGGTGGTGGGGGAGAAGGCAATGATGGAGGTGGGGGAGAAGGCAAAGATGGTGGTAGTGGAAAAGACTGATGGGAGTGGTGGGGAATGAGGCAATGATGGGGTGGTGGAGGAGGAGGCTGTGATGGAGGTGGTGGAAAGGGCCAGGGCCAGACTGGCCATCGGGCAGTTCTGGCAAATACCAAAAGGGCCAGTGGCAGTCGTGGGCTGCTCACCAGCGCCGACTCCCCCCGACTCATATCACCCCACCGACAACTCACCCCCCCACCAGTGCCGCCGCATTCAACTATACCGGTGTCTATGACGCCGGTACAGATGAATGCAATGATGGAGGAGAGAGCGTCTGCTGACGCTCCCTCTCCCATCATTCCCCGCTCTGCCTGGCACTGACACTGCGGGTGCACGATGATGTCATATCATCGCGCACCTGCTGTGTGACTGGGCAGACTGCAGCTGCTGAGATTGGAGCAGCGCTGGGCACGAAGAGAGGTTAGTGTTTTTTTAATATATCACTGAGTGATAACTGGATTGTGGGGCTATTGGAGGAGCTGCATTACATTCTATGGGGGCTGGCTGTATTACATTCTATAGTGGCTGTGCTGTATTACATTCTATGGGAGCTGGCTGCATTACATTCTATGGGGGCTGTGCTGCATTACATTCTATGGGGGCTGTGCTATATTACATTCTATGGGGGCTGTGCTGTATTACATTCTATGGGGGCTGTGCTGTATTACATTCTATGGGGGCTGTGCTTTATTACATTCTATGGGGGGCTGTGCTGTATTACATTCTAGGCGGGCTGTGCTGCATTACATTCTATGGGGGGTGGCTGCATTACATTCTATGGGTGCTGTGCTGCATTACATTTTATGGGGGCTGTGCTGCTTTACATTCTATGGGGGCTGTGCTGTATTACATTCTATGGGGCTGTGTTGCATTACATTCTATGGGGGCTGTGCTGTATTACATTCTATGGGGGCTGTGCTGCATTACATTCTATGGGGGCTGTCATGATCTCAATGGCAAGAGATCATAGCATCAGCATATATAGGAACTAGCTCTTGGAAGATGGAAACTGAGCTGACCATGAACTAAACCTAACGCACAACTAGCAGTGGCCGGGTAGCATGCCTACGTTGATTCTAGATGCCCAGCACCAGCCGGAGGACTAAATAAAGCTAGCAGAGGAAAATATTAGTCCTAGCTCACCTCTAGAGAAATACCCCGAAAGGAGACAGAGGCCCCCCACATGTATTGGCGGTGAATCAAGATGAAATAACAAACGTAGTATGAAAATAGGTTTAGCAAATTTGAGGTCCACTTACTACATAGCAGAAGACAGAAAGGACACTTTCATGGTCAGCTAAAAACCCTATCAAAACACCATCCAGAAATTACTTTAAAACTCTGGCATTAACTCATAACACCAGAGTGGCAATTCCTGTTCACAAGAGCTTTCCAGACACAGTAACGAAACTACAGCTGTGAACTGGAACAAAAATGCAAAAACAAACATGGACAAGAGTCCAACTTATCTAGTAGTTGTCTAGGAGCAGGAACAAGCACAGAGAGGCTTCTGATAACATTGATGACCGGCAAGCAACTAACAGAGCAGCAAGGTTATATAGCGACTCCCACATCTTGATGGGAACAGGTGAACAGAGAAGATGAAGACACCAGTTCAATTCCACCAGTAGCCACCGGGGGAGCCCAGAATCCAAATTCACAACAGTACCCCCCCCTCAAGGAGGGGGCACCGAACCCTCACCAGAACCACCAGGGCGATCAGGATGGGCCCTATGAAAGGCACGAACCAGATCAGAGGCATGAACATCAGATGCATTCACCCAAGAATTATCCTCCTGGCCGTATCCCTTCCACTTGACCAGATACTGGAGTCTCCGTCTGGAAACACGAGAGTCTAAGATTTTCTCCACAACGTACTCCAACTCACCCTCAACCAACACCGGAGCAGGAGGCTCAACGGAAGGCACAACCGGTACCTCATACCTGCGCAATAATGACCGATGAAAAACGTTATGAATAGAAAAGGATGCAGGGAGGTCCAAACGGAAGGAAACAGGGTTAAGAATCTCCAATATCTTATACGGGCCGATGAACCGAGGCTTAAACTTAGGAGAAGAGACCCTCATAGGGACAAAACGAGAAGACAACCACACCAAGTCCCCAACACGAAGACGAGGACCAACACGACGACGGCGGTTAGCAAAAAGCTGAGTCTTCTCCTGGGACAACCTCAAATTGTCCACCACCTGCCCCCAGATCTGATGCAATCTCTCCACCACAGCATCCACTCCAGGACAATCCGAAGATTCCACCTGACCAGAGGAAAATCGAGGATGAAACCCCGAATTACAGAAAAACGGGGACACCAAAGTGGCAGAGCTGGCCCGATTATTGAGAGCGAACTCCGCCAATGGCAAAAAAGCAACCCAATCATCCTGGTCAGCAGACACAAAACACCTCAGATATGTCTCCAGGGTCTGATTAATCCGCTCAGTCTGGCCATTCGTCTGAGGATGGAAAGCGGACGAAAAAGATAAATCTATGCCCATCCTAGCACAGAATGCCCGCCAAAATCTAGACACGAATTGGGTCCCTCTGTCAGAAACGATATTCTCAGGAATACCATGCAAACGAACAACATTTTGAAAAAACAGAGGAACCAACTCGGAAGAAGAAGGCAACTTGGGCAGAGGAACCAAATGGACCATCTTAGAGAAACGGTCACACACCACCCAGATGACAGACATCTTCTGAGAAACAGGCAGATCTGAAATAAAATCCGTCGAGATGTGCGTCCAAGGCCTCTTAGGAATAGGCAAGGGCAACAACAATCCACTAGCCCGAGAACAACAAGGCTTGGCCCGAGCACAAACGTCACAAGACTGCACAAAGCCTCGCACATCTCGTGACAGGGAAGGCCACCAGAAGGACCTTGCCACCAAATTATACGCCCCACGAAGGTCAATCTTAGAGAACCACTTGGCCCCCTTTATGCGAGCAAACAAATCAGTCAGCAACGGCAATGGGTATTGATATTTAACAGTGATTTTATTCAAAAGCCGATAATCAATACATGGTCTCAAAGAGCCGTCTTTTTTTGACACAAAGAAAAAACCGGCTCCTAAGGGAGATGACGATGGACGAATATGTCCCTTTTCCAAGGACTCCTTTATATATTCACGCATAGCAGCATGTTCAGGCACAGACAGATTAAATAAACGACCCTTTGGGTATTTACTACCCGGGATTAAATCTATGGCACAATCGCACTCTCGGTGCGGAGGTAACGAACCAAGCTTGGATTCTTCAAAGACGTCACGATAGTCAGACAGGAACTCAGGAATTTCAGAGGGAATAGATGATGAAATGGAAACCACAGGTACATCCCCATGAGCCCCCTTACATCCCCAGCTCAACACAGACATAGCTTTCCAGTCGAGGACTGGGTTGTGAGATTGCAGCCAAGGCAATCCTAGCACCAAATCATCATGTAGATTATACAGCACCAGAAAGCGAATAATCTCCTGGTGATCCGGATTAATACGCATAGTTACTTGTGTCCAGTATTGTGGTTTATTATTAGCCAATGGGGTGGAGTCAATCCCCTTCAGAGGAATAGGAGTCTCCAAAGGCTCTAAATCATACCCACAGCGTTTGGCAAAGGACCAATCCATAAGACTCAAAGCGGCGCCAGAGTCGACATAGGCGTCCGTGGTAATAGATGACAAAGAGCAAATCAGGGTCACAGATAGAATAAACTTAGACGGTAAGGTGCAAATGGAAACAGATTTACCAAGCTTTTTAGTGCGCTTAGAGCATGCTGATATAACATGAGTAGAATCACCACAATAGAAACACAACCCATTTTTCCGTCTAAAATTCTGCCGCTCGCTTCGGGACAGAATTCTATCACACTGCATACTCTCTGTCGATTTCTCAGTGGACACCGCCAGATGGTGCACTGGTTTGCGCTCCCGCAAACGCCTATCGATCTGAATAGCCATTGTCATGGACTCATTCAGACCCGCAGGCACAGGGAACCCCACCATAACATCCTTAATGGCATCAGAGAGACCCTCTCTGAAAGTCGCCGCCAGGGCGCACTCATTCCACTGAGTAAGCACAGACCATTTACGGAATCTTTGGCAGTAAATTTCCGCTTCATCTTGCCCCTGAGATAGGGACATCAAAGTTTTTTCTGCCTGAAGCTCCAAATGAGGTTCGTCATAAAGCAACCCCAAGGCCAGAAAAAACGCATCCACATTGAGCAACGCAGGATCCCCTGGTGTCAATGAAAAAGCCCAGTCTTGAGGGTCGCCCCGGAGCAAGGAAATCACAATCCTGACCTGCTGTGCAGGATCTCCGGCAGAGCGAGATTTCAGGGACAAAAATAATTTGCAATTATTTCGAAAATTCTGAAACCCAGATCTATTCCCTGAGAAAAATTCCGGCAAAGGAATTCTCGGCTCAGATACAGGTGCATGACAAACAAAATCTTGCAAATTTTGTACCTTCGTGGCGAGATTATTCAAACCTGCAGTTACACTCTGAAGATCCATTGCAAACAGGTGAACACAGAGCCATTCAAAGGATAAGAGGAGGTAAGAAGCAGCTAGACAGCAATTTAGGGCTAGGCAGCAAAACTCTGAAGGGAAAAAAAAAAAATAAAAATTTCCCTTAAACACTTCTCTATCTCCTGCTTCAGCCCAAACAATTAACACTTTGTGGGCCGGTCAAACTGTCATGATCTCAATGGCAAGAGATCATAGCATCAGCATATATAGGAACTAGCTCTTGGAAGATGGAAACTGAGCTGACCATGAACTAAACCTAACGCACAACTAGCAGTGGCCGGGTAGCATGCCTACGTTGATTCTAGATGCCCAGCACCAGCCGGAGGACTAAATAAAGCTAGCAGAGGAAAATATTAGTCCTAGCTCACCTCTAGAGAAATACCCCGAAAGGAGACAGAGGCCCCCCACATGTATTGGCGGTGAATCAAGATGAAATAACAAACGTAGTATGAAAATAGGTTTAGCAAATTTGAGGTCCACTTACTACATAGCAGAAGACAGAAAGGACACTTTCATGGTCAGCTAAAAACCCTATCAAAACACCATCCAGAAATTACTTTAAAACTCTGGCATTAACTCATAACACCAGAGTGGCAATTCCTGTTCACAAGAGCTTTCCAGACACAGTAACGAAACTACAGCTGTGAACTGGAACAAAAATGCAAAAACAAACATGGACAAGAGTCCAACTTATCTAGTAGTTGTCTAGGAGCAGGAACAAGCACAGAGAGGCTTCTGATAACATTGATGACCGGCAAGCAACTAACAGAGCAGCAAGGTTATATAGCGACTCCCACATCTTGATGGGAACAGGTGAACAGAGAAGATGAAGACACCAGTTCAATTCCACCAGTAGCCACCGGGGGAGCCCAGAATCCAAATTCACAACAGGGGGCTATGCTGCATTACATTTTATGGGGAACTGGCTGCATTACATTTTATGGGGGCTGTGCTGTATTACATTCTATGGGGGCTGGTTGCATTACATTCTATGGGGGCTGTGCTGTATTACATTCTATGGGGGCTGGCTGCATAACATTCTATTGGGGCTGTGCTGTATTACAATCTACAGTATGGGGGCTGGCTGCATTACATTCTATGGGGACTGGCTGCATTACATTCTATGGGGGGCTGGCTGCATTACATTCTATGGGGGCTGGCTGCATTACATTCTATGGGTGACTGGCTTCATTGCATTCTATGTGGGGCTGGCTGCATTACATTCTATGGGGGAGGGCTGTATTACATTCTATGGGGTGCTGTATTATATTCTATGAAGGGGCTACATTATATTCTATGGGGGGCAGCATTATGCTCTTTGAGGGGGCTACCATATATTATATATGCAGGGACTGCATTATACTATATGAGGGGGCTGCATTATATTCTCTGGGGGTTACATTATATTCAGGGGCTACAATATATTTTGTGGGGTGGCTGCATTATACTCTGGGTTGACATCATTATACTATATGTGGGCTGCATTATACTGTATCGAGGACTATGGGGAATACATTATACTATATGAAGAACTATGGGGTGCATTATTCTATGGGAAGTGAATTGTACTACATGGATGACAATGGTGGGGCATTATACTATATGCAGCACTATGAGGAATGTATTATACTATTTGGAGGACTGAGGAGTGTATTATACTATATGGAGGAATTGCAGTGTATTTTAATATATGGAGGTCTATGAGGAGTGTATTATACTATATGGAGTTAGGTTCATCTCTACTTCCAACTGTCAATGGAACCGCATCAGTGAGATACTTAATAAACATTGGCCAGTTTTACAAACTGATGGTATATTGGCTTCACAATTGACGAAAACTCCCCTAATGACACAACGTAGGGGTAAAAATTTGAAAGATGTTTTAGTAAGGAGCCATTATGTAGCCAAAAATAAGAATAAAAGTTTCCTGGATGCGAGTAGTCAAAGACAGGGGTGCTTCCCATGTGGGTCGTGCGTCGCGTGTCCGAACATTCTCAGATGTGGGACCTACAGATCTTCAGATGGGAGCAGGGAGTTTAAAATACGAGACTATATCTCATGTAGTACGTCCTTTGTGATACACTACGCTACTTGTCCCTGCTCCTTAGTCTATGTTGGTCTCACGTCTAGGGAATTAAGAATTCGGACGCGCGAGCACGTACGTGATATTTTGGCCGCGAAAGAAGTGGTAGATGTGTCGGGCTTGAAAACCTTGCCAAGACATTTTCGGACGTGTCATGGATCTGACCCCAGAGGCCTGAAAGTAAGGGGCATTGAGAGGGTACATGGTGGGATCAGGGACATATGACCAAAATACTCGCACAACGCGAGTGTAGGTGGATTGTCACCCTCGATACCCTGGCCCCGAAGGGGCTGAATGAAAAATTAAGTTTTGCCCCATTTTTATGAATAATATGATTTCTCATATATATAACAAGAAGCAATTAATTTGTACCACTATTCTTTGTTAAGCCTGTGTGGTATTGGATATGTTATTGACTATTGGATTGATTATTCTTTTCTCTCTCTGTAAGTTGTACCGACCCACCATTCTTTTTAATTATTTGTGTACTAATATTTTGTCTTGTGTTTTGTTTTTAGTAATGTTTTATATGTGCTCACGGCTGTGGATGTCAGTTTGACTGCATCGTCTCCCACTTTTTTCATCTATGGAACTCACAAAGGACTCACATTGAAAGAAAAAGGAATATAGAAAAAAGGCTAAAGAATAATCAAGTTTTAATTTTAATTCATTATTGTTGCATATTTGATATGTATTGGCACATAAGTGTCTTTATTCACTGCACTTGTCACTTTATATTTGAATACATACATATTTGGGTAGTTTTTGCTATATATTTTGGTTTGAGTTTCTTTTTCTTTATTTAATTGTGTTTTTTCCTTATTTTTTATAATATATGAGGTGTGCTATTCCTCCTTTATATATTATATTCACTGCTGAGCACTGCCGCTTGCTTACCACAGTCACCATTCACTCTATCCGGAGGGTGTGATCATGCAGTCTTTTTGATCTCTCTAGATATGACCGCTGCCGTGGTCTTCTTAAAAATGGCCGCCGGGGGTGCGCATGCCCGCAGCCGCCCGGAGTGCTGGTCGCTTGCTGCAGCTGTCTCTAACAGCGGGGTGCGCGTCATATGACGTCCATAGGCGGACTTCCGCCTCGTGCCCGTCCTGCTGTGACGGCTCCAGCTGCGACAAGCGCCGGGCGCCACCGCGCATGCGCTGTCTCCCTGGCTCCATTTCCTGTGTTACGGCTATTTAAACAACATGAGACTGGCCCTGAGTGTTCCCCGCTGAGAAAGCGAATACGCGAAACGCGCGTCCGGGGGAGCCAAGCAAGGAGGGGGCTATCTACTTATATGACTGCAATGGGTAAGCTTGATACTCTACTTTGCTATAATTAATGCATTATAATTAGGCTACTTTTTCTATGGGGATACCGGCTGAACCCTATATATGTGATCAGGCGTTACCACTATTGCTAAACTAAAAAGGGATGAAGATTTACTTCTGTTCCCCGACTGTGCTTGGCTATTGTCATGTCTCCTTCCTGTTGCTCTCCTTTTAGTGCATAATGCACATAGCACTTTGTTGTAATTGTCGATATTGTGTCTAATTCAAAATAAATAAAGATTTAATATCATTTTTATAAATATGTGGTTTTGGACATTTTTACTCCGTTTTTTTGTGTTCAATTTTGTCTGGAGTTGTCCCGACGCTTGGTCGTCCATTGGGTATTGTAGGGGAGCCTATTTGGCCTGCTCTCCTTTATCATTTACTGTGGTGCTTCCTGATTCAATTAATATATATGTGGGCTGCATTATACTGTATCGAGGACTATGGGGAATACATTATACTATATGAAGAACTATGGGGTGCATTATTCTATGGGAAGTGAATTGTGCTACATGGATGACAATGGTGGGGCATTATACTATATGGAGCACTATGAGGAATGTATTATACTATTTGGAGGACTGAGGAATGTATTATACTATTTGGAGGACTGAGGAGTGTATTATAATATATGGAGGAATTGCAGTGTATTTTAATATATGGAGGTCTATGAGGAGTGTATTATACTATATGGAGGACTTTGAGGAGTGTATAATACTATATGGAGGACTGAGGAGTGTATTATACTATATGGAGGACTGAGGAGTGTATAATACTATATGGAGGACTGAGGAGTGTATTATACTATATGGAGGACTGAAGAGTGTATTCTACCATATGGAGGACTGAGGAGTGTATTATACTATATGGATAATGAGAGAAAAAGCATCACTCCAAATATGCACACCACATACACAAAAATAAGAAACATGATAATAAATCATATATGAAAAAACAAGATTTTTATTGACACACAACACACAATATAAAACATAATTAAAAACAGCAAAGAGCCTTGTCCATACACAATCATATAAATCTGAGTATAAGAGTGAATACCCAACAAAATAGTGTGATAAGGACTACCTGAGTGCAGGCCTGTGCAGCTATAGGCAAAAGTGGTTAATAGAAGCAAGCCAGAAAACAGTCCTTCAGGCTAGCAATATAAAGCCCTCCCCTGATGCAGCCCTATCAGTGAGGGCGATATGCGTGGGGCTGCACTGGGCCTTGTCCTCTCTACCTGCTGTCCTGTGGATCTGCTTTTGGGTTGCTACCTCGCACTGGGTAACTTGGCCTCAGCATTTTCTGGGGTCTTTCATTATGTATTGCTACATCTCCTCACCATACTCATGGTGACCTTGGGACTTATGCTGGAGTCCATTTGGCCACTGTTATTTGCTAGATAGTTTGGTGTATTTTTATCCCATGAGCCACATAGGTGCAGTTTTTTGCCATCTAGGCATTGGCTCGTTATATTGCTCAGTGTGTTACTATCATGGTTGCTAGGGGGCTTTATATTGCTAGCCTGAAGGACTGTTTTCTGGCTTGCTTGAAGTGCGGTATTGTTACTACCGTCACCGCTCTTCAGAGTCGCTGGGTCTCGCCAGGTCTGACCGCACTTCACAGTCGCCGAGCTCAGCTCAAGACCTGGAATATCTGAAGAGCGGTGACGTTACTGATGTCACCGCTCTTCAGAGTCACCGGGTCTCGTGCTGCACAGCGGAACCAAAAGTGGCTGTAGGCAAAGTTTATGGAGCATCAGAATGAGGTTCCATAGCCTTTGGTCATCTCAATCCCTTCATTATCTACGAGATCCAGTTATGTAAGTAAAGTAGCGGCTTTTCTTGGTACTGCAACTAAAAGCAATAAATAGGACTGAGCTATAATGCTGGATACAGCTGTGATTATATGTTGTTCTGTCCATTCTAATAAGGACAGTGTGGTTTGTGTTATGCATTGAAGTTTAGTACAGCAGTGTTTGTTTGCTGTGTTATAACACCATCTAGTGGTGGTTAAATTTATAATCTGTGCCTTAGTCACAATTAGAGTGTTGCATTGTGGGATTGCACCAAGGTATCATGGGATAGGGAAACCCCATTTTTTCTCTGTGTACTTCCCGGGACACATGTGTTTATCTGCTGTGTTTGAACTACCTCACTTAGTTGCCATCCTGGTAAAGTTTATCCGGTAAGATTGTTATCCCTGTTCTTGCAATGTAGTGTTGTACAGAATGCGTTTAACTGTATAGCAGCCAGTACATAAGAAATGTGATTATCAGAGACTTATTGTATGTAGTTATATACACAAGTTGCATCATACTGTATACTTTCTTTGTTAGTTGTAAAGTATCAGCTGTGCTATTATTTAGCCCAATACTTATTTGTGTCATTTGTATTCTTATAGTTTTACCACGCACATGTTTACAATAAACAAGTTAGACTACAGAGAACAGTCTGCTTATTTGGGAGACAGAAGTGGTTTATGCCGTATGTTGGATCACACACAGTATCAACGTGTATGAAGACAGAACAGTAAAACGGAGGCAAGACACCAGCGATAGCGAATACCACTTATGGAGCCACTTGTACCCTCACCGCACTGCCCGCGGATACCACAGCGGCCGCAATACAGTCACAAGTACCGAGAGTGCAGCCCCAAGCAAGCATGACACGTCTCAGTCCAAGCTGAAGTTCATTTCTACCCGCTCTGAGACGTCCTACAGTCTGCTAACAGACATGAAATGTCTGCAAGTCGAGCATCTTCACTCGGGACGAGGTCCCAAACATGCCGCTCTAGCAAGTCGTCATCGAAAAGGTCTATTGCTCTCGCCCGTGCAGAAGCTGAGGCAGCGAAGGTAAGATCTTCCTTCACTGCACAAGAGATGCACTTAAAGTTAAGACAAGCAGAGCAAGAAGCAGAAAGAGCCCGCATGCAAGCAGATAGAGACGCAAATACAGCACGCCTGCGAGCGACTTTGGAAAGACATTCCGCTGAAAAAGAAGCAGCAGCCGCAATAGCCAAAGCTGAGTTCTTAGAAGCCGTGGAGTTTCCTGAATCTGAGCGAGACAGTGACGTACGTGGTCCAGACCTTGATCGACAGGACCCAGCTCAACGCATCTCAGAATATGTCCACCAGCATCCTAGAATAGACAATAACTCTGATCCGTTACACCAACCAGCCTATACAGACTACCAGAGATCCTCCCTCCAAATACCATACTGGAAGTAGGAAGGTATACTACGAAACGATGTTGACCACCACTACCGTCTTACAGAACAGAAGGTACGGCCTCCTCCCAGACTGACAGGGACACCCTTTGCTTCGGAACGGTTTTATACAGACTTTCCTAAGCCAGAAGCCCCTACCAGGTATGAGGACGCACCACACACACCGCATGACAACTGCACACCAGCTCATGTCGGCACTGACTCAGCCAATATGAACTTTGCAAGTGTCACGCTCACGCCCTGACTGATGGGCATGAGCTCAGGGGGTTTGTGGCCCCACTGTGCCACAAACCAGACTACCCTGGAAGGGGCGTGACTATGACAGCTGCCTGGGTTTTCACTGGAGCCTCTGATGGTGAGGTCAGGCTTGTGCAGCAGGCAGCTGCCAGGTGCTACTCCATGGTGGTGTCTGGCTGTGGCTGCTGATCCCACTTGGGAGACAGGAACACCAGGATTGGTGTGGGCATCAGGCAGGACTGCCAGAAGAGCACGGCTGAAACTCAGATGAGTAGGCTGGCACGGCTGAGACACAGGGCTGGCAGAGACATGGCAGAGAACACAGGGCTGGCAGAGACACGGCAGAGAACACAGGGCTGGCAGGAACACAGGACTGGCAGGGATGGCAGGAAACACAGGACTGGCTAGGACAGCAGAAACACAGGACTGGAAGGCACGGCAGGAACAGCAGGACTGGCAGGAACACTGGATTGGAAGGCACGGCAGAGAACACAGGACTGGTTGATGTGTATGAAGGAACAGGTAGGGACCTGTTCACACTGGAGGTGCAGGTACGGATATGTAGTTTGGAGGAACAGGTAGGGACCTGTTCACACAGGAGGTGCAGGAAAGGAAACAAGTAGGGTTGAGCGAAAAGGGTCGGCCATTTTCAGAAGTCGACGACTTTGGGCAAAGTCGGGTTTCATGAAACCCGACCCGACCCCTGTGTGGGGTCGGCCATGAGGTCGGCGATCTTCTGAATCTGGTATCGGAATTCCGATACCGATTTCCGATATGTTTGCGATATTGGGAATCAGTATCGGAATCCATATTTAAGTGTAAAATAAAGAATCAAAATAAAAAATATTGATATACTCACCCTCGGACGCGCCCTGGTACTAACCGGCAGCCTTGCTTCCTAAGAATGAGCGCGTGAATGACCTGCGGTGACGTCGCGGCTTGTGATTGGTCACGTGAGCGGTCACATGGGCGGTCACGCGACCAATCACAAGCCGCGACATCATCTAAGGCCCTTCACACACTCATTCTTAGGAAGGAAGGCTGCCGGAAAGAAGCAGGGTGCGTCCGAGGGTGAGTATATATCTAATAGGAATATACTCACCCTTGGACGCGCCCTGCTTCTTTCCGGCAGCCTTCCTTCCTAAGAATGAGTGTGTGAAGGGCCTTAGATGACGTCGTGGCTTGTGATTGGTTGCGTGACCGCCCATGTGATTGCTCACGCGACCAATCACAAGCCGCGATGTCACCGCAGGTCATTCACGCGCTCATTCTTAGGAAGGAAGGCTGCCGGTTAGTACCAGGGCGCGTCCGAGGGTGAGTATATCAATATTTTTTATCTTGATTCTTTATTTTACACATTAATATGGATCCCAGGGCCTGATGGAGAGTTTACTCTCCTTCAGACCCTGGGAACCATAGTATCCCATTGCACTGCATTGGGTTTCGTGTTTCGGCCAACCCCGACCCCGACTTTTTTATAGGATCGGCCGATTTCACTCGACCCGACTTTTGAGAAAGTCGGGTTTCGTGAAACCCGACCCGATCCTATAAAAATAAAAGTCGCTCAACAGTAGAAACAAGCAGAAAGGAATGAGGTATGAAGGAACAGGTTGGGACCTGTTCACACAGGAGATGCAGGTACGGAAACAAGCCAGAAGGAAAGGAGAATGAAGGAACAGGTTGGGACCTGTTCACACAGGAAGAGATCCACAAGGCTGCGGATAGGAATGGTAGAGCAGCAAGAGATAGTGTAGCAGCAGAAGCTAAGCAGAGCGGAGCCACAAGGAATGTGGAGAGGAGCTGCAGCAAGGGATAACTGCAGCAGCTAAGCAGAGCGGAGCCACAAGGTATGTGGAGAGGAGCTGCCGCAAGGGATAACTGCAGCAGCAGAAGCTAAGCAGAGTGGAGCCACAAGGAATGTGGAGAGGAGCTGCAGCAAGGGATAACTGCAGCAGCAGAGCAGAGCAGAACCGCAAGGAATGCGGAGAGGAGCTGCAGCAAGAGATTACGGCAGCTGCAGAAGCTAAGCAGAGTAGAAAGGAGCAGGAGTGCAGAGCAGAGGTAAAGCCACAAAAGTACAGAGCAGGCAGAGCCGCAAGAGTGCGGAGTGTAAGCAGACAGAGAACACGAGGAAAGACACATCAGGGAAAGAAGCCACAGACAAGGAGACCGAGATAAGACTAAGTTCAGACAGGGAAATGGAACACGACAAGAAACAAGGACAAAGACACAGGGACCAGGATATTCTGCCTCCTGGAGGGCGGATAACAAGATCAAGGCAATAGCACAGAGAAAAGCCTCCAGAGAGGGAGTAACACAAAGCAAGGCCTGGCAAACTCAGCAGCTAAACACAAAATGAGCTAACACATTGCACAGGCCCAGTCCACTGGGTGGAACTGCACTAAATACTGGAGGCCTCCTGGCAATTGGTCAGGAACAGATTATACAGATGCACCTGATTCCTATAAGAACCAGAGAGTTCAGGCGCCGGCCCCCTATGCACACAGCCAGGAAGCATGCAGAGAGCAGAGAGACAGAATATGCAGCTGGCATGAAACAGAAACCACATCATGGCCTGGAGCAGTGGGTAAGATAGTGTGAGAAATGAGATGCCATGCTGTGATGCCAGCAGAGTTGTTACAGCAAGGTTCTTTACCCGCCGGGAGCTGGTGACCAAGGGACTTGTAAAGTTCACTGATCGAGCTGAGAGCTATAGAGCATGGCGAGCTTCCTTCCAGAACGCCATTAGAGACTTGGATCTTTCCAGTAGTGAAGAGTAAGGGTATGTTTCCACGTTCAGGAAACGCTGCGTTTTTGACGCTGCGTTTTTCCGCAGCGTCAAAAACGCAGCGTCCAGATGTTACAGCATACTGGAGGGGATTTCATGAAATCCAGACTCCACTATGCGTTTAAAAACGCATGCGTTTTTGCCGCGAAAACGCATGCGTGGTGCGTTTTTTCTAAACGCAGCATGTTGCTACTATGAGCAAAACACGCAGGTACACCGCAGGTGACCTGCCAGTGACCTCAGGTGCAGTTTTGGTCAGGATTTTACCTGCATAAAATCCTGACCAAAGCCTGAAGCAAAACTGAACGTGGAAACATACCCTTAGATCTACTGGTAAAGTGGCTTGGGAATGAGTCAGCTGAACACGCCAAAAGAATCAGGAACATTAACATAAAGTACCCATACACAGGACTTCGTATGGTGTGGGAGAGACTCGAAGAATGTTATAGGTCAATAGAAGCTATAGAAAACGCTTTGTATAAAAGAATTGATGATTTTCCCAAGATAGCAAATAAGGGTTATCAAAAGCTCAGGGAACTGAGCGACTTGTTAACCCCTTTCTGCCATTGGACGTACTATTCCGTCCATGTGGGGTGGGCCTTACTTCCCAAGGATGGAATAGTACGTCCAGAGCGATCGGCCGTGCTCACGGGGGGAGCGCGGCCGATCGCATCCGGGTGTCAGCTGACTATCGCAGCTGACATCCGGCACTATGTGCCAGGAGCAGTCACGGGCCGCCCCTGGCACATTAACCCCCGGCACATTGCGATCAAACATGATCGCAGTGTTACGTCGGTACAGGGAAGCATCGCGCAGTGAGGGGGCTCCCTGCGTGCTTCCCTGAGATGATCGGTACAAGGTGATGTGCTCACCTTGTACCGAGCGTCTCCTCCTTGCAGGCCCCGGATCCAAAATGGCCGCGGGGCTGCATCCGGGTCCTACAGGGAGGTGGCTTCACGGCGCCTGCTCAGAGCAGGCGCCGGGAAGCCTGGAGCTGTGCACGTCAGATCGCCGATCTGACACAGTGCACAGCAAAGTGTCAGATCAGCGATCTGTCACTTTACTGTGATGCCCCCCCTGGGGCAAAGTAAAAATGTAAAAAAAAAAAAAATTTACATGTGTAAAAAAAAAAAAAAAAAAAAATCCTAAATAAATAATAATAATAAAAAATATTGTTCCAATAAATACATTCCTTTAGCTAAATAATATTAAAAAAACAATAAAAGTACACATATTTAGTATTGCCGCGTCTGTAACGACCCGACCTATAAAACTGTCCCACTAGTTAACCCCTTCAGTGAACACCGTAAAAAAAAAAAAAAAAAAAAAAAAAACGAGGCAAAAAATAATGCTTTATTATCATACTGCCGAACAAAAAGTGGAATAACATGCGATCAAAAAGACGGAAATAAATAACCATGGTACCGCTGAAAACGTCATCTTGTCCCGCAAAAAACAAGCTGCCATACAGCATCATCAGCAAAAAAATAAAAAGTTATAGTCCTCAGAATAAAGCGATGCAAATATAATTATTTTTTCTATAAAATAGTTTTTATCGTATAAAAGCGCCAAAACATAAAAAATGATATAAATGAGGTATCGCTGTAATCGTACTGACCCAAAGAATAAAACTGCTTTATCCATTTTACCAAACGCGGAACTGTATAAATTCCCCCCCAAAAGAAATTCATGAATAGCTGGTTTTTGGTCGTTCTGCCTCACAATAATCGGAATAAAAAGCAATCAAAAAATGTCACGTGCCCGAAAATGTTACCAATAAAAACGTCAACTCGTCCTGCAAAAAACAAGTCCTCACATGACTCTGTGGACCAAAATATGGAAAAATTGTAGCTCTCAAAATGTTTTAACGCAAAAAACATTTTTTTGCAATAAAAAGCGTCTTTTAGTGTATGACAACTGCCAATCAAAAATCCGCTAGAAAATGCACTATAAATAGTAAATCAAACCCCCTTCATCACCCCCTTAGTTACGAAAAATTGAAAAATTTAAAAAAATTATTTATTTCCATTTTCCCATTAGGGTTAGGGTTAGGGCGAGGGTTAGGGCTAGGGTTAGGGCTAGGGTTAGGGTTAGGGCTAGGGCTAGGGTTGGGGTTGGGGCTAGGGTTAGGGCTACAGTTCGGGTTTGGGTTGGGGCTAAAGTTAGGGTTGGGGCTAAAGTTAGGGTTGGGGCTAAAGTTAGGGTTAGGTTTTGGATTACATTTACGGTTGGGAATAGGGTTGGGATTAGGATTAGGTGTGTGTCAGGGTTAGGGGTGTGGTTAGGGTTACAGTTGAGATTAGGGTTAGGGGTGTGTTTGGATTAGGGTTTCAGTTATAATTGGGGGTTTTCCACTGTTTAGGCACATCAGGGGCTCTCCAAACGCGACATGGCATCCGATCTCAATTCCAGCCAATTCTGCGTTGAAAAAGTAAACCAGTGCTCCTTCCCTTCCGAGCTCTCCCGTGTGCACAAACAGGGGTTTACCCCAACATATGAGGTATACTCAGCATACTCAGGACACATTGGACAACAACTTTTGGGGTCCAATTTCTCCTGTTACCCTTGGGAAAATACAAAACTAATACTAAAATAATAAAAAAAAAAAAAAAAAAGATTTTTTATTTTCACGGCTCTGCGATATAAACTGTAGTGGAACACTTGGGGGTTCAAAGTTCTCACAACACATCTAGATAAGTTCCTTTGGAGGTCTAGTTTCCAATATGGGGTCACTTATGGGGGGTTTCTACTGTTTAGTTACATCAGGGGCTCTGCAAATGCAACGTGACGCCTGCAGATCAATCCATCTAAGTCTGCATTCCAAATGGTGCTCCTTCCCTTCCGAGCTCTGCCATGCAAACAAACGATGATTCTCCACCACATATTTGGTATCAGCGTACTCAGGACAAATTGGACAACATGTTTTGGGGTTCAATTTACACTGTTACCCTTGGAAAAATACAAAACTGGGAGCTAAATATAATTTTTGTGGAAAAAAAAGGATTTTTTATTTTCACGGCTCTGTGTTATAAACTGTAGTGAAATACTTGGGGGTTCAAAGTTCTCACAACACATCTAGATAAGTTCCTCGGGGGGGTCTAGTTTCCGATATAGGGTCACTTATGGGGGGTTTCTACTGTTTAGTAACATCAGGGTCTCTGCAAATGCAACGTTACGCCTGCAGACCAATCCATAAAAGTCTGCATTCCAAATGGCGCTCCTTCCCTTCCGAGCTCTGCCATGTGCCCAAATGTTGTTTATCCCCCACATATTGGGTATCAGCGTACTCAGAACAAATTGGACAACAACTTTTGGGGTTAAATTTACACTGTTATCCTTGGAAAAATACAAAACTGGGGGCTATAAAATAATTTTTGTGGAAAAAAAAAGTATTTTTTATTTTCACAGCTCTGCGTTATAAACTGTAGTGAAACACTTGGGAGTTCAAAGTTCTCACAACACATCTAGATAAGTTCCATGGGGTGTCTAGTTTCCAATATGGGGTCACTTGTGGGGGGTTTCTACGGTTTAGGTACATTAGGGGCTCTGCAAACGCAATGTGATGCCTGCAGACCATTCCATCTAAGTCTGCATTCCAAATGGCGCTCCTTCCCTTCTGAGCTCTCCCATGCGCCCAAACGGTGGTTCCCCCCCATATGGGGTATCAACGTACTCAGTACAAATTGGACAACAACTTTTGGGGTCCAATTTCTCCTGTTACCCCTGGAAAAATACAAAACTGGGGGCTAAAAAATAATTTTTGTTGGAAAAAAAAAACTAATTTCACGGCTCTGCGTTATAAACTGTAGTGAAACACTTGTGGGGTTCAAAGCTTTCAAAACACATCTAGATGAGTTCCTTAGGGGGTCTAATTTCCAAAATGTTGTCACTTGTGGGGGGTTTCAATGTTTAGGCACATCAGTGGCTCTCCAAACGCAACATGGCATCCCATCTCAATTCCAGTCAATTTTGCATTGAACAGTCAAATGGCGCTCCTTCCCTTCCGAGCTCTGCCATGCGCCCAAACAGTGGTTTACCCCCACAAATGAGGAATCAGCGTATTCAGGTCAAATTGGACAACAACTTTTGGGGTCAAATTTCTTCTCTTACCCTTGGTAAAAAAAATTGGGGGCGAAAAAATCATTTTTGTGAAAAAATATGATTTTTATTTTTACGGCTCTGCATTATAAACCTATGTGAAGCACTTGGTGGGTCAAAGTGCTCACCACACATCTAGATAAGTTCCTTAGGGGGTCTACTTTCCAAAATGGTGTCACTTGTGGGGGGGTTTCAATGTTTAGGCACATCAGGGGCTCGCCAAACACAACATGGCGTCCCATCTCAATTCCAGTCAATTTTGCATTGAAAAGTCAAACGGCGCTCCTTACCTTCCGAGCTCTCCCTTGCACCCAAACAGTGGTTTACCCCGACATATGGGGTATCAGCATACTCAGGACAAATTGTACAACAACGTTTGGAGTCCAATTTCTTCTCTTACCCTTGGGAAAATAAAAAAATTGGGGGCGAAAAGATCATTTTTGTGAAAAAATATGATTTTTTTGTTTTTACTGCTCTGCATTATAAACTTCTGTGAATCACTTAATGGGTCAAAGTGCTCACCACACATCTAGATAGGTTCCTTAGGAGGTCTACTTTCCAAAATTGTGTCACTTGTGGGGGGTTTAAATGTTTAGGCATATCAGGGGCTCTCCAAACGCAACATGGCGTCCCATCTGAATTCCAGTCAATTTTGCATTGAAAAGTCAAATGGTGCTCCTTCGCTTCCGAGCCCTGCCATGTGCCCAAACAGTGGTTTACCCCCACATATGGGGTATCAGCGTACTCAGGACAAATTGCACAACAACGTTTGGGGTCCAATTTCTTCTCTTATCCTTGGGAAAATAAAAAATTGAGAGCAAAAAATCATTTTTGTGAAAAAATATGATTTTTTATTTTTACGGCTCTGCATTATAAACTTCTGTGAAGCACTTGTTAGATCAAAGTGCTCACCAAACATCTAGATAAGTTCCATAAGGGGTCTACTTTCCAAAATGGTGTCACTTGTGGGGGGTTTCAATGTTTACGCACATCAGGGGCCCTCCAAACTGAACATGGCGTCCCATCTTAATTCCAGTCAATTTTGCATTGAAAAGTAAAATGGAGCTCCTTCCTTTCCGAGCTCTGCTGTGTGCCCACACAGTGGTTTACCCCCACATATGGGGTATCGTCGTACTCAGGACAAATTGCACAACAACTTTTGTGGTCTAATTTCTTCTCTTACCCTTGGAAAATAAAAAATTGGGGTCGAAAAGATCATTTTTTGTGAAAAAATGTGATTTTTTTATTTTTACGGCTCTGCATTATAAACTTCTGTGAAGCACTTGTTGGATCAAAGTGCTCACCACACATCTAGATAAGTTCCTTAAGGGGTCTACTTTCCAAAATGGTGTCACTTGTGGGTGGTTTCAATGTCTAAGCACATCAGGGGCTCTCCAAACTCAACATAGCGTCCCATCTTAATTCCAGTCAATTTTGCATTGAAAAGTCAAATGGCGCTCCTTCCCTTCCGAGCTCTGCCATGCGCCCAAAGAGTGCTTTACACCCTCATATGGGGTATCAGCATACTCAGGACAAATTGCGCAAATATTTTTGGGGTCCAATTTCTTCTCTTACCCTTGGGAAAATAAAAAATTGGGGTCGAAAAGATCATTTTTGTGAAAAAATGTGATTTTTTTTATTTTTACGGCTCTGCATTATAAACTTCTGTGAAGCACTTGTTGGGTCAAAGTAATCACCACACATCTAGATAAGTTCCTTAGGGGGTCCACTTTTCAAAATGGTGTCACATGTGGGGGGTTTCAATGTTTAGGCACATCAGGGGCTCTCCAAACGCAACATGGCGTCCCATCTCAATTCCAGTCAATTTTGCATTGAAAAGTAAAATGGCGCTCCTTTCTTTCCGAGCTCTGCCATGCGCCCAAACAGTGGTTTACCCCCACATATGGGGTATGAGCGTACTCAGGACAAATTGTACAACAACATTTGCGGTCCATTTTCTCCTGTTACCCTTGGTAAAATAAAACAATTTGGAGCTGAAATAAATTTTTTGTGTAAAAAAGTTAAATGTTCATTATTATTTAAACATTCCAAAAATTCCTGTGAAACACCTGAAGGGTTAATAAACTTTTTGAATGTGGTTTTGAGCACCTTAAGGGGTGCAGTTTTTAGAATGGTGTCACACTTGGGTATTTTCTATCATATAGACCCCTCAAAATGACTTCAAATGAGATGTTGTCCCTAAATAAAAATGGTGGTGTAAAAATGAGAAATTGCTGGTCAAATTTTAACCCTTATAATTCCCTAACAAAAAAAATTTTTGGTTCCAAAATTGTGCTGATGTAAAGTAGACATGTGGGAATTGTTACTTATTAAGTTCTTTGTGTGACATATCTCTGTGATTTAATTGTATAAAAATTCAAAGTTGGAAAATTGCAAAATTTTCAAAATTTTCACCAAATTTCCATTTTTTTCACAAATAAACGCAGGTAATATCAAAGAAATTTTACCACTATCATGAAGTATAGTATGCTGCAAGAAAACATTGTCAGAATCACCTTGATCCAATGAAGCAATCCAGAGTTATAACCTCATAAATGGACAGTGGTCAGAATTGTAAAAATTGGCCCGGTCATTAACGTGCAAACCACCCTTGGGGGTAAAGGGGTTAATGGAGGTACATGCTGCTCAGGCAGAAGGTGACCTACCAGGGTTGGCATTCTTGGACATTGCCAGAGGTGTCAACCCAATTGTCCAAAAACTCCTTTACAACTTACAAGAAAAGTGGATCAGTCACGGGTCTCGTTACAAACAGCTCATAAGGTACCATTTCCTCCTTTCAGGGTTTTTGTAGACTTTGTCTCTCAGCAAGCTAAAGTAAGAAATGACCCCAGTTTCAATTTCACTATGTCATGTACCACTTCCTCTGGTGTAAAACCCAGTAAAACACCAGTGGCAGTCCACAAAACTAATGTTACCTCCACAGGGTTTCCTTACAGGGCAAGTAGGTCCTCTCCAGAAGAGGACCAACCTCAGGATCTCAGCAAACACTGCCCCCTACACAAGAAACCTCATCCTCTACTAAAATGTAGAGCCTTCAGGGAGAAGTCTCTAGAAGACCGTAAGAGTTTCCTAAAGGAAAACAAGATATGCTTCAGATCTTGCGCGACGACCTCACACTTCGCCAAGAACTGTGAAACCAGTGTAAAATGCACAGAATGTAGTAGTGTGGAGCACAACACAGCCTTACACCCTGGACCACCCTCAGGGGTATTGTTGCGAGTTGAAGAGTCTGCCGAAAAACAGATGGACACTGACATTGACACTCCAGTGGTCACTTCTCAGTGTTCAGAGATCTACAAGGAACTTGTAGCAGGAAGATCCTGCTCGAAGATTTGTCTTGTCAGAGTATTCCCAGCAAGCCAATGGGATAAGGCAATCAAGGTATATGCAATCTTGGATGATCAGGCAACAGGTCTCTAGCTAAGTCCTTTCTCTTCGACACCTTCAACATTGCTGGTCCCGGCTCTCCGTACTCCTTGAAGACATGTTCAGGTACTGTCGAGACGGCGGGGAGGAAAGCGACCGGATTCAAGGTAGAGTCTATAGATGGTCAAACCTGTTTAACCTTGCCATCAATACTGGAGTGCAACTAGATTCCTGACAACAGGTCTGAGATACCTACACCAGAGGTAGCAGCTCATCACACCCACTTGAAACGTATAGCTCACCTGATTCCAGAACTGGACCAAGGAGCTCCAATCATCTTACTCCTCGGAGGAGACATACTAAGGGACCACAAGACTAGAGGACAGATTAATGGCCCACAAAACACCCCATATGCTCAGAGACTTGACCTAGGATGGGTCATTGTGGGAGATGTCTGTTTGGGTGGAGCACACAGGCCGACATCAGTCAATAGCATGTTCACCAATACTCTCGAAAATGGATGTCCGTCTCTCTTCCAGCCATGTGAGAGCAGTTTCCTGATTAAAGAATTGCCACCCAACACCCCTCCACCTTGTCCGTTAGCTCATCCTTCCTGTGAAGACCATGCATGCGATGGTGAGCAAGATCATATAGGGTGCACAGTTTTCCACAGGACAAGAGAAGACAATCAGGTAGCAACGTCCATAGAGGACAGACTGTTTTTGGACATCATTGATCGAGAGATAGTAAGAAATGAATCAAAGAGTTGGGTCACACCTTTACCATTCAAACCACAGAAGCAACGCTTACCCAACAACAGAGAACTTGTCTACAGTCGATTTGTCTCCCTTAAACGCAAACTGCAAAAGACACCAGAAACAAGAGAACACTTCTTTACCTTCATGGAGAGAATATTCCAGAATGGCCACGCGGAAATTGCACCTGTACTTCAAGATTCCGAGGAATGTTGGTACTTACCTATTTTCGGCGTGTATCATCCAAAGAAACCAGGTCAGATAAGAGTAGTATTTGACTCAAGTGCCAGATACGAAGGTGTTTCACTAAACGACGTCTTTCTGTCTTGTCCAGACCTCAATAACAGACTCCTAGGAGTACTTCTTCGCTTCCGCAAGGATGCAGTGGCATTTACGGCGGACATACAACAGATGTTTCACTGCTTCCTTGTTAAAAAAAGAACACAGAAACTACTTGAGGTTCTTTTGGTACCACGATAATGATCCCTACAAGGACATCATGGAATATCGTATGAGAGTGCATATCTTCGGGAACAGCCCCTCCCCTGCAGTCGCTATCTATGGCCTTAAGGTACCTTCACACTCAGCAACTTTACAACGAGAACGACAACGATCCGAGACGTTGCAGCGTCCTGGATAGCGATCTCATTGTGTTTGACACGCAGAAGCGATCTGGATCCCGCTGTGATATCACTGGTCGGAGCTAAAAGTCCAGAACTTTATTTGGTCATCAGGTCGGCGTGTATCGTCATGTTTGACAGCAAAAGCATGATGACAGCAATGTTTTACATGGAGCTAATGACCTGTGAGAACGATAAGTGAGTCACTGTTACGTCACAGGATCGCTCCTGTCTAGGGTTGAGCGACTTTCATTTTTTTAAGGTCGAGTCGGGTTTTGTGAAACCCGATTTTGTCCAGAGTCGAGTCGAGTGCAGTCGGCCGATTATCGCTGAAAGTCGGGGATCGACCGAAACACGAGACCCAATGCAAGTCAATGGGGAAGCATAGTCGGCAGTGAGTGGAGGCCAGGAAAACACCTACAGTGCCCATTTTAATGCCAAAAACATCCATTCTTGTTTCTGAAGCTTGTCAATCTTAATTAACTTTATAATAATAGTTGGGCATAGGAAATTGGGGGTCATTTGGCAAAAGTTGTGGGGGGAGTAGGGCTGGCTCAAGTTTTTCGTGGGCCCAGGAAACGCGGACTACGTCACGGCGGTGGAGCAGGGAGAGGTAAGTATTTCAACGTTGCAAGTGCTGTGATCCTGAGCAAGCAGGGGGGGCCCACTCGTTCGCATTGGCACTGGCACAGGGCCCCTCAAAGTACGGCGGTGTGTTTGCATGGCGGGGGCGCCTCCCACCAGCAGCGACACTTTTGCGTACTCTGAGGGGCCCTGTGCCAGTGACGTCGCCAACAAGTATGCCACCCCCACCTGATGAAGGAACCTGCACTTTCATCTGCACCTTCCTCTTTGTCCCTGTGTAAGGTGGTATAACATGCGGGAAGGGGAACCTTACTTTCAGCAGGGTCAGATTCTGGCTGTGTAGAGTGCAAGGGGAATGTAGTGGTCTAGGTCAATGTACCAGCAGACTTATCTAGCAGTGGCTGGGCAATGGGCAGGATGAGGAGGAAACAGATATAGGGCCAAAGAATAAAGTAGGCTAAATGCAGTTCAAAATTGGTAACAGGACTAAACAGGCGGCATTGCTTTGTTCAGTGGAGTAGCAAACCCAAGAGCAGCAGACACTGTTTCAAGGGCCCAACCACACTAGTAGGCCAAATGCAGTTTAATATCTGATAGTATAGGCCGAAAGCCAGAAGGTAGAAGCTCAGCTTTATTCAGTTGAGGACAATACCAGGCAGGGGCAGACACCGTTAGTAGGCCGGAACCACCAATTATTTAAAAAACAGCAGTTAATCAGAGCCGGAAGGTAGAAGCTCAGCTTTATTCAGTTGAGGACAACACCAGGCAGGAGCAGACACCGTTAGTAGGCCCATAACCACCTATTTTTACAAACACAGCACTTAAAGAGAGCCAGAAGGTGGAAGCTCAGCTTTGTTCAGTTGAGGACAACACCAGGGAGGGGCAGACACCGTTAGTAGGCCGGAACCACCAATTTTTTAAAAAACAGCAGTTAATCAGAGCCAGAAGGTAGAAGCTCAGCTTTATTCAGTTGAGGACAACACCAGGCAGGGGCAGACACCGTTAATAGGCCCATAACCACCTATTTTTACAAACACAGCACTTAAAGAGAGCCAGAAGGTGGAAGCTCAGCTTTGTTCAGTTGAGGACAACACCAGGGAGGGGCAGACACCGTTAGTAGGCCGGAACCACCAATTTTTTAAAAAACAGCAGTTAATCAGAGCCAGAAGGTAGAAGCTCAGCTTTATTCAGTTGAGGACAACACCAGGCAGGGGCAGACACCGTTAGTAGGCCCATAACCAACAATCTTTTAAAAAACAGCACTTAATGAGAGCCAGAAGGTGGAAGCTCAGATTTATTCATTTGAGGACAACTTGAATTAGGGACTGCAGACAGACTTACCAGGCTGTCCCCTGTGTGGACCATGCATCCAATACATTAACCCATTGCGCCACAAAGGACACGTAACCTTCTGTGGCCATGCCTACCGCTCCATGTGTCTGTTGTCAGGTGTACCTTTGGACTCACAGATTGACAGAATGAAAGGACAATGTGGTCTTTAACATGCTGGTGGAGGGGTGGGATGGCTTTTCTCGCAAAAGAATTGTCAACTGGGTAGCTCATAGCGTGGTACAGCGTAGTCCATCATGGCTTTATTAATATTAAATAAAATAAAAAAATAGGCTCTATGCACTGTAAAATAGGTTCCAGGGGTACACGGGCAGCAGTGGTCTGGTCAGTGGAGGCCTAGTGGAAGGAGGGACCGCAGACAGGCTTCGAAGGCCTAACATAATAAAATGGGCTGGCTGTAGGCACTGTAAAATAGGTTCCAGGGGTACACGGGCAGCAGTGGTCTGGTCAGTGGAGGCCTAGTGGAAGGAGGGACCGCAGACAGGCTTCGAAGGCCTAACATAATAAAATGGGCTGGCTGTAGGCACTTTATAATTGGTTCCAGGGGTACACGGGCAGCAGTGGTCTGGTCAGTGGAGGCCTTGTGGAAGGAGGGACCGCAGACAGGCTTCGAAGGCCTAACATAATAAAATGGGCTGGCTGTAGGCACTTTATAATTGGTTCCAGGGGTACACGGGCAGCAGTGGTCTGGTCAGTGGAGGTCTAGTGGAAGGAGGGACCGCAGACAGGCTTCGAAGGCCTAACATAATAAAATGGGCTGGCTGTAGGCACTTTATAATTGGTTCCAGGGGTACACGGGCAGCAGTGGTCTGGTCAGTGGAGGCCTAGTGGAAGGAGGGACCGCAGACAGGCTTCGAAGGCCTAACATAATAAAATGGGCTGGCTGTAGGCACTTTATAATTGGTTCCAGGGGTACACGGGCAGCAGTGGTCTGGTCAGTGGAGGCCTAGTGGAAGGAGGGACCGCAGACAGTCTTCGAAGGCCTAACATAATAAAATGGGCTGGCTGTAGGCACTTTATAATTGGTTCCAGGGGTACACGGGCAGCAGTGGTCTGGTCAGTGGAGGCCTAGTGGAAGGAGGGACCGCAGACAGGCTTCGAAGGCCTAACATAATAAAATGGGCTGGCTGTAGGCACTTTATAATTGGTTCCAGGGGTACACGGGCAGCAGTGGTCTGGTCAGTGGAGGCCTAGTGGAAGGAGGGACCGCAGACAGGCTTCGAAGGCCTAACATAATAAAATGGGCTGGCTGTAGGCACTGTAAAATAGGTTCCAGGGGTACACGGGCAGCAGTGGTCTGGTCAGTGGAGGCCTAGTGGAAGGAGGGACCGCAGACAGGCTTCGAAGGCCTAACATAATAAAATGGGCTGGCTGTAGGCACTGTAAAATAGGTTCCAGGGGTACACGGGCAGCAGTGGTCTGGTCAGTGGAGGCCTAGTGGAAGGAGGGACCGCAGACAGGCTTCGAAGGCCTAACATAATAAAATGGGCTGGCTGTAGGCACTTTATAATTGGTTCCAGGGGTACACGGGCAGCAGTGGTCTGGTCAGTGGAGGCCTAGTGGAAGGAGGGACCGCAGACAGGCTTCGAAGGCCTAACATAATAAAATGGGCTGGCTGTAGGCACTTTATAATTGGTTCCAGGGGTACACGGGCAGCAGTGGTCTGGTCAGTGGAGGCCTAGTGGAAGGAGGGACCGCAGACAGGCTTCGAAGGCCTAACATAATAAAATGGGCTGGCTGTAGGCACTTTATAATTGGTTCCAGGGGTACACGGGCAGCAGTGGTCTGGTCAGTGGAGGCCTAGTGGAAGGAGGGACCGCAGACAGGCTTCAAAGGCCTAACATAATAAAATGGGCTGGCCGTAGGCACTTTATAATTGGTTCCAGGGGTACACGGGCAGCAGTGGTCTGGTCAGTGGAGGCCTAGTGGAAGGAGGGACCGCAGACAGGCTTCGAAGGCCTAACATAATAAAATGGGCTGCCTGTAGGCACTTTATAATTGGTTCCAGGGGTACACGGGCAGCAGTGGTCTGGTCAGTGGAGGCCTAGTGGAAGGAGGGACCGCAGACAGGCTTCGAAGGCCTAACATAATAAAATGGGCTGGCTGTAGGCACTTTATAATTGGTTCCAGGGGTACACGGGCAGCAGTGGTCTGGTCAGTGGAGGCCTAGTGGAAGGAGGGACCGCAGACAGGCTTCGAAGGCCTAACATAATAAAATGGGCTGGCTGTAGGCATTTTATAATTGGTTCCAGGGGTACACGGGCAGCAGTGGTCTGGTCAGTGGAGGCCTAGTGGAAGGAGGGACCGCAGACAGGCTTCGAAGGCCTAACATAATAAAATGGGCTGTCTGTAGGCACTTTATAATTGGTTCCAGGGGTACACGGGCAGCAGTGGTCTGGTCAGTGGAGGCCTAGTGGAAGGAGGGACCGCAGACAGGCTTCGAAGGCCTAACATAATAAAATGGGCAGCTGTAGGCACTTTATAATTGGTTCCAGGGGTACACGGGCAGCAGTGGTCTGGTCAGTGGAGGCCTAGTGGAAGGAGGGACCGCAGACAGGCTTCGAAGGCCTAACATAATAAAATGGGCTGGCTGTAGGCACTTTATAATTGGTTCCAGGGGTACACGGGCAGCAGTGGTCTGGTCAGTGGAGGCCTAGTGGAAGGAGGGACCGCAGACAGGCTTCGAAGGCCTAACATAATAAAATGGGCTGGCTGTAGGCACTTTATAATTGGTTCCAGGGGTACACGGGCAGCAGTGGTCTGGTCAGTGGAGGCCTAGTGGAAGGAGGGACCGCAGACAGGCTTCGAAGGCCTAACATAATAAAATGGGCTGGCTGTAGGCACTTTATAATTGGTTCCAGGGGTACACGGGCAGCAGTGGTCTGGTCAGTGGAGGCCTAGTGGAAGGAGGGACCGCAGACAGGCTTCGAAGGCCTAACATAATAAAATGGGCTGTCTGTAGGCACTTTATAATTGGTTCCAGGGGTACACGGGCAGCAGTGGTCTGGTCAGTGGAGGCCTAGTGGAAGGAGGGACCGCAGACAGGCTTCGAAGGCCTAACATAATAAAATGGGCTGGCTGTAGGCACTTTATAATTGGTTCCAGGGGTACACGGGCAGCAGTGGTCTGGTCAGTGGAGGCCTAGTAGAAGGAGGGACCGCAGACAGGCTTCGAAGGCCTAACATAATAAAATGGGCTGGCTGTAGGCACTGTAAAATAGGTTCCAGGGGTACACGGGCAGCAGTGGTCTGGTCAGTGGAGGCCTAGTGGAAGGAGGGACCGCAGACAGGCTTCGAAGGCCTAACATAATAAAATGGGCTGGCTGTAGGCACTTTATAATTGGTTCCAGGGGTACACGGGCAGCAGTGGTCTGGTCAGTGGAGGCCTAGTGGAAGGAGGGACCGCAGACAGGCTTCGAAGGCCTAACATAATAAAATGGGCTGTCTGTAGTCACTTTATAATTGGTTCCAGGGGTACACGGGCAGCAGTGGTCTGGTCAGTGGAGGCCTAGTGGAAGGAGGGACCGCAGACAGGCTTCGAAGGCCTAACATAATAAAATGGGCTGGCTGTAGGCACTTTATAATTGGTTCCAGGGGTACACGGGCAGCAGTGGTCTGGTCAACGGAGGCCGATTGTAATGAGTGTCTGCCAGTTAATAGTCCAAAACAACAAATAAATGTGAATGTCTCGCATTAAAACAAAACAAAAACACTAAAGGGTGCAATCATTAGGTTCAGGGGTGGGATCCTCTGCGTTGTTTCAGACCTACTAATTTAGCGCAAAGTATTTACTGTGGTAAATAGAGGACACTGCCCCTGACTATGTTAAGTACCATCATACATGTCAACACAATGGTATTGTCAGTGGCAGGTATGGAAGGATGTCAGTGCATAGACTAAACATTGGTGGAAGTGTGATAGATAACTGTGGAAGTGGTAGACCAATGTTTGACCTGGGGGTGGGTGAACTCTCTTGTGGCCGGTGGTACAGGCCCAGGGCCCCTCATGTTACAACAGTGTGTCTGACGTTGGGTGCGCACCACCACCGCCAGAGACACTTTATTGTACTATGAGGGACCCAGTAGCAATGCCGTCGACCAAAAGCGAGCACACCCACCTCTTCAGACAAACAGCAGTCTCACGGGTGCTTGCGCCAAGTCGCAATACCACGGCCCCCTGTGGGGAGTTTGGCCATTTAGGGAGGTGTAAACATGTCGTATGCTGGACAATCAGCTGCAGCAAATTAGACATTAGAAAAGTAATTCACAGTAGTCCACAGGCAAGAGCTTTTCATAGGAAAGCTAGGTGTCGGCCGGGCAAGGTGGGGCAAAAGATTTCGAAATCCAGTTGTGGTTCATTTTAATGAATGTTAGATCATCAACATTTTGGGTAGCCAGACGAGTCCTTTTTTCGGTTAATATTGAACCTGCAGCACTGAATACTCTTTCTGATAGGACACTTGCTGCCGGGCAAGCAAGCTCCTGCAATGCATATTCTGCCAATTCTGGCCAGGTGTCTAATTTTGATGCCCAGTAATCAAATGGGAATGACGGTTGAGGGAGAACATCGATAAGGGATGAAAAATAGTTAGTAACCATACTGGACAAATGTTGTCTCCTGTCACTTTCAATTGATGCAGCAGTACCTGTCCTGTCTGCGGTCATAGCAAAATCACTCCACAACCTGGTCAGAAAGCCCCTCTGTCCAACGTCACTTCTGATGTGTGCACCCCTAACACTCCTAGTCTGCTGGCCCCTGGAGCTCATGTGAGAACGATCACGTGCGCTGTGTGCTGGGAATGCCTGAAGTAAACGGTCAACAAGAGTTGATTGTTTGGTTGCTAATATTAGTTCCAAGTTCTCATGTGGCATAATATTTTGCAATTTGCCTTTATAGCGTGGATCAAGGAGGCAGGCCAACCAGTAATCGTCATCGTTCATCATTTTCGTAATGCGTGTGTCCCTTTTTAGGATACGTAAGGCATAATCCGCCATGTGGGCCAAAGGTTCAGTTGTCAAATCTCCGGTTGTGATTGGTTGAGGGGCAGTTTCAGGCAATTCTACGTCACTTGTGTCCCTCAAAAAACCAGAACCCGGCCTTGCCACGCAACCAATTTGCAGTGCCCCCGGGAAAGCTTCCGCATTAAAAATATACTCATCCCCATCATCCTCCTCGTCCTCCACCTCCTCTTCGCCCGCTACCTCGTCCTGTACACTGCCCTGACCAGACAATGGCTGACTGTCATCAAGGCTTTCCTCTTCCTCTGGTGCAGACGCCTGATCCTTTATGTGCGTCAAACTTTGCATCAGCAGACACATTAGGGGGATGCTCATGCTTATTATGGCGTTGTCTGCACTAACCAGCCGTGTGCATTCCTCAAAACACTGAAGGACTTGACACATGTCTTGTATCTTCTACCACTGCACACCTGACAACTCCATGTCTGCCATCCTACTGCCTGCCCGTGTATGTGTATCCTCCCACAAAAACATAACAGCCCGCCTCTGTTGGCACAGTCTCTGAAGCATGTGCAGTGTTGAGTTCCACCTTGTTGCAACGTCTATGATTAGGCGATGCTGAGGAAGGTTCAAAGACCACTGATAGGTCTGCATACGGCTGGAGTGTACAGGCGAACGTCGGATATGTGAGCAAAGTCCACGCACTTTGAGGAGCAGGTCGGAGAACCCAGGATAAGTTTTCAATAAGCACTGCACCACCAGGTTTAAGGTGTGAGCCAGGCAAGGAATGTGTTTCAGTTGGGAAAGGGAGATGGCAGCCATGAAATTCCTTCCGTTATCACTCACTACCTTGCCTGCCTCAAGATCTACTGTGCCCAGCCACGACTGCGTTTCTTGTTGCAAGAACTTGGACAGAACTTCCACGGTGTGTCTGTTGTCGCCCAAACACTTCATAGCCAATACAGCCTGCTGACGCTTGCCAGTAGCTGGCCCATAATGGGACAACTGGTGTGCAACAGTGTCATCTGCCGATGGAGTGGTTGGCCGACTGCGGTCTGTGGAAGAGCTGTAGCTTCTGCAGGAGGACGAGGAGGAGGAGGAGGAGGGGGTGCGAACGCCTACAGCCAACTGTTTCCTAGACCGTGGGCTAGGCACAACTGTCCCGAAATTGATGTCCCCTGTGGACCCTGCATCCACCACATTCACCCAGTGTGCCGTGATGGACACATAACGTCCCTGGCCATGCCTACTGGTCCATGCATCTGTAGTCAGGTGCACCTTTGTACTCACAGATTGCCTGAGTGCATGGACGATGCGCTGTTTAACATGCTGGTGCAGGGCTGGGATGGCTTTTCTGGCAAAAAAGTGTCGACTGGGTAGCTCGTATCGGGGTTCAGCGTACTCCATCAGGGCTTTGAAAGCTTCGCTTTCAACTAACCGGTAGGGCATCATCTCTAACGAGATTAATCTAGCTATGTGGGCGTTAAAAGCCTGTGTACGCGGATGCGAGGATAAGTACTTCCTTTTTCTAACCAGAGTCTCATGTAGGGTGAGCTGGACTGGAGAGCTGGAGATCGTGGAACTTTCGGGTGTACCGGTGGACATGGCAGACTGAGAGACGGTTGGAGACGGTATTGTTTCCGCCGGTGCCCTAGATGCAATATTTCCTCCTACAAAACTGGTGATTCCCTGACCCTGACTGCTTTTGGCTGGCAAAGAAACCTGCACAGATACTGCCGGTGGTGCGGAAAATGGTGGCCTTACAGTGACGGAAGGGATGTTGCGTTGCTGACTAGCTTCATTGGCCGAGGGGGCTACAACCTTAAGGGACGTTTGGTAGTTAGTCCAGGCTTTAAAATGCATGGTGGTTAAGTGTCTATGCATGCAACTAGTATTGAGACTTTTCAGATTCTGACCTCTGCTTAAGCTAGTTGAACATTTTTGACAGATGATTTTGCGCTGATCAATTGGATGTTGTTTAAAAAAATGCCAGACTGCACTCTTCCTAGCATCGGATCCCTTTTCAGGGATTGCAGACTGAGCTTTAACCGGATGGCCACGCTGTCCTCCAACAGGTTTTGGCTTTGACACGCGTTTTGGGCCAGATACGGGCCCTGCAGATGGAACCTGTTGCGATGTTGATGCCTGCTGCGGCCCCTCCTCCACCTCCGCTTCTGAACTACTGCCGCCTGCACCCTGTTCCCCCAATGGCTGCCAATCGGGGTCAACAACTGGGTCATCTATTACCTCCTCTTCGAGCTCGTGTGCAACTTCGTCTGTGTCACCGTGTCGGTCGGTGGTATAGCGTTCGTGGCGGGGCAACATAGTCTCATCAGGATCTGATTGTGGAACAGTACCCTGAGAGGGCAATGTTGTGGTCTGAGTCAAAGGAGCAGCATAGTACTCTGGCTGTGGCTGTGCATCAGTGCACTCCATGTCAGAATCTACTTGTAATGGGCATGGCCTGTTAAGTGTTTCACTTTCTAAGCCAGGGACGGTATGTGTAAAGAGCTCCATGGAGTAACCCGTTGTGTCGCCTGCTGCATCCTTCTCTCTTGTTGTAGTTTTTGCTGAAGAGGACAAGGAAGCGACTTGTCCCTGACCGTGAACATCCACAAGCGACGCGCTGCTTTTACATTTACCAGTTTCAGAAGAGGAGGCAAAAGAGCTAGAAGCTGAGTCTGCAATGTAAGCCAAAACTTGCTGTTGCTGCTCCGGCTTTAAAATCGGTTTTCCTACTCCCAGAAAAGAGAGCGTTCGAGGCCTTGTGTAGCCAGACGACGAAACTGGCTCCACAGCTCCAGACTTAGGTGGAATATTTTTATCCCCACGACCACCTGATGCTCCACTACCACTACCATCATTAACAGCTGACAATGAACGCCCACGGCCACGACCTCTTGCACCAGACTTCCTCATTGTTTTAAAAACTTAACCAAAGTAACTTTATTTGTTGCTGTCAAACAACTTACACGGTGAGCTATAACTTCAGAATGATTTCAATATCCCTTAACAGGTTGGTGAGACCCCAAGGAAAATCAGGCACAATGTTACACACTCTGTTTTCTGTGGCACAAAATCACAGAGATGCCACACACGCAGGACTGTCACTCAAGCACAAATGTCAATATTAATCTCCCACCTATTTTTTTTTTTTTTTTTTCAGGGAGACTTTAGAAACCAAATAATAAAAATAAAAAAAAGGCTTTCTATGGCCCACTGAGTGAGAGATGGCACACACAGGAGTCAGGAGTGGCACACAAGCCCTGACTGAGGCCAATATTTTTCTCCCACTGATTGATGTAGTGATTTTTTTTCAGGTAGATTTTAGAACCCAAATCAAGCAAAAAAATTAATAGGCTTTCTATGGCCCACAATTTGAGAGAGAGAGATGGCACACCCAGGAGTCAAGACTGGCACACAAGCAGAAAGGGCAATATTAATCTCCCACTGTTTGAATTTTTTTTTTTTTTCAGGGAGACTTTAGAAACCAAATAATAATAAAAAAAAAAGGCTTTCTATGGCCCACTGAGTGAGAGATGGCACACACAGGAGTCAGGAGTGGCACACAAGCCCTGACTGAGGCCAATATTTTTCTCCCACTGATTGATGTAGTGATTTTTTTTCAGGTAGATTTTAGAACCCAAATCAAGCAAAAAAATTAATAAGCTTTCTATGGCCCACAATTTGAGAGAGAGAGATGGCACACCCAGGAGTCAAGACTGGCACACAAGCAGAAAGGGCAATATTAATCTCCCACTGTTTGAATTTTTTTTTTTTTCAGGGAGACTTTAGAAACCAAATAATACAAATTAAAAAAAGGCTTTCTATGGCCCACTGAGTGAGAGATGGCACACACAGGAGTCAGGAGTGGCACACAAGCCCTGACTGAGGCCAATATTTTTCTCCCACTGATTGATGTAGTGATTTTTTTTTCAGGTAGATTTTAGAACCCAAATCAAGCAAAAAAATAAATAGGCTTTCTATGGCCCACTGAGTGAGAGATGGCACACACAGGAGTCAGGAGTGGCACACAAGCCCTGACTGAGGCCAATATTTTTCTCCCACTGTTTGATGTAGTGATTTTTTTTCAGGTAGATTTTAGAACCCAAATCAAGCAAAAAAATAAATAGGCTTTCTATGGCCCACTGAGTGAGAGATGGCACACACAGGAGTCAGGAGTGGCACACAAGCCCTGACTGAGGCCAATATTTTTCTCCCACTGATTGATGTAGTGATTTTTTTTCAGGTAGATTTTAGAACCCAAATCAAGCAAAAAAATAAATAGGCTTTCTATGGCCCACTGAGTGAGAGATGGCACACACAGGAGTCAGGAGTGGCACACAAGCCCTGACTGAGGCCAATATTTTTCTCCCACTGATTGATGTAGTGATTTCTTTTCAGGTAGATTTTAGAACCCAAATCAAGAAAAAAAAGAAATAGGCTTTCTATGGCCCACTGAGTGAGAGATGGCACACACAGGAGTCAGGAGTGGCACACAAGCCCTGACTGAGGCCAATATTTTTCTCCCACTGATTGATGTAGTGATTTTTTTTCAGGTAGATTTTAGAACCCAAATCAAGCAAAAAAATTAATAGGCTTTCTATGGCCCACTGAGTGAGAGATGGCACACACAGGAGTCAGGAGTGGCACACAAGCCCTGACTGAGGCCAATATTTTTCTCCCACTGATTGATGTAGTGATTTTTTTTCAGGTAGATTTTAGAACCCAAATCAAGCAAAACAATTAATAGGCTTTCTATGGCCCACTGAGTGAGAGATGGCACACACAGGAGTCAGGAGTGGCACACAAGCCCTGACTGAGGCCAATATTTTTCTCCCACTGATTGATGTAGTGATTTTTTTTCAGGTAGATTTTAGAACCCAAATCAAGCAAAAAAAGAAATAGGCTTTCTATGGCCCACTGAGTGAGAGATGGCACACACAGGAGTCAGGAGTGGCACACAAGCCCTGACTGAGGCCAATATTTTTCTCCCACTGATTGATGTAGTGATTTTTTTTCAGGTAGATTTTAGAACCCAAATCAAGCAAAAAAATTAATAGGCTTTCTATGGCCCACTGAGTGAGAGATGGCACACACAGGAGTCAGGACTGGCACACAAGCCCTGACTGAGGCCAATATTTTTCTCCCACTGACTGATGTAGTGATTTTTTTTCAGGTAGATTTTAGAACCCAAATCAAGCAAAAAAATAAATAGGCTTTGTATGGCCCACTGAGTGAGAGATGGCACACACAGGAGTCAGGAGTGGCACACAAGCCCTGACTGAGGCCAATATTTTTCTCCCACTGACTGATGTAGTGATTTTTTTTCAGGTAGATTTTAGAACCCAAATCAAGCAAAAAAATTAATAGGCTTTCTATGGCCCACTGAGTGAGAGATGGCACACACAGGAGTCAGGAGTGGCACACAAGCCCTGACTGAGGCCAATATTTTTCTCCCACTGATTGATGTAGTGATTTTTTTTCAGGTAGATTTTAGAACCCAAATCAAGCAAAAAAATAAATAGGCTTTCTATGGCCCACTGAGTGAGAGATGGCACACACAGGAGTCAGGAGTGGCACACAAGCCCTGACTGAGGCCAATATTTTTCTCCCACTGATTGATGTAGTGATTTTTTTTCAGGTAGATTTTAGAACCCAAATCAAGCAAAAAAAATAATAGGCTTTCTATGGCCCACTGAGTGAGAGATGGCACACACAGGAGTCAGGAGTGGCACACAAGCCCTGACTGAGGCCAATATTTTTCTCCCACTGATTGATGTAGTGATTTTTTTTCAGGTAGATTTTAGAACCCAAATCAAGCAAAAAAATTAATAGGCTTTCTATGGCCCACTGAGTGAGAGATGGCACACACAGGAGTCAGGAGTGGCACACAAGCCCTGACTGAGACCAATATTTTTCTCCCACTGATTGATGTAGTGATTTTTTTCAGGTAGATTTTAAAACCCAAATCAATCAAAAAAATTAATAGGCTTTCTATGGCCCACTGAGTGAGAGATGGCACACACAGGAGTCAGGACTGGCACACAAGCCCTGACTGAGGCCAATATTTTTCTCCCACTGACTGATGTAGTGATTTTTTTTCAGGTAGATTTTAGAACCCAAATCAAGCAAAAAAATAAATAGGCTTTCTATGGCCCACTGAGTGAGAGATGGCACACACAGGACTCAGGAGTAGCACACAAGTCCTGACTGAGGCCAATATTTTTCTCCCACTGACTGATGTAGTGATTTTTTTTCAGGTATATTTTAGAACCCAAATCAAGCAAAAAAATTAATAGGCTTTCTATGGCCCACTGAGTGAGAGATGGCACACACAGGAGTCAGGAGTGGCACACAAGCCCTGACTGAGGCCAATATTTTTCTCCCACTGATTGATGTAGTGATTTTTTTTCAGGTAGATTTTAGAACCCAAATCAAGCAAAAAAATAAATAGGCTTTCTATGGCCCACTTAGTGAGAGATGGCACACACAGGATTCAGGAGTGGCACACAAGCCCTGACTGAGGCCAATATTTTTCTCCCACTGATTGATGTAGTGATTTTTTTTCAGGTAGATTTTAGAACCCAAATCAAGCAAAAAAATTAATAGGCTTTCTATGGCCCACTGAGTGAGAGATGGCACACACAGGAGTCAGGAGTGGCACACAAGCCCTGACTGAGGCCAATATTTTTCTCCCACTGATTGATGTAGTGATTTTTTTTCAGGTAAATTTTAGAACCCAAATCAAGCAAAAAAAGAAATAGGCTTTCTGTGGCCCACTGAGTGAGAGATGGCACACACAGGAGTCAGGAGTGGCACACAAGCCCTGACTGAGGCCAATATTTTTCTCCCACTGATTGATGTAGTGATTTTTTTTCAGGTAGATTTTAGAACCCAAATCAAGCAAAAAAATTAATAGGCTTTCTATGGCCCACTGAGTGAGAGATGGCACACACAGGAGTCAGGACTGGCACACAAGCCCTGACTGAGGCCAATATTTTTCTCCCACTGACTGATGTAGTGATTTTTTTTCAGGTAGATTTTAGAACCCAAATCAATCAAAAAAATTTATAGGCTTTCTATGGCCCACTGAGTGAGAGATGGCACACACAGGAGTCAGGAGTGGCACACAAGCCCTGACTGAGGCCAATATTTTTCTCCCACTGATTGATGTAGTGATTTTTTTTCAGGTAGATTTTAGAACCCAAATCAAGCAAAAAAATAAATAGGCTTTCTATGGCCCACTGAGTGAGAGATGGCACACACAGGAGTCAGGAGTGGCACACAAGCCCTGACTGAGGCCAATATTTTTCTCCCACTGATTGATGTAGTGATTTTTTTTCAGGTAGATTTTAGAACCCAAATCAAGCAAAAAAATAAATAGGCTTTCTATGGCCCACTGAGTGAGAGATGGCACACACAGGAGTCAGGAGTGGCACACAAGCCCTGACTGAGGCCAATATTTTTCTCCCACTGATTGATGTAGTGATTTCTTTTCAGGTAGATTTTAGAACCCAAATCAAGAAAAAAAAGAAATAGGCTTTCTATGGCCCACTGAGTGAGAGATGGCACACACAGGAGTCAGGAGTGGCACACAAGCCCTGACTGAGGCCAATATTTTTCTCCCACTGATTGATGTAGTGATTTTTTTTCAGGTAGATTTTAGAACCCAAATCAAGCAAAAAAATTAATAGGCTTTCTATGGCCCACTGAGTGAGAGATGGCACACACAGGAGTCAGGAGTGGCACACAAGCCCTGACTGAGGCCAATATTTTTCTCCCACTGATTGATGTAGTGATTTTTTTTCAGGTAGATTTTAGAACCCAAATCAAGCAAAAAAATTAATAGGCTTTCTATGGCCCACTGAGTGAGAGATGGCACACACAGGAGTCAGGAGTGGCACACAAGCCCTGACTGAGGCCAATATTTTTCTCCCACTGATTGATGTAGTGATTTTTTTTCAGGTAGATTTTAGAACCCAAATCAAGCAAAAAAAGAAATAGGCTTTCTATGGCCCACTGAGTGAGAGATGGCACACACAGGAGTCAGGAGTGGCACACAAGCCCTGACTGAGGCCAATATTTTTCTCCCACTGATTGATGTAGTGATTTTTTTTCAGGTAGATTTTAGAACCCAAATCAAGCAAAAAAATTAATAGGCTTTCTATGGCCCACTGAGTGAGAGATGGCACACACAGGAGTCAGGACTGGCACACAAGCCCTGACTGAGGCCAATATTTTTCTCCCACTGACTGATGTAGTGATTTTTTTTCAGGTAGATTTTAGAACCCAAATCAAGCAAAAAAATAAATAGGCTTTGTATGGCCCACTGAGTGAGAGATGGCACACACAGGAGTCAGGAGTGGCACACAAGCCCTGACTGAGGCCAATATTTTTCTCCCACTGACTGATGTAGTGATTTTTTTTCAGGTAGATTTTAGAACCCAAATCAAGCAAAAAAATTAATAGGCTTTCTATGGCCCACTGAGTGAGAGATGGCACACACAGGAGTCAGGAGTGGCACACAAGCCCTGACTGAGGCCAATATTTTTCTCCCACTGATTGATGTAGTGATTTTTTTTCAGGTAGATTTTAGAACCCAAATCAAGCAAAAAAATAAATAGGCTTTCTATGGCCCACTGAGTGAGAGATGGCACACACAGGAGTCAGGAGTGGCACACAAGCCCTGACTGAGCAATATTTTTCTCCCACTGATTGATGTAGTGATTTTTTTTCAGGTAGATTTTAGAACCCAAATCAAGCAAAAAAAATAATAGGCTTTCTATGGCCCACTGAGTGAGAGATGGCACACACAGGAGTCAGGAGTGGCACACAAGCCCTGACTGAGGCCAATATTTTTCTCCCACTGATTGATGTAGTGATTTTTTTTCAGGTAGATTTTAGAACCCAAATCAAGCAAAAAAATTAATAGGCTTTCTATGGCCCACTGAGTGAGAGATGGCACACACAGGAGTCAGGAGTGGCACACAAGCCCTGACTGAGACCAATATTTTTCTCCCACTGATTGATGTAGTGATTTTTTTCAGGTAGATTTTAAAACCCAAATCAATCAAAAAAATTAATAGGCTTTCTATGGCCCACTGAGTGAGAGATGGCACACACAGGAGTCAGGACTGGCACACAAGCCCTTACTGAGGCCAATATTTTTCTCCCACTGACTGATGTAGTGATTTTTTTTCAGGTAGATTTTAGAACCCAAATCAAGCAAAAAAATAAATAGGCTTTCTATGGCCCACTGAGTGAGAGATGGCACACACAGGACTCAGGAGTAGCACACAAGTCCTGACTGAGGCCAATATTTTTCTCCCACTGACTGATGTAGTGATTTTTTTTCAGGTATATTTTAGAACCCAAATCAAGCAAAAAAATTAATAGGCTTTCTATGGCCCACTGAGTGAGAGATGGCACACACAGGAGTCAGGAGTGGCACACAAGCCCTGACTGAGGCCAATATTTTTCTCCCACTGATTGATGTAGTGATTTTTTTTCAGGTAGATTTTAGAACCCAAATCAAGCAAAAAAATAAATAGGCTTTCTATGGCCCACTTAGTGAGAGATGGCACACACAGGATTCAGGAGTGGCACACAAGCCCTGACTGAGGCCAATATTTTTCTCCCACTGACTGATGTAGTGATTTTTTTTCAGGTAGATTTTAGAACCCAAATCAAGCAAAAAAATTAATAGGCTTTCTATGGCCCACTGAGTGAGAGATGGCACACACAGGAGTCAGGAGTGGCACACAAGCCCTGACTGAGGCCAATATTTTTCTCCCACTGATTGATGTAGTGATTTTTTTTCAGGTAGATTTTAGAACCCAAATCAAGCAAAAAAATAAATAGGCTTTCTATGGCCCACTGAGTGAGAGATGGCACACACAGGAGTCAGGAGTGGCACACAAGCCCTGACTGAGGCCAATATTTTTCTCCCACTGATTGATGTAGTGATTTTTTTTCAGGTAGATTTTAGAACCCAAATCAAGCAAAAAAAATAATAGGCTTTCTATGGCCCACTGAGTGAGAGATGGCACACACAGGAGTCAGGAGTGGCACACAAGCCCTGACTGAGGCCAATATTTTTCTCCCACTGATTGATGTAGTGATTTTTTTTCAGGTAGATTTTAGAACCCAAATCAAGCAAAAAAATTAATAGGCTTTCTATGGCCCACTGAGTGAGAGATGGCACACACAGGAGTCAGGAGTGGCACACAAGCCCTGACTGAGACCAATATTTTTCTCCCACTGATTGATGTAGTGATTTTTTTCAGGTAGATTTTAAAACCCAAATCAATCAAAAAAATTAATAGGCTTTCTATGGCCCACTGAGTGAGAGATGGCACACACAGGAGTCAGGACTGGCACACAAGCCCTTACTGAGGCCAATATTTTTCTCCCACTGACTGATGTAGTGATTTTTTTTCAGGTAGATTTTAGAACCCAAATCAAGCAAAAAAATAAATAGGCTTTCTATGGCCCACTGAGTGAGAGATGGCACACACAGGACTCAGGAGTAGCACACAAGTCCTGACTGAGGCCAATATTTTTCTCCCACTGACTGATGTAGTGATTTTTTTTCAGGTATATTTTAGAACCCAAATCAAGCAAAAAAATTAATAGGCTTTCTATGGCCCACTGAGTGAGAGATGGCACACACAGGAGTCAGGAGTGGCACACAAGCCCTGACTGAGGCCAATATTTTTCTCCCACTGATTGATGTAGTGATTTTTTTTCAGGTAGATTTTAGAACCCAAATCAAGCAAAAAAATAAATAGGCTTTCTATGGCCCACTTAGTGAGAGATGGCACACACAGGATTCAGGAGTGGCACACAAGCCCTGACTGAGGCCAATATTTTTCTCCCACTGATTGATGTAGTGATTTTTTTTCAGGTAGATTTTAGAACCCAAATCAAGCAAAAAAATTAATAGGCTTTCTATGGCCCACTGAGTGAGAGATGGCACACACAGGAGTCAGGAGTGGCACACAAGCCCTGACTGAGGCCAATATTTTTCTCCCACTGATTGATGTAATGATTTTTTTTCAGGTAAATTTTAGAACCCAAATCAAGCAAAAAAAGAAATAGGCTTTCTGTGGCCCACTGAGTGAGAGATGGCACACACAGGAGTCAGGAGTGGCACACAAGCCCTGACTGAGGCCAATATTTTTCTCCCACTGATTGATGTAGTGATTTTTTTTCAGGTAGATTTTAGAACCCAAATCAAGCAAAAAAATAAATAGGCTTTCTATGGCCCACTTAGTGAGAGATGGCACACACAGGATTCAGGAGTGGCACACAAGCCCTGACTGAGGCCAATATTTTTCTCCCACTGATTGATGTAGTGATTTTTTTTCAGGTAGATTTTAGAACCCAAATCAAGCAAAAAAATTAATAGGCTTTCTATGGCCCACTGAGTGAGAGATGGCACACACAGGAGTCAGGAGTGGCACACAAGCCCTGACTGAGGCCAATATTTTTCTCCCACTGATTGATGTAATGATTTTTTTTCAGGTAAATTTTAGAACCCAAATCAAGCAAAAAAAGAAATAGGCTTTCTGTGGCCCACTGAGTGAGAGATGGCACACACAGGAGTCAGGAGTGGCACACAAGCCCTGAATGAGGCCAATATTTTTCTCCCACTGATTGATGTAGTGATTTTTTTTCAGGTAGATTTTAGAACCCAAATCAAGCAAAAAAATTAATAGGCTTTCTATGGCCCACTGAGTGAGAGATGGCACACACAGGAGTCAGGACTGGCACACAAGCCCTGACTGAGGCCAATATTTTTCTCCCACTGACTGATGTAGTGATTTTTTTTCAGGTAGATTTTAGAACCCAAATCAATCAAAAAAATTAATAGGCTTTCTATGGCCCACTGAGTGAGAGATGGCACACACAGGAGTCAGGACTGGCACACAAGCCCTGACTGAGGCCAATATTTTTCTCCCACTGACTGATGTAGTGATTTTTTTTCAGGTAGATTTTAGAACCCAAATCAAGCAAAAAAATAAATAGGCTTTCTATGGCCCACTGAGTGAGAGATGGCACACACAGGACTCAGGAGTAGCACACAAGTCCTGACTGAGGCCAATATTTTTCTCCCACTGACTGATGTAGTGATTTTTTTTCAGGTATATTTTAGAACCCAAATCAAGCAAAAAAATTAATAGGCTTTCTATGGCCCACTGAGTGAGAGATGGCACACACAGGAGTCAGGAGTGGCACACAAGCCCTGACTGAGGCCAATATTTTTCTCCCACTGATTGATGTAGTGATTTTTTTTCAGGTAGATTTTAGAACCCAAATCAAGCAAAAAAATAAATAGGCTTTCTATGGCCCACTTAGTGAGAGATGGCACACACAGGATTCAGGAGTGGCACACAAGCCCTGACTGAGGCCAATATTTTTCTCCCACTGATTGATGTAGTGATTTTTTTTCAGGTAGATTTTAGAACCCAAATCAAGCAAAAAAATTAATAGGCTTTCTATGGCCCACTGAGTGAGAGATGGCACACACAGGAGTCAGGAGTGGCACACAAGCCCTGACTGAGGCCAATATTTTTCTCCCACTGATTGATGTAGTGATTTTTTTTCAGGTAAATTTTAGAACCCAAATCAAGCAAAAAAAGAAATAGGCTTTCTGTGGCCCACTGAGTGAGAGATGGCACACACAGGAGTCAGGAGTGGCACACAAGCCCTGACTGAGGCCAATATTTTTCTCCCACTGATTGATGTAGTGATTTTTTTTCAGGTAGATTTTAGAACCCAAATCAAGCAAAAAAATTAATAGGCTTTCTATGGCCCACTGAGTGAGAGATGGCACACACAGGAGTCAGGACTGGCACACAAGCCCTGACTGAGGCCAATATTTTTCTCCCACTGACTGATGTAGTGATTTTTTTACAGGTAGATTTTAGAACCCAAATCAAGCAAAAAAATTAATAGGCTTTCTATGGCCCACTGAGTGAGAGATGGCACACACAGGAGTCAGGAGTAGCACACAAGCCCTGACTGAGGCCAATATTTTTCTCCCACTGATTGATGTAGTGATTTTTTTTCAGGTAGATTTTAGAACCCAAATCAAGCAAAAAAATAAATAGGCTTTCTACGGCCCACTGAGTGAGAGATGGCACACACAGGAGTCAGGAGTGGCACACAAGCCCTGACTGAGGCCAATATTTTTCTCCCACTGACTGATGTAGTGATTTTTTTTCAGGTAGATTTTAGAACCCAAATCAAGCAAAAAAATTAATAGGCTTTCTATGGCCCACTGAGTGAGCGATGGCACACACAGGAGTCAGGAGTGGCACACAAGCCCTGACTGAGGCCAATATTTTTCTCCACTGATTGATGTAGTGATTTTTTTTCAGGTAGATTTTAGAACCCAAATCAAGCAAAAAAATAAATAGGCTTTCTATGGCCCACTGAGTGAGAGATGGCACACACAGGAGTCAGGAGTGGCACACAAGCCCTGACTGAGGCCAATATTTTTCTCCCACTGATTGATGTAGTGATTTTTTTTCAGGTAGATTTTAGAACCCAAATCAAGCAAAAAAATAAATAGGCTTTCTATGGCCCACTGAGTGAGAGATGGCACACACAGGAGTCAGGAGTGGCACACAAGCCCTGACTGAGGCCAATATTTTTCTCCCACTGATTGATGTAGTGATTTTTTTTCAGGTAGATTTTAGAACCCAAATCAAGCAAAAAAATTAATAGGCTTTCTATGGCCCACTGAGTGAGAGATGGCACACACAGGAGTCAGGAGTGGCACACAAGCCCTGACTGAGGCCAATATTTTTCTCCCACTGATTGATGTAGTGATTTTTTTTCAGGTAGATTTTAGAACCCAAATCAAGCAAAAAAACGAATAGACTTTCTATGGCCCACAATTTGAGAGAGAGAGATGGCACACCCAGGAGTCAAGACTGGCACACAAGCAGAAAGGGCAATACTAATCTCCCACTGTTTGATTTTTTTTTTTTTTTTCAGGGAGACTTTAGAAACCAAATAATAAAAATAAAAAAAGGCTTTCTATGGCCCACTGAGTGAGAGATGGCACACACAGGAGTCAGGAGTGGCACACAAGCCCTGACTGAGGCCAATATTTTTCTCCCACTGACTGATGTAGTGATTTTTTTTCAGGTAGATTTTAGAACCCAAATCAAGCAAAAAAAATAATAGGCTTTCTATGGCCCACTGAGTGAGAGATGGCACACACAGGAGTCAGGAGTGGCACACAAGCCCTGACTGAGGCCAATATTTTTCTCCCACTGATTGATGTAGTGATTTTTTTTCAGGTAGATTTTAGAACCCAAATCAAGCAAAAAAATTAATAGGCTTTCTATGGCCCACTGAGTGAGAGATGGCACACACAGGAGTCAGGAGTGGCACACAAGCCCTGACTGAGGCCAATATTTTTCTCCCACTGATTGATATAGTGATTTTTTTTCAGGTAGATTTTAGAACCCAAATCAAGCAAAAAAATAAATAGGCTTTCTATGGCCCACTGAGTGAGAGATGGCACACACAGGAGTCAGGAGTGGCACACAAGCCCTGACTGAGGCCAATATTTTTCTCCCACTGATTGATGTAGTGATTTTTTTTCAGGTAGATTTTAGAACCCAAATCAAGCAAAAAAATAAATAGGCTTTCTATGGCCCACTGAGTGAGAGATGGCACACACAGGAGTCAGGAGTGGCACACAAGCCCTGACTGAGGCCAATATTTTTCTCCCACTGATTGATGTAGTGATTTTTTTTCAGGTAGATTTTAGAACCCAAATCAAGCAAAAAAATTAATAGGCTTTCTATGGCCCACTGAGTGAGAGATGGCACACACAGGAGTCAGGAGTGGCACACAAGCCCTGACTGAGGCCAATATTTTTCTCCCACTGATTGATGTAGTGATTTTTTTTCAGGTAGATTTTAGAACCCAAATCAAGCAAAAAAACGAATAGACTTTCTATGGCCCACAATTTGAGAGAGAGAGATGGCACACCCAGGAGTCAAGACTGGCACACAAGCAGAAAGGGCAATATTAATCTCCCACTGTTTGATTTTTTTTTTTTTTTTCAGGGAGACTTTAGAAACCAAATAATAAAAATAAAAAAAGGCTTTCTATGGCCCACTGAGTGAGAGATGGCACACACAGGAGTCAGGAGTGGCACACAAGCCCTGACTGAGGCCAATATTTTTCTCCCACTGATTGATGTAGTGATTTTTTTTCAGGTAGATTTTAGAACCCAAATCAAGCAAAAAAATTAATAGGCTTTCTATGGCCCACTGAGTGAGAGATGGCACACACAGGAGTCAGGAGTGGCACACAAGCCCTGACTGAGGCCAATATTTTTCTCCCACTGATTGATGTAGTGATTTTTTTTCAGGTAGATTTTAGAACCCAAATCAAGCAAAAAAATGAATAGACTTTCTATGGCCCACAATTTGAGAGAGAGAGATGGCACACCCAGGAGTCAAGACTGGCACACAAGCAGAAAGGGCAATATTAATCTCCCACTGTTTGATTTTTTTTTTTTTTCAGGGAGACTTTAGAAACCAAATAATAAAAATAAAAAAAAGGCTTTCTATGGCCCACTGAGTGAGAGATGGCACACACAGGAGTCAGGAGTGGCACACAAGCCCTGACTGAGGCCAATATTTTTCTCCCACTGATTGATGTAGTGATTTTTTTTCAGGTAGATTTTAGTACCCAAATCAAGCAAAAAAATTAATAGGCTTTCTATGGCCCACTGAGTGAGAGATGGCACACACAGGGATGGCACTCTAGCAGAAATGCCAATCTTAATCTCCCACAAAAAAACAAAACAAAACAGGGACTGTCCTACAATTACTATCTCCCTGCAGTAATCTCAGCCAGGTATGGCAGGCAGCAATAAAGAGTGGACTGATGCACAAATTAAATAAAAAGTGTGGACAAACAAAAAAGATAGCTGTGCAGAAAGGAAGGAACAAGAGGATTTGTGCTTTGAAAAAAGCAGTTGGTTTGCACAGCGTCGTACACACACAGGCACAGCAACGCAGCTATCAGGGTCAGGGAGCCTTCTAGGGCAGCCCATTGAGCGACAGCGCTGAGGAAAAAAAAATGTAGCTTCCACTGTCCCTGCAAACAAAAGGTGGTGTTGGACAGTGGAAATCGCTACAGCACAAGCGGTTTGCAGCTTTATGTACCCTGCCTATCACTCTCCCTGCTTCTGAAGAAGCGGCAGCAACCTCTCCCTACGCTCAGATCAGCAGCAGTAAGATGGCGGTCGGCGGGAACGCCCCTTTATAGCCCCTGTGACGCTGCAGAAAGCAAGCCAATCACTGCAATGCCCTTCTCTAAGATGGTGGGGACCAGGACCTATGTCATCACGCTGCCCACACTCTGCGTTCACCTTCATTGGCTGAGAAATGGCGCTTTTCGCGTCATTGAAATGCGACTTTGGCGTGAAAGTCGCGTACCGCATGGCCGACCCCGCACAGGGGTAGGATCGGGTTTCATGAAACTCGACTTTGCCAAATGTCGGCGACTTTTGAAAATGAACGACCCGTTTCGCTCAACCCTACTCCTGTCTATGTCGCTGCAGCGTTGCTGAGTGTGACGGTACCTTTAGACATTCAGCCAGAGAGGGCGAAGCTAAGTATGGGTCGGATGTAAGATTGTTTGTGGAAAAGGATTTTTACGTAGATGATTGCCTGAAATCCACACCCACAGATGAGTCGGCAGTCAGTCTCCTAAAAAGGGCACAAGAAATGCTCGCTTCGTCCAATTTGAGGTTGCACAAATTTGCTTCCAACAGCCAAAAACTAATGGCAGCCTTTCCCTCTCAAGATTACTCAACCGATTTAAAAGACCTGGATCTAAGCATATACTCCCTCCTCATTCAGCAGAGCCTTGGTTTACTCTGGGATTTGAAAAAGGATGCATTTACCTTTCAGATCAGCGAAGAAGAGAAACCCTTCACGCGTAGAGGCATCCTGTCCGTAGTAAACAGCTTGTACGATCCTCTGGGATTTGTAACCCCTGTAACTATCCAAGGTAAAATGATGTTGAGAGACTTCACCCAAGAGACATCCGATTGGGATGATCCGCTTCCCGTGGAGAAAAGAAACTTGTGGGCAAGATGGAGGAACTCTTTAGAAGCTTTGTCAAGTCTCTACGTGGCACGACCATATGCTTCCATGCCATCAACAGAAGTCAAGGTGCAAAGGCTTTGTGTCATGGTTCCCAATGGCAGGGACTCAGGCAAAAACGGACTAGCTCTAGGAATGATGGAATCTCAGATGACCGCGACACTGAACCTAACACGCAACTAATAGTAGCCAGGGGGTGTGCCTACGATTATCCCTAGACACCTCGCACCAGCCGGAAATCTAGTTACCCCTAGTAGAGGAATACACAGACCTGGCTTGCCTCCAGGGAAACCCCAAAAGTGATAGTAGCCCCCCACATATAATAACGGTTAGGTAAGAGGAAAACACGTACGCAGTATGAATATAGATTCAGCAAAGAGAGGCCCTCTGACTAGATAGCAGAAAATACAAAAGAGGACTTCGCGGTCACCTCAAAACCCTAAACAGCCATCCTGAAATTACTTTAACTCCTTTATCAACTCATGACACTGGAGTAGTAATTTCAGATCACTAGAGCTTCCAGCAGCAAGAGAAATATAAATGCGTGCTGGACAAACAAACACAAAAAATGTCAAAGATCCAACTTAGCTGAATTGCAGACTTGGAGCAGGTAGCAAGCAACAGAGGTGCTCTGGTAACATTGATTGCCGGCACTAGAATGACTGAGAAGCCAGACTAAATAGGAAACTCCCAGATTCCTGATGGGAACAGGTGCAAGACAAAAGTCAGCCAGTACCACCAGTAACCACCAGAGGGAGCCCAAAAACAGAATTCACAACAGTACCCCCCCCTTAAGGAGGGGGCACCGAACCCTCATGAGAACCACCAGGGCGATCTGGATGCGCCCTATGAAAGGCGCGAACCAAATCAGAGGCATGAACATCGGAGGCAGTCACCCAAGAATTATCCTCCTGACCGTATCCCTTGCATTTAACCAAATATTGAAGTCTCCGTCTGGAAACGCGAGAGTCCAAAATCTTCTCCACAACATACTCCAATTCACCCTCCACCAGCATAGGAGCAGGAGGCTCAACAGAAGAAACAACCGGTACCTCGTACCTCCGCAACAACGACCGATGGAAGACATTATGAATGGTGAAAGATGCTGGTAGGTCCAAACGAAAAGATACAGGATTAAGAATCTCCAAAATCTTATAAGGACCTATGAACCGAGGTTTAAACTTAGGAGAAGAGACCTTCATAGGGACAAAACGAGAAGATAACCACACCAAGTCCCCAACGCGGAGATGATGACCCACACGACGATGACGATTAGCAAACTGCTGAGTCTTCTCCTGAGACAACTTCAAATTGTCCACCACATGACTCCAAATCCGGTGCAGTCTATCCACCACCGTGTCCACTCCAGGGCAATCCGAAGATTCCACCTGGCCAGATGAAAAACGAGGGTGAAACCCTGAATTGCAAAAGAAAGGAGAAACCAGGGTGGCAGAACTGGCCCGATTATTGAGGGCAAACTCTGCCAACGGCAAAAAGGCGACCCAATCATCCTGATCAGCAGACACAAAACACCTCAAATAAGTCTCCAAGGTCTGATTAGTTCGCTCCGTCTGGCCATTAGTCTGAGGATGGAATGCAGACGAAAAAGACAAATCAATGCCCATCCTGGCACAGAACGCTCGCCAGAACCTAGACACAAATTGAGACCCTCTGTCAGAAAAGATGTTTTCCGGGATACCATGTAAACGAACCACATTCTGAAAAAATAAAGGAACCAACTCAGATGAAGAAGGCAATTTGGGCAAGGGTACCAAATGAACCATCTTAGAAAAACGGTCACACACCACCCAAATGACGGACATTTTCTGAGAAACCGGGAGGTCCGAGATAAAGTCCATAGAGATGTGCGTCCACGGCCTCTTCGGAATAGGCAAGGACAACAACAGTCCACTAGCCCGAGAACAGCAAGGCTTGGCCCGAGCACAAACATCACAAGACTGTACAAAGGCACGCACATCCCGAGACAGGGAAGGCCACCAGAAGGACCTGGCCACCAAATCTCTGGTACCAAAAATTCCAGAGTGACCTGCCAACACAGAAGAATGAACCTCCGAGATGACTCTACTGGTCCATTCATCTGGAACAAACAGTCTCCCAGGCGGACAACGATCAGGCCTATCAGTCTGAAACTCCTGCAAAGCACGTCGCAAGTCTGGGGAGACAGCAGACAAAATCACCCCATCCTTAAGGATACCCGTAGGCTCAGAATCACCAGAGGAGTCAGGCTCAAAACTCCTAGAAAGGGCATCTGCCTTCACATTTTTTGAACCCGGCAAGTATGAAACCACAAAATTAAACCGGGAGAAAAACAACGACCAGCGCGCCTGTCTAGGATTCAGACGCCTGGCAGACTCAAGGTAAATCAGATTCTTGTGATCAGTCAAGACCACCACCTGATGTCTAGCACCCTCAAGCCAATGACGCCACTCCTCAAATGCCCACTTCATAGCCAAGAGCTCCCGATTACCGACATCATAATTTTGCTCGGCGGGCGAAAACTTTCGAGAGAAGAATGCACATGGTCTCATCACTGAGCAATCGGGACTTCTCTGCGACAAAACCGCCCCCGCTCCAATCTCGGAAGCATCAACCTCGACCTGAAAAGGGAGCGAAACATCAGGCTGGCGCAACACAGGGGCGGAAGAAAAGCGGCGCTTAAGCTCCTAAAAGGCCTCAACAGCCGCAGAGGACCAATTGGCAACATCAGCACCCTTCTTAGTCAAATCAGTCAGAGGTTGAGCAACACTTGAAAACCCAGTTATAAATCGACGATAGAAATTAGCAAAGCCCAAGAACTTCTGAAGACTCTTCAGGGAAGTAGGCTGCGTCCAATCACAAATAGCCCGAACCTTGACAGGATCCATCTCAACAGAAGAAGGGGAAAAAATATACCCCAAAAAGGAGATCTTCTGAACCCCAAAAATACACTTTGAACCCTTTACAAACAAAGAATTGGCCCGCAAAACCTGAAAAACCTTCCTAACCTGTTGAACATGCGACTCCCAGTCATCCGAAAAACTCAAAATATCATCCAAATACACAATCATAAATTTATCCAGGTATTTACGGAAAATATCGTGCATAAAGGACTGAAAGACTGAAGGAGCATTAGAAAGACCAAAAGGCATTACCAAATACTCAAAATGGCCCTCGGGCGTATTAAATGCAGTTTTCCACTCATCTCCCTGCTTAATCCGCACCAAATTATACGCACCCCGAAGATCAATCTTAGAGAACCACTTTGCCCCTTTAATACGAGCAAATAAATCAGTCAATAGTGGCAAAGGATACTGGTATTTGACTGTAATCTTATTTAACAGGCGATAATCAATACAGGGCCTCAGGGAGCCATCTTTTTTACCCACGAAAAAAAAACCTGCTCCTAAAGGGGATGAGGATGGACGGGTATGTCCCTTTTCCAAGGACTCCTTAATATACTCTCGCATAGCAGCATGCTCAGGCACAGACAGATTAAACAAACGACCCTTGGGAAACTTGCTGCCCGGAATCAAGTCTATAGCACAATCACAATCCCTGTGAGGGGGGAGAGAACTAAGTTTGGGCTCCTCAAAAACATCACAATAGTCAGACAAAAATGCCGGAATTTCAGAGGGAGTAGATGAAGCAATGGAAACCAAAGGTACTTCCCCATGAGCCCCGTGACATCCCCAGCTTAACACAGACATTGTTTTCCAGTCAAGGACTGGATTATGAGTTTGCAACCATGGCAATCCAAGCACTAAGACATCATGCAAGTTATGCAACACAAGGAAGCGAATCACCTCCCGATGGTCAGGAGTCATACACATAGTCACTTGTGTCCAGTATTGTGGTTTATTCCTAGCCAATGGTGTGGAGTCGATACCCTACAGAGGGATAGGAACTTCCAAAGGCTCTAGGCTAAACCCACAGCGTCTGGCAAAGGACAAATCCATAAGACTCAAGGAAGCGCCAGAATCCACATAGGCATCCACAGTAATAGATGATAATGAACAGATCAAAGTTACAGACAAAATAAACTTAGACTGTAAAGTGCCAATTGCAAAAGACTTATCAACCTTTTTTGTGCGTTTAGAGCATGCTGATATAACATGAGCAGAATCACCACAGTAGAAGCACAACCCATTTTTACGCCTATAATTCTGCCGTTCACTTCTGGACAGAATTCTATCACATTGCATAATCTCCGGTGTCTGCTCAGAAGACACCGCCAAATGGTGCACAGGTTTGCGCTCCCATAAACGCCGATCAATCTGAATAGCCATAGTCATGGATTCATTCAGACCTGTGGGCGTAGGAAACCCCACCATGACATCTTTAACGGCGTCAGAGAGACCTTCTCTGAAATTCGCCGCCAGGGCGCACTCATTCCACTGAGTAAGAACAGACCATTTTCGAAATTTTTGACAATATATTTCAGCTTCATCATGCCCTTGAGAGAGGGCTATCAAGGCCTTTTCAGCCTGAATCTCCAAATTAGGTTCCTCATAGAGCAACCCCAGTGCCAGAAAAAACGCATCCACATTGAGCAGCGCAGGATCCCCTGGTGCCAATGCAAATGCCCAATTCTGGGGGTCACCCCGCAACAAGGAAATCACAATTTTAACCTGCTGAGCAGAGTCTCCAGCGGAGCGAGATCTCAGAGAAAGATACAATTTACAATTGTGCTTAAAATTCAAAAAACGAGATCTATCTCCAGAAAAGAACTCAGGTATAGGAATCTTGGGTTCTGACATAGGAGCATGTATAACATAGTCTTGGATATTTTGAACCTTAGAAGCAAGAGCACTCAGGCCTGTATCTAAACTCTGGATATCCATTTCTCAACAGCTGAGATCTGAGCCATTCAGGGGTTAAGAGGAGAGAAAAAAGCAGCAGATTGCAATTATGGCTAGACAGAACTTCTGAGTAAAAAAAAAAAAAAAAAGTGTCAGAAACTTCTTCTTTTCTCTCTTTCTTCAGCCAATACCTTTAATACATTTGCGGCCGGCAATACTGTCATGGTTCCCAATGGCAGGGACTCAGGCAAAAACGGACTAGCTCTAGGAATGATGGAATCTCAGATGACCGCGACACTGAACCTAACACGCAACTAATAGTAGCCAGGGGGTGTGCCTACGATTATCCCTAGACACCTCGCACCAGCCGGAAATCTAGTTACCCCTAGTAGAGGAATACACAGACCTGGCTTGCCTCCAGGGAAACCCCAAAAGTGATAGTAGCCCCCCACATATAATAACGGTTAGGTAAGAGGAAAACACGTACGCAGTATGAATATAGATTCAGCAAAGAGAGGCCCTCTGACTAGATAGCAGAAAATACAAAAGAGGACTTCGCGGTCACCTCAAAACCCTAAACAGCCATCCTGAAATTACTTTAACTCCGTTATCAACTCATGACACCGGAGTAGTAATTTCAGATCACTAGAGCTTCCAGCAGCAAGAGAAATATAAATGCATGCTGGACAAACAAACACAAAAAATGCCAAAGATCCAACTTAGCTGAATTGCAGACTTGGAGCAGGTAGCAAGCAACAGAGGTGCTCTGGTAACATTGATTGCCGGCACTAGAATGACTGAGAAGCCAGACTAAATAGGAAACTCCCAGATTCCTGATGGGAACAGGTGCAAGACAAAAGTCAGCCAGTACCACCAGTAACCACCAGAGGGAGCCCAAAAACAGAATTCACAACAGCTTTGTATCTTCTGCGATACCTCAACCAAAGCAATTGCAGCTGTAGCATATCTGAAAACTACTGACATCAGCAAACAATGCCATGTGAGGCTTGTTATGAGCCAGACAAAACTGGCCCCACTCCGTGAACACACAATACCCAGACTAAAACTCTGTGCAGCCGTGCTAGCAGTAGAATTAGCTGAATCTATCTCGACAGAGATGGACCTGGAGGTCAAGGAAGTCAAGTTCTACACAGACAGCAAGGTAGTGTTGGGATACATTAGCAATGAAACTCGTCGCTTTTATGTCTATGTCAGCAATCAGGTTCTAAGGATCAGGAGATCCACCTACCCTAAACAGGGGCATTATGTGTCCACATACCACAATCCTGCAGACCACGCAACCAAATCTGTTGAAGCAAGACACTTTAAGGACACAACCTGGTTTACTGGCCCTGCATTCTTATACCATTCAACACCATACATTGACGAGTCAAATACCTTTGAACTGGTAGATCCAGAGGCAGATGATGAAATCCACCCTCAGGTATCCGTTCTATGTACAGTGACTAAAGGCAATCAACTCAAATCCAAAAGAGTTGTAGGTGGCATCGGTTGATGCCAAGCGTGGAGTGTTCTGCCAATTCTAATAAGGACAGTGTGGTTTGTGTTATGCATTGAAGTTTAGTACAGCAGTGTTGGTTTGCTGTGTTATAACTAGTGTTGAGCATTCCGATACCGCAAGTATCGGGTATCGGCCGACACTTGCGGTATTGGAGTTCCGATACCGAGATCCGATACTTTTGTGGTATTGGGAATCGGAATCGGAAGTTCCCAGTGTATGGTTCCCAGGGTCTGAAGGAGAGGAAACTCTCCTTCAGGCCCTGGGATCCATATCCATGTAAAAAATAAAGAAATAAAATAAAAATAGGGATATACTCACCCTCTGACGCGCCCTGGTAGTAACCGGCAGCCAGCTTTGCTTAAAATGAGCACGTTCAGCACCTTCCATGACATCATGGCTTCTGATTGGTTGCGTGCCACTCATGTGACCGCCATGCGACCAATCACAAGCCGTGACGTCATTCTCAGGTCCTAAATTCCTAGAATTCGGAATTTAGGACCTGAGAATGATGTCACGGCTTGTGATTGGTCGCGTGGCGGTCACATGAGCGGCACGCAACCAATCAGAAGCTGTGACATCATGGAAGGCCCTAAACGCGCTCATTTTAAGCAACGGAAGCTGCCGGTTAACAGCGGTAAGGTGCAGGGGCCTCCGAACAGGTGAGTATATCAATATTTTTTATTTTAATTCTTTATTTTACATATTCATATGGATCCCAGGGCCTGAAGGAGAGTTTCCTCTCCTTCAGACCCTGGGAACCATAAGGGATACCTTCCGATACTTGAGTCCCATTGACTTGTATTGGTATCGGGTATCGGTATCGGCGAGATCCGATACTTTTCGGGTATCGGCCGATACTATCCGTTAACGATACTTTCAAGTATAGGACGGTATCGCTCAACACTAGTTATAACACCATCTAGTGGTGATTGAATTTATAATCTGTGCCTTAGTCACAATTAGAGTGTTGCATTGTGGGATTGCACCAAGGTATCATGGGAAAGGGAAACTCCATTTTTTCTCTGTGTACTTCCCGGGACACACGTGTTTATCTGCTCTGTTGGAACTACCTCACTTAGTTGCCATCCTGGTAAAGTTTATCCGGTAAGATTGTTATCCCTGTTCTTGCAATGTAGTGTTGCACAGAATGCGATTAACTGTATAGCAGCCAGTACATAAGAAATGTGATTATCAGAGACTTATTGTATGTAGTTATATACACAAGTTGCATCATACTGTATACTTTCTTTGCTAGTTGTTTAAAGTTTCACATGGGGCAACCGTCACCGGTGACCGGGTTTGCCACTGATGTCAGCGCGCCTGCGCGCTGGATATCTGCCACACTGATGCCCTTGCGTCCGCCCTCCCATGTTTACTGGGCTGGGGCTGACGATGTGGACATGATTGGCGCTGAGGTTATGCGCACATGCACCAGGCATCTTTTATATTGTTGTCTAGTTGCGCGGCAACAATTACATACCGGCTGCCCCACGTGATCAGATCAGCTGCCGGTGATGTCGTGACACATGTGCACTGGGCATTAACGCAATTGGTGCTTTCTAACCATGTGACTAGTTAGCCGGATATAAAGACAGGGACTCTTTCCTACATTAGCCACAACCCCTGAAGAAGGAGATCTGTACCGAAAAGTACGTTGGGGAGTGAGTCCCAGCTCACCTTCTTTGCACCACTATGGGTAATGGAACTTAAATTTATTTATTGACCTTGCTACTGTCTATTCATGTGTGGTATATAGTGAATGAGGCTAATATACATATAGCTGTCTGGAGTCAGGAGGTCCTTTCTTTTGTTGGTAGCTGGTTGCACCTATTGGAACATGCCTCACAGCTGAGCCAATTTATTAGCCACCAATAAATTAACATTTATAGCAGTAATTGTACTTTCCGTGTTTCTATATTTGCCAATGGTGCATTGCATTGTGAGCGGTACTCATCATCTTGGATTTTTATCATTGACCCAGTATATATAGATGTTCTGTGTACTGCTCTACACGTTGCTTTTTTAACTTTTGTATTGACTTTTGTGTGATTTACGGGTTTAAAATAAAATATTTTTAATTTTGTATGCTAAATTAGTATCGACTCAGCTCTTCTTTTTTTGCCCTCTTTTATTATGTAGTCTCATCTCTTTTTAAATATAAAATGACTGCTGATGGAGGAGCCGGTGACCAGACGACCAGTCTATCAGCTCCTCCATTAGAAAAGAAGCTTTCCCATTCTCCATCAGCCATCATTGCATTATACAGCTAGCAAGACAAGATGGTATGTAATAAAAAACAGGGCTCTATATAATCCAACATGTAAGGGACAGTGCTGTACATAACAAGAGAGGGCACTGTATAATAAGGGATGGCAATATACATACCGTAGTAAAGGAGACTATGTAATATACATACATGTATGCTTGTGTGTAGCTATATATATATCTACTATATAATTGTCTAAGGGTCACTTCCGTCTGTCCTTCTGTCTGTAACGGTTATTCGTTCACTGATTGGTCTCGCCAGCTGCCTGTCATGGCTGCCGTGACCAATCAGCGACGCGCACAGTCCGGAAGAAAATGGCCGCTCCTTACTCCCCGCACTCACTGCCCGGCGCCCGCATACACCCCTCCGCTCACCGCTCACACAGGGTTAATGCCGGCGGTAACGGACCGCGTTATGCCACGGGTAACGCACTCCGTTACCGCTGCTATTAACCCTGTGTGACCAAGTTTTTTTTACTATTGACGCAGCCTATGCAGCGCCAATAGTAAAAACATCTAATGTTAAAAATAATAAAAAAAATAAAAAATGATTATATACTCACCTACACCGCCTTTCTCTCCACGTTCCGTTGGCACGGATGGTCTGGCAGAAGGACCTGCCGTGACGTCACGGTCATGTGACTGCGACGTCATCACAGGCCCTGCGCACCTGCGCGAGCAGGCTGGGACTGGAAGCTGCCGCCTGTACCTCGCACAGGCGACAGAACTACAAGTATGGTGAGTATGTTAGAACTACAAGGGGCCCTCGGATCGGAAAGTGAGTATGTTTATTTTTTATTTTTTAACCTGTGACATACGTGGCTAGGCAATATACTATGTGGCTGGGCAATACACTACGTGGCTCTGTGCTGTATACTACATCGCTGTGCAATATACTGCGTGGCTCTGTTGTTGTGAACTCTATTTCTGGGCTCCCTCTTGTGGTCACAAGTGGTACTGTGTAGTGCTGTCTTTCTGCAGGTTTGTGACTGGCATCAGCTGTCTCGTTATATGTGGGCTGTTTCCTATTTAAGCTCACTTGGACTCTCAGTTGATGCCTGTTGCCAATGTATTCAGTGCTGTTCTGATTCCTTCTGACTACCTTGCTACCAGTCTCTTCAAGAGAAGCTAAGTTTCCGTTTGTTCATTTTTTGATCATCAGTAGTGTTGAGCATTCCGATACCGCAAGTATCGGGTATCGGCCGATACTAGCGGTATCGGAATTCCGATACCGGGATTCCGATACTTGCCGCGTATCGGATACCGGAATCGGAAGTTCCCAGATTCAAAATGCAGAAATTCAGCCAATGAGAATGATTTCAAGTGTGGGCACATCCTGTTCAGCATGGAGGGCATGAAACTACTGGCATGGCTGTGATTGGCTGCTGAAATGATGTCATGATGCAGTTTAAAAGTCGCTGGCGCCATTTTGCGATCACTCTGCTGTGAATTCAGTTAGTGACAGGACGCTGTTTGCTGACTGAGGGACAGTTTAGAGATAGCGATTTGCTTCTTTGTGCTTTCCAAAGGCTAATTTAGCAACCGCTGTGTTCACCTACTATTCACCTTCCTTTTGCCTTGTAGCGCTGTTTTCACAGCGATCTGCAAGGTCTCTCTGTGTGTGTGTGTGTGAGTGCAGCCCACTCTCTAGTCTGAGTGCAGCCACATAGGCCATCCATAGCTGGTTGTATTCAGTTCAGGGAGGGTGGTTCATTGCCTCATACTGTCCTTTTTTTTTTTTTTTTTGAAGTAGTGCAGGCTGCTGCACATTTTTTCCAAAAATTCCTATTAGTGTCTTTCCACCCGTCTCCAGCTAATTTGTGGAAAAACACTACATAGGATAAAGTAGAGGAGGGTTTTTGGGCCTTGCAGCGCCGTTTACGGCTGTCTGCACGGTCTCCGTGTGACTGCAGCTCGCCCTGTAATCTGTGAGCAGCTATAGCCTGGTTGTCTCCAGCTCAGGGTTTTTCACTGCGTCATACCGCCAAATCAATTTTCTTTTTTTTCAAAGTAGTGTAGTCTGCTGCTAATTTATTTTAAAAAATCCTATTAGTGTCTTTCCACCCGTCTCCAGCTAATTTGTGGAAAAACACTACATAGGATAAAGTAGAGGAGGGTTTTTGGGCCTTGCAGCGCCGTTTACGGCTGTCTGCACGGTCTCCGTGTGACTGCAGCTCGCCCTGTAATCTGTGAGCAGCTATAGCCTGGTTGTCTCCAGCTCAGGGTTTTTCACTGCGTCATACCGCCAAATCAATTTTCTTTTTTTTCAAAGTAGTGTAGTCTGCTGCTAATTTATTTTAAAAAATCCTATTAGTGTCTTTCCACCCGTCTCCAGCTAATTTGTGGAAAAACACTACATAGGATAAAGTAGAGGAGGGTTTTTGGGCCTTGCAGCGCCGTTTACGGCTGTCTGCACGGTCTCCGTGTGACTGCAGCTCGCCCTGTAGTCTGTGAGCAGCCGTAGCCTGGTTGTCTGCAGCTCAGGGTTTTTCACTGCGTCATACCGCCAAATCAATTTTCTTTTTTTTCAAAGTAGTGTAGTCTGCTGCTAATTTATTTTAAAAAATCCTATTAGTGTCTTTCCACCCGTCTCCAGCTAATTTGTGGAAAAACACTACATAGGATAAAGTAGAGGAGGGTTTTTGGGCCTTGCAGCGCCGTTTACGGCTGTCTGCACGGTCTCCGTGTGATTGCAGCTCTATCCGTTGTCAGTTCAGCCCCAAAAAAATAAATAAATAATAAAGTTCACCAAACACACCAGTTACACACCACTTTACATTTGTGTAGGCCACATTAGCTCATATTCAAGTCTAGTCCACACTTTAGAAAATTAGTGTGTCTTATACCTGTTAGGAGGAGTTGCTCAGGAATAAGCACACAAAGCCGTTAGTACTTTTCTGCTTATCTTTATCAGTCAACCAAGATGAAGAAGGCAGTGAGTAAGGCACGTGGGCGTGGGCGTGGGCGCGGAGCAGGGAGGGGACGTGGGGATTCTGTGCCTGCTGCGGGCACCGGTGAGTCATCAGCACCCACTTTCACAAGGGAACAGTCGTTCATGCGCAGCTTTGTCGCCGAGCGCCGTACACCGCTGCTGCGTGAAGACCAAATTGAAGCCGTTGTGGGATGGATGGCAGCTAATGCATCAACTTCCATTAGTGCCACATCCTCTCAGACACAGAGCACTGGAGAGCAGCCATCTGTCTCTTCACCACCTGCAAAATTGCCCAGGCAGACAGAGATCCCAGGACAGGAGCAGTCTCTACTTCTGTTCTCTGAATCATCTCTTGGCTTGGAAACAGGGGGCCAGCCAAGCAGCATTGGAGAAATGGAAGAAGAGGCAGGGTGCAGTGATGCCCAACCGCTTTTTCTGTCTTCCTCTGAAGAGGCGGGTGGGCCAGTGGCTCCGGTCACCACCTCGCAGGCCGCATCAGCTGATGATGACACTCAGGTGCCACTTACTGGTGCGTGCTCTGCTGCTGAGACTACCCAGGAGGAGCAGTTGGGGGCAGAGGGTAGTGTAGATGATGAGGTCCTTGACCCATCTTGGCGTCAGGGACAGGAAGGTGGTGGGAGCAGCTCTGAGGAAGAGATTCCCCGTACGGCCCAAAGAGGGAGAGGGAGGGGGAAGACTGCGGATCCTGCAGCCTCCGCTTTGGCACCCGTAAGGAGCATGTCTCTTCCAAAAGTCAAAAGGGGGGCTCCCAAGACTTGCAGTGCCTGGTCCTTTTTTGACCCAGTTGCAGATGACATTTGCTATGTCAGATGCAAGGTGTGTCATCAAAAAATCAAAAGAGGTCAAAAAGTCGCCAACCTCAATACCTCCAACATGTGGAAACATGTGCGCAACAGGCACCCGGCGGAGTTAGACAAACACACTGAAGAGCTAGGCCAACCAACAGCGGCAGCTACCACCTCTTCAGCTCGTGTTGCCTCTTCCTCTAGCTCACACGCAGCTGGTTCGGCTTCCTCCCAGGATCGCCGTGGAAGAACCTCTGGCCCTGTTGTCCAGAGACCCGCTGTCATTCCACCCGCAGCACCACTTTCCCAGTCATCCACACACTCCCAGCCCAGTCTACAGCCATCGGTAGTACAGGCATGGGAGAAAAGGCGGCCTTTCTCGTCAAACCACCCACGAGCACAGGCTCTGACTGCAGGCATTGCCAAACTTCTGTCACTGGAAATGCTGTCATTCAGGCTGGTGGAGACTGACAGCTTCCGTGACTTGATGTCATTGGCAGTCCCACAGTACAATGTGCCCAGCCGCTTTTACTTCAGCAGGCAAGCCGTCCCTGCCCTGCACAAGCATGTGGAGGGACACATAAAACACGCGCTACTGAACGCCGTCAGTAGCAAGGTCCACCTCACCACCGATGCGTGGACCAGTCAACATGGACAGGGGCGATACCTTTCCCTCACTGCCCATTGGGTTAATGTAGTTGAGCCGGGTACAGACCGTGCGAGTGGCGCAGGACGTGTCCTGCCCACTCCAAGGATTGCAGGAATCCATTCTGTACGCATTGACTCCTCCTCTTACACCAGTTCCTCAGAATCATCGCTGCAGGAGCCGTCACAGTCCACCTCCACATGGACCCGTGATGAACGTGTACCTGTTACGACCGACATGAGCACAGCCGTGGCCAAACGTCAACAGGCCGTCTTGAAATTAATTTTTTTGGGGAATCGTAGCCACACAGCGCAGGAGCTCTGGAATGCCATCAAGCAGGAGAGCGATGTGTGGTTTGAGCCAGCGAATCTCCAGCCAGGCATGGTAGTGTGTGATAATGGCCGAAATCTGGTGGCAGCCCTGGGCCTCGGCAACCTCACTCACATCCCATGTCTGGCACATGTGCTCAATTTGGTCGTGCAGAGTTTTTTGAGGGACTATCCGGATCTTGATGCACTGCTGCACAAGGTCCGCCTAGAGTGTGCTCACTTGCGGCGTTCCAGCACGGCAAAAGCGCGCATTGCGGCTCTGCAGCGCCGACACCGCCTGCCGGAACATCGCATCATATGTGACCTACCTACCAGGTGGAATTCCACGTTACATATGTTGGAGCGGTTGTGTGAGCAGCAGCAAGCTGTAATGGAGTACCAGCTGTATCAGGCGCAAAAAAGTCGCAGTCAGCGCCGTACAGACTTCACAACCACAGAGTGGGCCACTATGAAGGATGTCTGCCAGGTTTTGCGTCCCTTTGATTATTCCACGCGGATGGCGAGTGCAGATGATGCACTAGTCAGCATGACTGTCCCCCTTATCTGCCTGCTTGAAAAATCACTGCAAGCGCTAAGGGATGATGTTGTGGAAGAGGTGGAGGATGAGGATTCACCACTTCCATCATCTTCTGGACAGTCAGCGCCACGTGGTTCCTCACAAACGCGTAGGCAGGGGACAGTTTGTGAGGAGGATGAGGAGGAGTCAATGGAGGAGGAAGACATCCGTCCAGAGGAGGGAGTTACACAATTGTCCAGTACTCAGTGTGTACAGCGAGGGTGGGGTGATGACGAGCGGGCAGAGATCACGCCTCCAGCTGGGGACAGCGTTTCTTGGGCAGTTGGCAGTCTGCAGCACATGGTGGATTACATGCTGCAGTGCCTGAGAAACGACCGCCGCATCGACCACATTCTCAACATGTCTGATTATTGGGTGTTCACCCTCCTCGATCCTCGCTACCGGGACAACGTAGAAAGCCTCATCACACCGTTGAACCGGGAGCGAAAAATGCGGGAGTACCAAGACACACTGGTCAGTTCCATCATCTTCTCCATTCCAACTGAGAGAAGTGCTGCTACTGCATTCCAAAGCAGCTCAGTGCGTCCAGGCAGTGGTGGAGGCTCTGCACAAAGAGGGAGCAGAAGCAGTGCCTCTGCCCAAGGCAAGACCAGTATGGCCCAACTGTGGCACAGTTTTGTGTGCCCCCCACAAAAGTCTACACCATCACAGACGGCTCCAGTCAGCAGGAGGCAACGGTTCCGTCAGATGGTGACAGACTACATGTCTTGCCCTCTTGCTGTACTCCCAGACGGCTCTTCCCCTTTCAAGTTTTGGGTCTCAAAGCTGGATACATGGCCAGAGCTAAGCCAGTATGCATTGGAGGTGCTGTCTTGCCCTGCGGCCAGTGTATTATCGGAACGTGTCTTTAGTGCTGCAGGTGGTGTACTAACTGACCGTCGCATGCGACTATCCCCCGATAACGTTGACCGGCTTACTTTTCTGAAAATGAACAAGGCCTGGATCTCGCAGGAATTTGCCACTCCTCCTCCTGATTAAATAATTAGGTCACTGTATACGTTATCCAGGTCTCCTGTTGTGTTCATCTTTCTACCACCTGAACTTAAATTCCTGGGCTCCAACACCGCCAGTTGAGGCTCAGACGTGCCGTCTGCACAGTCAAAACATACGACCCAGTGTTATTGGGTTTCAGTAACGTCAGCTGATCCCCAGCTGTGTAGCCGGCAATGTGTCATGCGACCGCCACGCTGACACAACAACTGAAATGTAAGGGAATCTGTCCCCCCCCCCCCCAAGGCGTTTGTTACTGAAAGAGCCACCTTGTGCAGCAGTAATGCTGCACAAGGAAAAAGGTAGCTATTTTGGTTTTGCTCCTTGCACACGCAAAACTTAACACTTATAAAATGTGTCCACTGATACCGTAAAACCGTCCCGGAGGTGGGACTTTCCTTCGTAATATGACGCAGCACAGCCGTCATTCCTACCCCCCCGGCGCCGCGCCCCGGCTCCTCAGCGTTGTTTGATTCCGTCCCGGAGCCTGCGCTGTTATGTTATCCCATGGCCAGGCACACTTAGCGCTGCCCGTCTTCTGGCATCATTTGGTGTCAGGCTGGCTGCGCCTGTGCGGCCACGCTGGCCGAGAGCCCGCCTCGCAGTGTCTTCTGATTTAATCCCACTGGGGGCCTGGGATCTATGGACATGCGCAGTGCATATCTGAACCTCCACCTCTCACTCATCTCCCTATGGCTTCTTCAGACTGTTCGGTGTCAGCTGGTCCCTAATAGCATGCCACGGCCGTGACACCGCACAGTCTGAAAAAGAAGCCGTAGGGAGGGGAGTGAGAGGCGAGGATATGCACTGCGCATGGCCATGGATCCCAGGCCCCCAGTGGGATTACATCAGAAGACACTGCGAGGCGGGCTCTCGGCCAGCGCGGCCGCACAGGCGCAGCCAGCCTGACACCAAATGATGTCAGAAGATGGGCAGCGCTAAGTGTGCCTGGCCACGGGATAACATAACAGCGCAGGCTCCGGGACGGAATCAAACAACGTTGAGGAGCCGGGGCACGGCGGCGGGGGGGTAGTAATGATGGCTGTGCTGCGTCATATTACGAAGGAAAGTCCCACCTCCGGGACGGTTTCACGGCTTCAGGGGACACATTTTATAAGTGTTTAGTTCTGTGTTTGCAAGGAGCATGATGAAAAGAGCCACCTTTTCCTTTTGCATCTTTTGTGCTGCACAAGCTGGCTCTTTCAGCTACAAACGCCTTGGGGGGGGGGTTAAAGGTTCCCTTTCGACTTTCTCAGGCTTCGGCCTACATTGTGTTCCTCTGCTTTTCCACCTGCCCCTGGGCTCCAACACCGCTAGTTGCCGTCCAGAAGTGCTGTACGCACAGTCAACAGTCGCTCCTCTGTTATTGGGGTTCAGTAACGTCAGCTGTTCCCCTGCTGTGTGTGTGGCAATCCCTCCTACCTCCTCCAACCTCCTCCTCCTCCACCTGTCCCTGGGCTCCAACACCGCCAGTTGCCGTCCAGAAGTGCTGTACGCACAGTCAACAGTCCCTCCTCTGTTATTGGGGTTCAGTAACGTCAGCTGTTCCCCTGCTGTGTGTGTGGCAATCCCTCCTACCTCCTCCAACCTCCTCCAACCTCCTCCTCCTCCACCTGTCCCTGGGCTCCAACACCGCCAGTTGCCGTCCAGAAGTGCTGTACGCACAGTCAACAGTCCCTCCTCTGTTATTGGGGTTCAGTAACGTCAGCTGTTCCCCTGCTGTGTGTGTGGCAATCCCTCCTACCTCCTCCAACCTCCTCCTCCTCCACCTGTCCCTGGGCTCCAACACCGCCAGTTGCCGTCCAGAAGTGCTGTACGCACAGTCAACAGTCCCTCCTCTGTTATTGGGGTTCAGTAACGTCAGCTGTTCCCCTGCTGTGTGTGTGGCAATCCCTCCTACCTCCTCCAACCTCCTCCTCCTCCACCTGTCCCTGGGCTCCAACACTGCCAGTTGCCGTCCAGAAGTGCTGTACGCACAGTCAACAGTCCCTCCTCTGTTATTGGGGTTCAGTAACGTCAGCTGTTCCCCTGCTGTGTGTGTGGCAATCCCTCCTACCTCCTCCAACCTCCTCCAACCTCCTCCTCCTCCACCTGTCCCTGGGCTCCAACACCGCCAGTTGCCGTCCAGAAGTGCTGTACGCACAGTCAACAGTCCCTCCTCTGTTATTGGGGTTCAGTAACGTCAGCTGTTCCCCTGCTGTGTGTGTGGCAATCCCTCCTACCTCCTCCAACCTCCTCCAACCTCCTCCTCCTCCACCTGTCCCTGGGCTCCAACACCGCCAGTTGCCGTCCAGAAGTGCTGTACGCACAGTCAACAGTCCCTCCTCTGTTATTGGGGTTCAGTAACGTCAGCTGTTCCCCTGCTGTGTGTGTGGCAATCCCTCCTACCTCCTCCAACCTCCTCCAACCTCCTCCTCCTCCACCTGTCCCTGGGCTCCAACACCGCCAGTTGCCGTCCAGAAGTGCTGTACGCACAGTCAACAGTCCCTCCTCTGTTATTGGGGTTCAGTAACGTCAGCTGTTCCCCTGCTGTGTGTGTGGCAATCCCTCCTACCTCCTCCAACCTCCTCCTCCTCCACCTGTCCCTGGGCTCCAACACTGCCAGTTGCCGTCCAGAAGTGCTGTACGCACAGTCAACAGTCCCTCCTCTGTTATTGGGGTTCAGTAACGTCAGCTGTTCCCCTGCTGTGTGTGTGGCAATCCCTCCTACCTCCTCCAACCTCCTCCAACCTCCTCCTCCTCCACCTGTCCCTGGGCTCCAACACCGCCAGTTGCCGTCCAGAAGTGCTGTACGCACAGTCAACAGTCCCTCCTCTGTTATTGGGGTTCAGTAACGTCAGCTGTTCCCCTGCTGTGTGTGTGGCAATCCCTCCTACCTCCTCCAACCTCCTCCAACCTCCTCCTCCTCCACCTGTCCCTGGGCTCCAACACCGCCAGTTGCCGTCCAGAAGTGCTGTACGCACAGTCAACAGTCCCTCCTCTGTTATTGGGGTTCAGTAACGTCAGCTGTTCCCCTGCTGTGTGTGTGGCAATCCCTCCTACCTCCTCCAACCTCCTCCTCCTCCACCTGTCCCTGGGCTCCAACACTGCCAGTTGCCGTCCAGAAGTGCTGTACGCACAGTCAACAGTCCCTCCTCTGTTATTGGGGTTCAGTAACGTCAGCTGTTCCCCTGCTGTGTGTGTGGCAATCCCTCCTACCTCCTCCAACCTCCTCCAACCTCCTCCTCCTCCACCTGTCCCTGGGCTCCAACACCGCCAGTTGCCGTCCAGAAGTGCTGTACGCACAGTCAACAGTCCCTCCTCTGTTATTGGGGTTCAGTAACGTCAGCTGTTCCCCTGCTGTGTGTGTGGCAATCCCTCCTACCTCCTCCAACCTCCTCCAACCTCCTCCTCCTCCACCTGTCCCTGGGCTCCAACACCGCCAGTTGCCGTCCAGAAGTGCTGTACGCACAGTCAACAGTCCCTCCTCTGTTATTGGGGTTCAGTAACGTCAGCTGTTCCCCTGCTGTGTGTGTGGCAATCCCTCCTACCTCCTCCAACCTCCTCCTCCTCCACCTGTCCCTGGGCTCCAACACCGCCAGTTGCCGTCCAGAAGTGCTGTACGCACAGAGCCAAACACCTCGCCTATGTGTTAGTGGGGTTCAGCACCGCCAGCTGTTCCCCTGCTGTGTATACGGCAACGTGTACTGCGACCACCACGCAGGCACAACAAGTTAAATTTAAGGGAACCTGTCCCCCCCCCCCCATGCGTTTGTTACTGAAGGAGCCACCTTGTGCAGCAGTAATGATGCAAAGGGAAAAAGTGCCTCTTTTCGTGGTGCTCCTTGCATATGCTGAACCTAACACTTATGAAATGTGTCCCCTCACAGCGTTCAACCGTCCGGTCGGTGGAACTTTCCTTTGTCATGTGACGCAGCACAGCCGTCATTTTTACCCCCTTGTCGCCGTGCGACGCCTCCTCAGCGTTGTTTGAATCTGTCCCGGAGCCTGCGCTGTTAGGTTACCCCTTGGCCATGCACACATTTTGCGCTGCCCGTCTTCTGACATCATTTGCTGTCAGGCTGGCTGCGCCTGTGCGGGTGCGCTGTCCGAGATTCAGCCTCGCGGTGTCGTCTAATGTAATCCCACCGCGGGCCTGGGATCCGTGTCCATGCGCAGTGCATATCCTCGCCTCTCACTCCCCTCCCTACGGCTTCTAAAGACTGTTCGGTGTCAGCTGGTCCCTAATAGCATGCCATGGCCGTGACACCGCACAGTCTTTAGAAGCCGTAGGGAGGGGAGTGAGAGGCGAGGATATGCACTGCGCATGGACACGGATCCCAGGCCCGCGGTGGGATTACATTAGACGACACCGCGAGGCTGAATCTCGGACAGCGCACCCGCACAGGCGCAGCCAGCCTGACAGCAAATGATGTCAGAAGACGGGCAGCGCAAAATGTGTGCATGGCCAAGGGGTAACCTAACAGCGCAGGCTCCGGGACAGATTCAAACAACGCTGAGGAGGCGGCGCACGGCGACAAGGGGGTAAAAATGACGGCTGTGCTGCGTCACATGACAAAGGAAAGTTCCACCGACCGGACGGTTGAACGCTGTGAGGGGACACATTTCATAAGTGTTAGGTTCAGCATCTGCAAGGACCATAATTAAAAGAGCTAAGTTTACCTTTTCCAGCATTAGTGCTGTACACGATGGCTCTTCCAGCTACAAACGCCTGGGGGGGGGGGTTAAAGGTTTCCTTTCAACTTGCTCCAGTGCAGGCTTCGGCCTACACTCCGCTCCCCCTGCTCCTCCTGCTGACCCTGGGCTCTAACACCGCCAGTTGGGGCCCAGATGTGCTGGCTGCACAGAGCCAAACACCTCGCCAATGTGTCAGTGGGGTCCAGCACCGCCAGCTGTTCCCCTGCTGTGTAGCCGGCAACGTGTCCTGCAAAAGCCACGCAGACACAACAGACCCAAAGCTGCCGCCAGTGCAGGCTTCGGCCTACACTCCCCTCCCCCTGCTCCTCCTCCTCCTGCTCCTCCTCCTGCTGACCCTGGGCTCTAACACACCGCCAGTTGGGGCCCAGATGTGCTAGCTGCACAGAGAAAAACACCAGCCAATGTGTCAGTGGGGTCCAGCACCGCCAGCTGTTCCCCTGCTGTGCAGCCGGCAACGTGTCCTGCAAAAGCCACGCAGACACAAGAACTGAAATTGAAGGGAACCTGTCCCCCCTCCCCCAGGCGTTTTTACGTTATCCAGCCACCTTGTACAGCGGTAATGCTGCATGTGTGCAAGGTGGCTCAGAAACGTATTCTCCTCGCACATGTGGAACTGAAAACACGTCTGAAATGTGTCCTCTGTGTGACCATTTAACCGTCCCGGTGGTGTGACTTTCCTTTGTAATGACACGCTGCAACCCCCTTGGTAGCGCTGCCCGTCTTCTGGCATCATTGTTTGGCTGGCTGCGCCTCTGCGGCCGCCCTGACCCACACAACGCCCCTCGGTGTCTTATTTATTGGGACTGCGAGGGTGTGATTCATGGGCAGGATCAGTGCATCAGTTCGCCTGTCCCTCCTCTCCTTCCGCCTTCTTCGGACTGTGCGGCTTCATGGCCGTGGCATGCGATAAGGGATCAGATGACGCCGCACAGTCTGAAGCGGGTGTAAGGACCCGAGTGTGAGAGGCCAACATATGTGCTGCGCCAGGCCCTGAATCCCAGCCCCGCAGTGTTTTAACAATGTTAAGACACTGCGGGGCTGGGATTCATGGTCATCGCGAACCACACCGGCCGACATTACATGATGCCAGAAGATGGGCAGCGCTAACGGCGCTAGGCCAGGGGATAACACGACAGCGCAGACTCCTGTACAGCAAATAACAACGCTCGGGAGGCTGCACCCAGCACCAAGGTGGGATTCTTGACACCTGTGCTGCGTCTCATTACAAAGGGAACTCGCGCCTCCATTACACAGTTTGACTGTATAAAGGGCTGAATGTTATACGTGTTCCATTCAGCGTGTGCAAGGAGAAAAATTACAAGAGCAACCTTTGACTTGCGCAGCACTGCTGCTGCATAAGCTGTGGCTCTTCTACTTTGTAACCCCTGAGGGGGGGTTAAAGGTGACTTTTGAAATCGGTTCAATTAGGCTTCGGCCTACACTCTGCTCCACCTGCAGAGCCCGGGCTCCAACAACGCTAGTTGCTGTCCGGAAGTGCTGGCTGCACAGAGCCAAACACCTCGCCAATGTGTCAGTGGGGTCCAGCACCGCCAGCTGTTCCCCTGCTGTGTAGCCGGCAACGTGTCCTGCAAAAGCCACGCAGACACAACAGACCCAAAGCTGCCGCCAGTGCAGGCTTCGGCCTACACTCCCCTCCCCCTGCTCCTCCTCCTCCTGCTCCTCCTCCTGCTGACCCTGGGCTCTAACACACCGCCAGTTGGGGCCCAGATGTGCTAGCTGCACAGAGAAAAACACCAGCCAATGTGTCAGTGGGGTCCAGCACCGCCAGCTGTTCCCCTGCTGTGCAGCCGGCAACGTGTCCTGCAAAAGCCACGCAGACACAAGAACTGAAATTGAAGGGAACCTGTCCCCCCTCCCCCAGGCGTTTTTACGTTATCCAGCCACCTTGTACAGCGGTAATGCTGCATGTGTGCAAGGTGGCTCAGAAACGTATTCTCCTCGCACATGTGGAACTGAAAACACGTCTGAAATGTGTCCTCTGTGTGACCATTTAACCGTCCCGGTGGTGTGACTTTCCTTTGTAATGACACGCTGCAACCCCCTTGGTAGCGCTGCCCGTCTTCTGGCATCATTGTTTGGCTGGCTGCGCCTCTGCGGCCGCCCTGACCCACACAACGCCCCTCGGTGTCTTATTTATTGGGACTGCGAGGGTGTGATTCATGGGCAGGATCAGTGCATCAGTTCGCCTGTCCCTCCTCTCCTTCCGCCTTCTTCGGACTGTGCGGCTTCATGGCCGTGGCATGCGATAAGGGATCAGATGACGCCGCACAGTCTGAAGCGGGTGTAAGGACCCGAGTGTGAGAGGCCAACATATGTGCTGCGCCAGGCCCTGAATCCCAGCCCCGCAGTGTTTTAACAATGTTAAGACACTGCGGGGCTGGGATTCATGGTCATCGCGAACCGCACCGGCCGACATTACATGATGCCAGAAGATGGGCAGCGCTAACGGCGCTAGGCCAGGGGATAACACGACAGCGCAGACTCCTGTACAGCAAATAACAACGCTCGGGAGGCTGCACCCAGCACCAAGGTGGGATTCTTGACACCTGTGCTGCGTCTCATTACAAAGGGAACTCGCGCCTCCATTACACAGTTTGACTGTATAAAGGGCTGAATGTTATACGTGTTCCATTCAGCGTGTGCAAGGAGAAAAATTACAAGAGCAACCTTTGACTTGCGCAGCACTGCTGCTGCATAAGCTGTGGCTCTTCTACTTTGTAACCCCTGAGGGGGGGTTAAAGGTGACTTTTGAAATCGGTTCAATTAGGCTTCGGCCTACACTCTGCTCCACCTGCAGAGCCCGGGCTCCAACAACGCTAGTTGCTGTCCGGAAGTGCTGGCTGCACAGAGCCAAACACCTCGCCAATGTGTCAGTGGGGTCCAGCACCGCCAGCTGTTCCCCTGCTGTGTAGCCGGCAACGTGTCCTGCAAAAGCCACGCAGACACAACAGACCCAAAGCTGCCGCCAGTGCAGGCTTCGGCCTACACTCCCCTCCCCCTGCTCCTCCTCCTCCTGCTCCTCCTCCTGCTGACCCTGGGCTCTAACACACCGCCAGTTGGGGCCCAGATGTGCTAGCTGCACAGAGAAAAACACCAGCCAATGTGTCAGTGGGGTCCAGCACCGCCAGCTGTTCCCCTGCTGTGCAGCCGGCAACGTGTCCTGCAAAAGCCACGCAGACACAAGAACTGAAATTGAAGGGAACCTGTCCCCCCTCCCCCAGGCGTTTTTACGTTATCCAGCCACCTTGTACAGCGGTAATGCTGCATGTGTGCAAGGTGGCTCAGAAACGTATTCTCCTCGCACATGTGGAACTGAAAACACGTCTGAAATGTGTCCTCTGTGTGACCATTTAACCGTCCCGGTGGTGTGACTTTCCTTTGTAATGACACGCTGCAACCCCCTTGGTAGCGCTGCCCGTCTTCTGGCATCATTGTTTGGCTGGCTGCGCCTCTGCGGCCGCCCTGACCCACACAACGCCCCTCGGTGTCTTATTTATTGGGACTGCGAGGGTGTGATTCATGGGCAGGATCAGTGCATCAGTTCGCCTGTCCCTCCTCTCCTTCCGCCTTCTTCGGACTGTGCGGCTTCATGGCCGTGGCATGCGATAAGGGATCAGATGACGCCGCACAGTCTGAAGCGGGTGTAAGGACCCGAGTGTGAGAGGCCAACATATGTGCTGCGCCAGGCCCTGAATCCCAGCCCCGCAGTGTTTTAACAATGTTAAGACACTGCGGGGCTGGGATTCATGGTCATCGCGAACCGCACCGGCCGACATTACATGATGCCAGAAGATGGGCAGCGCTAACGGCGCTAGGCCAGGGGATAACACGACAGCGCAGACTCCTGTACAGCAAATAACAACGCTCGGGAGGCTGCACCCAGCACCAAGGTGGGATTCTTGACACCTGTGCTGCGTCTCATTACAAAGGGAACTCGCGCCTCCATTACACAGTTTGACTGTATAAAGGGCTGAATGTTATACGTGTTCCATTCAGCGTGTGCAAGGAGAAAAATTACAAGAGCAACCTTTGACTTGCGCAGCACTGCTGCTGCATAAGCTGTGGCTCTTCTACTTTGTAACCCCTGAGGGGGGGTTAAAGGTGACTTTTGAAATCGGTTCAATTAGGCTTCGGCCTACACTCTGCTCCACCTGCAGAGCCCGGGCTCCAACAACGCTAGTTGCTGTCCGGAAGTGCTGGCTGCACAGAGCCAAACACCTCGCCAATGTGTCAGTGGGGTCCAGCACCGCCAGCTGTTCCCCTGCTGTGTAGCCGGCAACGTGTCCTGCAAAAGCCACGCAGACACAACAGACCCAAAGCTGCCGCCAGTGCAGGCTTCGGCCTACACTCCCCTCCCCCTGCTCCTCCTCCTCCTGCTCCTCCTCCTGCTGACCCTGGGCTCTAACACACCGCCAGTTGGGGCCCAGATGTGCTAGCTGCACAGAGAAAAACACCAGCCAATGTGTCAGTGGGGTCCAGCACCGCCAGCTGTTCCCCTGCTGTGCAGCCGGCAACGTGTCCTGCAAAAGCCACGCAGACACAAGAACTGAAATTGAAGGGAACCTGTCCCCCCTCCCCCAGGCGTTTTTACGTTATCCAGCCACCTTGTACAGCGGTAATGCTGCATGTGTGCAAGGTGGCTCAGAAACGTATTCTCCTCGCACATGTGGAACTGAAAACACGTCTGAAATGTGTCCTCTGTGTGACCATTTAACCGTCCCGGTGGTGTGACTTTCCTTTGTAATGACACGCTGCAACCCCCTTGGTAGCGCTGCCCGTCTTCTGGCATCATTGTTTGGCTGGCTGCGCCTCTGCGGCCGCCCTGACCCACACAACGCCCCTCGGTGTCTTATTTATTGGGACTGCGAGGGTGTGATTCATGGGCAGGATCAGTGCATCAGTTCGCCTGTCCCTCCTCTCCTTCCGCCTTCTTCGGACTGTGCGGCTTCATGGCCGTGGCATGCGATAAGGGATCAGATGACGCCGCACAGTCTGAAGCGGGTGTAAGGACCCGAGTGTGAGAGGCCAACATATGTGCTGCGCCAGGCCCTGAATCCCAGCCCCGCAGTGTTTTAACAATGTTAAGACACTGCGGGGCTGGGATTCATGGTCATCGCGAACCGCACCGGCCGACATTACATGATGCCAGAAGATGGGCAGCGCTAACGGCGCTAGGCCAGGGGATAACACGACAGCGCAGACTCCTGTACAGCAAATAACAACGCTCGGGAGGCTGCACCCAGCACCAAGGTGGGATTCTTGACACCTGTGCTGCGTCTCATTACAAAGGGAACTCGCGCCTCCATTACACAGTTTGACTGTATAAAGGGCTGAATGTTATACGTGTTCCATTCAGCGTGTGCAAGGAGAAAAATTACAAGAGCAACCTTTGACTTGCGCAGCACTGCTGCTGCATAAGCTGTGGCTCTTCTACTTTGTAACCCCTGAGGGGGGGTTAAAGGTGACTTTTGAAATCGGTTCAATTAGGCTTCGGCCTACACTCTGCTCCACCTGCAGAGCCCGGGCTCCAACAACGCTAGTTGCTGTCCGGAAGTGCTGGCTGCACAGAGCCAAACACCTCGCCAATGTGTCAGTGGGGTCCAGCACCGCCAGCTGTTCCCCTGCTGTGTAGCCGGCAACGTGTCCTGCAAAAGCCACGCAGACACAACAGACCCAAAGCTGCCGCCAGTGCAGGCTTCGGCCTACACTCCCCTCCCCCTGCTCCTCCTCCTCCTGCTCCTCCTCCTGCTGACCCTGGGCTCTAACACACCGCCAGTTGGGGCCCAGATGTGCTAGCTGCACAGAGAAAAACACCAGCCAATGTGTCAGTGGGGTCCAGCACCGCCAGCTGTTCCCCTGCTGTGCAGCCGGCAACGTGTCCTGCAAAAGCCACGCAGACACAAGAACTGAAATTGAAGGGAACCTGTCCCCCCTCCCCCAGGCGTTTTTACGTTATCCAGCCACCTTGTACAGCGGTAATGCTGCATGTGTGCAAGGTGGCTCAGAAACGTATTCTCCTCGCACATGTGGAACTGAAAACACGTCTGAAATGTGTCCTCTGTGTGACCATTTAACCGTCCCGGTGGTGTGACTTTCCTTTGTAATGACACGCTGCAACCCCCTTGGTAGCGCTGCCCGTCTTCTGGCATCATTGTTTGGCTGGCTGCGCCTCTGCGGCCGCCCTGACCCACACAACGCCCCTCGGTGTCTTATTTATTGGGACTGCGAGGGTGTGATTCATGGGCAGGATCAGTGCATCAGTTCGCCTGTCCCTCCTCTCCTTCCGCCTTCTTCGGACTGTGCGGCTTCATGGCCGTGGCATGCGATAAGGGATCAGATGACGCCGCACAGTCTGAAGCGGGTGTAAGGACCCGAGTGTGAGAGGCCAACATATGTGCTGCGCCAGGCCCTGAATCCCAGCCCCGCAGTGTTTTAACAATGTTAAGACACTGCGGGGCTGGGATTCATGGTCATCGCGAACCGCACCGGCCGACATTACATGATGCCAGAAGATGGGCAGCGCTAACGGCGCTAGGCCAGGGGATAACACGACAGCGCAGACTCCTGTACAGCAAATAACAACGCTCGGGAGGCTGCACCCAGCACCAAGGTGGGATTCTTGACACCTGTGCTGCGTCTCATTACAAAGGGAACTCGCGCCTCCATTACACAGTTTGACTGTATAAAGGGCTGAATGTTATACGTGTTCCATTCAGCGTGTGCAAGGAGAAAAATTACAAGAGCAACCTTTGACTTGCGCAGCACTGCTGCTGCATAAGCTGTGGCTCTTCTACTTTGTAACCCCTGAGGGGGGGTTAAAGGTGACTTTTGAAATCGGTTCAATTAGGCTTCGGCCTACACTCTGCTCCACCTGCAGAGCCCGGGCTCCAACAACGCTAGTTGCTGTCCGGAAGTGCTGGCTGCACAGAGCCAAACACCTCGCCAATGTGTCAGTGGGGTCCAGCACCGCCAGCTGTTCCCCTGCTGTGTAGCCGGCAACGTGTCCTGCAAAAGCCACGCAGACACAACAGACCCAAAGCTGCCGCCAGTGCAGGCTTCGGCCTACACTCCCCTCCCCCTGCTCCTCCTCCTCCTGCTCCTCCTCCTGCTGACCCTGGGCTCTAACACACCGCCAGTTGGGGCCCAGATGTGCTAGCTGCACAGAGAAAAACACCAGCCAATGTGTCAGTGGGGTCCAGCACCGCCAGCTATTCCCCTGCTGTGCAGCCGGCAACGTGTCCTGCAAAAGCCACGCAGACACAAGAACTGAAATTGAAGGGAACCTGTCCCCCCTCCCCCAGGCGTTTTTACGTTATCCAGCCACCTTGTACAGCGGTAATGCTGCATGTGTGCAAGGTGGCTCAGAAACGTATTCTCCTCGCACATGTGGAACTGAAAACACGTCTGAAATGTGTCCTCTGTGTGACCATTTAACCGTCCCGGTGGTGTGACTTTCCTTTGTAATGACACGCTGCAACCCCCTTGGTAGCGCTGCCCGTCTTCTGGCATCATTGTTTGGCTGGCTGCGCCTCTGCGGCCGCCCTGACCCACACAACGCCCCTCGGTGTCTTATTTATTGGGACTGCGAGGGTGTGATTCATGGGCAGGATCAGTGCATCAGTTCGCCTGTCCCTCCTCTCCTTCCGCCTTCTTCGGACTGTGCGGCTTCATGGCCGTGGCATGCGATAAGGGATCAGATGACGCCGCACAGTCTGAAGCGGGTGTAAGGACCCGAGTGTGAGAGGCCAACATATGTGCTGCGCCAGGCCCTGAATCCCAGCCCCGCAGTGTTTTAACAATGTTAAGACACTGCGGGGCTGGGATTCATGGTCATCGCGAACCGCACCGGCCGACATTACATGATGCCAGAAGATGGGCAGCGCTAACGGCGCTAGGCCAGGGGATAACACGACAGCGCAGACTCCTGTACAGCAAATAACAACGCTCGGGAGGCTGCACCCAGCACCAAGGTGGGATTCTTGACACCTGTGCTGCGTCTCATTACAAAGGGAACTCGCGCCTCCATTACACAGTTTGACTGTATAAAGGGCTGAATGTTATACGTGTTCCATTCAGCGTGTGCAAGGAGAAAAATTACAAGAGCAACCTTTGACTTGCGCAGCACTGCTGCTGCATAAGCTGTGGCTCTTCTACTTTGTAACCCCTGAGGGGGGGTTAAAGGTGACTTTTGAAATCGGTTCAATTAGGCTTCGGCCTACACTCTGCTCCACCTGCAGAGCCCGGGCTCCAACAACGCTAGTTGCTGTCCGGAAGTGCTGGCTGCACAGAGCCAAACACCTCGCCAATGTGTCAGTGGGGTCCAGCACCGCCAGCTGTTCCCCTGCTGTGTAGCCGGCAACGTGTCCTGCAAAAGCCACGCAGACACAACAGACCCAAAGCTGCCGCCAGTGCAGGCTTCGGCCTACACTCCCCTCCCCCTGCTCCTCCTCCTCCTGCTCCTCCTCCTGCTGACCCTGGGCTCTAACAAACCGCCAGTTGGGGCCCAGATGTGCTAGCTGCACAGAGAAAAACACCTCGCCAATGTGTCAGTGGGGTCCAGCACCGCCAGCTGTTCCCCTGCTGTGCAGCCGGCATCATGTCCTGCAAAAGCCACGCAGACACTTGCTCTTGTACCTTCTGCTCCCCATCCTGGTTCCAGTACCGTCAGCTGGTTCCGGGCAGAGCCTTTGGCTTAGGTGCCTCCCTTTGGTATCCGAGTTCCACCAACGTCAGGTGGTCCTTGGTAGTGCTTTCAGGCACGGGTACCTCCTGCTTAGTAACCGGGTTCCAGTAACGTCAGCTGGTCCTCGGTAGTTCCATTGGCTCTTGGACCTTCGGCTACCCATCCAGGTTCCAGCACCGTCAGCTGGTTCTCGGCAGTGTCTTTTGCTCTTGTACCTTCTGCTCCCCATCCTGGTTCCAGTACCGTCAGCTGATTCCGGGCAGAGCCTTTGGCTTAGGTGCCTCCCTCTGGGTATCCGAGTTCCACCAACGTCAGGTGGTCCTTGGTAGTGCTTTCAGCACAGGTACCTCCTGCTTAGTAACCGGGTTCCAGTAACGTCAGCTGGTCCTCGGTAGTTCCATTGGCTCTTGGACCTTCGGGTAGCCATCCGAGTTCCAGTTCCATCAGCTGGTTCTCGGCATTTTCTCAGCCTTCTTGTACCTTCTGCTACATTTCCAAGTTCAAGAGACTAAACACAATGACCCAGAAGACCACCCCTAAGATGACGACGACACCAGAGACGACAACCACCGTGATGACGACGACCCTGGAGACGATGACCCCGAAGACCACCCCGATGACGACGACCCCGGAGACGACGACCCTGAAGACCACCCCGATGACGACGACCCCGGAGACGACGACCCTGGAGACGACGACGACCTGGAAGACCGAGAAGCAGAAGAACAAGAGGCTGCAGAACAAAGAGCAGAAGAACATTAAGCATAACACTAAATATCAGAGCAAAAAATATTATCTAAATTATAAGCAGAAGAAGACTAAGCAGTGTATGGGGGTGAGTCCGTTCCTCCTCGTGGTGCCCCTGGATAAAGCCTGATGCTGCAGGCCAAACTGAACGCGGACAAATGTAACTGTTTTGTGACAGGCAGAACGGAAGGTGTAATCTTCAAACTTTTATAGATAACAACTACGGGAATGCCTGTCACAAATAAGAATATGATGAAGAAGTTGAATATGATGAAGATAATAGTAAAATAAAAAGAATATGAACAATGTAACCCAAAAAATAATAGGTAGAAGATGAAGAAGAAGATGAATAAGGTGAAGAAGTTGATGTCAAAGAAGCTGATGATGAGGATAATTAAGAAGAAAGCGTGGGAGAAGTAAAAAAGAAGGTGAAGGGCGTGGAAGTAGTGAAACATCAATATCTGACATAAAAAAAAAAAAAAAAACATAGTCAAATTCTTTCTAACGCCGAACTTCATAAAAAAAAATAAAAAATCCTGCTATTCTATTACATTGGACTAAACCTCTGTCCCTTTAATATCTCCGCCACGTCCCCCAATACATCCTACAATATTCTTAGTTGTTTTCCTTCATGTAGAATGAACCTACAAGTGTATAAAGGGTTTATTTTAATTCCGATATTTTCGTCCCATTGACTTGCATTGGGATCGGGTATCGGTATCGGATTGGATTCCGATACTGTGACGGTATCGGCCGATACTTTCCGATACCGATACTTTCCGATATCGGAAAGTATCGCTCAACACTAATCATCAGTGTTCAATATGTTTCTTGTCCAGCTTGCTAATATGTGATTTTCTTGCTTGCTGTTAGCTCTAGGGGGCTGAGTTTCTCCCCCCACACCGTTAGTTGGTGTGGGGGGTTCTTGAATTCTCAGCGTGGTATTTTTTAGGGTTTTCTGCTGACCGCACAGTTCACTATCTATTTTCTGCTATCTAGTTTTAGCGGGCCTCATTTGCTGAATCTGTTTTCATTCCTACGTACGTGTTTTCCCCTTACCTCACCGTTATTATTTGTTGGGGGCTTCCTATATCTTTGGGGTGATTTCTCTTGAGGCAAGTGAGGTCTTGCTTTCTCTCTAGGGGTAGTTAGTTTCTCAGGCTGCGTCGAGACGTCCAGGATTTTAGGCACGTTCACCGGCTACCTTTAGTGTGTTTGGATAGGATTAGGATTGCGGTCAGTCCAGTTACCACCTCCCTAGAGCTTGTTCTATGTTTAGTTACTTAGCTAGTATTTCTAGTGATCCTCAGCCACTGGGATCATAACACTCTGTGCTGTATGCTACGTCACTGGGCAATATACTACGTGGCTGGGCAATATACTATGTCGCTGGGCAATATACTACGTCACTGGGCAATATACTACGTGGCTGGGCAATATACTACATGGCTGGGCAATATTCTACGTGGCTCTGTGCTGTATACTACGTCACTGGGCAATATACTACGTCACTGGGCAATATACTACGTGGCTGGGCAATATACAACGTGGCTGGCCAATATACTACGTGGCTGGCCAATATACGATGTGGCTGGGCAATATACTACGTCACTGGGCAATATACTATGTGTCTGACCAATATACTATGTGGGCTGTGCAATATACTATGTGGACATGCATATTCTAGAATACCCGATGCGTTAGAATTGGGCCACCATCTAGTATATATATATATATATATATATATATATATATATATTTACCGTATATACAGTATATATATATATATATATATATATAGCTTTGACCCCATAAAAGGAGGGTGGCCCTAACACATTTCTTGCACAAAGGCCCCAAGCTGTCAGTGTCCGCAGCTGAAACAGCTGTTTTAATGGCAGAGAATTGTGTTATGTTAAATAGACTCTGTTCTACTTTTATGAACTGTAATTTACATAGAACCAGATGTAGCCTCTGGCAAGGGGTTAGTACAAGCAATTAGGAAGTTGAAAGGAAGGGGTTGGTTTGGTGGCCATCTTAGGAGAGTGAGGTGAAAGCTGGAAGGAGGAGGACACATGACGTCTCCGTCAAGCGCCGTCCACCTAGTCTAAATCCCCAGGATCTGATATTCATGATGCACCCGTAGGGCCCTTCAGCAAGTCAGCTGTGGTACCACACACCAGTTAGAAACTCGTCATCCCTTAGTCAAACAGCCATCGTCCAGGCGGTTTAATCTCTGTGGGGACAAAGTAACCAGACACAGGTCGGTAAGTCCTGAGCTCAGACCCATCGCAAGGAATATGGTGGGAAGCATGCACACACACATAGTTAGTTTGGTGCCAACCTCAGACAGGCAGTACTTTGGTAGGCAGAATATACGACAATCACAGGCTTGGCTTTATGGAAGTACAAGCCACTACTATTGGGGGACTCCACTTGTCTGCTATGGTACAGTCATATGAAAAAGTTTGGGCACCCCTTTTAATCTTAAGCTTAATGTTGTATAAAAATTGTTTTTTTTGCAACAGCTATTTCAGTTTCATATATCTAATAACTGTTGGACACAGTAATGTTTCTGCCTTGAAATGAGGTTTATTGTACTAACAGAAAATGTGCAATCTGCATTCAAACAAAATTTGACAGGTGCATAAGTATGGGCACCCTTATCATTTTCTTGTTTTAAATACTCCTACCTACTTTTTACTGACTTACTAAAGCACTTTTTTTGGTTTTGTAACCTCACTGAGCTTTGAACTTCATAGCCAGGTGTATGCAATCATGAGAAAAGCTACTTAAAGTGGCCACTTGCAAGTTGTTCTCCTGTTTGAATCTCCTCTGAAGAGTGGCATCATGGGCTCCTCAAAACAACTGTCAAATGTTCTGAAAACAAAGATTATTCAACACAGTTGTTCAGGGGAAGGATACAAAAAGCTGTCTCAGAGATTTAACCTGTCAATTTCCACTGTGAGGAACATAGTAAGGAAATGGAAGAACACAGGTACAGTTCTTGTTAAGGCCAGAAGTGGCAGGACAAGAAAAACATCAGAAAGGCAGAGAAGAAGAATGGTGAAATCAGTCAAGGACAATCCTCAGACCATCTCCAGAGAGCTGCAGCATCAACTTGCTGCAGATGGTGTCACTGTGCATCGGTCAACTATACATCGCACCTTGTTTTTTTGCCGCCATGCATAACGCCTTTTTGGATTACCAAACAACTCAATCTTGGTTTCATGAGTCCACAGGACCTTCTTCCAAAAAGAAATTGGCTTCTCCAAATGTGCTTTTGCATACCTCAGCCGACTCTGTTTGTGGCGTGCTTGCAAAAACGGCTTCTTTTGCATCACTCTCCCATACAGCTTCTCTTTGTGCAAAGTGCGTTGTATAGTTGACCGATGCACAGTGACACCATCTGCAGCAAGTTGATGCTGCAGATCTCTGGAGGTGGCCTGAGGATTGTCCTTGACTGATCTCACCATTCTTCTTCTCTGCCTTTCTGATGTTTTTCTTGTCCTGCCACTTCTGTCCTTAACAAGAACTGTACCTGTGTTCTTCCATTTCCTTACTATGCTCCTCACAGTGGAAATTGACAGGTTAAACCTCTGAGACAGCTTTTTGTATCCTTCTCCTGAACAACTATGTTGAATAATCTTTGTTTTCAGATCATTTGACAGTTGTTTTGAGGAGCCCATGATGCCACTCTTCGGAGGAGATTCAAACAGGAGAACAACTTGCAAGTGGCCACTTTAAGTAGCTTTTCTCATGATTGCATACACCTGGCTATGAAGTTCAAAGCTCAATGAGGTTACAAAACCAAAAAAAGTGCTTTAGTAAGTCAGTAAAAAGTAGGTAGGAGTATTTAAAACAAGAAAATGATAAGGGTGCCCATACTTATGCACCTTTCAATTTTTGTTTGAATGCAGATTGCACATTTTCTGTTAGTACAATAAACCTCATTTCAAGGCAGAAACATTACTGTGTCCAACAGTTATTAGATATATGAAACTGAAATAGCTGTTGCAAAAAAAAAAACATTTTTATAAAACATTAAGCTTAAGATTAATAGGGGTGCCCAAACTTTTTCATATGACTGTATCTAAGTGGCATTCCATGATTGTGCTCAGACAGCAAAACCATTTAAATGCCGCTGTCAGAGATTGACAGCAGCATATATATTGTTAAACACAGCTACCTCTAATCACTGCAGTTAGAGGCAGATGCCAGCAGTATGATGCAGCCATCATCTATCAGTTTCTGAGCCTGCTCCACACATCCGGATCCAACATGGGATGTGCATGTGGAGCACCCCCAGACGCAGGTCCATGGGGTACTCGGCACCGGGCCTCTCTGTCTCGGTTCTGGGGTTGTCACGGTGGCTAGACCCGGTCCGTGACCCTGCTAAGGGGCATCCAATGAAAGGTGTGATGGTGGTGCGTGGTGCAAGTCGCGATGAATAACGGGGACACAGGGTTGCAGTCTCTTTACCTCTTTACTGAAGGCTTCAGGATCCGCAATCCAGAGTACTGGCTGAGACCGGCCGGTCCGAAGGCACATCCAGAGTTTCCTTTGCAGGTGGAAATCAATGCCTACCTTCTAGCACCTGTGTGTTGTAGTACCTCCCTGCTGAGCACCACGGGATAGTCCTCACAACTGTTGTGTCTGTTTCTGATGTTCTTCTTTCTCACAACTCGTATCTATTCTGATGTTCTTCTCTGTCCCCCAGATGATATGGATAGGATGCACCCGTATGACGGGTAGGCCTGGAGTTCTTCCGGGACCCTAGCGTCGCCCCTCTCCCACAATTGCCCCCTATGTCTTCTTAGGTTATTTAGGTGAGACAGCCAACCTAAAATTAACTGTCCTGCCACTGTTTGAAGTATTGCTTGGAGCCTAATACTTCCTCGGCGTTCCGGCCATGTGCCTCAGTAGGATGTTGCCTCGATCTTACGGCACGACTCCTACTGGCTTTATCTCCTTTTTGCTGCGATCTCGTTTCTCACTTCTCCACAGTAAACCTTGCTTCTTTTCCTTTCTTAGGATGCCACCGCATTCGAGTGCAGGCGCGGCTCCGTAACATTCTGTTCTGTTCGCTAGGCCACTGTCAGGATCCCACCCCTGACAGAGACCCCCCTGAATCTTCCCCCCGCAACACCCTCTGCCACAGGATGTTGCCTGGATCCAACCCAGTCAGCTTCTGACTAACTTCCTATCCAGCCCCCAGTTTTACCAGATTGTGAGGAGTGGCCTAATACATAGAACCCTTTGCTCCCCCTGGTGGCCAGAATGTGAAGTGTAAAGTGTGATTGTGATACCTGGTCAGGTGAACTCCTTAAGTGCCATCAGACGTACCATCACTCCCCTTAGCGGCGGAGCGTCAGTACTGCAACGACCAGGACTCTGGGGCGCTGCACTCCCCCCCGGTTAAATCCAGTACTCCCAGACTGGGAAGAAAACAACAATACATGTCAGCAAAAGACATACAAATTTTGAAATGCAATGAACAAGTAATAATAACAGTGCTTCCCTTTATGGGAGGTGAGGACTCTTGAACGTTACAAACAAAACATGGTTTAATATTTTAAATAACATACTATAAATAACTTCTATTACCCAGCCGGGTATTCTACTAAGTGCAAATTCTGAACAATAATTTAACTTTTCCTTTAAGGGCGTATAAGCTGAACCCACTAAAGGCTTACTATAAAACTTCTAAAATACAAATTAACCTTTTCTTTATTTTTCTTTTCTAAGTGCAACATTTTCTTTTTACTCTCTGATTTTTCATATGCAGGACCGCCTGTCTATCTGCCCAGGCCTACTGCCTCTTTTCTTAGTACAGGATCAATTAACCATCTCTCTATGGCTCTCAGGAGGACTCACTATCTAACCCCTACAGGTTTACTTTCCTGTCCTCATTCTCTAGTAACATTATTAAACCATTCTCTATAACTATCTAGCTAACTACATATTACTTCTAGGCAAAACATTATTACCATCTACTTTCTTTAAGGCAACATTATACTTTAAGTGCAACTAGTGAACGTTCCCTTTAAGAGGGAATCAAGTCTCTTTGAGGTAATGCAGACTCTCTCTATCTGCAAGTCCAGTTAAGGCAAGAGCTTCCATGCTGTACTCAGGAACAGTCTCTTCACAAAGCTCTCCTTCTTGTAAAACCAGTAAAGGGCACCTTTAAGAAGGTGCAAACTATTTACAATAGTTTGTGAACCATTCACCGTCCATGATTCGGCAGTCTTTGTAACATTGTGGAACAAGAGCAAAAAGGAAAACAAAAGCCAAAATAAAAAGCAATAGGGATCCCGGGTAAACAAAGGGATCCCTTTAAGAATAACCCTAGTCGGTTTAAAGCAGCAAAAAGCAGGGAAACAAGCAGTTAACTATTTACATACTCGTGGTTCCGAGGTTTATCCTTACAGGAGGTTACACTGCATCAGCTGGTGGCGGACACTCTCCGGCCGGTAAGGCTGCGGTCCTCTGTCCTCGGCGGATGCAGGATCGGTATCATTGGTTGGTCTCCCAGACGCGGCCAGATCACCAGGTGTCTGGATTTGAATGTCAGCTGTGGTTGCAAGTTCAGTAGCGGCGATAATACACACCGTGGCGACAGTAGTGGCGTTGGTCAAATCCGGGTTAGTCATAGTCGGGACAACAGGTGGCGCTACTGCCAGCTCGCATCGTTGGATGTCTCGAGCGCACCACCCCTGCGCACTCCGGTGGTGAGTGTAGGTCACCTGGTCCCCTTTACATGGTAGCTGATTGTCACATCTATTGCAGGACGGGGTTTTCACATCGTAGCTGGTAAAGAAGATTTCAGTCGGCAGTCCCGGTTCTTGTATAGAGCCCCAACCCCGCTTCGGGTGAAAGGCTAGTACAGTCCCCTGCCTTACCGAGTTCCTCCTGTTGTGTTCAGTCTTTGGTCTTTGCACTTTTGGTGGGTCATTTGGTTCTGTCTCTTTTTGGTTTTGCCATTGTAGAATTAAGCATTGCTTATACTGTTCCCAAGTGAGCGCAGCAATGCTGAGGCCCTTCTGCCTGGCCCCGTCCGGCCCAATCCGTGGAGTGTCACACTGGAAGAGCACCCCCTCTGAGCTCAAGTCTAGTGGTTTCCCCATCGTTGTTGGTAACAGAGGCACCAGCTTCTCCATGTTACCTGGGGTTAGCACTACCAGCTCAGCGGTGAAAACTCGGATATTGTCGGGCTGGGGAGCGGTCACGGGAGCAGGATCAGTCGGGGGAGCAGGGACGCTTTCCATACCTGCGTCTGATGTGGTTCCACCGATGTCGATCTGTTCCGTTGACGAGGACACTGGAATCGGCTGCAGCACGGACCACGGTTCCTCCAGGGCGGCCATCTGGCACAGCTCCGATTTCCATTGCTTCACAGCGGCTGGCTCCATGTTCAGGATAGGCTGGCTCGGCTCCTCCGCCTGTAGCTCCGAGAGGTCCAGATCCTCCAGCTGTGGTGGGTTCGGGTCCATCTCCGGTGGACGAGGACAGGCCGGGATCACTTCGCCGTCACTCTGGGACTCGCTGGTCGCCATCCCTGCTCTGGGATCTTCGGCAGCACATGCACGCTGCTCCTCCATTTTCTGAGGGCGTAGCTTCTTCTTCCTCTCGTTACCGCCGTTGCAAATCAGGGGGCGGTTCTCCTCTGCTTCTGGGCAGGTCGTCATCTCGCAACAATAGTCGGAGGGGGCGGTCGCTGCTTCTGGCGCCATTTTGATAGTCTCCTCTCATGGCACGCCCTTCTTCTTCTTCTGTGCTCCCCGTGGCGTTGCAATGGCGGCGGTTTGGGCCGGAACTTTTGGTGGCAAGTGGCAATCCACATTCTTTACAATAAATCACAGTTCAAGCACAATTCAGTCACAGTTCCAAGGCACACATGACCTGATTCTTCAGGCTTAAGTAGATCCTGTTCGTGACGCCAAGTTGGAGCACCCCCAGACGCAGGGCCTTGGGGTACTCGGTACTGGGGCTCTCTGTCTCGGTTCTGGGGTTGTCACGGTGGCTAGACCCGGTCCGTGACCCTGCTAAGGGGCGTCCAATGAAAGATGTGATGATGGTGCGTGGTGCAGGTCACAATGAATAACGAGGACACAGGGTTGCAGTCTCTTTACCTCTTTACTGAAGGCTTCAGGATCCGCAATCCAGAGTACTGCTAACAGGGCTGGCTGAGACCGGCCGGTCCGAAGGCACATCCAGAGTTTCCTTTGCAGGTGGAAATCAGTGCCTACCTTCTAGCGCCTGTGTGTTGTAGTACCTCCCTGCTGAGCACCATAGTCCTCACAACTGTTGTGTCTGTTTCTGATGTTCTTCTTTCTCACAACTCGTATCTATTCTGATGTTCTTCTCCGTCCCCCAGATGATATGGATAGGACGCACCCGTATGACGGGTAGGCCTGGAGTTCTTCCGGGACCCTAGCGTCGCCCCTCTCCCACAATTGCCCCCTATGTCTTCTTAGGTTATTTAGGTGAGACAGCCAACCTAAAATTAACTGTCCTGCCGCTGTTTGAAGTATTGCTTGGAGCCTAATACTTCCTCGGCGTTCCGGCCACGTGCCTCAGTAGGATGTTGCCTCGATCTTACGGCACGACTCCCACTGGCTTTATCTCCTTTTTGCTGCGATCTCGTTTCTCACTTCTCCACAGTAAACCTTGCTTCTTTTCCTTTCTTAGGATGCCACCGCATTCGAGTGCAGGCGCGGCTCCGTAACGTTCTGTTCTGTTTGCTAGGCCACTGTCAGGATCCCACCCCTGACAGAGACCCCCCTGAATCTTCCCCCCGCAACACCCTCTGCCACAGGATGTTGCCTGGATCCAACCCAGTCAGCTTCTGACTAACTTCCTATCCAGCCCCCAGTTTTACCAGATTGTGAGGAGTTGTCTAATACATAGAACCCTTTGCTCCCCCTGGTGGCCAGAATGTGAAGTGTAAAGTGTGACTGTGATACCTGGTCAGGTGAACTCCTTAAGTGCCAACAGACGTACCATCATTCCCCTTAGCGGCGGAGCGTCAGTACTGCAACAACCAGGACTCTGGGGCGCTGCACATGAATGTCCTATATCGGGAAGGGCTTCCTTATCGTGCTTCCTACTTGTGTTACTGAGGAGTTCATTGCTCACTAGTTCTTTCTGCTCTTCTGGCATCTGTTTGTTTGCCCCAAGCTCCCATGCCAAGTCTAAGAATTTTCTGAACTTGAATGTGACTGGTATTTTTCATTATAAGTACATGATAAATGGTGTAAAAACAAGTGTGATTGATTTTTTTCTCCATTAACCCATACAATTCAATAAAAATGGAAGACTGACACTGTATTCACACACAGTGTAAATGCTACTTTCTTCTGCTGCTTTTGTATGCTTCTTTCTTCTGCTGTTTTTTATCTGTTTCTTTCCTGACGGCGTCCGCACCACACAAAGCAATAATAATCTTTAACCTCTGATTATTGAATTTTTGCTGTATTTTATTAATGGATCTTTCCCTTTGATGTGCTTTTGTTTCTGATAAAAAGCAGCATTTTAAATGCATTTTTATAATACAAAAAAGTTTTGCTTCTGCACTTAAAGTAACAGCTGCATTTTTTACTAGTGTTTTTACTTTACGCTAAATAAATCTACAGCTCATCTAACAAAAAGCATTTATGTGTACAGGGGATGAAGAGACAGAGGGTACCTGCATGCCAGGTCTGGAGCTTGAGAGGCTGCATCCTCTGTTCTGGGGGAAAACTTGAAGGAGGCAGACCTTCCCCTGCAGCCTGGTGTAAGGAGAAGAGACGGCCTCGGCATCCCTTGTCTGGGACGAGTCCGGAACCACCAGTACTGTCACCTGAGTTGCAGGGGAGAGAGTTTAGTTCTCCAGACAGACCTTTGAACTTGAGACCAGGGGGCACGTAGGACATAAAAGGGTGTAGTCGGCATGATGCAGTCTTCAAGTTCGGAGGGGGAAGCCAAGCATCTGGAGCTCTCCCCAGGTCCAATATTATGCTAACTAACTTGCCAAAGTTTAATGGGAGCAATACTGGAGCGCCTACCAGGGCCTAGGGGTACTCGGTGCCGGGTCCGGTCATCATTAAAGGGGTGGTCACAGTGGCAGTGACCCGGTCCATGGCCCTGGGAGTCCAAATTAAAGGGAAGGTCTTTAAAGGGGTTATTAGATATAAGAATTATCGTGACACCACCTGTGGTATTCGGTCAGGGGTGACCGATGCTGCTTAAAGGGGTCCTTTGGGGAGTGATGGCTCTGCAGCAAGGATGGTACAGCTTCCCACAGGTGAAGCTTAGCCCCCAGGGCACCTGGTGTATTCGGCAAAGATAGTGTGGTGCCAGGAATAAGCAGAGGACACAAGGTTGCAGTCTCTTTACCTGGTTTACTGGTGGTTTACTGCCACAGTCCAGGGTACCAGCAACAGGTGACGGTGGAGTCCAGGCAGCCTGGAAATGAGTTTAATTCCCTTTACAGGTCAGATTGGGAGCCTTCCTCTACACGCTGGATAATAGTCCCTTGATGCCTATGGCTTCTTTCAAGGTCCTCTCTCTCTCTGTCCTGAGACAGTACCTGCATGGTAGGCAACGCAAGCCATTTTATAGGGGTTTCTTTCACAGTGACTCTGGGCTCTCTATGTTGCTGTACCTCAGGGTGTAGATGTGGGCAAGTTCCTTACTCCAGCCCTCCGGTTTCTGCTGTGGGGCATACAGTCCCACACAGCCTCAGACTCCCAGTGTCCGGTTCCTGCACTTTAGCATGGAGGAAGCCCAGTCGCAGCTCCCCTCCAGCTCCTCACTTCTCCTGTGCTCCTTCCTTCTTAACTGTCTCACACAATCTCCAGACAGAACTAACTCCTCCTCCAAGCCAGAATATATCTAGGGAAGCTCCCCTGAAACTGGGTCTAGAGCTCCCCCTTCTGGCCTGGAGTCAGAATGTGTTGCATGAACAGATTACCTTTCAAAGGGATCCTCCTTGTTTCCAGGCATTGTATCACCCTCCCCGAGAGGAAGGCAATACCACTGTGCTACCTGAACTCCTGGGGTGCAACAATACCATGTTGTGGAGCTGGACTGAATGTATTAGGGGGATGATGAAAATGCACCCTATGGTGCCTGCACTGCAGGCGGAGGTCGCCATAATGGCACTGGAGGGAGAGTCCAAAGATTCAGTGATTTTGAAACCCCCCCAACAGCGTGACACATTTGACAAGGTCCTACATATACTAGAGGAGACACAGAGGGACCCCACAGATGTAGGAGAGTTGAGTTCATGCCTGTTTAGTTGGATGCAAAGGGAGGGGGAGACAGTGAACCAGTACATGAACGTGTTACAGGAGATTCACACAGCCATGACCAAAAAAGACAGGGTGGGGATAGGCCCCATTGACATAGTTCTCCGGGATCAATTGGTGACCGGGCTGAGAGACGCCCTGCTAAAACAGGCCCTACGAGAGTGCTTGCGAGTAGTGTTGAGCGATACCGTCCGATACTTGAAAGTATCGGTATCGGAAATTATCGGCCGATACCGGCAAAGTATCGGATCTAATCCGATACCGATACCCGATACCAATACAAGTCAATGGGACTCAAGTATTGGACGGTATCCCTGATGGTTCCCAGGGTCTGAAGGAGAGGAAACTCTCCTTCAGGCCCTGGGATCCATATCAATGTGTAAAATAAAGAATTAAAATAAAAAATATTGCTATACTCACCTCTCCGACGCAGCCTAGACCTCACCGAGGGAACCGGCAGCGTTCTTTGCTTAAAATGCGCGCGTTTACTTCCTTCCGTGATGTCACGGCTTCTGATTGGTTGCGTGCCGCCCATGTGGCCACGACGCGACCAATCACAGCAAGCCGTGACGTAATTTTCAGGTCCTCAATGCCTAATTCTAGGCATTCAGGATTTTAAAATTACGTTCCGGGTTGTGATTGGTCGCGTCGCGGTCACATGGGTGACGCGACCAATCACAAACCGTGACGTCACGGGAGGCAGGAAACGTGCGCATTTTAAAATTACGTCACGGCTTGTGATTGGTTGCGTGCCGCCCATGTGACCGCGACGCGACCAATCACAGCAAGCTGTGACGTAATTTCAGGTCCTGAATGCAGAATTAGGCATCCAGGACCTGAAATTACGTCACGGCTTGCTGTGATTGGTCGCATCGCGGTCACATGGGCGGCACGCAACCAATCACAAGCCGTGACGTAATTTTAAAATGCGCGCGTTTCCTGCCTCCCGTGATGTCACGGCTTGTGATTGGTCGCGTCGCCCATGTGACCGCGACGCGACCAATCACAACCCGGAATGTAATTTTAAAATCCTGAATGCCTAGAATTAGGCATTGAGGACCTGAAAATTACGTCACGGCTTGCTGTGATTGGTCGCGTCGCGGCCACATGGGCGGCACACGACCAATCAGAAGCCGTGACGTCACGGAAGGAAGTAAACGCGTGCATTTTAAGCAAAGAACGCTGCCGGTTCCCTCGGTGAGGTCCAGGCTGCGTCGAAGAGGTGAGTATAGCAATATTTTTTATTTTAATTCTTTATTTTACACATTAATGTTGTTTCGATACCGATACCCGATACCACAAAAGTATCGGATCTCGGTATCGGAATTCCGATACCCGCAAGTATCGGCCGATACCCGATACTTGCGGTATCGGAATGCTCAACACTACTTGCGAGTGATCCCAAACATGATGTTTTCAGAGGTATGAGGTGAAGCGCGGGCATGAGAGCAGGAGCAGGGGGTGACAGTGCTGCTGGCAAATGTTCGGAGTGGAGAGGTAGCCATGAGCTCGGTGACTGAACCAGGTTGTGCCGAAGATCTGCGGCAAGAAACCATAGCCATGAGAGAGGATCTGACAGAAACTAAGTGGAAAGTGGCTTCTTTGTGTGCCCCAGAGACCAAACTACAGAGTCCGCAGCCCATGCTAACTGTAAGAATTTCATCCAAGTGTACGGTTGTCCGAAGAGGATACATTCAGATCAGGGAGCCTGCTTCCTGGGGAAAGTGATGGAAGAGCTGCATCACTTATACCACATTGAAAAGTTGTGGACAACCCCTTACCACCCTCAGGGCAACAGGGCCTGTCAACATTTCAACTGCACCCTCATTCAAATGTTAAGGATGCTGGAGGAGGATCATAAGGCCCGTTGGCCGGAATTTCTGCAACAGCCGGTGTTGGTTTATAACAACAGAGTCCATAACACTATGGTACACAAACCTTACTACCTACTTTTCGGCAGGTCTGTCAAGGAAATTACTGAGCTGGAACTGGACCCATAGGAGGACTATCAATGTACGGGGTGTCCAACTGGGTGTGAGAACATCGGCATCGATTACAGACTCTGCATCACCTGGTACAGACTAGGTTTCAAGAGTTGGAACATAATAATAATTTTTATATAGCGCTAACATATTCCACAGCGCGAAACCCACGCAAACACGGAGAGAACATACAAACTCTTTGCAGATGTTGTCCTTGGTGGTGTTTGAACCCAGGATTCCAGCGCTGCAAGGCTACTGTGCTAACCACGGCGCCACCGTGCTGCCCATGTTGCAGTGGCCCCACTGTGATGGACAGCTCTACAGGCTGGAGATCAGGTGCTGGTGAAAGACAAGCACCGCGAAGAAAGCTTGCCTCTCGGTGAACAGAAACACCACCACACCGGGTCGTACGTCGGGTCATCCTTGGAGGGCCAGTCTATGAAATTCGACCCAAAGAAGGTGCCCCTTAACATGTGGTGCAATGAAACATGCTTCAGCCGTGTGTATCCCATGATCCGATTGTAAAAGAAGAATAGGTTCCTCCTGCTGGGAGCCTTCCATTAATTCGAGGAAGAAGAATATGCTGAACAATTGCCAGTAGGGGAGAAAGAAGAATGGGCACCTGAGACACCTGAAACTCCTGAGACTCCTGAGGCTCCTGCTGTAATTCCAGAGATGATTGTTCTACCTGAATCGGGCGTATCCCCGGCCCTGTTGGTCCAACCAAATACAACCACCTCCCAGGATTCAACAGAGACTCCCAGTTTATGTCGCTCTGAACGCTGAACCGCAGGAAGACCCCCTAACCGTTTTGATCAGGAACATTTCCTCTGGTAACAAATTGTGAAAGGAATAGGAGAATGTAAACACCAGCTGCAAGAAATCTCGCTCACGGAAAGGCAAGCACAAAGAAAGGGGGAATGTATGGAGGAGAGACGGCCTCGGCCTGCCATGTCTGGGACGAGTCCAGAACCACCGATGCTGTCACCCGAGTTGCAGGGGGGAGAGTTTAGTTCTCCAGACAGGCCTTTGAACTTGAGACCAGGGGGCATGTAGGACATATAAGATGACAGTGCGTGGGAATAAGGGCAGAGTGCACGGGAAGCTGTAGTGTGCAGGGACAGAGTGCGACCCCTCCTGCGCTGCATGGTCAGGACAAAGTAGGCCCAAGCCAGAGTGGCCTATGGAAGCTTAACCCCTTAATCCCATTGGACGTACTATCCCGTCAAGGTGACCTGGGACTTAATTTCCAGTGATGGGATAGTACATCCAGCGCGATCGGCAGCGCTCACGGGGGGAGAGCGGCCGATCGCGGCCGGGTTTCAGCTGACTATCGCAGCTGACATCCGGCACATTAACCCCCGGCACACTGCGATCAAACATGATCGCAGTGTACCAGCGGTACAGGGAAGCATCACGCAGGGAGGGGGCTCCCTGCGTGCTTCCCTGAGACCCCCGGAGCAATGCGATGTGATCGCGTTGCTCAGAGGGTCTCTTACCTCCTATCCCTGCAGGCCCCGGATCCAAAATGGCTGCGGGGCTGCATCCGGGTCCTGCAGGGATTACTTCCGGGTGCAGACCAGGCTCTGGTAAGCCTGCAGCACTGTAAGTCAGATCGCCGATCTGACAGAGTGCTGTGCAAACTGTCAGATTGTGATAGAAATATATATATCATGTAGATCTCACTTGCATGTATACTCCTCTATAATCAAATATATATTTATATGCTCACAGCTAATATATACATTATAATCAATGGTTTAAAATGGCTGACAAACTGATATAACCCAGACAGATCATATGGGGTTTTCCATCCCTAAAAACAGGAACTCGGGTCAGATGTTTGGTGACTGCTGATCAAGTGTTTCCACTTTGTCCTAGACACAGAGCTCGAGTTTGGTTGCTTAGTCAGCAGTCATATGAGCATTAATCACAATATTCCATATATGTTTAGATAACCAATGACAGAGGAGCTAGACAATATGGTAATTAACTAACCACCCCTGACAACCCCTAACCACTCCTTTCTATGTGAAAATATAAAACTATGTATGTACAATAAAGTTTCAGTATTGATGGAATGTTGTTCTGTCACAGTTGTGTACAGTCCATTCTTGATGAGCGCTCAAAATACTCAGTCTAATTGGGAGCGGCCACAGCACACACAGGGATATATTTATCCAACCCTAATATTTCCATAACATAAATGGCGCCCAACGGCTCGGATGAAACGCACGGGATCCTTCTAACCGGAGATACGGAAGTTGTAGCCGTGGCCTGGCACAGGGGCAGGAGACTGCGCAGCTCCATAAGTAAGGTAAGAAAATGTTATCATCTTACCTGAAAGTCCCCTGTGCCCAGTCCTTGTCTATGCCTCTTGCCGGTCAGATGTGGTCACAAATTCCCAGGTAGTGTAAAAAATCCGTAGCCACGAATCCACCCTGGGAGGTGTCTGCTGTGTACCGTGTATATGTTTTGTGTAAAATCCGAGGGAGGAAGGAAAAAGTGACTTTTGTTTATGGTGGCTGGGTAACAGACAGCAGGAGTTCAAATCGCTGAGTAAGCTATCACAGATTCCCGTGCAAGAGGAAAGGAACAGGTAGTTCCGGAGCAGGTGGCTCCAGAATCCAGGCTCGGATGGTGATAGATTACAGGGGCTGCCACAGATTCCCGTAGCCGGCGGCCAGTCAGGACGACCGGATCGGAGGGTGGTAGATTCCCGGCATATGCGTGCCAGTGCGATTGACAGTTGTCTGTTCCCAGAACGGCCTGCACGTGTCACAGAATTAAAAAGGGCGTCTCTCGGATTGTCTATATGTTTCTGTCTGTCAAGTGTTGCTTCTTTAAGAAGCATGAAATAGTGAAAAGAAAGTTTTGGTTTTCTTTTTTTTTTTTTTTTTTTCCTTCTCTCATGAACTTCCTCTTTTTTCAGCTGAAGCGGAGATATGCATTGTAAATCAAACTGTCACATCTGTTTTTTTCTGACTGTTTTTCAGCTGCAATGCTGGCTATGTGTAGTTTTTTTTGTGTGAAGAAGTGAAATTTAAGTTGTATCTATCATTTTTGATGTGACATAAGTGTTTTCAGAAACGTGATTTTAGTGACATTTGATATTATTGCAATGGCATACGTGATATCTAAGAGGAAGTGTGTCTCTGACTGCATTTGAGCGCAGAGATTCTAAAAAAAAAAACAAGGAAAAGCCGTTTTAATTTTTAATTTTTTTTTACTCTCTTCAAGGGTCATTTTCTTTTTGCGGCATTTTAAAATTTTTAATTAAGTTTTCCTCAATCTTCAATCTCTTTACCTTTTTATTTTTTATTTATTTATTTTTGAAAAAAGTTTTTTTTCTTTACTCTTGTATCAAAGTTTTGAGTTTTTGGTTGTGAACTAAGTTTTTGACGGTTTTTCTTATCGTTTTGGGTTTTTCTTAGAGTTTTATATACTCATTTTTAGAAGTTTTTTTTAGTACTGTTTTCTTTTTTCATTTTTGTGTGTTTTTCATTTTCATTTTTTGCTTTTGCCATGGGGAATAGAGTGGCCGAGCAACAGGAAAGTCTTTTTACTTCCTGATGAGAAAACAGCCCCTAGATAGTGGCAGGACACGAAGGTGTTAAGTATGTGAAGATTTTGGAAGGTATAAAGTACGTGAAATTCATTAGAATGGCAGACTTCAAGCTGCAGAATGGCATGACGTAGAAAGGAAAAAAAGGGAAGTTAGCTGATGTTAGATTGCTGAATGTCAATACATGGTATGAAGTGGCAGCAGAGCTTACATCGTTTAGGTGGTACAGAAAGTTATGTGAGCAAACCAGGAAGCGATTTTTGTGGGTATAAGACAGGAGAATCTGCGCAGTCTGCTTTTAGCAGAATCCATGGTATAGGTAGTTATTTTTTTTTGCACAGTATGTGGCGCACCCCGTCTCTCCCTACAGGGAGAAGGCATAATTGCTCCTCTCTATTATTCTTGTTGTTCTCATCTATCCTCTTTTTTCTCTGTCAGTCTTTTCTCTCCGCATTCTCTCTCCTTTCCTCTCCTCTTCCTCCACATTTTTCCTCTTCTCACCATCGCACTCCCCTCCTTCTCTCTCCTCTCTTCACCACTCCTCTCTCTCCACATTCTCTCTCTCTCTTCCCCTCTCTATCTCTCTCCTCCATACCCTCCATCTTCTCCTCCCTCCTTCTCCACTCCCCCACCACACCTTTCTCCTCTCTCTCTCCTCCCTCTTCTCCTCACCCTCTCACTCCCCTCCTTCTCTCTCTCTCTCTCTCCTCCTACTATTCCTTTGTCTCACTCCTCAACCCCTCCCCCTTCTTCTTCCTCTTTTACCCTCCTTGTTGCCGGCTGGGCCAACGCCCAATTCAAACAATATGGTGCTTACAGCACAAGGTTCCCTTTCCATGTCCCTGGCACAGTCTAGCCATTGCCATTTGTGATATCGGGGAAAGAAGGTGAAAGCCCCCCCTACAGTGGGCAGCCCTAGACACATCAGGTAGCAGACAGCTCAGCCCTGGGTGCAGAGGGGGGAGGCATGGTATCAGAACGAGCTCACTGACAGATCCTCCGTTGCCTCATTTCACAGTCAACAATATTGTAACCCAATGTACAGCTTCAGCACCGGTCAGAGCTGCCTGCATCCACATTCACACCAACATGAAACTATAATCCTAATCCATCACAGCTTCAGCAAGGGGGGAGATATCCTCACATAAAAAAGCAACTTCTAAGTCCAAAATCAGTCAGTGTACGACCCCAGTACAAGCTATCACAACTATTCCTCTGACGAAGATGAAGAGGGAACATCATACATGCTGTCTAGTACTAGAAAAGAAACCCACAGGCACCAAGAATGCAGGGGCAGATAGAGGCACCACCATTACACTATTTGCACTGCACTTCAAGTCAGGTGACAATCTTCCAGACCCAGGGATGCATCCTATGCCATTTTACCTAAGAATGTAGCAGAAGCAGCAAACATATGCAGCCAGCTGGAATGATCTCTGGGCCATGAATGAAAATAGAAGCAGGTGATGCACTCTGGCCAATCATGAAGGAACAATTCAAACCTCCAGCAGAATCAGACATACACGCTTGGGAGTCAGGGCCACAGCTAATTGAACAGCTCAGAGAGTGGGCCAAAGGCAGATTGGCAGGACAAGCCATGACATGAGCCAAGATAAGACAGAGTCTGTAAAGAAGTTTCATTGCAGAGTAATGCAAGTATTCCAAAACTTGGGCTTCACCATTCATGACCAGATACACAGGCAAATGTTGGCACAGGCCTTTGGGCATGGACTGAGACAGCCAATCAGGAAACCACTGATAGTGGCTAGGCCTAGGAACAGGTCAATAGCAGTGGACTGACCCAGAAAAAATGTTTTATGTGCGCCTAGGAGACTGTTTATTGCCGATTGTCACCAAAATTGCCACCATTATAGCACCACAAAAGAGCACAAAGAAGGAAAAGGGTGCCGTGCTGCTGAGAACACCAGAAGGGGAGCCAGAGGTGAAGACGCTGCAAAGTGCCGACCAACACACCAGAAGAACCGCTGCAGACTCCAGAGAGGAGACACCGACCTCAATAAGGTTAGCAAAGGGAAGAAGCTATGTCAGACCAGGGGTAAGAAGTGACGGCAGATGCAGCCGCAGCCCCTGTAATGCCCCAAGACCTTGGGTTGGATGCAGCCGCCAGTCTCATGGCACCCCCCGGGCCTCGCCACGAATGCACCTGCAGGCCCCATCTTACCACCGCAGCCACAGCCAGCAGGCCGGACCCCGCTGCCGCTACATTACCCATCATGCCGTTGTCCACAGTAGCCAAAGGGATTGAGTCTCAACCAGGGGTGCAGAAGACAGCCCCTCTCATGGTGACCACTGACCTGGAAGAGCAACCACCCTACAAAGACAGAAAAAGTGTCAAGTGATACATCTGTGGCAAGTTTGGCCATTACCAGAACCAGTGCAAAAGCACCCACGCCCCCGAAGAGACTGGACCCATGCAATCCAAGAGTTGGTCCAGAGAAACAGGTCAAGGAGGAAGTGCAGAAAGCAGTGAAGTACCCCGTCCATAGGACAGAGGCAAGCAAGCCAGGTTCGCAAGACACTACGCTCCTGACATGTAAAACTTCATCTGCAGGACCAATACCTCAAATTACCTTTAAAGTGGATGGCGTTGTCAGATCCAAAGTGGTGCAGCCAGAAGTTTGATGACACCTGTGGAACTCGCTGATCCCACCTGCCTATCAGAATCCTCTGTGTCTCGCATGGGCATTGGTGGTCAAGTCAGACATTCTCAGCTTACAAAGCCACTGAGCGTGTGCACTCAGCCAGGACACTCTATCCTGTCCCAGTTTGTGGTGTAAAGGACCTGCCACTCAACCTGCTGGGAGCGAACCTACTGCAGAAGCTGAAGGCAACCACAGTGTTCCAGGAAGATGGGACAGTGACATTTTCTTCATCCCTGACCCGAGAAGAGTCATGCTGGCGGCCCTACAAGAACATTAAACAATCAATGAGGCCTACCCAAGGAGGTACTGGATGTAGTACCAGAAAGTCTATGGTCTAAGGGTCCCCAGCACATGAGAAAACCTCAAGTTGCCCCAGTACGGGTGTCACTCAAGCCATGTACCCCGTACCCTCGTAAGGCCCAGGCCAGGCCTAGAGTCAAGCTGCCTCTGACCAACTGAAGGTCTACCTGGAAATAGGAATCATTGTTCCTCGCACATCGCCTTGCAATACCCCGCTTTTCCCTGTCAAGAAAAAGACTGTAAAAGGAGAGCCAGCCAAGTTCAGAATGGTATATGACCTGAGAGCTGTGAATGACACCACAGTGTTTGAAACTGCAATTATGCCGAATCCGCACACTCTGCTCTCAAATGTGCCTGCCACAGCAAAAGTGTTCACAGTGACCGACCTGGCTAATGTTTTCTCCAGTGTTCCCCTTCACCCGGATGACCAGTTCCTGTTTGCCTTAACGCACCAGGGGGGACACCACACATGGACAGTGATTCCACAGTGGGCCCAGAACAGTCCTTCACAGTTCACCAAAGCAATGTCCACAGTCCTCACCAACTGGGTCGCAGAACATGAAGTGACCCTGCTACAATACATGGACAATCTACTCCTTTGTGCAATTGACTTTGACACGTGTAAAGCCCATTCCTTGTATCTCCTACTCTACCTGGCAGAGCAGCACTGCAAGATCTCAAAGAACAAAGTCCAGTGGTGTCTGAAGCAAGTTACGTTCCAGAGACACTGTATTGCTCACCAGGCGAAACACCTGACAGATGACCGGAAGACCGCAGTGGATAAGATGGTCCCTCCGACAACTCCAAAGGTGCTACAGGCCTTCCTTGGTCTAGTTTCATATTGCAGAGCCTGGATCCCTGATGCTTCCGTCCTAATGCAGCCTCTGTGTGAATACGTCAGCGTGACCCCTGTTCCTCCAGAGAGATGTGGCCTTCAGTTCGTTCAAGAAGTTAAAAGGCTCTGTAGTCTCTGCCAGCACTAGGCCTATCTGACTACGAGAAGCCATTCCGTCTCTACTTGATGAGAAAAGAAGGCCTTGCTACTGGAGTCCTGACACAGCTTCAGGGGGGAAAGCAGAGACTTTCGGACTACTTTTCAGCTTGCCTGGATCCAGTTGCAAGGGAAGCCTCTTCCTCCCGCATGAGAGCAGCAGTTGCAGCACACGCCCTCCTGGACAGGACTACTGACATCAGTGAAAAAACCATTGGAAATCCTGGCTTTGCATGACATCTCAGCAATCCTCAACCAAACCCAGCTAAAACATCTCTCCACCGCCAGGCATCTTCGCCTCCAGTGCTCTCTACTCCTGCCCAACAATGTCACCATCTCCAGATGCACAGTCCTCAATCCGCCCACTCTACTCCCACTCCCAAGGGGGGATACAGATACGGATCCTCAGATAAAAAGTCTGATCAAAATCTGCATGATACCTTCTGCAGGGATCTGAATTTGCTCCGGACGGATGACCATGATTGCTTCAGCATCATGCAACAGGAAACAGCAGGACTACCCAAGGTGGCAGAAGAGCCACTGACCAACCCACAGTTGATCCTCTATGTGGATGGCTCCAGATTTGCAGATGATGAAGGAAGATTCCACACGGGAGGTGCAGCGACCAGCAATCAAGAGATCCTGTGGTCCAGAAGTCTGCCGCCCAGTCTGTCAGCCCAGGAAGCAGAACTGATAGCGCTGATGAAGGCCTACCAGATGGCAGAAGACAAGACTGAGAAAATGTATACCGATTCAAGGTACTTGCATGGCATAGCACACGACTTCGGACCCATCTGGGCTGCAAGGGACTTCATCACAGCAAGCGGAACAACCGTGAAGCATCATGGAGCCATTAAGGACCTGCTGAACACACTTCAACTTCCAAAAGTGGTGACAATGCTAAAAGTCAAAGCACATGGAAAACTGAACACAGTAGGGGCACGAGGCAACAACATGGCGGATATGGCAGCCAAAGAAACAGTCAAGGGAAGACAATATGGACAAGTGGAAGAGGTCGTAGAGCCGGACGGCTACTACAGGATGGCTGAAGACAGGAAACCTGACAAGATGACATCCTGGGATCTGCTCAAAAAAGTTGCAAGAGCAAGCCCCAAAGGACAAGAAGGAATGCTGGATGCAGAAGTGAGCAACACATGAAGAATGAAGGGTATACTCAATGGACTACAAACCCTGTTTACCCCGAAGCATGCACCCTATGGTGGTCCAGTGGGCACATGAGCCCACACACAGATTAAAGGCACAGATGAATGATCCGATTGGTGCTTACTGGTTCGCCCCAGAAATCTCCACCCTAACAGCCAAGTTCATAAACAGCTGTCTGACCTGTGGCAAATGCAACCCTGGAAGAATGAAGAAAGTTCCCACACATCGTCTTGCCAGACCACTGTACCCCTTCCAGAGGATCCAGATAGACCACATCCAGATGCCGCCAAGTGGAGGATTCGAATATGCCCTTGTGGTCGTGGACGTGTTCTCAGGATGGCCAGAAGCTTTTCCAGTGAGGAACCAGTCAGCAAAGACTACTGCGAAGAAGCTACTCTCAGAGATGAGATATGCAGCCATGGGGTCCCAGAAGTGATAGAGAGTGACCAGGGACCTGCATTCACAGCAAACCTCACATGAGAGATCTAGTCAGCAGTAGGGTCAGACTTAGGCCTACACACTCCCAATCACACTACTTAATGTAAGGCATACTTCCAGAGGCCCAGCAAAGCTGTCACCATATGAAATTTTGTTTGTGTCTAGTCCCAGGTTAGAAGTATCCTTTCCCTTAGCAGCTGATTATGTAATATGATATTTTGTCTGCTTATGTAATTGAAATCACCAAGAAACTTGCTAACATCCATTCTCGAGTTTTTTTCTTCATTGCCAGATCCAGATTCAGTGTCCGGTATGCACTCCTAGAAGCCAGGAGACTGGGTGTTGGTGGAAAAGTTTGAAAGGAGAACACCACTCGATCCCAGATTTGATGGTCCTGCTCAAGTGCTGCTGATGACACCAAACTCTGTGAAACTGGAGGGAAGACTCGCTTGGATCCACTCATCGCATTGCAAGAAAGCTCCCCTACCAGAAGATGACACCCAAGCCAGAATGATGTCGTGGATGCCCTGCCTGACCGAACAGATGACCTACCTGATAAAGACTACACATCGCTCACTACACATGCTATTGACTAAGAGACTGATTGCAATGAACCCCAGTTAGGGACAGATCTCCAGACCGCCCATTTGCGAAAAGTCTGTGCGGAGTGGGGCACAGGCGTTGGGCTTGTGTCAGTTCGCCGACAGCACAAAAGAGTTGCAGCGCTTTGGGACAGGAGGCTAGGATTAGGGCAAGTGATATCTAAGGGGGGCTTGTGATAGAAATATATATATCATGTAGATCTCACTTGCATGTATACTCCTCTATAATCAAATATATATTTATATGCTCACAGCTAATATATACATTATAATCAATGGTTTAAAATGGCTGACAAACTGATATAACCCAGACAGATCATATGGGGTTTTCCATCCCTAAAAACAGGAACTCGGGTCAGATGTTTGGTGACTGCTGATCAAGTGTTTCCACTTTGTCCTAGACACAGAGCTCGAGTTTGGTTGCTTAGTCAGCAGTCATATGAGCATTAATCACAATATTCCATATATGTTTAGATAACCAATGACAGAGGAGCTAGACAATATGGTAATTAACTAACCACCCCTGACAACCCCTAACCACTCCTTTCTGTGTGAAAATATAAAACTATGTATGTACAATAAAGTTTCAGTATTGATGGAATGTTGTTCTGTCACAGTTGTGTACAGTCCATTCTTGATGAGCGCTCAAAATACTCAGTCTAATTTGGAGCGGCCACAGCACACACAGGGATATATTTATCCAACCCTAATATTTCCATAACAAGATCAGCGATCTATGATGTTCCCCCCTGGGACAAAGTAAAAAAGTAAAAAAAAAAAAAAAAATCCACATGTGTAAAAAAAAAATAAAAAAAAAAATTCCTAAATAAAGGAAAAAAAATATATTATTCCCATAAATACATTTCTTTATCTAAATAATAAGAAAAACAATAAAAGTACACATATTTAGTATCGCCGCGTCGGCAATGACCCAACCTATAAAACTGTCCCACTAGTTAACCCCTTCAGTGAACACCGTAAGAAAAAAAAAAACGAGCCAAAAAACAACGCTTTATTATTATACCGCCGAACAAAAAGTGGAATAACACGCGATCAAAAAGACGGATATAAATAACCGTGGTACCGCTCAAAACGTCATCTTGTCCCGCAAAAAACAAGCCACCATACAGCATTATAAGCAAAAAAATAAAAAAGTTATAGTCCTCAGAATAAAGCGATGCCAAAATAATTATTTTTTCTATAAAATAGCTTTTATCGTATAAAAGCGCTAAAACATAAAAAAAGATATAAATGAGATATCGCTGTAATCGTACTGACCCAACGAAAAAAACTGCTTTATCAATTTTACAAAACGTGGAACGGTATACACGCCTCCCCCAAAAGAAATTCATGAATAGCTGTTTTTTGGTCATTCTGCCTCACAAAAATCAGAATAAAAAGTGATCAAAAACTGTCACGTGTCCAAAAATGTTACCAATAAAACGTCAACTTGTACTGCAAAAAACAAGACCTCACATGACTCTGTGGACTAAAATATGGAAAAATTATAGCTCTCAAAATGTGGAGACGCAAAAACCTTTTTGCTATAAAAAAGCGTCTTTTAGTGTGTGACAGCTGCCAATCATAAAAATCCGATATAAAAAATGCTATAAAAGTAAATCAAACCCCCCTTCATCACCCCCTTAGTAAGGGAAAAATAATAAAATTTAAAAAATGTATTTATTTCCATTTTCCCATTAGGATTAGGGCTAGGGTTAGGGCTAGGGCTAGGGTTAGGGTTGGGGCTAGGGTTGGAGCTAAAGTTAGGGTTAGGGTTGGGGCTAAAGTTAGGTTTAGGGTTGGGGCTAAAGTTAGGGTTAGGGTTTGGATTACACTTACGGTTGGGATTAGGGTTGGGATTAGAGTTAGGGGTGTGTCAGGGTTAAGGGTGTGGTTAGGGTTACCGTTGGGATTAGAGTTAGGGGTGCATTTGGATTAGGGTTTCAGGTAGAATTATGGAGTTTCCACTGTTCAGGCACATCAGGGGCTCTCCAAACGTGACATGGCGTCCGATCTCAATTCCAGCCAATTCTGCGTTGAAAAAGTAAAACAGTGCTCCTTCCCTTCCGAGCTCTCCCGTGCGCCCAAACAGGGGTTTACCCCAACATATGGGGTATCAGCGTACTCGGGACAAATTGGACAACAATTTTTGGGGTCCAAGTTCTCTTGTTATCCTTGAGAAAATAAAAATTTGGGGGGCTAAAAATCATTTTTGTGGGAAAAAAAATATTTTTTATTTTCATGGCTCTGCGCTGTAAACTAGTGAAACGCTTGGGGGTTCAAAGTTCTCACAACACATCTAGATACGTTCCTTGGGAGGTCTAGTTTCCAATATGGGGTCACTTGTGGGGGGTTTGTACTGTTTGGGTACATCAGGGGCTCTGCAAATGCAACGTGACACCCGCAGACCAATCCATCTAAGTCTGCATTCCAAATGGCGCTCCTTCTCTTCCGAGCTCTGCCATGCACCCAAACATTGGTTCCCACCCACATATTGGGTATCAGCATACTCAGGACAAATTGGACAACAACTTTTGGCATCCAATTTATCCTGTTACCCTTGTGAAAATACAAAACTGGGGATAAAAATCATTTTTGTGAAAAAAAAATATATATTTCCATGGCTCTGCGTTATAAACTGTAGTGAAACACTTGGGGGTTCAAAGCTCTCAAAACACATCTAGATAAGTTCCTTAGGGGGTCTACTTTCCAAAATGGTATCACTTGTTGGGATGTTTAGGCACATCAGGGACTCTCCAAATGCGACATGGTGTCCCATCTCAATTCCAGTCACTTTTGCATTGAAAAGTCAAATGGCGCTCCTTCCCTTCCAAGCTCTGCCATGCGCCCAAACAGTTGTTTACCCCCACATATGGGGTATTAGCGTACTAAGGACAAATTGCACAACAATGTTTGTGGTCCAATTTTTTCTCTTACCCTTGGGAAAATAAAAAATTGGGAGCAAAAAATCATTTTTGTGAAAAAATATGATTTTTTATTTTTACGACTCTGCATTATAAACTTCTGTGAAGCACTTGTTGGATTAAAGTACTCACCAAACATCTAGATAAGTTCCTTAAGGGGTCTACTTTCCGAAATGGTGTCACTTGTGGGGGGTTTCAATGTTTACGCACATCAGGGGCTCTCCAAACACAACATGGCGTCCCATCTCAATTCCAGTCAATTTTGCATTGAAAAGTAAAATGGAGCTCCTTCCTTTCCGAGCTCTGCTATGTGCCCACACAGTGGTTTACCCCACATATGGGGTATAGTCGTACTCAGGACAAATTGCACAAAAATTTTTGTGGTCCAATTTCTTCTCTTATTCTTGGGAAAATAAAAAATTGGGGTAGAAAAGATTATTTTTGTGAAAAAATGTGATTTTTTTATTTTTACGGCTCTGCATTATAAACTTCTGTGAAGCACTTGGTGGGTCAAAGTGCTCACCACACATCTAGATAAGTTCCTTAGGGGGTCTACTTTTCAAAATGGTGTCACATGTGGGGGTTTCAATGTTTAGGCACATCAGGGGCTCTCCAAACGCAACATGGCGTCCCATCTCAATTCCAGTCAATTTTGCATTGAAAAGTAAAATGGCGCTCCTTTCTTTCCAAGCTCTGCCATGCGCCCAAACAGTGGTTTACCCCAACATATGGGGTATCAGCGTACTCAGGACAAATTGTACAACAACTTTTGTGGTCCATTTTCCCCTGTTACCCTTGGTAAAATAAAACAAATAGGAGCTGAAACACATTTTTTTGTGAAAAAATGTTAAATGTTCATTTTTATTTAAACATTCCAAAAATTCCTGTGAAACACCTGAAGGGTTAATAAACTTCCTGAATATGGTTTTGAGCACCTTGAGGGGTGCAGTTTTTAGAATGTTGTCACATTTGGGTATTTTCTATCATATAGACCCCTCAAAATGACTTCAAATGAGATGTGGTCCCTAAAAAAAAATGGTCTTGTAAAAATGAGAAATTTCTGGTCAACTTTTAACCCTTATAACTCCCTAACAAAAAAAAAAAATTTGTTCCAAAATTGTGCTGATGTAAAGTAGACATGTGGGAAATGTTACTTGTTAAGTATTTTGTGTGACATATCTCTGTGATTTAAGGGCATAAAAATTCAAAGTTGGAAAATTGCCAAATTTTCAAAATTTTCGCCAAATTTCTGTTTTTTTCACAAATAAATGCAAGTTATATCGAATAAATTTTACAACTATCATGAAGTACAATATGTCTCGAGAAAAGAATGTCAGAATTGCTAAGATCTGTTGAAGCGTTCCAGAGTTATAACCTTATAAAGGGACAGTGGTCAGAATTGCAAAAATTGGCCCGGTCATTAACGTGCAAACCACCCTCGGGGCTTAAGGGGTTAACAGAGACTTAGGTGGAGACACTTCCAGAGATCTCTGACAGTGTTGACTCCTGTAATACCACTGACCATGAGTGATCACTCCTCATGACCTGACCATAGAGGGCACACTCCCAGATGGGACGACCAGGTCGCAGACAGTGTGCGTCAGCCTGCTATATCTGCTCTCGCGTGCTCCAGTGCACTTAAAAAGAAGGACTGTTCCTCCGCCAGCGGATTTCTGCTTGGACCCAGGACCTTAGACCGGACATCTCAAGGCCACGGACGACACCAGAATCTAAGGCCCCTTCCGTACCAGGACAACACCGGATTCTTCAAGTGTTCAGGCCAGAACGCCATCACTATCATCTCAGAGACTGTTCCTCATTAACGCCGGAACGATAAGTTTGATACCTTTGAACTCTCCCCTACCTTATTATACACCTGTTGCCCCTAAGTTAATCACATATGGTTTTATTACCCTGTCTTCCATTTACCCCCCTCCCTGTGTGGAGTAACGCTGTTATATTAAACCCCTCTATTTACCCTCGCTCTACTTCCGACCGTTCCTGCATCCGTTTACCTGCTTTCAATGGGGGAAGCCTGAGTGAGCCGGACCTTCCTCTTGATGAAGGGGGGCGGGGAGTGTTGTGAATTCCGTTCTGGAGCTCCCTCCTGTGGTTGCTAATGGTATTTTTGTGAGTTCTGCCCTTGGGCTCCCTCTGGTGGTTTCGAGTGGAACTGCTGCTCCTTTAGGTAGCTGTAGCAGCTGCCTTCACTAATCGCCTTGCCTGGGTTTGTTATTTAAACCTGCTCTGGGCTTTAGTTCATGCCTGCTGTCAATGTTCTTGGTTGGATTTGGTTCTCTCCTTGGACTTCTCATATGGCCTGTCCTTGTCAGCAAAAGATAAGTTTTTGCTAGTTTTTGTTTGTCCATTTGCTTGGACTCTATTGCTCTGCAAATATGTCTCTTTTTGTCCAGCTTGTCACTATGTCTTATTTAGGCTAGCTGGAAGCTCTGGGAAAGCAGATTTGCCCCTCCACACCGTGAGTCGGTGTGGAGTTCATTTTTGTAAACTCTGCGTGGATTTTGTAGTTTTTAATACTGACCGCACAGTATCCTTCTCTCTCTGTCTATCAAGTTTAGTATTGGCCTCCTTTGCTGAATTCTGATTTCATTTCTGTGTACGTCATTTCCCTCTCCATTCACAGTCAATATTTGTGGGGGGCTGTCTTTCCTTTTGGGGGTTTCTCTGAGGCAAGATAGCTTTCTATTTCCTTCTTTATGGGTAGTTAGTTCTTAGGCTGTGAAGAGGTGTCTAGGGAGAGTCAGGAACATCCCACGGCTATTATTAGTGTTGTTGTTAGGATTAGGGACTGTGGTCAGTAGAGATACCACCTTCTCAGAGCTCGTTTTAGCCACCAGGTCATATCAGTGTGGCCTCTTAGCCACCAGGTCATAACAGTACAGCAGGCCCACAATGTGTTAAATGCATCTCAAAAGAGGGAAACAAAAGTTCTGAGTCATTTTTTTTCCTTTGTAGCTTGTTTTGTCTTTTTTTCCCCTTAATCTCTGGGTGGTTCAGGATTTTGGTGCTGATATGGAGGTTCAGGGTCTGTCCTTGCGCGTGGATCAACTCGCTGCTAGGGTACAGAGTATTCAAGATTATGTTGTCCAGACTCCGGTATTAGAGCCTAGAATTCCTATTCCTGATTTATTTTCTGGGGATAGATCTAAATTTTTGAATTTTAAAAATAATTGCAGATTGTTTTTTGCTCTGAGACCCCGTTCCTCTGGTGACCCCATTCAGCAGGTGAAGATTATTATTTCTTTGCTGCGTGGCGACCCGCAGGACTGGGCATTCTCCCTTGAGCCAGGAAATCCTGCATTGCTCAATATTGACGCATTTTTTCAAGCGCTCAGATTGCTGTGTGACGAGCCTAATTCTGTGGATCAGGCAGAAAAAACTTTGCTGGCTCTGTGTCAGGGTCAGGAAGCAGCAGAAGTATACTGCCAGAAATTTAGAAAGTGGTCTGTGCTCACAAAATGGAATGAGAATGCCCTGGCAGCGATTTTCAGTAAGGGTCTTTCTGAAGCCCTTAAAGATGTTATGGTGGGGTTTCCTACGCCTGCTGGTCTGAATGAGTCAATGTCTTTGGCCATTCAGATTGATCGGCGCTTGCGTGAGCGCAAGGTGGTGCACCATATGGCAGTGTTCTCTGAGCAGAGTCCTGAGCCTATGCAATGTGATAGGATTTTGACTAGAGCAGAAAGGCAGAAATTCAGACGTCAGAATGGCCTGTGTTTTTACTGTGGTGATTCTGCTCATGCTATTTCTGATTGCCCTAAGCGTACTAGGAGGGTCCCTGGGTCTGTTACCATTAGTAATGCACAGCCTAAATTTCTCTTGTCTGTTACCCTGATTTGCTCATTGTCGTCCTTTTCTGTTATGGCATTTGTGGATTCTGGCGCTGCCCTGAACTTAATGGACTTAGAATTTGCCAAGCGCTGTGGTTTTTCCTTGGAGCCTTTGCAGAGTCCTATTCCCTTAAGGGGGATTGATGCTACGCCATTGGCCAAGAATAAACCTCAGTACTGGACACAGTTAACCATGTACATGGCTCCAGCACATCAGGAAAATATTCGCTTTTTGGTGTTGCATAATTTGCATGATGTTGTTGTGCTGTGTTTTCCATGGTTACAGGTACATAATCCAGTGCTGGATTGGAGATCTATGTCTGTTGGGGTTGTCAGGGGATACATAGTGATATTCCTTTGATGTCCATTTCCTCGTCCCCTTCTTCTGAAGTTCCTGAGTTTTTGTCGGATTTCCATGATGTATTTGATGAGCCCAAGTCCAGTTCCCTGCCTCCTCATAGGGACTGCGATTGTGCCATTAATTTGATTCCTGGCTGTAAGTTCCCTAAGGGCCGACTTTTCAATCTGTCTGTGCCAGAGCATGCCGCTATGCGGAGTGTTGTGAATTGGACTTTTTGGCTCCCTCTTGTGGTCACTAGCGACATGACACTTTGAGCTTCTTTCTCTAGCTTGGTACCCACCTGGCTCGTTAGTCCAGGGGTGTTGCTATTTAAGCTTCCTGGATTTTCAGTCTGGTGCCTGGCATCGTTGTAATCAGTTCCTTTCTGTTTGCTCCTGTCTGCTGGTCCTGGTTCTTGCAAAATAAGCTAAGTCCTGCTTCCTTATTTTTTGGTTATTTGCATTTGTTCTTATTTCTGTCCAGCTTGTACCAAATGTGATTCCTGATATAGCTGGAAGCTCTAGGGGGCTGATATTCTCCCCCCGTGCCGTTAGACGGTTCGGGGGTTCTTGAATATCCAGCGTGGAAATTTTGATAGGGTTTTTGCTGACCGTATAAGTCATCTTCCTATATTCTGCTATTAGTCAGTGGGCCTCTCTTTGCTAAAAACCTAGTTCATCCTTACGTTTGTCTTTTCTTCTTACCTCACCATTATTATTTGTTGGGGGCTTGTATCCAACTTTTGGGGTCTTTTCTCTGGAGGCAAGAAAGGTCTATCTTTTCCCTTCTAGGGTTAGTTAGTTCTCCGGCTGGCGCGAGACGTCTAGAACCAACGTAGGTACGTTCCCCGGCTGCTGCTATTTGTGGTGTTAGGTTCAGGTATACGGTCAGCCTAGTTACCACTGCCCTATGAGCTGATTTTTTGTGTTTGCAGACTTGGTAATAAATTCTGAGACCCTCTGCCATTGGGGTCATAACAGTATGCCAGGCCGAAGGTGAATGTTTAATGCATTGCAGAAGTGGGATAATAAGAAAGGAAATTCTGAGTTTTTTTTTTTTTTTTTCTTTCTTCCTCCCCTTTACCTCAGAGTGGCTTGAGCTTGCTGCAGACATGAATGTCCAGACCTTGATTACTCGTGTGGATCAGCTTGCTGCTCGTGTGCAGGGTATTCAAGATTTTGTTACCAGTAGTCCTATGTCAGAACCTAAAATACCTATTCCTGAACTGTTTTCTGGAGACAGCTTTAAGTTTAGGAATTTCAGGAATAATTGTAAATTGTTTCTATCTCTGAGACCCCGTTCGTCTGGTGACTCAGCTCAGCAAGTTAAATTTGTTATCTCTTTCTTGCGGGGCGACCCTCAGGATTGGGCTTTCTCGTTAGCGCCAGGAGATCCGGCATTGGCAAATATTGATGCGTTTTTTCTGGCGCTCGGGTTGCTTTACGAGGAACCCAATCTTGAAATTCAGGCAGAAAAAGCCTTGCTGGCTATCTCTCAGGGCCAGGATGAAGCTGAAGTGTATTGCCAAAAATTTCGGAAATGGTCCGTGCTTACTCAGTGGAATGAGTGTGCTCTGGCCGCAAATTTCAGAAATGGCCTTTCTGAAGCCATTAAGAATGTGATGGTGGGTTTCTCCATTCCTACAAGTCTAAATGATTCCATGGCGCTGGCTATTCAGATTGATCGGCGTTTGCGGGAGCGCAAAGCCGCTAATCCTCTGGTGGTGTTGTCTGAACAAACACCTGATTTAATGCAATGTGGTAGAATTCAGACTAGAAATGAACGGAAAAATCATAGACGTCTGAATGGGTTGTGTTTTTACTGTGGTGATTCTACACATGTTATATCAGCATGCTCTAAACGCCTAACAAGGGTTGTTAGTCCTGTCGCCATTGGTAATCTGCAACCTAAATTTATTTTGTCTGTGACTTTAATTTGCTCATTGTCTTCCTACCCTGCTATGGCGTTTGTGGATTCAGGTGCTGCCCTGAGTCTTATGGATCTGTCGTTTGCCAAGCGCTGTGGTTTTGTACTTGAGCCGTTGGTAAATCCTATCCCTCTTAGAGGTATTGATGCTACGCCATTGGCGGAAAATAAGCCGCAGTTTTGGACACAGGTAACCATGTGCATGACTCCTGAACATCGGGAGGTGATTCGTTTTCTTGTTCTGCATAAAATGCATGATTTGGTCGTTTTGGGTCTGCCATGGTTACAGACCCATAATCCAGTTTTGGATTGGAAGGCAATGTCAGTGTCAAGTTGGGGCTGTCAGGGAATTCATGGTGATTCCCCGCCGGTGTCTATTGCTTCCTCTACTCCTTCGGAAGTTCCTGAGTATTTGTCTGATTATCAGGATGTTTTCAGCGAGTCCAGGTCCAGTGCTCTTCCTCCTCATAGGGATTGTGACTGCGCTATAGATTTGATTCCAGGTAGTAAATTTCCTAAGGGAAGATTATTTAATCTGTCTGTACCTGAGCATACCGCAATGCGTTCGTATATCAAGGAGTCTCTGGAGAAGGGGCATATCCGTCCATCCTCTTCCCCTCTTGGTGCGGGATTCTTTTTTGTGGCCAAGAAGGACGGATCTTTGAGACATTGTATAGACTATCGGCTTCTGAATAAAATCACTGTTAAATTTCAGTATCCTTTGCCTCTGTTGTCAGACTTGTTTGCCCGGATTAAGGGTGCCAAGTGGTTCACCAAGATAGATCTTCGTGGTGCGTACAACCTTGTGCGCATTAAGCAGGGAGATGAATGGAAAACTGCATTTAATACGCCCGAAGGTCATTTTGAGTACTTGGTGATGCCTTTTGGGCTCTCTAATGCTCCTTCAGTTTTTCAGTCCTTTATGCATGATATCTTCCGGAAGTATCTGGATAAATTTATGATTGTTTATCTGGATGATATTCTGGTTTTTTCTGATGATTGGGACTCCCATGTTAAGCAGGTCAGGACGGTGTTTCAGGTTTTGTGTGAGAATGCTTTGTTCATTAAGGGCTCAAAGTGTCTCTTTGGAGTACAGAAGGTTCCCTTTTTGGGTTTTATTTTTTCCCCTTCTGCGGTGGAGATGGACCCAGTCAAGGTCTGAGCTATTCATGATTGGACTCAACCCACGTCAGTTAAGAGTCTTCAGAAGTTCTTGGGTTTTGCTAACTTCTACCGTCGTTTTATCGCTAACTTTTCTAGCGTTGTTAAACCTTTGACGGATATGACCAAGAAAGGTTCTGATGTTGCTAACTGGGCTCCTGCAGCCGTGGAAGCTTTCCAAGAGCTGAAGCGCCGGTTTACTTCGGCGCCTGTTTTGTGCCAGCCTGATGTCTCACTTCCCTTTCAGGTTGAAGTGGATGCTTCTGAGTTCGGGGCAGGGGCCGTTTTGTCGCAGAGAGGCCCTGGTTGCTCTGTAATGAGACCATGTGCTTTTTTTTCTAGGAAGTTTTCGCCTGCTGAGCGGAACTATGATGTTGGCAATCGGGAGTTGTTGACCATGAAGTGGGTATTTGAGGAGTGGCGTCATTGGCTCGAGGGTGCTAAGCATCGTGTGGTGGTCTTGACGGATCACAAGAATCTGATGTATCTCGAGTCTGCTAAATGCCTGAATCCTAGACAGGCCCGTTGGTCATTGTTTTTCTCCCGTTTTGACTTTGTGGTCTCGTACCTACCAGGCTCAAAGAATGTGAAGGCTGATGCTCTTTCAAGGAGCTTTGTGCCTGACTCTCCTGGAGTTTCAGAGCCAGCTGGTATTCTTAAAGAGGGAGTAATCTTGTCAGCCATTTCTCCGGATTTGCGACGTGTGTTGCAGAGATTTCAGGCTGGTAGACCTGACTCTTGTCCACCTGACAGACTGTTTGTTCCTGATAAATGGACCAGCAGAGTCATTTCCGAGGTTCATTCCTCGGTGTTGGCAGGGCATCCGGGAATTTTGGCACCAGAGATTTGGTGGCTAGGTCCTTTTGGTGGCCTTCCTTGTCACGGGATGTGCGGTCATTTGTGCAGTCCTGTGGGACTTGTGCTCGAGCTAAGCCTTGCTGTTCTCGTGCCAGCGGGTTGCTCTTGCCTTTACCTGTCCCGAAGAGGCCTTGGACACACATTTCCATGGATTTCATTTCAGATCTTCCGGTGTCTCAGGGCATGTCTGTCATCTGGGTGGTATGTGATCGCTTTTCCAAGATGGTCCATTTGGTGTCTTTGCCTAAGCTGCCTTCCTCTTCCGATCTGGTTCCTTTATTCTTTCAGAATGTGGTTCGCTTGCACGGCATTCCTGAGAATATCGTGTCTGATAAAGGATCCCAGTTTGTTTCCAGGTTCTGGCGATCCTTTTGTGCTAAGATGGGCATTGATTTGTCATTTTCGTCTGCCTTTCATCCTCAGACTAATGGCCAAACGGAGCGAACAAATCAGACTCTAGAGGCTTATTTGAGGTGTTTTGTTTCTGCAGATCAGGATGATTGGGTGACCTTCTTGCCATTGGCTGAGTTTGCCCTTAATAATTGGGCTAGTTCCGCTACTTTGGTTTCGCCATTTTTCTGCAACTCTGGTTTTCATCCTCGTTTTTCCTCGGGACATGTTGAGCCCTCTGACTGTCCTGGGGTAGATTCTGTGGTGGATAGGTTGCAGCGGATCTGGAATCATGTGGTGGACAACCTAAAGTTGTCACAGGAGAAGGCTCAGCGTTTTGCCAACCGCCGCCGCGGTGTGGGTCCCCGACTTCGTGTTGGGGATTTGGTGTGGCTGTCTTCTCGGTTTGTTCCTATGAAGGTCTCCTCTCCTAAATTTAAGCCTCGCTTCATCGGTCCTTATAAGATTTTGGAAATCCTTAATCCAGTGTCCTTTCGCTTGGATCTTCCGGTGTCGTTTGCCATTCACAACGTGTTCCATAGGTCTTTGTTGCGGCGCTACGTTGTGCCTGTGGTTCCTTCTGTTGAGCCTCCTGCTCCGGTGTTGGTTGAGGGCGAGTTGGAGTACGTGGTGGAGAAGATCTTGGATTCTCGTCTCTCCAGACGGAGGCTTCAGTATCTGGTCAAGTGGAAGGGCTATGGTCAGGAGGATAATTCCTGGGTGGTCGCCTCTGATGTTCATGCGGCCGATTTAGTTCGTGCCTTTCACGCTGCTCATCCTGATCGTCCTGGTGGTCTTGGTGAGGGTTCGGTGACCCCTCCTTAAGGGGGGGTACTGTTGTGAATTGGACTTTTTGGCTCCCTCTTGTGGTCACTAGCGACATGACACTTTGAGCTTCTTTCTCTAGCTTGGTACCCACCTGGCTCGTTAGTCCAGGGGTGTTGCTATTTAAGCTTCCTGGATTTTCAGTCTGGTGCCTGGCATCGTTGTAATCAGTTCCTTTCTGTTTGCTCCTGTCTGCTGGTCCTGGTTCTTGCAAAATAAGCTAAGTCCTGCTTCCTTATTTTTTGGTTATTTGCATTTGTTCTTATTTCTGTCCAGCTTGTACCAAATGTGATTCCTGATATAGCTGGAAGCTCTAGGGGGCTGATATTCTCCCCCCGTGCCGTTAGACGGTTCGGGGGTTCTTGAATATCCAGCGTGGAAATTTTGATAGGGTTTTTGCTGACCGTATAAGTCATCTTCCTATATTCTGCTATTAGTCAGTGGGCCTCTCTTTGCTAAAAACCTAGTTCATCCTTACGTTTGTCTTTTCTTCTTACCTCACCGTTATTATTTGTTGGGGGCTTGTATCCAACTTTTGGGGTCTTTTCTCTGGAGGCAAGAAAGGTCTATCTTTTCCCTTCTAGGGTTAGTTAGTTCTCCGGCTGGCGCGAGACGTCTAGAACCAACGTAGGTACGTTCCCCGGCTGCTACTATTTGTGGTGTTAGGTTCAGGTATACGGTCAGCCTAGTTACCACTGCCCTATGAGCTGATTTTTTTGTGTTTGCAGACTTGGTAATAAATTCTGAGACCCTCTGCCATTGGGGTCATAACAGCGGAGTTATGTAAAGGAGTCCTTGGAGAAGGGGCATATTCGCCCGTCTTCGTCACCGTTGGGAGCGGGATTTTTTTTGTTGCCAAGAAGGATGGCTCCTTGAGACCCTGTATAGATTATCGCCTTCTCAATAAGATCACTGTCAAATTCCAGTACCCTTTACCTTTACTTTCTGATTTGTTTGCTCAGATTAAGGGTGCTAGTTGGTTTACTAAAATCAACTTTCGAGGGGCGTATAATCTCGTGCGTATTAAACAAGGTGATGAATGGAAAACAGCATTTAATACGCCCGAAGGCCATTTTGAATATCTTGTGATGCCATTCGGGCTCTCTAATGCTCCATCGGTATTTCAGTCCTTTATGCATGATATCTTCCGGAATTATCTGGATAAATTCATGATTGTGTATTTGGATGATATTTTGGTTTTCTCCGATGATTGGGAGTCTCATGTGAAGCAGGTTAGGATGGTATTTCAGGTCCTTCGTGCTAATGCGTTGTTTGTGAAGTGGTCTAAGTGCCTCTTTGGAGTTCAGAAGGTTTCTTTTTTGGGTTTCATTTTTTCTCCCTCGGCTATTGAAATAGACCCTGTTAAAGTCCAGGCCATTCATGATTGGACTCAACATACATCTGTAAAGAGCCTTCAGAAATTTTTGGGCTTTGCCAATTTTTATCGCCGCTTTATTGCTAATTTTTCTAGTGTGGTGAATAGTGTTGAGCATTCCGATACCGCAAGTATCGGGTATCGGCCGATACTTAGCGGTATCGGAATTCCGATACCGAGATCCGATACTTGCCGCGTATCGGATACCGGAATCGGAAGTTCCCAGATTCAAACTGCACGAATTCAGCCAATGAGAATGATTCCAAGTGTGGGCACATCCTGTTCAGCATGGAGGACATGAAACTACTGGCATGGCTGTGATTGGCTGCTGAAATGATGTCATGATGCAGTTTAAAAGTCGCTGGCGCCATTTTGCGCTCACTCTGCTGTGAATTCAGTTAGTGACAGGACGCTGTTTGCTGACTGAGGGCCAGTTTAGAGATAGCGATTTGCTTCTTTGTGCTTTTCAAAGGCTAATTTAGCAACCGCTGTGTTCACCTACTGAATCACCTTGCTTTTTCCTTGTAGCGCTGTTTTCACAGCGATCTGCAAGGTCTGTGTGTGTGTGTGTGTGTGAGTGCAGCCCACTCTCTAGTCTGAGTGCAGCCATAGGCCATCAATAGCTGGTTGTATTCAGTTCAGGGAGGGTGGTTCATTGCCTCATACTGTTCTTTTTTTTTTTTCAAGTAGTGTAGTCTGCTGCTCATTTTTTCAAAAAAATCCTATTAGTGTCTTTCCACCCGTCTCCAGCTAACTTGTGGAAAAACACTACATAGGATAACGTAGAGGAGGGTTTTTGGGCCTTGCAGCGCCGTTTACGGCTGTCTGCACGGTCTCCGTGTGACTGCAGCTCGCCCTGTAGTCTGTGAGCAGCCACAGCCTGGTTGTCTCCAGCTCAGGGTTCTTCACTGCGTCATACCGTAAAATCAATTTTCCTTTTGTTTTAAGTATTGCAGGCTGCTGCACATTTTTTCAAAAAAATCCTATTAGTGTCTTTCCACCCGTCTCCAGCTAACTTGTGGAAAAACACTACATAGGATAACGTAGAGGAGGATTTTTGGGCCCTACAGCGCCGTTTACGGCTGTCTGCACGGTCTCCGTGTGACTGCAGCTCGCCCTATAGTCTGTGAGCAGCCATAGCCTGGTTGTCTCCAGCTCAGGGTTCTTCACTGCATCATACCGTAAAATCAATTTTCCTTTTGTTTTAAGTAGTGCAGGCTGCTGCACATTTTTTCAAAAAAATCCTATTAGTGTCTTTCCACCCGTCTCCAGCTAACTTGTGGAAAAACACTACATAGGATAATGTAGAGGAGGGTTTTTGGGCCCTGCAGCGCCGTTTACGGCTGTCTGCATGGTCTCCGTGTGACTGCAGCTCGCCCTGTAGTCTGTGAGCAGCCATAGCCTGGTTGTCTCCAGCTCAGGGTTCTTCACTGCGTCATACCGTAAAATCAATTTTCCTTTTGCTTTAAGTAGTGCAGGCTGCTGCACATTTTTTCAAAAAAATCCTATTAGTGTCTTTCCACCCGTCTCCAGCTAACTTGTGGAAAAACACTACATAGGATAACGTAGAGGAGGGTTTTGGGGCCTTGCAGCGCCGTTTACGGCTGTCTGCATGGTCTCCGTGTGACTGCAGCTCGCCCTGTAGTCTAAGAGCAGCCATAGCCTGGTTGTCTCCAGCTCAGGGTTCTTCACTGCGTCATACCGTAAAATCAATTTTCCTTTTGCTTTAAGTAGTGCAGGCTGCTGCACATTTTTTCAAAAAAATCCTATTAGTGTCTTTCCACCCGTCTCCAGCTAACTTGTGGAAAAACACTACATAGGATAACGTAGAGGAGGGTTTTTGGGCCTTGCAGCGCCGTTTACGGCTGTCTGCACGGTCTCCGTGTGACTGCAGCTCGCCCTGTAGTCTGTGAGCAGCCATAGCCTGGTTGTCTCCAGCTCAGGGTTCTTCACTGCGTCATACCGTAAAATCAATTTTCCTTTTGTTTTAAGTAGTGCAGGCTGCTGCACATTTTTTCAAAAAAATCCTATTAGTGTCTTTCCACCCGTCACCAGCTAACTTGTGGAAAAACACTACATAGGATAACGTAGAGGAGGGTTTTTGGGCCTTGCAGCGCCGTTTACGGCTGTCTGCACGGTCTCCGTGTGACTGCAGCTCTCTCTGTTGTCAGTTCAGCCCCCCAAAAATAAATAAATAATAAAGTTCACCAAACACACCAGTGACACCACTTAACATTTGTGAAGGCCACATTAGCTCATATTAAAGTCTAGTCCACACTTTAGAAAATTAGTGTTTCTTATACCTGTTAGGAGTTGTTCAGGAATAAGCACACAAAGCCGTTAGTACTTTTCTGCTTATCTTTATCAGTCAACCAAGATGAAGAAGGCAGTGAGTAAGGCACGTGGGTGTGGGCGCGGAGCAGGGAGAGGACGTGGGGATTCTGTGCCTGCTGCGGGCACTGGTGACTCATCAGCACCCACTTTCACCAGGGAACAGTCCTTCATGCGCAGCTTTGTCGCAGAGCGCCGTACACCGCTGCTGCGTGAAGAACAAATTGAAGCCGTTGTCGGATGGATGGCAGCTAATGCATCAACTTCAATTAGTGCCACATCCTCTCAGACAAAAAGCACTGGAGAGCAGCCATCTGTCTCTTCACCACCTGCCAAATTGCCCAGGCAGACAGAGAGCCCAGGACAGGAGCCGTCTCTACTTCTGTTCTCTGAATCTCTTGGCTTGGAAACAGGGGGCCAGCCAAGCAGCATTAGAGAAATGGAAGAAGAGGCAGGGTGCAGTGATGCCCAACTGCTTTTTCTCTCTTCCTCTGAAGAGGCGGGTGGGCCAGTGCCTCCGGTCACCACATCACAGGCCGCATCCGCTGATGATGACACTCAGGTGCCACTTTCTGGTGCGTGCTCTGCTGCTGAGACTACCCAGGAGGAGCAGTTGGGGGCAGAGGGTAGTGTAGATGATGAGGTCCTTGACCCATCTTGGCGTGAGGGACAGGAAGGTGGTGGGAGCAGCTCTGAGGAAGAGATTCCCCGTACGGCCCAAAGAGGGAAAGGGAGGGGGAAGACTGCGGATCCTGCAGCCTCCGCTTTGGCACCCGTTAGGAGCATGTCTCTTCCAAAAGCCAAAAAGGGTGATCCCAAGACTTGCAGTGCCTGGTCCTTTTTTGACACAGTTGCAGATGACATTTGCTATGTCAAATGCAAGGTGTGTCATCACAAAGTAAAAAGCGGTCGAAATGTCAGCAACCTCAATACCTCCAACATGTGGAAACATGTGCGCACCAGGCACGCGGCGGAGTTAGAAAAACACACTGAAGAGCTAGGCCAACCAACAGCGGCAGCTACCACCTCTTCAGCTCTGTTGCCTCTTCCTCCAGCTCACACGCAGCTGGTTCGTCTTCCTCCCAGGATCGCCGTGGAAGAACCTCTGGCCCTGTTGTCCAGAGACCCACTGTAATTCCACCCGCAGCACCACTTTCCCAGTCATCCACACACTCCCAGCCCAGTGTACAGCCATCGGTAGTACAGGCATGGGAGAAAAGGCGGCCTTTCTCGTCAAACCACCCACGAGCACAGGCTCTGACTGCAGGCATTGCCAAACTTCTGTCACTGGAAATGCTGTCATTCAGGCTGGTGGAGACTGACAGCTTCCGTGACTTGATGTCATTGGCAGTCCCACAGTACAATGTGCCCAGCCGCTTTTACTTCAGCAGGCAAGCCGTCCCTGCCCTGCACAAGCATGTGGAGGGACACATAAAACACGCGCTACTGAATGCCAACAGTAGCAAGGTCCACCTCACCACCGATGCGTGCACCAGTCAACATGGACAGGGGCGATACCTTTCCCTCACTGCCCATTGGGTTAATGTCGTTGAGCCGGGTACAGATCGTGCGAATTGCGCAGGACGTGTCCTGCCCACTCCAAGGATTGCAGGAATCCATTCTGTACGCATTGACTCCTCCTCTTACACCAGTTCCTCAGAATCATCGCTGCAGGAGCCGTCACAGTCCACCTCCACATGGACCCGTGATGAACGTTTACCTGTTACGACCAACATGAGCACAGCCGTGGCCAAACGTCAACAGGCCGTCTTGAAATTAATTTCTTTGGGGAATCGAAACCACACAGCGCAGGAGCTCTGGAATGCCATCAAGCAGGAGAGCGATGTGTGGTTTGTGCCAGCGAATCTCCAGCCAGGCATGGTAGTGTGTGATAATGGCCGAAATCTGGTGGCAGCTCTTGGCCTCGGCAACCTCACTCACATCCCATGTCTGGCACATGTGCTCAATTTGGTTGTGCAGAGTTTTTTGAGGGACTATCCGGATCTTGATGCACTGCTGCACAAGGTCCACCTAGAGTGTGCTCACTTGCGGCGTTCCAGCACGGCAAAAGCGCGCATTGCGGCTCTGCAGCGCCGACACCGCCTGCCGGAACATCGCATCATGTGTGACCTACCTACCAGGTGGAATTCCACGTTACATATGTTGGAGCGGTTGTGTGAGCAGCAGCAAGCTGTAATGGAGTACCAGCTGCATCAGGCACAAAGAAGTCGCACTCAGCGCCGTTCAGACTTCACAACCACAGAGTGGGCCACTATGAATGACGTCTGCCAGGTTTTGCGTCCCTTCGATTATTCCACGCGGATGGCGAGTGCAGATGATGCACTAGTCAGCATGACTGTCCCCCTTATCTGCCTGCTTGAAAAATCACTGCAAGCGCTAAGGGATGATGTTGTGGAAGAGGTGGAGGATGAGGATTCACCATTTCCATCATCTTCTGGACAGTCAGCGCCACGTGGTTCCTCACAAACGCGTAGGCAGGGGACAGTTTGTGAGGAGGATGAGGAGGAGTCAATGGAGGAGGAAGACATCCGTCCAGAGGAGGGAGTTACACAATTGTCCAGTAGTCAGTGTGTACAGCGAGGGTGGGGTGATGACGAGCGGGCAGAGATCACGCCTCCAGCAGGGGACAGCGTTTCTTGGGCAGTTGGCAGTCTGCAGCACATGGTGGATTACATGCTGCAGTGCCTGAGAAACGACCGCCGCATCGCCCACATTCTCAACATGTCTGATTATTGGGTGTTCACCCTCCTCGATCCTCGCTACCGGGACAACGTAGAAAGCCTCATCACACCGTTGAACCGGGAGCGAAAAATGCGGGAGTACCAAGACACACTGGTGAATTCCATCATCTTCTCCAGTCCAACTGAGAGAAGTGCTGCTAGTGCATTACAAAGCAGCTCAGTGCGTCCAGGCAGTGGTGGAGGCTCTGCACAAAGAGGGAGCAGAAGCAGTGTCTCTGCCCAAGGCAAGACCAGTATGGCCCAACTGTGGCACAGTTTTCTGTGCCCGCCACAAAAGTCTACACCATCACAGACGGCTCCAGTCAGCAGGAGGCAACGGTTCCGTCAGATGGTGACAGACTACATGTCTTGCCCTCTTGCTGTACTCCCAGACGGCTCTTCACCTTTCAAGTTTTGGGTCTCAAAGCTGGATACATGGCCAGAGCTAAGCCAGTATGCATTGGAGGTGCTGGCTTGCCCTGCGGCTAGTGTATTATCGGAATGCGTCTTTAGTGCTGCAGGTGGTGTACTAACTGACTGTCGCATGCGACTATCCTCCGATAACGTTGACCGGCTTACTTTCCTGAAAATGAACAAGGCCTGGATCTCGCAGGAATTTGCCACTCCTCTTCCTGATTAAATAATTAGGTGACTGTCTACGTTATCCAGGTCTCCTGTTGTGTTCATCTTTCTACCACCTGAACTTAAATTCCTGGGCTCCAACACCGCCAGTTGAGGCTCAGAAGTGCCGTCTGCACAGTCAAAACATACGACCCAGTAATATTGGGTTTCAGTAACGTCAGCTGATCCCCAGCTGTGTAGCCGGCAATGTGTCCTGCGACCGCCACGCTGACACAACAACTGAAATGTAAGGGAACCTGTCCCCCCCCCCAAGGCGTTTGTTACTGAAAGAGCCACCTTGTGCAGCAGTAATGCTGCACAAGGAAAAGGTAGCTATTTTTGTTTAGCTCCTTGCACACGCAGAACTTAACACATAAAATGTGTCCACTGATACAGTAAAACCGTCCCGGAGGTGGGACTTTCCTTCGTAATATGACGCAGCACAGCTGTCATTCCTACCCCCTTGGCACCATGCCCCGGCTCCTCAGCGTTGTTTGATTCCGTCACGGAGCCTGCGCTGTTATGTTATCCCTTGGCCAGGCACACTTAGCGCTGCCCATCTTCTGACATCATTTGGTGTCAGGCTGGCTGCGCCTGTGCGGCCGCGCTGGCCGAGAGCCCGCCTCGCATTGTCTTCTGATTTAATCCCACTGGGGGCCTGAGATCCATGGACATGCGCAGTGCATATCTGAACCTCCGCCTCTCACTCATCTCCCTACGCCTTCTTCAGACTGTGCGCCGTCAGCTGATCCCTAATAGCATGCCACGGCCGTGACGCCGCACAGTCTGAAGAAGCCGTAGGGAGGGGAGTGAGAGGCGAGGATATGCACTGCGCATGGCCACGGATCCCAGGCCTGCGGTGGGATTACATTAGACGACACTGCGAGGCGGGATCTCGGCCAGCGCGGATGCACAGGCGCAGCCAGCCTGACACCAAATGATGTCAGAAGATGGGCAGCGCTAAGTGTGCCTGGCCAAGGGATAACATAACAGCGCAGGCTCCGGGACAGATTCAAACAATGCTGAGGAGCCGGGGCACGGCGCCAAGGGGGTAGGAATGACAGCTGTGCTGCGTCATATTACGAAGGAAAGTCCCACCTCCGGGACGGTCTCACGGTTTCAGGGGACACATTTTATAAGTGTTTAGTTCTGTGTTTGCAAGGAGCATAATGAAAAGAGCCACCTTTTCCTTTTGCATCTTTTGTGCTGCACAAGCTGGCTCTTTCAGCTACAAACGCCTTGGGGGGGGGGGGTTAAAGGTTCCCTTTCTCCAATCAGGCTTCGGCCTACATTGTGTTCCTCTGCTTTTCCTGCTGTCCCTGGGCTCCAACACCGCTAGTTGTTGCCTGGTAGTGCTGTACGCACAGTCAAAAGTCGCTCCTCTGTTATTGGGGTTCAGTAACGTCAGCTGTTCCCCAGCTGTGTGTGTGGCAATCCCTCCTATCTCCTCCACCTCCTCCTCCTCCTGTCCCTGGGCTCCAACACCGCTAGTTGCCGTCCAGAAGTGCTGTCTGCACAGTCCCAACAGTCCCTCCTCTGTTATTGGGGTTCAGTAACGTCAGCTGTTCCCCAGCTGTGGGTGTGGCAATCCCTCCTATCTCCTCCACCTCCTCCTCCTCCTGTCCCTGGGCTCCAACACCGCTAGTTGCCATCCAGAAGTGCTGTCCGCACAGTCCCAACAGTCCCTCCTCTGTTATTGGGGTTCAGTAACGTCAGCTGTTCCCCAGCTGTGTGTGTGGCAATCCCTCCTATCTCCTCCACCTCCTCCTCCTCCTGTCCCTGGGCTCAAACACCGCTAGTTGCCGTCCAGAAGTGCTGTCCGCACAGTCCCAACAGTCCCTCCTCTGTTATTGGGGTTCAGTAACATCAGCTGTTCCCCAGCTGTGTGTGTGGCAATCCCTCTTATCTCCTCCACCTCCTCCTCCTACTGTCCCTGGGCTCCAACACCACTAGTTGCCATCCAGAAGTGCTGTCCGCACAGTCCCAACAGTCCCTCCTCTGTTATTGGGGTTCAGTAATGTCAGCTGTTCCCCAGCTGTGTGTGTGGCAATCCCTCCTATCTCCTCCACCTCCTCGTCCTCCTGTCCCTGGGCTCCAACACCGCTAGTTGCTGTCCAGAAGTGCTGTCCGCACAGTCCCAACAGTCCCTCCTCTGTTATTGGGGTTCAGTAAAGCCTGCTGCTCCCCTGCTGTGTATACGGCAACGTGTCCTGCGACCGCCACACAGGCACAACAAGTTAAATTTAAGGGAACCTGTCCCCCCCCCCGGGCGTTTGTTACTGAAGGAGACACCTTGTGCAGCAGTAATGATGCAAAGGGAAAAAGTGCCTCTTTTCGTGGTGCTCCTTGCACATGCTGAACCTAACACTTTTGAAATGTGTCCCCTCACACGGTTAAACCGTCCGGTCGGTGGAACTTTCCTTTGTCATGTGACGCAGCACAGCCATCATTCTTACCCCCTTGGCGCCGTGCGCCTCCTCCTCAGCTTTGTTTGAATCTGTCCCGGAGTCTGCGCTGTTATGTTATCCCTTGGCCAGGCACACTTAGCGCTGCCCGTCTTCTGACATCATTTGGTGTCAGGATGGCTGCGCCTGTGCGGCCGCGCTGGACGACATCCCGCCTCGCTGTGTCATCTAATGTAATCACTCTGCGGACCTGTGATCCATGGGCATGAGCAGTGCATATCCTCGCCTCTCACTCCCCTCCCTACGGCTTCTTCAGACTGTGCGGCGTCACGGCCGTGGCATGCTATTAGGGATCAGCTGACAGCGCACAGTCTGAAGAAGGCGTAGGGAGATGAGTGAGAGGCGGAGGTTAAGATATGCACTGCTAATGTCCACGGATCACAGGTCCGCAGTGGGATTAAATCAGAAGACACTACGAGGCGGGATCTCGTCCAGCGCGGCCGCACAGGCGCAGCCATCCTGACACCAAATGATGTCAGAAGACGGGCAGCGCTGTGTGCCTGGCCAAGGGATAACACAACAGCGCAGACTCCGGGACAGATTCAAACAACGCTGAGGAGGAGGCGCACGGCGCCAAGGGGGTAAGAATGACGGCTGTGCTGCGTCACATGACAAAGGAAAGTTCCACCGACCGGACGGTTTAACCGTGTGAGGGGACACATTTCAAAAGTGTTAGGTTCAGCATGTGCAAGGAGCACCATGAAAAGAGGCACTTTTTCCCTTTGCATCATTACTGCTGCACAAGGTGTCTCCTTCAGTAACAAACGCCTGGGGGGGAGGGGGGACAGGGTCCCTTAAATTTAACTTGTTGTGCCTGTGAGGCGGTCGCAGGACACGTTGCCGTATACACAGCAGGGGAGCAGCAGGCTTTACTGAACCCCAATAACAGAGGAGGGACTGTTGGGACTGTGCGGACAGCACTTCTGGACGGCAACTAGCGGTGTTGGAGCCCAGGGACAGGAGGAGGAGGAGGTGGAGGAGATAGGAGGGATTGCCACACACACAGCTGGGGAACAGCTGACGTTACTGAACCCCAATAACAGAGGAGCGACTGTTGGGACTGTGCGGACAGCACTTCTGGACGGCAACTAGCGGTGTTGGAGCCCAGGGACAGGAGGAGGAGGAGGTGGAGGAGATAGGAGGGATTGCCACACACACAGCTGGGGAACAGCTGACGTTACTGAAAACCAATAACAGAGGAGCGACTGTTGGGACTGTGCGGACAGCACTTCTGGACGGCAACTAGCAGTGTTGGAGCCCAGGGACAGGAGGAGGAGGAGGTGGAGGAGATAGGAGGGATTGCCACACACACAGCTGGGGAACAGCTGACGTTACTGAACCCCAATAACAGAGGAGGGACTGTTGGGACTGTGCGGACAGCACTTCTGGATGGCAACTAGCGGTGTTGGAGCCCAGGGACAGGAGGAGGAGGAGGTGGAGGAGATAGGAGTGATTGCCACACACACAGCTGGGGAACAGCTGATGTTACTGAACCCCAATAACAGAGGAGCGACTGTTGGGACTGTGCGGACAGCACTTCTGGACGGCAACTAGCGGTGTTGGAGCCCAGGGACAGGAGGAGGAGGAGGTGGAGGAGATAAGAGGGATTGCCACACACACAGCTGGGGAACAGCTGATGTTACTGAACCCCAATAACAGAGGAGGGACTGTTGGGACTGTGTGGACAGCACTTCTGGACGGCAACTAGCGGTGTTGGAGCCCAGGGACAGGAGGAGGAGGAGGTGGAGGAGATAGGAGGGATTGCCACACACACAGCTGGGGAACAGCTGACGTTACTGAACCCCAATAACAGAGGAGGGACTGTTGGGACTGTGCGGACAGCACTTCTGGACGGCAACTAGCGGTGTTGGAGCCCAGGGACAGGAGGAGGAGGAGGTGGAGGAGATAGGAGGGATTGCCACACACACAGCTGGGGAACAGCTGACGTTACTGAACCCCAACAACAGAGGAGGGACTGTTGGGACTGTGCGGCCAGCACTTCTGGACGGCAACTAGCGGTGTTGGAGCCCATGGACAGGAGGAGGAGGAGGTGGAGGAGATAGGAGGGATTGCCACACACACAGCTGGGGAACAGCTGACGTTACTGAACCCCAATAACAGAGGAGGGACTGTTGGGACTGTGCGGACAGCACTTCTGGACGGCAACTAGCGGTGTTGGAGCCCATGGACAGGAGGAGGAGGAGGTGGAGGAGATAGGAGGGATTGCCACACACACAGCTGGGGAACAGCTGACGTTACTGAACCCCAATAACAGAGGAGGGACTGTTGGGACTGTGCGGACAGCACTTCTGGACGGCAACTAGCGGTGTTGGAGCCCAGGGACAGGAGGAGGAGGAGGTGGAGGAGATAGGAGGGATTGCCACACACACAGCTGGGGAACAGCTGACGTTACTGAACCCCAATAACAGAGGAGCGACTGTTGGGACTGTGCGGACAGCACTTCTGGACGGCAACTAGCGGTGTTGGAGCCCAGGGACAGGAGGAGGAGGAGGTGGAGGAGATAGGAGGGATTGCCACACACACAGCTGGGGAACAGCTGACGTCACTGAACCCCAATAACAGAGGAGGGCCTGTTGGGACTGTGCGTACAGCACTTCTGGACGGCAACTAGCGGTGTTGGAGCCCAGGAACAGGAGGAGGTGGAGGAGATAGGAGGGATTGCCACACACAAAGCTGGGGAACAGCTGACGTTACTGAACCCCAATAACAGAGGAGCGACTGTTGACTGTGCGTACAGCACTACCAGGCAACAAGGCAGGAGAAGCAGAGGAACACAATGTAGGCCGAAGCCTGATTGGAGAAAGGGAACCTTTAACCCCACCCCCAAGGCGTTTGTAGCTGAAAGAGCCAGCTTGTGCAGCACAAAAGATGCAAAAGGAAAAGGTGGCTCTTTTCATTATGCTCCTTGCAAACACAGAACTAAACACTTATAAAATGTGTCCCCTGAAACCGTGAGACCGTCCCGGAGGTGGGACTTTCCTTCGTAATATGACGCAGCACAGCTGTCATTCCTACCCCCTTGGCGCCGTGCCCCGGCTCCTCAGCGTTGTTTGAATCTGTCCTGGAGCCTGCGCTGTTATGTTATCCCTTGGCCAGGCACACTTAGCGCTGCCCATCTTCTGACATCATTTGGTGTCAGGCTGGCTGCGCCTGTGCGTCCGCGCTGGCCGAGATCCCGCCTCGCAGTGTCGTCTAATGTAATCCCACCGCAGGCCTACTAATAGCTACTTTTTCCTTGTGCAGCATTACTGCTGCACAAGGTGGCTCTTTCAGTAACAAACGCCTTGGGGGGGGGGACAGGTTCCCTTACATTTCAGTTGTTGTGTCAGCGTGGCGGTCGCAGGACACATTGCCGGCTACACAGCTGGGGATCAGCTGACGTTACTGAAACCCAATAACACTGGGTCGTATGTTTTGACTGTGCAGACGGCACTTCTGAGCCTCAACTGGCGGTGTTGGAGCCCAGGAATTTAAGTTCAGGTGGTAGAAAGATGAACACAACAGGAGACCTGGATAACGTAGACAGTCACCTAATTATTTAATCAGGAAGAGGAGTGGCAAATTCCTGCGAGATCCAGGCCTTGTTCATTTTCAGGAAAGTAAGCCGGTCAACGTTATCGGAGGATAGTCGCATGCGACGGTCAGTTAGTACACCACCTGCAGCACTAAAGACGCATTCCGATAATACACTAGCCGCAGGGCAAGCCAGCACCTCCAATGCATACTGGCTTAGCTCTGGCCATGTATCCAGCTTTGAGACCCAAAACTTGAAAGGTGAAGAGCCGTCTGGGAGTACAGCAAGAGGGCAAGACATGTAGTCTGTCACCATCTGACGGAACCGTTGCCTCCTGCTGACTGGAGCCGTCTGTGATGGTGTAGACTTTTGTGGCGGGCACAGAAAACTGTGCCACAGTTGGGCCATACTGGTCTTGCCTTGGGCATAGGCACTGCTTCTGCTCCCTCTTTGTGCAGAGCCTCCACCACTGCCTGGACGCACTGAGCTGCTTTGTAATGCACTAGCAGCACTTCTCTCAGTTGGACTGGAGAAGATGATGGAATTCACCAGTGTGTCTTGGTACTCCCGCATTTTTCGCTCCCGGTTCAACGGTGTGATGAGGCTTTCTACGCTGTCCCGGTAGCGAGGATCGTACGTTGTCCCGGTAGCGAGGATCGAGGAGGGTGAACACCCAATAATCAGACATGTTGAGAATGTGGGCGATGCGGCGGTCGTTTCTCAGGCACTGCAGCATGTAATCCACCATGTGCTGCGGACTGCCAACTGCCCAAGAAACGCTGTCCCCTGCTGGAGGCATGATCTCTGCCCGCTCGTCATCACCCCACCCTCGCTGTACACACTGACTACTGGACAATTGTGTAACTCCCTCCTCTGGACGGATGTCTTCCTCCTCCATTGACTCCTCCTCATCCTCCTCACAAACTGTCCCCTGCCTACGCGTTTGTGAGGAACCACGTGGCGCTGACTGTCCAGAAGATGATGGAAATGGTGAATCCTCATCCTCCACCTCTTCCACAACATCATCCCTTAGCGCTTGCAGTGATTTTTCAAGCAGGCAGATAAGGGGGACAGTCATGCTGACTAGTGCATCATCTGCACTCGCCATCCGCGTGGAATAATCGAAGGGACGCAAAACCTGGCAGACGTCATTCATAGTGGCCCACTCTGTGGTTGTGAAGTCTGAACGGCGCTGAGTGCGACTTCTTTGCGCCTGATGCAGCTGGTACTCCATTACAGCTTGCTGCTGCTCACACAACCGCTCCAACATATGTAACGTAGAATTCCACCTGGTAGGTAGGTCACATATGATGCGATGTTCCGGCAGGCGGTGTCGGCGCTGCAGAGCCGCAATGCGCGCTTTTGCCGTGCTGGAACGCCGCAAGTGAGCACACTCTAGGCGGACCTTGTGCAGCAGTGCATCAAGATCTGGATAGTCCCTCAAAAAACTCTGCACGACCAAATTGAGCACATGTGCCAGACATGGGATGTGAGTGAGGTTGCCGAGGCCCAGAGCTGCCACCAGATTTCGGCCATTATCACACACTACCATGCCTGGCTGGAGATTCGCTGGCACAAACCACACATCGCTCTCCTGCTTGATGGCATTCCAGAGCTCCTGCGCTGTGTGGCTTCGATTCCCCAAAGAAATTAATTTCAAGACGGCCTGTTGACGGCTGTGCTCATGTCGGTCGTAACAGGTAAACGTTCATCACGGGTCCATGTGGAGGTGGACTGTGACGGCTCCTGCAGCGATGATTCTGAGGAACTGGTGTAAGAGGAGGAGTCAATGCGTACAGAATGGATTCCTGCAATCCTTGGAGTGGGCAGGACACGTCCTGCGCCACTCGCACGATCTGTACCCGGCTCAATGACATTAACCCAATGGGCAGTGAGGGAAAGGTATCGCCCCTGTCCATTTTGACTGGTCCAAGCATCGGTGGTGAGGTGGACCTTGCTACTGATGGCATTCAGTAGCGCGTGTTTTATGTGTCCCTCCACATGCTTGTGCAGGGCAGGGACGGCTTGCCTGCTGAACTAAAAGCGGCTGGGCACATTGTACTGTGGGACTGCCAATGACATCAAGTCACGGAAGCTGTCAGTCTCCACCAGCCTGAATGACAGCATTTCCAGTGACAGAAGTTTGGCAATGCCTGCAGTCAGAGCCTGTGCTCGTGGGTGGTTTGACGAGAAAGGCCGCCTTTTCTCCCATGCCTGTACTACCGATGGCTGTACACTGGGCTGGGAGTGTGTGGATGACTGGGAAAGTGGTGCTGCGGGTGGAATTACAGCGGGTCTCTGGACAACAGGGCCAGAGGTTCTTCCACGGCGATCCTGGGAGGAAGACGAACCAGCTGCGTGTGAGCTGGAGGAAGAGGCAACATGAGCTGAAGAGGTGGTAGCTGCCGCTGTTGGTTGGCCTAGCTCTTCAGTGTGTTTTTCTAACTCCGCCGCGTGCCTGGTGCGCACATGTTTCCACATGTTGGAGGTATTGAGGTTGCTGACATTTCAACCTCTTTTTACTTTGTGATGACACACCTAGCATTTGACATAGCAAATGTCATCTGCAACTGTGTCAAAAAAGGACCAGGCACTGCAAGTCTTGGGAGCGCCCTTTTTGGCTTTTGGAAGAGACATGCTCCTAACGGGTGCCAAAGCGGAGGCTGCAGGATCCGCAGTCTTCCCCCTCCCTCTCCCTCTTTGGGCCGTACGGGGAATCTCTTCCTCAGAGCTGCTCCCACCACCTTCCTGTCCCTCACGCCAAGATGGGTCAAGGACCTCATCATCTACACTACCCTCTGCCCCCAACTGCTCCTCCTGGGTAGTCTCAGCAGCAGAGCACGCACCAGAAAGTGGCACCTGGTTGTCATCATCAGCGGATGCGGCCTGTGATGTGGTGACCGGAGGCACTGGCCCACCCGCCTCTTCAGAGGAAGAGAGAAAAAGCGGTTGGGCATCACTGCACCCTGCCTCTTCTTCCATTTCTCTAATGCTGCTTGGCTGGCCCCCTGTTTCCAAGCCAAGAGATTCAGAGAACAGAAGTAGAGACGGCTCCTGTCCTGGGCTCTCTGTCTGCCTGGGCAATTTGGCAGGTGGTGAAGAGACAGATGGCTGCTCTCCAGTGCTCTGTGTCTGAGAGGATGTGGCACTAATTGAAGTTGATGCATTAGCTGCCATCCATCCGACAGCGGCTTCAATTTGTTCTTCACGCAGCAGCGGTGTACGGCGCTCTGCAACAAAGCTGCGCATGAAGGACTGTTCCCTGGTGAAAGTGGGTGCTGATGAGTCACCGGTGCCCGCAGCAGGCAGAGAATCCCCACGTCCTCTCCCTGCTCCGCGCCCACGCCCACGTGCCTTACTCACTGCCTTCTTCATCTGGGTTGACTGATAAAGATAAGCAGAAAAGTACTAACGGCTTTGTGTGCTTATTCCTGAACAACTCCTAACAGGTATAAGAAACACTAATTTTCTAAAGTGTGGACTAGACTTTAATATGAGCTAATGTGGCCTACACAAATGTTAAGTGGTGTCACTGGTGTGTTTGGTGAACTTTATTATTTATTTATTTTTGGGGGGCTGAACTGACAACAGAGAGAGCTGCAGTCACACGGAGACCGTGCAGACAGCCGTAAACGGCGCTGCAAGGCCCAAAAACCCTCCTCTACGTTATCCTATGTAGTGTTTTTCCACAAGTTAGCTGGAGACGGGTGGAAAGACACTAATAGGATTTTTTTGAAAAAATGTGCAGCAGCCTGCACTACTTAAAACAAAAGGAAAATTGATTTTACGGTATGACGCAGTGAAGAACCCTGAGATGGAGACAACCAGGCTATGGCTGCTCACAGACTACAGGGCGAGCTGCAGTCACACGGAGACCGTGCAGACAGCCGTAAACGGCGCTGCAAGGCCCAAAAACCCTCCTCTACGTTATCCTATGTAGTGTTTTTCCACAAGTTAGCTGGAGACGGGTGGAAAGACACTAATAGGATTTTTTTGAAAAAATGTGCAGCAGCCTGCACTACTTAAAACAAAAGGAAAATTGATTTTACGGTATGACGCAGTGAAGAACCCTGAGCTGGAGACAACCAGGCTATGGCTGCTCACAGACTACAGGGCGAGCTGCAGTCACACGGAGACCGTGCAGACAGCCGTAAACGGCGCTGCAAGGCCCAAAAACCCTCCTCTACGGTATCCTATGTAGTGTTTTTCCACAAGTTAGCTGGAGACGGGTGGAAAGACACCAATAGGATTTTTTTGAAAAAATGTGCAGCAGCCTGCACTACTTAAAACAAAAGGAAAATTGATTTTACGGTATGACGCAGTGAAGAACCCTGAGCTGGAGACAACCAGGCTATGGCTGCTCACAGACTACAGGGCGAGCTGCAGTCACACGGAGACCGTGCAGACAGCCGTAAACGGCGCTGCAAGGCCCAAAAACCCTCCTCTACGTTATCCTATGTAGTTTTTTCCACAAGTTAGCTAGAGACGGGTGGAAAGACACTAATAGGATTTTTTTGAAAAAATGTGCAGCAGCCTGCACTACTTAAAACAAAAGGAAAATTGATTTTACGGTAGGACGCAGTGAAGAACCGTGAGCTGGAGACAACCAGGCTATGGCTGCTCACAGACTACAGGGCGAGCTGCAGTCACACGGAGACCGTGCAGACAGCCGTAAACGGCGCTGCAAGGCCCAAAAACCCTCCTCTACGTTATCCTATGTAGTGTTTTTTCACAAGTTAGCTGGAGACGGGTGGAAAGACACTAATAGGATTTTTTTGAAAAAATGAGCAGCAGACTACACTACTTGAAAAAAAAAAAAAAGAACAGTATGAGGCAATGAACCACCCTCCCTGAACTGAATACAACCAGCTATGGATGGCCTATGGCTGCACTCAGACTAGAGAGTGGGCTGCACTCACACACACACACACACACACACAGACCTTGCAGATCGCTGTGAACACAGCGCTACAAGGCCAAAGCAAGGTGATTTAGTAGGTGAACACAGCGGTTGCTAAATTAGCCTTTGAAAAGCACAAAGAAGCAAATCGCTATCTCTAAACTGGCCCTCAGTCAGCAAACAGCGTCCTGTCACTAACTGAATTCACAGCAGAGTGAGCGCAAAATGGCGCCAGCGACTTTTAAACTGCATCATGACATCATTTCAGCAGCCAATCACAGCCATGCCAGTAGTTTCATGCCCTCCATGCTGAACAGGATGTGCCCACACTTGGAATCATTCTCATTGGCTGAATTCGTGCAGTTTGAATCTGGGAACTTCCGATTCCGGTATCCGATACGCGGCAAGTATCGGATCTCGGTATCGGATTTCCGATACCGCTAAGTATCGGCCGATACCCGATACTTGCGGTATCGGAATGCTCAACACTAGTGGTGAAGCCTCTGACCGATTTGACGAGGAAGGGCGCTGATGTGGTGAATTGGTCCTCTGCGGCTGTTGAGGTCTTTCAGGAGCTTAAACGTCGTTTTACTTCTGCCCCTGTGTTGCGTCAGCCAGATGTTTCTCTCCCTTTTCAGGTTGAGGTTGATGCTTCTGAGATTGGGGCAGGGGCCGTTTTGTCTCAGAGAAATTCTGATGATTCTTTGATGAAACCATGTGCTTTCTTCTCCAGAAAGTTTTCGCCTGCTGAGCGCAATTATGATGTCGGCAATCAGGAGTTGTTGGCTATGAAGTGGGCATTTGAGGAGTGGCGACATTGGCTTGAGGGAGCCAAGCATCGCGTGGTGGTCTTGACTGATCACAAGAATCTGATTTACCTCAAGTCTGCTAAGCGGTTGGATCGGTGAACCCTCCTCAAGGGGGGGTACTATTGTGAATTCCATTCTGGAGCTCCCTCCTGTGGTTGCTAATGGTATTTTTGTGAGTTCTGCCCTTGGGCTTCCTCTGGTGGTTTCGAGTGGAACTGCTGCTCCTTTAGGTAGCTGTAGCAGCTGCCTTCACTAATCGCCTTGCCTGGGTTTGTTATTTAAACCTGCTCTGGGCTTTAGTTCATGCCTGCTGTCAATGTTCTTGGTTGGATTTGGTTCTCTCCTTGGACTTCTCATATGGCCTGTCCTTGTCAGCAAAAGATAAGTTTTTGCTAGTTTTTGTTTGTCCATTTGCTTGGACTCTATTGCTCTGCAAATATGTCTCTTTTTGTCCAGCTTGTCACTATGTCTTATTCAGGCTAGCTGGAAGCTCTGGGAAAGCAGATTTGCACCTCCACATCGTGAGTCGGTGTGGAGTTCATTTTTGTAAACTCTGCGTGGATTTTGTAGTTTTTAATACTGACCGCACAGTATCCTTTTCTCTCTGTCTATCAAGTTTAGTATTGGTCTCCTTTGCTGAATTCTGATTTCATTTCTGTGTACGTCATTTCCCTCTCCATTCACAGTCAATATTTGTGGGGGGCTGTCTTTCCTTTTGGGGGTTTCTCTGAGGCAAGATAGCTTTCTATTTCCTTCTTTAGGGGTAGTTAGTTCTTAGGCTGTGAAGAGGTGTCTAGGGAGAGTCAGGAACATCCCACAGCTATTATTAGTGTTGTTGTTAGGATTAGGGACTGCGGTCAGTAGAGATACCACCTTCTCAGAGCTCGTCCCATGTTGCGTTTTAGCCACCAGGTCATATCAGTGTGGCCTCTTAACCACCAGGTCATAACAGGGGAGAGCCAGAAAAGCGTGTGCAGCAGCCGAGGAATTGAATGAAAAAGCACGCAAAACAAGTCAGTGCGGCGCCAATGCAGAGCAGTGAGCAGCGCGCTCTGTTTCCCCATCCAGAGAGTGCCGGGGCTGTGAGGCCATGCTGCAGCAAACCTGAAGAATGGAGACTACTGCGTTGATGGAAGTAGTGTGACCAGTAGCAATCCGGAAAGAGAGATATTTGAAGAGCCGTGCAGTGCAAAGCCGGGCAGAGCAGAGCCGTGCAGAGCAGAGCCGTGCACACAGAGCAGAGCCGAGCCAGGTGTTACAGCAGCCACAGAGAGGAGTGCTCTGGCCAGGAGCACCAGTGCCACATGTTCCAGCATTGCCACCAACAGCAGGGACCAGGGAGAGCGAACATGCAGTGGGTCCAGTGACTGCCAGAGAACCGGGTTCCGTACCCTACGTGATTGTCAGTACTGCACACGCGATGCCCAAAAAGGACTGCTTATGAGACTGACACTTGCGCCCTGACGTTGGCAGCGAGTAGTTGCCAACACTTGTGACCTGACTTCATCAGTGAAGAATAGTTGTGGAGCCACATTGGGCTCAGACAGTACCGTGACCCACGCTCCTCCGGCCACAGTAGTATATGGACTAAGGGCAGTGGAGGGTGCCGAAGACCATCCTCTGTCACCAGAAGATAGGGTTTTGTTGCACACAGGACCTTCTTGGAAGATACACCGCGCCAGCCGTTGCCGACTCTATGGAGTTTACAGGAGGAGCTGCAACTTAAGGACTTCCTGACTCACGTGCTAACGAACTGCCATTGTCGCCAACTTAGTTCTCCACTTCACCATATCTTTGACATTTATTTGGTTTAAAGGTACCTTCACACTCAGCAACTTAACAACGATAACGATAGCGATCCGTGACGTTGCAGCATCCTGGATAGCGATCTCGTTGTGTTTGACACACAGCAGCGATCTGGATCCCACTGTTATATCGCTGGTCGGAGCTAGAAGTCCACAACTTTATTTCGTCGTCAGGTCGGCGTGTATCGTCGTGTTTGACATCAAAAGCAACGATGTCAGCAATGTTTTACATGGAGCTAACAACCAGTGAGAACGATAAGTGAGTCGCCATTACGTCACTGGATCGCTCCTGCATCGTTCTGGAGCTGCTGTGTTTGACGTCTCTACAGCGACCAAAACAGCGACGCTCCAGCGATCGGCTTGTTGTCTATATCGCTGCAGCGTCGCTGAGTGTGACGGTACCTTAATTCACTGTTTAACCCTTTACCTCCCTGCTTGGAGTATTTCACCTGTATATAATCCAGTTAACCTTTGCTCTGCCTCCTGTCCGTCACTGCATTCCGCGTTCCTGCTTGAACCTTACATATGTACACAGTGAAAATATAAAAATTAAAAATGCATGGCTGCTACAACTATGAATGAATGAACAAAAAATAAATCCAGAGGTCCCAACAGTCCTGGTTACAGCGAAACAGTCCCGGATTTAGGTCTATGCCCTGTTGTCCCACGTGGTCTATTGAATGCCTCTCACTGCTACCATGCACCCTCTAATATGTCCCCCTGCCAGGGTTAAAAAAAAATAGTAGTTGGGTGTGGTAAAGAGGTGTAAATAAAAGAACATCCAAAATTTTGCTGCAGCTCCAGTAGCGCGATGCATAGTTTGTCCTTATTTCTGTTCTCTGAAAGTTGGGAGGTAGAAGTTGGAAAATTTTGCATGAGTGATGCAATCTTTTTTGTTGTAGATGCTAATGCACTTGAAAAGTCCATTTATGAAACACTCACAATTGGACTTATGCACATTATAACATAATTGCAATAACTTTTATGAAAATGCTGTCAGTTTTTAACATTATGGTCTTTGCCAATACTACAATGGTAGCTTCACGTCATCCTGTTAAGTATTGCAGTACACTTTGACAGTGAGAGCTGTTTATTTTGAGTGCTCTCGGTGGACCTACTTTACATCAGGATGTCTGTAAGATCATCGATTCAGAGAACTCTTGAAACAGTCCACCAATCAAAGAGTCTTGTTCTAAATGAACACTGCTTGACAAGTCTGGATGAATTGTGGGTTTTCAGGGTTCCAGGCATCACCCTGTCAATGCAAGGAAATAGTGTTAATCTTCATTCTCTGATAATATCAAGATAGTTTACATTATTGGCAAAGCTAAAAGGAAAAAACCATCAGAACACACTTTGTAACCTTTTTGCTAATGCATTAGAGTAAATCAGACATCCCAAGCTTCTCTGATATCGACAGTATCTGGAAAATAATTAAGCTCTTGTGCGGTATGCTGACATCTTTTCTCAATGTCCCAGCTATCCTCTCAGGATCCATACCTGGGGGATATCCCTTCCGAGACAAAGAAAATAAGGAAAAGAAAGAATTGAAGGTTTAGATAGCTGATGATTATAAATGTGCAAAACAATGTGAGATTTATAAGTGTTCATTTACAACAATTGTAATAAAATTCCCCCATTTACTGGGCATATACACCATAGAAGCAGACCATATAGAAACTAGAGGGTACGTGAATTGAGGGATCCTCTTCCTGGCAGTACCCATCAATTAATATTACACTTGAGGCTATGTGGGACTCATCTGGAACATGAACTGAATAGTTCGCAAGCAAGGCAAGCAACTAGATACTTAATTGGTCCAAAGACCATAAAAAGGGTCTAAAGGGGGAACAGAGACACTGGATTTCACTGTCTCAAGTGGTAAAATAAAGCATTACAATGGGGGCCTTTGTTTGATTCTCTCCATGGGGCATCCTCTCTGTGTACAGATTTTATCATAATTTTCAGTGTGCTATAGAACATGAAGATTCATTTCATTTGGAGAAATGGCTTGTCAAAAGATGATTTTAGATACAATTTTCCTTCAAAATAAATACCCTACTAATTTTGATAAATATACACTATATGAATATTTATTTTTTGTAAGTTTGCCGTATTGGTGTATACAGCCTACTGTAAAAGGCTTAACAATTCAGTGACCCTTCGAAAGGATGTCCATTTTTAGAGATCAATCGTTCAGGAATAAGGTGTCATCGTAGTGCTGGTCTTCCTGGCAAGATCCCGCATTCCATCAGATGATCACAATGCCATAACAAATGGTATGACTATCTGGATCCACAATACAGGATGGGCCATTTATATGGATACACCTGGGTGGGCCATTTATAAAGTTGCATTAAAAAATGGCCGACTTCAAAATGGCCACCATGGTCACCACCCATCTTGAAAAGTTTTCCCTCTCTCATATACTAATGTGCCACAAACAGGAAGTTGATATCACCAACCATTCCCATTTTATTTAGGTGTATCCATATACATGGCGCACCCAGGTGTATCCATATAAATATCCCTCCCCCTGTATATTATGGTGGCATACCAATATAGAGACAGTGGTGTGGCTGAATTGTGCTGAAAGACGAAAGTGAGAGTCCCAGCCTTATCTCCTAGTCATAGAGGAATAATGATATGCTCATAGTGTAGTGTTAAACAGTAAGGAGAATAAGCCTGAGCTCCAACCCAAGAGGAATAGCACAGTTCCAGTCCAGGAACTTCTCTACTGGGATCCAAGGCTTTGAAGATGGCTACATAGTTGGCCTAAGGCTGATTATGTGACAGGCGCCACACAGATAACTAAGTGAGGAGAGGCCTAATAAATGTTCTATGGGTATTAAAGTTTGGGATGTTTAAAGTATTCCACTACCATATGGGAATTGCGTAAATAAAGTTGTTTTTAAGAATAATGGTCATGAGGAGCTGGACTCTGCCAGACTTCATAGGGATAGTTGCACATGGGCCGATCCTTCCTTTTAACTGCACAATTATTTTGTAAGGCCGTTAATAGTTGAGTCTGGGCCTTCAACCTTTTTTTGAGAAACATTTACATCTTCCTTGTAAGAATGTTTTTGGCGATGATGCAATGTCCTACTTTTCCTGTTGTGCTTTGTTCACCATCTTGATCCAGAAGTTTCTGTCTGAAATTAACTTCAACCACACCCTATTTCTTTAAAGATGAGATAATTATATATTCCTTATAACCATACACACTTCTTTTGTGAATCAATGAGACATGCTTGTACCTACCTGCAGGCTAAGTTGATGTCAATGCCTAATGTCTAGATAGAGGTCAGGTGGATAGAGGGCATCATGTGTGCTTGGTGTTGGCTGCCAAGGGAAATATCAGCAAGCCATTCCATCTTGGTCAAGATATTGAAAGCACAGATTGGTGGAAGAAAGCCTTGCTATGACTTGGGACTTTAATGATCAAAGAGCATACAGTTGATTGATATGGATGCAATGGTAAAGAACCCAGCAGGGTGTATTGTAATATAGAACCATCTTGTGAAACCAAAAATTTTATGCATCATCTGGGGTAAAGCTCGATCTGTGATGTGATGAAAAATCAAACATCTCAACTACCATATATACTCGAGTATCAGCTGAGAATTTCAGCCCATTTTTTGGGGTTGAAAGTCCCCCTCTCGGCTTATACTTGAGTCATACCCAGGGGTTGGCAGGGGAGGGGGAGCTGGGGCTGACTAATTGTACTCACCTGCTCCTGGCGCGGTCCCTGCAGGTCCCTGCTTCCCCGGCGCCCCAGCTTCTTCCTGTAGTGAGCGGTCACATGGTACCACTCTTTACAGTAATGAATATGTGGCTCCACCTCCCATAGGGGTGGAGCCGCATATTCATTACTGTAATGAGCGGTAACGGTGACCGCTCAATACAGGAAGAAGCTGCGGCGCCGGGGAAGCAGGGACTGCACCACGCCAGGAGCAGGCGAGTATAACGGGGAGGGGACGCAGCGCTGCGCGATACTCACCTGCTCCTCGTTCCGGTGCCACTCCGTCTTCAGCATCTACTGAAGTGACGCTCAGGTCAGAGGGCGCAATGACATGGTTAGTGCGCTCCCTCTGCTTGAACGTCAGTGCAGAAGACGCTGAAGATGGAGCGGCGCCGGAACGAAGTCAGGTGAATATTAAAAGTGCCGGGGGCCTGAGCGACGGAGAGGGTAGTAATTTTTTTTTTTTTAATTGCAGCAACAGCAAGTGGGGCAAGTGTATGGAGCATCTTATGAAGCATAATCAACGTTTGTGCAGCACTATATGGTGCAAATATCTTTATGGAGCATCTTATGGGGCCATAATTAACATTTGGAGAGCATTATTTGGGGCAATTGTCTGTATGGAGCATCTTATGGGGCCATAATCAACATTTGTGCAGCATTATATTGGGCAAATGTGTCTATGGAACATCTTATGGGGCCATCATAACCTTTATGCAGGATTATATGGGGCTCCTGATTCAATATGGATATTCAAAAACACTTAACCTACTGATGTCTCAATTAATTTTACTATTATTGGAATCTATTTTTACTTTTAACATTTACCGGTAGCTGCTGCATTTTCCACCCTAGGCTTATACTCGAGTCATTAAGTTTTCCCAGTTTTTTTGTGGCAAAATTAGGGGGGTTAGCTTATACTCGGTTCGGCTTATACTCGAGTATATACGGTATGTATTTTGGATGTTAAAATATTGTTGTTTCAGGCATCGCATTGGTGATGTATGATCAATACCATGAAAAGGCATAAAAATGAAAAAAAATAACTCCGCTGCAAACCACTAAAGGCTACCTCGCACTCAGGTGACAGATGCTTTTCCTTTTGCTTATGTGACGCTCCTTTTTCTCCCCAGTTTGATCCTCCTGTTCACATTTCCTTTATCCATCTAGTTAAATGGTGTTGCCAAGCAATGGGTGTCTCTGGGCCTATGAAACAGAGATGTCCTCTTTCCCTTTTGAATTTTGGTGATCTGTCTGCCCAGCGCTCTGTGGCCTCTGTGAAATGCCATACAAGGGGAGATGAGTAATTTATAGTAAAAAGAAGCATACATTTTAAATTAACTACTTATTGTCAATGATGTTGTGTCCATCATAGCTAATAATACATTAATTTCTTCTTGAATTCCTCAACATGCTCGAATGTTTACATCTAACCATGAAGAGCCAGCCATCCTTGAATCTAACCTACTCACATTTCTAGGTAAGTAAAGTACAATGTACAGCTGCCTGGACCAGGAATTGTGTCGAAGAATGGAATTATTGTGAGCAGGTATGGACTGGGGCTGAAATTCAGTCCTGACATTTGAAATCACACAGGCCCATGTTGTCCCCATCCCCATGAACCAGATGGGATATATTACTAATATTACCCTGGATGGAGGAAAGGAAGATTTTCTACAAGACCAATATTTCTAATGATACCCGTGGCCTGCTGGGGTAAGTGACGGAGTCAGCAACTTTTTGCTCCATCACAACTCTTAACAGTATGAGTGTCTTGAGAACACTGATTCTGTTAACAACGTAGCAAATAAGGCAGCCCATGATCAGACAGGCCCTTCTGGCATTTGCCAGAATTGCCAGATGGCCAGTCCGGCCCTGATTGTGAGACAGGATAGCACTGCAAGTGAGGAACCCAGGAGGAACAGAATGATTTCCATCCCAGACTACAACACTCAAAAAATAACCTGCTATTTTTCACCAGATTTTTTATTTCTGCACCTTCATTTTTCCCACCTCTTCTTCCAACAGCCGTAACTTTGTTTTTACTTTTTCATTAATATAGCTGTGTCAGGGATTGTTTTTTTGCTGTACAACTTGTTGATTTGATCGACGACATTTATTTTACTATATAATTTACCGAAAAATGGAAACATTTCCAAGCGTGGTGTAATTTAAAAAAAATATCTAACTCCAACATTGATTTATGGGCTTTGTTTATACAGTGTTGACCTGGCAACACGATTTTATGAGTTACGGTAGTTTGATTATACGAATACAAAACTACAATTGTTTTTATTTTAGTGACTTGAAAAATGCATAAATTTGAAAAAAAAAAAAGTGTTATGTGTCTCTATTTTCTGAGATCACAGACGCAGGTATAAGGTGACAGATCCCCCACTACATCACACTACACATGGAGGTCAGGTAAAGAGTAACATACCCCACTCTACACATGGAGGGTAGGTAGAGTGACAGATTAAATGTTACACATGGGCAGATAGAGAGTGACAAACTCCACACTGCACATGGTGGGCAGGTAGAGAGTGACAGGCTCAACACTATACATGGGGGCAGTTAGAGAGTAATAGACCCTACACTATATATGAAGGGCAGGAAAGAGAATGACAGACCCAACACTACACAAGGAGAGGAGGAACACAGTTGCATATCACCCACTACACATGGAGGACAGACAGAGAGTGACAGTGCCTTCACTACAGAGGGAGGGCAGAAAAAAGAGTGATAGACCCCCAAAGTACAGATGGAAAACAGAGAATGATAGTAGTCCCATCAGCTGACAGTATTGATGAGAGGTCAGCTTTTTACCTTCAATCATAGCTGCTGTCTCACACTGTCGAACCTCGGCTGTCTGACCGGCGGTAAACATTTTTATCGCTGATTAGAAGCAGTGTTTACCGCACGGTCATGCACATGACAGTGCAACACTCAGTTTTCAGGGTACCGAACCCAAAAAGCAACACAGATTTTCTGGTGAAGTCCGTATTCGGTGTCCATGCTCGAAGAGTAGGTGTTCAGTACGGATGCCGAACTTTACTGTTTGGGTTCGCCCATCTCTAGCTACAAACAATTTTTACAAATGTGTAGACTCCAAGTTGGGTCTCCATCTGGTGGGTTGCCTGTAGTGGAAGGGGTGTCAGAGCCCCAGTAAACTATTTCTTTTCTGAGGAAATTGATGCCATTTTTTGTGTGTGGCCATAATTTTTATAAATGTGGAGACTCCAAGTTGGAACTGCATCTGGTAGGTTGCTTGCAGTGGATGGGGTATCAGAGCCCCATTATACTATTTCTACTCTGGAAAAATTGATGCCACTTTAGTGGTGTGTGGCATACATTTTTTTAAATGTTTGGACTCCAAGCTGATTATTCTTCATGAGTGTTGCCTGTAGCAGTAGGGCTCCCAGACAGGCAGGACTGCACTTACTTTCTGTTGACTACCTGTGTTACTATCATTAAATGTTTATAGCAATAGTAGTCTACAACACTGATATTTGTGCCATCCAAGTGTGGCTGAGCAGAAAAACAGTTTGAGCTGTTGCATAAGGTATCAGGGCTCCCAGCACAAAAAGCATACACCGGTCCCTCACCCACTGCACAACCAGGGGAGGAGCAGGCACTGCTCCTGACTATGAGAGGCGGGTGTCAGCTATCATGTTAACTGATCACTAGGTGGCAATCGCATGTGCCCACAAAATAGCCAGCACGCATCCATTGCATCCAGGATGCATGGATATGTCTAAGGTCCTGAAGTGGTTAAAATATATTGTGAGGTGTGATTTTAAGAAGGAGTGTAGTTTGGGTTTATTTTTTATTACAGAAAAGCCCCTCAAAGTCTCTTTGAAAGTGAAGTGGTTCCTAAAAATACAGTATTGTAAATTTCATTGAAAAAAATCTGTTTAAGGGCACGTAAATTCAAAGTTGGAAATTTACAAATTTTTCACAATTCTCAGCAAATTTTAGATATTATTATATAAATGCAAATTATATTGACCTAAATTTACTGCTAATAAAAAGTACAATGTGTCTTGAAAACAAGTGATTTAAGGATCACTAGGAGAATTAGAAGCATTCCAGAGTTACTACATAAAGTGACATGTCAGATTTGGAAAATTTGGCATGGTGGGAAAGCTGAAAACAGGCTTCACTTTATGCACACATGGATATAACTTTTAAGGTAAAACCACACTGTCCCACTCCAGTTGAAACCCTGCCAACCTACAGTTGAGCATGGGCAGAAATATTTTGAAGGCTTAACTTGAGCTGCTAGGTGAGTAACGAGGGTTTCGGCTGCATTGGCAGCTTGACCTGACCGAATCATTTTACTTAATTAATGGCTTGCCTGTTGCTCTCAGACTCAGATAGAAGCTGGCCCCAAACATGCATAAACTCTCCACAGCAGGCAATGGGGAGCTTTGGATTGGTGGCTGATCTTGCTAAAATTTAGCAGGTTTGGCCAATTTTGATTTATCACATTTGGTCAGATTGACATCAATGCTTGTCTTCTACTTTAGAAGAAAACTCTAGGTAGAGGAGCTCACCTCCAGTTCTTGCAACTTCTATTACTATATTATCTGTAGTCCTCCTCTCATCTGATCATTTCAGCTTCAATCTCGTACTGAAATCTTCTTGTACACTAGTGTGACTTGTCTACTACACATCCCCACTACATATGTGCAATCAAGGAATAGCGAGATATGTCCCAGGCTTTCAAATCTGTGCATGCACTTTCTTAGAGATGCCAAAATGAGCGGAGTGTTAGAGAAAACCAGAGAACCATTTGTGCTGAATTAACAGGAGGACTCTGGAGGTTTTCCTGCTGTCAGCAGAAGCAGCTGGGCGGTGGGCTGAAAGTGGATTTTTTTTCAGGATGCTTACTGTAAGGAATGAACATGGCAAGAAGGGAGGGGGGATTAATAAAGCGAAGAGAGACAGAGGAACAAGATAAAATCTGAAGGAAATGATGTCTGGCAGACAAGTGTGCGACAGGACTTTGAGATAAGCAGGAACTAGAGATGCATTAGTACAGGCTTCAAAGAATGAAAAGGAAAGAATCGAGGCATATCCAAAACTGGGAATGGCAAAGCATTTCAATAAGAAGGGAATGAGTTAGGAGATACTTATTGCAAGTGCTACATGACCACCTGATTAGAATTACTGGGGACAGCCCACGGCAGCTCAACTTCTTTTATCTGTGAAACCAACAGATTTGCCTAAGGGGGAAATATGAAACAATACACTTTGGGAAAACTGGTAAAGTTACTGTGGATTGAAGTATGTATCACCTGAAACAAGAAATCTGCAAAAGTGACTGTTTCGAGCTTAAGAAAATTTTGTAAAAGTTTTAAAACTATTGATGAATGTGGAGAAAAAAATAACGAAAAATGAGCCAGTCTTACAAAAGTGGCCCAATATGGCCCTCCTAAATACTCCAATGTCCAGTATTATTCAAGACAATTTGGTAACAGTTTTAGTACTATTAATGGATGTGGAGAAACAAATAATGGAAAAAGGGGCAGTCTTACAAAAATGGCCAAATATGGTTCTCCTAAATATGCCTATGTCCAGTATTATCCCTTTTACATAATGCCACTCTTGGTTTTCTGTCTGTCAGAGGCCATAGACTCAAAAAGGCTACCTCAGACAGACTTGTCACTAGCCAGTCTGTGACGGTTGTAAAACAAGAAGTGGACCTTCTGGACCGAGACGACGAACCCCCCACGGGCGAGCTGACCAGGTGGACCACCCTCTATACAGGGAGTGTTAGGGGCAGGCCCATGAGGGACTATCGCCACGGAAGCTGGAGGACCAGGACAAGAAAAAGACCAGGGACAGGCGGGAGGGATGTTGCACGGAATAAGAGGACAATGAAGAAAAAATTGAACAGGCAGATATGACGGGGAAAAAGGACTAAACGGGAACACTGAAGAGGCAGACAGAAACACTACAGGAACACTGGGACTGACCGGAAAAGGCAGGGGCAGCAGGACTGAGAAGGTATGGCCAAAGAATAGGAACTAACTAGATGCTGCAGCAGTACGAGAGCGGACGGGAATACTGTGGGAACTCAGTGGCAGCGGGGTACAGAGGGAACACGGGAACTGGCGAGGCACTGCAGAAAAAACAAAGACAAGCCGAAGTCAAAAGATACTTAGCACAGAAAGCTCAGGCGGCCTAGAGCACTAGAAAGCACAAGTGATCATAAGGCACTGAGGGACTGCAGGAAGCGGATTCAATACCTGATGCAGTACAGTACTTCTGGGTACGAGTCCTCCAGGAGCATAGAGAGGACGATAAGGAGCGCCGGCCGAAGGTTAGAAGTGCGCACGCGCAGCTTTGAACCTAGCGAGCGCACGTGCGTGAGCAGCAGTGACCGGGAGCGAGCGCTGGGAAGACGACGCAGAGGAAGGAGAGGAACGCCGGGACGCTGAAGACAGGTAAGTATAACAGGATGAAGCAGACAGCAGCGGCGGCATGACAGACGGCAGCAGTGGCATGACAGTACCCCCGTCTTTACAACCCTCCCTCCTCTTTAGGCCGGAGGAAAACCTAGCTAAGATTCGAGGAGCCTGAATGTTCTCCCGAGGCTCCCACGATCTCTCCTCAGGGCCGAAACCCTTCCAGTCGACCAAAAACAAGGTTCTACCTTTAACTTTTTTCATAGCCAAAATGTCCCTAACCTCAAAAACTTTGTCTGTGGAAACAGGTGGAGGCAAAGAAGAGTTTGAGGTATGAAACTGATTAAACACTACAGGCTTAAGGAGAGATACATGAAAATAATTAGGAATATGAAGGGAGGAAGGTAACTTAAGTTTAAAACAGATGTTGTTAATACGTGCCAATATCTCAAAAGGACCAATGTAGCGGGGACCCAATTTATGCGAAGGGATTTTAAGGCGAATAAATCTAGAAGAAAGCCAGACCTTGTCCCCAGGATGGAATACAGGAGAATCAAGACGCCTTTTATCCGCATGCCTTTTCATCCTAAGTTGAGCTAGTTCAAGAGCGGATTTGGTCTCCTGCCAGACCCTGGAGAATTCTCTAGCCAGAAGATCTGCCACAGGCACAGTAGAGTCAGGAGGAACCGGTAGAGGAAGACCAGGATGTTGTCCATAGACGACAAAAAATGGAGTTTTGGTAGAGGCTTCGCTGGTATGATTATTATAAGCAAACTCGGCCCATGGAAGTAAGTCAGTCCAATCATTCTGATGAACGTTGGAGAAATGCCGGAGATAAGAAACCAGAATCTGATTAGTACGCTCCACTTGGCCATTGGACTGTGGGTGATAAGCCGAAGAGAAGTCAAGCGAGATGTTCAACGATTTACAGAGTGATCTCCAAAACCGGGTGGTGAACTGAACTCCTCGGTCAGAAACAATATGCTGTGGAAGACCATGAATACGAAAAATATGTTGTACAAAAATCTTCGCCAACTCAGGAGCTGAAGGTAGACCAGGAAGAGCAATGAAATGAGCCATTTTAGAAAAACGGTCCACGACCACGAGGATAACGGTGCAACCACAAGAACGAGGCAGGTCAGTTATGAAATCCATTGCAATATGTTGCCACAGAGTAGTAGGCACCGGAAGAGGATGTAGAAGGCCGGAAGGTAAGTGCCTAGGAACTTTATTCTTGGCACAGGACGGGCAGGAAACAATAAAATCTCGGACATCCTTCACAAGAGTTGGCCACCAGTAGTAGCGAGAAATTAAATCAAGTGTTTTCTTGAAACCGACATGACCTGCAAGCTTGGAAGCATGTCCCCAGAGTAAAACAGTTCTCTTCTTCCGTTCAGAAACAAAAGTCTTACCCGGAGGTAAAGAGGTCATAGAGACCGGAGCAAGTGTGATAACTCTGGAGGGATCAATGATGTGCGAAGACCTCTCCTCAGCATCTACCGATAAAAAGGACCTGGAAAGAGCATCGGCCTTGAAGTTTTTATCTCCAGGCAGGAAGCGAAGTTCGAAGTCAAATCGGGCGAAGAACAAGGCCCACCTGGCCTGCCGTGGATTCAGTCGGTGTGCAGAATGAATATACGCCAAATTTTTGTGGTCCGTATAGATGATAAAGGGATGTAAAGCTCCTTCCAACAAATACTTCCACTCTTCCAAAGACAATTTGATGGCCAAAAGTTCTTTGTCACCAATGGAGTAGTTTCTTTCAGAAGACGAAAATATTTTGGAAAAGAAGCCACAAGGCACAAGACGACCAGAGGGAGACCTCTGAGAAAGCACAGCTCCGGCTCCGATGGCAGAGGCATCAACTTCTAGGAAGAATGGTTTATTAGCTTCAGGGCGATGAAGTACAGAAGCGGTGGCGAATGCTTCTTTGAGAGACTGGAATGTCTTCTCAGCTTCTGCTGGCCAAACATGAGAGATGGCGCCCTTCTTAATCAGGGAGGAGATGGGAGCAGACAATGAAGAAAAGTGAGGAATAAACTGCCGATAATAATTTGCGAATCCCAGAAAACGCTGAATCGCCTTAACACCAAGCGGGCGAGGCCAGTTGAGCACGGCAGAAACTTTACCCGGATCCATACTCAGACCAGAATCAGAGATGATGAAACCCGAGAATGGCAGGGAGGACTGTTCAAAGGCACACTTCTCAAGTTTTGCATAAAGACGATTCTCTCTCAAACGAAGAAGAACTTGCCGCACATCTCTTCTATGAGAAAGCAGATACGGTGAAAACACAAGGATGTCTTCCAAATACACCACAACACAGGTGTAAAGTAGGACCCGAAAAACATCATTCACCTACTCTTGAAAAACTGCAGGGGCATTACATAAACCGAAGCGCATCACCAAATACTCATAATGACCGTCCCTGGTGTTAAACGCAGTCTTCCATTCGTCTCCTGCACGAATTCGGATCAAGTTATAAGCTCCCCTGAGATCCAGTTTAGTGAAGACTCATGCTCCTCGAAGACAATCAAAGAGTTCTGGGATGAGAGGAAGTGGATACTTGTTTTTAATGGTGATATTATTGAGGCCACGGTAATCAATGAAGGGACGAAGAGAACAATCCTTCTTCTTAATGAAGAAAAAAACAGCTCCTGCAGGAGACGAGGACTTCCGAATAAAACCTCTGGCCAGATTCTCTTGGACATACTCAGACATGGCTCGAGACTCGGAGGGAGACAGAGGGTAAATGCGACCTCTGGGAGGAGTAGAACCAGAAACTAAATCAATGGGGGAGCCAGAGAAGGTAAACTAGCAGGCTTGATGGGAAGTAGGCATCTATCTTGACAAAACTGTCCCCAGGATAGGACGTCTCCGGTACGCCAGTTCAGAGTAGGTTCATGATTCCTTAACCAGGGAAGACCCAAAAGAAAAGTATGAGACAAAGACGGTAAAACATAAAAAGCCAACTTCTCACGATGTAGAGCTCCAATTTGAATCTCAACTTCCTCGGTGACAGCAGTAACAGCCTCCCGCAAAGGCTGACCATCAACAGACGCTAATTGCCTAGGAACCTCCAAGGATCTGACAGGAATCCCAAGTCTCTCGACCAGCTCAAGTTGAACAAAATTCCCTGCCGCTCCAGAATCAACATAAGCCTCAAGCGAAAAACAAGTGGAACCCAAGTGCAAAATAACAGACAAAGTCAGAGGTGGAGAGGAATCATAGCTACCTAAGGAGGCCTCTCTTACCTGTCCTAGGCGGAGGCGTTTCCCGGCTTCAGAGGGCAGGAACGCAGAAGATGAGAGGTGCTGCCGCAATAGAAGCATAAACCTTGTGCGAGTCTCTCCTTTCGACATTGTTCGGCAGGCTTGAGGCGATCTACCTGCATGGGCTCAGGAGAAGAAGAAGAAACTGCAGTGGTTTGGGAAACGGAAGCTCCTCATATAACTGGGGATAGACGAGGAGACCTCCTCTCCCTGACAACCTCACGAGAACGCTCCTGAATGCGTAAGTCAATGCGAATCGCCAAAGAAATAAGGTCGTCCAAAGCAATAGGAGTATCACGTCCCGCCAGCTCATCCTTTATACGGGAAGACAGGCCTCGCCAAAATGCTCCTACCAATGCCTCATTGTTCCAACCTAAATCAGAAGACAAGGTCCGAAAATGGATGGCATATTGAGCAACAGATAGGGTACCCTGATAAAGGTTGAAAAGGGATTCCGTAGTGGAAACCAAACGACCGGGTTCATCAAACACCTTGCGGAAGGTATCCAAAAAAATATTGAGTTGAGACACTACCGGATCGTCTTGCTCCCAGAGAGGGTTCGCCCAGGCCAAAACCTCACCCTCCAAATGGGAGACCACAAAAGCTATTTTAGCTCGGTCTGTAGGGTATAGTAATGGGGACAACTCGAAATGTAGAAGACACTGATTGAGAAACTCGCGGCATAATTTTGGATCCGCACCATACCAAGGAGGTCTGGCTAAACGGGGCGAGGGATGTGGGGAGGAGGCCTGTATAGGAACAGGAACGGCATTTTGAAGGGAGGGAAGACGATTATCCACAGAGGCCATAAAAGTCAAAATATGGGACTGAGTGTCCCGCTGTTGAGCCAACTCCTGCTGTAGAGCCGCCAACTGAGAAGCGTTCCCAGGATCAGTAGACTGTAAAGCCACGAGACGAGACTCCACGTTTTTCAGGAAAGACATGATTCTGGTCTGATTCTCTCGTAAAAAAAGTAATTCCTTCTGGGTGGCAGAGACACCAGCGGGATCCATGGCCTTATGATACTGTGATGGTTGTAAAACAAGAAGTGGACCCTCTGGACCGAGACGATGAACCCCCCATGGGCAAGCTGACCAGATGGACCACCCTCTATACAGGGAGTGTTAGGGGCAGGCCCATGAGGGACTATTGCCACGGAAGCTGGAGGACCAGGACAAGAAAAAGACCAGGGACAGGCGGGAGGGATGTTGCACGGAATAAGAGGACAATGAAGAAAAAACGGAACAGGCAGATATGACGGGGAAAAAGGACTGAACGGGAACACTGAAGAGGCAGACAGAAACACTATAGGAACACTGGGACTGACGGGAAAAGGCAGGGGCAGCAGGACTGAGAAGGTATGGCCAAAGAATAGGAACTAACTAGATGCTGCAGCGGTACGAGAGTGGACGGGAATACTGCGGGAACTCAGGGGCAGCGGGGTACAGAGGGAACACGGGAACTGGCGAGGCACTGCAGAAAAAACAAAGACAAGCCGAAGTCAAAAGATACTTAGCACAGAAAGCTCAGGTGGCCTAGAGCACTAGAAAGCACAAGTGATCATAAGGCACTGAGGGACTGCAGGAAGCAGATTAAATACCTGATGCAGTACAGTACTTCCGGGTACGAGTCCTCCAGGAGCATAGAGAGGATGATAGGGAGCGCCGGCCGAAGGTTAGAAGTGCGCACGCACAGCTTTGAACCTAGCGTGCGCGCGTGCGCGAGCAGCAGTGACCGGGAGCGAGTGCTGGGAAGAAGACGCAGAGGAAGGAGAGGAACGCCGGTAAGTATGACAGGATGAAGCAGACGGCAGCGGCGGCATGACAAACGGCAGCGGCGGCATGACACAGTCCTTCTGGCAGATTTTAGAAGAACCATGTACTTCACCCATTAACCCCTGTACATGTCATCTGGTCCTACAATTGGGTCCACTGTACAATGCTTTCATGGAAAGGCTGTTGGCCAAAGGAGTGAACCAGAGGTGAAAGAAGTCAATGTTGTTGGGTCAAAATCAAGAAGATGGCATTGGTGCAAAATCAGCAAAGAATGGTCAAGAAACAGGCCGCGGTCAGAAGATAGGATTACAAACAAGCTAAGCAAGATCAGAGATTACAAGACTGGACCAGAGAATATAAATTGTTAATTGGCAGTGGGTGTCATAAGTCCAGGGATTTAAAGAATAACCAGCAACACCTGTTGTGAATTTACCTTTTGGCTCCCTCTAGTGGCTACTAGTGATTTTACTCTGGGTATGTCATTCATCCCTTGTATGCTCACCTGGGTCGTTAGGTCAGGGGTGTTGCTATATAAGCTCCCTGGACCTTCAGTTCAATGCCTGGCAACGTTGATATCAGAGCTAATCTGTAGTGCTCTTGTCTTCTGATCCTGGTTCCTGTTTGATTAAGCTAAGTCTGCTTTCTTGCTTTTTGCTATTTGTTTTGGTTTGCATTTTTGTCCAGCTTGTATATAATCTGTTTCCTGACCTTGCTGGAAGCTCTAGGGTGGCTGGTGTTCTCCCCCCGGGCCGTTAGACGGTTCGGGGGTTCTTGAATCTCCAGCGTGGATTTTGATAGGGTTTTTGTTGACCATATAAGTTATCTTACTACATTCTACTATTAGGAAAGTGGGCCTCTCTTTGCTAAAATCTAGTTCATCTCTGTGTTTGTCATTTCCTCTTACCTCACCGTTATTATTTGTGGGGGGCTACTATCCTACTTTTGGGGTCTATTCTCTGGAGGCAAGAGAGGTCTTTGTTTTCCTCTTCTAGGGGTAGTTAGTCCTCCGGCTGGCGCGAGACATTTAGCGATCAACGTAGGCATGTTCCCCGGCTACTGCTAGTGTTGGCGTTAGGAGTAGATATATGGTCAACCCAGTTACCACTGCCCTATGAGCTGGATTTTTGTACGTCGCAGACTTACTTGTTTCTCTGAGACCCTCGCCATTGGGGTCATAACAAACACCCAGGGATTATGTTAAGGAGCCATGAATTGACCTCACAGCTCTCTGACTGAGCAGCACCAAAAGTGCCAGGAATTAAATAGGACTGCTGTGCTGCTGCCGGCTTTTGCTCACCAGGTGAGGTGGATCTTTCAAGCCCCAATCTGGGTGCGTACATGAGCCACAGACACTAATGCAGTAACCAGGTAAGGCACACAACCAAGGACAAGAAGTACTGGACACCACAGACAGACAGGACACAGGAATCTAGGAGTCTTAAGAGCATGGCATATGTGTGTGTCTTGGTGGATGTTGTATAAGTCTAGGCAGCCAATCACATGGGAGCACGCCAGGCAACTTGCAAAGCCCGATGTGGAGCACAACAGAGTTCAGCTGACCGGAGTGAAAGTAACAGAGCCTGGACCCAAGACAGTAACACTGCCCCTCATCACGTGCAACAGAGGAGCGACTGAAGTGGAAACATGGGATGTTACTCTAATAAATACTGTCTTAAAATGTTGGTCACCTTCCTTAAAACACAGAGTCTACTAGTCATCAGTTCACTTGGTACTGTAAGTTCGTTTTATTTTCCAATTTGGTGTAGCCTGTTCAGCCCTAAATGGGCATTAACGGATTGCCCCAGTACTTTATGAAATGACAGCACTATCCTTATAATATAGGTAGTAGTAAACAAGTATTTTATGGAGACCTTATACAGTATATGCAGTATTTCTAGCCACAGACAAATGCCTTTTTCTATCCAGTACAAAACTCTATGTACTGCATTTAGTGAGATAAAATCCATACAGGACTTGAAGTCTCATAAGAACCTACTCTAAATCATGTTTGCTAATTCTAGCATACATATGGAAAGCATAAAAGGGGACATCCTGGATTCCTGAAAAATGTTAGCAAAATCCACCCTGGATCAACAAAGCCTTCTGAAAGCTTCCCAGAAAGCAGATCTTCAGGAAGGTTTCTTATAATATTATTTTTTATTTCTATTACTCCAAAACATTCAGCAGGACTTTATATTTCAGAGAGGCTTGGACAGACTATAGAGACATTACAGAAAAACACATAACTCAACAGATACCAAAAGTAGTGAAGGCCCTGCTCCCAATCTTACAATCTGTTGCATTTGTGATGGAGTCCTGGAGTGTATAAATGGCATAGAGGTGGCATGGCCTGAACAAAGGATGTGGATCCCGTTTTAAAAAAAAATCATTGACACACTTTGTGATTCACAGTTTGTATTTTCCCAGAGGAGCACGCCTAGAGGTTTGTAAGTATGCTCTAGATGACTTAACACTACACAGCCATGGTGGCATATGAAAAACCCTTGCAGAAATAATTGGAATGTTCCTCTCAAATGTGTTACCATTTCTTTTAGAGATATATGTCCCCTGCTTCCTTGAAGTGGTGGAAACAAATGATAAAAGTGTAGAACTAGGGAAGCAAACTGAATCTTTCTGCCAGAAAAGGAAAACCTAGCTACTAAGGTTTATGATAAAGAACCACATGCAGTTTGTAGCTACAACTTTGTAAATGACCACTATCGGTGGTTTTAGGCACCTTGCCTCAACCCCAGCCTAGTGGACTTACACGCTTCATTCTTGTAAGCTGACAGCTAAATGCTGAGTGTCTGCACCATATATCCTCCCAATTATCACCTCTCCCTTGGGCAGCAGTGATACGTACACACATTTCTGCTCACTCTTCCAGTCTGCTGTTGGCAGATGTCTCTACATTCACATAGCATTTGTCTGTAAACACATTTCAGGAGAAGCGTCTTTTTTTCTACGTTTTCGACAAAAAAAAAGTGGACTGTAAGATGAATAAACAAATCTGCCAGTTTGCTGGCATCCCGGATGTTCAACTTATGCTAAGAATTTGTCTTTTGTTCAATAAATTAATGTTCTTGGCACCTGAATCTCTATTTAAAGCTTTCTGCATTCCAACATATATTGGCCATAGAGGGAGAAATGCATAGCTTCTAAATATACTAGAGCATTTTAGCTATGTTATGTTTATTGAGGAGGCCGATTTTGTATAGAGTTTTATTGGCAATGTTCCATGGCAAAAAAGTATGTAATTTAACCATTTTTTCAAAAAGAAAACCATCCTGGAAGTAGCTATCATAGAAACCAATGCACAACCATTTAACGTTTTGGCGACGCACATGGTTACTGTACAGCGAAAATGTCGGATCACTAAGTGATGCAGCACGGGAGACGGCTGCCTTATAAAGTCAAGGACAACTAGTAAGATTAGACCTAGCTCTAAATACAACAGTTTCAGCTCTTTCAATCATGACAATGGCATTTAACAGGTTAAGAATAGAGGGACAGTAGTTTGTTTCAGACTACCATGGCACCCTCTTCTCATGATGTGATCACAGGGTGACCATGGCTTGTCATCAAAGCCATGGTCTTTCTCAAGGTCCCCGTATATATTCTATGTTACTAAGATGAAGTTCATGCCGTGGATTCAAGTCACTTATAGAGAGTGTCATAAGGGTTTTAATACCTAATCAGACCGCATATTGTTTAAATAAAGAAACCCTTAAAATATAACCTTTATTGTCAATAGTTAAAATTGTACATACAATCAAAATATCCCACCGAAAAATCAAAACTGTGTAAAACTAATTATATTAACTTTTATGGATAAAACAGTATCAAGGGGAAATAGTCTATTCCTAGTATCCCCTAGGATGACCGCTCCTGACCACAGGGGTTGCCATCCTAAATAAAGTCTGAAGTCATCTATCTCTAGAAATCCCTAGAAAAACAACAAAGAGGGATAAATCAGGGCTAACACAGTAGTAATGAGATTAGAAACAATGTATAATGGCAATTCATCCTCAGGGCATCCCTACATTGATCCACATAGATCTCCTGATGAACCAACATCTGCTGGCGAAACGCGTCGAGATACACTGGAAGAACATACATGTAGACTGATAAGTATCCTGGCCCATACTGATTATACTTGTTTTATTTATTATGAATACTGTGTTTTTCCACCAATTTTTATATTTGTGCTTGCTATAGCACTATGAATCATTTAGATCTATTGCTGTGAGTTTTATCTGAGTTTACGATAGTTTTTTTGCCTTAGGTCTAGCAGAAGATATGAGGACTGGCATATGAGTTTATTGGATATTTTGTGAGATGTCATATATAATGTATACATTTATACATTGAAATAAACTGAAAAAAATTAACTGGAGTACAAGTTGGTATGTATAAAAATAGGAGCATGTTCACACTGGCCATTAAACAGTCAAAACCTAAAACAGAAATAAAATAAACAAATACTCTGCTGTAAGTAAATAACATTGAGCACTTAGTAAATATCGTTTTTGATTACAAGAAAGCGTTAAAGCCATCCCACTAGCGTTAAGGTGTAGCCAAATTTGGGATGGTCCTAACCACTAATATTAAAACCTTACCCTGCTTTTACATTTTTTTAAATTAAAAATGGTGCTTACTAAATACCCAATTCTATTTATATGCATTATTGCTTTTACTTATATTACAGCAGGGTATGTTAGGTGTCGAGTTCCCACCTATGCACAGGGGGAATCTCAAACCATCTCCGCTGTGGTCTCCCATTCTTCTCCAGCTGCAGTGGAGTCTGCTCAGCGGAGACATCAGTCCCAGCATCTAGCTCAGGTTGATACTGGACAACTAGTTACTACTGCCCTTCCAGGCTCTGTTCTTGTAGCCAGCAATGTTCAGCAGCAAGCAGGTCTTTCTGGGACTAAGTCCTGCTTTTCAAATACTGAGCATGCCCATGGGACGACCTCCCATTGGAGGTCGGGAGTCACATGCTCAGGTCCTGTTGCGGCTCCAATAGGTCCATCTGGAAGGTCTTGTAGCACTGCTGCTATAAAAGGTTCGCATCGCTGCTTGGCCATGCGCTAGTGTACACTTGTAAACATGTGTGTGTCATTCATTAATCATCCCCTCCCTTGTGTATGACTGCTCGCGTAAGGTGGATGATTGCTATCTAGCGCCCGACTTGCTATCAGCACGTGACACAGAAAACAGCGTCCTATTGCAATGACCGCCAGTGTGGCGCCATGCGCTTTCACAGTGCTTTCCTTACCCAAGCCTGTGTGGTTAGTGGCATCCGCCAGAGCGGCCCCGCATGCACTCTCGTGCATCTAAATAATTATTATTATTTTATTCTCTCTGACACTCCAGTTGCGGTGTCGAGCACAAGAGGTCTAGTTGAACTTTAATCCAGAGTCTTGGGATTGAGGTCTGTGACTCCTTGCTTGCGCTCTTGGTGCGGTACCGCGGCCCTGTGACGCAACAGGGTTTGCTTTCTTCATACACGGTGAAGTTAACCCGTGTGTGAATCCATTTTGTACTGCCATATAGTCCGTCATTACTCAGCAGCAGGTTCCATCTCTGCACGGTGGACCCCGGGCTGCGAACGCACCTTATTCTATCTATCTAATTATTTGGTGCGTTCTGCTAGCCCCAACAGGGTATTTGTTTATTTTAATTCTGTATAGGGTTTTTTCTATTTATACATTGAAGCATTTATTATGTTGCTGTCCTGCTAACTACAGACGAACCGTTCACCTTTCAGTTCAGTTTGGCAAACGTCCCGATGTTCACCGAACATGTTTGCCGAACGCTTCGTCAAACATTCCCGTACTCCATTAAATTCAATGGGAGAAAAACCAAAAAGGAATAAACAACACCTTAAGTGGGTCCAAAAAGCTGCCAAAGCAGATCAAATTAGTGGCAGATACCAAGAAAAGTGGCATAAATAGCGCTATAACTATATAATTTTTTACAAAAATTACGTGAGTTTTCATGCATTTTTGATGAACAGCCAGTCAAAACTGACAGCTGGGGTTTGCATCCCTCAGCTGTCAGTGTTAGCAAGGCTGGTTTTCAAGAATAAAGGGGTCCCCACACTGTTTCTTTAATTATTTAAATAAATAATTAAAAAAACAGCATGTGGTCCCTCCCCCTATTTTTGACAACCAGCCAAGCTAAACCCGACAGCAGCGGGTAGTATTTTAAGGTTGGTAAGGGGCCCTGGATATTGGCCCCCCAGCCTGAAAATAGTTGCCCGCAGCCAACCAGAAATGGTGCATCTATTGGATGCACCAATTCTGGTGCTTTTCAATGCTCTTCCCACTTGCCCTGTGGTGGTGGAAAGTGTGGTTCAGAATTGTGGGGTTGATGTCACCTTTTTATTGTTCGGTGACATCAAGCCCACAGGTTAGTAATGGAGAGGCCTCTATAAGATGCCTATCCATTACTAATTCTATAGCTATATTGTAAATAAACACACACCCAGAATAAAGTCCCTGTGTCCAAACATGTGTCTACACATACTGTATATATATATATATATATATATATATATATATATATATATATATATATATATATATTAATATACAAAAAGAGTGTGAATCACCCCCCTGTTCCCAAAAAATGCATAGTGAAATAAAAAAAAAAAGAAATATTAAAAGAATATCTTACTTGATATAGCTATGTGTGAAAAATTGTAATGCAGAAACAATGTTTTTGGCCAGGTCACAGGGACTATAGAGGATGTACAACATTATTCACTGTAATTAATGCTGTACACCCTCTGTGCATTTCATAAAAGGGTTGCAGAAGCAGCGGGCCACCTTTGTGGGTGGGAGTCCTAGGCATTTGCCTTGTTTGCCTACCCCTAACACCTGATTGAGGATCCTAGGAGTCATACAGCAGTACTTTCCATCAAAACAAATTTGTCAGCACAAAGTGACTGTTCAAACCAAACACAGGTGCTCGGGGCACCCTTGGTTTTGCCTAAAGTTTCAGTGCACTTACTTTCTTAATATCTATTCCAGCTCCCCCTTCCTCTTTTGACAGTTTTTGCTGCATAAAAGGTCGGAGAATTGTTGGAGAAAAGTTGGAGGCCGGAGAAAAGTTGTTGGAGGCTGGAGAAAAGTGCGAGGAATAGAAATTACAAGTCTTATTATAGTTTAGAAATCTATAATTCATCCATTATGTTTTACATCCAACAATTGTTTATAATTTCTTGTCCAAAAAGATCATAAACAAAGGGACCGAATTGCAGGCAGCTCAATGAGGTGTTCAGGCAGGAGAAAAATGAGGTTAGAAATAATAGAGTGACAGTTGTGTGCATTATTGATTTTAGAACCCATGTTTTCTTTTAACATTTGTCTTTTGGGAATCTGAGAACATCTTATCAGAACCAATTAGCCTATGGTTGGGTTAATGGATTAGTGGCTTCTCCATCTTCAATTCCACTCAGAAACTATTTTGTCCAATTAAAAAAATGATGAAGTACAATAAAGTCAACTGATAAAAGTATCGAGAACTTCTCAAATGAATCATCATAAACAAACCGAAGCTCAGATTTGGCAGAGAGGTTGTAAGTAAATGTCATTTTGCAGTTTCTCTACTGATGGAAGCAGTATAATTCATAATGCCATAGTTGTCATATGCTAGAACACATTTTCTAACTATTTTTTTTTTTTTTTAATTTTCAATGGATGGATTGAATTCATTATGAATTTGAATAAAGGCATTATAAGCATAAAGAGGAAAAAATCTGCCAAAATTAGAAGTTTGCAGATTAGCTTGAATTTGAATGGGAAATTTAATTTGCATTAAATTTATTTGATATTAATCAAATGTCCCTCTCCGTAGACCTCACCTGTCTGTGTATGCAACCCATATAGGAGTATGATAGGGATGATAGGAGTATTCATCAGCTGGTGCCTGCACTATAAATAAATAAATGTAAAAACTTACGTGGGGTCTGTTCAATTTTTGATAACCATAATGACAAAACTAACAGATGCGGGCTGCAACCCTCAGCTGTCAGTTTTATCATGACTGGTTATCAAGAATGAATAATTTAAAAAAACGATAGGGGTTCCCCACATTTTTGATAACCAACAAAACCATAGCAGACAGCTGGGGGCTGGTATTCTCAAGCTGGTCAGGGACTATGGATATTGGCCCCCCTGCCTAAAAATAGTAGCCCACAGCAGCCCCAGAAAAAGTGCATCTATTAGATGTGCCAATTCCTTTACTGTGCCCGCCTCTTCCACTTGCCCTGTGGCAGTGGCAAGTATGGTTAATATTTTTGAGGTTGATGTCACCTTTGTATTGTCAGGTTACATCAAGCCCACAGGTTAGTAATGGAGAGTCGTCTAAAAGACTCCATAGTAAGTTTTGAATTGAACACAAAGCCAGAATAAAGTTCTTTAATTGAAATAAATGGCCCAGACTCCTTATATTTGAAATAAAAATAAAAAAGTATACTGTCCTTACACCAATTCCATTGAAGCCATTGTCACCTGTAAAAAAAAAAATAAACAAAAAAATTACTCACCTTAAGCCTAATCCACCAATTCCCATATCCGCTGTAAACTAAACAACCATATCCCTCACTTTTCCAAAGTGCAGCTAAACAATAATATAATGTCCAACGACAATTCGGATGATACCTGTCATCCACCTTACACTGACTGGAGCATCACTGAGCTCCTGTAAGAAAGTCCACTGCAGTTCACAGTTGAACCCTGGTGACCTCACTTATGGCACTACCCTGTGAGAGCTTATTCACAGAGAGAGCGGTGCCATAAGTGAGGTCACCAGGGTTCATCTATGTACTCCGGTGAACTTTCTCAGCACTACACAATGACAGGATCATATCCCTCCTGTCAGTGTAAGACGGATAACGGGGAGAGCGATTACTGATGTGATTGCTCTCCAAATCATCTGGATCATCATAGGATGGAATGAAATTTGTCATCACAGTAGTGTCCAAAGTTTAGTGGCTTTCTCTACCTTCATTGCTATGTTGTAGCATTATCTCATTATCCTTATTCACCCATAAATGACTGCTGCATTCCCTGCCTCTGATTTATACCAATTTTAGTAGTCAGTTTACCCTTTTTTCAGTAATGTGTAAAAAGGGTAAACTGAATTTTCAATGATACATGCTAAATCACCAGGTCTATTGTATTTCCCAAAATTCCACACAAATAAATGTATTCATCTTTATGGATACCGTGCTTGGAGACCTAGAGGAATATTTTAGATTTTTGGGTTCATCCTAAGATGAATCTTTTTACCAAATTAGATGAATAAAACTTGAAACAAATTTCTGGAAATTCCCTGATCTCCATATGTAACACTTATTTCAGGGTCCTATTTTTTTTTTTTTTACAATCTGTGTTATATTAAAAAGTAAATAATATAGATTTTTATATATACTATTTAGACAAGAATATGTTGCTCAAAGTCACATTCTCTTTACTAGATCTCTATAATATCAAATAATTGTAGTACTTTACAACTTTGCTAAATTATTTTGGTAGTGTATACTACGTTATATGGGTTTTCTATGTCATCTAGCATGCTAAGTGAGTTCTACCGAAAGCAGCTTCCTTTACCATCTGAGGACATGACTATAACATTGTACTCGGTGCTGAACGCCTCTGACATAGGCATAATTGTTATAGTTTGTACCTTCTGTTGCAGCTGTTGGTCAGGTTATTGCACATAGCAAACGTGACAGCTATTAGCCAAACAAACGCGAAGGTCTGACCTGACTGGAATGCAAATGGTAACACCAGCTGCCATTTCAAAGGTTATGGAAATGTCTAACACTCCACCAATACTGATACATGTGTCAAGAGAGTATGAAAATTTGCCAGAGTGGTATTACTTTGAGTTGCAAGAATATAAGTATACAGTTATTATATTCACCTGTACATCCTAACCAAATACTGGAAAAATTATTGCTTTTACTATCTATTTAAAGTGGGGAAAATAAGTATTTGATACACTGCCAATTTTGCAAGTTTTCCCACCTGCAAAGCGTGGAGAAGTCTGTAATTTTTTATAGTAGGTACACTTCAACTGTGAGAGACACAATCTAAAAGTGAATACCAGAAAGTCACTTTGTATAATTTTTAAATTATTAAATTACATTTTATTTCCCCACTGTATGCACGGTATGAATCTATCTAACAAACAACAAAAAGGGAAAAACTCGATGGGTGATTAAATTTGGCCTGTGAGGGGAGCGTTGTCACGCTTCAACCTGATGCAAGATAGCGCATGGCAAGTTAGAAGGGGTAGGAAGCTCTGCCACTAGGGAAGGATACATGGACGCATCCCTGATTCTTGCCCTGCACCACCCTCAGCTTCCTAGTATCCCTAGATGGGTTCTTTCACCCCATTCCTGTCTCTATCTTACCCTAAATACTACCCTGACCAGTGAGTAGAACAGCAGGAAGGCTAGTCCTGCTCTACTGTAAAGACACAGAGGGAAAACAGACAGGAATAAAGGAAAATCGCAATTATACAAAAACATTCTCAAACAATTGAGTGGGAAATAGGGAAGCAGAGGGTGAGGCAAACCGAATGAGAAACACACACAAAAAGCAATTACATATTGATCTCTCCTGAAACAACTCAAAACACCTGCTCCTTTCTCAGCTAACCCCTCCAGCTCCAAACCAGGTAGTTGCAAGCTATCACTGGCAACAACCGAAGTTTAAAGGAGAGTATTTAAACCAGAGGTAAGTGATGAACTCAGAACAGCTTTGATAACTCAGGATAGGGAGCTGTTATGATCCTTAGTGGCTGAGGATCACAGAACTGACTAGCTAAGTAACTGAACATAGGACGAGCTCTAGGGAGGTGGTAACTGGACTGACCGCACTCCTGATCCTAACCGCACACACTAAAGGTAGCCGGTGAATGTGCCTAAATTCCTAGATGTCTCGACGCAGCCTGAGAAATTAGCTAACCCTAGAGAGAAAGCAAAGACCTCACTTGCCTCAGAGAAATAACCCCAAAGATATAGAAAGCCCCCAACAAATAATAACGGTGAGGTAAGGGGAAAATACAAATGTAGAAATGAAACAGATTCAGCAAATGAGGCCCGCTAATCACTAGATAGCAGAAGATAGATAGGAAACTGTGCGGTCAGTAGAAAACCCTATACAAAATATCCACGCTGAGAATTCAAGAACCCCCACACCAACTAACGGTGTGAGGGGAGAAACTCAGCCCCCTATAGCTACCAGCAAGCGAGGAAATCACATACTAGCAAGCTGGACAAAAACTCATAATCAACCAAGAAACATATAGAACACTGATGAGCAAAAAATGAACAAACAGAAACTTAGCTTCTCTTGAAGAGACTGATAACGAATGTAGTCAGGAGAGATCAAAATAGCACTGAATACATCGACAGCAGGCAACAACTGAAAGTCCAGGTGAGCTAAATAGGAAACCAACTAGCAGATAACGAGACAGCTGATCCCAGCCACAGACCCGCAGAATGACAAAAAGAGCCACCAGAGGGAGCCCAAAGATAGCACTCACACAGTACCACTTGTGACCACAAGAGGGAGCCCAAAAACAGAGTTCACAACAGGGAGCTCCAGGAGACAAACAGGATTGTCACAGTCTTCTGGCCCACTCTGCTGTGGCATCCCCATGACACACTGTCTGGCGGAGCTGTGTCACAGAGAGGCAAGTGGTGAGGAGAAGAAGGCTCAGAAGCTCAAAAATGAGATCCCCACACTGATCGGAGTGAGATCTTTACTAACTACAGTAGTGAGTGACATTTGCATCAGTTGGTGAAAATGCTGGGGAACTTTCATTTGCGCCTCTGTGTCTAGTGAATGAAATGCCACTTGGTGCCAAAATTGGAAATCTTAAGAGGGACCAGAGAAAAACTCCCTTTTTCACTGTTGGTCCCCCACAATCATAATCGTGGGTGTCAATTGTTCCATGGTATCCTAACTTCACCTGATGACCCCATGGTACTGTGGCCTGTAAGATCCTGCTATAAGCAAGGTCTAACAGGCTGAGTCAGTAACTCACTGACAGGTCTCAGACTCTGTACTGCAGTGCATGAGACCAGGGTTTAAAGGGAAAAATATTAATGTCCAACAGTGGGACTAAGTGAAAAAAGTAGACTAAAATACATAAAAAAACTGCACAGAAATCATGAAAACCATTTTGTCTCTAAAAACAACAGCATTTGTGATAAAACAAAAATAAACAAAAAAAACCAGCACACATAGAAAATTTTTTATTGATGTGTCTGGAAGGGACCGATCTATAAAGCTGTCAATTTATTTATTCCTTAGAACAAACACAGTAAAATAAAATTAAAAAAACAATTCAAAACTGTTTATTTTTCTTCATACTGATACAGAAAAAATAGCGATCAAAAAATCGTATGTAAAAAATATGGTACAAATAAAAACGCGAAACTGTCCTCCAAAAACAAACCCTAATATGGCTCATTCGGTAAAAAAGTAAAAAAGTTACAGCTCACAGAATATGGCAATGCAAAAAGAAATTCATTCTTGTAAATATTATTTTTAGTCTGCAAAAGTAGCAAAGCATAAAAACTATATTAATATATATATATATATATATATATATATATATATATATATATATATATATATATATATATATAAATAATCTAATATACAGTTGTGCTGTAAAGTTTACATACCCCAGAATTTTTGCTTTCTTGGCCTTTTTTCTGAGAACATGAATGTTAACACCAAAACTTTTTCTCCACTCATGGATAGTTTTTGGGTGAAGTCATTAGTTGTCAAACTACTGTGTTTTCTCTTTGACCCACTCTGGGGAGATCTCAAGAGTGTAGTTCATGCTAGACAGCCCAGGAATTTACAGGAACTGGAGGCATTTTGCCAAGAAGAGTACCATCTGAGAAAATAAAGAACCTCATTCACAACTGCCACAAAAGACTTCAAGCTGTCATTGATGTTAGAGGGGGCAATACACTGAATTAAGAAATGGGGTATGTGAACTTTTGATCAGGGTCATTTCGATGTTTTGGGTTGTCATTATGATTTAAAAAGAGAAAACACAGTAGTTTGACAATAAATGGCTTCACCCAACCACTAACCATGAGTCGAGAAAGTGTTTTGGTGTTATCATTCATATTCTCTGAAAAAGGCCAAGAAAGCAAAAATTCTGGGGTATGTAAACTTTACAGTACAACTGTATATATAACTGTACGCTGTAATCGCACGGGTCCAACAAGTAAATCGGTCTTATCACTTTTACCCCACGATGAACAGTGCAAAAAAAATATAAAACCATAACTGAATTGCTGGTTTTTGTTAATTCTGTGTCTGAATAATCGGAATTGAAAGCAATCAAAAAATGTTATGTGCACTTTTTTTAATAAAAAAGCTGTGAGATAGCAGCAAACCATAAAAAAAGATATAGATGTAATATTGCTGTAATTGCACTAATCCAAAGAAAAAAAGTAGTTTCATCAAAAATATGGCACTTGCGCAATTGAATTGAATTGCGCAAAAATAAAAATAAGAACTATTCTTGTACTGCTGTCTGTTTGTTCAGTCTACCTCTCAAAAATCAGAATAAGAATCGGTTCACATTTATCCTGTGCTCTCTGCTGAGCGGTTTCCATGTAAACCTCAAAAAATGAAATTCAGACAAAATCCCGGATGGAACCACTCTCTATAATGAAGCTCATAGAGTCCCTATTGTCTCCGTCTGTTCTCTGTTCAGGCAGTGTCCCATCATTTTAGACATCTGTTTAGCACACAAGTGTAGACCACCACAGATCTGTACACCCCTAAAAATATAGATACCCCAGGAGCAGATGCCAAATAGCGTCCAAAGTGTCCCCATCTGAGTCATTAAAATGAGTGTACCCATTGGGGGTTTCGACTGAATCACATTTTTGTCGGATTTGCACGGAAACCCAGAAGTAAGTGCTCAGCGGAGAACATGAGAATGTGGCCCCTACCTTATACTGGAAAGTGCCAAAAATGTTATGTACCCCAAAATGTTATTAATTAGACTCCAATTTATCAGCACAAAACCAGCCTCCACTCAGGTCTGTCATCTGTCATTGAAAATATAGGGGGTTCCTATGTTACTGGTAACAGAGGTGTCAAACTCAAGACAAGAAGGCCAAATTTGGCTGGCCACATCATCTATGTTGTCTGAGAGGTCAGCACACAGAAGGACTGGCTCTCACCTTCCCCAAGAGAAGAGATGGACTGAGCAGTATAGACGTGTTCACCAGAGCTCATAATTTAAGTTGACACCTGGCCCCTGTGCTAGCATCATTTCCTCTGTTAAGTACTGGTTGCATTCCATGTCGACACAGCTAGCATTCAGTAGAGGAGGTGGAGCCAGCACAGGAAGTTGGTGCTTCCTTGGAATCTGAGTGAATGATGTCAGTGCTTAGTAGAGGGTGCGGTGCCAGCAAAAGGAGCAGGTGCCATATTTGAAACTGAGTGAACGCATGTTGCCAGCAAAATAAAGTGAATGAAGTCAGCCAGCACTTTTGTAACTGTTCCATCTATAATTCACATCAGACGATGCCATCTTGGAACCTGAGGACTGGCACAGCTCTCTATTAGCCCTATTACTCAGGGACAGCTCTTTTAGCCATACTATTCAAGAACAGCTTTCTTAGCTCTACTACTCAAGAACAGCTCTCTTAGCCCTATTACCCAGGAACAGCTGTTTTAGCCCTACTATCCAGTAACAGCTCTCTTAGCCCTACCCAGGGACAGATCTCTTAGCCCTCCTACCCAGGGAGAGCGCTCTTAGCCCTACTATCCAAGCACAGTGCTTTTATCCCTATTTCCCTGGGTTAGCTCTTTTAGCCCTAGTACATAGGTACAGCTCTCTTAGCCCTACTACCCAAGGGACAGCTCTCTTAGGCCTACTACCCAGGGACAACTCTTTTAGCCCTACTATTCAAGAACAGCTCTCTTAGCTCTACTATTCAATAACAGCTCTCTTAACACTACTACCCAGGAACAGCTCTTTTAGTCCTACTAACCAGGGACAGCTCTGTTAGCCTTACCCAGGGACAGATCTCTTAGCCCTCCTACCCCAGGGACAATTGTCCTATAGCCCTACTATCGGGGCACAGATTTCTTAGCCCTACCGCTCAGGGACAGCTGTCTTATAGCCCTACTACTAAGAGACAGTGCTCTTTTCCTTTCTAACCAGGGCGAGTGCCCTTAATCCAACTTCCCTGGGACAGCTCTCCTGACCCTACTACCAAGGCCAGCTCTTTTAGTTTTACTACAAAAAAAATCTCTTTTAACCCCTAACCAGTCCATGCATTGCAGTCTGTACTTGTACCATGTTGCACGCACACCTGAATGAAGCCTTAAAAATGTGACTTTTTGACAGCAATCATAATGCTGATGAGGCCCTCAGTGAAAATTAGTTTGACACAGGAAATTTGTCATGGGCACGAGCCCTTAGACTCTGAAGACTTGTGCCGATGACCGTATTTTCGGTTCGAGTGCTGTCCATTAATTAAAGAAAATACGATCGCACTCGGACCAATGTTATTCAAAGGGGCAGTGCAGATCTTTTTTTCACTGAACAAATCTGGGTGCGAAAAAAAATTGCACCATGCACGATTTTCCCTCATAAATCAGATGAGACCTACCAATTCAAGTGTATCAGTCCGAGAATGCCACTATATAGTATCTGTTTTTTATGGATACATTGCAATTCTGAAACAAAGTAGCTGCTGGCTTTCAGTCAAGCCGGCATGCCCAAAGCAATTGCAGTGACTGCTCACAGCACTGTAACCACACCCCGGCACTGACTGAACGCTGGCTCTGCAGTGCATCACTGCAGTATAGTATAAATACTTTCCATATGTTACTTACTTTTGGAGCTTGCTCACACTGAGTTTATCTTTTTTTTTTTTTAAAGATTTCGGACCAGAAAAATGTCAACTCTCCAATAAAAACTCATGGTTTTTGAGCTCATCATTGTTTTAAGAGAGTTTCTGCTCTAAAAACTCAGCAAAAAACCTAACCCTTAAGTCTCCACATATCCGTGTTTGCAGTATGTGTGACATCCATTTTTTTCACGGATGATGCACTGATGACACACTGGTGACACTGATCCATACTATGGATGACACTCTGATGGCAACCCGATGACACACTGATGGAACTATGATCCAAAATACTGATGACACACGGATGACAATTTGATGCTATGCTGATGACAAACTGATGACACACTGATGGCACATCGATGACACACTGATGACAATGTGATGACAAACTAATAGCACACTGGTGATACACTGATAACACATTGATGACACTCTGATCCAAAATACTGGTGACACCGTTACTGTTTTTTTTGGAACCCGTTTTATAATTGCAAGAGTGCTTGTTTTTACTAACACTATCCAACAATTCCAATTTATGAAAGAAAGGAAAAATCATTTTTGGACATAGATAATTTTTTTCTGCTCTTCTAGTAAAAGGGTTTTTCTTTAATTGTAAATTGACATAGCCATTTTGGGCCATGTTTTTTGAAGAACAAGAACCTGGGATTGTGTGGTAGCTTGTACTATATACTGAAATACTTCAGTATTACAGTTTATTCTTCAAAAACTGATCTCATATGGAGCCCAGCCTGTGACTGGGCTTCACACTCAGGAACACCAAGATGACAGCAACAGGTCCTACAGCAGGTGTTATGGTGAACCTTGAGGACCCAGCGTTATGAAGGGAGGGTAGAAGGGTGGAAAGATAGACACTCCATTGGAATTACGCCACTTAAAGTGAACCTGTTTGTCACCTGCCTGAACCCTTCTGTCCCCTTGTAAATTATGGCCAGCACCTGTAAGTCCTTACATGTAGCATTTTAGAATGCGGTATATAAGTCCCCAATAGGGTTGAGCGAAACGGGTCGACTATTTTCAGAAGTCGCCGACTTTTGGCAAAGTCGGGTTTCATGAAACCCGACCCGACCCCTGTGTGGGGTCGGCCATGAGGTCGGTGATCTTCTGAATCTGGAATCGGAATTCCGATACCGATTCCCGATATGTTTAAGATATCGGGAATTGGTATCGGAATTCAGATTTAAGTGTAAAATAAAGAATTAAAATAAAAAATATCGCTATACTTACCCTCTGATGCGCCCTGGTACTAACCGGGAACCTTCCTTCCTTAGAATCAGCCTTCCAGGGCCTTGCGGTGACGTCACGGTGACGTCGCGGCTTGTGATTGGTCGGGCGGCCCCCATGTGACCGCTCGTGCGACCAATCACAAGCCGCGACGTCTCCGTGACGTCACCGAAGGTCCTGGAAGGGCTGATTCTTAGGAAGGAAGGCTGCCGGAAAGAAGCAGGGCATGTACGAGGGTGAGTATATAGCTAATAGGAATATACTCACCCTCGGCTTCTTTCTGGCAGCCTTCCTTCCTAAGAATCAGCCCTTCCAGGAACTTCGGTGACGTCACGGAGACGTCGCGGCTTGTGATTAGTCGCGCGAGCGGTCACATGGGGGCCGCCCGACCAATCACAAGCCGCGACGTCACCGTGACGTCACCGCAAGGCCCTGGAAGGCTGATTTTAAGGAAGGAAGGTTCCCGGTTAGTACCAGGGCGCATCAGAGGGTAAGTATAGCGATATTTTTTATTTTAATTCTTTATTTTACACTTAAATATGGATCCCAGGGCCTGAAGGACAGTTTCCGCTCCTTCAGACCCTGGGAACCATTGGAAACCCAATGCACTGCATTGGGTTTCGAGTTTCGGCCAACCCCGAGCCTGACTTTTTTATAGGATCGGCCGATTTCACTCGACCCGACTTTTGAAAAAGTCGGGTTTCGTGAAACCCGACCCGATCCTATAAAAGTAAAGGTCGCTCAACCCTAGACTCCCCAATGCTCGCTGCATAGCACAGGTAAAAAAATGACTTTTTTTATACTCACATATGGGGCGGCCCAGTTCGATGGGGAGGCTGGTCTTGATCCAATGTCTCCTCTCTTCTTACGTTCACCGTCCTCCTTCATGCTTTGTGTAGATGCTTCCTATGTCATTCGCACATTGTCTCCATTGCACTTCTGCACAGGCGCACTTCTCTCTGCCTTAAGCACCTTAATGAATCACCCCATCCATGTTCTCTCTATGACAATACTACCTGTTTTGTAGTATTCTATCTTTCAACAATTATCCATAACATTGTGTAAATTAAGATCTGTATGATATTGCCACACAATGTCCTTATGAAAAGTTTGATGTGGACAAGTATCTAGCAACAATGCTGGTGACCCTGCATGGTTCCCCTTTCCCCTCCATGCAGGGAAGCCGACACAGTCACCGACCCGACCACTCGGTGACCTACATGTCTACGGCTTCCCAGCGGCATGATTACTGCATGCACTCTTCTGTTCTTAAAGGGGCAGCACTCGTAAATGCCCCTAGCCATTAGCTGGGAAGCATTATGTATAAAATGCATGCTTCAGCAACCCCTGTATTTCGTTGTGCAGTGTGTGTGTGCAACTGAATGTTGCCAGATCCCCTGTCCTAGTATTCTGTGCAGTTGAATCTGAACCTGAACTCCTGATACTTGTGTGGCCAGAGCCCGAACCTGAAACCACATCTGGTGGTGCCTAAACTCAAAAACCACACCTGGTGGACCTTTGAGTCTAAAACCACACCCGATGGTCCCTGTAGCCTGAAGCAACAATGACAGTACCTGAACCCTGATGTGGCATGGGCGGTATCTGAACCTGTAACCATTACGGTGTTATTTGAACCTGCACCAGTGTAAGTGCTAGATAGTGTTTCAGAGTCTGTACTGTCGGAGCCTTTTCCAGTATCCGAATCCAGCTCAGTATCGGTTCTGAATCCAGAACATGTGTAGTCTAAACAGAGTCCATACCCTCTATTGCCAGTTAATTCAAGATTAGCCTGGGCGAGGCTGACCCTTGGGGTCAACAGCTGCAGTACGAGGGACTGCCTAGCAGTGGTACCTGGCTCTTACCTGCAGCTCAAACCTAACTCCACCATCAGGAGCTCCAGTGAAAACTAGATAGTTGCTTAGCCATTCCCCTCCTAGGTAAGCCGGCCCCGTGGCACAGTGGGTATACCAACCACACACGCTATATGCATGCATGCCAAAGATGTTTTGTCACAGGCGTATATAAAATGAAATGTTGCAAGTTTTGGGGTCATTTCCTTAATCAATAATATTTCAATGCAGGAAAAATTAATAAATTAAGGTTTAGCTTATTTTTAAACACTTTGAGGGACATTTATTGTAATTAGTTTCAGTGACATGTATTTGTAGAAATTGTCTCATGTTTGGGAATAAGGCAGTATAATAGCAGATTTATTTATTTCTATACTTCTGTATGTGACATGTAATGTTATGGGATTCATTTAGAAGATAATTAATGGAATATAGGATCATCATGCTGTTTTCTTGACCTCCATAATAGCTGAGAGACAGTGGAATAGACAAGTGTGCCGAAAAGGAGGGAGGGCGCTGGCAAAAAAATGGAGCCAGGCACTTAGTGACAACTTGTCCATCCGATTGTCTGTAATTAATAGCAATATGTAGATGATGCTGTTACATTTCCCGTGAGTCCAGCTGCACAGGCGCTACAGCACATGAAAAAAAAAACCAAGATGCTAATTATGTTTTCTGCATATTAACTACTTTGCTTACACCCACCGAGCACAGAGATAGGGAAGTTTTGTGCTTTTTTTCTGTTCTGTACACTCTCAGGAATACACAAAACATCAATTCTCCGATTCCCCAAATATATGTCAGATGTATTCTCCTCTTAGTTTGAATCAAACCCCCCATCTCATTTTTCTAGTATAGAATGTGTTAATTAACGTCGGTGGAAAAAGCCAATTTGGTAAACAATCCGTTTTTGAAAGTCTGAATTTTAAAATTAATATTTACATTTTTATTTTGAAAAGTAGAATTTGATAAATATTTAAAATCTAAGTGCAACTTGATTCTTTGTGATAGCTCAACTTTACGCGCTTTGGGCTGGCAGTGGAACAGTCGCGCTCTTCTTCAATAATAAGATATTGAACAGACGATCCAGCCAATGTCTATACTTTTCTCTTCTGCCAAAACCAGCTCCTTGGTGAGTTGAATTTGAGCTTTTCCATTGCAGCATCCTCAAAAAAGAAAAAAAAAATTGTCTCAACTGAGCCTCACAAGCTTGGCTAAACTTCACGAGCTTCTAGCAATATTGGTTTTTCTGCTATTTCTATTGTTGGTGTAAACACTGACGGAACAGAAGGCGCTGAAATGACTATGCTTGCAGTTAGCTGTGTCTTGCAAACAACTTTCTTATAGAATTATTGTGGCTTCTCTCCATGAGAACAGCTGCAGACCTGGAACAATGAAACGGGGGTCTATAGGGGAGAAAACATATCCTTGGTTAAGGAGTGTGGATGTAATGATGCAACCCAAACCTGTTGTGTTACAAAAGGGCGGTAAAATAGGAAAAAAAAATATATATAAAAGTAGCAATCTTCTTGCCGTTAGTCTACATTTATCGCATTTACTTTGTAAAATTCATAATCCAAAGTAATTACAGTCTTTCACAATTGACACTCCCCTAATTCATGTTGACATTTTAACCAAGTGTTGAAAAGCATCAATTTGGATGGTGCAATGAATCTTTTTCACTGTCTAATATTTTTCTGTTAAAGATAAGGAGTCGGACAGAAAAAGGATATTCTTTAAATCAGGGTTTTGTGTTGACTGCATTTAGTAAACATTTTTTGGCAAACAAAAAGTTTAAATGCTAAACATTTCAACATCGAAAGATTTTCAATAATTTTTTGTCAATTTTATCACAAACTGTATTAAGAATAAAAAATATAGCAATTTTCATACTGGCCACTGGGGCTATTTTTGACTCATACTTCCTGTTCTTTATCGAAGACTTTTCAGACGTTTCTTTATCATCAGAGGCAAGACTACAATGACAAGAAACACATTTAACTTGAAGGAGAAGTGGATACAAAACTGTGCTGCCAATGATTCAAAGTACGATGATAGACAGAAATGGTGTAGATGTGGTTTTTGTCAATGCATTTCGAGAAGTTCATACCTCTTCATCCGGGCAACCCAAGATTCTTGTGGTTTGTCCTGATGAAGAGGAATAAACACCTCAAAATTCTTTGACAAAAAATGCATCTACACCATTTCTGTCTCTCATCATTCTTTGGATTATTGGCAGGGCTGTTACATATCCACTTCTCCCTCAAATTTGCATCTCATCATACCGGTGGCTCTGGAGCAGTTGAGCAATTCCCTGTTTTTCTACTTTACCTGTAGACAGGGTAAGACCCTACTGAGCTTTTCTGTCATTCCAGTTTATACTTCATTGAAGTAACACCCATAGTCACAGCTGGTAACACAAGATCCACCAATCACAATGTGTGATGTCACAGCTGAACCTGCTCTTCATCCCTTTACAAAGATCTCTAGATGCTTCAATGCAAAAAATAGGATCAGAGTCAGTCAATTTCTGCTAACGTCCATGTGAACTTCCTGAGTCTTAAATAGACTATGGGACTAAACACTAACAGCCTGGTAATTGGTAACAGAAGCAGCTACCTGCCTTTTTTACCCAATGCCAATCACCAATTGCTCACCGTCAACAGAGCAGCTCTTCTTCTTCCAGGTAGCTCTGTCAATGGAGTGTGACTGCCAACTTTATGTTGATTGACAGCCAGCTCTCCGTAGTTAGGCAGTAGAGAGCCGGCTGTCAATCAGCATGACGTTGGCAGACACGCCACATCAACAGAACAGAGCAGCTCTGTTGACTTGATATCAATGTGACATCAGTGGAATCCCTTGCTGAAGTGGTTCGTAACTGCTCTTGGCCGGCAGAGATAGGTGCCGGGCAGATAAAGCAGATAGTTAACGAATAGCTGCTTGATAGTTTTTATCTACAAACCCAAGAGCTAATTAAACAGTAGTTCAATTAGTTTTTGTTGGGGGACTAGTCTACCAAAAAATAAAGTGGACAACCTTTAAGTATTCCAAATTATATTTGTTAGCTTGGACATGAATTTGTCAGTGCAGCAGTTCTATAGATTGAGTGAATGATCAAGAGACCTAAATAGCCTTTAATGCAGGGGTCCCCAATTTGTAGCTTGATAGCTACATATGGCTCGCACTCCCATTATGTGTGGCTCATGTCTGTCTGTCAGCTTGGTGCAATACCACTAGGTGCAGCAAACAGCTATAAAGAGTAGATCTCTAGATGTTGACTGTTGTGTGTAGCCCTGCACAGAAGAGCAGATCTGAAAAGGGGTAACATAGGAAACCCTGGACCATGGCATACTTCCTTGGTGTGGTTTCAGTGAAAAAGCTTTGGCTGTCATTATACGGGTAATAGGGGCTCTGTGTGTCAAAACTGTGAGTGGGACAGGAGCTGGATGTGGTTCTCGACCCTCTCTCTGAGCTGAATGTGTCTCTTAAGGTCAGAAAGGTTGTCGACCTCCGCTTTAATGCACTATCATCAACATAGAAAATATATTTTGCATCTTCTGTGTCCTTACCAAGATATTATATTAGATATTAGGCATGAAAGGTCTTGAGAAATTAATATATCCTGTATAAAGCAAACATATGATCAAAGAAAGATGAATGATACAAATAAGCTTGAAAATAATTAATAAGGTCCAATTAATTTTTGGCAGAAGATGCAAGAAATTTGAAATAAACAAAACAAAAACAAGATCAAGGAAAATGGATTAAAACGATTAGAATGTTCAGGGTCAGAAAAATGTCTCTCTATTTTTTTTTTCAGCTAAGTAATACTGAACACACAACCAAAGTGTCATGAAAGTGCACTGCCATTCCATAACCGCTTTTGTGGCTGGCTTTATTTCATTCCTGCGTGAGGACTTTTTCTTCCAACTCTTCCTCTGGTTTCCAGGCCCAGCTTCCTGCTCATCCCTGGGGCCTCCTGTACAAGAGGAACTTCTTGTTGAGCTTTTAGTATGTGTGTCGGCTGACTGCAACTCTCTTATAGAGCCATCACATACCAAAGTTCTTCCCCAACATTCAATGTACAACCAACCCAGGATTCTTCTACAGCCCTTGTCACAGCCGGAGAAATAAGGTTCTGAATTGTCTCTATTTTTTCTGCCACAGCTTGTATCCTGAGTCTGACCTTCTTTCTCATCTGCAACCAACCCTGACCATGTACCTATTTTCTGTTCTCAGAGCACTCCATACCCTGACCTCCTTCTGACTATGCTGATGCATCATTTTCCCCATTCTGGTACTTCATATTATGTCCATAACCTGTTAGTTCTTGCTAATGGATCCCTGTACAAGGGTTAAGGAATGAAAACCCCTGATTCTTAAGATTCTGCTCAGCTTGTGCGCCAGGCAAATCTTTTGCAACTCAAGGGGTCCACATCTTCTCATTGTTAAAGATGATTAGGCAAAATTCAAATTTGCCTGTTCAAGTGTTTTTTCAGAGAAATTCAATTTGCTGAGAAGTTATTTTGCGCTAATTGAAAGTCCCTTATTATGCTTGGTGATGGGGTGATGAGACCCTCTGTGATCCCAGAGTATAATAAATGTATGTAAAAAATTAAAAATAGTTATACTCACTCTTTGTGCATCTCTTTGGCTCGTCTACTACTCACGTTGTGTTGGAATTTTCAGTACTCTCGCATTGTGCTGGATGTCCGGGTGTCATGGCTCCCGGGAATGTTCTGCACAAGTATGTTGGAGGTCAGTGGCGTCATGATGACTTCATAATCTATGCCTTGACCTCCCAGACGCCTGTGCAGAACCCTCCCAGGAGCCTTGTCGCCCAGAAGTCTGGCACAGTTTGAGTGGTCCAACTGTCCAGCCAAATTTTTACAGGGGAGTATGTAACCGTAGTACCAAACAAAAAACCTACCCATAAAAACATTCATCTTTGTTAATAATCCCAGGTAATACCATCAATCCAAAAAATTGATAAAAAAACATCCCACTAGGGATTCCCATAACAGGGTTCAGGGTAAAAGCCTATATAAAGAAAAGTATACCCAAAGAAAAAAGAAAATTTAAACATGCAAAACGTGATATCAAAAAATGAAAAAAATGAAAAATTGAAAAAAATGAAAAAAAAAATTGGAAAAAGTGCCAGATCTAGTACGTATATCTTCCTATCCCTAATAGGCCCTAACTTGTGATATCCTTCCTGTCAGCGGAGGTTGGCACCCTAAATTTGCTATGTGGCGCCCCTGCCCCTGCCCCTGATCCCATTATTTTCAATTTTTAATTTTTTCACTTTTTGATATCACGTTTTGCATGTTTAAATTTTCTTTTTTCTTTGTGTATACTTTTCTTTATATAGGCTGTTACCATGAACCCTGTTATGTGAATCCCTAGCAGAATGTTTTTTATCTATTTTTTGGATTGATGTTATTACCTGGGATTATTAATAAAGATTAATGTTTTTAGAGGTAGGTTTTTTGTTTTAAACCACAGTTTGAGTGGACTGAAGATTCCATCGCGACCGGCGGGAAATTAGAAAATACAATGAGGACCAGACTTTGGTGGTGAGTAGTGATGAGAGAGTGTACTCGTTGCTCGGGTGATCTCCGAGTATTTGTGACTTCTTGGAGATTGTTTTCTTTACAGTAGCTGCATGATTTGCAACTACTAGACAGCTTGATTACATGTGGGGATTCCCTAGCAACCAGGCAACCCCCACATGTACTCAGGCTGGCTAGCAGCCGTAAATCATGCAGCTGAGTCAACAAAACCTAAATCTCCGAGCACTCGGAGCACTCGGACACCAACCGAGCGTGCTCGGGAAACCCGAGAAATGAGTATACTCCCTCATCACTAGTGATGAGTAATGGAGAAGGCTAAAGAGGTGAGTATGTTTTTAATTTTTGTTAACCTTTTGACAGCACACTATGATTCAGAAAATGATAGCAAGCAGCTGCCATTTTGCTGAATACTTGCGGAAGCTAATTCCAAAAATCTGTATCTTGGCGAATGCAGATCTTTGTGGAATTCAAGTAGAATTCAGTAACACTAGAATTTATTTGCTCATCTCTACTCACTTGTCCTCGTAACAACAAATAATAGGGATTTCAGATTTGAAGAAAAGTAAATATTAACACCAAGTCCAGTTGTGCTATTCTTATAGGTGAAAATATATGACCTTTAAAAAGAAGCCAAAGAACAGAATTCAGATACATTTGAAGAAAGTAAAGACTTTCATAAGAAAAAAAAATTGCTAATTTTATATAAGACATAGAAGTACCAGAAAACGGTTGCCTCCTTGGATCAATTATTAATAACACAGTGTCCAGCGGCTAAGAAAGATGACACCTATTGGTCCTTAGAGAAATAAGGATAAAAACCTATAAGAACTAATGAGATGTAATGATGATGTGTCTATGTCAGAGATTAGAATTAGCAGAGATATTTTCTGTGTCTCTTTATGGATTTGGAAGCTGCACAATAAAGACAAATATTGATGCTTTTGAACATTGGAATTCAGCGGATTGCAAGGAAACAAAGGAGACTAAATGAGGATCTTACAAAATTCTTTATAAAATTAATTTTATTGGGAAATAAAATAATGAAGGGCAAAACAGGACAACCATAACTAGATGAAACGATATAATGATACAGTATAAGCCATAAGCAGCATTCAGTATTCAGTATTGCGAAACGATCTGAATAAGATGACTGAAAGGGCAAACACTTGGCAAATGAGATTTCATATAGATAAGTGTAAAGTAATGCACCTAGGACAGAGTAATCCTATTGCTGCATATGCATTAAATGGGACCATACTCGGGACTACAGAACAGGAGAAGAACTTGGGTATTCTGGTTACAAGTAAGCTGAGCGGCAGCACTCAATGTCAAGCAACAGCCCCAAAAGCAAACAAGATTTTAGGATGTATAAAAAGAGAGCTAAAATCCCACGATCCCAACATATTGTTACCCCTTTATAAATCACTTGTGATGCCACATCTAGAATATGGGATTCAGTTTTGGGCTCCACATTTTAAAAAGGATATTCAGAAGTTAGAATCAGTTCCACGACAGGCAACTAGATTATAACAAGGGATGGAGGCCTCTCATAAAAGGAGAGGTTGGAAAAGTTGGGGTTGTTTAGCTTAGAAAATAGATGCCTCAGAGGGGATCTCATTTACATGTATTTGTGTGGCAAGTACAAAACACTAGCACATGACTTGTTCCTTCCAAGGACTGTACTGGGGACTAGGGGGCACTTATTACGGGTGGAAGAAAGGTGATTCTGACAGGAAAGGGTTCTTTACAGTTAGAGCAGACTGTGGAATGCTGACCACTAGAGGTAGTAATGGCAGATAATAAAACAGCTTTTAAAAAGGGGCTGGATGATTTCCTTGATACACATAACATTGCGGGTTATAGCTAGATTAGTGACAAATGTAGAATTGGTGGAGAAAGGTTGAACTTGATGGACCGAGGTCTTTATTCAACCTATGTAGCTACGAAGAACTCAAACAAACTATATGACATTCTGGAGAAACATATTATATGTTAAGGCTAGAGCTACATGGCGACACATGTCAAATGACACTTTAATGGCAGGAACACATTGCAAAATTCAATCTAATTATTCCCTATGGCATCACATTGTGACTTGAGACATACTGCAACAAATAGTCGCATATGTTTCCAATGGTGTTGGATTTTCCGCCTCTGGTTGCAATATGCAACACACTTGCTGTTAACTTCAATGCAACAACTTGTGTTCAACTTAACTGGTTTATTTGCAGCAAAGTCAAAGCTCTAAAACATTGACCGACATGTGACAGGTCACTTCTTTCTAAGTGACCTGTCAATCAGAAACTAGATACCAGGAAAAAAGGTCGGTCGCAGGAGCACTGAAGGAAACTCAAACAACATGTTATGTTTAACCACAACGCGTTTCGATGGGAACACCGCCTTCCTTCTTTTCCTGGTATCTGCTCCTGTCCTCCCTTGGAGGTGTTCGGCTGGAGCTGCGGTGGTGCTCGACAACCTTTCCTCCTCTTTTCCTTCCTTGGGCTACTTTCTCAGCGGTCCCTTGTGACCGCCTTCACTGATCCTAATCAGAGACTAGAGGCAGACAGAAGGTGGAGAAAAGGCAGAGAAGCAGGAAAGCTGGAAATGCAAGGCCTATCCTACTGCACTTGCGACTCATTAAAAAAAAATGCAAAACGGGTTTCTACAAAAAGCTTCTGTCTTCCGTCTTCGGAAGTCCCAACAGAACCAGAAGGGCTGATTTGTACATGATCAACCCTAGGATCGTTGCGGGTCTCTGTGGTTAGAAAACCAGTGATCAGTAAATTATTCTATTGATAGGGGAAACCATGAAAATCTTGGTAAGGAAAAAAAAACCTTTGTAAGCAATTTCCTAAGCAGGTATATATTATAATGGTACTGCTTGATTATCACAATAATAGTTTCAAGGCTACATTCAGCATAATTACTTGATGTTCCATATTGTTATAGGTAAATTCTTAGCTTAGTCATTTGAGAATGCTGGTTAATTAATATTTCTTAATTATCAGACGTTCTGTCCTGTTGAGTCATGTTCTGTCCTTTCACTTTAATCACTGAACTGTTGTGAGTAAGCCAACTATAAATTATGCCATGAGCTCACCCGGCATATAATATCATTTATAATATCCAGAATCAATATAGTTGACCCTACTGAACAACACAATATATTAATATACTTCTGTTTATTGGATGTTATAAACATAGAAATGGTTAAATTGATTAAGTAATGTAAATAATTGTAAATTTATAATTAAGACAACAAAACAGAGTTGTCAACATGCTCTTTCAAATGTCTGAACAACATAAGAAACTGCTAGTTCAAATAACGCTAATTGTCAACTTCGGAAATTTTCATTGGATGAACCCAAAATTAATAGCTCAGATGGGATTCAGTATCCATCTGTTTATCTATACATTGCTACCAGGCTCTCATTGTAAAATAAAGAAAGGCTAAATGCATACATTGTAATAGAGTATGTTTAGTGTAGTCTAGAACACTGTTCCATAACAAAAAATATTGAGCTTTATTGGCATGATGAAGGTCAAAAAGGGCATTGTTTGGCCTCCTTTGGGTTGAACTCTTCATAAGTGTTCTTATTTCTTCACAAATTTCACCTAAAACTATATCAGAGTTTCGCACAATAATCACATCAAGAGTAAAATGTATACTAGTCAGTGAATTAACAAAGGAACCCAAGGTAACCTCTAAGAAACAAAAGGCCTCTCTCACATTATATAACGTTAATGGTCATGAATCCAACATTAGGAGGACACTGAACACACATGGTAAGCAGGACAGGATTGTAAGGAGAAATTCCCGACTCATCATTGTCCTCTCCCCTCTCCTATCATTTTTATCCACCACATCCATCAATGTTCTCTCCCCACTCCCATCATTGTTCTCCCCTACATCCATCATTGTTCTCCCAAACCACCCATCATTGTCCTCTCCCCAGTGTTAGGGGGAAGAAAAATAGTCACCTCTCTGTTTCTTCCCCTGCAGCATTGTTTCTTATTTTCCCCTGAGGAAGATGCTCTAGCAGCGTCGATACGCGTGGGGCCTTCTTACTCCCCCACGGACTGCATCTGGTATTGTGCTATTGCACTGGTAAATTTGACCACCACTATAGTATGCCGGCCGTTCAAACAGCCATTGTGCTATTATTTGGGATATTTTGTTTAGGCTTGGCAATATTTGTGTGACATGTGGGGTCAGTATGACTCTTTATTTCTCATATGCCAGGGGGTGTGTTGTTGGTAATGCACTCTAATTGTATATAATATAGGGTTGGTAGGACGTTTGGGTGTTTCATTCTGTGGGGACAGGATACCCACCATTATACCTCCTATGTCCTACATAAGAAGCCTTTTTGATATTATTAGTGGTATATGTTGGGTCAGCTGGCAGCCTATTGTATAGAATTTTGATATTTATAAGAGAGGTTCTATATTTGGAGAATTGTACCTAACCTATTTATACCATGTATCAGCACTACCATCACTGCATTGTTTGGTCCGTTTGGGGTGATTATGGTTGGGCTATCTAGCCTTTTTGGTTTTTAAATGTTTTTAAATTTGTTACCTTCTTTGCCCTGTTTGTATAAGTCATATAATTAAAGTTTAATACTCAGGTTGATCCCTGTTGTGTGTGCATATTCTTTTCTTGTTCTTCTATTGTTTCTTTTTTCATCACTGCAACTTTCCAAAAGACACAGGCATGCTGACGTCATCAAGCCACGCACATATGCCACCGAAAAAACCCCGATCAGGAAGCTGAGGACAGGATTCTGCAGCTCCGCAGCCAGGAGAGAATGGCAGCAAAGCTGCAGGTTCAAGCCCTTCCAAGCACGCCACACAGGATGAGGGCAATCTGGCTATGGGCCCCACGGAGCCTTGGACTCTGAGAAATAGGCCAGATTGTCCTCAATATTAGTTGTTCTGCTAGGGACATCCTCCACCACTGGTTGCACCAGCTATATGCCCGCCCCTGCAATAATGCACCATAGGCCCGATTCACCAAAGTGCTTTCACCAGAAAACTGACATAAAGTCACAAATAGTGATGAGTAGTGTTGAGCATTCCGATACCGCAAGTATCGGGTATCGGCCGATATTTGCTGTATCGGAATTCCGATATCGAGTTCCGATATTTTTGTGATATCGGAAATCGGAATCGGAAGTTCCCAGTGTATGGTTCCCAGGGTCTGGAGGAGAGGAGACTCTCCTTCAGGCCCTGGGATCCATATTCATGTAAAAAATAAAGAATAAAAATAAAAAAATATGGATATACTCACCCCTCCGGCGGACCCTGGACCTTAGCGGTGTAACCGGCAGCCTCCGTTCCTAAGAATGCAGTGAGTGTAGGACCTGCGATGACGTCGCGGATTGTGATTTGTCACGTGAGCGGTCACATGAGCAGTTACGTGACCAATCACAAGCCGCGACGTCATCGAAGGTCCTTCACTCTGCATTCTTAGGAACGGAGGCTGCCGGTTACATCGCTAAGGTCCAGGGTCCGCCGGAGGGGTGAGTATATCCATATTTTTTATTTTTATTCTTTATTTTTTACATGAATATGGATCCCAGGGCCTGAAGGAGAGTTTCCTCTCCTTCATACCCTGGGAACCATCCAGGATACCTTCCGATATTTGTGTCCCATTGACTTGTATTGGTATCGGGTATCGGTATCGGCGAGATCCGATATTTTGCCGGTATCGGCCGATCCAATCCGATACCGATACTTTCGAATATCGGAAGGTATTGCTCAACACTAGTGATGAGCAAATGTGCTTGAATAACATCTTATCCATGTATGCTCCAGTGTTATCCGAGTATCTTGTGCGAGGTTGTATATTATGTTCAAGTCCCTGCGGCTGCATGATTTGCAGCTATTAGACAGCCTCAACACATACAGGGATTGCCTGTTTGTTATGGAATCCCCACATGTCTTTAAGCTGTCTAACAGCTGCAAACCATACAGCCATGGGGACTTGAACATAATATACGAACACTCCCAATATACTCAGATAACACCCAAGCATGCTCAGATAAGACGCTCTCCGAGCACGTTCGCTCATCAATAGTCACAAAATGTGGAGTTGCGCAAATATTTTGCAACTTTTGACATTTTCATGCCAGTTTGACTTACACAGCCAAAAAAGGCAGGGCTTCCAGGGAGTCGGGGAGTGATGAGGTGTGGCCACGTCTGCTTGTCAAAGTCATAGAAAGTGCCGGAGCTTCTTATGCCAGAAATGCTACTCCAGTCCCAGCTGCTGAGAAGTTGTGATAAGTTCATTAAATGGGGTGCTTCACTTAATGAATTTGGCACATTGCACTCTGATAATACTGATATGAAAGAACAATTATATGTTATTTAACCCCTTATGCCCCGAGGGTGGTTTGCACGTTAATGACCGGGCCAATTTTTACAATTCTGACCGCTTTCCCTTTATGAGGTTATAACTCTGGAACGCTTCAACGGATCCAAGAGATTCTGATATTGTTTTCTCAAGACATATAGCACTTCATGACAGTGGTAAAATTTCTTTCATATTACCTGCGTTTATTTGTGAAAAAATACAGAAATTTGGCGAAAATTTAGAAAAGTTTGCAATTTTCCAAATTTGAATTTGTATGCCCTTAAATCATAGAGATATGTCACACAAAATACTTAATAAGTAACATTTCCCAAATGTCTACTTTACATCAGCACAATTTTGGAAACAACATTTTTTTTTGTTAGGGAGTTATAAGGGTTAAAAGTTGACCAGCAATTTCTCATTTTTAAAACACCATTTTTTTTAGGGACCACATCACATTTGAAGTCATTTTGAGGGGTCTATATGATAGAAAATAACCAAGTGTGACAGCATTCTAAAAACTGCACCCCTCAAGGTGCTCAAATCCACATTCAAGAGGTTTATTAACCCTTCTGGTGCTTCACGGGAATTTTTGGAATGTTTAAAAAAAATGAACATTTAATTTTTTTTCACAAAAAATTGACTTCAGCTCCAATTTGTTTTATTTTATCAAGGGTAACAGAAGAAAATAAATTACAAAAATTGTTGAACAATTTGTCCTGAGTACCCCGATACCCCATATGTTGGGGTAAACCACTGTTTGGGCGCATGGCAGAGCTCAGAAGCGAAGGAGCGCCGTTTGATTTTTCAATGCAAAATTGACTGGAATTGAGATAGGACATCATGTTGCGTTTGGAGAGCCACTAATGTGCCTAAACAGTGAAACCCCCCACAAGTGACACCATTTTGGAAAGTAGACCCCCTAAGGAACTTATCTAGATGTGTGGTGAGCACTTTGACCCACCAAGTGCTTCACAGAAGTTTATAATGTAGAGCCGTAAAAATAAAAAATAATATTTTTTCACAAAAATGAACTTTTTGCCCCCGATTTTTATTTTCCCAAGGTTACCAGGAAAAATTGTACCCCAAACGTTGTTGTGCAATTTGTCCTGAATATGCTGATACCCCAAACGTGGGGGTAAACCACTGTTTGGGTGCATGACAGAGCTCGGAAGGGAAGGAGCACCGTTTGACTTTTTAATGCAAAATTGGCTGGAATTGAGATGGGACGCCATGTTGCGTTGGGCAGCTCCTGATGTGCCTAAACATTGAAACCCCCACAAGTGACGCCATTTTGGAAAGTAGACCCCCTAAGGAACTTATCTAGATGTGTGCTGAGCACTTTGACCACCAAGTGCTTAACAGAAGTTTATAATGTAGAGCCATAAAAATAAAAAATAATATTCTTTCACAAAAATGAACTTTTCACCCCCAATTTTTATTTTCCCAAGGTTACAAGAAGAAATTGTACCACAAACGTTGTTGTGCAATTTGTCCTGAGTACGCTGGTACCCCACATGTGGGGGTAAACCACTGTTTGGGTGCATGACAGAGCTCGGAAGGGAAGGAGCGCCGTTTGACTTTTTAATGCAAAATTGGCTGGAATTGAGATGGGACGCCATGTTGCGTTGGGGAGCCCCTGATGTACATTGTAAACATTGTAAACATTGAAACCCCGACAAGTGACACCATTTTGGAAAGTAGACCCCCTAAGGAACTAGATGTGTGGTGAGCACTTTGACCCACCAAGTGCTTCACAGAAGTTTATAATGTAGAGCCGTAAAAATAAAATATAATATTTTTTCACAAAAATGAAATTTTCGCCCCCAATTTTTTATTTTCCCAAGGGTACCAGGTGAAATTTGTCCCCAAAAGTTGTTGTGCAAATTGTCCTGAGTACGCTGATTCCCCATATGTGGGGGGAACCACCGTTTGGGCACATGGCAGAGCTCGGAAGCTTTGGAATGCAGACTTAGATGGATTGGTCTGCAGGCATCACATTGCATTTGCAGAGCCTCTAATGTAACTAAACAGTAGAAACCCCCACAAGTGACCACATATTGGAAAACTAGACCCCTGAAGGAACACATCTAAATGTGTTGTGAGAACTTTGAACCCCAAAGTGTTTCACTACAGTTAATAATGCAGAGCCGTGAAAATAATAAAATCATTTTTTTTCCACAAAGATTATCTTTAACACCCAGTTTTGTATTTTTTCAAGGGTAAGAGGAGAAATTGGTCCCCGAAAGTTGTTGTCCAATTGTCCTGAGTACGCTGATAACCCATATGTTGGGGTAAACCCCTGTTTGGGTGCACGGGAGAGCTCGGAAGGGAAGGAGCACTGTTTTACTTTTTCAACGCAGAATTGGCTGGAATTGAGATCGGACGCCATATCGCCTTTGGAGAGCCCTGATGTGCCTGAACAGTGGAACCCCCAATTCTTACTGAAACCCTAACCCAAACACACCTCTAACCCTAATCCCAACCACACCCCTAACCCCAACTCCAACACACCCCTAACCCTAATCCCAACCATAACCCTAACCACACCTCTAACCCTGACATGCCCCTAATCCTAATCCCAACCCTATTCCCAACCGTAAATGTTATCCAAACCCTAACTTTAGCCCCAAACCTAACCCTAACTTTAGCCCCAACCCTAACTGTAGCCTTAACCCTAGCCCCAACCCTAACCCTAGCTCCAACCCTAGCCCTGACCTTAGCCCTAACCGTAGCTCTAGCCATAACCCTAGGCTTAACCCTACCCCTAGCCCTAACCCTACCCCTAACCCTATCCCTACCCCTAGCCCTAACCCTAGCCCTAATCCTAACCCTAGCCCTAATCCTAACCCTAGCCCTAACCCTAACCCTAGCCCTAACCCTAGCCCTAACCCTAATGGGAAAATGAAAATAAATACACTTTTTAATTTTATTATTTTCCTAACTAAGGGGGTGATGAAGGGGGGTTTGATGTACTTTTATAGCAGGTTTTTCAGCGCATTTTTATGTCTGGCAGCCGTCACACACTAAAAGACGCTTTTTATTGCAAAAAATATTTTTTTGCGTTACCACATTTTGAGAGCTATAATTTTTCCATATTGTGGCCCACAGAGTTGTGTGAGGTCTTGTTTTTTGCAGGACGAATTGACGTTTTTATTGGTAACATTTTCGGGCACGTGACATTTTTTGATCGCTTTTTATTCCGATTTTTGTGAGGCAGTATGACCAAAAAACAGCTATTCATGAATTACTTTTGGGGGGGCGTTTATACCGTTCCGCGTTTAATAAAATGGATAAAGCAGTTTTATTCTTCGGGTCAGTACAATTACAGCGATACCTCATTTATATCATTTTTTAATGTTTAGCCACTTTTATACGATAAAAACTATTTTATAGAAAAAAATAATTATTTTTGCATCACTTTATTCTGAGGACTATAACTTTTTTATTTTTTTGCTGGTGATGCTGTATGGCAGCTCGTTTTTTGTGGGACAAGATGACGTTTTCAGCGGTACAATGGTTATTGACATCTGTCTTTTGGTCGAGTGCTATTCCACTTTTTGTTCGGCAGTATGATAATAAAGCGTTGTTTTTTGCCTCGTTTTTTTTTATGGTGTTCACTGAAGGGGTTAACTAGTGGGACAGTTTTATAGGTCTTGTCGTTACGGACGCAGCAATACTAAATATGTGTACTTTTATTGTTTTTTTTATTTAGATAAAGAAATGTATTTATGGGAATAATATGTATACTGCATATATATTTCTTTACTTAGGAATTGTTTTTATTTTTTTTTTACACTTCTAAATATTTTTTTTTTTACTTTATAACATTGCCCCAGGGGGGCATCATGTTATAAGGTCAAATTGCTGATCTGACACTTTGCAGAGCACTGTGTCAGATCAGCGATCTGACTTACAGGGCTGCAGGCTTACCAGCGCCTGCTCTGATCCGGATGCAGCCCCGCGGCCATTTTGGATCTGGGTCCTGCAGGGAGAAGGTAGGAGACCCTCGGAGCAACGCAATCACATCGCGTTGCTCCGAGGGTCTCAGGGAAGCCCGCAGGGAGCCCCCTCCCTGCATGATGCTTCCCTATGCCCCCGGAACACTGCGATCATGTTTGATCGCAGTGTGCCAGGGGTAAATGTACCGGGGGCCGTCCGTGACCGCTCCTGGCAAATAGTGCCGGATGTCAGCTGCGATAGTCAGCTGACACCCGGCCGCGATCGTCCGCACTCCCCACGTGAGCGCAGCTGATCGTGGTGGATGTACTATCCCGTCACTGGGAATTAAGTCCCAGGTCACCTTGATGGGATAGTATGTCCAATGGGATTAAGGGGTTAAAAATACATTTAACATAAAAAGCTTGACCCACCAAGTGCTTCACAGAAGTTTATAATGTAGAGCCGTAAAAATAAAATATAATATTTTTTCACAAAAATGAAATTTTCGCCCCCAATTTTTTATTTTCCCAAGGGTACCAGGTGAAATTTGTCCCCAAAAGTTGTTGTGCAATTTGTCCTGAGTACGCTGATTCCCCATATGTGGGGGGAACCACCGTTTGGGCACATGGCAGAGCTCGGAAGCTTTGGAATGCAGACTTAGATGGATTGGTCTGCAGGCATCACATTGCATTTGCAGAGCCCCTAATGTAACTAAACAGTAGAAACCCCCACAAGTGACCACATATTGGAAACTAGACCCGCGAAGGAACTCATCTAAATGTGTTGTGAGAACTTTGAACCCCAAAGTGTTTCACTACAGTTAATAATGCAGAGCCGTGAAAATAATAAAATCATTTTTTTTCCACAAAGATTATCTTTAACACCCAGTTTTGTATTTTTCCAAGGGTAAGAGGAGAAATTGGTCCCCGAAAATTGTTGTCCAATTTGTTCTGAGTACACTGATACCCCATATATGGGGGGGGAACCACCGTTTGGGCGCATGGCAGAGCTCGGAAGGGAAGGAGCGCCATTTGGATTGCAGACTTAGATGGATTGGTCTGCGGACATCACGTTGCATTTGCAGAGCCCCTGATGTACCTAAACAGTAGAAACCCCCCACAGGTGACCCCATCTTGGAACCTAAACCCCCCAAGGAACTTATCTAGATGTGTTGTGAGAACTTTGAACCCCCAAGTATTTCACTAAAGTTTATAATGCAGAGCCGTGAAAATAAAAAATCATTTTTTTCCTACAAAAATGCTTTTTAGCCTCCCAAATTTTTATTTTCCCAAGGGTAACAAAAGAAATAGGACCTCAGGTGTTGTTGTCCAATTGTCCTGAGTACGCTGATACCCCATATGTTGGGGTAAACCCCTGTTTGGGTGCACGGGAGAGCTTGGAAGGGAAGGAGCACTGTTTTACTTTTTCAACGCAGAATTGTCTGGAACTGAGATCGGACGCCATATCGCCTTTGGAGAGCCCTGATGAGCCTGAACAGTGGAACCCCCAATTCTAACTGAAACCCTAACCCAAACACACCTCTAACCCTAATCCTAACCACACCCCTAACCCCAACTCCAACACACCCCTAACCCTAATCCCAACCATAACCCTAACCACACCTCTAACCCTGACATGCCCCTAATCCTAATCCCAACCCTATTCCCAACCGTAAATGTTATCCAAACCCTAACCCTAACTTTAGCCCCAAACCTAACCCTAACTTTAGCCCCAACCCTAACTGTAGCCTTAACCCTAGCCCCAACCCTAACCCTAGCTCCAACCCTAGCCCTAGCCCTAACCCTAGCCCTAACCCTAACCCTAGCTCTAGCCATAACCCTAGGCTTAACCCTACCCCTAGCCCTAACCCTACCCCTGACCCTATCCCTACCCCTAGCCCTAACCCTAACCCTAGCCCTAATCCTAACCCTAGCCCTAATCCTAACCCTAGCCCTAACCCTAGCCCTAGCCCTAACCCTAATGGGAAAATGAAAATAAATACACTTTTTAATTTTATTATTTTCCTAACTAAGGGGGTGATGAAGGGGGGTTTGATGTACTTTTATAGCAGGTTTTTCAGCGGATTTTTATGTCTGGCAGCCGTCACACACTAAAAGACGCTTTTTATTGCAAAAAATATTTTTTTGCGTTACCACATTTTGAGAGCTATAATTTTTCCATATTGTGGTCCACAGAGTTATGTGAGGTCTTGTTTTTTGCAGGACGAATTGACGTTTTTATTGGTAACATTTTCGGGCACGTGACATTTTTTGATCGCTTTTTATTCCGATTTTTGTGAGGCAGTATGACCAAAAAACAGCTATTCATGAATTTCTTTTGGGGGGGCGTTTATACCGTTCCGCGTTTAGTAAAATGGATAAAGCAGTTTTATTCTTCGGGTCAGTACAATTACAGCGATACCTCATTTATATCATTTTTTAATGTTTTGCCACTTTTATACGATAAAAACTATTTTATAGAAAAAATAATTATTTTTGCATCACTTTATTCTGAGGACTATAACTTTTTTATTTTTTCGCTGGTGATGCTGTATGGCAGCTCGTTTTTTGTGGGACAAGATGACGTTTTCAGCGGTACAATGGTTATTGACATCCGTCTTTTTGATCGAGTGCTATTCCACTTTTTGTTCGGCAGTATGATAATAAAGCGTTGTTTTTTGCCTCGTTTTTTTATGGTGTTCACTGAAGGGGTTAACTAGTGGGACAGTTTTATAGGTCTTGTCGTTACGGACGCAGCAATACTAAATATGTGTACTTTTATTGTTTTTTTTATTTAGATAAAGAAATGTATTTATGGGAATAATATATATACTGCATATATATTTCTTTACTTAGGAATTGTTTTTATTTTTTTTTTACACTTCCAAATATTTTTTTTTTTACTTTATAACATTGCCCCAGGGGGGCATCGTGTTATAAGGTCAGATCGCTGATCTGACACTTTGCAGAGCACTGTGTCAGATCAGCGATCTGACTTACAGGGCTGCAGGCTTCCCATTGCCTGCTCTGATCCGGATGCAGCCCCGCGGCCATTTTGGATCTGGGTCCTGCAGGGAGAAGGTAGGAGACCCTCGGAGCAACGCAATCACATCGCGTTGCTCCGAGGGTCTCAGGGAAGCCCGCAGGGAGCCCCCTCCCTGCATGATGCTTCCCTATGCCCCCGGAACACTGCGATCATGTTTGATCGCAGTGTGCCGGGGGTAAATGTGCCGGGGGCGGTCCGTGACCGCTCCCAGCAAATAGTGCCGGATGTCAGCTGCGATAGTCAGCTGACACCCGGCCGCGATCGGCCGCACTCCCCACGTGAGCGCAGCTGATCGTGGTGGATGTACTATCCCGTCACTGGGAATTAAGTCCCAGGTCACCTTGATGGGATAGTATGTCCAATGGGATTTAGGGGTTAAAAATACATTTAACATAAAAAGCTGATGTAAGTACTACCTCATTATTGCATAATATATAGTATAGTACTTTTTGTGGCAGGGTGGCTGTTGGCACTCCCAAGCACATGTACAAGTTTCCATTTAATACAATTACCCCATTTAGGAGGTCATCCTTTCCTAACGTACATCAGGTATCTGGAATGAGACCATTTGGGTTAAACAATTTGGGAGAAGCAAAGCGAGATCGTCCTAGAAAACTAACACTCTCATGATATCAGTAGAATTATTGATTTTAAAATGGGCATTTATGTCAACTGAGAAATCCTGGCCAATAATCATAAATTAATTTTCTCCCCAAACACTAGTTAATAAAATTTGAATGTCAAAAAAGGCTGCAAACATTTTACCAATAATCAATGATCTCAAGCAAATCAATTATGTCATATACCCACAAACTTGTCTTCCTTTTCCTCTCTTTCTTCGCCTCTAATCACATTGGGAAGTGACAGCTTAATTTGTAGTGATCGATGACAGCACTAGACAATGAAAACGACGGGCATACTGTTAACGAGGAAGTGGAAGGGTCTACTCTCTCAATGTCCATTATAACGGGAAAGGTTGAAAGGGTAATAAAGTAATTGAAAAAAAAAATATATATATATATACATGGAATAGAAATTGATTTCTAAATACATTTGATTGGGTTCAGGTTTTAACAGACCAAACTAAAAATGAATGGGTATTTGTTTATATTGTACAGAAATTACACACAAGCAATTTGATTTGTGTTGTCCTGGTCCAACGCCCTATCCGATCCTGCATGACAGTCAGTCTTCACTTCTGCACTTGGCATCCTGGGCACCTCTGGCACGTATTACTGCGTTATCATAAACTTGCAGCCTGATGCACGTCAAACACTAGCATGAGACCTTGTGACTTGTGATGTAATTTCATAGCGGGGCCTAGTAGGCGCCATAAACAAGCAGAATATTGGGCTGAAGATGTCGGGTGTAGAAGTGAAGAAAGACTGGCTGCCAGAAATGTAGATCCACTTATTTGATTGCACTAATTTTGGGGTGGATTTCCAGCCAACTTTACCCTCTACATTGTGAGTCTGTGACAATTTTGCCCCAAATGGCCATGTCAAGAAAAGGAAGAGGCTTTTAAAACCCAGTTTACATGTATTTTGCTATAAATTGCTGTGGATTTTGAGGGGTAGAATTGCAACTGAATATCTGTAGCATTTCACAATTTCACACTAATGTTAAAGCTCAATGGTGACACAATATTGGCCACTTTGCTGTCACCGTAATGGTATCCTATGGTATAAAAGTTGTAAGTGATGCAGAAAATCCTACAAAAGTCCAATGCTGATAAAATAAAATTGTGATGGTTGCTCTAAACGCAAAATTTCCATCATTGTCAGGAAGTTTTACCTTCACTTGCAAATGACGTTAAGTGCTGATCTTGTTTCATCAGATACAGGGTAAGTATTAACTGATGTGTAAATTATCTACCCTGACCTCCACAGATTCTGTACTTACCCAGTACCTGGCAAGAAGTTTACTAATCCTCCAAAGATGATCTCCTACTGATAAAACAGAGACTTTACCAAAACTACCCCAAGTAGTAGACTTATGTTGCTCTCAGATTAGGTGGCAAAAACCTGGTGTCAGATTCCATTTAACTCATTCTGCGGCCAGCAGGAGTGCAACACAAAGGCTATAAAAGGCAGACAGTGCAAGGTTTTGAATAAAACCCAAGTCTAAAAATTATTTTGTCCAAAAATTATAGGCATCTAAATAAGAAAGAAAATAAATATCCACAAAAGGTGAACAATTTCTTTAATTTTTGCATTGGTGCCCTCTAGGTACGCCTTTACATAAAAATAGCAGCTGACATTTAACTTTTTAGGGAGTGGTCAGACAACCGTATAAATTGGACAGTGATCACACTGCAATGGTCGGACTGGCCGGTGGGTCTTTTGACCTGTGCCTGGCAGCTATTTCTATGCAGCTGTCACCCTTGGGTTGGGAAAGCCCTGAATAGTCGAGCATTACGGGTCCAATATCGGTCCAATATATATGACTGTCTGATTGCACCCCTTACTTCTAGTGTTGAGCATTTTTATTAAGAGATGATCAACATGAAACCTCTAGTGAGTGTACAACTTTTCCAGAAGGTGGCGGGGAATATATGTTTCATTTGCAGGCTTATGTCTGACCGTACTGTTTGTTATTTGGAAACCATATTTCCTTTCCAGGGAGTTTTTGATTAACAAAATGTATATTTTAGTTAGATTTTCCTTTTAAACACTTTCAAAGCAGATATTCTTCCTGAACTTAAAGAAGCAAGAAAAGAGTCTCGCTGTGAATTCTAATTTGCATATCATTACCCAGAGTTTTGGAATTCAGTGGAAGCACTGAATGCTCTGTGATTTATCAGGAATGCAGCTGAGACTTATGAATGTGCATTTAAGTGTTTTCAGCATTATTATAAACTACATGAAAATGTTGCTGTTAAAAGTAGTTTATTTTTAATAGTGATGGTAGTGTAAAGCGAAGGGTGCCCCCATGCCCCTATTTATAATCCCAAAACATGCATTTCAGTTGCAAAAACATTTCTCGTTCCCTTGTGTTTACTGTTCTGTGATGTTGAAGAATAAAAATGTATGATGATGGTAACCCTCTGGATGAATACGTTCAAGTGCTATCCTGGAGCACAGGGAGAGCTGTCTGTACATGTTTTGTAACCATTAGCAACTTGATATTCTTTCTCTCATTAGAATGAATTTAATAAAACTGATTAAGGTAAATGTTACTAAAGTAAAGCCGAACTTCTCAACATCTGAGTATATTCCATATTTCCAGTAAATTAAGATAGCTCTTTTTTAATGAGACAATCTAGAGTCAATGAGATCACCTAAAAGCAGGAGGAGAACTTGTTGATCTTGCAGAAGGCAGAGACCTTCAGTCTTATGTTAGCACTAGTGTTGAGCATTCCGATACCGCAAGTATCGGTATCGGCCGATACTTGCGGTATCGGAATTCCGATACCGAGTTCCGATATTTTTGTGATATCGGAAATCGGAATCGGAAGTTCCCAGTGTATGGTTCCCAGGGTCTGGAGGAGAGGAGACTCTCCTTCAGGCCCTGGGATCCATATTCATGTAAAAAATAAAGAATTAAAATAAAAAATATGGATATACTCACCCGTCCGGCGGCCCCTGGACCTTACCGCTGTTAACCGGCAGCCTCCGTTCCTAAGAATGAGGAGTTTAGGACCTGCGATGACGTCGTGGCTTGTGATTGGTCGCGTGAGCGGTCACATGAGCGGTCACGCGACCAATCACAAGCCGCGATGTCAGCCGCGACATCATCTAAGGTCCTAAACTCCTCATTCTTAGGAACGGAGGCTCCCGGTTACATCGGTAAGGTCCAAGGGCCACCGGACGGGTGAGTGTATCCATATTTTTTATTTTAATTCTTTATTTTTTACATGAATATGGATCCCAGGGCCTGAAGGAGAGTTTCCTCTCCTTCAGACCCTGGGAACCATCCAGGATACCTTCCTATACTTGAGTCCCATTGACTTGTATTGGTATCGGGTATCGGTATCGGTGATATCCGATATTTTTTGGGTATCGGCTGATACTATCCGATACCGATACTTTCAAGTATCGGAACGTATCGCTCAACACTAGTTAGCACTAGTATGAATAACTACTGAAGAAGATTGGTGAAACTCTGTTGTGGCATAGGTCATTTTCTGGATAGTGAGGTGAGTTACTTCCATTCATCTGTGTTTGTACTTATCCTGTTACTTTTTACCTGTATTGTTTCTTAATAGTTTTATTAGAGGTTACTATTGTTTTGATTTTTCCCCTTGAGGACCTAAAGTACATGTGTATTAGTTTTGAATTATTTATTCTCTTAACCTCTTTGTGACCGAGGCAATTTTGACCTTAAAGTGAACATGTCAGCAGGATTTTGCTATGTAAACTACAGGCATTATCATGTTGGCGGTGTTAAACTGATTAAAATGTTCTCTAGGGTGAAGAAATCTGTCTTGTAGTTCTTGTGGAGTCGTGTTAGAAATTTTCAGTTAATGATAAGCCCGTGCTCCGGGGCGGGACTGATGGCAGAGTCTTATCTTCCTACTCTAAGCCAGAGCAACCAAGAAGAAACCTTGCCACAGGCCGTCCCGTAGCACAAACAGTCTGTCTCTCGCACTCTTTGATGAGCAACATGTTTGTTCTTCGGGGTGGCCTGTGGGCAGGTCTTTTTTTGGTTTCTCTGGCTTAGAGCAGAGAGATAAAACTCTGCCTACAATCTCGTGTGGCAAATGGAGACACATTAAAGTCCATTTGGCGCCTGTTCCGGTGGTGTCCATCTTGTTAGGCAGTCACAGATCTGTGGTTGCCTACACTTGTGCTCTAAAAAGACACCTAAAATGATGGCACACCGCCGGAACCCAGATCAGTCCAAAGTGACTCCATCTGACTTAAGAACAAGTGATTCTGTTGGTGGTGTTGTCTGAATGATGGTTTTTTGGACTTTACATAAAAACCCTGATATAAGAGCTTAGCGGAGAGCATAGGATAAATGTGAACCTTATTCTGATTTTTGGTATGTAGAATAAACACATAGCCAATAATACAAGAACAGTTTTTATTTTTATTTTTTCGCAGTTCACCGTGCAGCATAAGTGATAAGTCAGACCTGTTCTTCGGGTTGGTGCAATTACAGCGATATCAGATTTATATCAGGTTTTTTAGGTTTTGCTGCTCTCACACAGCAAAAATATATCTTTATAAAAAGTTGTTTTTTTGTTTCCATATTCTGAGAGCTGTAATTTTTTTTATTTTTTGGCAAACAGAGATGTATGAGGTCACAGAATGGACAAAAACCAGCAATTCAGTTATCGTTTTCAGTTTTAGCGCCATTCACCATGCAATAAAAGTGATAAGACTGATTTGTCCGTCGGGTCAGTACAATTACAGCAATACCAGATTTATATCTTTTTTCATGCTTTGCTGTTTTTACACATTAAAAATATTATTTTGCAAAAATGAATTTGTTCTTTGCATCACCATGTTTTGAGAGCTGTAACTTTTTTATTATTTTAGCGAGTAAGCCATATTAGGGCTTGTTTGGCGTTTTCATTTATACTGTTTTCTTTTATATGTGACTTTTTTATCGCTTTTTAATCACTTTTTTGTGTCAGTATGATGAAAAAGCAACATTTTTGTCATGTTTGTTTATTAAAAAATTTACGGCATTTGCCATATGGATTAAATAACATGGCAGTTTTATAGATTTGGTCGTTCCAGATGCGGTGACACCAATTATCTGTATGTTTTTATGTTTAATTTTGTTTTAAAGAATTTTGAGTGGAGAAACAGCTTTTCGTGATTTGCGTGCACATTTTTTGGGATTTGTTCTACTTTTTTACATATTTTATGCAACTTGTTTACTATTCAACTAAGTCCCACTGTGGGGCATGTATTATTTTTTACTTTAGTCTCTGGTCTCATACACTGCAATACTGACTGTACCTTTGAGACCCTGCTCATAGCAGGATCTTATAGGTCACTGTACTCTAGAGTAATCTCATGACCTCAGGGTACCATGGTAACCATCAGCATCCCCTACTTTCATCATGGAGGTCCGATGTCTACAAAAGGGGGTCTTTTAACACCATTTCAACCAATTAAATACTGCTGTTAATCGGCCATGATCAGTTCTAAAACAGTCCGGGGCCGATACCACAGGTCATGTACAGCTGTCACCCATGGGAATTTTGGCTGCCGGGTGGCACTGTAGACTTTATACCGATCGCCATTTTAAAACAGCGATTAAGGAATAAGTTCCCTTAATGACCCCCATTTTTATGCATATCAGCAGTCATTAAGGAGTTAAAGATATAGCATCTGCTTTACTACAGGCCTGGGTGTTGTAATAGCATGGGTCAATCCCTGGAGGGTTAACACTGTAGAACTATTACACCATAAATTCCCTAATGGTCCCTATGCTTTTGGCCCACAGTTAAGAATGACACTTTTCCTTCAAGAGACAGCAAACACACTCCTAACTAATAACACTCAGCCCACAAATGGCTGCAGTAATGCAAGTAATACAGTCCAAAATTGGGGCTCGGTTGCAGCAGACGTTGGAGTATACAGGAGCTATTGGTGGACTTAATAACCCAATGAGGCCAAAATCCCTCTCATTGATAGTCCTTTTATTAAACTCTTGGCATGTAGAACCACAAGTTGCAGCAATACACATATAACAAGTAGTTCTATTATAACTTCCTCAACAGTGAAACCACAGGTCGCAGCAGTAGCTACTCACTCCTTGAAGTAGCAGGTCTGGGGTCACACAAGAATCCAGCTTGGGGCTGCAGGATCCAAGTTCTTTGGGATATAAGGAATGGATGGCAGGTTCCTTCTCTGAGGTGTAACTGGTGCCAGTGTACATCTCCTGGTAACCTGGCTAGTCTATTGTTGTGTACATCTCAAGGGCTCACTGTTCTCCTCTCACACTGGACTGCAGGACTGTCAGCACTCACTCTGTGCTCCTGTGCTCCTGTCCTGGATCCTCATTGCCTACACCAGGGGTGGGGAATCTTTTTTTTGCGAAGGGCCATTTGGATATTTATACCATCCTTCGGGGGCTTTACAAACTCCGCCCACAAAGTACATCCTGACTCTGGCACTGGTGTCAGGATGTAATCTTTCATTGCATGCCCTTTAGTGTTCAGTAGTGAACACTGTGTGTGTGTGCTAACAGAGCAAGAAAAAATTAATGAGCTGGTGGTAATCAAACCACAGCTTCTTGCCCTAGAATGCGGTCCCTGAGAATCTACTCGGGGGCCTGATAAAAGTGCAGTAAATGGCACTAGGTCCTGAGGTTCCCCACCCCTGGTCTACACTAAGCAATGGACAACAGCCCTCTCTCTCTCCAGTGCAGTTAGCTTCTCCCTTCAACTCCAGCTTGCTCAGCCAATCAGTCCTTTCTTCTGCTGATGCTCCTTCTCATCCAAGATTTAAATAGTAATAATAATAATAATTTTATTTCTATAGCGCCAACATATTCCACAGCACTTAAAATTTTAGAGGGGACTTGTACAGACAATAAAAGACATTACAGCATAACAATCTCATAAATCAGCAGATACCAAGAGGAATGAGAGCCCTGCTCACAAGCTTACAATCTATGAGGAAATAGGGGAGACATGAAAGGTGGATGGTAACAATTGCTTTCATTGCTCTGACAAGCTATAATGTAATAAATCAGGTGTTAATGTAATGCTGCATGAACCAGTTACCAACCAATATGTGTAAAAGTACAGACACAGAGGGATATTAAATGCATGAAGCGTGTGAGAACATGATACAAGGATCCTGGTCATGAAGAAAATTTTGAATGGGCAGCACATGGTTAAATAAAGGTGTTAAGGCGGTAGGCCAGTCTGAAGAAATGCGTTTTTAGGGCATTCTTAAAACTGTGGGTATTGGGGATTAATTGAATTATTTTGGGTAGTGCATTCCAAACAATTGGTGCAGCACACAAGATGTCTTGGAGACAGGAGTGGGAGGTTCTGATTATTGAGGATGTTAACCTCAGGTCATTAGCAGAATGGAGGTCACCGGTGGGGTGGTAGACTGGGACGAGGAGATGTATGGTGGTGCTGAACCATGGAGCGCTTTGTGGGTGAGAGTGATAAGTTTATATTGACACAAGGTAGAAGTCTTGGTGTAATGGTACGTGAGGAAGATGATCCAGGCTGCATCTCTGAAGACAGATTGGAGAGGGGAGAGTTTGGTGAGAGGGAGCCCGATTAGTAGAGTTGCAGTCGTCCAAACATGAGTGAATGAATGAGAGGAACAGAAAAAGTTTTTGCAGAGTCGAAAGTAAGAAAAGGTCGAATTCTAGAAATGTTTTTGAAGTGCAGATAACAAGAGCGAGCAAGTGATTGGATGTGGGGGGTGAATGAAAGCTCTGAATCAAGTATGACCCCAAGGCAGCGGGCATGTTGCTGGGGAGCAATATTAGAACCACACACGGAAATGGCAATGTTGGGCATAGGTAGGTTAGTAGAGGGAGAGAACGCGAGGAGTTCAGTTTTTGACAGGTTCAGCTTCAGATAGAGGGAAGATATGATGTTGGAGACAGTGGTAAGACAATCACTGGTGTTTTGTAATAATGCAGGCATGATGTCATGGAGTAGAGGTGCATAATTGGGTGCCATACTCATAGAGATGGTAATGGAAACCATATCTATTGATTGTTTGTCCAATAGGGGCAGTGTATGAGGAGAAAAGGAGGGGGCCTAGGACTGATTCTTGAGGAACCCCAACAGTAAGGCGAAGATGAGAGTAGGAGGAGCTAGCAAAAGATACAGTGAAGGAGTGGTCAGAGAGGTAGGAGGAGGAGAACCAGGAGAGAATGGTGTCCTTAGATCATTAGAGACTTTAATAAGGGAAGTTTCAGTAGAGTGTAAAGAGCGGAAACTGGACTGAAGAGGGTCAAGAAGAGAGTGATTTGAGAGACAGCGGATTAGACGGGAGTGGACCAAGCGTTCCAGGAGTTTAGAGATGAAGGGAAGATAAGAGATGGGTCTATAGTTAGCAGCACAGTTTTGGTTTAGGGTTGGCTTTCTAAGGAATAGATGTATGAAAATCAAAGGTTTACGGGAGCAGTACTCCAAGGCAATGCAATTATTGTTGGAAACTCTTGTCATCAGTTGTTACAGTTGAAGTCTCATGTAGGATTGATAGAAAGGGTGTTGAGTCTAGTCATCCTGGATGGGCAACATATATAACATGATCTGTTACACACCATAATGGATGATTCTTAAGCGACTGCATAAAAACAACCTTCTGGAAACACCTCTACTAACATCGAAGCCTTGGGGTGAAGCCATTAATAACAGTGCTTAGTTGAGTCATAAAAACATTGGCGCAGTGTTTGATTAGAACTGCCATTTCTATGTCATGTATAATACCCCAGAACTGGGGATTAGATTAATATTTTATAATGTGAAATATATTTTATATATGTGTTTCTATACTTGAACTCTCCACTGTTAGAGTAGGTAATATGAAGTTTACACTAAGAAGAAATCCCACCAGATGCTAGACAGGAAATAGTTAAGTGGGTGGAGTGCATTTTATATAATGCAATAACCATGGTTACTAAACAGAGAGTAGCCGAAGAGCAGCCACCAGCAAAGATGTGGGGAGATTTAGCTCTCCTTATTCCAGTAGGCTAACAGAGCAGATTCTTCCGAGGAAAAATGTAGGTCAGCCTGAAGAACTGTCCTTATAAAAAAAGGATGAGTGCCCTGGTCCTCTAGAGCAAACAGTTTGCCGTGGACACAGAAGGAGTCCTCAGAAGTAGGTCACCCATTATAAAGATGGGAATGATGACAACCTGCATACAATGATTATCAGTTTGTACTGGGATATGGAGACTAACTGGGGTACAGGGCCCTAGTGGCGTGGAAGAAATCCATAGTGTCAGTATAGGACTCCCGCATCTTGTCTGGTTGGACGTACTGCATAGCACTTTTTTCTAGTATGCCAATTTCTGGTGCTGTTTTTGATGTTTCTGGACCCTGCCGTAAATAAATTGTGCCTTTGTGTTATCAGACATGTAACCACTAAGAAATATATATTATCATCTGCTGTTATCACCATCTACTGATGTTTAAGTAAACTTAACTTTAAGTAAGCTTCTGGTTTACATCATGTCTGCAGCCTTTCCTGTTTCCTCCCTACACTAACATCCAGCCGTAAGGGAACAGTGTCGCCGGTGTCACCCTCGCACATCCACAGACATGTGTCCACGACTGCATCCTGGCATGGCCACCACCACTAATGACAGTAAGGATCCAACCCATTCTGTATCTACTGGGTTCCCTGCGCACTGCACATATAAAAAGCTCATCACAGAATGGCATCTAATAACGTAATATAACGTTATCAATGGTGGCATTTATGGGACTGAGGCACCTAAAGAAGACTTCTTATAAAGTTGGTACTGTTATGGCAGGACATGAAGCACATCAGTTGGAAAATGATCAAAGTAGAACTACAGAAGAACTTCAGGAGAACAGCTGGAGAAACGTTCAATGCTTTATTGAAGACTGCTATACATTTGGACATCATGAATAGCTAAACCATGCTACTTTTTCTTTTCTCAAGCCCACATCTCGTTCTTTGGCCGGCAGCTATAGCTCCTGACTACTCCCCCAACAGCAGCGCATCGGCCATGTGCACCTGAGTACTCTATGAGAGAGCTAGGGTAAGACACCTGTCATAGAAAACATGCCGCATCCTGCTGTCCCCTGACATCATTTATTGAGGACAGTTGGTGGACCCCCGTATGCTTTAGATATCGATATCTCCAGTTTTGCTAACATTGGTGTAACATGTATAGCGGCTCTAATGCTTCTTGTGTTGCTCATCTCTTGTTATCAAATTTCTATAGATTTTCTTCTAAACTATACAATGAGTTCATACACAGAGGAGTTCTTCTACTGCCCAATCCACCACTTTGTCTCCTGCAGCACAAGCTTAAGGAAAGGCATTTGTCTAAAAGTCATGTTTCAGTGAGTGGAACAGTCCTGTGAATTGGAGCAATCATTATTCATATTTAAATGGTCACTGTTGTTTCAGCAAACATTGCATAAATCAAAAGAACAAACGAATATAAGAAGCTTTCTAATATAACTTATCAGAGGAATATGTTTATTTCTTCACTTGTGAGCCCCTTCTTCCTGAACTTGGCATCCACTCAGAAGAAAATGGTCAAACCTTTCTTGTTGAAAGTAAGAGGGGCAATCACAGTGAGATATCATGTTACATGGCCTAGTTTTCTCTATGTAGAAAGGAGTGAAGAGGAGGAACACTTGACTCAAGGAGACACACATAGACGTGTTATGGAATCTGACAACAGTGCTGGATTCACATCCACACAGCTCACTACTTCTTTAAACTGTCCACTCCTCCTCACTGCTGCAGGAAGAGCAGTAATCCAACTTTTTCTGTGTGAATTTTGTATTAAGAGTGAATCAGTAGGTGTTCTTTAAAGAGATTACCGTATGGTGAGTGTTTTATTAGGATTATATAAGCCTATTTTGATGTATGGATATTTTTGTTGGGGATCGTTATGTTGGACGTTTTATAACTTCAGTTTTCAATCATGGATTACCATGAGAGTAGTTCTACGGTTTTAGTCATAGAGTATACACAGTGTGTGCATGATGCTCTTTCACAAGTTCTATTTTAAATATTTTTTTTATCATTTCTATTATTAAATGTGTTAACAAAGGGAAAAAAATCATATTAATTAGGCACATATCATCCAAAAACCTTGTACAAATTATTTTTATCAAAAAAAAGTAACGTTCCATTCTGAGCAGTTAATCAGTTAATTATATGTTAATTAATGAAGTCTTAACACCTTGGGAAACCACTGACATCCCAGGACTACAGGTACTCTGTTACAGGGAATATGATAATAAATTCACATTCTCATTACCAGTTTCCATTTTAGTCACATGGTGGAAAAAAAAATGAAATAAATAAAATAAACCTTCTGCATAATTATGATGACATTATCATTGCCCAAGGGATAAGGGAAGTGTTGATTGAAAATCAAGACAGTAGTTCAAGGTCCCTAGTGGAAAGTAAAATATACGTGATTTTCAAAGAACCAAAAAAAGTGATATGTTTGCTTTGAAGATGATTACATTTGTTCAAGGGACTTAATTAAATTGGTGGATTGTTTGGTAAATGTGTATTTTTGGAGATGATGGAACAGAATTGATTTATTTATGTTACGCTTTCATTCTTTTAAAAGGTGGAGAGGAGTTATCTTAAAAAATACATGAATAAATACATAAGATAAAACCAGAACACAAAGATTCCCCACTTCTGGGTTGTATTGGTACTTATAGTCTGATCTACTGAAATCCAGGCTTGTCCTAATTTAACCGTTTAATCAAAGCTCATCTTAGCTTTGCCCCTCCGAGATAACCCCTCCGAAGATTGAATTATTTCTCCTTATGTTCTGTGTTTTCCAATCGGCCAAATACTTTGCAATCTAAACAACGGATATACTTTATTCTTTTTGAGACAGTTTGGGATGTTTCTTCCTAGGATTAGTTATCTCTAGAGTGATCTGTCTGCATAGGTATGGATGGCAGTATTTTCAATAATGAATGCAATATTTCAGTTTTTTTTATTGAAAGGCTATATACAGCTAAAATGAAAAACAAAAAAAAATAAATCAAAAACAGGGGTTTTCTGGTTTATATAACTTATTTTCAAGTATTCGGAGTAAATAGAGAAGATCTCGCATTCATGTCTTTCATCTATTAACAGGAGTGGAAGGCAGCTGCCGTAATAAGAGCATCTCTCACTCTTGAGAACTTAGCACGTGTGTACATTTCTAGGATAGTTCATTAGTTTCAATGGGAACTGTGCAATGCCTTCTTCCTCCTGTGATGGTGCTTAGTGAACAAAGGCTGGATCAGTTCTATCTTATCTGTAGAAGGAATGGATTGATCAATAAGTGCATATCTCACAACCAAATCAGGGGAGATATCCTTCTATCCTAGGAAGTCAGGTTCCAACTTCAATTCTGTGCAGTATAGTGATATCTCCAACTCAAACTCATTGGAAGACACCCAGGCGCAAATGCAGATGCACTCATTCAGTTTCTCCCCCTTGTGGGAAGGGGTTGATATCTGTTCATGCTCTCTAGATCATCATATATATTCATTAATTAAATATTCATATCCATTAATTAATTCTCTGCGCGCTCATTCTGTTTCTTCATGATATCTGTCTGTGCTCTGTATATCATTTTATATATTCATTTTCATTAATTCATTATATCTATTAATTAATTATCTGTAGTGTTGAGCATTCCGATACTGCAAATATCGGGTATCGGCCGATATTCGCTGTATCGGAATTCCTATACCAAGTTCTGATATTTTTGTGATATCGGAAATCGGAATCGGAAGTTCCTATAAGGTCCCAGGCGTGTGCGGTGCGTATGGTTCCCAGGGTCTGGAGGAGAGGAGACTCTCCTTCAGGCCCTGGGATCCATATTCATGTAAAAAATAAAGAATAAAAAAAAAAAATATGGATATACTCACCCTCGGACGGCCCCTGGACCTCAGCGGTGCAACCGGCAGCCTTCGTTCCTAAGAATGCAGTGAGTGTAGGGCCTGCGATGACGTCGCGGCTTGTGATTGGTCACGTGAGTAATCACATGAGCGGTCACACGACCAATCACAAGCCGCGACGTCATCGAAGGTCCTTCACTCTGCATTCTTAGGAACGGAGGCAGACGCTTGCAGCGGTGACAGCCAGGGCCCGTCCGAGGGTGAGTATATCCATATTTTTTATTTTTATTCTTTATTTTTTACATGAATATGGATCCCAGGGCCTGAAGGAGAGTTTCCTCTCCTTCAGACCCTGGGAACCATCCAGGATCACTTCCGATATTTGTGTCCCATTGACTTGTATTGGTATCGGGTATCGGTATCGGCAATATCCGATATTTTTTGGATATCGGCCGATCCAATCTGATGCCGATACTTTCAAATATCGGAAGGTATCGCTCAACACTAATTATGTGCTTTTTTTTCTAAGTCTGGTCTTCTCCATGATTCAAGCTCACAGTCTAAGCTGTGAGCCACAGGCTACACTGCAGAGGAGATGAGAATTTCTCAGCTTACATCACTGAAGGAAGTTCTTCTTCTTTATACTCACACTGTACTGGTACAGTGGCATCATGTAAAAGTTTGGGAACCTCTGATCAAAATTATTGTAACTGTGAACAGTTAAGCAAGTTGAAGATGAAATGGTCTCTTAAAGGCCTAAAGTTAAAGATGAGCATTTCCTCTGAATTTTAGGCAAAAAAAACATACATTTTCGTCTTTCACTTTAAAAAAAATAATAAAAAAATGGGCCAGTGCAAAAATTTGGACACCCTGCATGGTTAGTACCTAGTAGCACCCCCTTTTAAATGTATGAGAGTGTTACATCCCTGCCAGCATCACCACATGGCTTACCATCTCCCCTCTTAATCACCACTCCGGGCTATGCTGTAAGTTCTGTCCTCTGCCGGCTCCATTCTCTGGGCCTCATGTCCTTGCTTGCTGCATACTTTCTGGCTGCATGCTTAGGGCGGCGGCCACGGCACTTCCTGTTTCTTATAAAGACTGTGCGCACCTTCCTAACATGTCCCCTACCAATAACCAAGAGGCCTCAGGTACGTGAGGCTTCCCCACCTATAGGGGGATGCCTGAGCAATGTACTGTCTCAGTTAGTGTCTTGCTGCTGAGTTGCCAGGTCCTGTCTTGTTGTATCCCTTGCTTCTGCCACCAAGGAGACTTCGTACCCTGGTCTGAATCCTTGTTTCCATGCCTTGTCCCGTACCTGATCCTGTCTGAACTAAGTCCTAAACCTGTGTTTGTTTGTATCCCTGTCTGTAGCCTTTCCTATCCCGCTGTGTGTTTCCTTGTGTTCACTCCTTTTGCTCTTTGCTCCGCATCCTGCTGTTTTGCTTTGCAACCTGCAGTTCTGCTCTTTGCTCCACAACCTGAGGCTCTGCTCTTTGCTCCACAACCTGCAGCTCTGCTCTTTGCTCCACAACCTGCGGCTCTGCTCTTTGCTCCGCAACTTTCGACTCTGCTCTTTGCTCTACAACCTGTGGCTCTGCTCTTCGCTCCGCACCTTGTGGTTCTGCTCTGCTGTGCACCTTGTGGTTCTGCTCTACTCACCGCAACATGTGGTTCTGCTCTGCTTGCCGCATTCTTGTTTGAGAGATTTTCATCCATTCTTCTTTAGAAAATTCTTCTAGTGCTGTAAACTACCTAGGTTGTCTGCATGCACTGCTATTTTGAGGTCAAGTCAAATATTTTCAATAATATTCAGATCAGTGGACTGTCAGGGCCATTGCAAAACCTTCAGTTTGTGCCTTTTGAGGTAGACTATTGTGGATTATTGTGTGTTTAGTATCATTGTCCATTTGTAGATGCCATCCTCTTTTCAAGTTCAGCTTTTTTGCAGATGGTGTTATGTTTGCATCAAGAATTTGTTGAAATTTCATTGAATCCATACTTCCCTCTACAAGTGAAATGTTTCCTGTATGATTGACTGTAACACAACCCAAAAGCATGATTGATAAACCTCATGCTTAATGTTTGGCGAAATGTTCTTTTCCTGAAATTCTGTTCCCTTTTTTTCTCCACACATACAGTACCTTTGATCATTGTATCCAAAGAGTTCTATTTTAACCTCAACAGTCCACAGGACATTTTTCCAAAATGCATCATGCTTGGTTAGATTTTCTTTTGCATACTTCTGACCCTGAATTGTAAGGTGAGGATGCAGGAGAGGTTTTCTTCTGATGACTCTTCCATGAAGGGCATTTTTGTACACATGTCTCTGAACTGTAGAACAATGTAGCACAACTCCAGTCTGTTAAATCTTTCTGAAGGTCTTTTGCAGTCAAACTGTAGTTCTGATTTGCCTCTCTAGCAATCCTACGAGCAGCTCTCACTGAAATTTTGCTTGGACTTCTAGACTGAACCTTGACCTCCACTGTTAACTGCCATTTCTTAATTACATTTCCAACAGAGGAAAGGGCAACTTGAAAACGCTTTGTTATCTTCTTATAGCCATCTTCAGCTTTGTGGGCCTCCACCATTTTAATTTTCAGAGTGCTAGACAGCTGCTTAGAAGAACCCATGGCTGTTGTTTTTGATACAAGGTTAAATGAGGCTGGGTTTTTATAAAGCTGGGAAATTTGCATTATCTTTCCTAATGATGATAGTGAACAAGCCATTACACTAATAGGCTAATTAATGTCTGAATACTTGGTCAAAGTTATCTGAGCACACAAATCTCCAAGGGTGCCCAAACTTTTGCATTGGCCAATTTTCCTTTTTGTAATTTTTAACCCCTTAAAGACCAGAGGCATTTTTGATTTTGCATTTTCATTTTTTGCTCCCCTTCTTCCCAGAGCCATAACTTTTTTATTTTATGGTAAAAATGGCCATGTGAGGGCTTGTTTTTTGTGGGTCGAGTTGTCCTTTTGAGTGTCACTATTGATTTTTACATATCTTGTACCGGAAAACAGGAAAAAAAATTACAAGTGCCGTGATATTGCAAAAACGTGCAATCCCACAGTTGTTTTTTATTTTTTATTACCATGTTCACTAAATGCTAAAACTGACCTGCAATTATAATTCTCCAGGTCATTACAAGTTCATAGACGCCAAACATGTCTAGACTCTGATGGTTGTGGTGGAAAAAAGTTCCAAAGTTTGTTAAAAAAAAACAACATTTCGCCATTTTCCGATACCCACAGTGTCTCCATTTTTAGTGATTTCAGGTTGGGTGAGAGCTTATTCTTTGCGTATCAAGCTGCCGTTTTTAATGATAACACATTGGTGCTGATACAATCTTTTGATCACCCGTTATTGCATTTTAATGCAATGTTTCTGCGACCAAGAAACTGTAATTCTGGCATTTTGACTTTTTTCTCTTTCCACCGTTTAAGAATCGAGTTAATTATTTTTTTATATTGATAGATCGGGCGATTCTGAACGTGACGATACCAAAAATGTGTATGTTTGATTTTTTTTACTGTTTTATAAAAGGGAGGTGATTTGAACTTTTATATATATATATATATATATATATATATATATATATATATATATATATTTCATATTTTTACAAACTTTTTTTTACTTTTTGCATTTTTCAATAGTCTCCATGGGAGTCTAGAAGCTGCACTTGTCTGATCGGCTTCGCTACATACAAGCATTGATCAGATTGCCTGTATGTAGCAGAAATGCTCACTTGCTATGAGTGCTGACCACCGGGTGGTGCTCATAGCCAATGTGGCTATGAAAATCATAGAAGTCTGCTGGAGACCTCTGGTTGTCAGAAATATGGTGCCCACTTGCCACTACTACAGAGCAAGTGCAAAGCACCAGAATTGGGGCATCTAATAGATGAGCCTTTTCTGGGCAGCTGTAGGCTGCTATTTTTAGGCTGGGGAGGACAATATCCATGGCCCCTTACCATCCTCAGAATACCAGCCCCCAGCTGTCTGCTTTAGCTAGACTGGATGTTAAAAATGGGGGAGACCCTATGCCATTTTTAAAATTATTTATTTAAATCATTAAAAAATACAGAGTGAGGACTACTCTATTCTTGATAACCAGCCTTGCTGAAGCTGACTTCTGAGGGTTGCAACCCCAGCTGTGAGTTTTGCCTGGCTGGTTATCAAAAATGCAGGGGAACCCATGCTGTTTTTTTATTATTATTTCGGCGCAGGAGTCGGCTGATGAATACTCATCCCCATTATCCGCTCCTGCTCTCATTGTTATTAGCGGCAGCATGCATCTGCTGATGGGAGCAGTAGTCCCATCAGCTGACACCAGTGACCGGAGGTAAACTTTATATCTCCTATCACAGCTGTGTGCTCACACTGTCTATTGACAGTATGGGAACGGTGGCTATCTGACCAGGGGTGATGATTTTACCGTCGATCAGAAGTAGTGTTTGCCACGCTATCACATGACAGCGTGGCAAACACTGGATGTTCAGGCCCCCCATTCAAGTGAATGGGGTCCGGGTCCGGTACTCGAACCCGAACTTTAGTAGCTGTTCTGCCGAACTCCCCGGACTCGAACATCCAGATGTCCGCCCATCTGTAGTAACAACCCATCCAATCTACACAGGCAAATAAACCGTACCATAGAAATGCATAAATTGAGTTGTGTCAGCAGGGTCCACTCTCTCTCTCTTGTCTGTAAAGTGTAAGCTCTTATGGTAAGCTGGATTTTCTCTCTCTCCCCAACATGTATTCTACAAGCATTCACAAGCTTTCCAGGATTGAAATTCTTCCAAATTTATACCCTGCAAATCATTTTTTTGGGGAAAAATCTGTCTAATGCGGAGAATTCAAGTTTCAGAAGATCTGCTCAACTCTCATAGGCAACCATATTGGAGACACACTCACTTCCTTCCTGTATAGAAAGTGTATGAGGATATGTTTGCTTTATTCTATATGTAGTAAAATGGGAGTCAACTGACAGAGAAGGAATGATCCCTCCAGAATATCTGACAGGCAAACTGCATATAAGGGGGCAAACAAACTGTGTATAGAGACCTACCTGTGTGCATGCTTTATATAAATCTGTCACTACATCATCCACCCTCTAATGAAAATGTGATGACTCTGTTTATTTTGTCACAGACTTATGGTATCTATTTTACAGTCAATATAAAAAGTGATTAATTATAGGATTTTTTTAATGTGAATTATAACAACCTCCCCAAAAATATTTAGATGTAAATTTGAATTTAAATAATTGAAATGTAACAGTAATATTATTAAAAGTTATTAATAAAAATAAATTTTACCCATCCAGAACTCCTTTAATCCATATTATGAATGCTAAAATGCAGACACATTATAATCAATTAAAACCAGCTTTGTGGGTTACTTTAATGAAGGGAATTTTTAAGGTAAAGTATATTTTAAATCAAGGTATTAAATGAGACTTTTTTTTTCGTTTCCATGAAAAACTATGAATTATTCAACAAAATAGTGTTTTTGTGAACCTTTATCTCAACAGCCATTTTCTCCTGAATAAATTAAAAGGAGTAGGCATATGTTAATTAATATAAAAACGTCTTGTGTCTAATAGCAATTAAAAAGGAGTAATGAGCTGGATGTTGTAAATTTCAGAGCGCTTCAATCATCCGCCCTAAAAAAACGATCATCTTTGAAAATATTGTGTCTTTATTAACGGCGAAAGAAAGATGTCAAATGAAATATAGGAATAAAGAAAAATTCATGAAAGGAACCTTCCGTGCACCGAGGGGAAATTATTCGGGTGGTCTTACAAGTGTGATGAGAACAAACAAGGAATATATTTTTTTTAAAAAAAGTATCCTAACTGAGCCCTGGAAATTTTACATCAAAGGTACGACTTATTCTGATACTGTCAAGACGAGAACTTCACATCACAGGCTCCACGTCAGAACATGATTTAATCCCTCCAGTCTAGCCAATGGCTTTATCTATGCTGCACATGATATAAATGATATAAGTACAGATATTCAGATCTACTTCCAGGGTTGTTTAGATATACATATGCCTATATTTTGCTTACCTATTAAAACAATTTCTAAACTAAAATTAGAGGGAGGGATAATTTAGATATTCTAGATTTAGATTTGGTTTTTTTTTCCCAAAATATCCACACTATTCTTTTAAAATGTAGCAGATCATATATAGCCCATGGACTAAAGTGATGCAACAATGAAAAATAAGAACTCCATATTTTCTTATTTTCTCAATCGCGTCTAGGATCGATATGCGCTTAAAATTATTAAATCTTAAAGGATGAAAATATTCAGTCCATTAACCCTCCATCAGGGGCACATCTAGCACTCCCGAGTAGTGATGAGAGAGTGTACTCGTTGTTCAGGTTTTCCTGAGCACGCTCGGGTGACCTCCAAGTATTTATGACTACACGGAGATTTCATTTTCATCCCAGCAGCTGAATGATTTACAGCTACTAGCCAGGCTGAGTACATGTGGGGATTCCCTAGCAACCAGGCAACCCCCACATGTACTCAGCCTGGCTAGTAGCTGTAAATCATTCAGCTGCTGGGATTAAAACTAAATCTCCGAGCAGTCATAAATACTCGGAGGTCACCCGAGCATGCTCGGGAAAACCCGAGCAACGAGTATACTCGCTCATCACTACTCCCGAGTTCAGGCACAGTGAGTCTGATAGGCACAGGTTATAAAACCACTGCTAATATCTAATTATCTCAATTTCAAGACTCTCAAAGTAATTAGTGACCTTCACAGGGATGTATTAAAAGAGAGCACACAAAATCAGATTCCAAAAAAACATTTAATAACCATAAACGTAATAAAGCAAAAAGTACCAAATCTCTGAACTACCACCAAACGGTCTCCAATTTTCATGACATAACTATTACTAAACATTAAAATTAGGATAAAAAACTTAGTGGTAATGCACTTAGGTGCTATTTGATTGCTATTCACTCAGACTCAGAGGATACATGCTCAGCAGAAGAAACACAGTTATACTTAGAGAAGCATGGCTGGTAAATCGTATATGCATGGGACAGGCAGATCGAGTTGTGACATTTTTGGCATTCATAATTTGACATCCTTCTGCCACCAGTTTCAACAGTGCAGGTGGTGCATCTATGTCTTTGGGTAATGGGAGATGCGGTGACTTTTCTTGATCATCTTTGGGATTGAATCTTTTCAGCCATACTTGTAGGCTGGAAGGGACTCCACTCATCATCAGACTTATTTGGCATAGCTCTCTACTCACCAGTTCATTTGGCAATGTTTTAATGTAAATTCTTCTACATAGTGGTTCCAGTTGATTGCCGAGGTAAATCACTTGTGAATTGATACCACCCACATTCAACATTCCGAAGAAGATGATCACTACATTCAACACTGCGAAGAAGATGATCATTGGCCATTGTTTGATGTTTCTGGGGGCTTGAATGGGTGAGCAATATAATACTAATACATTTTTTAACAAGTTTTTGAAGCTTTTATACAAATGAAATGTACCGAAGAAGATGTAATATCCTATGGGTGAGTAATACAATATGATAATGAAACATTTTGAACAAGTTTTTGGAGACATATATAGCAACTTAATGTACCCAAGAAAATGTAATACCCTATGGGTGAGCACTATGAAACTAATAAATTTGGAACAAGTTTTTGGAGGCTTATATAGCAAGTAAATCTTCTCCAGATGACATAATAGTGTACAGGTGAGCATTATAATACCGATATATTTTTTTTAAATTTTTTTTATGCTTTTAAAACAACAAAATGCACCAAAAGAGATGTAACACCCTATGGGTGAGCAATATATCAATTAATTGAGAACAAGTTTTTGGAAGCTTATATACCAATATATGTACTCCAGGCCATGGAATAATCTATAGGTGAGCATTATGATACCGCTAAATTTTTTAACAATTTTTTTTATGCTTTCATGGCAGAAGATGTAATGGCCTACGGACCGACAATGTATTACAATAAATTTTGAACAACTTTTTTGATGCTTTTATAGCAATGAAATGTATCCATGAAGATGTAATTCCCTATAGCTGAGCAATATGATACCAATAAATTTTGAACAAGTTTTTTGAGGCTTATATAGCAACGGAATATACTCAAGACCAAGGAATGGGTCTTCAATATAATAACAATAACACTTTGAAAACATTTTTGGAGGGTTATATACCAATAAAATGTACCAAAGAACACGTAATACTGTATGGCTGATAAATGTAATGCAGCAAAATTGTTTGAGCCTTATATATGAAAAAAATATACCCCAGAACACGGAATAGTGAATGGGTAAGAAATGTGAAGAAACAAGCAAAATTTTTAAACGCCTTTTTCAACTGTCACATGCCAGAAAAATGTGACATCAAGCATGCAATACTGAACTGATGAGTAATCTAATTCTGAACTATTTTTCTACGCTTTTGTATGTTTTACATACCACCGCAATTCAACAATAACCATGCTAAACTGTATGGATAAGTCATTGAATCCATAAAACATTTTTCATGAAAATATTTTTAAAGTGTAGTTGATGTACAGTCATGTCGTGATGATATACAGACATCAAGGCTTTGCAGAAAGTGCAAAACCAAACAGAAAATTAGATTAGGGTCCTCCATAGACCCCTGAAAGACAACAACTGGTATGCCAGGTGTCCAGCTTTGAGACTCAATGTTTGAAAGTCGCAGCAGAATTAGGGAGTATGCTTGTTTGGTTGGCCAGTTATTGCTTGACTATCATTAAAAACGTTTCCCTCAAAAATGTCTGGGCATCAGATCCTGATTGCTACGCTGATGTGATGAACTTGGCCCATGCCTTTGACAGTGTACCCCTTCCTCTTTTGCGTGTCTTCCTGTCCTCTCATTTTTGGCTGCATAAGGAAGCTAGCTAGCATTGTGTAATGTGAATTTTTTCAACATATGTTCCATAATCGCCTTCTAGTACAGCACCATTTCAGAAGACCTCTCCACATCAGGAAGAAGAGATACAAAATTCTTCTTGTAGTATAGGCCTAGCAGGGTGAGCCACCAGTACTCTTTTTTTGCTGAGATGAATGTAACACGAAGGTCATGGGAAAAGCAGCCGTACACAAAGTTGGCCATATGTTGCCAAGATCCATACAGCCAACATTTCCTGTTTATACTATAATGATGACTCGCCTATCCTCCTCCTCCCTCTCTTGCTCCTCATTCTCATCCTCAGCCCATCCATGTAGGAGAGATGGGAAGAAGGTTGTGTGGCGACTAGCCTCTGTTGCAGTAGCCACCAGCTCCTGTTCCTCCTCTTCCTCCTCCTCCTCCTCAGCATTTACCTCCTCATTTTTATCCAATTAACACTGAGCATAAGGGATGAGGCTTGGCTAGCTACAATCTCTCTATGTTATGTCTTCTTCCTTCACCACTGTTTAAGTAGGCACAGAAGCCGGATCGTTGCGCTAACTATGGCGTCATTGCCACTCACCATCTTTGTTGAGTCCGCAAAGTCTTGGAGAACCAAACAAATATCAGACATACGTGCCTGTTGTGATCTTAATGGCAGAGGATCTCAGGGTTTTCAGCAAAGTCTGCAAACATAAAAACTAGCTCTTAGGGAGGTGGTAACTGAGCTGACCACATACCTGATCCTAGCCCACAAATAATAGCAGCCGGGGAACGTGCCTACGTTGGTTCTAGACGTCTCGCGCCAGCCGGAGATCTAACTAACCCTTTCAGAGAAAATACAGACCTCACTTGCCTCCAGAGAAAGATACCCCAAAGTAGATACAGGCCCCCAACAAATAATAACGGTGAGGTAAGAGGAAAGGACAAACGTAAGTATGAACTAGATTCAGCAAAGAGAGGCCCACTAAATAATAGCAGAAATATAGAAAGCGGACTTATGTGGTCAGTGAAAAACCCTACCAAAATATCCACGCTGAATATCCAAGAACCCCCATACCGACTAACGGTATGGGGGGAGAATATCAGCCCCCTAAGAGCTTCCAGCAAAATCAGGAATCACATTATGAACAAGCTGGACAAAAACAGAATAATACAAATAAACAAAAAAACAAGAAAGCAGGACTTAGCTTATGTTGCAAAAATCAGGACCAGTAGACAAGAGCAACCAGACAAGGACTGATTACATGGATGCCAGGCAATGGACTAAGACTCCAGGAAGTTTAAATAGAAACACCCAGAGTCTTAACGAAGCAGGTGACTACCAACCTGGGGAAAGAGTATCCAAGAGCCATACCGCGAGTGACCACAAGAGGGAGCCCAAAAGTATAGTTCATAACAGTACGCCCCCTTTAAGGAGGGGTCACCGAACCCTCACTACGACCACCAGGGTAATCAGGATGGGCAGCGTGAAAGGCACGAACCAAATCGGCCGCATGAACATCAGAGGCGACCACCCAGGAATTATCCTCCTGACCATAGCCCTTCCATTTGACCAGATACTGAAGCCTCCGTCTAGAGAGACGAGAATCTAAGATCTTCTCCACCACATACTCCAACTCGCCCTCAACCAAGACCGGAGCAGGAGGGTCAACAGCAGGAACCACAGGCACAATGTACCGCCGCAACAAAGACCTATGGAACACATTGTGAATGGCAAACAACACAGGAAGATCCAAACGAAAAGACACCGGATTAAGGACCTCCAAAATTCTATAAGGACCAATAAAGCGAGGCTTAAACTTAGGAGAGGAAACCTTCAGAGGGACAAACCGAGAAGATAACCAAACCAAATCCCCAACACGAAGTCGGGGACCCACACCGCGGCGGCGGTTGGCAAAACGCTGAGCCTTCTCCTGTGACAACTTCAAGTTGTCCACCACATGATTCCAAGTCTGCTGCAACCTATCAACCACAGAATCCACCCCAGGACAGTCAGAAGGCTCAACATGACCCGAGGAGAAACGAGGATGAAAACCAGAGTTGCAGAAAAATGGCGAAACCAAAGTAGCGGAACTAGCCCGATTATTGAGGGCAAACTCAGCCAATGGCAAGAAGGTCACCCAATCATCCTGATCCGCAGAAACAAAACATCTCAAATAAGCCTCCAGCGTCTGATTAGTTCGCTCCGTTTGGCCATTAGTCTGAGGATGAAAGGCAGACGAGAACGACAGATCAATGCCCATCTTAGCACAAAAAGATCGCCAGAATCTGGACACAAACTGGGATCCTCTGTCAGACACGATATTCTCAGGAATGCCGTGCAAACTAACCACATTCTGAAAAAACAAAGGAACCAGATCGGAAGAGGAAGGCAACTTAGGCAAGGGCACCAAATGGACCATCTTGGAAAAACGATCACACACCACCCAGATGACAGACATTCCCTGAGACACCGGAAGATCTGAAATGAAATCTATGGAAATGTGTGTCCAAGGCCTCTTCGGGACGGGCAAGGGCAAAAGCAACCCGCTGGCACGAGAACAGCAAGGCTTAGCCCGAGCACAAGTCCCACAGGACTGCACAAAAGCACGCACATCCCGTGACAAGGAAGGCCACCAAAAGGACCTAGCCACCAAATCTCTGGTACCAAAAATCCCAGGATGCCCTGCCAACACTGAGGAATGAACCTCGGAAATAACTCTGCTGGTCCATTTATCAGGAACAAACAGTCTATCAGGTGGGCAAGAGTCAGGTCTACCAGCCTGAAATCTCTGCAACACACGTCGCAAATCAGGAGAAATGGCCGACAAAATCACTCCCTCTTTAAGAATACCAGCCGGCGCTGAGACTCCAGGAGAATCAGGCACAAAGCTCCTAGAGAGAGCATCAGCCTTCACATTTTTTGAACCAGGCAGGTATGAGACCACAAAGTCAAAACGGGAGAAAAACAATGACCAACGAGCCTGTCTAGGATTCAGGCGTTTAGCAGACTCGAGATACATCAGGTTTTTGTGATCAGTCAAGACCACCACACGATGCTTAGCTCCCTCGAGCCAATGACGCCACTCCTCAAATGCCCACTTCATGGCCAACAACTCCCGATTACCAACATCATAGTTCCGCTCAGCCGGCGAAAACTTCCTGGAAAAGAAAGCACATGGTTTCATCATAGAGCAACCAGAGCCTCTCTGCGACAAAACAGCTCCTGCACCAATCTCAGAAGCATCCACTTCAACCTGAAAGGGAAGTGAGACATCAGGCTGGCACAAAACAGGCGCTGAAGTAAACCGGCGCTTCAGCTCCCGGAAGGCCTCAATGGCCGCAGGAGCCCAATTAGCGACATCAGAACCTTTCTTGGTCATATCCGTCAGAGGTTTAACAACGCTAGAAAAGTTAGCAATAAAACGACGGTAGAAATTAGCAAAACCCAAAAACTTCTGAAGACTCTTAACAGACGTGGGTTGAGTCCAATCATGAATAGCTCGGACCTTGACTGGGTCCATCTCCACAACAGAAGGGGAAAAGATAAAACCCAAAAAGGAAACCTTCTGCACTCCAAAGAGACACTTTGAGCCCTTCACAAACAAAGCATTATCACGCAAAACCTGAAACACCATCCTGACCTGCTTTACATGAGAATCCCAATCATCAGAAAAAACTAAAATGTCATCCAGATAAACAATCACAAATTTATCTAGATACTTCCGGAAGATGTCATGCATAAAGGATTGAAACACTGAAGGAGCATTAGAGAGACCAAAAGGCATCACCAAGTACTCAAAATGACCTTCGGGCATATTAAATGCAGTTTTCCATTCATCTCCCTGCCTAATGCGCACAAGGTTGTACGCACCACGAAGATCTATCTTGGTGAACCAACAGGCACCCTTAATCCGAGCAAACAAGTCTGACAATAGTGGCAGAGTTTCAAGCCATTCAGAGGTAAAGGGGAAGGAAGAAAAAAAAAAAAAAAAACTCAGAACTTCTTTCTTTTCTTTTAATCCCACTTCTGCAATGCCTTAACTATTCAGTGGCCTGGCATACTGTTGTGATCCTAATGGCAGAGGATCTCAGGGTCTTCAGCAAAGTCTGCAGACATAAAAACTAGCTCTTAGGGAGGTGGTAACTGAGCTGACCACATACCTGATACTAGCCCACAAATAATAGCAGCCGGGGAACGTGCCTACGTTGGTTCTAGACGTCTCGCGCCAGCCGGAGATCTAACTAACCCTTTCAGAGAAAATTCAGACCTCACTTGCCTCCAGAGAAAGATACCCCAAAGTAGATACAGGCCCCCAACAAATAATAACGGTGAGGTAAGAGGAAAGGACAAACGTAAGTATGAACTAGATTCAGCAAAGAGAGGCCCACTAAATAATAGCAGAAATATAGAAAGCGGACTTATGTGGTCAGCGAAAAACCCTACCAAAATATCCACGCTGAATATCCAAGAACCCCCATACCGACTAACGGTATGGGGGGAGAATATCAGCCCCCTAAGAGCTTCCAGCAAAATCAGGAATCACATTATGAACAAGCTGGACAAAAACAGAATAATACAAATAAACAAAAAAACAAGAAAGCAGGACTTAGCTTATGTTGCAAAAATCAGGACCAGTAGACAAGAGCAACCAGACAAGGACTGATTACATGGATGCCAGGCAATGGACTAAGACTCCAGGAAGTTTAAATAGAAACACCCAGAGTCTTAACGAAGCAGGTGACTACCAACCTGGGGAAAGAGTATCCAAGAGCCATACCGCGAGTGACCACAAGAGGGAGCCCAAAAGCATAGTTCATAACACGTGCCCACTATTTAGTTGTTATATGCGGAGGCTGACCAGAATACAGACAAGCGTGTTAGAGCTAGCACTCAACAACTGGCATTTTGTGCTCATAAAAACTTTCCAGCATGTGCAGTATGGAGTTCCAGCACATGGCGACATTGTACACCATCCGATGAGCTGTAGCTGACTTGTGGAAATCGGCACTGATGCAGCGTACGTTGACCAGTTCTTCAATACAAAAAGTGAAACGCATATATTAGATAGAGTCATTACAAATAGAGTGATGTATTTCAAGTGTTTGTTTCTGTTATTGTTGATGATTATGGCTTACAGCCAATGAAAACTAAAAAGTCATTATCTCAGTAAATTAGAATACTTTACACCGTGTTCCAAATTATTACGCAAATTGGATTTAAGTGTCATTAATATTTAATTGTTTTGTTTTTCAAATTCTGTATAACGCCAGCTTGAAAAAATGATTTTAACATCCGAAATGTTGGCCTACTGAAATCAGTAAATCCACTCAATAATTGGTCGGGGCTCATTTTGCATCAATTACTGCTTCAATGTGGCATGGCATGGAGGCTATCAGTCGGTGGCACTGCTGAGGTGTTATGGAAGCCCAGGTTGCTTTGTTAGCAGCCTTCAGCTTGTCTGCATTGTTGGGTCTGGTGTCTCTCATCTTCCTCTTGACAATACCCCATAGATTCTCTATGGGAATAGATTCTCTATGGGGTTAAGGTCAGACGAGTTTGCTGGCCAATCAAGCACAGTGATACTGTTGTTTTTAAACCAGGTATTGGTACTTTTGGCAGTGTGGACAGGTGCTAAGTCCTACATTTCCATCTCCAAAAAGCTTGTCAGCAGAGGGAATCATGAAGCGCTCTAAAATTTCCTGGTAGACGGCTGCGCTGACTTTGGTCTTGATAAAACACAGTGTACCTATACCAGCAGATGATGTGGCTCCCCAAACCATCACTGATTGTGGAAACGACTCCTGGTGGCAGCCGTCCCTTGGCACCCGGTTCCCAGCCGCCGCTTTTTCGCCTGGTGTGGCTTTCCCGCCTTTTACCAGCGCGTGTCCATGAACATCACCCATGCCATTACCAAGACAGTTACTGGAATTGTAAACTTAATGACCGACATATGGACAAGCGATTATGGTCAGGTATGCTAGATTTCCCTCATGGCACACTTGGTGAACATTGTGGAAGCTGGGCAGAGTCACACCCTGGCACGGTGCATGTGATCCCGAAGCTGAGCATTGCTGGTCCTACTATTATCAGGGTTTCCTTCACCTTCCACAGCAGTTCCTGCACGCCCTCCTGCTCCTACTCATACTCCATTTCCGATGTGCTACCTCGGAGCATGTCGTCCATCTCATCCAGAAGCTGGAAGCAATGCAGCACTGCCTCAGCGAAGCGGCAACAGGCTCTGCTGAAGCTAATTAACTTTTTGATGATATTCTATTTTTGTGAGATGCACCTATATATTTGGTCAAACAGTTAATTAACTCACCTCCAATGTGATGGCTGGAATGGCTTCTCTTTGGTGAGACGTGTCATGTTAGATGATAGTGATGATTTTGCTGCTCACAATGATTTTCCAGGTTTGTGTCAATCTGGAGCGAAGTCAACTCTTTGCTATAAGTTTTGTAAAGGACTTGCAGCAGTACATTTTTCCCAACACACATTGTATGTCTCCTCAAAGAATTAAATTTATCACTGCTTGTGTTACATTTGTAGAACTTCTGCAATGGGAGGTCTGCAGTATACAACACATATGGGACCCCAAGACTGCTGTATATATATCATATAGGAGACATCGGGATGAGTGCATATACAGCGAGTAAAAGTATTGAACACATCACCAATTTTCTAAGTAAACATATGTCTAAAGGTGCTATTGACATGAAATTCTCACCAGATGTTGGAAAGAACCCATCCAATCCACACATAAAAAAGAAATGAAACCATAGATGTCCAAAATTTTGATGTGTGCAATAACGAGAAATGACACAGTTAAAATGTTTTGAACACTTTAACTGAAATTTATATTTTTCTAAAACCTATTGAGAGCTTCCTTGTCTGTGTTTTGGGATTTTGATTGTGAGGGCACTACTTTTGATTAGAATGAGGTACAGTATATTACCATATCTATCTTTTTAACAAGTTGTTACACTATGTCTGGGGTCACACTTGTGTGTGCAATGCGAGAAACTCACGCAAGTCTCTCGCATCAACACCTGAGACTGCCACCGGCACTCGGGACTAGAGTGTGCAGCTGCATGTATTTCTATGCAGCTGAACACTCCGGTCTGAATTGCCGGCGGCAATGCCAGGAATTGATGCGTGAGTTTCCCGCATTGCCCACTCAAGTGTGACCCCGGCCTAATAGACATTTGCATTTTACGGCAGCAGTGGGTTCTCATACCCCTTGTGTAGCTGCACTCTTATATTATGTTAAGCCTTGGTTGCAAGTTTCCAACCATGGCTGAGTTCCTTTTACTTCTGAATAGACAAATTGTGAAATATTTGTCCCTTAACATATTTATGATTTTGCTTTTCTGTAAAAATATGGTAATGAATGGTCATTAAGGCCCATTGTATGCCTGCACAAGGAATCTTGAAACGACAGAGGCACATTTTTAGGACATGGAGTCAATTGTCAGAATTTGTTATCATTGAGTGGCAGATACATAATTATGATTCCAAATAGCGTTAATGCACTTTCACAGTATTCTAGGTAATTGTGAAAACATGATTTTATTTATTAGTCTTAATGCTAAAGCTTTAATCAAATGGGAGTTATTGGCTCATGCACTGTAGTATGTTTATGAAGGGTTTACTTCCCTATAAAAGCTCAGTAAAAATATATAGAGGACTCTTTATAGAGATCGTTACCTCACTATGTATTTTTAGAGGGCAGGATTTATATAGTCAAGTAAGGAAAATCCATGAGTCTGTGAGTATAGCTGCAGAGTAACAAGATAACAGATACCAGCCTCCAACATTTTGGTGATTAATTGACCCTAGCAGATGGGAATATATAGGCTAGGTATACTTTTATGATATCCTTTTTGAGAATGTAATGAAAAACATAGAATAAGTAACGTTTTCCACTTAAGGCTGCTGTAGAAGTAGACATAATATGGCCAGTTCGGTTTATGTCATACTGAATTGCCTATAATCTACAAAAACATGTAACAAAAAAATCTAAAAAAAAAAATCCAAGAAATGATTCTTACCAGTTGGAAATTCATTTGTGATTCATGCTAGGAGTATGGTCCATATCTTTGTCTTTAGAATTTGGACAGCAGATTTGATTCATCGGAATAAATGTGGTCCGAATTGAAACTGCCCTGATTTTTGTGATGGTGGTATTCCTCTATCCCCACCTGCACTTCTACTGCCACAGCTCTTCGGTCCTATGGGCTAGTCTGAGGCTAATCTAAAGCCTATGAATGACCACTAAGGAATATGAAGCTGTGGTGAAAGCATGGGCGGCTTAAGAACAGATGGGTATAACTCTTTATTTCATTTCAACCCATTCCTTGCCCTTAAAATAATCCAGAAAAATGGCAGTCACTATTTTCTGAATTTAAAGGGAATCTGCCAGCAATTTTTTGCTATGTAATCTGAAGACAGCAAGAGATAGAGGCTGAAACACAGAATTCAGGGATGTGTCACTTGTCAGCGTGTGTGCTGTAGTTTATTAAATGTGAAGGATTTTTTCACTAAGAGATTACCATTACTGGACTAGTTCCGCAGCTAAGCACCTAACTGTGTATGGACTTTGTACATGGAGAGCCAAGTGTGGGCGGAGTTATACTTCTCAGCTCTGCTTCAGTCAAAATCTAAAACCTCTGATTGAGTGAGAACGACTGCAACCAGTAAACTAGGTGATACATCATTGGTTTCAGAGTCCTTGTCCCAACATTACGCTGCTCTCAGATGAGGAAGCAAAAACCTGCTGAAAGACTCCCTTTAAATAAAATGAATAGCAAAAATTTCAGATTCATAAGATGCCCACATTTTAAAGAAATTTGTTATCAATTGATTTGCTCATCTCTAGTAACAAGGCTTTTAATTTTAAGGGGTTGTTCAATATTTTTCTTTATAAAACCAGGCAGAGTAAGGCCTGAAAAATATGACAAAAAAATACTCACCTGCTAAACCTCTAACACTCGTTAATGGGTCCTTCTTCAGTCAAGGAGCCTCCTTTTCTGATTGGGAAATTAAGCGACTACTGCAGTCAATCAGTGACAGCTGTGGTGAACAATGTGTTACTGTTGTGGTCAATTTTGGGCTACAGTGGTCACATATCCATATGGCTCAACAGTGGTAGAGTTCAGTTTATTTTTCATTTGAATTGTACAGATTATGGGTCAAATTAAAAGTGGAAAAAGTTCAGAAGTGATTCTTCTTGGTATTATTTTTTACATCACAAAAACCTGGCATTTTATTAGGGTTGTATAGACTCAGCTAAGTCAGTGCTTGCTGATTGAGAACTCTCTCATGAGCACTGACATCAGTGAGGTGACCGGAGTTCATCAGCCATGAATTCCGCTCACCTTATTGACGTCACCGCTCAGTACTGAAGCTGAGTTCTCAGACTTAGCTTACTGTATCCTGGATTTACTGCTGAGCGGTCACATCCTGCCACCACTCAGCCATGCAGTCCACATGTAGCAGAGTTGGAGCATGTCGTGGGACATATGTATTATCATCGAACAGGTGAGGAATATGCCGTTTTATTATTTTTAATTTTCAGTAATACATGGGCAAAAGAGGGTTGGGGAGTGTTTCTTTCAAATAAAGGACTTTATTCTGGCTGTGTTTTTATTACAATATGAGTATGGAGTTAGTAATGGGGGCATCTTGCAGATGCCCCTACATTACTAACCCCTGAGCTTGTTGTCAGCGGCCATGAAACAGCTAACATCAACCCCAGAACCTATTATCCACATGGGCCATCGCACCAGGACAACGGGACAATTGGGAAGAGCAGAGGCTAAGCGCAAGAACTGGTGCATCTTATGGATGTGCCATTTCTGGGGTGACTGAGAGCTGCTGTTCTTATTCTGGGAGGGGGCTAATATCCATAGCCCTTTCCTAGGCTATTAATATAAGCCCACAGCTGTACATTTAGCCTTTGCTGGTTATTGAATATAGGGGGACTCAACATAATTTTTTTAGGCAGGTTTTCCCCTATAACCGGTAAAGGCTATGCAGACATGTGTGAGCTTATATTAATAGCATGGGAACCTTTATTGATACTAGCACTTGCCCAGACTAATAACATCAGCCCACAGACAATGGCTTTCCCTCAACTGGTTATGAAAATAACTGGGGGCTCCAAGCCATTTTTTCCATTTTTTTAAATTTATTCAATAACTACATTGAATAGTAAAATACACAAGCACTGACTTCACTATCGCACTAACATCTTTATTATAATGCACAGGCGCCAGCAGATGATAGTACTACTCTCATGACCACCGCCTGCTCTCGTTCCTATCACCGAGAACAGGCCTATGCTGATGGGAGTAGTAGTACTCCCATCAGCTGATGCATGACTGGTGATAACTTTTTTTTTTTACTGTCGGTCACAGCTGCTGTTTCCACACAGTTATCTGTTTTATAACATGGGAACCACAGCGTTGTGTCCGACAGTAACTTGTAATGTTACCGCTGGTCAGAGATTCTGTTTCCCATGCTGTCACACAGATGACAGTGTGGGAAACATCGAATGTTTAGGACCTCCATTTATTTGAATGGGATCCGGGTCCAGGTTTGGGTACTGTTGTGGTACCCACCAGACCCAAACATCCACGGGTTTGCCCACCAGTAATCCTGACTCCTCCATACACAGAAGTGTCCAGCCTCACCTATGAATATAGATGCTGTAAGATAAAATCTATTCTGGACATGCTTCTTACAGAATGGGTTTGGTCAGGTATTGTCTATTATACACACAGTGGCTTAAAGGCACAGTACTCCCACATTTATGGGTTAAAGAATACACACATCTGCTTTTGGCACTGTACTCCCCACAGAAGCTGGTAATAAATTTCACCTACACAGCATGTATTCACATTTCCCCCACGGAAGCTGATAGCAAATTTCACCCTCAGAGCCATTTTCCACATTTCCCCCATGGAAGCTGGTAACAAATGTCACTCATAGAGCATGGGGCACAGTACCCCCACAGAAGTTGTTAACAAATTTCAACCACAGAGCCATTTTCACCTTTCCCCCACAGAAGCTGATAGCAAATTTCACCCACAGAGCATGTGTTCACATTTCTCCCAGAGAAGCTGATAAAAAGTGTCACACCCAGACAATGAGGCACAGTACCCCCGCAAACAAGAGTGCAGGGTACACATAGTGGGTTAAAGGCACAGTGCTCCCACAAATATGGGCTAAAGAATACACACAGTGGCTTTTGGCACAGTACTATCACAGACATGGTTCTAAAACAGAAGAACAATTTGTTTAGATGCACATCACTCCCACCGACACAGTTGAAGATTATAAAAACTTTTGGTCACGCACGTTACTATTGCTGAAACTTATGCAGAGTGCACATTGTTTTTGGAAAACTGTGTGCACGCAAAACCTAACACTGTCCCTTACTAACAGTTGCATCCTGTCTATAGATGGGCTGACCCATGGATATTCTGGTCCATTGGGCTAGGCCAAGCTTTATAAAAAAAATTTGGTTCGGGTAACAGAAAGGCACCCAAACTTGACCTGAACCCTATTTACATGAATGGGAGGCCCGAACATCTGGCGGTTCCCATGCTGTAATCTGTGTGACAACATAGGAAATGTCGACTCTGACATTACCGCTGTTAACAGCACTGCAATTTCCATGCTGTCACACAGAGGACAGCGTGTGAGCCAGTTGCTGTGACCAGCCAGTGGAGAAAAGGTTACTGCTAGTCAGTCGAATGATGAATACTACTCTCATTCGTGTACGACTGGTCTCACTTAAAACAGCGAGAACAGGCAATGCTGATGAGAGTTTTCACCAGCCTGCAACTGTGTGTAGTAATAAAGATGTCAGTTTGATATATAATTAGTGCATTTTACTGCACGTGTTTTTAGCTAATAAATAAATAAATAAAAGAAAAAAATTGTGTGGGATTCCCCTTAATTTTAGTAACCAGCAATGGCTAAACAGACAGCTGCAGTCTGATAAGAGGCCATGGATATAGGCACCTTTCCAAAGTAATAACACCAGCCCTCAAGCATCTTCAGAAATAACATATCCATTAGATGTGCCAATTCTAGTGCTTAGCCTTGGCTCTTCCCGCTTGCCCTGGTGCATTGGCAAGCGGGGTAATAGTTTTGGGGTTGATGTCAGCATTATGTTGTCAGCTGACATCAAGCCCAGGGAGTACTAATGGAAAGGCATCTATCAGAAACCCCCATTACTAACCCCATAGTCAAAAGTAAGAAAGACACACACTGAAAAAAAGATTCCCAGACAAATCTTCTCTTTTTCCCCATTTATTATCATAAAAATAAAAAATCAAAGTAGTTTTCACCTGTCCGCCGATTATTCCTAATGCTGATGTCCCACGATGAGCCCCAACTCTGCAAGATCTGGTTTGACTGCTGAGTGGTGACATCAGCAACATCATTAAGGTTCTTGCTGATCATGCACAGCCACGTTCTCATGTACAGCTCAGTGTGATCTTGTTGCCTGGCTGAGCGGTAACATTACTGATGTCATCACTCAGAAATGCAAACAGATGTAGCAGAGTTGGTGTTTGTTGCCGGGCATCATCATTACGGATTAACGGAGAACAGTGGAAAATTACTTTTATTTTTTATTTTTTTGTTAATAAATGGAAAAAAGAGGGTAACTGTTGGGGAGTGTTTTGCTCAGTTAAAGGGCTTTTTTTTCAGCAGAAAAATGGCCTTAAAGGGAACCTGTCACCCCCCAGGGCCTATTAAAGTAAAAGAGCCACCTTCAGCAGCACTAAGGCTGCATTCTTTGAAGGTGGCTCTTATGTTTATTATCCATAGGAACGCTGAAATAATGAGTTTTATAAATTTCCCGCCATACCTCTATTGAATCAGGGAGGTATGTTTTCTCCCCCTGACTCAACCGCCTCGCAGCCATCCATCATTCCCTGCCTTGCCTCCGTGCGCCACCTCCTCTCTTTCTCCTGATGTCACCGGCGCCTGCGCTCTGCAATCAGTTCTCAGGCATGCGCCGTGTGCGCTGCTTGGGAACTTACATCAGGTGATGTAAGGATATCGTGTCTGCGTGTAGCGGACGCCCCAGATCCTGCCCCGCAGTGTGTTATGATGTATTTATTCACACTGCGGAGCTGGGAATCTGGCACCTGTGCAGTGGAGCAGGTCACCATGCTCCATTGAATATAGTGTCGATGTCTCATGAGATTTGTGAAGTCTCGCAAGACTTCAGCACTTCTATCGAGGAGCACCGTGACCTGCTCCACTGCGCAGGCGCCAGATTCCCAGCTCCGCAGTGTGAATAAATACATCATAACACACTGCGGGGTGGGATCTGGGGCCTCCGCTACATGCAGGCGCGATATCCTTACATAACCTGATGTAAGTTCCCGGGCAGTGCACACGGCCGAGAACTGATTGCAGAGCGCAGGCGCCGGTGACGTCACCCGGAGGCAAGACGGGGGATGATGGATGGCTGCGAGGCGGTTGAGTCAGGGGGAGAAAACATACCTCCCTGACTCAATAGCGGTATGGTGGGAAATTACTGCGAGAGCTACAATGGAAAGTTTTAGATAAAAGAATATTAATTTGTGTAAATAACCTAGACCCACAGTATATCACACAAGTGAGTACATCCCTCACATTTTTGTAAATATTTTATTCTACCTTTTCATGGAGCAACAATGAAGAGATGACAATTTTATACAAAGTAGTCAGGGTAAAGCTTGTATAACAGCGTAAGTTTGGTGTGCTCTCTAAATAACACAGCCAATAATGTTTAAACCGCAGGCAAAAATGTGAGAACACCTCTAAGTGAAAATGGCAAAATTGTGCCAAAAGTGTCAATATTTTGTGTTGGTAGCATTATTTTCAAGTACTGCTTTAACTCTCTTGGAGCTCGCTCAAGCTTCACCGGTTGCCACTGGAATCCTTTTCCGCTCCTCCGTGACACCATCACAGAGCTGGTGGATGTTGTAGACCTTGTGCTTCCCCACCATCCATTTTAGGATGCCCCACAGACAGGCTCGGACTGGCCCAAAGGAGAATAGGAGACTCCTCCGGTGGACCTCGCGCCACCATCTTCTTATATGAGCAGTACTTGCCACAATACACTTGATTATGTACAGACAAAGGCAGCATCTCATTTATTTAACAATCAGCCCAGTTTATTGCTATAGAAATTTGTGAATGAGGATAAAGTCATATTGGCATGTAGCTGAAAAGTGGGGCCTTGGAGTTGATGTTACTGGTGGGCCCTTGGCATATCAGTCCAACATTGCCCACAGATGCTCATTAGAGTTTAGCTCTGGAGACATGATTGGTCAGTCCTGCACATTTACCCTCAGTTTCTTTAGCAAGGCAGTAATGGTCTTGAAGTTGTGTTTGGGTTCATAATCATATTGGAATACTGCCTTGTGGCCCAGTTTTGGAAGAGATAATGCTCTGCGTCAGAATGTCACAGTACATGTTGGCATTCATTCCCTCAATGAGTTATAGCTCCCCCTAAACAGCAGCACTCATGCAGCCACAACCATGCTTGACTATAGGCAAGACACCCTTGTCTTTGCCCTCCCCACCAGGTTGCAGCCACACATGCTTGACACCACATGAACCAAATAAATTTATCTTAGTCTCATCAGACCACAGGTCATGGTTTCAGTAAGCCATGTCCTTAGTCTTCTCGCCTTCAGCAAACTACTGGCTTTCTTGTGAATCATCTTATGAAGAGGCTTCCTTCTTATATGGCAGTAATGCAGACCAATTTGATGCAGTGTGTGTATGGTCATCACCACCTGGCGCACCAGGGCAATTGCTGGGGCACTGGACAAAAAGGGGAAGTCACTCGCCATTTGGGCCAGGGTCGCTCCCACAGCAGCTGTGCAAGGCAGCCTGTTTTTTTGGCCCCACTTGATTGCCATCACTTTGATAGGCATGGCCGCTCACAGTGCACTGTGCGGCTGTGTCTGCCAGTAGGGACGTGTCTGGGCCGACAACCAAGCAAAATTGAAGGTGCAGTGCCAGCTTGATCATGTCAATACTAGCAGACACAGCCGCACAGTGCATTGCACCATGTCAAAGTGACGGTCACAAAGCAGTGTGCCCTGCATAGCCACATGCCAGAGAAACTGGACGAGAGACAAGTGAGTGAGGCTTGTTGCCAGCTTCCTCTTGTTAAAAATATTTCTAATGTGTCTGTATGTATGTGTGTGCACGTATGATGTGTATATCTTTGTCTGTGCTTTGTATGTATGCATATCTGTGTACCGTGTGCAAGTATGTGTGTGCATTTCTGTGTGTGTGCACATGCCTGCATAGTGTGTGTGCATATGTAGGTACAATGTGTGTGCATGTGTACATAGCTGCGTACTGTATTTGTGCATGTCTGCACACAATGTACATGTCTGTATACTCTATGTGTGCATGTCGGCATATTTTATGTGTGTGCATGTCTGCATACTGTATATGTGTGCATGTCTGTGGACTGTGTGTATGTCTGTGTACTGTATGTGTGCATGTCTGTGTACAGTGCACCTGTCTGTACTGCATGTGTGTATGTTGGTGTACTGTGTGTGTGCATGTCTGCATACTGTAAGTTTGTGCATGTCTGTGTACTGTATGTGTGCAAGTGCAGCGCCCCAGAGTCCTGGTCGTTGCAGTACTGTGGCTCCGCCGCTAAGTGGGGCTATGGTACGTCTGATGGCACTGAAGGAGTTCATCTGACCAGGAATCACATACACCAATACATTTCACAGTCGGGCCTCCAGGGGGAGCTAAGGGTGCTATTTATTAGGCCACTCCTCACCACTGTGGGTAAACTGGGGGTCAGGCAGAAAGTGAGTCAGAAAGCTGACTGGGTTGGACCAGACAACACCTGGTGGCAGAGGGTGTTGTGGGGGAAGATTCGGTAGGGTCCCTGTCAGGTTTGGGACCCTGACAGAGGCCTGGCTACAAGAAGGAATGTCACGGGACCGTGCCTGCTCAGCATAGCGGCGGTGCCCTAAGAAAGGAATAGAAGCGAGATATATTGTGCTGAGTGAGAAATGAGATCAAAGCAAGAAGGAGAATACCAGTAGGAGTCGTGCTGTAAGACCGAGGCAACATCCTACTGAGGCGCACAACCGGCGGCCGGAACGCCGAGGAAGTATTACTATATTCAGCTTCAGGCAATACTTCAAACCAACGGCAGGACAGTCAGTCAAAGGCGGGCTGTCTCACCTAAATCACCTATGCAGTCTTGGGGGGCAACTTGTGGAGAGGGGCGACTCTAGGGTCCCGGAAGAGCTCCGAGCCTACCCGTCATACGGGTGCCGTCCTAACCGTAACATCAGGGAGGGATGGAGGATTAGCAGAACATCATCTAATCGAGTTGTGAGGGAACTTAAGAAACAGACACAACAGTTGTGGGGACTTTCCGTAAGCACAGCAGGGCAGGACCACAACACATAGCGCTAGCAGGTAGGCACAGATTTCCACCTGCAAAGAGAACTCTGGAGGTGCCATTGGACCGGCCGGACTTGCGCGGCCTGGTGAACCGTATTCCGGACTGAGGACCCAGAGACCTTCAGTAAAGAGGTAAAGAGACTGCAACCTAGTGTCCTCGTTATTTACTGCACCGCACCACCACCATCCACAACCATCATTCACTGTACGCCCCTCAGCAGGGTCACGGACCGGGCCTAGCCACCGTGACAACCCCAGAGCAGAGACTCAGGGGCCCGGTACCGGGTACACCTCGGCCCTGCGGCAGTGGGGGCGCTGCAAATTTGGCGTCACGAACAGGATCTACTTAAGCCTGAGGAATCGGGTCATGTGTGCTTTGGAACTGTGAGTTATTGTGCTTGGACGGTACTTTATTGCAAAGACTGTGCTGCGCCATTTGCCGCCAAAATCCGCCGCCATTACAGCGCTGAGGAGAGCGCAGGAGAAGAAGAGGGGCGTGGAGTGGGCGTAGGCAAGCTGGAGAGCGCGAACGACAATGGCCGCCTAGTCTAAATATTTCTGTGTCCTGAGGACGTGTCCGTCAACAGCCGAGGTCCGCCTCCTGATCCTGTTTGGAGGGTGGAGACCATGGAGACGGGGCCGCCCACGAAAGAGACCGCGGGAAGAAGACGCTGGGGAGGAGATAAAGATGGCAACGCCGGGAGCACCGCGTGGGGATGACCTGACTCGGCATGGAGCCGCATCACCGGACACAGCCTCGGAGACGCCATCGTTGCGGGGACTGGCCCTTACGGAACCACCGATGGGTCGACCTAACTGGCAGATGTCCGAGGAGTGTGTGGCCGCAGCCGAGTCCTGACAAATAGCACGCCGCTTGGAGACTGATGCCCTCGTGCTCGCTCGGCTGGGCCAGCCCACGGAGGTCCGTCTATCTCCGGTGTCCCCGGCTCCTCCCAACCTGGCAGCGGCTGAAGGTACGCTGCAAACACAGGGCATGAGGATCTTGCCGGAGGCCGAACACCTGCGGCGCTTGATGACGGCGTGGCGGACCCGGCCCCAGCCTGCAGCCCAGATTGACTTGACTAGCGTAGAAGAAACCCCGCCGTCACACTGGGGTGTAGTGGTATCCTTTAACTCCCGATGCGGAAGGGGAGTTATACAGGAGATTGGGAAGCCGTTACAGGTCCGTGTGGACCGGGAGGAAGTGGAGTCCTGCGGAGGAAGGTTCGCCCGCGACCTGGAGCCAGGTGACGCTGTGACCTACACCAGGTGGAGGAGAGAAACCGGTGAAGCTGGCTGGGTAGCTCGGGGCGTCCAGCGGTGCGTCGCACTCCAGGCCGCTGCTGGAACATCAGAAGACGAACCTCCTGCTGAAAAGGCAACGGAACCTGTCCCTGCGGAGCAGCGGGGAACCCGGACCCACCATGTACCTTGGGGGCATGCTGGTCCATCAGTGAGAAGGGCATCACGGCGAGGGATCCTGTCATTGCTGGGGCAGGAACCGCTCCTTGGATAGGCAGCGCGACCCGTTGGTCTGGTGAGGCCCGGAAGGAAACCACCTTCTGCACCACAAAAGTAAGATCTTAAAACTCTGAATATGTACATAGTTCTTCTAACTGTTTGTTTCCCGTTATGTTGCTGCTAAACCCGTCCAGGGTTAACTCTTAAAGGGATCCCTTTGTTGACCCGGGATCCCTATTGTTTCTGCTGTTTGGTTTGTTTTTCTACCTTTTGTTCCGTTACCAAGAACTGCCGCAATCATGAACAGTGCATGATACAAATTGCTTGTAAATAGTTTGCACCTTCTTAAAGGTGCTCCCTACTGGTTTTACTTAAAGAAGGACTCTTTGCGAAAATACCGCACCGGAGCCGTTGCTGAGTACGGACTGGTAGCTTGAGAAGATGCGCTACCTCATACAGACTGGATCCCCTCTTAAAGGGGATGTTCACTTGTTGCACTTAAAGAATGGTATTGCTTTAAGACATATAGATGGCAATAATGTCTTGACAAAAAGAAAATGATGATGATGCTCACGTGTAAAAGTTATATGTATCCAACTAGTTGCTTGTAAGAAATGTTCAATAATGTTAATGGAAGGATGAGGACAGGAAGTGAACCCGTAGGGGTTAGTGGTGAGTCCTATAAGGAGCCATATAGAGATGGCTCAGTGCTCTTAAACTGAAAGAAAAACATGTTCTATACTGTGTATAGTAGTGGAAGGACAGAAGGCTCGGGCTGAAAGGAGCGGTCCTGTAATAGAAAGGAGAGGCAGTAGGTCTGGAGCCGTTAGGACAGGCGGTCCTGCAGATGTAAAGTAGGAGAATGTAGCACAGTTGCTCAAGCCTTATAATGTGTTATAAGAAGGTCTTTAGTGGATTTAGAGTGTACATCCTTAAAGGCAATGTTGAATTAATGTTTTAAAAATTTTGCACTTAGTAGAATACCCGGTTGGGTAAGAAGAGTTATTTATAGAAAAGTTATTTAAAAGTAGTTAACCATGTTTGTAACGTTCAAGTGTCCTCACCTCCCATAAAGGGAAGCTCTGTTCAAATATGCTTATTGTTATTGCACTCACAAAAATTGTATGTCTTTTTGCTGACATGTATTGTTGTTTTCTTCCCAGTCCCGGAGTACTGGATTTAACCGGGGGGGAGTGCAGCGCCCCAGAGTCCTGGTCATTGCAGTACTGTGGCTCCGCCGCTAAGGGGGGCTATGGTACTTCTGATGGCACTGAAGGAGTTCATCTGACCAGGTATCACATACACCAATACATTTCACAGTCGGGCCTCCAGGGGGAGCTAAGGGTGCTATTTATTAGGCCACTCCTCACCACTGTGGGTAAACTGGGGGTCAGGCAGAAAGTGAGTCAGAAAGCAGACTGGGTTGGACCAGACAACACCTGGTGGCAGAGGGTGTTGTGGGGGAAGATTCGGTAGGGTCCCTGTCAGGTTTGGGACCCTGACAGAGGCCTGGCTACAAGAAGGAATGTCACGGGACCGTGCCTGCTCAGCATAGCGGCGGTGCCCTAAGAAAGGAATAGAAGCGAGATATATTGTGCTGAGTGAGAAACGAGATCAAAGCAAGAAGAATACCAGTAGGAGTCGTGCTGTAAGACCGAGGCAACATCCTACTGAGGCCCACAACCGGCGGCCGGAACGCCGAGGAAGTATTACTATATTCAGCTTCAGGCAATACTTCAAACCAATGGCAGGACAGTCAGTCAAAGGCGGGCTGTCTCACCTAAATCACCTATGCAGTCTTGGGGGGCAACTTGTGGAGAGGGGCGACTCTAGGGTCCCGGAAGAGCTCCGAGCCTACCCGTCATACGGGTGCCGTCCTAACCGTAACATCAGGGAGGGACGGAGGATTAGCAGAACATCATCTAATCGAGTTGTGAGGGAACTTAAGAAACAGACACAACAGTTGTGGGGACTTTCCGTAAGCACAGCAGGGCAGGACCACAACACATAGCGCTAGCAGGTAGGCACAGATTTCCACCTGCAAAGAGAACTCTGGAGGTGCCATTGGACCGGCCAGACTTGCGCGGCCTGGTGAACCGTATTCCGGACTGAGGACCCAGAGACCTTCAGTAAAGAGGTAAAGAGACTGCAACCTAGTGTCCTCGTTATTTACTGCACCGCACCACCACCATCCACAACCATCATTCACTGTACGCCCCTCTTCAGGGTCACGGACCGGGCCTAGCCACCGTGACAACCCCAGAGCAGAGACTCAGAGGCCCGGTACCGGGTACCCCTCGGCCCTGCGGCAGTGGGGGCGCTGCATATGTCTGCATATGTGTGCATGTTTGTGTACTGTATGTGTGCGCATGTGTGCATATTTGTGTACTGTATGTGTGCGCATGTCTGCATATGTGTGCATATTTGTGTACTGTATGTGTGTGCATGTCCGCGTATGTGTGCATATTTGTGTACTGTATGTGTGCGCATGTCTGCGTATGTGTGCATGTTTGTGTACTGTATGTGTGCGCATGTGTGCGTATGTGTGCATGTTTGTGTACTGTATGTGTGCACATGTCTGCATATGTGTGTATGTTTGTGTACTGTATGTGTGCCCATGTCTGCATATGTGTGCATGTTTGTGTACTGTATGTCTGCATATGTGTGCATGTTTGTGTACTGTATGTGTGTGCATGTCTGCATATGTGTGCATGTTTGTGTACTGTATGTGTGCGCATGTCTGCGTATGTGTGCATGTTTGTGTACTGTATGTGTGCACATTTCTGCGCATGTTTGTGTACTGTATGTGTGCGCATGTCTGCATATGTGTGCATGTTTGTGTACTATATGTGTGCACATGTCTGCGCATGTGTGCATGTTTGTGTACTGTATGTGTGCGCATGTCTGCGTGTGTGCATGTTTGTGTACTGTATGTGTGCGCATGTCTGCGTATGTGTGCATGTTTGTGTACTGTATGTGTGCGCATGTCTGCGTATGTGTGCATGTTTGTGTACTGTATGTGTGCGCATGTCTGCGTATGTGTGCATGTTTGTGTACTATATGTGTGCACATGTCTGCGCATGTGTGCATGTTTGTGTACTGTATGTGTGCGCATGTCTGCGTGTGTGCATGTTTGTGTACTGTATGTGTGCGCATGTCTGCGTATGTGTGCATGTTTGTGTACTGTATGTGTGCGCATGTCCGCGTATGTGTGCATATTTGTGTACTGTATGTGTGCGCATGTCTGCGTATGTGTGCATGTTTGTGTACTGTATGTGTGTGCATGTGTGCGTATGTGTGCGTATGTGTGCATGTTTGTGTACTGTATGTGTGCACATGTCTGCATATGTGTGTATGTTTGTGTACTGTATGTGTGCCCATGTCTGCATATGTGTGCATGTTTGTGTACTGTATGTCTGCATATGTGTGCATGTTTGTGTACTGTATGTGTGTGCATGTCTGCATATGTGTGCATGTTTGTGTACTGTATGAGTGTGCATGTCTGTGTATGTGTGCATGTTTGTGTACTGTATGTGTGCACATGTCTGCGCATGTTTGTGTACTGTATGTGTGCGCATGTCTGCGTATGTGTGCATGTTTGTGTACTATATGTGTGCACATGTCTGCGCATGTGTGCATGTTTGTGTACTGTATGTGTGCGCATGTCTGCGTGTGTGCATGTTTGTGTACTGTATGTGTGCGCATGTCTGCGTATGTGTGCATGTTTGTGTACTGTATGTGTGCGCATGTCTGCGTATGTGTGCATGTTTGTGTACTGTATGTGTGCGCATGTCTGCGTATGTGTGCATGTTTGTGTACTGTATGTGTGCACATGTCTGCACATGTGAATCATGAGGGGGCAGGCTAGGCCCTGTGTTGTATACCTAGATTTCTCTGCCGTATCTCTGAATCAAATCGGTATTTGATAAAGGGGCCCACTGAGACTTTTGCTTTGGGCCAATGAAAACCTGGAGCCTGCCCTGGTCTGAGCACTGACAGGCTGACACACCACCATTTTACCCTTTGCAGTAATGCTGGAAGCACTCATATGTGTATTTTGAAAGACAACCTCTGGATACGACGATGATGGCCCTACAAAGTATTGACTCAGGGGCTGAATACAAATGCACGATGCAGTTTTCAGATTCATATTTTTAAATATTTAGAAAGCCATGTATCATTTCCTTTACACTTCGCAAATACTTGCAGCTTTGTGTTGGCATATCACATAACATTCAAATAACCAACATTTAGGTGTGCGAGTGTAACATGAAAAGATTTGGAAATGTTTACAAGGATACGAATACATTTTCAATTCACTGTATCTCCAATCAGCATCATTTTGGAATTGAACTATTATTTTATCTAAAAAGAGTCCTCACTTTACTTTGTGAACCATCAATTAGCAGTTTGACTAATTAATTGTATTGTTTGTGTTAACAAGACAACACTCATTGTAGGAGAGCAGAAACATTAATGATTTCCCCAAATGGGGGAAGGAACATTGCACGATCATCTCAATAATTGGTGTGAACTAATAACATCTGTTGATCAGATTGTGACTTTTTTGCTCTGGAAAACAAATTAATTGCTAAATGGGTAGATTTTCGATTCACTAATGACAAAATGTATGCATGAGATTGCAAAAAATAAACTGTGATTATTAAAGTGAAATACCAAGAGGAAAGCTTACCTGACCTTCAAGACTCTTGTTAAAGTGGTTTCCAATCCCGAGTGATTTGGAAGTCAACTATAGTCTCCTGCAACACGTGGGACAAGTGAGAAGTGATAATGGTGCATCAGCTATAACAATACTGGTTAGAGATGAGACTGCCTAGGGCCTCATTCCGACGTCAGTGATTTTCTAGCATGAGAAAAATAGTCCGAGAAGTGTTTTTGATTTGAGTTTCATCAGATCTTCATCAGTGTCATCACAGTTTGGTCAATTTCTCATATGAAAATAAAAAAAACACCTTAGCTTATCTGTCAGTGAAAAATGATGGCATCCAAGTGCGCTTCAATTTTTTCATGGATCCCTAGACTTTCAGTGCCAACATAATCAGATCAACACAACACTTTTCTTTACGTTTCTGAACAGACCACTTGGTCTGCAAGAAATCATCGACATGTGAACAACCCCATTGACTATAATAGGTTTAGTAGGTAAACGATGAAAAATATGTATACTACTCTTAAGCGAAAAACTGATCTTTGAATGATCACTAAGGCAGTGGGTACATTTTTACCTACACAATAGCCTCTCAGAGAGTTCCTCTCAGCTGTTCAGTTATAAGTGGGTCTATGTGACGCTCTAAAACTTACAAATGTTTCAAGAACATAGAGGTATAAAGCTTGGAGCCACAATATGACACATGTAGAAATCTATGGGCTCAGGTTATATTTATGTCCTCCATTTTATTCGAAAGTGTTCTATTCCAGATTCATACAGAAGCCAACAATTCAAAGAGTTGTTCCATGTTTCTCTGAAGATCTCTTTTTGAAGCAGTATGTTAATACTACTTTTACCTTTTGGACTAAAAGAATAAGCAAGTATAAGTAACTTTTATAATTTTATTAGAGAGATATTTTTCTTTCCCGATTCAGGAGCAGCTTCTTTCCCTACCCCAACTCATGGACTTATCATTCACTCTGAAAATTCAGTATTAAACAAAAAAAAGCAGACAGTAAGGTCAAACTACAACTGCCTATTTTAGTCAATTTAAAGAGGAGGAAGAATTGTACCAATGCAAACCTGAAACACCCTGCTTCTTTGTTTAGTATCATGGGAAAGTCTAAAGAAATCAGCCAAGATATCAGGAAGAGAATTGCGGAATTGAACAAGTCTGGCTCATCCTTTGGTACAATTTCAAGATACCTGAAGGTACCTCGTTCATCTGTGCAAACAACTATACGAAAGAACAAACAAGATTGGAACGTCCAGCCATCATACCGTTCAGGAAGGAGACGAGTTCTGTGTCCTATAGATGATCATGCTTTGATCTGACATGTGCATATCAATCCAAGGAAAAAAGCAAAAAACCTTGTGAAGATGATGGCAAATGCTGGTAAGATTGTGTCAATATCCACAGTGAAACGAGTACTGTAGCAACATGAGCTAAAAGGCCACTATGCCAGGAAGAAGCCATTACTCCAAAATAGGGTTGAGCGAAACGGGTCGGCCATTTTCAGAAGTCGCCGACTTTTGGCAAAGTCGGGTTTCATGAAACCCGACCCGACCCCTGTGTGGGGTCGGCCATGAGTTCGGCAATCTTCTGAATCTGGTATCGGAATTCCGATACCGAGTTCCGATATGTTTGCGAAATCGGGAATCGGTATCGGAATCCATATTTAAGTGTAAAATATAGAATCAAAATAAAAAATATTGATATACTCACCCTCGGACGCGCCCTGGTACTAACTGGCAGCCTTCCTTCCTAAGAATGAGCGCGTGAATGACCTGCGGTGACGTCGCGGCTTGTGATTGGTCGCCTGAGCGGTCACATGGGCGGCCGCGACCAATCACAAGCCGTGACGTCATCTAAGGCCCTTCACGCGCTCATTCTTAGGAAGGAAGGCTGCCAGAAAGAAGCCGAGGGTGAGTATATTCCTACTAGGTATATACTCACCCTCGGACGCACCCTGCTTCTTTCCGGCAGCCTTCCTTCTTAAGAATGAGCGCGTGAAGGGCCTTAGATGACGTCACGACTTGTGATTGGTCGCGGCCGCCCATGTGACCGCTCACGCGACCAATCACAGTCGTGACGTCATATAAGGCCCTTCACGCGCTCATTCTTAAGAAGGAAGGCTGCCGGAAAGAAGCAGGGTGCGTCCGACGGTGAGTATATACCTAATAGGAATATACTCACCCTCGGCTTCTTTCCGGCAGTCTTCCTTCCTAAGAATGAGCGTGTGAAGGTCCTTAGATGACGTCACGGCTTGTGATTGGTCGCGGCCGCCCATGTGACCGCTCACGCGACCAATCACAAGCCGTGACATCACCGCAAGTCATTCACGCGCTCATTCTTAGGAAGGAAGGCTGCCAGTTAGTACCAGGGCGCGTCCGAGGGTGAGTATATCAATATTTTTTATTCTGATTCTTTATTTTACACTTAAATATGGATCCCAGGGCCTGAAGGAGAGTTTCCTCTCCTTCAGACCCTGGGAACATAGTATCCCATTGCACTGCATTGGGTTTCGTGTTTCGGCCGACCCCGACTTTTTTATAGGATCGGACGATTTCACTTCACTTCACTTCGTGAAACCCGACCCGATCCTATAAAAATAAAAGTCGCTCAACCCTGCTCCAAAAGAAACATGAAAAAGCCAGATTAATGTTTGCAAATGCACACAGGAACAAAGACCTTAATTTTTGGAGATATGTCCTATGGTCTGATGAAACTAAAATTTAACTTTTTGGGCAAAATTACAATCGTTACGTTTGGAGGAAATAGGGAGAAGCTTGAAAGCCCAAGAACACCATCCCAACTGTGAAACACAGGGGTGGCAACATCATATTGTGGGGTCATTTTGCTGCAGGTGGAACTGGTGCACTTCACAAAATAGATGGCATCATGACAAAGGAAGATTATGTGGCAATACTGATTCAACATCTCAAGACATCAGTAAGGAAGTTAAAGTTTGGGTGGAAATGGGTCTTCCAAATGGACAAAGACCGGAAGCATACTGCCAAAATGGTAGCAAAGTGGTTTAAGGATAAAAAAAGTCAATGTTATGGAGTGGCCATCACAAGGTCCTGATCTCAATCCTATTGAAAATTTATGGGCAAAGCGGAAAAGGCCGGTGCGAGCAAGGAGACCTACAAACCTGGATCAGTGATACTAGTTTTGTCAGGAGTCATGGGCCCAAATTCCGAACAACTATTGTGAGAAGCTTGTGGAAGGAGATCCCAAATGTTTGACCCAAGTCATTCAGTTTTAGGGCAATGGTACCAAATACTAATGAAATGTATGTAAACTTTTGACTTTGCTTTAAGTAATAAAAATGCCTTAAAACATTCTCTCTCTCATTATTCTAGCATTTGGCAAATATTAATAATTATGGTAATCCTAATTGACTTAAAATGGGAAAGGTTAATTCTGATTTCATGTCAGATATTGAGAAAAACATGCATATGTATCTTTTTATATAGTGTATGTAAACTTCTGGTTTCAACTGTACATATATATGTATATATTTAAAACAGAACATTTTCATACTTTTTGATATTGAAGTAAACTAAATAATACTCTTTTTAGATCTTTTACTAATGAGAATTTACTAGCTTAACATATATCATTGTTAAAACATTTTTCAGCAGTTGGATGATGGGAAATGTAGGCCAGTTAACCTGAGTGGTAAAAGCTCGACTGCTGCTAAAGTAGAACTTTCCTATTAAATTTCATTTTTTAATCCATAGCCACCAATCCTTACCGCTATGTCCCCCCAGTGACTGAGATCTCTAACTGAATTTTAATGGTCATTTATTCTGTGGACATTTCTAAAATATGGTGTCTAATATTCTGAGAATAGAGGATAATCACTGACCTTTGCAGAATTCTTCTCAGCAGCTTTCTGTTCTCATGAGATGGGCCTTTAAATCCCTTTGTATAAGTGTGTATAAAGTTATATAGTCACACGTCTAATGTTCGCAGCGCAGAATGTGTTAGCTTTAAAATTTGAGTATAAAAATAGCTTTTTCATTTTAAAGGGAAACTAGCATAAAAAGCCCTATATGAATCAATTATAATCGCTTAAAAGTATGGAAAGTCAACAACTATGTCCTTTAACCACCTGGTTGACTCCAAATGTGAATGTGCTCCATTCACAACAGCGCTGTCATCTCCACTACAATCAAACCCATCACCCAGTACCGGATCCATTGCATAACAGACATCAGCAGTGCCCCACAGACTTATAATGGGGTCAGCTTCGTTCTGCCAAGGTGTATGTTTCTTGGTGGAATTTGGCCCCATCCTATGGTTGGGCACAAATGGCAATTTTTTCCCCCCAAAAAAATTAATGAGCTTACATGATTACAATTTTCTTTGCTATTATCCTTATTTTTTGTAAACATAGGAAATAAAGTATTGGATTTGTGATTGGATTGAAATCTATTGGTACAATCACATGCAGGACTGGGCAAAAAGCCCAGTCCTCTTCCTCTTCCTCCTCCTTCTCCTCCCCCTCATCCTTCTCCTCCTCCTCGTCTTCCTCAATCAAGTCCAGGATCCTTCAAGTATTATCAAAGCAGATTTGACGTGGACCACAGGCTCGGGCTCTTGAATTCTTAGTAGGCCCAGCACAGGAATTTTCAAAAGTTCTCCTGGATTTAGAGGCAATGACAGAAAAATCAACCACTTTTTGCAGTCAGTCAGAGATGAGTGGATCTTTCCCAGTTCGATTAGAATTTTATGAAATTTATGATTCCACTCAAATATGAATACTTTGATTCTCAAAACAAAAAATGTCAGGACACCATTTTGGTAAAGAAAGGTAAAAAAACCCAACAACATAATAAGCATCTCACTGCTTATCTCTCTGACCTCCCCACTGCTCGCCATCGGGTCCTCTTCTTTCTGCTATTGTGCACCTCATCACTGGCCTATTCATTATAAACAAAGACTTCTGTCCATGACGTAAGGTTGTAACATCATGACATCACAGTGAATGCCGCAGTGACTGGGACGAAAGTTCTGGTATATAATGAGGAGGTTAGAATTGAGGCGCACAATGGCAGAAAGTAGAATATGGCTGATGGTGAGCAGCAGGGTGGGTGGTGAGGTGAGTATTAGCTTTTTTACATCTTTGCTATGCTCTGTGGTCTGAAGAGACCCTAGAGAATAATAAGGGACATTGAATCTGAATTTTGGGGGGGGGAAATTGAAGAAACTGGAGAAGTTTAATTTTAAACAATCTGCTCATCACTTTCAAGAGGGGCAATTTTTATTTTTAAAAACAGGAAAAGACTGTCAGTTCCGTGGGTTATTAAATGGGTTACTGGATATGTAAGGGCTCTTCCTGGCCGAGATGTCACTCTGGAACCTAAAACACAATATGCTTAAGGTGGAAATTTTATTTACAGTGGTTTTTTAGAAAAAGCGACTGGTAAGCGTTGACGTTTCGGCTAGTATATAGCCTTGGTCACAACGTCGCTGGAAAAGATACAAATATTTACAATTAGCTATGTATAATGATTGGTGTATATACATATATCAAGAAATGTGCATTTTAATATACAATATATACAATTGTGACATTCATGTACAGAGAAATGTCTCTGTGTGACCCTGTAGCGAGATGTCATGGAATACCATACGTAGATAAAGAAACAATAAGACATACGTATTAAGAGAGATAAGTTTTAAGGAAATGCATATCGTGGTGTCTGTGCCAACACGTATGAACCAGGCAAAAAGGTGGCCTACCTAAAATATGAAGAGTCTGTCTTGATTAGAAAATGGTGATATAGAGCAAGGAAATGTATCATCCTGTCAGAAAAAAATAAAAAGAGAGGGGCATGTATACGTGGATGTCCCAGAGGGGTCACCATGATGTATGAGACAATGTGAGGGGGTAATTGAAACCTACCCTGACAATTTGGTTGATTGTCATATATCGTAGGATATTCTTTGCCAATGGTTGGTAGGGATGAGGATGGCAAACCTGTGCCAGGGGCCTGTGGAAAGGTATGTTGGTAAAGATCACCCTGAGACAAATGGGAACAAATCATATGCTGTGTCCCATAGTGTATGGTAGGAGCCTACCCTGGTGGTATATATGGAGACTTATGTGTCCAATGATATGGCGTCCAGACCCCAGTGGGCGTAGTGCTATAAGGCCCAGCGTTTGTCCGGTAGTGCCTGTGAAAGTTGATAATGTTATGGTAACGATCGTAAGGCATAATAGTATGAAAATAATGTGGGTATACTTATCTTTGGAGTTGTGACCTACATCCATAGGTGGCGCAGCGGTGTGAGGCTGACACTTCCGTGTCTGAGCTGAGACTGGCGCTGGGTGACTGTGCGCGCTTCTAATCATGTGGTGCTGCGAGGTCATGTGACCGGAAGTAGAGGAGACGCCGGCGCTTGCGCTGTACAGGCTGCAATAGTGTGTGGCCGGCAAAGTTTGTGTGTTGTCATGGGGATCGAGTGGGGAAACCAGCGCCTGCGCAGTTGTGCTCTATTGTGGGCTGAGTTGAAACTGGAAGGGAAGAAGGGGCGGAGGGAAGCAGGGACAGAGATAGAAAGGGAGGGCAATATCTTGGATCTATTGTAATCGTGTGTAAAGTGAATACATCTATATATATTTTAAGTGAATACTGGTCATGTAAATTACAGGATAAGTTTGAGAATTATATTGTTATACAATTATGCTGTATTGGTATCCATGAATAATTTACAAACACATTTGTTGAAATCATATATATTATTGACAATAATTGCAACTAAGTAGGAGTCCAAACCATATAAGGAAAAGGGAAAAGGGAAAAAAAACAAAGGGACAAAGAGAGAAGAAGAAAACGGAAACTTAGATAGACTCTATATTGTGGTAGGGGATCTTACCAACTCCACCGGGGGGAATTGCCGAGTGGATGCGTGCGACTATTCAATGGGTCTAGGGAAAGAAATACATTATGTTAGCCAATCTATTTCTCGATTGAGACCCCTTGGGCTGAGTGTGTCCAACGTGTAGATCCAGTAAGTTTCACGCTGTTTTAATAGTTGTGTGTGGTTCCCACCCCGCCTTGGTCTGGGAACTTTTTCAAGAACTTGGAACCGTAATTGGGATATATTGTGCCTGGCTTCCTGGAAGTGTGCAGGTAGAGGTAGCCAGGTCTTGCCACATCTGATGGTGGATTTGTGGCTTGAGATACGATCTCTAATGGCCTGGATGGTTTCGCCTACATACAGTAAGCCACACGGACACTTGATGATATACACTACATAGTTGGATTCGCAGGTATGATAGTCCCTAATGGGGTAGGTTTTTCCTGTGCGTGGATGAATTACCTCACTCCCTTTGATGATATTAGAGCAGCACATACAACTTAAGCATGGGAATGTGCCCCTTCTTTTTTGTCCACTCAATGTGCGAGTTAGTGTTTGTTTACGAGATCCAATGTCGGCCCTAACCAATTTGTCTCTAATGTTAGGTGGTCTGCGTAGGCACATTAGGGGGGGATTTCTGAAGATCTCCACTTTGGGATAAGCTTTGGTAAGCAAGGGCCATTGTCTATGGATCAAGTTGTGAATTCTTTGCATGGAGGGGTGATGGCCGTGGACAAAAGGTAATCTCGATGGTTTCTGTGGTGGAATAGCTGCAGAATCTGTGTCTGACAGTATCTTAGTCATTTCCGTGTTTAGAAGTGTACATGGATATTGTCTGTCTTCGAATTTTTTGGACATTTCGCTCAGTCTGGTTTGTCTGACAGTGGGGCTAGATACGATTCTGGAGACTCTTTTAAATTGAGATCGGGGAAGGCTGTTTCTTGTGGATTTAGGGTGGCAGCTATTGTACAAAAGAAGGTTGTTACGATCGGTAGGTTTGCTGTAGATATCGGTGGTAAGGACACCTTGGGTATCTTTGCATATTTTGGTGTCCAGGAAGGTAATAGTTTCCATGTGATGTGAAATAGAAAACTTGAGTTCCGGTCTGACCCTGTTGATGGTATTGTAGAATGTGGTTAAAGAGGTGTGGTCACCCTGCCAAATACAGAAAATATCATCTATGTAACGGTACCATAGAAGGGCATGTTGTTGAAATAATGAGTTAGGGTAAATAAAGTCTTGTTCAAAGCGGTCCATGTATAGATTGGCGTACGCCGGGGCTACATTTGAGCCCATTGCGGTCCCGCACGTTTGGACGTAAAAGTCATCCTCAAAAAGGAAATAATTTTCCCTGAGTACCAGATTGAGTAATTCCAGACAGAGATCGTGGGAACGTGTGTCAATTTTGGCTTCAGTTAGTGTGAGGGAGACAGCCTCAATCCCCTTGTCATGTGAGATTGAGGTATATAGGCTACTAACATCTAAGGTGTATAAGATGCTGTTAGCTGGAACCGTGTTAATGTCTTGGATTTTTTTCAAAAAGTCGCTAGTGTCCAGGATGAAGGATTTAGTTTTGTGAGTATATGGCGTGAGCAATTTTTCTAGGTAGATGGATATGGGATTGAGGATTGAATCGGTGGATGCTACAATGGGGCGTCCTGGTGGATTTTGCAGGTTTTTGTGGATTTTTGGGAGAATGTATAGTACTGGGGTTACTGGATGTTCATTTGTCAGGTATGTTTTGGTTTTGGCATCAATAGTTTTTAATTGTGAATGTTTAGTAAGAATGGCATCAATCTTTCTACGAATGTTATAGACAGGATCAGATTGGATTTTTTTATATGTGGTGGTGTCTGATAGCTGTCTTTTGACCTCAGCTGTGTATTGATTTTTGTTCATCACTACGACAGCCCCTCCCTTATCTGCGGGTTTGATGATAATGTTGCTGTTGTTTTTGAGTGAAAATAGTGCCTGTTTTTCTGGTGGTGTTAAATTGTGTCGGACTGGGAGAAGACCTACACGTTGGTCATGGATAGTCTCCTTAATGTCTTTATCCAAGAGATCAATGAAGGTCTCTACGGCATGGTTTGTCTTAGGAGGCATAAAATTGCTGGGACTTCTCAATCCCAGTTGGTCCAATGTGATTAGTGGCCCTCCGTCCCGATTAGGTAATATACCTAGTGTGTTACCAGTGAAGTATGGATTGACCTCAAAGTGTACTTTTAGTCTTATGCTGCGGTAGAAACTTTGTAGATCTTTTTCTAGCTGGAAGGAGTCCCATCTGGGGGTTGGGCAGAAAGATAGACCTTTGTTCAGTACCTTTAGTTCTAAAGGGGAAAGAGAGTAATCAGAAATGTTCACAACTAGGTTTGGACCCCTACCTGTGATCGAAGTGTCATCTGGCGTTCTCGATCTTTTCCTTCTCGACCTCCTACATGGCGTCCGCTTGGGCCTAAAAAAGCCGTTCTTGTGGTTGAGGCTCCGCCAGTGTCGCTTCCAGAGCCCGGGGAGGATCCCCCAGCCGGTGAGGAGTCCCCGGATGCTGTGTATCTTTCTGGGCGGCGTGATCTCGGATATTGTCTTCTGTGGGCTGTTTCCTCCCATCGATAGACTCTGTTGTTCAGGTAGTCCTCGGTGTCTCTTTGAAATTTGGTCCGTTTTCTTTCCTCGAGCGTTTTTTGATGTGTAGACAAAATGGAATCGACCTTACTTTTCAAGGTGTTGAATTCGGTGCTGGTAAGAGTAGAGGTGAGCTGCGTCTCGATGGTGACGATCTTTTCTTCTGTTTCTTTGATGGCTTCCTGTAAATATTCAATTGTTAGTAAGATGATATCAAATGAACATTTGTTAAGTATTTTTTGAAAGGTTGTGCAATATTGTGCGTTGTCTGAGAATAAGGTTGGTCGTAGGTTACAACGTAGACCCCGTGGTATCCTCCCTTGTCTGTGATATTCCCCAAGAGTGGCGCAATGTAGATCGTAGGCTATGAGTCTCTTTTTCTCCTTTTCCCAGTCTCTCGTTTTGATGTCTTTATTGGGTATACGTAGGAAGTCAGTTTTTGTTCTTATCTTAGATAGAATTGTAGATCCCGTGGCATCATCATACATGTAGGTCTCGGACGACATGAGTTCCGTCGGTGCAGATAGCCAAGAAATTCGTAGATCAATGAAACTATGATGGCTCGCACACGACCAATTTGGAAGTGACGGTGCTAGTGAAAGGAGCAAAAAGTTCCGAATATACTAGATATGAAGATCACTGCACACGTACAAGTTGAAGGTATGCTTAAGGTGGAAATTTTATTTACAGTGGTTTTTTAGAAAAAGCGACTGGTAAGCGTTGACGTTTCGGCTAGTATATAGCCTTGGTCACAACGTCGCTGGAAAAGATACAAATATTTACAATTAGCTATGTATAATGATTGGTGTATATACATATATCAAGAAATGTGCATTTTAATATACAATATATACAATTGTGACATTCATGTACAGAGAAATGTCTCTGTGTGACCCTGTAGCGAGATGTCATGGAATACCATACGTAGATAAAGAAACAATAAGACATACGTATTAAGAGAGATAAGTTTTAAGGAAATGCATATCGTGGTGTCTGTGCCAACACGTATGAACCAGGCAAAAAGGTGGCCTACCTAAAATATGAAGAGTCTGTCTTGATTAGAAAATGGTGATATAGAGCAAGGAAATGTATCATCCTGTCAGAAAAAAATAAAAAGAGAGGGGCATGTATACGTGGATGTCCCAGAGGGGTCACCATGGTGTATGAGACAATGTGAGGGGGTAATTGAAACCTACCCTGACAATTTGGTTGATTGTCATATATCGTAGGATATTCTTTGCCAATGGTTGGTAGGGATGAGGATGGCAAACCTGTGCCAGGGGCCTGTGGAAAGGTATGTTGGTAAAGATCACCCTGAGACAAATGGGAACAAATCATATGCTGTGTCCCATAGTGTATGGTAGGAGCCTACCCTGGTGGTATATATGGAGACTTATGTGTCCAATGATATGGCGTCCAGACCCCAGTGGGCGTAGTGCTATAAGGCCCAGCGTTTGTCCGGTAGTGCCTGTGAAAGTTGATAATGTTATGGTAACGATCGTAAGGCATAATAGTATGAAAATAATGTGGGTATACTTATCTTTGGAGTTGTGACCTACATCCATAGGTGGCGCAGCGGTGTGAGGCTGACACTTCCGTGTCTGAGCTGAGACTGGCGCTGGGTGACTGTGCGCGCTTCTAATCATGTGGTGCTGCGAGGTCATGTGACCGGAAGTAGAGGAGACGCCGGCGCTTGCGCTGTACAGGCTGCAATAGTGTGTGGCCGGCAAAGTTTGTGTGTTGTCATGGGGATCGAGTGGGGAAACCAGCGCCTGCGCAGTTGTGCTCTATTGTGGGCTGAGTTGAAACTGGAAGGGAAGAAGGGGCGGAGGGAAGCAGGGACAGAGATAGAAAGGGAGGGCAATATCTTGGATCTATTGTAATCGTGTGTAAAGTGAATACATCTATATATATTTTAAGTGAATACTGGTCATGTAAATTACAGGATAAGTTTGAGAATTATATTGTTATACAATTATGCTGTATTGGTATCCATGAATAATTTACAAACACATTTGTTGAAATCATATATATTATTGACAATAATTGCAACTAAGTAGGAGTCCAAACCATATAAGGAAAAGGGAAAAGGGAAAAAAAACAAAGGGACAAAGAGAGAAGAAGAAAACGGAAACTTAGATAGACTCTATATTGTGGTAGGGGATCTTACCAACTCCACCGGGGGGAATTGCCGAGTGGATGCGTGCGACTATTCAATGGGTCTAGGGAAAGAAATACATTATGTTAGCCAATCTATTTCTCGATTGAGACCCCTTGGGCCTCTCTTTTTATTTTTTTCTGACAGGATGATACATTTCCTTGCTCTATATCACCATTTTCTAATCAAGACAGACTCTTCATATTTTAGGTAGGCCACCTTTTTGCCTGGTTCATACGTGTTGGCACAGACACCACGATATGCATTTCCTTAAAACTTATCTCTCTTAATACGTATGTCTTATTGTTTCTTTATCTACGTATGGTATTCCATGACATCTCGCTACAGGGTCACACAGAGACATTTCTCTGTACATGAATGTCACAATTGTATATATTGTATATTAAAATGCACATTTCTTGATATATGTATATACACCAATCATTATACATAGCTAATTGTAAATATTTGTATCTTTTCCAGCGACGTTGTGACCAAGGCTATATACTAGCCGAAACGTCAACGCTTACCAGTCGCTTTTTCTAAAAAACCACTGTAAATAAAATTTCCACCTTAAGCATACCTTCAACTTGTACGTGTGCAGTGATCTTCATATCTAGTATATTCGGAACTTTTTGCTCCTTTCACTAGCACCGTCACTTCCAAATTGGTCGTGTGCGAGCCATCATAGTTTCATTGATCTACGAATTTCTTGGCTATCTGCACCGACGGAACTCATGTCGTCCGAGACCTACATGTATGATGATGCCACGGGATCTACAATTCTATCTAAGATAAGAACAAAAACTGACTTCCTACGTATACCCAATAAAGACATCAAAACGAGAGACTGGGAAAAGGAGAAAAAGAGACTCATAGCCTACGATCTACATTGCGCCACTCTTGGGGAATATCACAGACAAGGGAGGATACCACGGGGTCTACGTTGTAACCTACGACCAACCTTATTCTCAGACAACGCACAATATTGCACAACCTTTCAAAAAATACTTAACAAATGTTCATTTGATATCATCTTACTAACAATTGAATATTTACAGGAAGCCATCAAAGAAACAGAAGAAAAGATCGTCACCATCGAGACGCAGCTCACCTCTACTCTTACCAGCACCGAATTCAACACCTTGAAAAGTAAGGTCGATTCCATTTTGTCTACACATCAAAAAACGCTCGAGGAAAGAAAACGGACCAAATTTCAAAGAGACACCGAGGACTACCTGAACAACAGAGTCTATCGATGGGAGGAAACAGCCCACAGAAGACAATATCCGAGATCACGCCGCCCAGAAAGATACACAGCATCCGGGGACTCCTCACCGGCTGGGGGATCCTCCCCGGGCTCTGGAAGCGACACTGGCGGAGCCTCAACCACAAGAACGGCTTTTTTAGGCCCAAGCGGACGCCATGTAGGAGGTCGAGAAGGAAAAGATCGAGAACGCCAGATGACACTTCGATCACAGGTAGGGGTCCAAACCTAGTTGTGAACATTTCTGATTACTCTCTTTCCCCTTTAGAACTAAAGGTACTGAACAAAGGTCTATCTTTCTGCCCAACCCCCAGATGGGACTCCTTCCAGCTAGAAAAAGATCTACAAAGTTTCTACCGCAGCATAAGACTAAAAGTACACTTTGAGGTCAATCCATACTTCACTGGTAACACACTAGGTATATTACCTAATCGGGACGGAGGGCCACTAATCACATTGGACCAACTGGGATTGAGAAGTCCCAGCAATTTTATGCCTCCTAAGACAAACCATGCCGTAGAGACCTTCATTGATCTCTTGGATAAAGACATTAAGGAGACTATCCATGACCAACGTGTAGGTCTTCTCCCAGTCCGACACAATTTAACACCACCAGAAAAACAGGCACTATTTTCACTCAAAAACAACAGCAACATTATCATCAAACCCGCAGATAAGGGAGGGGCTGTCGTAGTGATGAACAAAAATCAATACACAGCTGAGGTCAAAAGACAGCTATCAGACACCACCACATATAAAAAAATCCAATCTGATCCTGTCTATAACATTCGTAGAAAGATTGATGCCATTCTTACTAAACATTCACAATTAAAAACTATTGATGCCAAAACCAAAACATACCTGACAAATGAACATCCAGTAACCCCAGTACTATACATTCTCCCAAAAATCCACAAAAACCTGCAAAATCCACCAGGACGCCCCATTGTAGCATCCACCGATTCAATCCTCAATCCCATATCCATCTACCTAGAAAAATTGCTCACGCCATATACTCACAAAACTAAATCCTTCATCCTGGACACTAGCGACTTTTTGAAAAAAATCCAAGACATTAACACGGTTCCAGCTAACAGCATCTTATACACCTTAGATGTTAGTAGCCTATATACCTCAATCTCACATGACAAGGGGATTGAGGCTGTCTCCCTCACACTAACTGAAGCCAAAATTGACACACGTTCCCACGATCTCTGTCTGGAATTACTCAATCTGGTACTCAGGGAAAATTATTTCCTTTTTGAGGATGACTTTTACGTCCAAACGTGCGGGACCGCAATGGGCTCAAATGTAGCCCCGGCGTACGCCAATCTATACATGGACCGCTTTGAACAAGACTTTATTTACCCTAACTCATTATTTCAACAACATGCCCTTCTATGGTACCGTTACATAGATGATATTTTCTGTATTTGGCAGGGTGACCACACCTCTTTAACCACATTCTACAATACCATCAACAGGGTCAGACCGGAACTCAAGTTTTCTATTTCACATCACATGGAAACTATTACCTTCCTGGACACCAAAATATGCAAAGATACCCAAGGTGTCCTTACCACCGATATCTACAGCAAACCTACCGATCGTAACAACCTTCTTTTGTACAATAGCTGCCACCCTAAATCCACAAGAAACAGCCTTCCCCGATCTCAATTTAAAAGAGTCTCCAGAATCGTATCTAGCCCCACTGTCAGACAAACCAGACTGAGCGAAATGTCCAAAAAATTCGAAGACAGACAATATCCATGTACACTTCTAAACACGGAAATGACTAAGATACTGTCAGACACAGATTCTGCAGCTATTCCACCACAGAAACCATCGAGATTACCTTTTGTCCACGGCCATCACCCCTCCATGCAAAGAATTCACAACTTGATCCATAGACAATGGCCCTTGCTTACCAAAGCTTATCCCAAAGTGGAGATCTTCAGAAATCCCCCCCTAATGTGCCTACGCAGACCACCTAACATTAGAGACAAATTGGTTAGGGCCGACATTGGATCTCGTAAACAAACACTAACTCGCACATTGAGTGGACAAAAAAGAAGGGGCACATTCCCATGCTTAAGTTGTATGTGCTGCTCTAATATCATCAAAGGGAGTGAGGTAATTCATCCACGCACAGGAAAAACCTACCCCATTAGGGACTATCATACCTGCGAATCCAACTATGTAGTGTATATCATCAAGTGTCCGTGTGGCTTACTGTATGTAGGCGAAACCATCCAGGCCATTAGAGATCGTATCTCAAGCCACAAATCCACCATCAGATGTGGCAAGACCTGGCTACCTCTACCTGCACACTTCCAGGAAGCCAGGCACAATATATCCCAATTACGGTTCCAAGTTCTTGAAAAAGTTCCCAGACCAAGGCGGGGTGGGAACCACACACAACTATTAAAACAGCGTGAAACTTACTGGATCTACACGTTGGACACACTCAGCCCAAGGGGTCTCAATCGAGAAATAGATTGGCTAACATAATGTATTTCTTTCCCTAGACCCATTGAATAGTCGCACGCATCCACTCGGCAATTCCCCCCGGTGGAGTTGGTAAGATCCCCTACCACAATATAGAGTCTATCTAAGTTTCCGTTTTCTTCTTCTCTCTTTGTCCCTTTGTTTTTTTTCCCTTTTCCCTTTTCCTTATATGGTTTGGACTCCTACTTAGTTGCAATTATTGTCAATAATATATATGATTTCAACAAATGTGTTTGTAAATTATTCATGGATACCAATACAGCATAATTGTATAACAATATAATTCTCAAACTTATCCTGTAATTTACATGACCAGTATTCACTTAAAATATATATAGATGTATTCACTTTACACACGATTACAATAGATCCAAGATATTGCCCTCCCTTTCTATCTCTGTCCCTGCTTCCCTCCGCCCCTTCTTCCCTTCCAGTTTCAACTCAGCCCACAATAGAGCACAACTGCGCAGGCGCTGGTTTCCCCACTCGATCCCCATGACAACACACAAACTTTGCCGGCCACACACTATTGCAGCCTGTACAGCGCAAGCGCCGGCGTCTCCTCTACTTCCGGTCACATGACCTCGCAGCACCACATGATTAGAAGCGCGCACAGTCACCCAGCGCCAGTCTCAGCTCAGACACGGAAGTGTCAGCCTCACACCGCTGCGCCACCTATGGATGTAGGTCACAACTCCAAAGATAAGTATACCCACATTATTTTCATACTATTATGCCTTACGATCGTTACCATAACATTATCAACTTTCACAGGCACTACCGGACAAACGCTGGGCCTTATAGCACTACGCCCACTGGGGTCTGGACGCCATATCATTGGACACATAAGTCTCCATATATACCACCAGGGTAGGCTCCTACCATACACTATGGGACACAGCATATGATTTGTTCCCATTTGTCTCAGGGTGATCTTTACCAACATACCTTTCCACAGGCCCCTGGCACAGGTTTGCCATCCTCATCCCTACCAACCATTGGCAAAGAATATCCTACGATATATGACAATCAACCAAATTGTCAGGGTAGGTTTCAATTACCCCCTCACATTGTCTCATACATCATGGTGACCCCTCTGGGACATCCACGTATACATGCCCCTCTCTTTTTATTTTTTTCTGACAGGATGATACATTTCCTTGCTCTATATCACCATTTTCTAATCAAGACAGACTCTTCATATTTTAGGTAGGCCACCTTTTTGCCTGGTTCATACGTGTTGGCACAGACACCACGATATGCATTTCCTTAAAACTTATCTCTCTTAATACGTATGTCTTATTGTTTCTTTATCTACGTATGGTATTCCATGACATCTCGCTACAGGGTCACACAGAGACATTTCTCTGTACATGAATGTCACAATTGTATATATTGTATATTAAAATGCACATTTCTTGATATATGTATATACACCAATCATTATACATAGCTAATTGTAAATATTTGTATCTTTTCCAGCGACGTTGTGACCAAGGCTATATACTAGCCGAAACGTCAACGCTTACCAGTCGCTTTTTCTAAAAAACCACTGTAAATAAAATTTCCACCTTAAGCATACCTTCAACTTGTACGTGTGCAGTGATCTTCATATCTAGTATATTCGGAACTTTTTGCTCCTTTCACTAGCACCGTCACTTCCAAATTGGTCGTGTGCGAGCCATCATAGTTTCATTGATCATTAAAACACAATATGAGTGGACACCTGGATGGGTGTGTTCATTATTATTTCTGATAGGTGCTACTGTAGACTGCATGCTGCCAAGTGTTTTGCAGACCAGGCCCGATGACTTAAAGATGACTGAGAGAGGCAGGAGTATGAAAATAAACATTCTGTTATTGAACAATTCTGTAGACCATATATGTGGTAGCAGGAGTGGAAATTGTGAGTCACATCTTCTGTATAACACAGAGGTACAATCATGACAGTTATCATAGGTGGTAAATAACTTGTAATACATATGACACTGACACAGCAATCTTCCATGAGGGACTCCATCTTCCCTTGTGAGGGATGAGATGTGTTGCTACGGCTCCTCACAACTGTTCTTATCTTCCAATTCACAAAACTCAAACTGGTGGAGATGTGAGGTCACATTTTTCCCCTCTGACTATGTATTAATCAGTCATCATGTGCCTTTAACAGCCATAGGTGGAGCAGTACTTCACCCATGGCCGTTAACCAATTAAATCTTGCTGTCAATCACTTACAGTGGGATTTAACAAGCGCTGGCTAGAAGAACATCATTTATCGAGCCCGTTGGCACTCTTGTCATGTGATCGTGGGGCATCGATGGGTTGTCATGACTGTTGGGGTCTGCTGATGCTCCCATTGCCTGTCATTGCAATACTACTGTGATAGGAGGTTGTGATTTCTGCTATTCTGAAGCACTGCTATGTATAGCCCATGCAATCGGACCATCGAAGCATCACATCTCCTAAAGGGAATATTAAATAAAGTAAACAAAAGTTTTATAAAATATGAAAAAAAATAAAAAATCAAATGTTCAAATCATCGCCCTTTTGCCCTGCTAAAAATAAAACAATAAAAACATTAAAAATACACATAATTGGTATTGCTGTGTTCATAAAAGTCCGACCTATAAAAATATCAAATAAATGAATCTGATTGGTGAATAGTGTAACGAGAAAAAAAATCGAAATGGCAGAGTTAAGTTTTTTTGACCGTCTAAACATTTCAATAAAATGCAATACGAGGCAATCAAAACATTGTATCTAACACAAAATGGTATTAGTTAAAACATTAGCGAAGGCCACAAAAAATGGGCCCTCACCCAGCCACGTATCTTGACAAATGAAAACATTGTTGGCCTTGGAAAATGGCGACAAAAGCAAAAAATATTTTTTCATGCAAATTTCAGAATTTTTTTTCACACCTAAATAAAAAAATATATACATGTTTGATATTTGTACTAAATAAAAAAATAAATGCCTTAATACTGACATGATGTGTAGATACAGCTCTCACTCCCCTTATTTGTTAATAGTGTTGAGCATTCCGATACCGCAAGTATCGGGTATCGGCCGATACTTGCGGGTATCGGAATTCCGATACCGAGATCCGATACTTTTGTGGTATCGGGTATCGGTATCGAAACAACATTAATGTGTAAAATAAAGAATTAAAATAAAAAATATTGCTATACTCACCTCTCCGACGCAGCCTGGACCTCACCGAGGGAACCGGCAGCGTTGTTTGCTTAAAATGCGCGCTTTTCCTTCCTTCCGTGACGTCACGGCTTCTGATTGGTCGCGTGCCGCCCATGTGGCCGCGACGCGACCAATCACAGCAAGCCGTGACGTAATTTTCAGGTCCTTCTAGGCATTCAGTATTTTAAAATTACGTTCCGGCTTTGTGATTGGTCGCGTCGCGGTCACATGGGCGACGCGACCAATCACAAGCCGTGACGTCACGGGAGGCTGGACACGCGCGCATTTTAAAATGCTCCTGCCTACTTTCAAGTATCGGACGGTATTGCTCAACACTACTCACCTCCCATGCTGGCGCCGTTACAGCTGTGTCAGCACTTGCGGCCCTGGAGCACCCATGCCATGTTGTGACACGTGACCCCGATGCCCAATCAGCGCTGGCCTTCCTTCTTCATAAGTACTGAACATTTGAATGGTGGCATTGAGAGCAAAGTTTCTGGCTTTGCTGACGACTCCAAACTATGCAGGATTCTAAAATTTGACCTTGACATTACAATTTTACAAAACAATCTGGATAAGATGTCTGAATAGGCAAACATTTGGCAAATGAGGTTTAATGCACCTGGGACGGAGTAATCCTATTTCTGCATATACAGTAGATGGGACCACTGAACAGGAGAAGGACTTGGGTATTCTGGTTACAAGTAAGATGAGCAATAGTACTCAATGTCAAGTAGCAGCCAAAATATTTTAGGGTGTATAAAAGAGAGAGAATATCCCACGATCCCCACACATTATTACCCCTTTATAGATCGCTTGTAAAGTCACATCTAGAATATGGAATCCAGTTTTGGGATCCACAATTAAAAAAGGACATTCAGAAATTAGAGCCTATTCAAAGGCAACTAGATTATTACAAGGGGTGGAAGGCCTCTCATATGATGGGAGGTTGGAAAAGTTGGGCTTGTTTAGTTTAGAAAAGGTGTGCCTCAAAGCGGAACTCATTTATATGTATAAATATATGTGTGTGTAAGGAGACAGACCAGATCGCGGGTACCTGCATGCTGGGTCTAGAACTGAAAGGGCTGCATCCTCTGTTTCCTGGGGGAAGCTGTAAGGAGGCGGACTTTCCCCTGCAGCCAAGGGAAAGCACTGGAGAGAGTTTCCTGCTGATAGGGTACGGGGAGAGTATAAAGGAGAAAAGCGCTGGTGGGGGCTGGTGGCACGAGTGCAGAGCAGCGCTCAGAGAGAGGCCCCACTGCTTGCAGAGAGGCTGCAGTGGAGAATAGGGCCAGGTGTACTGCAGCATACAGGAGAAAGAGAGCCTGCTGCACAGAGCAGAGTTATACAGAGCAGAGCCGTACAGAGCCAAGCCTTGCAGAGCCGTGCACACGGAGCAGGCCTGAGCTGGGCATAATAGCAGCCACCGAGAGGAGTGCTTCGTGGGGGAGCATTAGCGCCACGCAGACCAGCATTACCCGCCACCATCCACTAAGACAAGAGAGGGAGAGGTACATGCAGTGTGTCGGTGACTATCAGAGGGAGAAGTAGCGCGCCAGAGGTTGTCAGCGCTTGAGTCTTGGCACAAACATACAGCACGCAGCAAAGAGAGGGAAGCGCAGTGCACCCAGTTACTGAGCAATACCGCGCATGTGCCGTTAGTAGAGAGCTAGTGCTGCATAGACATCTGTAACCCTTCACCCGTTTACACCGCAGAGCAGAGTTGCGCTCCAGCGATATCTCACATCGAACTGAACACAGTACTAAGGAAGCGTGGGAACAGGATTCCACTTAACCCAACAGAAACTACAAGTGCCGCTGTTGTAGGTACCACCATTGGATTCCCGTCTGTCACAGACTTCATCGAGACGTCAAGTGCCTCTATTGTCTGTGCCTCAAGTGTAACCCTGAGGAGCTGCTACCAAGAAGACTACAGACTGATAAGTTCTTATATTTACTTATTGAACTATCGTTCGTCCCTTACCTACCCTGCCACACTCCCAGTTCTGCCCCATTCCCTGCCATCACCCTGCAACCCACTACTCCCTGCGTGGAGTGCGTTTATTTTTTAATAAAGCTGTTAACTTTTCATCTGCTTCCTGTCTGTGGTGGCATCCCACGTACCTGCGATTTCTACATGTGGTCAATACAAAGGACTGGCACATGACTTATTCCTTCCAAGGACCATACTAAGGACCAGGGGGCACTCATTACGGGTGAAAGAAAAGTGATTCCAAGAGTTAAATAGGAAAGGATTCTTCACAGTTAGAGCAGTCAGACTGAGGAATGCCGACAACAAGAGGTAGTAATGGCAGACACTATAGCAGAAGTTAAAAAAAGGTCTGGACGATTTCCTTAATACACATAACATTGCGGGTTATAGTTAATTTAGTGACAAAATGTACAATTGGTGGAGAAAGATTGAACTTGATGGACCTAGGTCTTTTTTCACCCTACGTTACTATGTAGCTATGCAACATGAAGAGGAATTCAGAGAGCAGCTGCAGCCCTGACTTTCTCTTCATGTTCAATCCATACGAAGCAGAGACAGTAACACCAGCTCTGATTGGGCGTTGGGTATCACGGGTCGTAACGCCGCACGAGAGCTCCAGGACTGTGAGTGCTGACACCACTTGAAAGGAGCCAGTATGGGAGGTGAGTATAGGTCTTTATTTTTTCTGGCCAAGCATTTAGTTCAAGAAGGGGTTGTCCTAGTAGTGGACAACTCTTTTAAGAAATATGATACTAAATACAGTATTATCAGATTAATTTTACTCCCGATAGGTTCTTCGTGCTGCTAAATGGGGACATTTAGCTAGACTGTGTACACACCAATATCTTAAATATGCCCGCTGAGTTTTTCAAGGTGAAAATGCTTGAGGAAAATGCCAGCAGTGATTTTCATGAAGCGTCTTTGCCGGCCGCATTACTGACGTTTCTGCAGGTGCCCCGCCGCTGACATCTTTTAGGTATTATTTAAACTATACTATCAAGCAGCTTCCTAGCTGCCTCAATGAGCATCTTACTTCTTTTAACCACTTCACAGATTCTGAACAATGGTGCAGTTAAAAGAAGTGACAAAAGACTTAACATGTGCACAGCAATGTCGTTTTTACATTGCTGCTCACTATGGTTGGTCATTTTTAGCATCGAGTGTACGATGCTTTTTCATTGGATTACTGAGGGAATTCATCTGAAGAAGATGTTATATGAACATAGCCTTAAAGGGTTTTCCCACTCCAAAATAATTTTTACAAAAACTCCTACTACGACTTGTATGTAATAAAAATAATGCTGACAGTTTACTTTTTTCCGTTACTTTCTTTTTATTCCAATGTCCTTTTCTCTTCTTCGAAACCAGTTGTTACAGGTCCCACTCACAATTTTGACTGCCAAGTATGTACGTGGTGCATTATACTGGCCTCGCCCCAGTGCCAGGTTACTTTATGCCGCTAATCTACATCTTCAGTGGCCATCTTTGTCATCTCTATTGCGATCACATGGGGTGGTGCACTTCATGTTGTCAGAACATGGTTAGCTGGTACCAGAAGCTCCAGTGAAGCATGGTGCTAGAGTGGATGGGGAGCTAGCAAAGAGCTGGGCTGGAGTAGTGGTGGCAGAGATAGGTGAGGGGCTAGGTCTGTATGAGTTTTTATTGGTTTTAAATCCCTTCTTCAACCTTCCATTATACTTCAGAGTTGGGAGACCTCAGAGAACACTATATTTTGTTAAGACAATTGGGGCTCATTTGTTTTGCATCAAACAAATTTTTTGAAAATCACATTTCCAGGCAGATTTTGACCAAATTTTCCGATACTCTCATCTCTATCACTTCAACATACTTTGCTTAATTCAATAGTTAAAGTAATTATAGGAAACCTTTTGTTTTATCTTATCAGATAATTATGCTTCATTTTACACTTTCTCCTCCACTAGCTTCCTAAAGTCATAATACAATTTGAAAAACAGCTAAAATCCATCTTGGTCAAAGTAATACAGAATGCCAGCTCTCTGAGGTGCCAGATTATAGTTTCCTATTTTAAGAGTAGGAAGTTGGGGCAGCATGAAAGAGAGAAGTGCGCAATTGCACACACACAAATACACACACACACATTTCTAGTGTTCATTTCACCACAGTGCTGAATTCACAGTTACGCTGCTCAGTACTGCTGCATAATGCTCTCTATGTTGCTGCTTCTGAATATGTGCTACAGTATTGTAAGAATGCCTCCTCATGTTTGTATGTGTGCCATATATTGGAGTCATCACAGCAGCTAGTCTCCTCTCACCAGCTCAGAGTCAATTGCAAATTAAGAGGTAGAAAGCCAGCAGAGGGGAAAACTGATGAAAATATTAAGGAGATATGTCATACAGGAGTGTTCATACACACACATGACTGCTTATTCTGAAAAGTTACCCAAAGAAACAAGTACACTTAGAAGAGAAAGGAAAATTAGCCAAAAATTATAAATATCGTTCTTTGTTAGTTTTTTTTGGTAGTGGAATCAAGTTCAATGAGTAAGAGATGGAGAAGTCAAAAATAATCTTTCAAGAAGTTGTTCCACATATTTAGTGACATCCTTTAAGGTAGTTAGTTATGGATTTTTAGATTCCTTTAGAACATTATTCAGAAATGTATTATTTCATTGTTTTATGCTGAAGCAAATGCACATCTGTACAGCTCGCAGAAGCTCGTACTATCACTTTTGCCTCGCCCCATGTTTAGATCCTCTTCACCCTCCTTTCTCTGAGAGAATTTGAGAATATGCCAGCTGATTGCTAACAGCCTCTGGATGTCATTAATGCATTTGGGGAAAGGACTGAAATTATGAGCAGAGTGTGACAAACATGTCTAGCTCCTAAAATAGCCCTAACACCTGTGGGGTAGCAGAACAGGTCCCTGCGCGTCCCCCTTTAAGGTTTATCATGCTGAGATAATTATTGATCTGGTGTGTGCAGCTGGTAAAAGCTTTAACCTTTACATAAAAAAAGCCCTCTGTGGGTTTCAATTGGATCGCAAACACTTTTTAAGAAAGCCTGGCACATAAGTAGATGAGGGTGTCAGTGGGATGCAGAAAATGTTGATATCATACTCGTCTGGAGCTGAAATCCAGACAAAACATTGCATGGAAAATCCAGATAGATAATATTTGCTATGGACCATACTAGCAATCAAGAGATTACAGAGTGTTGCATGGCGGCTCAGTGGTTAGCACGGTGGCTTTGCAGCATTGAGGTCCTGGGTTCAAATCCCACCAAGGACAACATCTGCAAGGAACTTGTATGTTATCCCTGTGTTTTTGTGGGTTTCCTCCCACACTCCAAATACATACTGATAGATTGTGAGCCCCAGTGGGGACAGTGCCAATAATGTCTGTAAAGTGCTGTGGAATTAATGGCGTTATATTTGTGAGTAGTGTTGAGCATTCCGATACCGCAAGTATCGGGTATCGGCCGATATTTGCGGTATCGGAATTCCGATACCGAGTTCCGATATTTTTGCAATATCGTGAATCGGGATCGGAATGCATATTCATGTGTAAAATAAAGAATAAAAATAAAAAAAATAGGGATATACTCACCCTCTGACGCGCCCTGATTGTAACCACTGCAACCGGCAGCCTCCGTTCCTAAGAATGAGCGAGTGAAGGACCTGCAATGACGTCGCGGTCTTGTGATTGGTCGCGTGAGCGGTCACATGAGCGGTCACGCGACCAATCACAAGCCGCCACGTCATCGAAGGTCCTTCACTTGCTCATTCTTAGGAATGGAGGCTGCCGGTTAACACCGCTAGGTCCAGAGTCCGCCGGAGGGGTGAGTATATCCATATTTTTTATTTTTATTCTTTATTTTTTACATGAATATGGATCCCAGGGCCTGAAGGAGAGTTTCCTCTCCTTCAGACCCTGGGAACCATCCAGAATAGCTTCCGATACTTGTGTCCCATTGACTTGTATTGGTATCGGGTATCGGTATCGGCGATATCCGATATTTTTCGGATATCGGCCGATACTATCCGATACCGATACTTTCAAGTATCGGAAGGTATCGCTCAACACTATTCGTGAGTAAAATACATGAAAAAATAAAGGGGGATCCTAGTTAGGTGAATTTGCTATTACTTTGTCAATATGCCATTTTAGACGGCATGTTGCAACTTGACATGGCAGACCAAGATCCAATGAGGTAATATGAATTAGGGAGACCAGAGTCCAAAAATAAACTTTACTGAACAAACAGATGAAAAGTATGTACATTAGAAAGCAGGCACACCACTTTACAAATATAGTTTCGGCATAATCCAAAGGCAGGAACTTTACAGTTATACGTGGTGACATACTATTTTGATTACATGTTATATTAGTCCAGCCAATCATTGCTGGATTCTCCATCTTCCACTGTGAGGGCCTCATGGGTTTAGGTGTATCGCTATGACCCCTCACAGCTAGTCTCAACTTTTAGTTAATTTGTGAGGACTTCACCCGCTGAGATGCATTGCTATGACACCTTACTATTTTTAAAGTGCATTTGATGAGGGTTACAAATGCTCATATTCCCATAGGAGAGTTTGCGTTCCAGCCAGGCTACCTTCTCTTCTGTGACTTTCAGGTCTGTCTACACTCTAGCTTCTTATCTAGTATAGATAAGATTTTCTTTAGACCCACCTGTTGGAGATGCGGTGTCAGTATCTAGTCCTGGAATCTGTTTGACTTGCCCTCAGTTAACATGGATCTTGATGTTTTATGTCGGCCATCTTGCTTCCTGCCAAAGCTGTATATAAAGCCAGCACCTGTTCTGTTTCATTGCTTGTGTATTATGTTTTGGACCTTGTTCCTCTGCAGTCTCAAGCCTGGACTTACGATCCCTGTTGGTCCTTTCCTAATGGCGGAGTCCTCTGCCAACCTGCACATCTGGATCCCTGCCTGCTGACCGAGTGATTGCTGAACACCTGATTTCAGAAACTTCTGCCTGACCACACCTGTGGTGAAGTAAGAACTCCAGCCAGCTTGTGTGTTCCTCTGCTCTGCAGGAGACTACTGTATGTCAGTGCTGGACATTCTTGTGCACTCATTGCTCAGTGACTTTGCATGCTGTATCGCAGAGTATCAGCTCTGCTGCTATTGTTTATTGGATTGACTAAATATTTATCTGGACTTATATGCTATTTTGCATTTATATCACAAATACAATATTGCTTGTTTAAACCATTGTGTCTGCAGTATCGTGACATAAGGAAAACCTTCAACTGGAATTTGGGCAGCCGCTGGACTCTTTCACATGAGTATCGATCAGACTGAAGCAACATTCAAAAAGAGAATGTTTCTTCAGAATGTGAGAATGCCCCTTAATCTTTTCAAGGAAGTTTCAATGAAACAGCTTTTCATGATATTTATGTATTTGAATGAGATCCTCAACGTGAGTCTCATAGGAATGCATAGAGAAACTGACTTGTGGTCCACAGCAATGAGGCATTGTGACTAGTGTTGAGCGATACCTTCCGATATGCAAAGGTATCGGTATCGGATTGGATCGGCCGATACCCAAAAAGTATCGGATATCGCCGATACCGATACCCGATACCAATGCATATCAATGGGACACAAAATATCGGAATGGTTCCCAGGGTCTGAAGGAGAGGAAACTCTCCTTCAGGCCCTGGGATCCATATTCATGTGTAAAATAAAGAATAAAAATAAAAAATAGGGATATACTCACCCTCTGATGCGCCCTGGCTGTAACCGCTGCAACCGGCAGCCTCCGTTCCTAAGAATGAGTGAGTGAAGGACCTTCGATGACGTCGCGGCTTGTGATTGGTCGCGTGACCGCTCATGTGACCGCTCACGCGACCAATCACAAGCCGCAACGTCATCGCAGGTCCTAAACTCACTGCATTCTTAGGAACGGAGGCTGCCGGCTACACCAATAAGGTCCAGGCTCCGCCGGAGGGGTGAGTATATCCATATTTTTTATTTTTATTCTTTATTTTTTACATGAATATGGATCCCAGGGCCTGAAGGAGAGTCTCCTCTCCTCCAGACCCTGGGAACCATACACTGGGAACTTCCGATTCCAATTTCCGATATCACAAAAATATCGGAACTCGGTATCGGAATTTCGATACCGCAAATATCGGCCGATACCCGATACTTGTGGTATCGGAATGCTCAACACTAATTGTCACAAAATAGAGTTTGGACATTCTAACCAAGTTTGCATAGATTTATTTTGGGATTCTACTAACTCACAAATCACAACTAATTTTAAAATTAGTTTTCTTAACTGGACAACCTTTTTTAGCAGGAGTTCCATCAAGACTGTACAGCGGTAACTTTAAATATAAATGCTCAGGAGTCGCGGAAATCATTTTTATTAAAAATCTGTATTATTCGTTTCATGACACATCTTGTCCAGAAAAAAAAGAAACTTTGGAAACAATAAAGAAATAATGCATAAATAAAATAATAGCATCGAGCAGGTTATAAATGAAACATTTCAGTGATCGAGAAAAATCTTTAAAAAAATTCAATTTCACTTAAATCAGAGCTTTCTGAAATAAGGTTTATGAAGGTAATAAAACTTTAATTATTAAGCATCACAGGATTGCTGGAAGGTTTAATGGTTTGAGGTACACTGGGGCTTTAATCAGTGATCAAAGAGATCACTGGGATAAAAAGAGCTTCTTCTCCATGGTAATCAGTAGATAACGGTAAAATGGTTCATACTGCAGCTAATTTACAGACCAAAGAAGTTACTGTACATAGGTAATTAAGAGATTCAGGGCACACTCTCTATAATGATGGTGTAAATGGGACACTGGAGGGGTTATTGAAGGGACAGCATTGGTGTCCAACAAGGCATCATAACTGAGAAATATGTTTTTGATTATTTTGCAACTTGCCAACTTGCCAAAAAAGACAACTTTATATAAACAATTATGCCCTTCTAATGTATATGCAAACTAAGTGCAAGAGACGTGCTTCCAAGAGGAAGACGCGTCAGCAGTGAAGTTGAAAGAAATGTATTGCTTATTTTAAATTTTTGTGGAAATTCAAACACTAAAAAGTGGGGCATGCAATATTATTTTGCCCCTTTACTTTCAGCGCAGCAAACTCACTCCAGAAGTTCATTGTGGATCTCTGAATGATCCAATGTTGTCCTAAATTCCTAATGATGATAAGTATAATCCACCTGTGTGTAATCAAGTCTCCGTATAAATGCACCTGCTCTGTGATAGTCTCAGGGTTCTGTTTGAAGCACAGAGAGCACCATGAAGACCAAGGAACACAACAGGCAGGTCCGTGATACTGTTGTGGAGAAGTTTAAAGCTTGGTTTGGATACAAAATGATTTCCAAAACTTTAAACATCCCAAGGCAACAAAGTATTAAGTTAAAGGGGCCGAATAATATTGCACGCCCCACTTTTCAGTTTTTGAATTTCCACAAAAAAATAAAATAACCAAAAATTTTGTTCAACTTCACACTTGTGTTCCACTTGATTCTTCACCAAAAATTTACATTTGGTATCGTTATGTTTGAAGCATGATATGTGGAAAAAGGTTGAAAAGTTCCAGGGGGCCGAATACTTTCGCAAGGCACTGACAGATTCTCTTTAAAGAAAACAACTTACCGTTCCAGCAGAAGTTTGTACTTTTTGACTCTCTGCATGACATAGATGTCATAGGGAGTTGGTGACATTGCCACATTGCCATTCTTCTTGATGCACTGGAGCTCTTCGTGTTTGTTCCCTACTAGTAAAGGACTGGTGGTGTATAGTCGCACACTGCCAGCTTTTATTGACCTTTGCAGCCTTAGTAAAAAGTTGCAGGATGGAATTTAAGGTAATGATTTCTTGTTTTAGTTTTTTCAACCATGATTTATTTGGAAGAGGTCCAGAGGGTGAACTTAATATCTCCCTACGAAAGTCCGAGTTCAATTGTGTGGGCCATTCTCAATGCCATTGTGTCAAATAATACTCTTCCTGATGGCCTTGTGAAGTAATGAGGTCTTCGCTTTTGCTCAGATATGTCCACAGAATTAGATACGAAGTGAACGTAGTGTTTCGTGCCAGAGTTTGATTCATTATTTAAGATTTGTATGATTGCTGTTTCAAAAGATTGGCTGTGGGAGAGACATTTTGCAGCAGGGGAAGCTGCATGCACAAAGACATATCCGATCTGAATAGCTCTCACTGGAACTTTAGATAAAAGCACAGTGGGCACTGTTGGGATGTGGTCATAAATTAGCTCCATAAACCAGCCTGGTGTAAACGCACAATGGAGGCCATATTTAATGAGGTCTGGAAATATAATTTTCCATCACATTTTCCCCATGATAAAGAACTACCGGAGAGTTTAACTATGAAGTATGTGACCAGGATATTAAAAGCAAGACAAAGGTGATTTGTGCGGGTATAGAACTGCTTTTAGGATTCCGCTAGCAGACATTCTTGGCAGTGCAATCAGGAAGACGTATACAAGATATAATTTAAGAACCACCAGAAATATATTTGTCCTCAGCCCATAGAAGGGCCTAAATACATTGCTAATGCACGGCTGCCAAATAACTCCAGGTCAATAGCGTTATAATGGCTGTGCACAGTATTTCGGCTCATTTTATACTCTTTAGTACGTTTCTAAGAGTAAGCAGGAGAAAGAGGAGACCACAAAGGCAGAATAAGATCATTAAGAGAATATTGACCTGTATTTTTATCACTATCAAGTTGAGTTCACACAGGGACGTTGAGTATGGTTATAAAACAAAGCATCCATTTAATTCACCACTAGTGATGAGCGAATATACTCATTACTCGAGATTTCTCGAGCACGCTCGGGGGTCCTCTGAGTATTTTTTAGTGCTCTGAGATTTAGTTTTTCTTGCCGCAGCTGAATGATTTACATCTGTTAGCCAGCAAAAGTACATGTGGGGATTCCCTAGCAACCAGGCAACCCCCACATGTACTTATGCTGGCTAACAGATGTAAATCATTCAGCTGCGGCAAGAAAAACTAAATCTCCGAGCACTAAAAAATACTCGGAGGACCCCCGAGCATGCTCGAGAAATCTCGAGTAACGAGTATATTCGCTCATTACTATTCACAACATTGCCATTAAAAGAGTGAATTTTGATGACGAATTCATGAAATAGCTAAGGAAAACAAAAGTTTCCAAAACTTGATACCATTTGAAAAAAGAAATCAATAATATAACAGACCTACAAAAATGTAACATGAATTGTCTTTGATTTCCAGCGAACCTTCTTGGAAACAACCCTAAAGGTTCATGCAGATGTCCGGGGATTTTGGTCAAATCTTGTACCCCAATACATGGACTGGCTGGGGTTTTCCTGGTTGGAGCATTACATAGTGTGGTGAAATATGTATATATATATATATATATACTAGGCTCATCATGACTGGGAGACCTGTGTCTTACCTGTCTGTAGCCTGCCTGAAGTGGGGGAGGCTGATCTGTTACTAGATGTGGGGGCTGGAACTCAGTACATGGAGTCCCTGGAGTCAGCAGAGTTTAACCCTGAGCTGTCCCACTGTCAGAGGTCTGAGCTGATGGGGCGCTCAGCGAGTTCACCGAAGTCTTCACAGGGGAACCTGGGAGGACGCACTTAGCAGCTTACCATGTGGACACTGGTACTAATCCCCCTGTACAGCAGTCTGCATACCGTGTGTCAGCAGAGGTGAAGACACACATGTGGGAACAGGTAGAGGAGATGATGAACCTCAATTTGATACAAAAATCCCATAGTGCCTGGGCCTCGCCTGTGGTTGTTGTCCCAAAAAAGGACCATACTACCAGGTTCTGTGTAGACTACAGGAAATTAAATGTACTGACTACATGTGAAGTCTACCCCATGCCGAGGATAGACGAGCTGCTAGCTAAAGCATCATACCTCACCATCATGGACCTAAGTAGGGGATACTGGCAGATACCCCTGACCAGAGAAGCTCAGGAGTGGTCTGCTTTTATAACGCCATTCGGGCTCTTTGCATTTCTGGTGATGCCATTTGGTATGAAGAATGCCCCTGCCACCTTCCAGAGGTTGGTCAATCACTTATTGGAAGGATGTGATGGTTTTGCCATCGCTTATCTCGATGACATAGCCATTTTTAGTAATTCTTGGGAGGAACACCTCATACATCTTTCTCAGGTGTTGCAAAGGCTTAAAACTGCAGGTGTTACTGTTAAGCCAGGGAAGTGACAGGTAGCCATGCGGGAATTACAATACCTAGGACACTGGGTGGGGGGAGGACTGCTAAAACCTGAGCCAGGGAAGGTAGAAGCCATTACAGCCTGGTCCACCACACAAACCAATAAGCAGGTATTGTTCTTCCTGGGTATAGCTGGCTACTATAGGAGGTTTGTACCAAACTACAATGCTCTGGCCAAACCGTTAACTGATCTGACCAGGAGGAAACTTCCCAAAATTGTCTCCTGGAGTTCTCGGTGTGAGGAATCATTTTCTGCCCTAAAGTCGGCATTGTTTAGTTCACCCGTTCTTCAGGGCCCCAGATTTCACTCGCCGGTTTGTAGTGCAGACAGATGTCAGCGCCTATGGGCTAGGTGCGGTTCTCAGCCAGATGAACCAACAAGGAGAGGAGCACCCAATTCTTTACCTAAGCAGGAAAATCCTGCCCAGAGAAGTGACTTATGCCACCATTGAAAAGGAATGTTTGGCAATTGTGTGGGCTCTGTAGAAGCTGCAACCATACCTCTATGGGCGCAACTTCACCCTGATCACAGATCATAACTCATTGAGCTGGCTCAACAGAGTAGTTGGGGACAACTGAAAATTGCTTTGATGGTGTCTGATATTACAGAAATATGATTTCACAATTCAGCATAAGAAAGGAATCGATCATGGCAATGCTGATGGCCTATCTCACCAAGACGGGGCGGAACCAGATACGTGCTCATGAGCTGACCTGTAAGTCAACCCCCATACACGTTCATAAGGAGGGAGGTGTGGTTAAATATGTATATATATATACTGTATGTGTGCAGTGAACCATGTATAGGTTTATTCTGTGACTAGTAATAGTGTAACATCTGTCCTAAAGGCTGCAAGTCTCACCCAGGTGTTAATATGTATTTTCTTGAGTCAGCAGACTTCTGTCTCCAATCTCATCAGGGGGTCATGCTGGGAACCAAGAAGAAAGGGAACATTTGACCACCTCCTAGCTCTTTGGAAGAGAGATGTTAATTGCAGCCTGACACTGTCTATCTGTGGGAACTTTTACACAGGGAGTCACGGAGCAAAAGGTGTGTTCATTGGGGGAGCGGCCGTGGTCAAAAACAAGCAGTTATGGTGTTGGCCTGAGGGGCTGGTCTAGAAGTCTGACCTTCAGAGTAAATCTATAAATTAAGCCTGTATATATAGAATTGTGTTCACATGTGAGGGCAGCCTGGGAAGCTGATGTGCTCCACCAAATCTGTAATCATCCTACCCTCAGGGAGCAGAAAGCAGACTACAAGTTAGCTATTTCTGTAAGTTTTCTCCTGTTTATTTTATACTGTTTTGCATACCCGTATGTCTTTTTATTATATTTTTATACCTTTTACTTACTGTAAGCACTGAACCTTTTTGTATTAAAGCATAAAACTTTCACAGTTGAACCTCATATGTTCTAAAGAATCCATAGCCTAAGGTGTGTGACCCTTATGAGTGATAGACAGTATTAGTAATTTCCGGAACTCATCGCCCGTGTATTCAGTGAGTGGTGGCAGCTTGTATGAGCGGGGTGTGTGGTCTGGGTCAGTGTGTGATTTATGCTCCCATTACAGCATAGGACAGAGGTTGAATGCTGGACAGAGAGTGGGGAGATAGATTAACCCTTGCAGGCACAACTCCAAGTCACGTGCTGAAAGTGGATACGTAACAAATTAGTGACAGCACGGAGAGGGATCCATGACACAAGGCTTCATGTATTTTTTATGAGGCCATCAGGGTCGGGCTGGAAGATCCACGGCGAGTCCTTGTATTGAGGTCCGAGATCGAACTGAAATCCACTGATGTCTGCATGGGTCTTAAGAAATTAGGAAATGTTGGCTGAGCCCTATATATCCCCATGTACTGTAATGGCCATAATAGATGAGCCAATAATTGGTGAATTCACACTCTTAGGATTATCTACCAGTATAAACATGTTGGCAATCACTTGATGAATGAGGGAAATAGTTATTCGCTGGTTGATTTGATTTTTAGGCTTGCATAAAAATCACCATTATTGGCGGCACACCGTTCTATGCTAACGTGATGTATCGCCAATAAAATGGCCCCACAACTTTTCCGTCGGTCTTGATGAGGGAATATACTGGAGTCATGAATTTGGAGACTCTGACAAGTTTTGCCAAAAGTTTGCGTTTAAAAACTTTTACACCACTTTTTGAGGGTAACAGCTTTTGGTGCATTGGCGTCTATATGTGGAAAGAATGATCATATCAGCGATCGTTCCTTCTCCATCATTGCTCATTGTCTTGTAAAACCTGGCCTTTTCAATGACTTGACATCGATCTGTGTAAATGGCCCTTTAAGCTTCATTGGCAAACTGGAGAGTGCAATCTTGCTGCCACGCTGCCCCAAATGGACAGTAAATGAAAAAAAATAAGTCACAAAATAGGCAGCCATAGTCTTACGAGCCCCTGCACTAAAATAAAAAACCTGCTAAAGTTTTAATAAAATCACTGTTTTTATCAGTAGGAAATTATCACTAGAGGGCTATTTTACCTGCTGCAATGTAGTCCTCCATATTCATGAGCTCTGTATAACTCTTCCCCACCACTGATTGGTAGAATTCTGCCTATACACAATGTGTAGGGACAGCTGTCAATCAGTCCAGAGGGCGGGTTATATAGAGTTCAGCATTCACAGAATTTCTAAAAGTGCAGCAAATAAAGCAGTGATTTTATAAAAATTGCATAAAGCAATCCAGTATGTGACACATCGAACTAGAGAACTAGTCTGATTGGTGCATCTGGAGTGGAGAAGGAATTTTCCCTTATAATGAGGCAATTATCATCTATCTCATGGATTTTTTTGCTTCCTCTAGTTCAACATATTAGCTTATAGGTCGAACTCAATGGATTACTGTCAACTAGTGATGAGCGAATGTCCTGGGATAAGGTGTTATCCGAGTATGCTCGTGTGTTTTCGGCGTGCTAAAAAAATATGTTCCAGTCCCAGCAGTTGCATGACTCTCGGCTGTTCCTCATAAGGATAAAGAAAAATTCTGTAATTTAAAAATTTTTCACATGCCCATTTAGATATCCTCCCATTACAACTCATTCAACTGTACACAAAACGTTTTCCAAACTATGAACTAAAATCATATAGTATCATTCCGCAAATATATTTTCTTTTCTTATTTTCCAACTGATTATTCTTGATATTTGAAAATTGAAATAACCAGTCCATAATACCAGTATCCTTCTAACTTTAATATATGGTTATACCGTATAGACTATACTTAGTTTTTGTTGGTCCATTTGGGGCATAGTTGTTTGTAACAAAACAAAACTTAATGAGTGTTCTTTCGATTTGTAGTGAAAACTAATTAAAACTGTTATTGTTAGCCTAGTTTTGTTCTTGTAGATCACCCAGGTGTGAATAATTATCCTAATTAAAACCATCAATGTGACAGGATGGTGACGAGAGAGCATCTGTACATTAAGAAAAAGAAGAAAAGAATCGGGACATTACTGTAGGACCCCTAAAGTTCTGCATTCTAAAATTAACTAACTCAACTTCAAAGTACTTTTACTATTCTCTCAAGAAAATAGCTACAATTTTCGCAGCTTTACATGTAATGACATAAGAAATGAACCAGTAATAGATGATGCTATGCATTTAATTGAAGCTAATTAGAGATGAGCGGATTGATTTGTGAATTACAGAATTTGAGCTGAAATTAATGGTATCTTGCAATTTCAAACATTTTTAGATGTTTTGTGAACATACAAACATTTTGCGAAAAAATTGCCTCCCACCATTTCCCACACTGCTGAAGAATCAGAGACTGGACTAATGTCATTTTGCGATACCGCGCGGGCATCTAACGAATTATCATCCCTTGTAGAGCAGTGCTCAGTGCCTGGCCCATCACAGGTCAGCGGTTCCCAGTGGAGCAGTTTGTACAGCAGAGTCGTTTTCCATCTCTAGAGTCACTGGATAAGTCTCTCTCTCCTGTAGAGTGTAAGCTTTTATGGTCAGCGGGGTCATCACACTCTCTCTCGTTTGCCTGTAGAGGTCAGCAAGGTCCTTTTTCTCATTTCTGTAGAATAGATGGAAAGCTCTTTTGGTTCGTGGGATCCTCTCTCTCCTATAAAGTGGAAGCACTTGTTGTCAGAGGGAATCTCTCTCTCTCTTTCCTGTATCGTGTAAGGTCTTACAGTCAGTGGGGTCCTATTTTTTTCTCTCTCTCCCTCTCTCCTGCAGACTGTAAGTTCTTATAGACAACGGGGTCCTTTCTCAATCTCTCTCCTGTAGAGTGTAAACTGTTATGGTCAGTCAGGTCCTCTATCTCTCCTGTAGAGAGTAAGCTCTTATGGTCAGTGGAGTCCTCTCTTTCTCCTGTAGAGAGTAAGCTCTTTTGGTCAGCATGGTCCTCTCCTGTAGAGTATAAGCTCTTATGATCAGCATGGTCCTCTGTTATGAATGATCCTAGTGGCAAGGATCGCAGGTCGGACTAGCTAAGTAACTGAACAGACTACTAGCTCTGGGGAAGTGGTAACTAGATTGACCGCAACCTGATCCTATCCGCAAACAACTATAGGCAGCCGTGGAACGTTACCTAAAAATCCTAGACATCTCGTCACGGCCTGAGAAACTGACTATTCCTGGAGGGAAAGTAAGTCCTCACTTGCCTCAGTGGAATGACCCCAAAGATATAGAATAGCCCCCCACAAATATTAACGGTGAGTTAAGGGGAAAGCACAAACGCAGAGATGAAATCAGATTTAGCAAATGAGGCCCGCTAATACTAGATAGCAGAAAATAGGAAGGAAACTGTGCGGTCAATAAAAAACCCTATTCAAAATATCCACGCAGAGATTGCTCGAGCCCCTGCACCAACTAACGGTGCGGGGGAAGCAACTCCGTACCCCAGAGCTTACCAGCAAAAAGAAATCACATGTTAGCAAGCTGGACTAGACTCATCATACAAAGAAATCATATTGCAGGCAGATGAGCAAAAAATATTCAAACAGAACTTAGCTTATCCTGAAGAGGCAGAAAACGAGATAATCAGGAGTAATCAGAATATCACTGAATACATTGACAGCCGGCAACAAGTGGAAGTGAAGCAGAGCTAAATAGGAGCCTCCCTGGTGAATAACGAGGCAGCTGATCCAGCAGACCCGCAGGATAATAAACCAAACCACCAGGGGGAGCCAAAAAACCAAAGTCACACAATACCATCTGTGACCACAAGAGGGAGCCTGAAAACGGAGTTCACAACAGTCCTCTCTCTCCTGTAGAGTTTATGCTCTTATGGTCAGCAGGGTCCTCACTATCCTGTAGACTGCAAGCTCTTATGGTCAGCAGTTTCCTCTTCTGTAGTGTAAGCTCTCATGGTCAGGGGGGTCCTCTCTCTCTCCTGTAGTGTGTAAGCTCTTATGGTCAGCGGTGTCCTCTGTCTCCTGTAGAGTGTAAGCTCTTATGGTCAGCAGGGTCCTCTCTCTCCTGTAGAGTGTATGTTGTTATGGTCAGCGGGTCTTCTCTCTCTCTTGTAGAGTGTAAGCTCTTATGGTCAGTGGGATCATCACTCTATCTCTTGCCTGTAGAGTGTAAGCTCTTATGGTCAGTGGTAGGGTTGAGCGACTTTCATTTTTTAAAGATCGAGTCGGGTTTTGTGAAACCCGACTTTGTCCAGAGTCGAGTCGAGGGCAGTCGGCCGATTATCGCTAAAAGTCGGGGATCGACCGAAACACGAAACCCAATGCAAGTCAATGGGGAAGCATAGTCGGCAGTGAGTGGAGGCCAGGAAAACACCTACAGTGCCCATTTTAATGCCAAAAACATCCATTCTTGTTTCTGAAGCTTGTCAATCTTAATTAACTTTATAATAATAGTTGTTCAATGGAACTTGGGGGTCATTTGGCAAAAGTTGTGGGGGGTAGGGCTGGTTCAAGGTTTTAGTGGGCCCAGGAATCGTGGACTACGTCACGGCGGTGGAGCAGGGAGAGGTAAGTATTTCAACATTGCAAGTGCTGTGATCCTGAGCAAGCAGGAGGGCACACTTGTTCGCATTGGCACTGGCACAGGGCCCCTCAAAGTACAGCGGTGTGTTTGCACGGCGGGGGCGCCTCCCACCAGCAGCGACACTTTTGCGTACTCTGAGAGGCCCTGTGCCAGTGACGTCGCCAACGAGTATGCCCCCCCACCTGATGAAGGAACCTGCACTTTCATCTGCACCTTCCTCTTTGTCCCTGTGTAAGGTGGTATAACATGCGGGAAGGGGAACCTTACTTTCAGCAGGGTCAGATTCTGGCTGTGTAGAGTGCAAGGGGAATGTAGTGGTCTAGGTCAATGTACCAGCAGACTCATCTAGCAGTGGCTGGGCAATGGGCAGGATGAGGAGGAAACAGATATAGGGCCAAAGAATAAAGTAGGCTAAATGCAGTTCAAAATTGGTAACAGGACTAAACAGGCGGCATTGCTTTGTTCAGTGGAGTAGCAAACCCAGGAGCAGCAGACACTGTTTTAAGGGCCCAAACACACTAATAGGCCAAATGCAGTTTAATATCTGATACTTTAGGCCAAAAGCCTAAGACTGAAGCTCAGCTTTATTCAGTTGAGGGCAAACACCAGGGAGGGGCAGACACCGTTAGTAGGCCCTAACCACCAATTTTTAAAAACACAGCACTTAATGAGAGCCCGAAGGTTGAAGCTCAGCTTTATTCAGTTGAGGACAAACACCAGGCAGGGGCAGACACCTTTAGTAGGCCGTAACCAAAGTTGAAGGCCAAATGCAGTTTAATATCTGATACTATAGGCCGAAAGCCAGAAGGTGGAAGCTCAGCTTTATTCAGTTGAGGTCAACACCAGGGAGCAGCAAACAGAGGTATTATGCCCCAACCAGCACTTAAAAAAAAAAAAAAATTAGAGCCAGAAGGTTGAAGCTCAGCTTTATTCAGTTGAGGAAAAACACCAGGCAGGGGCAGACACCGTTAGTAAGCCGTAACCAAAGTTGAAGGCCAAATGCAGTTTAATATCTGATACTTTAGGCCGAAAGCCAGAAGGTGGAAGCTCAGCTTTATTCAGTTGAGGGCAAACACCAGGGAGGGGCAGACACCGTTAGTAGGCCCTAACCACCAATTTTTAAAAACACAGCACTTAATGAGAGCCAGAAGGTTGAAGCTCAGCTTTATTCAGTTGAGGAAAAACACCAGGCAGGGGCAGACACCGTTAGTAGGCCGTAACCAAAGTTGAAGGCCAAATGAAGTTTAATATCTGATACTATAGGCCGAAAGCCAGAAGGTGGAAGCTCCGATTTAGACCGTGGAGGACAATTTGAATTAGGGACTGCAGACAGACTTAGTAGGCTGTCCCCTGTGGACCATGCATCCACCACATTAACCCATTGCGCCGTAATGGACACGTAATCTTCCGTGGCCATGCCTACAGGTCCATGCGTTTGTTGTCAGGTGCACCTTTGTACTCACAGATTGCCAGAGTGCATGGACAATACGGTCTTTTACATGCTGGTGAAGAGTTGGGATGGCTTTTCTCGCAAAAGAAGTGTCGACTGGTTAGCTTGTAGCGTGGTACAGCGTAGTCCATCATGGCCTTATTAATAGTAAATAAAATATATAACTAGGCTCTATGAACTTTTAAATAGGTTCCAGGGGTACACGGGCAGCATTGGTGTGGTCAGTGGAGGAGTATTGCAAGTAGGGGCCGCAGACAGGCTAACAAAGGCCTAAAATAACAAACAATAGTCAGGCATGGCAGTTTTAAATCGGTTACATGGATACACAGGCAGGCACTCCAGGCAGCATTGTGGTCAGTGGAGGAGTATTGCAAGTAGGGGCCGCAGACAGGCTATCAAAGGCCTAAAATAACAAACAATAGGCAGGCATGGCAGTTTTAAATCGGTTACATGGATACACAGGCAGGCACTCCAGGCAGCATTGTGGTCAGTGGAGGAGTATTGCAAGTAGGGGCCGCAGACAGGCTATCAAAGGCCTAAAATAACAAACAATAGGCAGACATGGCAGTTTTAAATCAGTTACATGGATACACAGGCAGGCACTCCAGGCAGCATTGTGGTGAGTGGAGGAGTATTGCAAGTAGGGGCCGCAGACAGGCTATCAAAGGCCTAAAATAACAAACAATAGGCAGGCATGGCAGTTTTACATCGGTTACATGGATACACAGGCAGGCAGCATTGTGGTGAGTGGAGGAGTATTGCAAGTAGGGGCCACAGACAGGCTATCAAAGGCCTAAAATAACAAACAATAGGCAGGCATGGCAGTTTTAAATCGGTTACATGGATACACAGGCAGGCACTCCAGGCAGCATTGTGGTCAGTGGAGGAGTATTGCAAGTAGGGGCCGCAGACAGGCTATCAAAGGCCTAAAATAACAAACAGTAGGCAGGCATGGCAGTTTTAAATCGGTTACATGGATACACAGGCAGGCACTCCAGGCAGCATTGTGGTGAGTGGAGGAGTATTGCAAGTAGGGGCCGCAGACAGGCTATCAAAGGCCTAAAATAACAAACAATAGGCAGGCATGGCAGTTTTAAATCGGTTACATGGATACACTTGCAGGCAGCATTGTGGTCAGTGGAGGAGTATTGCAAGTAGGGGCCGCAGACTGGCTATGAAAGGCCTAAAATAACAAACAATAGGCAGGCATGGCAGTTTTAAATCAGTTACATGGATACACAGGCAGGCACTCCAGGCAGCATTGTGGTCAGTGGAGGAGTATTGCAAGTAGGGGCCGCAGACAGGCTATCAAAGGCCTAAAATAACAAACAATAGGCAGGCATGGCAGGTTTAAATCGGTTACATGGATACACAGGCAGGCACTCCAGGCAGCATTGTGGTCAGTGGAGGAGTATTGCAAGTAGGGGCCGCAGACAGGCTATCAAAGGCCTAAAATAACAAACAATAGGCAGGCATGGCAGTTTTAAATCGGTTACATGGATACACAGGCAGGCACTCCAGGCAGCATTGTGGTGAGTGGAGGAGTATTGCAAGTAGGGGCCGCAGACAGGCTATCAAAGGCCTAAAATAACAAACAATAGGCAGGCATGGCAGTTTTAAATCGGTTACATGGATACACAGCAGGCAGCATTGTGGTCAGTGGAGGAGTATTGCAAGTAGGGGCCGCAGACAGGCTATCAAAGGCCTAAAATAACAAACAATAGGCAGGCATGGCAGTTTTAAATCGGTTACATGGATACACAGACAGGCAGCATTGTGGTCAGTGGAGGAGTATTGCAAGTAGGGGCCGCAGACAGGCTATCAAAGGCCTAAAATAACAAGCAATAGGCAGGCATGGCAGTTTTAAATCGGTTACATGGATACACAGGCAGGCAGCATTGTGGTCAGTGGAGGAGTATTGCAAGAAGTGTCTGATACAGTTAGTACTCCCAAAAAATAAATAGATGTTAATGTCTCGCAAAACAACTATAAATAAAAAAAAGGGTGGCATGCTTAGGTACAGGGTTGGGCTCATCTGCAGAGTTTATGACAAAGTAATTTGGCAGTAAATTAGTATTTACTGGTGTCAATATAGGACACTGACCCAGACTACTTTAACTAGCATCATAGATGTCAACAAATTGGTATTGTTTGTCAGTGCCAGGCATTGAATGATGTCAGCGCATAGACTAAACATTGGTGGAGCTGTGAGAGATAATTTTGCACGTGGTAAAGCACAGTTTGAGCGGGGGGGAACTCTCTTGTGGCCGGCGGTACCGCCCCAGGGCCCCTCATGTTACAACGGTGTGTCTGACGTTGGGTGCGCACCACCACCGGCAGAGACACTACATTGTACTATGAGGGACCCAGTGGCAGTGCCGTCGACCAAAAGCGGGCACACCCACCTCTTCAGACAAACAGCACTGTAACGGGTGCTTGCGCCAAGTGGCGAGACCACGGCCCCGTGGGGGGAGTTTTCCCATTGGGGGAGGTGTAAACATGTCGTATGCTGGACAAACAGCTGCTGCAAATTAACAGATTGGAACACTCAGTAAGACCAGTCCACAAGCAAGCAATTTTTATAGGAAAGCTAGGTGTCAGCCGGGAAAGGTGGGGCAAAATAATTTGAAATCCAGGAGTGGTTCATTTTAATGAAGGTGAGATCATCCACATTTTGGGTAGCCAGACGAGTCCTTTTTTCGGTTAATATTGAACCAGCAGCATTGAATACTCTTTCTGATAGCACACTAGCTGCTGGGCAAGCAAGCTCCTGCAATGCATATTCTGCCAATTCAGGCCAGGTGTCTAATTTGGATGCCCAGTAATCAAATGGGAATGACGGTTGAGGGAGAACATTGATAAGGGATGAAAAATAGTTAGTAACCATACTGGACAAATGTTGTCTCCTGTCACTTTGAATATATGCTGCAGTACCTGTCCTGTCTGCGGTCATTGCGAAATCACTCCACAACCTGGTCAGAAAACCCCTCGGTCCAACGCTACTTCTGATCTGTGCACCTCTAACACCTCTGCCATGTAGCCCCCTGCAGCTTGTGTGAGAACCATCACCGGCGCTGTGTGCTGGGAATGCCTGAATCAAACGGTCTACAAGAGTAGCTTGTTTGGTTGCTAATATTTGTTCGAGGTTCTCATGTGGCATAATATTTTGCAATTTGCCTTTATAGCGAGGGTCAAGGATGCAGGCCAACCAGTAATCATCATCGCTCATCACCATTATAATGCGTGTGTCCCTTTTGAGGATACGTAAGGCATAATCCGCCATGTGAGCCAAAGTTCCAGTTGTCAAATCTGCGGTTGTGCTGGTTGGAGGGGCAGTTACAGGCAAATCTACGTCACTTGTCTCCCTTAAAAAAACAGAACCCGGCCTTGCAACGCCACTAATTTCTGTTGGCCCAGGAGAAGCTTCCTCATTCAAAAAGTACTCATCCCCATCATCCTCCTCGTCCTCCTCCTCCTCTTCGCCCGCTACCGCGTCCTCTACACGGCCCTGACCAGACAATGGCTGACTGTCATCAAGGCTTTCCTCTTCCTCGGCTGCAGACGCCTGCTCCTTTATATGCGTCAAACTTTGCATCAGCAGACGCATTAGGGGGATGCTCATGCTTATTATGGCGTTGTCTGCACTAACCAGCCGTGTGTATTCCTCAAAACACTGAAGGACTTGACACAGGTCTTGTAGCTTCGACCACTGCACACCTGACAACTCCATGTCTGATATCCAACTGCCTGCCCGTGTATGTGTATCCTCCCACAAAAACATAACAGCACGCCTCTGTTCGCACAGTCTCTGAAGCATGTGCAGTGTGGAGTTCCACCTTGTCGCAAGGTCGATGATTAGGCGATGCTGGGGAAGGTTCAAAGACCGCTGATAGTTCTGCATACGGCTGGAGTGTACGGGCGAACGGCGGATATGCGAGCAAAGTCTGCGCACTTTGAGGAGCAGGTCGGGTAACCCCACGTAACTTTTCAGGAAGCACTGCACCACCAGGTTTAAGGTGTGAGCCAGGCAAGGAATGTGTTTCAGTTGGGAAAGGGCTATGGCAGCCATGAAATTCCTTCCGTTATCACTCACAACCTTGCCCGCCTCAAGATGTACAGTGCCCAGCCATGACTGAGTTTCATTCTGCAAGAACTCGGACAGAACTTCCGCGGTGTGTCTGTTGTCGCCCAAACACTTAATTGCCAATACAGCCTGCTGACGCTTGCCACTAGCTGTCCCATAATGGCACACCTGGTGTGCAACAGTGGCAGCTGCGGATGGAGTGGATGTGCGACTGCGGTCTGTGGACGAGCTCTCGCTTCTGCAGGAGAAGGAGGAGGAAGAGGAGGAGGGAGGGCGAACGCCTACAGCCAACTCTTTCCTTGACCGTGGGCTAGGCAGAACTGTCCCAATATTGCTGTCCCCTGTGGACCCTGCATCTACCACATTCACCCAGTGTGCCGTGATGGACACGTAACGTCCCTGGCCATGCCTACTGGTCCATGCATCTGTTGTCAGGTGCACCTTTGTAGTCACAGACTGCCTGAGTGCATGGACGATGCGGTCTTTAACATGCTGTTGGAGGGCTGGGATGGCTTTTCTAGAAAAGAAGTGTTGACTGGGTAGCTCGTAGCGTGGTACAGCGTAGTCCATCAGCGCTTTGAAAGCTTCGCTTTCAACTAACCGGTAGGGCATCATCTCTAATGAGATTAGTCTAGCAATGTGGGCATTCAAACCCTGTGTACGCGGATGCGAGGATGAGTACTTCCTTTTCCTAACAAGAGTCTCATGTAGGGTGAGCTGGACTGGAGAGCTGGAGATCGTGGAACTAGCGGTGGTGCCGGTGGACATGGGTGAGTGAGAGAGGGTTGGAGATGGTATTTGTTGTGAAATTGGATTTTGGGCTCCCCCGGTGGCCACTGGTGGAATTGAACTTGTGTGCATCATCCCCTCTGTTCACCTGTTCCCATCAGGATGTGGGAGTCGCTATTTAACCTTGCTCCTCTGTCACTTCCATGCCGGTCAACATTGTAATCAGAAGCCTTTCTGTGCATGTTCCTGCTACCAGACAACTTCCAGCTAAGTCGGACTTTTGTCCTTGTTTGTTTTTTGCATTTTGTTCCAGTTCACAGCTGCAGTTTCGTTTCTGTGTCTGGAAAGCTCTTGTGATCTGAAATTGCCACTCTGATGTTATGAGTTAATACTAGAGTCTTAAAGTAATTTCAGGATGGTGTATTGATAGGGTTTTCAGCTGACCATGAAAGTACCCTTTCTGTCTTCCTGCTATCTAGTAAGCGGACCTCGATTTTTCTAAACCTATTTTCATACTACGTTTGTCATTTTCATCTTAAATCACCGCCAATATATGTGGGGGCCTCTGTCTGCCTTTCGGGGAAATTTCTCTAGAGGTGAGCCAGGACTATATTTTCCTCTGCCAGGATTAGTTAGTCCTCCGGCCGGCGCTGGGCGTCTAGGGATAAAACGCAGGCTACGCTACCCGGCTACTGTTAGTTGTGCGGCAGGTTTAGTTCATGGTCAGTTTAAGTTTCCATCCTTCCAAGAGCTAGTTCCTATGTATGCTGGGCTATGTTCTCTTGCCATTGAGAACCATAACAGGTATTCTTGCCGGTGCCCTACATGCAGTGTTTCCTACTACTAACCTGGTGATTCCCTGACTGCTTTGGCCTGGCAACGAAAGCTGCACAGATACTGCAGGTGGCGCGAGAAATGATGGGCTTACAGGGAGGGAAGGGATGTAGCGTTGCTGACTAGCTTCATTGGCCGAGGGTGCTGCAACCTTTAGGCACGTTTGGTAGTTAGTCCAGGCTTGCAAATGCATGGTGGATAAATGTCTATGCATGCAACTTGTATTTAGACTTTTAAGATTCTGACCTCTGCTTAAGGTAGTTGAACATTTTTGACAGATGACTTTGCGCTGATCATTTGGATGTTGTTTAAAAAAATGCCAGACTGCACTCTTTCTACTATCGGATACCTTTTCAGGCATTGCAGACTGAGCTTCTTTAACTGGATGGCCACGCTGTCCTCCAACTGGTTTTGGTTTTGCCACGCGTTTTTGGCCAGATGCGGGCCCGGTAGATGGAACCTGTTGTGATGTTGATGCCTGCTGCGGCTCCTCCTCCTCCGCTTCAGAACTACTGCCGCCTGCACCCTGTTCCCCCAATGGCTGCCAAACGGGGTCCACAACTGGGTCATCTATGACCTCCTCTTCTATGTTGTGTGCAACTTCGTCTGTGTCACCGTGTAAGCCGGTGGTATTGCGTTCGTGACGGAGCACCATAGTCTCCACTGGTTTTGATTCTGCCTCAGTACACTGCGAGGGCAATGTTCTGGTCTGAGTCAAAGGAACATCATAGTAATCTGGCTGTGGCTGTGCATCTGTGCACTCCATGTCCGATTCAACTTCTAATGGGCATAGCCTGTTAACTGTTTCACTGTGTAACCCAGGAATGGTATGTGTAAAGAGCTCCATGGAGTAACCTGTTGTGTCGACTGACGCATCCTTAACTGTTGTTTTTAGTGAAGGACACAAGGAAGCGACTTGTTCCTGACCGGGAGCATCCACTGACGATGCACTGCTCTGACATTTGGCACTTTCCGAGGAGGAGGCGAAAGAGTTAGAGGCAGAGTCAGCAATGAAAGCCAATACTTGTTCCTCCTGCTCCGGCTTCAAAAGTGGTTTTCCTACTCCCAGAAAAGAGAGCGTTCGAGGCCTTGTGTAGCCAGACAACGAACCTGGCTCAACAACTCGAGACTTAGGTGCTGTACTGCTTTTACCACGACCACCTGATGCTCCACCACCACTACCATCATTACCAGCTGACAATGACCGCCCACGGCCACGACCTCTTCCACTAGACTTCCTCATTGTTTGCAAAACGTAACCAAAGTAACGCTATTTGTTACTGTAAAACAACTTATCAGGTGAACTCAAACTTCTGTAGGATTTATATATACCTTTATAGGTGCCTGACACTGAAAGGAAAATCAGGCCCAATGTTACACACTAGGTTTTCTGTGCCCCAATAATTTGAGACAGATGGCACACACAGGACCAGCACTCAAGCAGAAATGCCAATCTTAATCTCCCACTATTTTTTTTTTTTTCTGGGAGAATTTACCCTAAAAAAAAAAAAAATGGCCAAGTATTACGCAGTGTTTTCGGTGGCACACAATGATAGACAGATACCACACACAGCAATGGCACGGAGGCAGACTTGCCAATATTTATCTCCCACTTATTTTTTTTGGGGGAAAAGGGAGAATTTAGCAAAAAAAAAAAAAAAATGGCCAAGTATTACACAGTGTTTTCGGTGGCACACAATGAGAGACAGATACCACACACAGCAATGGCACGGAGGCAGACTTGCCAATATTTATCTCCCACTAATTTTTTTTTGTGGAAAAGGGAGAATGTACCCCCCAAAAAAAAAAAAAAGGCCAAGTATTACACAGTGTTTTCGGTGCCACACAATGAGAGACAGATACCACACACAGCAATGGCACGGAGGCAGACTTGCCAATATTTATCTCCCAATAATTTTTTTTTTGGAAAACGGAGAATTTAGCAAAAAAAAAAAAAAAAAGGCCAAGTATTACACAGTGTTTTCGGTGCCACACAATGAGAGACAGATACCACACACAGCAATGGCACGGAGGCAGACTTGCCAATATTTATCTCCCACTAATTTCTTTTTGGGAAAGGGAGAATTTAGCAAAAAAAAAAAAAACGGCCAAGTATCACACAGTGTTTTTTGGTGGCACACAATGAGAGAGAGATGCCACCCACAGCAATGGCACAGAGGCAGACTTGCCAATATTTATCTCCCTGCAGTAATCTCAGAAAAGTATGGCAGGCAGCTATAATAAGGACTGCTGCACACAAAAGTGTGGACAAACACACAAGATAGCTGTGCAGAAAGGAAGGAAAAACAGGATTTGTGCTTTGAAAAAAGCAGTTGGTTTGCACAGCGGCGTACACACAGGCACAGCAACGCAGCTATCAGGGTCTGGGAGCCTTCTAGGGCAGCCCAATGAGCGACAGCGCTGAGGAAAAAAAAATGTAGCTTCCACTGTCCCTGCAAACAAAAGGTGGTGTTGGACAGTGGAAATCGCTACAGCACAAGCGGTTTGTAGCTTTATGTACCATGCCTATCACTATCCCTGCTTCCGAAGAAGCTGCAGCAACCTCTCCCTACGCTCAGAGCAGCAGCAGTAAGATGGCGGTCGGCGGGAACGCCCCTTTATAGCCCCTGTGACGCCGCAGAAAGCAAGCCAATCACTGCAATGCCCTTCTCTAAGATGGTGGGGACTGAGATCTATGTCATCACGCTGCCCACACTCTGCGTCCACCTTCATTGGCTGAGAAATGGTGCTTTTAGCGTCTTTGAAATGCGTCTTTGGCGCGAAAGTCGAGTACCGCATGGCAGACCCCACACAGGGATCGGCTCGGTTTCATGAGACGCCGACTTTGCCAAAAGTCGGCGACTTATGAAAATGAACGATCCGTTTCGCTCAACCCTAGTCAGTGGGATCATCACTCTCTCTATCTCCTGTAGAGTGTAAGCTCTTATGGTCAGTGGGATCATCACTCTCTCTATCTCCTGTAGAGTGTAAGCTCTTACAGTCAGCAGGTTTCTCTCTTTCCTATAGAGTGTAAGCTGTTATGGTCAGCAGTGTTCTCGCTCTCTCCTCTCTCTCTCTCATGTGTATTATACAAGTTATACAAGCTTGCCAGTATTGAGATTTGCTCAAATTTACTTGCCACAAATCAAATTTTGAAGTTAAATTCTGCAAAGTTAGCACATTTAAATTTAAAAAGCTCCTCTCAGCTCTAATGCTAACAACTGCCATGGTCCCAGTGAAGAAAATTATTTAAAGGGCCTCCCTCCATTTATTCAGACCATGAGCATGTCCACTTTTATCTGTGTGCTTTGGAGTGCAATCAGCAAAGTCCCTTAGGTTATTTTTACATCAATATGAAACAGATCCTAGAGAAAAGTATGGCTGTCTTCTCTTTGACCTCTGGGGCTGTTAACTACATATGATCCCCAATTTTGGCTTGCCCAATGATTTACTTTATATGCTGTATCTGTTCTGTCTTATTATGATCAAATATTGGAGTGGTAACCTTTGCTAGCTTTATTTTACCTTTAGCACAGCTTTGTGCTGTCTTCTTGTTTTAGTGCTTTTCCATTCTGTATGGCCCCTATATACAGTAGTATGATGGTCCCCCACAGAGACCTCTATATGGTGCAATTGTCCCACCACAGGTCCCTATAAAGTGTTCCACAGCTTTCCATAAAGGAAGATGGTCCCCCACAGGCCCTTATATAATATGATGGTTGCCCTCATGGGCCCCTATATAGTATGATGGTTTCCCCACACAGTATTATTGGCATCACAGCTCACAAATAATCCTCTAAAACTCGCCTAATCCAGCCCCCGTGGCCACCACAGTTGCTATCTTCTCTTCAATCCTGTTGTGCAGTGGATGCCAGCGGTGCAATGCAGTGACATTATAGTGCCGCAAGACACCGTCTGCATCGTGTTGGTCCTCTAGCAGGCAGCAGGCCAGAAGCATCCTGCAGCCTGCCAGAGTAAGTAACAAAGTATGGAGCCAGTGGCGCAATGCAGTGATGTCACAGCATTGCACAACATCTCCTGCATGGCGTTGGTCCTCTAGCAGGCTGGAAGCATCCTGCAGCATGCTAGAGTAAAGGTACCGTCACACTCAGCGACGCTGCAGCGATATAGACAACGAGCCGATCACTGCAGCGTCGCTGTTAAGGTCGCTGTAGAGACGTCAAACACAGCAGCTCCAGAACGATGCAGGAGCGATCCTGTGACGTAACGGTGACTCACTTATCGTTCTCACAGGTGTTAGCTCCATGTAAAACATTGCAGGCATCGTTGCTTTTGCTGTCAAACATGACGATACACGCCGACCTGACGACCAAATAAAGTTCTGGACTTCTAGCTCCGACCAGCGATATCACAGCGGGATCCAGATGGCTGCTGCGTGTCAAACACAACGAGATCGCTAACCAGGACGTTGCAACGTCACGGATCGTTGTCGTTCTCGTTGTAAAGTTGCTGAGTGTGAAGGTACCTTAAGTGATGAAGTATGGAGCTGGCGACTCCGTGCTCTGCCACAGCTGTTAACGGCAATGTTAACAGAGTTGCAATTGATGTGACCCATGGCTGGACCGGCCGATCTGGAATTTGCCAGAATTGCCAAATGTCCTGCATGGCCCTGCCTATAAGTCTCCTATGCTGAATTGGCACTCTCCAAATAGAGAAATGTTTCCACTTAGATGACCTGTGAGATGCATCTCACCCAACCAAACCAGCTCTCCTGCTTTGTACTGATGAGGGGCAAACTCACCAAAACACATCTCTGCAAAGGGAATTTCTGGTTTGGATTCTTATCCTAAACCATGAGGCAAAGTGTTTGACTTGTAATATTGCTACATCCAATTGGTGGCATTAGAATTCCAGTTCGCTTCTCTGAAGTGGCACTCTGCATCTCTTGAGATAGCGGTAACTTTATACAGCTCTGTAGATTCACATAATGGTCCAAATATATGGAAACACATCCAGTAAAAGCTTTCTCACCATTTTGAGCAGATAATGAAAAAGAGGATTTTCTATCAGCATATTATAAAAAAACTTTCAATCCTTTTCCTTTTTTTTGAATCTGGGAGGTTCCACTGGAACATGAACATTGCTTTTTATGCAATTTTTTTTTTTGTATTTTGAGACAGGTTTGCGTTTTCTGCCTTTAGTAGATGGTGTTCATTGTTGGCGTGGACTTTCAAATGATAGCCATAAAACCTCACACCATTGAGATCTACCAGGTTTAGCGGCTGTATATTCCACCTACACTATCAGCACAGCGAAGACAGGAGTAAATTGTACACTTACATAAAAAATGTATAAGTGAATCATTGCTCAGACTGTAACAGCTTTAGTATATTCTGATAATTGGAAACCTTTTAGAAGGTACAGCTGACTTATGCCTGGATGTGTTAGTTAGAATAATATCCTATACAGCATTTTGCTTTAGCTGTAAATTAAATATTACAGAAGGCTTAGTCGCTAATTTAGCTTCTACAATCAAAGACTCAAGCTTATAATGAGAAAGGTGATATATATGTTGTATTACGGTTTAGCTTAGCTCAGCCGAAGTCAAGTAATACATATGGCACAAAAGATGGAATATTCCGCGATTTTCTTCATATGCTTGTTTATACCTTAATTTAAAGGATTTTAGTTAAGGCCATTTCTCAAACCCACCTGCACATTACAGCTGCTGAGGTTGTGCTTCCTTTGCAACGAAAACCTATGACCTTGACACAATCTTATGAGTAACAAAGTCAGCAATGTTATACAGATGGTGCTGTATATTAGTGGCTTTTGACCATCCCTATGGCAGATGGAAACACAGAAAGACCAATAATTATACGAGGTCATATGTATTTTTATGAATTTTTGGATTTGCTTATTGCTAGTGCTGATCCACCATCTTACTGGACTCTGTAAAGAGTTCAACAATACATTATTATACACACTTCTCCATGGCTCTCCCATACCTGTCATGCCATTGTTCTGTTCTCAGATCACTCCTTTTTGGCCATCTCATTGCATGTACCCTTATATCCCATGCTTTCACATGGGCCACAATCCACGTCATTGACTCCAATGATGTGCCTCACGCCCAATACGATGGAATGGGGCCTAGTAAAGAACAGCAACACCAGTCAATGAGAATGAGAAGAAAATAAAGGATAGAAGACAGATAAGCAGATTGGAGGGCCAGTGGTGGTGGGAGAGGTGTGGGGAGGGCTAAAGAGAGGTGAATATATGATTTTATTTTGTATCCTCTTCCCAGCAAATTTAGTTTGCACCAAGTCGAATTTCTAGGTCAAATTCGAATACATCTGTCCAATTTTGGCCAATTTGCTCATATCCATTGGTTTTTGAAGATTAGATCTATGTCCCTGTAAGGAGTTTTGGTAAGAAATAACAGTATGAAAAAGGGGGCGAATAGTTTTTTAGGAACTCTTTCTGTAGAAATATGTTGAAATCACATCCCACCTGACTCACTTTTTATTTTCGCTCACCCTTCATGCTACGTGTGGTAAAATGAATACAGAAGATGAAATAAAGGAAGTTGTGACTTCAATTAGCGGAACAGACTTGGCAAAACACCGAACGGTTGCGGAAGCAGAAGCTACAGTAAGTTAAAAGCACTGAGACATTTAATGGCTTCTCCGCCTTTTCAGTATGTTGATAGAGAAAAGGAAGAAACCATATTAGAAAAAAATGAAAAGGTATATAAAGGAATATATCGAAGACTAATGGAAACAATCAGTAGATACAGTAAATGTATAAAGTGTAACTCGGAGTAATGTGAACCATATCCGAAAAAACGAGAGAGGACTCCTCCAGACTATACATTCCTACGTGTTGGGTCCATAATGCAAAATGGGTGGCGTACGGTCAACCAACTGACCAATACAAGTTATTTAGGCTTGAACCACATTGGCTGAATGGTTTTATTTATTGACCGGCAAACGGCGTATTGTGCAGTACTTGGATCCGAATATCTGATAAGACTCGCTCATTACAAGTTAATGGCAAAATACGGATCAGATACAGATTACCATCTATATGTAATTCCTTTTTTTTACAAATCCATTGCAACTACTTAAGGGAATATTTCAGTAGGTTTTTGTTTCCAAAAATATGGACAAAAGTGAGGTTATGGTGGCACTAAATTGGCAAATTGATTGTCATGTCGGACACTGTTCAGACCAGGTCATCTGACTGACAGCGGTAATTCCGCGTTTGACCACTGTTTGCTCATTGGCGTCGGTTAGTTTTCGTCTGGCTGCTCCGGGGTTAATTTATCTGATCCTCGGATTGGAAGCTGGGCCATGCCCATTTCCTTTAAATGGTTCCCCTGATCTTTGGGCATCGCCGATTATAGCTTCTGTCTTATCCGTAGTTATCTCGGTCCGGAGTGGAGAGCTGGTTGTTGGAGAATCGTTACTGGTGGTGTATTTTCCTTTGTCTTATTTATTCCTTCCTATATTTGTATTTATTTTGCCCTGCACCTTTATAGTGTATTCCTGATTGACTGCGGCGTGGTGTATATTTTCCTTTATCCTTGTTTGTTATAACTGTGGGTATTGGTCTATTGCATTCACTGGGTAGTGGGCGGTGGTGTTCAATCTAGGGCTGAATCAGGAGTCAGGGTGAGGGTGGAGGCCTGAACATGCACACCTTCAGTGTAAACTTCAGGTAGAGGGTCAGACAGGATTTCCCTAGTCTGAGGGAAATTTCAGGGACCCGGGTTATTAGCTCTTGCCCTCCTTGTATCCCCGTGACATTGATATAGTAATGTGGAGTTAAGACACGCGCGCAGAAACGAGTGCGCAGCAGTGCATAACTAAGTCCATTCGGGAGTGGAACAAGTTAAACATAATGTTTTCATTTCCAGACCGGAGCCTTCATCAGGTAAAATATGCTGAAGAGGGCTCTAGTCTGGAGCCAAAAATCAGTTTGTGATCCTGAAAACTTTGAATAAGGGTATCTACCTTTATCTGCTATGTCCACACTCTCCTCCGTGTCAGCGCATCAAAATAACCATAATTTATACTGATGTTTAAAAAAAAAATCAGTGTTTTATCAGCAGGAGATTATTATAAATACAGGACTAGGTGTCTCATGCCTCCTAGTCAACTGCTCAGTGTAACCCAGCCCACACCAATAATTAAGCAGCTTTCTGTCAATGGACAGTGTATGCAGAAATCAGCCAATCACTAGTGTAGGTGGGGTTATACAAGGCTCAGTATTGTGGGCATTGCTAGATCTGCAGCAGAGAAAACACTGATTGTACCAAAATGACAGCAAGCAGCTTTCTGCGTACACTTTGCATAAGCAAAAAGCTGCAAATTTTATTTTAATGTTGCTGGCGATTTGTAAATGCCCTTTATTTTAACCTTATTAAACTTTGCACTCTCTCATTTATCCATAATGGTTTAAAGTGGCATTTTAGAAAAAATGCAGACCAGTCCTGGTATATTTTAGGAGGGTCAATCTGAAAAGGGGTCGCCTAAAATGGAAAAGGCATGAGATAACAGGAACTAGTGACAACTAGTGTTGAGCATTCCGATACCGCAAGTATCGGGTATCGGCCGATACTTGCGGTATCGGAATTCCGATACCGGGATTCCGATACTTGCCGCGTATCGGATACCGGAATCGGAAGTTCCAAGATTCAAAATGCAGAAATTCAGCCAATGAGAATGATTCCAAGTGTGGGCACATCCTGTTTAGCATGGAGGGCATGAAACTACTGGCAAGGCTGTGATTGGCTGCTGAAATGATGTCATGCTGCAGTTTAAAAGTCGCTGGCGCCATTTTGCGATCACTCTGCTGTGAATTCAGTTAGTGACAGGACGCTGTTTGCTGACTGAGGGACAGTTTAGAGATAGCGATTTGCTTCTTTGTGCTTTCCAAAGGCTAATTTAGCAACCGCTGTGTTCACCTACTATTCACCTTGCTTTTGCCTTGTAGCGCTGTTTTCACAGCGATCTGCAAGGTCTGTGTGTGTGTGTGTGTGAGTGCAGCCCACTCTCTAGTCTGAGTGCAGCCACATAGGCCATCCATAGCTGGTTGTATTCAGTTCAGGGAGGGTGGTTCATTGCCTCATACTGTTCTTTTTTTTTTTTTTTTTTTTCAAGTAGTGTAGTCTGCTGCTAATTTATTCAAAAAAATCCTATTAGTGTCTTTCCACCCGTCTCCAGCTAATTTGTGGAAAAACACTACATAGGATAAAGTAGAGGAGGGTTTTTGGGCCTTGCAGCGCTGTTTACGGCTGTCTGCACGGTCTCCGTGTGACTGCAGCTCGCCCTGTAGTCTGTGAGCAGCCATAGCCTGGTTGTCTCCAGCTCAGGGTTGTTCACTGCGTCATACCGCCAAATCAATTTTAATTTTTTTTCAAGTAGTGTAGTCTGCTGCTAATTTATTTAAAAAAATCCTATTAGTGTCTTTCCACCCGTCTCCAGCTAATTTGTGGAAAAACACTACATAGGATAAAGTAGAGGAGGGTTTTTGGGCCTTGCAGCGCCGTTTACGGCTGTCTGCACGGTCTCCGTGTGATTGCAGCTCGCCCTGTAGTCTGTGAGCAGCCATAGCCTGGTTGTCTCCAGCTCAGGGTTGTTCACTGCGTCATACCGCCAAATCAATTTTCTTTTTTTTCAAGTAGTGTAGGTTGCTGCTAATTTATTTAAAAAAATCCTATTAGTGTCTTTCCACCTGTCTCCAGCTAACTTGTGGAAAAACACTACATAGGATAACGTAGAGGAGGGTTTTTGGGCCTTGCAGCGCCGTTTACGTCTGTCTGCACGGTCTCCGTGTGACTGCAGCTCGCCCTGTAGTCTGTGAGCAGCCGTAGCCTGGTTGTCTACAGCTCAGGGTTTTTCACTGCGTCATACCGCCAAATCAATTTTCTTTTTTTTCAAAGTAGTGTAGTCTGCTGCTAATTTATTTTAAAAAATCCTATTAGTGTCTTTCCACCCGTCTCCAGCTAATTTGTGGAAAAACACTACATAGGATAAAGTAGAGGAGGGTTTTTGGGCCTTGCAGCGCCGTTTACGTCTGTCTGCACGGTCTCTGTGTGACTGCAGCTCTATCTGTTGTCAGTTCAGCCCCCAAAAAATAAATAAATAATAAAGTTCACCAAACACACCAGTTACACCACTTTACATTTGTGTAGGCCACATTAGCTCATATTAAAGTCTAGTCCACACTTTAGAAAATTAGTGTTTCTTATATCTGTTAGGAGGAGTTGCTCAGGAATAAGCACACAAATCCGTTAGTACTTTTCTGCTTATCTTTATCAGTCAACCAAGATGAAGAAGGCAGTGAGTAAGGCACGTAGGCGTGGGTGTGGGCGCGGAGCAGGGAGGGGACGTGGGGATTCTGTGCCTGCTGCGGGCACCGGTGACTCATCAGCACCCACTTTCACCAGGCAACAGTCGTTCATGCGCAGCTTTGTGTCAGAGCGCCGTACACCGCTGCTGCGTCAAGAACAAATTGAAGCTGTTGTCGGATGGATGGCAGCTAATGCATCAACTTCCATTAGTGCCACATCCTCTCAGACACAGAGCACTGGAGAGCAGCCATCTGTCTCTTCACCACCTGCCAAATTGCCCAGGCAGACAGAGAGCCCAGGACAGGAGCCGTCTCTACTTCTGTTCTCTGAATCTCTTGGCTTGGAAACAGGGGGCCAGCCAAGCAGCATTGGAGAAATGGAAGAAGAGGCAGGGTGCAGTGATGCCCAACAGCTTTTTCTGTCTTCCTCTGAAGAGGCGGGTGGGCCAGTGGCTCCGGTCACCACATCGCAGGCCGCATCAGCTGATGATGACACTCAGGTGCCACTTACTGGTGCGTGCTCTGCTGCTGAGACTACCCAGGAGGAGCAGTTGGAGGCAGAGGGTAGTGTAGATGATGAGGTCCTCGACCCATCTTGGCGTGAGGGACAGGAAGGTGGTGGGAGCAGCTCTGAGGAAGAGATTCCCCGTACGGCCCAAAGAGGGAGAGGGAGGGGGAAGACTGCGGATCCTGCAGCCTCCGCTTTGGCACCCGTTAGGAGCATGTCTCTTCCAAAAGCCAAAAAGGGCGCTCCCAAGACTTGCAGTGCCTGGTCCTTTTTTGACACAGTTGCAGATGACATTTGCTATGTCAGATGCAAGGTGTGTCATCAAAAAGTCAAAAGAGGGAAAAATGTCAGCAACCTCAATACCTCCAACATGTGGAAACATGTGCGCAACAGGCACCCGGCGGAGTTAGAAAAACACACTGAAGAGGTAGGCCAACCAACAGCGGCAGCTACCACCTCTTCAGCTCGTGTTGCCTCTTCCTCTAGCTCACACGCAGCTGGTTCGGCTTCCTCCCAGGATTGCCGTGGAAGAACCTCTGGCCCTGTTGTCCAGAGACCCGCTGTAATTCCACCCGCAGCACCACTTTCCCAGTCATCCACACACTCCCAGCCCAGTCTACAGCCATCGGTAGTACAGGCATGGGAGAAAAGGCGGCCTTTCTCGTCAAACCACCCACGAGCACAGGCTCTGACTGCAGGCATTGCCAAACTTCTGTCACTGGAAATGCTGTCATTCAGGCTGGTGGTGACTGACAGCTTCCGTGACTTGATGTCATTGGCAGTCCCACAGTACAATGTGCCCAGCCGCTTTTACTTCAGCAGGCAAGCCGTCCCTGCCCTGCACAAGCATGTGGAGGGACACATAAAACACGCGCTACTGAACGCCGTCAGTAGCAAGGTCCACCTCACCACCGATGCGTGGACCAGTCAACATGGACAGGGGCGATACCTTTCCCTCACTGCCCATTGGGTTAATGTCGTTGAGCCGGGTACAGACCGTGCGAGTGGCGCAGGACGTGTCCTGCCCACTCCAAGGATTGCAGGAATCCATTCTGTACGCATTGACTCCTCCTCTTACACCAGTTCCTCAGAATCATCGCTGCAGGAGCCGTCACAGTCCACCTCCACATGGACCCGTGATGAACGTGTACCTGTTACGACCGACATGAGCACAGCCGTGGCCAAACGTCAACAGGCCGTGTTGAAATTAATTTTTTTGGGGAATCGTAGCCACACAGCGCAGGAGCTCTGGAATGCCATCAAGCAGGAGAGCGATGTGTGGTTTGTGCCAGCGAATCTCCAGCCAGGCATGGTAGTGTGTGATAATGGCCGAAATCTGGTGGCAGCTCTGGGCCTCGGCAACCTCACTCACATCCCATGTCTGGCACATGTGCTCAATTTGGTCGTGCAGAGCTTTTTGAGGGACTATCCGGATCTTGATGCACTGCTGCACAAGGTCCGCCTAGAGTGTGCTCACTTGCGGCGTTCCAGCACGGCAAAAGCGCGCATTGCGGCTCTGCAGCGCCGACACCGCCTGCCGGAACATCGCATCATATGTGACCTACCTACCAGGTGGAATTCCACGTTACATATGTTGGAGCGGTTGTGTGAGCAGCAGCAAGCTGTAATGGAGTACCAGCTGCTTCAGGCGCAAAAAAGTCGCAGTCAGCGCCGTACAGACTTCACAACCACAGAGTGGGCCACTATGAATGACGTCTGCCAGGTTTTGCGTCCCTTTGATTATTCCACGCGGATGGCGAGTGCAGATGATGCACTAGTCAGCATGACTGTCCCCCTTATCTGCCTGCTTGAAAAATCACTGCAAGCGCTAAGGGATGATGTTGTGGAAGAGGTGGAGGATGAGGATTCACCATTTCCATCATCTTCTGGACAGTCAGCGCCACGTGGTTCCTCACAAACGCGTAGGCAGGGGACAGTTTGTGAGGAGGATGAGGAGGAGTCAATGGAGGAGGAAGACGTCCGTCCAGAGGAGGGAGTTACCGAATTGTCCAGTACTCAGTGTGTACAGCGAGGGTGGGGTGATGACGAGCGGGCAGAGATCACGCCTCCAGCAGGGGACAGCATTTCTTGGGCAGTTGGCAGTCTGCAGCACATGGTGGATTACATGCTGCAGTGCCTGAGAAACGACCGCCGCATCGCCCACATTCTCAACATGTCTGATTATTGGGTGTTCACCCTCCTCGATCCTCGCTACCGGGACAACGTAGAAAGCCTCATCACACCGTTGAACCGGGAGCGAAAAATGCGGGAGTACCAAGACACACAGGTCAATTCCATCATCTTCTCCATTCCAACTGAGAGAAGTTCTGCTAGTGCATTCCAAAGCAGCTCAGTGCGTCCAGACAGTGGTGGAGGCTCTGCACAAAGAGGGAGCAGAAGCAGTGCCTCTGCCCAAGGCAAGACCAGTATGGCCCAACTGTGGCACAGTTTTCTGTGCCCCCCACAAAAGTCTACACCATCACAGACGGCTCCAGTCAGCAGGAGGCAACAGTTCCGTCAGATGGTGACAGACTACATGTCTTGCCCTCTTGCTGTACTCCCTGACGGCTCTTCCCCTTTCAAGTTTTGGGTCTCAAAGCTGGATACATGGCCAGAGCTAAGCCAGTATGCATTGGAGGTGCTGTCTTGCCCTGCGGCCAGTGTATTATCGGAACGTGTCTTTAGTGCTGCAGGTGGTGCACTAACTGACCGTCGCATGCGACTATCCTCCGATAACGTTGACCGGCTTACTTTCCTGAAAATGAACAAGGCCTGGATCTCGCAGGAATTTGCCACTCCTCCTCCTGATTAAATAATTAGGTCACTGTATACGTTATCCAGGTCTCCTGTTGTGTTCATCTTTCTACCACCTGAACTTAAATTCCTGGGCTCCAACACCGCCAGTTGAGGCTCAGAAGTGCCGTCTGCACAGTCAAAACATACGACCCAGTGTTATTGGGTTTCAGTAACGTCAGCTGATCCCCAGCTGTGTAGCCGGCAATGTGTCATGCGACCGCCACGCTGACACAACAACTGAAATGTAAGGGAATCTGTCCCCCCCCCCCAAGGCGTTTGTTACTGAAAGAGCCACCTTGTGCAGCAGTAATGCTGCACAAGGAAAAGGTAGCTATTTTTGTTTAGCACCTTGCACACGCAGAACTTAACACTTATAAAATGTGTCCACTGATACCGTAACACCGTCCCGGAGGTGGGACTTTCCTTCGTAATGTGACGCAGCACAGCCGTCATTCCTACCCCCCCGGCGCCCGCTCCTCAGCGTTGTTTGATTCCGTCCCGGAGCCTGCGCTGTTATGTTATCCCGTGGCCAGGCACACTTAGCGCTGCCCGTCTTCTGGCATCATTTGGTGTCAGGATGGCTGCGCCTGTGCGGCCGCGCTGGCAGAGAGCCCGCCTCGCAGTGTCTTCTGATTTAATCCCACTGGGGGCCTGGGATCCATGGACATGCGCAGTGCATATCTGAACCTCCACCTCTCACTCATCTCCCTATGGCTTCTTCACACTGTTCGGTGTCAGCTGGTCCCTAATAGCATGCCACGGCCGTGACACCGCACAGTCTTAAGAAGCCGTAGGGAGGGGAGTGAGAGGCGAGGAGCCAGTGCGCGTCGCCGGGGGGGGTAGGAATGACGGCTGTGCTGCGTCACATTACGAAGGAAAGTCCCACCTCCAGGACGGTTTTACGGTTGCAGGGGACACATTTTATAAGTGTTTAGTTCTGTGTTTGCAAGGAGCATGATGAAAAGAGCCACCTTTTCCTTTTGCATCTTTTGTGCTGCACAAGCTGGCTCTTTCAGCTACAAACGCCTTGGGGGGGGGGGGGTTAAAGGTTCCCTTTCGACTTTCTCAGGCTTCGGCCTACATTGTGTTCCTCTGCTTTTCCACCTGCCCCTGGGCTCCAACACCGCCAGTTGCTGTCCAGAAGTGCTGTACGCACAGTCAACAGTCGCTCCTCTGTTATTGGGGTTCAGTAACGTCAGCTGTTCCCCAGCTGTGTGTGTGGCAATCCCTCCTACCTCCTCCTACCTCCTCCTCCTCCACCTGTCCCTGGGCTCCAACACCGCCAGTTGCCGTCCAGAAGTGCTGTACGCACAGTCAACAGTCCCTCCTCTGTTATTGGGGTTCAGTAACGTCAGCTGTTCCCCTGCTGTGTGTGTGGCAATCCCTCCTACCTCCTCCAACCTCCTCCTCCTCCTCCACCTGTCCCTGGGCTCCAACACCGCCAGTTGCCGTCCAGAAGTGCTGTACGCACAGTCAACAGTCCCTCCTCTGTTATTGGGGTTCAGTAACGTCAGCTGTTCCCCTGCTGTGTGTGTGGCAATCCCTCCTACCTCCTCCAACCTCCTCCTCCTCCTCCACCTGTCCCTGGGCTCCAACACCGCCAGTTGCCGTCCAGAAGTGCTGTACGCACAGTCAACAGTCCCTCCTCTGTTATTGGGGTTCAGTAACGTCAGCTGTTCCCCTGCTGTGTGTGTGGCAATCCCTCCTACCTCCTCCAACCTCCTCCTCCTCCTCCACCTGTCCCTGGGCTCCAACACCGCCAGTTGCCGTCCAGAAGTGCTGTACGCACAGTCAACAGTCCCTCCTCTGTTATTGGGGTTCAGTAACGTCAGCTGTTCCCCTGCTGTGTGTGTGGCAATCCCTCCTACCTCCTCCAACCTCCTCCTCCTCCTCCACCTGTCCCTGGGCTCCAACACCGCCAGTTGCCGTCCAGAAGTGCTGTACGCACAGTCAACAGTCCCTCCTCTGTTATTGGGGTTCAGTAACGTCAGCTGTTCCCCTGCTGTGTGTGTGGCAATCCCTCCTACCTCCTCCAACCTCCTCCTCCTCCTCCACCTGTCCCTGGGCTCCAACACCGCCAGTTGCCGTCCAGAAGTGCTGTACGCACAGTCAACAGTCCCTCCTCTGTTATTGGGGTTCAGTAACGTCAGCTGTTCCCCTGCTGTGTGTGTGGCAATCCCTCCTACCTCCTCCAACCTCCTCCTCCTCCTCCACCTGTCCCTGGGCTCCAACACCGCCAGTTGCCGTCCAGAAGTGCTGTACGCACAGTCAACAGTCCCTCCTCTGTTATTGGGGTTCAGTAACGTCAGCTGTTCCCCTGCTGTGTGTGTGGCAATCCCTCCTACCTCCTCCAACCTCCTCCTCCTCCTCCACCTGTCCCTGGGCTCCAACACCGCCAGTTGCCGTCCAGAAGTGCTGTACGCACAGTCAACAGTCCCTCCTCTGTTATTGGGGTTCAGTAACGTCAGCTGTTCCCCTGCTGTGTGTGTGGCAATCCCTCCTACCTCCTCCAACCTCCTCCTCCTCCTCCACCTGTCCCTGGGCTCCAACACCGCCAGTTGCCGTCCAGAAGTGCTGTACGCACAGTCAACAGTCCCTCCTCTGTTATTGGGGTTCAGTAACGTCAGCTGTTCCCCTGCTGTGTGTGTGGCAGTCCCTCCTACCTCCTCCAACCTCCTCCTCCTCCTCCACCTGTCCCTGGGCTCCAACACCGCCAGTTGCCGTCCAGAAGAGCTGTACGCACAGTCAACAGTCCCTCCTCTGTTATTGGGGTTCAGTAACGTCAGCTGTTCCCCTGCTGTGTGTGTGGCAATCCCTCCTACCTCCTCCAACCTCCTCCTCCTCCTCCACCTGTCCCTGGGCTCCAACACCGCCAGTTGCCGTCCAGAAGTGCTGTATGCACAGTCAACAGTCCCTCCTCTGTTATTGGGGTTCAGTAACGTCAGCTGTTCCCCTGCTGTGTGTGTGGCAATCCCTCCTACCTCCTCCAACCTCCTCCTCCTCCTCCACCTGTCCCTGGGCTCCAATACCGCCAGTTGCCGTCCAGAAGTGCTGTACGCACAGTCAACAGTCCCTCCTCTGTTATTGGGGTTCAGTAACGTCAGCTGTTCCCCTGCTGTGTGTGTGGCAATCCCTCCTACCTCCTCCAACCTCCTCCTCCTCCTCCACCTGTCCCTGGGCTCCAACACCGCCAGTTGCCGTCCAGAAGTGCTGTACGCACAGTCAACAGTCCCTCCTCTGTTATTGGGGTTCAGTAACGTCAGCTGTTCCCCTGCTGTGTGTGTGGCAATCCCTCCTACCTCCTCCAACCTCCTCCTCCTCCTCCACCTGTCCCTGGGCTCCAACACCGCCAGTTGCCGTCCAGAAGTGCTGTACGCACAGTCAACAGTCCCTCCTCTGTTATTGGGGTTCAGTAACGTCAGCTGTTCCCCTGCTGTGTGTGTGGCAATCCCTCCTACCTCCTCCAACCTCCTCCTCCTCCTCCACCTGTCCCTGGGCTCCAACACCGCCAGTTGCCGTCCAGAAGTGCTGTACGCACAGTCAACAGTCCCTCCTCTGTTATTGGGGTTCAGTAACGTCAGCTGTTCCCCTGCTGTGTGTGTGGCAATCCCTCCTACCTCCTCCAACCTCCTCCTCCTCCTCCACCTGTCCCTGGGCTCCAACTCCGCCAGTTGCCGTCCAGAAGTGCTGTACGCACAGTCAACAGTCCCTCTTCTGTTATTGGGGTTCAGTAACGTCAGCTGTTCCCCTGCTGTGTGTGTGGCAATCCCTCCTACCTCCTCCAACCTCCTCCTCCTCCTCCACCTGTCCCTGGGCTCCAACACCGCCAGTTGCCATCCAGAAGTGCTGTACGCACAGTCAACAGTCCCTCCTCTGTTATTGGGGTTCAGTAACGTCAGCTGTTCCCCTGCTGTGTGTGTGGCAATCCCTCCTACCTCCTCCAACCTCCTCCTCCTCCTCCACCTGTCCCTGGGCTCCAACACCGCCAGTTGCCGTCCAGAAGTGCTGTACGCACAGTCAACAGTCCCTCCTCTGTTATTGGGGTTCAGTAACGTCAGCTGTTCCCCTGCTGTGTGTGTGGCAATCCCTCCTACCTCCTCCAACCTCCTCCTCCTCCTCCACCTGTCCCTGGGCTCCAACATCGCCAGTTGCCGTCCAGAAGTGCTGTACGCACAGTCAACAGTCCCTCCTCTGTTATTGGGGTTCAGTAACGTCAGCTGTTCCCCTGCTGTCTGTGTGGCAATCCCTCCTACCTCCTCCAACCTCCTCCTCCTCCTCCACCTGTCCCTGGGCTCCAACACCGCCAGTTGCCGTCCAGAAGTGCTGTACGCACAGTCAACAGTCCCTCCTCTGTTATTGGGGTTCAGTAACGTCAGCTGTTCCCCTGCTGTGTGTGTGGCAATCCCTCCTACCTCCTCCAACCTCCTCCTCCTCCTCCACCTGTCCCTGGGCTCCAACACCGCCAGTTGCCGTCCAGAAGTGCTGTACGCACAGTCAACAGTCCCTCCTCTGTTATTGGGGTTCAGTAACGTCAGCTGTTCCCCTGCTGTGTGTGTGGCAATCCCTCCTACCTCCTCCAACCTCCTCCTCCTCCTCCACCTGTCCCTGGGCTCCAACACCGCCAGTTGCCGTCCAGAAGTGCTGTACGCACAGTCAACAGTCCCTCCTCTGTTATTGGGGTTCAGTAACGTCAGCTGTTCCCCTGCTGTGTGTGTGGCAATCCCTCCTACCTCCTCCAACCTCCTCCTCCTCCTCCACCTGTCCCTGGGCTCCAACACCGCCAGTTGCCGTCCAGAAGTGCTGTACGCACAGTCAACAGTCCCTCCTCTGTTATTGGGGTTCAGTAACGTCAGCTGTTCCCCTGCTGTGTGTGTGGCAATCCCTCCTACCTCCTCCAACCTCCTCCTCCTCCTCCACCTGTCCCTGGGCTCCAACACCGCCAGTTGCCGTCCAGAAGTGCTGTACGCACAGTCAACAGTCCCTCCTCTGTTATTGGGGTTCAGTAACGTCAGCTGTTCCCCTGCTGTGTGTGTGGCAATCCCTCCTACCTCCTCCAACCTCCTCCTCCTCCTCCACCTGTCCCTGGGCTCCAACACCGCCAGTTGCCATCCAGAAGTGCTGTACGCACAGAGCCAAACACCTCGCAAATGTGTTAGTGGGGTTCAGCACCGCCAGCTGTTCCCCTGCTGTGTATACGGCAACGTGTACTGCGACCGCCACGCAGGCACAACAAGTTAAATTTAAGGGAACCTGTCCCCCCCCAGGCGTTTGTTACTGAAGGAGCCACCTTGTGCAGCAGTAATGATGCAAAGGGAAAAAGTGCCTCTTTTCGTGGTGCTCCTTGCAGATGCTGAACCTAACACTTATGAAATGTGTCCCCTCACAGCGTTCAACCGTCCGGTAGGTGGAACTTTCCTTTGTCATGTGACGCAGCACAGCCGTCATTTTTACCCCCTTGGCGCCGTGCGCCGCCTCCTCAGCGTTGTTTGAATCTGTCCCGGAGCCTGCGCTGTTAGGTTACCCCTTGGCCATGCACACATTTCGCGCTGCCTGTCTTCTGACATCATTTGCTGTCAGGCTGGCTGCGCCTGTGTGTGTGCGCTGTCCGAGATTCAGCCTCGCAGTGTCGTGTAATGTAATCCCACCGCGGGCCTGGGATCCGTGGCCATGCGCAGTGCATATCCTCGCCTCTCACTCCCCTCCCTACGGCTTCTAAAGACTGTTCGGTGTCAGCTGATCCCTAATAGCATGCCACGGCCGTGACACCGCACAGTCTGAAGAAGCCGTAGGGAGGGGAGTGAGAGGTGAGGATATGCACTGCGCATGGCCACGGATCCCAGGCCCGCGGTGGGATTACATTACACGACACCGCGAGGCTGAATCTCGGACAGCGCACACACACAGGCGCAGCCAGCCTGACAGCAAATGATGTCAGAAGACAGGCAGCGCGAAATGTGTGCATGGCCAAGGGGTAACCTAACAGCGCAGGCTCCGGGACAGATTCAAACAACGCTGAGGAGGCAGCGCAAGGCGCCAAGGGGGTAAAAATGACGGCTGTGCTGCGTCACATGACAAAGGAAAGTTCCACCTACCGGACGGTTGAACGCTGTGAGGGGACACATTTCATAAGTGTTAGGTTCAGCATCTGCAAGGACCATAATTAAAAGAGCTAAGTTTACCTTTTCCAGCATTAGTGGTGTACACGATGGCTCTTCCAGCTACAAACGCCTGGGGGGGGGGGGTTAAAGGTTTCCTTTCAACTTGCTCCAGTGCAGGCTTCGGCCTACACTCCGCTCCCCCTGCTCCTCCTGCTGACCCTGGGCTCTAACACCGCCAGTTGGGGCCCAGATGTGCTAGCTGCACAGAGAAAAACACCAGCCAATGTGTCAGTGGGGTTCAGCACCGCCAGCTGTTCCCCTGCTGTGCAGCCGGCATCGTGTCCTGCAAAAGCCACGCAGACACAAGAACTGAAATTGAAGGGAACCTGTCCCCCCTCCCCCAGGCGTTTGTACGTTTTAAAGGCCACCTTGTACAGCGGTAATGCTGCATGTGTGCAAGGTGGCTCATAAACGTATTCTCCTCGCACATGTGGAACTGAAAACACGTCTAAAATGTGTCCTCTGTGTGACCATTTAACCGTCCCGGTGGTGTGACTTTCCTTTGTAATGACACGCTGCAACCCCCTTGGTAGCGCTGCCCGTCTTCTGGCATCATTGTTTGGCTGCCTGCGCCTCTGCGGCCGCCCTGACCCACACAACGCCCTTCGTTGTCTTATTTATTGGGACTGCGAGGGTGTGATTGACGGGCATGATCAGTGCATCAGTTCGCCTGTCCCTCATCTCCTTCCGCCTTCTGCGGACTGTGCGGCTTCATGGCCGTGGCATGCGATAAGGGATCAGATGACGCCGCACAGTCTGAAGCGGGTGTAAGGACCCGAGTGTGAGAGGCGAACATATGTGCTGCGCCAGGCCCTGAATCCCAGCCCCGCAGTGTTTTAACAATGTTAAGACACTGCGGGGCTGGGATTCATGGTCATCGCGAACCGCACCGGCCGACATTAAATGATGCCAGAACATGGGCAGCGCTAACAGCGCTAGGCCAGGGGATCACACGACAGCGCAGACTCCTGTACAGCAAATAACAACGCTCAGGAGGCTGCACCCAGCACCAAGGTGGGATTCTTGACATCTGTGCTGTGTCTCATTAAAAAGGGAACTCGCGCCTCCAACACAGTTTGACTGTTTAAAGGGCTAAATGTTATACGTGTTTCATTCAGCGTGTGCAAGGAGCGAAATTAAAAGAGCAACCTTTGACTTGTGCAGCACTACTGCTGCATAAGCTGTGGCTCTTCTACTTTGTAACCCCTGAGGGGGGGTTAAAGGTTACCTTTGAAATTGGTTCAATTAGCCTTCGGCCTACACTCTGCTCCCCCTGCAGAGCCCTGGGCTCCAACACCGCCAGTTGGGGCCCGGTACTGCTAGCTGCACAGAGAAAAACACCAGCCAATGTGTCAGTGGGGTTCAGCACCGCCAGCTGTTCCCCTGCTGTGCAGCCGGCATCATGTCCTGCAAAAGCCACGCAGACACAAGAACTGAAATTGAAGGGAACCTGTCCCCCCTCCCCCAGGCGTTTGTACGTTTTACAGCCACCTTGTACAGCGGTAATGCTGCATGTGTGCAAGGTGGCTCATAAACGTATTCTCCTCGCACATGTGGAACTGAAAACACGTCTAAAATGTGTCCTCTGTGTGACCATTTAACCATCCCGGAGGTGTGACTTTCCTTTGTAATGACACGCTGCAACCCCCTTGGTAGCGCTGCCCGTCATCTGGCATCATTGTTTGGCTGCCTGCGCCTCTGCGGCCGCCCTGACCTACACAACGCCCCTCGGTGTCTTATTTATTGGGACTGCGAGGGTGTGATTGATGGGCATGAGCAGTGCATCAGTTCGCCTGTCCCGCATCTCCTTCCGCCTTCTTCAGACTGTGCAGCTTCATGGCCGTGGCATGCGATAAGGGATCAGCTGACGCCGCACAGTCTGAAGCGGGTGTAAGGACCCGAGTGTGAGAGGTGAACATATGTGCTGCGCCAGGCCCTGAATCCCAGCCCCGCAGTGTTTTAACAATGTTAAGACACTGCGGGGCTGGGATTCATGGTCATCGCGAACCGCACCGGCCGACATTAAATGATGTCAGAAGATGGGCAGCGCTAACAGCGCTAGGCCAGGGGATAACACGACAGCGCAGACTCCTGTACAGCAAATAACAACGCTCAGGAGGCTGCACCCAGCACCAAGGGGGGATTCTTGACATCTGTGCTGCGTCTCATTACGAAGGGAACTCGCGCCTCCAACACAGTTTGACTGTATAAAGGGCAAAATGTTATACGTGTTTCATTCAGCGTGTGCAAGGAGAAAAATTAAAAGAGCAACCTTTGACTTGTGCAGCACTACTGCTGCATAAGCTGTGGCTCTTCTACTTTGTAACACCTGAGGGGGGGTTAAAGGTTACCTTTGAAATTGGTTCAATTAGGCTTCGGCCTACACTCTGCTCCCCCTGCAGAGCCCGGGCTCCAACACCGCCAGTTGGGGCCCGGTACTGCTAGCTGCACAGAGCAAAACACCAACCAATGTGTCAGTGGGGTTCAGCACCGCCAGCTGTTCCCCTGCTGTGCAGCCGGCAACGTGTCCTGCAACAGCCACGCAGGCACAACAGACCCAAAGCTGCCGCCAGTGCAGGCTTCGGCCTACACTCTGCTCCATCTCCTCCTCCTGCTGACCCCGGGCTCTAACACTGCCAGTTGGGGCCCGGTACTGCTAGCTGCACAGAGAAAAACACCAGCCAATGTGTCAGTGGGGTTCAGCACCGCCAGCTGTTCCCCTGCTGTGCAGCCGGCATCGTGTCCTGCAAAAGCCACGGAGACACTTGCTCTTGTACCTTCAGCTCCCCATCCTGGTTCCAGTACCGTCAGCTGGTTCCGGGCAGAGCCTTTGGCTTAGGTGCCTCCCTCTGGGTATCCGAGTTCCACCAACGTCAGGTGGTCCTTGGTAGTGCTTTCAGGCACGGGTACCTCCTGCTTAGTAACCGGGTTCCAGTAACGTCAGCTGGTCCTCGGTAGTTCCATTGGCTCTTGGACCTTCGGCTACCCATCCGGGTTCCAGCACCATCAGCTGGTTCTCGGCAGTGTCTTTTGCTCTTGTACCTTCTGCTCCCCATCCTGGTTCCAGTACCGTCAGCTGGTTCCGGGCAGAGCCTTTGGCTTAGGTGCCTCCCTCTGGGTATCCGAGTTCCACCAACGTCAGGTGGTCCTTGGTAGTGCTTTCAGGCACGGGTACCTCCTGCTTAGTAACCGGGTTCCAGTAACGTCAGCTGGTCCTCGGTAGTTCCATTGGCTCTTGGACCTTCGGGTAGCCATCCGAGTTCCAGTTCCATCAGCTGGTTCTCGGCATTTTCTCAGCCTTCTTGTACCTTCTGCTACATTTCCAAGTTCAAGAGACTAAACACGATGACCCGGAAGACCACCCCTAAGATGATGACGACGACACCAGAGACGACAACCACCCCGATGATGACGACCCCGGAGACGACGACCCTGAAGACCACCCCGATGACGACGACCCCGGAGACGACGACCCTGGAGACGACGACGACCTGGAAGACCGAGAAGCAGAAGAACAAGAGGCTGCAGAACAAAGAGCAGAAGAACATTAAGCATAACACTAAATATCAGAGCAAAAAATATTATCTAAATTATAAGCAGAAGAAGACTAAGCAGTGTATGGGGGTGAGTCCGTTCCTCCTCGTGGTGCCCCTGGATAAAGCCTGATGCTGCAGGCCAAACTGAACGCGGACAAATGTAACTCTTTTGTGACAGGCAGAACGGAAGGTGTAATCTTCAAACTTTTATAGATAACAACTACGGGAATGCCTGTCACAAATAAGAATATGATGAAGAAGTAGAATATGATGAAGATAATAGAAAAATAAAAAGAATATGAACAATGTAACCAAAAAAATAATAGGTAGAAGATGAAGAAGAAGATGAATAAGGTGAAGAAGTTGATGTCAAAGAAGCTGATGATAAAGATAATGAAGAAGAAAGTGTGGGAGAAGTAAAAAAGAAGGTGAAGGGCGTGGAAGTAGTGAAACATCAATATCTGACAAAATAAAAAAAAAATTAACATAGTCAAAATCTTTCTAACGCCGAACGTCATAAAAAAAAACACAAAATCCTGCTATTCTATTACATTGGGCTAAACCTCTGTGCCTTTAATGTCTCCGCCACGTCCCCCAATACATCCTACATTATTCTTAGTTGTTTTCCTTCATGTAGAATGAACCTACAAGTTTATAAAGGGTTTATTTTAATTCCGGTATTTTCGTCCCATTGACTTGCATTGGGATCGGGTATCGGTATCGGATTAGATCCGATACTTTGACGGTATCGGCCGATACTTTCCGATACCGATACTTTCCGATATCGGAAGGTATCGCTCAACACTACTCCTCAATGCAACACACAATGAAAAATGCTTATACAACCCCTTAAAGGCGATATACACTCCTAGTCATGGATGTAATCTAAGATTAATATGTACCTGTGACTGCTATAGCTGATATGGGGGCACCTGGGCATTATAAAAATGGGTATTCAAACATTTGCACAATTGTCCTCTGTTTCTCATGTGCATCAGGAAATTATCCTTTATGGATTGTCGCACAACTGATCCACTTCTGATGTGAATCTCTGTACCATATATATTTTTATAGGAGATCCACACTGGTTTTGTTAAGCCCACTGAAGCTTATTTATGGGGAACATTAGATTTTGCATTACGACATCTAGAAAGGACATCTTGCACTACACATTTCAATTCAAGATAATGACGCAAGTGTTATTAAACTTTGTTCGGCTACGGAGTAAATTATTGCCCGAAAATAATGGCTTGTGGCAGTGTTTACCATTGTTCTGTTTGCAGTTTATTCCAGCGCTATTACAGAGAACAGCACCCTTAGATCGATAGCCTTGCTGGCAGAAACACAGCTACGATGGAGTGCAAAGTATAAAAGCAGCCAGCATATATTGTTTTTAATAGTGCAGGGCTTTAGTAATCCAGCCCCATGTGTACTGCAGAAAGAAAGTTATGAAATTGGAAAAGTTTTCATTGTAATTGTCAATTTCCTTCTGGTAATTTAGAACTATTTAGCTATATCAAATCTGTCTATATGGGGATGATATCATTGCTTTTGACATTTAACCAACATTATCTTCATACTGCTGCCTATCCCATTATTTTATTGGGGTACTCCAGTAAGCTATTAAACTTGACAGGAGAAGCTGTCCTGGTGAAAGGAAAAAAAATATGTAATCACTCCTGGATTCTGCTTCCTGCTCCAGTACTGTGGCTCCAACATTCTCTGCAGGTCCAGATGATGTCACAACCCACAGCCACCTGCCCGCTGCAGACTCTGATGGCCTGTAGGGCCAGGAGACTGGTGGTGGGGACATCATTGATTCTGGTCTGGTATAGACTGTTGAAGTGATAACGTAGGAGCAGGGAACAGATTCCAGGGGTCAATGTGTTCTTTTTTCTTTCTCCAAGCTGGATTCCTTTTATGAGGGCACAGTTCATGGCACTCTGGTGGCTGTTAATAGAGATTTCGCAGACAGGCTTAACGCAACTTAGTCCACTCCATTTACCAGATCCCAGGAATTGCCTTGGCTTTCACCATTTATGCCCTGTACAAAGATCTAGACTTATTAACATTATTACATGAGGAGAAACATTATACCCGGAAAGGACCCAGGATGGTGGATATTATACTAGGAAGGGCCCAGGATGAGGGACATTGTTATAGAATGGGAGCAGGATGGGGAGCATTATTACTGGAAGGACTCAGGAGGGGAAGCATCATTACTGGAAGGGGACAGGATGGTGACATTATTACAGGATGGAGGAGATTTATACATTGGGGACAAACACACATCTCTTTATAGGATTTAGATGCTACAAGGGTCCATGCACCTGACATCCATACAGGTGGAGCCCAGATCCAAATTTTGCATCTGGACATATTGGACTCTAGTTACACCACTGGGGCTACCATTTTGTTACCTTATGTCGGACACCATTTGAAACAGACTTTAACGCTAGTGCAGCGCCCCAGAGTCCTGGTCGTGCAGTATTGTCGCTCTGCCATTAAGGGGAGTGATGGTACGTCTGATTGTACTAAAAGAGTTCACCTGACCAGGTATCACAGTCACACATTACACTTCACACTCCGACCACCAGGGGGAGCAAAAGGTTCTATTTACTAGGCCACTCCTCACACTCTGGTAAAACTGGGGGTTGGATAGGAAGTTAGAGGAGAAGCTGACTGGGTTTTGCCCAGGCAACATCTAGAGAGAGAGAGTTGCTGGGAAGATCCAGGGAGGTTCCTGTCAGGGGTGGGATCCTGACAGTGGCCTAGCAAGAGACAGATCGTTACGGAGCCGCGCCTGCACTACATTGCGGCGGCATCCTAAGAAAGGACAAGAAGCGGAGTATATTGTGGAGAAGTGAGAAACGAGATCACAGCACTAGGAGATAATACCGGGAGGAGTCGTGCCTTAAGATCGTGGCAACATCCTTCTGAGGCGCGTAGCCGGTGGCCTGAATGCCAAGGGAGTACTGGCTCTACGCATTACTCTGAACTATGGTAGGGCAGTTAACTCTAGGTTGGCTGTCTCACCTTTTCACCTATGCAGACAACGGAGGCAATTGTGGGAGAGGGGCGTCTCTAGGGTCCCTATAGAATAACTCCAGGCCTAACCCGTCATACGGGTGCGTCCTATCCATATCATCTGGGGGACGGAGAGAGAACATTAGAAACAGATACAAGAGTTGTGAGGACTATCCCGTGGTGCTCAGCAGGGAAGTACTACAACACACAGGCGCTAGTAGGAAGGCTACTGATTTCCACCTGCAAAGGGAACTCTGGATGTGCCTTCGGACTGGCCGGTCTCAGCCAGCCCTGTTAGCAGTGCTCTGGATTGTGGATGCTGAAGTCTACAGTAAAAGGTAAAGAGACTGCAACCCTGTGTCCTCGTTATTTACTGCGACCTACACCATTACCATCTACTCATCAAGGGAAGCCCTGGGAACATACTTCACCTGTGGGAAGGTATACCATCTAGCTGCCATTCCATCACCCCAGTGGACCCCTAGCAGCGTCGTTCACCCTGACCGAACACCACAGGTGGCATCACGAACACTTGACAAACTTTCCTCTACACCTTTAATTGGATGCCCCTTAGCAGGGTCACGGACCGGGTCGGGCCACCGTGACATCCCCAGAACCGAGACAGAGGGACCCGGTACCGAGTACCCCATGGCCCTGCATCTGAGGGCACTCCACGAGCATCTTTGCACTATGCCTCCATCCACCATCACAGATGCTGACTCACTCACCACTGCTGCGCTGCACTCCCTCCTCCGTCTCCTGCTGCAACTGACTGGGGCCTGCGCACTGCTCTCAGATGCCCATCCACCGTGCTTAGGGTACTTGCATCTGTGGTCCTGTTCTCTTAAAGGGCCAGCTTGTGCTGTCATAAAGTGTCTCCAGCAAATAGGTGGGAGACACTTATCATTTCAGGAACCTCCACCTGATGGAAGGTGCCTGAGCAACATGTTAGTTTAGTCTTATATGCCTGCTAGTACTCAGGCCCTTAGTGCTCGCATCCCAGTATACATGCCATGTATACCACATCTGCTGCGCCTACCTGTGTAACAGTCATTTCTTCCAGAGCATCTGTCTGTTTGTATATCAGCCTTGTCTGCCAGCATCTGCCTGCCTGTCTATCTGCCATGCCCACCTGCCTGTCTATCAGCCGTGCCCACCTGCCTATCAGCCATTCTCACTTGCTTGTCTATCAGTAGTGCCCACTTGTCTGCCTGTTTAACGGCTGTGCCCACCTGTTGTACACCAGCCATGTCATCCAGTACTTGCCAAGTCTACCTTTTCTGGCTGTTCCTGCCTTATGTCCCCTGGTGGTCAGCTGCTATCCACCCGAGGTAAGCTCTGGTGTAGCACTTGGTCTTGCCTCTCTCGTCCCTTCTCGGATCATGGTATTGACAGCCGCTGCGCATCTGATGTCAGACCTGGTGAGGCACCTAGTCAAGTCCCTCCAGGCTCTCCTCAGCTCATGGAACAGTGGTTCCACCACCCAGTCCATAACAGTTTGCTCAGGCCATGGAATTTGCTGACTCTCAGCAAACAGGCTTCCTCCATCTCTGACCTGCACCAGGAGGTCTCCCGCCAGAAAGACCAAAATGACAACATCCTATCCTATCTCCTGAAAGTAAACACCTGCCTAGACAAGCTGACAACTCCAGCTGCATCTGCACCTACCCAACTCAGGACATGACTAATCATCCTGCCATCTATGTACCCAGCCCTGGACCACATCTGTGAGCTCCTCCACATTATGGTAGTGATACTGCTCTTTTTAGAGAGTTCATTAATCACTGCACTCTAAACTTAGAACTTTTGGTTCATCAGTTCATTTCAGATTGGGTCAAAGTAGCCTTCACCATGTCCCACCTCACTGGAGAGGCTCTGGCATGGCTCAACCCTCTATGGGAGAGAGGGAATCTCTTGTGTTGAATCTCCCCTTCTTTCTAGAAGCCTTCCATAAGGTCGTCTATGAGTCTGGCCATGCTTCCTCAGCAACATCTTCTCTTCTCCGACTACACCAGCAGAATCTCATAGAGGGCCAGTACATTGTACATTTCAGCATCGTGTCATCTGAACTTGCCTGGAAGAACAAGGCTCTGGTTGACATATTCTGGGAGGGCCTTTCTGAGCAACTAAAAGATGAGCTGGACAGTTGTGATATCATATAACCACCTCACTGGATAACCTGATGTCTATGGCAACACAGATACACAGATAGACATCAGGTTTCAGGAGTGTTCCAAGGAGGTGGTTCGCAAGAGATGACTTGTATGCCTGGCACCTACCTTTCAATGTTCTGTCTTACAGCAATCCTCTGCTTTGGCATCTTCTGCAAAATCCATGTCGAGCAGGTGATGATGGCCAAGCATCATTAGGAGACCCCTTGTGCCGAGGGAAGGTGCCTCTATTGTAGCAGTTCTGAGCATCTAATCTGCTCCTGCGGTAAACTCCAGAGCCTAGGATCTGTTGGAGAGGCCACCCTGGGAAAGAACCATCCCTTTCCATCGTTAACTCTGTTAGTATCCATCTCCTGTGGCAATATCTATTTTGTTAAGTCAGCCCACCTGAACTCTGGTTCTACAGGTAATCTCATTCAACAGGCCATTGTGGAGTAATGAAAACAATACTTACAAAGATAATCAGCATGATACCATATCAAAAGATAGATATGAATAATACAGTTATTAGTTATAACGAATAATTAGCTGAATGGACTTCTCAAAGATGGACTAGTCGCTATATATAATAGTGAAAAGCAACACATGGCATAACAAAATGGCAAGAAAAAACGACCAACATAGTCCAATATGCGTATAAAAGTGAAAAATACTTTATTATAACATAATGGTAAAAGGACAAAAAGAGAGCCATCAGGCCAAGAGATGACGTGCAATACATGAAACCAACATGACAATGGTACAAAACGGCAGGTATGCACGCAAACCAGGTTACTCAATACACAATAATGATATCAAAAAAGAAAAATCTCCCCGTCACAATATGGCGGTCTAAGACAAGGTGCCCAAACAAAAAGGGAGTCATAAAGCTAAAAGAATGCCCCCTGAGGAAGGATAACATCCGAAACGTGCGTTGGGGTGTGTGCACGCTTTACAGGAATCTCCACATCGGTGCCACCTATCATTAAGGTAGTATTGTCTAATTTCATATACTGTCTATTTTTCTAGTGACATAGCATGTGCTCTAATTTTTGGAGCATTATTCATTCTTTTAGCTTTATGACTCCCTTTTTGTTTGGGCACCTTCTCTTAGACCACCATATTGTGACGGGGAGATTTTTCTTTTTTGATATCATTATTGTGTATTGAGTAACCTGGTTTGCGTGCATACCTGCCGTTTTGTACCATTGTCATGTTGGTTTCATGTATTGCACGTCATCTCTTGGCCTGATGGCTCTCTTTTTGTCCTTTTACCATTATGTTATAATAAAGTATTTTTCACTTTTATACGCATATTGGACTATGTTGGTCGTTTTTTCTTGGCATTTTGTTATGCCATGTGTTGCTTTTCATTGTGGAGTAATATATAATCCCCATCCAACATCTACAGGATCCGTTGGTGGTTTCATTGGTGGATGGAAAATTTCTTTACGAAACCATCCTTTTCATTACATAGTCTGGGGAACTTCAGGTAGGAATGTTACACTTGGAGAAGATTCCGCTTTATGTGCTGTCAAGTCTGGCTTACCCTCTGCTTCTAGGTCTTCCATGTCTGCAGGAGGGGGCAGCAGGCTGTTTTTAGATCAGATAGTCCACACCATTGCAAATTGCCATAATAGTGGTTCACTGCCACCAAGGCTAAAATATCATAATTGCTGTCCTGAAAGCTAATGATAGGTTTCACATGGGGAAGTACTAAAAATATATACCAAACAAAGGCTAATAGCCAGCGAAATGAATCACTATAAACCGCATAAAGGGAGGAATTGAATAATACCTACCCTTATGTGAGACCATCTATCATTATTAGATCTAGACACTATTAGGGAATTACTTCCCAATATCTACCACAGTAGCAATAACCCCCAGCAGTTTACAATCACACTGCTTGAGAAGGTATTAGGTTGTTGTATACTGGCAATACATCAAATCAGGACATCAATAACTATTGTGGACTCTGTATTTTTAATGAGCACAATTTCCTTATTATTATAATTAATCATTAAAATTATACTTTATTTGCCTAAGGATCTTTAGTTAGGGTCTATTTGCCATATGGCAATTTGGTCATTATAACTATGTCTGCAAAGACACAAGCCTGTCTTGGGTTGGAAATCCATAGAAGTACTCAGTTGGGATGAAGTGTGCCACGAGAGTTGCCTCGCTCCTCTTCATCCTGCCTGACCTCTGGCCTCTCCTTCTAATTTACTTGGCTTGCCTGCTGCATCTTGGAAACATTCTGATGTCTTTGACAAGAAGGAGGCTGAGACATTATCACCTTATAGGCCGTATGACTGCCCTTTCAATCTTCTTCCAGTTGCATCTTCTCTACCTAGTCAAATCTTCCCCAATGCCTCTGGATGAGACTCAAGTAATGTCGGAGTACATTAAAGAGAATATAGCCAGTGGCTTTAATGCGGAAATGAACCTTGTCGGCTGTATTCTTCTTTGTGAAAAAAAGGATGGTTCACTTCGCCCCTTCATTGATTCTAGGGGACTCAACCAAATTACAATCAAGAATAAATACCCTTTGCCTCTCATCTCTGACCTGTTTGATCATCTTAAGGGTTACAGAGACTTCATGAAACTCAACCTGCAGGGGGCGTATGACCTGATTCGTATTCTCCAGAGAGACAAATGGAAGATGAATTTTAACACCCGAGATGGCTATTACAAGTATCGTATTATGCTGTTTGGGCACTGTAATGCCCCAGAAGTCTTCCAAAAACTTGTGAATGACATCTTTCGGGATCTTCCGACACATGTGTGTGGTAGTGTACTTGGATGACATGTTGGTGTTTTCTCCCAATCCGCCTACACACAGGAGGAATGTTCGCCAGGTTCTTCAGAGACTAAGGAAGAACCACCTGTACCCAAATATAAAAAGTGCATCTTCGAGCAGACCTCTCTCTCCATTTCTGAGGTTCTGAAAATGGACCCCGAGAAGGTATCCACCATTCTGAAGTGGACCCATCCAGACGACCTGAAGGCTATCCAGCAGTTTCTTGGGTTTTGAATTATTATCTCAAGTTCATTTAGCATTTTTCCTCCCGAACCGCTCCTATTTCTGCCCTGACCTGCAAGGGAGCCAATCCTAAGATATGAGCTCCATAATCAGAGAATGCCTTTGTGCCCTTAAAACAATTATTCACCTGCTTCTCTACTGCATTGTGTTGATAATAATAATAAGTTGTTTCTGGGGTTGGGTGCTTCTTCCTCTGGAGCCTGAGCCATTCTTACCTAAAAGTCATTTTACGGTCACATGGTAACCTACAGTTACTGTTCCAAAATCCTCTGTGCTCCAGAATGCAACTACTCAATAGATGATCAAGAACTGTTAGCGTTAAAACGGGCTCTGGAGGAGTGGTGATTCTTGCTTGAAGGAGCGATACATCCCATGGTTATCTACATTGACTGCAAGAATCTAGCCTATCTGCGGTCCACATAGCAGCTTAATCCTCGACTAGCCAGGTGGTTTCTGTTCTTCACCGCTTCAACTTTACTCTCCATTTCCAGCCAGCTGATAAGAATGTCAAGGTGGACGCACTCTCTAGATGTTTCCTGTCTTCCGGCAAGGAGGAGGAGCCTCTACACATCATTGAACCCTCCAAAATGCTTATGGTCACTCCATTGGATCTGTCTCGGATTCCTTCCGGAAAGACTTACGTTGCTGAACCAGATAGAAAACGGGTTCTCCTGCAGGGTCACTCATCTAAGTTGGCTGGCCACGCCAGAGAGAAGAAAAGGGCTCTCCTCATCTACCAAAATTATTTGTGGCCAACCCTGCCTGTCCCTCTTGTGCCCAAAACAAAACTTTTGTCAGTTTAATCTGTTCCCTGGGGAGCATATTACAATGGATTTCATCATTGATCTTCCAGTGTTGGCCGGGTGTACCATTATCTCAGTGACTGTGGATCACTTCATCAAAATAGCTCATTTCACTCCTCCGCTTGGTATTGTACTGAAGACAGGAACCACCAAAGAGAAGTGGCTCAATGGTTAGAACTGCAGCCTTGCAGCGATGGAGTCCTGGGTTCAAATTCCACCAAGGACAACATCTGCAAGGAGTTTGTATGTTCTCCCCATGTTTGCGTGGGTTTCCCCCCACTTTCGAAAGACATACTGATAGGGAATTTAGATTGTGAGCCTCACTGGGACAGCGATGTTAATGTGTGCAAAGTGTAAAACGCCGCGGAACATGTTGGCGCTATATAAATATAAAGATTATTATTAAGTGGCAATAAATTTATGCAAACACAGCTGCAGAGTTTAGCCACCGCTTTCTTGAATGCTGTCAAAGACATGACAATGATCAGTATGCAAATCGATGAGGCGTAACATTGAACTGTGCTCTTGACCAGGCGCCCTCATTTGCATAAGAATTTTTTTAATAACAACTAAACCATTAAAAGCTATAATACAGGTATGATTTTTACAGGGAATAAGTCTTTATATACCTTAACAAGCATTTTGGAGGTGACTAGAGATGAGCGAACCTGAACTATAAAGTTTGGGATTCACCCTTGACACCTAGTGTCTGATGCTGAACTCCGAACATGGACTTCTACTGGAAGTCCGTTTTACAGTTTGGGAGTTTAGGGAAGAGAGAGGAGACAGAGAGATTGAGTCTGCATTGATTTCTATGGGGATCTGTTTTATGGTCAAGTTCAGGCAGAGTTCTGGTACCTGAACTGAACTTTGGATTAAAGTTCGGTTGAACCCGTCAAACTCGAAAATTCTTGGGTCCTCCTATCCTTAGAGATGACAAACTTTAAACAAGATAAAGTAAATAAATCAATATGGTATGATTCTTTAAAAATAACTTTTTTCAATACTTTTAGCTTCAGGGAATTATATACATAGAGTATCTGTAGCAGTCAGATGTGGGATTACAATGTTGGGTAAATTAAAAAAATAAATACTGGCCTGCGTAAGATGTCCGGCAGCCAACGTGTTTCCCTCTGGTAAGTGACCTTTGCACATTTTATTGACTTATCAAGTATGAGCTTGAGAAAATGCCATCTATTGTCGGAGTGTAATATTTATGGTCAGCCATATTGAAGGTTTTAAACATAATCTAGTGGCAGGAGATCAATAATATCAAATTCATTACAATAAAAATTGTGTTTGAATTCCTGACATGTTGATGGTCTTGTGTTTTGCATTTGTTGAATTGTAAAGGAATACAAGCTTAGTATTGATTAAGTTGCAAATCACAGTAAGATTTCTTCCAATACTTATAATATATGGGTTATGTACCTAACATTATTTGTGTAATAGCCTTAATATAACTCGTCATTCCCAATATATAAAGAATATCTATGCAGAAATAATAAAGAAAGATACAGTATTGTGCATGAAAAAAAAATCTGCAAAAAGTCGCTTACAGATGGAGACTTGGACATTTAAATATTTAATTTTTTTATGTAATTGAGTGAAAGTTTTACAAAACAGTGGTGAAATACAACAAGCAGTTCCAGCTTTCCAAATTTAACACTTGCATGTTTATTTCCATATCTTTAGAAATGCATCCATCCTGCACTATGAATTTCTAAAGATTATATAATCATAGAATGTTAAGAGTTCGAAGGGATCTGAAGGGTCATCATCATGTCCAACCAGTGCAGGATTCACTAAACCATCTCAGACAGATGTCTGTCCAGCCTCTGTTTGAAGACTTGGATTGAAGAATAACTCACCACCTGTCGTGGCAGACTATTCCAATCATTGATCAACCTCACTGTCAAAAAGTTTTTTCTAATATCTAATCTGTATCTTCTCCCTTTCAGTTTCATTCCATTGCTTCTTGTGTTTCCATTTGCAAATTAGAATAAGGATGATCCCTCGACACTGTGACATCCCTTCTTTTTTTCAAGCTAAACATTCCCAGGTACTTTAACTGTTCCTCTTAGGACATAGTTTGCAGTCCGTTCACCATCTTGGTAAATCTTCTCTGAACATGTTCCAGTTTTTCAATGTCTTTTTTAAAATGTTATGCCCAGAACTGGACACAGTATCCAAATGAGGCCTGACCAAGGAGAAGTAAAGGGGATGATTACTTCATGTGATCTAGAGTCTATGCTTCTCTTAATACATTTTATAACTGTGTGTGCCTTTTTTGCTGCTGTATCACACTGTTGACTCATGTACAGTCTGTGATCTATTAGTATACCCAAGTCTTTTTCACACGTGCTGTTGCTTAGTTCTATTCCTCCCATTCAATTGATATAGTTTTAATTTTTCTTGCCCAGATGTAGAATCGTGCATTTATGCCTCTTAAATACTATTCTATTAGTCACTGCTCATTGTTTAAGCTCACCTAGATTCTTCTGAATCCCTTCTCTGTCTTCTCTAGTGTTAGCTATCCCTCCTAGCTTTGCATTGTCTGCAAATTTGATTAGTTTACCTTCAGTTCCCTTATCTAGATCACTTTTAAAAATGTTGAACAACAGTGGGGCTAGGACAGAGCCCTGTGGTATCCCACTTGAAATACTCTTCCAATTGGATGTGCAACCATTTATTACCACTCTTTGAGTACTATCATTGAGCTAGTTATTTATCCACCTAACCAAAGCCTTGTCATGCCCTATACTTGGTAATTTTTTCAATAAGGAAAGTGTGAGATACTTTATCAAATGATTTGCTGAAGATGAGGTGTACTATATGTACCACATTTCCCTGATGCACGCAGTCAGTGATTTCATCATAGAAGGAGATTAGATTAGTCTGACATGACTTGTTTGCTACACACTCATGCTGGCTCTAGTTAATTACTGTATCCAAGTACTTATATACATGCTGTTTAATAATTTGTTCAAAGACTTTTCCTGGTATAGAAGTAATGCTCATTGGCCTATAATTTCCATGCTCCATCTCCTTTCTTTCTTTGAAGATACGAACAACATTTACCCTCCTCCAATCTTATGGGACTTCTCCCATTCTCCAGGATTTTTCAAAGATTATGGCTACTGGTTCTGCAATTTCCTCTGCTAACTCTTTCAGGACCATAGGATGTATTTCAACTGGCCAAGCAGATTTAAATTCATTTAAATTAGCTAAGCTTTCCTTTACCATCTCTCTGTTTATAGATAATGTGGATTATTTTATTCCTTTGATATTGAATAAACATGGCAAGTGTTTAATGAGAAGGATGTTGAAATAAAAGAGATGTTGAAATAAACATGGCAGGTGTTTAATTTCCAGGGTCGGACCAATTTTTTAAATTTCACTATTGTCAATAAACGGTTCTTTTGAATTTTGAATTCACCGACTTTGCCAAATTTTACCCCCAAATTTGATTTGCAGTGAATAAATTTGTTCACATTTCAATACTCAAAAGCTTGCAAACCCTGAGTAAATAGAAATGGAGGAGAGTAAAGCGAGAGAAAAAATCTCACAGACCATAATAGCTTACACTTTACATGGGACAGGGAGAGGACCCTTCTGAGTTTAAAAGTTTACACTTTACAGTTGAGAGAGTAAGAGAGGACCTCACTGTTTGTAAAAGCTTACACTTTAGGGTATGTCCACATGTTAAGTATTTGGTGCAAAATTTTGTATCTCTTGGCAGGAAAAAGGCAGGTTACAATACCTATGTTTTTGCCGTGGTTTTAATGATTTTTTGACACTTTTTTTTACATGTATTTTGGTGTTGATTTTTCCCCCATCCATTAGTTTTAGCGAAATTTGCAGAAAAAATGCTATCAGAATTAACATGCTCCAGATTTAAATATGCTTCAAATCTGCAAGTCAAAAATAAGCAACGTGTGCATGAGACTTCAGGATTCGCATTCACTTTTCTAACATAAGGAAACCCTTCAGACTTTTGTTACAAAAATGCAATGTGTGTACACAGCCTTACAGGGAAGAGAGGGAGAGAATCCTGCTGATCCTAAGAGCTTGCACTTTTACAATTGAGAGAATACCCTGCTGACCATAAGAGCCTACACTCTATAGAAAAGAGAAACGTTCCTAGTGACTCTGGAGATGGAACACGACTCTGCTAAAGAAACTGCTGATCTGTGATGGTCGAGGTACTGACCACCAGTGTACAATATGTAATAACCTGCAAGGCAGGGCTGGAGTGGCCACCTGGCAAATGCCAGAAGGGCCTGTCTGGTCGTGGGCGGCCTTGTCTGCCACGTTGCTAACAGAATCTGTGTTCTCAAGATACCCATACTGTTCTGAGTTGTGATGGAGCACAAAGTTGCTGACTCCGTCACCTATGCCAGCAGGCCACGGGTATCATTACAAATATTGGTCTTGCAGTAAATCTTCCTTTCCTCCATCCAGGGTAATATTAGTAATACATTCCCATCTGGTTCTTGGGTACGGGGACAACATGGGTCTGTGTGATTTCAAATGCCAGGGCTGAATTTCAGCCTCAGCCTGTACCTGCTGCAAGGTGTCATAGCTGCACGACTTTTTGGGGAGGACCAAGTAACAACACAATATGATGTTAACCCGCTCTCCGCTGCTTCAACAGTGTGGGTAATGGTGCCAGACAAGTTTTATATTATCTTTTGCAAACCACTAATCAAATATGAAAGTGAACGAATTTACATACAACCATGTGTTAGGTGTTGAGTTCCCGCCGCTGCACAGGGGGAATCTCAAACCATGTCTACTGTGGTCTCCCATTCTCCTCCAGCCACAGTGGAACCTGCTCAGCAGAGATGTAAATCCAAGCATCTGGCTCAAGCTGATACTGTGTGCTTGGTTACTGCTGCCTTTCCAGGCTCTGCCTTTGCAGCCAGCACTGATCAGCAGGGAGCAGGTGTTTCTGGGACTAAGTCCAGCTTTTCCCATACTAAGCATGCCAACGGGATGACCTCCCATTGGAGGTCGGAGGTCACATGCTCAGGTCTTATTGGACCATCTGGAAGGTCCTGGAGCTCTACTTCTATAAAAAGTTTGCATGGCCGCTCGGCCATGTGCTAGTATAAACTTGATAACATGTGGGTGTAGATGGATGTATGTCGATGGATGAAAGCTCCTTAATCATTCCCATTCCTTGTGTTGATGATGGCTTGCGAATGGTGGAAGCTACCTACCCGCCAGTGCAACCTGCACACTTAGTGCACGTTGCAGCGTCTAATCGCAGTGCCCGCTTATACGGCACAGTGAGCAATCAGTGCGCTTTCCTGACAGCCGGTCAGTGTAGGGTGGGAACTCCCGCTTGGACTCAGCATCTGACTCAGGGCGTCCTCAGGCGCGGGCTCAAAAGCCACCGAGAGTCAGAGTGAGTCCAATCACCAGTTTAGTGGGGGTGATTCATAGGGATCCCACTAGTGTCTTTCAGCTGCACCCTGTAACTGCTAACAGGGCACAGCGTGTTTACGGAGACTCTGTGAAGCAACAGAGTTCACTTCCATTTCACACTGGGTGATGTCTAACCCACGTGTGAGTAAGCTTCCATCCGCCATTACTCAGCAGCAGGTGTTATCTCTGCACGGTGGACCCCGGACTGAGATCGCACCTCATATTCTATAATATTATTATTTGGTGCGTTCCGCCAGTCCTAACACCTTGAATTTCAGGAAATTCAACTCAAACTTGTTCCCCTATAGACTGATCTTCTCATCTCTGTTTGCTATCATGTAAAAAACACCTGTGATGTGGGTGAGGTGCCAATGTGTTCTGAACACATCGTCACTTGAGGCCTAGTACTCTATGGGACTCTAGTACCTGTTTCCGAAGACCCCAAAATGTAAACATAATTAAATAAATGAAGATTGAAGAAATTTAGGGAATGAACTAATACGCATAAAGAAAGTCTTTATATATACATGTCAGAAAAAGCTGATGGAAACTGTAAATAAGTTTCTAGTTTGAGGACAAGAGCTACATCAGGGTCTTGTATAGTACAAACAATGTACCAGAAAAATAAAATCAAGCAGAGGGAATCAAACTCTGTTTCATCTAAGTTTGGGGTGACAAAAAAGAGGCAAATATTTTTTTGCCGCTTGACACTAAGCGCCACCCTAGGCACAGGATCTTTTATATCAATGTCAAAATATAGTCCGGGATGCATGTATATATTTTGTAATATTTCAACATATGATATATAATTATGTGCATATGCAATATTGTAATGAAACATGCCAGTATCAGAAATACATAATGATATAGTACTGCCTTTATTACTGGAAAACCCTCCATGGGAAACCTAAGCAAACATGGAACAGAAATTATGAGCAAGTCAATCTTTGCCTATAATAAAACCCCAAGAAACCAGTAGTGATAAGTAACAACGCTTACTACTGTGCTATTTAATTAGATACTGCCTGCTTAAAGAGAAAGCATCTGCAGGAAATTAATGAGTAACGCCAAAGGTGCCACTGGTAGCCAAAACTCTGAGGAAAAAAAAAATAACATCAAAAGTTTCCAAAAGAATCCCAACTTTAAAGATGAAGTAAGAAAGTAATAGCTACAGCTGGATGAACAGAAAAGAGCAACCAACAACAAAAGAGGCAGGGTGAAAATAATCGGGAAGATGGATAATTTGCTTTTGTACTGCACATTACAGATTTTGCAAAAAAGATCTTTCCTGTATTACAGTGAACCTGGGTATTTATGTAGATAGAAGAAAAAATAATCCGAAAGCCAAGATCAAAAGAAAACTATGGGGAACCCAATCAAAACACGGGCTTTAGTCAGAAAAACGAGACTCCAACCCATGTTTTAGAAGACAAATTCTGCAATATCCACTCAAGAAAAAGTGACCTGGTTCGGATTATTTGTACTAATTTGTTTGTTGGGGAACACAAGGAGATAGAAACTACAATATAACATTGATGGAAATCTGTTGTCTGACACTTCATCCCGCAGCTTTTACCTGATTCACGAGCAAATCAGCAAGCCATTATTACATCTTCAATTGTGTGTAGTGCTGAGCATCTGTGCCGCTCGAAATTCCCCGCTGCACTCTTTGTAGAATAGCCCGCTGCCTCTTGTCCTACTTAGAGTTTTATGTAGAATTAGAAAAAAAAAATCATGTTAAATATATTAATAAAAAAAAATATAAGAAATGTATGAGGACATTCTGATTTATGACTGCAATAATTCTTACAACATCACTAAAAACCTGTGCTGATTAATGAGACCCTGTCAGAGTCGGGATGGCATAAGAAGCTAATTTTTACGTGGCCATGAAGTGGAGCTTTATTCATTTATTTTTTTGTGATATTTTAAAGTTAATAAAAAAAAATTCATGATTTAATGATGTTTGTACAAATCAGAGGAGCCTGAAATCTTTCCGACTGGGTCATAATAAGGGTTGTAATAATATCTGTACCAGCCCCAAAAGAGTTTCATCTGAATAAGAAGATGCAAAGAAACAAATGGCATGTTATAGTCATGGGGTCTTGGCTTTTCTGCACCTTATTTTTCTTCTCTAAGAATCTGTGTGAAAACAATGGGCTGAGGCAAGTGTTTGATGGATTGTGGCTTTAGGAAATGGGGCTTGGAGTACCACTTAACCCATGAAGGGGTTGTCTACTTTCAAAAAATAACAAAGTCAAGTATAATTTTTTAATAGTTAAAAAAAAGAGGGAACAATTCTATTTGGGGTTAAATGGTGAAAAAACAAGCCAAATTCCAACATTGTTGCTTGGGATACATTTCGTAAAGGCTTTGAAAATAAAAAAAACTTAAAAAAAAATTAAACTGTTGTTACAATGACTGTTGTAGAGATTGGACAAGTCTTAAAAGGGATTCCAGGGATTGTCTTTTTAGGTCAAAGGATACGTAGAATTTTCAACCTTTCTTCACTCCACAAAGGTTTGGCCATTACTGCAAAGACCCCTTAGTTGTATCCATTGAGTAGCTGCTGACTGGTGGAGCAATTTGGCGATAAAATAGATAAATCAGAATCACAGAGACTAGGATGAGGTTTAAATCAGCAGGTATGGACATTATCAGAAGGGTAGCTAAAGTTAAGGCCCCGTCTCACATAGCGAGATCGCTGCTGAGTCACTAGTTTTGTGACGCAACAGCGACCTCCATAGCGATCTCGCTATGTGTGACACGTACCAGCGATCAGGCCCCTGCTGTGAGATCGCTGGTCGTGTCGGAATGGCCTGGACCTTTTTTTGGTCGTTGAGGCCCCGCTGACATCGCTGAATCGGTGTGTGTGACACCGATCCAGCGATGTCTTCACTGGTAACCAGGGTAAACATCGGGTTACTAAGCGCAGGGCCGCACTTAGTAACCCGATGTTTACCCTGGTTACCAGCGTAAATGTAAAAAAAAAACAAACAATACATACTCGCCTTCTGATGTCCGTCAGGTCCCTTGCTGTCTGCTTCCTGCTCTCACTGACTGCCGGCCGGAAAGTGAGAAGTGAGAGCACAGCAGTGACGTCACCGCTGCGCTCTGCTCTCACTGTACGGCCGGATCTCAGTCAGAGCAGGAAGCAGACGGCAAGGGACCTGGACACCGAAAGGTGAGTATGTACTGTTTGTTTTTTTTGGTAACCAGGGTAAACATCGGGTTACTATGCGCGGCCCTGCGCTTAGTAACCCGATGTTTACCCTGGTTACCCGGGTGCTGCAGGGGGACTTCGGCATCGTTGAAGACAGTTTCAACGATGCCGAAGTCGTTCCCCTGATCGTTGGTCGCTGGAGAGCGGTCTGTGTGAGAGCTCCCCAGCGACCACACAGCGACTTACCAACGATCACGGCCAGGTCGTATCGCTGGTCGTGATCGTTGGTAAATCGCTTAGTGAGACGGGGCCTTTAGAACCAGGAACAAGTTATCAGAACCAAAATCGTCACACAATGGTCAAAGGGTTAAGTGGTTAAAGGTAGAGACTGTTCATGGGTAAAATGGAAATAGCTGGGTCTAGGTCCCGAACTCTGGATCACCTGAAGTGTAACTCCTAAATTGTGGAAACAATAATATAGTATGATAATATAATGTCAACATGGCTGGGTGGATATGCATTGCCTACCACCAGAGCTGGGAGTTCAGACACTGATATGTCTAGCAATGATGTCAGCACTAATGTTTATCAAGCAGTGAAATCTTCGAGTTCTCGGTACTTAAATCGAGCACATTGGACGCCTGGAAAAAAAGAAAGTGAAAAAAAAAAAACTGGCCATGAAGGAAAAGGGTTAAAAATTGGCCCAAAATTCTGTTAAAATGTAGATTTTGAGCTCCAGTCAAATAAGTTAATTGTTCATACCTGGTACTTGGGATACTAAAACTTTTATAAGCCATCTTACAAATTCAGAGAATAGATTTAGAAATAAGATGCTCCCTTTAATTCATATTAAGTACAAATGAAAATTCTCATGGACTAAGGGTCTCAAAGGACTCTTGATGACAAGTTTGGTGGTGTTGACGGAAGCTATGCCTCCTTCCAACCTCTTTAGAGAATTTGTACCAACGTCAGCAGACAAAGAAATGTATTTCATTAAAGATCTAACGGTCTCTCTAGACCTCGGTGAAACTCCAGAGGTATGGCTGGTTGTCTTGCCAGACCTTAAATGACAGATACGTATCTTATCTGATGTTTAAAGGAGTGCTATCATCAAATTTTAATAATAAAATCAATTTTTTATTGCACTAGTGAAATTACATTGCCGTTCTTCAAACACTGACCATCTTTGAAAGTTATTTGGGCATGTTGCCAACAGATGGATTGACATAAAGTCATAATTAGCTTCTTTGTCTATATAGTGGTGACAGAGTATATTCAGCCACACATAATGATTTTACGTTCTCTATAGATATGCTTAATGCCTAAGGCGTAGGGAGACAAAGTGACCTGTGTAGCTAATGTTGATCTGATAGTGGTGTCTCTGATGTCAGCACTAGGTGATATTGTCACAGGAAAGTCCCCATTCCCCGATGACCTGGACAATTATTATACAGTACATCAGTGTTTGAAAGTGCTTGCAGGAGTATTTATAGCTCATTTAATCTGGCAGGGGTCATCAATTATTATTAACATTTCCAGACATAAATGTAAGGCTTGATGACAGGAGAACCTTCATGAACTTTGCAGACTTTGCCAAAAAGCTTATTACTGATATAATCATGGTTGTTTTCAAGAATGTTGAGTTGGAATTAAATGCTGTGCTCTATGATAATGGCAAGTCAGGCAAGTATCAGACAAGACTGAACTGAGACCAAAAAAAATCCTTCCAAATAGAAGAATATATAAGAAAGAGAAACATGTTTTATGTATTTATCCACCTAGAAAGTAGGCTCCACCTTACAGTTCCAGAGATATGGACCTTATTTTTTAGTGTCAATGCTTATGTTCTTTATGAAGGGTGTGTGACTCATGGGATCATACGTGGCATAGCTTCCAGGATCCTCTGGGGCACATTTTTAGACTTTTCTGCTAATATTACCTTGTGATCACTGCACCCTTACATAGACCATAAAGTCAGCACTAGATAAAAAGGCCCATGTCTGTGGCAGATAAAGAAAGTGGAATACTCAGGAAAACAGCTTCAATAGAATAAGAGCTACTCATTTTTGTCCAGGTAATGGGAAAAAACATGCTAATAAGTCTATCCTTTCATTGATATCTCCCCCCTCAGTGCCACTTACAGGTGTCTATTGTGTAAGGGTACCATCTCACAAAACGATTTACCAATGATCACGACCAGCGATACGACCTGGCCATGATCGTTGGTAAGTCGTTGTGTGATCGCTGGGGAGCTGTCACACAGACAGCTCTCCATCGACCAACGATGCCGAGGTCCCCGGGTAACCAGGGTAAACATCGGGTTACTAAGCTCAGGGCCGCGCTTAGTAACCCAATGTTTACCCTGGTTACCATCGTAAATGTAAAAAAAAACAAACAGTACATACTCACATTCCGGTTTCCGTCAGGTCCCTTGCCGTCTGCTTCCCGCACTGACTGACTCCCGGCCGTAAAGTGAAAGCAGATCATGTGCTCTGCTTTCACTTTACGGCCGGGAGTCAGTCAGTGCGGGAAGCAGACGGCAAGGGACCTGACGGACACCGGAATGTGAGTATGTACTGTTTTTTTTTTTTTTACATTTACGATGGTAATCAGGGTAAACATCGGATTACTAAGCACGGCCCTGCGCTTAGTAACCCAATGTTTACCCTGGTTACAAGCGAATGCATCGTTGGATCGGTGTCACACACACCGATCCAACGATGACAGCGGGAGATCACTGGAACGTCACGGATAGTACCGTCGTAGCGACAAAAGTGCCACTGTGAGACGGTACCCTAAGTCAATGTTTTACTTCTTGAAACAAACTCTCTTAGGGGTTAGACATTGACTTAAGGCCCCCATACACGTTTGACTAACATCACCTGATCTTGATGACATTGTTGGGTTTGGCCAACAGCTTAATGTTTATAAGGGGCTTCCAACTCCTCCTCGACAGATGATATTGAAGAAGATAACGATCTGACATGTCCAATTTTGTAATACCAATCTTTTTATCTCATTCAAATAAGCAGCAGGCAGAAAAGTTTTGGTAGCGACTCTTTCATAGAGAATACCGGAGTACTTGGCACAACGAGCAATCATGTTTATGGAGGGGCGAGGTGAGATAGCCGATTACTGGATTATCGGCTAAGCTATTGTTTATCTGACAACTATTTATTGTGCATTGGGCCCCTTTTAAGGTAGGCATCTTAAGGTGGCACTAGATGCAATTTTGTTTCTTCTAAGGGGGTGAATTTTGTTGTTATGGGGATACTGCAACACTGTGGAGCCAGAAGACCGCAGCATCTGATTGCTCCTACTCCGGCACTGAGAAGAAGCACTTCTCCTTCATTTTAATGGTGTTGATTCCTTCTGGCAGAACATGGGTTAATCGGCCATGTTGGAATTCTCTGAGCTCGCAGCTGAGCTCAGCTAGCCACTCTTTTCCCCTTTATAATCTGGGCTCTGATGCAAATCCTTGTCAGAGTTAGCATTTGATGCATGGCTTCCAGAGGGAGAGGTGTTCATATGAGAAGGAGTGTTGGAGGAGCATAGCATCTAACTATGGTTAGTTATAACAAATTACAATGATTATATTGCACATAAAAACATTTCACATCATATATTCAACACTACAGACTTTTCTACTTTAGACCTCAGTCACACGTTATTTGGTCAGTATTTTTACCTCAGTATTTGTAAGCTAAAACTTGGAGTAAAACAATCAAAGGAAATGTATATTAGAAACACCGCGCTAACTAGGTAAGGAAGTACAGAGGAATAACAAGTGAACGTCTAACTGGACAAGACGTGCACCACAATAAGAGTATAAGCAATGAAGGCAATATAGGCAATCAATAACCCATACACGGAAGAGCAGAGCAAGTGCCTATTAAAGCCAAAATTTCACATCAAAGTGTGTGACAAGTAAAAAACACACTTACTGAATAATAGTACAACTGTTTGTGAAGGTGCTAACGTGCTCCCAGTGAAGGCTGTAGCCGTCCAGATGGGTATGGGAAGGGAAACACCAGCGGCCCAAGTAGATGATATTGCGATGTCCAAAGTGGGAGCGTGGGGCGGTACAAACACCTGGTGGTATGGGGAGCGTCCTCCCTGGTGAGTGTATGCCCGCCGCACACGACAGGAGCGCTGCTAACCGGCACACGTGGACCGGAAAAAAGCCGCTGCACAGAGCGGTGAAAGGGGGCGTGATTTGGGTGACGTCACCAAAAACAAAAAGCAAAGGACGGATGCCGCACAGGACCACAATTGCCTACGCGTTTCGAAGGTCTCCGGACCTTCTTCGTCAGGGCTAGAGGTGCTGGCGTTATCTTGCTCCTTATAAAGCCCCATATACTCACACAATGTGCCGGTATTTAGAACAAAGCAGCACTAATGGGCCACTAGCTGAATGAAAAGGGGGTAATGATTAAGAACTTAGATATGTAATGTGCAGAATAAAACAGGATTTATCCTGGCTAAAGTAACCCTTATTAAATATATATAAAACAAATAACCTTTATTTAATTGTCCATAAACACACAAAACACTGCATAAAAAGCAATATAAGCCAATAAAAGTGCGGGCAAGAAACCCTCTATATGACAGGAGGATAAGACATTAAATAATATAAAATGTGAAATATAATAATATATAGTAAATAATCAGCTGTATCGCTACAAATTTAGAAAAATATAAAATATATAAATATAAAAATGCATATAAATATATATATATAAAAGTATATAAAAGAGCCATATAAAACAAATGAGCCCAATAAAAGGGAGGGGGGGGGGTTTGGGGGGGAGGGAGGGGAAGGGGGAGGGAGGGAAGGGGAAGAGAGAGAGAAAAAGAGGAGAAGGGCAGGAGGGGGACGAAAAGACACCTAGCAAGGGAAGAGGCTACAAACACGCTGTAAGCGAAAATTTAGCTAAAAGCATATAGCTCAATTTCACAGTTCAAACCTTTAGGGGCTAAACTGTCTAACATAAAAATCCACTTGGATTCAGTGCGTGACATTAACTTAATATAATCGCCACCCCTCCAATTCCTATGTACCCTCTGAATACCACAAAAAATTAATCCTCTACTTGACCTCCCATGGTGCTCATTAAAATGTCTTGATAGAGGGTGGCCTACAAAGCCTTTCTCTATATTCTTAAAATGTTCCTTAAGCCGGTCCATAAGTCTGCGTTTAGTCCGGCCTACGTAGATTTTATCACATGGACATTTAATTAAATAAATAACCCCCATAGACCAGCAAGATATGCTGTCTTTGATTAAAAATTCCCGAGAGCCGTCTGAGTTGAAGAATTTTAGTAGTTTACTTTTCTTAAAATTGGTACGCACACAACAGGAACAGGTGCCACAAGGAGTAAAACCCGGGTTTATTAAGGGTGTTTTCTTAAAAGGACCCTGTCTGGTTGTTGGAGCTATAATGTTCCCAATTGATTGTGATTTCCTAAAAATAAACTTTGGGTTTTGGGGTAATAGGCCTCCTATCACCTTATCTAATTGGAGGGTTGCCCAATGTTTGCGTATAATTTTTTTAAAAAGTCTATGCCCATGATGATACTGCGTAATAATGGGTAGACGATGAATTTGGTTTATAATACCTTCACCAATGGGTGTATTTCTGGTAGTTTTGTGTATAAGGGTGTCTCTTGATGTATCATATACCTCCTTATTGGCTGCCGTAATTAGGTCTATGGGGTAACCTTTTTCCAGAAATTTTCCCGTCAGGTACTCAGCCTCGGCTTCATAGTCCTGAATTTTAGTACAATTCCGTCTTAATCGCATAAATTGACTTTTAGGAATATTAGTCAACCAGACTTGGGCCGCTGGTGTTTCCCTTCCCATACCCATCTGGACGGCTACAGCCTTCACTGGGAGCACGTTAGCACCTTCACAAACAGTTGTACTATTATTGTACTATTATTCAGTAAGTGTGTTTTTTACTTGTCACGCACTTTGATGTGAAATTTTGGCTTTAATAGGCACTTGCTCTGCTCTTCCGTGTATGGGTTATTGATTGCCTATATTGCCTTCATTGCTTATACTCTTATTGTGGTGCACGTCTTGTCCAGTTAGACGTTCACTTGTTATTCCTCTGTACTTCCTTACCTAGTTAGCGCGGTGTTCTTATTTATTAATTATTCTCTTTGGTCACTTGACAGAGTCAGCACAGTAGCTGTCTAGGCACCTGCAGCTTTCTAGTTTTATCCTTCTGGGAGCGCCGGTGTGTTTTTATTTCTTTGTTGTATATTAGAAACACGTCACCACTTCTGTATTTTTCTCACACTCGTGGTTTTGGCTTATAAATACTGAGGTAAAATACTGACCAAATACTGAACATGTGAATGTGGCCTTATACACAGCCTCCACCTGCAGTGCCTCACTCTTCTCTATACACAGCCTCATACTGCAGCAGCACCTCACTTATCTCATTTTTCCATCAGACTGTCATTTTCCCCTCAAATCTGTAATTCTCCCCCTCACATCTCTCATTTTACCCTCACTTCTCCCATTTTCCCCCTCACAACTCTCATTTTCCACCTCTCTCCTCTCATTTTCCCCCTCACATCTGTCATTTTGAACTCACTCCTCTCACTTCCCCTCACTCCTCTCATTTCCCCTCACTCCTCTCATTTTCACCTCACTCCTCTCATTTTCACCTCACTCCTCTCATTTCCACCTCACTCCTCTCTTCCCCTCACATGTGCACAGCAACTTCCTGATAATGAGCACAGTGGTGTAATCCATGAGGCTATTCCCTTTCCCTTGATGTCATGCCTCACAGGAGCAACTCCATTCTAGACACGATGGAGCTAGATGTGGCCTGTGCCTGCCGTACACTAATACTCTGAATTTGACGGCCCTGATTGTAACTCATAGCTGCTGGGACATCGCAGCCGGTGAGTTTTTCAGTTTGAGGTGGGCTGTGTGGACGGGGCTTTGCGTGTAGAGTGAGTGTGGCTATGCGGAGTGGGTGGGGCTATGTGGAGAGGGCATGGCTTGATACATACATACATACTCACACATGCATACACTCAGCTTTATATACTGTATTTACAGTAGATTAAGGGTAAATCTTGGGTATACTTTGAACAATTTGTGAGTATTCAAACATTGGGGTATCACAATATAATCACAATTCAATCATTCCAATATGCTTTTTTTTTATAACTATGCAAATTACAAAGTAGCACAAATTGGTAAAAGTGTTATATTTTAGGTAGCTTTAAAAAGTTCCCACACAAAGCAATCCTCTTTCTCTTCACCCATTTTAAGTAATAATATCCTTTTTGTGCCCTTGCAAAAGTAAAAGTGTCTCTAAGATCACCCCCCAAAAAGTAATAACACTGCTTTTGTGCACCACAAATAATAGTACCTCCTCTGTTGTTAGCGATAGGTGAACTCATGGATGTTTGGGACTGAAGAGTTCTGCCAAACATTTTAAAAAAGTTTGGTTTTGGTACCGGAACTCTAACCCAAGTCGGGACCTCATTCAGATGTATGGGGGGCCTGAATGCGGTGCCCCAGGGTCCTGGTTGTCGCAGTGGTATTGATTTCCTCTCGGGGAGAGTGATGCTACGTTTGGAGGCAAGGAAGGAAAACTGCACCCAGGTATCACAAACATGCAACACACATTCACACTCCAGGCCACAAGGGGGAGCTTCTGCTCCTATTTATTAGGTCACTCCCTATATATATGTATATATATATATATATGTATATAACTGGTAGTCTGTAGGGAAAGTTAGTCAGTTCCAGACAGGAGTTAGTCCTGACAGAGCTCCAGACAGGAGTTCTGTAGAAGTCAGTTCCAGACAGAAGGTTAACAGAGCTGTGCATGCCCTCAGAGCTGCAGCTCCCAGAAAGAGACATTGAAAGGCAGAATTGTATTGCAGCGAGTGTGAAAGAAGTCGAAGCAAAGGAGAGGATACCAGAAGGGGACCAGCCCCGCTCAGGCTGCCTTTTTCTGAGGCGCAAAATCCCGGTAGCCGGATGTTGTGAATTCCGTTCTCGGGCTCCCTCCTGTGGCCATGAGTGGTACTGTGTGAGTTTGTTCTTGGGCTCCCTCTGGTGGCCTTTAGCGATATGGCTGGGCTCAGCTGTTTCATCTCCTGCTAGGCTGGGCCTATTTAACTCACCTGGACCTTTACTTGTCACCTGCTGTCGGTGTATTCAATCCTGATCCTGTGCTCTCCTGAATATTCCTTGTGACCAGTCTCCTGCTATGAGAAGCTAAGTTTGCTTGTTCAGTTTCTCATTGTTTCCTTGAAAACGTTTCTCATTATATGATGAGTTCAGCCCAGCTTGCTTTCATGTGATTTTTTGCTTGCTGGTTAGTTCTGGGGAGCAGAGTGCGCCCCTCACATCGTGAGTCGGTGTGGGGGTTCTTGTATTCTCTGCGTGGTTTACTTTTGATAGTTTTTGTACTGACCGCACAGACACCTATCTTTATCTGCCTATCTAGTATTAGCGGGCCTCATTTGCTAAACCTGTTTCATCTCTACGTTTGTGTTTTCCCCTTAACTCACCGTTATTATTTGTGGGGGGCTATCTAAAACTTTGGGGATATTTCTCTGAGGCAAGTGAGGTCTTTGCTTTCTTTCTAGGGGTAGTCAGTTTCTCAGGCTGTGACGAGGCGTCTAGGTTTTCAGGTAACGCTCCACAGCTGCCTTTAGTGTGTTTGGATAGGATCAGGATTGCGGTCAATATAGCTTCCACATCCCCAGAACTTGTCCTATATATTCAGGGTATATGTGTCAGGTCAGTTTGAGATCCTTCCACCAGGATCATAACAGTACAGCAGGCCACAAAGTGTTAATGCAGCAGAAGAGGGAGAAGAGAAATCCTGAAGTCATTTTTTTTTCTTCTCTGCACTGTGTTTGGCTTCTCTCCTCCCCTTAATCTCTGGGTGGTTCTGAATTCAGTTGCAGATATGGACATTCAGAGTCTGTCTTCTAGTGTGGATCATCTCACTGCAAGGGTACAGGGCATTCAGGATTATGTAGTCCGCAGTCCTATGTCAGAGCCTAAAATACCCATTCCTGAGCTGTTTTCCGGAGATAGATCTAGGTTTTTGAACTTTAAGAATAATTGTAAGTTATTCCTTTCTCTGAGACCTCGCTCCTCTGGTGATTCTGTTCAGCAAGTTAAAATTGTTATTTCTTTGTTGCGTGGTGACCCCCAAGATTGGGCATTCTCTCTGGCGCCAGGAGATCCTGCATTGCTAAATGTAGATTCGTTTTTTCTGGCGCTTGGAGTGCTTTATGAGGGACCTAATCTGGTAGACCAAGCAGAGAAGGTTTTGCTGGCTCTCTCTCAGGGTCAAGATGAAGCAGAGGTTTACTGTCAGAAGTTTAGGAAGTGGTCTGTGCTCACTCAATGGAATGAGTGCGCCGTGGCGGCGATTTTCAGAAAGGGTCTTTCGGAAGCCCTTAAAGATGTTATGGTGGGGTACCCCACGCCTGCGGGTCTGAATGAGTCAATGTCTTTGGCCATTCAGATTGATCGGCGTTTGCGGGAGCGCAAACCTGTGCACCATCTGGCAGTAATTTCTGAGCAGAAACCTGAGCCTATGCAATGCGACAGGATTCTGACCAGAGTTGAACGGCAAGACTACAGACGTCAGAAGGGGTTGTGCTTTTACTGTGGTGATTCTGCTCATCTTATCTCAGCATGCTCTAAGCGCACAATAAGGTTTACCAAATCTGTCACCATTCGTACTGTACAACCTAAATTCATTCTGTCTGTTACTTTGATTTGCTCTCTGTCATCCTACTCAGTTATGGCTTTTGTGGATTCAGGTGCCGCCCTGAATCTGATGGATTTGTCATTTGCCAGGCGCTGTGGTTTTATCTTGGAGCCTTTACAATTCCCCATTCCACTAAAGGGAATTGATGCTATGCCATTGGCCAAGAATAAACCTCAGTACTGGACTCAAGTGACCATGTCTATGACTCCTGCACATCAGGAGGTGATTCGCTTTCTTGTGCTACATAATTTGCATGATGTTGTCGTGTTGGGTCTGCCATGGCTGCAGGCTCATAATCCAGTCCTGGATTGGAAAGCAATGTCTGTGTCAAGTTGGGGTTGTCAGGGAATTCATGGCGATGCCCTTTTGGTGTCAATTGCTTCTTCTACTCCTTCTGAAGTCCCTGAATTTTTGTCAGACTACCAGGATGTATTTGATGAGCCCAAATCCAGTGCCCTACCTCCTCATAGGGATTGTGATTGTGCTATAAATTTGATTCCTGGTAGTAAGTTCCCTAAGGGACAACTTTTTAATTTATCTGTACCAGAACATGCCGCTATGCGGAGTTACCGTATTTTTCGGACTATAAGACGCACCGGACTATAAGGCACACCCAGGTTTTAGAGGTGGAAAATAGAGAAAAAAATATTTGAAGCAAAAAAAATGTGGTAAAATATTTAATAACATAAATAACATACTATTATATGTGGTGTTATTATATATAATAGTATGTTATTACGTTGGAAGCTGCGGAACCAGTGTGGTGTCTGTGAAGTACGATATGAAGACGCTGGAGGGTGAGTATAAGGGCTCATTTCCACATGCGAGGCACACGTCCGTATCTCGCATGTGGAAACCAAGCTCTGGCGCCGGCACTTTGGAGCGGAGCTGTGCAGCTCCATGTGTTCCTATGCGGCCGCATGCTCCGCTCTGGAGTGCCGGCTCCACAGCTTGGTTTCCACATGCGAGATACGGACGTGTGCCTCGCATGTGGAAATGAGCCCTAAGAATGGGTGCACAGGACTTATAGTGAAAGCACCACTCCAGCACTGCAAAATAACACTGGAGTGCTGCTTTAAAATCCCATGGGAGAACTATAACTCCCAGCATGTCCTGCAGATCCTATGACATGCTGGGAGTTATAGTTCACCAAAGGAGTGGCAGAGTGCTTTATTGTGTTTTGTATAGACTGACCTCTTAATTGTGGCAGCCAGCCACTGTGGTGAGGTAAAAGCTGGAGCATCCCATGGCTGCACACACACAGAGCCCTCCCTGTTGTTGTTGCCTTTCCACAGCGCAGGACATAAGAGGAAGCTGCAGATTCTAGGTGGGAGTCTGAAGGACCTGTGATGATGTCAGAAGAGGGAGGGCTCTGAGCTGCCATGTGATGCTCCAGACCGCCCACTTCTGACATCACACAGGTCCTCCCTGTGCACCAGACAGCTCAGCGTCCAGCACAGGCAGGTATGCAGCGATCTCCTGGCCCCTGCTGCTGCTGCCTCCTCCCCCGGACACCCAGATTCTCCCTGGAATCAGTGCTGGGGAAACTGTGTGTCGCTGCTTAAGTGCAGCATTCATTTGCTGCTCCCTGCTCACCGCTCAGCTGATCGGTGAGCAGGGAGCAGCTAATAAATATTCACTGCACTTAATCAGCGGGGCCATGTGCTTTCCCCAGCAGCTGATTCCGGGCAGCGGGGACATCCTGAAGTGGGATAACAGTGCGATCCCACTCGCTGCTGCCCCCTCCCCACATGCTATATCCGTACTATAAGACGCACCCACACTTTCCTCCCAAATTTGGAGGAAAAAAGTGCGTCTTATAGTCCAAAAAATACGGTATATAAAGGAGTCCTTGGAGAAGGGGCATATTCACCCGTCCTCGTCCCCTTTGGGTGCGGGGTTCTTTTTGTGGCCAAGAAGGATGGTTCTCTGAGACCCTGTATAGATTATCGCCTTCTAAATAACATCACGGTCAAATTTCAGTACCCCTTGCCACTGTTGTCTGATCTGTTTGCTCGGATTAGGGGGACCAGTTGGTTCACCAAGATAGATCTTCGAGGAGTGTATAATCTTGTGCGCATAAAACAGGGCGATGAATGGAAAACAGCATTTAATATGCCCGAAGGCCATTTTGAGTACTTGGTGATGCCTTTTGGGCTTTCTAATGCTCCCTCTGTGTTTCAGTCCTTCATGCACGACATCTTCCGAGAGTATCTGGATAGATTTATGATTGTGTACCTGGATGATATTTTGGTCTTTTCTGATGACTGGGAGTCTCATGTGAAGCAGGTCAGGATGGTATTTCAGGTCCTGCGTGCCAATGCCTTGTTTGTGAAGGGCTCTAAATGTCTCTTCGGAGTCCAGAAGATTTCTTTTTTGGGCTTTATTTTTTCTCCGTCTACTATTGAGATGGATCCAGTCAAGGTCCAGGCTATTCATGACTGGACTCAACCTACATCTGTGAAGAGTCTTCAGAAGTTCTTGGGTTTTGCTAATTTTTACCGTCGCTTCATCACTAATTTTTCTAGCGTGGATAAGCCTTTGACGGATTTGACCAAGAAGGGTTCTGATGTGACGAATTGGTCTCCTGCGGCCGTGGAGGCCTTTCAGGAGCTTAAGTGTCGGTTTTCTTCGGCTCCTGTCTTGCGCCAGCCCGATGTCTCTCTTCCCTTTCAGCTTGAGGTTGATGCTTCTGAGATTGGAGCAGGGGCTGTCTTGTCGCAGAGAAGCTCTGATGGCTCTGTGATGAGACCATGTGCTTTCTTTTCAAGAAAGTTTTCGCCTGCCGAGCGGAATTATGATGTTGGTAATCGTGAGTTGTTGGCAATGAAGTGGGCATTTGAGGAGTGGCGACATTGGCTTGAGTGAGCCAAGCATCGTGTGGTGGTCTTGACGGATCACAAGAATTTGACTTATCTCGAGTCTGCCAAACGGTTGAATCCGAGACAGGCTCGATGGTCGTTGTTTTTCTCTCGTTTCAATTTCGTGGTTTCATATCTTCCGGGTTCGAAAAACGTGAAGGCTGATGCCCTTTCTAGGAGTTTTGTACCTGACTCCCCGGAAGTTTCTGAACCGACTGGTGTTCTCAAAGAGGGGGTGATTTTGTCTGCCATCTCTCCTGATCTGCGACGGGTGTTGCAGGAGTTTCAGGCCAATAGACCTGACCGTTGTCCACCGGAGAGACTGTTTGTCCCAGACAGATGGACCAGTAGAGTTATTTCTGAGGTTCACTCTTCGGTGTTGGCAGGTCATCCTGGGATTTTTGGTACCAGGGATTTGGTGGCGAGATCCTTTTGGTGGCATTCCTTGTCGCGGGATGTGCGTTCCTTTGTGCAGTCCTGTGGGATTTGTGCTCAGGCCAAGCCTTCGTGTTCTCGTGCCAGTGGATTGCTTTTGCCTTTGCCTGTCCCGAAGAGGCCTTGGACGCATATTTCCATGGTTTTTATTTCGGATCTTCCTGTCTCTCAGAAGATGTCTGTCATCTGGGTGGTTTGTGATCATTTTTCCAAAATGGTCCATTTGGTACCCTTGCCTAAGTTGCCTTCCTCCTCCGATTTGGTGCCACTGTTTTTTCAGAATGTGGTTCGTTTACATGGTATTCCGGAGAACATTGTGTCCGACAGAGGATCCCAGTTTGTGTCCAGATTTTGGCGATCCTTTTGTGCTAAGATGGGCATTGAATTGTCTTTTTCGTCAGCCTTCCATCCTCAGACGAATGGTCAAACCGAACGAACTAATCAGACCTTGATAACTTATTTGAGATGTTTTGTTTCTGCTGACCAAGATGATTGGGTGACCTTTTTGCCATTGGCTGAGTTCGCCCTCAATAATCGGGCTAGTTCTGCTACTTTGGTTTCACCTTTCTTTTGCAATTCTGGTTTTCATCCTCGTTTCTCCTCGGGTCAGGTTGAGTCTTCTGACTGTCCTGGGGTGGATTCTGTGGTGGATAGGTTGCAGCAGATTTGGAACCATGTGGTGGACAATTTGACTTTGTCCCAAGAGAAGGCTCAGCGCTTTGCTAACCGCCGTCGCCGTGTGGGTCCCCGACTTCGTGTGGGGGATTTGGTATGGTTGTCTTCTCGTTATGTCCCGATGAAGGTTTCTTCTCCTAAGTTCAAGCCTCGTTTCATCGGTCCTTAAAAGATTTTGGAAATCCTCAACCCTGTGTCTTTTCGTTTGGACCTCCCAACATCGTTTGCCATTCATAATGTGTTCCATAGGTCATTGTTGCGGAGATATGTGGTGCCTGTGGTCCCTTCTGTTGATCCTCCTGCTCCGGTCTTGGTCGAGGGGGAGTTGGAATATGTGGTGGAGAAGATCTTGGATTCTCGTATTTCGAGACGGAGACTTCAGTACTTAGTGAAATGGAAGGGTTATGGTCAGGAGGATAATTCCGGGGTTGTCGCCTCCGATGTCCATGCGGCCGATTTGGTTCGTGCCTTTCATTTGGCTTGCCCTGATTGGCTTGGGAGCTCTGGTGAGGGTTCGGTGACCCCTCCTCAAGGGGGGGGTACTGTTGTGAATTCCGTTCTCGGGCTCCCTCCTGTGGCCATGAGTGGTACTGTGTGAGTTTGTTCTTGGGCTCCCTCTGGTGGCCTTTAGCGATATGGCTGGGCTCAGCTGTTTCATCTCCTGCTAGGCTGGGCCTATTTAACTCACCTGGACCTTTACTTGTCGCCTGTTGTCGGTGTATTCAGTCCTGATCCTGTGCTCTCCTGAATATTCCTTGTGACCAGTCTCCTGCTATGAGAAGCTAAGTTTGCTTGTTCAGTTTCTCATTGTTTCCTTGAAAACGTTTCTCATTATATGATGAGTTCAGCCCAGCTTGATTTCATGTGATTTTTTGCTTGCTGGTTAGTTCTGGGGTGCAGAGTGCGCCCCTTACATCGTGAGTCGGTGTGGGGGTTCTTGTATTCTCTGCGTGGTTTACTTTTGATAGTTTTTGTACTGACCGCACAGACACCTATCTTTATCTGCCTATCTAGTATTAGCGGGCCTCATTTGCTAAACCTGTTTCATCTCTACGTTTGTGTTTTCCCCTTAACTCACCGTTATTATTTGTGGGGGGCTATCTAAAACTTTGGGGATATTTCTCTGAGGCAAGTGAGGTCTTTGCTTTCTTTCTAGGGGTAGTCAGTTTCTCAGGCTGTGACGAGGCGTCTAGGTTTTCAGGTAACGCTCCACAGCTGCCTTTAGTGTGTTTGGATAGGATCAGGATTGCGGTCAGTATAGCTTCCACATCCTCAGAACTTGTCCTATATATTCAGGGTATATGTGTCAGGTCAGTTTGAGATCCTACCATCAGGATCATAACAGCCGGAACACCGAGGGAGTAAGGACCTCTACGTCTTATTTCAGAGTCAGACAGGACAGTTAATTGCAGGTTACCTTTCCGCACCTACTGTACACCAAGGAGGCACAGTGACACCTACAGAGTCGGGTTATCTAAGAGACCCTATAAACAGGCTCAAGTCACCAGTCATGCGGGTTTTGTCCTACCCTATGCGGGGGACAGACAGAGCGAAACATCGCATCTGTGAGACCCTTATGTGAAGCCATAGGCAGTAAGGGACTGCACCACTGCAGCGTAAGGGAAGGCTACTAATTTCCACCTGGACAAGGGAACTCTGGACTTGCCTCCAAACCGGCCGGACTCTGCCTGCCCTGTGATCTGGTGCCCTGGACTGTGAATGCTGAAGTCTTCAGTAAAGGTAAAGAGACAGCAACCTTGTGTCCTCGTTCTTCTCTGCGCCTCTCACCATACCACCATCTATACACCGGGAAGCCCTGGGGATACACTTCACCTGTGGAAAGGTATACCATCTAGCTGCCATAACATCACCCCAGCAGACCCCTTAAAGCAGCGTCGGTCACCCTGACCGAATACCACAGGTGGCGTCACGAATACAAACTTTATCCCTTTAAAGACCTTTCCCTTTTATACGGACGTCCCAGGGCCATGGTCCGGGTCAGCCACCGTGACATCCTCCTGTGAACCGAAAGACCCGGTACTGAGTAACCCACGGCCCTTGGGGGAGATCCACGAACATCTGAAGTTTACTTTGCTGTCATCTGCGTGACAGAGCGGGAAACACGCAGCTGTTGCAGACTGTAAAAAGGTTACCACTAGTGTTGAGCGATACCTTCCGATATCGGAAAGTATCGGTATCGGAAAGTATCGGCCGATACTGGCAAAATATTGGATCTCGCCGATACCGATACCCGATACCAATGCAAGTCAATGGGACGAAAATATCGGAATTAAAATAAACCCTCTCTAAGTTGTAGGTTCATTCTACATGAAGGAAAACAACTAAGAATAATGTAGGATGTATTGGGGGAGGTGGCGGAGACATTAAAGGCATAGATGTTTAGCCCAATCAAACAGAATAGCAGGAATTTTAATTTTTTTTTAAGACGTTCGGAGTTACAAATATATTGACTATGTTAAGATTTTTTTTATTTTGTCAGATATTGATGTTTCACTACTTCCACGCCCTTCACCCTCTTTTTTACTTCTCCCACACTTTCTTCTTTATCATCATCAGCATCTTTGACATCAAGTTCTTCTTCACCTTATTCATCTTCTTCTTCATCTTCTACCTATAATTTTTTTTGTTACATTGTTCATATTCTTTTTATTTAACTATTTTTCTTCTTCATATTCAAGTTCTTCATCAAATTCTTATTTGTGACAGGCATTCCCATAGTTGTTATCTATAAAAGTTTGAATATTACACCTTCCGTTCTGCCTGTCACAAAAGAGTTACATTTGTCTGCATTCAGTTTGGCCTGCAGCATCAGGCTTTATCCAGGGGCACCACGAGGAGGAACGGACTCACCCCCATACACTGCTTAGTCTTCTTCTGCTTATAATTTAGATAATATCTTTTGCTCTGATATTTTGTGTTATCAGGGCCGGCGTCAGCACCCGGCGTATCCGGGCAAGTGCCGGGGCCCTGGCGAGACAGGGGGGCCCATTCAAGACCGGCGTAGGGGCAGGCAGCTGCCAGTGCCTAGGACCGGGGGGCGGGGCTGTCTAATTTTTCTCGCCTACTCCTGACGGCTGGCGCGGTCCCTGCAGGTCCCCGGCTCAGCAGCTTCTTCCTGTACTAAGCGGTCACATGGTACCGCTCATTACGGTAATGAATATGCAGCTCCACCTCCCATAGGGGTGGAGCCGCATATTCATTACTGTAATATGAGCGGTAACGGTGACCGCTCAATACAGAAAGAAGCTGTGGCTCCGGGGAAGCGGGGACCGCACCGTGCCAGGAGCAGGTGAGTATGACGGGCGCTGCGTGATATTCACCTGTCCTCGCTCCAGCCGCCGTTCCATCTCCATCTTCAGCAGTGACGCTGAGGTCAGAGGGCACGGTGACGTGGTTAGTGCTCGCCCTCTGCCTGAGCGTCAGTGCTGAAGACGGAGACGGAGCGGCGGCTGGAGCGAGGAAAGGTGAATATTGAAAGTGCGTGGGGACTGAGCGACGGAGAGGTGAGTATGTGATTTTTTTTTTTTTAATTGCAGCAACAGCAAATGGGGCAAGTGTTTGCATGGAGCATCTTGGGGCAATAACGTTTGTGCAGCACTATAAGGGGCAAGTGCCTGTATGGAACATCTATGGGGCCATAACGTTTGTGCAGCAGTGTAAGGGGCAAGTGCCTGTATGGAGCATCTATGGGGCAATAACGTTTGTGCAGCACTATAAGGGGAAAGTGCCTGTATGGAGCATCTATGGGGCAATAACGTTTGTGCAGCACTATAATGGGGCAAGTGTCTGTATGGAGCATCTATGGGGCAATAACGGTTGTGCAGCACTATAAGGGGCAAGTGCCTGTATGGAGCATCTTATGGGCCATAACGTTTGTGCAGCACTATAATGGGGCAAGTGTCTGTATGGAGCATCTATGAGGCCATAACGCTTGTGCAGCACTATATGGGGCAAGTGACCATATACTACATGGCTGTTCTATATACTACGTGGGCCGTGTTATATACTGCGTGGGCTGTTATATGCTAAGTGGGCTGTGCTATATAGTAGATGGCTGTTCTATAAACTACGTGGGCCGAGTTATATACTATGTGGCTGTGCTATATACTATATGGGCTGTTATATGCTACGTGGGCTGTGCTATATACTACATGGCTGTGTTATATGCTACGTGCGCTGTTATATACTACATGGCTGTATTATATGCTACGTGGCTGTGCTATATACTATGTGGGCTGTGTATATATGCGATCATGAATCCTGGTATGTGTTAAAGGGGGGGCCCACTGAGACTCTTTCGCCCGGGGCCCTCAAAAACCTGGAGCCGGCCCTGTGTGTTAATGTTCTTCTGCTCTTTGTTCTGCAGCCTCTTGTTCTTCTGCTTCTCGGTCTCCCATGTCGTCGTCGTCTCCAGGGTCTTCGTCATCTCAGTGGTTGTCGTCTCTGGTGTCGTCGTCATCTTAGGGGTGGTCTTCCGGGTCATCGTCTTTAGGGTCTTGAACTTGGAAATGTAGCAGAAGGTACAAGAAGGCTGAGAAAATGCCGAGAAACAGCTGAGGGAACTGGAACTCGGATGGCTACCCGAAGGTCCAAGAGCCAATGGAACTACCGAGGACCAGCTGACATTACTGGTACCCGGTTACTAAGCAGGAGGTACCGGTGCCTGAAAGCACTACCAAGGACCACCTGACATTGGTGGAACTTGGATACCCAGAGGGAGGCACCTAAGCCAAAGGCTCTGCCCGGAACCAGCTGACGGTACTGGATCCAGGATGGGGAGCAGAAGGTACAAGAGCAAAAGACACTGCCGAGAACCAGCTGACGGTACTGGAACCCGGATGGGTAGCCGAAGGTCCAAGAGCCAATGGAACTACCGAGGACCAGCTGACGTTACTGGAACCCGGTTACTAAGCAGGAGGTACCCGTGCCTGAAAGCACTACCAAGGACCACCTGATGTTGGTGGAACTCGGATACCCAGAGGGAGGCACCTAAGCCAAAAGCTCTGCCCAGAACCAGCTGACGGTACTGGAACCAGGATGGGGACCTATTCAAGCTTGTCTTCTTAGAGCCCCAACTAGTGGGGTTGGAGCAAAGGGTCAGCAGGGGGAGTGGAGTGTAGGCCGAAGTCTGCACTGGAGGCATTTGGAGGTCTGTTGTGTCTGCGTGGCATTTGCAGGACACGATGCCGGCTACACAGCAGGGGAACAGCTGGCGTTGCTGAACCCCACTGACACATTGGCGGGTGTTTTTCTCTGTGCAGCTAGCACTTCCGGGCGCCAACTGGCGGTGTTAGAGCCCAGGGTCAGCAGGAGGAGAGGGAGCAGAGTGTAGGCCGAAGCCTGCACTGGCGACAGCTTTGTGTCTGCGTGGCGTTTGCAGGACACATTGCCGGCTACACAGCAGGGAAACAGCTGGCGTTACTGAACCCCACTGACACATTGGCTGGTGTTTTTCTCTGTGCAGTCAGCACTTCCGGGCACCAACTGACGGTGTTAGAGCCCAGGGACAGCAGGAGGAGAGGGAGCAGAGTGTAGGCCGAAACCTAATTGAACCAATTTTAAAGGTAACCTTTAACCCCCCTCAGGTGTTACAAACTGGAAGAGCCACACCTTGTGCAGCTGTAATGCTGCACAAGTCAAAGGTTGCTCTTTAAGTTTTGAATCTTGCAGACGCTGAATGAAACACGTATAACATTTAGCCCCTTATACAGTCAAACTGTCTTGGAGGTGTGACTTTCCTTCTTAATGAGACGCAGCACAGCTGTCAAAAATCCCACCTTGGTGCTGGGCGCAGTCTCCTGAGCGTCGTTATTAGCTGTAAAGGAGTCTGCGCTGTTGTATTATCCCTTGGCCATGCGCTGTTAGTGCTGCCCGTCATGTGACATCATTTCATGTCGGCTGGTGCGGTTCGCAATGCCCATGAATCCCAGCCCCGCAGTGTCTTTTCATTAATTCACACGGCGGGGCTGGGATTCATGGCCTTGCGCAGTAAATATGTTCGCCTCTCACTCGTGTCCTTACACCTGCTACAGACTGTGCGGCGTCAGCTGATCCTTTATCGCATGCCATGGCCATGAAGCCGTACAGTCTGAAGAAGGCGGAAGGAGATGAGTGACAGGCGAAGATATGCACTGCTCATGCCCGTCAATCACATCCTCGCAGTCAAAATAAATAAGACACCGAGGGGCGTTGTGTCGGGCAGGGCGGCCGCAGAGGCGCAGCCAGCCAAACAATGATGTCTGAAGACGGGCAGCCCTACCAAAGGTGGTGCAGCGTGTCATTACAAAGGAAAGTCACACCTCAGGGATGGTTTAATGGTCTCAGGAGACACATTTTAGATGTGTTGCGTTTGGCGTGTGCAAGGAGAGTAACTTAATGAGCCACCTTGTACAAATGCAGCATTACTGCTGTACAAGGTGGCTGTTATACATGCCAACGCCTGGGGGGGACAGGTTCCCTTCAATTTCAGTTATTGTGTCTGCGTGGCATTTGCAGGACATGATGCCAGCTACACAGCAGGGGAACAGCTGGCGTTACTGAACCCCACTGACACACTGGCTGGTGTTTTTCTCTGTGCAGCTAGCACTTCCGGGCGCCAACTGGCGGTGTTAGAGCCCAGCGTCAGCAGGAGGAGAGGGAGCAGAGTGTAGGCCGAAGCCTGCACTGGCGGCAGCTTTGTGTCTGCGTGGCGTTTGCAGGACACGATGCCGGCTGCACAGCAGGGGAACAGCTGGCGTTACTGAACCCCACTGACTCATTGGCGGGTGTTTTTCTCTGTGCAGCTAGCACTTCCGGGTGCCAACTGGCGGTGTTAGAGCCCAGGGTCAGCAGGAGGAGAGGGAGCAGAGTGTAGGCCGAAGCCTGCACTTGCGGCAGCTTTGTGTCTGCGTGGCGTTTGCAGGACACGTTGCCGGCTACACAGCAGGGGAACAGCTGGCGTTACTGAACCCCACTGACACATTGGCTGGTGTTTTTCTCTGTGCAGCCAGCACTTCCGGGCACCAACTGATGGTTTTAGAGCCCGGGGTCAGCAGGAGGAGCAGAGTGTAGGCCGAAGCCTGCACTGGAGCAAGTTGAAAGGGAATTTTAACCCCCACCCAGGCGTTTGTTGCTGAAAGAGCCATCTTGTACAGCACTAATGATGCAGAAGGAAAAGGTGGCTCTTTTAATTATGCTCCTTTCAAAGGCTGAACTAGACACTTATGAAATGTGTCCCCTCACACCGTTAAACCGTCCCGGAGGTGGGACTTTCCTTTGTAATGTGACGCAGCCCAGCCGTCATTCCTACCCCCTTGGCGCCGTGCGCCGCCTCCTCAGCGTTGTTTGATTCTGTCCATGAGCCTGTGCTGTTATGTTATCCCTTGGCCAGGCACACTTAGCGCTGCCCATCTTCTGACATCATTTGGTGTCAGGCTGGCTGCGCCTGTGCGGCTGCGCTGGCCGAGATCCCGCCTCGCAGTGTCGTCTAATGTAATCCCACCGCGGGCCTGGGATCCGTGGCCATGCGCAGTGCATATCCTCGCCTCTCACTCCCCTCCCTCCAGCTTCTTCAGACTGTGCGGTGTCACGGCCGTGGCATGCTATTAGGGATCAGCTGACGGCGCACAGTCTGAAGAAGGTGGAGGGAGATGAGTGACAGCCTGAGGTGAACATATGCACTGCGCATGCCCATGGATCCCAGGCCCGCAGTGTGATTAAATCAGAAGACACTGCGAGGCGGGATCTCGTCCAGTGCGGCTGCACAGGCGCAGCCAGCCTGACACCAAATGATGTCAGAAGACGGGCAGCGCTAAGTGTGCCTGGCCAAGGGACAACATAACAGCGCAGGCTCCGGGACAGAATCAAACAACGCTGAGGAGGCGGCGCACGGCACCAAGGGGGTAGGAATGATGGCTGGGCTGCGTCACATTACAAAGGAAAGTCCCACCTCCGGGATGGTTAAACGGTGTGAGGAGACACATTTCATAAGTGTGTAGTTCAGCCTTTGAAAGGAGCATAATTAAAAGAGCCACCTTTTCCTTCTGCAGCATTACTGCTGCACAAGGTGGCTCTTTCAGTAACAAACGCCTGGGGGGGTGGGGGTGGGCAGGTTCCCTTAAATTTGAGTTTTGCCTGCGTGGCGGTCGCATGACACGTTGCCGGATACACAGCAGGGGAGCAGCTGACGTTACTGAACCCCACTAACACATTGGCGAGGTATTTGGCTCTGTGCAAACAGCACTTCCGGGCAGCAACCAGCAGTGTTGGAGCCCAGGGACAGCTGGAGGAGCAGAGTGTAGGCCGAAGCCTGCACTGGAGGCATGTAAATGTCTGTTAGTTGTGCCAGCGTGGCGGTCACATGACACGTTGAACCCCAATAACACATTGGCGAGGTGATTGGCTCTGTGCAAACAGCACTTCCGGGCAGTACCCAGCAGTGTTGGAGCCCAGGGACAGCCGGAGGAGCAGAGTGTAGGCCGAAGCCTGCACTGGAGGCATGTAAATGTCTGTTAGTTGTGCCAGCGTGGCGGTCGCATGACACGTTGCCGGATACACAGCTGGGGAGCAGCTGACATTACTGAACCCCAATAACACATTGGCGAGGTGTTTGGCTCTGTGCAAACAGCACTTCCGGGCAGCAACCAGCAGTGTTGGAGCCCAGCGACAGCCAGAGGAGCAGAGTGTAGGCCGATGCCTGCACTGGAGGCATGTAAATGTCTGTTAGATGTGCCAGCGTGGCAGTCGCATGACACGTTGCCGGATACACAGCTGGGGAGCAGCTGACGTTACTGAACCCCAATAACACGGCAGCAAGTGTTAACTGTGCATCCAGCACTTCCAGGCACCAACTGGCGGTGTTAGAGCCCAGGGACAGCAGGAGGAGCAGATAGGAGGTATTGCAGCACACACAGCAGGGGAGCAGCTGACATTACTGAACCCCAATAACAGAGGAGCGACTGTTGACTGTGTGGACAGCACTTCCAGGCACCAACTAGCGGTGTTGGAGCCCAGGGACAGCAGGAGGAGCAGATAGGAGGTATTGCAGCACACACAGCAGGGGAGCAGCTGACGTTACTGAACCCCAATAACACGGCAGCAAGTGGTAACTGTGCGGACAGCACTTCCAGGCACCAACTAGCGGTGTTGGAGCCCAGGGACAGCAGGAGGAGCAGATAGGAGGTATTGCAGCACACACAGCAGGGGAGCAGCTGACGTTACTGAACCCCAATAACACGGCAGCAAGTGGTAACTGTGTGGACAGCACTTCCAGGCACCAACTAGCGGTGTTGGAGCCCAGGGACAGCAGGAGGTGCAGAGGAACACCGTTTAGGCCGAAGCCTGATTGGAGCAAGTCAAAAGGGAACCTTTAACCACACCAAAAGGCGTTTGTAGCTGAAAGAGACAGCTTTTGCATCACAAAGGATGCCAAAGGAAAAGGTGGCTCTTTTCATTATGCTCCTTGCAAACACAGAACTAAACACTTTTAAAGTGTGTCCACTGATACCGTAAAACCATCCCGGAGGTGGGACTTTCCTTTGTAATGTGACGCAGCCCAGCCGTCATTCCTACCCCCTTGGTGCCATGCGCCGCCTCCTCAGCTTTGCTTGATTCCGTCCCGGAGCCTGTGCTGTTATGTTATCCCTTGGCCAGGCGCACTTTGCGCTGCCCATCTTCTGACAACATTTGGTGTCAGGCTGGCTGCGCCTGTGCGGCTGCGCTGGCCGAGATCCCACCTCGCAGTGTCGTCTAATGTAATCCCACCGCGGGCCTGGGATCCGTGGCCATGCGCAGTGCATATCCTCGCCTCTCACTCCCCTCCCTCCGGCTTCTTCAGAGTGTGCGGTGTCATGGCCGTGGCATGCTATTAGGGATCAGCTGACAGTGCACAGTCTGAAGAAGGCGGAGGGAGATGAGTGACAGACTGAGGTGAAAATATGCACTGTGCATGCCCATGGATCCCAGGCCCGCAGTGTGATTAAATCAGAAGACACTGCGAGGCGGGATCTCGTCCAGCGCGGCTGCACAGGCGCAGCCAGCCTGACACCAAATGATGTCAGAAGATGGGCACCGCAAAGTGTGCCTGGCCAAGGGAAAACATAACAGCGCTGGCTCCGGGACAGAATAAAACAACGCAGAGGAGGCGGCGCACATCGCCAAGGGGGCAGGAATGACGGCTGGGCTGCGTCACATTACAAAAGAAAGTCCCACCTCCGGGATGGTTTTACGGTATCAGTGGACACACTTTAAAAGTGTTAAGTTCTGCGTGTGCAAGGAGCTAAACAAAAATAGTTAACCTTTCCTTGTGCAGCATAACTGCTGCACAAGGTGGCTATTTCAGTAACAAACACCTGGGGGGGGACAGGTTCCCTTACATTTCAGTTGTTGTGTCAGCGTAGCGGTCGCAGGACACATTGCCGGCTACACAGCTGGGGATCAGCTGACGTTACTGACACCCAATAACACTGGGTCGTATGTTTTGACTGTGCAGACGGCACTTCTGAGCCTCAACTGGCGGTGTTGGAGCCCAGGAATTTAAGTTCAGGTGGTAGAAAGATGAACACAACAGGAGACCTGGATACTGTAGACAGTCACCCAATTATTTAATCAGGAAGAGGAGTGGCAAATTCCTGCGAGATCCAGGCCTGGTTCATTTTCAGGAAAGTAAGCCGGTCAACGTTATCGGAGGATAGTCGCATGCGACGGTCAGTTAGTACACCACCTGCAGCACTAAAGACGCGTTCCGATAATACACTTGCCGCAGGGCAAGCCAGCACCTCCAATGCATACTGGCTTAGCTCTGGCCATGTATCCAGCTTAGAGACCCAAAACTTGAAAGGGGAAGAGCCGTCTGGGAGTACAGCAAGAGGGCAAGACATGTAGTCTGTCACCATCTGACGGAACTGTTGCCTCCTGCTGACTGGAGCCGTCTGTGATGGTGTAGACATTTGTGGCGGGCACACAAAACTGTGCCACAGTTGGGCCATGCTGGTCTTGCCTTGGGCAGAGGCACTGCTTCTGCTCCCTCTTTGTGCAGAGCCTCCTCCACTGCCTGGACGCACTGAGCTGTTTTGTAAAGCAGTAGCAGCACTTCTCTCAGTTGGACTGGAGAAGATGATGGAATTCACCAGTGTGTCTTGGTACTCCCGCATTTTACGCTCCCGGTTCAACGGTGGGATGAGGCTTTGTACGTTGTCCCGGTAGCGAGGATCGAGGAGGGTGAACACCCAATAATCAGACATGTTGAGAATGTGGGCGATGCGGCGGTCGTTTCTCAGGCACTGCAGCATGTAATCAACCATGTGCTGCCAACTGGCCAAGAAACGCTGTCCCCTGCTTGAGGCGTGATCTCTTCCCGCTCGTCATCACCCCACCCACGCTGTACACACTTGACTACTGGACAATTGTGTAACTCCCTCCTCTGGAACGATGTCTTCCTCCTCCATTGACTCCTCCTCATCCTCCTCACAAAGTGTCCCCTGCCTACGCATTTGTGAGGAACCACGTGGCGCTGACTGTCCAGAAGATGATGGAAATGGTGAATCCTCATCCTCCACCTCTTCCACAACATCATCCCTTAGCGCTTGCAGTGATTTTTCAAGCAGGCAGATAAGGGGGACAGTCATGCTGACTAGTGCATCATCTGCACTCGCCATCCGTGTGGAATAATCGAAGGGACGCAAAACCTGGCAGACGTCCTTCATAGTGGCCCACTCTGTGGTTGTGAAGTCTGAACGGCGCGGAGTGCGACTTCTTTGCGCCTGATGCAGCTGGTACTCCATTACTGCTTGCTGCTGCTCACACAACCGCTCCAACATATGTAACGTGGAATTCCACCTGGTAGGTAGGTCACATATGATGCGATGTTCCGGAAGGCGGAATCGGTGCTGCAGAGCCGCAATGCGCGATTTTGCCGTGCTGGAACGCCGCAAGTGAGCACACTCTAGGCGGACCTTGTGCAGCAGTGCATCAAGATCCAGATAGTCCCTCAAAAAACTCTGCACGACCAAGTTGAGCACATGTGCCAGACATGGGATGTGAGTGAGGTTGCCGAGGCCCTGAGCTGCCCCCAGATTTCGGTCATTATCACACACTCCCATGCCTGGCTGGAGATTCGCCGACACAAACCACACATCGCTCTCCTGCTTGATGGCATTCCAGAGCTCCTGCGCTGTGTGGCGTCGATTCCCCAAAGAAATTAATTTCAAGACGGCCTGTTGACGTTTGGCCACGGCTGTGCTCATGTCGGTCGTAACAGGTAAACGTTCACGGGTCCATGTGGAGGTGGACTGTGATGGCTCCTGCAGCGATGATTCTGAGGAACTTGTGTAAGAGGAGGAGTCAATGCGTACAGACTGGATTCCTGCAATCCTTGGAGTGGGCAGGACACATCCTGCGCCACTCGCATGATCTATACCCGGCTCAACAACATTAACCCAATGGGCAGTGAGGGAAAGGTATCGCCCCTGTCAATGTTGACTGGTCCACGCATCGGTGGTGAGGTGGACCTTGCTACTGATGGCGTTCAGTAGCGCGTGTTTTATGTGTCCCTCCACATGCTTGTGCAGGGCAGGGACGGTTTGCCTGCTGAAATAAAAGCGGCTGGGCACATTGTATTGTGGGACTGCCAATGACATCAAGTCACGGAAGCTGTCAGTCTCCACCAGCCTGAATGACAGCATTTCCAGTGACAGAAGTTTGGCAATGCCTGCAGTCAGAGCCTGTGCTCGTGGGTGGTTTGCCGAGAAAGGCCGCCTTTTCTCCCATGCCTGTACTACCGATGGCTGTAGACTGGGCTGGGAGTGTGAGGATGACTGGGAACGTGGTGCTGTGGGTGGAATTACAGTGGGTCTCTGGACAACAGTGCCAGAGGTTCTTCCATGGGGATCCTGGGAGGAAGCCGAACCAGCTGTGTGTGAGCTGCAGGAAGAGGCAACACGAGCTGAAGAGGTGGTAGCTGCCGCTGTTGGTTGGCCTACCTCTTCAGTGTGTTTTTCTAACTCCGCCGGGTGCCTGTTGCGCACATGTTTCCACATGTTGGAGGTATTGAGGTTGCTGACATTTCGACCTCTTTTGATTTTCTGATGACACACCTTGCATTTGACATAGCAAATGTCATCTGCAACTGTGTCAAAAAAAGGACCAGGCACTGCAAGTCTTGGGAGCGCCCTTTTTGGCTTTTGGAAGAGACATGCTCCTAACGGGTGTCAAAGTGGAGGCTACAGGATCCACAGTCTTCCCCCTCCCTCTCCCTCTTTGGCCCGTTCGGGGAATCTCTTCCTCAGAGCTGCTCCCACCACATTCCTGTCCCTCACGCCACGATGGGTCAAGGACCTCATCATCTACACTACCCTCTGCCACCAACTGCTCCTCCTGGGTAGTCTCAGCAGCACAGCACGCACCAGAAAGTGGCACCTGAGTGTCATCAGCGGATGCTTCTGCGGTGTGGTGACCGGAGGCACTGGCCCACCCGCCTCTTCAGACTCAGAGAGAAAAAGCTGTTGGGCATCACTGCACACTGCCTCTTCTTCCATTTCTCCAATGCTGCTTGGCTGGCCCCCTGTTTCCAAGCCAAGAGATTCAGAGAACAGAAGTAGAGACGGCTCCTGTCCTGGGCTCTCTGTCTGCCTGGGCAATTTGGCAGGTGGTGAAGAGACAGATGGGTGCTCTCCAGTGCTCTGTGTCTGAGAGGATGTGGCACTAATTGAAGTCGGTTCGTTAGTTGCCATCCATCCGACAACGGCTTCAATTTGGTCTTCACGCAGCAGCGGTGTACGGCGCTCTCCGACAAAGCTGCGCATGAAGGATTGTTCCCTGGTGAAACAGGGTGATGATGAGTCACCGGTGCCCGCAGCAGGCACAGAATCCCCACGTCCTCTCCCTGCTCCGCGCCCACGCCCACGTGCCTTACTCCCTGCCTTCTTTATCTTGGTTGACTGATAAAGATAAGCAGAAAAGTACTAACGGCTTTGTGTGCTTATTCCTGAACAGCTCCTAACAGGTATAAGAAACACTAATTTTCTAAAGTGTGGACTAGACTTTAATATGACCTAATGTGGCCTTCCTACACAACTGTAAAGTGGTGTGTTTGGTGAACTTTATTATTTATTTATTTTTTGGGGGGCTGAACTGACAACAGGGCGAGCTGCACTCACACGGAGACCATGCAGACAGCCGTAAACGGTGCTGCAAGGCCCCCAAAACCTCCTCTACGTTATCCTATGTAATGTTTTTCCACAATTTAGCTGGATACGGGTGGAAAGCCACTAATAGGAATTATTTGAAAAAATGTGTAGCGGGCTGCACTATTTGCAAAAAAGGACAATGGAATGGATAGAACTGTATGAGTCAGTGAACCACCCTGAGCTGGATACAACCGGCTGTGGCTGCACACAGACTTCAGGGCGAGCTGCACTCACACAGAGACCGTGCAGACAGCCGTAAATGGCGCTGCAAGGCCCCAAAAACCTCCTCTACGTTATCCTATGTAGTGTTTTTCCACAATTTAGCTGGATACAGGTGGAAAGTCACTAATAGGAATTATTTGAAAAAAATGTGCAGCAGCCTGCACTACTTGCAAAAAAGGACAATGGAATGGATAGAACAGTATAAGGCAGTAAACCACCCTGACCTAAATACAACCAGCTATGGCTGCACACAGACTAGAGAGTGGGCTGCACTCACACACACACAGAGACCTTGCAGATCGCTGTGAAAACAGCGCTGCAAGGGAAAAGCAAGGTGAACACACAGCGGTTGCTAAATTAGCCTGGAAAAAGCACAAAGAAGCAAATCGCTATCTCAACTGGCCCTCAGTCAGAATACAGCGTCCTATGCCTAACTGAATTCACAGCAGAGTGAGCGCAAAATGGCGCCAGCGACTTTTAAACTGCAGCATGACATCATTTCAGCAGCCAATCATAGCCTTGCCAGTAGTTTCATGCCCATCATGCTGACCAGGATGTGCCCACACTTGTAATCATTCCTCATTGGCTGAATTTGTGCTGTTTGAATTGAGAACTTCCGATTCCGGTATCCGATATGCGGCAAGTATCGGATCTCGGTATCAGAATTCCGATACCGCAAGTATTGGCCGATACCCGATACTTGCGGTATCGGAATGCTCAACACTAGTTACCACCACTCACAGGTGTCAGGTGTCGGTTGATGAGAGTACCACTCTCATCATCTTTCACTTGCTCTTGCTGATAGCAACAAGAGCAGGCAAGACTTATGAGAGTGTATTCCTCAAATAATGTTTTTATTGTGTACTCACATAGCAATATTGCCCCCACAAACTAATAGTACCTTATTTGTGCCCCTACAAAGTAATAGTATTGACCCTGAGCCCACAAAAGTAATAACAGCCTCTTTGTGCCCCACACTAATAGTCGATTCATACAGAAGCACTTTTTTTTATTAGTCTCTTAAGTCCACTACACAATAATATTGCCCATTTGTGCACTAGGTTTCGCGCAGGCAGCAAAATAAGGTTGGTGAAATGTTTTTTGTTACAATCTGGCATTTTGTCAGCTACAGGAATAAAGTGACCTGTGGCCAACTAGAGTGGATGGCAGGACAGGAAATTGATGACTCTCTGTTCCCTCGAAATATGATATTGCCAGGAGAATTGGTTTATGCTCTTCCAGTAGAATTTCCTCGACACAAGCCGCACACAATGGGCGTGTCTCAATCAGTTCCTGGACATACTCAGTCTGAAGTACACATGCGCATCGAATGCATGCCTACGCATGTCCTTGCGTACCAATGCGTTCCCATAGACAGTAATGCGTTGTTTTGACACACTCATCCACATGCGCATGCCTGCGCATATTTGACGCCTTAAAAAAACATGTTGCGTTCGGCGTGCACCACGAAACAACGCACGCCGACGCATCCACATACAGTACATACTGATGCAAATGCATGTCCCTGCGTACACAATATTAAATATAGGTACGCAAGACGTGTGCGGATCTATGCGGATCTCTACACAGGCATACGCTGTGCGCAGATACGCAGCCTAAGTCATAGCCTTAGTGCTCGAAATGTGAATGGAGTGTGTTTTATACCTTTTTTATTCTCAACTTATGGAATTTTTTTAAGAACAATTAATAAAAGATGATTTGATAAAGTTTTTCAACGCGGTTGATGGATGCCTGCCTTCTACTCAGCTATTTCTACTCGGAAGTGGGCCCAACATTTCTCTCCATGCACCAAGCCCCAATAGGCTGATTCAAGTCTGGATCTGATGAGCTGATGTGATCTTTCTTTGATTATTTATGTTCATAAACCCTGAATCCCTGGAGATATCGCTACCACCATGCCATGTCATGTCATATACCATGCCATGTAGGCCCTTTTTTCAGTACTTGTTTGTATTGAAAAAAAAAAGCCACCATTTACTGTCTTTTGTTATATGTCAGGTCACAATAGGATCCAATTCCATTCTTATGTTTGAAATCCCATTCTAAGCCATTCTCACCCTATTTTAAAAAGGTTCTCCACTACTTTTCATTAGGATAGGACATCAATGACTGTTTGGTTGGGGTCTTACACCCGGCACCCCAACTGATCAGCAGCACTCGGTGCGGGCGGTGGCAACTGCAGGCCTGGAAATGCTCAATTGTGGAGTTGCTCTGTCTTCAGATAGTGGTCGCAGTTGGGTATGGCCCAGACGCCTCCTATTGATGAAACTAGGAGATGGATGTCTAGTACCCAGCCACAGCCACTATCAGAAGACGGAGTAGCTCCACATTGAGCATTTCCGGCTTGCTGTAATCGCCGCCAACACCAAGAGCAGCTGATCATAATTATGTACAACCTCCATGCTATCAGCGAGGTTAACCAGGACTAAACAAATGTTGACCTATCCACAGGTTATGAATATCGGGGTCCGACAGCTGACACCCCCACCGGTTAGTTTTTGTCTGCTCTGGTGTTTGCTGAATATAAGCAACAAATGGGGAGAAACACATCAGGACCACACATTGGCAGCTGCCTGTCACTGCACCATATGAATGTACCATGTGGTGGCACATAAGAGTGTCTTAAGGGGCCGCATGATAGGAAAGCAGTTGTACCTTAATTTTCAGGATCAAAGAGCAATCCAGAGATCTATACAATGAATTAAATTATAATATTATTTAGAAAACAGTGGGGACACTGGATAATACGATGTCCAGCGGTAGTATCTGATGTGTTGGCAAACAATGTGATTTTCAAATTATGAGTCTAAACTACTTTAATGCCAGGATTACTAGATAATTAGTGTTGCATTTTATTGCACTGTTTTTTTTTAATTAGTCATGACCATGAGTTGTATTGTGTGCACCAAAAATGGATGGTTTGGGAAGGGCATTTTAGCTGGGAGAGCCAATTAGAGGGAGTAAATAGTTCAAATATGTAGGCGAAAAGTGGGTAAATACTTCTGTAATTCGCTTGTATGTACTATAAATCACCTGTTATTAGCAAGTGTTCTGAATTCTAATTCTAATTGTTTCAATAAATATTTCCCGATTTTAAAAAAAGGAAAATTATAATGTTTACACTTATTTTGTCCATTAATTGTCAAGAGAGAGCCGTGCATTTTAATAATCCTTGAAAGATGACTCCGAGTGTGAATAACCATAAAAATCTTAACAAGGGCAGATTGATCAAGATTGCTTTCTTATGTTCTGCCAAGTTTGCCAATAGTCTGATCAAGCCCTGAAGTAAGATCTGATCGCTGAGAAACTGAAAAGTTCAGAAAGCAAAACTTTCTGAGAAACTCTGAACTGGTATTACTGTAGAGCTGCCAAGTTCCATCTGTATCTGACATTTTTTTTTGTCAATGTTACAGGTAACTGAGAGAAAGAGAGAAAGGGTTTTAGCAATAAATGCTCTGATGAACCATAATATATATCGAGCAGCTTTAGAAGAAATTTCAAGAAATTTTTTTTTCATAGTTTCGGTTTTAACCCCTTTTATTTTTCGTCATTTGCACCCTTTACACTTCTGTTTTACTCTTAATTGTTGTGTGTGTTTATTATGTGGACCATAAATATATGGAACGCATATGATGTGAAATTTTTAATTTTGCCCTAGCGTGTAATTTCTCCGATTTATTCCAAGTTGTAAGATAAAATAGAATGTTTATCTGTGAAAAAAGCAGCTTCAAGCTGTGGCTAAGTTTTGGTCAAATCTTAACATTGTCTGGAACAACCATAGATATCAAGTTGTAGCCTGGTTAAAAAGCCCAAGTCTGGATAAAGGGGTTGCCCCTATCTAATATATAAAGCTGAATGTGTGTGTATGTGTGTATGTGTGTATGTCTGGATTGGCATCTGCACCGTCGCAGCTACAGCCACAAAATTTTTCACAGTCACACGTCTGGAGCCTCAGAGCGTCATAGGTTATGTTGTGAGGTGAAATTTTAACCCCGCACGTTCCAATTCACCAAACAATTTTGCCCCTATCTACATAATGGGGAAACAGTGAAAGAAAAAGTGTTGGAGGCGAATTGACAGCTGCCAGATGTGAACAAGGGGGACTTAAAGAATGAGAGCGATGGCGCCAAAGAGTATATACCGTACAGTTGCTAACGTGGGGCCCCGACATGGGATACTCACGTCACCACACACGGGGATATGAACACACACACACAAAATGCACCACACACTACCACATGCTTGAACTCATATACCACCCTCAGCACACATTTCACCACACATACACCAACCTCACCACATAAAAGTCGAAACACAAAAGTCGCCGCTCAAAACTCGCCACATGCAAAACTAGGCTCACGCAAAACTCGCCACACGTGCAAAACTCACCTCATGGAAAACTCGCCACACGCAAAACTTGCATACGCGGAAAAATTGCCACATGCACAAAAGTTGCAACACATGCAAAAGTTGCCTCACACAAAACTTGCACATACTCAAAACGCACCACACATAAAACTCGCCATGCTCAAAACTTGCTGCACTCAACTTGCTACACTAACCTGTCACATGCAACTTGACACACAAAAAATTGCTACACGCATGTCGCCACACAAAACTCATCTCACAAAAGTCGCTACATGCATGTCGCCACACGCAACTCAATACACACAACTTGACACATGAAACTCGCCCTAAAACACACACAAGTCTGGTATTATCCTTCAAAAATAAAAATCTGATTAATAAGCAGACAAACTACAAGAGCAACAACTGTACCATATAGGAAATACGGCAGCTGTCAGTCACATGACCTTTCTATTATGTGTATGTGTGAGCTAATATATACTGCCAGGGGGGGAGGGCTTCCTGTTGGCTGGAGATTTATCAGGCTGACAATTTAGCTTACAAATACTGAGGTAAAAATACTGAGCAAATAACGTGTGAACGAGGTCTAATACAGGAGGAGATGACACACAGATATATACTATATACAGGAGGAGATGACACACAGGTATATACTATATACAGGGGAGATGACACACACATATATACTATATACAGGGGATATGACACACAGGTATATACTATATACAGGAGGAGATGACTCACTGGTATATACTATATACAGGGGAGATGACACACAGATATATACAGGAGGAGATGACATACAGCAGGTATATACTATATACAGGGGAGATGACACACAGGTATATACTATATACAGGAGGAGATGACACACAGGTATATACTATATACAGGAGGAGATGACATACAGGTACATACTATATACAGGAGGAGATGACATGCAGGTACATACTATATACAGGGGAGATGACACACATATATATATATATATATATATATATACTATATACAGGAGGAGATGACACACAGATATTTACTATATACAGGGGAGATGACACACGTATATACTATATACAGGATGAGATGACACACAGATATATACTATATACAGGAGCAGATGACACACAGGTATATACTATATACAGGAGGAGATGACACACAGGTATATACTATATACAGGAGGAGATGACATACAGGTACATACTATATACAGGAGGAGATGACACACAGGTATATACTATATACAGGAGCAGATGACACACAGGTATATACTATATAAAAGAGGAGATGACACATAGGTATATAGAGGAGGAGATGACATACAGCAGGTATATACTATATACAGGGGAGATGACATACAGGTATATACTATATACAGGAGATGACATACAGGTGTATACTATATATAGGAGGAGATGACATACAGGGATATAGTATATACAGAAGAGATGACATACAGGTATATACTATATACAGGAGGAGATGACACATAGGTATATACAATATACAGGAGGAGATGACATACAGCAGGTATATACTATTTACAGGGGAGATGACATACAGGTATATACTATATACAGGAGATGACATACAGGTGTATAATATATATAAGGGAGATGACAAACATGTATATACTGAAGGGAAAATGAGAGGTGTGAGGTGAAAATGAAAAGGTGTGAGTGAAAAATGAGAGGAAAATAGTGGAGTGATCGGAAAATGACAGATGTGAGGTCGAAATGACAAGTGTTAGGGGGGAATGAGAGCAGTGAGGGGGAAAATAAGAGGAGTGAGGGGGAAAATGAGAGGTGTAAGGGAGAAAATGAGAGATGTGAGGGGAAAATGAGAGGCGTGATGGGAAAATAAGAGAAGTGAGGTGCTATAACTAACCACAGATAATTACTATGCCCAGGCAATGCCGGGCTCTTCAGCTAGTTCTTTAATATATCCAGTGAACTGATATTCATGGGTCTAGCCATGTTAGATGTTTGCTATGGGGGAATAGCTAAGGCGGGAAACCTGAGTAACGCCTCCCATGTTCTGGATGATGGATGGTCGACAATACGACACTTTGTCTATTCACAGGCAGGGTCGGACTGGCCCACCGGAGAACCGGAGGATTCTCCGGTGGGCCCAGGCCCTGACACCTGCTGGCATACAGTGCCAGCAGCTGGGTAGGGCCATCGCTGCTCCAGAGGCCCCCAGCAAGTGGGGTGTCGCTAATAGCGCACACCACGCAGCTGCTATGGAGCCCCCGGTACCAGCAGAGCAGCAGCGGGTGACAGGATGCCTAAGCCTGTCCTCGCTGCTAAAGTGAAATGAATATTCATGCGTCCCCACGCCCCCATGGGCATGGAGAAGAGTGAATTAATTTCACTATAATAGCGGGCAGAGTTTGGCGCAAACTGCGCTATCAGAGCCCGTAGACCAGGGCCCCACTTGCTCCCTCAAGGGCCCCCAGCTCACACGGCTGCTATGGGGCCATAAGCTAGGGGTCCAGGCACCAATGTTGCCCCCCAGTGCTCGTTAATGGGGAGATAGCGTCAGATAATGCTCCCTCTCCCATGATTCCCCTCGCCGCAGACACACAGCTGGTGCGCGATGACGTCACTTTATCACCTACCTGCTGTCATCGGAGTAGAGCCGCTGCTGGAGTCAGCGTGGGGGCGAGGAGGAGAGGTGAGCATTGTGCTTTTTTTGTGTTTTTTTATTATTGAGTCCTGGTTGTATGAGGGGTGAGCTGCATGATGCCCTATGGGGCAAGGGGGGTGAGCTGCATTATGCCCTATGGGGCAAGGGGGGTGAGCTGCATGATGCCTTATGGGGCAAGGCGGGTGAGCTGCATGATGCCCTATGGGGCAAGGGAGGGGAATGAGCTGCATGATGCCCTATTGTTATGATCCTTAGTGGTTGAGGATCACAAATTACTCCAGCTAAGTAACAAACATAGGACAAGCTCTAGGGAGGTGTTAAACTGAACTAACCGCAAAACTGAACCTATCCAAACACACTAGAGGTAGCCGGTGAACGTGCCTAAAAATCCTAGACGTCTCGAGCCAGCCTGAGGAACTAACTACCCCTAGAGAGAAAGAAAGACCTCTCTTGCCTCTAGAGAAATAATCCCCAAAGATATAGAAGCCCCCAACATGTAATAACGGTGAGGTAAGAGGAAGGCACATGCACAGGGGTGAAAACAGATTCAGCAAATGAGGCCCACTAATACTAGATAGCATAAAATAGAAAAGGGGTCTGTGCGGTCAGTAAAAAACCCTTACAAAATATCCACACTGAGATTTCAAGAACCCCCGCACCAACTAACGGTGTGGGGGGAGAAACTCAGTCCCCTAGAGCAACCAGCAAGCGAGGAGATCACATTTTAGCAAGCTGGACAAGAAACATGATGAATGCTGATAATCAAAAAATGAACAAACAAAAACTTAGCTTGTCTTGAAGAGATTGGGAGCAAGGTAGTCACAAGGAATCTGAAGAGCACTGAATACATTGATAGCAGGCAAGGAACTGAGTATCCAGGTGAGCTAAATAGGAAACCAACCAAGGATAACGAACCAGCTGATGCAGCCAACCTGCAGAAAGACAACACTACACCGTACCGCTTGTGACCACTAGAGGGAGCCTAAAAATAGAGTTCACAACAGTACCCCCCCCCTTGAGGAGGGGTCACCGAACCCTCATCAAGACCCCCAGGGCGATCAGGATGAGCCGCGTGGAAGGCACGAACCAAATCAGCCGCATGAACATCAGAGGCGACAACCCAGGAATTATCCTCCTGACCATAGCCCTTCCACTTAACCAAATACTGAAGCCTCCGTCTAGAGATACGAGAATCCAAAATCTTCTCCACCACGTACTCCAATTCGCCCTCGACCAGCACCGGAGCAGGAGGCTCAACAGAAGGAACCACAGGTACCACATACCTCCGCAACAAAGACCTATGGAACACATTATGAATGGAAAACGATGCTGGGAGATCCAAACGAAAAGACACCGGGTTAAGGATTTCCAAGATCTTATAAGGACTGATGAAGCAAGGCTTGAATTTAGGAGATGAGACCTTCATAGGAACATACCGAGAAGACAGCCACACCAAATCCCCAACACGAAGTCGGGGACCCACACCGCGGCGGCGGTTGGCAAAGCGCTGAGCCTTCTCCTGTGACAACCTCAAATTGTCCACCACATGGTTCCAAATCTGCTGCAACCTATCCACCACAGAATCCACCCCAGGACAGTCGGAAGACTCAACCTGACCCGAGGAAAAACGAGGATGGAAACCAGAATTGCAGAAAAAAGGCGAAACCAAAGTAGCAGAACTAGCCCGATTATTAAGGGCAAACTCGGCCAATGGCAAAAAAGTCACCCAATCATCCTGATCAGCAGAAACAAAACATCTCAAATAAGTTTCCAACGTCTGATTAGTTCGCTCGGTTTGGCCATTAGTCTGAGGATGGAAGGCCGACGAAAAAGACAAATCAATGCCCATCTTAGCACAAAAAGTCCGCAAAACCTGGACACAAACTGGGATCCTCTATCAGACACAATATTTTCAGGAATGCCGTGCAAGCAAACCACATTCTGAAAAAAATAGAGGAACCAAATCGGAGGAGGAAGGCAACTTAGGCAAGGGCACCAAATGGACCATCTTGGAAAAACAATCACACACCACCCAGATGACAGACATTTTCTGAGATACTGGAAGATCCAAAATAAAATCCATGGAAATGTGCGTCCAAGGCCTTTTTGGGACAGGCAAAGGCAAAAGCAAACCGCTGGCACGAGAACAGCAAGGCTTAGCCCGAGAACAAATCCCTCAAGACTGCACAAAGGAACGCACATCCCGCGACAAGGAAGGCCACCAGAAGGACCTAGCCACCAAATCTCTGGTACCAAAAATCCCAGGATGACCCGCCAACACCGAAGAATGAACCTCGGAAATAACTCTGCTGGTCCATCTATCCGGGACAAACAATCTCTCTGGTGGGCAACGGTCAGGTCTATCCGCCTGAAATTTCTGCAGCACTCGTCACAAATCTGGGGAAATGGCAGAGAAAATCACTCCCTCTCTGAGAATACCAGCCGGCTCAGAAACTCCCGGAGAGTCAGGCACAAAACTCCTAGAAAGTGCATCAGCCTTCACGTTCTTCGAACCAGGCAGGTATGAGACCACGAAGTTGAAACGGGAGAAAAACAACGACCAACGAGCCTGTCTAGGATTCAGGCGCTTGGCCGACTCGAGGTAAATCAGATTTTTGTGATCAGTCAAGACCACCACACAATGTTTAGCTCCTTCAAGCCAATGTCGCCACTCCTCAAATGCCCACTTCATAGCCAACAACTCCCGATTACCAACATCATAATTCCGCTCGGCAGGCGAAAACTTTCTTGAAAAGAAAGCACATGGCTTCATCACAGAGCCATCAGAGCTTCTCTACGACAAAACAGCCCCTGCTCCAATCGCAGAAGCATCAACCTCGACCTGGAAGGGGAGAGAGACATCTGGCTGACATAAGACTGGAGCTGAAGAAAACCGGTGCTTCAGCTCCCGAAAGGCCTCCACGGCCGCAGGAGACCAATTAGTCACATCAGAACCCTTCTTGGTCAAATCCGTCAAAGGTTTAACCACGCTAGAAAAATTAGCGATGAAACAACGGTAAAAATTAGCAAAACCCAAGAACTTCTGAAGACTCTTAACAGACGTGGGCTGAGTCCAGTCATGAATAGCCTGGACCTTGACTGGGTCCATCTCCACAGTAGAAGGGGAAAAAATAAAACCCAAAAAGGAGACCTTCTGTACTCCGAAGAGGCATTTTGAGCCCTTCACAAATAAAGCATTAGCACGCAGGACCTGAAACACCATCCTGACCTGCTTCACATGGGACTCCCAATCATCAGAAAAGACCAAAATGTCATCCAGATAAACAATCATAAATTTATCCAGATATTCTCGGAAGATGTCATGCATGAAGGACTGAAACACAGAAGGAGCATTAGAGAGTCCAAAAGGCATCACCAAGTACTCAAAATGGCCTTCGGGCGTATTAAATGCTGTTTTCCATTCATCTCCCTGCTTAATGCGCACCAGGTTATACGCACCACGGAGATCTGTCTTGGTGAACCAACTGGCACCCTTAATCCGAGCAAACAAATCAGACAATAATGGCAGAGGATACTGAAATTTGACTGTGATTTTATTCAGAAGACGATAATCTATACAAGGTCTCAAAGAAACGTCCTTCTTGGCCACAAAAAAAAATCCTGCACCAAGAGGGGAAGAGGATGGGCGAATATGTCCCTTCTCCAAAGACTCCTTTATATAACTCCGCATTGCGGCATGCTCTGGTATAGACAAATTAAAAAGTCGTCCCTTAGGGAATTTACTACCAGGAATTAAATTTATAGCACAGTCACAATCCCTATGAGGGGGCAGGGCACTGGACCTGGGCTCATCAAATACATCCTGGTAGTGAGACAAAAACTCAGGGACCTCAGAAAGAGTGGAAGAAGCAATAGACACCAACGGAGTATCGCCATGAATTCCCTGACAACCCCAACTTGACACAGACATAGCTTTCCAATCTAAAACTGGATTATGAGCCTGCAGCCATGGCAGACCCAAAACGACAACATCATGCAAATTATGCAAAACTAGAAAGCGAATCACCTCCTGATGTACGGGAGTCATGCACATGGTCATTTGCATCCAATACTGAGGCTTATTCTCAGCCAATGGCGTAGCATCAATTCCCCTCAGAGGAATAGGAAATTCCAAAGGCTCCAGGACAAAACCACAGCGCCTGGCAAACGACAAATCCATCAGATTCAGGGCAGCACCCGAATCCACAAAGCCATAACCGGGTAAGACGACAAAGAACAAATCAAAGTAACAGACAAAATAAATTTAGGCTGTATAGTACCAATGGTGACAGGTTTATCGATTTTCTTTAAGCGTTTAGAGCATGCTGAGATAACATGAGTAGAATCACCACAGTAAAAGCACAACCCATTTTGACGTCTATGACTTTGTCGCTCAATTCTGGTCAGAGTTAGGTCACATTGCACAGACTCAGGTCTCTGTTCAGAAAATACCGCCAAAGGATGAGCAGATTTGCGATCCCGCAAACGCCGATCAACCTGAATGGCTAAAGCCATAGAATCACTCAGACTTTTAGGGGTGGAAACCCCACCATAACATTCTTAATGGCTTCAGAAAGACCTTCTCTGAATTTTGCAGCCAGGGCACACTCATTCCATTGAGTAAGCACCGACCATTTCCGAAACTTTTGACAATACACCTCTGCTTCATCCTGACCTTGAGAGATAGCCAGCAACGCTTTTTCTGCCTGATTCTCAAGATTAGGCTCCTCATAAAGCAGTCCAAGAGCCAGAAAAAATGCATCTACATTAAGCAATGCAGGATCTCCTGGCGCCAGAGAGAAGGCCCAATCTTGAGGGTCGCCACGCAACAAGGAGATAACAATTTTAACTTGCTGAGCGGAATCACCAGAGGAACGAGGTCTCAGAGACAGAAATAACTTACAATTATTCTTAAAATTCATAAACCTAGATCTATCTCCAGAAAACAACTCAGGAATGGGTATCTTTGGTTCTGACATAGGGCTATGAATAACAAAATACTGAATACTTTGCACCCGTGCAGTAAGATGATCCACACTAGAAGTCAGAGTCTGAATATTCATGTCTGCAGCTGAGCTCAAAACCACCCAGAGTTTAAGGGAATGAAAGAAGCTAAACAGACTGCAGCAAAGGAAAAGCGGGAGGAAAAAAAGGTCTTCTTTTTATCCCACTTCTGCGATGCATTAAACACTTTTTGGCCTGCTATACTGTTATGATCCTTAGTGGTTGAGGATCACAAATTACTCCAGCTAAGTAACAAACATAGGACAAGCTCTAGGGAGGTGGTAAACTGAACTATCCGCAAAACTGAACCTATCCAAACACACTAGAGGTAGCCGGTGAACGTGCCTAAAAATCCTAGACGTCTCGAGCCAGCCTGAGGAACTAACTACCCCTAGAGAGAAAGAAAGACCTTTCTTGCCTCCAGAGAAATAATCCCCAAAGATATAGAAGCCCCCAACATGTAATAACGGTGAGGTAAGAGGAAGGCACATACACAGGGGTGAAAACAGATTCAGCAAATGAGGCCCACTAATACTAGATAGCATAAAATAGAAAAGGGGTCTGTGCGGTCAGTAAAAAACCCTTACAAAATATCCACACTGAAATTTCAAGAACCCCCGCACCAACTAACAGTGTGGGGGGAGAAACTCAGTCCCCTAGAGCAACCAGCAAGCGAGGAGATCACATTTTAGCAAGCTGGACAAGAAACATGATGAATGCTGATAATCAAAAAATGAACAAACAAAAACTTAGCTTGTCTTGAAGAGACTGGGAGCAAGGTAGTCACAAGGAATCTGAAGAGCACTGAATACATTGATAGCAGGCAAGGAACTGAGTATCCAGGTGAGCTAAATAGGAAACCAACCAAGGATAACGAACCAGCTGATGCAGCCAACCTGCAGAAAGACAACACTACACCGTACCGCTTGTGACCACTAGAGGGAGCCTAAAAATAGAGTTCACAACACCTATGAGGCAAGGGGGGTGAGCTTCAAAATGCCCTATTGGGCAAGGGGGGTGATCTGCATGATACCCTATGGGGCAAGGAGGGGTGAGCTGCATGATGCCCTATGGAGCAAGGGGGGTGAGCTGCATGATGCCCTATGGGGCAAGTGGGGTGATCTGCATGATGCCCTATGGGGCAAGGAGGGGTAAGCTGCATGATGCCCTATGGGGCAAGGGGGTGAGCTGCATGATGCCCTATGGGACATGGGGGGTGAGCTGCATGATGCTCTATGGGGCAAGGGGGTGATCTGCGTGATACCCTATAGGGCAAGGGGGGTGAGCTGCATGATGCCCTATGGGGCAAGGGGGGTGAGCTGCATGATGCCCTATGGGGCAAGGGTGGGTAATCTGCATGATGCCCTATGGGGCAAGGGGAGTGAGCTGCATGATGCCCTATCGGGCAAGGGGGGTGAGCTTTATGATGCCCCATGGGGCAAAGGGGGTGATCTGCATGATGCCCTATGGGGCAAGGGGGGTGAGCTGCATGATGCCCTATGGGTGGAGTGAGCTGCATGACACCCTATGGGGGAATGAGCTGCCTGATGCCCTATGGGGGAGTGAGCTACATGATGCTCTATGGGGGGAGTGAGCTGCCTGATACCCTCTAGGGAGGATGCGCTGCATGATACCCTATGGGGGAATGAGCTGCATGATGCCCTATGGGGGGAGTGAGCTGCCTGATACCCTATGGGGAGGGTGAGCTGCATTATACCCTATGAGGGGGAGCTGTATGATGCCCTATGAGGGTGAGCTTCATGATACCCTATGAGGGGGCTACATTATATTCCATGAAGGGGCTGCGACCAATCACAAGCCGCGACGTCATCTAAGGTCTTTCAAGCGCTCATTCTTAGGAACAGAAGCTGCCGGTTACATCGGTAAGGTCCAGGCTGCGTCAGAGAGGTGAGTATATCAATATTTTTTATTTTTATTCTTTATTTTACACATTAATATGGATCCCAGGGCCTGAAGGAGAGTTTCCTCTCCTTCAGACCCTGGGAACCATACAGGATACCTTACGATACTTGGTGTCCCATTGACTTGTATTCGTATCGGGTATCGGTATCGGCGATATCCGATATTTTTGGGGTATCGGCCGATACTATCCGATACCGATACTTTCAAGTATCGGACGGTATCGCTCAACACTATTGGGAATACTAATACATCACAGACTACACAAGGAGTCAACAGTGTGATCCAGCAGCAAAAAAGGCAAACACAGTTCTAGAATGTGTTAAGAGAAGCATAGCGTCTAGATCACATAAAGTCATTATCCCCCTCTACTCCTCCTTGGTCAGGCTTCATCTGGAATACTGTGTCTAGTTCTGGGAACAACATTTAAAAAAAAAAAAACGACATTTAAAAACTGGAGCAAGTCCAGAGAAGTAGCAGGATGGTGAGCAGAATGCAGATTATGTCTTCCTAGGAATGGTTAAAGTATCTTGGAATGTTTAGCTTGCAAAAAAGAAGGTTAAGAGGAGACTTCATAGCTGTCTGCAAATATCTGAAAAGTTGTCATAGCGTAGAGTGATCATCCTTATTCAAATTTGCACATGAAAACACAAGAAGCAATGGAATGAAACTGAAGGGGAGAAGATACAGATTCATAAAAACTTTTTGACAATGAAGGTGATCAATGAGTGGAACAGGCTGCCACGAGATTTTGTGAGTCCTCCTTTAATGGAAGTCTTAAAAAAAACACAGGCTGGACAGACATCTGACTGTGATGGTATAGTAAATCCTGCTCTGCATTGAGCAGGGGGTTGGACACCATGACTCTTGAGGTGCCTTCCAACTCTAATATTCTATGATTCTCATGTTAGTCTTGCTCTTTAATAAAGACACACAGGGAAACAGACAAGGGTAAAAGAAAAAAGCAATCACAACGCACTCAGACTGGTATATAAAGGGAGAGGAAGGATGAGGCAAACCAAAAGAGAAGATAAGAAAAAGGAAAACACCAGTCAAATTTTCAAACAGCAATCTCCGGAGAAAACTCCTAAATGGCTTCTCTTTCCATGGCACACAGCTCCATACCATTCCCAAGTTTAGCAAGCTATCACTGGCAACTACCAAAGCTAAGAGGTTAGTACTTAAACCAGAGGGGAGTGGAAAAAAACAGAACAGCTAAGATGACTCAGGACAGAAGGCTTTAGGAGACAAGCAGGAGAGTTCAACCCTTGCAACGAACAAGGGAAATCTGCACAGCTGCCTGGAAAGCAAAGTAGATTTAATCAATGCAGGAAGTGCAGCCGAGCCCTGTGATCTTCTGATGCCTGAAATTGAGGGAACCACAACCTGTCACAATACTCCAGGTCAGGAAGTATGTTTTGAACTTCTGCCATGTGCCTAGACAAAAATAAATCAAAAGTGGACCACCACTAGCTGTGGAATCGCCAACCTTCTAAGCTAGTACTGTGACACCCCAGGAGTCCGGTTGCCACAGTAGCATTGCCTCCCTCAGAGGGGTTGATGCCATGCCTAGAAGCAAGGAAGGATCCCGTTAGCAGGTAATACAATCAGCATACAACACCTTTCCTACTCCAGACCAGAAGGAGGAGCTCTAACCCAGTTGTCAGGGGAACTTCCCTATAAGTTCTGGTCTGGAGGAGGAGTTAGTCAGTTTTCAGTGGGAGAGCAGACAGTGAAGGAAGAGGAGGCAAGAAGTGAGGAGAATCTGGGGGATAGGAGCTGTGACTGAGCTCACCCCAGGACTGAGTGCTGAAGACTGGACACCAGAGTCCATATTTGTGTGGGAACTGCAGGCCCCACAACCAAATCCAGAAGACAGGAGATTGCACAGCAGCATAGAAGAGCCTGGAGTCACCACGAGGGAGTGAAACCTGGAACAGGCTCAAGCTGCCTGCCATGCGGGTAGTGTTTCACTTAGTGGACAGACTGAGAGAGGGACTTGAGGAGAACTAAAAGCACCAAGCACCCAGAGAACAGCGCAGTAGAAAGGCTTCCAATTTGCAATAAAAAATACCAAAAGATTCTGAAAGGCCACCAATGAAAACAAAGTCAAATGTAGGCCCTGCTACATATGTGCTTATTTTATACTCTACTAATGTTGCTAGTTCAATACTCATATTTGATGGTCTCCTCACAGATTTGATTTTTTTTTTTAATTGATATGAAAGTACTTCTTATCAACTTTAACAAAGGTCATTCGTCCCCCTATACTTCAAATATTCACAAGTCACCAGTTATTGGCATCCATGGACGCTAGTCAAGATCAAGTTAAATTGTCATTCCTTTAGTGGTGTGAAAAAATGACTAGTGTGGGTCCTGGAAATATTTTACATTGTATTGGTTCCAAATACTAAACAACGTTTTCTTCCCATGACTAACAGATTTGAAAAATTTTTGAAGGGCAGGAAAATTTCTTTAAAAGTTGAAAAAAATAAGGTAGTTCAATAGTAGAGAAAAATCGAGAAGTTGACCGCCAAAAGTATATAGAAAAATATGAAAGATATGCTTCTATCCACAAGATAAAAGCTTTTACAAAAGCAAATCTGAAACCTATGACTAGGACTTTCGAGAACCTACAAATCTTCTATGCTTTCTACCAATTTTTTTTTGTGAAAAGTAGAGAGGAGATGATCTTTTGAAATAAATCTCATTGCTGGAAAGCTTGTAATTGCTCGGAAAATGCATGTGAGGGAAAGGAGAAAGAGAACCCTGCTGACTATAAGAGCTAATACTGTACAGAATATATATATATATATATATATATATATATATATATATATATATTTATATATATATATATACGGTATTTATACAGAGTACACATCGCATTATACGGTATATACTTGAGTATAAGCAGACCCGAGTATAAGCTGAGGCACCTAATTTTGCATTGGAAAACTGGGTAAGCTTATTGACTCAAGTATAAGCCAGGTATGCATTGTCCCCTCATCCCTGTCCTGCTCTGTGTGGCTCCCCCCTCTCATCCCATCCTTGTATGCATGGCTGAGCTCCCCCTGTCCTTGTATGCACGGCTGGGATTTTCCCCGTCCTCCCCCATCCTTGTATGCATGGCTGGGCTCCCCTCATCCTTATATGCATGGCTGTGCTCCCCCCATCCTTGTATGCATGGCTGGGCTTCCCATGTCCTCCCCCATCCTTGCATGCGTGGCTGGGCTTCCCCTGTCCTCCTCACCCTCCTCGCACTGTCGCTGCAAGTCCCTGCATCTCCGTTGTCCTAGCGCTGCAGCTGTCCTGTGCTGAGCAGTCACGTGGTACCGCTAATTAAGGTAATGAATATGCATGCCACACCTATGGGAGTGGAGACGCATGCAAATTCATTACCTTAATGAGCGATACCACTTGACCGCTCAGAACAGAAATAACTGCTGAAACTGGACAACGGAGATGCAGGGACATCCAGTCAAGCCACGAGGAGGGTGAGTATGATGTCACTGCCGCCGGCTCCTGCTGCTGCTCCGCCACTCCCCTGCCGGCTTTCTGGACAATGACTCATGTATAAGTCGAGGGGGTGTTTTCAGCTCAAAAAAAATTGTGCTGAAAATCTCTGGTTATACACGAGTATATATGGTATATTCATTATATCTATCTATATATTTATATCTATATATTTATTTATATAAAGAAAGAGAGCACCCTGCTTACTATAAAGCTTAGATCTTACAGCAGAGAGGAAAGGAGATGACCCTGTTGACTAGTGTTGAGCGATACCTTCCGATATTCGAAAGTATCGGTATCGGATTGGATCGGCCGATACCGGCAAAATATCGGATCTCACCGATACCGATACCCGATACCAATACAAGTCAATGGGACACAAATATCGGAAGGTATCCAGGATGGTTCCCAGGGTCTGTAGGAGAGGAAACTCTCCTTCAGGCCCTGGGATCCATATTCATGTAAAAAATAAAGAATAAAAATAAAAAATATTGATATACTCACCCTCGGACGAGCCCTGGCTGTCACCGCTGCAAGCGTCTGCCTCCATTCCTAAGAATGCAGAGTGAAGGACCTTCGATGACGTCGCGGCTTGTGATTGGTCGTGTGACCGCTCATGTGATTACTCACGTGACCAATCACAAGCCGCGACGTCATCGCAGGTCCTACACTCACTGCATTCTTAGGAACGGAGGCTGCCGGTTACACCGCTAAGGTCCAGGGTCCGCCGGAGGGGTGAGTATATCCACATTTTTTATTTGTATTCTTTATTTTTTACATGAATATGGATCCCAGGGCCTGAAGGAGAGTCTCCTCTCCTCCAGACCCTGGGAACCATACACTGGGAACTTCCGATTCCGATTTCTGATTTCACAAAAATATCGGAACTCGGTATCGGAATTCTGATACAGCAAATATCGGCCGATACCCGATACTTGCGGTATCGGAATGCTCAACAGTACTGTTGACCATACGAGCTTACACACAGCAGGCGAGCGGACCCCACATAACATAATAGCTTACACTCTATGTGATAGAGAGGGAGAGGTCCCTGTTAACCATTAGAGCATACACTCCACAGGAGAGAACACCACTGACTATAAGAGCTAAGAGTCTACAAGAGAGAGAAATAGCGTTGCTTAACTTAAGAGATTACATTTTACAGTAGAGAGAGAGAGAGAGGATCCCGCTGACCATAAAAGCTGACACTCTGCAAGCGAGAGAGAGAGACTTACCCAATTACTCTGGAGATGGAAAATGACTCTTCCATAGAAACTGCGCTCCATTAAGATACTCTCATTTGTGATGGTCCAGTTACTGATAAGGCATGATAATCCATAAGATGTCATAGCTACAGGGCTTAACCCCTTACTGCCATCGGACGGAATAGTACGTCCGATGGCAGTACCCCCCACTTTGATGTGGGCTCCGACGGTCAACCCGCATCTAAGCCGGGATATGTCAGCTGTTTTGAATAGCTGACATGTGCCTGCAATTGGCGCTAGTGGAATCGCGAATCACCCATGCTTATCAACTAATTAAATGCCGCTGTCAAACTCTGAGCATCGCCTCTATGTAGCAGAGCCAATCAAGTTCTGGCAGCTTCTAGCCTCCCACGGAGGCTATTGAAGCACGGCAAAAGTAAAAAAAAGTTTTCAAAAATATGAAACAAAATAAAAAAAAAATATAAAACTTCAAATCACCCCCCTTTCACCCCCCAATCAAAATAAAACAACAAAAAAAATCAAACATACACATATTTGGTATCACCGGGTTCATAATCGCCTGATCTATCAATAAAAAAAAGGATTAACCTGATTGTTAAACGGTGTAGCAATAAAAAATGTCAAAATGCCAGAATTACATTTTTTGGGTCAACAGAACATATCTGCACCAAAATGGTATCATTAAAAATGTCAGCTCGGCACGCAAAAAATAAGCACTCACCCCAACCCCAGATCACAAAAAATGGAGATGCTACGGGTGCGTAATTTATTTTTAAGCAAAGTATGGAATTTTTTTCACCACTTAGATAAAAAAGAACCTAGACATGTTAGCACTTTTTTTGCAATTTCACCGCACTTGGAATTTTTTTCCCGTTTTCTAGTACACGACATGGTAAAACCAATAGTGTCGTTCAAAAGTACAACTCGTCTCGCAAAAAATAAGCCCTCACATGGCCTTATTGATGGAAAAATAAAAAAGATATGGCTCTGGGAAAGAGGGAAGCGAAAAACGAAAACGCAAACCGAAAAAAGCTCTGAGGGGTGGGGTGAAGGGGTTAATGAAGAGACCTGTGCAGCTACAAAAAAAATGTTTGGTGCTGGGCAGATGTTTTTCTTGTAAACCAACAAACAAATTTTAAAGCAAATTCATGCAAAACCATGAATTTCAGGAAGTGCTACTCGAACTCGATCCTCCATGGATTGATCCGCTCAACTCTAGTTAAACCCTACTGAACATTGGTATAAACCAGTGAAGTAAAAACTGCTATGTTATAACTAGTGTTGAGCATTCCGATACTGCAAGTATCGGGTATCGGCCGATACTTGCGGGTATCGGAATTCCGATACCGAGATCCGATACTTTTGTGGTATCGGGTATCGGTATCGAAACAACATTAATGTGTAAAATAAAGAATTAAAATAAAAAATATTGCTATACTCACCTCTCCGACGCAGCCTGGACCTCACCGAGGGAACCGGCAGCGTTCTTTGCTTAAAATGCGCGCATTTACTTCCTTCCGTGACGTCACGGCTTCTGATTGGTCGCGTGCCGCCCATGTGGCCGCGACGCGACCAATCACAGCAAGCCGTGACGTAATTTTCAGGTCCTCAATGCCTAATTCTAGGCATTCAGGATTTTAAAATTACGTTCCGGGTTGTGATTGGTCGCGTCGCGGTCACATGGGCGACGCGACCAATCACAAGCCGTGACGTCACGGGAGGCAGGAGACGCGCGCATTTTTAAAATTACGTCACGGCTTGTGATTGGTTGCGTGCCACCCATGTGACCGCGACGCGACCAATCACAGCAAGCCGTGACGTAATTTCAGGTCCTGATGCCTATTTCTGCATTCAGGACCTGAAATTACGTCACGGCTTGCTGTGATTGGTCGCGTCGCGGTCACATGGGCGGCACGCAACCAATCACAAGCCGTGACGTAATTTTAAAAATGCGCGCGTCTCCTGCCTCCCGTGACGTCACGGCTTGTGATTGGTTGCGTCGCCCATGTGACCGCGACGCGACCAATCACAAGCCGGAACGTAATTTTAAAATCATGAATGCCTAGAATTAGGCATCCAGGACCTGAAAATTACGTCACGGCTTGCTGTGATTGGTCGCGTCGCGGCCACATGGGCGGCACGCGACCAATCACAAGCCGTGACGTCACGGAAGGAAGTAAAAGCGCGCATTTTAAGCAAACAACGCTGCCGGTTCCCTCGGTGAGGTCCAGGCTGCGTCGGAGAGGTGAGTATAGCAATATTTTTTTATTTTAATTCTTTATTTTACACATTAATATGGATCCCAGGGCCTGAAGGAGAGTTTCCTCTCCTTCAGACCCTGGGAACCATCAGGATACCGTCCGATACTTGAGTCCCATTGACTTGTATTGGTATCGGGTATCGGTATCGGATTAGATCCGATACTTTGCCGGTATCGGCCGATACTTTCCGATACTGATACTTTCAAGTATCGGACGGTATCGCTCAACACTAGTCACGGCTTGTGATTGGTTGCGTGCCGCCCATGTGACCGCGACGCGACCAATCACAGCAAGCCGTGACGTAATTTCAGGTCCTGAATGCCTAATTCTGCATTCAGGACCTGAAATTACGTCACGGCTTGCTGTGATTGGTCGCGTCGCGGTCACATGGGCGGCACGCAACCAATCACAAGCCGTGACGTAATTTTAAAATGCGTGCGTTTCCTGCCTCCCGTGACGTCACGGCTTGTGATTGGTCGCGTCGCCCATGTGACCGCGACGCGACCAATCACAACCCGGAACGTAATTTTAAAATCCTGAATGCCTAGAATTAGGCATTGAGGACCTGAAAATTACGTCACGGCTTGCTGTGATTGGTCGCGTCGCGGCCACATGGGCGGCACGCGACCAATCAGAAGCCGTGATGTCACGGCAGGAAGTAAACGCGTGCATTTTAAGCAAAGAACGCTGCCGGTTCCCTCGGTGAGGTCCAGGCTGCGTCGGAGAGGTGAGTATAGCAATATTTTTTATTTTAATTCTTTATTTTACACATTGATATGGATCCCAGGGCCTGAAGGAGAGTTTCCTCTCCTTCAGACCCTGGGAACCATCAGGGACACCGTCCAATACTTGAGTCCCATTGACTTGTATTGGTATCGGGTATCGGTATCGGATTAGATCCGATACTTTGCCGGTATCGGCCGATACTTTCCGATACCGATACTTTCAAGTATCGGACGGTATCGCTCAACACTAGTTATAACAAATAATTACATTCTTAATTTAGTATAAAAACCTTTTAGAAGTGTTGTAATTTGTTCTTCAATTTGTTTTATTTTTCCATATCCCCCTTCTGTTTTTCCATCCCTTATGTTATTTGTGTTATTTCAATCTGTCTCTGGCAGTTTTCCATTCATACAATATTTGACAGATGACATCACTTGGCCCCTCTCCATTTTTCCAATTTTCATAGCTGTTTTTCATCAAAACTTTAGAGTTTGTCAAATTCAGGGAATTTTCAGTGCTGTTTCCTTTCCAGTAAAGTTGAAATAAGCCCAAAAATAATTACAATTGGTTAAGTGAACTATCCCTTTATTGAGATTTTTGGGGGGCCTAACTCAACCCCATGTCTGCAAATGTAGTAAATGTTGTGGTAGATCAGCTCACTTGGCTGCTCATAGAGGTGGACACAGGAACTCTGTTTCTTTAAATTTTCCACTGGTTTATTTAGTTACAGCATAAACCAGGGCAAGGTTTGCAGCATAAACATGGCCTTTCTGGCCTAATGGGAAAAAAAAACAAAGCAAATAGTACTGTCCCTGTTGCTGCGAGGGTCCACCCATTCGGGAAACAAACATAGGAAAAAAAAGGTCCAACTTTCCTGTATCTTCACACCCAACACTGGAGTTTACATCTCCAGGCACACCCAGCACCAAATGACTTAAAAGGCTATAATTTGTTAGGCTATTCTAATAAGCTAATTTACCTCCTAAAACACACCCTAGGGTAGAGATATGGTGAAAAGCCTCCCATGGCTAATTAACCCCTCTCAGCATTTAGTATGCTTGAGCTGGACCATTTTCCTGGGTACATATTACTGAAGCTAATAGCGTCAGTGATACATATCTCCCCTCCAGTACTTTGCCAGTGACTTTATCACAAAACTCAAAGCTGGGAGTTTTGGCACCATCAATTACCAGACAGGGAGTTTTCAACAGGGAATCTGCATAACCATACAGTTTCCCAGGCCTGTGCTCCATGTGAAAGTTGAAGTCCTGGATAGAGATGAGCGAACTTGTTCGGAAAAGGTTTGGCAATCTCAAATATGACACGAACATTGCACATTCAGATTCTTGTTTAGATTCCTGAGCATTTATCCTTATAAACATCAAAATTCTGCCAAAGGTTGGGAAATCATCGAGTTTCCACTAATGTTTTTGTTATTACTTTGGCTAGGACAGTAGTTCTGTATGATGAGTGGGAGGTCAGAGTAGCAACGAACTGTATTTTTTTAAAAACAATTTTTTAACTTAATGTGTGGAGAATTTGGCAGCCAATCAGGGTGCAAAAACCATCCACAACATCCAGAAACAAGGATATCTGTCATTGGCTGCCAAAGTCACATGTTCATCTCCATATAAAAAGCAGACATGTTGTTTTTCCGCTATTTTGTCAGTGTACCAGAGCAGAAAAGCTGCTTCTGCTGCAAGTAGTTAGATAGTTCAGATAGATAGGATCCTGGGCAAGGGTGTTACATCTCGCTGACTGGGCACTGGGCGATTCTGGTGGCTGTGGGAGCAGGCTGACAAGGGGCTGCTCCACAAGTCTTGGCGTCCCCAAGGTTTGCGGGATAAACCTCTGTATCTAACACTTTCTCCACTGCCTCTGCCTTCTGTAGGTCCTCCACCTGTGCCCTCAATCTGTCCCTTAATCAGACCCATGTTCCAGCAGTGCAGAGAGAATTCCCCCACGACTGTACTGCGCAGCCAGGGCTCATTGCAACTAGGCAGTGTTTAAATTAATATGCATTGGAGATCGCAGTCACACAGCTCAAGAGTTGTGGATAGCTACCTAGGCTCAGTTTTGAGCACTGGCTGTCTCCACTTATTTCGGAGCCTTTTGCTTAGCTTTGGCCAACACCGTATGGACATGGTGTAAATCACACGTGCAGAGTGGACACAGATGAAAGATCTCTGCACCTGTCTGAACAGTTTCAAAATGACTATTAAGATAGTTAGAGCTAACGATGCCATCATCAGCATCACCATTCCGGTCATTTACATGCTGGAGCACACTTTGAATAGTCTGCGGGAGGAGGTTGTAGTCCTAGAAGGAAAGGTGGAAGCAGATGAGGAGGCCGAAGAGCTAATAATATCTCTAACTTCTGGACTGTCATTGTACAGGCGAGTGCAATGGGAGGGTGGATTAGTGATCGAAGGGGGATTATGGTACCAGCAAACCAGCAAGCTGTAGTGTTATCTCACCACAAACACACCAAGAACTTGAACTTCATAGAAGTGCCCGAAAAATGAGTGCCTTCTTGCTGCACTATCTGCAACATGATGCCTGTATTCCTTGGGTTAAAAATTGTGCTGACTACTGGGTTGTAACTGTTAGATCCATGGTACAAAAGTAAATTTTGCCAGATGCTTCTCCCCCTGGAAAGCTACCTGCGCATGCTGGAGTATCGAAACACACTTGTAGCATGTGTGCATGGCAGTTCCAACTTCCAACCCGGGGAATGTGAATCATCATTGCAAAAACATTAGCAGCCGCAGTGTAAGTGGCAGAAGCAATTTCTGTGTGTCGTTTCACACATATTTTTAGACCAGCCCGTGCACCAGCAGAAAAGGGTACAAGTCTAATACGTTGTAAATGACTGTAGAGGATGGTGCAGGAATATCAATATTAATGCCTATGGTGGGGTTTGAACCCTTTTGCATTTTGGTCTTCAAAAATGGAAGAGTGGCCTGAGCTCACTTGTTACACCTTCGAGGTTTTTTCATGCCCGGCAGCCAATGTTCTCTTGGAATGTGTCTTCAGCACTGCTGTTGGTATCCTGACAGATAAGTGCATCCGGCTGTCCCCTGAAAGTGTAGACCACCTAACTTTCATCAAGATGAACAAGTCATTGATCTCCAATGACTTTCATCCCAATCGCAGACTGAGAAGACTAGGTGATGATGTTGTTTTCAGTGTGCTGTGACACCTTTGTGGTGTCTTCTGTGCTTGCTGTTGCTACTCCTGCTGATGTTACAGACATTTTTTAAAATGTGGAGACTCCAAGTTAGATCTCCATTTGGTGGGTTGCCTGTAGTGGAAGGAGTGTCAGAGCCCCATTACACTATTTCTACTCTGTGGAAATTGATACCACTTTAGTGGTGTGTGGCAATAATTTTTTTAAATGTTTGAACTCCAAGTTGGGTCTCCATCTCATGCGTTGCCTGTAGTGGAAGGAGTGTTAAAGCACCATTATACAACCCCTGGCAAAAATTATGGAATCACCGACCTTGGAGGATGTTCATTCAGTTGTTTAATTTTGTAGAAAGAAAGCAGATCACAGACATGGCACAAAACTAAAGTAATTTCAAATGGCAACTTTCTGGCTATAAGAAACACTAAAAGAAAACAAGAACAAAAAATGTGGTAGTCAGTAATGAATACTTTTTTAACCAAGCATAGGGGAAAAATTATGGAATCACTCAATTCTGAGGAAAAAATTATGGAATCACCCTGTAAATTTTCATACCCAAAAATAACACCTGCATCAAATTAGATCTGCTCATTAGTCTGCATCTAAAAAGGAGTGATCACACCTTGGAGAGCTGTTGCACCAAGTGGACTGACATGAATCATGGCTCCAACACGAGAGATGCCAATTGAAACAAAGGAGTGGATTATCAAACTCTTAAAAGAGGGTAAATCATCATGCAATGTTGCAAAAGATGATGGTTGTTCACAGTCAGTTGTGTCTAAAATCTGGACCAAATACAAACAGCATGGGAAGGTTGTTAAAGGCAAACATACTGGTAGACCAAGGAAGACATCAAAGTTTCAAGACCAGAAATTTAAAGCAATATGTCTCCAAAACAGGAAATGCACAACAAAACAAATGAGGAACGAATGGGTGGAAACTGTAGTCAACGTCTGTGACCGAACTGTAAGAAACCGCCTAAAAGAAATGGGATTTACATACAGAAAAGCTAAGCAAAAGCAATCATTAACACCTAAACAGAAAAAAACAAGGTTACAATGGGCTAAGGAAAAGCAATCGTGGACTGTGAATGACTGGATGAAAGTCATATTCAGTGATGAATCACGAATCTGCAATGGGCAAGGTGATGATGCTGGAACTTTTGTTTGGTGCCGTTCCAATGAGATTTATAAAGATGACTGCCTGAAGAGAACATGAAAATCTTCACAGTCATTGATGATATGGGTCTGCATGTCAGGTAAAGGCACTGGGGATATGGCTGTCATTACATCTTCAATAAATGCACAAGTTTATGTTGATATTTTGGACACTTTTCTTATCCCATCAACTGAAAGGATGTTTGAGGATGATTAAATCATTTTTCAAGATGATAATGTATACTGCCATAGAGCAAAAACTGTGAAAACATTCCTTGAAAAAAGACACATAGGGTCAATGTCATGGCCTGCACATAGTCTGGATCTCAATCCAATTGAAAATCTTTGGTGGAAGTTGAAGAAAATGGCCCATGACAAGGCTCCAACCTGCAAAGCTGATCTGGCAACAGCAATCAGAGAAAGTTGGAGCCAGATTGATGAAGAGTCCTGTTTGACACTCATTAAGTCCATGCCTCAGAGACGGCAAGCTTTTATAAAAAGCCAGAGGTGGTGCAACAAAATACTAGCAATGTTTTGGAGCTTTTTTGTTTGTTTGTTTTTCATTATTCCATATTTTTTTCCTCAGAGTTAGGTGATTCCATATTTTTTTTCCTATGCTTGGTTAAAAAAAGTAACCATTACTGACTACCATTTTTTTTGTTCTTGATTTCTTTTAGTGTTTCTTAAAGCCAGAAAGTTGGCATTTGAAATCACTTTAGTTTTGTGCCATGTCTGTGATCTGCTTTTTTTCTACAAAAGTAAACAACTGAATGAACATCCTCCAAGGCCAGTGATTCCATAATTTTTGCGAGGGGTTGTACTATTTATACTCTGGGGAAATGTATGCCATTTTAGTGGTGTGTGGCAATAATTTTTTTAAATATTTGGACTCCAAGTTGGATCACCTTCATGTTTGTTGCCTGTAGCAGTAGGGTTCCCAGACAAGCAGGCCTGCAATCACTTTCAGTCAACTACCTGTGTTACTATCCTTAAATGTTTCTAACAATAGTAGTCTATGCATCTGATACTTATGCCACCTGAGTGTGGCTGAGCAGAAAAGCAGTTAAAGTTGTTGCAAGAAGTATCAGGGCTCCCAGTACAGCAGGATTACACTGGTCCCCTCACTCACCTCATATTTAAACATACATTCAAACCTCTAAAGGCTGGACCAGACCCTGATACCTCATGCATGGAACATGGCTGACTTCTGCTGTGCCATTATCAAATTTCTACTGTAGGTCAATTGATGCCACTTTTTTTCTGCCCCTAATTTTTGGAAATGTTTGGACTCCAAGTAGGGTCTTCTTCATGTGTATTGCCTGAATTTGGCAGGACTTTTAGAGCACCATGCCTACACCTATCACTCATCCACCTGTTACTGATCAATGTTTAAGCTAGAAATGCTGGCCCAAGCCCTGTCCCAGACCCTGTCCCATGCATCCATGTCGCACAATTAATCTATTTGTACTCTAGGTCAACTGATGCCACTTTTCCTGGTGTCAGCCCCTAATTTGCACTGTTTTAGCAGCTTTGTGCCCTCCCCCTGAAGGTGTTTTCTTTGTTTTTGGTGTTGCCTCCCATTGAATTCAATGGGGTTCGGATACGTTTGGCAAACTCTTTGGTGAACATCGAGATGTTCGCAAATCCGAAAATGAACTAAACCTAGAAAGGTTTTCTCATCTCTAGTCCTGAAGCCATAGGAACCATCTTGTAACATTCTTCCCCATTCTTTTCATCATCCATCTCAAAGGCGCATGATCTGACACGAGCCTGAACTTCCGGCCTAACAAGTAGTGCCTCAGGATATCAATTGCCCATTTGATGGCCAATCATTTTTTTTCAGCAATGCCATTTCCTACTTAAATACAGCACTGGATGTTCCTCCCCGTTTACTTCTGGGGACAACGCAGCTCCCAACCTGACCTCTGAGGCATCTGTCTGGACCACAAATTACATACTGAAATCAGGTGTGATCAAGACCTACTGCTTACGCAGGGAGAGCTTCAACTCTTGGAAAGCCACCTCTGCTTCAGGAGACCATTTTGCCATCAACATCTTCGTGCCCTTCTGAAGGTCAGTCAGGGGTGTGGCTATCATGGTGAAATTCTGGATAAACCACTGATAGTATCCCACAAATCCTAGAAACACTTGAACCTATTTCGTGGAGACCAGTGCCAGTACCCTTTTGTTAGGTCCAGGGTAGTGATATATCTGACTGACCCTAGCCTCTCAATGAGTTCATTGATGCTAGGCATCAAATATGTAGTCATTACAGAAACTTAACTCTCCATTAGGCTTTGTCAAAAGGGCAATGGGGCTGGGCCAGCCATTCTTGGACTCCTCGATGACGCCCGGGCTCAACATTATGCTCACCTCCTACTAAATGACCTTGTGGTGGGCTACGGGGAATCTATATGACTTTTGGTTCACCCATACTTGTGGCTCCGTCAGGATTTTATGTTTGACCAACTATGTACTTCCTGGCAATTCTGTAAACAGTTCTTGATTTTGCTGAAGCAGTTCTCGGCACTGTTGTTTAATGATTGGTGACAGTGACTCTGCCACTGTGACAGCCTCACCCTTGACTTTTGGATTGGCCCCCAGGCACATAGCTTCTATCGGTTCCCTGTCTTGCCATGGGTTAAACAGGTTGATGTGGTAGATCTGATATGGTTTTCCTCTCCCTGGTTGGTGGACCTTGTATTTGACATCACTGATCTACTCAACTTCCTCATATGGCTCCTGCATCTTGGTAAGCAATGTATTTTTGACAGTGGGGATAAACACCAACACCAGATCTCCAGGGCTAAATTGTCTCAGCCTCACCGACCGATAGTAGACACTTGACTGGGTTTCTTGTGCTTGAAGGATACTCTCATTCACAATCGGCATGACCCTCATAATTCTGTCCTGCATCTGAGAGAGATGCTCCATGATGCTTTGGTGCTGTGTAACCTCTGCTTCCCAGGTCTCCTTTGGAAGACCCAGAAGTCCCCAAGCGTACTGTCCTTAGAGCAACTTGAATGATGAGAACCCTGTTGAGGCCTGTGGAGCTTCCATTATAGAGAATAGCACTTATAGGAGTAGGCAATCCCAGTCTCAGCCATCCTTTTCGAGAACCTTCCTAAGCATGGTCTTTAAGGTCTTATTGAACCTCTTCACCAGACTGTCCGTTTGCAGATGGTACAACGATGTCCTGAGATATTTAATCTGGAGAGCCTTACATAACTATCTCATTACTTTGGACATAAATGTTGTTCCTTGATCCTTCAGGATCTCCTTTGGCAGGCCAGTCCAGGAGAAAATATGGACTAGCTCTCTGACTATTCTCTTGACAGAGGAATTTCAAGTGGTACCACCTCCGGGTACCATGTTGCATATTCTATGACCACCAGGATATATTGGTGACCTCTTACAGACTTAACTAAGGGCCCAATAAGGTTCATGGCAACCCAATCAAATGGGACTTTTATAATGGGTAACGGCTCTAGGGAACTTCAGAAGTGGGAGACAGAAGCAGTTAGTTGACAGGTAAAACAGGACCAGCAATAATTTACAACCTCTCGGAGACACTCAGGACAGTAGATCTTTTGCATGACCTGCTCCCAGGTTTTGTACACTCTCAGATGCACACCCAAGACATTAGAATGAGTCAGGTCTAGTACGTTATGCCTAAAGCGTCCCGGTACTAAAAGCTACTCTGATACTTCCCCTCTCAGTTTAGTGACCCGATACATTAAATCCTCATTTACTTTAAAATATAGAAACCTGGTGTCAGCTCCCGACTATTGGGAAACCCATTTACCACAGTAACATTATTTAAGGACCTTTTTAACATAAGGTCCTCAATTTGAGCAGTCCCAAAATTCCCCTCAAAACCCCCCAACTCAGGAATCTTGGCCTCATGGATCACTGCCTCATATTCGTCGCCAGCAAGGACACACAAGGGGAATTCATGTGCCTCTTACTGTGATTGGGATTCTTGAGGCTTACACCTGCTCTTGTCTGAATGACTTGGCATCTTTGCCTTTTATCATAAGACCCAGAACAAGTTAATGTCCCCCCTATTATCACTGGGTGTAGCAGGACTTTAACTACTCCAACCTGCACTAGTTTTCAGGGGAACAACTGGTGGAGGAGTGTGGCCCTTACCAGGGTCACCAAACTCCTTGAGTCCAAGTGTCCAGACACCAGTGCCCCATTTATTGTTATAGGACACTTGTGGCCTCTCACTGGGCTGATTGATAATCCACACTGCAAGCTGGATAAGCATAATAGGAACAGCGCCTCCTTCTCTGCAGTCATCTGTTCGGTGGACATTGGACAACAGATGGATATATGTCCAGGACCGTGACATTTACAACAAATTAATTAATTTCCAGTGGCCTTTGGCAATTCCTCAGCGACTCCTTGGGACCCCAGATGTCCTCCAGTTATGGCTCGATTATCCTTCTTTTGAGATTCAAGCTCCTTCTGGGTACCTCAGTTGTTGTGAATTTGGATTCTGGGCTCCCCCGGTGGCTACTGGTGGAATTGAACTTGTGACATCATCTTCCCTGTTCACCTGTTCTGATTAGATCTGGGTGTCGCTATATAACCTGGCTTCTCTGTTAGATGCTTGCCGGTCAACAATGTTATCAGAAGCCTCTCTGTGCTTGTTCCTGCTCCCAGACATCTACTAGATAAGTTGGACATTCGTCCATGTTTTGTTTTTGTATTTTGGTTCCAGTTCACAGCTGCAGTTTCGTTACTGTGTCTGGAAAGCTCTTGTTGATCAGGAATTGCCACTCTGGTATTATGAGTTAATGCCAGAGTCCTAAAGTAATTTCTGGATGTGTTTTGTTAGGGTTTTCTACTGACCATGAAAGTATGCTTTCTGTCTTCTGCTATCTAGAAAGCGGACCTCAAATTTGCTAAAACTATTTTCCTGCTGCGTTTGTTGTTTCTTCTCATATCACCGCCAATATATGTGGGGGGCTTCTGTCTCCTTTTGGGCATTTCTCTAGAGGTGAGTCAGGTCTTATATTTCCCTCTGCTAGCATTATTTAGTTCTCCGGCCGGCGCTGGGCATATAGGGATAAAAAGTAGGACATGCTACCTGGCTACTTCTAGATGATGCGGTAGGTTTAGTTCATGGTCAGTACAGTTACATCTTCCAAGAGCTTGTTCCTATAGAGGCTTATGCTAGTTCTCTGGCCATGGAGATCATGACAGTTTGACCGGCCCACTAAAGGGTTAAAATCCTTGGCTGAGAAAGGAGAGAAATAAGAAGTCTGCTGAGAGTTTTTTTTTTTTTTTCCTCTGTGCTCTTAATTGGATCACTTGCCAGTCTGTCTATGCTGCAGTCTTTCTTTTTTTTCTCTCTCCTTATAATCTTTGAATGGCTTTGTGTTCACCTGTTAATAATGGATCTTCAGAGTGTAACTGCAGGTTTGAATAATCTCACCACGAAAGTACAAAATTTGCAAGATTTTATTATTCATGCTCCGGTATCTGAGCCGAGAATTCCTTTGCCGGAATTCTTCTCAGGGAATAGATCTAGCTTTCAGAATTTTAGAAATAATTGTAAGCTATTTTTGTCCCTGAAATCTCGTTCTGCTGGAGACTCTGCACAGCAGGTTGGGATTGTGATTTCCTTGCTCCGCGGCGACCCTCAAGACTGGGCTTTTGCATTGGCACCAGGGGATCCTGCGTTGCGCAATGTGGATGCGTTTTTTTTGGCCTTGGGCTTGCTGTATGAGGAACCTCATTTGGAACTTCAGGCAGAAAAAACTTTGATGTCCCTATCGCAGGGGCAAGATGAAGCTGAAATTTACTGCCAAAGATTCCGTAAATGGTCTGTGCTTACTCAGTGGAATGAGTGTGCCTTGGCGGCTACTTTCAGAGAGGGTCTCTCTGATGCCATTAAGGATGTTATGGTGGGGTTCCCTGTGCCTGCGGGTCTGAATGAGTCCATGACAATGGCCATTCAGATCGATAGGCGTCTGCGGGAGCGCAAACCTGTGCACCATCTGGCGGTGTCCACTGAGAAGACGCCAGAAAGCATGCAGTGTGATAGAATTCTGTCCAGAAGCGAGCGGCAGAATTTTAGACGGAAAAATGGGTTGTGTTTCTATTGTGGGGATTCTACTCATGTTATATCAGCGTGCTCTAAGCGTACTAAAAAGCTTGATAAATCCGTTTCCATTGGCACTTTACAGTCTAAATTTATTTTGTCTGTGACCCTGATTTGCTCTTTGTCATCTATTACTACTGACGCCTATATCGACTCTGGCGCCGCTTTGAGTCTTATGGATTGGTCCTTTGCCAATCGTTGTGGGTATGATTTAGAGCCTTTGGAAACTCTTATTCCTCTGAAGGGGATTGACTCCACCCCATTGGCTAATAATAAACCACAATACTGGACACAAGTGACTATGTGTATTAATCCGGATCACCAGGAGACTATTCGTTTTCTAGTGCTGTATAATCTACATGAGGATTTGGTGCTGGGATTGCCATGGCTGCAGTCTCACAACCCAGTCCTTGACTGGAGAGCTATGTCTGTGTTGAGCTGGGGATGTAAGGGGACTCATGGGGACGTACCTTTGGTGTCCATTTCATCATCTATTCCCTCTGAAATCCCTGAGTTCCTGTCTGATTATCGTGACGTCTTTGAAGAACCCAAGCTGGGTTCACTACCTCCGCACCGTGAGTGCGATTGTGCTATAGATTTAATTCCGGGTAGTAAATACCCAAAGGGTCGTTTATTTAATCTGTCTGTGCCTGAACATACTGCTATGCGAGAATATATAAAGGAGTCCTTGGAAAAGGGACATATTCGTCCATCGTCATCTCCCTTAGGAGCCGGTTTTTTCTTTGTGTCAAAAAAAGACGGCTCTTTGAGACCATGTATTGATTATCGGCTTTTGAATAAAATCACGGTTAAATATCAATACCCATTGCCGTTGCTGACTGATTTGTTTGCTCGCATAAAGGGGGCCAAGTGGTTCTCTAAGATTGATCTCCGTGGGGCGTATAATTTGATGCGGATCAGGCAGGGGGATGAGTGGAAAACCGCATTTAATACGCCCGAGGGCCACTTTGAGTATTTGGTGATGCCTTTTGGTCTTTCTAATGCCCCTTCAGTCTTCCAGTCCTTTATGCATGATATTTTCCGCGATTTTTTGGATAAATTTATGATAGTGTATCTGGATGATATTCTGATTTTTTCGGATGACTGGGACTCTCATGTCCGGCAAGTTAAGAGGGTTTTTCAGGTTTTGCGGTCTAATTCTCTGTGTGTCAAGGGTTCTAAGTGCGTTTTTGGGGTTCAGAGAATTTCCTTTTTGGGATATATTTTTTCTCCCTCTTCCATTGAGATGGATCCTGTCAAGGTTCAAGCTATTTGTGATTGGACGCAGCCCTCTTCTCTTAAAAGTCTTCAGAAATTTTTGGGCTTTGCCAACTTTTATCGTCGATTTATTTCTGGTTTTTCGGATGTCGTTAAGCCATTGACCGATTTGACTAGACAGGGTGCTGATGTTGCTAATTGGTCCCCTGATGCTGTGGAGGCCTTTCAGGAGCTTAAGCGCCGTTTTTCTTCTGCCCCTGTGTTGCGTCAGCCTGATGTGACTCTTCCTTTTCAGGTTGAGGTCGACGCTTCTGAGATCGGAGCTGGGGCAGTGTTGTCGCAGAAAAGTTCTGACTGCGCCGTGATGAGGCCTTGTGCCTTCTTTTCCCGTAAATTTTCGCCCGCTGAGCGGAATTATGATGTTGGGAATCGGGAGCTTTTGGCCATGAAGTGGGCGTTTGAGGAGTGGCGCCATTGGCTCGAGGGGGCCAGACATCAGGTGGTGGTATTGACTGACCACAAAAATTTGATTTATCTTGAGACCGCCAGGCGCCTGAATCCTAGACAGGCGCGCTGGTCATTATTTTTTTCTCGGTTTAATTTTGTGGTATCGTACCTATCAGGTTCTAAGAATGTTAAGGCGGATGCCCTTTCTAGGAGTTTTGAGCCTGATTCACCTGGCAACTCTGACCCCACAGGTATTCTTAAGGAGGGAGTTATCTTGTCAGCTGTTTCTCCAGACCTGCGGCGGGCCTTGCAGGAGTTTCAGGCGGATAGACCGGATCGTTGTCCGCCTGATAGGCTGTTTGTTCCTGATGATTGGACCAGTAAAGTCATCTCTGAGGTGCATTCTTCTGCGTTGGCAGGTCATCCTGGAATTTTTGGTACCAGGGATTTGGTGGCAAGATCCTTCTGGTGGCCTTCCCTGTCACGAGATGTGCGAGGCTTTGTGCAGTCTTGTGACGTTTGTGCTCGGGCCAAGCCTTGTTGTTCTCGGGCTAGTGGATTATTGTTGCCCTTGCCTATTCCTAAGAGGCCTTGGACACACATCTCGATGGATTTTATTTCAGATCTGCCTGTTTCTCAGAAGATGTCTGTCATCTGGGTGGTGTGTGACCGTTTTTCTAAGATGGTTCATTTGGTTCCCCTGCCCAAGTTGCCTTCTTCTTCCGAGTTGGTGCCCCTGTTTTTTCAAAATGTTGTTCGTTTGCATGGTATTCCTGAGAATATCGTTTCTGACAGAGGAACCCAATTTGTGTCTAGATTTTGGCGGGCATTTTGTGCTAGGATGGGCATAGATTTGTCTTTTTCGTCTGCTTTTCACCCTCAGACTAATGGCCAGACCGAGCGGACTAATCAGACCCTGGAGACATATCTGAGGTGTTTTGTGTCTGCTGACCAGGATGATTGGGTTGCTTTTTTGCCATTGGCGGAGTTCGCCCTCAATAATCGGGCCAGCTCTGCCACCTTGGTTTCCCCGTTTTTCTGTAATTCGGGGTTCCATCCTCGATTTTCCTCCGGTCAGATGGAATCCTCGGATTGTCCTGGAGTGGATGCGGTGGTGGAGAGATTGCATCATATCTGGGGGCAGGTGATGGACAATTTAAAGTTGTCCCAGGAGAAGACTCAGCTTTTTGCCAACCGTCACCGTCGTGTTGGTCCTCGGCTTTGTGTTGGAGATTTGGTGTGGTTGTCTTCTCGTTTTGTCCCTATGAGGGTCTCATCTCCTAAGTTTAAGCCTCGGTTCATCGGTCCGTATAAAATATTGGAGATTCTTAACCCTGTTTCCTTCCGTTTGGACCTCCCTGCATCCTTTTCTATTCATAACGTTTTTCATCGGTCGTTATTGCGCAGGTATGAGGCACCGGTTGTGCCTTCCGTTGAGCCTCCTGCTCCGGTGTTGGTTGAGGGTGAGTTGGAGTACGTTGTGGAAAAAATCCTAGACTCCCGTGTTTCCAGACGGAGACTCCAGTATCTGGTCAAGTGGAAGGGATACGGCCAGGAGGATAATTCTTGGGTCACTGCATCTGATGTTCATGCCTCTGATCTGGTTCGTGCCTTTCATAGGGCCCATCCTGATCGCCCTGGTGGTTCTGGTGAGGGTTCGGTGCCCCCTCCTTGAGGGGGGGGTACTGTTGTGAATTTGGATTCTGGGCTCCCCCGGTGGCTACTGGTGGAATTGAACTTGTGACATCATCTTCCCTGTTCACCTGTTCTGATTAGATCTGGGTGTCGCTATATAACCTGGCTTCTCTGTTAGATGCTTGCCGGTCAACAATGTTATCAGAAGCCTCTCTGTGCTTGTTCCTGCTCCCAGACATCTACTAGATAAGTTGGACATTCGTCCATGTTTTGTTTTTGTATTTTGGTTCCAGTTCACAGCTGCAGTTTCGTTACTGTGTCTGGAAAGCTCTTGTTGATCAGGAATTGCCACTCTGGTATTATGAGTTAATGCCAGAGTCCTAAAGTAATTTCTGGATGTGTTTTGTTAGGGTTTTCTACTGACCATGAAAGTATGCTTTCTGTCTTCTGCTATCTAGAAAGCGGACCTCAAATTTGCTAAAACTATTTTCCTGCTGCGTTTGTTGTTTCTTCTCATATCACCGCCAATATATGTGGGGGGCTTCTGTCTCCTTTTGGGCATTTCTCTAGAGGTGAGTCAGGTCTTATATTTCCCTCTGCTAGCATTATTTAGTTCTCCGGCCGGCGCTGGGCATATAGGGATAAAAAGTAGGACATGCTACCTGGCTACTTCTAGATGATGCGGTAGGTTTAGTTCATGGTCAGTACAGTTACATCTTCCAAGAGCTTGTTCCTATAGAGGCTTATGCTAGTTCTCTGGCCATGGAGATCATGACACTCAGTACAGTGATACAACACCGCTTGGTTTCCCTAAGTACCTCTCGACCGCCTGGTATCTTTCCACTATGCTAACCAGGTTATCCACATTCCAGGGGTCTCCCTGGGCAACCCAGGTTTACATTGGCCTAGGAAGGAAGAGGATAAATCTGTCCATGACAATATGCTTGACCATCTGGGCCAGGGTGGAGGACTGAGGCAGTAACCACTTCAGTACCAGATGTAGTAGGTTGAACATTTGGGAGTGATGGGGTTTGTCATTGCAGTACGCACAGTGGTGCATCCTTTTGGCACTAACAGGCATAGCCACTAGTGATCATGCCAATATTGTAGGCTGAGTTCTGATTTGCGTTCAGAGGCTTTGCGGAGGACCGCATACATCCTCCGTTAAGCCCCGCCTACTTCCGCATACTTCTGCATGCGTCCTGCATACCTATCTTTAACATTGGGTACGCAGGACATGCGGGTGTATGTGGATGCATTTTTTTACGCGCCTGCCAACTGCACGGGAATGCAACAAGTTGTGTTTTGTGCGGACCGCGGGTACGTCAAATGATGCATTCGCATACATCCTCATACATCTGCATGTCCTGCGTACCCAATGTTAAAGATAGGTATACAGGACTCATTCAGAAGTATGCAGAAGTAGGCGGGACTTAACGGAGGACATGCACAGACCTCCACAAAGCCCCTGAACGCAAATCTGAACCCATCCAGAATGTCTGCTGCAGACATTCCCTGCCAAGACTTCCATCCGTCGTTGCTGCTGTTGGATCTGCTGAGTCAGGATTTTAGCTGTCTCCTGTTGGGCTTGCTGCTGCTGCTGGAGCTGCGACTTAGGATCAGGCGGTTGATCAGCTCCTCCATTTTGTCTCACCTCTGTTCCATCCCTATAACCACCTTCACCCAGGACATGCATTTTATCCACAGCTGTCACACAGGCTAACTACCCAAATGAGAGCAGTCAGTGGTCATGCATGCACACAAAACTCCTCGCCGGAGGTTCCAGCATTCTAGGGGCTTATTTCAGCCAGGTCCCTGAATACATACAAGCATGAGGATGAATGACCTCTGGGAGATCAACACCGCAGAGACACCATCACGTGTTTCTCAACGCAGTGATCCAGAACACTGCCCCCATCCCTTATGGGAAATATGCAAATGCATGTAGAAAAGCCGTGGAGACACCATAACGTGTTTCTCAATGCAAGCAATGAATAGCCAGGTCTTTCACCGGGAAGGAACAACCACGGGAAGAGCAGTATCCAATAAAGGAAAACCACCTATGCCAAAACATGGTATCCATCCACAGACAGCTGTTTCGGGGTATTTGCCCCTCATCAGTGTGGAGTAGGAAACTGGCTATTAGGAGCAGTGCCTAGTGAAAAGGCTATAAACATGAGGATGAATGACCTTGGGGAGATCAAAACATCCAACACCGCGGTGACACCATCACGTGTTTCTCAAAGCAGTGATCCAGAACACTGCCCCCATCCCATATGGGAAATATGCAATAGGTGGTTTTCCTTTATTGGATGCTGCCCTTCACGTGGTTGTTCCTTCCCAGTGAAAGACCTGGCTATTCATCGCTTGCTTTGCGAAACACGTGAAGGTGTCTCCGCGGCTTTTCTACATGCATTTGCATATTTCCCATAAGGGATGGGGGCAGTGTTCTGGATCACTGCGTTGAGAAACATGTGATGGTGTCTCTGCGGTGTTGGATGTTTTGATCTCCCCGAGGTCATTCATCCTCATATCTATAGCCTTTTCACTAGGCACTGCTCCTAATAGCCAGTTTCCTACTCCACACTGATGAGGGGCAAATATCCGGAAACAGCTGTCTGTGGATGGATACCATGTTTTGGCATAGGTGGTTTTCCTTTATTGGATGCTGCCCTTCCCGTGGTTGTTCCTTCCCAGTGAAAGACCTGGCTATTCATTACTTGCGTTGAGAAACACGTGATGGTGTCTCCGCGGCTTTTCTACATGCACCTGAATACATACAAACACAATCTCCTCGCCGGAGGTGCCAGCATTCTAGGGGCTTATTTCAGCCGGGTCCCTGAACACAAACTCACATGACCACACTGGCGCAAAGCACATAACTTAGAAAGATACTAGCGCATGGCCGTGCGGCCATGCGAGCCTTAAATAGTTGCAGCACGTACAGGACCTTCCTAGAAGGACCAATGAGAGGCTGCTACAGAGCCTGCGCACCTACAGGACCTTCCTAGAAGGACCAATAGATTTGACTGCAGTATCTGAACATGTGACCCTCGATCTCCACTGAAAGATCTTACTCTGGGCATGCTCAGAACGAGAAAAGCAGGACTTAGTCCTAGAAGCGTCTGCTCGCCGCTGCCCAACACTGGCTTCAATGGCAGAAGCAGGAAAAGCAGCTGTAACTCTTTGTACAGAGTCAGCCTGAGCGAAACGCTGGGACTGATGTCTCTGCTGAGCAGGCTCCACTGCAGCAGGAGAAGAATGGGAGACCACAGCAGAGATGTCCCGAGATTCCCCCTGTGCAGAGGCGGGAACTCGACCCCTAACATTACCCCCCTCCTAGGGCCCCCCCCCTTGGACCTCGCTACGCTCGAAGGCAGCAATGAGCTGCGGAGCCCAAATGTGCTCAGCAGGCTCCCAGGACCTGTCCTCAGGGCCATAACCCTTCCAGTCCACCAAATAAATTTTTTTGCCACGTACCACCTTGCACCTCAAAATAGCGTTCACCTTGTAATCATCCGTAGATGAACCCGATGTCCCAGCAGATGACTCGGAAAACCGGGACATGTATATGGGTTTCAAGAGGGACACATGAAAGGTATCGGTGATACCCAGGCGTGGCGGAAGGGCTAAACGATAGACCACAGGGTTAACCTGCTCGAGGACCTTAAAAGGACCCAAGTAGCGAGGTGCAAACTTAGTGAACTCAACTAGCAGCCTGATGTTATGGGCGGAGAGCCACACCCAGACGCCAGGAGCAAAGGTCGGAGCGGGGCGCCGATGTGCATCGGCTGAGGACCTCATTCTCTCCTTGGAAGCCCAATTGGCATCCTGAGTGCGGTCCCAAATATCCCGTGCCTCCACAGCCCAGTCTGCCACCCTGGAGTCGGCGGAAGACACGGGCATAGGCACAGGTACCCGCGGATGCTGACCATAGTTGAGGAAGAATGGGGTTTGTCCAGTGGAGTCGGCTACGGCATTGTTCAGTGCAAACTCGGCCCACGATAGCAAGGATGCCCAGTCATCCTGCCTGACTGAGACAAAATGTCGCAAATATGTGACCAAGGTCTGGTTGGCCCTCTCTACCAACCCATTCGTCTCGGGATGATATGCGGAGGAGAGATTTAACTCAATGCTGAGAAGACGACAAAGCTCTCTCCAGAACCAAGACACAAACTGGGGACCCCGGTCACTGACAATTTTGTCTGGCATACCGTGTAGGCGGAAGATATGTTTTATGAACAATGCTGCCAAGGCCCGTGCAGACGTTAACCGTGGTAGCGGCACCAAATGCACCATTTTCGAGAAATGATTGGTGATGACCCAAATGATGGTACAGCCGCGAGACTTGGGCAAACCCACTACAAAGTCCATCCCGACCATCTACCAGGGCCTGTCTGCCACCGGCAAGGGATAGAGTAACCCAGCTGGCCGTTGTCGAGGAGACTTATTTTTGGCGTAGGAGACACACGCCTGAATATAATCTCTGACATCTTGGACCATATGTGGCCACCAGTACATCCTCACCAGCAGCTCAGATGTCCTCTTTGCCCCAAAGTGTCCACCCACCCTGGACGAATGAGCCCAAGAGAGAACCTCTGGTCGCAAATTAATGGGCACAAAAGTCTTGCCCGGAGGCACAGACTCTAGCGAAACCGGAGGTACGGTTCTCAGGCTCTCTGAAGGGACAATAAGCCGAGGCTCTCCTTCCTCCTCCTCAGATGACACAACAGATAATGGAGGGTGAAGTGGAACCGGGAGAAGAACAAGGACCATCTGGCCTGGTGAGAATTTAGCCGCTGAGCTGTTTGCAAATATAACAAGTTTTTGTGGTCCATGAAGACTTGAAAGGGAAAACGAGCCCCCTCCAAGAGATGTCTCCACTCCGAGAAAGCCATCTTCATCGCCAGCAACTCCCTGTCCCCGATGGAATAATTCCTCTCCGCTGGTGTGAAGGTCTTGGAGAAAAAGAAGCAAGGATGCTTCCGACCTTGAGCATCCTTTTGGAAGAGGACTGCTCCTGCACCAATGGAAGAGGCATCCACCTCCATTATGAAGGGCTTATCAACATCGGGACGATGTAGGATGGGAGCGCTAGCAAAATGAGACTTAATAGAAGAAAAGGCCCTGGAGACCTCTTCAGACCACAATTTGGGATTTGCTCCCTTCTTGGTGAGGGCTACCAAGGGAGCTACTAAAGTTGAGAAGTGAGGAATGAACTGGCGATGATAATTAATGAACCCCATAAAGCGCTGCACTGCTTTAAGAGAATGGGGTTCTTGCCAATCCATCACAGCCTGTAGTTTGGCAGGATCCATAGCCAATCCCTGGGCTGAGATGATATAGCCCAGGAAAGGTAAAGACTCCAGCTCAAACATACACTTCTCCAACTTTGCATAAAGAGAATTTGCCCGTAAGAGGTCGAAGACTCTGCCAACATCTCTCCGGTGGGAGTCAATATCTGGAGAGAAGATGAGAATATCATCCAGATAGACTATGACCGAGGTGGAGAGCATATCACAGAACATATCGTTAACAAAGTCTTGGAAAACGGCTGGGGCATTACAGAGCCTGAAGGGTATCACCAGATACTCATAGTGCCCATCTCTGGTGTTAAACGCCATCTTCCATTTGTCCCCCTCACAGATGCGAGTCAGGTTATAAGCACCCCGCAGATCTAATTTGGTAAATACCCTTGCTCCCCGAAGCCTATCAAAAAGCTCAGAAATCAGGGGCAGCGGGTACTTATTCTTAACGGTGATGGCGTTAAGACCCCTGTAATCTATGCAAGGACGTAACTCTCCATTCTTCTTCTGCACAAAGAAGAACCCCGCCCCTGGTGGTGACACTGACTTCCTAATGAACCCTCTTGCCAAATTCTCCTGGATGTATTGGGACATAGCCTCCGTTTCCGGGAGAGAGAGGGGATAGACACGTCCCCGAGGAGGTTCTGCTCCAGGCAAGAGATCTATAGGACAGTCATAGGGACGGTGAGGCGGAAGGGTCTCTGCAGCCTTTTTGGAGAAGACGTCTGCATTGGACCAATAGCATTTGGGAAGAGAAGAGAGATCTGCGGGTATCTCAGTGGTGGAAACCTGAATGCACTCTTTCACACATCTGCCCTTACAAGCTTTACTCCAACCCAATATCCTCCCAGAGGTCCACTCAATATGTGGGGAGTGGAAACGGAGCCAGGGTATCCCCAACAGAATCTCATCCATTCCCTCGGGAAGGACAAGAAGGGAAATAATCTCCTGGTGGGATGAGGACATGGCTAACGTGAAAGGGACAGTCTGATGTGTGATTTGTAATGGAAGTGTTGACCCATTCACCACTCTAACAGTTACTGGTTTGGCAAGCATTACCAGAGGTATTGTGTGGCGCAAAGCAAAAGCAGAGGACATGAAATTTCCCTCTGCTCCTGAATCCACACAAAGCTCAACTGTATGAGTGGATGAGCCTAAGAGGATTGTCCCTTTAAAGGACAACTTGGAGGAAAATGCCGCTGAGTCTAGTGAACCCCCTCCTATGGTCACTAGACGCGATCATTTCCCGACCGCCGTGGACATTGATTACCGTAATGTCCCAGTTGTTGGCAATTTTTACATACCACCGGTACTCGAGCGGTCTGAGACCTAGGTCCCGCTCGAGAAACCTCCATGGCCTCATGGGAGTCGGACGCCAGAACAGGAGATTCTAGAGGCTTGGCAAAGGTGGGAGCCAGCCGAAACCTCTGCCTACACTGGGTCCGCTCCAACCTCCGCTCGTTAAAACGGAGATCGATGCGGGTAGAAATGGAAATGAGCTCCTCCAGTGTAGTGGGAATCTCCCTGGTGGCCAAGGCGTCCTTTACATGATCTGCCAGTCCTTTCCAGAACACCGGAATAAGGACTTTATCTGGCCCTTCTAGCTCAGAGGCTAGAGTGCGGAATTGGAAGGCAAACTGGCTGACCATGGACAAACCCTGAGTAATTGCCAACAATTGGAGCGGGGTATCGTGGGTGACACGTGGTCCCAAAAAGACCTGCCTCAGAGCATCCAAGAAGAGAGGAGCACTCTGTACCACATGATCATCACGCTCCCAAAGCGGCGTTGCCCACTCCAATGCCCTGCCCGACAAAATAGATATAATGAATCCCACTTTCGCCCATTCCGTAGGAAAACGTGCAGCCAGGAGCTCGAGGTGTATGGAGCACTGGCTCACGAATCCCCGAAATAGCTTACTATCACCAGCAAACTTGTCTGGAAGAGGGAGACGGGATATAGTCGGAGCAGGGGTGGCAGCGGACAAACTGGCTGCAGCTACACTTGCAGCCTGAACAGCGACAGCAGTGACGTCCACAGCTGAGGTTGTACGCTCTAGAGCCACCAACCTACTCTCCAGCTGCTGGATGTACCGCTGTAGACACTGATTGCTCGCCATTTACTAGCAAGACCCTGGCGCTAGTATACTGTTAGGGGCTAGCGGAACGCACTGAGTAAATATAAATGTTTTATTGAAATAGATGTGTTCGCAGCCCGGGGTCCACCGTGCAGGAGAACCTGCTGCTAGCAAACGGCGGCACTATATGGCGGTATGAACTAGCTCTGTTAGTTTCATAGAGTAGCCGTGAAAGCAAAGCTCTGTGCCCTGTTAGACTTCACAGAGGCACAGGCTAACTACCCAAATGAGAGCAGTCAGTGGTCATGCATGCACACAAAACTCCTCGCCGGAGGTGCCAGCATACTAGTGGCTTAGTTCAGCCGGGTCCCTGAACACAAACTCACATGACCACACTGGAGCAAAGCATATAACTTAGAAAGATACTAGCGCATGGCCGTGCGGCCATGCGAGCCTTAAATAGTTGCAGCACGTACAGGACCTTCCTAGAAGGACCAATGAGAGGCTGCTACAGAGCCTGCGCACCTACAGGACCTTCTTAGAAGGACCAATAGATTTGACTGCAGTATCTGAACATGTGACCCTCGATCTCCACTGAGAGATCTTACTCTGGGCATGCTCAGAACGAGAAAAGCAGGACTTAGTCCTAGAAGCGTCTGCTCGCCGCTGCCCAACACTGGCTTCAATGGCAGAAGCAGGAAAAGCAGCAGTAACTCTTTGTACAGAGTCAGCCTGAGTGAGATGCTGGGACTGACGTCTCTGCGGCATGAGAAGAATGGGAGACCGCAGCAGAGATGGCCTGAGATTCCCCCTGTGCAGAGGCAAGAACGCGACCCCTAACATTCTGTCTTTTTAAATTTTCCACTGGTTTATTTAGGTACAGCATAAACCAGGTCAGGATTTGTAACATAAACATGGCCTTCCTAGCCTAACGGGAAAGCAAAAGAAAACAAATGGCACAGTTCATGTTGCTGCGGGGATCCACCCGCTCAGGAAACAAAACACAGGGAAAAAAAGTCCAACTTTCCTTTATCTTCACACCCAGCTCTGGAGTTCACATCTCCAGGCACACCCAACACCAAATGACTCAGGAGGATTTGCTTCCTAAACCACATCCAGGTCTACCAGCCACTCTACAACTGTTCACTAAATCTAGCACTTAGCATGGCCGACTAACCCCTTTCAGCATTTAGTGTGCTGGAGCATTGATTTAGATTAATAACACTGACACTAGTAACCTCAGTGTTGCATATCTCCCCTCCAATAGCTTGCCAGTGACTTTGTCACAATGTCTGGAAATTCCCAAGAAGGTAGACAAAATAACTGTGAACTTACTTATTTTGTTTTTTTTTCCCCTCATTTTATTTTGCTTTTTCGAATTTCATTTTTTATCTTGCTAGTCTCTAGAAATTTATTTTTATACATTTGGTTTTTGAATTGCTTTTTTTCGTGGGTAAAACAGTACTGTAGGGCAGTGTATGAAAGATTGTTGTGATGTATGAGTAATACTGGTGGTGGACATATTTTAAGCATATACAATAAAGAATAAAATCAAAACATGTCAAATACATTTTCTGACTAATAGAACATGCTGGTATATTCTTGGCTTAGGTGTCAGCTTGCTGTACACTACTCTTTGTGCTTCTATGTATGCCTTTACTCTTAGAGACCAACAATTGTTTTTTGCTACAGCATTTTGGAAATGTCCATTTGTTAAGCTATAAAAAAAAAATACATTTAATTATGTTTGCTTTTATATCGCCAACATACTCCACAGTGTTTTACAGACATCATCATTGCATTCCCTATGGGGCTCATTTCATATCTGTATGTCTTTGGAATGGGGGAGGAAAGCTGTACAAACATGGGGAGACCATACAAACTCCCTGCAGAGGTTGTCCTTGGTGGAATCTTTTGTTAATGTGATTCACAGACATTAATGCTACTCAATGCAACAATTGATGCCAATTTTGATACATTCTCTGCTATCAAGGATCTTTGCAAGGTCCTTAATGTTCAAAAAATACTTTCATGATGAGAATATACATAATTTATTCCCAACAGACACGGAGCACGGGGCATTACAAATTCTAAATGAGCTCACCCAGGAACATTCAGTACCCGAAGAAGGTAAGATTCCTCCTAGCATAGCACCACATTCTAAAAAATTTCCCCCTTTTTCCCCCTGTCCTAACATTGGCATTTTTGTTAAAATTGTCCTTGAGGAATTGAAAAAGATACCTCAGTAAATCAATAACGATAATTGAATTTCGAAGAACACAAAAGTCTGAACAAATTAAAAAAATTAACTGATGTCATAATCAATCCCGCAGGCAAGGGGAGTAATCTCAGGATATGGCCAACAGCAATGTATGAAGCGGAGGCATTCAAAGAATTAAAAAATAAGGTTTGCTACCAAAAACTCACCTATAACCCGTTGTTATCTTTTACTTCCAAACTTAGTGACATCTTGGACAAAGCCAATACCAATGGTATAATCTCAAGGGAATTATGGCAGGCACTAACAATTAAAGAACAATGTATATCTACATTCTACCTTTTACCAAAGGTACATAAAAATCTTGAGTGTCCCCTGGCAGACCGATTGTCTCAGGCAATTCTAATTTTCTGGAGAATGTAGGCAAACTTATTGATTCCAAACATCAACCTTTGGCTGAATGCCTTCCTTCTTTTACCTGTGACACTGGCGATTTTCTAAGAAAGATTGATGGCCTTCATCTTGATGAGAGCACACTAGTCACATGTGACGTTGAATATTTGTATACCAGCATAAAACACTCTGATGGTATACAGGCAACTAAACGCTTTCATACTATGTCAAACAACTTCCCTGCCATCATTGACTTTATCACAGAGGTTCTTGAATTTAATTTAACACATACCTACAGCTCCAGGGTACAGCAAAGGGCGCATAATATGCACCTGCTTACACAAATCTGTTTTTGGGGCTGTGGGAGAGATACCTCCTCCTCTTGGACAATCATCAATTGATGTGCCACGTATTCTTTTGGACACAGTACATTGATGATATCTTCTTCATTTGACAGGGCTCCACCAAAACTTTGGATGCATTTATGTCTCATCTTAATGATAATAATTTAACCATATATTTGACGTACCATCATAATATTAACCACGTTGAATTCCTGGATGTGACTATAAAACGTGACTTTAACAATATTCTTCAAACGGACATTTTTTAGGAAGCAGACATCAACTAACGCACTCCTTCATGCGTCCTCTTTTCACCTGGCGCCTTTAATTTGATACATCCCAGTGGGTCAATTTTTAAGACTCAGGCGCCATTGTTTTACTGATGCATATTTTGAGATACAAGCCAAGGAACTAAAAACAAGATTTTTCAGTCATGGCTATAGTCATCGTAGCGTAAAGAGAGCTTACAATAGAGCGAAACATTCATCCAGGAATGATCTTTTGTACTCATCTCACAAGCCACCTGTGACATCACAAGTTCGGTTCATTACCAACTATCATGCTGAGAGCCAAATGATGAGGAATTCTCTACAAAAAGCATGGCCGATTCTCGTAGCAGAATTCGGGTACTCAATCATTCTGTAGAAATCCTATTACTTGCTGGTGCAGGTTTCCTTCAACTGGATATTGGCTCCACAGTTCTTATCCCTCTGGTGTTTGCCTTGATCAAGGTGCTATGCTGCATGGACAATTATGTATCCCGTCATTATTATTACTAATTTGATATTTGTACATATATCATTGTCTTTTTAACAAAATTTTTATGCTTTTGTATGCTCTTTGATTATTTGCATATATCTTATTATTTGTATTTTATCACATTTTGTTTTTAATATATATCTATTACACTAACAGTATTGTCACATACTGCATCACTTAGTATTTATCTATATTTCAGTATTGTCCTATATGTTATAAGTTATTTTTGTTTCCATGCACTTTCATTTGTCACAACATACATTTCTCGCATACATATTCATTACCCATTTCTTCTGTATGTTCACACTGCTGCACTTGTTTTCCTTATTCTCATATACATTGAGCCATGCCACCAGCTACACCAGGGACCTTTTGCTTGGTCTTGTTTTGCTTACCTGTCAGGACCTTTAGACCACATGGTCTGTTTCTAACAATGGCAGGGGTCGGGTGGAACACGTGCCAGTATTGTGTTCCAGGGATCTCCGCCCACCGTGCTCGTGTTCCTTAGGTGCCACGTCAGCTGACAGTGGCTGCGATGTTCACATGGGTCGGTGGTGTGGCATCTTTTGGCAACCTCCAATGTGGGCATGCATCCCTCAACACTCCCATTGGCCGCTCCACTTTCTTATACTTCACTCCCTTTGGATGCCACCCCCTGACAAAGGCAGACGCCAAAACGCGCATTGGGGTGGGTGCATCCAAGGGACTATCAATATGTGCATAAAGTAATAATCTGAGGCTTTTTCACTTACAGCAGTATATCTATGCCCTACTATGTTACTTGATTCCTAAGTAGCTGTGTTCACTCTGCCTCTTTTGACAAACCGTTGCACATGCACTTCATCTTTTCGCGTTATACCTCTACACCTGCACATAATCACTTCTTCTGATGATTGCAATTTTACCCACCACACACAGCGGTATATATATGGCACTTGAATCATTACCCTAATCCAGTGTATATATATATATATACTGTATTTTCTACTCATGCTTAACAATTATGTAACTTATTTGTGTTTATCTGGTATTTGTCTCCCCACCTCACCTTCTGTTGTATACTATAATAAATATTTTCATATATTAAAATCATTGGACTATCTTTCGGTTTTTCTTCGTCTCTCTGTTCAATTTTTCGATGTGTCCAAAGTATAGTCCATTGGTAGACATATGGCGGTGATGGTATACTATTTCATGTGGCATTCTTTTATAACCATATATTTTTTATGTGTTCCTTGCCTGTGAGTCATTTTAAGTATCAACAAAACAATTGTACAGATGGGCCTTCCCTCTGGCACATCCCAAGTTGTACACTAAAGATGATCAACTTTTACTAAAAAAGTAATTTTGATTTACTCTGTTGCCCCAGTTCAATTAGACTAGTGTTTCATACTCCAGTCTTAATGATGGGCATACAGAAATAAGATGAGACTTATTCATTAGTACTGAATTAGTCAAATCTTGTCACTGATCTACACCTCCATATGCTTCTCCAGAAATGTTACTCAAATCATTGGCTTATTTAGTTTGTGGCTTATAGTACACCGCAATGTTTAAAGAATTTGTCTGGCAATCATTGCCACACCCTGTACCTCTCCAACGCCTCCCCATATCTGTCCATTTTGTCAGTTCTGTCTAAAACTGGATTGCAAAAACAAAACGTTCCCCTATCTATGTACTATGTGAAAAATGTACAGCATTGGAGGAGTAAAATACATGGTATTCTTGTGTAAAAACACCTTAATTAATCTGAGTAGATTTTATATATATATATATATATATATATATATATATATATATATATATCTAATATATAAAGCTGAATGTGTGTGTGTGTGTATGTATGTATGTATGTATGTATGTCCGGGATTGGCATCTGAACCGTAGCAGCTACAGCCACAAAATTTTGCACAGTCACACGTCTGGACCCCGAGAGCGTCATAGGCTATGTTGTGAGGTGAAATTTTAACCCCGCGCTTTCCAATTCACCAAACAATTTTGCCCCTATCTACATAATGGGGAAAAAGTGAAAGGAAAAGTGTTGGAGGCGTCGCAGCTACAGGCACAAAATTTTGCACAGTCACACGTCTGGACCCTGAGAGCGTCAAAGCTATATTGTGAGGTGAAATTTTAACCCCGCGCTTTCCAAGTCACCAAACAATTTTGCCCCTATCTACATAATGGGGAAAAAATGAAAGGAAAAGTGTTGGAGGCAAATTAACAGCTGCCAGATGTGAACAAGGGGGACTTAAAGAATGACAGCGATGGCACCAAAGAGTATATACTGTACAGTTGCTAAGGTGGGGCCCCAACATGGGATAATCACACCACCACGGGGATATGAACACACACACAAAATGCGCCACACACTACCACGTGCTCGAACACATATACCACCCTCAGTGCACATTTCACCACACATACACCAACCTCGCCACATAAAAGTAGAAACACAAAAGTCGCCGCTCAAAACTCGCCACGCGCAAAACTCTCCACATGCAAAACTCGCCACACGTGCAAAACTCGCCACACGCAAAACTTGCACACGCAGAAAAATTGCCACACGCAGAAAAATTGCCACATGCACAAAAGTTGCAACACATGCAAAAGTTGCCTCACACAAAACTTGCACATACTCAAAAGGCACCACACATAAAACTCGCCACGCGCAAAACTCGCCATGCGCAAAACTTGCTGCACACAACTTGCTACACTAACCTGTCACATGCAACTCGACACACAAAAAGTTGCTACACGCATGTCGCCACACAAAACTCATCTCACAAAAGTCCCTACATGCATGTCGCCACACGCAACTCAACACACACAACTTGACACACGAAACTCGCCCTAAAACACACACAAGTCTGGTATCCTTCAAAAATAAAAATCTGATTAATAAGCAGACAAACTACAAGAGCAACAAATGTACCATATAGGAATCCGGCAGCTGTCAGTCACATGACCAGTCTATTATGTGTATGTGTGAGCTAATATATACTGCCAGGGGGTGGGCTTACTGTTGGCTGGGGATTTATCAGGCTGCCATTTTAGCTTACAAATACTGAGGTAAAAATACTGACCAAATAACGTGTGAACGAGGGCTAATACAGGAGGAGATGGCATACAGCTATATACTATATACAGGAGATGACACACAGGTATATACTATTTACAGGGGAGATGACACACAGGTATATACTATATACAGGAGGAGATGACACACAGATATATACTATATACAGGAGAGATGACACACAGGTATATACTATATAGAGGAGGAGATGACATACAGGTACATACTACATACAGGAGGAGATGACATACAGGTATATACTATATACAGGAGGAGATGACACACAGGTATATACTATATACAGGAGCAGATTACCTACAGGTATATAGTATATACAGGAGGAGATGACACAGGTATATGCTATGTATAGGAGGAGATGACATACAGGTATATACTATATACAGGAGATGACACACAGATATATACTATATATAGGTGAGATGACACACAGGTATATACTATATACAGGAGATTACATACAGGTATATCTAATATATAAAGCTGAATGTGTGTATGTATGTATGTGTGTATGTCCGGGATTGGCATCTGTACCGTCGCAGCTACAGCCACAAAATTTTGCACAGTCACACGTCTGGACCCCGAGAGCGTCATAGGCTATGTTGTGAGGTGAAATTTTAACCCCGCGCGTTCCAATTCACCAAACAATTTTGCTCCTATCTACATAATGGGGAAAAAGTGAAGGGAAAAGTGTTGGAGGAAAATTGACAGCTGCCAGATGTGAACAATGAGGACTTAAAGAATGAGAGCGATGGCGACAAAGAGTATATACCGTACAGTTGCTAAGGTGGGGCCCCGACATGGGATACTCACCACACACGGGGATATGAACACAAACACAAAATGCGCCACACACTACCACGTGCTTGAACACATATACCACCCTCAGCACACATTTCACCACACACACACACCAACCTCGCCACATAAAAGTCGAAACACAAAAGTCACCACTCAAAACTCGCTACATGCAAAACTCGCCATATGCAAAACTAGGCTCACGCAAAACTCGCCACACGTGCAAAACTCACCTCATGGAAAACTCACCTCATGCAAAACTTGCACACACAGAAAAATTGCCACATGTACAAAAGTTGCACCACATGCAAAAGTTGCCTCACACAAAACTTGCACATACTCAAAATGCACCACACATAAAACTCGCCACGCGCAAAACTCGCCATGCACAAATCTTGCTGCACACAACTTGCTACACTAACCTGTCACATGCAACTCAACACACAAAATGTTGCTACACGCATGTCGCCACACAAAACTCATCTCACAAAAGTCGCTACATGCATGTCGCCACACGCAACTCAACACACACAACTTGACACATAAAACTCGCCCTAAAACACACACAAGTCTGGTATTGTCCTTCAAAAATAAAAATCTGATTAATAAGCAAACTACAAGAGCAACAAATGTACCATATAGGAAATACGGCAGCTGTCAGTCACATGACCTGTCTATTATGTGTATGTGTGAGCTAATATATACTGCCAGGGGGGAGGGCTTCCTGTTGGCTGGGGATTTATCAGGCTGCCAATAGCAACCAATCACAGCTCAGCTTCTATTTTGCTACAGTTAATTAACCTGAGCTCTGATTGGTTAATATAGGCAACAAAGACATTCTCAGTATAACAAAGCTAATATATGTTGTGAAATGCTTCTATTTGCTTAGTTTTTGCCTTTTAATAATTACATTTCTATCTATTTGTTTTGTGGTTTTTGTGTGCAGAATAAATTTTTGTTAACACATTCTATTTTGCTAACAGCAGTCATTAACCCGGGCGAAGCCGGGTAGTACAGCTAGTATATATATATATATATATACAGTGGGGCAAAAAAGTATTTAGTCAGTCAGCAATAGTGCAAGTTCCACCACTTAAAAAGATGAGAGGCGTCTGTAATTTACATCATAGGTAGACCTCAACTATGGGAGACAAACTGAGAAAAAAAAATCCAGAAAATCACATTGTCTGTTTTTTTATCATTTTATTTGCATATTATGGTGGAAAATAAGTATTTGGTCAGAAACAAACAATCAAGATTTCTGGCTCTCACAGACCTGTAACTTCTTCTTTAAGAGTCTCCTCTTTCCTCCACTCATTACCTGTAGTAATGGCACCTGTTTAAACTTGTTATCAGTATAAAAAGACACCTGTGCACACCCTCAAACAGTCTGACTCCAAACTCCACTATGGTGAAGACCAAAGAGCTGTCAAAGGACACCAGAAACAAAATTGTAGCCCTGCACCAGGCTGGGAAGACTGAATCTGCAATAGCCAACCAGCTTGGAGTGAAGAAATCAACAGTGGGAGCAATAATTAGAAAATGGAAGACATTCAAGACCACTGATAATCTCCCTCGATCTGGGGCTCCACGCAAAATCCCACCCCGTGGGGTCAGAATGATCACAAGAACGGTGAGCAAAAAATCCAGAACCATGTGGGGGGACCTAGTGAATGAACTGCAGAGAGCTGGGACCAATGTAACAAGGCCTACCATAAGTAACACACTACGCCACCATGGACTCAGATCCTGCAATGCCAGACGTGTCCCACTGCTTAAGCCAGTACATGTCCGGGCCCGTCTGAAGTTTGCTAGAGTATTTGGATGATCCAGAGGAGTTTTGGGAGAATGTCCTATGGTCTGATGAAACCAAACTGGAACTGTTTGGTAGAAACACAACTTGTCGTGTTTGGAGGAAAAAGAATACTGAGTTGCATCCATCAAACACCATACCTACTGTAAAGCATGGTGGTGGAAACATCATGCTTTGGGGCTGTTTCTCTGCAAAGGGGCCAGCACAACTGATCCGGGTACATGAAAGAATGAATGGGGCCATATATCGTGAGATTTTGAGTGCAAACCTCCTTCCATCAGCAAGGGCATTGAAGATGAAACGTGGCTGGGTCTTTCAACATGACAATGATCCAAAGCACACCGCCAGGGCAACGAAGGAGTGGCTTCGTAAGAAGCATTTCAAGGTCCTGGAGTGGCCTAGCCAGTCTCCAGATCTCAACCCTATAGAAAACCTTTGGAGGGAGTTGAAAGTCCGTGTTGCCAAGCGAAAAGCCAAAAACATCACTGCTCTAGAGGAGATCTGCATGGAGGAATGGGCCAACATACCAACAACAGTGTGTGGCAACCTTGTGAAGACTTACAGAAAACGTTTGACCTCTGTCATTGCCAACAAAGGATATATTACAAAGTATTGAGTTGAAATTTTGTTTCTGACCAAATACTTATTTTCCACCATAATATGCAAATAAAATGATAAAAAAACAGACAATGTGATTTTCTGGATTTTTTTTTCTCAGTTTGTCTCCCATAGTTGAGGTCTACCTATGATGTAAATTACAGATGCCTCTCATCTTTTTAAGTGGTGGAACTTGCACTATTGCTGACTGACTAAATACTTTTTTGCCCCACTGTATATACAGTACAGACCAAAAGTTTGGACACACCTTCTCATTTAAAGATTTTTCTGTATTTTCATGACTATGAAAATTGTAAATTCCCACTGAAGGCATCAAAACTAAGAATTAACACATGTGGAATTATAGACTTAACAAAAAAAGTGTGAAACAACTGAAAATATGTCTTATATTCTAGGTTCTTCAAAGTAGCCACCTTTTGCTTTGATGACTGCTTTGCACACTCTTGTGTTGTGTATTTACCTTTTTGGCTCCCTCTAGTAGTTACTAGTGATCTGACTCTGGGAATGTCTGCCATCCCTTGTATGCTCACCTGGGTCGTTAGGTCAGGGGTGTTGCTATATAAGCTCCCTGGACCTTCAGTTCAATGCCTGGCAACGTTGTAATCAGAGCTAATCTGTTGTGCTCTTGTCTACTGATCCTGGTTCCTGCTAGATTAAGCTAAGTCTGCTTTCTTGCTTTTTGCTATTTGTTTTTGTTTGCATTTTTGTCCAGCTTGTACATAATCTGTATCCTAACCTTGCTGGAAGCTCTAGGGAGGCTGGAGTTCTCCCCCCGGGCCGTTAGATGGTTCGGGGGTTCTTGAATTTCCAGTGTGGATTTTTGATAGGGTTTTTGTTGACCATATAAGTTATCTTACTACATTCTGCTATTAGTAAGTGGGCCTCTCTTTGCTAAACCTAGTTCATCTCTGTGTTTGTCATTTCCTCTTACCTCACCGTTATTATTTGTGGGGGGCTTGTATCCAACTTTTGGGGTCTATTCTCTGGAGGCAAGAGAGGTCTTTGTTTTCCTCTTCTAGGGGTAGTTAGTCCTCCGGCTGGCGCGAGACATCTAGCGACCAACGTAGGCATGTTCCCCGGCTACTTCTAGTGTTGGCGTTAGGAGTAGATATATGGTCAACCCAGTTACCACTGCCCTATGAGCTGGATTTTTGTACTTCGCAGACTTACTTGTTCCTCTGAGACCCTCGCCATTGGGGTCATAACAGTTTGCCAGGCCAGTATTAAATGTTAAATGCATTGCAGAAGCGGGATTATAAGAAAGAAAATTCTGAGTTTTTTTTTTCTCTTTCTCATTTTTTTTTTCTTTTCCCCTTTACCTCTGAGTGGCTTGTGTTTGCTGCAGACATGAATGTCCAGACCTCGATTACAGGTGTGGACCAGCTTACTGCTCGTGTGCAGGGCATACAAGATTATGTTATCAGAAATCCTATGTCAGAACCTAAGATACCGATTCCTGAACTGTTTTCCGGAGACCGATTTAAATTTAGAAATTTCAGGAATAATTGTAAATTGTTTTTGTCCCTGAGACCCTGTTCATCTGGAGACTCCGCTCAGCAAGTGAAAATTGTTATTTCTTTTTTACGGGGCGACCCTCAGGATTGGGCCTTCTCGCTGGTGCCAGGAGATCCGGCATTGGCTGATATTGATGCGTTTTTTCTGGCGCTCGGTTTGCTTTATGAGGAACCCAATCTTGAGATTCAGGCAGAAAAAGCCTTGCTGGCTATGTCTCAGGGCCAGGACGAGGCTGAAGTGTATTGCCAAAAATTTCGGAAATGGTCCGTGCTGACCCAGTGGAACGAGTGTGCATTGGCTGCAAATTTCAGAAATGGCCTTTCTGAAGCCATTAAGAATGTGATGGTGGGTTTTCCCATTCCCACAGGTCTGAATGATTCCATGGCCCTGGCAATTCAAATCGACCGGCGGTTACGGGAGCGCAAAACCGCAAATTCCCTCATGGTGTTGTCTGAACAGGCACCTGATTTAATGCAATGTGATAGAATCCTGACTAGAAATGAGCGGAAAATTCATAGACGCCAGAATGGCTTGTGTTACTACTGTGGTGATTCTACACATGTTATCTCAGCATGCTCTAAACGTCTTACTAGGGTTTTTAGTCCTGTCGCCATTGGTAATTTGCAACCTAAATTTATTCTATCTGTAACTTTGATTTGCTCACTGTCATCGTATCCTGTCATGGCGTTTGTAGACTCAGGTGCTGCCCTGAGTCTGATGGATCTGTCATTTGCCAAGCGCTGCGGTTTTGTTCTGGAGCCATTGGAAAATCCTATCCCTCTTAGGGGTATTGATGCTACGCCTTTGGCAAAAAAATAAACCGCAGTTTTGGACACAGGTTACCATGTGCATGACTCCCGAACATCGGGAGGTGATACGTTTTCTTGTTCTGCATAAGATGCATGATTTGGTTGTTTTGGGTTTGCCATGGTTACAGACCCATAATCCAGTCTTGGACTGGAAGGCAATGTCGGTGTCAAGTTGGGGCTGCCATGGAATTCATGGAGATTCCCTGCCCTTGTCTATTGCTTCTTCTACGCCTTCGGAAGTTCCGGCGTATTTGTCTGATTATCAGGATGTCTTCAGCGAGTCTAAGTCCAGTGCACTGCCTCCTCATAGGGAATGTGACTGTGCAATAGATTTGATTCCTGGCAGTAAGTTTCCTAAGGGGAGACTGTTTAATTTGTCGGTACCTGAACATACCACGATGCGTTCATATATCAAGGAGTCTCTTGAGAAGGGGCATATCCGTCCTTCTTCTTCCCCTCTTGGTGCGGGATTCTTTTTTGTGGCCAAAAAGGACGGATCTTTGAGGCCTTGTATTGACTATCGGCTTTTAAACAAGATCACTGTCAAATTTCAGTATCCTTTGCCGCTGTTGTCAGACTTGTTTGCCCGGATTAAAGGTGCCAAGTGGTTCACCAAGATAGACCTTCGTGGTGCGTACAACCTTGTGCGCATTAAGCAAGGCGATGAATGGAAAACCGCATTCAATACGCCCGAAGGTCATTTTGAGTACTTGGTGATGCCATTTGGGCTCTCTAATGCACCTTCAGTTTTTCAGTCCTTCATGCATGACATTTTCCGGAAGTATCTGGATAAATTTTTGATTGTTTATCTGGATGATATTCTGTTTTTTTCTGATGATTGGGACTCGCATGTGGAGCAGGTCAGGATGGTTTTTAAGATTTTGCGTGAAAATTCTTTGTTTGTTAAAGGCTCAAAGTGTCTCTTTGGTGTACAGAGGGTTCCCTTTTTGGGGTTCATTTTTTCCCCTTCTGCTGTGGAGATGGACCCAGTCAAGGTCCGAGCTTTTCATGATTGGACTCAACCCTCGTCAGTTAAGAGTCTTCAGAAGTTCTTGGGTTTTGCTAACTTCTACCGTCGTTTTATCGCAAATTTTTCTAGCGTTGTTAAACCATTGACGGATATGACCAAGAAAGGCTCTGATGTAGCTAACTGGGCTCCTGCTGCCGTGGAGGCTTTCCAGGAGTTGAAACGCCGGTTTACTTCGGCGCCTGTTTTGTGCCAACCTGACACCTCACTTCCCTTTCAGGTGGAGGTGGATGCTTCGGAGATTGGGGCAGGGGCCGTTTTGTCGCAGAGAGGCCCTGGTTGCTCTACTATGAGACCTTGTGCCTTTTTCTCCAGGAAGTTTTCGCCGGCAGAGCGAAATTATGATGTGGGCAATCGGGAGTTGTTGGCCATGAAGTGGGCATTTGAGGAGTGGCGTCATTGGCTCGAGGGTGCTAAGCATCGTGTGGTGGTCTTGACTGATCACAAAAATCTGATGTACCTCGAGTCTGCTAAACGCCTGAATCCTAGACAGGCCCGCTGGTCATTGTTTTTCTCCCGTTTTGACTTTGTGGTCTCGTATTTACCAGGTTCTAAGAATGTGAAGGCCGATGCTCTGTCTAGGAGCTTTGTGCCTGATGCTCCTGGAGTCGCTGAACCTGTGGGTATTCTTAAGGAAGGAGTTATCTTGTCAGCTATTTCTCCGGATCTGCGACGTGTGTTGCAGAGATTTCAGGCTGGTAGGCCTGACTCTTGTCCATCTGACAGATTGTTTGTGCCTGCTAAATGGACCAGCAGAGTCATTTCCGAGGTTCATTCCTCAGTGTTGGCAGGGCACCCGGGAATTTTTGGCACCAGAGATCTGGTGGCCAGGTTCTTTTGGTGGCCTTCCTTGTCGCGGGATGTGCGGTCATTTGTGCAGTCCTGTGGAACTTGTGCTCGAGCTAAGCCTTGCTGTTCTCGTGCCAGCGGGTTGCTCTTGCCCTTGCCTGTCCCGAAGAGACCTTGGACACACATCTCTATGGATTTCATTTCTGATCTTCCGGTGTCTCAGGGCATGTCTGTCATCTGGGTGATATGTGATCGTTTCTCCAAGATGGTCCATTTGGTTCCTTTGCCTAAGCTGCCCTCCTCTTCTGATCTGGTTCCTGTGTTCTTCCAGAACGTGATTCGTTTGCACGGCATTCCTGAGAATATTGTGTCGGACAGAGGATCCCAGTTTGTTTCCAGGTTCTGGCGATCCTTTTGTGGTAGGATGGGCATTGATTTGTCGTTTTTGTCCGCTTTTCATCCCCAGACTAACGGACAAACGGAGCGAACTAATCAGACTCTGGAGGCTTATTTGAGGTGTTTTGTCTCTTCTGATCAGGATGATTGGGTGACCTTCTTGCCGTTGGCTGAATTTGCCCTTAATAATCGGGCTAGTTCCGCCACCTTGGTTTCGCCATTTTTCTGCAACTCTGGTTTCCATCCTCGTTTTTCCTCGGGACATGTGGAGCCTTCTGACTGTCCTGGGGTGGATTCTGTGGTGGATAGGTTGCAGCGGATCTGGAGTCATGTGGTGGACAACTTGAAGTTGTCACAGGAGAAGGCTCAGCGTTTTGCCAACCGCCGCCGCGGTGTGGGTCCCCGACTTCGCGTTGGGGATTTGGTATGGCTGTCTTCTCGATTTGTTCCTATGAAGGTCTCCTCTCCCAAATTTAAGCCTCGCTTCATTGGTCCTTACAAGATATTGGAAATCCTTAATCCTGTATCCTTTCGCCTGGATCTTCCGGTGTCGTTTGCCGTTCACAACGTATTTCATAGGTCCTTGTTGCGGCGGTACGTTGTGCCTGTGGTCCCTTCTGCTGAGCCTCCTGCTCCGGTGTTGGTTGAGGGCGAGTTGGAGTACGTGGTGGAGAAGATCTTAGATTCTCGTCTCTCCAGGCGGAGGCTTCAGTACCTGGTCAAGTGGAAGGGCTATGGTCAGGAGGATAATTCCTGGGTGGTCGCCTCTGATGTGCATGCGGCCGATTTGGTTCGTGCCTTTCTCACCGCTCATCCTGATCGCCCTGGTGGTCTTGGTGAGGGTTCGGTGACCCCTCACTAAGGGGGGGGTACTGTTGTGTATTTACCTTTTTGGCTCCCTCTAGTGGTTACTAGTGATCTGACTCTGGGAATGTCTGCCATCCCTTGTATGCTCACCTGGGTCGTTAGGTCAGGGGTGTTGCTATATAAGCTCCCTGGACCTTCAGTTCAATGCCTGGCAACATTGTAATCAGAGCTAATCTGTTGTGCTCTTGTCTACTGATCCTGGTTCCTGCTAGATTAAGCTAAGTCTGCTTTCTTGCTTTTTGCTATTTGTTTTTGTTTGCATTTTTGTCCAGCTTGTACATAATCTGTATCCTAACCTTGCTGGAAGCTCTAGGGAGGCTGGAGTTCTCCCCCCGGGCCGTTAGACGGTTCGGGGGTTCTTGAATTTCCAGTGTGGATTTTTGATAGGGTTTTTGTTGACCATATAAGTTATCTTACTACATTCTGCTATTAGTAAGTGGGCCTCTCTTTGCTAAACCTAGTTCATCTCTGTGTTTGTCATTTCCTCTTACCTCACCGTTATTATTTGTGGGGGGCTTGTATCCAACTTTTGGGGTCTATTCTCTGGAGGCAAGAGAGGTCTTTGTTTTCCTCTTCTAGGGGTAGTTAGTCCTCCGGCTGGCGTGAGACATCTAGCGACCAACGTAGGCATGTTCCCCGGCTACTTCTAGTGTTGGCGTTAGGAGTAGATATATGGTCAACCCAGTTACCACTGCCCTATGAGCTGGATTTTTGTACTTCGCAGACTTACTTGTTCCTCTGAGACCCTCGCCATTGGGGTCATAACACTCTTGGCATTCTCTTGATGAGCTTCACGAGGTAGTCACCGGAAATGGTTTTCACTTTACAGGTGTGCCCTGTCAGGTTTAATAAGTGGGATTTCTTGCCTTATAAATGGTGTTGGAACCATCAGTTGTGTTGTGCAGAAGTCTAGTGGATACACAGCTGATAGTCCTACTGAATAGACTGTTAGAATTTGTATTATGGCAAGAAAAAAGCAGCTAAGTAAAGAAAAACAAGCGGCCATCATTACTTTAAGAAATGAAGGTCAGTCAGTCTGAAAAATTGGTAAAACTTTGAAAGTATCCCGAAGTGCATTTTCAAAAACCATCAAGCGCTACAAAGAAACTGGCTCACATGAGGACCGCCCCAGGAAAGGAAGACCAAGAGTCACCTCTGCTTCTGAGGATAAGTTTATCCGAGTCACCAGCCTCAGAAATCGCAGGTTAACAGCAGCTCAGATTAGAGACCAGGTCAATGCCACAGAGAGTTTTAGCAGAAGCCACATCTCTGCAACAACTGTTAAGAGGAGACTTTGTGGAGCAGGCGTTAATGGTAAAATAGCTGCTAGGAAACCACTGCTAAGGACAGGCACAAAGCAGAAGAGACTTGTTTGGGCTAAAGAACACAAGGAATGGACATTAGACCAGTAGAAATCTATGCTTTGGTCTGATGAGTCCAAATTTGAGATCTTTGGTTCCAACGACCGTGTCTTTGTGCGAAACAGAAAAGGTGAACGGATGGACTCTACATATCTGGTTCCCACCGTGAAGCATGGAGGAGGAGGTGTGATGGTGTGGGGGTGCTTTGCTGGTGACACTGTTGGGGATTTATTCAAAATTGAAGGCATACTGAACCAGCATGGCTACCACAGCATCTTGCAGCGGCATGCTATTCCATCCAGTTTCCGTTTAGTTGGACCATCAATAATTTTTCAACAGGACAATGACACCAAGCACACCTGCAGGCTGTGTAAGGGCTATTTGACCAAGAAGGAGAGTGGTGGGGTGCTACGCCAGATGACCTGGCCTCCACAGTCACCAGACCTGAACCCAATCAAGATGTTTTGAGGTGAGCTGGACTGCAGAGTGAAGGCAAAAGGGCCTACAAGTGCTAAACATCTCTGGGAACTTCTTCAAGATTGTTGGAAGACCATTTCCGGTGACTACCTCTTGAAGCTTATCAAGAGAAAGCTAAGAGTGTGCAAAGCAGTCATCAAAGCAAAAGTTGGCTACTTTGAAGAACCTAGAATATAAGACATTTTCAGTTGTTTCACACTTTTTTGTTAAGTATATAATTCCACATGTGTTAATTCATAGTTTTGATGCCTTCAGTGTGAATGTACAATTTTTATAGTCATGAAAATACAGAAAAATCTTTGAATGAGAAGGTGTGTCCAAACTTTTGGTCTGTACTGTATATATATATATATATATATATATATATATATATATATATATATATATATATATACATTAAATCTACAGAAACGAACTGCTCTGCCAATTGAATTCCCTGAGCAAAACCCTGTGAACAAGCAAGTACGAATTTTGCCTGATATGTTCATCTCTAGGGTTGAGCGAAACGGGTCGATCATTTTCAAAAGTCGCCGACTTTTGGCTAAGTCGGCGTCTCATGAAACCCGATCCGACCCCTGTGCTTGTCGGCCATGCGGTACGCGACTTTCGCGCCAAAGTCGCGTTTCAATGACGCGAAAAGCGCCATTTCTCAGCCAATGAAGGTGAACGCAGAGTGTGGGCAGCGTGATGACATAGATCCTGGTCCCCACCATCTTAGAGAAGGGCATTGCAGTGATTGGCTTGCTGTCTGCGGCGTCACAGGGGCTATAAAGGGGCGTTCCCGCCGACCGCCATCTTACTGCTGCTGATCTGAGCTTAGGGACAGGTTGCTGCCGCTTCGTCAGAAGCAGGGAGAGCGTTAGGCAGGGTCCACTAACCACCAAACCGCTTGTGCTGCAGCGATTTCCACTGTCCAACACCACCTTCGGTGTGCAGGGACTGTGGAAGCTATTTTTTTTTTTTTTTCCCCTCAGCGCTGTAGCTCATTGGGCTGCCCTAGAAGGCTCCGTGATAGCTGTATTGCTGTGTGTACGCCACTGTGGAAACCAACTGCTTTTTTCAAAGCACATATCCTCTTGTTCCTTCCTTTCTGCACAGCTATCTTTTTTGTTTGTCCACACTTTTTATTTAATTTGTGCATCAGTCCACTCCTATTGCTGCCTGCCATACCTGGCTTACATTACTGCAGGGAGATAGTAATTGTAGTACAGTTTTTTTTTTTTTTTTTGTTTTTTTTTTGTGGGAGATTAAGATTGGCATTTCTGCTACAGTGCCATCCCTGTGTGTGCCATCTCTCACTGAGTGGGCCATAGAAAGCCTATTTATTTTTTCCGTGATTTGTGTTCTAAAATCTACCTCAACACAAAAACACTACATCAATCAGTGGGAGAAAAATATTGGCCTCAGTCAGGGCTTGTGTGCCACTGCTGTGTGTGCTATCTCTCATTCAGTGGGCTATAGCAAGCCTATTTTTTTTTTTTTTTTTTTTTTTTTTAATATTATTTGGTTTCTAAAGTCTCCCTGAAAAAAAAAAAAAACCTAAAAAAACAGTGGGAGAGTAATATTGCCCTTTCAGCTTGTGTGCCAGTCTTGACTCCTGGGTGTGCCACCTCTCTCCCTCTCATTCAGTGGGCCATAGAAAGCCTATTTATTTTATTTTTTTAATATTATTTGGTTTCTAATTCTCCCTGAAAAAAAAAAAAAAAAACCTAAAAAAACAGTGGGAGAATAATATTGCCCTTTCAGCTTGTGTGCCAGTCTTGACTCCTGGGTGTGCCACCTCTCTCCCTCTCATTCAGTGGGCCATAGAAAGCCTATTTATTTTATTTTTTAAATATTATTGGGTTTCTAAAGTCTCCCTGAAAAAACAAAAAATACATAAAAAAACAGTGGGAGAGTAATATTGCCCTTTCAGCTTGTGTGCCAGTCTTGACTCCTGGGTGTGCCACCTCTCTCCCTTTCATTCAGTGGGCCATAGAAAGCCTATTTATTTTTTCCGTGATTTGTGTTCTAAATTCTACCTCAACACAAAAACACTACATCAATCAGTGGGAGAAAAATATTGGCCTCAGTCAGGGCTTGTGTGCCACTGCTGTGTGTGCTATCTCTCATTCAGTGGGCTATAGCAAGCCTATTTTTTTTTTTTTTTTTTAATATTATTTGGTTTCTAAAGTCTCCCTGAAAAAAAAAAAAAACCTAAAAAAACAGTGGGAGAGTAATATTGCCCTTTCAGCTTGTGTGCCAGTCTTGACTCCTGGGTGTGCCACCTCTCTCCCTCTCATTCAGTGGGCCATAGAAAGCCTATTTATTTTTTTTTTTTAATATTATTTGGTTTCTAATTCTCCCTGAAAAAAAAAAAAAAACCTAAAAAAACAGTGGGAGAATAATATTGCCCTTTCAGCTTGTGTGCCAGTCTTGACTCCTGGGTGTGCCACCTCTCTCCCTCTCATTCAGTGGGCCATAGAAAGCCTATTAATTTTTTTTTTTTAATATTATTGGGTTTCTAAAGTCTCCCTGAAAAAACAAAAAATACATAAAAAAACAGTGGGAGAGTAATATTGCCCTTTCAGCTTGTGTGCCAGTCTTGACTCCTGGGTGTGCCACCTCTCTCCCTTTCATTCAGTGGGCCATAGAAAGCCTATTTATTTTTTCCGTGATTTGTGTTCTAAATTCTACCTCAACACAAAAACACTACATCAATCAGTGGGAGAAAAATATTGGCCTCAGTCAGGGCTTGTGTGCCACTGCTGTGTGTCCTATCTCTCATTCAGTGGGCTATAGCAAGCCTATTTTTTTTTTTTTATTTTTTTTTTAATATTATTTGGTTTCTAAAGTCTCCCTGAAAAAAAAAAAAAAACCTAAAAAAACAGTGGGAGAGTAATATTGCCCTTTCAGCTTGTGTGCCAGTCTTGACTCCTGGGTGTGCCACCTCTCTCCCTCTCATTCATTGGGCCATAGAAAGCCTATTTTTTTTTTTTTTTTAATATTATTTGGTTTCTAATTCTCCCTGAAAAAAAAAACAAAAACCTAAAAAAACAGTGGGAGAATAATATTGCCCTTTCAGCTTGTGTGCCAGTCTTGACTCCTGGGTGTGCCACCTCTCTCCCTCTCATTCAGTGGGCCATAGAAAGCCTATTTATTTTTTCCGTGATTTGTGTTCTAAATTCTACCTCAACACAAAAACACTACATCAATCAGTGGGAGAAAAATATTGGCCTCAGTCAGGGCTTGTGTGCCACTGCTGTGTGTGCTATCTCTCATTCAGTGGGCTATAGCAAGCCTATTTTTTTTTTTTTTTTTAATATTATTTGGTTTCTAAAGTCTCCCTGAAAAAAAAAAAAACCTAAAAAAACAGTGGGAGAGTAATATTGCCCTTTCAGCTTGTGTGCCAGTCTTGACTCCTGGGTGTGCCACCTCTCTCCCTTTCATTCAGTGGGCCATAGAAAGCCTATTTATTTTTTCCGTGATTTGTGTTCTAAATTCTACCTCAACACAAAAACACTACATCAATCAGTGGGAGAAAAATATTGGCCTCAGTCAGGGCTTGTGTGCCACTGCTGTGTGTGCTATCTCTCATTCAGTGGGCTATAGCAAGCCGATTTTTTTTTTTTTTTTTAATATTATTTGGTTTCTAAAGTCTCCCTGAAAAAAAAAAAAAACCTAAAAAAACAGTGGGAGAGTAATATTGCCCTTTCAGCTTGTGTGCCAGTCTTGACTCCTGGGTGTGCCACCTCTCTCCCTCTCATTCAGTGGGCCATAGAAAGCCTATTTATTTTTTTTTTTTAATATTATTTGGTTTCTAATTCTCCCTGAAAAAAAAAAAAAAACCTAAAAAAACAGTGGGAGAATAATATTGCCCTTTCAGCTTGTGTGCCAGTCTTGACTCCTGGGTGTGCCACCTCTCTCCCTCTCATTCAGTGGGCCATAGAAAGCCTATTAATTTTTTTTTTTTAATATTATTGGGTTTCTAAAGTCTCCCTGAAAAAACAAAAAATACATAAAAAAACAGTGGGAGAGTAATATTGCCCTTTCAGCTTGTGTGCCAGTCTTGACTCCTGGGTGTGCCACCTCTCTCCCTTTCATTCAGTGGGCCATAGAAAGCCTATTTATTTTTTCCGTGATTTGTGTTCTAAATTCTACCTCAACACAAAAACACTACATCAATCAGTGGGAGAAAAATATTGGCCTCAGTCAGGGCTTGTGTGCCACTGCTGTGTGTCCTATCTCTCATTCAGTGGGCTATAGCAAGCCTATTTTTTTTTTTTTATTTTTTTTTTTATATTATTTGGTTTCTAAAGTCTCCCTGAAAAAAAAAAAAAAACCTAAAAAAACAGTGGGAGAGTAATATTGCCCTTTCAGCTTGTGTGCCAGTCTTGACTCCTGGGTGTGCCACCTCTCTCCCTCTCATTCATTGGGCCATAGAAAGCCTATATATTTTTTTTTTTTAATATTATTTGGTTTCTAATTCTCCCTGAAAAAAAAAACAAAAACCTAAAAAAACAGTGGGAGAATAATATTGCCCTTTCAGCTTGTGTGCCAGTCTTGACTCCTGGGTGTGCCACCTCTCTCCCTCTCATTCAGTGGGCCATAGAAAGCCTATTTATTTTTTCCGTGATTTGTGTTCTAAATTCTACCTCAACACAAAAACACTACATCAATCAGTGGGAGAAAAATATTGGCCTCAGTCAGGGCTTGTGTGCCACTGCTGTGTGTGCTATCTCTCATTCAGTGGGCTATAGCAAGCCTATTTTTTTTTTTTTTTTTTTTTTTTTTTAATATTATTTGGTTTCTAAAGTCTCCCTGAAAAAAAAAAAAACCTAAAAAAACAGTGGGAGAGTAATATTGCCCTTTCAGCTTGTGTGCCAGTCTTGACTCCTGGGTGTGCCACCTCTCTCCCTCTCATTCAGTGGGCCATAGAAAGCCTATTTATTTTTTTTTTTTAATATTATTTGGTTTCTAATTCTCCCTGAAAAAAAAAAAAAAAACCTAAAAAAACAGTGGGAGAATAATATTGCCCTTTCAGCTTGTGTGCCAGTCTTGACTCCTGGGTGTGCCACCTCTCTCCCTCTCATTCAGTGGGCCATAGAAAGCCTATTTATTTTATTTTTTAAATATTATTGGGTTTCTAAAGTCTCCCTGAAAAAACAAAAAATACATAAAAAAACAGTGGGAGAGTAATATTGCCCTTTCAGCTTGTGTGCCAGTCTTGACTCCTGGGTGTGCCACCTCTCTCCCTTTCATTCAGTGGGCCATAGAAAGCCTATTTATTTTTTCCGTGATTTGTGTTCTAAATTCTACCTCAACACAAAAACACTACATCAATCAGTGGGAGAAAAATATTGGCCTCAGTCAGGGCTTGTGTGCCACTGCTGTGTGTGCTATCTCTCATTCAGTGGGCTATAGCAAGCCTATTTTTTTTTTTTTTTTTAATATTATTTGGTTTCTAAAGTCTCCCTGAAAAAAAAAAAAAACCTAAAAAAACAGTGGGAGAGTAATATTGCCCTTTCAGCTTGTGTGCCAGTCTTGACTCCTGGGTGTGCCACCTCTCTCCCTCTCATTCAGTGGGCCATAGAAAGCCTTTTTTTTTTTTGGTTTTTTTAATATTATTTGGTTTCTAAAGTCTCCCTGAAAAAAACAAAAAAAACATAAAAAACAGTGGGAGAGTAATATTGCCCTTTCAGCTTGTGCGCCAGTCTTGACTCCTGGTTGTGCCACCTCTCTCTCTCTAATTGTGGGCCATAGAAAGCCTTTTTTTTTTTTTTTTTTAAATATTATTTGGTTTCTAAAGTCTCCCTGAGAAAAAAAAATAAATAAATTAGGTGGGAGATTAATATTGACATTAGTGCTTGAGTGACAGTCCTGCGTGTGTGTCATCTCTGTGATTTTGTGCCACAGAAAACAGAGTGTGTAACATTGTGCCTGATTTTCCTTGTGGTCTCACCAACCTGTTAAGGGATATTGAAATCATACTGAAGTTATAGCTCACCGTGTAAGTTGTTTGACAGCAACAAATAAAGTTACTTTGGTTAAGATTTTAAAACAATGAGGAAGTCTGGTGCAAGAGGTCGTCGTGGGCGTTCATTGTCAGCTGGTAATGATGGTAGTGGTAGTGGAGCATCAGGTGGTCGTGGGGATAAAAATATTCCACCTAAGTCTGGAGCTGTGGAGCCAGTTTCGTCGTCAGGCTACACAAGGCCTCGAACGCTCTCTTTTCTGGGAGTAGGAAAACCGCTTTTAAAGGCGGAGCAGCAACAGCAAGTTTTGGCTTACATTGCAGACTCAGCCTCTAGCTCTTTTGCCTCCTCTTCCGAAACTGGTAAATGTAAAAGCAGCGCGTCGCTTGTGGATGTTCACGGTCAGGGACAAGTCGCTTCCTTGTCCTCCTCAGCAAAAACTACAACAAGAGAGAAGGATGCAGCAGGCGACACAACGGGTCACTCCATGGAGCTCTTTACACATACCGTCCCTGGCTTAGAAAGTGAAACATTTAACAGGCCATGCCCATTACAAGTATATTCTGACATGGAGTGCACTGATGCACAGCCACAGCCAGAGTACTATGCTGCTCCTTTGACTCAGACCACCACATTGCCCTCTCAGGGTACAGATCCACAATCAGACCCTGATGAGACTATGTTGCCCCGCCACGAACGCTATACCACCGACCGACACAGTGACACAGACGAAGTTGCACACGAGCTCGAAGAGGAGGTAATAGATGACCCAGTTATTGACCCCGATTGGCAGCCATTGGGGGAACAGGGTGCAGGCGGCAGTAGTTCAGAAGCGGAGGTGGAGGAGGGGCCGCAGCAGGCATCAACATCGCAACAGGTTCCATCTGCCGGGCCCGTATCTGGACCAAAACGCGTGTCAAAGCCAAAACCTGTTGGAGCACAGCGTTGCCATCCGGTTAAAGCTCAGTCTGCAATCCCTGAAAAGGGATCCGAGTCTAGGAAGAGTGCAGTCTGGCATTTTTTTAAACAACATCCAACTGATCAGCGCAAAGTCATCTGTCAAAAATGTTCAACTAGCTTAAGCAGAGGTCAGAATCTGAAAAGTCTAAATACTAGTTGCATGCATAGACACTTAACCACCATGCATTTTCAAGCCTGGACTAACTACCAAACGTCCCTCAAGGTTGTAGCACCCTCGGCCAATGAAGCTAGTCAGCAACGCAACATCCCTTCCGTCACTGTAAGGCCACCATTTTCCGCACCACCGGCAGTATCTGTGCAGGTTTCTTTGCCAGCCAAAAGCAGTCAGGGTCAGGGAATCACCAGTTTTGTAGGAGGAAATATTGCATCTAGGGCACCGGCGGAAACAATACCGTCTCCAACCGTCTCTCAGTCTGCCATGTACACCGGCACACCCGAAAGTTCCACGATCTACAGCTCTCCAGTCCAGCTCACCCTACATGAGACTCTGGTTAGAAAAAGGAAGTACTTATCCTCGCATCCGCGTACACAGGGTTTTAACGCCCACATAGCTAGACTAATCTCGTTAGAGATGATGCCCTACCGGTTAGTTGAAAGCGAAGCTTTCAAAGCCCTGATGGAGTACGCTGAACCACGATACGAGCTACCCAGTCGACACTTTTTTTCCAGAAAAGCCATCCCAGCCCTGCACCAGCATGTTAAACAGCGCATCGTCCATGCACTCAGGCAATCTGTGAGTACAAAGGTGCACCTGACTACAGATGCATGGACCAGTAGGCATGGCCAGGGACGTTATGTGTCCATCACGGCACACTGGGTGAATGTGGTGGATGCAGGGTCCACAGGCGACATCAATTTAGGGACAGTTGTGCCTAGCCCACGGTCTAGGAAACAGTTGGCTGTAGGCGTTCGCACCCCCTCCTCCTCCTCCTCGTCCTCCTGCAGAAGCTACAGCTCTTCCACAGAACGCAGTCGGCCAACCACTCCATCGGCAGATGACACTGTTGCACACCAGTTGTCCCATTATGGGCCAGCTACTGCCAAGCGTCAGCAGGCTGTATTGGCTATGAAGTGTTTGGGCGACAACAGACACACCGCGGAAGTTCTGTCCGAGTTCTTGCAACAAGAAACGCAGTCGTGGCTGGGCACAGTAGATCTTGAGGCAGGCAAGGTAGTGAGTGATAACGGAAGGAATTTCATGGCTGCCATCTCCCTTTCCCAACTGAAACACATTCCTTGCCTGGCTCACACCTTAAACCTGGTGGTGCAGTGCTTATTGAAAACTTATCCTGGGTTCTCCGACCTGCTCCTCAAAGTGCGTGCACTTTGCTCACATATCCGACGTTCGCCTGTACACGCCAGCCGTATGCAGACCTATCAGCGGTCTTTGAACCTTCCCCAGCATCGCCTAATCATAGACGTTGCAACAAGGTGGAACTCAACACTGCACATGCTTCAGAGACTGTGCGAACAGAGGCGTGCTGTTATTTATTTGTGGGAGGATACACGGGCAGGCAGTAGGATGGCAGACATGGAGTTGTCAGGTGTGCAGTGGTCGAAGATACAAGACATGTGTCAAGTCCTTCAGTGTTTTGAGGAATGCACACGGCTGGTTAGTGCAGACAACGCCGTAATAAGCATGAGCATCCCCCTAATGCGTCTGCTGATGCAAAGTTTGACGCACATAAAGGAGCAGGCGTCTGCACCAGAGGAAGAGGGAAGCCTTGATGACAGTCAGCCATTGTCTGGTCAGGGCAGTGTACAGGACGAGGTAGCGGGCGAAGAGGAGGTGGAGGATGAGGAGGATGATGGGGATGAGTATATTTTTAATGCGGAAACTTTCACGGGGGCACAGGAAATTGGTTGCGTGTCACGGCCGGGTTCTGGTTTTTTGAGGGACACAAGTGACGTAGATTTGCCTGCAACTGCCCCTCAACCAATCACAACCGGAGATTTGACAAGTGGAACTTTGGCCCACATGGCGGATTATGCCTTACGTATCCTACAAAGGGACACACGCATTACGAAAATGATGAACGATGACGATTACTGGTTGGCCTGCCTCCTTGATCCACGCTATAAAGGCAAATTGCAAAATATTATGCCACATGAGAACTTGGAACTAATATTAGCAACCAAACAATCAACTCTTGTTGACCGTTTGCTTCAGGCATTCCCAGCACACAGCGCACGTGATCGTTCTCACACGAGCTCCAGGGGGCAGCAGACTAGGAGTGTTAGGGGTGCACACATCAGAAGTGGCGTTGGACAGAGGGGTTTTCTGACCAGGTTGTGGAGTGATTTTGCTATGACCGCAGACAGGACAGGTACTGCTGCATCAATTGAAAGTGACAGGAGACAACATTTGTCCAGTATGGTTACTAACTATTTTTCATCCCTTATCGATGTTCTCCCTCAACCGTCATTCCCATTTGATTACTGGGCCTCCAAATTAGACACCTGGCCAGAATTGGCAGAATATGCATTGCAGGAGCTTGCTTGCCCGGCAGCAAGTGTCCTATCAGAAAGAGTATTCAGTGCTGCAGGTTCAATATTAACCGAAAAAAGGACTCGTCTGGCTACCCAAAATGTTGACGATCTAACATTCATTAAAATGAACCACAACTGGATTTCGAAATCTTTTGCCCCACCTTGCCCGGCCGACACCTAGCTTTCCTATGAAAAGCTCTTGCCTGTGAATTACTTTTCTAATGTCTAATTTGCTGCAGCTGATTGTACAGCATACGACATGTTTACACCTCCCTAAATGGCAAAACTCCCCACACGGGGCCGTGGTATCGCGACTTGGCGCAAGCACCCGTGAGACTGCTGTTTGTCTGAAGAGGTGGGTGTGCTCGCTTTTGGTTGACGGCATTGCTACTGGGTCCCTCATAGTACAATGTAGTGTCTCTGGCGGTGGTGGTGCGCACCCAACGTCAGACACACCGTTGTAACATGAGGGGCCCTGGGGCGGTCCCGCCGGCCTCAAGAGAGTTCCCCCCTACCCCAGCTCAAAATGTGCTCTACCACGTGCAAAATTATGTCGCACAGCTCCACCAATCTTTAGTCTATTCGCTGACATCATTCAATGTCTGGCACTGACAATACAAATTTGTAGACATCTATGATGCAACTTAAAGTAGTCTGTGTCTGTGTCCTATATTGGCACCATTAAATAGTTACTGCCAAATTACTATGTCAGAAACTCAGTAGATGAGCCCACCCCTGTACCTAAGTATGCCACCTTTTTTTTTTGTTTTGGTTGTTTTGCGAGACATTAACATCTATTTATATTTTGGGAGTACTGGGACAGACACTCCTTGCACTACTCCTCCACTCACCACCAAGCTGCCTGTGTATCCATGTAACCGCTGTAAAACTGCCATGAGCCTATTGTTTGTTATTTTAGGCCTTTGATAGCCTGTCTGCGGTCCCTACTTTAAATACTCCTCCACTGACCACCAAGCTGCCTGCCCGTGTATCCATGTAACCGCTGTGAAACTGCCATGAGCCTATTGTTTGTTATGTTAGGCCTTTGATAGCCTGTCTGCGGTCCCTACTTTAAATACTCCTCCACTGACCAGACCACTGCTGCCCGTGTACCCCTGGAACCAATTATAAAGTGCCTACAGCCAGCCCATTTTCTTATGTTAGGCCTTTGAAGCCTGTCTGCGGTCCCTACTTTAAATACTCCTCCACTCACCACCACCAAGCTGCCTGCCCGTGTATCCATGTAACCGCTGTGAAACTGCCATGAGCCTATTGTTTGTTATGTTAGGCCTTTGATAGCCTGTCTGCGGTCCCTACTTTAAATACTCCTCCACTCACCACCAAGCTGCCTGTGTATCCATGTAACCGCTGTAAAACTGCCATGAGCCTATTGTTTGTTATTTTAGGCCTTTGATAGCCTGTCTGCGGTCCCTACTTTAAATACTCCTCCACTGACCACCAAGCTGCCTGCCCGTGTATCCATGTAACCGCTGTGAAACTGCCATGAGCCTATTGTTTGTTATGTTAGGCCTTTGATAGCCTGTCTGCGGTCCCTACTTTAAATACTCCTCCACTGACCACCAAGCTGCCTGCCCGTGTATCCATGTAACCGCTGTGAAACTGCCATGAGCCTATTGTTTGTTATGTTAGGCCTTTGATAGCCTGTCTGCGGTCCCTACTTTAAATACTCCTCCACTGACCAGACCACTGCTGCCCGTGTACCCCTGGAACCAATTATAAAGTGCCTACAGCCAGCCCATTTTCTTATGTTAGGCCTTTGAAGCCTGTCTGCGGTCCCTACTTTAAATACTCCTCCACTGACCAGACCACTGCTGCCCGTGTACCCCTGGAACCAATTATAAAGTGCCTACAGCCAGCCCATTTTCTTATGTTAGGCCTTTGAAGCCTGTCTGCGGTCCCTACTTTAAATACTCCTCCACTCACCACCACCAAGCTGCCTGCCCGTGTATCCATGTAACCGCTGTGAAACTGCCATGAGCCTATTGTTTGTTATGTTAGGCCTTTGATAGCCTGTCTGCGGTCCCTACTTTAAATACTCCTCCACTGACCAGACCACTGCTGCCCGTGTACCCCTGGAACCAATTATAAAGTGCCTACAGCCAGCCCATTTTCTTATGTTAGGCCTTTGAAGCCTGTCTGCGGTCCCTACTTTAAATACTCCTCCACTGACCAGACCACTGCTGCCCGTGTACCCCTGGAACCAATTATAAAGTGCCTACAGCCAGCCCATTTTCTTATGTTAGGCCTTTGAAGCCTGTCTGCGGTCCCTACTTTAAATACTCCTCCACTCACCACCACCAAGCTGCCTGCCCGTGTATCCATGTAACCGCTGTGAAACTGCCATGAGCCTATTGTTTGTTATGTTAGGCCTTTGATAGCCTGTCTGCGGTCCCTACTTTAAATACTCCTCCACTGACCAGACCACTGCTGCCCGTGTACCCCTGGAACCAATTATAAAGTGCCTACAGCCAGCCCATTTTCTTATGTTAGGCCTTTGAAGCCTGTCTGCGGTCCCTACTTTAAATACTCCTCCACTCACCACCACCAAGCTGCCTGCCCGTGTATCCATGTAACCGCTGTGAAACTGCCATGAGCCTATTGTTTGTTATGTTAGGCCTTTGATAGCCTGTCTGCGGTCCCTACTTTAAATACTCCTCCACTCACCACCAAGCTGCCTGTGTATCCATGTAACCGCTGTAAAACTGCCATGAGCCTATTGTTTGTTATTTTAGGCCTTTGATAGCCTGTCTGCGGTCCCTACTTTAAATACTCCTCCACTGACCACCAAGCTGCCTGCCCGTGTATCCATGTAACCGCTGTGAAACTGCCATGAGCCTATTGTTTGTTATGTTAGGCCTTTGATAGCCTGTCTGCGGTCCCTACTTTAAATACTCCTCCACTGACCAGACCACTGCTGCCCGTGTACCCCTGGAACCAATTATAAAGTGCCTACAGCCAGCCCATTTTCTTATGTTAGGCCTTTGAAGCCTGTCTGCGGTCCCTACTTTAAATACTCCTCCACTGACCAGACCACTGCTGCCCGTGTACCCCTGGAACCAATTATAAAGTGCCTACAGCCAGCCCATTTTCTTATGTTAGGCCTTTGAAGCCTGTCTGCGGTCCCTACTTTAAATACTCCTCCACTCACCACCACCAAGCTGCCTGCCCGTGTATCCATGTAACCGCTGTGAAACTGCCATGAGCCTATTGTTTGTTATGTTAGGCCTTTGATAGCCTGTCTGCGGTCCCTACTTTAAATACTCCTCCACTGACCAGACCACTGCTGCCCGTGTACCCCTGGAACCAATTATAAAGTGCCTACAGCCAGCCCATTTTATTATGTTAGGCCTTTGAAGCCTGTCTGCGGTCCCTACTTTAAATACTCCTCCACTGACCAGACCACTGCTGCCCGTGTACCCCTGGAACCAATTATAAAGTGCCTACAGCCAGCCCATTTTCTTATGTTAGGCCTTTGAAGCCTGTCTGCGGTCCCTACTTTAAATACTCCTCCACTCACCACCACCAAGCTGCCTGCCCGTGTATCCATGTAACCGCTGTGAAACTGCCATGAGCCTATTGTTTGTTATGTTAGGCCTTTGATAGCCTGTCTGCGGTCCCTACTTTAAATACTCCTCCACTGACCACCAAGCTGCCTGCCCGTGTATCCATGTAACCGCTGTGAAACTGCCATGAGCCTATTGTTTGTTATGTTAGGCCTTTGATAGCCTGTCTGCGGTCCCTACTTTAAATACTCCTCCACTGACCAGACCACTGCTGCCCGTGTACCCCTGGAACCAATTATAAAGTGCCTACAGCCAGCCCATTTTCTTATGTTAGGCCTTTGAAGCCTGTCTGCGGTCCCTACTTTAAATACTCCTCCACTGACCAGACCACTGCTGCCCGTGTACCCCTGGAACCAATTATAAAGTGCCTACAGCCAGCCCATTTTCTTATGTTAGGCCTTTGAAGCCTGTCTGCGGTCCCTACTTTAAATACTCCTCCACTCACCACCACCAAGCTGCCTGCCCGTGTATCCATGTAACCGCTGTGAAACTGCCATGAGCCTATTGTTTGTTATGTTAGGCCTTTGATAGCCTGTCTGCGGTCCCTACTTTAAATACTCCTCCACTGACCAGACCACTGCTGCCCGTGTACCCCTGGAACCAATTATAAAGTGCCTACAGCCAGCCCATTTTCTTATGTTAGGCCTTTGAAGCCTGTCTGCGGTCCCTACTTTAAATACTCCTCCACTCACCACCACCAAGCTGCCTGCCCGTGTATCCATGTAACCGCTGTGAAACTGCCATGAGCCTATTGTTTGTTATGTTAGGCCTTTGATAGCCTGTCTGCGGTCCCTACTTTAAATACTCCTCCACTCACCACCAAGCTGCCTGTGTATCCATGTAACCGCTGTAAAACTGCCATGAGCCTATTGTTTGTTATTTTAGGCCTTTGATAGCCTGTCTGCGGTCCCTACTTTAAATACTCCTCCACTGACCACCAAGCTGCCTGCCCGTGTATCCATGTAACCGCTGTGAAACTGCCATGAGCCTATTGTTTGTTATGTTAGGCCTTTGATAGCCTGTCTGCGGTCCCTACTTTAAATACTCCTCCACTGACCAGACCACTGCTGCCCGTGTACCCCTGGAACCAATTATAAAGTGCCTACAGCCAGCCCATTTTCTTATGTTAGGCCTTTGAAGCCTGTCTGCGGTCCCTACTTTAAATACTCCTCCACTCACCACCACCAAGCTGCCTGCCCGTGTATCCATGTAACCGCTGTGAAACTGCCATGAGCCTATTGTTTGTTATGTTAGGCCTTTGATAGCCTGTCTGCGGTCCCTACTTTAAATACTCCTCCACTCACCACCAAGCTGCCTGTGTATCCATGTAACCGCTGTAAAACTGCCATGAGCCTATTGTTTGTTATTTTAGGCCTTTGATAGCCTGTCTGCGGTCCCTACTTTAAATACTCCTCCACTGACCACCAAGCTGCCTGCCCGTGTATCCATGTAACCGCTGTGAAACTGCCATGAGCCTATTGTTTGTTATGTTAGGCCTTTGATAGCCTGTCTGCGGTCCCTACTTTAAATACTCCTCCACTGACCAGACCACTGCTGCCCGTGTACCCCTGGAACCAATTATAAAGTGCCTACAGCCAGCCCATTTTCTTATGTTAGGCCTTTGAAGCCTGTCTGCGGTCCCTACTTGCAATACTCCTCCACTGACCACACCAATGCTGCCCGTGTACCCCTGGAACCTATTTAAAAGTTCATAGAGCCTAGTTATATATTTTATTTACTATTAATAAGGCCATGATGGACTACGCTGTACCACGCTACAAGCTAACCAGTCGACACTTCTTTTGCGAGAAAAGCCATCCCAACCCTCCACCAGCATGTAGAAGACCGCATTGTCCATGCACTCTGGCAATCTGTGAGTACAAAGGTGCACCTGACAACAGACGCATGGACCTGTAGGCATGGCAACGGAAGATTACGTGTCCATTACGGCGCAATGGGTTAATGTGGTGGATGCATGGTCCACAGGGGACAGCCTACTAAGTCTGTCTGCAGTCCCTAATTCAAATTGTCCTCCACTGTCTAAATCGGAACTTCCACCTTCTGGCTTTCGGCCTATACTATCTGAAATTAAACTGCATTTGGCCTTCAACTTTGGTTAGGGCCTACTAACGGCTTCTGCCCCTCCCTGGTGTTGCCCTCAACTAAATAAAGCTGAGCTTCAACCTTCTGCTCCAAATTACCATTTTGAAAAATGCAATAGGCTTTTCAGGCCTACTAAAGGTGTCTGTCTGTGTGCCCCTGCCTGGTGTTGTCCTCAACTAAATAAAGCTGAGCTTCAACCTTCCGGCTCTCATTAAGTGGTTTTAAAAAAAAAAAGGTGGTTAGGGCCTACTAACGGCTTCTGCCCCTCCCTGGTGTTGTCCTCAACTAAATAAAGCTGAGCTTCAACCTTCCGGCTCTCATTATGTGGTTTTTAAAAAAAAAATGGTGGTTAGGGCCTACTAACGGCTTCTGCCCCTCCCTGGTGTTGTCCTCAACTAAATAAAGCTGAGCTTCAACCTTCCGGCTCTCATTATGTGGTTTTAAAAAAAAAAAAATGGTGGTTAGGGCCTACTAACGGCTTCTGCCCCTCCCTGGTGTTGTCCTCAACTAAATAAAGCTGAGCTTCAACCTTCCGGCTCTCATTATGTGGTTTTAAAAAAAAAAATGGTGGTTAGGGCCTACTAACGGCTTCTGCCCCTCCCTGGTGTTGTCCTCAACTAAATAAAGCTGAGCTTCAACCTTCCGGCTCTCATTATGTGGTTTTAAAAAAAAAAATGGTGGTTAGGGCCTACTAACGGCTTCTGCCCCTCCCTGGTGTTGTCCTCAACTAAATAAAGCTGAGCTTCAACCTTCCGGCTCTCATTAAGTGGTTTTAAAAAAAAAAAAATGGTGGTTAGGGCCTACTAACGGCTTCTGCCCCTCCCTGGTGTTGTCCTCAACTAAATAAAGCTGAGCTTCAACCTTCCGGCTCTCATTAAGTGGTTTTAAAAAAAAAATGGTGGTTAGGGCCTACTAACGGCTTCTGCCCCTCCCTGTTGTTGTCCTCAACTAAATAAAGCTGAGCTTCAACCTTCCGGCTCTCATTATGTGGTTTTAAAAACAAAAATGGTGGTTAGGGCCTACTAACGGCTTCTGCCCCTCCCTGGTGTTGTCCTCAACTAAATAAAGCTGAGCTTCAACCTTCCGGCTCTCATTAAGTGGTTTTAAAAAAAAAATGGTGGTTAGGGCCTACTAACGGCTTCTGCCCCTCCCTGGTGTTGTCCTCAACTAAATAAAGCTGAGCTTCAACCTTCCGGCTCTCATTATGTGGTTTTAAAAAAAAAAATGGTGGTTAGGGCCTACTAACGGCTTCTGCCCCTCCCTGGTGTTGTCCTCAACTAAATAAAGCTGAGCTTCAACCTTCCGGCTCTCATTATGTGGTTTTAAAAACAAAAATGGTGGTTAGGGCCTACTAACGGCTTCTGCCCCTCCCTGGTGTTGTCCTCAACTAAATAAAGCTGAGCTTCAACCTTCCGGCTCTCATTATGTGGTTTTAAAAAAAAAATGGTGGTTAGGGCCTACTAACGGCTTCTGCCCCTCCCTGGTGTTGTCCTCAACTAAATAAAGCTGAGCTTCAACCTTCCGGCTCTCATTAAGTGGTTTTAAAAAAAAAAAAATGGTGGTTAGGGCCTACTAACGGCTTCTGCCCCTCCCTGGTGTTGTCCTCAACTAAATAAAGCTGAGCTTCAACCTTCCGGCTCTCATTAAGTGGTTTTAAAAAAAAAATGGTGGTTAGGGCCTACTAACGGCTTCTGCCCCTCCCTGGTGTTGTCCTCAACTAAATAAAGCTGAGCTTCAACCTTCCGGCTCTCATTATGTGGTTTTAAAAAAAAAAATGGTGGTTAGGGCCTACTAACGGCTTCTGCCCCTCCCTGGTGTTGTCCTCAACTAAATAAAGCTGAGCTTCAACCTTCCGGCTCTCATTAAGTGGTTTTAAAAAAAAAAAATGGTGGTTAGGGCCTACTAACGGCTTCTGCCCCTCCCTGGTGTTGTCCTCAACTAAATAAAGCTGAGCTTCAACCTTCCGGCTCTCATTAAGTGGTTTTAAAAAAAAAATGGTGGTTAGGGCCTACTAACGGCTTCTGCCCCTCCCTGTTGTTGTCCTCAACTAAATAAAGCTGAGCTTCAACCTTCCGGCTCTCATTATGTGGTTTTAAAAAAAAAAATGGTGGTTAGGGCCTACTAACGGCTTCTGCCCCTCCCTGGTGTTGTCCTCAACTAAATAAAGCTGAGCTTCAACCTTCCGGCTCTCATTATGTGGTTTTAAAAAAAAAAATGGTGGTTAGGGCCTACTAACGGCTTCTGCCCCTCCCTGGTGTTGTCCTCAACTAAATAAAGCTGAGCTTCAACCTTCCGGCTCTCATTAAGTGGTTTTAAAAAAAAAATGGTGGTTAGGGCCTGCTAACGGCTTCTGCCCCTCCCTGGTGTTGCCCTCAACTAAATAAAGCTGAGCTTCAACCTTCTGCTCCAAATTACCATTTTGAAAAATGCAATAGGCTTTTCCGGCCTACTAAAGGTGTCTGTCTGTGTGCCCCTGCCTGGTGTTGCCCTCAACTAAATAAAGCTGAGCTTCAACCTTCTGCTCCAAATTACCATTTTAAAAAATGCAATAGGCTTTTCCGGCCTACTAAAGGTGTCTGCCCCTCCCTGGTGTTGTCCTCAACTGAACAAAGCTGAGCTTCCACATTCTGGCTTTCGCCCTATACTATCAGATATTAAACTGCATTTGGCCTACTAGTGTGGTTAGGCCCTTGAAACAGTGTCTGCTGCTCTTGGGTTTGCTACTCCACTGAACAAAGCAATGCCGCCTGTATAGTCCTGTTACCAATTTTGAACTGCATGTAGCCTACTTTATTCTTTGGCCCTATATCTGTTTCCTCCTCATCCTGCCCATTGCCCAGCCACTGCTAAATGAGTCTGCTGGTACATTGACCTAGACCACTACATTCCCCTTGTACTCTACACAGCCAGAATCTGTCCCTGCTGAAAGTAAGGTTCCCCTTCCCGCATGTTATACCACCTTACACAGGGACAAAGAGGAAGGTGCAGATGAAAGTGCAGGTTCCTTCATCAGGTGGGGGGGCATACTCGTTGGCGACGTCACTGGCACAGGGCCCCTCAGAGTACGCAAAAGTGTCGCTGCTGGTGGGAGGCGCCCCCGCCATGCAAACACACCGCCGTACTTTGAGGGGCCCTGTGCCAGTGGCAATGCGAACGAGTGGGCCCCCCCCCTGCTTGCTCAGGATCACAGCACTTGCAACTTTTAAATACTTACCTTTCCCTGCAACACCGCCGTGACGTAGTCCGCATTTCCTGGGCCCACGAAAAACTTGAGCCAGCCCTACTCCCCCCACAACTTTCCCCCAATTCCCTATGCCCAACTATTATTATACAGTTAATTAAGATTGGCAAGCTTCAGAAACAAGAATGGATGTTTTTGGCATTAAAATGGGCACTGTAGGTGTTTTCCTGGCCTCCACTCACTGCCGACTATGCTTCCCCATTGACTTGCATTGGGTTTCGTGTTTCGGTCGATCCCCGACTTTTAGCGATAATCGGCCGACTGCACTCGACTCGACTCTGGACAAAATCGGGTTTCCCAAAACCCTACTCGATCTTAAAAAAATGAAAGTCGCTCAACCCTATTCATCTCTAGTTCGAACAGTTCTGGTAAAAGGACAGCTACCTGGACTTCTTCACAGCTGACAGCAGAATAGGGCAAAATTTACACTGTCTTCACTGTCCTTGTAGAATGCACACTGACTATTGCAATGCTTATCAGTATTTTCTGAATGCCATGGGGGATGATGGAGGGAATTTGAAACATAGGCAGATAAATGATAGATAGAGATAGAGAGAGAGAAAGATAGCAAAAAAATTGGAGTAGCGCAAGCTTACAAGACATAGGTTTAGCACCAGCCAACAGTTTGTAACCCAGCAACCCTATAGTACATAAAAGGTCCAATAAAGTGGGCAGCACTCAGTACCACGTCACACACAAAAAAGCAAATGGTGTATTGGCTCATGTGAACAGGTGGCAATGTTACTGCTCAAAAACAAATAGATTAGCATGGGCACATCGGTACGCGGCACAAGGTCAGTAGTCTCTAGCCACTGCCAGGAGACCTGAGAATCTCTTGCTCTAGGATTCCCCAGTGTAAGTGTTGACTAGCTAGGCTGGTGCGATATTATTTGTGCTATGTGATGCACAGAAGTTGTCACACCAGCTCTGATTAATCAAAAGATGCATCATTGATCCTGGAAGGTAAGAGATTTGCTAGCCTCCCATCCACTGGAGTTCCATGAATTAATCTGCCCATCTCTACAAATGAGCCTTTGCCAATCTTTGACAAAGGCTCAGTGTTTTTGAGCTAAAACATTGCCATGTGTTGAAATGGGACAACAAAACATTTATTTTTTTGTATGCAATTTGATATTGAAGGTTGATCAGAGTCAATGCGTTCTTGACATGCAAGCACTGTTTGTAGTCACCTGGATCCTCCAAAATAACTACCACAAACAGTGTTGGCACAAGTTATTCTATTTTCCAGAACCCAGGGGTTACCCTGATCTTCACCCTTCAACCCCTATATAGGGATCTGGACCTGCACAGGGGTCCCAGGGCTATTACCACAGGATTCAGCAACTGTTCAGTGGTGCAAGCTGCCAAAAAGGATAACCTGGCAGCCAGATCAGATCCAGGAGCTTAGGGAGGTACATAGTCATCAATGTGAATAAACTAGTCAGGTAACAGGATAAATCAGTATGGAAGAAACAACAAAATCGCAGCTCACGGGTAAAACCAGGAAGCAAAACATTGACTTCCAGTGGGAAATGGCTCTCAGGGGTTTGTATAGTAACAGTCCATCCCAGTGCTTACAGCAGATAGAAACAAAAAGGATTGTCCCCTTAGCATCTGGACTGGCCAGAGCCACAAGTCCCAGTAATAATGTGAGATTGATGCTGTCAAACATCACCCGCACAAATGCGTGGCCTAAGCAGAAACCAGCATAGATGTTACAGATGTGGCACTATCACGCCTTAGTGGCATAAAACAATTCCATTGAAACCTTAAAAACCTAGTTTCCTACTGGTAAAGAGTGCAAGACCAAAGTTTTACACCAACTGACTAAAGGTCTCCATATGGCCAGAGCTCAAAACGGCTCCAAAATAGTTTCACGTTAACATCATGTTTAAGTACAGCTTACGGTATAGATATCAGTTAGCCAAATTTTACCTGGACTGTGTTGTTTCTTGTTTTTTTTGTAATTACACATTTCAATGAAAGGTTTGTATTGCATATTGCTAATGAAGTCAGCTGCAGAGGCCTCTCTGGAAGCAAGGAATATTCTAATGAGTAAAGATGTCAGTTCTGCCAAATTCCTTTCTCAGTGATTGATAACCATATGTTAATTGCTGCTGCTCACCATTGCCCACTTACTGCTGCAAATCCTTCAGACAGAGTCAGGAATTTGACAACGAAGAAAAGCAGAAACCATATTGCCTTATTAAAAAAAAAATAAAAACAATGAAACTTTACAGAACTGGCGAAAATAAAATTGTTTTAAAAAGTTTTACCATATTTCTGTCTATCTATATATATATATATATATATATATAAAAAGCAAAACCGAATATTTCTCTTCCCGTCTCTTCCACGTCTGCCCATGCTGTGTTAAATGGTCTTTTTCTGACAGGGAACAACACAGACTGCAGTGACAACGCGATATGACACATACAGAACATGCAGTGCTTGCCTCAGGCAAGCAAGGAATTTGCAGGGTAAAAACTACTAAATCAATGTATTCAGTAAAACCAAGTTTCGCTCTTTGCCTCAGACATACATACTTCGGCTCCATCTTGGGAAGTCCTTGGAGGATTTTACCAGGAATAAGATAAAGCATCATGTGATTTATTACAACCGAGATTTTCGAAAATTCAGCTGTGCGGAGTCTACATTGTGATAATGAGCTGTTATTAGAGGATATTACACATTATCATATGTTTATTTTACACAAGTGATATATGGATTAAAGGGCTTTTCCCTAATATACTTGCTGTCCAAAATTCCCTTCTCTGTATTAAAAATAATTGAAATAGCTATATCTGCCCCTCCATGGATTCAGCGCTGTGTCTTTTCCACTAGTCCAGAATTGGCGGACATAGAAAGACGAGTAAGAACAGTATATGGGCCCTTTGAAATCCAATAACTCATCATACTGCACAGTTCAACTTATTTTGGGGGTGGAAATGGGCCCGTACAGGTTGGACACATGTAGCTTGTCATCCGATTCATCGTGCCTCTCGATTTTGTTCCTAGTGCGCATCCACATCAGACTACTTAAGTCTATGTCAGGGCTTCCGAGCAGAATCCGATGGCACTGCATGCCCTGTCATTGCACGATGGGGCATTATATCGTAATGACATGCATCACCCGAGGCCCATTCAGTGATGTCAGAGAAGTATATGGCACCAGAAGCCTTGAAATAGAATGAAGCAAGCCAAAGAGAATGTGTGCCATGGTGGTAGGTGTAAAGAAGAGGCACCGAAGATTGGATGGTGGGAGAGACCCCCAGCACATAAGGAGCATTTCAATTTGCATTGAATGACTTTGATTGAGATCTAATGCTGTTACATTTGCGTGATTTGCTGAATACAAATCTTGGCAGATTGGACCATCTTCATGTAGTGCCAACCTTATATGTGGTGGAAGGGTCCTTGAGGCTCATGAGTGACCACTGCTAAAGTGCAACTACCACCTCTGGACTTTCTATAGTTTGCCTCAGATATAGTTCAGCATGATTTTGTTACCTCACCAAGTCTCAGTATGGCACTATATTCATCCATAAAGTGAAAATAGGTCATGAAAGCCCTGAATTATCAAGATGCTTGATTTTCACATCAGTCTTGATGAAGGGGCATGGTGGAGCGAGACACTCCTGATTCATTAAGACGCTCACGCCTCTTAATGAATCAGAAACGTCTAACAAGTGTTGCGCCCCTGGGTGCAGCGAGCAACAAATCTTATGCCTGTCAGTTACTTGAGTAAGATTTCTGGAATAAGGAATGCCACAGCTCATCATGAAATAGAAGAACTATGGTGTCATGTCCTCGTCAAACACTGGCTTCACGTGTTTTGGGAAACTTTTTGCCGGGCAAAATTGGCATGAAAGGACTAAAAGTCACTACTCACTAGATCTTTGTGCAACTCCAAGTTGCTCAAAAATTTTGCTACTTTACATAGCTTTTACACAGGTTCTATAATGCAAAAGCTTTCATGAATCGAGGTCAAAGACCTTATAAAAAATTGTGCTACAATAGTGTATTGGGCTGCATTGGGAAGTCAGCCGTTGTATAGTGTCTGAAAAGCTTCGAATGCCCATAATCAACTCAACCAGTCAACAGAGGCTTGTGGATCCAGTGCAAACTTTCAGCTGAACCTAAGTGGTACAAGTGTGGAGAGCATATTGCTATCACTGGTTCCTGCCACTCTGTTCTTCAGCCCGACAGTACCCTGTTTTTTTTTTAGAAATAAAACAACAAAATAAAATATAACATCCGCAAACTATATACCTGCAAAGCATTACCAGAGAGCGGGGTTTCCTGGAAATAAATGCCTCTTTCAACTGCAGCCTAATTAGGAAGTCAACGTCTGCAGGACATTTTCCAGGCTGAAGCCATGCGCCCTGTTACTAATTAATTTTGCCTGATGAAAAGACTTTTTGTTGGCTGCTAATCATAGCCCTAATGGATCAACCAGTTTATGGTCACGGTTCTTTGCTAGAACAGAATGAGCAATGGGTGGTCTGTAAAATGTAAGACAGGCTTGAGGATAAGCAGAGAGGGTATAAGATGTAATTGCAAAGGACTGGACACTTGATGTAGTCAAGTTATTGGTACGTGACATTTTTATGTACTTGAGTAAAGCCAATGTGCAGGTCAGCAGAACGTGTAAAATCCCCATGGCTGATTGCTTGCAAGCAATATTATGCCATAGCTACAGTAAATGGGATTCTGGTGGGCATGTGAACATCATTGATCTCTATGGATCGTTAGGTTTGCACAGATGAATGTTTTTTGTATCTTCTCACACCAGGTGATCTAGAGAGATCAATGTCATTCACGCGCACTGTGATTTCACAAAAGATGCTTCTAGAAATACCAGACAAGCTGGGTATTCTCTATTAAAACATGTATATGTGCTAGTATAACACATTATTACAATGCTTTTTAATTTAATTTAATTTAATTTACAAGTATGCTGCTTTATAATGCTTCCTTTGATACTGCCAACCATTTTTCAGAATATTACGGTTGTGTTAATTACCTATAACTACCAGTACATATAATTATAGGTGGTTACTATTGCTTTAAAGGTAACCTGTCACCCCCAAAATTGAAGGTGAGCTAAGCCCACCGGCTTCAGGGGCTTATCTACAGCATTCTGTAATGTTGTAGATAAGCCCCCGATGTATCCTGAAAGATGAGAAAAAGAGGTTAGATTATACTCGCCCTGGGGCGGTCCCAGTTTTGTTCTGGTCTGACTGCCACTGGTGGCAGTGCGCAGGCACCGGAAAGGTCAGAGAGGTCCGGCGCCTGCGCACTGCAGTACTTTGCTCTGCCCTCAACAGGACAGACAAAATATGCCTGCACCGGAGCCGCAGCATGAAGACAAGAAGAGGACGTCATCGAAAGAAGATGGGAGGCCCCGGACCGGACCGCGACGCCCATCGGACCAGAACAAAACCAGGACCTCCCCTGGGTGAGTATAATCTAACCTCTTTTTCTCATCTTTCAGGATACATTGGGGGCTTATCTACAGCATTACAGAATGCTGCAGATAAGCCCCTGATGCCGGTGGGCTTAGCTCACCTTCGATTTTGGGGGTGACAGGTTCCCTTTAAGAGGTTGTCTGCACCACTACTGCCCATGGGCTGTGTACAATATAGCAACATGACGTCTTTCACTTAAAGGGCTTATCCATAGGGTACAAGACTGCAGTCACTCTACGTGACTGCAGACTTTTGAATCCTTACATTGCATGCTCTGTGCGCTGTGAGATTTCTCTGGTGCCGGTAGCGGTAGGCGCATGACTGCAAGTATATAATTTGAACACAGCGATCACTTGCCAACTAGATGTGCCCGAGTTATTCAATGAAAGTGTATGGATCGAGGCGGGACATGTCTAGTTGGAATGTGGCAACGTAGTGATTGCAAACGACAGAGTGACTGCAACAATTCCCTTAAATCGTGCTGATCTGGTATACATGACTTCGCCAATAAATGAGTGGTGCAGAAAACAAAAGAAAAATTAGCATATTACAATATTATTTGTAAGGGCTCATGTGGACATATGTGGCTCCTGGTCTGATCACAGACCGCATTGCATGGACTGGCCATTGGTCTCCTGACCTCAGCATGACAGCTTCATAGAAGTATGTGGGTCTGTCCTGCACAGGTCGGGTGATCCACAGCAAGCCCGTGAGGTGATCCACAGATGTCTGCATGATACCTAAATTTCATCTTTAAGTCAATGAAGCCCTTTATGGTTGCAATTTCAATAATTATTCCCATTGGTAAACATGGTGAAAGAAATAACAACACAGTTCTTTTCAAATTATTGGGGCTATGTTGTAGTTTTTGCTGCCCAGCCGGTGACCAAGAGCAAGACTTAGTGCAGAGAATAGCACCAAAGGAGCTACAACATTTTTGCGCTCTGCTGCCCCTTTAATTTAGGGATCAACATAGGAAGTCAAAATTTAGTGATAGTGTTTCCTACCAATAAGCCATCAATAACTTAATGCTTCAGGCTATTTTATTTCATACAAGTTTTAAAATTTGTCAAATTAGTTAATTGTATTAACTTTTCCTGTGTAACAAAACAAATTTAGAAAATTAGAATATTAAAGTGCTTGTTGTCAGATTTTGTTGACACCTGTCACCTGACGTGTAAAACTGAAATGTGTAAAAAAAAATCACGTAGATAAAATTAGCACATTTTTTTTCCTGGGAAATGCAGAATGACATAAAAAACATAATGAGTTACTAGGAAATCTTGTGTTTAAAAGTAACCGATGTTTACATTTTTATTTCAGAAGTCAATGGTGCACATCGAAATAAGAAACTTTGTAATATATCTTGTAGGAGAAATCCGCTTCTTTCTCTGCCAGAATTCATCAGTATCAAAATTCTCAATTTAGAAGTAAAATCTGTATTCAGTGAAGACAGACGTTCCCATTACTGAGATAGGAGATGATAGCTGCTACTCATTAGATTCTGTCTAGATTGGAAAAGTGAGGTGTGAGTGTCCATTAGCCAGTCTTGGTTCTTCTAAGTCCTTATTCATATTTCATCACTTCACATATGCTAAGGTTTTAATTCTAGAGGCTAGGACCATCCCGATTAGGGTCACCTTCACATTGTGGGATAGCTTTTACCTTTTTTCAATTCAAAATTATCTTAACCAAGCACCCTATATTATTTCCATGCACTATTGCTATGTATTTACTGCTGGGTATTTGCTTTTTTTTGTTTGTTTGTTTGTTTAGTGCCCAGTGTGTACATGTGCCTACACGCTGCATGTACACTAACATACAGTTGTGATCGAAAGTTTACATACCCAGGCAGAATTTTTGCTTTCTTGGCCTTTTTCCAGAGAATATGAATTATAACACCAAATCTTTTTCTTCTCTCATGTTTAGTGGTTGGATGAAGCCATTTATTGTTAAACTACTGTGTTTTCTCTTTTTAAATCATAATGACAACCCAATACATCCAAATGACCCTGATCAAAAGTTCACATACCCTGATGATTTTGGCCTGATAACTAGAGTTGAGCGATACCGTCCGATACTTGAAAGTATCGGTATCGGTATCGGATAGTATCGGCCGATACCCAAAAAGTATCAATACAAGTCAATGGGACACCAAGTATCGGAAGGTATCCTGATGGTTCCCAGGGTCTGAACGAGAGGAAACTCCCCTTCAGGCCCTGGGATCCATATTAGTGTGTAAAATAAAGAATAAAAATAAAAAATATTGATATACTCACCCTCTGACGCGCCCTGGTTGTAACCGCCAGCCTCCGTTCATAAGAATGAGCATTGAAAGTCCTTAGATGACGTCGCGGCCTGTGATTGGTTCCGGAGCAGTCACGTGACCGCAACGTGACCAATCACAAGCTGTGACGTCATCTAAGGTCTTTCAAGCGCTTGAAAGTCCTTAGATGACGTCGCGGCCTGTGATTGGTCGCGGAGCGGTCACGTGACCGCAACGCGACCAATCACAAGCCGTGACATCATCTAAGGTCTTTCAAGCGCTCATTCTTATGAACGGAGGCTGGCAGTTACAACCAGGGCGCGTCAGAGGGTGAGTATATCAATATTTTTATTTGTATTCTTTATTTTACACATTAATATCGATCCTGATACCGATTCCCGATACCACAAAAGTATCGGATCTCGGTATCGGAATTCTGATACAGCAAATATCGGCCGATACCCGATACTTGCGGTATCGGAATGCTCAACACTACTGATAACATGTACAGAAGTTGACACAAATGGGTTTGACTGGCTACTAAAGGTAATATCCTCACCTGTGACCTGTTTGCTTTTAATCAGTGTGTGCATAAAAGCTGAGTGAGTTTCTGGGATCCAGACAGACTCTTGCATCTTTTATCCAGCCACTGACGTTTCTGGATTGTGAGTCGTGGGGAAAGTAAAAGAATTGTCAACGGATCTACTGGAAAAGGTAGTTGAACTGTATAAAACAGGAAAGGGATACAAAAAAAATCCAAGGAATTGATAATGCCAGTCAGCAGCGTTCAAACTGTGATTAACAAATGGAAAATCAGGGGCTCTGTAAAAACAAAACCACGGTCAGATAGACCAACAAAAATGTCATCCACATCTGCCAGGAAAATTGTTCGGGATGCAAAGAAAAACCCACAAATAACATCAGCTGAAATACAAGACTCTCTGAAAACTAGCGGTGTGGCTGTTTCAAGATGCACGATAAGGAGGCACTTGAAGAAAAGTGGGCTGCATGGTTGTAAAAGCAAACAACTTTTCAATTTTACATTAAATTAAAAATTCTCTCCTTTCTCCTGAACAGACTCCACTGCAATCAGTAGTTAGTATCTTAGGCTTGGAGTGCAGCGCTTACAAGCTCTTTGCTATAGACTATATAGCGCGCTAATGTACAAAAGTTGTTCTTCTGATCTAAAACCTCAGTATTCAAGTTAAATTGCCACTTTGTGATAAATAAGTGGGTTTTGGATTGTAGTTTGGGCACTCGGTCTCTAAAAGGTTCACCATCACTGGGCTACACATTTTTCCATGCAGGAGTCTGAGAAAGCTTTAATATTGGTACTAACATAGAGTCATCAAAAACAGGTTTTTAGACAGAGTAGGGCATTTTTTAAAGTAGAAATATTTTTTATGGTAAGTTTATATTCTTGCTTTCTCTTATTTAGCTTCACATTACAAGATGTTATATGTGACCTAAGCGGGAAAATATAGCTGCTATTTTCTGGCCAGTTGTGCAGAGTTGTAAAGTCCTGTTAAGCTGCCGAGCCCATTAAACAATATTAACAAGATGGGTCAGAGAGATGACATCAGGCAGATAACAGTGAACAAACCATTTAGCTTTCTGGCTGTGATCAAGATGACATCTCTACCCTTTGTGCCCTGTTGTTCCGCTATCAATGGGTCATTGATATTTCCGTCTATACCAAAACGCTCCATTGTGTCATGAGGCTGCAGTTGGAGCTCATCATTTCATTACAAAATAAAGACCCCCGATTTAGTGAAGGTCAAATGTTGATTTCAAAAGGAGGGTATTCTTTTTTTTGACTTTTTACTAGTGGGAGAAAGTCTGGGAAAAAAATGTCACATATCTTCTCATCCTGGTCAAATGTTTCTATTTGGGGATGAGAAGGAGAATTTGAAAAGTGTATGCAAGGGGCAAAATTCTATTTCAAGACATATCACTAACACAAGCCTATTGGAATCTTCTAAAAGTATTTCTGCAATTTGGAAATTGAAAGTGAATACAATGAATGTAGTGTTGTAGACAGAAAGAATGAAGTCAGATCTAATATTCTGGTAAAGTGAGAATCCAGTTCTGTATAAAAATGTATTTTAACATCAAACTCCGAGTTGGAGGTCAATTAATATATATTAAAAGGGAAAGTGTCCCCAGACAGTACTATGATAAACATTTCTTTCCACAATGATGTGAAAAGAATAATGCACAGCATAACTTCAAAAAGAAAGTCTGAAAAACTCTGCCCAGCTGTTGTGAATTCTGCTCTTGGGCTCCCTCCGGTGGTTCTTGGTGGTAGTGCAGTTGTCTCTGGGTTGTAATCCAGGGCAGGTGTTTCTGCTGATTGCAGCTCTACTAGGTATTTAGGTGTGCAGGATCCATTATTCCCTGCCAGTTGTCCATTGTACTTGGAGGGATTGCTTCTCTGTCTGGCTCCTCATGCCCTGCTGTCAATTCAGCTAAGATAAGTTCTGTTTTTTTGTCTCTGTAGCACATATGTAGTGTGCTTTACATCTCAGTGCAATCCATTGTGTTTTTGTCCAGCTTAGACTTTGTTTGAATTTTTCAGTCATGCTGGATTCTCTGGAGAGGCAGATATACATTCTATGTCTTTAGTTAGATGTGGTATATTTTGTATTTTCTGCTGTGGATATTTTTAGGGTTTTAATACTGACTGCTTAGAATTCTGTCCTATCCTTTTCTATTTAGCTAGAAGTGCTTCTTTTGCTAAATTCTGCTTTCTGCCTGTGTATGTCCCTCCTCTTATACTCACAGTCAATATTTGTGGGGGGCTGCCTATCCTTTGGGGTTCTGCTCTGAGGCAAGATAGAATTCCCATTTCCATCTATAGGGGTATTTAGTCCTCCGGCTGTGTCGAGGTGTCTAGGATGTGTTAGGTACACCCCACGGCTACTTCTAGTTGCGGTGTCAGTTCAGGGATTGCGGTCAGTACAGGTACCACCTACTCCAGAGAACGTCTCATGTGGCTCCAGGGTCACCGGATCATAACACCCAGAATAGTAATTTAACCATGAAGTATCTACTTTGGCGTATCTAGATCATTGAAGTGACCAGCTAATTTGTTGCTGCTGCATCAGTGGATTAAAATGAGTTCCTTCTTTGCTTGCTTTGAATTGTCATTAGAGATGAGCAAAGTGATTCAATACAAATCAAATGTATACAGAAATTTAGAAAACTTGCTGAACCCCGCAAATTCAAGCAATTTGCAATTCAATTTATGTGACACAGAAATGTCCACTGCCATTTTACACATACCAGAAGATTTCCTGAGCCAGGGAAGCCTCACATAACCTCAGGTGCGGCTCCTCGGGTTTCCCCATATTGCCTTGCAGCTATCATATTACTTGTTATAGCACAGCCAATCAAGAAGAACTATCATAGACTGCATAAAAGCAGCAGCAAGGAATGCAGCAGTCATTTTTGTAGTGAATCTGAAATGTGAGTGTGTGTGACAGGATAACAGTGACAAACAACTACCATCCATTTATATTGAAGTCATTTGGACACTACTAACACTGTGTTGCATTAAAGAGATGGAAAAGTGTTAAAGCAAAAGGAAGCTTAGAAGTACTTGCGGTTTGCAGGGAAGCAGTTGGCTGTAAATAATATTGATTTTTATTTATTTATTTTGCTCATTTGTATAGCGCCATTCCACAGCGCTTTACATACATTGTTATCAGCACTGTCTACATTGGGGTTCACAATCTAGATTACCTATCAGTATGTCTTTGGAAAGTGGGAGGAAACCAGAGAAACCAGAGGAGAGGAGACCCATGCAAACACGGGGAGAACATACAAACTCCTTGAAGATATTGTCCTTAGTGGGATTTAAACCCAGGACCCCAGCGCTGCAAGGCTGCAGAGCTTACCACTGAGTCACCGTGCTGCCCTATTTATTAGAAAAGTTTCTCAAAGACTGTGAATTTCGAATTTCAAAAAATTTACTCATCTCTAGTTGTCAGAAAATCAGTCCTATACCATTAACAGGTTTCTTAAGAAGAGAAGTGACACAAGCACAATGGGTTTTTCCTTTTCTAGATGAATTATTGTAGTCCTGCACATTACCGGATCACTTTACTGGTCTTTGGCTTTTTTACCGATGGAGACCTGTGCATACCGAGGACAACAATCTTTCCTCTGGCCCCAAAAGAGAACAATTGTGCCGGTTTTCGGCTGGAGTTGCCCATGGATGACGTTAGAGACACCATAAACGTCAATCGAGAAAACAGGCTTCCATAAAATAGTCTTTCAAATGTCTTACTGCCTCATAAACTGTGGTGAGAAGGTTTTTTAAGTTTAAAACCTGGTGGTAGGTTCCCATTAAGAACCCTATAGTGCTGTGCTTGCGATGAGTTCTTGTAGACTACAAGTCTTAATGAGTCCAGTAGGGCATGTGCTTCAGGCACTAACAAAATAGACTGCTAACCTAGTCCTATAACTAAAGACCCTAGTCAAAGAATATGTTTCAGTGTTTTTGGCTGGGTGAAGGAAAGTCTAGCCTTGTATCACCATAACACATGTTGTTAGATTTTTGCAGCTTATTGTATAATTTTTTTTATCAAAAGATTCGTCTCACTAGAGACGTTTTTGTCATAGCCATGGAATATTTCATGAAATATCTCATAGATGTGAGTCCCATCTCACCAATCACAGATATCCTAAAACTTAGGGTTCCCCATACAGGCTAGTGTCTCAATTCATTGCTTCAGGAATTCAGAGTTCGGTCAAGGACACCTGCTCATCTGCATCTTTTGCTGCAAGCTGGCATGATGGATTGGGGTCCCAAGATCTGGAGATACATTTGGGTCTCAGAGATGGGACTTGCACCTTTCAGACATTTATGCCAAATCCTATGGATACAGCCTTTGCTTGTAGATGTAACGGTGGTGTTTTAAAATCTAACAGGAGGAGAGGGCACCATCTTTACTTTTTTCATGTTTTTACAAAAAACTGTGCTGTACTTAAAGGTTTGGGCCAAGTTTTCAAGTTATACTCTATTCATAGAATAAGAGATAACTTCATGTGGTCAGACAGCTGAGACTCCCACCGATACTGACAACGGGCCTCTGTACAGCCCCATATGACTGGGGTGGAGGTTGTGTATGTGCACCTCAGCTTTGTTCATTCTCCGTGGGACTGCTGGAAACAGCCAAAGACAGAAATCTTTTGCAGTCCTATAGAGAATGAATAGACCTCCCATACTTTCTGATGAGACTTTTCAGAGTTCCATTTTAGGGACCGGTTCCTGTTCCAGTGATTTGACCATCATTAAATTTGAAATTATCCAGTATCCTACGAAGAGCGGATGATTTCAAAACTAATCATAAACCCTTCAACTCAACAGTTTCTTTTCAATATATGTTTCCATATATGGCAGTGTTTTCACATGGGCAACAAAATCAAAACATCTCCTTTAGTCCTCTATAAAAAGAAATTTAAAAAGTCAAAAATAACATAGTTGGTATCACTATATCCTTTAAAGTCCAGTCAGTAATGAATTAACCAGAAAGGCAAATGTCATAAGCAGAAAAATAATGAAATGCCAGAATTGTGTTTTTTTGGTCACCTCATCTCTAGTGTTGAGCGATACCTTCCGATATCGGAAAGTATCGGTATCGGAAAGTATCGGCCGATACCGTCAAAGTATCGGATCTAATCCGATACCGATACCCGATCCCAATGCAAGTCAATGGGACGAAAATATCGGAATTAAAATAAACCCTTTCTTTCCTTGTAGGTTAATTCTACATGAAGGAAAACAACTAAGAATAATGTAGGATGTATTGGGGGAGGTGGCGGAGACATTAAAGGCACAGAGGTTTAGCCCAAACAAATAGAATAGCAGGTTTTTATGTTTTTTTTTATGACGTTCGGCATTAGAAAGATTTTGACAATTTTTTTTTTTATTTTGTCAGATATTGATGTTTCACTACTTCCACGTCCTTCACCTTCTTTTTTACTTCTCCCACACTTTCTTCTTCATTATCCTCATCATCAGCTTCTTTGACATCAACTATCTTCACCTTATTCATCTTCTTCTTCATCTTCTACCTATAATTTTTTTTTTTCCATTGTTCATATTCTTTTTATTTAACTATTATCTTTTTCATATTCAACTTCTTCATCATATTCTTATTTGTGACAGGCATTCCCGTAGTTGTTATCTATAAAAGTTTGAAGATTACACCTTCCGTTCTGCCTGTCACAAAAGAGTTACATTTGTCCGCGTTCAGTTTGGCCTGCAGCATCAGGCTTTATCCAGGGGCACCACGAGGAGGAACGGACTCACCCCCATACACTGCTTAGTCTTCTTCTGCTTATAATTTAGATATTATCTTTTGCTCTTATATTTAGTCTTATGCTTAATGTTCTTCTGCTCTTTGTTCTGCAGCCTCTTGTTCTTCTGCTTCTCGGTCTTCCAGGTTGTCGTCGTTGTCTCCAGGGTCGTCGTCTCCGGGGTCGTCGTCATCGGGGTCGTCGTCATCGGGGTCATCTTCAGGGTCATCGTCTCCAGGGTCGTCGTCATCTCGGTGGTTGTCGTCTCTGGTGTCGTCATCATCTTAGGGGTGGTCTTCCGGGTCATCGTCTTTAGGGTCTTGAACTTGGAAATGTAGGAGAAGGTACAAGAAGGCTGAGAAAATGCCGAGAAACAGCTGATGGAACTGGAACTCGGATGGCTACCCGAAGGTCCAAGAGCCAATGGAACTACCGTGGACCAGCTGACGTTACTGGAACCCGGTTACTAAGCAGGAGGTACCCGTGCCTGAAAGCACTACCAAGGACCACCTGACGTTGGTGGAACTCGGATACCCAGAGGGAGGCACCTAAGCCAAAGGCTCTGCCCGGAACCAGCTGACGGTACTGGAACAAGGATGGGGAGCAGAAGGTACAAGAGCAAAAGACACTGCCGAGAACCAGCTGACGGTACTGGAACCCGGATGGGTAGCCGAAGGTCCAAGAGCCAATGGAACTACCGAGGACCAGCTGACGTTACTGGAACCCAGTTACTAAGCAGGAGGTACCCGTGCCTGAAAGCACTACCAAGGACCACCTGACGTTGGTGGAACTCGGATACCCAGAGGGAGGCACCTAAGCCAAAGGCTCTGCCCGGAACCAGCTGACGGTACTGGAACCAGGATGGGGAGCAGAAGGTACAAGAGCAAAAGACACTGCCGAGAACCAGCTGATGGTACTGGAACCCGGATGGGTAGCCGAAGGTCCAAGAGCCAATGGAACTACCGAGGACCAGCTGACGTTACTGGAACCCGGTTACTAAGCAGGAGGTACCCGTGCCTGAAAGCACTACCAAGGACCACCTGATGTTGGTGGAACTCGGATACCCAGAGGGAGGCACCTAAGCCAAAGGCTCTGCCCGGAACCAGCTGATGGTACTGGAACCAGGATGGGGACCTATTCAAGCTTGTCTTCCTAGAGCCCCAACTGGCGGTGTTAGAGCCCAGGGTCAGCAGGAGGAGGAGAGGGAGGGGAGTGTAGGCCGAAGCCTGCACTGGCGGCAGCTTTGGGTCTGTTGTGTCTGCGTGGCGGTCGCAGGACACGTTGCCGGCTACACAGCAGGGGAACAGCTGGCGGTGCTGGACCCCACTGACACATTGGCGAGGTGTTTGGCTCTGTGCAGCCAGCACTTCCGGACAGCAACTAGCGGTGTTGGAGCCTGGGCTCTGCAGGTGGAGCAGAGTGTAGGCCGAAGCCTAATTGAACCGATTTTAAAAGTAACCTTTAACCCCCCTCAGGGGTTACAAACTAGAAGAGCCACAGCTTATGCAGCAGTAGTGCTGCACAAGTCAAAGGTTGCTCTTTTAATTTTTCTCCTTGCACACGCTGAATGAAACACGTATAACATTTAGCCCTTTATACAGTCAAACTGAGTTGGAGGCGAGAGTTCCCTTCGTAATGAGACGCAGCACAGATGTCAAGAATCCCACCTTGGTGCTGAGCGCAGCCTCCTGAGCATTGTTATTTGCTGTACAGGAGTCTGCGCTGTCGTGTTATCCCTTGGCCTTGCGCGGTTAGCGCTGCCCATCTTCTGACATCATTTAATGTCGGCCGTTGCACTTTGCGATGACCATGAATCCCAGCCCCGCAGTGTCTTTACATAGTTAAAACACTGCGGGGCTGGGATTCATGGCCTGGCGCAGTACATATGTTCGCCTCTCACACTCGGGTCCTTACACCCGCTTCAGACTGTGCGGCGTCAGCTGATCCCTTTTCGCATGCCACGGCCATGAAGCCGCACAGTCTGAAGAAGGCGGAAGGAGATGAGGGACAGGCGAACATAGGCACTGCTCATGCCCATCAATCACACCCTCGCAGTCCAAATAAATAAGACACCGAGGGGCGTTGTGTGGGTCAGGGCGGCCGCAGAGGCGCAGCCAGCCAAACAATGATGCCAGAAGACGGGCAGCGCTACCAAGGGGGTTGCAGCGTGTCATTACAAAGGAAAGTCACTCCTACGGGACGGTTAAATGGTCACAGAGGACACATTTTAGACGTGTTCAGTTCCCCATGGGCAAGGAGAATAAGTTTCCGAGCCACCTTGCACACATGCAGCATTACTGCTGTACAAGGTGGCTGTAAAACATAGAAACACCTGGGGGAGGGGGGACAGGTTCCCTTCAATTTCAGTTCTTGTGTCTGCGTGGCGGTCACAGGACACGTTGCCGGCTACACAGCAGGGGAACAGCTGGCGGTGCTGGACCCCACTGACACATTGGCTGGTGTTTTTCTCTGTGCAGCTAGCACATCTGGGCCCCAACTGGCGGTGTTAGAGCCCAGGGTCAGCAGGAGGAGCAGGGGGAGCGGAGTGTAGGCCGAAGCCTGCACTGGAGCAAGTTGAAAGGGAACCTTTAACCCCCCCCCCAGGCGTTTGTAGCTGAAAGAGCCATCGTGTACAGCACTAATGCTGGAAAAGGTAAACTTAGCTCTTTTAATTATGGTCCTTGCACATGCTGAACCTAACACTTATGAAATGTGTCCCCTCACACCGTTAAACCGTCCGGTAGGTGGAACTTTCCTTTGTCATGTGACGCAGCACAGCCGTCATTCTTACCCCCTTGGCGCCGTGCCCGCCTCCTCAGCGTTGTTTGAATCTGTCCCGGAGCCTGCGCTGTTAGGTTAGCCCTTGGCCATGCACACATTTTGCGCTGCCCATCTTCTGACATCATTTGGTGTCAGGATGGCTTCGCCTGTGCGGCCGCGCTGGCCGAGAGCCCGCCTCGCTGTGTCATCTAATGTAATCCCACAGCGGGCCTGGGATCCGTGGCCATGCGCAGTGCATATCCTCGCCTCTCACTCCCCTCCCTACGGCTTCTTCAGACTGTGCGGTGTCACGGCCGTGGCATGCTATTAGGGATCAGCTGACACCGCACAGTCTGAAGAAGCCGTAGGGAGATGAGTGAGAGGCGGAGGTTCAGATATGCACTGCGCATGTCCATGGATCTCAGGCCCCCAGTGGGATTAAATCAGAAGACAATGCGAGGCGGGCTCTCGGCCAGCGCGGCCGCACAGGCGCAGCCAGCCTGCCACCAAATGATGTCAGAAGACGGGCAGCGCAAAATGTGTGCATGGCCAAGGGGTAACCTAACAGCGCAGGCTCCGGGACAGATTCAAACAACGCTGATGAGGCGGCGTACGGCGCCAAGGGGGTAAGAATGACGGCTGTGCTGCGTCACATGACAAAGGAAAGTTCCACCTACCGGACGGTTTAACGGTGTGAGGGGACACATTTCATAAGTGTTAGGTTCAGCATGTGCATGGAGCACCACGAAAAGAGGCACTTTTTCCCTTTGCATCATTACTGCTGCACAAGGTGGCTCCTTAAGTAACAAACGCCTGGGGGGGGGGGGACAGGTTCCCTTAAATTTAACTTGTTGTGCCTGCGTGGCGGTCGCAGTACACGTTGCCGTATACACAGTAGGGGAACAGCTGGCGGTGCTGAACCCCACTAACACATTGGCGAGGTGTTTGGCTCTGTGCATACAGCACTTCTGGACAGCAACTAGCGGTGTTGGAGCCCAGGGACAGGAGGAGGAGGAGGTGGAGGAGATAGGAGGGATTGCCACACGCACAGCTGGGGAGCAGCTGACGTTACTGAACCCCAATAACAGAGGAGCGACTGTTGGGACTGTGCGTACAGCACTACCAGGCAACAACTAGCGGTGTTGGAGCCCAGGGACAGGAGGAGGAGGAGGTGGAGGAGATAGGAGGGATTGCCACACACACAGCTGGGGAACAGCTGACGTTACTGAACCCCAATAACAGAGGAGGGACTGTTGGGACTGTGCGTACAGCACTACCAGGCAACAACTAGCGGTGTTGGAGCCCAGGGACAGGAGGAGGAGGAGGTGGAGGAGATAGGAGGGATTGCCACACACACAGCAGGGGAACAGCTGATGTTACTGAACCCCAATAACAGAGGAGCGACTGTTGACTGTGCGTACAGCACTACCAGGCAACAACTAGCGGTGTTGGAGCCCAGGCACAGGAGGAGGAGGAGGTGGAGGAGATAGGAGGGATTGCCACACACACAGCAGGGGAACAGCTGACGTTACTGAACCCCAATAACAGAGGAGGGACTGTTGGGACTGTGCGTACAGCACTACCAGGCAACAACTAGCGGTGTTGGAGCCCAGGGACAGGAGGAGGAGGTGGAGGAGATAGGAATGATTGCCACACACACAGCAGGGGAACAGCTGACGTTACTGAACCCCAATAACAGAGGAGGGACTGTTGGGACTGTGCGTACAGCACTACCAGGCAACAACTAGCGGTGTTGGAGTCCAGGGACAGGAGGAGGAGGTGGAGGAGATAGGAGGGATTGCCACACACACAGCTGGGGAGCAGCTGACGTTACTGAACCCCAATAACAGAGGAGCGACTGTTGGGACTGTGCGTACAGCACTACCAGGCAACAACTAGCGGTGTTGGAGCCCAGGGACAGGAGGAGGAGGAGGTGGAGGAGATAGGAGGGATTGCCACACCCACAGCTGGGGAGCAGCTGACGTTACTGAACCCCAATAACAGAGGAGCGACTGTTGGGACTGTGCGTACAGCACTACCAGGCAACAACTAGCGGTGTTGGAGCCCAGGGACAGGAGGAGGAGGAGGTGGAGGAGATAGGAGGGATTGCCACACACACAGCTGGGGAACAGCTGACGTTACTGAACCCCAATAACAGAGGAGGGACTGTTGGGACTGTGCGTACAGCACTACCAGGCAACAACTAGCGGTGTTGGAGCCCAGGGACAGGAGGAGGAGGTGGAGGAGATAGGAGGGATTGCCACACACACAGCAGGGGAACAGCTGACGTTACTGAACCCCAATAACAGAGGAGGGACTGTTGGGACTGTGCGTACAGCACTACCAGGCAACAACTAGCGGTGTTGGAGCCCAGGGACAGGAGGAGGAGGAGGTGGAGGAGATAGGAGGGATTGCCACACACACAGCAGGGGAACAGCTGACGTTACTGAACCCCAATAACAGAGGAGGGACTGTTGGGACTGTGCGTACAGCACTACCAGGCAACAACTATCGGTGTTGGAGCCCAGGGACAGGAGGAGGAAGAGGTGGAGGAGATAGGAGGGATTGCCACACACACAGCAGGGGAACAGCTGATGTTACTGAACCCCAATAACAGAGGAGGGACTGTTGGGACTGTGCGTACAGCACTACCAGGCAACAACTAGCGGTGTTGGAGCCCAGGGACAGGAGGAGGAGGTGGAGGAGATAGGAGGGATTGCCACACACACAGCTGGGGAGCAGCTGACGTTACTGAACCCCAATAACAGAGGAGCAACTGTTGGGACTGTGCGTACAGCACTACCAGGCAACAACTAGCGGTGTTGGAGCCCAGGGACAGGAGGAGGAGGAGGTGGAGGAGATAGGAGGGATTGCCACACACACAGCTGGGGAGCAGCTGACGTTACTGAACCCCAATAACAGAGGAGCGACTGTTGGGACTGTGCGTACAGCACTACCAGGCAACAACTAGCGGTGTTGGAGCCCAGGGACAGGAGGAGGAGGAGGTGGAGGAGATAGGAGGGATTGCCACACACACAGCTGGGGAACAGCTGACGTTACTGAACCCCAATAACAGAGGAGGGACTGTTGGGACTGTGCGTACAGCACTACCAGGCAACAACTAGCGGTGTTGGAGCCCAGGGACAGGAGGAGGAGGTGGAGGAGATAGGAGGGATTGCCACACACACAGCAGGGGAACAGCTGACGTTACTGAACCCCAATAACAGAGGAGGGACTGTTGGGACTGTGCGTACAGCACTACCAGGCAACAACTAGCGGTGTTGGAGCCCAGGGACAGGAGGAGAAGGAGGTGGAGGAGATAGGAGGGATTGCCACACACACAGCAGGGGAACAGCTGACGTTACTGAACCCCAATAACAGAGGAGCGACTGTTGGGACTGTGCGTACAGCACTACCAGGCAACAACTAGCGGTGTTGGAGCCCAGGGACAGGAGGAGGAGGTGGAGGAGATAGGAGGGATTGCCACACACACAGCTGGGGAGCAGCTGACGTTACTGAACCCCAATAACAGAGGAGCGACTGTTGGGACTGTGCGTACAGCACTACCAGGCAACAACTAGCGGTGTTGGAGCCCAGGGACAGCAGGAGAAGCAGAGGAACACAATGTAGGCCGAAGCCTGATTGGAGAAAGGGAACCTTTAACCCCCCCCAAGGCGTTTGTAGCTGAAAGAGCCAGCTTGTGCAGCACAAAAGATGCAAAAGGAAAAGGTGGCTCTTTTCATTATGCTCCTTGCAAACACAGAACTAAACACTTATAAAATGTGTCCCCTGAAACCGTGAGACCGTCCCGGAGGTGGGACTTTCCTTTGTGATGTGACGCAGCATAGCTGTCATTCCTACACCCTTGGCGCCGTGCCCCTGCTCCTCAGCGTTGTTTAAAGTTGTCCCGGAGCCTGCGCTGTTATGTTATCCCTTGGCCAGGCACACTTAGCGCTGCCCATCTTCTGACATCATTTGGTGTCAGGCTGGCTGCGCCTGTGCGGCCGCCCTGGACGAGATCCCGCCTCGCAGTGTCGTCTAATGTAATCCCACCGCGGGCCTGGGATCCGTGGCCATGCGCAGTGCATATCCTTGTCTCTCACTCCCCTCCCTACGGCTTCTTCAGACTGTGCGGCGTCACGGCCGTGGCATGCTATTAGGGATCAGCTGACGTCGCATAGTCTGAAGAAGGCGTAGGGAGATGAGTGAGAGGCGGAGGTTCAGATATGCACTGCGCATGTCCATGGATCTCAGGCCCCCAGTGGGATGAAATCAGAAGACAATGCGAGGCGGGCTCTCGGCCAGCGCGGCCGCACAGGCGCAGCCAGCCTGACACCAATTGATGTCAGAAGATGGGCAGCGCTAAGTGTGCCTGGCCAAGGGATAACATAACAGCGCAGGCTCCGGGACAGATTTAAACAACGCTGAGGAGCCGGGGCACGTCGCCAATGGGGTAGGAATGACAGCTGTGCTGCGTCATATTACGAATGAAAGTCCCACCTCCGGGACGGTTTTACGGTATCAGTGGACACATTTTATAAGTGTTAAGTTCTGCGTGTGCAAGGAGCTAAACAAAAATAGCTACCTTTTCCTTGTGCAGCATTACTGCTGCACAAGGTGGCTCTTTCAGTAACAAACGCCTTGGGGGGGGGGGACAGGTTCCCTTACATTTCAGTTGTTGTGTCAGCGTGGCGGTCGCAGGACACATTGCCAGCTACACAGCTGGGGATCAGCTGACGTTACTGAAACCCAATAACACTGGGTCATATGTTTTGACTGTGCAGACGGCACTTCTGAGCCTCAACTGGCGGTGTTGGAGCCCAGGAATTTAAGTTCAGGTGGTAGAAAGATGAACACAACAGGAGACCTGGATAACGTAGACAGTCACCTAATTATTTAATCAGGAAGAGGAGTGGCAAATTCCTTCGAGATCCAGGCCTTGTTCATTTTCAGGAAAGTAAGCCAGTCAACGTTATCGGAGGATAGTCGCATGCGACGGTCAGTTAGTACACCACCTGCAGCACTAAAGACGCGTTCCGATAATACACTAGCCGCAGGGCAAGCCAGCACCTCCAATGCATACTGGCTTAGCTCTGGCCATGTATCCAGCTTTGAGACCCAAAACTTGAAAGGGGAAGAGCCGTCTGGGAGTACAGCAAGAGGGCAAGACATGTAGTCTGTCACCATCTGACGGAACCGTTGCCTCCTGCTGACTGGAGCCGTCTGTGATGGTGTAGACTTTTGTGGCGGGCACAGAAAACTGTGCCACAGTTGGGCCATACTGGTCTTGCCTTGGGCACAGGCACTGCTTCTGCTCCCTCTATGTGCAGAGACTCCACCACTGCCTGGACGCACTGAGCTGCTTTGTAATGCACTAGCAGCACTTCTCTCACTTGGAATGGAGAAGATGATGGAATTCACCAGTGTGTCTTGGTACTCCCGCATTTTTCGCTCCCGGTTCAACGGTGTGATGAGGCTTTGTACGTTGTCCCGGTAGCGAGGATCGAGGAGGGTGAACACCCAATAATCAGACATGTTGAGAATGTGGGCGATGCGGCGGTCGTTTCTCAGGCACTGCAGCATGTAATCCACCATGTGCTGCAGACTGCCAACTGCCCAAGAAACGCTGTCCCCTGCTGGAGGCGTGATCTCTGCCCGCTCGTCATCACCCCACCCTCGCTGTACACACTGAGTACTGGACAATTGTGTAACTCCCTCCTCTGGACGGATGTCTTCCTCCTCCATTGACTCCTCCTCATCCTCCTCACAAACTGTCCCCTGCCTACGCGTTTGTGAGGAACCACGTGGCGCTGACTGTCCAGAAGATGATGGAAGTGGTGAATCCTCATCCTCCACCTCTTCCACAACATCATCCCTTAGCGCTTGCAGTGATTTTTCAAGCAGGCAGATAAGGGGGACAGTCATGCTGACTAGTGCATCATCTGCACTCGCCATCCGCGTGGAATAATCAAAGGGACGCAAAACCTGGCAGACGTCATTCATAGTGGCCCACTCTGTGGTTGTGAAGTCTGTACGGCGCGGAGTGCGACTTCTTTGCGCCTGATACAGCTGGTACTCCATTACAGCTTGCTGCTGCTCACACAACCGCTCCAACATATGTAACGTGGAATTCCACCTGGTAGGTAGGTCACATATGATGCGATGTTCCGGCAGGTGGTGTCGGCGCTGCAGAGCCGCAATGCGCGCTTTTGCCGTGCTGGAACGCCGCAAGTGAGCACACTCTAGGCGGACCTTGTGCAGCAGCACACAAAAAAGCAAAACAGGCTGACAGCACTCACTGTTCAATAGAGCGCTCGTTCCACATCCAGAAAACCGTCCTGGATTCCAGCAGACCAAGAAATGTATAGTGAACAGCGCTCAATCCAGGTGTAAAAATCTTCAAGATGAACTTTATTTAAGCCATGGTTCAATGCGACGTTTCGACCACAACATGGTCTTTATCAAGCATGCCAGACATGGGATGTGAGTGAGGTTGCCGAGGCCCAGAGCTGCCACCAGATTTCGGCCATTATCACACACTACCATGCCTGGTTGGAGATTCGCTGGCGCAAACCACACATCACTCTCCTGCTTGATGGCATTCCAGAGCTCCTGCGCTGTGTGGCTTCGATTCCCCAAAGAAATTAATTTCAAGACGGCCTGTTGACGTTTGGCCACGGCTGTGCTCATGTCGGTCGTAACAGGTAAACATTCATCACGGGTCCATGTGGAGGTGGACTGTGACGGCTCCTGCAGCGATGATTCTGAGGAACTGGTGTAAGAGGAGGAGTCAATGCGTACAGAATGGATTCCTGCAATCCTTGGAGTGGGCAGGACACGTCCTGCACCACTCGCACGGTCTGTACCCGGCTCAATGACATTAACCCAATGGGCAGTGAGGGAAAGGTATCGCCCCTGTCCATGTTGACTGGTCCACGCATCGGTGGTGAGGTGGACCTTGCTACTGACGGCGTTCAGTAGCGCATGTTTTATGTGTCCCTCCACATGCTTGTGCAGGGCAGGGACGGCTTGCCTGCTGAAATAATAGCGGCTGGGCACATTGTACTGTGGGACTGCCAATGACATCAAGTCACGGAAGCTGTCAGTCTCCACCAGCCTGAATGACAGCATTTCCAGTGACAGAAGTGTGGCAATGCCTGCAGTCAGAGCCTGTGCTCGTGGGTGGTTTGCCGAGAAAGGCCGCCTTTTCTCTCATGCCTGTACTACCAATGGCTGTAGACTGGGCTGGGAGTGTGTGGATGACTGGGAAAGTTGTGCTGCGGGTGGAATTACAGCGGGTCTCTGGACAACAGGGCCAGAGGTTCTTCCACGGCGATCCTGGGAGGAAGCCGAACCAGCTGCGTGTGAGCTGGAGGAAGAGGCAACACGAGCTGAAGAAGTGGTAGCTGCCGCTGTTGTTTGGCCTAGCTCTTCAGTGTGTTTTTGTAACTCCGCCGCGTGCCTGTTGCGCACATGTTTCCACATGTTGGAGGTAGGGTTGAGCGACTTTCATTTTTTTAAGATCGAGTAGGGTTTTGGGAAACCCGATTTTGTCCAGAGTCGAGTCGAGTGCAGTCGGCCGATTATCGCTAAAAGTCGGGGATCGACCGAAACACGAAACCCAATGCAAGTCAATGGGGAAGCATAGTCGGCAGTGAGTGGAGGCCAGGAAAACACCTACAGTGCCCATTTTAATGCCAAAAACATCCATTCTTGTTTCTGAAGCTTGCCAATCTTAATTAACTGTATAATAATAGTTGGGCATAGGGAATTGGGGGAAAGTTGTGGGGGGAGTAGGGCTGGCTCAAGTTTTTCGTGGGCCCAGGAAATGCGGACTACGTCACGGCGGTGTTGCAGGGAAAGGTAAGTATTTAAAAGTTGCAAGTGCTGTGATCCTGAGCAAGCAGGGGGGGCCCACTCGTTCGCATTGCCACTGGCACAGGGCCCCTCAAAGTACGGCGGTGTGTTTGCATGGCGGGGGCGCCTCCCACCAGCAGCGACACTTTTGCGTACTCTGAGGGGCCCTGTGCCAGTGACGTCGCCAACGAGTATGCCCCCCCACCTGATGAAGGAACCTGCACTTTCATCTGCACCTTCCTCTTTGTCCCTGTGTAAGGTGGTATAACATGCGGGAAGGGGAACCTTACTTTCAGCAGGGACAGATTCTGGCTGTGTAGAGTACAAGGGGAATGTAGTGGTCTAGGTCAATGTACCAGCAGACTCATTTAGCAGTGGCTGGGCAATGGGCAGGATGAGGAGGAAACAGATATAGGGCCAAAGAATAAAGTAGGCTACATGCAGTTCAAAATTGGTAACAGGACTAAACAGGCGGCATTGCTTTGTTCAGTGGAGTAGCAAACCCAAGAGCAGCAGACACTGTTTCAAGGGCCTAACCACACTAGTAGGCCAAATGCAGTTTAATATCTGATAGTATAGGGCGAAAGCCAGAATGTGGAAGCTCAGCTTTGTTCAGTTGAGGACAACACCAGGGAGGGGCAGACACCTTTAGTAGGCCGGAAAAGCCTATTGCATTTTTTAAAATGGTAATTTGGAGCAGAAGGTTGAAGCTCAGCTTTATTTAGTTGAGGGCAACACCAGGGAGGGGCAGAAGCCGTTAGTAGGCCCTAACCACCATTTTTTTTTTTTTTAAAACCACTTAATGAGAGCCGGAAGGTTGAAGCTCAGCTTTATTTAGTTGAGGACAACACCAGGGAGGGGCAGAAGCCGTTAGTAGGCCCTAACCACCATTTTTTTTTTTTTTAAAACCACTTAATGAGAGCCGGAAGGTTGAAGCTCAGCTTTATTTAGTTGAGGACAACACCAGGGAGGGGCAGAAGCCGTTAGTAGGCCCTAACCACCATTTTTTTTTTAAAACCACTTAATGAGAGCCGGAAGGTTGAAGCTCAGCTTTATTTAGTTGAGGACAACACCAGGGAGGGGCAGAAGCCGTTAGTAGGCCCTAACCACCATTTTTTTTTTAAAACCACTTAATGAGAGCCGGAAGGTTGAAGCTCAGCTTTATTTAGTTGAGGACAACACCAGGGAGGGGCAGAAGCCGTTAGTAGGCCCTAACCACCATTTTTTTTTTAAAACCACTTAATGAGAGCCGGAAGGTTGAAGCTCAGCTTTATTTAGTTGAGGACAACACCAGGGAGGGGCAGAAGCCGTTAGTAGGCCCTAACCACCATTTTTTTTTTAAAACCACTTAATGAGAGCCGGAAGGTTGAAGCTCAGCTTTATTTAGTTGAGGACAACACCAGGGAGGGGCAGAAGCCGTTAGTAGGCCCTAACCAAAGTTGAAGGCCAAATGCAGTTTAATTTCTGATACTATAGGCCGAAAGCCAGAAGGTGGAAGTTCCGATTTAGACAGTGGAGGACAATTTGAATTAGGGACTGCAGACAGACTTAGTAGGCTGTCCCCTGTGGACCATGCATCCACCACATTAACCCATTGCGCCGTAATGGACACGTAATCTTCCGTGGCCATGCCTACAGGTCCATGCGTCTGTTGTCAGGTGCACCTTTGTACTCACAGATTGCCAGAGTGCATGGACAATGCGGTCTTCTACATGCTGGTGGAGGGTTGGGATGGCTTTTCTCGCAAAAGAAGTGTCGACTGGTTAGCTTGTAGCGTGGTACAGCGTAGTCCATCATGGCCTTATTAATAGTAAATAAAATATATAACTAGGCTCTATGAACTTTTAAATAGGTTCCAGGGGTACACGGGCAGCATTGGTGTGGTCAGTGGAGGAGTATTGCAAGTAGGGGCTGCAGACAGGCTATCAAAGGCCTAAAATAACAAACAGTAGGCAGTCATGGCAGTTTTACATCGGTTACATGGATACACAGGCAGGCACTCCAGGCAGCATTGTGCTCAGTGGAGGAGTATTGCAAGTAGGGGCCGCAGACAGGCTATCAAAGGCCTAAAATAACAAACAGTAGGCAGTCATGGCAGTTTTACATCGGTTACATGGATACACAGGCAGGCACTCCAGGCAGCATTGTGGTCAGTGGAGGAGTATTGCAAGTAGGGGCCGCAGACAGGCTATCAAAGGCCTAAAATAACAAACAGTAGGCAGTCATGGCAGTTTTACATCGGTTACATGGATACACAGGCAGCTAGGTGGTGAGTGGAGGAGTATTTAAAGTAAGGACCGCAGACAGGCTATCAAAGGCCTAACATAACAAACAATAGGCTCATGGCAGTTTTACAGCGGTTACATGGATACACGGGCAGGCAGCTTGGTGGTGAGTGGAGGAGTATTTAAAGTATGGACCGCAGACAGGCTTCGAAGGCCTAACACAATAAAATGGGCTGGCTGTAGGCACTTTAAAATTGGTTCCAGGGGTACACGGGCAGCAGTGGTCTGGTCAGTGGAGGCCTAGTGGAAGTATGGACCGCAGACAGGCTTCGAAGGCCTAACACAATAAAATGGGCTGGCTGTAGGCACTTTAAAATTGGTTCCAGGGGTACACGGGCAGCAGTGGTCTGGTCAGTGGAGGCCTAGTGGAAGTATGGACCGCAGACAGGCTTCGAAGGCCTAACACAATAAAATGGGCTGGCTGTAGGCACTTTAAAATTGGTTCCAGGGGTACACGGGCAGCAGTGGTCTGGTCAGTGGAGGCCTAGTGGAAGGAGGGAGCGCAGAAAGGCTTCAAAGGCCTAACATAACAAACAATAGGCTCATGGCAGTTTTACAGCGGTTACATGGATACACGGGCAGGCAGCTTGGTGGTGGTGAGTGGAGGAGTATTTAAAGTAGGGACCGCAGACAGGCTATCAAAGGCCTAACATAAAAAAACAATAGGCTCATGGCAGTTTCACAGCGGTTACATGGATACACGGGCAGGCAGCTTGGTGGTGGTGAGTGGAGGAGTATTTAAAGTAGGGACCGCAGACAGGCTATCAAAGGCCTAACATAACAAACAATAGGCTCATGGCAGTTTTACAGCGGTTACATGGATACACGGGCAGGCAGCTTGGTGCTGAGTGGAGGAGTATTTAAAGTATGGACCGCAGACAGGCTTCGAAGGCCTAACACAATAAAATGGGCTGGCTGTAGGCACTTTAAAATTGGTTCCAGGGGTACACGGGCAGCAGTGGTCTGGTCAGTGGAGGCCTAGTGGAAGGAGGGACCGCAGACAGGCTTCGAAGGCCTAACACAATAAAATGGGCTGGCTGTAGGCACTTTAAAATTGGTTCCAGGGGTACACGGGCAGCAGTGGTCTGGTCAGTGGAGGCCTAGTGGAAGTATGGACCGCAGACAGGCTTCGAAGGCCTAACACAATAAAATGGGCTGGCTGTAGGCACTTTAAAATTGGTTCCAGGGGTACACGGGCAGCAGTGGTCTGGTCAGTGGAGGACTAGTGGAAGTATGGACCGCAGACAGGCTTCGAAGGCCTAACACAATAAAATGGGCTGGCTGTAGGCACTTTAAAATTGGTTCCAGGGGTACACGGGCAGCAGTGGTCTGGTCAGTGGAGGCCTAGTGGAAGTATGGACCGCAGACAGGCTTCGAAGGCCTAACACAATAAAATGGGCTGGCTGTAGGCACTTTAAAATTGGTTCCAGGGGTACACGGGCAGCAGTGGTCTGGTCAGTGGAGGACTAGTGGAAGTATGGACCGCAGACAGGCTTCGAAGGCCTAACACAATAAAATGGGCTGGCTGTAGGCACTTTAAAATTGGTTCCAGGGGTACACGGGCAGCAGTGGTCTGGTCAGTGGAGGCCTAGTGGAAGGAGGGACCGCAGACAGGCTTCGAAGGCCTAACACAATAAAATGGGCTGGCTGTAGGCACTTTAAAATTGGTTCCAGGGGTACACGGGCAGCAGTGGTCTGGTCAGTGGAGGACTAGTGGAAGGAGGGAGCGCAGAAAGGCTTCAAAGGCCTAAAATAACAAACAATAGGCTCATGGCAGTTTTACAGCGGTTACATGGATACACGGGCAGGCAGCTTGGTGGTCAGTGGAGGAGTAGGGACCGCAGACAGGCTATCAAAGGCCTAAAATAACAAACAATAGGCTCATGGCAGTTTTACAGCGGTTACATGGATACACGGGCAGGCAGCTTGGTGCTGAGTGGAGGAGTAGTGCAAGGAGTGTCTGTCCCAGTACTCCCAAAATATAAATAGATGTTAATGTCTCGCAAAACAACCAAAACAAAAAAAAAGATGGCATACTTAGGTACAGGGGTGGGCTCATCTGCTGTGTTTCTGACATAGTAATTTGGCAGTAACTATTTAATGGTGCCAATATAGGACACAGACACAGACTACTTTAAGTTGCATCATAGATGTCTACAAATTTGTATTGTCAGTGCCAGACATTGAATGATGTCAGCGAATAGACTAAAGATTGGTGGAGCTGTGCGACATAATTTTGCACGTAGTAGAGCCCAGTTTGAGCTGGGGTAGGGGGGAACTCTCTTGAGGCCGGCGGGACCGCCCCAGGGCCACTCATGTTACAACGGTGTGTCTGACGTTGGGTGCGCACCACCACCGCCAGAGACACTACATTGTACTATGAGGGACCCAGTAGCAATGCCGTCAACCAAAAGCGAGCACACCCACCTCTTCAGACAAACAGCAGTCTCACGGGTGCTTGCGCCAAGTCGCGATACCACGGCCCCGTGTGGGGAGTTTGGCCATTTAGGGAGGTGTAAACATGTCGTATGCTGTACAATCTGCAGCAGCAAATTAGACATTAGAAAAGTAATTCACAGGCAAGAGCTTTTCATAGGAAAGCTAGGTGTCGGCCGGGCAAGGTGGGGCAAAAGATTTTGAAATCCAGTTGTGGTTCATTTTAATGAATGTTAGATCGTCAACATTTTGGGTAGCCAGACGAGTCCTTTTTTCGGTTAATATTGACCCTGCAGCACTGAATACTCTTTCTGATAGGACACTTGCTGCCGGGCAAGCAAGCTCCTGCAATGCATATTCTGCCAATTCTGGCCAGGTGTCTAATTTGGAGGCCCAGTAATCAAATGGGAATGACGGTTGAGGGAGAACATCGATAAGGGATGAAAAATAGTTAGTAACCATACTGGACAAATGTTGTCTCCTGTCACTTTCAATTGATGCAGCAGTACCTGTCCTGTCTGCGGTCATAGCAAAATCACTCCACAACCTGGTCAGAAAACCCCTCTGTCCAACGCCACTTCTGATGTGTGCACCCCTAACACTCCTAGTCTGCTGCCCCCTGGAGCTCGTGTGAGAACGATCACGTGCGCTGTGTGCTGGGAATGCCTGAAGCAAACGGTCAACAAGAGTTGATTGTTTGGTTGCTAATATTAGTTCCAAGTTCTCATGTGGCATAATATTTTGCAATTTGCCTTTATAGCGTGGATCAAGGAGGCAGGCCAACCAGTAATCGTCATCGTTCATCATTTTCGTAATGCGTGTGTCCCTTTGTAGGATACGTAAGGCATAATCCGCCATGTGGGCCAAAGTTCCACTTGTCAAATCTCCGGTTGTGATTGGTTGAGGGGCAGTTGCAGGCAAATCTACGTCACTTGTGTCCCTCAAAAAACCAGAACCCGGCCGTGACACGCAACCAATTTCCTGTGCCCCCGTGAAAGTTTCCGCATTAAAAATATACTCATCCCCATCATCCTCCTCGTCCTCCACCTCCTCTTCGCCCGCTACCTCGTCCTGTACACTGCCCTGACCAGACAATGGCTGACTGTCATCAAGGCTTCCCTCTTCCTCTGGTGCAGACGCCTGCTCCTTTATGTGCGTCAAACTTTGCATCAGCAGACGCATTAGGGGGATGCTCATGCTTATTACGGCGTTGTCTGCACTAACCAGCCGTGTGCATTCCTCAAAACACTGAAGGACTTGACACATGTCTTGTATCTTCGACCACTGCACACCTGACAACTCCATGTCTGCCATCCTACTGCCTGCCCGTGTATCCTCCCACAAATAAATAACAGCACGCCTCTGTTCGCACAGTCTCTGAAGCATGTGCAGTGTTGAGTTCCACCTTGTTGCAACGTCTATGATTAGGCGATGCTGGGGAAGGTTCAAAGACCGCTGATAGGTCTGCATACGGCTGGCGTGTACAGGCGAACGTCGGATATGTGAGCAAAGTGCACGCACTTTGAGGAGCAGGTCGGAGAACCCAGGATAAGTTTTCAATAAGCACTGCACCACCAGGTTTAAGGTGTGAGCCAGGCAAGGAATGTGTTTCAGTTGGGAAAGGGAGATGGCAGCCATGAAATTCCTTCCGTTATCACTCACTACCTTGCCTGCCTCAAGATCTACTGTGCCCAGCCACGACTGCGTTTCTTGTTGCAAGAACTCGGACAGAACTTCCGCGGTGTGTCTGTTGTCGCCCAAACACTTCATAGCCAATACAGCCTGCTGACGCTTGGCAGTAGCTGGCCCATAATGGGACAACTGGTGTGCAACAGTGTCATCTGCTGATGGAGTGGTTGGCCGACTGCGTTCTGTGGAAGAGCTGTAGCTTCTGCAGGAGGACGAGGAGGAGGAGGAGGGGGTGCGAACGCCTACAGCCAACTGTTTCCTAGACCGTGGGCTAGGCACAACTGTCCCTAAATTGATGTCGCCTGTGGACCCTGCATCCACCACATTCACCCAGTGTGCCGTGATGGACACATAACGTCCCTGGCCATGCCTACTGGTCCATGCATCTGTAGTCAGGTGCACCTTTGTACTCACAGATTGCCTGAGTGCATGGACGATGCGCTGTTTAACATGCTGGTGCAGGGCTGGGATGGCTTTTCTGGAAAAAAAGTGTCGACTGGGTAGCTCGTATCGTGGTTCAGCGTACTCCATCAGGGCTTTGAAAGCTTCGCTTTCAACTAACCGGTAGGGCATCATCTCTAACGAGATTAGTCTAGCTATGTGGGCGTTAAAACCCTGTGTACGCGGATGCGAGGATAAGTACTTCCTTTTTCTAACCAGAGTCTCATGTAGGGTGAGCTGGACTGGAGAGCTGTAGATCGTGGAACTTTCGGGTGTGCCGGTGGACATGGCAGACTGAGAGACGGTTGGAGACGGTATTGTTTCCGCCGGTGCCCTACATGCAATATTTCCTCCTACAAAACTGGTGATTCCCTGACCCTGACTGCTTTTGGCTGGCAAAGAAACCTGCACAGATACTGCCGGTGGTGCGGAAAATGGTGGCCTTACAGTGACGGAAGGGATGTTGCGTTGCTGACTAGCTTCATTGGCCGAGGGTGCTACAACCTTGAGGGACGTTTGGTAGTTAGTCCAGGCTTGAGAATGCATGGTGGTTAAGTGTCTATGCATGCAACTAGTATTTAGACTTTTCAGATTCTGACCTCTGCTTAAGCTAGTTGAACATTTTTGACAGATGACTTTGCGCTGATCAGTTGGATGTTGTTTAAAAAAATGCCAGACTGCACTCTTCCTAGACTCTGATCCCTTTTCAGGGATTGCAGACTGAGCTTTAACCGGATGGCAACGCTGTGCTCCAACAGGTTTTGGCTTTGACACGCGTTTTGGTCCAGATACGGGCCCGGCAGATGGAACCTGTTGCGATGTTGATGCCTGCTGCGGCCCCTCCTCCACCTCCGCTTCTGAACTACTGCCGCCTGCACCCTGTTCCCCCAATGGCTGCCAATCGGGGTCAATAACTGGGTCATCTATTACCTCCTCTTCGAGCTCGTGTGCAACTTCGTCTGTGTCACTGTGTCGGTCGGTGGTATAGCGTTCGTGGCGGGGCAACATAGTCTCATCAGGGTCTGATTGTGGATCTGTACCCTGAGAGGGCAATGTGGTGGTCTGAGTCAAAGGAGCAGCATAGTACTCTGGCTGTGGCTGTGCATCAGTGCACTCCATGTCAGAATATACTTGTAATGGGCATGGCCTGTTAAATGTTTCACTTTCTAAGCCAGGGACGGTATGTGTAAAGAGCTCCATGGAGTGACCCGTTGTGTCGCCTGCTGCATCCTTCTCTCTTGTTGTAGTTTTTGCTGAGGAGGACAAGGAAGCGACTTGTCCCTGACCGTGAACATCCACAAGCGACGCGCTGCTTTTACATTTACCAGTTTCGGAAGAGGAGGCAAAAGAGCTAGAGGCTGAGTCTGCAATGTAAGCCAAAACTTGCTGTTGCTGCTCCGCCTTTAAAAGCGGTTTTCCTACTCCCAGAAAAGAGAGCGTTCGAGGCCTTGTGTAGCCTGACGACGAAACTGGCTCCACAGCTCCAGACTTAGGTGGAATATTTTTATCCCCACGACCACCTGATGCTCCACTACCACTACCATCATTACCAGCTGACAATGAACGCCCACGACGACCTCTTGCACCAGACTTCCTCATTGTTTTAAAATCTTAACCAAAGTAACTTTATTTGTTGCTATCAAACAACTTACACGGTGAGCTATAACTTCAGTATGATTTCAATATCCCTTAACAGGTTGGTGAGACCACAAGGAAAATCAGGCACAATGTTACACACTCTGTTTTCTGTGGCACAAAATCACAGAGATGACACACACGCAGGACTGTCACTCAAGCACTAATGTCAATATTAATCTCCCACCTAATTTATTTATTTTTTTTTCTCAGGGAGACTTTAGAAACCAAATAATATTAAAAAAAAAAAAAAAAAAGGCTTTCTATGGCCCACAATTAGAGAGAGAGAGGTGGCACAACCAGGAGTCAAGACTGGCGCACAAGCTGAAAGGGCAATATTACTCTCCCACTGTTTTTTATGTTTTTTTTGTTTTTTTCAGGGAGACTTTAGAAACCAAATAATATTAAAAAAACCAAAAAAAAAAAAGGCTTTCTATGGCCCACTGAATGAGAGGGAGAGAGGTGGCACACCCAGGAGTCAAGACTGGCACACAAGCTGAAAGGGCAATATTACTCTCCCACTGTTTTTTTATGTATTTTTTGTTTTTTCAGGGAGACTTTAGAAACCCAATAATATTTAAAAAAATAAATAAATAGGCTTTCTATGGCCCACTGAATGAGAGGGAGAGAGGTGACACACCCAGGAGTCAAGACTGGCACACAAGCTGAAAGGGCAATATTACTCTCCCACTGTTTTTTTAGGTTTTTTTTTTTTTTTCAGGGAGAATTAGAAACCAAATAATATTAAAAAAAAAAAAAAATAGGCTTTCTATGGCCCACTGAATGAAAGGGAGAGAGGTGGCACACCCAGGAGTCAAGACTGGCACACAAGCTGAAAGGGCAATATTACTCTCCCACTGTTTTTTTATGTATTTTTTGTTTTTTCAGGGAGACTTTAGAAACCCAATAATATTTAAAAAAAAAAATAAATAGGCTTTCTATGGCCCACTGAATGAGAGGGAGAGAGGTGGCACACCCAGGAGTCAAGACTGGCACACAAGCTGAAAGGGCAATATTACTCTCCCACTGTTTTTTTAGGTTTTTTTTTTTTTTTCAGGGAGAATTAGAAACCAAATAATATTAAAAAAAAAAAAAATAGGCTTTCTATGGCCCACTGAATGAAAGGGAGAGAGGTGGCACACCCAGGAGTCAAGACTGGCACACAAGCTGAAAGGGCAATATTACTCTCCCACTGTTTTTTTATGTATTTTTTGTTTTTTCAGGGAGACTTTAGAAACCCAATAATATTTAAAAAAAAAAATAAATAGGCTTTCTATGGCCCACTGAATGAGAGGGAGAGAGGTGGCACACCCAGGAGTCAAGACTGGCACACAAGCTGAAAGGGCAATATTACTCTCCCACTGTTTTTTTAGGTTTTTTTTTTTTTCAGGGAGACTTTAGAAACCAAATAATATTAAAAAAAAAAAAAAAAAAAAAAAAATAGGCTTGCTATAGCCCACTGAATGAGAGATAGCACACACAGCAGTGGCACACAAGCCCTGACTGAGGCCAATATTTTTCTCCCACTGATTGATGTAGTGTTTTTGTGTTGAGGTAGAATTTAGAACACAAATCACGGAAAAAATAAATAGGCTTTCTATGGCCCACTGAATGAAAGGGAGAGAGGTGGCACACCCAGGAGTCAAGACTGGCACACAAGCTGAAAGGGCAATATTACTCTCCCACTGTTTTTTTATGTATTTTTTGTTTTTTCAGGGAGACTTTAGAAACCCAATAATATTTAAAAAAAAAAAAAAGGCTTTCTATGGCCCACAATTAGAGAGAGAGAGGTGGCACAACCAGGAGTCAAGACTGGCGCACAAGCTGAAAGGGCAATATTACTCTCCCACTGTTTTTTATGTTTTTTTTGTTTTTTTCAGGGAGACTTTAGAAACCAAATAATATTAAAAAAACCAAAAAAAAAAAAGGCTTTCTATGGCCCACTGAATGAGAGGGAGAGAGGTGGCACACCCAGGAGTCAAGACTGGCACACAAGCTGAAAGGGCAATATTACTCTCCCACTGTTTTTTTATGTATTTTTTGTTTTTTTCAGGGAGACTTTAGAAACCCAATAATATTTAAAAAAAAAAATAAATAGGCTTTCTATGGCCCACTGAATGAGAGGGAGAGAGGTGGCACACCCAGGAGTCAAGACTGGCACACAAGCTGAAAGGGCAATATTACTCTCCCACTGTTTTTTTAGGTTTTTTTTGTTTTTTCAGGGAGACTTTAGAAACCCAATAATATTTAAAAAAAAAAAAAAGGCTTGCTATGGCCCACAATTAGAGAGAGAGAGGTGGCACAACCAGGAGTCAAGACTGGCGCACAAGCTGAAAGGGCAATATTACTCTCCCACTGTTTTTTATGTTTTTTTTGTTTTTTTCAGGGAGACTTTAGAAACCCAATAATATTTAAAAAAAAAAATAAATAGGCTTTCTATGGCCCACTGAATGAGAGGGAGAGAGGTGGCACACCCAGGAGTCAAGACTGGCACACAAGCTGAAAGGGCAATATTACTCTCCCACTGTTTTTTTAGGTTTTTTTTTTTTTTCAGGGAGACTTTTGAAACCAAATAATATTAAAAAAAAAAAAAAAAAAAAAATATAGGCTTGCTATAGCCCACTGAATGAGAGATAGCGCACACACAGCAGTGGCACACAAGCCCTGACTGAGGCCAATATTTTTCTCCCACTGATTGATGTAGTGTTTCTGTGTTGAGGTAGATTTTAGAACACAAATCACGGAAAAAATAAATAGGCTTTCTATGGCCCACTCAGTGAGAGATGGCACACACAGGGATGGCACTGTAGCAGAAATGCCAATCTTAATCTCCCACAAAAAAAAAACAAAAAAAAAAAAAAAACTGTCCTACAATTACTATCTCCCTGCAGTAATGTAAGCCAGGTATGGCAGGCAGCAATAGGAGTGGACTGATGCACAAATTAAATAAAAAGTGTGGACAAACAAAAAAGATAGCTGTGCAGAAAGGAAGGAACAAGAGGATATGTGCTTTGAAAAAAGCAGTTGGTTTCCACAGTGGCGTACACACAGCAATACAGCTATCACGGAGCCTTCTAGGGCAGCCCAATGAGCTACAGCGCTGAGGGGAAAAAAAAAAAAAAATAGCTTCCACTGTTCCTGCACACCGAAGGTGGTGTTGGACAGTGGAAATCGCTGCAGCACAAGCGGTTTGGTGGTTAGTGGACCCTGCCTAACGCTCTCCCTGCTTCTGATGAAGCGGCAGCAACCTGTCCCTAAGCTCAGATCAGCAGCAGTAAGATGGCGGTCGGCGGGAACGCCCCTTTATAGCCCCTGTGACGCCGCAGACAGCAAGCCAATCACTGCAATGCCCTTCTCTAAGATGGTGGGGACCAGGATCTATGTCATCACGCTGCCCACACTCTGCGTTCACCTTCATTGGCTGAGAAATGGCGCTTTTCGCGTCATTGAAACGCGACTTTGGCGCGAAAGTCGCGTACCGCATGGCCGACAAGCACAGGGGTCGGATCGGGTTTCATGAGACGCCGACTTAGCCAAAAGTCGGCGACTTTTGAAAATGATCGACCCGTTTCGCTCAACCCTAGTTGGAGGTATTGAGGTTGCTGACATTTCGACCTCTTTTTACTTTGTGATGACACACCTTGCATTTGACATAGCAAATGTCATCTGCAACTGTGTCAAAAAAGGACCAGGCACTGCAAGTCTTGGGAGCGCCCTTTTTGGCTTTTGGAAGAGACATGCTCCTAACGGGTGCCAAAGCGGAGGCTGCAGGATCCGCAGTCTTCCCCCTCCCTCTCCCTCTTTGGGCTGTATGGGGAATCTCTTCCTCAGAGCTGCTCCCACCACCTTCCTGTCCCTCACGCCAAGATGGGTCAAGGACCTCATCATCTACACTACCCTCTGCCCCCAACTGCTCCTCCTGGGTAGTCTTAGCAGCAGAGCACGCACCAGTAAGTGGCACCTGAGTGTCATCATCAGCGGATGCGGCCTGCGATGTGGTGACCGGAGGCACTGGCCCACCCGCCTCTTCAGACTCAGAGAGAAAAAGCTGTTGGGCATCACTGCACCCTGCTTCTTCTTCCATTTCTCCAATGCTGCTTGGCTGGCCCCCTGTTTCCAAGCCAAGAGATTCAGAGAACAGAAGTAGAGACGGCTCCTGTCCTGGGCTCTCTGTCTGCCTGGGCAATTTGGCAGGTGGTGAAGAGACAGATGGCTGCTCTCCAGTGCTCTGTGTCTGAGAGGATGTGGCACTAATTGAAGTTGATGCATTAGCTGCCATCCATCCGACAACGGCTTCAATTTGTTCTTCACGCAGCAGCGGTGTACGGCGCTCTGCAACAAAGCTGCGCATGAATGACTGTTCCCTGGTGAAAGTGGGTGCTGATGAGTCACCGGTGCCCGCAGCAGGCACAGAATCCCCACGTCCCCTCCCTGCTCCGCGCCCACGCCCACGCCCACGTGCCTTACTCACTGCCTTCTTCATCTTGGTTGACTGATAAAGAAAAGCAGAAAAGTACTAACGGCTTTGTGTGCTTATTCCTGAACAACTCCTAACAGGTATAAGAAACACTAATTTTCTAAAGTGTGGACTAGACTTTAATATGAGCTAATGTGGCCTACACAAATGTAAAGTGGTGTCACTGGTGTGTTTGGTGAACTTTATTATTTATTTTTTGGGGGGGGCTGAACTGACAACAGAGAGAGCTGCAGTCACACGGAGACCGTGCAGACAGCCGTAAACGGTGCTGCAAGGCCAGAAAACCCTCCTCTACTTTATCCTATGTAGTGTTTTTCCACAAATTAGCTGGAGACGGGTGGAAAGACACTAATAGGAATTTTTTGAAAAAATGTGCAGCAGCCTGCACTACTTAAAAGAAAAGGAAAATTGATTTTACGGTATGACGCAGTGAAGAACCCTGAGCTGGAGACAACCAGGCTATGGCTGCTCACAGACTACAGGGCGAGCTGCAGTCACACGGAGACCGTGCAGACAGCCGTAAACGGCGCTGCAAGGCCCAAAAACCCTCCTCTACGTTATCCTATGTAGTGTTTTTCCACAAATTAGCTGGAGACGGGTGGAAAGACACTAATAGGATTTTTTTGAAAAAATGTGCAGCAGCCTGCACTACTTAAAAGAAAAGGAAAATTGATTTTACAGTATGACGCAGTGAAGAACCCTGAGCTGGAGACAACCAGGCTATGGCTGCTCACAGACTACAGGGTGAGCTGCAGTCACACGGAGACCGTGCAGACAGCCGTAAACGGCGCTGCAAGGCCCAAAAACCCTCCTCTACGTTATCCTATGTAGTGTTTTTCCACAAATTAGCTGGAGACGGGTGGAAAGACACTAATAGGATTTTTTTGAAAAAATTAGCAGCAGACTACACTACTTGGAAAAAAAAAAAAAACAGTATGAGGCAATGAACCACCCTCCCTGAACTGAATACAACCAGCTATGGATGGCCTATGTGGCTGCACTCAGACTAGAGAGTGGGCTGCACTCACACACACACACACACACACAGACCTTGCAGATTGCTGTGAAAACAGCGCTACAAGGCAAAAGCAAGGTGAATAGTAGGTGAACACAGCGGTTGCTAAATTAGCCTTTGAAAAGCACAAAAAAGCAAATCGCTATCTCTAAACTGGCCCTCAGTCAGCAAACAGCGTCCTGTCACTAACTGAATTCACAGCAGAGTGAGCGCAAAATGGCGCCAGCGACTTTTAAACTGCATCATGACATCATTTCAGCAGCCAATCACAGCCATGCCAGTAGTTTCATGCCCTCCATGCTGAACAGGATGTGCCCACACTTGGAATCATTGTCATTGGCTGAATTTGTGCAGTTTGAATCTGGGAACTTCCGATTCCGGTATCCGATACGCGGCAAGTATCGGAATCCCGGTATCGGAATTCCGATACCGCAAGAATCGGCCGATACCCGATACTTGCGGTATCGGAATGCTCAACACTACTCATCTCCCTAAAAATTGGAAAAAAACATTGCATACACCATAAGGGTTCCAATGTAAATGTCAGCTCACTACGCAACAAATAATCCCTAACACATCTCCATTTGTGATGGGCGAATGTGCTTGGATAACATCTTATCTGAGCACACTTAGATGTTATTCGAGTATCTTAGGCGTGCTTATATATTATGTTCGAATCCCCACGGCTGCATGATTTCCTGATCACATAACATACAGGAAATCTCTGCATGTGTTGTGGCTGTCTAACAGCTGCAAATTATGCAGCCAGGGGGATGCGAAAATAATTCACGAGTAGAGATGTGCGAAACCGAACAGTAAAGTTCGGAGTCCGTACCGAACACCTACTGTTTGGGCAAGGATACTGAACACGGACGTCACCAGGAAGTCTGTGTTACTGTTCAGGTTCGGCTGTCCGAACACCAGGTGTTTGTCGTGCTGTCATGTGCAAACACCGCTTCTGATCGGCGGTGAAATCATCCCCACTGGTCAGAGAGCTGCGGTTCCCACGCTGTCAAAAGACAATATGAGCGCTCATCTGTGATGGAAGGTATAAAGTTTACCTCCGGTCACTGGTGTCAGCTGATGAAACAACTGCTCCCATCATCTGACACTTGCTGCCGCTAATAACAGAGAGAGCTGGAGCGGTGCATGGGAGTATTCAACTGCTTCTCCTGTGCTGTAAATAAATAATTAAAAAACATACTGGTGTGTGTTCCCCTGTATTTTTGTTAACCAGCAAAACTCACAGCTGTCAGCTTCAGCAAGGCTAGTTATCAAGAATAGAGGGGTCCCCACACCATATTTTAAAATTATTTAAATAAATAATTTTAAAAAAAGGCGTGGGGTTCCCCCATTTTTGACAACCAACCTTGCTAAATCAGACAGCTGGGGGCTGGCATTCTCAGGCTGGTAAGGGGCCATGGATATCTCCCCCAGCCTAAAAATAGCAGCCTGCAGCTGCCCAGAAAAGGCTCATTTATTAGATGCACAAATTCTGGCTCTTTGCCCAGCACTTCCCACTTGCCCTGCAGCAGTGGCAAGTGGGGTTAATATTTGTGGAGTTGATGTCACTTTTGTATTGTCGGGTGACAATAAACCCACGGCTTAGTAATGGAAAGGCGTCTATAAGACACCTATCCATTACTAATCCTACAGTTGTATTGCAAATAAAGACACAGCAAGAATAAAGTCCTTTAATTGAAAGAAAGACAAAGACTCCTTTAATAATCTTAATTAAACCATACTTATGACTTCACCTAAGGCTAGGTTCACATTGCGTTAGTGGGTGATCGCTAACGGACAGCGTTGCACGGCGAAAATGTCGCAATTAACGCCGTGTAACGGGTCCGTTAGCGCACCCATTGACAGCAATGTAAATTTCGCCTGCAGCGCATCACTAGCGCGTGCCTTTTTCGGCTCGCGCTAGTGATGTGCCGTTCTTCTGTGACGCACCTCGGACGCTGCTTGCAGCGTCCGCGGCGCGTCTGAGGTCCGTTCCCCGCTCTCGCAAATCGGGGATCTGCGAGAGCGGGGACGTTAACGCGACCCCTGAATGCGGCCCCTAAATAAACATTGCGTTAGCGCAATCCGCTAGCGCTAAACGGATTGCTCTAACGCAATGCGAACCTAGCCTAATTCCACCAAAGCCCTCGATCTCCTGTAATAAACCAAAAATAATAAAACAACAATATACCATACCTGTCCGTCATTCTGTCCCACGCCTTAATCCATGTCTGGGGGCTAAAGAGTTTTCAACCTAGACAGTGCCAAGATGCAACCATCCTGGCTGAGAACCACTGGGGGAATGAACTGCTGCGAGCGCAGCCTCAGTGACTGGAGGTGACATCATTGAGGTTACCTACGGTCACTGAGGCTCCGTTCCTAGCCGGGCTGAACTGCGGTGACCTCGGTAGCAATGTGAGAGTTGACCTGAACTATTGTGTTACCAGGTCATTTTTACAACACAATAATCATTATAAACAAAAAAAAAAAAAAAAAATTGAACATTTGTGCTTATTCACCACATGTTTTTATTTCATCATGGGAAGGGGTCGCCATTTTAATTTGTCTCAGTAAGTAGGAAAGCTAGAATTGGCCCTGCTTGTGGTTCTCGGTGAAACTGTCCACACATCAGTATCAAACAACTAGAAGAGGAGGGGAGAAGTGACATCAGACACATATGAGCAGATCCCGCTCACATTTTCTGCAGTTGTAAAGCAAACTAGGATTACACCTGGTTTTCATTAAAAATGTCAACAGCCGGTCCTCCTAGTGTTTAACCCCTTCACCCCCAAGGGTGGTTTGCACGTTAATGACCAGGCCAATTTTTACAATTCTGACCACTGTCCCTTTATGAGGTTATAACTCTGGAACGCTTCAACGGATCCTGGTGATTCTGACATTGTTTTCTCGTGACATATCGTACTTCATGATAGTGGTACAATTTCTTTGATATTACCTGCGTTTATTTGTGAAAAAAATGGAAATTTGGCGAAAATTTTGAAAATTTCACAATTTTCCAACTTTGAATTTTTATGCCCTTAAATCACAGAGATATGTCTCACAAAATACTTAATAAGTAACATTTGCCACATGTCTACTTTACATCAGCACAATTTTGGAACCAAAATTTTTTTTTTGTTAGGGAGTTATAAGGGTTAAAAGTTTACCAGCAATTTCTCATTTTTACAACACCATTTTTTTTTTAGGGACCACATCTCATTTGAAGTCATTTTGAGGGGTCTATATGATGGAAAATTCCCAAGTGTGACACCATTCTAAAAACTGCACCCCTCAAGGTGCTCAAAACCACATTCAAGAAGTTTATTAACCCTTCAGGTGTTTCACAGGAATTTTTGGAATGTTTAAATAGAAATGAACATTTAACTTTTTTTCACACAAAATTTACTTCAGCTCCAATTTGTTTTATTTTACCAAGGGTAACAGGAGAAAATGGACCCCAAGATATGTTTTACAACTTGTCCTGAGTACGCCGATACTCCATATGTGGGGGTAAACCACTGTTTGGGCGCATGACAGAGCTCGGAAGCGAAGGAGCGCCATTTGACTTTTCAATGCAAAATTGACTGGAATTGAGATGGGACGCCATGTTGCATTTGGAGAGCCCCTGATGTGCCTAAACATTGAAACCCCCCACAAGTGACACCACTTTGGAAAGTAGACCCCTTAAGGAACTTATCTAGAGGTGTGGTGAGCACTTTGACCCACCAAGTGCTTCACAGAAGTTTATAATGCAGAGCCGTAAAAATAAAAAATCATATTTTTTCACAAAAATTATATTTTCACCCCCAATTTTTTATCTTCCCAAGGGTAAGCAAAGAAATTGGACCACAAAAGTTATTGTACAATTCGTCCTGAGTACGCTGATATGTGGGGGTAAACCACTGTTTGGGCGCATGGGAGAGGTCAGAAGGGAAGGAGCGCTGTTTGACTTTTCACTGCAAAATTGACAGGAATTGAGATGGGACGCCATGTTGCGTTTGGAGAGCCACTGATGTGCCTAAACATTGAAACCCCCCACAAGTGACACCATTTTGGAAAGTAGACCCTCTAATGAACTTATCTAGAGGTGTGGTGAGCACTTTGACCCACCAAGTGCTTCACAGAAGTTTATAATGCAGAGCCGTAAAAATAAAACAAAATTTTTTTCCCACAAAAATTATTTTTCCCCCAGTTTTGTATTTTCCCGAGGGTAACAGGAGAAATTGGACCCCAAAAGTTGTTGTCCAATTTGTCCTGAGTACGCTGATACCCCCTATGTGGGGGGGAACCACCGTTTGGGCACATGGGAGGGCTCGGAAGGGATGGAGTGCCATTTGGAATGCAGACTTAGATGGAATGGTCTGCAGGCATCACATTGCGTTTGCAGAGCCCCTAATGTACCTAAACAGTAGAAACCCCCAACAAGTGACACCATTTTGGAAAGTAGACCCCCTAAGGAACTCATCTAGATGTGTTGTGAGAGCTTTGATCCCCCAAGTGTTTCACTACAGTTTATAACGCAGAGCCGTGCAAATAAAAAATATTTTTTTTCCCACAAAAATTATTATTTAGCCCCCAGTTTTGTATTTTCCCAAGGGTAACAGGATAAATTGGACCCTAAAAGTTGTTCTCCAATGTGTTCCGAGTACGCTGATAACCCATATGTTGGGGTAAACCCGTTTGGGCGCAAGGGAGAGCTCGGAAGGGAAGGATCACTGTTTTACTTTTTCAACGCAGAATTGGCTGGAATTGAGATCGGACGCCATGTCGCATTTGGAGAGCCCCTCATGTGCCTAAACAGTGGAAACCCCCCAATTATAACTGAAACCCTAATCCAAACCAACCCCTAACCCTAATCCCAACGGTAACCCTAACCACACTTCTAACCAAGACACACCTCTAAACCTAATCCCAACCCTATTCCCAACCGTAAATGTAATCCAAACCCTAACCCTAACTTTAGCCCCAACCCTAACCCTAACTTTAGCCCCAACCCTAACCCTAACTTTAGCCCCAACCCTAACTGTAGCCTTAACCCTAGCCGCAACCCTAACCCTAGCCCTAACCCTAGCCCTAACCCTAACCCTAGCCCTAACCCTAGCCCTAACCCTAGCCCTAACCCTAGCCCTAGCCCTAACCCTAGCCCTAACCCTAATGGGAAAATGGAAATGAATACATTTTATAAATTTTTTAATTTTTCCCTAACTAAGCGGGTGATGAAGGGGGGTTTGATTTACTTTTATAGCGGGTTTTTTTTAACGGATTTTTATGATTGGCAGCCGTCACACACTGAAAGACGCTTTTTATTGCAAAAAAGATATTTTGAGTTACCACATTTTGAGAGCTATAATTTTTCCATATTTGAGTCCACAGTGTCATGTGAGGTCTTTTTTTTTTGCGGAACGAGTTGACGGTTTTATTGGTAACATGCTCGGGCATGGGAGATTTTTTGATCGCTTTTTATTCTGATTTTTGTGAGTCAAAATGACCAAAAACCAGCTATTCATGAATTTCTTTTGGGGGAGGCGTTTATACCGTTCCGCGTTTGGTAAAATTGATAAAGCAGTTTTATTCTTCGGGTCAGTATGATTACAGCGATACTTCATTTATATCTTTTTTTTATGTTTTGGTGCTTTTATACGATAAAAACTATTTTATAGAAAAAATAATAATTTTGGCACCGCTTTATTCTGAGGACTATAACTTTTTTATTTTTTCGCTGATGATGCTGTATGGCAGCTCGTTTTTTGCGGGACAAGATGACGTTTTCAGCGGTACCATGGTTGTTTATATCCATCTTTTTGATCGCGTGTTATTCCTCTTTTTGTTTGCCGGTATGAGATGAAGCGTTTTTCGCCCATTTTTTGTTGTTGTTTTTTTACGGTGTTCACTGAAGGGGTTAACTAGTGATATAGTTTTATAGGTGGGGTCGTTACGGACGCGGCGATACTAAATATGTGTACTTTTATTGTTTGATTTTTTTTATTTAGATAAAGAAATATATTTATGGGAATAATATTATTTTTTTTTTCTTTATTTAGGAATTTTTTTTTCTTTTTTTTTTACACATGTGGAAATTTTGTTTTTTTACTTTTTTACTTTGTCCCAGGGGGGATATCACAGATCGCTGATCTGGCAGTTTGCACAGCACTCTGTCAGATCACCGATCTGAGTTCCAGTGCTGCAGGCTTACCAGAGCCTGGTCTGCACCCGGAAGTAATCCCTGCAGGACCCGGATGCAGCCCCATGGCCATTTTGGATCCGGGGCCTGCAGGGATAGGAGGTAAGAGGCCCTCGCAGCAACGCGATCACATCGCGTTGCTCCGGGGGTCTCAGGGAAGCCCGCAGGGAGCCCCCTCCCTGTGCGATGCTTCCCTATACCGCCGGCACACCGCAATCATGTTTGATAGCGGTGTGCCGGGGGTTAATGTGCCGGGGCCAGTCCGTGACCACTCCTGGAACATAGTGCCGGATGTCAGCTGCCCCCGTGAGCGCGGCCGATCGCGCTGAACGTACTATTCCATCCTTGGGAATTAGGGCCCACCCCACATGGACGGAATAGTACGTCCAATGGCAGAAAGGGGTTAAACATTGAAAATCTCAAAATTTGTTAGATCATTTTTCATATTCTGCATCATTAAAAAAAGGTAAAAATTAAAAAATTAAAACTTTAGCACTTTATACTATTACTAGATGGTTGCCCGATTCTAACGCATCGGGTATTCTAGAATATGTATGTCCACGTAGTATATTGCCCAGTCACGTAGTATATTGCCCAGCAGCGTAGTATATTGCCCAGCCACGTAGTATATTGCCCAGCCACGTAGTATATTGCCCAGCCACGTAGTATATTGCTCAGTTACATTATATATTGCCCACTGACGTAGTATATTGCCCAGTTACATTGTATATTGCCCAGTGACGTAGTATACAGCACAGAGCCACATAGCATATTGCCCAGTGATGTAGTATAGAGCACAGAGCCACATAGTATGTTGCACAGCCCATGTAGTATATTGCCCAGCTATGTAGTATATTGCCCAGCCACATATGACACAGGTTAAAAAAATAAAAAATAAACATATACTCACCTACCGCAGGCGCGTTGCAGCACTGTCGCCTGTGTGGGGTGCAGGCGGCAGCTTCCGGTCCCAGGGTGATGACGTCACGGTCACGTGACCGTGTCGCGGTCACATGACCGTGACGTCACGGCAGGTCCTTGTCGGGCAGGACCTGTCATGACGTCGCGGTCACATGACTGTGTAGCGGTCATGTGACCGTGACATCACGGCAGGTCCTTTCCGTGCAGGCGCGCAGGACTTGTGATGACGTCGCGGTCACATGACCGTGACGTCATGGCAGGTCATTTTGCCAGACTACCGTGCAACCGGAACGTGCCGGTTGCATCGCGAGGAGCGGGAAAGGCGGCGTAGGTGAGTATATAATCATTTTTTAATTTTTTTATTATTTTTTACATTAGATCCTTTTACTATTGACGCTGCATAGGCTGCGTCAATAGTAAAAAACTTGGTCACACAGGGTTAATAGCAGCGGTAACGGAGTACGTTACCCGCGGCATAACACGGTCCGTTACAGCCAGCATTAACCCTGTGTGAGCGGTGAGCGGAGGGGTGTATGCGGGCGCTGGGCAGTGAGTGCGGGGAGTAAGGAGCGGCTATTTTCTTCCGGACTGTGCCCGTCGCTGATTGGTCGCGGCAGCCATGACAGGCAGCTGGCGAGACCAATCAGCGAACGAATAACCGTTACAGACAGAAGGACAGACGGAAGTGACCCTTAGACAATTTTATAGTAGATTACTTTTTGATGATACATTCCCTTTAAATTGGTTTATGAATTATGTCAAACCCGACAATTTTATAGTAGATTACTTTTTGATGATACATTCCCTTTAAATTGGTTTATGAATTATGTCAAACCCTATGAAGTTTCACTTACTTTTGTATTGATAGCCAATGTCGTTCGTCTTTGGAGGGAAAGGTGTGAAATGGGTCCATCAGATCAATGTTTTTCTACATCTAAGCTCCTAGGAATGTGACATTATCGGATGCTTTCAAGTCCTCTCACCTTTTACTTTTCTTCTCTCTCTGCTGTTTTAATCTTTTTCACAGTTAGATTAAAGGGAATATTTTATTGAAAAACATTAAAAGTGAAGTTACTTAAAAGATGAAGTCAAAACCCAAGTCGTGATTTATCTAATGGGTTAAATTGCAATTACTTTCTCTCTTAGCTGTGCCAAAACTGTATATTTACTCCCAGTGATGGTCATTTATGAGGTGGTCTTGTGAAGGTGTACATCCATGTACAGCAATAACGGAATGTAAAATGTTTCCAATTTTTTCTTATTCTGAATTTCACTGCCATCTTACCCTAGGGTTGATCACAGACTTAATGTTTTTTGTTGTTATTTTGAGCAAATAAGCCAACGTTCACATCACATTCTGGATCCCAGATCAGAAGAACGATCGGGTCTTAGCACCTTAGCGTTCCTTAACATTTCCTAAGGGAATGTTCTCCTGCTTTTTTGTTCAGATCTGATTTATCTTTTGATTATACCCTTCCCACACCTTAACCTAATGCTACATCAAGGGCCTGAGGTACTTTGGGCACTTTGACATATAGGCACCTTTACAAATGCAAAGGTCAGAGAAGATCTCACCATCAATGCAGCCTTGGAACTGACAAAGGTCCCCCGAGATGTCTTTTATAAGTGAGGTGGATATTTCTAAGCAAGACACAATATAAAAGCATTCCTATAAACATATACAGCTCCGGCAAAAATAAGGGACCACTGCAAAATTTTCAGTTTGTCTGATTTTTCTCTTTATAGGTATATTTTTGAGTAAAATGTAAGTTGTTCTTTTATTCTATAAATTACTGACAACATGTCTCCGAAGTTCCAAGCAATACATTTTGTATTTATTTTCTGAAGATGAGAAATGCTCAAAATAACAAAAAAATGCATTGCTTGCAGACTAGTGATGAGCGAGCACTAAAATGTTCGGGTGCTTGTTGTTCGGGTCGAGCAGATTGGAATACTCGGGTACTCGACCCGAGCAACGAGCCCAATGTAAGTCTATGGGAGACGCGAGTATTTTTACCACGACCCCCCCCTGGGGGTCCTTTTAATACCTTCAAGACGCAGCCCTTTTTCATTTTTGCGTTTTCCTTTTTCGCTCCCCTCCTTCCCAGAGCCATAACTTTTTTACTTTTCCGTCAATATGGCCATGTGAGGGCTTATTTTCTTTGGGACGATTTGTACTTTTGAACGACACCATTCGTTTTACCATATCTTGTACTAGAAAATGGGAAAAAATTCCAAGTGTGTTGAAATTGCAAAAAAAGTGCAATCCCACACTTGTTTTTGGTTTGGCTTTTTTGCTAGGTTCACTAAATGCTAAAACTGACCTACCACTGTGATTCTCCACATCGTTATGAGCTCATAGACACCAAACGTGTAGGTTATTTTTTATTTAAAAGGTGAAAAAAAATTCCAAACCTTGCTAAAAAAAAAAAAAATTGCGTCATTCTCCGATACCTGCAGCGTTTCCATTTTTCAGGATCTTGGGTCAGGTGAGGGCTTATGTTTTGCGTGCCGAGCTGATGTTTTTAATGATACCAATTTTGTGCAGATACGTTCTTTTGATCGCCCGTTATTACATTTTAATGCAATGTCGCAGCGACCAAAAAAAGGTAATTCTGGCCTTTTGAATTATTTTTTCGCTACGCCGTTTAGCAATCAGGTTAATCCTTTTTTTAATTGATAGATCGGGCGACTCAGGATACCAAATATGTGTATGTTTGATTTTTTTTTTATTGTTTTATTTTGAAAGGGGGTGATTTAAACTTTTATTTTTTTTATTTTTTTTTTCATATTTTTTTAAAATTTTTTTTTTACTTTTGCCATGCTTCAATAGTCTCCATGGGAGGCTAGAAGCAGGCACAAATGGATCGGCTCTGCTACATACGAGCGATCATCAGATCGCTCCTATGCAGCTGAATTACAGACTTGCTATGAGCGCCAACCACAGGGTGGCGCTCATAGCAAGCCGGCATCAACAACCATAGAGGTCTCAAGGAGACCTCAGGCTGTCATGCCAACACATCGCTGACCCCCGATCACATGACGGGGGTCGGCGATGCGCGCATTTCTGGCCCGATGACTGGAAGCGTAAAGGCCCCGTCTCACATAGCGAGATCGCTAGCGAGATCGCTGCTGAGTCACTAGTTTTGTGACGCAACAGCGACCTCAGTAGCGATCTCGCTATGTTTGACACGTACCAGCGACCCGGCCCCTGCTGTGAGATCGCTGGTTGTGTCGGAATGGCCTGGACCTTTTTTTGGTCGTTGAGGTCCCGCTTTCATCGCTGAATCGGTGTGTGTGACACGGATTCAGCGATGTCTTCACTGGTAACCAGGGTAAACATCGGGTTACTAAGCGCAGGGCCGCGCTTAGTAACCCGATGTTTACCCTGGTTACCATCGTAAATGTAAAAAAAAAAAAACAGTACATACTCACATTCCGGTGTCCGTCAGGTCCCTTGCCGTCTGCTTCCTGCACTGACTGACTGCCGGCAGGAAAGTGAAAGTACAGCACAGCGGTGACGTCACCGCTCTGCTGTTAGGGCCGGCGCTCAGTCAGTGCAGGAAGCGGACGCCGGGGGACGCGAAGGTGAGTATGTACTGTTTGTTTTTTTACATTTTACACTGGTAACCAGGGTAAACATCAGGTTACTAAGCACGGCCCTGCGCTTAGCAACCCGATGTTTACCCTGGTTACCCGGGGACCTCGGCATCATTGGTCGCTGGAGAGCGGTCTGTGTGACAGCTCTCCAGCGACCACACAGCGACTAAACAGCGACGCTGCAGCGATCAGCATCGTTGTCTGTATCGCTGCAGCGTCGCTATGTGTGACGGGGCCTTTAGTTAAATGCTGCTGTTAGCGTTTGACAGCGGCATTTAACTACTTAATAGCGGCAGGTGGATTGCAATTCCACCTGCTACTATTGCGCACACATGTCAGCTGTACAACACAGCTGACATGTCGCGACTTTGATGTGGGCTCAGCGCCGGAGCCCACATCAAAGGGGGAGACTCGACATGGGCCGTACTAGTACGGCGCATGTCGTTAGGGGGTTAAGGTCTAAAAACGTCTGAAAATGATGGAAACACTGCTCAAGTGACACAGGGACATCATGGGGATCTCCCCTGGAAGCATTCCTGACCCCTAATTCACAGTTGTAAACATTTTTTTCCGAGATTCATGCCATTTTTCCCGATGTAACAAAAAACACACTAAAACGAAACCAAAACGGTTTTTGCTGGGAAATATGCCAAGGTACATCCTTTGCAGGTTAATGACTTGCCTGTAAGGCCAAATTATTAACCCCATACCGAAATGTTCCTCCCCCACTTGGGCTTAGTTCAGACGCAGCGTTTTTGAAGCGTTTTTCAACTTTAACATTGCCTTCAACCACTACAAATGCTTTCACTGGGAAATGTCATTGTAACATTTATCACCCCTAGCTGGCCATGTGGTGTGTGACACATAAGCAGACCCATCTTGTTTCATTTATGAAGGAGGGACTCTTAAAGTCACAGAGCCTATTTTTACTGGTGCATCAGGTGGCATTAATCTTCTTAAAGGGCCATTATTAAACAGTGGGTCTCCTAAACTGTTGTAGCCTACGCTGTGAGTGGATGGGCTGCCAAGAATTATGACGCACCACAATACCCCTGTCATAAGATGTCCAGGGGAGACTCCTGAAAAAGTGTTGCATTGAATTCAAGGCCTGTCTTGCTACCAATTCATATGCACCCCAATAAGCCTTTGAACCCACATACTGGATGGGCCCAGGAAAATCCACTTCACAATATGCACTTGGTACTCCGTACTCCTTTGTTTTACACATTGGCAGCAAGGCCAGCCCTGCTGCATAGTCAGTTATATGCACCCCATTATGCATTGTAACCCACATACTGGATGGGCCCATGAAAATCCACTTCACAATATGCATTTTGTACATCCATTAGTCACCAATGATAGACATAAAAGATAGACATAATGCACCCAAATGATTATCAATGGGGCTTCAGTGCAAGATTTCCAACATATAAAAGTAAATGCGCCAAAAAAATTAATTACACCTACATGCAAAGTGTGCGTTTTCTCCACAAAAACACTTGAAGATCATGATATTTTTTTTCGACTGTTATTGTATCAGATAAAGAAAATAATGTTGCTTCACTGAAATCGTCTTCTGATGGAAAAGAAAAGCAGTCAGTGAACTGTTAAACTGTAGTCAAAGATTGTACATTGCAAGACGATGGACGTTAAACAAGGCATTGTTATAATTTTTTTTTTTTCAAATTTCAGAAAAGTGCTTTCTTCGTCTACAAAATCCATTTCTCAATGTACAAATAAATAATCACATATAAAATCACACAGAGTTAAGGAGAACTGACTGCAAGGAAAAAAAAGGAAAGAATCTGTATCTCTTCCACCAAAACTTGCTAACACTTCAGAGTTGTGGCTGATAAAAATATCAACAATCAGTCCAAAAGTGAGTGAAACAGATTACTTTAAATCCTTGCAAGACTATAAAGTTTACTAATGTCACACAAAATGATGTCTGTTTTCAGTTAAAGGGAACCTTTCACCCACAAAATCGAAGGTGAGCTAAGCCCACCAGCTTCAGGGGCTTATCTACAGCATTCTGGAATGCTGCAGATAAGCCCCCAATGTATCCTGAAAGATGAGAAAAAGAAGTTAGATTATACTCACCTGGGGGGTGGTCCGATTCGATGGGCATCGCGGTCCGGTCCAGGGCCTCCCATCTTCATAGGATGACATCCTCTTCTTGTCGTCACGCTGCAGCTCCGGCTCAGGCGTACTTTGTCTGCCCTGTCAGAGCAAAGTTCTGCAGTGCGCAGGCCTCTCTGACCTTTCCCGGCGCCTGCGCACTGCAGTACTTTGCTCTGCCCTCAAAAGGGCAGACAAAGTACGCCTGCGCTGGAGCCTCAGCATGACGTCATCGTAAGAAGATGGGAGGCCCCAGACTGGACCGCGATACCCATCGGACCGAACCGCAATGGGACCGCTCCAGGGTGAGTATAATATAACCTCTTTTTCTCATCTTTCAGGATACATCGGGGGTTTATCTACAGCATTCCAGAATGCTGTAGATAAGCCCCTGATGCCGGTGGGCTTAGCTCACCTTCGATTTTGGGGTTGACAGGTTCCCTTTATGCTTTTGAGAATACCCAACAATGCTGTCTGAATGATGTGATTGGAGACAGGAGACTGTTACTTTGAAGAAAAAAATTGTGTACCATGAAACCTCAAGCTGTCAAACCCTTTCTTGGTTTTCAAATGGTAATGGATTCCCGACAATATGTTGAGAGCAGATGCACTACATTGAAGGACGATCGACTTTTTGTCTTTTTTAATGGTATGATGGTTCCCTCTTTGCAGAATTATTTACAGGACAATTTGGCAATTTTATTAGCCAAGTTTTTTAACACTGATGTTCAGATATGGCTTTAAAGAAAAAGGCTAATACTTGCAATACAACGCAATTTTATTTCAAAGTACAAAATTCAAGGAATAGTATGATTGAATAGCATGAATAGTGCGTACACTTTTGTATTTGTTAACATACAAAGGTTAAGAACATATTTGGATTAAATACATATAATGATTAAGTATATCTAAAGATTAACTACTAACAGTATACTTACATCATCACCAAGAGGCTTTTAAACATCATCCATCTGGAATATCAGAGAAGCAACACCAAGACAGAGAACCCCACAAGGATTTAGATAAAACCACCACAGGCAGAGGTTCAGTAAACCTTAATGTTTTATAATGCCAAACAACAGACACATAGAAGCTTAGAACTGTTTGTGAAGTGAATAAACAAACATTTCTCAAGACTGTGTCACTGTGAGCATTGTCTGTCACATCTGTAAATGTTTTACAAGAAATGCAGCTATGTAATTGTCTGAATGCATTCGATATCTTTCAATCTGGATTCCAAATTGCCATTTGAATATTCAAACTACACTATTAACAGTAATCATATCTATATTCAGTGTTTCTAGAAACATGCATGATCAGGCACATGGCAGCAAAGCACTCGACTTTGTTGGTTGAACACAAGGCTCCATGAACAGTGTCTGCGGGTGATACCACTGCTTCTTCCGATGTTGTGCGTGCAAGCCAATCCCCTGTCCATGGTGCATGCAAAGATGCCTCATGACCCGCGTCTGCAGTTGCACACAAACTCAATTAGCACCATCAACAAGCACGTCCACGTCCTTGTCCCAGCGCAACTTTCAGTTGTCCATATCCCAATATTTGTAACGCAAGCGGAAATACGCAGCCAACACTACAGTATAAATTCACACATGTCTCTTCTGCTTGCGCTCGAAATGTTGCATTTTAGGCCTGTGGGAGGCGTAAGCTTTCTGCAACCTGATGGCGGTGACCATCATAAAGTACTCTTTACCCAGCCGCAACAATTTTTCCCCATCTGCCGTCACGACATATCACAAGCAAGCACGTGGCCCACAACATTACCCGTACCCTCAACAATGCTGTTACAGGGAAAGTGTACCTAACCACGGACACGTGGACAAGTGCTTGTGCACAGTGCCTGCCTCTAGGCAGAAGATGATGATGGTGGTAGTAGTATTTGGAGCATTTAACACAGCCATGAAGCAGCCATAACAACTTGAAAGAGAAATATTTTTACTGAGATACCACACTGCCAAATATGTGGCCTGTATTTTTGTTAAAGGCAAAATAGTGCTGTATATAAGTAGAGTAACAGACAACAAAAACAGTGGAAAACCGGCCTCAAATGCCCAAACTTGGAGCACACAGATATATGAGGCCTGTCAAGGAAATACCACACTGCCAAATATGTGGCCTGTAATTTTTTACATGCAAAATAGTGCTGTATATTAGTAGAGTAACAGACAGCAAAAATAGAGGAAAACCAGCCTCAAATGCCCAAACTTGGAGTACGCAGATATATGAGGCCTGTCACGGAAATACCACATTGTCAAATATGTGGCCTTTAATTTTTTTACATGCAAAATAGTGCTGTAGATAAGTAGAGTAACAGACAGCAAAAACAGTGTAAAACCGACCTCAAATGCCCAAACTTGGAGCACACAGATATATGAGGCCTGTCACGGAAATACCACACTGCCAAATATGTGGCTTGTATTTTTTTAAATGCAAAATAGTGCTGTATATAAGTAGAGTAACAGGCAGCAAAAACCATGGGCAACAGGACTCAAATGCGCAAAAGTGGAGCACGCATATATATATGAGGCCTGTTACGGAAATACCACACTGCCAAATATGTGGCCTGTAATTTTTTAGATGCAAAATAGTGCTGCATATAAGTAGAGTAACAGACAGCAAAAACAGTGGAAAACCAGCCTCAAATGCCCAAACTTGTAGCATGCAGATATATGAGGCCTGTCACGGAAATACCACACTGACAAAAAAGTGGCCTGTATTTTTTTAAATGCAAAATTATACTGTATGTAAGTAGACTGTTTTTTCCTTTATATTTATTTAGTGCTAAAATAATTTAAGAACTATTATTACTTATACACTCCTCCGAAGAAAAAGAAGAATATAAGTCGTTCTGGATGTGGACCCCGGAATATTGGGTCCTCCTTTCTTTCCCCTGCATCTATGGATGGAGCCCGTTAATCTGCACATTGTCACTTTATCACGCTCACTTACACTTTATCATGTATTTGTGTCATATATTTATATTTTTATATTATGGGTTGTTATAATTGTGATGACCCAATGTTTGCTAGATTTTTTGATCACCTTTTACTATGTATTTTAGGATTTGTTATATTATATAATGATATTTTGTACTTGTTATTTGCAATAATTGCAATAACATTTTCACTATACCTTTTCTCACTTTTCATCATTTTTGTTCTTTTTAATTTTATTGAGTCGCAGTATGAGTTTTAGGTATTTAGTTTTCCCATATAGGTAATTTAGTACTGTGCATTGGGTATCTAGATTTTATTATATATTTAATATAGTATACAGGTTGCTATGGAGAAGCACTGTATTACTAGTAATAAGATTTGCGGACATATCCGGGTGCCTGTACGACGTTACGCTACAGTGGTAGCATTAGGTATTGCAGGGGGATTGTTGCCACTGATGCGCATGTCCCTGACACGGGCAATGGCCGCGGCATCGTTTCCGGCGCCTATTAATGACGTGTGCGGGTCAGTGACGTCATCCAGGATTTCCCGGTGACCCGCACCGCCATACTGGCGCATGGGACGATACGGCATTAGGCGCCCGTAATCGTCAGTAACATGCGCTGTCATTTAGTGGCGGGGAGCAGTATAAATACAGGATATGTGAGGACAGAGACACCGTGCTAGCCTCCAGACGAAGCAGTGGGCGAAACGCGCGTAGGGGCGTGTGTCTGCATCATGGAGAGGGAGAAGGGTAAGAAATTTTGAGATTTATTGTTCCTCCTGCATTTGGGAAATTTGGTCATTGTACCGCTATATTGGCTTGAGATTATGAATGTAGTGCAGTGGGGGTTCACCTTTATGATAGGAATCGTCATATGGACTAAAATTAGTGGTTACCCAGTTGTGGTATTCATGTGACTTTACCCCCTTCTGTTTCCTCCCTTTCCATGTTGTGACACGTAGCGTGTTCTTTTGGTGCACCTGCACCCAATAGTTTAAGCACTCTGTAACGTATCATTTTCTTTACATGTTCTATGGATTTGTCTTGTATGTTTTGTATTTTATCTAATAAATTTACGTCTTTAATAAATTTACATCTTTTATGAGCTTGTTATACTTCACCTTTTTGAGGTTGTTATCTATATAGGAAGTATCTCAGGGTATTATCCCAATTGGTCCTTTGGTGATCCTGTTAGGATACATTTATGATTATGGTTTCTGGACCTGGGTCATTGTATATGTATGTAAGTAGAGTAACAGACAGCAAAAACAGTGGAAAACTGGCCTCAAATGCGCAAACGTGGAGCACACAGATATATGAGGCCTGTCACGGAAATACCACACTGCCAAATATGTGGCCTGTACTTTTTTGGGGGTCTGCAAAACAGTGCTGTATATAAGTAGAGTAACAGACAGCAAAAACAGTGCAAAATCAGCCTCAAATGCCCAAACTTGAAGCACGCAGATATATGAGGCCTGTTATGGAAATACCACACTGCCAAATATGTGGCCTGTATTTATTATTTTTTCAATGCAAAATAGTGCTGTATATAAGTAGAATAACCACACTACTTCTTCCAGCCTGTTGAGGTGATATGCCTCCTTCCCTATGTGTACTGCTGTCCTCACTCTGCATGTCCTCCTGCCGGGTTGGGTCAGTCACTATGTCATCCACCACCTCCTCTTCCACATCTGCACCCTGCTCCTCCTCCTGACTTTCTGACAATTGTGTCTCATCATCGTCCACCATTTGTGACACTTTCCCACCATCACCTTCATGTGACCATGGCTGTTCAAAGCTTTGGACATCGCTACATGCAATCTCATCTGGCCCCATGTCAATTGACTGCCGAGAGTCCAGAATCATGAAAGGGTTAACTGAACAGCTCTTCGGAGTGTCTAAGTGTGGGATCAGTTGTCTCAGGGCACTCGGCATGGTGGGAGGAAGGAGGATCAGGGTGAGGAATATCTGGTCCACACTCACAGCTACTCAGACTTGACGGTATGGAAGACGTGGTGGTGGTGGTGGTGGCTAAGTGACTGGAAGCATTATCCTCTATCCAACCAACAACCGTTTCACACTGCTCTGGTTTCGATAGAGGTGTGCTGCGATCCCCTAGAAACTGAGACTGGAAGGTCGAGCGAGAAGATGTGTGTCTTTGTTGTGTCACACTTTCAGCTTGGCCACAGCCTCTTCCACTGCATGCACCTTCAGCATCACGTCCACTTCCCAATCCCTTGCCCCTAGACTTGCCCATTTTAAATGGCGTACTGAACTATTTCAAAAGCTCAACAAAAATGTATTTATTTGGAGTTAAATTATATCTGATCAGTATGCCTTCAAAGCTACGATTTTTCCACCACAGACACAACAGGCCCCAGACACAGATAACAGACTGTATTTTTTTTTTCTCTTGTATGTGAAATTTGACAAAAAAAATAAAAATGAGTACAACCAGGCTTGCAGACAAAACTATGAAACGTATGCCTGCGGAGCTATGATTTTTCCACCACAGATACAACATGCCTCAGCCTGACATAACAGAGTGTATTACATTTTGGGGGTTTTGGATAATTTTTAAAATAAAAAAAAGAGTGGAACAAGGCTAGCACGCAGAACTATGCTACGTATGCCTGTGGAAATACAATTTTTCAAAAACAGATACACCAGACCTCAGCCTGAAATAACAGACTGTATTTTTTTTTTGGTGAATTTAACCAAAAATTTTTTACCAAGGCTAGCACACAGAACTATGCTACGTATTCCAGCGGAAATACAATTTTTCAAAAACAGAAACACCAACCCTCAGCCTGACAAAACAGACTGTATTACATTTTTGGGGGGTTTTGGAGAATTTTTAAAACAAAAAAAAAATGAGTGGCACAAGGCTAGCACACAGAACTATGCTACTGATGCCTGCGGGAATATGATTTTTCAAAAACAGATACACCAGGCCTCAGCCTGACGTAACAGACTATTTTTATTTTTTTTTTGCTTTTGAGTGAATTAAAAAAAAAAAGAGTAGAACAAGGCTGGCACGCAGAAGTATGCTATTTATGCCTGCAAAACTATGATTTTTAAACAGATACACCAGGCCTCTGTCTTACACAACAGACTGTATACATTTTTTTTTTTTTGGGGGGGGGTGAATTTTGGAAAAAAAAATGAAAACTGCAGCTAGACATATATTAAATAAGCAGCAGCAAGTTATGGAGCTTTGGGAGGGATGCAGTGGAAGCTATGTACACACATACAGTGCCTGCAGGCCTTGCACTGATGTGGATATGCTGTGCCCTGCCTACCTAGCACTGCAGTCTCGGGACCCACAAATTAGCCCTAAAAAGGACTGTTCGTTTCTCAGCAGTTGCGGACTGAACAGTCGCAGACCTACACTAACTATTAAAAGCACAATTCTGACCCTATTTCGGCAGCAGCTCTCCCTAAATAAATGAATACGGCGAGTAGGGCGGCGACACGTATTTCTTATACTCGTGATGATGCTGTGCGGCCAAGCCAATCAATGCACTACCACAACAAAGATGGCTGCGGCGTTTCATGGCCTGGCCTGGCAGACAATCCCTGCAACATGATTGGGTCTCTAAAGTCCGCCAAAAATGCTGGGTGGAGACACCAGTTCCCGCCGAGTAAACCCGGAAATGCTCGATGCTCGCCGAATGCACCGAGCATAGTGATACTCGGGTGAGTAATGAGTAGTAGGGAGCACGTTCGCTCATTACTAATTATGACTAACCATCTACCTCTTGATTACATTCCAGAGGTTTTCAATGGGGTTCAGGTCTGGAGATTGGGCTGGCCATGACAGGGATTTGATGTGGTGGTCCTTCATTCACACCTTGATTGACCTAGCTGTGTGGCATGGCGCATTGTCCTACTGGAAACACCAGTCCTCAGAGTTGGGGAACATTGCCTGAGCAGAAGGAATCAACTGTTTTTCCACGATAACCTTAAATGCGGCTTGATTTATATGTCCTTCACAAAGAACAATCTTCCTAATTCCAGCTGAAGCATCTCCAGATCCTCCACCAAATTTCACAGTGGGTGCAAGACACTGTGGCTTGTACGCCTCTCCAAGTCTCGATCTAACCATTAGACGGCCAGGTGTTGATCTGGGAAAGCTTCAGCAAGGCTGGAATTGGGCAGGTTAATCTTTTAACATTCCCTATATACCAATTAGAGAACATTCTTCATCTGCCACTTTCCTCTGCTGTTGTTTTTTCCTATCTTGTATGTAGTACATTGTATTACGCTATGTACAGGTGCTTCTCACAAATTTAGAATGTCATCAAAAGTTAATTTATTTCAGTTTTTCAATACAAAAAGTGAAACTGATATATTATAAAGAGTTATTACAAACAGAATGAGCTATTTCAAGTGTTTATTTCTGTTAATGTTGATGATTATGGCTTACAGATAGTGATGAGCACGTGTGCTCGTTACTCGAGTTTTTCGAGCATGCTGAGGTGTTCTCCGAGTATCTTGGGCATGATCACAGATTTTGTTTGTGTCCCCACAGCTGCATGATTTGCAGCTGTTAGCCAACCTGAACACATGCAGAACACGTGTGTTCTGGCTGTCTAGCAGCAGGAAATCATGCAGCTGCAGGGACACAAACATAATCAACGAGCATGTCCAAGATACTAGGAGAACACCCGAGCAAGCTCAGAAGACTCGAGTAAGGAGCACACTCGCTCATCACTACTATGGGGTTCTGGAGAGGCGAGTTTACTGGCCAATCAAGCACAGTGATACTGTTGTTTTAAAATGAGGTATTGGTACTTTTGGCAGTGTGCACAAGTTCCAAGTTGTGTTGGAAAATGAAATTTCCTTCTCCAAAAAGCTTGTAGTCAGAGAGAAGCACAAATTGCTCTAAAATTTCCTGGCAGACAGCTGCACTGACTTTGGCCTTGATAAAACACAGTGGACCTATAACACCAGATGACATGGCTCCCCAAACCATCACTGATGGTGAAATGTCCACACTAGACCTTAAGCAGCTTGGATTGTGTACCTCTCCACTCTTCTTCCACACTCTGGGACCTTGATTTTCGAATCAAATGCTAAATTTACTTTCATATGAAAACAGCACCTTGGACCACAGAGCAACAGTCCAGTTCTTTTTCTCCTTGGCCCAGGCACATTTGTAGCCTATGTCCTGGATATGTCTGTGTGTGGTGGCTCTTGAAACAATGACTCCAGCAGCAGTCCACTCCTTGTGAATTTCTCTCAAATTTTTCAATATTTTTACCTTAAAAATCTATTCAAGGCTGCGGTTATCCCGGTTGCTTGTGCACCTTTTTCTGCCAAACTTTTTCCTTCCACTCAACTTTCCATTAATATGCTTGGATACAGCACTGTGTGAACAGCCAGCATCTACAGCAATGACCTTTTGTTGCTTACCCTCCTTGTGGAGTGTGTCAAAGGCTGCTTTCTCGACATCTGTCAAGTCAGCAGTTTTCCCCATGATTGTGGAGCTTTTCAAACACTCGAGCATGCTCAGAAAACTCGAGTAATGAGCACACTCGCTCATCACTAGTCAGCATCTGTCTCCTCCTCAAAGTGTTGTGCTTAGCAGAACAAACTCCCGTAGCAGCTTAGTCACAGGGTTAGGCTGGTTTCACATTTGCGGTTGAGTCCACAGTGTTTCGTATGCAGACATCCACATGCATCTTGATTTCATATCTTTTACATTGTAGACGCAGGTGCATGTGTTTGCATGCATTCGCCCGCGTTTGCTTATGTATGTGTATTTTTGTGGTGTGTGGCTGGGCACGGCTAATGCACCATGTTGTAATTTTTGTGGCGACAAATTTTCACCGCCATACGCATGCGGACGCTTGCAGAAGGAGTGCATCAAATAAACGCATTACAGTCCATGGCAACACATGCGTACGCAAGGACATACGTATTATTGCATTTACGTACGCATGCCTTTTTATGAGTAAACATGCATTATCTTTCCAACATTAATGTTGTTGTTTCATTTCTAGGCTCCACAACAGGAGGAGGAATACATAGACAGCGACCTCCTTATTACCTTGGTGCAGGAGCGAGTTGCGTTGTGGGACACCCAGGAACAGCAGCACTCAGACGCTGTGGTGATTCAGCGGCTGTGGAATGAGGTGGCCCAAGCGATGATGGATGACTGGGACAATGCCACGCAACGAGTCAGAAAGGCTTTTCATAGGTATTGCAATGTGATCTGATGCAGCAGTGAAGGCTGGGATCACACAAGCATCTGTGATGCGATAAACTCCTGTGAGTTTCTCGCATCACACATGGTTGTGTGATCCCAGCCTAAAGTGCATAGTTTAACAATTTTTTTTGTCCATTCACAGTGAACAAAGTCAAAACCCGTTGGCGTTCGATGAAGGATGGCTTCAACAAGGACCTGAGGCAGGAGATCCAAGTTCGCAGTGGTGCTGCAGCAAGGATAGAGAAATACAAGTACCACCAACTGCTGGATTTCCTGCCTGTCCTTGCTCAGAGAACGTAAGCATTTTTGTGTTGTATTCCCTAATCTGAATTTTTCTATTCTACAGGAGTTGGCGCTTTTACAGTTGTTATTTTTTTGGAGTAATGTTTAACTTTTCTTTTCTTTTCACAGAACCTGGAGCAGCACCCTCGAAAGTGGATCGTCCTCTGGAGCTGTCCCTCATCCAACAGATATGGACCAGGAGAACAGGCAGCTGGTCCCAGTCCTCTGCCTCTTTTTTATTGGGCTCTTCCCATCAGTAGCAGAAGGCCTTGTAAAGGGCACTCATGCCTGAGTTTATTCACTTGAGCTCGGTCTTCCAGAATGGCTTGAAGGTGCTGGGAGATAGACTGGAAAGTGGTCTGACCCATATTAACACACTTTTACAGGATGTCAACCAACGCCTTAACCGTCTGGAAGCTGACCTCCAGAGACCAGCACACCATTTTTTTAATAAGATAGAGCAGTGCATGTTGGAACACCTTACGCCTGAACTCCAGCTCAACGTGATGCAGGCCTGCAATGCTGCTTACGTTCAGGCTATGCAGCAGACTCGGTACTTCCACCAGCCACAGTTGGCATTTCCACCTGTGCCACCAATTACACACTTAACCTCAATATCGAGTTCTGCTGCATACCACTGTACGGCCACCACCATGCCCACTCCTGCCGCACACCACTATACCGTCACCACCATGTCAGGTACTGCAGAAAGCCTCTCCACCATCACCACCATGCTGCGTCCTGCTCCTGCACGGGTGTTAACCGCCACCAGCAGTAGGCCGCATGAAGATACTGCACAGCTGTCCACCGCCACTAGCAGTAGGCTGCATGAAGATCCTATATGGCTGTCCACCGCCACCACCAGGCCAGGTCCACATTGTGAAAGACCGGCTGACCCCACCACTCCCGCTCTCACAAGGAGACACAAAAAAAGGCAGCTGATGCATAAAATGGGACAGAAAGGCAAAAAGACTAAAGGCAGCAGAAGTGTCGTACTACATCCACACTCATCTCCCAATGTGTCTGTGTTATCCAGTTTTTCTCTCCCTTCCAATGTGTCTCTCCAGTCCCATGCTTCCACTCCTAATGTGTCTACTTCCATTCTGGACCTCCCAGTCCCCACAAGTTTAGTTACCCCTTCCTCTGGAACCCCTTCATCGTCCACCCATAGCCAATCCTCCCACCTCCACACCCCCCAGGTCCACAACATTTCCCCCTCATTTGTTTGTAAGTTATTTTTTGTGTGCAATTTTGTGTGCAAATCCTCGGTATTGAGGAGAGAAGGTTTTTCCACCAACATAGAAGAGGATTCTTTACTGTTAGGGCAGTGAGAATCTGGAATTGCTTGCCTGAGGAGGTGGTGATGGCAAACTCAGTCGAGGGGTTCAAGAGAGGCCTGGACGTCTTCCTGGAGCAGAACAATATTGTATCATACAATTATTAGGTTCTGTAGAAGGACGTAGATCTGGGGATTTATTATGATGGAATATAGGCTGAACTGGATGGACAAATGTCTTTTTTCGGCCTTACTAACTATGTTACTATGTTACTATGTTAAATTTGTGTTGTTTTTCCCCAATCACTGCTTGATCTTTGTCTCTTTCGTCACCGGCAACACACATGTCGCCGTGTACACACTGTGTTTTTGCCACCTCATAGCTCCATGACACACAATCTAATGACCCTCTTCTTTAATTGCTTTACATTGCAGCTTTGCTTCTTGTGTGTGTAATAGAGCTATGAGTTGGCAAAAACACAAAAAGGACTGAAAATCCTCCAAAAGTATAAATTAATGCGGCAAAAAAAGGTCAGGGGTCAACAATGATCAACTGCCCAGGTGTCAGCACTAGTGCACTCAGGATGCAGTGTTTTCTGCATCTTGAGTGCACTAGTTCCGACACACAGAGAGGTGACTAAAGATATGAGGTGGATTAGCTCCATTATCTCCTCAAGCCGGAATTAATATATAGAAATGTAGAAATACAGACTGAAGAGTCGATGGAGCTAATCCTTTGTCACGTACCATAGCACTGACCTCAGAGAGAAGAGGTGTAGTGTAAAGCATGGGTTACATAACCCAATTTGGTTATAATCCAATCCCTGATCATGCACTCTGCATGATACAGCGAGTGGATTTTATAAAAACTGTAGTTGTGAACTAGTGATTAGCGAATATACACGTTACTCGAGATTTCCCTAGCACGCTCGGGTGACCTCCAAGTATTTTTTAGTGCTCGGAGATTTAGTTTTCCTCACCTCAGCTGAATGATTTACATCTCTTAGCCAGCTTGATTACATGTGGGGATTCCCTAGCAACCAGGCAACCCCCACATGTATTTATGCTGGCTAACAGATGTAAATCATTCAGCTGCGGCGATGAAAACTAAATCTTCGAGCACTAAAAAATACTCGGAGGTCACCCGAGCGTGCTCGGGAAATCTCGAGTAATGAATATATTCGCTCATCACTAGTGTTGAGCGATACCGTCCGATACTTGAAAGTATCGGTATCGGAAAGTATCGGCCGATACCGGCAAAGTATCGGATCTAATCCGATACCGATACCCGATACCAATACAAGTCAATGGGACTCAAGTATCGGACGATATCCCTGATGGTTCCCAGGGTCTGAAGGAGAGGAAACTCTCCTTCAGGCCCTGGGATCCATATTAATGTGTAAAAGAAAGAATTAAAATAAAAAATATTGCTATACTCACCTCTCCGACGCAGCCTGGACCTCACCGAGGGAACCGGCAGCGTTGTTTGCTTAAAATTCGCGCGTTTACTTCCTTACGTGAAGTCCCGGCTTGAGATTGGTCGCGTGCCGCCCATGTGGCCGCGACGCGACCAATCACAGCAAGCCGTGACGTAATTTCAGGTCCTTCAGGATTTTAAAATTACGTTCTGGCTTATGATTGGTCGCGTCGCGGTCACATGGGCGACGCGACCAATCACAAGCCGTGACGTCACGGGAGGCTGGACACGCGCGCATTTTAAAATGCGCGCGTGTCCTGCCTCCCGTGACGTCCCGGCTTGTGATTGGTCGCGTCGCCCATGTGGCCGTGACGCGACCAATCACAGCAAGCCGTGACGTAATTTTAGGTCCTTCAGGATTTTAAAATTACGTTCTGGCTTGTGATTGGTCGCGTCGCGGTCACATGGGCGACGCGACCAATCACAAGCCGTGACGTCACGGGAGGCTGGACACGCGCGCATTTTAAAATGCGCGCGTGTCCAGCCTCCCGTGACGTCACGGCTTGTGATTGGTCGCGTCGCGTCGCGACCAATCATAAGCCAGAACGTAATTTTAAAATCCTGAAGGCCCTAAAATTACGTCCCGGCTTGCTGTGATTGGTCGCGTCGCGGCCACATGGGCGACGCGACCAATCACAAGCCGGGACGTCACGGGAGGCAGGACACGCGCGCATTTTAAAATGCGCGCGTGTCCAGCCTCCTGTGACGTCACGGCTTGTGATTGGTCGCGTCGCCCATGTGACCGCGACGCGACCAATCATAAGCCAGAACGTAATTTTAAAATCCTGAAGGACCTGAAATTACGTCACGGCTTGCTGTGATTGGTCGCGTCGCGGCCACATGGGCGGCACGCGACCAATCACAAGCCGGGACTTCACGTAAGGAAGTAAACGCGCAAATTTTAAGAAAACAACGCTGCCGGTTCCCTCGGTGAGGTCCAGGCTGCGTCGGAGAGGTGAGTATAGCAATATTTTTTATTTTAATTCTCTCTTTTACACATTTTTACATTAATGTTTCGATACCGATACCCGATACCACAAAAGTATCGGATCTCGGTATCGGAATTCCGATACCCGCAAGTATCGGCCGATACCCGATACTTGCGGTATCGGAATGCTCAACACTACTCATCACTATTGTGAACCATATTTTACTTTAAAAAAAAAATATTCTAATATAGAATGCACTTGGAACAGGTGTTTAACTCGAGGTGTTTTATTGTCAGCAAACATTAAAGTACATTTTAATAATTACAGGTACATAACATTACACAACACTACAAGAAAACTAAACCATGTCATCTTGCCAGGACAGATATCCACTCTCAGAAACAAAGTAGGGCGCAAATGTATCCCTCATTTGGGCAACTTGAACTGTTGTCCTGAGAGGGTGATTACACGGTCCAGCAATTCCCTAAATCTGTCTTTACACAACCTCGTGTACTCAAAATATTCATCTGGGTTTTCATGGAGCTCACTGAATAAGGAGTGGTAGGCTCCACGGCTCTGTTGGAGTTCAAGAATCGGGTACTGCCAAAAGCGCCGACACCGTCTTCTCTGTTTTTCTCTTTTGCTCACAAGCAAATGCAAAGAAACAAGTTGTCAGCCAAATCCAGATTCCGATAGAAACTCTCCATGTGAAGATCCATCTTGACACAGTATACAGGAGCAAAATGTGAGAATTTCATCTGTACAAGGGATTATGTATAGAAATCCCATGAGCCATGCCCATTTGGCATGGCTTGTTTCAAAGAAATTCTCCTTGAAAATGTTTTTCCTATCAAATGCATGAGCATAAAAAATGCGAATGCGTGCACAAACAAATGCAAACGCGTGAAAAACTTTTTTTTTATCCGTCATGCGTAAGTTAATGTGGATAAAAAATGCAGCGTTATCATGCGTTTGCTTGCATTTTGCTATGCATTTACGGTTGCGGAAGAGACACTGCGGACTCAACCGCAAATGTGAACCTAGCCTTTGTGAGATGTAGGTTCTGATATGGTCCTTTTATTATGATATCAACAGGGGAAAAGCAGGGGTTTGGAATCTACTTACATGCATTTTTTTTTACATGAATGAAGACAATTCCCAAACAAATTGACTTGCAAAGTTTCATAATGTTCCATGTTGGACGAAATTACTTAGCAAAATAAAGCTTAATTGCTCTTTAACATTTACAAGGAGCTTATATGCAAATTCATACTATAGGTAGGTGAAGAAGATTTATACAAGTATATTCACATTCTTGCAAATATGTTACGCTTTAAGCATTTTAAGTGAATTATAATTTAAAAAATACAAAAAAAAATCACCTGGAAATGACAGAAAAAAACAACAATAGATCAACATTGAAATATCAATTTACATTGGAAGAATATTTCTAACACATGCTTTGTTATGGTTATTGTTTTTGTCACAGAAAGACCACCAGCTGGTATTCTTTATTCATTTGGTTGCAAGAGTTACTGTTTGTTTGGGCTTTATTGTTAATGTATATGATTTACTACTCACTATGTTATCGCTGTTGTAAACTTTGTCTGCTGTGCACCAAATCTAAAATGTTTAAAGGAAAGGAAAACACCGGAGGACAAGTCATACAGAGAGTTTTATTGGTTATGGATGGAAAAGCATACACTACTGCCTGTTCCTACATATGTCTGTTCTTCTTCAAAACTTAGATTGACAGGTTATGACTTCCTTAGGTAATCAGGTGTGGTGCCTTAGGTGAGACAGCTGCTGATAAGTATGAGCCCTAGGCGTGTAATCTAACTGCGAGGAAAATGGACGACTGCAATCCGATAAAAAAATCAGATTAGCCTCTGACCAATGTTAAGCTCATCGGACTGAGAAAAAAATCTCAGTATGCCGCGATTGTCCTTGTATATCAGACGATACTTGCCAATACAAGTCAATGAGTTCAAGAAAAAAAAATTGCATGCCACTCGGACCATGCGAGTACCGTCCCATTTTTACACACCGATGTCCTTTGAAAAGCCAGCAATTCATCTGCCGTGTACAGTAAAATCACAGCGTAGAATAAAATAGATAGAATTGTTTTATAGACATAGAATAGATATAAATTTGTCAGTCACATATATAATTAGTAGAGTGCTTGTGTATCTTAATGTGCATGTATTTTTTTTACCTACTAAATTATTTCGTGAAAAAAATGGTGTGGAGTCCCCCGACATTTTATTAACCAGCAGAGGGAAAATGGACAGCTGTTGTTTATAGCCAAGGAAGTGGGTAATATGTTTAGAGCTTCCCAGGCTATTAGTATCAGCTCACAGCTGTATACTAAGCCTTTACTAGCTATTAAAATGGTGGAACCCCCAAAAAAGAATGATGTAGGGTCCCCCTGTAACTAATAACCAGAAAAAGGCTAGGCAGACAGCTGATATTACTAGCTTAGAAAGGTGCCGTGGATATTGGCCCCCTCCCAGATTAAAAACATCATCTCTCAGCCGCCCTAGAAAAGGTGCATCCATAAGATGTGCCAAGTCTGGAACTTCGTCTCGCTCTTCCCACTTGCCCTGGTGCGGTGGCAAGTGGGTTGATAGTTGTGGGGGGTTTGATGTCACCTTTGTATTGTCAGGAGACATGAAGCCCAGAGGTTAGTAATGTAGAGACATCTATAAGACGCCCCTATTACTAACCCCATAATGATATTATATAAAAAACACACACCCAGAATAACATCTTTTAATTGAAAGAATGACAAAGACTCCTTTGAGTTACTGTATGCGGCAGATTAATTGTTGGCTTTTCAAAGGACATAAACTTCCAGCCTAGCAAGTAGTACCTCAGCATGTCCATTGCCCATTTTATGACCAAGCACTCTTTCTCTGTGATGGCAAAGTTTAGGACTGGTTCTTCAGCCCCATCTACTACCTGGGACAACACAGTTCCCAAACTGACCTCAGAGGCATCAGTCTGGACCACAAACTCCTTTGTGAAGAAAGGCTGTTTACAAAGGGCAAGCTTCAACCCCTGGAATGCTAACTGTTTTGGAGGACCACTTGGCCATCAACATCTTGGTGCCTTTCAGATGATCAGTCAGGGGGAAGGGCTATCAGGGCAAAATTCAGGATAAATCACCTATAGTATAGCAAAAATGCCCTAATCTGCTTTTTGGAGGCCAGTTGCTGCCAATTTTGGATTGCCTCCAACTTATTTACTTGCAGCTTTATTTCACCCCTTCCGATGATGTAGCCCAAGTATTTTACCTCTTCATTACCCATGGAACACTTTTTTGGGTTTATGCAATGCCTGGACCTTCTGCACGTGACTTCCTGAAAATCACAATGTTGTCAAGATAAGCGGTGAAGTACTTTTTATTAGATGCTAGGATACGGTCCATGGCCCTCTGGAAGGTAGCTAGGGCTCCCGACAGACTATAAGGCATCCTGGTGTGTTGAAAGCACCTGTCAGAAATAGAGAAGGCTGTCTTTTCCTTGGCACTTGAGGACAGAATAATTTGCCAGTACTCTTTCATTAGATCTATTGTGGTGATATATCTGGGTGACACTAACCTCTAAATAAGCACATCGACCTGGGCCATTGGACATGTGTCGAACTTGGACATCTCATTTAGCTTCCTGTAGTCATTACAGAAATGCCACTCCTGCATGCAAAGCTTCATGTTTGATTGTGAGCAGCAACTGTTTAACTTGACACAAAAGCAGGATTGTTGCACTGACTGTGGCATCATTACCATTCATTATCTTTGTGGAGTCCTCAAAGTCTTGGAGAACTGCACAAATGTCAGACAGTCATGCCCACTCTTCAGTTGTTATTTGCAGAGGCTGACTAGAATACAGACGGGCATGTTGGAGCTGGTACTCAACCACTGGCTTCTGCTGCATATGCAGTGTGGAGTTCTTGCACCTGGTAACATTGCCCACCTGTTGGTAACCGTGCACTTGCATGCGCTGCTGCAGCACTGCCAGAGCAGTGGCAGCTGTAGACGACTTGAAGAAATGAGCACTGACGCGGCATACCTTAACTAGAAACTCTGGCAAATGTAGGTAGGCTTTCAGAAACTGCTGAACTACCAAGTTGAGCACATGTGCCAAGCATGGTATGAGTGTAAGCTTGCCTAGCTTCACAGCAGCCAACAGGTTCCAGCCATTGTCACACATGACCATGCCTGGTTGTAGGTTCAGCAGTGAAAACCACAGATCATGTCTGGTCTCTTATTGCTTTAAGTAACTCTGCCGCAGTGTGCGGTTTGTCTCCTAGAGAAATTTGCGGAGCATGTTCCAGCTTCACTTCCAGCTGATGCAGAAAACGTGCTCTGACAAACCACATCAGAGATGGAGGATGAGGAGTAGCAGGAGGGGGTGCAGGAACTGCTTTAGGAGGTGGAAGAAACCCTGATCAAAGTAGGGCCAGCAATCCTTGGCATTGGAAGTACATGTGCCATGCCAGGGTGTGACTTGGCCCCAGCCTCCACAATGTTTACCTAGTGCTGTCAGGAAAATGTAGTGTCCCTGGCCACAAGTGTTTGTTGCACTGACTGTGGCATCATTACCATTCATTATCTTTGTGGAGTCCTCAAAGTCTTGGAGAACTGCACAAATGTCAGACAGTCATGCCCACTCTTCAGTTGTTATTTGCAGAGGCTGACTAGAATACAGACGGGCATGTTGGAGCTGGTACTCAACCACTGGCTTCTGCTGCATATGCAGTGTGGAGTTCTTGCACCTGGTAACATTGCCCACCTGTTGGTAACCGTGCACTTGCATGCGCTGCTGCAGCACTGCCAGAGCAGTGGCAGCTGTAGACGACTTGAAGAAATGAGCACTGACGCGGCATACCTTAACTAGAAACTCTGGCAAATGTAGGTAGGCTTTCAGAAACTGCTGAACTACCAAGTTTGTCCACGTGTTGGTCGTCAAATGGACAATCCCAGTAACCATGTTGTTATGGGTACAGATGATGTTCCTCGACACGTGCTGTTACAAGGCGAGGATGCCACACCGGGAGAAAAAGTGTTGGCTGGGGACCGAGTACCAAGGGACCGCTGCTGCCACCATGAGTTGACAGAAATCCTTCATGTCTTTAAGCCTAAGTGGCAACATTTCCACAGCAAGCAGCCTGGAAATGTATTTGTTTAGCCTTTGTGCCTGTGGGTGGTTGGCTGCAAACTTTCTCTTTCATTCCATTTCCTGAGGCAGGGACAGCTGTATGCTGTGCTGGGGAAAGGACTTGGAAGTGCAGGGTGGGGTGCATCTGTGCCAGTGTTTTGGACAGGGGATTTGGAAGCGCCTAGCATAGAGGAAGAGGCAGTGATGTCACCCGATGGCACCAATCATGGACCCAGTCATTTGGCCCACCGAGTCGGGTTCTTAGATGACATGTGTCTGATCATGCTGGTGGTGATTATGTGATAGAAATATATATATCATGTAGATCTCACTTGCATGTATACTCCTCTATAATCAAATATATACTTATATGCTCACAGCTAATATATACATTATAATCAATGGTTTAAAATGGCTGACACAAACTGAACTGATATAAGCCTGATATAACCCAGACAGATCATATGGTGTTTTTCCATCTTAAAAACAGGAAATCGGGTCAGATGTCTGAGATAATGCCTAGAATCTAGCTGAATCTTGCTGAAACGGCAGACCAACAGTGTCAGGTGTCTCCACTTTGTCCTAGACAGAGAACTCGAGTTTAGTTGCTTGATCAGCAGTCATATGAGCATTAATCACAATATTTCATATATGTTTAGATAACCAATGACAGAGGAGCTAGACAATATGATAATTAACTAACCACCCCTGACAACCCCTAACCACTCCTTTCTATGTGAAAATATAAAACTATGTATGTACAATAAAGTATCAGTATTGATGGAATGTTGTTCTGTCACAGTTGTGTACAGTCCATTCTTGATGAGCGCTCAAAATACTCAGTCTAATTGGGAGCGGCCACAGCACACACAGGGATATATTTATCCAACCCTAATATTTCCATAACAGAATGGCGCCCAACGCGGGGCACGGATGAACGCACGGGATCCTTCTCACCGGAGATACGGAGGTTGTGGGCGTGGCCTGGGCACAGGGACAGGAGACTGCGCAGCTCCATAAGTAAGGTAAGAAAATGTTATCATCTTACCTGAAAGTCCCCTGTGCCCGGTCCTTGTCTATGCCTCTTGCCGGTCAGGTGTGGTCACGAATTCCCAGGTAGTGTAAAAAATCCGTAGCCACGAATCCACCCTGGGAGGTGTCTGCTGTGGACCGTGTATGTGTTTGTGTAAAATCCGAGAGAGGAAGGAAAAAGTGACTTTTGTTTGTGGTTGCTGAGAAACGGACCGCAGGAGGCCAAATCGCTCGATAAGTTATTGCAGGATTCCCGTGCATAGGAGGAACACGCAGAGTTCCGGGGCAGGTAGTCCCATGATCCAGGCACGGGTAGTGATAACTTAAGAGGGCTACTGCAGATTCCCGTAGTGCCGGCGATCCAGTCAGGACGTCCGGACCGGGGTGGTAGAACCCGGGCGCAGGTGCGTCCAGTGCGATTGGCAGTAGTCTGTTCCCAGCTCAACCTGCATGTGTCACAGAATTTAAAAGGGCGTCTCTCGGATTGTCTATCTGTGTCTGTTTGTGTCATGTACTATTGCCGCTTTAAGAAGCATGAAATAGTGAAAAGAAAGTTTTGGTTTTTTTTTCCTTCTTTCATGAACTTCCTCTTTTTCAGCTGAGAGGAGAGATATGCATTGTAAATCAAACTGTCACATTTTTTTTTCCGGACTGTTTTCAGCTGCAGTGCTGGGTATGTGTAGTTTTTTTTGTGAAGAAGTGAAATTTAAGTTATATCTATCATTTTTGATGTGACATAAATGTTTTCAGAAACGTGATTTTAGTGACATTTGATGTTATTGCAATTTCATACGGAATAAAGAGGAAGTGTGTCTCTGACTGACAGCCGTTTTAATTTTTAATTTTTTTTACTCTCTTAAAGGGTCTTTTTTTTTTGCGGCATTTTAAAGTTTTTAATTAAGTTTTCCTCAATCTTCAATCTCTTTACCTTTTTATTTTTTATTTATTTATTTTTGAAAAAAGTTTTTTTTTACTCTTGTATCAAAGTTTTGAGTTTTTGGTTGTGAACTAAGTTTTTGAAGGTTTTTTTTTATCGTTTTGAGTTTTACTTAGTGTTTTATATACTCATTTTTAGAAGTTTTTTTTAGTACTGTTTTCTTTTCTCATTTTTGTGTGTTTTTCATTTTCATTTTTTTGCTTTTGCTATGGGGAATAAAGTGGCCGAGCAACAGGAAAGTCTTTTTACTTCCTGATGAGAAAACAGCCCCTAGATAGAGGCAGGACACGAAGGTGTTAAGTATGTGAAGATTTTGGAAGGTATAAAGTACGTGAAATTCATTAGAATGGCAGAATTCAAGCTGCAGAATGGCATGACGTAGAAAGGAAAATAGGGGAAGTTAGCTGATGTTAGATTGCTGAATACTAATACATGGTATGAAGTAGCAGCAGAGCTTACATCGTTTAGGTGGAACAGAAAGTTATGTGAGCAAACCAGGAAGTGATTTTTGTGGGTATGAGACGGGAGAATCTGCGCAGTCTGCTTTTAGCAGAATCCATGGTATAGGTAGTTATTTTTGCACAGTATGTGGTGCGCCCCGTCTCTCCCTACAGGGAGAAGGCATAATTGCTCCTCTCTATTATTCTTGTTGTTCTAATCTATCCTCTTTTTCCTCTGTCAGTCTTTTCTCTCCGCACTCTCTCTCTCTCTCTCTCTCTCTCTCTCTCCTTTCCTCTTCCTCCACATTTTTTCTCTTCTCTCTCTTCCCCTCTTTCTCCACTCCTCTCTTCTCCTCCCTCTCTCCTCCCTCCACCCTCCATCTTCTCCTCCCTCCTTATCCACTCCCCCACCACACCTTTCTTCTCTCTCTCTCCACATTCTCTCTCCCCTCCTACTATTCCTTTGTCTCACTCCTCAACCCCTCCTCCTTCTTCTTCCTTTTTTTTTCCTCCGTGTTGCCGGCTGGGCCAACGCCCAATTCAAACAATATGGTGCTTACAGCACAAGTTTTCCCTATATGCCCCTGGCACAAACCAGCCATTGCCAGTTGTGATATCGGGGAAAGAAGGTGAAAGCCCCCCCTACAGTGGGCAGCCCTAGACACATCAGGCAGCAGTCAGCTCAGCCCTGGGTGCAGAGGGGGGAGGAGTGATATCAGAACGAGCTCACTGACAGATCCTCCGTTACCTCATTTCACAGTCAACAATATTGTAACCCTTAAGGTTTTACATGAACTTTGATATCACCATGTATTGATAATGTACAGCTTCAGCACCGGTCAGAGCTGCCTACATCCACATTCACACCAACATGAAACTATGATCCTAATCCATCATAGCTTCAGCAAGGGGGGAGACATCCTCACATAAAAAAAAAAAAAAAAGCAACTTCTAAGTTCAAAATCAGTCAGTGTATGACCCCAGTACAAGCTGTCACAACTATTCTTCTGATGAAGATGAAGAGGGAACATCATACATGCTGTCTAGTACTAGAAAAGAAACCCACAGGCACCAAGAATGCAGGGGCAGATAGAGGCACCACCATTACACTATGTGCACTGCACTTCAAGTCAGGTGACAATAGTCCAGACCCAGGGATGCCATTCTACCGAAGAATGTAGCAGAAGCAGCAAACATATGCAGCCAGCTGGAATGATCTCTGGGCCATGAATGAAAATAGAAGCAGGTGATGCACTCTGGCCAATCATGAAGGAACAATTCAAACTTCCAGCAGAATCAGATGTACACGCTTGGGAGTCAGGGCCACAGCTAATTGAACAACTCAGAGAGTGGGCCAAAGGCAGATTGGCAGGAGAAGCCATGACATGAGCCAAGATAAGACAGAGTCTGTAAAGAAGTTTCAGTGCAGAGTAATGCAAGTATTCCAAGACTTGGGCTTCACCATTGATGACCAGATACACAGGCCTTTGTGCATGGACTGAGACAGCCAATCAGGAAACCACTGATAGTGGCTAGGCCTAGGAACAGGTCAATAGCAGTGGACTGACCCAGAAAAAATGTTTTATGTGCGCCTAGGAGACTGTTTATTGCCGATTGTCGCCAAAACTGCCGCCATTATAGCACCACAAAGAGCGCAAAGAAGGAAACAGGTGCCGTGCTGCTGACAACGCTGGAAGGGGAGCCAGAGGTGAAGACGCTGCAAAGTGCCGACCAACACACCAGAAGAACCGCTGCAGACTCCAGAGAGGAGACACCGACCTCAATAAGGTTAGCAAAGGGGAGAAGCTATGTTGGAGCAGGGGGAAGAAGTGATGGCAGATGCAGCCACAGCCCCTGTAACGCCCCAAGACCTTGGGTTGGATGCAGCCGCCGGTCCCATGGCACCCCAGGCCTCGTCACGAATGCACCTGCAGGCCCCGTCTTACCACCGCAGCTTCAATCAGCAGGCCGGACCCCGCTGCCGCTACAGTACCCATCATGCCGTTGTCCACAGTAGCCAAAGGGATTGAGTCCCAACCAGGGGTGCAGAAGACAGCCCCTCTCATGGTGACCACTGACCTGAAAGCACAACCACCCTACAAAGACAGAAAAAGTGTCAAGTGTTACATCTGTGGCAAGTTTGGCCATTTCCAGAACCAGTGCAGGGCACCCACGCCCCCGAAGAGACTGGACCCATGCAACTCAAGAGTTGGTCCAGAGAAACAGGTCAAGGAGGAAGTGCAGAAAGCAGTGAAGTACCCCGTCCATAGGACAGAGGCAAGCAAGCCAGGTCCGCAAGACACTACGCTCCTGACATGTAAAACTTCATCTGCAAGACCACTACCTCAAATTACCCTTAAAATGGATGGCGTTGTCAGATCCAAAGTGGTGCAGCCAGAAGTGTGATGACACCTGTGGAACTCGCTGATCCCACCTGCCTATCAGAATCCTCCGTGTCTCGCATGGGCATTGATGGTCAAGTCAGACATTCTCAGCTTACAAAGCCACTGAGCGTGTGCACTCAGCCAGGACACTCTATCCTGTCCCAGTTTGTGGTGTAAAGGACCTGCCACTCAACCTGCTGGGAGCGAACCTACTGCAGAAGCTGAAGGCAACCACAGTGTTCCAGGAAGATGGGACAGTGACACTTTCTTCATCCCTGACCCAAGAAGAGTCATGCTGGCGGCCCTACAAGAACATTAAACAATCAATGAGGCCTACCCAAGGAGGTACTGGATGTAGTACCAGAAAGTCTATGGTCTAAGGGTCCCCAGCACATGAGAAAACCTCAAGTTGCCCCAGTACGGGTGTCACTCAAGCCATGTACCCCGTACCCTCGTAAGGCCCAGGCCAGGCCTAGAGTCAAGCTGCCTCTGACCAACTGAAGGTCTACCTGGAAATAGGAATCATTGTTCCTCGCAAATCGCCTTGCAATACCCCGCTTTTCCCCGTCAAGAAAAAGACTGTAAAAGGAGAGCCAGCCAAGTTCAGAATGGTATATAACCTGAGAGCTGTGAATGACACCACAGTGTTTGAAACTGCAATTATGCCGAATCCGCACACTCTGCTCTCGAATGTGCCTGCCACAGCAAAAGTGTTCACAGTGAACAACCTGGCTAATGTTTTCTTCAGTGTTCCCCCTCATCCGGAAGACCAGTTCCTGTTTGCCATAATGCACCAGGGGGGACACCACACATGGACAGTGATGCCACAGTGGGCCCAGAACAGCCCTTCACAGTTCACCAAAGCAATGTCCACAGTTCTCACCAACTGAGTCACAGAACAAGCAGAAGTAACCCTGCTACAATACATGGACAATCTACTCCTTTGTGCAGTTGACTTTGACACGTGTAAAGCCCATTCCTTGTATCTCCTACTCTACCTGGCGGAGCAGCATTGCAAGATCTCAAAGAACAAAGTCCAGTGGTGTCTGAAGCAAGTTACGTTCCAGACACACTGTATTGCTCACCAGGCGAAACACCTGACAGATGACCGGAAGACCACAGTGGAGAAGATGGTCCCTCCGACAACTCCAAAGGTGCTACAGGCCCTCCTTGGTCTAGTTTCATATTGCAGAGCCTGGACCCCTGATGCTTCCGTCCTAATGCAGCCTCTGTGTGAATACGTCAGTGTGACCCCGTTCCTCCAGACAGATGTGGCCTTCAGTTCGTTCAAGAAGCTAAAAGGCTCTGTAGTCTCAGCGCCAGCACTAGGCCTATCTGACTACAAGAAGCCATTCCGTCTCTACTTGATGAGAAGAGAAGGCCTTGCTACTGGAGTCCTGACACAGCCTCAGGGGGGAAAGCAGAGACTTTCGGACTACTTTTCAGCTTGCCTGGATCCAGTTGCAAGGGAAGCCTCTTCCTCCCGCATGAGAGCAGCAGTTGCAGCACACGCCCTCCTGGACAGGACTACTGACATCAGTGGAAAAACCATTGGAAATCCTGGCTCTGCATGACATCTCAGCAATCCTCAACCAAACCCAGCTAAAACATCTCTCCACCGCCAGGCATCTTCGCCTCCAGTGCTCTCTACTCCTGCCCAACAATGTCACCATCTCCAAATGCACAGTCCTCAATCCGCCCACTCTACTCCCACTCCCAAGGGGGGATACAGATACGGATCCTCAGATAAAAAGTCTGATCAAAATCTGCATGATACCTTCTGCAGCGATCTGAATTTGCTCCGGACGGATGACCATGATTGCTTCAGCATCATGCAACAGGAAACAGCAGGACTACCCAAGGTGGCAGAAGAGCCACTGACCAACCCAGAGTTGATCCTCTCTGTGGATGACTCCAGATTTGCAGATGATGAAGGAAGATTCCACACGGGAGGTGCAGCGACCAGCAATCAAGAGATCCTGTGGTCCAGAAGTCTGCCGCCCAGTCTGTCAGCCCAGGAAGCAGAACTGATAGCGCTGATGAAGGCCTACCAGATGGCAGAAGACAAGACTGAGAAAATGTATACCGATTCAAGGTACTTGCATGGCATAGCACACGACTTCGGACCCATCTGGGCTGCAAGGGACTTCCTCACAGCAAGCGGAACAACCGTGAAGCATCATGGAGCCATTAAGGACCTGCTGAACACACTTCAACTTCCAAAAGTGGTGACAATGCTAAAAGTCAAAGCGCATGGAAAACTGAACACAGTTGGGGCACGAGGCAACAACATGGCGGATATGGCAGCCAAAGAAACAGTCAAGGGAAGACAATATGGACAAGTGGAAGAGGTCGTAGAGCCGGACGGCTACTACAGGACGGCTGAAGACAGGAAGCCTGACAAGATGACATCCTGGGATCTGCTCAAAAAAGTTGCAAGAGCAAGCCCCAAAGGACAAGATGGAATGCTGGGTGCAGAAGTGAGCAGCACATGAAGAATGAAGGGTATACTCAATGGACTACAAACCCTGTTTACCCCGAAGCATGTACCCTATGGTGGTCCAGTGGGCACATGGGCCCACGCACAGATTAAAGACACAGATGAATGATCCGATTGGTGCTTACTGGTTCGCTCCAGAAATCTCCACCCTAACAGCCAAGTTCATAAACAGCTGTCTGACCTGTGGCAAATGCAACCCTGGAAGAATGAAGAAAGTTCCCACACATCAACTTGCCAGACCACTGTACCCCCTTCCAGAGGATCCAGATAGACCACATCCAGATGCCGCCAAGTGGAGAATTCGAATATGCCCTTGTGGCCGTGGACATGTTCTCAAGATGACAGCCAGAAGCTTTCCCAGTGAAGAACCAGTCAGCAAAGACTACTGCAAAGAAGCTACTCTCAGAGATGAGATATGCAGCTATGGGGTCCCAGAAGTGATAGAGAGTGACCAGGGACCTGCATTCACAGCAAACCTCACACGAGAGATCTAGTCAGCAGTAGGGTCAGACTTAGGCCTACACACTCCCAATCACACTACTCAGTGTTAGGCACACTCCCAGAGGCCCAGAAAAGCTGTCACCATATGAAATTTTGTTTGTGTCTAGTCCCAGGTTAGGGGTATCCTTTCCCTTAGCAGCTGATTATGTAATATGATACTTTGTCTGCTTATGTAATTGAACTCACCAAGAAACTTGCTAACATCCATTCTCGAGTTTTTTTCTTCATTGCCAGATCCAGATTCAGTGTCCGGTATGCACTCCTAGAAGCCAGGAGACTGGGTGTTGGTGAAAAAGCTTGTAAGGAGAACACCACTCGATCCCAGATTTGATGGTCCTGCTCAAGTGCTGCTGATGACACCAAACTCTGTGAAACTGGAGGGAAGACTCGCTTGGATCCACTCATCGCATGGCAAGAAAGCTCCCCTACCAGAAGATGACACCCAAGCCAGAATGATGTCGTGGATGCCCTGCCTGACCGAAGAGATGACCTACCTGATAAAGACTGCACATCGCTCACTACACATGCTATTGACTAAGAGACTGATTGCAACGAACCCCCGTTAGGGACAGATCTCCTGACCGCCCATTTGCGAAAAGTCTGTATGGAGTGGGGCACAGGCGTTAGGCTTGTGTCAGTTCGCCAACAGCACAAAAGAGTTGCAGCGCTTTGGGACAGGAGGCTAGGATTAGGGCAAGTGATATCTAAGGGGGGCTTGTGATAGAAATATATATATCATGTAGATCTCACTTGCATGTATACTCCTCTATAATCAAATATATACTTATATGCTCACAGCTAATATATACATTATAATCAATGGTTTAAAATGGCTGACACAAACTGAACTGATATAAGCCTGATATAACCCAGACAGATCATATGGTGTTTTTCCATCTTAAAAACAGGAAATCGGGTCAGATGTCTGAGATAATGCCTAGAATCTAGCTGAATCTTGCTGAAACGGCAGACCAACAGTGTCAGGTGTCTCCACTTTGTCCTAGACAGAGAACTCGAGTTTAGTTGCTTGATCAGCAGTCATATGAGCATTAATCACAATATTCCATATATGTTTAGATAACCAATGACAGAGGAGCTAGACAATATGATAATTAACTAACCACCCCTGACAACCCCTAACCACTCCTTTCTATGTGAAAATATAAAACTATGTATGTACAATAAAGTATCAGTATTGATGGAATGTTGTTCTGTCACAGTTGTGTACAGTCCATTCTTGATGAGCGCTCAAAATACTCAGTCTAATTGGGAGCGGCCACAGCACACACAGGGATATATTTATCCAACCCTAATATTTCCATAGTATAGTATATACTATAGTATATACTATATATATATTATATATATATAGTATATACTAATAGTTCCTAGTAGTTAGGCCCCTTCTGATCTTGGTATGGAAAAGTTTCAAATGACCATTTTGTTTGTCACAAAATTGTCTTTAAACAAGTACCGGACTGGGAAACACCTAACACTTTGATGGAGAAAACATCTGTCATAAATGGCTGCGCAAGACTCCTCTGTTGGTGGTTGCACGAATAGGATACGACTCCACAATTGTTTAAAAAATAGATTTGCCACTCTGAATTTAAATGGAGAAAATTAAAAATATTTTATTAATACAGGTACATTCACTGTATGGAAAACATTGATGTTTCGGCCAACAACTAGGCCTTCATCTGAACAGTGAAATCTCCCTAGAACCATCTCACATGGTGCTGTGGTATTGTATGGGTGAAAAATTTAACCCAGCAAAATTTTTAAACTCTTTTTGGAAGTGTTATACATCACAGAAATGTACCCCATACCACATAATACTGTATGACTGAGGAATTTAAGCCTGAAAACTTTTTAATGCTTTTCTTCAGTTTTATAGATCACAAAAATGCACCCAGACCACGGAATATTGTATGGATGAGAACTGTAATCCAGTCAATTTTTTAACTCAGTTTTGGAGTGTTAGTGTCACGAGTATGTCATGTAAGCCTGGGAGCTCTGGGGTCAGGCGATCATTACGTATTGTCAATTGCAGATCTTTGATTTATTGTATGTGTTTAGTTTCTTACATTAAATGGACTTTGTTTCCTTTGGCGCTGAAAAGGTTAATGACTCTTTGAATACTGGTTAGAGACATGCATCTCCATCTCACAGCTGTTCTTGACCAGCTCATTTTCTCTCTCTAAAAGACCAAACCTAGGCAGACATTCTCATCCTCCCTGTGAACGTTTACTTCCTGGCTTGCCAGTGTGTTGAAGTTGGAGTTGCTTTGTACATTCCTATCACTCCTTTTATTCCTCTCTACCCTTGGTGAGTGTTTGTATTTAAACTGATTTTTGTTATCCGTGTGTATCTTATGTGTTCATACACTATCATATCTGTCCCAGGCCTACTGGGGTAGGGGGAGGAGACAGCTTAGGACATTAACAGGAGCATAGTAAGGTAGGAGACTCAGACCTCTCTGACTTCAGGAGTACCCCTGGGAGGGATATTTAGGGTCCCAGCTTCTGGGACAGTTTGAGGACCCTCTTGTTGTGAATTCCGCTCTTGGGCTCCCTCCGGTGGTTGTAAGTAGCACTTTTGTGAGTTCTGCTCTTGGGCTCCCTCCTGTGGTTTTGAGTGGTATAGCTGCTTCTTGGATTTAGCTTTAGCAGCTGCTTCCACTGATCGTCTTTCTGGCTCGGCTATTTTAGTCTGGCCCTAGCCCTCAATCAATGCCAGTTGTCAATTGTTCCTGCTTGGAGCCACTGCTCTTTTGGATTTCCCTGACATTCTGTCCAGTTCAGCAAATATAAGTCCTTGCTTGTCCTTTTGCAGTCCATTTGTTGTGGACTTTATTGTTCATTACATTCTATGCTTTGCTCATTTGTCCAGCTTATCAGTATGGATCTATTTAGCTAAGCTGGAAGCTCTGGGCTGCAGATTTTTCCCTCCACACCTTTAGTCAGGTGTGGAGATTTTTGCATATCTCTGCGGTGGACTTTTTCTAGTTTTTATTACTGACCGCACAGTGTTCTTTCCTTACTATGTATATAGCTAGAAGTGGCCTCCTTTGCTAAATCTTGTTTCATACTATGTATGTCATTTCCTTCTCCTCTCACAGTCAATATTTGTGGGGGGCTATCCTATCCTTTGGGGATTTTCTCTGAGGCAAGATAGCTTTCCTGTTTCTACCTTTAGGGGTAGCTAGTTCTCCGGCTGTGACGAGGTGTCCAGGGAGTGACAGGAACATCCCACGGCTACTTCTAGTGTTGTGTTAAGATCAGGAACTGCGGTCTGTATAGTTACCACCTGCTCAGAGCTAGTCGCATGTCGCTCCTAAATTACCAGTCCATAACACCTCTTCCTTAATGAAGACCATCACAGCATGACAGATAATGTCACAGAAATGTACCACAGACCATGGAATAGTGTATGGGTGAGAAATGTAATCCAGCTATTTTTTCAATGCTGTTTAGAAGTGTTAGATATCACAGAAATGTAGCACAAACCACATTATACTGAATGGCTGAGAAATTTAAGCCTGCAAAAAATGTTATGCTTTTTTTCAGTTTATAGATCACAGAAATGTACCCCAGATCATGTAATACTGTATGTAAGGCAAATGAACCCTACCAAATTTTTAAATGCTTTTCGAGCGTTATATATATTTTATATTTTCATCCTCAGCAAAAAAAAAAATGCAGCTGTACATTTGGCAACAGACTGCACAGCCCTAATCTCTGCTACTGATTGTATTCATTCACTCTCCCTGCTCCTGAGACTCTCTCCTTCCCTAAACCAAATGCAGAATGTATGTGATACAAACAGCAAAACAAACAATTATCCCCTAGGCCATGTGCACACGTTCAGGATTTTTTGTGTTTTTTCACGTTTTTTTGCTATAAAAACGTGATAAAAATGCAAAAAAAACGCTTACATGTGCCTCCTATTATTTACAGGGTATTCCGCATTTTTTGTGCAAATGTTGCATTTTTTTCCGCAAAAAATTAGATCGCGGAAAAAAAAGCAACATGTTCATTAAAAATGCGGAATTGCGGGGATTCCGCACACTTAGGAGTGCATTGATCTGCTTACTTCCCGCACGGGGCTATGCCCACCATGCGGGAAGTAAGCAGATTATGTGCGGTTGGTACCCAGGGTGGAGGAGAGGAGACTCTCCTCCACGGACTGGGCACCATATAATTGGTAAAAAAAAGAATTAAAATAAAAAATAGTGATATACTCACCCTCTGATGGCCCCCAAAGTGTTCCCGCCTCTCTGGTGCATGCTCTCTCTTCCGTTCCTATAGATGGTGTGGTTCAGGACCTGTGATGACGTCACTGTCTTGTGATTGGTCGCGTGACCGCTCATGTGACTCACGCGACCAATCACAAGCCGCAACGTCATCGAAGGTCCTGAACCACACCGGCATCTATAGGAACGGACGCCGCTGAGGAGATTGGCTGTCTGCAGAGGGTGAGTATAACCATTTTTTTATTTTTTTCATTATTTTTAAACATTCTATCTTTTACTATAGATGCTGCATTAGCAGCATCTATAGTAAAAAGTTGGTCACGCTTGTCAAACAGTATGTTTGACAAGTGTGACCAACTTGTCAGTCAGTTTTCCAAGAGATGCTACAGATCGCTTGGAAAACTTTAGCATTCTGCAAGCTAATTACGCTTGCAGAATGCTAAAAAAAACGCGAAAAAAACGGAAAAAAAAACGCAAAAAAAAAATGCGGATTTCTTGCAGAAAATTTCCAGTTTTCTTCAGGAAATTTCTGCAAGAAATCCGGACGTGTGCACATACCCCTAGAAGGGCTGTTAGTATGATGGCTCAGCTTCAGCACTAGTATCAACACTACAAGCCTCTGATTCATTATACTGTGCACACAGGACAAGACAAGCACTCTCTCCCTCCAATACAAAGTGTCACAGAGCTGTGCAATGGCGTCAGTGTGCCTAGTCTGACGGCAACTGTCTTTTATGACCCCTGATGTCACATGGCCAACCAATCACAGTATTGCCACAATAAAGATGGATACGGCATTACAGTGACACGCAGGCAATCTCACATGCTTATTGACTGTGTATCAGGCGCCAAACATGTGGGGCGGGAATTTGAGTTTTACATACAATGAATACATCTAAGCACTGTGATAACTGAGTGATAACCGAGTATCACCGAGCATGTTCCCTCATCCTTAGTTTTCAGAGTAGCCACCAACCAGTGTGTAACATCCCTACCAGCATCACTGCATGGCTTCCCATCTCCCATCAGGCAGATACACCAACTTACTCACCACTCCGGGACATGCTGTGACTTCTGTCCTCCGCTTACTCCATGCTGTTGTAGCGTCCCCACTGCCGCAGGGCCGAGGGGTACCCGGTACCGGGCCTCTGAGTCTCTGCTCTGGGGTTGTCACGGTGGCTAGACCCGGTCCGTGAACCTGCTGAGGGGTGCCCAAGGAAAGGTGTGGGTGGTGATGATGTTGTAGTGGTGCGGTGCAGGTCACAGTAAATAACAAAGACACCAGGTTGCAGTCTCTTTACCTCTTTACTGAAGGCTTCAGGATCCTCAGTCCGGAATACGGTTAACCAGGCTGCGCAAGTCCGGCCGGTCCGATGGCACCTCCAGAGTTCCCTTTGCAGGTGGAAATCTGTGCCTACCTTCTAGCGCTTGTGTGTTGTGGTCCTCCCCTGCTGTGCTTATGGGATAGTCCCCACAACTGTTGTGTCTGTTTCTGAAGTTCCCTCACAACTCGATTATGATGTTCTTCTTCGTCCCCCAGATGATATGGCTAGGACGCACCCGTATGACGGGTAGGCTCGGATCTCTTCCTGGACCCTAGTGTCGCCCCTCTCCTGTTGTTGCCCCCTATGTCTTCTTAGGTGATTTGGGTGAGACAGCCTGCCTATAACTGACTGTCCTGCCGTAGGTTTGAAGTTAGGCCTGGAGCTCTATACTTCCTCGGCGTTCCGGCCACCGGCTGCGCGCCTCAGTAGGATGTTGCCTCATCTCACAGCACGACTCCTACTGGTGTTTCTCCTTGTTGCGTTGATCTCGTTTCTCACTCAGCACAATAAACCTCGCTTCTTGTCCTTTCTTAGGGCACCGCCGCTATCTCGTGCAGGCGCGGTCCCGTAACATTCTCTCTGTTCTCTAGGCCTCTGTCAGGATCCCACCCCTGACAGGGACCCCCCTGAATCTTCCCCTGCAACACCCTCTGCCACAGGATGTTGCCTGGCTCCAACCCAGTCAGCTTCTGTCTAACTTCCTATCCAACCCCCAGTTTTACCAGATTGTGAGGAGTGGCCTAATACATAGTACCCTTAGCTCCCCCTGGAGGCCAGACTGTGAAGTGCATTGGTGTCTGTGATACCTGGTCAGGTGAACTCCTTCAGTGCCATCAGATGTACCATAGCCCCCCTTAGCGGCGGAGCATCAGTACTGCAACGACCAGGACTCTGGGGCGCTGCACTCCCCCCGGTTAAATCCAGTACTCCTGGACTGGGAAGAAAACAACAATACATGTCAGCAAAAAGACATACAATTTTGAAATGCAATAACAATAAGTAAGTTTGAACAGAGCTTCCCTTTATGGGAGGTGAGGACACTTGAATGTTACAAACATGGTTAAATATTTTAAATAACATACTATAAATAACTTCTCTTACCCAACCGGGTATTCTACTAAGTGCAAATTTTTGAACAATAATTTAACATTGCCTTTAAGGTCGTACACACTGAATCCAATAAAGACCTTCTTATAAAACACTATAAGGCTAATCAACTTTTCCTTCATTTTCCATCCTTACATCTGCAGGACCGCCTGTCTATCTGCCCCAGGCCTACTGCCTCTCGTTCTGTTGCAGGACCGCCCCTTTCCGCCCGGACCTACTGCCTTTCTGCTACTATACACAGAATAGAACGTATCATCCATCTCTCAGTTCAGGATCACCGAGCCATCTCTGTATGGCTCCTAGGAGGACTCACCGACTAACCCCGTACGGGTTCACTTCCTGTCCTCATTCTCTAACACATTATTAAACATTCCTTACAATTAACTAGCTAACTACATATAACTGCTACATGTCAGCATTATTGCTTCTTCTGTCAAAGTATCATCATTCTCTAAGTGCTATCGATGAACGTCCCCTTTAAGAAGGGACCAAGTCTCTAAGAGGTAGTGCAACTTCTCAAGCTGCAAGTCCGTATGCAGCAAGGACTCCGATACTGCTTCCAGGAACAGTTTCTTCGCAAAGAGTCCCTTTTCTTTGTAAAACCAGTAGAGGGCACCTTTAAGAAGGTGCAAACTATTTACAATAAGTTTGTAATCATGCAGTGTTCATGATCCAGCAGTTCTTTCAACAATGATAAAACGGGAAACAAAAACAAAAGCGGCAAAAGGGATCCCGGGTAAACGAAGGGATCCCTTTAAGAGTTAACCCTAGCCGGGTTTAAAGCAGCAAAAAGCAGGGAAACAAGCAGTTAACTATTTACATATCCATGGTATCGAGGTTTACTTTTGCTCTGGCGGCCATAGCTCCGCATAGACCTCGCTCGGCAAGGTGATCGGCGAGATCGGGGCCTTTAGGAAGTGCTCCATACCCATGGCCCGATCCCAGGGTGTAAGGTGCCGGAGTCTATAGGTCCCAGGGAGAGGGGGAACCGCGACGGGGCCTATCAGCAAGTCCTCTGCTGGCGAGGCAGGGTCGTTCTTCATACCTGCTTCAGATGCGGTCCCTCCGGTGCCGATCTGCTTCGTCTCCGTTGAGGTCTGGAACGCTAGTTGCAGGGCCTTGCGCTGCGGCGTTGTCATCTCCATTTGCAGCACCTCGCTTTCCGGCAGGGCCTTGCTTTCTGGCTTCGGAGCGCTGGAACTTCTTTCTTGCTCCGGACCAGACGTGGCTGCCAACAGACGACTGATGAGGCTCCCGATGAAGGTCTTCTTCCACCCGGCCTCAGTGCTCAGCTGCATCCGCCGGAGTTGGTCGCCGAGCTCATCCACTCCGGCCCCACGCTCCGGCTCCGGGTGACTCGCCATGGCGTCCTCCATGTCACTCTCTTCTTCTTCCTGGTCCTTTTCCCGCTCTCTCTTTCGTGGGCGGTTTCGCTTTCTTTGTCTCCGCCCTCCATTAAGAACCAGGAGGCGGATCTCGGCCGCTGACGGACACGTCCTCAAGGGGCAGACATACTTAGACTGGGCAGCCATTGTCTTTCGCGCTCTTCAGCTTGTCTACGCCCACTCCACGCCCCTCTTCTTCTCCTGCGCTCTCCTCAGCGCTGTAATGGCGGCGGTTTTGGCGGTAAATGGCAATGCACAGTCTTTACAATAAATCACAGTTCCAAGCACAATAAATCACAGTTCCAAGCACAATAAATCACAGTTCCAAGGCACACATGACCTGATTCTTCAGGCTTAAGTAGATCCTGTTCGTGACGCCAAGTTGTAGCGCCCCCACTGCTGCAGGGCCGAGGGGTACCCGGTACCGGGCCTCTGAGTCTCTGCTTTGGGGTTGTCACGGTGGCTAGACCCGGTCCGTGACCCTGCTGAGGGGCACCCAAGGAAAGGTGTGGGTGGTGATGATGTTGTAGTGGTGCGGTGCAGGTCACAGTAAATAACAAGGACACCAGGTTGCAGTCTCTTTACCTCTTTACTGAAGGCTTCAGGATCCTCAGTCCGGAATACGGTTAACCAGGCTGCGCAAGTCCGGCCGGTCCGATGGCACCTCCAGAGTTCCCTTTGCAGGTGGAAATCTGTGCCTACCTTCTAGCGCTTGTGTGTTGTGGTCCACCCCTGCTGTGCTTACGGGATAGTCCCCACAACTGTTGTGTCTGTTTCTGAAGTTCCCTCACAACTCGATTATGATGTTCTTCTTCGTCCCCCAGATGATATGGCTAGTACGCACCCGTATGATGAGTAGGCTCGGAGCTCTTCCTGGACCCTAGTGTCGCCCCTCTCCTGTTGTTGCCCCCATGTCTTCTTAGGTGATTTGGGTGAGACAGCCCGCCTATAACTGACTGTCCTGCCGTAGGTTTGAAGTTACGCCTGGAGCTCTATACTTCCTCGGCGTTCCGGCCACCGGCTGCACGCCTCAGTAGGATGTTGCCTCGTCTCACAGCACGACTCCTACTGGTGTTTCTCCTTGTTGCGTTGATCTCGTTTCTCACTCAGCACAATAAACCTCGCTTCTTGTCCTTTCTTAGGGCACCGCCGCTATCTTGTGCAGGCGCGGTCCCGTAACGTTCTCTCTGTTCGCTAGGCCTCTGTCAGGATCCCACCCCTGACAGGGACCCCCCTGAATCTTCCCCTGCAACACCCTCTGCCACAGGATGTTGCCTGGCTCCAACCCAGTCAGCCCTTAGCTCCCCCTGGAGGCCAGACTGTGAAGTGCATTGGTGTCTGTGATACCTGGTCAGGTGAACTCCTTCAGTGCCATCAGACGTACCATAGCCCCCCTTAGCGGCGGAGCATCAGTACTGCAACGACCAGGACTCTGGGGTGCTGCACTGTAAACCACGTGTCCTCTGCTTGCTGTGTTCATACTTCCTGGCTCTGTGCTTACTTCCTGGATGTGTGCTTAGGGCAGTGGCGCCTGCACTTCCTGATTCTTAAAAGGACAGTGTGCACATTTTTAATGTGTCCCCAGCCTATTGCAAAGAGGCACTGGGTACTTAAGGCATCCCCACCAATGGGAAGATCCCTGAGCCACATTTTCAGTCTGTGTTCAACTACTGAGTTGCCATGTCCTGCCCTGTTTCTGCTTTTGTTCTGAACCTATATCCTACCTGTCGGGTTTCCGCCACCCTGGGGGCTGTATATACAGGCCTGAATCCTTTATCCTGAACTTGTTCCCATGTTTGAACTAAGTCCTATACCTGAACCTGTTTGTATCCTTGTCTGGAGCCTTCCCTACCATGCTGTGTCTATCCTTGTTCCTACTCCTGTTACTCGCAGAACCTGTGCCATCACCTGTATCTATCCGGTTGTTGCTGCACAATGTTAGTGCTCCTGGTGTACACTTGGTACTTCACTGTAAGTACTTGTGTGAATATAGTCCTGTCTGCTCCCTCTCAGCATCAGCAGCTCTGCTTTGCTCCCTCTCTGCATCAGTGGCTCTGCTCTGCTCCCTCTTTGCATCTGTGGCTCTGCTGTGCTTCCTCTTCACCTAGGCGGCTCCTTGTTTGTCCAATCAGAACTGGATCCTACCTGTCCCCACATCCCACTTGTACCTGCCTGTGTTCCAGTCCTTCCAGAAACTGTCTTCAGTCTGCACTGGTTCCTACCTGTTCTCATATCCCACTCGTACATACCTGTGTCCCAGTTCTTCCAGAAACTGCCTGCAGTCTGCACTAGTTCCTACGTGTTCTCATATCCCACTCGTACCTGCCAGTGTTCCTGCTTTTCCCACAACAGTTCCTGTTCTTCCACTCTGAACTGTGCCCACCTGCCTTCCAGATTGCCAGCAGTGCCCCACCTGCCTGAGTGCCAGCTGTGCCCACCTGCCAGTGGTCTAGTCATGCCAGCCTGTACATCATCCGTGCCCACCAGTACTTGAGGCATCCAGTCTGGGGGCGAGAGTTACACAGTGGATCAAATAAGTTAACTTCTGACTAGAGAATGAAAAGAACAAAATCAAATCCTAAATGTTATGAAAAATACAAATCAGACACTCGTAGTCTATACCAGAATGAGCATTCAGGGATCACTCCAGAAAAATAGACAGAAAGCCAGTTCAGAACATTTGATTATCAAGGCAATAAGAATACCAAGGTAGTATTTTAGCTTGGAGAAGTTACTTAGTTTGCCCAAAGCTCTGACTGGATGCCCAAATCGCCCTGCTAATGCTCAGTTGACCAGCTTCTCCCATGGAATGCTGTCCTTGCCCACGGGATAGTAATTTTGGCTGGGTGGCCAGACATATTTCACATATACCACTCAGAGTCTTTGGAAGTAGTTGATAGAGAGGATCGGCGCTGGAGCAAGGTCAGAAAAGCAGATAATGGCTGCAAGGACTTCCTATGCAGAATTATCCTGCTGCAATCTCATATGGAAATATTGCCACATAATGCTAGTCTACAGAGAATATGCATATATTTCTTATTCTAATGTAATAGTTCTTTGTGTGCTTAAGAGATTTGTTTTAATTACATTCTACTGTATAATATTCTATTGGCCTGAAGCCTGAGTCAGTAAGACAACATATCCTCCTTTATACAGCTGTGCTTAGGACCCCAAACAATAAAACACATAATAGACACAGCTAGGGTTGAGCGAAACGGGTCGATCATTTTCAAAAGTCGCCGACTTTTGGCTAAGTCGGCGTCTCATGAAACCCGATCCGACCCCTGTGCTTGTCGGCCATGCGGTACGCGACTTTCGCGCCAAAGTCGCGTTTCAATGACGCGAAAAGCGCCATTTCTCAGCCAATGAAGGTGAACGCAGAGTGTGGGCAGCGTGATGACATAGATCCTGGTCCCCACCATCTTAGAGAAGGGCATTGCAGTGATTGGCTTGCTGTCTGCGGCGTCACAGGGGCTATAAAGGGGCGTTCCCGCCGACCGCCATCTTACTGCTGCTGATCTGAGCTTAGGGACAGGTTGCTGCCGCTTCGTCAGAAGCAGGGAGAGCGTTAGGCAGGGTCCACTAACCACCAAACCGCTTGTGCTGCAGCGATTTCCACTGTCCAACACCACCTTCGGTGTGCAGGGACTGTGGAAGCTATTTTTTTTTTTTTTCCCCTCAGCGCTGTAGCTCATTGGGCTGCCCTAGAAGGCTCCGTGATAGCTGTATTGCTGTGTGTACGCCACTGTGGAAACCAACTGCTTTTTTCAAAGCACATATCCTCTTGTTCCTTCCTTTCTGCACAGCTATCTTTTTTGTTTGTCCACACTTTTTATTTAATTTGTGCATCAGTCCACTCCTATTGCTGCCTGCCATACCTGGCTTACATTACTGCAGGGAGATAGTAATTGTAGGACAGTTTTTTTTTTTGTTTTGTTTTTTTTTTGTGGGAGATTAAGATTGGCATTTCTGCTACAGTGCCATCCCTGTGTGTGCCATCTCTCACTGAGTGGGCCATAGAAAGCCTATTTATTTTTTCCGTGATTTGTGTTCTAAAATCTACCTCAACACAAAAACACTACATCAATCAGTGGGAGAAAAATATTGGCCTCAGTCAGGGCTTGTGTGCCACTGCTGTGTGTGCTATCTCTCATTCAGTGGGCTATAGCAAGCCTATTTTTTTTTTTTTTTTTTTAATATTATTTGGTTTCTAAAGTCTCCCTGAAAAAAAAAAAAAAACCTAAAAAAACAGTGGGAGAGTAATATTGCCCTTTCAGCTTGTGTGCCAGTCTTGACTCCTGGGTGTGCCACCTCTCTCCCTCTCATTCAGTGGGCCATAGAAAGCCTATTTATTTTTTTTTTTAAATATTATTGGGTTTCTAAAGTCTCCCTTAAAAAACAAAAAATACATAAAAAAACAGTGGGAGAGTAATATTGCCCTTTCAGCTTGTGTGCCAGTCTTGACTCCTGGGTGTGCCACCTCTCTCCCTTTCATTCAGTGGGCCATAGAAAGCCTATTTATTTTTTCCGTGATTTGTGTTCTAAATTCTACCTCAACACAAAAACACTACATCAATCAGTGGGAGAAAAATATTGGCCTCAGTCAGGGCTTGTGTGCCACTGCTGTGTGTGCTATCTCTCATTCAGTGGGCTATAGCAAGCCTATTTTTTTTTTTTTTTTTTTTAATATTATTTGGTTTCTAAAGTCTCCCTGAAAAAAAAACAAACCTAAAAAAACAGTGGGAGAGTAATATTGCCCTTTCAGCTTGTGTGCCAGTCTTGACTCCTGGGTGTGCCACCTCTCTCCCTCTCATTCAGTGGGCCATAGAAAGCCTATTTATTTTTTTTTTAAAATATTATTGGGTTTCTAAAGTCTCCCTTAAAAAACAAAAAATACATAAAAAAACAGTGGGAGAGTAATATTGCCCTTTCAGCTTGTGTGCCAGTCTTGACTCCTGGGTGTGCCACCTCTCTCCCTTTCATTCAGTGGGCCATAGAAAGCCTATTTATTTTTTCCGTGATTTGTGTTCTAAATTCTACCTCAACACAAAAACACTACATCAATCAGTGGGAGAAAAATATTGGCCTCAGTCAGGGCTTGTGTGCCACTGCTGTGTGTGCTATCTCTCATTCAGTGGGCTATAGCAAGCCTATTTTTTTTTTTTTTTTTTTAATATTATTTGGTTTCTAAAGTCTCCCTGAAAAAAAAAAAAAAACCTAAAAAAACAGTGGGAGAGTAATATTGCCCTTTCAGCTTGTGTGCCAGTCTTGACTCCTGGGTGTGCCACCTCTCTCCCTCTCATTCAGTGGGCCATAGAAAGCCTATTTATTTATTTTTTTAAATATTATTGGGTTTCTAAAGTCTCCCTGAAAAAACAAAAAATACATAAAAAAACAGTGGGAGAGTAATATTGCCCTTTCAGCTTGTGTGCCAGTCTTGACTCCTGGGTGTGCCACCTCTCTCCCTTTCATTCAGTGGGCCATAGAAAGCCTATTTATTTTTTCCGTGATTTGTGTTCTAAATTCTACCTCAACACAAAAACACTACATCAATCAGTGGGAGAAAAATATTGGCCTCAGTCAGGGCTTGTGTGCCACTGCTGTGTGTGCTATCTCTCATTCAGTGGGCTATAGCAAGCCTATTTTTTTATTTTTTTTTTTAATATTATTTGGTTTCTAAAGTCTCCCTGAAAAAAAAAAAAAAAACCTAAAAAAACAGTGGGAGAGTAATATTGCCCTTTCAGCTTGTGTGCCAGTCTTGACTCCTGGGTGTGCCACCTCTCTCCCTCTCATTCAGTGGGCCATAGAAAGCCTATTTATTTTTTTTTTTAAATATTATTGGGTTTCTAAAGTCTCCCTGAAAAAACAAAAAATACATAAAAAAACAGTGGGAGAGTAATATTGCCCTTTCAGCTTGTGTGCCAGTCTTGACTCCTGGGTGTGCCACCTCTCTCCCTTTCATTCAGTGGGCCATAGAAAGCCTATTTATTTTTTCCGTGATTTGTGTTCTAAATTCTACCTCAACACAAAAACACTACATCAATCAGTGGGAGAAAAATATTGGCCTCAGTCAGGGCTTGTGTGCCACTGCTGTGTGTGCTATCTCTCATTCAGTGGGCTATAGCAAGCCTATTTTTTTATTTTTTTTTTTAATATTATTTGGTTTCTAAAGTCTCCCTGAAAAAAAAAAAAAAACCTAAAAAAACAGTGGGAGAGTAATATTGCCCTTTCAGCTTGTGTGCCAGTCTTGACTCCTGGGTGTGCCACCTCTCTCCCTCTCATTCAGTGGGCCATAGAAAGCCTATTTATTTTTTTTTTTAAATATTATTGGGTTTCTAAAGTCTCCCTTAAAAAAAAAAAAAACCTAAAAAAACAGTGGGAGAGTAATATTGCCCTTTCAGCTTGTGTGCCAGTCTTGACTCCTGGGTGTGCCACCTCTCTCCCTCTCATTCAGTGGGCCATAGAAAGCCTATTTATTTTTTCCGTGATTTGTGTTCTAAATTCTACCTCAACACAAAAACACTACATCAATCAGTGGGAGAAAAATATTGGCCTCAGTCAGGGCTTGTGTGCCACTGCTGTGTGTGCTATCTCTCATTCAGTGGGCTATAGCAAGCCTATTTTTTTATTTTTTTTTTTAATATTATTTGGTTTCTAAAGTCTCCCTGAAAAAAAAAAAAAAACCTAAAAAAACAGTGGGAGAGTAATATTGCCCTTTCAGCTTGTGTGCCAGTCTTGACTCCTGGGTGTGCCACCTCTCTCCCTCTCATTCAGTGGGCCATAGAAAGCCTATTTATTTTTTTTTTTAAATATTATTGGGTTTCTAAAGTCTCCCTTAAAAAAAAAAAAAACCTAAAAAAACAGTGGGAGAGTAATATTGCCCTTTCAGCTTGTGTGCCAGTCTTGACTCCTGGGTGTGCCACCTCTCTCCCTCTCATTCAGTGGGCCATAGAAAGCCTATTTATTTTTTTTTTTTAATATTATTGGGTTTCTAAAGTCTCCCTTAAAAAACAAAAAATACATAAAAAAACAGTGGGAGAGTAATATTGCCCTTTCAGCTTGTGTGCCAGTCTTGACTCCTGGGTGTGCCACCTCTCTCTCTCTAATTGTGGGCCATAGAAAGCCTTTTTTTTTTTTTTTTTTTTTTAATATTATTTGGTTTCTAAAGTCTCCCTGAAAAAAAAACAAACATAAATTAGGTGGGAGATTAATATTGACATTAGTGCTTGAGTGACAGTCCTGCGTGTGTGTCATCTCTGTGATTTTGTGCCACAGAAAACAGAGTGTGTAACATTGTGCCTGATTTTCCTTGTGGTCTCACCAACCTGTTAAGGGATATTGAAATCATACTGAAGTTATAGCTCACCGTGTAAGTTGTTTGACAGCAACAAATAAAGTTACTTTGGTTAAGATTTTAAAACAATGAGGAAGTCTGGTGCAAGAGGTCGTCGTGGGCGTTCATTGTCAGCTGGTAATGATGGTAGTGGTAGTGGAGCATCAGGTGGTCGTGGGGATAAAAATATTCCACCTAAGTCTGGAGCTGTGGAGCCAGTTTCGTCGTCAGGCTACACAAGGCCTCGAACGCTCTCTTTTCTGGGAGTAGGAAAACCGCTTTTAAAGGCGGAGCAGCAACAGCAAGTTTTGGCTTACATTGCAGACTCAGCCTCTAGCTCTTTTGCCTCCTCTTCCGAAACTGGTAAATGTAAAAGCAGCGCGTCGCTTGTGGATGTTCACGGTCAGGGACAAGTCGCTTCCTTGTCCTCCTCAGCAAAAACTACAACAAGAGAGAAGGATGCAGCAGGCGACACAACGGGTCACTCCATGGAGCTCTTTACACATACCGTCCCTGGCTTAGAAAGTGAAACATTTAACAGGCCATGCCCATTACAAGTATATTCTGACATGGAGTGCACTGATGCACAGCCACAGCCAGAGTACTATGCTGCTCCTTTGACTCAGACCACCACATTGCCCTCTCAGGGTACAGATCCACAATCAGACCCTGATGAGACTATGTTGCCCCGCCACGAACGCTATACCACCGACCGACACAGTGACACAGACGAAGTTGCACACGAGCTCGAAGAGGAGGTAATAGATGACCCAGTTATTGACCCCGATTGGCAGCCATTGGGGGAACAGGGTGCAGGCGGCAGTAGTTCAGAAGCGGAGGTGGAGGAGGGGCCGCAGCAGGCATCAACATCGCAACAGGTTCCATCTGCCGGGCCCGTATCTGGCCCAAAACGCGTGTCAAAGCCAAAACCTGTTGGAGCACAGCGTTGCCATCCGGTTAAAGCTCAGTCTGCAATCCCTGAAAAGGGATCCGAGTCTAGGAAGAGTGCAGTCTGGCATTTTTTTAAACAACATCCAACTGATCAGCGCAAAGTCATCTGTCAAAAATGTTCAACTAGCTTAAGCAGAGGTCAGAATCTGAAAAGTCTAAATACTAGTTGCATGCATAGACACTTAACCACCATGCATTTTCAAGCCTGGACTAACTACCAAACGTCCCTCAAGGTTGTAGCACCCTCGGCCAATGAAGCTAGTCAGCAACGCAACATCCCTTCCGTCACTGTAAGGCCACCATTTTCCGCACCACCGGCAGTATCTGTGCAGGTTTCTTTGCCAGCCAAAAGCAGTCAGGGTCAGGGAATCACCAGTTTTGTAGGAGGAAATATTGCATCTAGGGCACCAGCGGAAACAATACCGTCTCCAACCGTCTCTCAGTCTGCCATGTACACCGGCACACCCGAAAGTTCCACGATCTCCAGCTCTCCAGTCCAGCTCACCCTACATGAGACTCTGGTTAGAAAAAGGAAGTACTTATCCTCGCATCCGCGTACACAGGGTTTTAACGCCCACATAGCTAGACTAATCTCGTTAGAGATGATGCCCTACCGGTTAGTTGAAAGCGAAGCTTTCAAAGCCCTGATGGAGTACGCTGAACCACGATACGAGCTACCCAGTCGACACTTTTTTTCCAGAAAAGCCATCCCAGCCCTGCACCAGCATGTTAAACAGCGCATCGTCCATGCACTCAGGCAATCTGTGAGTACAAAGGTGCACCTGACTATAGATGCATGGACCAGTAGGCATGGCCAGGGACGTTATGTGTCCATCACGGCACACTGGGTGAATGTGGTGGATGCAGGGTCCACAGGCGACATCAATTTAGGGATAGTTGTGCCTAGCCCACGGTCTAGGAAACAGTTGCCTGTAGGCGTTCGCACCCCCTCCTCCTCCTCCTCCTCGTCCTCCTGCAGAAGCTACAGCTCTTCCACAGAACGCAGTCTGCCAACCACTCCATCGGCAGATGACACTGTTGCACACCAGTTGTCCCATTATGGGCCAGCTACTGCCAAGCGTCAGCAGGCTGTATTGGCTATGAAGTGCTTGGGCGACAACAGACACACCGCGGAAGTTCTGTCCGAGTTCTTGCAACAAGAAACGCAGTCGTGGCTGGGCACAGTAGATCTTGAGGCAGGCAAGGTAGTGAGTGATAACGGAAGGAATTTCATGGCTGCCATCTCCCTTTCCCAACTGAAACACATTCCTTGCCTGGCTCACACCTTAAACCTGGTGGTGCAGTGCTTATTGAAAACTTATCCTGGGTTCTCCGACCTGCTCCTCAAAGTGCGTGCACTTTGCTCACATATCCGACGTTCGCCTGTACACGCCAGCCGTATGCAGACCTATCAGCGGTCTTTGAACCTTCCCCAGCATCGCCTAATCATAGACGTTGCAACAAGGTGGAACTCAACACTGCACATGCTTCAGAGACTGTGCGAACAGAGGCGTGCTGTTATTTATTTGTGGGAGGATACACGGGCAGGCAGTAGGATGGCAGACATGGAGTTGTCAGGTGTGCAGTGGTCTAAGATACAAGACATGTGTCAAGTCCTTCAGTGTTTTGAGGAATGCACACGGCTGGTTAGTGCAGACAACGCCGTAATAAGCATGAGCATCCCCCTAATGCGTCTGCTGATGCAAAGTTTGACGCACATAAAGGAGCAGGCGTCTGCACCAGAGGAAGAGGAAAGCCTTGATGACAGTCAGCCATTGTCTGGTCAGGGCAGTGTACAGGACGAGGTAGCGGGCGAAGAGGAGGTGGAGGACGAGGAGGATTATGGGGATGAGTATATTTTTAATGCCGAACCTTTCCCGGGGGCACAGGAATTTGGTTGCGTGTCACGGCCGGGTTCTGGTTTTTTGAGGGACACAAGTGACGTAGATTTGCCTGCAACTGCCCCTCAACCAATCACAACCGGAGATTTGACAACTGGAACTTTGGCCCACATGGCGGATTATGCCTTACGTATCCTAAAAAGGGACACACGCATTACGAAAATGATGAACGATGACGATTACTGGTTGGCCTGCCTCCTTGATCCACGCTATAAAGGCAAATTGCAAAATATTATGCCACATGAGAACTTGGAACTAATATTAGCAACCAAACAATCAACTCTTGTTGACCGTTTGCTTCAGGCATTCCCAGCACACAGCGCACGTGATCGTTCTCACACGAGCTCCAGGGGGCAGCAGACTAGGAGTGTTAGGGGTGCACACATCAGAAGTGGCGTTGGACAGAGGGGTTTTCTGACCAGGTTGTGGAGTGATTTTGCTATGACCGCAGACAGGACAGGTACTGCTGCATCAATTGAAAGTGACAGGAGACAACATTTGTCCAGTATGGTTACTAACTATTTTTCATCCCTTATCGATGTTCTCCCTCAACCGTCATTCCCATTTGATTACTGGGCCTCCAAATTAGACACCTGGCCAGAATTGGCAGAATATGCATTGCAGGAGCTTGCTTGCCCGGCAGCAAGTGTCCTATCAGAAAGAGTATTCAGTGCTGCAGGTTCAATATTAACCGAAAAAAGGACTCGTCTGGCTACCCAAAATGTTGACGATCTAACATTCATTAAAATGAACCACAACTGGATTTCGAAATCTTTTGCCCCACCTTGCCCGGCCGACACCTAGCTTTCCTATGAAAAGCTCTTGCCTGTGAATTACTTTTCTAATGTCTAATTTGCTGCAGCTGATTGTACAGCATACGACATGTTTACACCTCCCTAAATGGCAAAACTCCCCACACGGGGCCGTGGTATCGCGACTTGGCGCAAGCACCCGTGAGACTGCTGTTTGTCTGAAGAGGTGGGTGTGCTCGCTTTTGGTTGACGGCATTGCTACTGGGTCCCTCATAGTACAATGTAGTGTCTCTGGCGGTGGTGGTGCGCACCCAACGTCAGACACACCGTTGTAACATGAGGGGCCCTGGGGCGGTCCCGCCGGCCTCAAGAGAGTTCCCCCCTACCCCAGCTCAAAATGTGCTCTACCACGTGCAAAATTATGTCGCACAGCTCCACCAATCTTTAGTCTATTCGCTGACATCATTCAATGTCTGGCACTGACAATACAAATTTGTAGACATCTATGATGCAACTTAAAGTAGTCTGTGTCTGTGTCCTATATTGGCACCATTAAATAGTTACTGCCAAATTACTATGTCAGAAACTCAGCAGATGAGCCCACCCCTGTACCTAAGTATGCCACCTTTTTTTTTGTTTTGGTTGTTTTGCGAGACATTAACATCTATTTATATTTTGGGAGTACTGGGACAGACACTCCTTGCACTACTCCTCCACTCACCACCAAGCTGCCTGTGTATCCATGTAACCGCTGTAAAGCTGCCATGAGCCTATTGTTTGTTATTTTAGGCCTTTGATAGCCTGTCTGCGGTCCCTACTTTAAATACTCCTCCACTCACCACCAAGCTGCCTGTGTATCCATGTAACCGCTGTAAAGCTGCCATGAGCCTATTGTTTGTTATTTTAGGCCTTTGATAGCCTGTCTGCGGTCCCTACTTTAAATACTCCTCCACTCACCACCAAGCTGCCTGTGTATCCATGTAACCGCTGTAAAGCTGCCATGAGCCTATTGTTTGTTATTTTAGGCCTTTGATAGCCTGTCTGCGGTCCCTACTTTAAATACTCCTCCACTCACCACCAAGCTGCCTGTGTATCCATGTAACCGCTGTAAAGCTGCCATGAGCCTATTGTTTGTTATTTTAGGCCTTTGATAGCCTGTCTGCGGTCCCTACTTTAAATACTCCTCCACTGACCAGACCACTGCTGCCCGTGTACCCCTGGAACCAATTATAAAGTGCCTACAGCCAGCCCATTTTCTTATGTTAGGCCTTTGAAGCCTGTCTGCGGTCCCTACTTTAAATACTCCTCCACTCACCACCACCAAGCTGCCTGCCCGTGTATCCATGTAACCGCTGTAAAACTGCCATAAGCCTATTGTTTGTTATTTTAGGCCTTTGATAGCCTGTCTGCGGTCCCTACTTTAAATACTCCTCCACTCACCACCACCAAGCTGCCTGCCCGTGTATCCATGTAACCGCTGTAAAACTGCCATAAGCCTATTGTTTGTTATTTTAGGCCTTTGATAGCCTGTCTGCGGTCCCTACTTTAAATACTCCTCCACTGACCAGACCACTGCTGCCCGTGTACCCCTGGAACCAATTATAAAGTGCCTACAGCCAGCCCATTTTCTTATGTTAGGCCTTTGAAGCCTGTCTGCGGTCCCTACTTTAAATACTCCTCCACTGACCACCAAGCTGCCTGCCCGTGTATCCATGTAACCGCTGTAAAGCTGCCATGAGCCTATTGTTTGTTATTTTAGGCCTTTGATAGCCTGTCTGCGGTCCCTACTTTAAATACTCCTCCACTGACCAGACCACTGCTGCCCGTGTACCCCTGGAACCAATTATAAAGTGCCTACAGCCAGCCCATTTTCTTATGTTAGGCCTTTGATAGCCTGTCTGCGGTCCCTACTTTAAATACTCCTCCACTCACCACCACCAAGCTGCCTGCCCGTGTATCCATGTAACCGCTGTAAAACTGCCATAAGCCTATTGTTTGTTATTTTAGGCCTTTGATAGCCTGTCTGCGGTCCCTACTTTAAATACTCCTCCACTGACCAGACCACTGCTGCCCGTGTACCCCTGGAACCAATTATAAAGTGCCTACAGCCAGCCCATTTTCTTATGTTAGGCCTTTGAAGCCTGTCTGCGGTCCCTACTTTAAATACTCCTCCACTGACCACCAAGCTGCCTGCCCGTGTATCCATGTAACCGCTGTAAAGCTGCCATGAGCCTATTGTTTGTTATTTTAGGCCTTTGATAGCCTGTCTGCGGTCCCTACTTTAAATACTCCTCCACTCACCACCAAGCTGCCTGTGTATCCATGTAACCGCTGTAAAGCTGCCATGAGCCTATTGTTTGTTATTTTAGGCCTTTGATAGCCTGTCTGCGGTCCCTACTTTAAATACTCCTCCACTCACCACCACCAAGCTGCCTGCCCGTGTATCCATGTAACCGCTGTGAAACTGCCATGAGCCTATTGTTTGTTATGTTAGGCCTTTGATAGCCTGTCTGCGGTCCCTACTTTAAATACTCCTCCACTGACCACCAAGCTGCCTGCCCGTGTATCCATGTAACCGCTGTAAAACTGCCATAAGCCTATTGTTTGTTATTTTAGGCCTTTGATAGCCTGTCTGCGGTCCCTACTTTAAATACTCCTCCACTCACCACCACCAAGTTGCCTGCCCGTGTATCCATGTAACCGCTGTAAAACTGCCATGAGCCTATTGTTTGTTATTTTAGGCCTTTGATAGCCTGTCTGCGGCCCCTACTTGCAATACTCCTCCACTGACCACAATGCTGCCTGGAGTGCCTGCCTGTGTATCCATGTAACCGATGTAAAACTGCCATGACTGCCTACTGTTTGTTATTTTAGGCCTTTGATAGCCTGTCTGCAGCCCCTACTTGCAATACTCCTCCACTGACCACACCAATGCTGCCCGTGTACCCCTGGAACCTATTTAAAAGTTCATAGAGCCTAGTTATATATTTTATTTACTATTAATAAGGCCATGATGGACTACGCTGTACCACGCTACAAGCTAACCAGTCGACACTTCTTTTGCGAGAAAAGCCATCCCAACCCTCCACCAGCATGTAGAAGACCGCATTGTCCATGCACTCTGGCAATCTGTGAGTACAAAGGTGCACCTGACAACAGACGCATGGACCTGTAGGCATGGCCACGGAAGATTACGTGTCCATTACGGCGCAATGGGTTAATGTGGTGGATGCATGGTCCACAGGGGACAGCCTACTAAGTCTGTCTGCAGTCCCTAATTCAAATTGTCCTCCACTGTCTAAATCGGAACTTCCACCTTCTGGCTTTCGGCCTATAGTATCAGAAATTAAACTGCATTTGGCCTTCAACTTTGGTTAGGGCCTACTAACGGCTTCTGCCCCTCCCTGGTGTTGCCCTCAACTAAATAAAGCTGAGCTTCAACCTTCTGCTCCAAATTACCATTTTGAAAAATGCAATAGGCTTTTCCGGCCTACTAAAGGTGTCTGTCTGTGTGCCCCTGCCTGGTGTTGTCCTCAACTAAATAAAGCTGAGCTTCAACCTTCTGGCTCTCATTAAGTGGTTTTAAAAAAAAAAATGGTGGTTAGGGCCTACTAACGGCTTCTGCCCCTCCCTGGTGTTGCCCTCAACTAAATAAAGCTGAGCTTCAACCTTCTGCTCCAAATTACCATTTTGAAAAATGCAATAGGCTTTTCCGGCCTACTAAAGGTGTCTGTCTGTGTGCCCCTCCCTGGTGTTGTCCTCAACTAAATAAAGCTGAGCTTCAACCTTCCGGCTCTCATTATGTGGTTTTAAAAAAAAAAATGGTGGTTAGGGCCTACTAACGGCTTCTGCCCCTCCCTGGTGTTGTCCTCAACTAAATAAAGCTGAGCTTCAACCTTCCGGCTCTCATTAAGTGGTTTTAAAAAAAAAAAAATGGTGGTTAGGGCCTACTAACGGCTTCTGCCCCTCCCTGGTGTTGTCCTCAACTAAATAAAGCTGAGCTTCAACCTTCCGGCTCTCATTATGTGGTTTTAAAAAAAAAAATGGTGGTTAGGGCCTACTAACGGCTTCTGCCCCTCCCTGGTGTTGTCCTCAACTAAATAAAGCTGAGATTCAACCTTCCGGCTCTCATTAAGTGGTTTTAAAAAAAAAAATGGTGGTTAGGGCCTACTAACGGCTTCTGCCCCTCCCTGGTGTTGCCCTCAACTAAATAAAGCTGAGCTTCAACCTTCTGCTCCAAATTACCATTTTGAAAAATGCAATAGGCTTTTCAGGCCTACTAAAGGTGTCTGTCTGTGTGCCCCTGCCTGGTGTTGTACTCAACTAAATAAAGCTGAGCTTCAACCTTCCGGCTCTCATTAAGTGGTTTTTAAAAAAAAAAATGGTGGTTAGGGCCTACTAACGGCTTCTGCCCCTCCCTGGTGTTGCCCTCAACTAAATAAAGCTGAGCTTCAACCTTCTGCTCCAAATTACCATTTTGAAAAATGCAATAGGCTTTTCCGGCCTACTAAAGGTGTCTGTCTGTGTGCCCCTCCCTGGTGTTGTCCTCAACTAAATAAAGCTGAGCTTCAACCTTCCGGCTCTCATTATGTGGTTTTAAAAAAAAAAATGGTGGTTAGGGCCTACTAACGGCTTCTGCCCCTCCCTGGTGTTGTCCTCAACTAAATAAAGCTGAGCTTCAACCTTCCGGCTCTCATTAAGTGGTTTTAAAAAAAAAAAATGGTGGTTAGGGCCTACTAACGGCTTCTGCCCCTCCCTGGTGTTGTCCTCAACTAAATAAAGCTGAGCTTCAACCTTCCGGCTCTCATTATGTGGTTTTAAAAAAAAAAATGGTGGTTAGGGCCTACTAACGGCTTCTGCCCCTCCCTGGTGTTGCCCTCAACTAAATAAAGCTGAGCTTCAACCTTCTGCTCCAAATTACCATTTTGAAAAATGCAATAGGCTTTTCAGGCCTACTAAAGGTGTCTGTCTGTGTGCCCCTGCCTGGTGTTGTCCTCAACTAAATAAAGCTGAGCTTCAACCTTCCGGCTCTCATTAAGTGGTTTTAAAAAAAAAAAATGGTGGTTAGGGCCTACTAACGGCTTCTGCCCCTCCCTGGTGTTGCCCTCAACTAAATAAAGCTGAGCTTCAACCTTCTGCTCCAAATTACCATTTTGAAAAATGCAATAGGCTTTTCAGGCCTACTAAAGGTGTCTGTCTGTGTGCCCCTGCCTGGTGTTGTCCTCAACTAAATAAAGCTGAGCTTCAACCTTCCGGCTCTCATTAAGTGGTTTAAAAAAAAAAAATGGTGGTTAGGGCCTACTAACGGCTTCTGCCCCTCCCTGGTGTTGCCCTCAACTAAATAAAGCTGAGCTTCAACCTTCTGCTCCAAATTACCATTTTGAAAAATGCAATAGGCTTTTCCGGCCTACTAAAGGTGTCTGTCTGTGTGCCCCTCCCTGGTGTTGTCCTCAACTAAATAAAGCTGAGCTTCAACCTTCCGGCTCTCATTATGTGGTTTTAAAAAAAAAAATGGTGGTTAGGGCCTACTAACGGCTTCTGCCCCTCCCTGGTGTTGTCCTCAACTAAATAAAGCTGAGCTTCAACCTTCCGGCTCTCATTAAGTGGTTTTAAAAAAAAAAAATGGTGGTTAGGGCCTACTAACGGCTTCTGCCCCTCCCTGGTGTTGCCCTCAACTAAATAAAGCTGAGCTTCAACCTTCTGCTCCAAATTACCATTTTGAAAAATGCAATAGGCTTTTCCGGCCTACTAAAGGTGTCTGTCTGTGTGCCCCTGCCTGGTGTTGTCCTCAACTAAATAAAGCTGAGCTTCAACCTTCTGGCTCTCATTAAGTGGTTTTAAAAAAAAAAATGGTGGTTAGGGCCTACTAACGGCTTCTGCCCCTCCCTGGTGTTGTCCTCAACTAAATAAAGCTGAGCTTCAACCTTCCGGCTCTCATTAAGTGGTTTTAAAAAAAAAAAAATGGTGGTTAGGGCCTACTAACGGCTTCTGCCCCTCCCTGGTGTTGTCCTCAACTAAATAAAGCTGAGCTTCAACCTTCCGGCTCTCATTATGTGGTTTTAAAAAAAAAAATGGTGGTTAGGGCCTACTAACGGCTTCTGCCCCTCCCTGGTGTTGTCCTCAACTAAATAAAGCTGAGCTTCAACCTTCCGGCTCTCATTAAGTGGTTTTAAAAAAAAAAATGGTGGTTAGGGCCTACTAACGGCTTCTGCCCCTCCCTGGTGTTGCCCTCAACTAAATAAAGCTGAGCTTCAACCTTCTGCTCCAAATTACCATTTTGAAAAATGCAATAGGCTTTTCAGGCCTACTAAAGGTGTCTGTCTGTGTGCCCCTGCCTGGTGTTGTCCTCAACTAAATAAAGCTGAGCTTCAACCTTCTGCTCCAAATTACCATTTTAAAAAATGCAATAGGCTTTTCCGGCCTACTAAAGGTGTCTGCCCCTCCCTGGTGTTGTCCTCAACTGAACAAAGCTGAGCTTCCACATTCTGGCTTTCGCCCTATACTATCAGATATTAAACTGCATTTGGCCTACTAGTGTGGTTAGGCCCTTGAAACAGTGTCTGCTGCTCTTGGGTTTGCTACTCCACTGAACAAAGCAATGCCGCCTGTTTAGTCCTGTTACCAATTTTGAACTGCATGTAGCCTACTTTATTCTTTGGCCCTATATCTGTTTCCTCCTCATCCTGCCCATTGCCCAGCCACTGCTAAATAAGTCTGCTAGTACATTGACCTAGACCACTACATTCCCCTTGTACTCTACACAGCCAGAATCTGTCCCTGCTGAAAGTAAGGTTCCCCTTCCCGCATGTTATACCACCTTACACAGGGACAAAGAGGAAGGTGCAGATGAAAGTGCAGGTTCCTTCATCAGGTGGGGGGGCATACTCGTTGGCGACGTCACTGGCACAGGGCCCCTCAGAGTACGCAAAAGTGTCGCTGCTGGTGGGAGGCGCCCCCGCCATGCAAACACACCGCCGTACTTTGAGGGGCCCTGTGCCAGTGGCAATGCGAACGAGTGGGCCCCCCCCCTGCTTGCTCAGGATCACAGCACTTGCAACTTTTAAATACTTACCTTTCCCTGCAACACCGCCGTGACGTAGTCCGCATTTCCTGGGCCCACGAAAAACTTGAGCCAGCCCTACTCCCCCCACAACTTTCCCCCAATTCCCTATGCCCAACTATTATTATACAGTTAATTAAGATTGGCAAGCTTCAGAAACAAGAATGGATGTTTTTGGCATTAAAATGGGCACTGTAGGTGTTTTCCTGGCCTCCACTCACTGCCGACTATGCTTCCCCATTGACTTGCATTGGGTTTCGTGTTTCGGTCGATCCCCGACTTTTAGCGATAATCGGCCGACTGCACTCGACTCGACTCTGGACAAAATCGGGTTTCCCAAAACCCTACTCGATCTTAAAAAAATGAAAGTCGCTCAACCCTAGACACAGCTATTATATAATTGCATAATGCTTAGTGTATTTGTCCACCAGCTTCGAGACTAAGTTCCAAAGCTTGGAGAAAAATTCCATGCATCGGAAACTCAGAATAATTAAAACGATGGAAACAGAAAAGAAAATGTTATTGTAACAACTTTGCTGGCATCACGGCATGGCCTCACATCTCTCACACTATCTTACCCACTGCTCCAGGCCATGATGTGGTTTCTGTTTCTTGCCAGCTCCATGTTCTGTGTCTCTGCTCTCTGCATGCTTCATAGTTCTGTGTATAGAGGGGCGGCGCCTGAACTCTCTGGTTCTTATAGGAATCAGGTGCATCTGTCCAATCTGTTCCTGACCAATTGCCAGGAGACCTCCAGTATTTAGTTCAGCTCCACCCAGTGGTCTGGGCCTGTGCAATGTGTTAGCTCAGTTAGTGTCTTGCTTCTGAGTTTGCCTGGCCTTTCTCTGAGTTACTCCCTCTCTGGAGGATTCTCTGTGTTATTTCCTTGGTCTTGTTGTCCGCCCACCAGGAGGCAGTATATCCTGGTCCCAGTGTCTTTGTCCTTGTGTCTTGTTCCATTGCCTTGTCTGTACTTAGGGTACTGTCACACAGTGAAATTTTGATCGCTACGACGGCACGATCCGTGACGTCGCAGCGATCGTATGATTATCGCTCCAGCGTCGTAGACTGCGGTCACACGTTGCAATCACGGCGCTGGAGCGATGCCGAAGTCCCCGGGTAACCAGGGTAAACATCGGGTAACTAAGCGCAGGGCCGCGCTTAGTAACCCGATGTTTACCCTGGTTACCAGCGTAAACGTAAAAAAAACAAACAGTACATACTTACATTCCGGTGTCTGTCCCCGGCGTTCTGCTTCTCTCCACTGTGTAAGCGCCATAGCCGGAAAGCACAGCGGTGACGTCAGACGTCACCGCTGTGCTCGCTTTCCGGCTGGCCGGCGCTCACACTGCAGAGAAGCTGAGACGCCGGAGGACAGACACCGGAATGTAAGTATGTACTGTTTGTTTTTTTTACGTTTACGCTGGTAACCAGGGTAAACATCGGGTTACTAAGCGCGGCCCTGCGCTTAGTTACCCGATGTTTACCCTGGTTACAAGCGAACACATCGCTGGATCGCTGTCACACACAACGATCCAGCGATGTCAGCGGGTGATCAAGCGACGAAAGAAAGTTCCAAACGATCTGCTACGACGTACGATTCTCAGCAGGATCCCTGATCGCTGCTGCGTGTCAGACACTGCGAGATCGTAACGATATCGCTAGAACGTCACGAATCGTACCGTCGTAGCGATCAAAATTTCACTGTGTGACAGTACCCTTAGTCTTACCTCGGTCTTCTAGTCTTTGGCTTCCTTCCCTGTTGTCTTTCCTTGTATTCTCAGTCTGCTTTCACTCTGCACTCTTGCAGCTCTGCCTGCTCTGAACCTTTGTTACTTTACCTCTGCTCCTCACTTCTGCGTTTCTGCTCCTTTCTACTCAGCTTATCTTCTGCTGTTGCAGTTATCCCTTGCTGCAGCTTCTCTCCACATTCTTTGTGGCTCAGCTCTGCTGCAGAGACCCCTCCCGCAGCACCTCTCCGCTCCTTGCGGTTCTACCTGGCTCCGCTCCTTGCGGTTCTACCTGGCTCCGCTCCTTGCGGTTCTACCTGGCTCCGCTCCTTGCGGTTCTACCTGGCTCCGCTCCTTGCGGTTCTACCTGGCTCCGCTCCTTGCGGTTCTACCTGGCTCCGCTCCTTGCGGTTCTACCTGGCTCCGCTCCTTGCGGTTCTACCTGGCTCCGCTCCTTGCGGTTCTACTTCTCCTACACTTGGCTCCGCCTCCAGCTCTTGGCTCCGCCTCCTGCCTGTCTGCACCTCCAGCTCTTGGCTCCGCCCCCTGCGGTTTTGCACTTTGCTCCGCCTCCTGCCTGTCTGCACTTGGCTCCGCCTCCAGCTCTTGGCTCCGCCTCCTGCCTGTCTGCACTTGGCTCCGCCTCCAGCTCTTGGCTCCGCCTCCTGCGGTTTTGCACTTGGCTCCACCTCCAGCTCTTGGATCCGCCTCCTGCGGTTTTACACTCGGCTCCGCCTCCTGCTCTTGGCTCCGCCTCCTGCATTTCTGTTCTCAGCTCTAGCTCCTGTGCTTTCGCTCTGCATCCGCTCTTGCGGTCTTTATCTACTTATTCCTAGGTCCTCGTGTCTGAACAGGTTCTTACCCGTTCTACATACCTGCCTGCAGACCGGTCCCTACCGGTTCTTCCAGTGTACCAGTCTTGTCCACCAGTCCTGCCAGAGAGCCAGCCGTGCCCGCCTGCCTACCAGAGAGCCAGCCGTGCCCGCCTGCCTGACAGTGTTCCTGTTGTACCCGTCTGCCTGCCTATGTGCCAGCCGTGCCCGCTTGCTTGTCTATGTTCCGTTCCCCGGTGGGATCAGCAGCCACAACCAGACTCCACCCTGGAGTGGTACCTGGTAGCTTCCTATTGCACAAGTCTGACCTCACCATCAGAGGCTCCAGCGAACACCTAGGAAGCTACTTAGTTACGCCCCTTCCAGGGAGGTTTGGTCTGTGGTACAGTGGGGCCACTCCCCCGCACGCCCGCGCCAACCAGTCTGGGCGCGAGCATGAGAGTTATATTCAAATGCTGCAAAACGCGTCAGGCCTGTCCAGGTTCATAAAATCTCTTCTGTCTATGCCTAATGCTTAGTTCTTAGAAACACAGTAGGAATTAGGATCACATATGTGTAGTATTAACTGTTTGATCCATCCATACATGCTGTTTGATCAGTGCTGAGATTTTGGACAATATATCTGAATGTAGATCTACCAAAACTTAACATGGAGTCCCTATGCCAAATAATAATACCTCTGTGGTATCGGGATTCACAATGATTTTAACTTATACTATAAGTGAGAGTATAAAGCAGAGATGAATAAATTGAATTTCTTGCGAATTTCTCAAAAAAATCAGATTAACTAGCATTAGCCTTTCTTTAAAAAATGGCACCTGATGGGTTAAAAAAAATTATACTCACCTTTCCTTGGCTAATCCCATACCACCACGCTACCTATGAGCTTCTCCCTTCTTTCTTCTATTGTCTTCTGTATCCTGGCCTCCGATGCTGCAGTTCTTCTCTAGGCCTCACACGGACATGTATGGCTTAGATCATATTGAGGACATGTGTAGCACTACACAGTCATATGTGGCACTAAGCATATCATTGTCATCAAAGACATGCTTTATGCCCCATGGGACCATGGAGGAATAGTGAAGATTGGCAGTGCCAGTGGCTTCAAAAAGGAAGGAAGTAGATGATTAAAAAAAAAACAAAGGCAGAGGGGCCAGTCGGATGAGATGCAACAAGAGTGTTATTGAAAGAGCTGCAAAAAATGAGTGTAAGGGCCCCTTCACACTGGTCGATTCTGCTACGATTACGACGCATTTGCGTCATATTCGACATCGCAGTACGAGCTCGTAGCCAGCGGTCACACTCTACGATGTTAACGCTTTTTCTGACGTAGTTGCGATGTGAACGTCACGCGTCGCAATCGTACGCTACCCTTCACACCGCCATAGTCCTACGACTCCGAGCGTGACGTATTACCAGCATGGGCGTGCTAAAACGTCACGCCCAATCAGGAGACAGGTATGCGGAAGCCCAACCCACGTAGTCGCATTACGAGCTCGTATGACCGCCGTCACATACTACGATTTCGACCGCCACAGCGAGACATTTACGACGAAAGAAAGTTCTGCTCTTTCTTTCACATCGTACGATGCTGGGCTGCGTCGCAAATCGTAACGCCATGTCACACTTTGCAACCTCGGAACGAGGACGGATAAACGTCACAAATCGAACGCTCGTTCAGACTTTGATTGCACAGTGTGAAGGGGCCCTTAGAGTATCTTTTTTTTAACCCTTGCTTTAAGCTCTTTTGATTTACACCAACTTTATTCAATGTGAAATTGATTTCCCAAACGTAGCTGCTGGATCCAAATCTTAACAGATTCACACACGTCCAATATGACATGATCAGTACCTTTGGATACAGTTGTAATCTTGACCTTGAAATCCCTTAAGGCCCCGTCTCACATAGCGATTTACCAACGATCACGACCAGCGATACCACCTGGCCGTGATCGTTGGTAAGTCGTTGTGTGGTCGCTGGGGAGCTGTCACACAGACAGCTCTCTCCAGCAACCAACGATCAGGGGAACGACTTCGGCATCGTTGAAACTGTCTTCAACGATGCCGAAGTCCCCCTGCAGCACCCGGGTAACCAGGGTAAACATCGGGTTACTAAGCGCAGGGCCGCGCTTAGTAACCCAATGTTTACCCTGGTTACCAAAAAAAACAAACAGTACATACTCGCCTTTCGGTGTCCAGGTCCCTTGCCGTCTGCTTCCCGCTCTGACTGAGCCGCCGTACAGTGAGAGCAGAGCGCAGCGGTGACATCACTGCTGTGCTGCGCTCTCACTGTTACGGCGGCACTCAGAGCAGGAAGCAGACGCCGGGGGACGTTACGGACACCGGAATGTAAGTATGTACTGTTTGGTTTTTTTTTACATTTACGCTGGTAACCAGGGTAAACATCGGGTTACTAAGCACGGCCCTGCGCTTAGTAACCCGATGTTTACCCTGGTTACCAGTGAAGACATCGCTGGATCGGTGTCACACACACCGATTCAGCGATGTCAACGGGACCTCAACGACCAAAAAAAGGTCCAGGCCATTCCGACACGACCAGCGATCTCGCAGCAGGGGCCTGATCGCTGGTACGTGTCACACATAGCGAGATCGCTACTGAGGTCGCTGCTGCGTCACAAAACTAGTGACTCAGCAGCGATCTCGCTAGCGATCTCGCTATGTGAGATGGGGCCTTTACTCAGTTGAACCCCAATTAGATGAGCCAACAATTAAGGAAATTAGTAAGAACGCTAATTTTTTACTTCGGCCTGTCAAACCAGGCCAGCAAACCGGACGAGGATATAAAACACTTGCTCGATAGGTGCATTGACTTTTATGCAAACTTAATATCATTGTTAGTTCAAGATCACTGAGTCCGAAGGAGGATGCACTGTCAGTTCTTCCTATTCTGCTTACCTAGCGCGTGTTCAGCTGTTTATACAGCTATAGAGAAGGCAGAGACGGTAATAAACCGTGCTTACTTTCACTACTGGGAGTCCGACTGGCTGACGGTCTTGAAGGTAGACCACCTTGACATTAATAGTCTATGGCCAGCGCGGAAGTAGTTAACATGAGATTAGCAATAACATATTTTCGTGGGGAGTCAGCCATATTCCATTGGCTGAGCTTCGCACTATATGTACCTTAACAGATTTCCCAAAGAGGGAAGCTTTTCTCGGAGCAGCTACGGTACTGCTGAATTATCTATTCCATGTTGGGGAGGAAGAAGTGGAAAGGGGGATTAAAGTGCACTGCGATATTTAGCATTGTTTTGGAGGCCTTAAGCGCTGTATTGCATTTGGAGCTGGGGAAGGATTTGGCACAGTTTGGGATGTATTTAGTGCTACTCTGTGGTATTTCTGTCTTGATTTTTAGTTCTGTAGTCATTTTTTGGCAATGCTGGGAAACTATTTAGTAGTACACGAAGCTAGTTGCCTCATTTTGGACGGTGTTTAGTGCTACACTATCATATTTACCACTTTTGTGAAGATATTTAGTTCTGCTGGGGCAGTATATTGTGATTCACTGTAGTATTTTATGCTGGTGAGGTGTACTTTGTGCTTTCTTGTGGTATTTGCCCCTATTTAGGTGCTATCTGGTGATGCCGGGATGGTATATGCAGTAGTGTTGCACTGTTGTATTTGCCACTGCTTGAAATATATTGGTATTTATTGCTACCGTTTGTAATTTGTCTACTCCGTGGAAGTATATAGTGCTGCACAATGGCATTTGGTACTGTTGGGAAAGTATTTAGTGCTTTATTGGAATTTGTTACCTCCTCTAAGAAGGTATTTGGTGCTGTTCTGTGGTATAGGCCTCCTCTGGGGAAGTATGGGGAATTGCGTTATTACATGTTACCCTCTTTGGTTGGTAGTTGGTGCAGCACTGTATAATTTGTATGACACTTCCAGGGAGGTATTTTATGCTTGTCTGTTTTCGGAACAATCACAGCTCTTCATAAAACCCAATGGTAAAACCCATCAAGGGAGGTATTTAATTCTACATTGTAGTTTTTAACTCTTCTGAGTAGGTATTTAGCATTGCGCTGTTGTATTAGTTACTTCTGTGCATGTATGGCCCCATATACACCAATAGCAGGAGAAGCCATTAGTCAATTTAATCTGGGCACTTTAGAGCTTCCATTATCAGCAAGTTATCACCTATACTAATGGCAGTAACTCTGTAAGGATTAATCACAGTTTACTGTAATGTTGGAGATTTGTGTTGTAATATATGATCTGGCCAGTAGAGGGCAGCAGCGTGAGAACTGAGTTAGAGCACATGTTTGCCAGTTGATGAGAGGTTGGAGAGATGCGAAGAAGAGACCAGAGTGAAGTGGAAGTGCTGATCTTTGGGAAAAGTCTGGATAGAGCAGTGCAACACAGGATCGGTTGTTGTCTCTGAGACGTGATGTTGGACTTCACATTAGCCAAGTTGGTGAGAACAACCAAACACTGCATCTTGGGCTAGGTCATTTGAGACCTCATCTCTAAGGACTTAGGGAGGCCCTGCATTGGAGAGATTGGCATTCCCTAAGAGCGTCAAGACAACTTTTCTGATTATTTGGGACTCAACCAAGCAAGAATCCTTCTACTTCAGTATCATTATGTACCAATACCATCGTTCATCTGAATACACATGCGCATATATAAATAGACTTATAGAAGTCTACTTAGTCAGTTAAAAAGGCGGCCTCTTTTGTAAAAGACATTTCGAAAACTGCTCTGATTAGGTGATTACTAAAGTACTAGCACAACACTGTCGTTTAATTGATTTCTGAGTAGAAAAGTTTTATCGCGTCGTATTTTGCTTGCATATAACTATTAATTCTGTTTAATTGTACCTACATATACTTAGTCGGTGTTATTGAGAGTAACTGTTGTCATTGTGTTTGTTACTTATACACTGTTTCCCTACCTTTCTTTCCTTTGTTTCTTTTATAAACTGGTTTTTTGTGCGTGTCTGCTGATTGTTGCTGTAGCCCTCGTCCTGTGGTCATCCTTCATCCACGTTTGAGTCCTATAAATACATCATTTTGACATTAGTGTTAATGGGCAATCATATGGTTTTAAAAACTATGTTCCATTAAAGGGTTTTCTCAATATACTATGTAGTACCAATTTATCACCTATTCAACTGATGCAACCCTCACTGATGTCAATAAAAGTACCACCACTTCATTCATTGTCTACTGCCACCTGCAAAGAAGCAAGATTCACTTGTAGCTTCTGAGATACCATTTGGAAACATTGATGCAGACGACATACAGTAGGAGGAATGTAAATGAAAAAAGATACCATTAATTGCCCTCCACTGTTCCAATTACAGCCGTCCCTGCATAAATAAACAAAAAGGATTTGATTTCTAAAATGAAGAGTCGCAAGTAATTACCCTACTAGGCGACATGGGTGCTCTTAATCTATTGTTTAAAATGGACTAGTTTGCAATAGTCATTAAGACAGCGGGAGAATGTGTCTGCCGGCAAATTACAACCAGGATTTCTCCTTCTCCATTGCTGGTGCTGACTCAGCCGGAGATAATGAGATATGAGATGGAGACTTGTCTTACATGATCTTGCAGTGTATTAATTTCCAATGTAATTTTGGTAAATATTGTCTTAATCAGATAAACCCATTAATAACGGTTTTCAAAGTAGTAATTTATGAACAGTGGGATTCAGGAAAAGCTGCAATGAACAATAGACTTTAGTGGATTAAAGAGAATATTTCTAAACAGCAAGAAATAGTTCTCAGGATCCTAAATGCTGTGATTTACAAGGCAACAACGCCTTTTGCTATTTGATTATGTATGTTTCTAAAATTACAGAAAAAGTGTATTTAAAATTTATTAGATTTACAAAGTGAAAAGAGACATAAAAACAACTGGACTTTAGCATTTGTACTATTCTAAAATACCTTTCTCGTTTAATACATTTGCAGACAGCACCAGGGGTATACACCTTGTCACTCTCAGGCTGACACTCGGTAGAAAAAAGTGTTTGCTTAATTTAGTGGACTAAAGCCTCTTTTCAGACACTAGACTTGTTAATTTTATGCCAAAACTTGTCAAGGTTCACCATGCGAGGTGGATCCTCTAATACCCAGGTCCGGGTGGGCATACATACCTCGGGTGTTGATACAGCAAGCTGGAATTCTCATGGGCAGCAAGGACTTGACACACTTGCACTGTTCTAAAATACCTTTCTCGTTTAATACATTTGCAGAGACAGCACTGAGCGTATACACCTTGTCACTGTGAGGCTGAAACTTGGTTGAAAATGGTGTTAGTTTGACCCAGTCGACTAAAACGTCTTTCTGGACACACAACATTATTATTATTATTATTATTATTATTATTATTATAGCACCATTTATTCCATGGCACTTTACATGTGAGGAGGGGTATACATAATAAAAACAAGTACAATATTCTTGAACAATACAAGTCACAACTGGTACAGGAGGAGAGAGGACCCTGCCCACGAGGGCTCACAATCTACAAGGGATGGGTGAAGATAGAGTAGGTGAGGGTAGAGCTGGTCGTGCAGTGGTTTGGTCAATCAGTGGTTACTGCAGGTTGTAGGCTTGCCGGAAGAGGTGGGTCTTCAGGTTCTTTTTGAAGGTTTCAATGGTGGGCAAGAGTCTGATGTGTTGCGGTAGAGAGTTCCAGAGAGGGGGTGATGCGCAAGAGAAATCTTGTATGCGATTGTGGGAAGAGGAGATAAGAGGGGAGTAGAGAAGGAGATCTTGTGAGGATTGGAGGTTGCGTGCAGGAAAGTACGGGGAGACAAGGTCACAGAAGTATGGAGGAGACAGGTTGTGGATGGCTTTGTATGTCATGATTAGGCTTTTGTACTGGAGTCTCTGGGTAATGGGAGCCAGTGAAGGGATTGACAGAGGGGAGAGGCCAGAGAATAGCGGGGGGACAGGTGGATTAGTCGGGCAGCTGAGTTTAGAATAGATTGGAGGGGTGTGAGAGTGTTAGCGGGGAGGCCACAGAGCAGGAGGTTACAGTAGTCGAGGCGGGAGATGGTGAGGGCATGGACTAGGGTTTTTGCAGGTTCTTGGTTTAGGAATGTACGGATCCGTGAAATATTTTTGAGTTGAAGGTGGCAGGAAGTGGAAAGGGCTTGGATATGCGGTTTGAAGGAGAGATCGGCATCAAGCATTACCCCGAGACAGTGAGCTTATGGGACAGGGGAGAGTGTGCAGCCATTTACTGTAATGGATAGGTTTGTTGGGGGGTCGCATGAGATGGGGAAAGATGATGAATTCTGTTTTGTCCATGTTAAGTTTGAGAAATCTAGCGGAGAAGAAGGATGAAATAGCGGATAGACATTGAGAGATTCTGGTTAGTAGGGTGGTGATATCTGGTCCAGAGATGTAGATCTGTGTTTCATCAGCATACAGATAATACTGAAAACCATGAGATTCTATGAGCTGTCCCAGGCCAAAAGTGTAAATGGAGAAGAGCAGGGGCCCTAGAACTGAACCTTGCAGGACTCCGACAGATGGGGGGCGAGGTGAGGAGGTGGTGTGTGAGTGGGAGACGCTGAATGTCCGGTCAGTTAGGTATGACAAGATCCAGGATAGGGCCAAGTCTGTGATGATAAGAGGGTCTGCAGCAACAGAAAATGGTCCACTGTGTCAAAGGCAGAGGACAGTTCCAGGAGGAGGAGGATAGAGTAGTGTCGCTTGCTCTTGGCGGTTAATAGGTCATTGGTGACCTTAGTTAGGGAGGTTTCAGTGGAGTGGTGTGACCGGAAGCCTGATTGTAAGCAGTCAAAAAGGGAGCAGGAAGATAGATGAGAGGACAGTTCAAGATGGACGTGTTGTCCCAGTAGTTTTGAGGCATAGGGGAGAAGCGATATAGGGTGATAGCTCGATTCAGAAGATGGGTCAAGAGAGGGCTTTTTGAGGATAGGTGTGATTGAGGCATGTTTAAAGCTTGAGGGGAAAACACCAGTTGTTAGTGATAGGTTGAAGAGATGGGTTAGGGTTGGGATGAAGACTGTGGCGAGGTTTGGGATGAAGTGGGAAGGGATCGGGTCAAGTGCACAGGTGATGAGATGTGATGTTGAGACTAGAGTGGAGAGTCGATCTTCTGTAATGGTGGAGAAGATGGTTTTGGAGGTGGATGGCTGGGTAGTTGGGAGGAAGGGCTCTGTGGGTTGTCGACTAAAACTGTCTCTGATGTTCTCAATCTTCTGCTTGAAAAATGAGGCAAAGTCTTCAGCTGAGATGAGTGGGGAGGGAGGAGGTGCTGGGGACGGAGGAGAGAGTTGAAGGTGTTGAATAACTGTTTAGGGTTGTGAGACAGGGAGGATATGAGAGATGAGAAGTAGGTTTCTTTTGCTGTGGCGAGTGTGGTCTTGAAAGTAGTGAGGGACTGTTTGAATGCGATGAAGTGCATGTTGGAGTGGGATCTTTTCCATCTCCGCTCAGCAGCCCTGGAAGCTCGCCTCAGTTCTTTGGTCAGGCTGGTGTGCCAGGGCTGTCTGTTGATTTTGCGAGCTTTGGTATGTTTGAGAGGGGCAAGAGATTCCAAAGCTACAGCTATTGTGGTGTTATATAGAGTGGCAGCGTCAACCGCATTGTGTAAGGAACTTATGTCTGTGAGAGGGAGGAGTGATTCAGTGTAGATCGAGGTGTTTAAGATTTTTGCAAGGGTGTGCAAGTTTGTGGGGTGGAGATTGTAGACAAGGAGTGGAGAGGGAAGAGAATGTGAGTAGATTGTGGTCAGAAAGAGGAAGAGGTGAGTTAGAGAGGTTAGATAGGGAGCAGAGGCGAGTGAAGATGAGGTCCAGTGTGTGACCATCTTTGTGAGTGGCTGCAGAAGACCATTGAGTGAGGCTGAAGGAGGAAGTGAGAGATAGAGGTTTAGTGGCAGCTGAGAGGGAAGTGTCAATGGGTATGTTGAAGTCACCCATGATAGTGAGGATGTCCGCAGAAAGGAAATTAAGTAGCCAGGTGGTGGCTGGCCCTGGGGGGCGGTAAATGACAGCCAGTTGGAGCTTGGAGGGGGAGTAGATGCGCACAGAGCGCACCTCAAAGGAGGGGAGGGTAACAGAAGGTGGAAGTGGGATTGGGGTGAAGAAGCAGTAATCAGACAGGAGAAAACCAACTCCTCCGCCATGCTTGCTGCTGGGGCGTGGTGTGTGAGAAAGGTGGAAGCCACCATACAAAAGTGCATAATGGAAAAAACCCAAAATGAAAGAAAACAATATACTGTTCATCCACATACTCACAACCACCGTGGGGGAGTCTATCGGGAAGACATACTTAGTAAAAAGAGAGGGGGACACTCCTATAGTCAATATTATAGAGCAGAAAAAATGGAGTTCATGTCCACTAATAGTTAAATAGTTTATTCTTTAGTTACAAAATGTACCAAACAACATATTTATAATTAACTTGCATAAAAAGCAGAATGATTAGACACGAATGGCTGTAGCACAGACCAAGAAAACGGTGCAGCACACGGGCTGATGCCAGGTATATAAAACAATTACATGCACAGTGCAGGATCTTTTGTAGGTAATTAACCAGGGGGAGCCTATGGAGAGGTGCAAGATAGTCGATTGAGCCCTGTACACTGGCTCATCTCATGTAACAACATACTCACAACCCCGGATGCTTACCCACATTCAGGCACCAGGACCGAGCCGCACGCGAAATGCGCGTTGGGGCAATGGTGCGGCTCGGTCCTGGTGCCTGAATGTGGGTAAGCATCCGGGATTGTGAGTATGTTGTTACATGAGATGAGCCAGTGAACAGGGCTCAATCGACTATCTTGCACCTCTCCATAGGCTCCCCCTGGTTAATTACCTACAAAAGATCCTGCACTGTGCATGTAATTGTTTTATATACCTGGCATCAGCCCGTGTGCTGCACCATTTTCTTGGTCTGTGCTACAGCCATTTGTGTCTAATCATTCTGCTTTTTATGCAAGTTAATTATAAATATGTTGTTTGGTACATTTTGTAACTAAAGAATAAACTATTTAACTATTTGTGGACATGAACTCCATTTTTTCTGCTCTATCATACAAAAGTGCAGCAGGAGAGGCTGTGTCAGAAGGGGTGAGCCAGGTTTCAGTGATGGCGAGGAAGGAAAGTTTGTGAGTAATAGAAAGATCATGGATGTATTAAAGCTTGTTGCAGACAGAGCAAGCGTTCCATAGAGCTCCCGTTAGTGGGACTGGGGAAGTGGGGGCTGGGCAAATGGGTACAAGGTTAGAGAGGTTACGGAAATTTGTGATAGAGCGTGGATGGGTGGTAGAACTGACTGTGGGGATGTTGTGAGGAGGACCCGGATTTGGAGAGATATCACCAGCAGTGAGAAGGAGTAGAGAAAGTGTTAGCAGATGGGAGCAGGAGAGGGCATGAGGGGGCTGTCTGTGCTTGGAGACTGAAGATTGTATGTTGAGGAACAGTTCTGAGGAGGAGGTGAGTTGGATGGGGGAGGACTGAGGAAGAGATGAACAGTTCCTTACTAGGTGTAGGGATTAGGGGAGTTAGCAGAAAGTGAAAGATTATAGGGGTGAAAGTGAAAACAAACAGAAACATTGTTTACAGTGACTGGCCAGTTCATATGTTAATTTTATGCCATAAATTGTCAAGGTTCACCATGCCAGATGGAACCTCTCCGACTCAGGTCCGGGTGGGCACATGAACCGCGGGTGTTGATACAGCAAACTGAAATTCACATGGGTAGGACATGACATGCTCTGGAATCTCAAGAACAGCAGGATGGATGAAACGGAACCCAGAAAAGATTGAAGCAAGGACAGCAGAGTATTGACAGAAGGTAGAGCACATCAAGCATAGAAGTAAAAAAACTCAATCTCAAAACACAGGTGTGTATGTGTCAATGGGCCTTGAATATAGGGGTAGGGAGATGATTTAATTATTCCACACAGGGCAACTTACAAAATCCGATGTGAAGTACAATAGAAGTCAGCGGACAAAGGCGAAGCCCGGGATATTTGGGACAGCTTTGTAAAAGCATTAGGAGAGAAAAAGTAGAACCGGAACCAACATGACTTCTACAGGGAAAACCATGCCCAGCAGGAACAGGGCAATGTCAGCCCACCAGAAATAAAAAACAAAACAAGAGGATGAGATCTATGGTACCTGATGTAATCAACAGAAAGGAATATTATGAAAAGGGAAATATAGAATATTTTCATTGACAACACTGAGCAGCACAGCACCATGAGATGTCCCAATGTAGGTCCATAGATTGGGATTAGAATATATCACCATACAGCCAAACTTTCACATGGCAATTTGCAGGTTTACAGACTGACCTCAATGAAGGCCAGGATATGGAGTTTGTAAAATCTGGCAAAGATGGGACACCTGTCTAATGGGTGCCTGATGCTTGACTATCTAGGAAGACCCACTGCTCTAATGGAATTGGAAGGAGGATCTTTGGACGCAGCCACCATTTTGCTAAATTCAGGGGAATTCAGGGGAAACCAAATGCTTTGCAAGATTCAAGTTGAATTTATTTTACCTGAAGCAGATTAGCTAATTTCTATTAGCAGCAGCTCTTTTATATGCTATAAACTGCGGAATTGTTCCTTCATGCATGACACTTGCATTTCTAGCCCATTCCACTGATGTTTAGTTGAAATAAAATATAGGGATTTGGAGACAATCCATCTCAATCTATTAGTTCATTTTTTGGACTTCTGCTGATTTAGTCATATAGCCATCACAATTTAGCCCTTGTCACTTAGCTTTATACTCTTGCTTATTTTCCTGCTTCCAACTCTAAAGAGGACCTGTCATTTGCTTAAATAAATTCAGTTACATAACTTGAAAACTTTCTAAGCTTACTTGATTCTGCCACACTTTTTATTTTTTCACTATGTCACTCCATTGCAGAGATATTCACATTTGTTGCTTTTGGAGTGCGATATGGCAAATCTCTGCTAGCAGTGAAACTGGGCGTTTCATTACAAATTTATGTGGAGACAAATGCTTTTGTAAAGAAATTGACATACTGCCCACGCCAACCCTTGTTGTCATGTGCTGTGATGTGATGCATTGTAATGTTTTACAAAATGTTATGTGATAGAGTTGTGTTCTGCCCAGCAACAGGTAGTAAGTAGGTATGAATAGTCAAGAGTCGGGACTAGTACAGAGAGGGAGGGGCTATGTAGTAAGATCAGAGAGGACTTCCTAGAAGTGAGTCAGACAAGGACTAGCTTTCAGCTAGAGCAGACCTTTGGTCTGAGTACTCAGCAGAGCCACATGAGTTTGGTGTCCCTAAAGTGAGCAAAGACTGAGGCAGTGGATAGCAAGATCCAGAGTAGAGATGAGAAATAAGTCCGAAGGACAGAGTGACACAAGGAAGATGGGTCCAGGGACAGGACGCGTAGAAGTTTGGCCCCAAGTTCACAAGCAAAGGTGATAACGGGCCAGGATGGGACATGGAATGTGATATAAAGAGAGTGTCCTGGGCATGAATTTCAAGGCATCAGCAAGCAAAGAAGGTAAGGCCATAGTGACAAACTAATTACCTTAAGGGAAATTAGGATGTGGAACCGCACCTTGAAGAATTGCACTCTTACTAACTGGATTGTAGTACTGAGCTGGGTTTTGGTGACAACAGAAGAACTTGAGACATAAACAAGTACTGTAAGCTTGGAAAAAGTAGAGAGATTGTATGTAAAAATGCTCCATATTGTAAATGAAATGTCGGTAAAGTTATGCACCTGTTAACTATTGTACATAATTACGACCAAGTTAATGTTCAGTAAAAGACTGTGTTTGACTGGTGGTCTCCCTTACTGAACTTTATACCATTTGGTCTTGGCCAGTCGAAGTCACCGGCGTCATGCAGCCTGAAAGGGCAATGTGCCTCGGTAGACAAAATTCACACACCAAGCCAGGACCCCCAACTTCATGTAGTGTACCGAGGGTAGAAGACGAATACCTCGCCCATGGCTACCACCCTGTGCCATATTACATTTTCACCAATTTCTTTTAGTTGCTGCCAATCACAGTTCTGCAGTTTAACTATCAGTGTAGCACTCTTAGACGATGCCAAGCTGTGATTGTCAGCATCTAGGAGGAGTAGTAAAAGTGTACAACCCCAGAAAAGACTGTGAAGAAACGCTCAGTTGGACTGTGAGGAACGATTTCACATACTGTGCCCTAAAAGCATCAAATGTGAATATCTGCAATTGACTGACTCATCGAAAAACAAAAACAAGGTGCAGAATTAGGCCGGAGTCACACTACTGTACAAAACGAGTACTATGCAATAAAACATCGCATAGCACTAGGCCCAGTGTTACCATATGGAGCAGCTCAGATCTGCGATTATTCTCTCATGCCGAATCAGCATGGAGGAACAATCAGAACATGCTGTGATTGGCATCGAGACTCAGCCAAGTCTCAGCTCACTCGCACCCATATGAGTCTATGGGTGCGAGTGACACAACGATCATCACTTGGATATCATTCAAGTGCGGAGCGATATACACCGACTCCAGCATCGGAGGAGATGGAGAATCTAATTTCTCTCCCTCCGCCACAGCTGTGCTCCGATCCACTCTGTGCAAGAGGATCGGAGCACAGTAGCATGATATTTGGCTCCCGCTCGCAGCAGAGTCATTAGCATATCGCATCAGATGGTCTTACATCGAATGCCATATGCTAGGGTGACTCAAGCCATAAGGTCTTCCAGGATTTTTACTAGTTAAGTATTTTTTTTTTTTTGAGACAGTGACAGGTCTTTTATAAGGACTCACTGTATACCCCACCCCTTGATAGATGTTATTGCCACGAGATAATCAGTATTAATTTCACATCTGATCAATGTTTTTTATAGGTGTATGACATCTTCTCCCATATAATATTCTACGGACTGTAGCAGGAAAGTTTTTTTTTTGTAATTAAACATGATTTAAATATAAAAGGGAGATTACAAAGGAAAATGTTAAACAGGTTAAATGTATTTTAGCTATTATAAAGCCATCTGATTCAATTTGTATCCCTAACAAATAACCACAGGTCTTTTTTTTCTGCAGGTGAACATAAATTTTTAAGAGAACATTGTAGATTTTGATTTACACGAGGCTTTAAAGCCTTTTTACAACTTCACACTTCAATTAAACAAGCAGCATCATTAACAAATTTTCATAATATTTTACAGATTTCACCCGCTAGTCATATAAATTATATTATAACGCACAAAACTGTTTTTATATTGATAGCCTGCAGCTATTAAAACACTGTGAAAACACCAGCACTAATTGTAAATGTTAAAACAAGAGAAATTGATTTACAAAATTTACCTCTGGAGTTTATCGTGAAAGAAATATCAACATTTGTTTTGGTATTGAAGAATATCGACTGAATGTCTGTTAACTCCTTAATAACTGCCAATTTTGGCCTTTGGGACCAAGCCTCGTTTTTCATATTTAACATGTGCCACTTTAATCACTTTACAGTATGTGGAAATAGCTCTGAAACATTTCCACAAACCACAGTGATTCCTCACTTTTTTCGTGACACAGTGTACTTTATGATAGATCTAAATTTAGGTTGTATTGCATTTGCTTATGAAACTTATGAAAATATCTGAAATTTGTATTTATTTCAAGAAAATTTGGAAAACCTTTTTTTATGATCATATTGAGTTTTAAAGTAAATTTACTGGACCAATATATTTTAAAACACACAAACAATTACATAATTTTATAAAGTACCCCACTTTTTCCCCTACAGTACTCAAAACTGCTGTCAGGAAGTTTGTTAATCCTCCAGGAGCTTCTCATGAATTGATACACTTTGGAAAGAATGTAATGAAACATTTCATTTTATTCCACTAAAATGTTGCTTACAAATGACCACATTTTGAAAATTACACACCTTAAAAGAAAATTACTATGTAAAAAAACGCTGCTATCCTACCTATATTGGGTTAATCTGCAGGATAATAGCGTTATGATGCTACCCAACACCTGCATTGAGATCCCCATTGTTGGGAGGAAATTAACTTTATTCCTCTGGCTCTGAGTCATACTGGTGCCGTTGGAGCGGCTTCAGTCACTGCTGTCACATCAGGTGGCACACGTGGTTTGTGGACTCACTGTGCCACAGGGCCAGACCTGTCTAGAAAGAAATGTAGCTAAGCAACTACCTGGTGTTCACTGAAGTTCCAGATGGCGGAGACAGACTGGGCTGCAAGTAGCTGCCAGATACCAGTCCTAGGCAAGCACCGATACATCAGCTGCCATTCCCAGGGGTCAACGTGACCAAGGTCACTAGATAGCCGGAACTGGAGACTGATGGACTGTACAGACAGCTTGGATACAGAAGGTAGGTAGGTTCTTGTTCATACCTGTAGATATCAGGAACAATATTGGAGTTGGCTGCATTAGGACCAGGGACAACAGACCCAGGACTGGCCGCACCAGAACCAGGGAATCGGGTATACATACCACAAATGCAGTGTCAGGAATAGAATGCCGCCACAGCGGTCACATGCACATGGGCAAACTACACAAGGCTAACAAGAACTAGGTGCGCTGCCGGAACACAGTATGGTGTGCACAGAGGAGAAGGAGACAGCTTCCGAGTACACTGCTGCAGCCAGGGCATGAAGTAAGCTACCATCTCCACATGGTGGATGGAAGGGAACCATGCAGAGTTGCCGGCATACACTACAGTATGCTCCCTTTATGTCCCCTCTTTTTGAAGCCCTCTAGGAATCATTGCAGTGAAGAAGAAGACAGATTCGTTTTCCTGAACTCCCACAACCTCTGATCAGGACCACGTTCTTTCCAAGGCACTGGAAGAAAGGCAAGGTCTCCCACCTTCTTCTTGGCCATGATGCCTCTCACTGGCTGGACATCCTCAGATCAGAATGAAGCAGATTTGGAAATAGAAACCATAATTTGCTGAGTCTCTTTTAGTCCTCTTGGAAGAAACGAAAATGGATTGGAACTCCTCCTCCTGGTCGGTGGACAGTGGAGACTCAGAAGATGCCACCGCCTTGACGGTGTCATCCTGCAATCACCTGGAGCTAGAACATACCTTCACAGGATCGATCTTCACATTGGTTTCACCCGGGTTACGGCGAGAGATTTTCAGGAAAAAGACAATTGGAACCATTGCTTGCCGGAGAAGATGACAACATTGGTGACTCACCTCGAAGCACTGGAACAAGACCACTCTTGTGACATGACTCTTCCCATCGAAGCACCTCATCGGACTTCAAATCTAAAACAAGCTCATGAGTTCTCAGCCATGGAGGATCTAAGAGAAGTGGGTGACAAATATCAGCCTGTACATAGAAAGCAATTTTCTCCGAATGGATTGCTCCTATCTGGAGGATAACATCTACAGTGATAACTTATGAAATTTCCCACCGAACCTGAGATAAGAAATGCTGTTCAATTAAATTGGATGCCTCCACAGGACAAGGAAACATTCAACATCAGTGATGAAGAGTCTCCTCTCGCAACTACGGAAGCTTCACCCAAAAGCCCTAGGAGGTTTAGGAGCTTAGACCTCTTTTCGCAGTCATGATGAATAAAGGGCTCTGTGCTACCGCAGCTGTAGCACTCTCCCTCTGGAACTACTTGTTGCCTCTTTGCCAGCCTAACACGATCAACCTGCATGGGTCCCGTGATGACGGCTGTTTCTGGAGGCTGAGGAAAGAGTGGTCCGTGGAAAGACAGAGCCAAATGCACCAGTTTCTTTTCACACATCATCTCTTTGGTCCTCTCTTGAAATCTGAGGTCAATTCAGATTGCCAAGAAAATTAATTTGTCAAGAGAGACCGGGATGTCACATCCAGCCAATTTGTCCAAAATCCTTCCAGATAATCCTTCCCAGGAGATGCCTACAAAATTTGTTGTTCCATCCAAATTCCTAAGACAAGATGCAGTACCGGAAGACATACAGGATGCAGTGCAGGAAGCTTGACTAGGTTCATCAAAGACCTTACAAAAGTCCACCAGGAAGGCCTGTAGGTCCATAGTCACAGGATCCTCTCTTTCCCACAAGGACTTAATCCATGCTATGGGCTTCTACTCCAAGGTGGGACATCAGAAATCCCACTTTAACATCATCAGTCCAGTATCATCTCTTTGCTGATGACACCCAATTATATACTTCTTCCCCTGACATCACCCCTACCCTATTTCAAAATACCAAGGATTGCAGGTCTGCTGTCACTAACATCATGTCCTCCCTCTATCTGAAACTAAATCTATCCAAAATGGAACTTCTTGTGTTTCTCCCTTCTACTAACCTCACTCTACCCAACATCAAAATTACCCTGGAGGGTTCAACCATAACTCCCAAGCAGCATGCCCGCTGTCTTGGGGTCATATTCGACACCAAACTTTCCTTTACTCCCTATATCTGATCCCTCACTCGCTCTTGTCACCTGCATCTTAAAAACATCTCCAGAATCTGACCTTTTCTCACCTTTGAAACTGCTAAGACTCTTACTGTCGCTCTTATTCATTGTCGTCTGGACTACTGCAACTCTCTTCTTATCGGTCTCCCTCTTACCAAACTTTCTCCTCTCCAATCCATCTTGAATGCTGCAGCCAGGGTCATATTTCTGTTCAGCCACTTCACCGATGCCTCCATCTTGTGCCAGTCATTACACTGGCTACCCATTCGCTATAGGGTCCAGTATAAACTCATCTCTCTCACCCACAAAGCTCTCCACAGTTCTGCACCGCCTTATATCTCCTCTTCCATCTCTGTCTATCGCCCTACACGTGCCTTCCGTTCTACAAATGACCTAAGACTAAAATCCCCTGTAATCCAAACCTCGCTCCACCAACTCCAATACTTCTCTAGTGCTGCACCAGCTCTCTGGAATGCACTACCCCAGACGATCAGACTGGTACGTAGCCCCGACCTATTCAAGCGTGCTTTGAAAAAAAACCATCTCTTCAAACAAGCCTACCACATCAACTACTCAGTAAACTAACTTTGCCCTGTTCCCTCTTTCCAAATATTATTCTGAATCTGCACCCTACTATTCATCTGTCTCCACACCCTCCAGGCACATGATAACTGCACTTGATACTTGACTATTGCACTTAAACACATGGGCTGATGACCGGATGATGCAGATTTATATGAAAATCCCTATTTATTATAATTGCCAGACCTGAAATAACAAGCACTTTTCACCTATTGTGTCCTCCCATTTCCTTGTAGATTGTAAGCTTGCGAGCAGGGACCTCACCCCTAATGTCACTATTTAAATGGTCTTAACTTGTATTTAATTTATTGTCTGTACATGTCCCCACTTAATTGTAAAGTGCTGCGGAATATGTTGGCGATATATAAATAAAAATTATTAATATTATTATTATTATTATCAGTCAGAAACTGATGGGCGAAAAGTTCATAATCCAGGGTGCACTAGTTCCAGCATCCACGGCACTGCTTAGGGTCTCTGCTTAATCATGGAAGAGTTGGTAAGTAGAAATTAGCTTTTGGGGTATAGGTTCAGCCAGAGTAGGCTCTCCCATAGTTGTGGAACATTGATCTAGAGCAAAAGAAGCAGCTGTAGTTAGAGCTTCCAACCGGATATTTGCATTCCTCAAATATGACATTTTTTGTTGCTGATCACACCGACAGGAGAGTTCTTGGTACTGGTCCAAGGCCTGGGAGATCTTGGGATCAGCGGAATACATGGCCTGAGCAAACTGTCACACTGGTAGGTGGAGCACATGAATAGTGAAGCCAATGTGCCACAGGGCCAGACCTGTTTAGGAAAGGGCGTAGCTAAGCAGCAACCTGGTGTTTGCTGGAGCTCCTGATGGTGTAAAGATACTGGACTGCAGGTAGTCACAAGGTACCACTCCTATGCAAGCGCCGATACTGCAGCTGCCGATACCAGGGGTCAGTTTCGCTGATGCCGGGAGACATTATTATTATTATTATTATTATTATTATTTATTGTTATAGCGCCATTTATTCCATGGCGCTTTACATGTGAGGAGGGGTATACATAATAAAAACAAGTACAATAATCTTAAACAATACAAGTCATAACTGGTACAGGAGGAGTGAGGACCCTGCCCGCGAAGGCTCACAATCTACAAGGGATGGGTGAGAATACAGTAGGCGAGGGTAGAGACATGACTGAGGTCACTGGCTAGCCAGAGTCAGAGACTGACGGACTGTACAGATAACTTGGATATGGAAGCTAGGTTCTTGTTCACACCAGTAGATATCAGGATCAGTACTAGACTAGGGTCAACAGACATAGGGCTGGCAGCACCAGAACCACGGGACCAGGTATAGGTACTGCATATGTAACAGAGTAACATAGTAACATAGTTGGCAAGGCAAAAACAAGACAATTGTCCATCTAGTTCAGCCTATATTCCATCAGAATAAATACCCAGATCTACATCCTCCTAAAGAACGTAATAACTGTAAGATACAATATTGTTCTGCTCCAGGAAGACATCCAGGCGTCTCTTGCACCCCTTGACTGAGTTCGCCATCACTACCTCCTCAGGCAAGGAATTCCAGATTCTCTCTGCCCTAACAGGAAAGAGTCCTCTTCTATGTTGGTGGAAAAATCTTCTCTCCTCCTGACGCAGACGCAGAGAATGCCCCCTTGTGACCATCACTTTCCTTGGTATAAACAGATCCTCGGAGACATATTTGTATTGTCCCCTTATGTACTTATACATGGTTATTAGATGCCCCCTCAGTTGTCTTTTTTCTAGACTAAAAATCCTAATTTTGCTAATCTCGCTGAGTATTGTAGTTTTCCCATCCGCTTTATTAATTTTGTTGCCTTCCTTTTTACTCACTCTAGTTCCATTATATCCTTCCAGAGCATAGGTGCCCAAAACTGTACACAGTACTCCATGTGTGGTCTAACCAGGGATTTTTACAGAGGTAGTATAATGCTCTCATCATGTGTATCCAGACCTATTTTAATGCACCCTATGATCCTGTTTGTCTTGGCAATATGGGGTTTCAGGAATAGGATACCATGGAAGTAGTCAAAGGGAAGACTGGATACGGTATTAAATTTAACAGACTAGGATGAGCAGCCTGGCAACATACAATTGCAAACACAAATACCACTAATACTAAACTATAGGGGTTGTTCAGGCACCTCCCTATTGGGAAGGGTGACTTATACACAAGATGCCTCCGAGCTATTGGTGGAGAGACACTTTACAGATGATTACTTTAACAAAATGCCTCCCAGCTGTCAGATGGGGCATTTTGCCATATGCATGCACTGCCCCGTGAAGAGTAGGGGACCGTGCACACACACACGTACTAGGCATGGCTCCAGAACACAGTACGGTGTGCACAACGGAGGAGGAAACAGCTTCCGAGGGTACTGCTGCAGTAAAGGCGGAGAGTAAGCCAGTGTCCCCGCATGTTTAGACAGGAACCATTTGGAGTCGCCGGCAGATGCTACAACCGCTCAATGCTTTGTGAGTGGCAGCTGTAACTGTGCAAAGGCACTGACTGACAATGGTGACTGAAGCCATGCTGACCGCATCCCTATAATGGAAAGCCCGAGAGGCGGAGACTCTTAGTGTGGTGGCCGGGCAGCTTCTGAACGTTATATAACCTGCAGAATAACTCCATATCTGCAGGTTAATTGCATTTTTTTGCATGACAGGTTCCCTTTAAAAAATTCATTTTGGTGCATAGTGAGCATTTTGAACCCACAAATGCTACACATAATTTTATAATATTTTATTTTTTTATAATATTCAATATCTGGTCGGAAATTACTGTTTTGGCACATGACAGGGATTGGAAGAGTATAAGCACTGTTTGACTTTTGGAGCTCACATTTTCATAACATAGTTTGCTGGTACAAGATGCAAAGCCTTTCAATTGCTAGAACATAAGATTTTTTTATACAACAATACCCTCTTTTGGTTTTTGCTGCTGACATACTTATCTATCTCTCTTCAATTAAGGACCTTCTGCTCCCCAGTTCCATTCAGCCGTTGATGAGCGGGGGGTGCCACTGCACAGGTAGAGGGTAACAACCTCCGGGAAAGGTCAGAGAGGCCCGGCACCTGCGCACAGCAGTACTTTGCTCTGTCCTCAACAGGGCAGACAAAGTACGCCTGCGCCGGAGCCGCAGCATGAAGACAAGAAGAGGACGTCATTGTAAGAAGATGGGAGGCCCCGGACCGTACCGTGATGCCCATCGGACCAGAACAGAACCGGGACTGCCCCTGGGTGAGTATAATATAACCTCTTTTTCTCATCTTTCAGGATACATCGGGGACTTATCTACAGCATTACAGAATGCTGTAAATAAGCCCCTGATGCCGGTGGGCTTAGCTCAACTTCAATTTTGGGGGTGACAGGTTCCCTTTAAGTCTTATGGTGAGCTACTTGTCATCTACTCATACTGTCTATGCTCTTTGAAACTGTGAAATCATTACCTTGTGTAATAGCTATTATTGAGATAGAATTAGTCTTCGTTGCATATGTAAATTGTAGTGATTACTTTTTACTCTTGTTTTATTTTAGGCCTCTACTTCATTTAAAATCTCTCTCAAAAAAACGTTAAATTCAATACAAAAGAAAACAGAATTTGTCTATCTCTCTTTATATCAGTAATCTGGATCAGTTCTCACCTTTTTTTTTAACCTCCTATTTTCTTCTCTCCCCAGCATAGATAAGCCTTTAGTTCCAAATCTTTGATCCTAAGGTTTCTATCAGGATTATAGGAAATTTGTCAGGTTATTTTGCAAATCCAAAAGTCACAATTTATCCCTCTGATACCAAAACCTTACAGGTTTTTCTTTTACAGTGGTGGAAAAAAAAGACTCAGTCAACTTTTGTTACAGAGGAGCATGCTACTCTGCTGGTGCTCTGCTCACACAAGTAGAAGCGCATAATGATTGTGCCAGTATCCTGAGATGTTATCAGACAGGCGCCAATAAATTATGAGGAAAATAAATATTAACACTCTGGCAATTAGAAAAACACTGGAAAGCGTTAGAGGAAGTGTGAATTAAATGCAAAACGATTGTTAGTCTATACGTTCCTACAGCTCTGGCAAAAATTAAGAGACCACTGTAAAATGTTCAGTTTGTCTGATTTTTCTGTTTATATGTATACGTTTGAGAAAAATGTAAATTGTTCTTTTATTCTATAAACTTCTAACAACATGTCTCCGAATTTCCAAGCAATAAATTTTATTTTCTTTTTCTGACAAAGAAAAATGGTCAAAATAAAAAAAAACAGTGCTTTCAGACCTCAAATAATGCAAAGAAAACAGGTTCATATTCATTTAGAAACAACAATACTAATGTTTTAACTCAGGAAGAGTTCACAAATCAATATTATGTGGAATAACCATGATTTTTAATCACAGCTTTCATGCATCTTGGCATGCTTTTCACCAGGCTTTCACACTGCTTCTGGCGCAATAACGTAAGCAGTTCTTCTTTGTTTGATGGCTTGTGACTATCCGTCATCCTCTTTATCACATTCCAGAGGTTTTCAATGGGGTTCTGGTCTGGAGATTGGGCTGCCCATGACAGAGTTTTGGTGTGGTGGTCTCTTAATTTTTGCCAGAGCTGTATATTCCTTGGCAATATGTGAATCCACAATAAATAATTATTTTGTATATGCATCTTGTGACCAGTGCCCCTTTTCCTATAGTGCCCCTTATAGTTGTTGTATTGACTAAGGATATATCCACATAAGACATTTTTGCAGCACTTTTTTTGGGGGTACGTTTTTTTGGATGGAAAAGAAACTGCATTTTATAGTAAAAGCAATTGAATTTCAGAAAACTCATCCACACTCACCTTTGTACTGAATGAATTTGAGCACTGGAACATTCTTGAAAATTTACAGCATGTCAATTCTTTCAGTGTTTTTGAATGTTTTTTACTAGTGATGAGCGAGTATACTAGTTGCTCGGATTTTCCTGAGCTCGCTCGGGTGGTCTCCGAGTATTTGTAAGTGCTCGGAGTTTTAGTTTTTTGTTGATGCAGCTGCATGATTTGCAGCTGCTAGCCAGCCTGAATACATGTGGGGGTTGCCTGGTTGCTAGGGAATCCCCATGTGTATTCAAGCTATCTAGCAGCTGTAAATCATTCAGCTGCGGAGAGGAAAACTAAATCTCCAAACACTAACAAATACTTGGAGACCACCCGAGCGTGTTCGGGAAAACCCAAGTAACCAGTATACTCGCTCAACATTATTTTTTACCAATATAAACCAATGAGAATCTGAAAAAATGAATAAAAAATGCAGCATAGTATTTGAAAAAAGAATTAGTGCAATAGTGAATGGAGTAATTCACAAGCCCGTAATTTTCCATGGACTGAGTGGTCCCTGCAAAGGACATGGCCGGTTTTGATTCATATCAGCAATGCAGGTCTATGGGTCCATGAAAAAAATTGGACAGCACTTAGATCGCATCTTGAGTGCGGTCTGATCTTCACGGACTCTTACATATGAAAAGACCAGAGAATTTTTTATTTTTTTTCCTTTTCACGTATGAGAAAAACTGTTGACAATTACAAAAAAACACGGACTAAACTCAAGTGAAGCCTTGACCAAAAATAACTGATGAAACTTGGTTAATTTTTCTCATATGTGAAAGAAATGGATCTGCATGAGACTCTAGTAAGTGTCATTTATTTCTATTTGTTGGGTTGTATTTTTTAACTTTGAGAACACCTTTATATAGTCACTAATTATTCTGAAAGTCAAAGCACCAGAAGAAAATGTATCTGGTATTAATTCAGCAGCGTTGATTGTGAGCCGGGAAGATGTGAACATGTTTCTATTACCGTATTTTCCGGCGTATAAGACGACTTTTTAACCCCCGAAAATCTTCTTAAAAGTCGGGGGTCGTCTTATACGCCGGGAATCGTCTTGTACGCCGGTGTATATGGTGGGTGGGGAGGGGGAGTGATCCTGATGACGAGGGGGCGTCTCACAGGAAAGTGAGTAATCCCCATTACCTTATCCTAGCGGTGCAGCGTGGGGGTGTCAGTGCTGGGAGCGGCGGCGGCTGCTGTGTTCTGGTGCGGCGGCTCCTCTTCTGTGTGGGGCCTCTGTGCTGTGAGGTGGCGGTGGCGGCGGCATATCTTTATCCAGTTGGGGCTCCTCCGGCATCTCCTTAGCCCTGGAGGCCCCGCCGCAACTCCATCGGTGCAATGTGGTGGCCTCCGGGAAAATGGCCGCTGCTCAGATTCAGATCTCATGTCCCGAGATTTCGGGACGAGATCTGAATCTGAGCAGCAGCCATTTTCCCGGAGGCCACCGCATCGCACCTATTGAGCTGCCTCCGGGAAAATGGCCGCTGCATTGCACCGATGGAGTTGCGGCGGGGCCTCCAGGGCTAAGGAGATGCCGGAGGAGCCCCAACTGGATAAAGATATGCCACCGCCACCTCACAGCACAGAGGCCCCACACAGAAGAGGAGCCGCCGCACCAGAGCACAGCAGCCGCCGCACCAGAGCACAGCAGCCGCCGCCGCCACTCCCAGCACTGAGACCCCCACGCTGCACCGCTACGATAAGGTAATGGGGGATACTCACTTTCCTGTGAGACGCCCCCTCGTCATCAGGATCACTCCCCCCCCCCCAAAAGGCACATATTCACCGGCCCTATAAGACGACATAGGGTGTATAAGAAGACCCCCGACTTTTAAGAAGATTTTATATTTTAACTGGTAAAGTTGGGGGGTCGTCTTATACGCCCAGTCGTCTTATACGCCGGAAAATACGGTACTCACTGCAACCTCAGGCATGGCTTAGAGGAAGCATCTGTTACATGCAAACGACGAGATATGAATCCACAATAAATAAGCTTACATAATATACAGTATACACATATATATATATATATATATATATATATATATATATATATATATATACAGTATATATACACACACATGATTGTGAGTGAGCCTTGCATTTATTGGACTATGAAAATAATGAAAAGCAATCCCCTTTCTCCCTGGTACAAGATGTTTGCAATATACAAAAACAGCAAGGCAGGTGTATAAAGGTGACATATTAAAAATTATCACAAGATATCTTAAATTTTAAACGCCGTCAACTTACAATAAAATACAAGTCTGAGTGTCAGAGAACAGAACTCACTTTAAAAAAATGATATACAAAAGGCAAAATATTGTTTAGAACCTGAATACATAACAATGCAAGAAACATACAATTACAGTGTAAGGTGCTTTAGTGTCTGCAATCCTTATCATAAATACTAAGAATTGTGGAAGAGACAGACGACCATATACTGTAACTTCGATGAGGATCGCTATGCTCGGACTGGCCATCGGCTCCTCTGACCGGAGCGTGACAGCATGTATTTATATGCAGCTCTCAGGCTCGGGCTGGGATAACCGTCAACCAGTCCAAGCACTGAGATGCGTTCCTCATCCGAGTTATACGGCCATCTGACTCTTCCCTGAAAGTGAAAACATGCAAACCAATAATTATGACGTATCATATAAAGAATGCTTTTGGCCTTGCTTCATAGTTCAGTACCAGACAGGGTTCAGCAATATCACATCGACAGGTCTACGTGGACATCACCCAATTCACAGGGAACTATGATGGACTTTGTGTTATGACACTCGCATTTAACCCTAACCAGCTTTATCTTTTTATATAACTTGTGCTAAATAGTTTTTCTGTAGGATGAGACCAAATCCAATGATTTATTGTGTAGGGCACCCATGAGTCTGTGGCAGGTTCACCAGTTCTCCTTCCTTGGACACTTTTGACAGGTATTAATCTCTACATAGTTGGAAGACTCCACAAGACCTGTCATTTAGGAAATGTTACGACCTAGTCATTTAACCATCACATTTTGACCTCTGTCAAAGTCACTTAGATTCATATGCTTGGCCATTTTTCCTACTTTTAACACATCAATTTTAAGAATTGACTGTTCACTTGCTGTCAAATATATGCCACCTCTTGACAGGTGCCACCGTAACAAGGCAATCAATGTTCTTCACTTCATTTGCCAGCGAGTTTAACGTTATGGCTGATTGGAGAATGTATTAATTATAGTATAAATGTAGGTACGTAAAAGACAGAATCTAAGGGTCAAACATATTGCTGCGCTTCTATTACTGTTTCACAAATATTTGCCGTGCTGTTTATTTTCTGTTGATGTTTATAATGAAAAATTGGATGCAAAAACCTGAATTGATGATTTCCATGAGGCTAAATAAATACAAACAGCAGATGACAATCTAAAAGCACAGGAGAAAATATTGAAGTCAAAACAAAAATGTAAAAAATATTTAACTGAGTGCCAGATGGTGGGATATTTTTATTTTCTAATGTTCTAACTTCTATAAAGTATCAATTCTTTGACTAAGTAAAAAAATGTAAATGCTTAAAACAACGGAAATTGAAAAATGCATATGAAAGTTAGAGGTGAGGAATTGGTATATAGCATACGGATTACATACTAGCATATCTATTTTTTTATCCCTTTAAATTTGTTTAATTCTCCCAAATTACTTAAAGGGATTCTGTCACGGGTTTTTGCCACCTCATCTGAGAGCTGCATGATGTAGACAAGCAGACCCTGATTAGGGATGATTGGACCAGTGGATGTTCAGGTTCTGGTACCTGACTGAACCTAAGTCCAAAGTTCGGTAATGACACCAGAACTTTACCCAAATTTCAACCTGAACCCAAACCCTATTGAAATCAATGGGGACCCCTACTTTGTCTCTCTCTAAAGTTTGGTCTGGTACCAGAACCTGAACTTCCATGGGTCCGCTCATCCCTAATCAAGGTGTCTTTGTCTACATCATGCTGCCCTCAGATTACATAGCAAAAACCGGTGACAGATTTCCTTTCATGTAAGTTCCCTTAGACTCAGTACTACAGATTAACCTATACCAGACTTGGTATTAAAGGGAATGTGTTAGCCCAAACTGGCAGTACAAACTAAGAACATACCATTGTTGGTGACACAAGCTCTATAGAAAAAAAGATCACACCTTTCATGTTCTAATTGCTACCTCTGTTTTACATCAATTAAATATAATTTAATCTAACCAGCTAATTAGGGTACTTAGTGCACCTTTGGTGTGGCCAATTGGCTCACTGCCTTTTAGTTTTACGTGCTCCTGACTTTCCATCACTGAAGTTTGTGAAGAACGTATCCCATGCACCACTCCGTAACCCATGCAGACTTGGTACATCCATTCATTGGGTTAAAAAAAATTGCAAACAATCCAAAAATCCAAGGTATTGGTTAAATTTCTTCGAAAAAGTTTTATTGATACCAGTATACACACAATTAAAGTAATAATGATGTTTTGGCCAGGCAGGGCTTTTATATAGCCAAAAAGTCCACTTGTATGAAAAACTGACATAGTTTGATGTCAAATTTATGCAGAAACATGGAAAATTCTGAAGGGTTCACAAATTTTCAAGCATCACTCCATACATTTTATGAATTTAAAAGGGTGGCTTACCTCTCTTACCAAAAATCCAGTATATTCAATTTCAACTGGTGGATCCTTCTCTCCATCAACACCTGCCATTAGAGGATGTTGGAAAGTCCCCAAACACATCTGTGGTTGGGAACCAGTCGATCAGCAATGGTAGCGAAGTACATCACAGGAAGTTGTTCAAACAGTACTGTAGAAAAAAGTTTATTTACGGCTGATGTTAATGTTATGTGCCCCACATACCCTTTTTAATACAGGTACCTCTATTTAAAGGAATTAATATACTGTATACATATCTATAAATATATGAATATCTATATGTCTACTATATATAATGTATATATAATAAGAAGCGCACAAGCACACCATGTGAGCCAACACATATGCAAATGTTAAATATCTGAAATTTATACTGAAATACTGCCATATAGACTCTGCTTATAAAATGAAGGTACTTACACACATTGTCCAGTTCAGGGCAAGGCAACCTTTTTTGATGGGACCCAAACGAATTTTATCAGACATACCATTCCTTGGCAGGAGAAGTGTAGGGATAGGTGAGTATTATAATTTTATTTTTTTAGCTCTTCCAGCCTTTTTTAATCCATCAAAATACTGTCAGACTTCCATTTTGCTGGTTTCATCCAAAGGGCTTCACAAAAAAAAAAATCGAGTTTGGGTGAATCTAAATTCTTTGTAAAATTTTAACTGAATTTTGAATCACTTTGAATCAATAGGCTCATCTTAAGCCATCACCCTTTTCGGTAGAGGCATTCTGGGCCTGGTGATTGTGGCATTTGGATTGATTGAGGAACTCTGGCACTCTCAATTAGTAGAGTTTTCTTCTTATGGAGGTCAAATCTGAAATCTTCTTGTAGGCAAACGATTAAAGGTCACCTTTAAATGAGCCAATAGGCCAATCAAATTATTCTTAATTAAGAACTCAATAAAGAGAGTTTTGTTCTTATGGAGGCCAAATCTAAAATCTTCTTGTAGGAAAATGATCAAAGGTCACCTTGAAAGAAGCCAATGGGCCAATCAAATTATTATTTTGGCTGGAAAAGAATATTGGACTGGACAGATGTTATTTTATTAATTCTGTTGATATTATAGGCACAGATAACATTTTACAGCTTTACAAAATGAAATTCAAATGTTGCTGTTATGAGAATCCCCAAAGTCAATAGGAACAGGTGCTCCAAACAAGGAAGACAGCTCACTAAAAGAAAATGCTGTAATATAGAAATGCTGGATTTAAAGTGCCTTCTACTTAAGATAGGTGGGAGTCAGATGATGCAAAGAGCATTAAGATCACCAGTAACACCATAGAGGAGCAGACGATGTGATAGCGTTAAGTGGAGGCGACTTGTTTAGGAAAGAAAAATGTTAATGGTAAACTCCAAACCGATGCTATTAAGGGAATGATGAGAAACAGATGCCAGGAATACTCAAGTCAAGAGCAAGATCTCGAAATCAGAGATAGAAGGTTGATTCCCCTTTAGAATTTGTGGCATGGAAATTTACAAAAATGTAAAAATATAGCCTTATCATAGAAGGACAAAAATAACCACACTGAATGGATTTTAACCAGTAGACCTCATGCTCTCACGCATAAGCGTGATTTGAAGCTGTTGAGCTTGGATACAAAATCAATATTATAATATATTCAGATTCAGGAACTTTGTTACGTAAATTTCATGATATGTTGCTACAACTCTGCGCTGCCTATTTGTAGATCTGCTTTCCTCATAATGCAGAGGGTGGGATCTTTTAGGCACCAGGACCCAGTTGCAACCACTCAATGTCAATGTAATCAAGTGCTTTTCATGCCACTTATGATGAGTAAAGGGGTTCTCCAGCCAGTTAAAAATCCACTAGATAGATAAAAAAATGCAGAGGAGACAATTTTTAACAATAATTTTTTGGTACGATTAGATTGAATCATTAAAAAATTAGATTAATCTTGAACCTAAAGTCCCCCGCGTAGACATTATTATACTTTGAATTCACCACAAAGGGAGAGGAGGGAAAGGGTTTAGAAACCTAACTAAAAAATTAAACTCATCTGTCCTAGGCCTGTCCCTCATCTTTTCTGCCACAGCATATTTTTTTTTATTGTTGATGACAATGCAAACCTAAAAATCCTGAGTCAAAAGGCCACAAGATCTGAACTCAAGACCAGAGGATTGATCGGGAAGCCCTGGTATCTGGACAGGTGAGGGAACTATTATTTTTTAAACACTTTCATGGCCTTCAAAAAAGTCAGCAAATCGGTGGCCGGCTGGGTGCCATTGTGTGGGGGTCATGCAGATCGGAATTTTAGAGAATGACGAATTCTGTTTCTTATGAATGCATTCGCCCATCTGTAGAGGTCAACATTACATCAATGGAGGCCATCTGGTATACCCCCACCAATAACCAGAATAGAGCGGTATTGATTCTCATCTTCCTTCCCACAGAGCGAATGCTATTGAATGGAGTTTCGGTTCAATTCAGGCACAAACATTATAGTGATAAAGAGCTGAAAATTCCAGATTCAACCTAATGAGAAAGTGGTACTGTTCTTAAGGAATGAAATCTGATTAAAACAGAATCTCATAATAAACCTTTACATGTTTTGGTCTGTTCTGTAAGCACTACTATAACTTGCATAAAATGAAGGCCAAGGGGTGAGACACCTGAGCTTTGCTTGGCTTCTGCTAATGTACAAGAAGCAGAGCTGCAGTGTAGTTGACAGAGACGAAGGTTGTGGACAGTCATTTGCAAATCTACGGTCTGTAATATTTCAGAAGGTAGATTTCCCAAAGACGTTGAATTTCCCATAGACATTATGTTCAACATAGTCACTGATTATAGAAATACCTACAGAACAGAGGTAAAGGCAGCCAAAAGCTTAAGAGATCACTTAAAGCAAAACTGATATGCTCTCTAATACAAAGTGCAGTGCCTATGAATGAAGATGGTGTAACGGTTAGTGCTTAATTGCAGGAAGAAAATTGTCCACTCCAGGGTGTTCTATTACTTGAAAAGAATAATGTTACAGGGTATATACACTAGATTCCTTGTCAGGGTGTTGATCCAGGGAACTAGTCTGATTGCCGTATCTGGAGTCGGGAAGGAATTTTTTTCCCCAATGTGGAGCTTACTCTTTGGGGTTTTTTTTGCCTTCCTCTGGATCAACATGTTAGGGCATGTTAGGTTAGGCTATGGGTTGAACTAGATGGACTTAAAGTCTTCCTTCAACCTTAATAACTATGTTACTATGTAACTATGCTACTATTTCAAAATGTGGTTTATCCTGCCATCAAAAAGGCAATGACGTTTCGACCCAATAGGTCTTTATTGATAAAGGCCTATTGGGTTGAGTCGTCATATTTTTTTAAATCCGGGATAAACCACATTTTGAAATACAACACCCTTGAGTTTTTGCAATTATGTATGTACTTCCAAACAGAGTTCCTTGGAAACTAAACGTGCTTTCATGCTATTTCTTTCTTTCTTTCTTTCTTTCTTTCTTTCTTTCTTTCTTTCTTTCTTTCTTTCTTTCTTTCTTTCTTTCTTTCTTTCTTTCTCCTTACTATTTCTGCCCTCTTAGGGGCAGACACTCAACGGACACACAGTTGTTATGATATGGTAGCAAAAATGAAGAGGCTACGTCTATCAAAATGCAGGGTATATGCAGAGTACAAAGAAGAAGGCGATGCTGAGAGATTTCTGAGCCAAAAAAGGGGAGGCCAGTCTCATAATATTTGTCGTTAAGAAAAATACCTGCTGGAATTATTAACCGAGAGAGACCAAAAAGGAGGAGAAAATTATTTGTGGTAGAACAATAATTTCTTTATTCAATAATTAAACCGTACATAGTGGACAATGTGCTAAAAGGATAAGAAGAGACTGAAGATCACCCCACTTGATTGCTTCTCTATTTATTTTACGGCACAGTATAAGGTTAATATACAGGTAACAGTAATTATATATCAGACCCAATGAAGTACTATATCTGTAAGTCAACAAATATATAATCTTATCCTCTATACTCAAAAGAGGTGTAATGTTCTATGTGGTATCTAAAAAAAACTATATGTCTCACCAATTTAGATCAAGGGGTAAATATAAAGTAATTAAAGTTACAAATTGGACTGATAGTAGTAAACCTGGGTATTCAGGTAAACAAAATCAGATTATGTAGTAATATATTGATCATAGATTTTATAAGAGGTCTACATTTGCACTAGCAGCATAATAAATCCAGTGCCTTAAAGTACCTGTCAAAAACAGCATATCAATATGAAATGTCAATTGCTGTATACATTACAGAGCTGCAAATAGGTCATGATCTTATGCCGAGATAGTCAAATAAACATAGAAGGATAAATCTTCATCAAAGCCATAATGTGCAGGTAGTGCTAAATGTTAGAAAATCTAATTCAGTCAATGAATACTGTGGAAATGATGTAACGTGTCAGGGAGAGACACTGTGGGGGACCTAAAGAAACTCGAAGTGCGTTTCACCCTCTGGGCTTTGTCAGCAGTCATAGATTATTAAAAAGTGGGCACTTTAAATAATGCTAGGAAAATTATCAAATGTTGAGAGATTTCAGCTCTGTAACTTGATAATAGGAGAAGCGGTAGCCATTTTTGGACTGTGGCTCATTTCCAGCAGGGTATGGAAATGATTCCGCACAAAGCAAGAGTCTCAGCCAAGGGTGTGCCAAGATCCATCAAAAGATGGTGATATTGGGCAGGAGGAAGATTCTCCCCAGTGCCATCATGGGTGTCAAAGATGGCTGAGAATGATACGGAGAAAAATTGTAGCCAGAAGACATCTAGTCACAAGCGCATTGTTCTTCACTGTCCCGAAATATAGATTAGTTCTGAAGCAAGCGCTTTCCACACAAATAGCTTCCAGAAGGCCAAGACCATAAAGATTCCACTCATTAGCAATACATTTTATAAAGGGCCTGGGAATCTATGAGAAGCGGCTGAGGGTCATTGGCCTCAGAGCCCCAAGCAGATGACCTCATCAGCCAGTTCTTGGGGCTTCAAAGAGATCATTCCATCAGCATTGGTTTTAAGAAAGCTGAGGAGAAGCTCCACACTAACCATGGTCCCCAGCTCCAGAATTTGACAAGATTACATAGAGCAGATCTACTCCAAAGGATAAGCCATAAATTTATGATGAGTGTAAATTACACCTCTGAGAACTGAACCTATGTTGAGAATAGAAGAAACCTCCATGTCTCCTGGTGCGATTTACTGTGCCCACCACGTATAAGGGGAAAAAAGACGCTCTATCTCTTCATTAGCTTCAATGGGAGTTGAGGAACGAATGTTTTCTCTGCTATTTCTATAACTCTGATAGAACAGAATATAAATAGCCAATGCAAATATGTAGCCATATCTACATTATTTCTCTATGTTGGTATGATAGCCACATCATGGGACAGGAAAGGGGTCAAAGGATTCTCGTTCTCAACATTTGCGCAAATCCCAAAGGTGGCACAATTACGGTATATTCCGGCATATGCTGTAGATGTTCAGATGGACTTTCCAATTTCAGGGGTTTGACATTGTCCTAGAAAGCCAAGGTTTATTATTTCCAGATCAGGAGATATTTTGCAAATTGATTTTGATATTAAACATTCTGCAATGGTAAGCATGCCGACACATCCATCTAAAATGTATTTATTTTGTTCATTGCATCATCTTATTAATGAAAATCATATATAAGTCTGGAATAGATATCAACAATCTAGAACATGAGGCTACATAGTTATTTCTATTTTAATGGATCTTCACCTATAAATTACTCACCGCAGCCACAATAAATAATCCGCCCAGGCATGCTCATATTCCATTAACAGGTTGAATTCATTCCTCTCAAAGGTCAGATTTTTCTCCCGTACCATCAAATTTTTGCATATGCTTCCAAGTTGAAAAGGTTAATATTGGTCTGCTGTTGTGTTTGCTGAGGACCATGGTGGTTATCCATCTGCCAACAACTGCTGTGCATCCTGGCAGACATCCATCAGCTTGCTGTTTGGCACAGGTGCCTTGGAAATGTGAGTTCCAGGTAAGCTGACAAGGGAGTGTTTTACTATAGATAAAGTAATGCTGCATCTGAAACAGAAGCTCAAACCAATTAAGGAAACCCTGCTATTTCCCTGGAAGCAAGAGACGAGGTTGCTGAACTTTTAATTTCTCTGTTAATTTCTCTCTTGAACTTTCTACCTTGCTTCGTATTATTTAGTCATTTATTTAATAATTACATTTACATATGAGTGAATCGATTTGTGGCTAATCAAATTGGCTTGAAAATTTTGCCCAAGATTTTAATTTGACAGAACCCAATCTCTTTGCAATTTGCTGCTGGCCAATCACTATTTTACAGGATTCTAAATGAACGGGAAAGGGTTAAAAAATAAAAGAATATAGCACTCAACTCTCTCCAGCCCTAAAATATCTTTCTGTACAGCTCCTTTTCCAGTTTTTTCCTGTCCTTTTTGTGGTGCCTCTGGTTTTCTTCCATCTTTTTTTCCTGCACTAACTAAGCTTTACAATATTACAATGTCTAGGGGTAAATTACATATTATTATTATTAATTATTTACATAATGATGTCACATGAAAACCAATCAATGCCAGAGAAGCCGAAGACCATTGTGAAGATGGAAAAGTAAATAGGATACTTAGAAGAGGACCAGAGGACTCAACAGGGAGATGTGCTGAAAGACAGGCAATGGTCAAGGATAGGAGATAATTATGTATATATTTTTTAAAACCCTGCATTCATTATACTCTGAGGCATGGAGGGACCTAGGCTCATAATAAGACATTTTCAATGGCTGCAAATTTCACAGTCAAATTTGAGCAAATATGTTGAATAAAAATTTTACTAGGTTTGCCGACTTCTACTAATATTCGACATTTGCTAGTCAAAAGGTTGTACGATTTCCATATACATAAACTGCTACGTGAACTAAAAAATCAAGACATGAGGAAAGTCTAGGAAAATTGACCCCAAAATAATAATTAAGGATGTGTTGTAGTCAGAAAGTTACGAATCTGGGATGGGTCTCCTGCACACTCTGAAATCTTATAAATGTATGAAACAGTGGGGGGGGGCTGCACCGATTGCCATTGTTGGGTGTAGTGAGATAAACTTAAGGTACCTTCACACGAAACGACTTTACAACGAGAACGACAACAATCCGTGACGTTGCAGCGTCCTGGATAGCGATATCGTTGTGTTTGACACGCAGCAGCGATCTGGATCCTGCTGTGATATCGCTGGTCGTTGAATAAAGTTCAGAACTTTCTTTGGTCGTCAGATCGGCGTGTATCGTCGTGTTTGACAGCAAAAGCAACGATACCAGCGATGTTAAACATGGAGCTAACGACCTGTGAGAACGATAAGTGCGTCACCGATACGTCACAGGATCGCTCCTGCGTCGTTCTGGAGCTGCTGTGTTTGACATCTCTACAGCGATGTAAACAGCGACGCTGCAGCGATTGGATCGTTGTCGTTCTCGTTGTAAAGTCGTTTCGTGCGAAGGTACCTTTAGCATTTTTCCTGAGCCACAATACCTAAGAGGGCCATGAGCAGCAGGAAAACAAAGGGGGCATTCATCTGGGGTCGATTCAGATTAACTCTGTGGTAGAACAGACAAATGATTTCCCTGCATTACCACTTTCTGTATTGTAAGCCAAAAGTCACTTTACACCTGTGTCCTACAGAACATCAGGGGCACGCAAAGCATGTTGGTGTCCTTGTGCAGATGGTGTGATGACATCACCATGTTGCTCCAACTGTTCCTTCATTCTATGACAGCAAACTCATAGTTAGGTAAGTATATAGTGTTATAGTGTTTATGTAGTTTTTTTTCCAGTACGTGTACAGGAAAGTAGGGACCACATACTGCATATAGGCGGCTGTAGGAGCTGTAATGCTGTATATAGTGAGCTGTAGATACTCTATATAGGGAGCTGTGGGGAACATCATACAGTATACAGGGGCCATCATACTGTAAGATATTTAGGGAGCTGTGGGGGCCATAATACTAGGGACCCCATACTCTGCATGAGGGTTGTAATTCTATACACAAGGGGCTGTGGGGACATTTCACTATATATAAGGAGCTGTTGGGCCATTATATTGTATATAGAGGGCTGTGGGGAACATCATGAAGTATACACGAGGCCATCATACTATAGTCAGAGAGATATTGGGCCCTGTAATATATTTAGGGAGCTGTGTTGGCCATAGTACTGTACATAGTGATCTGTAGGGGCCCCATACTCTGTATGGGAGGGTGTAATTCTATATACCAAAGACTGTGAGGACATTGCACTGTATATAAGGAGCCATTTGGCCATTATACTGTATATAGAGGGCGGCGGGATCCCACTATTGTGTACAGATAGCTGTTACGGCATCATACTGTACAGATGGAACAGTGGAGAACATTATAGGGTATATAGGGTGCTTTAGGGGATATCATACTGCATATATGAAGCTGTCAGGAACAACAAACTGTATATAGGGAGCTGTTGGGGACATCATATTGTATAAAAGGTGCTGTGGGGACCATCATACTATATATATAGGGGGACTGTTGGGGCATTGGTGGACATTATTATTTATTTGAGGCACTCCGGGGAGAATATTAAATATTGGATAACTGGATACATCAGCAATAAAGAGGCATCATTACAATAAAAGAACACTCAAGGTTTTTTGACTTTCAAAGGGGCACAAAAGCGGCATCTCTACTTTCTGGCAGCAAAATGTGGAGATCAGCATTGTAGTATCAGTAGGATGGAAATTTGTGTAAAATTGGACAATTTTGAAAATGTGAGACGTCAAATGTCTTTGTTGTAAATTTTACAAACAAGTCATTACTGGAGAAGTAATATTGATCTGAGCCAGATGGAATAAACAGCAGTGAATTAGTCCATGAGAAAGAACATCACCTATAAGTCACCATCTATAACTGCACGGTAATCACTTTATGCTTTCTTCAAAACTGGTATCTACCTTCGTATGGTCATCATGTGACTGTAATATTGGCCTTATTGTTTGTATATCACTTAACAAAAATTATTGTTCTCAGAAGCTCATCGCATTGCTTGGTGCAAACTGGAGAAGTGTTGCTAATAGCATGATATGAATGGGCACAGAGCCCATTAATGATTGTTCTACCCCCATCATTTTTTGTTAACCTGTTTAAAGAGGTGGGTAAACAAGCGCTGAAGGACATTATAGTTTGAAATCAGCTCAAACCCTAAATTTGCTTCACTGGTACAAATAGGTTAGCATTTGGGTCCCCAATTTAAATTTTTGTCCAGGCCACACTTTGCCTAAAACCAGCCCCGGCTGCAGCATGGTCATGTATATGGAAGGCTTGTCTAGTGTGACCAATGTGGCTTGATAATGTTCTTCATCACACTGTCCAGTCGCGAAGAATACACACAATAAATATTTACAAGTGGTAATGGCTGAAATTTATGGCTAAATGGCTCAGCTTGGAAGTTTTTTCTTTGTACAAACCAAAAACTGAACCATGCTGTTGCAATATTCAGACAAGTCTCTGAGAATTAATGACATGGTACGAGGATTAGAAGTGATGATATAAGTATCTGAATAATACATAATGTCCGAAAACCAGTTTAGTATGTCTACCGGTGAGTCCACGTAATGGTAGGATTGTACATAATGGTTCTCTTGTTCTCTTTCACATTGAAAAGGTTACTCTGTGTGTTACATTCAATGTTTTGCTGACAGATTGTATCAGCTACAAAGTGTCAAGAAACTGCTATTTACACTTGTCGGAAAGTGATAACATATCGAACATATATGTTCCAGGTCAGTGCATAGTCTGTATGTTAGGCAGGAAAAAGGAAAATACCATATAAAAAAAGCATGGTTAAAGCTTTTCTCTTATTTCATAAAAACTCATAAAGTAATGAATAAGGCTATGTCCACATGTCCAGTAATCATCTGTTAGAACAGATCTAGATGTAATTGGTTGGTGAAAAATTTTTTGCGGACACATCCAAATCCGTTTTTTTTTAAATATTGAAGTATATGGACAAGCAGTTCCATTATTTAGCCATCTTTCTATGGGGAGAATGAAGAGGGTGGGCGGTGGAGATCCACAGGGATCCACAGGGCGCCCTGCTCTAAGTCAGGAACATCCCAGGTCAAATAAAAGATATGGAGTCATTCAGCACAACGCATTTCAGGGACGATCCGTCCAATTCATCAGGTGTTTACATCTTTTCTTTTTCTTTTATTTGAAAAGGATATTTTTCTTGCTTAGTGGATCACTTTCAAACGGATGATGACGGATGGCTTATTAGCGGTTTTGTTTTCCATAGACTTCAATGTTTAAAAAAAGCATCATTCTGAATTACGTTTTTAAAAACTGGACAAAATAGCTGTGTTTGCTTTCTTGCCAGTGGATTGCTCCTCTGTCCATTTTTACGGATGATTACTGGACATGTGAACATGGTCTTAGAAAGACAGTGGAAGAGTTAGTTTATTTACTTTGATGAAAAGGCCAACACGGTAATAATTTGTGGATAGTGTTCTCCTTTAATGTAATCTCCTGGTACCTATTGAAATAGCTCACATGTAACTTCAAAGTGTATCCAACTTTGTGATGAAGCAAAAGCATAGTGTCATTGATACTGACTTTTTATTTTTGCCTTGTCGTTCTTTCTTTTCATACTGGTTAAAAGGAGGAGTGTTGTTACTTTGAAATTACACAATAACATCATTTGGATGGTCATTTTTCAGGTACATTTTGAAAGTCTTTGAAAAGTCAATTTTCCTTTTTTCAAGTCTTTCTTTTGTCCAGTATAATCAAAAAGACATAATGAGTACACTTCCAAAAATCCAGCATGCATAAAATTATCAGATTACTGGAAAACGAAAAATTCCATACATAGCGGGACAGGTTGACACTTCATTTAGCTGTTGATCTCTTTTCAGCATTGCTTTGTAGATTTGGACAGAGTCAGCAGAGCAATGTTATTAACATTAAAGGTGATGATACTTAATGATAGATAGTCAGTTGGACTGTTAGAAACCAAGATAACGCAAGACAGTAACATTGTATGCTCATATAGGGTTTTCTATAGAGTTCCTCTAAGGAAAGGACTGTATTCACTGGTATTCCCTTCTTATTTTGGCCCAAGGACACTGTTTGACTTTGAACTTGTATTCATTTTAGTTGCAATAAGGCAGCAGCGCATCTGGCGGAGGGCAGGCATTGCATTTGTCCTGGGCGCAGTCAGCAGGAGGAAGTGAATGCGGCAATCAGAGGTGACTCTTAGATGTCGGTATTTTGCCATCAAGTTGGGAGTGAGATTCAGAAGTTCTCTGAGCCAGTTGTCAAATCACAGCCCACTAAGAGAACCAGCATTTAATTGTACTCATGTCTTTCATGTGAGAGTTCAAGTGAAGTTCTGAATGACAGAATTTCTGGGTCAGGGCGACGTGAGCAGCATTACCAGGTCATCTGATCAAGCTAATGACATCATTCCGGACCTGCAGAGTAGTTGGACAGCGATAAGGTAAGATCTACAATGGAGTTGAAAAGTCAGGAGTGGTATTAGGGATCTAGAAAATGGAGGGGACACCAAATGCAATAGGGTCTTATCCAAAGGAGGATTATAATATTAGGCGAAAATAGGAAACTGCTCACCTATTGAATTTGTATTAACACACAATGAAAGAATCAAGAGGGGAGTGACCCAAAGGGGTAAAATGCTCATGTAAAGCATGACCTATTGCTTGTTCTCTGGGGAGGTTGTGATGATGCATCGTGTTGGGAGAAGTCAAGGAACAAAGGAGACCACCAGCCTCCCATGTGGCAACCCCACCCCTGCATGTCAGGCCTTTCTTCTGACTGTTAACTGACTTTTACATTCTGCATACTTTGTCCTGCCACTATTGTATTTGCATTATCTGACCATTGTATATGTATAACCATTGTATATATAGTGTTTTGTCTAGTGTGCCCTTAAGGCCATTAAATATATAATTTAACCTGGGGTTGCTCTTTTATGTCTATCCTTGAATTCACATGCCCGTAATCTCGGCTTAACTCATGCTAACGGGGCTGGTTTTTGGCCAGATAAAATTCCTTTAACAGACCGGGCTTATATCTAAAGAGGAACTGGTGGCAGTCCTATCGGGCTGGCAGCACACTGTTTCACTGGTGCTAGTGAAGGGGGGTGCCTGCCAAGCTGGCCCTATGTGTCCCGAGGGGATGTGGAACGTCACATTGGTGCAAGTGAGGAGAGCGTACCATGTGATCCCTTGGACATAATAGTGACATCAGTTGGGGTGGTGAGGTGCACGTTCTTCACATGTTGTGGCAGCAGTGGGATTCTGCGTGATCTCTCCGGTGCAATCCGTCACACACAGTATTCCAGCATAGTATAGTATTCAAAAACATTATACATAGTAGTAATAACACTCTAACTTTTAAGAACATCATGTGGGGATGTGCAGATAGAGCGGAGAAGAGGGAAGTCTGCAGAGATGAGCTGTGGATGTGAAAAATCATGATGGCATTTGGACAAGATTGAAATGAAATTAAAAAAATAACTTAATCAGAGAAGATGTCAGACATAAGGTTCCTGGATATAAAAGTTTATTTGTGATACTGACTATGTCTCATCAGTACTGTGGTTCCTGTATGGTACACAGTCTGATAATGACTGATTGCAACTCCCAGCATTTGCTTACCATTCTTGAGGACATTTCGACAGTTGTAGGTTTATGAGATACAAATGTATAATGGGCTGACTTGACATTACAATTGTTATCTATTATTATTTATTTATTTATATAGCACCATTAATTCTATGGTGCTGTACATTAAACGGGGTTATATCAAAATGCAAATATCACTTACAGTAAACAAAACTAACAATGACAGACTGATACAGAGGGAAGAGGACCCTGCCCTTGCGGGCTTATATGCTACAGGATTAAGGGGAAGAAATATGCTCATTGTAAAAGCTACTACTATGAGGTCTCCATTTTTTTTCACTTTTTTTGCTATTGTGTCATTCATTTTAGCTTTCCTGTGGAACGGCATAATAAAAACCTTCAATACAAGTTTTCACATTGCTGAAAGTGTTCCAACAAATAAACCTCTTACTAAAGTCGAGTCAAGTCACCATGGGGAAAATGAATGTAACAGCTTTGCCAAAAACACTAACGTTAATTCATCTCTTCCATAAGTCCCCAGTGGTCTCGGATAAGCTACAAGAGGTAGACAGGAGCAGAACACTGGTGGTTTAGCAGAGGTCAATGGGACAAGTGACTTTTAAATAATTCATCTAAAGAACCCGAACTACATTCTACTCGTGGCATACAGGTTTACGGAGTGTGCATTACCCCATATATGTATATGTTACAGTAGTAAAAACCTATCAACATTTTCCAGGTATTAAGCATTAAATTAGGAAACATTAAGACTACTAATACTATTATATTCCATTTATTAGTTACTTATGGTAGGACTGTCAATTGTTACTTCATTTTTACTACATAAATATGTTACAGATGTTTCGTTTTTGAATTACCAACAGTCCTGGATAATAGAAATGAGCCAGTTGTTCAGGTTACAGTGGCACTGTCATTGGCCAAGTACAATGGGACCCAAAAGGTCAACTTGTAGCACTGGGGTTCCAACACAAAAATAAGCAATAGGGCCTCCAATTTTTATGTTCCATTTATTTCAATCACTTCCAAAACTCTAATTAATGGTTAACAGAATGTCCAAAAGAAATACAGATACAACTATGGCTTGCTTTAAGGCCACGTTCACTCCTTCAGTATTTGGTCAGTATTTTACATCAGTGTATGTAAGGTTACTTTCACATTAGCGTCGTATGACGCACGTCACAATGTGACGTTGCGACATACTGACGCATACTGTGCAAGCGCCGCACAACGGGGGCAGCGGATGCAGTTTTTCAACGCATCCGCTGCCCCATTGTGAGGTGCGGGGAGGCGGGGGGGGGGAGTTCCGGCTGCGCATGCGCGGTCGGAAAAGACGTTCTCGACGCACCAAAAAATGTTACATGCAACGTTTTTTGGTGGCGATGGACTGACGCAACACGACGCAACCGTCGCACGACGGTTGCGACGTGTGGAAATCCGTCACGATCCGTCGCTAATACAAGTCTATGGAGAAAAAACTCATCCTGCAAGCACTTTTGCAGGATGCGTTTTTTGTTCAAAATGACGCATAGCGACGTGCAGTGCATGACGCTAGTGTGAAAGTAGCCTAAGTCAAAACCAGGAGTGGGTTATAAATGCAGAAGTGGTGACGTGTTTCTACAGTACTTTTCCTGTGATTGTTTCACTCCTGACTTTGACTTGACTTGAACTAAGGCTGAACTAATGTTATCAGTAATCATTTTTATATAGCACAGAAATATTCTGAGCATTATGCAATTCATAGGGCACATGTACAGACCAAATTAGAAATTACTTAGCATGAGGCCACGTTCACACGTTCAGTTTTTGGCCACTATTTTACATCATTATTTTGAAACCAAAATCTGGAGTGGGTGATAAATACAGAAGTGAAGCACTTGTTTCTATAAAATTTTTCCTCTTATTCTTCCACACATGGTTTTGCCTCACTAATGGTAATATTCAAATACTGAACATGTGAATTAGAGGTAAAGAGATATTTTGCAATTTGAATTCAACAACTTTGTCAAATTTTTCTTAAAAATTGATTTGTGGCAAATACATTTGCTTAAATTTCAGTACTGTAAAGCTTCTAATTGTTTGTAGAATACACATGGAGGAGTGGAGAGAGAGGACCCTGCCCCACAGGCAATAAGAGGTTACACTCTACAGAAGAGCGAGGACTCCGTTGATCATGAGAGCTTACAGAAGAAAGTGAGGGAACCCTGCTAATCATAAAAGGTTACACTCTGCATGAGAAAGAGGACCCTGATGACCATAAGAGCTTACACTCTACAGAAGTCAGAGAAGACCCTCTTGACCATAAGAGCTTACATTCTGCAGAAGACAGAGAGGACCTTGTTGACCATGAAAGCTTACAGTCTACAGATGAGAAAGAGAGGACCCTTTTAACCATAGGAGCTTAGACACTGCAGAAATGCAAAACTTACCCAGTGACTCTGGTGATCACCACCATACAAGGTGTGATAATCTGTGAGATTTCATAGCTACAAGGAATTATGGGGAAGCCCGTGCAGCAATGCAAATTGACGTTTGCCTGCTTTGTGATGCTTCAGCGTTCTGGAGTCATGGTGGTGGGCAAGTTTTTCTTCTTTTTTTTAGCCAACTGCAGATCGAATCTCATAATGTTCAAATTTGCATGAAATTGTGGATTTCAGGAAATTCCACTCGAACTCGATGCTGCGTGGATTGATCCGCTCATCTCTACATAACATCCAGCTTGGAAGTGGGGACCCAGCCCTCAACAGAGTACAACTTATGATATCAAAGAGATGACATAAAAAAGGTAAGATTTACTTAATGTGTTATCAATGTATACTATTCATCTGTCTCTATGAGTTTCGACTAAACTTCCCCAAAACTTTTATTTTACTAATGTACTGTATAATAAAAGTGACTGTGGGTCCTATCGGGCATCTAGACTAAAGTGGATCTGTTACCTCTGCAACCTCTGGGTGAACCCCAATCATTTCTGAATTTCCTCCTTGTGCCTCTATGTTATTTATGCTTTGTATAGTACATAGATGGTAAAGTCATATAGTGCTGCTAATACCTCATTTCAAAGTACATGTATTAGAACAAAAGTCTAAAATGTTGAAATCTTTGAAACAGCATATAGATGTTTCACAACATTCCTTCTTAGAGTCAGCGCACTACTGGACAGCAGATTAGCTTGTGGCAGGGTCTTGAAATAAACAGAATATATTACCTTAGTTGACCTAAGTTAACAAACTTGCACAACATTCTAGAAAAAAAGGGCAGAAGGAACTCCTGCCCCCACAAAATATGTCCCTAAAAGTACCATCAGTGGCCTTGGTAATAAGTAGGCATGGTTCTTTAATGAAATATTGTGATTGGCTAATTGGCAGAATTTGGAACACTTCTATATTGCAATTTAGATTTTTTCAGTATGCTAATTGGCATTTTGTAAATATTCTAAGGTTATATCTTGCTATTCTCCTAGAAAATGCTCTAGGTTCCCAGAAAAAAGGGCAAGGCTGCGGAAATTCTATTGATACAGACCATTGGTGGACACAGACAGAAGAGGCCCCTGAGGAAGAACAACATGTGGGGATTCCCTAGCAAACAGGCAATCCCCACATGTATTCAGGCTGTCTAGCAGCAAATCATACAGCTCCGGGGACACAAACACAATCTATGGGCACACCTGTTATGACCTGGTGGTTAAGGAGCAACACTGATATGACCTGGTGGTTAAAGAGCAACATGGGACGAGCTCTGAGGAGGTGGTATCTTTACTGACCGCAGTTCCTAATCCTAACACCAACACTAGTAATAGCCGTGGGATGTTCCTGTCACTCCCTAGACACCTCATCACAGCCTGAGAACTAACTACCCCTAAAGATGGAAACAGAAAGCTATCTTGCCTCAGAGAAAACCCCCAAAGGAAAGATAGCCCCCCACAAATATTGACTGTGAGTGGAGAGGGAAATGACATACACAGAAATGAAAACAGAATTTAGCAAAGGAGGCCAATACTAATCTAGATAGACAGAATAAGAAAGGTTACTGTGCGGTCAGTATTAACCCCTTCCCGACCTTTGACGCCACGTAGGCGTCATGAAAGTCAGTGCCAATCCGACCCATGACGCCTATGTGGCGTCATGGAATGATCGCGTCCCTGCAGATCGGGTGAAAGGGTTAACTCCTATTTCACCCGATCTGCAGGGAGAGGGGGAGTTGTACTTCAGCCCGGGGGGGTGGCTTTGCCCCCACGTGGCTACGATCGCTCTGATTGGCTGTTGAAAGTGCAACAGTCAATCAGAGCAATTTGCAATATTTCACCTATGAAAATGGTGAAATATTGCAATCCAGCCATGGCCGATGCTGCAATAGCATCTGCCATGGCTGGAAATCATGTTCTGCCCCCCCACCGCCCCCGATCTCCTCCCCAGTCCTCCGTTCTGTCCAGTACCCCCCTCCTTCCCCCTGTCTGCTCCCCCGTGCTCCTGTCCGCTCCCCCCGTCTTCCGACCCCCCCCTGTGCTCCAATCCACCCCCCCACCACCCCCTCATACTTACCGAGCCTCCCGAAGTCGGTCCGTCTTCTCCCTGGGCGCCACCATCTTCCAAAATGGCGGGCGCATGCGCAGTGCGCCCGCCGAATCTGCCGGCCGGCAGATGAGTTACAAGTACATTTTGATTGCTTTGGTAGGTTCTATCACAGCGATCAAAATAAAAAAATAATAAATAAACCCCCCCTTTATCACCCCCATTGGTAGGGACAATAATAAAATAAAGAAAATATATATTTTTTCTTTTTCCACTAGGGTTAGGGTTAGAACTAGGGTCAGAACTAGGGGTAGGGTTAGGGTTAGGGGTAGGGTTAGGGTTACGGGTAGGGTTAGGGTTAGGGGTAGGGTTAGGGTTATGGCATGTGCACACAGTGCGGATTTGGCCGCGGATCCGCAGCGGATTGGCCGCGGATCCGCAGAGGATTGGCCGCTGCGAATTCGTAGCAGTTTTCCATCAGGTTTACAGTACCATGTACACCTATGGAAAACCAAATCCGCTGTGCCCATGGTGCGGAAAATTCCATGCAGAAACGCTGCGTTGTATTTTCCGCAGCATGTCAATTCTTTGTGAGGATTACGCAGCGTTTTACACCTGTTCCTCAATAGGAATCCGCAGGTGAAATCCGCACAAAAAAACACTGGAAATCTGCTGTAAATCCGCAGGTAAAACGCAGTGCCTTTTACCTGCAGATTTTTCAAAAATCTTGCAGAAAAATCTCACACGAATCCGCAACGTGGGCACATAGCCTTAGGGTTAGGGTTGGAATTAGAGTTAGGGTTGGAATTAGGGCTAGGGTTTGAAATAGGGTTAAGATTAGGCTTGTGGTTAGGGTTACGGATAGGGTTAGGGGTGTGTTGGGGTTACAGTTGTGGTTAGGGTTGGGATTAGGGTTAGGATTAGGGTTAGGGTTGGAATTAGGGTTAGGGGTGTGTTGGGGTTAGGGTTGTGGTTAGGGGTGTGTTGGGGTTAGGGTTGTGATTAGGGTTATGGCTACAGTTGGGATTAGGATTAGGGGTGTGTTGGGGTTAGTGTTGAAGTTAGAATTGAGGGGTTTCCACTGTTTAGGCACATCAGGGGTCTCCAAACGCAACATGGCGCCACCATTGATTCCAGCCAATCTTGCGTTCAAAAAGTCAAATGGTGCTCCCTCCCTTCCAAGCCCCGATGTGCGCCCAAACAGTGGTGTACCCCCACATTTGGGGTACCAGCGTACTCAGGACAAACTGGGCAACAACTGTTGGGGTCCAATTTCTCCTGTTACCCTTGCAAAAATAAAAAATTACTTGCTAAATCATAATTTTTGAGGAAAGAACAATTATTTTTTATTTTCACGGCTCTGCGTTGTAAACTTCTGTGAAGCACTTGGGGGTTGAACGTGCTCATCACACATCTAGATAAGTTCCTTGGGGGGTCTAGTTTCCAAAATGGGGTCACTTGTGGGGTGTTTCTACTGTTTAGGCACATCAGGGGCTCTGCAAAAGCAATGTGACGCCCTCAGACCATTCCATCAAAGTCTGCATTTCAAATGTCACTACTTCCCTTCCAAGCCCTGACGTGTGCCCAAACAGTGGTTTACCCCCACATATGGGGTATCAGCGAACTCACAACAAACTGGGCAACAAATATTGGGGTCCAATTTCTCCAGTTACCCTTGTGAAAATAAAAAACTGCTTGCTAAAACATCTCTTTTGAGGAAAGAAAAATGATTTTTTATTTTCACGGCTCTGCGTTGTAAACTTCTGTGAAGCTCTTGGGGGTTAAACGTGCTCACCACATATCTAGATAAGTTCCTTGGGGGGTCTATTTTCCAAAATGGGGTCACTTGTGGGGGGTTTCTACTATTTAGGCATATCAGGGGCTCTGCAAACGTAACATGATGCCCGCAGACCATTCCATCAAAGTCTGCATTTCAAAACGTCACTACTTCCCTTCCGAGCCCCGGCATGTGCCCAAACAGTGGTTTACCCCCACATATGGGGTATCAGCGTACTCAGGAGAAACTGGACAACAACTTTTGTGGTCAAATTTCCTGTTACTCTTGCAAAAATAAAAAATTCTGGGCTAAAAAAAAATTTTTGAGGAAAGGAAACACATTTATTATTTTCACGGCTCTGCGTTATAAACTTCTGTGAAGCACTTGGGGGTTCAAAGTGCTCACCACACATCTACATAAGTTCCCTTGGGGGTCTAGTTTCCAAAATGGAGTCACTTGTGGGGAGTTCCTTCTGTTTAGGCACATCAGGGGCTCTGCAAACGCAACCTGACGCCCGCAGAGCATTCCATCAAAGTCTGCATTTCAAAACGTCACTACTTCCCTTCCAAACCCCGACGTGTGCCAAAACAGTGGTTTACCACCACATATGGGGTATCAGCGTACTCAGGAGAAACTGGACAACAACTTTTGGGGTCCAATTTCTCCTGTTACCCTTGGGAAAATAAAAAATTGTGGGCTAAAATATCATTTTTGAGAAAAGAAAAATTATTTTTTATTTTCATGGCTCTGCGTTATAAACTTCTGTGAAGCACTTGGGGGTTCAAAGTGCTCACCACACATCTAGATTAGTTCCTTGGGAGGTCTAGTTTCCAAAATGGGGTCACTTGTGTGGGAGCTCCAATGTTTAGGCACACAGGGGCTCTCCAAATGCGACATGGTGTCCGCTAATGATTGGAGCTATTTTTCCATTCAAAAAGCCAAATGGCATGCCTTCCCTTCCGAGCCCTGCGGTGCGCCCAAACAGTGGTTTACCCCCACATATGGGGTATCATCGTACTCAGGACAAACTGGTCAACAACATTTGGGGTCCAATTTCTCCTATTACCCTTGGGAAAATAAAAAATTATGGGCTAAAAATCATTTTTGAGGAAAGAAAAATTATTTTTTATTTTGACGGCTCTGCGTTATAAACTTCTGTGAAGCACCTGGGGGTTATAAGTGCTCACTATACATCTAGATAAGTTCCTTGGGGGGTCTAGTTTCCAAAATGGGGTCACTTGTAGGGGAGCTCCAATGGTTAGGCACACAGGGGCTCTCCAAACGCGACATGGTGTCCGCTAACGATTGGAGCTAATTTTCCATTCAAAAAGTCAAATGGCACGCCTCCCCTTCCGAGCCTTGCCGTGCACCCAAACAGTGGTTTACCCCCACATATGAGGTATCGGCGTACTCAGGAGAAATTGCCCAACAAATTTTAGGATCCATTTTATCCTGTTGCCCATGTGAAAATGAAAAAATTGAGGCTAAAAGATATTTTGTGTGAAAAAAAAGTACTTTCTCATTTTTACGGATCAATTTGTGAAGCACCTGAGAGTTTAAAGTGCTCACTATGCTTCTAGATAAGTTCCTTGGGGGGTCTAGTTTCCAAAATGGGGTCACTTGTGGGGGAGCTCCAATGTTTAGGCACACAGGGGCTCTCCAAACGTGACATGGTGTCTGCCAGCGATGGAGATAATTTTTAATTCAAAAAGTCAAATGGCGCTCCTTCCCTTCCGAGCCTTACCATGTGCCCAAACAGTGGTTTACCCCCACATGTGAGGTATCAGTGTACTCAGGAGAAATTGTCCAACAAATTTTAGGATCCATTTTATCCTGTTGCCCATGTGAAAATGAAAAAACTGAGGCTAAAATAATTTTTTTGTGAAAAAAAAGTACTGTTTCATTTTTACGGATCAATTTGTGAAGCACCTGGGAGTTTAAAGTGCTCACTATGCTTCTAGATAAGTTCCTTGGGGGGTCTAGTTTCCAAAATGGGGTCACTTGTGGGGGAGCTCCAATGTTTAGGCACACAGGGGCTCTCCAAACGCGACATGGTGTCCGCTAAAGATTGGAGCCAATTTTTCATTGAAAAAGTCAAATGGCGCTCCTTTCCTTCCGAGCCCTGCCGTGCGCCCAAACAGTGGTTTACCCCCACATATGAGGTATCAGCGTACTCAGGACAAATTGGACAACAACGTTCGTGGTCCAGTTTCTCCTTTTACCCTTGGGAAAATAAAAAAAAATTCGCTAAAAGATCATTTTTGTGACTAAAAAGTTAAATGTTCATTTTTTACTTCCATGTTGCTTCTGCTGCTGTGAAACACCTGAAGGGTTAATAAACTTCTTGAATGTGGTTTTGAGCACCTTGAGGGGTGCAGTTTTTAGAATGGTGTCACTTTTGGGTATTTTCAGCCATATTGAACCCTCAAACTGACTTCAAATGTGAGGTGGTCTCTGTTGTGAACTCTGTTTTCAGGCTCCCTCTTGTGGTCACAGGTGGTATTGTGTGGCTTTTGTTTTGGGCTCCCCCTGGTGGCTTTGTTTGTTATCATGCCGGTCTGTGGCTGGATCAGCTGCCTCGTTATTCACTTGGGAGTTTCCTATTTAGCTCTGTTTCACTTCCACTTGTTGCCGGCTGTCAATGTATTCAGTGCTATTCTGATTACTCCTGATTATCTTCGGTTTCAGTCTCTTCAGGAGAAGCTAAGTTCTGTTTAATTATTTTTTGCTCATCAGTCTGCAATATGATTTCTGTGTATGATGAGTTTAGTCCAGCTTGCTAATATGTGATTTCTTGCTGCTGGTTAGCTCTGGGGTACAGAGTTGCTTCCCCCGCACCGTTAGTTGGTGCGGGGGCTCGAGCAATCTCTGCATGGATATTTTGAATAGGGTTTTTAATTGACCGCACAGTTCCCTTCCTATTTTCTGCTATCTAGTGTTAGCGGGCCTCATTTGCTAAATCTAATTTCATCTCTGCGTTTGTGCTTTCCCCTTAACTCACCGTTAATATTTGTGGGGGGCTACTCTATATCTTTGGGGTCTTCCACTGAGGCAAGTGAGGACTTTCGTTCCCTCTAGGAAGAGGTGTACTGCCAGAAATTTCGGAAATAGTCGGTGCTTACTCAGTGGAATGAGTGTGCCCTGGCTGCAAATTTCAGAAAAGGTCTTTCTGAGGCCATTAAGAATGTCATGGTGGGGTTCCCTACGCCTGCAGGTCTGAATGAGTCAATGACTCTGGCCATTCAGATTGATCGGCGTTTGCGGGAGCGCAAACCTGCGCACCATTTGGCGGTGTCTTCTGAACAGACACCTGAGTCTATGCAATGTGATAGAATTCTGACCAGAAGTGAACGGCAAAATTATAGACGGCAAAATGGGTTGTGCTTTTACTGTGGTGACTCAGCTCATGTTATCTCAGCATGCTCCAAGCGCAAAAAAAGGTTGATAAATGTGTCACCATTGGTACTTTACAGCCTAAGTTCATTTTGTCTGTTACCCTGATTTGTTCCCTGTCATCTTACCCGGTTATGGCTTTTGTAGATTCAGGTGCTGCCCTGAGTCTGATGGACTTGTCATTTGCCAGGCGCTGTGGTTTTGTTTTGGAGCCTTTAAAATTCCCTATTCCATTAAGGGGAATTGATGCTACACCATTGGCTACGAATAAACCTCAGTACTGGACACAAGTGACCATGTGCATGACTCCTGTTCATCAGGAGGTGATTCGCTTTCTTGTACTGCATAATTTGCATGATGTTGTCGTGTTGGGTCTGCCTTGGTTGCAGACTCATAATCCAGTCCTGGATTGGAAAGCAATGTCTGTGTCAAGTTGGGGTTGTCAGGGAATTCATGGCGACGCTCCTGTGGTGTCAATTGCTTCATCCACTCCTTCTGAAGTCCCTGCGTTTTTGTCAGACTACCATGATGTATTTGATGAGCCTAAACTCAGTTCTCTACCTCCTCATAGGGATTGTGATTGTGCTATAAATTTGATTCCTGGTAGTAAGTTTCCTAAGGGACGACTTTTCAATTTGTCAGTGCCGGAGCATGCTGCCATGCGGAGTTATATAAAGGAGTCTTTGGAGAAAGGACTTATTCGCCCCTCCTCCTCCCCTCTTGGTGCGGGGTTCTTTTTTGTGGCTAAGAAGGATGGTTCTCTGAGACCTTGTATTGATTATCGCCTTCTAAATAAAATCACGGTCAAATTTCAGTATCCTTTGCCATTGTTATCTGATCTGTTTGCTCGCATTAAGGGGTCTAGTTGGTTCACCAAGATAGATCTTTGTGGTGCGTATAACCTTGTGCGTATTAAGCAGGGTGATGAATGGAAAACTGCATTTAATACGCCCGAAGGCCATTTTGAGTACTTGGTGATGCCTTTTGGACTTTCTAACGCTCCTTCTGTCTTTCAGTCCTTTATGCACGACATCTTCCGCGAATATCTGGATAAATTTATGATTGTGTATCTGGATGATATTCTGGTTTTTTCTGATGATTGGGAGTCCCATGTTAAGCAGGTCAGGATGGTGTTTCAGGTCCTGCGTGCCAATGCTTTATTTGTGAAGGGCTCAAAATGTCTTTTTGGAGTCCAGAAGGTTTCCTTTTTGGGTTTCATTTTTTCTCCTTCTACTATTGAGATGGACCCAGTCAAGGTTCAGGCTATTCACGACTGGACGCAGCCTACATCTGTTAAGAGTCTTCAGAAGTTCTTGGGTTTTGCTAATTTTTACCGTCGCTTCATCGCTAATTTTTCTGGTGTTGTTAAGCCTTTGACGGATTTGACCAAGAAAGGTTCTGATGTTACTAACTGGTCTCCTGCGGCTGTGGAGGCCTTTCGGGAGCTGAAGCGCCGGTTTTCTTCGGCTCCGGTCTTATGTCAGCCAGATGTCTCTCTTCCTTTCCAGGTCGAGGTTGATGCTTCCGAGATTGGAGCGGGGGCTGTTTTGTCGCAGAGAAGCTCCGATGGCTCTGTGATGAAGCCATGTGCTTTCTTTTCAAGAAAGTTTTCGCCTGCCGAGCGGAATTATGATGTCGGTAATCGGGAGCTGTTGGCTATGAAGTGGGCATTTGAGGAGTGGCGACATTGGCTCGAGGGAGCTAAGCATCGTGTGGTGGTCTTGACTGATCACAAGAATCTGATTTATCTCGAGTCGGCCAAGCGGCTGAATCCTAGACAGGCTTGTTGGTCGTTGTTTTTCTCTCGTTTTGATTTCGTGGTCTCGTACCTGCCTGGTTCGAAGAATGTAAAGGCTGATGCTCTTTCTAGGAGTTTTGTGCCTGACTCTCCTGGAGATTCAGAGCCGGTCTGGTATTCTCAGAGAAGGGGTGATTTTGTCTGCCATCTCCCCAGATTTGCGACGAGTACTTCAGGAGTTTCAGGCAGAGAGACCTGACCGTTGTCCACCGGAGAGACTGTTTGACCCGGATAGATGGACCAGCAGAGTTATTTCCGAGGTTCATTCTTTAGTGTTGGCGGGCCATCCTGGAATATTTGGTACCAGAGATTTGGTGGCCAGGTCCTTTTGGTGGCCTTCCTTGTCACGGGATGTGCGTTCCTTTGTGCAGTCTTGTGGAATTTGTGCTCGGGCTAAGCCTTGCTGTTCTCGTGCCAGTGGTTTGCTGTTACCTTTGCCTGTCCCGAAGAGGCCTTGGACGCACATTTCCATGGATTTTATTTCGGATCTCCCTGTCTCTCAGAGAATGTCTGTCATCTGGGTGGTGTGTGATCGTTTTTCTAAGATGGTCCATTTGGTGCCCTTGCCTAAGTTGTCTTCCTCCTCCGAATTGGTTCCGCTGTTTTTTCAAAATGTGGTTCGTTTGCACGGGATCCCTGAAAATATTGTTTCCGACAGAGGATCCCAGTTTGTGTCTAGATTTTGGCAGACATTTTGTGCTAAGATGGGCATTGATTTGTCTTTTTCGTCGGCCTTCCATCCTCAGACGAATGGCCAAACCGAGCGAACTAATCAGACCTTGGAAACCTATTTAAGATGTTTTGTTTCTGCTGATCAGGACGACTGGGTGACTTTTTTGCCATTGGCCGAGTTTGCCCTTAATAATCGGGCTAGTTCTGCTACTTTGGTTTCTCCTTTTTTTTGTAATTCGGGGGTTTCATCCTCGTTTTTCCTCGGGTCAGGTGGAGCCTTCTGACTGTCCTGGAGTGGATGTTGTGGTGGATAGGTTGCATCAGATTTGGAATCATGTGGTGGACAATTTGAAGCTGTCACAAGAGAAGGCTCAGCGCTTTGCCAACCGCCGTCGCTGTGTGGGTCCCCGACTTCGCGTTGGGGACTTGGTGTGGTTGTCTTCTCGGTTTGTTCCTATGAAGGTCTCCTCTCCTAAGTTCAAGCCTCGGTTTATCGGTCCTTATAAGATTTTGGAAGTCCTTAACCCTGTGTCATTTCGTTTGGACCTCCCAGCATCTTTTGCTATTCATAATGTGTTCCATCGGTCGTTGTTGCCGAGGTATGTGGTGCCTGTGGGTCCTCCGGTTGAGCCTCCTGCCCCTGTGCTGGTTGAGGGAGAATTGGAATACGTGGTGGAGAAGATCTTGGATTCTTGTATTTCTAGACGGAGGCTTCAGTATTTGGTTAAATGGAAGGGCTATGGTCAGGAGGATAATTCCTGGGTTGTCGCCTCTGATGTTCATGCGGCCGATTTGGTTTGTGCCTTCCATGTGGCTCACCCTGATCGCCCTGGGGGTTTTGATGAGGGTTCGGTGACCCCTCCTCAAGGGGGGGGTACTGTTGTGAACTCTGTTTTAAGGCTCCCTCTTGTGGTCACAGGTGGTATTGTGTGACTTTTGTTTTGGGCTCTCCCTGGTGGCTTTGTTTGTTATCCTGCGGGTCTGTGGCTGGATCAGCTGCCTCGTTATTCACTTGGGAGTTTCCTATTTAGCTCTGTTTCACTTCCACTTGTTGCCGGCTGTCAATGTATTCAGTGCTATTCTGATTACTCCTGATTATCTTCGGTTTCAGTCTCTTCAGGAGAAGCTAAGTTCTGTTTAATTATTTTTTGCTCATCAGTCTACAATATGATTTCTGTGTATGATGAGTTTAGTCCAGCTTGCTAATATGTGATTTCTTGCTGCTGGTTAGCTCTGGGGTACAGAGTTGCTTCCCCCGCACCGTTAGTTGGTGCGGGGGCTCGAGCAATCTCTGCGTGGATATTTTGAATAGGGTTTTTAATTGACCGCACAGTTCCCTTCCTATTTTCTGCTATCTAGTGTTAGCGGGCCTCATTTGCTAAATCTAATTTCATCTCTGCATTTGTGCTTTCCCCTTAACTCACCGTTAATATTTGTGGGGGGCTATTCTATATCTTTGGGGTCATTTCACTGAGGCAAGTGAGGACTTTCGTTCCCTCTAGGAATAGTCAGTTTCTCAGGCCGTGAAGAGACGTCTAGGATTTTCAGGTAACGTTCCACGGCTACCTATAGTTGTGTGCGGATAGGATCAGGTTGCGGTCAATTCAGTTACCACTTCCCCAGAGTTTGTAGTCTGTTTAGTTACTTATCTAGTCCTACTTGCGATCCTTGCCACTAGGATCATAACAGTGGTCCCTAAAAAAAATGGTTTTGTAAATTTTGTTGTAAAAATGAGAAATCACTGGTCAAATTTTAACCCTTATAACTTGCTAGCAATAAAAAAAATTGTTTCCAATATTGTGCTGATGTAAAGTAGACATGTGGGAAATGTTACTTATTAACTATTTTGTGTCACATAACTCTCTGGTTTAACAGAATAAAAATTCAAAATGTGAAAGTTGCGAAATTTTCAAAATTTTTGCCAAATTTCCGCTTTTTTCACAAATAAACTCAGAAATTATCGACCTAAATTTACCACTAACATGAAGCCCAATATGTCACGAAAAAACAATCTCAGAATCGCTAGGATCCGTTGAAGCGTTCCTGAGTTATTACCTCATAAAGGGACACTGGTCAGAATTGCAAAAAACGGCAAGGTCATTAAGGCCAAAATAGGCTGGGTCATGAAGGGGTTAAAAACTAAAATTCCATGCAGAGTTTACAAAAATGATCTCCACACCGACTTACAGTGTGGAGGGCAAATCTGCTTCCAGCTAGCCTGAATATATCATGATGACAAGCTGGACAAAAAGAAACATAACATGGGCTGAGAAATAAAGTCCACCGCAAATGGAAAACAAGAACTAGCAAGAACTTATCTTTTGCTGAAATGGACAGGCCATAGGAGAAATCCAAGGAGAGATCTGAATCCAACCCTGAAACATTGACAGCTGGCATGAACTGAAGACCAGAGCCAGGTTAAATAGCAAAGCCAGGAGAGACGATCAGTGAAAGCAGCTGCTACAGCTAAACTCAAGGAGCAGCAGTTCCACTCGAAACCACCAGAGGGAGCCCAAGGACAGAACTCACAAAAGTACCATTCACAACCACAGGAGGGAGCCCAAGAACGGAATTCACAACACACACCCAAGATACTTGGAGAACACCCGATCATGCTCGTTAAACTCGAGTAATGAGCACACTCACTCATCACTAGTAATATCCTATCCCTGCTTTGTTCTTGAATAAAAAAAATCTTCTCATAAAGGGATGGTCCAAAACTAGTATTGCTTTTCATCTTAAATGTATCTCTATTTCATTAAATAATATTATATTTCTTTAATATGTTTACATTTAATAAACCCTATTCTTCCTTCTCTTATCCCCAGTACATGCTGGAATACTCATCAGGGGGCAGAGGCTGCAGTCACTGCTGTGGCCTCTGTCCCCACCCTGAAATAAAGCATTATCAGTGACATCTGTTTCAACAACTGGGCTTGTTCCTGCTTTATTGAAACTGCATATAATGTCAATTCCAAGGTATTCTCAGTGAACTCCTTTTTTATTGTGCAATATTCTTGTCAGTGCACAGTGACAGTGCACTCCTTCTCCGGCTCTAATTAGAAGTGACAAGCCTGTCAGGATAGCACACCATCAGTGCACATTGCAAGCAGAGAAAGCAGCTAGCAGAGACCAGCTCTGCCCCTGCAAGTGATGTCTTTTTCAGGGGTGAGGCTGACCTCTTTTTGTCACGTTCTCTCCTAATAATGCGCACTGACAGTGCACTCTGTTGCAGTTTTACTGCTTCTAATTAGAGCCAATGAGGAATTGCACTGTCACTATGCACTGAGAAGAATATTGCACAGTTTGAAGGGAGCTTGTACTGAATATATGTTGGAACTGACCAGCAACACATTCACACTAAAGCAGGGATCAGCCAAGCCTCTGAAATGGATGTCACTGATGATGCTTCATTTCAGGGTTGGAACAGATGCTGTGGTAGTGACCATAGCCTTTGCCCCCTGAGGGCACTGAGGGTTCTCAAGTGACGCATCATGAAAATGGAAATTAGTTAATAAATAAAATAAAGCAGATTACAGAGAGACAGGTAGGGGCTTTTTAATTACGGTAAATCATGTTACAAAAACTATTATACTATTAAAACAAATAGAGAGAGATTTAATATAAAAATTAAGATTCGTTTCGAACCACCACTTCAAAGTTCAAAGTCTTGGTGGAGACACAAAAGCCCAAAAATGTAACAGAAGTTAAGCCAAATTGTGTCCTTTCATTCAACTTTACCACATTAGAAGGCCCAAAATAGGTCAGTCATCAAGGACATAATATGTTTATGTATATACTGGTGAATTTTTAATAGTTATCACGTGTAAAAATGCTCACTGTTATTTAGTTATTTACATTGCACTCACTGAAGAGATATCCCTATAGCATGACTTCTCCTCCTCTAAAACACTTTTATATGCCAACTACGAGTGTCTAGATCTCCTCATACCTAAACAGATGGGGCTAAACATACATGTAAACACTTCTGAAGATTCCTCTAATCTGACTGCTAAACATATTTTTGACAGTTTATGGTGCTCATGTACATTATGGAACATCAGGAGACCAAAGGATATATTTTAGTAATCAAAAACAGATCTCAAGGCTTCCTCCTACTCATAGTGTTGGCTCAACACACTTAGAAAAAAAGAGCTGTGACAAGGAGTGCAGAAATACAATATATGGTATGAATGGAGAAGATTTGAGACATTTGATGCTCTATGAAATCATCTATCTGCATAAAACAAGTATTAATGAAATTGCCTAATCACTCTTAAGCCTCATATATATGACTAGATGACGGTCATAGAGATGTACAAACTTGGCAATGGTTTTCTGTGTCCTACTTTTCCCATGTAGATTGGGCTGCCAGATAACACTGGCACATTGTTCTTCGTAGGCCACGTTCACATGTTTAATATTTGGGCAGTATTTTACATTAGCATTTGTAAGCCAAAACCAGGAGTGGAACAATCAGAGGAAAAGTATAATAGAAACACGTGCAGCACTTCTGTATTTTTCTCCCACTCCTGGTTTTGACTTACAAATACTCAATTTCTGGACTGCATCAGATTTGGTGGATCACAGCGGACCTGCATGGGATTTTTTTTAATTTTTTTTCCAAAAATTGGTGATAGTGTGGGGGAATCTTTTTTTCAAATAAAGCATTTTTTTCTGAGTGTTTTTTAATTTTTTATTACTAGGTTATTAATGTTGGTGTCTGATAGACACCTCTCCATCACTAACGCCACAGCTGCCATCAAACCTGATTTCAACAGCACCAGGGCAATCGGGAAGAGCCAGTAAAAGCACCAGAATTGGCGCATCTAATGTGCAGGCTTGTATTTTTAAGCTGGGAAGGGCCCTATATCCAGGGACATTCCCAGCCTGATAACATAAAGCTGCAGCTGTCTGCTTTACCTCAGCTGGTTATTAAAACTAGGGGGACCCCTGGGCTAGTCCCTGATCACAGCGTTGTCTCCTTATAATTTCGACTGACAGTGCACTCTCTTTCTAGCTTGTCACTTCTCTTTAGAGTCGGCAACGGAGTGCACTGTCACTGCACAGTCAAAAAAATATAGCACAGGTAGCTCATACTGAGCATGCATCAGAATTAACAATCGATTCATTATAAAATATCAGTAGAGCAGAGACTAGCCCAGCCCTGAAACAGACATCATCACTGATGCCTCTTCATTTCAGGGAGGGAGCAGAGGCTGCAACAGTGACTGCAGACTTTGCAACCCGATGATGGCTCATTTGAGAATCCCAGCATGCACAGGGGATTCTCAAACAAAATGGATTGGTTGTTAAAAAAACAGGAAGTGAGACAGGAGAGGTTAGGGAGTTTTTAATTGAAGTATATCAGAAAAAAACATTGGATAATTACATTAAATAGATAGATATTTAGCATAAAATTCACCTTTGGTTTCAGACCACCCCATTAGTTCAGCTGATTTGTTTGATCCTCCTCATCAGTGCTAGTTTCTCATGTCTTTGTCCTTGTGAAAATTAATTACCCACCTCTGCTCCATACTATATATACGCAGCCAGCTGCCTGCATCCTCTGTATTATATATATGATGCTAGCAACCTGTATCCTTTATATTATACAGTATGTCCTAATTCCTTATCCTTTCCCTATGTTTAATAGAATAACACATTACACTTTATCAAAGCACATTTTGAGTCATCCTCAAATGTAATAATAACATTATATGGTTTAATTAATGCTACAACATTCACATTAGTGCTCATGATGTTCTATGCACTTGAAATACATTTTTAATACAGAAACGTGCACCCGATTTAGTAGTGAGGAAAGAACAGCATGTCAGTCCAGGACACACTTTTACATACCCCTCCGTCACATACAATATTCGGACTAACGAGTTCACATACAATGTGCCTGTCAGGCGCCTGCTGGAAAAATACCTATAATATCTAATGTTTGCAATTTCAGTGCTCTAAAAGTGATCAGTGACCTTCATAGGGATGTAATAAAAGAGACTACACATAATCAGTTGCAAAAAAAAACATTTACTTAACATAAAACTAATGACTATGAAATACAAACTTTTCAAAACTCCCGCCAAATAGTCCCCAGTTCGACTCTCTCAAAAAAATGTACAAAGAAAATTTTTTAACACAAACTTAATTTTAAGGTACCTTAAGTACTATTAAAAACATATTCAATCAGAAGTAGATGCTGAGGTTTCCCCAGAAAAGTCACACTTGCAGAGCAAATAGCAAGAATTACACACCATTTTTGCATGTGTCAGGCAAATTGCTTTATGACATTTGAGACATTCATAATTTGAAAGCCTTCTGGTTCCGCTTTCCGTTTGGCAGATGGTGCATCTCCTTCTTTTGTGAGGTGGTGCAGATGGTGACTTTTCACCATCATCTTCTGGGCGGAACCTTTTGAGCTGAACTTGAAGGCGAGAGGGGATACCGATTGTTTTCACGCTTCTCCTGCGTAGCTCTCCAAGTACTAGTTCATGGGCCAATTTTTTCAGATACAATCGTCTACGGAGTGGTTCAAGCTTGTTTTCAAGATAAATCACTTGTGAATTTATACCACCCAAATTCAACATAGCAAAAAATATGACCATTGGCCAGCGTTTGATGTTTCTGCTGACGTTGAAAGTGGAGCACATCTGATCTGCTGTATCCACACCCCCTTTGGTGGCATTGTAAAATGTAATTATCTCCGGGTTTTTTTCTGCCTCAGTCCCAGGATCGATGGCAGCATCATCATGAAGTGTTGATAGAAGAAGTACGATTTTTTTGGCATGTGGTACATAGGAAACTAAAGCCTTTCCATTATGGAATGCAAACATACTGCTGTACTGTTGTCTCTCTTTCACACTTACAAACTGTGGCGGCAATTCCCTTTTGTTTTTTCTTACAGTTCCCACATATGACAGCTTCTGAATTTTCAGATAATCAATCAGATCACAACTTGTAAACCAATTGTCAGCTGTAATATTGCGACCCGATCCAAATAAGGGTTCAGCCAGTCTTTTTACAACATCAATGGGTTTGTTGCTCACACAGTAAGGACCTTCTGGTTGTTTTCCTGCATAAACTTCCAGGTTGTAAGTGTAGGTCTTACTGGCATCAACAAGGGCATACATTTTTATTCCATATTTGTTTGGCTTTGATGGAATATATTGACGAAAGGCACATCTACCACGAAAACCAGGGAGCATTTCGTCAATAGTGAGATTCTCTCCAGGGTAATAACTTTGTTTACAGTTTACAACAAATCTTTGAAATATATCACGAATTGGAGCAAGTCGGTCATGTGTTTTGCGTTCGGTTCAGGTAGTTCTGTCGTCAAACCGAAGGCAACGAATTAGAATCTTGAATCTGTATATGGACATAACAAGGCTAAATTTTTCAACTCCATCCCCATCTTTACCCCAAAGTTCCTCTAAACTTTGTCTATTTTCCCTATAAGCTCCTGCAAGGTACAGTAATCCAAAAAAAGCACGCAGTTCTATTTCATCTGTGGGCTTGATGGTTCTGTTGCAGATGTACTTGTCCTTTATAATGTCTATATATTGGTTGGTATATGTGACAATAGAGTCCAGAATGTCATCTGTAAATATACTGTTCCAGCATTCAACTGCAGTTTTTGCATTACGTGCAGTTCCTATTACTGCAGGAAGGTCAGTAATAATGTTTAAAGGTTCCCTACGTTTTTTCTGGAATGGCTTCTTGTTCCATTTAGAATTTTTATATTTTCCAATATAATATGATCCAACTTCTTCATCCTCACCACTGTCACCATCTTGCTCTGTTTCAGAATCCAGGACACATTCTTCCACCTCATCATGAGAATCAATCTCACTTTCCTCTCCTAAATCCTCATTCAGTGTGAGGTCTCTATCATCTAACAGCATGTTTGTTACTTCCTCAACATCAAGTTGTTTGGATAAATTGTACATTTTCCTCTCCATTTCAGCAGATAATCTGAAGCAAGAGAAGGAATATGTTAGGGAACTACTGTATATGCCTGAGCAGCACACTTTCTTTTATAAAATCTCCCTTATTTCTATGAAATATCCTCACATTTTGTGCTATACATTCATAAAACAAGCTAAATAAACTATTGTGATGAATAAAAACATAAAATACCAACCTTACTGAATGTGACGTATTCACATACAATGAGCCTGAGAGATCTGTGCAGCTATATCCTCTCCCCTGAAGCTCTGAAATCCAACTGTGATATCAGGTTTCACAGACCTTCAAGAGACAGGAGACTACCTGGAGGGAGGGGCTTTCCTCACAATCTGGTGAGGAAGGAGAAATGAAAGTAAAAGAGAAGCGCCTGTCAGATCAGTTGTATGTGACGGAGTGATGTTCTATGCACTTGAAATACATTTTTAATACAGAAACGTGCACCCGATTTAGTAGTGAGGAAAGAACAGCATGTCAGTCCAGGACACACTTTTACATACAGTATATATGAAGCCAGGAGCCTGTATCCTCTGTATTACATAAAAACACAGCTCAGGCTACGTTCACATGTGCGGTCAGCGCCGCAGCGTCGGGCGCCGCAGCGGCGCCGCATGCGTCATGCACCCCTATATTTAACATGGGGGCGCATGGACATGCGTTGTGCTGCGTTTTGCGCCGCATGGCCGCAAGCGTTGGACGCAAGAAACGCTTCAAGTTGCATTTTTTTTGCGTCCAACTTTCGGCCAAAAAGGACGCATGCGGCGCAAAACGCAGCGTTTTAGCGTGCGTTTTGCCGCGTTTTTGTTTGCGTTGTGCGCTGCGGTGCCGACGCTGCGGCGCACAACGCAAATGTGAACGTAGCCTTATATGTGGAGCTTTTATCCCCATTAGACTAGAGTGGTATTTGCAACTGATCAATTCATTCCCTCAGTGGCTGCGAGCACTGAGCTTGTTTTTTTCAGGAAGCTCCAATGAGAATGCATGGAGATAAATTGTTCTGTCTTTAGGGATAAAACTTCCCCAATCTTCCGATAGGTGCAGTTTCCAATGGTCGGTCTCAAACAATCAATAAGTTATCATTAGTGATGAGCGAGTATACTCGTTACTCGGTTTTTCCCAAGTACGCTCGGGTGGTCTCCGAGTATTTGTGACTGCTCGGAGATTTTGTTTTCCTTGCCGCAGTTGCATAATTTGCGGCTACTAGGCAGCTTGATTACATGTGGGGATTCCCTAGCAACCAGTCAACCCCCACATGTACCCAGGCTGGCTAGCAGCTGTAAATCATGCAGCTGTGTCAACAAAAACTAAATCTCCGAGCACTTACAAATACTCGGAGATCACGCGAGCGTGCTCGGGAAAACCTGAGCAACGAGTACACTCGCTCATCACTAGTTATGATCTATCCTGTGAAGCTCATGGATCGGTGTGTTATAACCAAAGAACCCTTTAATGCAAACTACTGTAATTGTACATCCCAGTTGTGGTGATGCACAGTAGATGTGCAGCAGCCTCCTGTGTTTCACAGTCAATGATCCACTATAACGGGGATAACGGCTAGGAATTTGCATATTGCTGTAGAGCTGGCCCCTCGGGTCAATTCCTCCTGTGGGCACCAGACACCCCAGTTCAACATTGGCTGCAGGTAGCCTCCTGGTACCACTCCTAGGCAGTCCCCGGTACTGTAGCCCTAAAGATCTGCTAGCCCTAAAGGTCCATTCGGACTACTCCTCGAACAGGATGATTACTGACATGAAGTTACAGACAGGACTGGATTTAGAGATTGGATTTAGCAGTCCTAATACACAGACCAGGGGAGCAGGTACAAGCAGTGGCCATACATGGAACAAGGGATGAGATTAAGGAATCATCTGCACAAGGCCCGGGGGAGCAGGTTCAGGCACAAGGATCAGGGGAGCACGTTCAGGATCTGGCAACACAAGGTCGAGTGTAGCAGGATCAGACACCAACTGCAGAAGGACCGTTGTGAGCACATTCAGCACATTCACACACAAGAATCAGGTGATTGGGTCCAGGACCTAGCCCCAGAAGGACCAGGGGGTCTGGTTCACGATCTAACCACAAAAGGACCAGGTGTTAGGTGTAGAGTTCTCACCACTGCACAGGAGGAATCTCAAACCGTCTCCACTGCGGTCTCCCATTCTCCTCAAGCCGCAGTGGAGCCTGCTTAGTGGAGACGTCGGTCCTAGCGCCTGGCTCGGACAGATGCTGTGCGTTTGGTTACTGCTGTCCTTCCAGGTTCAGCCATTATAGCCAATACTGTCCAGCGGCGAGCAGGCGTCCCTGGGACTAAGTCCTGCTCTTCTCCTTCTGAGCATGCCCAAGGGAAGATCTCTCATTGGAGGTCGGGGGGCACATGCTCAGGTCTTGTAGCAGCTCCTATTGGTCCACCAGAATGGTCCTGAAGAGCTGCAGCTATAAAAGGTTTGCATGGCCGCTCGGCCATGTGCTAGTATAATTCAGTATTTGTGTATGTGTGGATGTATGCCAGTGCAGCGCCCCAGAGTCTGGTCGTTGCAGTGGCGTTGCTCTTCCACCAGGGGGAGTGATGGTACATCTGATTGCACTAAGAGTTCACCTGACCAGGTATCACAGTCACACATTACACTTCACACTCCGGCCGCCAGGGGGAGCAAAAGGTCCTATTTACTAGGCCACTCCTCACACATCGGTAAAACTGGGAGTTGGATAGGAATTTAGGGAGAAAGAAGCCCGGGAGAGTTCGGGAGAGGACCTGTCAGGGGTGGGATCCTGACAGCGGCCTAGCACAGACAGATCGTCACGAAGCCGTGCCTGTACCTTATAGCGGCAGTCTCCTAAGAAAGGACACGAAGCGAAGTATATTGTGGAGAAGTGAGAAACGAGATCACAGCACAAAGGCGATAGAACCAGAAGGAGTCATGCCCCAAGATCAGCAACATCCTTCTGAGGCACGTAGCCGGTGGCCGGAGCACCGAAGAAGTAATAGGCTCTACGCATTACTTTGAACTACGGCAGGGCAGTTATCTTTAGGTTGGCTGTCTCACCTTTTACACCTAATGAAGACAACGGAAGCAATTGTGGGAGAGGGGCGTCTCTAGGGTCCCTATAAAATAACTCCAGGCCTACCCCGTCATACGGGTGCGTCCTATCCATATCATCTGGGGGACGGAGAGAAAGAACAGAAACAAACACGACAGTTGTGAGGACTATCCCGTGGTGCTCAGCAGGGAGGTACTACAACACACAGGCGCTGGTAGGAAGGCTACTGATTTCCACCTGCAAAGGGAACTCTGGATGTGCCTTCGGACCGGCCGGTCTCAGCCAGCCCTGTTAGCAGTGCTCTGGATTGCAGATGCCGAAGCCTTCAGTAAAAAGGTAAAGAGACTGCAACCCTGTGTCCTCGTTATTTACTGTGACCTACACCATCACAAACACCCTTTTATTGGGCGCCCCTTAGCAGGGCCACGGACCGGGTCAGGCCACCGTGACATCCCCAGGACTGAGAGACCCGGTAACGAGTACCCAGCTGCCCTGCGTTTGGGGGCCGCTCCAACTGTTCTGGTGAAAGCTCCGAATCATTCCCATCCTTAGAGTTGTTGAATGCTCGCGAGTGTTGTAGCTGTCTAGCGCCAGATAGTGTCATCCAGCACCAGGCACAAAATATACTGCGTCAATCCTGCAGTGACCACCGCTGCGGAGTACTGTACGCACTCTGTTTGGCTTTCTTTAACGTCTCCTGACAATCCGTCAGTGTAGGGTGGGAATTCCCATTTGATCTCAGCATCTGACTCGGGGTGTCCTCAGGCGCGGGCTCAAAAGCCACCGAGGGTCAGAGTGGGATCAACCAACAGCATAGTGGGGGTGAGTGCATAGTCCCATTAGTATCCATTTGCTGCGCCCTGTGGAGGCTAACAGGGCACTGCGTTATCTTTAATCCCGGAGACTCTGTGAAGCAACAGAGATCGCTCCTATAACGACCGGGTGACAGTACCCGTTTTATTCAGGCATAGTACCACCATATAGTGCCACCATTTACTAGCAGCAGGATCCACTCCTGCACGGTGGACCCCGGGCTGCAAACGCACCTATACTTTCACTAAATATTTACTCGGTGCGTTCTGCCAGCCCTAACACCAGGAGACCTAACAACTCACTAGTAGCACACGCAAATTTACTATTGAATCTACATTGTTTTGGCGACTTCCTATTTGGTAGAGTGCCTTTTATGCAGGATGCCTCACAGCTGTTAGCAGGTGCACACTCTCCCTTTAAGAACAAGGGAGAGCACATGCGCAAACTAGGCGCACTGCCAGGAAGTACGGCGTGCACTGAAAACAGGAAGCAGAAGACGCCGGGGAACACTCAGTGCCGCCGTGCCGGTGAGTATGTCAATGTCCTTGCATGAAGGCGGAAGGCGAACAATGCAGGGGCACCGACATTAACTTTACACCCTCTAAATACAGTATAAGCACCCACATAGCCCCTCTGTATACAGGGTGAGCCCCCACATAGCCTCTCTATTTACAGAATGAGCCCCCACAAAGCCCACTGTATCCAATGTCAAAACCCACATAGCCTCCTTAAATACATTATGAGATCTTCACATAACCCGCTATGCACAGTATGAGCCCCAAATAGTCTCTCTATGCACAATATGAGCCCTTATATAGCCCCCTGTATACAGTATCAGTCTCAAAAAGCCTTCTGTATACAGTATTGCCCCACTTATTCTCCTACATACAGCAAGAACACCCACATAGCATCCTATTTACAGTATGTGCCCCCAAATAGCCTCTGATATACATTATGAGCCTTCACATAGCCTCCTATATACAGTAGGAGCCCCCACATAGCCTCCTATATAAAATATGAGCTCCAACAAAACATCCTATATATAGTATGAGCTCCCCACAACTGCAGTTGCTGAGCACAAGGTCCAGCTTCATTGACACGGACACGGGCTCCATTCCGACTACTCCTTGGACATGATGGATACTGACATGGAGTCACAGACAGGACTGCCCTTATATACCTAGTACATGGTCAGTCATTGACCACACACGGACCAGGGAAATAGATTAAGGCACTGGCCAGACAAGGACCTGGGGGGAAGGTTTAAGCACAAGGATTGGGGGAACACGTTCAGGAACTGGTCACACAAAGTCCAGGGGAGTAGGTTCAGACACCGGCTGGACAAGGACTGTTGTGAACTTATTGAAGCACTGAACACACAAGGACGAGGGGACAAGGTCCAGGAGAGCAGGTACAGATATTGGCTGCACAAGGACTGTTGTGAGCTAATTGAGGCACTGGAAACACAAGGACCAGGGATTTAGGTTCAGGACCTAGCCACACAAGGATGAGGGGTTTGGTTTCAAGACTTAGCCACGCAAGGACCAGGGGAGTTAACAACTCACTAGTAGCACAGTAAAACTTAATGAATCCTCTTTGCTTAGGCCCCTCCTTATTGGAACCAGGAGACGCCCAGGAATGCGCTTCATTGCCATGCCGATGGGTTTGTTAATGTCCTTGTATAAAGGGGGAAGGAGAACCATGCAGAGACATCAGGATTAACATGACACCATCTATATACACTATTAGCTCCTACATAGCCCCTCTGGATACAGGGTGAGCCCACACATACAGTATGAGCCCCCACATAGACAAAGATAACACAAGTAAACATAAAATGCAGTTTTTAAATGAAGGTCTTTATTATTAAGGGAAAGAGGATTCCAAACCTACAGGGCCTCTGTGAACCTCTTTAAACCAAAAATTTACTGTGTTATATCACATCTTTGGGAAGGTGAGTTCAAATTCTCTAGCAACACGCAGGCCTGATTACTGCCAAACATGTTATCAATCAAGAAACCACTTAAATAGGACCTGCCTGACAAAGTGAAGTTGACCAAAGGATCTTCAAAAGCTAGACATCATGCTGCAATCCAAAGAAATTTCTGGGGAAACAAAGTAATTGAGATCTATCAGTCTGGAAAAGGTTATACAGTAATTTCTCAAGCTTTGGGACTCCGCTGAACCACAGTAAGAGACATTATCCACAAATAGCAAAAACATGGAACAATGGTGAACTTCCTAGGAGTGGAAGGCCGATGAATATTCTTCCAGAGTGTTGTAAAAGACTCATTGCCAATTATTGCAAATGCTTAATTGCAGTTGTTGTTGCTAAGGGTGGCCCAACCAGTTATTAAGTTTAGGGGGCAATCAATTTTTCACACAGGGCCCTGTAGGTTTGGATTTCTTTTTCCCTTAATAATGAAAACCTTCATTTAAAAATTGCATTTTGTGTTTACTTGTATTATCTTTGTCTAGTATTTAAATTTGTTTGGTGATCTGAAACACTAAAGTGTGACAAACATGCAAAAGAATCGGAAATAAGGAAGGGGCAAACACTTTTTCACACAACTGTCTGTGAAAATATATATTACAAAAAAATGGTCTCCTTTATCCCATATTGAGACTTATGGCATCCGGGAGTGATGAGGGGCTGCCTGCTGGCTATATTACGCTGTATCTCTGATATAACGAATGAGAGCGTTGAGTAACAAGTAAGGAAGGCTGTGAAAGTGATGACTAGTCTTCTTACAATTTCACTTGATAAATGATCATCTGAATTCGGTGTTAGATAAACATATGTGTTAAAAAAAAACAGCATTAGCGTTATTTCCACCTGAAGGCAGCTGTAGATCAGCAGCACTGGTTTGTAAATCATTCTGATTTCAGTTAAAGGTATAGGCTATCAATCAAAAGCTGAAGGATATACTGTAATACAAACTTTTGAAAGTTTATCAAGTTATACATTTAAAATGATCCAATTACACATTACATCATATTTCCAAAAACCTTTCGAGTAAAGAAAAACAATGTTGAAACATTGCCCATCAGAAGGGCTTCCAGGGTTACTATCCAGATGTCTCTTTCCCTTTTGTGGGGCAAAAAAATTAAATTATTTTACCTCGGTGTACAGGGTTGGACTGGCCCACCGGGACACCGGAGAATTCTCATGTGGGCCTGGGTCGTCGGCGGGCCCCTAGCAGGATGTAGAAGGGGCCTGCTGATTTCAACTGTATATGCGTCTGAGAAAGCAGATGCAATTGAAATGTATTGCGGTGCAGAAAGTCTGCACCTCAATAGTTAACATGGCCGCCGGCCGCAGAGGTCAGTGCAACCATTGCAAGCAGAGCATGACAGTGACATCACCGGCGTATGACATCACTGTCATGCGTCGCCTGCAACACGGTGCACTGAAGTCAGCTGCTGGCCTGTCATAGGTCGGTGGCCATTTCAACATGACTCCCTTGGACCTGAAGCAAGAGAGCGCCGGGAGCAACAGCAGGTAAGCAAAATCTTTTCTTTGTTTTTTCTTCCTTTTTTCTGTGGATGCGGCGTGATTGGGACCCAGGACAAGGAGAATTTGCATACGGGGCCTAGGACAAGGGAAGTGCATTTGAGGTCCAGGAAAAGGGGAGTATATATGGGGCCTGGGACAAGGGGAGTGCATATGGGGCCCAGGACAAGGGGAATGCATATGGGGCCCAGGTCAAGGAGAGTGCATATGGGACCCAGGACAATGGGAGTGTATATGGGACCCAGGACAAGAGGAGTATATATGCGTCCCAGGTCAACGGGAGTGCATATGGGGCCCAGAACAAGACAAGTATATGTGGGGCCCAGGACTAATGGAGTATATATGGGACCCAGGACAAGGGGAGTGTACATGGGGCATAGAACAAGAGGAGTATATATGGGGCGCAGGACAAGGGGAGTCCATATGGGGCCCAGGACTAGGGGAGTATATATGGGCCCAGATACGGGGAATATATATAAGGCCAAGGACAAGAGAAGTATATTTGGGGCCCAGGACAAGAGGAATATGTAAGGGGCCCAAGACAAGGGGAATATATATGGGGCCCAGAATAAGGGGCATAGGGGTTCCAGGACATGGGGTGCCTGGATGTTGAACATGGGAGCTCAAGATGGAGCAACATAGGCTCCCAGGATGGGGGACACTTAATTAAAGGTTTCAGATTGAGGGAATTTATTACTGTATGGAAGCCAAAATGAGGAACATACATCAGTTTATGGTGGCAAATGGGGACATAATTACTGTAGGGGCCAAATAGGGGACATTATTACTGCCTTAATGTAATTTACTTTAGAGAATGCTGGTTTCCATGGGGGGAATAAAAGAGAAGTCCTGTTGCTGTGCAGGGTGGCACTTTGTCACTTCTTCACTTGGTATAGTGTATAAGTCGGGGAATGTGCTCTAGAAGCGATCAGCTATTGATAACTGTTATTTTTTTGCAGAGATGAGTCCTGGCTTGAAAAAGTGATGGCGTCTGTGCCAGATAATGCTGAAAAGTGCAGATTAAGGATTTCACCTAGAGATGTCACTGGTGAGTCAGTGTGTTAATATGGTAACTGTTCACTTACACTATACACTGTATACAGAGATCCTGTGTATAATGTCACTGGGGATCACTTCATTACCTATACACTCACACTACATAAAGAGCTCATGTATATAATGTAAACGGTTGTAATAACAGTGTTGTTCATATTGTGTTTTTTATTAATGATAAGTATTGTAATATTTAGTCACTCTATCATAATATATGGTCCTTTCATGTCGTGGCAGTATTTATCTCTGTCTGTGGTATTATTTGGTCCCTATGTGGTCTGGTCAGTATTTTTTCTTGTATGTGGTATTATTCTGTCACTAAGTGGTGGTAATATGTCGTCTGGACATGGTGTGATAGCATTTATCCCTTGTATGTGGCATTATTCATTCACTATGTGGTGGCAATATGTAGTCCAGTAACGATCTGGCGCCATTTTCCCCTTGTAAGTTGAATTATTTAGTCACTATATGCTGGTAATATGTGGTCTGGCTGTGGTGTGGTATTATTTCTGTCTTGTACAGTATGTGGTATTATTCAGTCATTATGTGGTGGTAATTTCTAGTCTGGTCATGGTTTGGTGGTATTTCTCTCCTGTATGTGGTATTATTCAGTCACAATGTGGTTGTAATATGTTGTCTGGTCATGGTGTGGCAGTGTTTCTCCCTTGTACAATATGTGGTTTTATTCAGTCACTATGTGGTAGTTTAATGTTGTGGTATTTCTCCCTTGTATGTGGTATTATTGGTCTTGCTATAGAGGATTGTGTGGTGTTGGCGATCATTTGATCTCTCTGACATTAGTTAGGAGAAAATTATTTATTTCCATTAGTGATTAAATACTTGGAAAAAGATGCACTTACAGGGGTTATCCTGTGAAAACAAGTAATCACCTCTCCAAAGGATAAGTGATAACTTGTTGATTGGAGGGGGTTCAACTGCTGGGATCAACAGAACGTGAAGCTTTTATCCGCATTAGATTGGAGAAGTGTGTGAGACTCGACAACTGATCAAGTCATTACCTCAGTGGCTGCGAGTGCTGCACTTGTTTTTTCAGGAAGCCCCACAGAGAATGATTGTAGCTTCCCACCTGCTGTTCCATTTTAAAATGGGGATAAAAGTGTCCAGTCAGAGATAAAAGTTCTTCCTTCTTCCGATCTGTGAGGTTTCCAATAGACAGACTAAAATGATCAATAAGTTATCAATTATCCTCTGGAGCCCATGGATCGGTGTGTTTGAACCAAATAACCATTAGGCTATGTGCACACGTTCAGGATTTTTCACGTTTTTTGTGGGTTTTTAAGCCGTTTTCCGTTAAACCTGTGTGTAAAACCTGTGTGTGTACTTGGTGACACTTGTGTATGGAGAGATTCATCTATTTATTTATTTTTTTGTTAAGGGATTCCTATAATATAGTTAGGAAAATCTAATACAATAAGTGACAAAAAGACACTGCTCGGTGTTTTCTCTTCTCTTAAATAGAGAGGGTTGTATTCATATTGACCCCAAAAGAGAGCAGCTCAAAATAAATTATTGTTAGGCAAAACCGTCACTGTGACTGACGACCTAAGATGTGACCTTTCTCTGTACATGTGACGTCCTAAGATGTGGCGAAAGCCTATTGTAGATGGATGTACTTCATCAACACAAAAGAAAAGGCACAGTCATGGAAAATGTACTGACTCTGGGATCTATGCTGTGAATGGTATTGTAAAAAAGCATAAAGAAGTGGATCATCTGTACTGAATAACATGTCACTAAGATATGTCAAAAAATAACATAATACAAAGTATATGAACTGAATGTCTTAAATACCCAGAACTAAAAATATAAAGTAACTCCAGGAGTGTTCGATAACTCAATATTAAAGATACTTGTCTTTCATTTCAAATGCATCTTATTCTTTATTCTTATTTTGACACTTGTCAAGCGGTCATATTTTGGCTTGGACTGTTCAGCATATAATCATTGAATACAAGACATGTAACAAATTGGCATAAGCACAAAAATTTACAGTCAGTCAATTTCATAAAGATAAACTTTTGCAGTGACTATAAAATATCAGCTTAAATTAAATTTTAAGTACATAGACAACTTTGTTCATGTATAGAATGTAGCCTAAATTACCATATACAGTCCTGTCAACATTAGGGGTAATCGAAATTTCTATGGGCACTCATAAGATGAGTTATATATCAACATGGAGTTAATTTGACAGAACCAAGTGGATTCTATCTGGGACTTATTAAAGAGGTGTACTCATGTTCTAAAATTGCTTTAATTTGTTAAACATGAAAATAAGCAAGTTTACAATTGGCTTGCTTGTTCTATCTAGAGTGCAACTAATTTCCATGGAACCCGGGCCTCTAGTGCATGGTCGAGAGTATGGAGTAGTTATATTTCAGGAGAGGGGTTAAAGGGAACCTGTCACCCCCAAAATCGAAGGTGAGCTAAGCCCACCAGCATCAGGTGCTTATCTACAGCATTCTGTAATGCTGTAGATAAGCCCCGCGGTGTATCCTGAAAGATGAGAAAAAGAGGTTAGATTATACTCACCCAGGGACGGTCCGGTTCTGGTCTGATGGGCTTCGCGGTCCGGTCCGGGGCCTCACATCTTCTTACGATGACGTCCTCTTCTTGTATTCACGCTGCGGCTCCGGCGCAGGCGTACTTTGTCAGCCCTGTTGAGAGCAGAGCAAGGTACTGTGGTGTGCTGGCGCCGGGCCTCTCTGACCTTTCTGACCCCAAGTGTCGGGGGCCTGAGCGACGAGAGGTGAGTATGTAATTTTTAAATTATTTTTATCGCAGCAACAGCATATGGGACAAATATCTCTATGGAGCATCTTATGGGGCCATAATCACCATTTGTGCAGCATTATATGGGGCAGATATCTCTATGGAGCATCTTATGGGGCCATAATCAACATTTGTGCAGCATTATATGGGGAAAATATCACTATTGAACATCTTACGGGGCCATAATGAACATTTATGCAGCATTATATGGGGCAAATGTCTCTATGGAGCATTTAATGGGGCCCTTATTAACCTTTATGCAGCACTGTATGGGGCAAATGTGTCTGGAGCATCTTATGGGGCCCATCATGAACTGTATGGAGCATTATATGGGGCTCCTGATTCAATATGGATATTCAAAAACACTTAACCTACTGATGTCTCAATTAATCTTACTTTTATTGGTACCTATTTTTATTTTTTAAATTTACCGGTAGCTGCTGCATTTCCCACCCTAGACTTATACTCGAGTCATTAACTTTTCCAGTTTCTTGGGGCAAAGTTAGGGGTCTCAGCTTATACTCGGGTCAGCTTATACTCGAGTATATACGGTAAGTTCATTATATTCTAACATTAAACATAATTTGGGCATAACAGCCATTAAACATTTTTTAGATCAGGATCAACCTCTACCTGAGGAGCAGGACATCTTTTTACTCAATAGCATATGATTTGTATTGGAACACAATATTTTTTCTTTTTAGGGTGTGACCTACTGGCAGCTGAGAGGCTGTGCGATGGGTTCTCAATTTGCGCCCAGCTATGCAAACCGTTTCATAAGGCTTTCGAGTCCCACCACATCGTTGGGCTTCCCTGTTATGACCCCAATGGCGAGGGTCTCAGAGAAACAAGTAAGTCTGCGACGTACAAAAATCCAGCTCATAGGGCAATGGTAACTGGGTTGACCATATATCTACTCCTAACGCCAACACTAGCAGTAGCCGGGGAACATGCCTACGTTGGTCGCTAGATGTCTCGCGCCAGCCGGAGGACTAACTACCCCTAGAAGAGGAAAACAAAGACCTCTCTTGCCTCCAGAGAATAGACCCCAAAAGTAGAATAGTAGCCCCCCACAAATAATAACGGTGAGGTAAGAGGAAATGACAAACACAGAGATGAACTAGATTTTAGCAAAGAGAGGCCCACTTACTAATAGCAGAATGTAGTAAGATAACTTATATGGTCAACAAAAACCCTATCAAAATCCACGCTGGAGATTCAAGAACCCCCGAACCGTCTAACGGCCCGGGGGGAGAACACCAGCCACCCTAGAGCTTCCAGCAAGGTCAGGAAACAGATTATATACAAGCTGGACAAAAATGCAAACAAAAACAAATAGCAAAAAGCAAGAAAGCAGACTTAGCTTAATCAAGCAGGAACCAGGATCAGTAGACAAGAGCACTACAGATTAGCTCTGATATCAACGTTGCCAGGCATTGAACTGAAGGTCCAGGGAGCTTATATAGCAACACCCCTGACCTAACGACCCAGGTGAGCATACAAGGGATGAATGACATACCCAGAGTCAAATCACTAGTAGCCACTAGAGGGAGCCAAAAGGTAAATTCACAACAGTACCCCCCCCTTAGTGAGGGGTCACCGAACCCTCACCAAGACCACCAGGGCGATCAGGATGAGCGGCGTGAAAGGCACGAACTAAATCGGCCGCATGCACATCATAGGCGACCACCCAGGAATTATCCTCCTGACCATAGCGCTTCCACTTGACCAGGTACTGAAGCCTCCGCCTGGAGAGACGAGAATCTAAGATCTTCTCCACCACGTACTCCAACTCGCCCTCAACCAACACCGGAGCAGGAGGCTCAGCAGAAGGAACCACAGGCACAACGTACCGCCGTAACAAGGACCTATGAAATACGTTGTGGATGGCAAACGACACCGGAAGATCCAGGCGAAAGGATACAGGATTAATGATTTCCAATATCTTGTAAGGACCAATGAAGCGAGGCTTAAATTTGGGAGAGGAGACCTTCATAGGAACAAATCGAGAAGACAGCCATACCAAATCCCCAACGCGAAGTCGGGGACCCACACCGCGGCGGCGGTTGGCAAAACGCTGAGCCTTCTCCTGTGACAACTTCAAGTTGTCCACCACATGCCCCCAGATCCGCTGCAACCTATCCACCACGGAATCCACCCCAGGACAGTCAGAAGGCTCCACATGTCCTGAGGAAAAACGAGGATGGAAACCAGAGTTGCAGAAAAATGGCGAAACCAAGGTGGCGGAACTAGCCCGATTATTAAGGGCAAATTCAGCCAACGGCAAGAAGGTCACCCAATCATCCTGATCAGAAGAGACAAAACACCTCAAATAAGCCTCCAGAGTCTGATTAGTTCGCTCCGTTTGTCCGTTAGTCTGGGGATGGAAAGCGGATGAAAACGACAACTCAATGCCCATCCTACCACAAAAGGATCGCCAGAACCTGGAAACAAACTGGGATCCTCTGTCCGACACAATATTCTCAGGAATGCCGTGCAAACGAACCACGTTCTGGAAAAACACAGGAACCAGATCAGAAGAAGAGGGCAGCTTAGGCAAAGGAACCAAATGGACCATCTTGGAGAAACGATCACATATCACCCAGATGACAGACATGCCCTGAGACACCGGAAGATCAGAAATGAAATCCATAGAGATGTGTGTCCAAGGTCTCTTCGGGACAGGCAAGGGCAAGAGCAACCCGCTGGCACGAGAGCAGCAAGGCTTAGCTCGAGCACAAGTACCACAGGACTGTACAAATGACCGCACATCCCTTGACAAGGAAGGCCACCAAAAGGACCTGGCCACCAGATCTCTGGTGCCAAAAATTCCCGGGTGCCCTGCCAACACCGAGGAATGAACCTCGGAAATGACTCTGCTGGTCCATCTAGCAGGCACAAACAATCTGTCAGGTGGACAAGAGTCAGGCTTACCAGCCTGAAATCTCTGCAACACACGTCGCAGATCTGGAGAAATAGCAGACACGATAACTCCTTCCTTAAGAATACCCACAGGTTCAGCGACTCCAGGAGCATCAGGCACAAAGCTCCTAGACAGAGCGTCGGCCTTCACATTCTTAGACCCTGGTAAATACGAGACCACAAAGTCAAAACGGGAGAAAAACAATGACCAGCGGGCCTGTCTAGGATTCAGGCGTTTAGCAGACTCGAGATACATCAGATTTTTGTGATCAGTCAAGACCACCACACGATGCTTAGCACCCTCGAGCCAATGACGCCACTCCTCAAATGCCCACTTCATGGCCAACAACTCCCGATTGCCCACATCGTAATTTCGCTCTGCCGGCGAAAACTTCCTAGAGAAAAAGGCACAAGGTCTCATAGTAGAGCAACCAGGGCCTCTCTGTGACAAAACGGCCCCTGCCCCAATCTCCGAAGCATCCACCTCAACCTGAAAAGGAAGTGTGATGTCAGGCTGGCACAAAACAGGCGCCGAAATAAACCGGCGTTTTAACTCCTGGAAAGCCTCCACGGCAGCAGGAGCCCAGTTAGCTACATCAGAGCCTTTCTTGGTCATATCCGTCAGCGGTTTAACAACGCTAGAGAAATTTGCGATAAAACGACGGTAGAAGTTAGCAAAACCCAAGAACTTCTGAAGACTCTTAACTGACGAGGGTTGAGTCCAATCATGAATAGCTCGGACCTTGACTGGATCCATCTCCACAGCAGAAGGGGAAAAAATGAACCCCAAAAAGGGAACCTTCTGTACACCAAAGAGACACTTTGAGCCTTTTACAAACAAAGAATTTTCACGCAGAATCTCAAAAACCATCCTGACCTGCTCCACATGCGAGTCCCAATCATCAGAAAAAAACAGAATATCATCCAGATAAACAATCAAAAATTTATCCAGATACTTCCGGAAAATGTCATGCATGAAGGACTGAAAAACTGAAGGTGCATTAGAGAGACCGAATAGCATCACCAAGTACTCAAAATGACCTTCGGGCGTATTGAATGCGGTTTTCCATTCATCGCCCTGCCTAATGCGCACAAGGTTGTACGCACCACGAAGGTCTATCTTGGTGAACCACTTGGCACCTTTAATCCGGGCAAACAAATCTGACAACAGCGGCAAAGGATACTGAAATTTGACAGTGATCTTATTTAAAAGCCGATAGTCAATACAAGGCCTCAAAGATCCGTCCTTTTTGGCCACAAAAAAGAATCCCGCACCAAGAGGGGAAGAAGAAGGACGGATATGCCCCTTCTCAAGAGACTCCTTGATATATGAACGCATCGCGGTATGTTCAGGTACCGACAGATTAAACAGTCTCCCCTTAGGAAACTTACTGCCAGGAATCAAATCTATTGCACAGTCACATTCCCTATGAGGAGGCAATGCACTGGACTTAGACTCGCTGAAGACATCCTGATAATCAGACAAATACGCCGGAGCTTCCGAAGGCGTAGAAGAAGCAATAGACAAGGGCAGGGAATCTCCATGAATTCCATGGCAGCCCCAACTTGACACTGACATAGCCTTCCAGTCCAAGACTGGATTATGGGTCTGTAACCATGGCAAACCCAAAACAACCAAATCATGCATTTTATGCAGAACAAGAAAACGTATTACCTCCCGATGTTCGGGAGTCATGCACATGGTAACCTGTGTCCAAAACTGCGGTTTATTTTTTGCCAATGGCGTAGAATCAATACCCCTAAGAGGAATAGGATTTTCCAATGGCTCAAGAACAAATCCGCAGCGCTTGGCAAATGACAGATCCATAAGGCTCAGAGCAGCACCCGAGTCCACAAACGCCATGACAGGATACGATGACAGTGAGCAAATCAAAGTTACAGATAGAATAAATTTAGGTTGCAAATTACCAATGGCGACCGGACTAACAACCTTAGTAAGACGTTTAGAGCATGCTGAGATAACATGTGTAGAATCACCACAGTAGTAACACAAGCCATTCTGGCGTCTATGAATTTTCCGCTCATTTCTAGTCAGGATTCTATCACATTGCATTAAATCAGGTGTCTGTTCAGACAACACCATGATGGAATTAGCGGTTTTGCGCTCCCGCAACCGCCGGTCGATTTGAATAGCCAGGGCCATAGAATCATTCAGACCTGTGGGAATGGGAAAACCCACCATCACATTCTTAATGGCTTCAGAAAGGCCATTTCTAAAATTAGCAGCCAATGCACACTCGTTCCACTGGGTCAGCACGGACCATTTCCGAAATTTTTGGCAATACACTTCAGCCTCGTCCTGGCCCTGAGACATAGCCAGCAAGGCCTTTTCCGCCTGAATCTCAAGATTGGGTTCCTCATAAAGCAAACCGAGCGCCAGAAAAAACGCATCAATGTCAGCCAATGCCGGATCTCCTGGCGCCAGCGAGAAGGCCCAATCCTGAGGGTCGCCCCGTAAAAAAGAAATAACAATTTTTACTTGCTGAGCGGAGTCTCCAGATGAACAGGGTTTCAGGGACAAAAACAATTTACAATTATTCCTGAAATTTCTAAATTTAAATCGGTCTCCGGAAAACGGTTCAGGAATCGGTATCTTAGGTTCTGACATAGGACTTCTGATAACATACTCTTGTATGCCCTGCACACGAGCAGCAAGCTGGTCCACACTTGTAATCAAGATCTGGACATTCATGTCTGCAGCAAACACAAGCCACTCAGAGGTAAAGGGGAAAAGAAAAAAAAATGAGAGAGAGAAAAAAAAACTCAGAACTTTCTTTCTTATAATCCCGCTTCTGCAATGCATTTAACATTTAATACGGTCCTGGCAAACTGTTATGACCCCAATGGCGAGGGTCTCAGAGAAACAAGTAAGTCTGCGACGTACAAAAATCCAGCTCATAGGGCAATGGTAACTGGGTTGACCATATATCTACTCCTAACGCCAACACTAGCAGTAGCCGGGGAACATGCCTACGTTGGTCGCTAGATGTCTCGCGCCAGCCGGAGGACTAACTACCCCTAGAAGAGGAAAACAAAGACCTCTCTTGCCTCCAGAGAATAGACCCCAAAAGTAGGATAGTAGCCCCCCACAAATAATAACGGTGAGGTAGGAGGAAATGACAAACACAGAGATGAACTAGATTTTAGAAAAGAGAGGCCCACTTACTAATAGCAGAATGTAGTAAGATAACTTATATGGTCAACAAAAACCCTATCAAAATCCACGCTGGAGATTCAAGAACCCCCGAACCGTCTAACGGCCCGGGGGGAGAACACCAGCCACCCTAGAGCTTCCAGCAAGGTCAGGAAACAGATTATATACAAGCTGGACAAAAATGCAAACAAAAACAAATAGCAAAAAGCAAGAAAGCAGACTTAGCTTAATCAAGCAGGAACCAGGATCAGTAGACAAGAGCACTACAGATTAGCTCTGATATCAACGTTGCCAGGCATTGAACTGAAGGTCCAGGGAGCTTATATAGCAACACCCCTGACCTAACGACCCAGGTGAGCATACAAGGGATGAATGACATACCCAGAGTCAAATCACTAGTAGCCACTAGAGGGAGCCAAAAGGTAAATTCACAACACTTCCCGTTGGCACTGGACCACATCCTGTTCTACAAAAGATATATAGATGATTTATCTTTTATTTGGAGAGGAACACCTCATGAGGCAACATCATTTGTACATCAACTTAATAATAATTCATGGGGGATAGAGTTCTCTTTCTCCATTTAAAAAAAAGATTTAGGGAACGAAATATCTGAAAAAAAATCTTAAGGGCAAAAAAATTTAATTAGACGGACGGCTTGAAGAGTTATGCAAGAATGTCAGCCACAGAAGAAATGGAAGTAATAAAATAAAAAATTACGTACACTTTTATAACTACATTCAATCAGTTGCACAACTATTTAAGAAATGTCTTCATAAAATCTTGGTCAATTTCTTACTACTGATCCTACAGTTTCAGGGATTATTATAGAAAACTCAATAGCATCTTTCGCAGAAGTTTGAATTTAAAAGATCATGTTGCACCAAGCAGGATCAAATTGGATACATCTTTGATTTATCCTACATCAAATTCCATCACACAAACCCTCATGAAGGGATCTTATCAATGTGGGGGGCAGCTCTTGAGTGATGGTACAGGGTTGCACTGAATTTACATTCACAGCTAGAGGAGAATGACCTATCCTTAGGATAGGTCATCAATACCAGATCGATGGGGCTGCGGCACCAAACACTGCCTGCTGACCAGCTGTTCATGGTGGCTGGTCCTGACCAGTTGTGGAGTGCCAAAGCACAGCGCCATAAATTGTGTAGTGGCCGATGCCGGGTACTGCACATCTGTCACCTATTTGATTAAATAGGAGTGGATCTGCTATAACCAGCGCTGAAGCCACTATGAAGTTGTTGAAGGTCTGCCGTTCCGCTATGCAGCTGATCACATCTAGCTGCCGATTGCCCCAGGAACAGCGTCACTACAGGCCACTTATTCTGCTCCATTTGTGCCACTGGGGGTCTCCGATGGGCCACACTCTGACACCACCTGATTGCTTATACATCATTCATGAGGGTGTACCAGTCACTTTACGTTGAAATTTTCGACGCCTAACAAGTACTTACAAATTTCCACAATTTTAAGGACCATACAAGCACACACCAAACTTGCGAAATAATCTGCATGTGTCGCATTCAAGACAGAGGAAGAACAGTGTCATCGAGAACCTTAACTGTATGCTACCTGTTCACACAGCTTGGGTATTTTACAAGAAAAGATCTATCTGCCATGCTCTAAGGGGTTGTCCCTTTTCAGAAAACTGCAGTCACTGGCTGCGGATTGTTGTAAAAAACTAACAGCGCTTTTTTATTCTTCTCCCTCTTAAAGTGAACCTGTCATCTTGAACATGCAGTCTGATCTAAAGCAAAACCAAAGAAATGAGCCGGAGCATAATTTGGTATATGTGCCACGTGTAAGAGCATTTTCACACTGTGGCCGATTCACAAACAAAACCAAAGAAAAAAACAAAATGAGCAAATACCCTGCAATAAATAATAGTAATAGAATATGTAAATGACATACAGTGCTTTGTTATCCCACCGCGATATGGTGTACCCAGTATTAGAAACTCACCTTGTGTCAGCCGACCTCAATGTAGATAAGATAGAGCAGGACTGACGCTCGACTGTTCAGACACATGTCCATGGGAAGCTATGTAGAGGAAATGAAAAGTTCAAAAAGGGGGGTGGTCACTCCCCTGTTTGTAACAAAGTACTAAAAACTAAAGCAAAACCAAAAAAATGAGCAGGAGCACAAGTTCATATACGTGCAATGTGTAAGAGCGGGTTCATATTGTGGCCAATTCATAGACAAAACCTGAGAAAAAACTTAAATGCAGCCAGATCTGAATATATCAGCAAGCTGATTGATTGTATTGTGTTAAAATATTCAGCATTATTTGTATTTTATTCACTTATATCCCTGTTTATTTAGGTTTTAGGATTTCAGTGGGTGGTCTTAATCAGTGATGGACAGTTCTATAAGCATAAAAGAGACCGCCCTCTGGACTCCTAAGCCCAGAATAAGCAAAGAGCTAAAGAAATAAAATGAAAGCTATATTACATTGCTTTGCACAAAGTGATTTATCAATTTTCTGAACTTCCCGTGCTCTAGAATATAATCTTGGCAGACAGGACGTCATCTTCACGGTGACTGGTTTTCATCAAGGGGGTGTCTGATAGCAAAATATTTTTTTGGGGATTTGTTACATATAATAAAAGGAGGCATACTAATCTTTCAGTGCCCACATGGAGAAACATTTGACGATGCAAACGTCTAATCATTTGATTGGTTGCAGCAATTACAAACTGCTGGGGGGGCTTCCACATACGAGGGTGGCAATGCATTAGAAGCTTATAGGTAAATAGGCAGTGCTCGATCTAGGGTGATCAATTCCAAAGGGAAAAGTTTTTTCCACCATCAAGTGAACATTTCCAGTAGCGTAGCTACCAGGGGGCAGATGGGGCGGTTGTCCTAGGCCCCGTGGTCTGAGGGGGCCTACCCAGAGCTAGGCTACTATAATTGTATTGACATGCACAGCACGCAGACATAGTAACACTCTGCCGCAGAGCAGGGAGAATTGATCTCCCTGCTCTGCCACCCAGCCGCTATGGGGCTCCAGAGCAGGAGGGCCAGCAGTGGGCCTTTTCCACCCGTCATCGCAGGTTCAGCTGTATCAGCTAGATGCCGATACAGCTAACCGCATTGATGAGAGAAGAAATGTTACGATCCCTCTCCCATCATCCCCCTGTCAGCGTCTGACTCCCTGATGCAGACACTGACAGCCGATGCGATGATGTCACTACTCTGACACTATATAGTGTCTGCCTATGGGGGATGCATTATACTATATAGAGTCAGCCTGTGGGGGTGCATTATACTAATTAGAGTCTGCCTATGGGGAGTACATTATAATATATAGAGTCTGCCTATGGGGAGTGGATTGTACTATATAGAGTTTGCCTATGGGGGAGCATTATTCTATATAGTCTGCCTATGGAGGGGCTGAATTATACCATATAGAGTCTTCCTATGGAGGTGCATTATACCATATAGAGTCTTCCTATGGAGGTGCATTATACCATATAGAGTCTGCCTATGTGGGGTGCAATATACTATAGAGTCTGCTTATGGGGGTGAATTATACCAAATAGAGTCTGCCTATGGGGAGTACATTATACTATATAGAGTTTGCCTATGGGGAGTGCATTATACTATATAGTCTGCCTATGGGTAGTGCATTATACTATAGAGTTTGCCTATGGGGGCTGCACTATACTATAGAGTCTGTCTATGGAGGGGCTGCATTAAACTATATAGAGTCTGCCTATGGTGTGTGCTACTATACTATATAGTGTCTGCCTATGGAGGGCTGCACTATACTATAGAGTCTGCCTATGGAAGGGCTGCATTATTCTATATATTAAAATATATGCCCCCTGAGGAAGGTGAAAAACCGAAACGTGCGTCGGGGAGGACGCACGGATCCTGTGGACGTATCATCCAGCTCTCCACTTGGAGGTAAAATTGTAATTTTCCTGTGCCCTATATGTGCGTGCTGTATTGGATAGTCAGTACCTTACTTGCACTGGAAGGGACCTGGCTCTAGGTCCAAACGGAGGCTTTCTTACAGCTCAATATGTGCAATATTTATTTATTTACTAGAATTTTGGTGGCACATGTCTGGATTATTGCGGGTGTGTACGTCCTTGGGTCCATGCGCCCTTAGTTCGTTTGTTTTTATTATCCTGCGGTGTTGAGGCACACCTTGCAGCACCTGATACTTACCTGTACCCTTCATGTGTAATGTATGTTATATCTTGTATATGTATTTTGTGGATCAATAAAGTTATTTAAATAAACTCTTTTACATACATTATTTTATCTTTGGATATAATGGTCGTTGTTTCTGGGTCCTTGTGACCCACACTTTTTTGCTGTCCTCCATTTAAGCGACTTATCCTTTATTATAGTCCAATTAGATTTTTTATAGCTATAAATCATTGGTGAGCTTTTTATGGCCTCTATATTGATATCTTGTTCAGCTATGTGTTTTTTTGTTGTTATTTTGTTTATTCATTATTCTATATATTGTCTGACTTTGGGGGTTGCATTATACAGTACTATATAGAGTCTGCCTATGGGGAGTGCATTATACCATATAGAGTCTGCCTATGGGGGGTGCATTATACTATATATAGTCTGTCTATGGGGATTGCTTTATACTTTATAGAGTTTGCCTATGGGGAGTGCATTATACTATAGAGTCTGCCTTTGGGGAGTGCATTATACTATAGAGTCTGCCTATGGGGAGTCCATTATACTATATAGAGTCTGCTTATAGTGAGTGCATTATATTATATAGAGTCTGCCTATGGGGAATGCATTATATTATATAGAGTCTACTTATGGGGAGTGCATTATACAATATGGAGGCCAATGGGAAGAGCATTATACTATATGGAGGCTATCTAGGGGGCCATCATACAGTGTTGGAGCCATCAAACAGTTTGGGGGATATTAAGAGGTCAGAATACATACAATGAGGGGACATTATACTGTGTATAAGAGAGCATCATACTGTGTATAGGGGAGCTGTACAGGGGGGAAACTCGGGACATTAAATAATGACTTTGCACAAGCCCTGGCTTATCAAGAGCCACTTTACGGATCTTGGAAGATAAAAGATTTGAGAGCCTAAAGGCCCCGTCTCACTAAGCGATTTACCAACGATCACGACCAGCGATACGACCTGGCCGTGATCGTTGGTTAGTCGCTGTGTGGTCGCTGGGGAGCTGTCACACAGACAGCTCTCTCCAGCGACCAACGATCAGGGGAACGACTTCGGCATCGTTGAAACTGTCTTCAACGATGCCGAAGTCCCCCTGCAGCACCCGGGTAACCAGGGTAAACATCGGGTTACTAAGCGCAGGGCCGCGCTTAGTAACCCGATGTTTACCCTGGTTACCAAAAAAAACAAACAGTACATACTCGCCTTTCGGTGTCCGTCAGGTCCCTTGCCGTCTGCTTCCTGCTCTGACTGAGCCGCCGTACAGTGAGAGCAGAGCGCAGCGGTGACGTCACTGCTGTGCTCTCACTTCTCACTGTACGGCCGGCAGTCAGTGAGAGCAGGAAGCGGACGGCAAGGGACCTGACGGACATCAGAAGGCGAGTATGTACTGTTTTTTTTTTTTTACATTTACGCTGGTAACCAGGGTAAACATCGGGTTACTAAGCGCGGCCCTGCGCTTAGTAACCCGATGTTTACCCTGGTTACCAGTGAAGACATCGCTGGATCGGTGTCACACACACCGATTCAACGATGTCAGCGGGGCCTCAACGACCAAAAAAAGGTCCAGGCCATTCCGACACGACCAGCGATCTCGCAGCAGGGGCCTGATCGCTGGTACGTGTCACACATAGCGAGATCGCTACTGAGGTCGCTGTTGCGTCACAAAACTTGTGACTCAGCAGCGATCTCGCTAGCGATCTCGCTATGTGAGACGGGGCCTTAACGCCCAGCAGCTAGAGGCAACTGACCTGACCAATGGATCGGGGTCTGGCAAATTGGTCAGCTCATCTCTAGACGTTTGTCAATGGATACAGAAATCAGATCTAGACCATTGTTCAACTAAGAAGTATAACTACAGTATACAAGAGCCGTATCCTACACTCCCTGTAATTCCCTACATACTACATACTCCCTACTATAAGAAATTGCACAGATGTCAAAGCAGAACCCATTCAATACCCGTATATTTTCTGCCAATGCTTTCAGCTCACCACAGGCACCATAGGCTGGTGAGAAAGATTATATACCACAGATTCATCACCTCACATCCATTTTCATTACAGTCAATTTTTAATACACTGAGCCAAAAAAAAAAACGTTTCTGGGTAAGTGCATGATACCATTTATTTAGAAATGTTAGTTGGGTGGGGTATGGAGAGTCCTAGAAAAAAAAAAAACATGTGTACAAATGTCGACCAAATGTTCCCCTCCCTGCAGCTATCAGAGTGGAATGATTCTGTAATATTTAATGGCTTGTTTTGCTCCCTAAATGATACAACAATGAAAAGGATTATTAATGTTAATAGCATTCTTATCATATTTTAATAGCATCATGTATAACCAAAATGTCATCTCAGCACATATGTCTATCTCTCACCCAGGGCTCGGAATAATCACACTTCTTACTGAGAGGGAGAAGTTGTACAGCTGCCAGAGCTGGGAGCACTAACAGAGAAATGAGAGGGATCTTTCACTGCCCGGGCGATGAAACACAAAACCAAGACAACATTCATTTTCTCAACAACAAATACTATGAAGAGGAGATGAAAGGAGAAATGCTTATGGATTACATATTCAGGGCAGTCGGAGGGAGGGGAAATAGCGGAAAGAGAAAACTGATAGCCTGGTAATCTTAGGAAAGGAAACAGAAAATACAATGGAAAACAAAGGACTCCAAAATGGATAGAATGTATAATTATCACATGTAACACTCAATATTTGGATGTTTTTGAAGCGAAAATTGTATGTAAATTGTACCCAAAGTTGTTGATAAATCTGACTATCACAATATGACCGGTGTCACACTCGCGAGTGCAAAGCGAGAAACTCGAGCATCAATACCTGGCACTGCCGCCAGCACTTGGGACCGGAGTACGTGGCTGCATGTATTTCTATGCAGCTGAACGCTCCGGTCCGAACCGCCGGCAGCAGCCGCGAGTGGATGCGAGAGACTCGCGCAAGTTTCTCTTTTTGCGCTCGCTAGTGTGACACCGGCCTAAATCTCTGTCCGGAAGCAAAATTGTGAGGTGAAGCAAAGTGGTCAGTATTCTCCCATAGACTTGTCAGATATCAACGTTATGCAGATTTGCTTAGTGTTTGCTGATCTGGAAAAAAAAGAAAATTAATGCGTATCTCAGTAAAGGGATCACAGACAAGATACAATTGGAATCTTCAGACTTTATTTGAAGACGCCCTACCATAAATATAATATTCACTAAGGTCTCATGCAGACATCCGTGCCATGGACTGCTAACACACAGACAGACCCAAGCGTGACAGCCTAATAGAAATATATGAAGCTGTTATGGTCAGACGGGATTGAGACCAGACAGGGCTGGACTGGCCATCTGGCAATTCTGGCAAATGCCAGAAGGGCCTGTCTGGTCGTGGGCCGCTTTGTCTGTTACATTGTTAACAGAATCGGTGTTCTCAAGACACCCATACTGTTAAAAGTTGTGACGGAGCACCAAGTCACAGACTCCATCACTTATCCAAGCAGGCTACGAGAATCGTTAGAAATATTGGCTTTGTAATAAATCTTGCTTTCCTCCATCCCGGGAAATATTAGTAATATATTCCATCTGGTGCTTGGGGATGAGGACAGAATGGGCCTGTATGATTGCAAATGCCAGGGCTGAATTTCAGTCCCAGTCCGTACCTGAGACCAGACCAAAATTCATGAATGTCTGCATAATGCCTAAATATGATTAAAGGGATATCGATGGATCAGAGGTGTAGCTAAGGGTTCAGGCTAGGGGGGGCGAAACACATCTGAGTGGGCCCCTTAGGCCGGAGTCAACCATACGCGAGATACAGCCGAGTCTCGCAGGTTAAAAACAAGCTCTGGCACCGGTACTCCGGAGCGGAGCGTGTAGCTCCATGTATTGCTATGCGACCGCACGCTACGCTGGCACAGTGCCGGTGCCAGAGCTTGGTTTTAACCTGCGAGACTTGGCCGTATCTCGCTGTGTGTGATCCTGGCCTTAACCTGAGTAACGTTTGTTTACATAATTAGGCTATGTGCACATGTTCAGGCTTTCTTGCAGAAATTTCCTGAGCAAAACAGGACATTTTCTGCAAGATATCTGCATGTGTTTTTTTGCCCGTTTTTACCGCGTTTTTGGTGCGTTTTTTTTGCAGATTTTTCTGGAGGTTCCAATGCAAAAATATAGTGGCAAATCCGCAAAAAATCCACAAAATTAATGAACATGCTGCGTTTTTTACTGCGATGCGTTTTTTTGCGGAAAAAAACGCATCATGTGCACAAAAATTGCGGAATGCATTCTAAATGATGGGATGCATAATGTATGCATTTTTTTCACGTTTTTATAGCGCAAAAAAGGTGGAAAAAACGTGAGAAAATCTGCAACGTGTGCACACAGCCTTATGGTGGTTTTAAACACTCTTGTGGGCATCTCAGTTACATGTGTGCCGCACGTATTATAGAGAAAATAATGGTATGCACTCTGATCAAAAGCAATGCGAGGTGCTGGTAAGACAGACCCGAGGGTCCAAAGGGTCATGTAGCCAAAAAATTACCGCACACTCTGATTAGGTATGATGCAAAAAAAGTGTTCAATACGTTTATTACAGAAAAAGATTGCCATGAAGTGAACAGAAACACAGAAACACAATGAATTCAGATTCGACCAAACCCAACGTTTCGACCCACAAGGGTCTTATTCATGGGGTTACTAAGGAGATAGAAAAACAGTATGAGTAACTGGTCATAGCAAAATTTCATTGAGAACAAATACATAGTAGAAGATCTGAAGAAAATATACAATCACCAAAATCTAAATATATACATATATAACAGACATAATGAAAGCAAAGCTAAAAATGTACAAGAAATAAATAATAATCGCCGAGGTTACTTGAAATAGTATTGCTAGATAGTAGGGAAAAGAAATGGTATGAGGGAAAATGTGGGGAGCGAAGGATTACCTTGGTTTCCAAAGGTGCGTAAATAGACAAGGAAGCAGGTAGGCAATTTTTTCAGTGTAAGTCCTGTCACTGTGATAAATAGAGTAATGTTAGAATAAAGCATACAGACAGTTTAGGGGTCCTGGATGCTGACTATTGTATAAAGAATGTATATTGGGTCCAGAAAGTTGTATTTGTGCGGAAAATACTGTTATAGTAGTACCTATGGTATCACGGGGAGGCACATCCATGCGGATGAAGAGCGAATCATTAAGGTCATTGACCTACATTTCCTTCAGTCGCGGTGATGCGCCCCCTGGTGGATGTCCTCATATGACCTGGAGCGTGGGAAAAAGTTCCCAGGCTGCAGTTCATGAGAACATCCAGCAGGGGCGCATCACCGCGACTGAATGTAAGTATAGATCACTCTGCTTTCCTTTCAGCACCCGGGGATTACAGGCACGAGCGAGTGGTTTATCGCAGCTCGTGCCTGTAATATTAGTTAACCCCTCCAGATGGATTACCTCGTGGGACGTGATCTGACATCAGAAGGTATGTATCTTGTGTGTTTATTGTTTTGCCAAGCGAGGGTCTGAAAATGGATTGAGAGATCAATAAATTATTAAAACAACCGCTGTGTTTATTGCATTAAAATACTTTTAAATCATGTGTGTGTGTGTTTTTTAACCCTTTCCAACAATTGGATTAATAATGGATAGGTGTCATAATTGACGCCTCTCCATTATTAATCTGGCTTAATGTCACCTTCCAATAGCAAGGTGGCATTAACCCTTCATTACCCCATATCCCACCGCTACAGGGAGTGGGAAGAGAGTGGCCAAGTGCCAGAATAGGCGCATCTTCCAGATGTGCCTTTTCTGGGGTGGCTGGGGGCAGATGTTTTTAGCCACGGGGGGGCCAATAACCATGGACCCTCTCCTGGCTATTAATATCTGCCCTCAGTCACTGGCTTTACCACTCTGGCGGAGAAAATTGCGCGGGAGCCCACGCCAATTTTTTCCGCCATTTAACCCTTTATTTTAGCAGCTACAGCGCTGAAATTTTGCACATACACACTACTAACATTAGTAGTGTGGAATATGCAAAAAAAAGGGGGATATGAGATGGTTTACTGTATGTAAACCATGTCTCATATCCTGTCGGGTTTGTGAAGAAGAAATGAGAAGCCGGCAATTGAATTACCGGCTTTTCTATAGAACACCGCTGCGTATTTCTCACAATGCACACGCATGGTCCGTGTGTAATCCGATTTTTTCTCGCACCCATAGACTTTCATTGGCGAGTCTCGGCCGAGATACGCTGACAATCGCAGCCTGATGCGAGTTCCCTCGGATCCGAAATACGGTGGAGAAAATATCGGATGATGGGAGCTGCACCATAGATTAACATTGGGCCGAGTGCTATGCGATTTTTTATCGCATAGCACTCGTCCGTATTACGGTCTAGTGTGACCCCGGCCTAACTATCAGGTTAGCAGGCTCCAGCTCCAGCCCGCACCGTGCGCTCGCAGTGGGACTCTGCTATTGGCTGCTGTGCAGCGTGCAGTCTCCAGCTGAGCGGAGACCAGGCAGCAGTGCGTCGCCATGTCTGGACTGCAGAGAGCCGCGGCCGCTTATTGCTTAACACTGAAGCAGCCGCGGCTCTGGATGGGTGAATGGGCCCCTCCTGCATCATGTTACAAGGCCCGGGGCGATGCTGCAGCCTGCGCTCCTGCCTCCTCCTGTACTCTGAAACATCAGAGAGCCGCGGCCGCTTATTGCTTAATGACTAAAGCGGCCACGGCTCTGAGTGGGCCCCTCCATGTGACTGGGCCCGGGGCGATGGCCCCCTTTGCCCCCCCAGTAGCTACGCTACTGCGATGGATGTTATCCATGCTACTGAATAGGACTGAGACGTAGATCCAGGCATGATGAAATAAAAGATGGTGGTTTATTCAACGCGTTTCGAAGTACAAAGTTACATGTGGTCATTTTCTGATGAAGAAGTAACTTTGTACTGAAATGGTCACTTGCTGACCCGTGGACCTGCTGCAGCTGAATCTCTTATATATATATATTTATTTTTTTTTCACCCTAACAAAGGATACAGCAGATTAGTATAATCTGAGTAACAACTTAATCTTTCCGTTGGATAAGACCCTATTTTGTGCTGATTTCTCCTACAGCTTCATTGTTTAAGCCCTAAATCTGTGTGAAATTGTGGGAAATTGCAGGATTGCTGCTTCCAACTGGTGGCACTATAGAATTCAAGTCCTTTTCCTCTCTGAAGAGGCAATTTGCATATTCAATTTCCCAGAGGAGCATTGCACAGCAATTAAGCCTCCTTACCTTGATATGCCAGAGCCACAAGGAGAAATGTTAACTCTTAGACCTCAGTCAAAAGCATCTCACCTAATCTAATCAGTTCTCATACTTTGCACTGATGAGAGGCAATACCCTGAAACACCGTGTCTGCAAATTGAGATTCCGTTCCTGCTGTAGAGCATGTAACGGACTGAGGAGTTGTCCCAGTTCTCCGTGAAGCCAAACCCTTCCTTCATGCACTAATATCAAAGCTACTTATTTATGTGTACAATGATGGCTAGGTTTTCACCAGCCACATCCAGCAATCTGTCTATCTGATCCACAATATGCTGAACCTGAGCACTCGGCAGACAACACTCTGTTTGGCATTCACAGTCTCAGCAGTAGATGATCTTGTCTGTCTGCCGTATAAAGGAAGAGAAATTCCTATCTGTGTATTTAGAGGATTATGCAGATTCCAACCAGTGACTTGTGTCCAAATAAATGAAATTCTAAATATTCCAGATGCTCCCAGCCTTCGTGTGATGTATAGCAGTAAACACTTGATGATCCTCAGGAATTGATCTTCAGAGAGCTGAGTTTACTTTTCATTTTCAGCAGATAAAATGCTAAATGATCAGTAGGCAGTATGTACTCTCCTGTAAAGTCAGCTTGTTTTATTGTTTGATATTACTAACCGTTGCTTTGCCAAATTATGGAGGAAAAAAAAAGACAAATTCATCAAAGGTTGCAAATCACCAGACAATTTTATGCTTAAAATGTGATGCTACTCTACATCATTATATATTTCCTCACCAATTGTGACTCTCAGGCCCGTACACACATCCTGGTGATTCCTGTACAGGAAATATCAGTACTGGTGTGATCCATGTGGTCATGCATGCAAAAACACCATATTCCTCACATGTCCGGGGATAATCCATGTATCCCACATCATAATCCATCTCTGCTTCATCTACACTCCCTGACAGAAGTTATGTCGCTTATCCATGTTATGTAGATAAAAGCTTATAACCTGATGTTAAATTGATCCATTCGTTGTATAAATTATTCATTGGAAAGCTGAAACCCTCCGAAATGTGGTTTAGGTTAAGAAAATAAATTGGCATCAATGCAGAAATATTGATCAGTTAATGAACACAGAATGGTCAGATTTTGGCAAGACAAAAGTTTTGTCGCCTGGTCATATAATGCACCCAATCCTAGTTTACATCCTCACCTGTGCTCAGTAAATGATCGGTAATTAGTGTCTGTGTATAAAAAGAAACCCAGCACCCCAGACCTTCACTTGAACTGCAACTTGAGCTCTGACAACATGCCAAAAATCCACCCCGTGACCAAGGCCTGGCTGAAGACCAGATCCACTGCAGAGATGGCTGGCACCTTTAATGTGTCTTAGCGTCAAGTTCAAAGAATTAAAAAAAAGATTTGAAGAGACTGGAGATGTGTTTGACAAGGCCAGGTTGTGCAGACCCCGCAAGACAACTGCTCAGGAGGGACGTTTGTTGGTTAGAAAAGCCAAAGCAAGCAGCTCTTCCACTGCAGCAGAGCTCCAACAGGCCTGGTCACCTCAAGTCCCTGTGTCAACTAGAACAGTTTGAAGGATTCTGTCTCAAAATGGCCTCCATGGTCAAATAAGTGCCCAGAAGCCAGCACTAAACAAAAGGCAAATAAAAAACCGTGTGGCATTTGCAAAGTCCCACAGCCTGCTACACAGATTGATGCTGGAAAAGTGCAGAGCAGAAGGTGGATTTCTCTGATGAATCTGCAGTAGAATTACACCACAGCAGCGCAAATACTGCGGGAGACCTACTGGAGCCCGTATGGATCCAAAATACACCAAGAAAACAGTTAAATTTGGTGGTGGAAAGATCATGGTCTGGGGTTACATTCAGTATTGGGGTGTGCGAAACATTTGCAAGGTGGAAGGCAATATCAATAGCCTAAAATATCAAGCTGTATTAGCTACCTCTTATATTCCAAATCATAAAAGGGGTCAAATTCTGCGGCAAGATGGTGCTCCATCTCATACATCCATCTCTACAACAAAGTTCCTCCAGGCAAAAAAAGATCAAGGTGCTGAAGGACTGGCCAGCTCATTCACCAAACATGAACATCATTGAGCATGTTTGTGGTAGGATGAAAGAGGAATCTTGGAAGACAAAACCAAAGAATCTAGATGAACTCTGGGAGGCATGTAAGACTGTATTCTTTGCTATTCATTAATAAATTGTATGAATCATTGTTGAACCGCATGGATGCGGTCCTTCAAGCTCATGGAAGTCACACAAAATATTAAATATGACTCTAATAGCACCACAACTTCATTCAACAATGTTAAGCAACATATATTTGTATTTTAAGTTAATTATTTGTTTGAATATCACATTACTTTCTGTGGGCGACAAAACTTTTGTCTTGCCAAAATATGACCATTCTGTGTCCATTAACTGATCAATATTTCTGCATTGATGCCAATTTATTTTCTTAACCTAAACCACATTTCGTAGGGTTTTAGCTTTCAAAAGAATAATTTATACAACCAATAGATGAATTTATCATCAGGTTATAAGCTTTTATTTACATAACATGGATAAGAGACATAACTTCTGTCAGGGAGTGTAGATGCCTTGCTGAATGGTGGCATGATGCCACCATCAGCCTAGCATCCAGGAGACACTGAGCTGGGCGTCAGAATGCAGCTTCAGTGATCTGCAGTGATGTCATTAAGGTTACCACAAGTCATTAAAGCTGTGGCTCCCACGGCAGGTCATTGTAAGTGGCCCGATGAACTATGGTGACCTCAATGAAATCACCTCTAACGCTATGAGAAAATGCTAGCGATGACATTATGAAGGTTACTACAGTTCATTGACTGGCTCACACTGAACTGAGAGTGGGAACAGCTAGCATTGACCGATGGTAACCTCTGTGATGTTACCACTCAACACTGAAGCTGTACCCCAAGCTCAGCTCAGTGTATACTGGATTCATGGCTGAATAGTCGCATCATGCTACTGCTCAGCCATGTAATCCAGAGCTGAGCTTCTTTGTGGGACAAATGGATTGCAGCGCGCCTCCCTCAGCGTCTCAGCACGCCACCAGCGCTCCAGGCAACAGAACGTTTAGTACACAGTGTGGGCACATTGCATGCCCAAGCAGCCTATCCTGCTCACAGTCACGGTCTCCATTACTGCCTCTGAAATTTGCCTCCACATATATTGCCAGTATACTCATACATCTGATTATAAGTCCAGATCCTACGCTCCTGGAGGGCAGGATATTGCAAGCTCCCTAGCCACACCGAACATCTGGAGGCACCGCAGCAGACCAAGAGCCCAGGGCTGCTAGTGAACAGGCAGTGCCCATGATAGGCTCGTGCCCTTTGCCATACAGATCGAAGCCAACACGCAGGAGAGGTCTACAGCTAGCTACAGGCAGGAGGGACCCAAAAATAGAGCGCAGTAGGAAGGTCTCCAACCCCACCTGGCAAGGTGGAATCCATGAATGCTTCCAGGCTAGCCAGACTCCTTCTGTCATCTGTAACTGCTACCCCTGACTGCATGTTCATCTACCAAAAAGTAAAGGAAAAGAACACTGCACTTTTCTGCATCCTTTGCTCATTCTCTGCACCACAACGTTCACTACCACCTGATCCGACTGTTATATCTGCCCTGGGGCCCTGCTCTACCTGTGGGGAGCTGTACCATCTTTGCTGTATCACCATCGGCCCTAGTGGACCTGAACCGCAGCGTTGGCCATCCCTAACCGAACACCACAGGTGGTGTCACGAATCAATCCCAGATAACTTTTCCCCTTGCATCATTTTTATTGCACGTCCAGGGCCACAGAGTTGGGTCATGGCCCCGTGACTTTGTAGGGAGGAGAGTCAAGCTAACGGTCTCTCTTGCGTGTCTGGACCAGAACTATTGGGGCTGTCACCATTGTTTCAGGGGAAGAGATTTCTGATAGGAACAGTTCAGGACAAATGATGCATGGGGGTGGGTCCGACATAAATAGCAATCTGAGTGGGAAGACGGGACTCTTGGTGGGGAACGAGCTTGTGAGCAGCAAGATGGTTGACTCCCTCCCAACGGACCCACGCCAGCTAGTTGTGCCTGTATTCCTGGCTAGCAAGACTGCCAACACATTCTACCCTCAGCCCAGAGAGGCATCCGCACTGGGTAGTGACCAGGATAGAGTGCATACCTTTGCTCCACTCACCACTGCCGAGGCACTGCTTAGTCCCATCCTTATAGTGCCTGATAAGGACCGGCTTGTGCTTATGGCCGTGTCCGCTGGACCTTGTACTTCTACTGCGGCCTTGCCTACTGAACTTTCTGCTTTTTCCACTGTGCCGCCTACCATCATCTCTACCCCACCGTGTGCCCATGCACCTTGCTCCACTGCACAGAGACTGATACGTTAACCTTATCTTCTGCATTTGAGTTTTCCCATCCGCAAGTTTTCACCCTTTACGCCCCTGCTTGTACTATCACTGTTTGATATAAAGAACCTGTTAACCCTTGCTCTGCCTCCTGTGTGTCACTGCATCCTATGCACCTGCTAACATACTACAACTTCGCCAAAGACCTGTCTGACCCAGTTCCGAGTACCCCACGGCCCTGGTGGTCGTCGCACGGACATGAAAAACGGACGTGTAAAGAGGATCTAAGGCCACGTTCACACATTCATTATTTGGTCAGTACATTACATCAGTATTTGTAAGCTAAAATCAGGAGGAAAAATATAATTGAAACACGTCACCACTTCTGTATTTATCACCCACTCCTGGCTTTGGCTTACAACTACTGATGTAAAATACTGACCAAATACTTTGTGTGTGAACGTGGCTTTAGACTGGGATAACACCAGTGTATTTTCCCTCATCCAAGAGAATGGGGCCGATTATGCTAATTACAATGTTATCGATGTTATCAGATTCTGATCAGAGTTTAATCAGAGTTTGATTGGAGTGTGATCATAGTGTGATCTAATTTTCTTGGTTGAGGAGAGGATAGAACAAAGAAAATTTCTCCATCTTCTCCATCTGTCAGTCTGTGAAAATCAAACTGCACTCATATTTTTTCCACAGACTCATTGGCTTACATGGTTGAGTGCAATTTGATAATTGGATGTAACTTGGGCATGCTGCGATTTTTTCTTCAAATCGACTCAGTCCTAAGAAAACAAATCAGACATGTGCTTAGCCTCATGGAATAACATTGGTCCGAGTGCGTTCTGATGATTTATCGGATCACACTCAGACCAAAATTACGGTCATGTGCACAAGCCCCTTATGATGTTTTCTGGCTTTATCTTTACCCAGACTAGTTACTGTAAAAATGTTGGCTCCAGTTTTGCTGAATTATGGATGCTAGAGGAAGTGGTAAGTAAATATAAAAAAGACAATGTCTTGTTCCTCACTTGTCCATCTTCCACAGCCCTTTGTACTGATCTTCATAAAGCACCCTCTGGGCTCTTCTTTACTTCTTCAACATCATCTCCCTCCATCTTCACTCTGTGTTAGGGCATCTTGCAGGGAGTAGGCCTGACAAGGCTTTTGGTGTTGCACATTGTGACCTTGGGATGACAGAAGCCTACTCACAACCAGATGTTCCAGTGCAAAGGAAAGATGGAAGACGTCGCGTGCCATGGAGAAGTAAAAAAGAGGCGGGAGGGAGCTGAATGGTGCACTGAGCAGGGGTTGTGGCTGCGTGACACATAAATAGAAACCACCAGAGCACTAAGCAGAGGAAGAAATGACTTTTGGGAGGGTGGACCTTTAACTCCTGCAGCTTTGTTTGTATAGCAGTGTAAACTTTAAGTAAGAGTGATGCTGCTTTTAGAGGAAGGAGCACAGTATGTCTGTGATAGTAAGTTACTGTAAGGAGCGTGGGGCTTATATAGAGGAGGTAGCTCTGTCTCTCTCTCTCTCTTTCTCTCACCGGATAAACTGGAGGAAACATCACCCATTACTTGTATAATGATGAATGATTTATTGTATTCGTTTTATTAGCCATTGTATATCTTGTACCAGGTGCAATGTTATCTTAGCTCTAAAAAGTTATTGTTAGCATTAACCTCTAAGCCCAAGGGAAGAGCAATCCTTCAGCCATGGTTTCCTAGAGGTTTACTCCACTGGGTTTTTCATCTCCTGAGCGCTGAAGGATGACTCTTGAGTGAGTCAGAGGTTTGCCAAGTTTGGTCCCCTGAATGGTTTTGCAGGGACTTCTACTTTATAAGTTTGCAAAAGTGATTTATAAAAAAAATGGCTAAAAATGTAATATGTATCATAGTTAGTGTTGAGCGATACCGTCCGATACTTGAAAGTATCGGTATCGGAAAGTATCGGCCGATACCGGCAAAATATCGGATCCAATCCGATACCGATACCCGATACCAATACAAGTCAATGGGACTCATGTATCGGACGGTATTCCTGATGGTTCCCAGGGTCTGAAGGAGAGGAAACTCTCCTTCAGGCCCTGGGAACCATATAAATGTGTAAAAGAAAGAATTAAAATAAAAAATATCGCTATACTCACCTGTCCGACGCAGCCGGGACTTCAGCGAGGGAACCGGCAGCGTTGTTTGTTTAAAATTCGCGCTATTACTTGGTTACGTGAATTCCCGGCTTGTGATTGGTCAGGTCGGCCATGTTGCCGGGACGCGGACCAATCACAGCAAGCCGTGACGAAATTACGTCACGGCTTGCTGTGATTGGTCCGCGTCCCGGCAATATGGCCGCCCTGACCAATCACAAGCCGTGACGTCACGGGAGGCTGGACACGCGCTCATTTTAAAATGAGCGCGTCCAGCCTCCCGGCTTGTGATTGGTTGACCGCGGCGCAACCAATCACAAGCCGTGACGTCACGGGAGGCTGGACACGCGCCCATTTTAAAATGGGCGCGTGTCCAGCCTCCCGTGACGTCACGGCTTGTGATTGGTTGCGCCGCGGTCAACCAATCACAAGCCGGGAGGCTGGACGCGCTCATTTTAAAATGGGCGCGTGTCCAGCCTCCCGTGACGTCACGGCTTGTGATTGGTTGCGCCGCGGTCAACCAATCACAAGCCGGGAGGCTGGACGCGCTCATTTTAAAATGGGCGCGTGTCCAGCCTCCCGTGACGTCACGGCTTGTGATTGGTTGCGCCGCGGTCAACCAATCACAAGCCGGGAGGCTGGACGCGCTCATTTTAAAATGGGCGCGTGTCCAGCCTCCCGTGACGTCACGGCTTGTGATTGGTCAGGGCGGCCATATTGCCGGGACGCGGACCAATCACAGCAAGCCGTGACGTAATTTCGTCACGGCTTGCTGTGATTGGTCCGCGTCCTGGCAACGTGGCCGACCTGACCAATCACAAGCCGGGAATTCACGTAACCAAGTAATAGCGCGAATTTTAAACAAACAACGCTGCCGGTTCCCTCGCTGAAGTCCCGGCTGCGTCGGAGAGGTGAGTATAGCGATATTTTTTATTTTAATTCTCTCTTTTACACATTTTAACATTAATGTTGTTGCGATACCCGATACCCGATACCACAAGAGTATCGGAATCCCGGTATCGGAATTCCGATACAGCAAGTATCGGCCGATACCCGATACTTGCAGCATCGGAATGCTCAACACTAATCATAGTATCATAGTATTTAAGGTTGAAGGAAGACTTGAAGTCCATCTAGTTCAACCCATAGCCTAACATGTTGACCCAAAGGCATGCGGCAAACCCATGTGGCAAATACTAAGCTCTACACTGGGGAAAAAAAATTCCTTCCCGACTCCACATACGGGAATCAGACTAGTTCCCTGGATCAATGCCCTATCAAGGAATCTTATATATATATAACCTGTAACATTATACTTTTAAAGAAAGGCATCCAGTCCCTTCTTAAATTTTAGTAGTGAATCACTCATTACAACATCACACGGCAGAGAGTTCCATAGTCTCACTGCTCTTACAGTAAAGAATCTGCATCTCTGATTATGATTAAACCTTTACTTCAGATGTAGACGTATAATGGTAACGTCAATCGGGGGGGATGGTGGTTGAACACAGAAGTGAGGATAATAGGGTCATTGGTGCCCTGAAAGTTTACTGGCTTTGCTTGAATGGCAAGCCAGTGCATGCCGCCCCTTTGTGGCTGTCTGTCCTGGTGCTGTACTTCAGACATCTATGGATTTCACAGTACTTGTGAATCCCAATGTACTACCACTTCACGTGACTCATACTGTGATTTTTTAATCTTGTGATTTAAATAAAGCTGTGGCCATTTTAAAAAACAAAATAATGTGATTTGTGTATTTATTCCAGTGTCCAGGTTCACTGTAGTTATAGTTTTTTTTAGATGGAGTGCGGGTCCATCTCATATCCAAAATTCAAGCGAGGTATTATTCTTATTATTTTTTTATTCCATATTTTGTCACTATGCCTCTGCTTAGTGAGTGATGGCTATGCTGTTCTATGAAAACTCGCTTGCTGAGTTGTCTGTGTCTTTGTTGACAGCTTAACTGTCCAATCCTGTGATGTGCTTGCCCAGCTGTTGGTGCCTTGATTGACAGCTCAGCTGTCCAATATGTGACTGGGAGGTGCTGGACTTTCTCCAGGTGTTTGGTGTTCTGGTAATTGCCCAGCTACTTAACTGTGCTGAATGCCCCTGATCCTTGCCAGACGTGGTTTGTGCTTCTTGGTGAGTGCTAACCTGATTCTGTTGCTCTGAGTTCTGATCTTCTGCTGCCTGACCCTTTGGAGCGTGTACTGATTATCCCTTTGTCTTGTCCTTTGGTTTTTGATCCACTATCTCTTGGTATTGACCCTGGCCTGTGATTTGACTTACACCTTCATCTTTTCCCTTGGTTATATACATACTCTCTTGGCATTGACCACGGAACGTCTGACTTTTCTACCTCACGGTCTGTCCATGAGTTGTGACTAGCGTCACACATTTATTATGCTCTGGGTCTACAGAGATCCTGGAGTATAATAAGGCACATTCAATTCACATGGAACAAATTCAATGCGAAGCAAATTTCCTGGACAATTGCCCTACTTGAATTTTGGCAAAATATCTCAGAACTAATAAACAACCTTTTTAAAGACTTTCAATGCCTTATTTTTTTTTTCAAATATTGTAAGTGCATGAGAATACTGTTACTTATATTGGGATACATCAAACCTTTATATACTTTTGTCTGATCAAAATTAAGTGGAAATTATATCCAGGTTAGGTAATGCTCTACGAGATAACTACAACAGTGCTGGGTGGTACTCTTTCTCCTTGTGGAGACTACCATCTGGCATAGGTAGACTTATAGACTGGGCAATGCTCACTTTGGCAAACATATGCAAATTAACTCCACCTCAGTAGGAAGGAAGTGGCTGTCTAGTGCCAATTATTGGTGGTATCATTCCTATAACTACATTTTACAAGTTGTGCCACGCCTTAAGATATTTTGCCAACCCAGATTTTTGAAAGTGGTAAAAAGCAACCGCCTGCAGACAGCTCTTTTGAAGATTTGGTTGACTTGGTGAAAAACTTTTGATAGTGGTCTAGGAGCATAATTTCTCCAACATTTGGCAAAGTTCATTAAAGGATCTGACACTGACTTATAGGATGACAACCTCCATTAGATGGCACTGGAAACTCAGCCTTTTTCCTCCTGGCGGAGAGCCTAATAGCAGTAACAGTAGTACAATCCATCTTTTATTTTCCAATAATGTATTAGTTTGGAGTCCAGACTATTACCGTTTAGTTGCATAGACTAGATATGAATGTATCACTTCTCAGCTGCGAGCTGTAGCAACTACACACAGGTTTGCTGTGTCCAGTAGCATAGTTACCTGGGGGCAGAGGGGGCGGATGCCCCGAGCCCCACAATCAGAGAGGTTCAAACAGAGATTTGCTGCCCTTATCTTTATTAGCATTAAGCTCTGTGATAGACCAAGGAAACATGATCAGCCTGCACTACCGCTCTCAGCCACAGCAGGATGATGCAATGGCCAAGGTGCCTGTATATGCACAGGAAGGTCAAGACTCTAAAGTCCTGTGCATCCTCCGTGCATTAGCCATTGCGTACTGTAACTGAGAGATGTAGTGCATTGACATCAACACGTTGTTCTTTGTTCTACTCAGTGTCGTCGAGATCATGGATTAGGTGAATATATGATTTTTTTATTTTACTTTTGGTGTGACTGTGGGAGAATCATACAGTATAATGGGCCTTCAAAGTGTAGGGGCCATTCTACAGCATGGGAGCTAATGTGGGGACTCTTATACAGCATGGTGGCTTATTTGGGGCCATCATATAGTGTAAGGACTATTGTGAGGCGTCCTCATACAGTATGGGGGCTAATTTTGCACTAGCAGGCAAAAAGATAGTCTTGATGAATTAGGGTCTATATGTCTATAAACACATGAGCGTAGAGGTGATCTCATTGAGGTCACCGCAATTCAGCGGGCTTCTCACAGTGAAGTGTTGGAATGCAGATTCAATGACCTGCAACACCTCATTGCCCCATGGTTTTCAGCGTGGATGGTCGCATCATGCCACCTTCTAGGTTGAAAACCACATATTGTAGAGACAGATTACATTGTGGGACAGTATGGCTTTTCTGCACTTCAGACAGGTGAGGGATATGGTTGTCTTTTTTTACAGGTGACATGGGCTTCAATGGAATAGGCATAAGATGAGTATAACTGTGTTTTTTATTTTTAAATATTTGTAAAACAGGGTGTTTTGTATTATTTGAAATAAAAGACTTCATTCTTGCTATGTGTTTATTTCAATAATATGGGGTTACTGCTATTAATAAGCCCTGGGCTTGATGTCACCTGACAATACAGAGGGGACATCAACCCTATCACCCCACTTGCTACCGCCACAAGCGTCAACTGTGTGTCATAAATTTGTCTTTGCTGCACTAAATAACCTACATGTCTGTGTGTTTTTTTCAAATGGACACACTGTCTGTGTTAAAGACCTGACATTTGCACAACACCATTGAATACCATGGGTGTGCGTATGTCAGTATTTGTGATCCTTAAAATTTAATTGGAGAATTAGAAAAATAAAGTTTCTCTAAGTTGTCCATTAAGTCTGGCCATGAAAATTGGACCATGCTCAAATGTCATCCGGGTGCGGTCCTATATTTTCCACTGGCCCATAGACATGAACGGGTGAGTACCATCTAATTATCGGAGGCAAATCGGGAATGCTGTGATTTTTTTCCCTCAAACCACTCAGCCAGTGGAACAAATTAGACATAAGCACTGCCTCATTGAATAACATTGATCTGAGTGTGATCCAATGCTTTGAAACTACAGTCATCTGCACAAAGTCTTGGTGTCATTGTAGTAATAGCTCTAACGCGAGCAGTGATAAAGTTGAGTTATAGCTAAAGGTACCTTCACACTAAACGATATCGCTAGCAATCCGTGACGTTGCAGTGTCCTGGATAGCGATATCGTTGTGTTTGACAGGCAGCAGCGATCAGGATCCTGCTGTGATATCGCTGGTCGTTGCTGAAAGTTCAGAACTTTATTTGGTCGTCAGACCGGCGTGTATCGTCGTGTTTGACAGCCAAAGAAATGATGCCAGCGATGTTTTACAGTGGTAACCAGGGTAAACATCGGGTTACTAAGCGCAGGGCTGCGCTTAGTAACCCGATGTTTACCCTGGTTACCATTGTAAAAGTAAAAAAAACAAACAGTACATACTCACCTTCTGCTGTCTGTCACACGTCCCTGCTTCCCGCACTGACTGTGAGCGCCGGCCGTAAAGTGAAAGCAGAGCACAGCAGTGACGTCACCGCTGTGCTGTGCTTTACGGCCGGCAATCACAGTCAGTGCAGGAAGCAGACGGCAAGGGACGTGTGACAGACAGCAGAAGGTGAGTATGTACTGTTTGTTTTTTTTACTTTTACAATGGTAACCAGGGTAAACATCGGGTTACTAAGCGCGGCCCGGTGCTTAGTAACCCGATGTTTACCCTGGTTACCCGGGGACCTCGGCATCGTTGGTCGCTGGAGAGCTGTCTGTGTGACAGCTCCCCAGCGACCACACAACGACTTATGTTGTGAACTCCGTTTTCAGGCTCCCTCTTGTGGTCACAGATGGTATTGTGTGACTTTGGTTTTTTGGCTCCCCCTGGTGGTTTGGTTTATTATCCTGCGGGTTTGCTGGATCAGCTGCCTCGTTATTCACCAGGGAGGCTCCTATTTAGCTCTGCTTCACTTCCACTTGTTGCCGGCTGTCAATGTATTTAGTGCTATTCTGATTACTCCTGATTATCTCGTTTTCTGCCTCTTCAGGATAAGCTAAGTTCTGTTTGAATATTTTTTGCTCATCTGCCTGCAATATGATTTCTGTGTATGATGAGTCTAGTCCAGCTTGCTAACATGTGATTTCTTTTTGCTGGTAAGCTCTGGGGTACGGAGTTGCTTCCCCCGCACCGTTAGTTGGTGCAGGGGCTCGAGCAATCTCTGTGTGGACATTTTGAATAGGGTTTTTTATTGACCGCACAGTTTCCTTCCTATTTTCTGCTATCTAGTATTAGCGGGCCTCATTTGCTAAATCTGATTTCATCTCTGTGTTTGTGCTTTCCCCTTAACTCACCATTAATATTTGTGGGGGGCTATTCTATATCTTTGGGGTCATTCCACTGAGGCAAGTGAGGACTTTCTTTCCCTCCAGGAATAGTCAGTTTCTCAGGCCGTGACGAGACGTCTAGGATTTTTAGGTAACGTTCCACGGCTGCCTATAGTTGTTTGTGGATAGGATCAGGTTGCGGTCAATCTAGTTACCACTTCCCCAGAGCTAGTAGTCTGTTCAGTTACTTAGCTAGTCCGACCTGCGAGCCTTGCCACTAGGATCATAACAGACTTACCAACGATCACGGCCAGGTCGTATCGCTGGTCGTGATCGTTGATAAATCATTTAGTGTGAAGGTGCCTTAAGGGTTCCTTCACACTTGCGTTGGCACGGGTCCGTCGGCGCGACGTACCGATGAAGGTTGTGAAAATTCGGCACAACGTGGGCAGCGGATGCAGTTTTTCAACGCATCCGCTGCCCATTGTAATGTCCCGGGGAGGAGGGGGCGGAGTTCCGGCCGTGCATGCGCGGTAGGAAATGCAGGATCCGACGTGCAAAAAAAGTTCCCTTGAACGTTTTTTCGATACGACGGTCCTCCAAAACATGACGCATTCAGTGCATGATGGACGCGACGTATGGCCATACGTCACGATCCATCGGCAATACAAGTCTATGCGCAAAAAAGGCATCCTGCGGGCAACTTTGCAGGATGTGTTTTTTGCACAGAACGACGCATTGCAGCGGAGGCCAAAAGACGCAAGTGGCAAAGAGGCCTAAGTTGTGTCACAAAAGTTGTCGTGATCATCTGAGCATTGGAAAACCTAGGATGCAGCTCAATTTTCTGGTGTAAAATGCTGGGATCATAGAGCTTTTAAGAGGGGTTTTACATTATGCTGATATACAACACCGTACCTCATCTCCATTACATTTACAGAGAAAACCTCAAAGTAGTGCAGTGTGCATTACATCAATACTGTAAGAAGAATGCTTCATAAATAGTGTTGAGCATTCCGATACCGCAAGTATCGGGTATCGGCCGATACTTGCGGGTATCGGAATTCCGATACCGAGATCCGATACTTTTGTGGTATCAGGTATCGGTATCGAAACAACATTAATGTGTAAAAGAAAGAATTAAAATAAAAAAATATTGCTATACTCACCTCTCCGACGCAGCCTGGACCTCACCGAGGGAACCGGCAGCGTTCTTTGCTTAAAATGCGCGCGTATACTTCCTTCCGTGACGTCACGGCTTGTGATTGGTCGCGTGCCACCCATGTGGCCGCGGCGCGACCAATCACAGCAAGCCGTGACGTAATTTTCAGGTCCTGAATGCCTAATTCTAGGCATTCAGGATTTTAAAATTACGTTCCGGCTTGTGATTGGTCGCGTCGCGGTCACATGGGCGACGCGACCAATCACAAGCCGTGACGTCACGGGAGGCAGAAAACGCGCGCATTTTAAAATTACGTCACGGCTTGTGATTGGTTGCGTGCCGCCCATGTGACCGCGACGCGACCATTAACAGCAAGCCGTGACGTAATTTTCAGGTCCTGAATGCAAAATTAGGCATTCAGGACCTGAAATTACGTCACAGTTTGCTGTGATTGGTCGCGTCGCGGTCACATGGGCGGCATGCAACCAATCACAAGCCGTGACATAATTTTAAAATGCGCGCGTTTCCTGCCTCCCGTGACGTCACGGCTTGTGATTGGTCGCGTCGCCCATGTGACCGCGACGCGACCAATCACAAGCCGGAACGTAATTTTAAAATCCTGAATGCCTAGAATTAGGCATTCAGGACCTGAAAATTACGTCACGGCTTGCTGTGATTGGTCGCGTCGCGGCCACATGGGTGGCACGCGACCAATCACAAGCCGTGACGTCACGGAAGGAAGTAAACGCGCGCATTTTAAGCAAAGAACGCTGCCGGTTCCCTCGGTGAGGTCCAGGCTGCGTCGGAGAGGTGAGTATAGCAATATTTTTTATTTTAATTCTTTCTTTTACACATTAATATGGATCCCAGGGCCTGAAGGAGAGTTTCCTCTCCTTCAGACCCTGGGAACCATCAGGGATACCGTCCGATACTTGAGTCCCATTGACTTGTATTGGTATCGGGTATCGGTATCGGATTAGATCCGATACTTTGCCGGTATCGGCCGATACTTTCCGATACCGATACTTTCAAGTATCAACACTATTCATAAATGATTCTAAAAGTTGGATAGTTCCAGATAGAGGTCTGGTGCCATAATTCATTCATACCTTCTTTTAGGCCACATTCACACGTTCAGAGTTTGGCCAGTATTTTACCTCAGTATTTGTAAGCCAAAACCAGGAGTGGCACAATCAGAGGAAAAGTATAATAGAAACATATGCACCACTTCTGCATTTATCACCCACTCCTGGTTTTGCCTTACAAATACTGATGTAAAATACTGACCAAATACTGAAACAATATGTGAACATGGCCACAAAGTGAAACTTTAGGTCAGACTCTCTCGTGTTGATTAGGAGCGTCGAGCAGGTCTGTAGGAGCCAGAACTCTTAATAGTTTGTAGAGGATCAAATACTTATTTCTCACTGCAAAATGCAAATAAATGTATATATTTTATACAATAAGATTTTCTGGATTTTATTTTTTATATTCTATCTCTTAATGTTAAAATTAACCGACCCTTAAAATTATAGACTGTTCATGTCCTTGTCAGTGGGCAAACTTGCAAAATCAGCAAAGGATCAAATACTAATTCCCTTCACTATATATATATATATATATATATATATACTGTATATATACTAGATGGTAGCCCGATTGTAACGCATCGGGTATTCTAGAGTATGTATGTGGTTTATTTATGAAGATTTTTGAATAATACATTGAATACACAGGATTTGGCCGGCCGCGACCAGTTAGCGAAGCGTGGTTCAAATCCCGAACTGCGCCTGTCTCTGCCGGCCATGTAGTATATAGCACAGCCACGTAGTATATAGCAACCCACGTAGTTAATAGCACAGCCACTTTGTACATAGAACAGCCACATAGTATATTACACAGCCACGTAGTATATAGCACAGCCCACGGAGTATATAGCGCAGCCACGTAGTATATAACAGCCCACGCACACAGTATATAACACAGTCCACGTAGTGTATAACACAGGCCACATAGTATATACCAGCCCACGTAGTGTATAACACAGCCCACGTAGTATATAGCACAGCCCACGTAGTATATAGCACAGGCACGTAGTACATAACACAGCCACGTAGTATATAACACAGCCACATAGTACATAGCACAGCCACGTAGTATATTGCACAGCCACGTAGTATATTGCACAGCCACGTAGTGTATAACACAGCCACGTAGAATATTGCACAGCCACGTAGTATATTGCACAGCCCAAGTAGTATATTGCACAGCCCACGTAATATATAGCAATGCCTGTTAAAAAAAAGAATTAAAATAAAAAATAGTTATATACTCACCTTCCGTTGGCCCCCGGATCAAGGCGAAGTGATTACCGATGCTCCTCGCGGGCTCCTCTCCCAACAGTGCACTGTGGTCTCGCGAGAAGATGACATAGCGGTCTCGCGAGACCGCTACATCATCATCTCGCGAGACCACAATGCATGGAGCAGTCACCGGGGCGTCGCGAGGAGTGGGAAAGGCCTCGGCTGGATCCAAGGGGCCGACGGACGGTGAGTATATAACTTTTTTTTTTTTAAATTATTTTTAACATTAGATCTTTTTACTATTGATGCTGCATAGGCAGCATCAACAGTAAAAAGTTGGTCACACAGGGTTATTAGCAGTGTTAACGGAGTGCGTTACGCCACTGCATAACGCAGTCTGTTAATGCTGCCATTAACCCTGTGTGAGCGCTGACTGTGGGGAGTATGGAGTGGGCACTGACTGTGGTGAGTAAGGAGCGGCCATTTTGCCGCCGGACTGTGCCCATTGCCAATTGGTCGTGGCTGTTTTGCCGCGACCAATAAGCAACTTGGGATTTCCGTGACAGACAGACAGAAAGACGGAAGTGACCCTTAGACAATTATATAGTAGATAGATATATATATATATATATATATATATATATATATATATATATATATACAGCTATGCCAAAAATTAAGAGACCACTGTAAAATGTTCAGTTTGTCTGATTTTTCTGTTTATAGATACATTTTTGAGTAAAATGTAGATTGTTCTTTTAGTCTATAAACCTCTGACAACATGTCTCTGAATTTCCAAGCAATAAATTTGGGGTTTTTTTTCTAAAAAGGAGAAATGGTCCAAATTAAAAAAAAGCAACAGTGCTTTCAGACCTCAAATAATGCAAAGAAAACAAGTTCATAATCAGTTAGAAACAACAATACTAATGTTTTAACTCAGTTCAGAAATCAATATTTTGCGGAATAACCATGATTTTTAATCACAGCATTCATGCGTTTTGGCATGCATTCCTCCAGGCTTTCACACGTAAGCAGTTCTTCTTTGTTTGATTGCTTGTGACTATCCATCATCCTCTTGATTACATTCCAGAGGATTTCAATGGGGTTCAGGTCTGGAGATTGGGCTGCCCATGACAGGGTTTTGATGTGGTGGTCTCTTAATTTTTGCCACAGCTGTATATATATATATATATATATATATATATATATATATATATATATATATATATATATATATATATATATATATATATATATATATATACACTCACTGGCCACTTTATTAGGTACACCTGTCCAACTTCTTGTTAACACTTAATTTCTAATCAGCCAATCACATGGCGGCAACTCAGTGCATTTAGGCATGTAGACATGGTCAAGACAATCTCCTGCAGTTCAAACCGAGCATCAGTATGGGGAAGAAAGGTGATTTGAGTGCCTTTGAACGTGGCATGGTTGTTGGTGCCAGAAGGGCTGGTCTGAGTATTTCAGAAACTGCTGATCTACTGGGATTTTCACGCACAACCATCTCTAGGGTTTACAGAGAATGGTCCGAAAAAGAAAAAAAATCCAGTGAGCGGCAGTTCTGTGGGCGGAAATGCCTTGTTGATGCCAGAGGTCAGAGGAGAATGGGCAGACTGGTTCGAGCTGATAGAAAGGCAACAGTGACTCAAATCGCCACCCGTTACAACCAAGGTAGGCCTAAGAGCATCTCTGAACGCACAGTGCGTCGAACTTTGAGGCAGATGGGCTACAGCAGCAGAAGACCACACCGGGTACCACTCCTTTCAGCTAAGAACAGGAAACTGAGGCTACAATTTGTACAAGCTCATCGAAATTGGACAGTAGAAGATTGGAAAAACGTTGCTTGGTCTGATGAGTCTCGATTTCTGCTGCGACATTCGGATGGTAGGGTCAGAATTTGGCGTAAACAACATGAAAGCATGGATCCATCCTGCCTTGTATGGAGCATCTTTGGGATGTGCAGCCGACAAATCTGCGGCAACTGTGTGATGCCATCATGTCAATATGGACCAAAATCTCTGAGGAATGCTTCCAGCACCTTGTTGAATCTATGCCACGAAGAATTGAGGCAGTTCTGAAGGCAAAAGGGGTCCAACCCGTTACTAGCATGGTGTACCTAATAAAGTGGCCGGTGAGTGTATATATATATATATAGATAGATAGATATATTTAAATAAACTTTTGCAGCACTGCCAAAAGAAAACCGGTGCAATAAGACCTGTTATGGTGATGTCCAAATTTTCAAAATGGAAAATTAGAAAAAAACAGGCAGCACTCCAAAAAATAAAAGTAAAATCCATTAACAGCAAAGTTTCGGCACATTTCTCCGTGGCTCAAAACCGTGGCTTGACAAAAGCAGATAAATCTATTGAAACGTTGCTCTTAATAGATCAGTAAAGCCATGGTTTTTATCCTTTATTTTTTTGGAATGCTGCCTGGTTTTCTTCTGATTTTTTTTCTGATTTTCTCTATATATGTATGTATATATATATAGTAGCATAGTGCCTACTACGTGTCTTGGGGGACACTCGCTTGGCACGGGATTAATGCACTCAGGCATGGTTTTCTATCAAAAACACAGTCTCTTAGCAGCTTGAACAGTATCTAGACATATTCAACTTTACCACAGTTCGTCTCTGACCCCGGTCAGCATTACACACGGTTTTCAGACCGTTACCTGTTGGCAACCTTCACGGGTTCCTGGACACCTCTTGGCCTCAGTGGTGCCCCATACACAATGTCTCTCTTCCTTTCACTCTGACCCCGGTCAGTACAACACGGTTCCTTCCCGTTACCTGTGGGTGCCGCACAGGTTCTCGGATACCTCTCTTCCTTAGAGGCATCCTTCAAGCATTCTCACTCTGTCTTTCCTTTTCTCTGACCCCGGTCAGTACAACACGAATCTCCATTCATTACCTGCCATTGCCGCACAGGTTCTCGGATACCTCTCTTCACTAGAGGCATCCTTCCGACATTCTCACTCTGACCCCGGTCAGTACAACATGGATCTCCATCCGTTCTACAGTCTGGTCTGTGCGAGGTCCAGAGCCCCTGCCATGTGCTCTCCAGGGAGCCGACACTCCCAACACATGGGGCTCTCTCCAGGGCCTTCCAGCACAGACCATTCAGATCCACACTCAGAGCCCATGCAAAGCAGTGTGCAAAACAGTCATCAAAGCAAAAGATGGCTACTTTGAAGAACCTAGAATATGAGACATAATTTCAGTTGTTTCATACTTTTTTGTTAAGTATATAATTCCACATGTGTTAATTCATAGTTTTGATGCCTTCAGTGTGAATGTACAATTTTCATAGTCATGAAAATACAGAAAAATCTTTAAATGAGAAGGTGTGTCCAAACTTTTGGTCTGTACTGTATATATATATAAAATATTTTTTTAAAGATAAAACGGTCAGTCTACTTTTTGCTAGTGCTGTTTCACCGCTATGATAAATACCCCTGTAAACATGTTATTCAGTTTTGATATATGGAGACAATATTAGTATCTCAGGCACAATTAATATGGCAATCATTATGGCTTTTTGTGCTTGTTACTGAACTTTTCCAATATAGTAAACGAGGAATTTTCCTAGTCATATTGTTGCATAGTGTTAGAGAATTGCCATACTATTCTGTTAAAGCCGTAATAGTTGTTAAAATTATCTGATTAAACAAAAATAAAATTCTAAACCTCATACAAAAAATTACACCACATGCATTTCTTATTATTTTTATTTACATATTTATTTTCAAGTGGATAAAAAATGAAAAGTAAACATTAATTATAATTTATAAAAAAAACTATTGAAATGACCTGATGTTCTACAAAGTTTCATACTTTCAAAAATATATACGTTGTATATGAAACTGACTTTTAATTAGTTTTAAGAGCAAGTACATTTTTACATTGGCTATTTTATTATCTCCATGCAACACTGCACATCGGAACGCACGGTTACATTATACACTCCATACGCGTACAGTAGTAGGCTCCTAATGATATAGGTTCAACATCTCTGAAATAAATTGCCTTGGCATTATGCAAACCGAAAGGGTCTAGTCTTCTTGTGACCTCCTGTTATTTCACTAAAATGTTATTTTTATTACTAAAAGGGTAAAGGATAGGACAGGCCAGCTTGCCGCTTATCAGATCAATAAAAGGTTTGTGTTTGCTGATGGCTGGATAACCGAGGACAGGTCTGGAATGTTGCTCTCCATCTACATGGACATCCCAAGGGACAATTTATGAAAAAGCGTAATTAGATGAATAGATGGAGAACAATCATAATAGCCCTTTGTTAATTAAATGAACAGTTGCCTATTTATAAAATTACTGCTTAAATTGACTCATATGTCATTGTTATGTTCAAATCGTTTCTCCTTGGTTCGTACCTCATTGTACCACCCATTGTGGCTTCAATTACATTAATGTTATAATAATAATAATAATAATAATAATAATAAAAAAACATGTATTCTAGTACATAAGCCCATAGAAAAAGAGAAGCAAATGCCAAGAAATAAAAATAGACAATTTTATTAATTCAAAAACTAAAATGGTAAAACAACCACATAAAAAATGGAGTAGCAATACAACAAATATATAGGACACCCCTATCAGATGGTACAACCACAATAAGTATTGAAAAAATTAACAAGGAAAACATGGGCAAGGTAATCCTCAATAATGGCCTTATATAATAAATAAATCAAATTGTATATCAGAGTAGTCTCACACATATTTTATGCCATGTAAAGGGTTAATAAATATAACACACAGGTTGTTAGATCATAAATTTGCCCATGATCAAGAGTTATAAATATACCACATCTAAATACAACATGGACGTATCCACCATGATATGCTTAATATAGGTCCCAGTAAGTAAAAAAACAGTTAATATAATAAAGTGCATAGTGCTCAGGATATGTAATGTAGCAGTCCCTTCATATAAATACTGCCACATTGATATGGGTCATGAATGCAAAATGCATATAGGTATCCTGAATATCCCTAGGTGTCAACAATAAAGAGGCATGTGTGTATAAGCAGGTAATGATAAACCTGCAATTTATATAGTCATGAAACCCCCATTGAAGAAGCTGCACGCGAAACGCGCGTCGGGGATCCAGACAGCCTTATCAGGTCGTACACCACTTTTTATATGCATGTCTCATCTAAGGGAAACCTATGGTGCCTAGCATACTTATATGTGGGAGGTGTTTTACCCCTTGGGCATTAGGACTATATGCATTTTGTATTCATGACCCATATCAATGTGGCAGTATTTATATGAAGGGACTGCTACATTACATATCCTGAGCACTATGCACTTTATTATATTAGCTGTTTTTTGACTTACTGGGACCTATATTAAGCATATCATGGTGGATACGTCCATGTGGTAATTAGATGTGGTATATTTATAACTCTTGATCATGGGCAAATTTATGATCTAACAACCTGTGTGTTATATTTATTAACCCTTTATATGGCATAAAATATGTGTGAGACTACTCTGATATACAATTTGATTTATATATTATATAAGGCCATTATTGAGGATTACCTTGCCCATGTTTTCATTGTTAACTTTTTCAATACTTATTGTGGTTGTACCATCTGATAGGGGTGTCCTATATATTTGTTGTATTGCTACTCCATTTTTTATGTGGTTGTTTTACCATTTTAGTTTTTGAATTAATAAAATTGTCTATTTTTATTTCTTGGCATTTGCTTCTCTTTTTCTACTTGGATTTTGTTGTATGGCTCTGGGAAGCGCCTAATATAAGCCTGTTGATTATAGGAGTACATAAGCCCATAGAGTACACTCAATGGGTTGCTCACTTTTTAGTTTTGCTTTTGAAATCTCATCTACATCATAGGGTCTTTTCTCACAAAGCTGTTTGAGCTGCAGACCCCATCTTGTGCCTAATGTTTTACTATTTTCTGACAATTTGTAAGTACTGTAGATCTTCAGAGCGGTCACAGTTAGGGATGAGCAGACCTGTGGAAATTTGGGTTCTGGTATCCAATCGAACTTTAGTCCAAAGTCAAAATCAATGGATTTAGTCCAAATCAGTGGAGGCCTGAACTTTTGAGCTGGAAAATATCTTTCTCTCTCCTACCCTTGCTCCCGAACTGTACAACGAACTTCTCTCTCCCTCTCTCGTTCTCTCTTCCGCGCGCTCTCTCTCATTCTTTCTCGCACAATCTCTCTCTAGTTCTCTCTCTCTCTTACTCTTTCCCTCTCTCGTTTTCTCTCATTCTCTTTAGTCCCGTATGTCCCCCAAAAATCAGATCATTAAAATGGTGTCACGCAGAGTGTAGGACAGACTAAGTGCAAAACAAAGAGATAAGGGAAGGGGAACCAAACACTAGGGAAGGGGGAAGTGGAGACCCCTAGACAGATCTAACGTCTCCCTTCCTGTCCATCTGTCCCCATATAGGTTTTGCACCTATCGCCGAGCAGGATACCTAATCCCTGTGTGACCCTGGTGATAAGCCCTGCTCTGGGAAGGACAGGTTAAGCGCTAGTCAGTCCCACTAATACTAAAGACAGCAAGGATAAATTAAACATGGGGACACTTAGCTTGAGTAGACTCAGATAGAAATGCCGACGCCCTCCAAACTCCAAGAGGACGCTAGCAGATTGCCACAGATCCAAGCCTCAACAGAGAAGTGAAAATAGAAAATAACACCCGGAACTCCCCACAGGAACTTGAGAGTTATAAACACCCAGATCCAGGTGACACCATGAAGGCCGGGGGAGGTGACCACTAGTCTGCAAGACCAACCGCTGAGACCTTCTGCAGCTAGATGCAATGCAACTGTCTGCAGCTTGTGACACACCCATGACAAATGAACTTCTAGGAGAAGTCCGTGTTCAGAGTTCAGCACCGGACACGAACCCCAAACTGTACAGTTCGGGTTCACTCATCTCTAGTCACAGTTAATTTATCTCCAACTCTTCTAGTTCATATTATACTAGAATTAAGAGAGAAAAAGATTGTATGCTTATTTGAGTACTGATGCTGCTTTAATCACAGGACTTTATAAACTAGCCAGTTCCTTCTACAGATATATTTTGAAATGAATAGAATCTGCAATCACATTATCTGCGCATCTAGTTTTTGTCAGTATGCTGATGATGAAAAATCTCATTCTGATTTACACTTTTTACGGAAACAAAAAGCAGACCATATAGATGTTTTGTCTCAAGGCATTAGACACATAGCATGCACAGTTGTGTGATTTACCGCTAGTATTATCTATAGGAGAATTCTTAATAATATAATGCTGTATCACCCAGTAACTCACTGGTGGCAGCAGGGTTATGGCAATCGCGTGTCTGTTGATAAATGGAACAAATAAATAGTGGAAAACAACAGGTCACTTTATAAGATCAATGATTTATATAGCTCAAAGGATACGAATAAGAGAAATCGTTGCATTCTATGGTCTCAATGCTTATTTGTTGCTAATAAATCTTAAAATATTGGAAAATACATGTAGCAATAAAAAAGGTGATGACTAAAGCAAACATTTTTTAAAAGAAGAAAGAAGAAAGAAAAGAAGAAATTAGAGAGAAAAGGCTCCATTTTCTCAACTTCAGTAGGGATGGTTCATAAATAACTTATTGGATTAGATTGCAATACAAAGTGTACTGACTGGATCATATTTAATAAAAATGACATCATTTGCCCCAAAACCTTTTGGCCCTGATTCATCAAAGCAAGTTTGCTGGAATTCTAGTGTAAATTGCTCTGAAAAGTCCAAAAATTCCGTTTGTGGACTCACTGTGCCACAGGATCGGGCCTGCCTAGGAAGGGATGTAGCTAAGGGCAGCCTGGTTTTCACTGGAGATCCTGAAGGTGGAAACAGGCTGGGCTGCAGGTAGCCAACAGAAACCACTCCTAGGCAGAACCCGGTACTGCAGCTGCCATACCTCAGGGGTCTGGTTCGTTGACACTGATTAAGGACTTGGACTTCGTTCAGACTAATTTTGTCTCCTCTACAGAATGGTTACTGGTATGGATTCGGCCTACGTTCAGACTGGGCTGATTCAGAGACTGCTTTGTGCAAAAAAGGAAAAAAAAGGAGCATGAACCGCACATCCCAAAATCATACGTTGATCTAAAGCCGCTAGGCAAAAATTTAAATACTGAACATGAGGTTTTCAGTTTAACATTCTGATCAGACTGTATGAAGCCCACTGCCCCTTCACGGCAAACCTCGTAGTGGGTCCTAACGCCCTAACGGAGCGGAGCCGTGCGGCGACCACCGCCGCAGCGACCATGCACCAGCAGGGCGGACGGCCTGTTGCCCCACAGCACCCATGCTGCGAGACTGAGCCCCCATGACTCCAGACCGCGCCGCCCCACCAGCACAAAGCCACAGCAACAATGGCCGCCACACAGCACCAGCACCAAAATGAAAAGGAGTATTTAAACTCACCTTCCTCAAGCTCTTCAGTGAGAGCCAAAATGGGCTAGACCCCTTACTTTGCAGTCTCCTGCTAATTAAAATCACCTGAGCCAAATGGGAGGAGTGCTGGTCCAAAAAAAGACAAGTACATGCTTTGTGCAAAAAGGAAAAAAAAAGAGCATGAACCGCACATCCCAAAATCATACGTTGATCTAAAGCCGCTAGGCAAAAATTTAAATACTGAACATGAGGTTTTCAGTTTAACATTCTGATCAGACTGTATGAAGCCCACTGCCCCTTCACGGCAAACCTCGTAGTGGGCCCTAACGGAGCGGAGCCGTGCGGCGACCACCGCCGCAGCGGCCATGCACCAGCAGGGCGGATGGCCTGTTGCCCCACAGCACCCATGCTGCGAGACTGAGCCCCCATGACTCCAGACCACGTCGCCCCACCAGCACAAAGCCACAGCAACAATGGCCGCCACACAGCACCAGCACCAAAATGAAAAGGAGTATTTAAACTCACCTTCCTCAAGCTCCTCAGTGAGAGCCAAAATGGGCTAGACCCCTTACTTTGCAGTCTCCTGCTAATTAAAATCACCTGAGCCAAATGGGAGGAGTGCTGGTCCAAAAAAAGACAAGTACATGCTTTGTGCAAAAAGGAAAAAAAAGAGCATGAACCGCACATCCCAAAATTTAATTAGCAGGAGACTGCAAAGTAAGGGGTCTAGCCCATTTTGGCTCTCACTGAAGAGCTGGAGGAAGGTGAGTTTAAATACTCCTTTTCATTTTGGTGCTGGTGCTGTGTGGCGGCCATTGTTGCTGTGGCTTTGTGCTGGTGGGGCGGCGCGGTCTGGAGTCTTGGGGGCTCGGTCTCGCAGCATGGGTGCTGTGGGGCAGCAGGCCATCCGCCCTGCTGGTGCATGGCCGCTGCGGCGGTGGTCGCCGCACGGCTCCGCTCCGTTAGGGCGTTAGGACCCACTACGAGGTTTGCCGTGAAGGGGCAGTGGGCTTCATACAGTCTGATCAGAATGTTAAACTGAAAACCTCATGTTCAGTATTTAAATATTTGCCTAGCAGCTTTAGATCAACGTATGATTTTGGGATGTGCGGTTCATGCTCTTTTTTTTCTTTTTGATTCAGAGACTGATTTTAGCAGACTGGAAACAAACGGACCTGGAGACTAGGTTTCATGAATTGTGTAGCGGGTGCACATGGACCAGGGGGACAGGCTCAGGTACAGGCCGCACATGGACCAGCAAAGCGGGTTCAGGCACTAGCCACATCAGGACCATAGATTCGGGTTCAGGACACTGGCCACACCACAAACAGGGGACCTCACAACTCACTAGTAGGAGAAACTACAACCTAATGAATATTGTTGCTTCGGCGACTCCCTAAGGGGGAGGGAGTCTTTTATATATGATGAGCCCCAGCAATTGGCTGGGAGCCATTTTGCATGTGCACTAATTATACTAAATGCCTCTCAGGTACAGGCTAAGGGTATTTTATAATATGCCTGTGCTGCCCATTTACTGTAAGGGCAGGGGAGCCAGGAACTGCGGTGCTCACTGCAGCAGAGGACAGGTAGCACGGCAGAGCCATGGAGCGGGGTCGAGGCGGTGAGTATGTCGGCATTCCTGGATGGTGGGGGAAGGGGAGCTATGCGGAGACGCCTGCAGCAGTGTTACAAAAACGTTAACCTTGCCCCATTTCTCTACTTTTTTAATCTTTGGAGTGGGTACTATATTCAGTGTAATAAAAGGCCTAAAATTTGGCTATGTCATTTGGAAAATAAATTGTTATAATGTGCATAAACATTATAATTGTCTTACACGATATATAAATGCCGAGCGCATTGGCTGAAATATTTCCCAAGTAACCTCTATTACATCTTGTAGTTAAGTGCATGTTTATGTATAGAGTAGTAAATTACATAATTATATTCAACGCTATCCTATTATAATGAGGCGCGTTCCAGTTCAGTGCCAGAATGAGTGACAGTATGATCAGATTTTTATAGAGTGGGTGGGTTATTTCTATCCATCTGCACCTATTTTTTCTCTATATATATTTTTTTAATCACCTGCAACAGCTGGAGCAGTTTGCTCACGAGAGTGGGCTAACAGATCTGTGGATATGTTTCAAATGATTTCAGTGACCATTCTACCCTTCTTACTTTAACAGAATGGTACTAACAGTTTTGCCCACATCTGTATTTGCTCATCTCTAATGTATGTCATGAGGATTAAATGGAACCACAAGATCAATATTTGACAACCTGTGGATCCACTGTTGTGTTAGATCATACTGTGAGATATAGATTTAAAATAGCTGGAAAGTCACTGTTGGGGGTAACTATACTACGTAGTGTTAATGAAATAGGCCACAAGTCTCAAACACGAGTCCCACTGGTCACATGTGGCCACCCGCCAAAACTATTTTTGATGCCCAAAGCCAAAGGTGGCTAAGGTAGCTATAGTCTGGGCTGCCTCTGTGTCTTCCTGCTGCCGTCCAGGCTGTATTTGAGAATAGTAGATGAGGCCATGCAGTGGACCGTACATGGATGCCTCTGCTGAATTATGTCATGCAGCGCACCAGTCACGGCCGGGACTCACTGGAAAGAAGCTCCAAGCCACAGGGCTGGACATGAGATGAACAGTACAGCTGGAGATAGGCTGTATAGATTGTAAGATTATTATTATTATTGTTATGAAACTAATTTTTCGGGGTCCCCTTAAGGGTCCAACTAGTAGGACACTCAATCTCAGAAAGAGGAGTGACTAGACCATAAACCTGATCGAAAATTGGGGAAACATGCGTCATTCTTTTTTAGAACTTCTTTAATTTTGCATTTTGCTTACAATAATGAGGAAGAAGCAAGCCTGAAATAGCCTGAAATTGGGAAGCAGGTAGCTGCTGAAAAGTTTGAGAAAAGCTGCATTTACTACCTGGTTTAGATAAAAAAAAATAGGAGTGTTTTTTTTTTCATTTTTATAACAACTCTTTGAAAATCAATTTAAAGTTAAGTGGAGATATGGAAACAGCTGAGTGAGATGAATGTCAAATGGCTTTACTAATCAAGAGGGACTCAACTTGTTGTAGGTGAGAAGACACTAACAAACACAGATCGTGTTATGCTACATTGAGCACTAAATTGATAAAAACCTAATCTTAAAGGGCTATTTATATCTGGATCATTTAATGCATATCTACAGACTGATTGAAAGATGTGGGTCCCACCACTTGAAACTTCACTTATCTCGAAATAAAGGTCAAAAGTGGTCAAGTCTGTCTCTATTCAATGCAATTAATTACAATATGCCATAAATGTCCAAGATGAGAGTCTGTTCTAGTTATGTTATGACCACCATAATTTACTATAGTTTTAAAAAAAATTCTAAAAAAAGTAACATAAGTTCCATTCATGAGGCCTCAGAAGCTACATATAGCTGCTAAAACACTGGTTGAGGAACACTGGTTTAGCTGCTGATATGTAGTGACGGGTATATTGAACAGCAGAAGACCAAACAACCGAATTTAGAACCAAATTGTTGACTACCTAGTTTAGATTTTTTTAATCTTTATTTCAACTGTTGCTAGCAGAATTCCCATGAGTTATTATGACATATCAGGTCCCTGACAAACCAGATGCAAATAGAAAAACTACACGAAAATTTGTATCAAAATGTGATATAAAGATATGACCATCATAACGTATATGTTGTTATTATTCCTTTCAATAGCAACAATATGTTGTGAAGTTGTTGATTCATAGCTTATCGTCCCCAGGGCTCTTTAAGTCAGCAGGGTGTTAATATGTAGCATGTGGGCTCATCAGCTCATCGTTTTGTCCTCGTTTTCTGCAGATTAGCCGCCCGCTGCTCCCAAGAGCCCCATCTGGCAGGACCAGATCATGAGAGCAGAGCCGGAAAAAAAATTGAGTATGCTCTTCCTGGAGGCAAAGATGCAAGAAGAGTGCTGTGTGTCCCCTAAATTAATAATGTCTTTGTGTATGAAAAAATTCTACCGACGTGTTTGCGGTAAGCAACTGTAATTAGATCCCTGCAAGGAGAAAATGTAATGGAGTTATAAATCAGGATCATTTTTTTGACTCATACACACCCTTGTCATGGAGCTCTACAGGTTAGAGATTGCCCATCTGGAGTTTATGAGTTTAGGGTAGTAGAACTATCTAATGTACTTTTATTAATTAGTTCTAAGCATTGAGCTGAGGAATTTATTTTCAAAACTTTTCTAGGGAAGACTATATTGAAGGCACACACAAAAAGATCTGTTAACGTCATAAAGACAGTACAAGAGAGTGTGCAAACATTATGGCATCTGCAATGAGTAAGGGCTCCTGCAGACGTCCAGGAAACTTGGTTGGAGCATGAATTGCAATGCACAGACTGTCCGCGGGTCTCCCGATGGAAATCAAACACTATTATACAGTCAAATTGGTTCAGAGACGGAAACAGTTGAACTCAAATAACTTTGTGGTGCTGAAAATAAATATGATGCGTAACTTTGGTGATTGGCTCTAATTTTCAAAATCCAGAGGAGGTTGTAATTACTTATGACACCTTTCATGCAGGCATATAGACAACATGCATATTTATTATTTCATCAACGTTATTGCATTGTTAGTAGCTAGTCTATTAAATCATCTATTTAGTCTATTGAGTCTTCAGTATTCTATCATCTTAGAGTGACCAACCAAATAAACCCAACTCTGCTCTGATTACTTACTCCTAATTACAGTTGCATCATCTACTTTTAGAAATGCTCTCTGTGTAAGTGTATGCAGTTTTAGGATTTATTAGCTTTGTTTTATTAGCAAATTGACATGTTTCTATATAGTTTTTCAGATATGCCTCGTTTGTGCATTAATAAAGTGTATAGTTTTTGCTACATGTGTGAAGTCACTTTTTCATCACAAAGGCAAAAATTGACTATTATGATAAGGAAAGCCTACAACCTGTATTATGTCTGCAGAATAGGCAATCAGGACAAAAGATGGGCTCCAAACATATGCTGCAATAGATATGATTCACATCTTACCCAGTTGTTGCATGGTGAGGGCAATCTATGACTTTTGCAATCCCTGGACTTTTGATCTGGAGAGAGCCAACCGATCACACTACCAATTGCTATTTCTGCATAGAGTTCCCCATTAGGAAAGGAGTTTCATGGAAGAAGAAATTGACTTTACAATATCCAAACATTCTAAACTGCAATATGCCCAATACCACATACAGAAGAACTGCCGGACCCAAAAGCACCAGAAACATTTTCAGTTGAGTCAAGTCATGAAGGTCATGAATAGTGTTGAGCGATACTTTCCGATATCGGAAAGTATCGGTATCGGAAAGTATCGGCCGATACCGTCACAGTATCGGAATCCAATCCGATACCGATACCCGATCCCAATGCAAGTCAATGGGACGAAAATATCGGAATTAAAATAAACCCTTTATACACTTGTAGGTTCATTCTACATGAAGGAAAACAACTAAAAATATTGTAGGATGTATTGGGGGACGTGGCGGAGATATTAAAGGGACAGAGGTTTAGCCCAATGTAATAGAATAGCAGGATTTTTTTTTTTTTTTTATGAAGTTCGGCGTTAGAAAGAATTTGACTATGTTTTTTTTTTTTTTTTTATGTCAGATATTGATGTTTCACTACTTCCACGCCCTTCACCTTCTTTTTTACTTCTCCCACGCTTTCTTCTTAATTATCCTCATCATCAGCTTCTTTGACATCAACTTCTTCACCTTATTCATCTTCTTCTTCATCTTCTACCTATAATTTTTTGGGTTACATTGTTCATATTCTTTTTATTTTACTATTATCTTCATCATATTCAACTTCTTCATCATATTCTTATTTGTGACAGGCATTCCCGTAGTTGTTATCTATAAAAGTTTGAAGATTACACCTTCCGTTCTGCCTGTCACAAAACAGTTACATTTGTCCGCGTTCAGTTTGGCCTGCAGCATCAGGCTTTATCCAGGGGCACCACGAGGAGGAACGGACTCACCCCCATACACTGCTTAGTCTTCTTCTGCTTATAATTTACATAATATTTTTTGCTCTGATATTTTGTGTTATGCTTAATGTCCTTCTGCTCTTTGTTCTGCAGCCTCTTGTTCTTCTGCTTCTCGGTCTTCCAGGTCGTCGTCGTCTCCAGGGTCGTCGTCTCCGGGGTCGTCGTCATCGGGGTGGTCTTCAGGGTCGTCGTCTCCGGGGTCGTCGTCATCGGGGTGGTCTTCGGGGTCATCGTCTCCAGGGTCGTCGTCATCACGGTGGTTGTCGTCTCTGGTGTCGTCGTCATCTTAGGGGTGGTCTTCTGGGTCATTGTGTTTAGTCTCTTGAACTTGGAAATGTAGCAGAAGGTACAAGAAGGCTGAGAAAATGCCGAGAACCAGCTGATGGAACTGGAACTCGGATGGCTACCCGAAGGTCCAAGAGCCAATGGAACTACCGAGGACCAGCTGACTTTACTGGAACCCGGTTACTAAGCAGGAGGTACCTGTGCTGAAAGCACTACCAAGGACCACCTGACGTTGGTGGAACTCGGATACCCAGAGGGAGGCACCTAAGCCAAAGGCTCTGCCCGGAACCAGCTGACGGTACTGGAACCAGGATGGGGAGCAGAAGGTACAAGAGCAAAAGACACTGCCGAGAACCAGCTGACGGTGCTGGAACCCGGATGGGTAGCCGAAGGTCCAAGAGCCAATGGAACTACCGAGGACCAGCTGACGTTACTGGAACCCGGTTACTAAGCAGGAGGTACCCGTGCCTGAAAGCACTACCAAGGACCACCTGACGTTGGTGGAACTCGGATACCAAAGGGAGGCACCTAAGCCAAAGGCTCTGCCCGGAACCAGCTGACGGTACTGGAACCAGGATGGGGAGCAGAAGGTACAAGAGCAAGTGTCTGCGTGGCTTTTGCAGGACACGATGCCGGCTGCACAGCAGGGGAACAGCTGGCGGTGCTGGACCCCACTGACACATTGGCGAGGTGTTTTTCTCTGTGCAGCTAGCACATCTGGGCCCCAACTGGCGGTGTGTTAGAGCCCAGGGTCAGCAGGAGGAGGAGCAGGAGGAGGAGGAGCAGGGGGAGGGGAGTGTAGGCCGAAGCCTGCACTGGCGGCAGCTTTGGGTCTGTTGTGTCTGCGTGGCTTTTGCAGGACACGTTGCCGGCTACACAGCAGGGGAACAGCTGGCGGTGCTGGACCCCACTGACACATTGGCGAGGTGTTTGGCTCTGTGCAGCCAGCACTTCCGGACAGCAACTAGCGTTGTTGGAGCCCGGGCTCTGCAGGTGGAGCAGAGTGTAGGCCGAAGCCTAATTGAACCGATTTCAAAAGTCACCTTTAACCCCCCCTCAGGGGTTACAAAGTAGAAGAGCCACAGCTTATGCAGCAGCAGTGCTGCGCAAGTCAAAGGTTGCTCTTGTAATTTTTCTCCTTGCACACGCTGAATGGAACACGTATAACATTCAGCCCTTTATACAGTCAAACTGTGTAATGGAGGCGCGAGTTCCCTTTGTAATGAGACGCAGCACAGGTGTCAAGAATCCCACCTTGGTGCTGGGTGCAGCCTCCCGAGCGTTGTTATTTGCTGTACAGGAGTCTGCGCTGTCGTGTTATCCCCTGGCCTAGCGCCGTTAGCGCTGCCCATCTTCTGGCATCATGTAATGTCGGCCGGTGCGGTTCGCGATGACCATGAATCCCAGCCCCGCAGTGTCTTAACATTGTTAAAACACTGCGGGGCTGGGATTCAGGGCCTGGCGCAGCACATATGTTGGCCTCTCACACTCGGGTCCTTACACCCGCTTCAGACTGTGCGGCGTCATCTGATCCCTTATCGCATGCCACGGCCATGAAGCCGCACAGTCCGAAGAAGGCGGAAGGAGAGGAGGGACAGGCGAACTGATGCACTGATCCTGCCCATGAATCACACCCTCGCAGTCCCAATAAATAAGACACCGAGGGGCGTTGTGTGGGTCAGGGCGGCCGCAGAGGCGCAGCCAGCCAAACAATGATGCCAGAAGACGGGCAGCGCTACCAAGGGGGTTGCAGCGTGTCATTACAAAGGAAAGTCACACCACCGGGACGGTTAACTGGTCACACAGAGGACACATTTCAGACGTGTTTTCAGTTCCACATGTGCGAGGAGAATACGTTTCTGAGCCACCTTGCACACATGCAGCATTACCGCTGTACAAGGTGGCTGGATAACGTAAAAACGCCTGGGGGAGGGGGGACAGGTTCCCTTCAATTTCAGTTCTTGTGTCTGCGTGGCTTTTGCAGGACACGATGCCGGCTGCACAGCAGGGGAACAGCTGGCGGTGCTGGACCCCACTGACACATTGGCGAGGTGTTTTTCTCTGTGCAGCTAGCACATCTGGGCCCCAACTGGCGGTGTGTTAGAGCCCAGGGACAGCAGGAGGAGGAGCAGGAGGAGGAGGAGCAGGGGGAGGGGAGTGTAGGCCGAAGCCTGCACTGGCGGCAGCTTTGGGTCTGTTGTGTCTGCGTGGCTTTTGCAGGACACGTTGCCGGCTACACAGCAGGGGAACAGCTGGCGGTGCTGGACCCCACTGACACATTGGCGAGGTGTTTGGCTCTGTGCAGCCAGCACTTCCGGACAGCAACTAGCGTTGTTGGAGCCCGGGCTCTGCAGGTGGAGCAGAGTGTAGGCCGAAGCCTAATTGAACCGATTTCAAAAGTCACCTTTAACCCCCCCTCAGGGGTTACAAAGTAGAAGAGCCACAGCTTATGCAGCAGCAGTGCTGCGCAAGTCAAAGGTTGCTCTTGTAATTTTTCTCCTTGCACACGCTGAATGGAACACGTATAACATTCAGCCCTTTATACAGTCAAACTGTGTAATGGAGGCGCGAGTTCCCTTTGTAATGAGACGCAGCACAGGTGTCAAGAATCCCACCTTGGTGCTGGGTGCAGCCTCCCGAGCGTTGTTATTTGCTGTACAGGAGTCTGCGCTGTCGTGTTATCCCCTGGCCTAGCGCCGTTAGCGCTGCCCATCTTCTGGCATCATGTAATGTCGGCCGGTGCGGTTCGCGATGACCATGAATCCCAGCCCCGCAGTGTCTTAACATTGTTAAAACACTGCGGGGCTGGGATTCAGGGCCTGGCGCAGCACATATGTTGGCCTCTCACACTCGGGTCCTTACACCCGCTTCAGACTGTGCGGCGTCATCTGATCCCTTATCGCATGCCACGGCCATGAAGCCGCACAGTCCGAAGAAGGCGGAAGGAGAGGAGGGACAGGCGAACTGATGCACTGATCCTGCCCATGAATCACACCCTCGCAGTCCCAATAAATAAGACACCGAGGGGCGTTGTGTGGGTCAGGGCGGCCGCAGAGGCGCAGCCAGCCAAACAATGATGCCAGAAGACGGGCAGCGCTACCAAGGGGGTTGCAGCGTGTCATTACAAAGGAAAGTCACACCACCGGGACGGTTAACTGGTCACACAGAGGACACATTTCAGACGTGTTTTCAGTTCCACATGTGCGAGGAGAATACGTTTCTGAGCCACCTTGCACACATGCAGCATTACCGCTGTACAAGGTGGCTGGATAACGTAAAAACGCCTGGGGGAGGGGGGACAGGTTCCCTTCAATTTCAGTTCTTGTGTCTGCGTGGCTTTTGCAGGACACGATGCCGGCTGCACAGCAGGGGAACAGCTGGCGGTGCTGGACCCCACTGACACATTGGCGAGGTGTTTTTCTCTGTGCAGCTAGCACATCTGGGCCCCAACTGGCGGTGTGTTAGAGCCCAGGGACAGCAGGAGGAGGAGCAGGAGGAGGAGGAGCAGGGGGAGGGGAGTGTAGGCCGAAGCCTGCACTGGCGGCAGCTTTGGGTCTGTTGTGTCTGCGTGGCTTTTGCAGGACACGTTGCCGGCTACACAGCAGGGGAACAGCTGGCGGTGCTGGACCCCACTGACACATTGGCGAGGTGTTTGGCTCTGTGCAGCCAGCACTTCCGGACAGCAACTAGCGTTGTTGGAGCCCGGGCTCTGCAGGTGGAGCAGAGTGTAGGCCGAAGCCTAATTGAACCGATTTCAAAAGTCACCTTTAACCCCCCCTCAGGGGTTACAAAGTAGAAGAGCCACAGCTTATGCAGCAGCAGTGCTGCGCAAGTCAAAGGTTGCTCTTGTAATTTTTCTCCTTGCACACGCTGAATGGAACACGTATAACATTCAGCCCTTTATACAGTCAAACTGTGTAATGGAGGCGCGAGTTCCCTTTGTAATGAGACGCAGCACAGGTGTCAAGAATCCCACCTTGGTGCTGGGTGCAGCCTCCCGAGCGTTGTTATTTGCTGTACAGGAGTCTGCGCTGTCGTGTTATCCCCTGGCCTAGCGCCGTTAGCGCTGCCCATCTTCTGGCATCATGTAATGTCGGCCGGTGCGGTTCGCGATGACCATGAATCCCAGCCCCGCAGTGTCTTAACATTGTTAAAACACTGCGGGGCTGGGATTCAGGGCCTGGCGCAGCACATATGTTGGCCTCTCACACTCGGGTCCTTACACCCGCTTCAGACTGTGCGGCGTCATCTGATCCCTTATCGCATGCCACGGCCATGAAGCCGCACAGTCCGAAGAAGGCGGAAGGAGAGGAGGGACAGGCGAACTGATGCACTGATCCTGCCCATGAATCACACCCTCGCAGTCCCAATAAATAAGACACCGAGGGGCGTTGTGTGGGTCAGGGCGGCCGCAGAGGCGCAGCCAGCCAAACAATGATGCCAGAAGACGGGCAGCGCTACCAAGGGGGTTGCAGCGTGTCATTACAAAGGAAAGTCACACCACCGGGACGGTTAACTGGTCACACAGAGGACACATTTCAGACGTGTTTTCAGTTCCACATGTGCGAGGAGAATACGTTTCTGAGCCACCTTGCACACATGCAGCATTACCGCTGTACAAGGTGGCTGGATAACGTAAAAACGCCTGGGGGAGGGGGGACAGGTTCCCTTCAATTTCAGTTCTTGTGTCTGCGTGGCTTTTGCAGGACACGATGCCGGCTGCACAGCAGGGGAACAGCTGGCGGTGCTGGACCCCACTGACACATTGGCGAGGTGTTTTTCTCTGTGCAGCTAGCACATCTGGGCCCCAACTGGCGGTGTGTTAGAGCCCAGGGTCAGCAGGAGGAGGAGCAGGAGGAGGAGGAGCAGGGGGAGGGGAGTGTAGGCCGAAGCCTGCACTGGCGGCAGCTTTGGGTCTGTTGTGTCTGCGTGGCTTTTGCAGGACACGTTGCCGGCTACACAGCAGGGGAACAGCTGGCGGTGCTGGACCCCACTGACACATTGGCGAGGTGTTTTTCTCTGTGCAGCTAGCACATCTGGGCCCCAACTGGCGGTGTGTTAGAGCCCAGGGACAGCAGGAGGAGCAGGGGGAGCGGAGTGTAGGCCGAAGCCTGCACTGGAGCAAGTTGAAAGGAAACCTTTAACCCCCCCCCCCAGGCGTTTGTAGCTGGAAGAGCCATCGTGTACAGCACTAATGCTGGAAAAGGTAAACTTAGCTCTTTTAATTATGGTCCTTGCAGATGCTGAACCTAACACTTATGAAATGTGTCCCCTCACAGCGTTCAACCGTCCGGTCGGTGGAACTTTCCTTTGTCATGTGACGCAGCACAGCCGTCATTTTTACCCCCTTGTCGCCGTGCGCCGCCTCCTCAGCGTTGTTTGAATCTGTCCCGGAGCCTGCGCTGTTAGGTTACCCCTTGGCCATGCACACATTTTGCGCTGCCCGTCTTCTGACATCATTTGCTGTCAGGCTGGCTGCGCCTGTGCGGGTGCGCTGTCCGAGATTCAGCCTCGCGGTGTCGTCTAATGTAATCCCACCGCGGGCCTGGGATCCGTGTCCATGCGCAGTGCATATCCTCGCCTCTCACTCCCCTCCCTACGGCTTCTAAAGACTGTGCGGTGTCACGGCCGTGGCATGCTATTAGGGACCAGCTGACACCGAACAGTCATTAGAAGCCGTAGGGAGGGGAGTGAGAGGCGAGGATATGCACTGCGCATGGACACGGATCCCAGGCCCGCGGTGGGATTACATTAGACGACACCGCGAGGCTGAATCTCGGACAGCGCACCCGCACAGGCGCAGCCAGCCTGACAGCAAATGATGTCAGAAGACGGGCAGCGCAAAATGTGTGCATGGCCAAGGGGTAACCTAACAGCGCAGGCTCCGGGACAGATTCAAACAACGCTGAGGAGGCGGCGCACGGCGACAAGGGGGTAAAAATGACGGCTGTGCTGCGTCACATGACAAAGGAAAGTTCCACCTACCGGACGGTTGAACGCTGTGAGGGGACACATTTCATAAGTGTTAGGTTCAGCATATGCAAGGAGCACCACGAAAAGAGGCACTTTTTCCCTTTGCATCATTACTGCTGCACAAGGTGGCTCCTTCAGTAACAAACGCATGGGGGGGGGGGACAGGTTCCCTTAAATTTAACTTGTTGTGCCTGCGTGGTGGTCGCAGTACACGTTGCCGTATACACAGCAGGGGAACAGCTGGCGGTGCTGAACCCCACTAACACATAGGCGAGGTGTTTGGCTCTGTGCGTACAGCACTTCTGGACGGCAACTGGCGGTGTTGGAGCCCAGGGACAGGTGGAGGAGGAGGAGGTTGGAGGAGGTTGGAGGAGGTAGGAGGGATTGCCACACACACAGCAGGGGAACAGCTGACGTTACTGAACCCCAATAACAGAGGAGGGACTGTTGACTGTGCGTACAGCACTTCTGGACGGCAACTGGCGGTGTTGGAGCCCAGGGACAGGTGGAGGAGGAGGAGGTTGGAGGAGGTTGGAGGAGGTAGGAGGGATTGCCACACACACAGCAGGGGAACAGCTGACGTTACTGAACCCCAATAACAGAGGAGGGACTGTTGACTGTGCGTACAGCACTTCTGGACGGCAACTGGCGGTGTTGGAGCCCAGGGACAGGTGGAGGAGGAGGAGGTTGGAGGAGGTTGGAGGGATTGCCACACACACAGCAGGGGAACAGCTGACGTTACTGAACCCCAATAACAGAGGAGGGACTGTTGACTGTGCGTACAGCACTTCTGGACGGCAACTGGCAGTGTTGGAGCCCAGGGACAGGTGGAGGAGGAGGAGGTTGGAGGAGGTTGGAGGAGGTAGGAGGGATTGCCACACACACAGCAGGGGAACAGCTGACGTTACTGAACCCCAATAACAGAGGAGGGACTGTTGACTGTGCGTACAGCACTTCTGGACGGCAACTGGCGGTGTTGGAGCCCAGGGACAGGTGGAGGAGGAGGAGGTTGGAGGAGGTTGGAGGGATTGCCACACACACAGCAGGGGAACAGCTGACGTTACTGAACCCCAATAACAGAGGAGGGACTGTTGACTGTGCGTACAGCACTTCTGGACGGCAACTGGCGGTGTTGGAGCCCAGGGACAGGTGGAGGAGGAGGAGGTTGGAGGAGGTTGGAGGAGGTAGGAGGGATTGCCACACATACAGCAGGGGAACAGCTGACGTTACTGAACCCCAATAACAGAGGAGGGACTGTTGACTGTGCGTACAGCACTTCTGGACGGCAACTGGCGGTGTTGGAGCCCAGGGACAGGTGGAGGAGGAGGAGGTTGGAGGAGGTTGGAGGGATTGCCACACACACAGCAGGGGAACAGCTGACGTTACTGAACCCCAATAACAGAGGAGGGACTGTTGACTGTGCGTACAGCACTTCTGGACGGCAACTGGCGGTGTTGGAGCCCAGGGACAGGTGGAGGAGGAGGAGGTTGGAGGAGGTTGGAGGGATTGCCACACACACAGCAGGGGAACAGCTGACGTTACTGAACCCCAATAACAGAGGAGGGACTGTTGACTGTGCGTACAGCACTTCTGGACGGCAACTGGCGGTGTTGGAGCCCAGGGACAGGTGGAGGAGGAGGAGGTTGGAGGAGGTTGGAGGAGGTAGGAGGGATTGCCACACACACAGCAGGGGAACAGCTGACGTTACTGAACCCCAATAACAGAGGAGGGACTGTTGACTGTGCGTACAGCACTTCTGGACGGCAACTGGCGGTGTTGGAGCCCAGGGACAGGTGGAGGAGGAGGAGGTTGGAGGAGGTTGGAGGAGGTAGGAGGGATTGCCACACACACAGCAGGGGAACAGCTGACGTTACTGAACCCCAATAACAGAGGAGGGACTGTTGACTGTGCGTACAGCACTTCTGGACGGCAACTGGCGGTGTTGGAGCCCAGGGACAGGTGGAGGAGGAGGAGGTTGGAGGAGGTAGGAGGGATTGCCACACACACAGCAGGGGAACAGCTGACGTTACTGAACCCCAATAACAGAGGAGGGACTGTTGACTGTGCGTACAGCACTTCTGGACGGCAACTGGCGGTGTTGGAGCCCAGGGACAGGTGGAGGAGGAGGAGGTTGGAGGAGGTTGGAGGAGGTAGGAGGGATTGCCACACACACAGCAGGGGAACAGCTGACGTTACTGAACCCCAATAACAGAGGAGGGACTGTTGACTGTGCGTACAGCACTTCTGGACGGCAACTGGCGGTGTTGGAGCCCAGGGACAGGTGGAGGAGGAGGAGGTTGGAGGAGGTTGGAGGAGGTAGGAGGGATTGCCACACACACAGCAGGGGAACAGCTGACGTTACTGAACCCCAATAACAGAGGAGGGACTGTTGACTGTGCGTACAGCACTTCTGGACGGCAACTGGCGGTGTTGGAGCCCAGGGACAGGTGGAGGAGGAGGAGGTTGGAGGAGGTAGGAGGGATTGCCACACACACAGCAGGGGAACAGCTGACGTTACTGAACCCCAATAACAGAGGAGGGACTGTTGACTGTGCGTACAGCACTTCTGGACGGCAACTGGCGGTGTTGGAGCCCAGGGACAGGTGGAGGAGGAGGAGGTTGGAGGAGGTTGGAGGAGGTAGGAGGGATTGCCACACACACAGCAAGGGAACAGCTGACGTTACTGAACCCCAATAACAGAGGAGGGACTGTTGACTGTGCGTACAGCACTTCTGGACGGCAACTGGCGGTGTTGGAGCCCAGGGACAGGTGGAGGAGGAGGAGGTTGGAGGAGGTTGGAGGAGGTAGGAGGGATTGCCACACACACAGCAGGGGAACAGCTGACGTTACTGAACCCCAATAACAGAGGAGGGACTGTTGACTGTGCGTACAGCACTTCTGGACGGCAACTGGCGGTGTTGGAGCCCAGGGACAGGTGGAGGAGGAGGAGGTTGGAGGAGGTAGGAGGGATTGCCACACACACAGCAGGGGAACAGCTGACGTTACTGAACCCCAATAACAGAGGAGCGACTGTTGACTGTGCGTACAGCACTTCTGGACGGCAACTAGCGGTGTTGGAGCCCAGGGGCAGGTGGAAAAGCAGAGGAACACAATGTAGGCCGAAGCCTGAGAAAGTCGAAAGGGAACCTTTAACCCCCCCCCCAAGGCGTTTGTAGCTGAAAGAGCCAGCTTGTGCAGCACAAAAGATGCAAAAGGAAAAGGTGGCTCTTTTCATCATGCTCCTTGCAAACACAGAACTAAACACTTATAAAATGTGTCCCCTGAAGCCGTGAAACCGTCCCGGAGGTGGGACTTTCCTTCGTAATATGACGCAGCACAGCCATCATTACTACCCCCCCGCCGCCGTGCCCCGGCTCCTCAGCGTTGTTTGATTCCGTCCCGGAGCCTGCGCTGTTATGTTATCCCGTGGCCAGGCACACTTAGCGCTGCCCATCTTCTGACATCATTTGGTGTCAGGCTGGCTGCGCCTGTGCGGCCGCGCTGGCCGAGAGCCCGCCTCGCAGTGTCTTCTGATGTAATCCCACTGGGGGCTTGGGATCCATGGCCATGCGCAGTGCATATCCTCGCCTCTCACTCCCCTCCCTACGGCTTCTTTTTCAGACTGTGCGGTGTCACGGCCGTGGCATGCTATTAGGGACCAGCTGACACCGAACAGTCTGAAGAAGCCATAGGGAGATGAGTGAGAGGTGGAGGTTCAGATATGCACTGCGCATGTCCATAGATCCCAGGCCCCCAGTGGGATTAAATCAGAAGACACTGCGAGGCGGGCTCTCGGCCAGCGTGGCCGCACAGGCGCAGCCAGCCTGACACCAAATGATGCCAGAAGACGGGCAGCGCTAAGTGTGCCTGGCCACGGGATAACATAACAGCGCAGGCTCCGGGACGGAATCAAACAACGCTGAGGAGCCGGGGCGCGGCGCCGGGGGGGTAGGAATGACGGCTGTGCTGCGTCATATTACGAAGGAAAGTCCCACCTCCGGGACGGTTTTACGGTATCAGTGGACACATTTTATAAGTGTTAAGTTTTGCGTGTGCAAGGAGCAAAACCAAAATAGCTACCTTTTTCCTTGTGCAGCATTACTGCTGCACAAGGTGGCTCTTTCAGTAACAAACGCCTTGGGGGGGGGGGGGACAGATTCCCTTACATTTCAGTTGTTGTGTCAGCGTGGCGGTCGCATGACACATTGCCGGCTACACAGCTGGGGATCAGCTGACGTTACTGAAACCCAATAACACTGGGTCGTATGTTTTGACTGTGCAGACGGCACGTCTGAGCCTCAACTGGCGGTGTTGGAGCCCAGGAATTTAAGTTCAGGTGGTAGAAAGATGAACACAACAGGAGACCTGGATAACGTATACAGTGACCTAATTATTTAATCAGGAGGAGGAGTGGCAAATTCCTGCGAGATCCAGGCCTTGTTCATTTTCAGAAAAGTAAGCCGGTCAACGTTATCGGGGGATAGTCGCATGCGACGGTCAGTTAGTACACCACCTGCAGCACTAAAGACACGTTCCGATAATACACTGGCCGCAGGGCAAGACAGCACCTCCAATGCATACTGGCTTAGCTCTGGCCATGTATCCAGCTTTGAGACCCAAAACTTGAAAGGGGAAGAGCCGTCTGGGAGTACAGCAAGAGGGCAAGACATGTAGTCTGTCACCATCTGACGGAACCGTTGCCTCCTGCTGACTGGAGCCGTCTGTGATGGTGTAGACTTTTGTGGGGGGCACACAAAACTGTGCCACAGTTGGGCCATACTGGTCTTGCCTTGGGCAGAGGCACTGCTTCTGCTCCCTCTTTGTGCAGAGCCTCCACCACTGCCTGGACGCACTGAGCTGCTTTGGAATGCAGTAGCAGCACTTCTCTCAGTTGGAATGGAGAAGATGATGGAACTGACCAGTGTGTCTTGGTACTCCCGCATTTTTCGCTCCCGGTTCAACGGTGTGATGAGGCTTTCTACGTTGTCCCGGTAGCGAGGATCGAGGAGGGTGAACACCCAATAATCAGACATGTTGAGAATGTGGTCGATGCGGCGGTCGTTTCTCAGGCACTGCAGCATGTAATCCACCATGTGCTGCAGACTGCCAACTGCCCAAGAAACGCTGTCCCCAGCTGGAGGCGTGATCTCTGCCCGCTCGTCATCACCCCACCCTCGCTGTACACACTGAGTACTGGACAATTGTGTAACTCCCTCCTCTGGACGGATGTCTTCCTCCTCCATTGACTCCTCCTCATCCTCCTCACAAACTGTCCCCTGCCTACGCGTTTGTGAGGAACCACGTGGCGCTGACTGTCCAGAAGATGATGGAAGTGGTGAATCCTCATCCTCCACCTCTTCCACAACATCATCCCTTAGCGCTTGCAGTGGTTTTTCAAGCAGGCAGATAAGGGGGACAGTCATGCTGACTAGTGCATCATCTGCACTCGCCATCCGCGTGGAATAATCAAAGGGACGCAAAACCTGGCAGACATCCTTCATAGTGGCCCACTCTGTGGTTGTGAAGTCTGTACGGCGCTGACTGCGACTTTTTTGCGCCTGATACAGCTGGTACTCCATTACAGCTTGCTGCTGCTCACACAACCGCTCCAACATATGTAACGTGGAATTCCACCTGGTAGGTAGGTCACATATGATGCGATGTTCCGGCAGGCGGTGTCGGCGCTGCAGAGCCGCAATGCGCGCTTTTGCCGTGCTGGAACGCCGCAAGTGAGCACACTCTAGGCGGACCTTGTGCAGCAGTGCATCAAGATCCGGATAGTCCCTCAAAAAACTCTGCACGACCAAATTGAGCACATGTGCCAGACATGGGATGTGAGTGAGGTTGCCGAGGCCCAGGGCTGCCACCAGATTTCGGCCATTATCACACACTACCATGCCTGGCTGGAGATTCGCTGGCTCAAACCACACATCGCTCTCCTGCTTGATGGCATTCCAGAGCTCCTGCGCTGTGTGGCTACGATTCCCCAAAAAAATTAATTTCAAGACGGCCTGTTGACGTTTGGCCACGGCTGTGCTCATGTCGGTCGTAACAGGTACACGTTCATCACGGGTCCATGTGGAGGTGGACTGTGACGGCTCCTGCAGCGATGATTCTGAGGAACTGGTGTAAGAGGAGGAGTCAATGCGTACAGAATGGATTCCTGCAATCCTTGGAGTGGGCAGGACACGTCCTGCGCCACTCGCACGGTCTGTACCCGGCTCAACTACATTAACCCAATGGGCAGTGAGGGAAAGGTATCGCCCCTGTCCATGTTGACTGGTCCACGCATCGGTGGTGAGGTGGACCTTGCTACTGACGGCGTTCAGTAGCGCGTGTTTTATGTGTCCCTCCACATGCTTGTGCAGGGCAGGGACGGCTTGCCTGCTGAAGTAAAAGCGGCTGGGCACATTGTACTGTGGGACTGCCAATGACATCAAGTCACGGAAGCTGTCAGTCTCCACCAGCCTGAATGACAGCATTTCCAGTGACAGAAGTTTGGCAATGCCTGCAGTCAGAGCCTGTGCTCGTGGGTGGTTTGACGAGAAAGGCCGCCTTTTCTCCCATGCCTGTACTACCGATGGCTGTAGACTGGGCTGGGAGTGTGTGGATGACTGGGAAAGTGGTGCTGCGGGTGGAATGACAGCGGGTCTCTGGACAACAGGGCCAGAGGTTCTTCCACGGCGATCCTGGGAGGAAGCCGAACCAGCTGCGTGTGAGCTAGAGGAAGAGGCAACACGAGCTGAAGAGGTGGTAGCTGCCGCTGTTGGTTGGCCTAGCTCTTCAGTGTGTTTGTCTAACTCCGCCGGGTGCCTGTTGCGCACATGTTTCCACATGTTGGAGGTATTGAGGTTGGCGACTTTTTGACCTCTTTTGATTTTTTGATGACACACCTTGCATCTGACATAGCAAATGTCATCTGCAACTGGGTCAAAAAAGGACCAGGCACTGCAAGTCTTGGGAGCCCCCCTTTTGACTTTTGGAAGAGACATGCTCCTTACGGGTGCCAAAGCGGAGGCTGCAGGATCCGCAGTCTTCCCCCTCCCTCTTTGGGCCGTACGGGGAATCTCTTCCTCAGAGCTGCTCCCACCACCTTCCTGTCCCTGACGCCAAGATGGGTCAAGGACCTCATCATCTACACTACCCTCTGCCCCCAACTGCTCCTCCTGGGTAGTCTCAGCAGCAGAGCACGCACCAGTAAGTGGCACCTGAGTGTCATCATCAGCTGATGCGGCCTGCGAGGTGGTGACCGGAGCCACTGGCCCACCCGCCTCTTCAGAGGAAGACAGAAAAAGCGGTTGGGCATCACTGCACCCTGCCTCTTCTTCCATTTCTCCAATGCTGCTTGGCTGGCCCCCTGTTTCCAAGCCAAGAGATAATTCAGAGAACAGAAGTAGAGACTGCTCCTGTCCTGGGATCTCTGTCTGCCTGGGCAATTTTGCAGGTGGTGAAGAGACAGATGGCTGCTCTCCAGTGCTCTGTGTCTGAGAGGATGTGGCACTAATGGAAGTTGATGCATTAGCTGCCATCCATCCCACAACGGCTTCAATTTGGTCTTGACGCAGCAGCGGTGTACGGCGCTCGGCGACAAAGCTGCGCATGAACGACTGTTCCCTTGTGAAAGTGGGTGCTGATGACTCACCGGTGCCCGCAGCAGGCACAGAATCCCCACGTCCCCTCCCTGCTCCGCGCCCACGCCCACGCCCACGTGCCTTACTCACTGCCTTCTTCATCTTGGTTGACTGATAAAGATAAGCAGAAAAGTACTAACGGCTTTGTGTGCTTATTCCTGAGCAACTCCTCCTAACAGGTATAAGACACACTAATTTTCTAAAGTGTGGACTAGACTTGAATATGAGCTAATGTGGCCTACACAAATGTAAAGTGGTGTAACTGGTGTGTTTGGTGAACTTTATTATTTATTTTTTTGGGGCTGAACTGACAACGGATAGAGCTGCAGTCACACGGAGACCGTGCAGACAGACGTAAACGGCGCTGCAAGGCCCAAAAACCCTCCTCTACTTTATCCTATGTAGTGTTTTTCCACAAATTAGCTGGAGACGGGTGGAAAGACACTAATAGGATTTTTTTAAATTAATTAGCAGCAGACTACACTACTTGAAAACAAAATGAAAATTGATTTGGCGGTATGACGCAGTGAACAACCCTGAGCTGGAGACAACCAAGCTACGGCTGCTCACAGACTACAGGGCGAGCTGCAGTCACACGGAGACCGTGCAGACAGCCGTAAACGGCGCTGCAAGGCCCAAAAATCCTCCTCTACTTTATCCTATGTAGTGTTTTTCCACAAATTAGCTGGAGACGGGTGGAAAGACACTAATAGGATTTTTTTGAATAAATTAGCAGCAGACTACACTACTTGGAAAAAAAAAAAAAAAAAAAAGAGAACAGTACTGTATGAGGCAATGAACCACCCTCCCTGAACTGAATACAACCAGCTATGGATGGCCTATGTGGCTGCACTCAGACTAGAGAGTGGGCTGCACTCACACACACACACACAGAGAGACCTTGCAGATCGCTGTGAAAACAGCGCTACAAGGCAAAAGGAAGGTGAATAGTAGGTGAACACAGCGGTTGCTAAATTAGCCTTTGGAAAGCACAAAGAAGCAAATCGCTATCTCTAAACTGTCCCTCAGTCAGCAAACAGCGTCCTGTCACTAACTGAATTCACAGCAGAGTGATCGCAAAATGGCGCCAGCGACTTTTAAACTGCATCATGACATCATTTCAGCAGCCAATCACAGCCATGCCAGTAGTTTCATGCCCTCCATGCTGAACAGGATGTGCCCACACTTGAAATCATTCTCATTGGCTGAATTTCTGCATTTTGAATCTGGGAACTTCCGATTCCGGTATCCGATACGCGGCAAGTATCGGAATCCCGGTATCGGAATTCCGATACCGCTAGTATCGGCCGATACCCGATACTTGTGGTATCGGAATGCTCAACACTAGTCATGAAGCATCTTCCTCTCATGACCCAGACTTTTTGTCAGCAACTTCAACTGAACCAAACCTTATAACACAAAATGAATTGAATTATCTTGTTTGAGATTTGGATCTGCCCAAGAAGAAGGCTGAGTTCTTAGGTTCCAGGTTACAGCAATGGAATCTCCTACCAGGCGATGACTGGATTTCTTTGCTCCCTAACCATGATAAAGATCTTGTCCAATACTTCTTCATGGAGGATTATCTTGTGGCATGCAACAATATCAACAGTTTAATGGAAGCTTTAAAGAAAAGTCATAATCTAGAGAAATGGAGGCTCTATTTCTATTCATAAAAAACAAACCTAGAAGTCGTCTCGCTGCATAACCTTCAATTCCAGTTTATTATGCAGTCCACATCAAAGAAACCTATGACAACATGAAACAGCTGTTGAGGTGCCTGAACTATGACCAAACATTTGTGACCCATCTGTGGTGACTTAAAGGTGGTTGCCCTCTTACTTGGTCTCCAGGGTTGATACACAAAGTACTGCTGATTTCTGTGTGACTGGGATAGCAATAAAAGAGACTGGCCTCTTCAATATTCACTTCAGCCAGGTAGTAAAATTGTCCTGCATCCATCACTTGTTGACCAAATAAGATTTTGTTACCGCCATTGCATATCAAGTTGGGCCTAATGAAGAACTTTGTAAAGGCAATCAATAAAAATGCCTTTATTTGACCTCAGATTTGTAACCTTCGTCAAGATGAGGAGTTGCTCCGTTTGTTGCAGGGCAAGGAAAAGGCCACATGAGTAGCATTCACATTAGTGGGAACTAATTTTGGGGGAAACTCAAAGCAGATAACTATGAAGTGGAAAAATCTCACCAAAACATGTAAGGATCTTGGCTGTAACATGTCCTTAAAGATTAGTTTCTTACATTCGCATCTAGACTTTTTTCCATCAAACTATGGGGCAATGAGTGAAGAGCATGGTGAGAAATTTCACCAAGATATTGCAGCTATAGTGAAAAGGTATCAAGTAAAATGGAATCCATACATGCAGATTACTGTTAGACAATTGTAAGAGATGACCCGATGCAGGAGTACAAGAGACAAGTAAAAAAGAGTTGTCACTGAATGAGGACAACATTCTGTAGTGCAATTTATGTAACTGTTTATGTTTTGCCACAGTATTTAGACAAGTTTTAGTTATTTGAATTCTTGCTAAGTTTCCTCCAAGTAAATATCAGAAAACTGGCATAACGAAATACGAAATATTCTGCATCTTTATATTTGCAAAAATAATAATGTTTCAAAGCACCAAAAACTTGCATTCATTAATTATATGTAGCAGTAAAAGGAAAACTCTTTGACATCATAGAAACAAGAGCCAATTAAAAATTTCCATTGACAGATTTGAATTCAGAACATCAAAATCATAAAAAAGGGCTCATTTCATAACTGAACCTGACAACTTTCGAAAATATGTAGAATTATGAAATGTGCTCCTTGCTGCTAAAAAGGATATTTGTTTTACTTTGAGGTCTCCAACCCAAAGCAGAATATATTGGTGTTACGGAAACAGGGTAAAAAACAATAAGCTATCATACTTCGCTGCTCCCTTGCTGAAGCTTACTGTCACTGCTCTACTCGCTCCCTAGGGCTATGTTACCACAATGAGCCTTTGGTGAGTTTTTGACGCTGCAGAATCTCTGCACCTATTTTTTACATTAGGCTGCATGCAGTTTTTCATTGCGTTTTTGTGTAGGTTTTGTTCATGAGTTTTAATTGTATCTTTGACACTGAAGTTTTTGCCTCTTTTTGGTGTGTGCTTTGATTTTGATACTTACTGGTATTTGGCTTTGATAAAACTTTATTGCTATACTTATAGTAGGTCTGGATCACATGTTTTTTTATGTGTTTCTAGCACGCAAATGCACTCAAATTGCCTGTGTTTTTACCTGCAGATTTTCCACAATCTAATGCAAGTCAGTGGGAAAAACCCACACAGAAAACTCAATGTACCCACCAGAGAAATTGCCATGCTGTGGATTTGAAGCACGCATCATGGGTCAGATTGCGGTGAGTAAAAAAAAACATAGAGGGCATGAAAGTTCATCGTGGGAACGTAGCCTAAAGGGGTTGCCCACTAATTGGACAACCGCATCTGAATCCCTATGTTTTCACCCCAATAAAATAATAATACTCATACTCACGTGTGGTGCTGGCACCATTAAAAAGGTGTCAGAATTGGCTCTCCCAGGTATCACTTGAAATTGATATTTCATATGATCCCTGTGGTGAATAATCGCTCGCTTCGCTCTTCTCTTTTACAGACATAACTGACATCCGGAAGAGCTGAGAGGGCAGCTCTGAGTTCTTCTGGATTTCTTGATTTGTCCAGAGGAAGGAGAGAAAAGCCAATGCTGATGGATTGTCATGACAGCATGGAGTCTGCTAAGATCCCGGTACCTGCCATGACAGCTCTGCTGTGAATACCAGCTTCTGACTGGCTTTCATGGGAGACTGATTTGTGGTATACATAGTAGTAGTCTTATATTGCTGTGTAGGGTACAAGCAATTGGATAATCACAGGGTACAAGCCACCTAAGAGAACTAGCAAATACAGTGAAAAGGAAAGTTTTTAAAAATCTGAAAAAAATCAATAAAAGTTAAATAACAAATGAAAAAAATGAACATATGAAGTATTGCTACATCTGTAAAAGTTCAATCTATCAAAATGTAAATTTATTAGCTTGTAACCTCTGTAATGACATTAAGAAAAAGAAGCCAGAATTGCATTTTTTGGCATCGCAGCACCACAAAAAATATGCAATAGGGAGCACTAAAAAGACTGCATCTACCTCCAGATGGTATGACTCAAAATGTTAGTCCAGGGCACAAAAAGAATGACATAAAAATATGGTGACACAAGCAAATCATTTATTTTTTTTACAAATTTAGAATGTTTTCCCCACTTAAAAAACTTGCATGTCTGGTTTTCCTGTGATCATATTGACCTGGAGGATCATATACACATGTAATTTTAAATAAAAACTCAAAAAACAATTGTGGATTTGCCCTTTTTTTTGCAGTTTTGCCCCACTTATTTTTTTTTTCACGTTTTCCAGTACATCACATGATAAAATGAATGGTGTAATTTAAAAGTTATTCTTGTTCCACAAAAAATAAGACCTCATATGGCTATGAAGAAGGAAAAAAGATTAAAAAAAATAAAACAATAATAATAAATAAAAAAATCTTATGACTTCTGGAAGGAGAGGGAAAAACAAAAACACAAAATCAGAAAATGACTCTGCTCAAAATCTGTTTGGGAAAGGGCAGATGGCCAAGGATTCTTTCTTTTAAGAGAATGGGCAAATTACTGTATGCAAATGATACTGATCAGAGTTCAATCACATTTTGATCACAGCTTAATTTAATCCTCTCGAATGAGGAGAAGATGAAGAACAACATTTCTCCATCTTCTCCATTGTGTCATTGGACTGTACCCAGATGTCACCTAAATCCAGTCTGATGGTTTCCATAGACTCATTGACTTGCATGACCGAGTGTGATCTAATATTTGATCAATCTTGGATATGCTGAGATTTTTTCCTCGGACCGTATCAGTCCGAGGAAAAGATTGGGCATGTGCACAGCTCATAGAATAACATTTTTTCGAGTGCTATCCACTGTTTTGTTTGATCACACTACGACACAAAATGCGGTGGTGTGAATGAGTTCTAAGCAGGTCACTATTGTTGCCTATCATTGGCCTCAGCAGTAATTGCATGGTATTTTAGCACATGAACACTGTGATAAGTGAACACTGAAATACGCAACCATTTTGTCCAATTATTGGCCTTGGTAATGAAGCTGTAGAGGCCAGTGTTTGGCCATAGCAAAAAATAAGCTTGGATAGTATATAGTCAACTACTTTTAACTAAATAAAGACTACACATCTTTAGGGTAAGTGTCCACTTTCAGGATGGCCGGCGGTTTGGATGGAGCGGCAAACTTGCTCCGCCCAAAGCTCCGCCCCCTTTTGTAGATGCAATGATGCTGGATGTGTTCATTGCACACATCTGCCATCATCACACCCCACACATAGGGCCCTATGATTTACCTTGCAGCAGCGCAGCGTCGACGCAAGGTACACAGACATGCTGCGATCTAAAAAGATGTGCCGCATGTCCGGAATCGCAGGGCCGCCGGGTGCATGTTACCACGCATAGTGGAGACAGGATTTCATAAAATCCCCTCCACTATGCTGTAACATCTGGATGCTGCGGATTGAACGCTGCGGCTCCACGCAGAATTCAATCCGCTGCTATTCCGGATGTAATACGGCCCGTGGACACTTACCCTAAGGGGTTTTAGGGCCCTTTAAGTTACACTTTTAATAAAACCCCCAATGCTGTGAATTGATTGCTAAATTCAATGGTTCAGCAAATAACCACCATTTTGTCAGGTTTGTAATATTACATTTTAATGAAAAATCTAAATGTAGCAAAAATGCCATAATGTTTCACTGCAAATAGACTGTTTACATTTTCAAATTCTGAATCTCATAATTACAGTTTATGTCTCTCATAAACTCATAACTTCAAAAATTCTTGGCAGATCAGATCAGAACAAGTTATTGATATTTAAATTAGCAAGATGCATGTCATTTTCTTCATATGGTGCTTAACACTACAATTACATCTGCTTTATTAGGATTTTTCTTCAGAATTTTTCAAATATAAAAATACAATATAAAAAGGAAATCATGATTATATACAGTGGATACAAAATTTTACACCCCCCTGTTAGAATGCCAGGTTTTTGTCATGTTAAAAAATCATACCACAAATCTATTGCTTCTTCCCTAGAGGAAATAAACCCCATGAACCATCATTAGAAGCTTTTATCTCAATCATACCAAAAAGAAGGCAAAGACCCACGGTCCTTTTAGCCATCTCTCTTTTGAATATTGACATCAAGCTTTGGTCCCAAACTTCTAGCCAGAAGAATTAGTGATATCATGCCCCACATAATTCACCTTGACCAGGCCGGATTTATTAAGGGTAGAGCAGGTAAGTATAACTCCGCAAGGATTATCCATACAATTTCATATGCCTTGAGGGAGCGGACACATCTGACTCTTCTCTTAGAAGTAGAAAAGGCATTCAACAGAATCAGTTGGTGCTTCTTGGCGGGTACCTAGGAAAAGTTCACTTTCCCACCCAAATTTATTGATGCTAGCCTCTCTTACTATTCTCAGCCCTCTGCAATTATGAGAGTGAATGGCACACTGTCACAAAGCTTTCACCTTCAAAATGGAACGTGCCAGGGATTTCCTCTTTTTCTTTTCATTCTGGCCATGGAAACAACAATACAAAAATTTAGACAAAACCGTGACATTCGTGGTCTCAAAATTGAACATGTATAGTAAGTAGCTGCAGCCTATTCAGATGATTTCCTTCTATTGCAAGCTACAGTAACTTTAAAACAACTTTCTCCAAACTTATAGAGATATTCATGCAATTTGGTGAACTCTTTTAAAATCAAGTCAAGATAAACCCGAAGCACTCAGCGTCTCAGCAACACAAGCAGTGTAGAGTGGTCCAGTCTGCCCTGACGTGCATGTTTCGCCCAGCTTCTTCGGCGACATTAGTCAGCTATGGAACAACACTCCTTTTAATTACCAATTACCTTCTAACTACATCAAGTGCTAAGAAGGAAAAATCACCAATAACCTGAAAAAACAGCTCCCGTCAAGCTATCCTCCCTTAAAACTGTTACCATCAAACTATCCTCCCTTATTAGAAAATATCAAATCTCTCCTTAAAATCTATGGTTTACCCCTTCTGTCCTGGTTGGGTAGGAAAAACACAGTTAAAGCTTATGTACTTCCCAAAATCTTATATATTTTAAATATCCTTCCCAATGATCTCCCACTAACCTTCTCCTCAGTCAAGCAAACTTTCTCCCAATATTTCTGGAGGTTAAAAAAATCTAGACTCCATTACAAACTTCTCACACAGTCAAAAGCAAGAGGAGGTTTCATTCTCCTGGGTGTTTATGTTTATTATAAAGCAATATACTCATACAGAGTGATGAAACTAGCCAACTCAACAAAAAAAGCACAGCAAATCGGATATAGAATACATACTGCTAGGTAAGCATGTTAATAGATGCACCTGGACTGGAACCTCACCCCCTCCTGACTCAGGTTGTTATCGTATCACCACCACTACTCTTGCCATTAGAAAAAACCTTAAACCCCATCTGCATCCTCTTGACAAAAGACCCATTTCCACCATCCCCTACTTTCTGCACGCTAACTACTCAGACATATATAACTTATGGTCTTCAATGCCCAACTACAGCATTTCTAAATAGTTGCTCAATAAAGTCCCCATGATTGACTTTTGGCCAAAAGAATCCATGAGTCATTCCTGCAATTTCCTGTAACACAACTGTGCCTTTCATATCCTAATTCTATGTAAAACAATGTCCTGTCCTTAGAGATATAACTGGCCAATCTACTCACCAAATTTCCCTTCCTGGTCCTCAGAGGGATCTCAAAAATATATGACCATTTAATTTCCACACCGAGTTCTTATAAGCCAACCTTCATTTACTCATAGGAAAAAGAACTTAACATCACCTTATCTGATTCCGACGTAAAGTCTATTCTAACTCACACGGCTTCTCCAGATGCATATTATTACAAGAAAATTTTAAAAAATACTGTTCCACTGGTACAGAACTCCTGAGCTTTTACATCATTTAGACCTAACTAAATTAAATCTGTGCTGGAGATGTGAATCTCACAGAACAACAATTTCACATTGTTAGGCACCGGGATTCTCCCACTGCACGGGGTAGATCCCAAGCCTTGTCTGCATCTGCGGTCTCCCATTCTGCTTTGACTGCTGCGCGTAGACATTGGTCACAGTGTCTTGCTCAGGCTAGTGCTATTCATCTGGTTACTGCTGGCTCTTCAGCCAAGCCTATGGTAACCAGCGGTAGTCAGCGACAAATGAACACTCGGGAGACAAAGTCCAGAAATCACCCTACTGAGCATGCTTGTGATGTGGTGACGTCTCATCGGTGGTCGCTCATCTGCTGCTCTGGTGATGTGGCAGCTCCTCATTGGTCCACGGGCAAGGTCCTGTCTGACTGGACTTGAGCTGTACGTATAAAAGGTTCTCAGAGGCACACGCCGATGCGCTAGTATCAACCATTTTGAACGTGTGAATGGACTTTGCAACTGTTTGGTCTGTGTCAGCATGTGCTCAGGGTCAGCTGTATAGCCACTAGATTACTGGCACCTCTGGAGAGGAGTTTGCTTGTGTAGATTCAGGGCTGGAGTATAGGGACTGGGGGCATTGCATTGTGGCCTTCTACCCAAAACTGCTGTTAGACCATGGAGGTAAGGAATAAAAAAATTGTTGCATTGTTAACCTGACAAGGTGATTGTTGCAACCCACAACCTCAGATTTTCACACTTGTTACTATTTGTTTCAATGACCTTGATTGTACTTCCATGAATACTGTTTTGGAAATTTGGTCTCATTTCCATGGAGTTTGTCCACTAGTACCTGCCCACAACCTGACCAAATATGCGCATTGCTCAATTCTTTTGAGCAATTATTTTCTCACCTACCTCTGTTATGCTCTCAGCCCCTGAAAAGCTGCAAAATGACCAGTTAGCTCCATTGGCTGCTCCAATAGCATTTCTCACTTTCCAGAGTTGTGTGCTTGCTCAAATGCACTGTTACTTTACAAATTTAGTGATAACAGTGTAAACTTCAGAACAAACCAATGAATGTGTAACAGTAGAAACATAAAACCCAGCACACATTCTGTTAATATTACTACTCACAAGAAATCTAACTAAGAGAGGAGTGCCCGCCCTTCCAGAGCAAGAGACAATTTAAAAAATACCCCTTCAATGCACTTATATTGGTTTTCCTTTTTTTAGGCAACCCATGAGGAGTACTAAATTTACAGAAGACTTGAGCACAAAATAATTTACACTGGAGACCTGTTCTATTTTTAATCAATTGCCCTCTTGCACGTGGTTTTCCCGCTATAATGGGATTGCCCCCCGAAAGGATTGCCCATCGTCTCCACTATTTTTTGTATGCAGCCATTAATATGTATGAATCAAAATATGGATGTAGCAATAATAATTTTAGTAATAATCTTAAAACCGCCACAATAACTGTCCAAGTAACGCCAAAGAAGGCACTTCTGGAAAAATGCCGCCGGTGTTTTCCGGAAGCATTTTCCTGTAGCAAAACTCAGCAAGTACTCCATTGTCTAAAAGATGTTGTGTTCACCCTAATGCAGCATATGCCCGAAATTCAGATACAATTTTTATGTCTTGGGAAGAGGGCTCTAGCTTTTACAATGTACCACATATAAATACTTCACATTTAAAAGAAAAGCTTATTTTTTTCAATAAAGAATCTGAATGACTTGATCATTACTGATTAATTCAAAAGATACATGGCCACAACTTTCATTTCCTTTGACATGTTTTTTTTCCCTTAGTTTGAAAATAGAAATCCAGCCTTTCAGCGTCTCTTAATTTTTCTCCATGCTGCGAGCGATGAAATTGATACTTGCTGCTGTTATATTTTTATTTGAGAGCATTAACTCAGTTTCCTGCTGTGAAAAAAACTGCCATTCCTCCATTCTAGATGATTAGTTTGAAATTAGTGTTTTTCCCCAGCATCTTATTTTGTTTTAAATTCGTTTTTTTTATTTTTTTTCCATCATCTTGACAGTTCTAGCTGATGGTTAAGTGCATGGCATATTAACGCTACGCTTAGCTCATGGGAAACGGGAGAAAGAAAATAGACGTTAATAATGTTGGTCAAAATGGTTGATGTTTAGTGAATGGAGCCAGTTTAGGATTAAAGAACATTTCATCCATGAGCTAAATAAGAAAGTTCATTGTAGCCAGTTACTTATAAATGTTGTTTATGTTCTAGGACATAGTGCAGCCGGAGCTAGAAATTCATTGTTTAATTACCCTTCAAATACTTTTTTTCTAGTCAGGATTAATTGTGAAAGTTTGGGCTTGTTTGTTTCAATTGTCTTTGGAAATGCTAAATGCCAAATCTAAGTCTAGTTGGATTCGTCAAATAGTCGGCTGTAGGGTTGAGCGACTTTTATTTTTATAGGATCGGGTCGGGTTTCACGAAACCCGACTTTCTCAAAAGTCGGGTCAAGTGAAATCTGCTGATCCTATAAAAAAGTCGGGGTCGGGGTCGGCTGAAACACGAAACCCAATGCAGTGCAATGGGATACTATGGTTCCCAGGGTCTGAAGGAGAGGAAACTCTCCTTCAGGCCCTGGGACCCATATTAATGTGTAAAATTAAGAATTAAAATAAAAAATATTGATATACTCACCTCTCCGACGCAGCCTGGACCTTACCTGGGCCTTCCATGACGTCACGGCTTGTGATTGGTCGCGGCCGCCCATGTGACCGCCACGCGACCAATCACAAGCCGTGACGTAATTCTCAGGTCCTAAATTCCTAGCGCTCATTTTAAGCAAAGAAGGCTGCCGGTTACCAGCGGCGATGTCCAGGGGCCTCCGGAGAGGTGAGTATATCAATATTTTTAATTTTAATTCTTTATTTTACACTTAAATGTGGATTCCGATACCGATTTCCAATATCGCAAACATATCGGAACTCGGTATCGGAATTCCGATACCAGATTCAGAAGATCGCCGACCTCATAGCCGACCCCACACAGGGGTCAGGTTTCATGAAACCAGACTTTGCCAAAAGTCGGCGACTTCTGAAAATGGCCGACCCGTTTCGCTCAACCCTAGTCGGCTGCATCTTATAGTTCTTATAATGAGGTCTATATACAATTATGGAACACGTTTACAGGGCATCACAACTCAGCGTCAATCTAGTCACTTGTGCGGGGGTGAACTATTCTTAATTATGACAGTAAGTTTGTTCAGTAAGTCAAGGGACATGACATTGTTTCATGTGAGATTGTCCATGCCCTTTTTTGCATGCTAATTTTTTTGAAAGCCTGCTAATTATGGATTGCATCAGCCCCCTTCAGTGTTTCGTACTAGTCTGTATAATTTGGAGGACAATTATGCAGTCTAATTGAACTAGCAAACTGTGCTGTTCAGCTAATCATCTACTAAAGTGTCAGCCATTATAGGGACATTTGCCTCATGTTATATGTCATAATTCTTTCTTTATCATATATAGATTATGGTACAGTATTTGTTGTACTTTGCTGTCATCTACCGGCCATTGTTATAATATGTTGTTCATGTATTATTACCTTGTTTTCCCACAATACCTCTCTCTCCGTAGCTCCTCCTATCTTGTTTCCTCACATCTTTTCTTGTGGTCAGTATCATCTTGCAGCACGTACATCAGAACTAAAGAGAGGATTCTTCTGTTACCTCTATCCTCCACCTTCCATGTTCTACCTCATCTTCATCCTTTCATCTTCCTTGACATATTACATCATCAAATTACTGTGACTAAAATTGGTTAAGTTTAATCACTGCATTGTCCTTCCCAGAATAACCACATGCAGCTGGTAAAGCATAGTAGGAAAATGGTAGCGAGTAACATTATCTGCCATTGCTTGTACAGATATCCGTACTCACATCCCTCAGAGACATCTCAAAAATGTGCATCGAAAGCAGAATATGAACAATGAGGGAACAGTCATAATTATACCCCACAATCCTGTGGGACAATGACCTGAAATGGGAGCTGTGGCATATAAATGGAGCCTGTTCCTGTCACCTATGTGATTCTACAGGACTTCAGCCTAGTTACCATGGTCCTAGCTAGTGGATTACAGAATTTCTCCACTGCCCAACACTGAGCCCACAAATTTGTTTAGAGAACCCAGGTTGGTAAAATAAAGTAACCTGTCCACATACCATGCTGTGCTCAGCCAGCTCCTTAAGCTTCCCATTATCTCCTCTCAGTAGATGCCAGCAAAAAGAGCGGTTCTGCAGGCTAGGGTATATGGCCCTGGATGGCCCCAAAGTCATGGTGACTTTAATATCTGTCGAGCCAGCAGAAGGGTGAGGCTCTGTCACTTGCACATCCTGTATCCTTGATGGGAATGTAACATATGCTGTTGGTGACCCAATAAAGTCTTACCCGAATAAGGTACTCTCACCCTGTGTTGTCTGAGTACTGTTCTGCCCATGGGGAAGGAGTACGGGTGTTCAGTGGGATGAGCCCCGGCGAGTGCGGTCTTTTTAAAGATAGCCCAACCAGTGGAAAGGAGCATCTACTGACCCTCCTGTCTGCACACAGGGATGGATCTCTTGGCCTTGCCAATCTCAACCAAAATATTTACTATTTAAGGATGTACCCCTCACCAAGATGTCAACTATGATTAAATGTTTCTCTACCCGAAACATGTAAGCATTGTGAGTATTATTTTTGAATATATGCACATTCTCTCAATTCTTTATATGATATATGATTAAAGGCTTAGTCTTAACTACTTTCCTTTTGTGTTGGAGAACATTCCTTTTTGGATCATTATATTTAATGACATGTTCTCTGTAACAATGCTGCCTATTTTTTTTCCTTTACGTTCATTCATAGGTATCACTGTTATATTGTTCTGACCCTGCATATGAAAACCCAGCTAATGTGCAGCATGTCCAGACTTCGGAATCCGAATTTTCAGAGTTCTTATGAGCCAACACCATGGGTTTTAGGAGCTATGGGTAAAAAAAATGAAAAGTGTCAGATGAATTGCTAACACTGGCTATAAAGAGATATCCAATGGATGAATTACATTAAAATAGTTTATATGTATTAGACTGTGTATTTTGAATTTGGAAACAATCAGTATGTATGATTCCTTCTCTAAGACAAGATACTGGAGTTGCTCAATGGCTGGGCTAATCCATCTAGTTTCAATGTATTCTCGGTGCAGGAGTTGAACAAAATTGGGCTTTATTTCAGATGTATAAAATTGATGCATTTCTCAGTGAAACCACATGCATCTTCAGGATATTACTTCATCATATTCAACTGATTCCCTCTTCAGGATATTACATCATAATGCAAAACTGATTTCCTCTTTCAAATATTTCATCATCCTTCTTCAGGATGCTACAACATCATGTCAATCGAATCCCCTCTTCTGACTATTTCATCATCATGTCAAACTGACTCCTTGTTCAGAAAATTTCATCAGTAAGGAGACATGATATCCTAAAGAGGGAGCCATTCTGTTACAATTATATAACCAGCATATGACTTCTACATGGGCTAGCCACCGGGGAGCCAGAAAGTGCTCATACAAATTCAGATAAACACAGGCAGTTAAACAAGTCAATCTCTAATGCTTAGATAGCTTCATTGCAGGCCACAACTCTCACTTTCTCAGACAATAGCTGCAGTTTTTCATTGTGTTCTCTGTGGTGATGATACAGGTGGAAAGTTATGATGATGTAATATCCTGAAGAGGGAGGGAGTTGGTGATTCCAAGTGAGTTGATTGCATACATCTGAAACAATGCTTGATTTTGCACACCTCCTGCATTGAGAGTATTTTGAACAGAAGGACTGTGTTAACCCTCAGCATCTCTAGTAACTAATGATGAGCGAGTGCAATCGTTGCTCGGGTTTTCCCGAGTACGCTTGGGTGGTCTCTGAGTATTCGTGACTGCTCGGAGATTAACTTTTCATCGCCTCAGCTGAATGATTTGCGGCTACTAGACAGCTTGAACACATGTGGGGTTTCCCTAGCAACCAGGCAACCCCCACATGTACTCAGGCCAGGTAGTAGCTGTAAATCATTGAGCTGAGGTGATAAAAACAAAATCTCCGAACACTAACAAGTGCTCGGAGACCACCTGAGCGTGCTTGGGATAACCCGAGCAACGAGTACACTCGCTCATCACTACTACTAACTCGACAAAGAGTTACTCTTACACACTGGGGTCAATTCATCAATACAGGCGTAGTTCAAGTTTGCTCAATTCCAGTGTTGACAGAGTATATGGTGTCAAATTCATTAAAAGGCACATGTCACTTAATGACTTTGGCAGCTCTAGTTAAAAGTGGTGGTCCACACAAAGTCGCAGAGAAGTGTCTGATATTGTTCCAAGCAAAATCGGCAATGTAAGTCAATAGGTCTGTGAAAAAGGTCAAACAGCACTTGGATAAGATCGAAGCATCAGTTATGAATCGACCCTGTGGCCGAAAAGTGGGCTACTGATAGCCAGACAAAGGGAAACCTCTTCTTCTGGCGTTCTGCAGAGATAGCCCTTGTTCACTTGTTGCTAATGTATCCAAGTTGTAGGAAGTTAACTGTTAAAGTTAAATTTATCCAACACACTCAATATATATTTTTTTATTTCATAATCCAGCATTTTTTCAAAATGAAGAGAAATGTAAAATTGTAAAAAATCTGTGATTATTATACATTGACCACACAATCTCACTGTGTATTGTGATAACATTTTGTTTTTTCTCCTTTTTTTCCCTATCAATAACCCATTGTGAACAGATTTTCTGCAAATCTGAATTTGAAATCTCAATGTGTCTTCTCTACATTTTTTGTAACTTGTGATTTACTCTAGTCTTTCTGTCTTTCTACATAAATTGGTAAAGCAAAAAGTTATTTGCTAATAACCCTATGAACCATGTTATATCTATAATTAAAGCACCACTTCAGTTTTTTTTGTTGTACTTACCAGTCTTTGTCTTCATCTCTTCCTGATGGCGCTTCACTACTGCTCCATTATCTTGTGACTGCAACTTCTGACTGACCAAAAGTCAGAGATAATGGCCACAAGCTGTCAATGTAGGTCTATGAAAGCCACATAAGGCTCTCATAGACTTGTATTAAAAAGTGCCCTCCGACTTGCTCCAGCAAACATTGGAACGATCCGGCAGTTTACAAACAGCTAGAGACTGACCACAGATGCGCTGATAGAAAGTGAAGATGGTAAGTATAAGACTAGATGCAGGAATTTTAGATTATTAGTCACACTCTAGTGCTGTAATAAAAAAAAATTGCTGGAGTGGAGCTTTAAATATTTATTCAATAATTCTTCTATTCACTATGGGCATGATTTACCATTTGCATTATTTTAGGTCACTTTAACTTTTTTTATATGCTAGAGATGGGAATATTGTTAAAAAATTTAAATTTGTCGACTTTGCAGAACTTTGACCAAAGATTTTAATAAATTGTCAAAAAATTCAATACTGTGAAGCTTGTAATTACTTGTAAATTGCACTTGGCTGAGATGAAATACAAAGAGAACCTCACTGAATACAAGTGTTCACAGTTTACAAGCGAAAGAGAGGACTCTTCTGACCATAACAGCTTACACTCTACAGGAGAGAGAGGACCCCGCTGACCATAATAGCTTACACTCTACAGGAGAGAGAGGACCCCGCTGACCATAAGAGCTTACACTCTACAGGAGAAAGAGAGGACCCCGCTGACCATAATAGCTTACACTCTACAGGAGAGAGAGGACCCCGCTGACCATAAGAGCTTACACTCTACAGGAGAGAGAGAGGACCCCGCTGACCATAATAGCTTACACTCTACAGGAGATAGAGGACCCTGCTGACCATAAGAGCTTACACTCTACAGGAGAAAGAGAGAGGATCTCGCTGACCATTAGAGGTTATACTCTACAGGAGAGAGAGACATACACAGTGACTAAGGAGATAGAACACAACTTTTCCTTTCAAACTGTGCTCCACTGGAAACCACTGATCTGTGATGGCTCCGGTACTGACTACCACTGTACAAATATGAAAATTTGCTAGATGCCATAGTTGCTAGGCATTATGGGGAAGCCGATGCAGCAAGGCAATGCAAAATGACATTAACCTGTGCTCTAATGGTTTAGCAAGCAGTGACAGAAATGGAGCTGTACAAGATTTTGATTTTCTTTAGTGAACCACAAGTTGAAGCTCATAATGTTCAAATTTGTGAGAAACCCACAAATTTAAGGAAATTCTACTCAAACTAGATCTTTTGCGAATCGATCCACTCAATTTACTGAAGTTTTTTGTGCCAAATTCAATCAAAATGGTACACGAGATACATCAATTTTGGGGAGGTCTGTTTTTATTTTTTTTAACTATTTTTGCAACTTTTAGACATTTTGAGCAAAAAGTTGCATCTTTTTCAAAATGTACTCTATTCCTCCCTCCTCTTCCACTCTTCTTTCATAGACATTGGTAGTCAGTTGCAATCAGATACCTCATGGAGCTAACAGTCATTCATCTCTTTAGAAAAATTGAATTTAGTGGGTAATGAAGTATATTCCTCTGGTTAGGTATATTGCAAATTTTTTAATATTTGCTTGGACTATTAATTTTTTTAGGCATGGTTTGTTGAAATGGCAGTGACCATTTCTTTCTATGAAATTCTATTGAGGATCTCTTTCCTAAAAGTTGTGTATACCATATGGTATTGATTAAACCCCAATTTTTTAGTTCTCTCCTTACATTTGTAAATGCATTTTCCAATTGTCAAATAAAGGATACCTCCACCTCATAAATAGTTTATTGCAAAGTGTCTATGGTATTAATAAATGACAACATCATACTGAGTGATGATGGAATACAAATGGCCACAGTAGGCTTTATTAAATATAACTATTTTTGCATAATTACGACATTTAATTTTCTAAGGAGACCCTGGATGGCCCCTAACACTGGACAGTACCAAAACACAACACTCCCTGGTCGCACCACTCCAACTCGGGTTGACAAACCATCATGGCAAAAGTACATGATACTGTCCAAACCATTTTCCTGTTCCCTGGGAAACATCCCAGTGAGAACTAATCACACATAATAATGAGGGTTCACCATACCTTCGAAGGGACTCTGGTCCCAATAACCAAGGCCATCCCTGACCTCCTCACCACCAGTATGAACCAGCCAGTCCTGCCAAACCTTAATCGTTTTTTCCAGACCTTCCCTTTGGTCCAAGGAGCAAAGGTCCAATCTCACATCATTCAAGTGTATCCCTTCGTTCCTGAGGAAATTTGTATCCACAATCTCCAGCTCTATATGTCTCAAGACCAGGCCCCCATTCCTGATCATAAAACTAGACACTGTCCTTTTCAGACGCCCAATGGTTTTGTTAATTTTGTCCAGTGAATGAGCATTATGCTATGTGAGGCAGGCTACCATCTCCTACCACACCAGGATGACCTTTGGAAACAATGACTGAATACGAAGTATATCAAATTTAACATCTTTAATCAGATCCCTGAATTATCTGGTTCAGAGATCATTACCACCAACATGCAAAACCAGGACATCCAAAGCTTAGTGCAATCTTAAATAATAATGTAGCTGGGGAAGAACTTCCCCCCACAGCAATTCCTAGGTTTCTGCCAAGTGCCAGTAATCTACTCTCAGGTCGTGCATCTACTCTTAAAGTCACACAGTACACGAACGAATGACCCATAATCCATACCAAGCACATATCTGTGTCTGCAGGAAGTGGGTAAATGAAAACATGAAACATAACGAACAAACAAATACTTAATGATCTCTTCACAAATGCAGACGAACATAGGGTCTACAGTACATCTGCCGGATTCCCAATGGCCGATCTGCTTGATCACGGTTTAACTTAAATCCCACCTTGTTGCTTCCATGAGGCAGTTCCAATACTAAATACATTGGTTGCAAACTCAATATAATTCAACTCCAACCTGCCTAGTGTCTTATGAAAAAAAGCACCAAATTGAAATTTAGATCGGTCCTCCTTACCATCCTCATGAATCAAAAGGGAGCTCTGTGCCACCTTAGACCTGTGGACCACATACAACTCTACACGTTGAACTGGACATGCCATGGAGCCATGTATCCTAAATAGAACAACTTGTCTTCCTTTCCAATACTGATCCGTTTTTGAATAGTGCAAAGTACATAGTACCCGATTCTGTAAAAACGACATATCCCTGCAGTCCCGATTGTTTTGTGATACCACTGTATGGCTGACCAATTCGCTGAACCTGAAAGCACCAAACAAAGCAAGGGTGAAAGCCGCAACAAACAGCGATATCTGAATCTCATTCAAACAAACCTCTTTTGAACTTCTATTCTAACTGTTTAACAACACCTGCAATGAGAAACAATCCCAAATAAAGTACAGCAACAGTGGTAGCAAATCACTACTCCTGTCTTCACTAACCAACCTTTCACAGAAAACCATCCATTCTTTCCAAGACATCTCATAATTCATCCTGGTAGCTTCTCCTACCAACTGTAACATTAACTCCCAAGCTTTCCGAAGGCCAGGCACTATAGATGACCAGGCTTGGATTGGCACACTGCTCCATGCTGGGAGTCATTGAACAAAATCGGTCCAACTGAAAGCAAAAAATTGAATCGCTATACAGTTTTTTTTTACACCTGAAACATTGATACACTGTTAAATGACCTGTCCCATTGCCAAATTTTGATTTAAAACTTAACCCACTTATTACAAAACAGTCCCCCCAAAACTCAATTGTTACCATGGGAAATATCTACAACAATGCCACGAAGCCTTTTGCTTTCCATTCCTCTGGCCACAAACCTGCTAACTATCTAACCTGAAAATATGCCCTAAAATCATGGGAACCCAGTGCATCAGTTAACAATTCCAGCTACTAGCTGTCAACTGATTCTTCCATCAAAATCAACCAACCATTCTACTAAGACAACCAAACGCTCAAATCAGCTCTGTGACAAGCAGATAATAGTATAAAATGAGCCCTGCCAACATTCTTCAAAATATCTGGCCCATTGCCATGATGTGACATGCAAAATTTTAATTTACGTTGGTGGGATTGGAGCTGCTTCAACAGCACCTTTTTACTCTTTAAGGCAAGCCTCACCTCTAGCCTTAAATCTTGCACCTTATCCATAGATAATTGGCATTCCATAGACATCGAATCCAGTTTTTCACCTCAAAAAACGCATAACTGTCGATGGACCTTCAATTTTCCCCGGAGCTAAAGTAATTCCAAAATTCCTTACCACCTTTTCAACTGTATGTAGATGGATCAAACATAGAGTAGATCCCGCTGGACCCAGATACAAGAAATCATCCAGGTAACACAGCACTGACTGCCCAACTTCTGTCTAATCACCCATCCTATGTGTGTACTAAAGGTCTCAAAATATGCATATAAAATTCAACAACCCATTAGCAAATAGAAATCCACATACAGCCCCAAAGATTAAAGCAATCCAGATGTATCAGTAACAGACGAAAGGCGGCTTCAATATCCATCTTGGCCATAAGTGCCCCTTGCCCATATTTATGCAAGCAATCAACTACTTTATGAAATAAAACAAATGACATAGGACATACACCACCGATGGATAGAGGCTTGCACACTTAAAGTTATGTGGGGGAAACAATGGGGCATCTGACACAATCGTTAACCTAAAACCAAACAAAACCATGTTTCCAAAAATTCAATTGTCAATTTACCCGGATAAGCCCTTAGATTCGGCAGTATCACGTTGATTCCCACTGGTGTCGCCCCCTATCTATTGTATCTCTGAGATGATCACATCAGTCTATTTGTCTTCTAGAACACACTTATGATATATCTATTATCAGAGCTACAGATTGGTGGTGTTCCGTTCCATACCTTGTTTACACCCAGCTGCTGGTAGCGGTTGATTGGAGGGGTTCTGGGTGTCAGACCCCCATAAATTTGATATTGATGACCTATCCTAAGTATAGATTATTACTACTCCAGTAGTGGAAAAGCTCATTATTCTTACACCATAACTATGCTCCAAGTTTTGAGATAGTCCTTCTATGAATGTCTGTATTGAACCAGTACTCACATCAAGTACTTTGTCAGATGGTGTCAGGTGTGGAGGAGACATCTATGAAGATTCAAGAAGAGGTTTTTGTGTTATGCACAACAGAAACAGAAGGTGAAAAGATTATTCTTAAACAGTAATGTATAACTGATGAACACAAGACAATAATGGCTGACTCATTATTAACTAAAAATGATAATAAAGGAGGGGTTACCTGCATCAGAGCTAGACTACAGTAAGACAGATAGGACAAGCTTCGAAAGGCAAATCTGATGGCACAGCAGTAAAACAGCAATAATACAATCATAATACCCATGTCGTAGCACAAGACACCCAATTACAATGTTCCTAAGGGTTGCGTCAAGAATTAAAATTTTTATGCCATGCAAAAGTTGTGGACCTTCAAATCCTCACGCAAAATCATGATCAATGGTAAATAATAATAAAACCAAATGTTCTGACAACCTTTGATGATAGGCCTAGTATGGAGTCTAATACTTGACTAGATTAATAAAGTTGAGCAAATTAGCTATTATTTAGAACTGTCACATTATAACATTTTTCTTGTCAGTACAAAAACAAGCATAGCACAAAACTTCATAAAACACTAACTATATAACACATTCCGAGTTTTCATTGCATTCTGTAATATTTCAGCAATGTTCTGTTTTGGAATAAACTTAAATAAACTTTAAGAAAAAACTCTTCGAAAATACACGTAGAATACATCTGAAGCAATTGCAACATTAATCATATAGAGCACACAACGGTCTCCAATAATGTATTGTTGGGCAGTTTCTTAAATTAAATTTTTCATGTAATTTGTATTCCAAAGGTTTAAGTCACACATTCATAATTTCAACGGCATAAAATGCACAGAAAAAAAAAAAAGAGAATCATTTTAAATCTACAAATATTGGTTAGGGTAGATGACATATTAATGCTAAAATCAACACAAAATGCAATTTTCTGCAGATGTATGCTGCTCCACATGAAGTAATAACTGTTATTCTTTGCCCTAGTGTACACAGTGTATAAGCCAAACATTTAGGATATATGGCATGGAAAGCTCCTAGCTAATACATGAAATGTATCCATATGGGCTCAAAATAAGCATCTTTTGGCTATCGTTGGGGTTGTATGTGTTGGTTGACTGCGTTTTTCTACATAGAGGGTCATCACAAAAAGATCTTATCTATATTAGAGATGAGCAGATCAGGCAAGATTCGAACTCTCTTGTTCAGGCTAATTTTCCCATGGAAATATGATTCACGTAGTTATTCTCTGGGGATTTAATGGCCATTACTATACTCTTCGGTCTCTCCGGACATCAGAACATAACAAATAGAATACATAAAAAAGTAAAAAATCCTTATACTCACTGCTTACTTGTTCAGCCCCTCCATTCCTCGCTGTTACCCATCCAGTCCTCAGCGCATCTTCTGATCACTGCCGCTCGTACTACAATGTCCTGATGAGGCCTTGAAGAGTTCTGTGCAAGCAGCCAAATGGTCATGATGATGTGTACCATAACCCTTCGGGAAAATGAACAGAACGGCTCCGGGCCTCATCATTGTGAGAGGCCCAGAGATTTCATCATGAGTGGAGGGGATCAGAAGATGTGAACAAATGGGTGACAATGAGGAGTGGAAGGGCCAAATATATATATATATTTTAACCATTTAATTGCCCCTCATGGTGTAGAAAAAAAGGTTTCCACAGACTGCCATATTGACAAATCCGCACAAAAATTAATTTCCAAGATTTTAATTTTTGACTAATGCATTTTTTTGTAAAATTAGAAAACAATTCCACTCAAGTTTATTCGCTCAACCCTCATATATAACTACATTTTACATTTTTTCAATGAAAAGCTGTAGGTGACATATGACCTTTGTACCTCTATAAAATGGCATATACTTATGCATTAGTGGAATACAGGCTCTGATGCTATCTGCAGAGTCCTAAAGCCCCCATACAAATTAGACTAACGTCTGCCAAACCCACTGATATCAACAGGTTTGGCCAACAGTCCAAAGTGTACGGGAGTCCTCGACAGATTATTATTGGGAGAGATAAGGATTCGGATGTCCAATTTCAATTTGGTGATTCTTAAAGAAGCTCTCCCACTAACGTTTTTTATGCATTTAATGTGTGTGTGTACATGCAATAGTAGTGCTTCTTTAAGCTCCCAGAAATATTTGGCCACAGCTTTCTAATACAGAGGTGTGCTCGAACAGCCAGCAGTACTGGCTAATAGGGCAAATAGACTGTGGTGCAGGAAGAAGCTGCTGGAGGCAGCTCAGGACTAGTCTCTTCTCTTACTATTGTCAATGGCTGGCTCATCAAAATGCCTTATATTTCAAAGAAAAACATTCCATGCTGCAATCGTGCAGCCAGGCACAATTCATGATTCATGATGCCCATGGATTGGGCAGCATGATTCGAGTGACAGATTCCTTTTAAAAATTTATATATTTTTTTGCATTATCAGTTTAATTATTCTTGACGAGATCTTCCCTATACACGATTCTTTGAATAATGGTTTGGCTAATCAATTGGCCCTCCCTCCCAAATACTCCTGGGCAGAACCAGTGTAGTGGGCGCAGCCTTGCTCAATACACTTGTATTGTAAAAGTTCTCTGAAACTTCAGTTACATTTTCTATGTAACTATTTTTGGTCAAACAATTTTACAATATGACCTAATTAAAATTGTTGGATCATTTGGCTTTCGCATCCTCTAAGCAAAACTATACAACTGTACAAAGCTGGCTGCAATGTTAACAATGAATCCATCACTGAGTTTATTCTGATAGAAGGCCTATAACCATAGTCTCCCTTTTCATGAACAATCTTCTAAGCTGATTTATGAGTACATGAAAGTGGAACCTTGATATGTTCATTAATAAGCTTGGAAGATCTATTGAAATTCGATTTGGTAAGTCCTCTTGAACTTGGTCCAAAAATTCAATGCACATTAAATGTTTTCACTGCAAATCAAATAATGTCTTTCCAAGTCATAGAGGAGAATAAATGTAGGCTAAAATAAAAAAAAAAATAATATACTCACCTTAATCCAACCCACACTTGTCCAGTCCCTCTCCACTCTGGTCCACGTTCAACTTCAGTCTTCATTCATCTTCATCCACCTCATTTTGGCATTTGTGGCCCCTTTGCACTGATTAAGATGCAAAACAACATTAAGTAGGCGCCACGTGACTTCATAATGTTGCCTCGTGACATAGAACTTGAGGCCCTAGATTCTGGGACACCAAAGAACAAGACGAGTGAAGACTGGAGCGGAGCGTGGACCAGAGTGGAGAGGGATAGCATTACTGGATAAGTGACAGTTGGGGTAGGCAAATGTAAAAATTTTGAACATGATGGCCTTTTACAATACACCAATTTAATGGCCAATCGGCCAGCAAATTGCCCAAAATTTGGATTCACTTGAATCTTTGAAATTTGTGGAAATTCTGAACAAATTAATTGGTTTAGATGTAATTCACTAATCTCTAATTAGAAATCCCACAGACAGAATGAACTCATTGATAATTTTAGTTTTAACTCAATCTGCAGCTAGTTATAAAAGCCAAATGGTCAGAAATTGTTAATGAAACAATTTTGCAAATTTGTTTTTCTTAAAGGGAACCTGTCACCCCCAAAATCAATGATGAGCTAATCCCACCAGCATCAGGGGCTTATCTACAGCATTCTTGAATGCTGTAGATAAGCCCCCGATGTATCCTGAAAGGTAAGAAAAAGAGGTTAGATTATACTCACCCAGGGGCGGTCCCACTGCGGTGGGCGCCACAGTCCGGTCCAGGGCCTCCCATCTTCTTACGATGACGTCCTCTTCTTGTCTTCACGCTGAGGCTCTGGCGCAGGCGAACTTTGTCTCCCTGTTGAGGGCAGAGCAAAGTACTGCAGTGGCAGGCGCCAGGAAAGGTCAGAGAGACCCACCACCTGCACACTGCAGTACTTTGCTCTGCCCTCAACAGGACACACAAAGTACGCCTGCGTTGGAGCCGCAGCGTGAAGATAAGAAGAGGACGATATCATAAGAAGATGGGAGGCCCCAGACCGGACCGCAGTGGGACAGTCCCTGGGTAAGTATAATATAAACTCTTTTTCTCATCTTTCATGATACATCAGGGCCTTATCTACAGCATTACAGAATGCTGTAGATAAGCTCCTGATGCTGGGGAGCTTAGCTCATCGTCGATTTTGGGGCTGACAGGTTCTTTATAACTCAAAATGCATGTGATTTTGAAAAAGAAAATGCTTTTATCTCTGTAATATTTTGCTCTTTTTTGTTCCTTAGTCTAGAAATAGCCCACCTTTTGAATATCATGACAACAGGATACAGAATTTCCATCTCCTATATGAATATATATGTATTATTATTATTTTTTATTTCTTGTTTGAGTGATAGTTTTGGAACAGTCATGCTTTATTCCAATACACAATCAGTGATTTTTTTTGCCACTATTAACATACAAATCTCACCTGGCCTATCTTTCTGCTTATTTTGATATTCATGTAATCAAATAACTTTAAGGAAACTGCCAGGAAATTCTTGAGTTTCCGACGTTGAATTTAGATATTGTCTATTTCTTTAAACTTTTTTTCTGCAACAAAAGTTTAAAAAATAAAACTTTGTGCAAAAATGTCAATAGCAATATTATGTAAAAGGAGTTTAGTATGGATTTTGCCAAAGAGTGAAGACATCTCTCCCAAGAGAAAATCTTCATATGTCTTGTATTATTGTTCAGGGTCTAAAGCTGACAGATTGGAAGTCATCTATAGAGAGCAAGGCTTACAGGATTTATAAACTGTTGATTTTTCATTCTTCATTAGCTTATGCTGTAGTCTACGTTCTTCTTCGCATTGCCTGTCTGAGGTCTATTTTTAAAGCTGGTCTCTCAGGTTTTCGACACTCAACCCTACCGTCTTCCTCATTACACTTCCTGCAAAGAATGGCCCTGCACACAAAATCAATTGGCCTGTAGAATCGTCCCTTACTGTGTCACTGGTTTGTTGCTTTTCAAGCTTAAAAATCCTCCCCAGGATGCAAATCACATGCAGTACACTGTTATGGAAACGTCATTTCCATATATATTGGAGTTTTGAAATCACATATTGCTGCCTATGTGTATAACTGGAATAATAGTATATAAAAAGTCCATTATTTCAGATGTACAATGAAAATGAGAGACAACCCATGAGGCATTTTCTGCTCATACTCTTTCTTCTTTCCATATGGAAGTCATATATATACACACGTATATATATATATATATATATATATATATATATATATATATATATATATATTTCCATCGCACCCTCCAGTTCAGATGTTGCTCCTGGGATTTGATATATCTGGGATATATATATATATATGTATATATATATATATATATATATATATATATATATATATATATATATATATATACAGCTCTGGCAAAAATTAAGGAACCAAAACATCATAACTCTGTCACGGGCAGCCCAATCTCCAGACCCGAACTCCATTGAAAACCTCTGGAACGTAATCTACCGGATGATGGATAGTCACAAGCCATCAAACAAAGAAGAACTGCTTACATTTTTGTGCCAGAAGCAGTGTGAAAGACTAGTGGAAAGCATGCCAAGACGCATGAAAGCTGTGAGTAAAAATCATGGTTATTCCACAAAATATTGATTTCTGAACTCTTCCTGGGTTAAACCATTAGTATTGTTGTTTCTAAATGATTATGAACTTGTTTTCTTTGCATTATTTGAGGTCTGAAAGCATTGGTTATTTTTTTAATTTTTTTTTACCATTTCTCCTTTTTGGAAAACAAAAAAATACAAAATGTATTGCTTGGAAATTCGGAGACATGTTGTCAGAAGTTTATAGTATAAATGAACAATTTACATTTTACTCAAAAATATATCTATAAGGAAAAGAATCAGGCAACCTGAACATTTTGCAGTGCTCTCTTAATTTTTGCCAGAGCTGTATATAAATATATAAACAGATATACACCTATATCTATACCTATACCCTGTAATATGTAAACAAGTAAACAGTAATAGTACATGTGAATAACATAAGGTATTGGTTAACACTTTTTTGATCAAAAAGTGCAAAAGCCATCCCACCATGACAAGCTAGATAGATAGATAGATAAATAGATAGATAATAGATAGATAAATAGATAGATAATAGATAGATAGATAGATAGATAGATAGATAGATAGATAGATAGATAGATAGATAGATGATAGATAGCTAGATAGATATGGGATAGATAGATAGATGATAGATAGATAGATAGATAGATAGATAGATAGATAGATAACAGATAGATAGATAGATGATAGATAATATATAATAGATAGATAATAGATAGATTGATAGATAATAGATAAATAATAGATAGAAAGATAATATATAATAGATAGATAGATAGATAGATAGATAGATAGATGATAGATAGATAGATAGATAGATAGATAGATAGATAGATAACAGATAGATAGATGATAGATAGATAATATATAATAGATAGATAATAGATAGATTGATAGATAATAGATAAATAATAGATAGAAAGATAATATATAATAGATAGATAGATAGATAGATAGATAGATGATAGATAGATAGATAGATAGATAATAGATAGATAGATAGATAGATAGATAGATAGATAGATAGATAGATAGATAACAGATAGATAGATGATAGATAGATAATATATAATAGATAGATAATAGATAGATTGATAGATAGATAATAGATAAATAATAGATAGAAAGATAATATATAATAGATAGATAGATAGATAGATAGATAGATAGATGATAGATAGATAGATAGATAGATAGATAGATAGATAGATAGATAGATAGATAGATAGCTCAACCAGCATAGTTTCCATTGTTCCATCTGGATCTCCCGGTCATGTGAACACCATCTGTGCATGCTGAATCACAAATGCTCATCCTGACATAGGACCTTGAGGTCCCTCCTCGCCAATTGAGGCATCTAGGGCATCTATCTTTATTGCAGTTTATGGGAGTAGTCAATCACTACTATTTCAACTTTGCATATAAACTACAACAGACAGATGCCTGGATGTATTGCTTCTTTCTTTTTGGATTGTGAATGCGGTGGATGGCGAGCCTTTATTTTCTCAGCAGGTGGATTACTGAAGAAATACTACATTATTATGAATGGGTACAGTATGTAAAAGAAATAAAAAAAATCTAAAAATACAAAAAAAACATAAATCATAAAAATAAATTATTGTGCCCTTTCTCATAGGGTTCCAGATTTATGCCTTGATGTCTAGTGCTCACCAACGAATTGCCACTAGTGATGAGCGAGTGTACTCGTTGCTCGGAGATTTAGTTTTTGTTGACGCAGCTGCATGATTTACGGCTGCTAGCCAGCCTGAGTACATGTGGGGGTTGCCTGGTTGCTAGGGAATACCCACATGTATTCAAGCTGTCTATCAGCTGTAAATCATGTAGCTGAGGCAAGGAAAACTAAATCTCCGAGCAGTTACAAATACTCGGAGAGCACCCAAGCATGCTCAGGAAAACCTGAGCAACGAGTACACTCACTCATCACTAATTACCACGCATTTTGGGATTGATGATTACCCACAATGTCCTAGTTAATCTGTTTAGTGTTCATGATGGTGTTTCTGGAATTGAAAAAATCTTCAGTTCCTTGAATTTTGCTCAATTTTGTGAAGATTATGTAAGCAAAAGGAACAAACCTCTAAATCTGTTCTCCCAGCTTAACACTATTGCTTATAGAATGGGAGACAAGCATCAACTCTCCGGAGCTAAGTGGTGCTCAGGATGTGTGGTCATAGCAAATGCCAGCTCTCTCTGCAGAGGTGCTAGCAATTAGTGTCATTGGTGATTGTTATTTTATTCTACCTGTCCTCTGGGATCTGTACACCTCATTACATGGCTGGCTATTACACTTGGCAGATTTGCGAGATTCCTCTTGCACGGCTGTATGGAAACTACTGGGGCAAAGAACCTTTCAATAAATCATAACTATCCAGAATCATATAACAGGAAGGGGTCATGTGATTATAAATACTGCAGGATGTTAACGATATGTCACTAATGCCACTGCTGGAAGCATCATGGAGTTAGGCAGCTTAACTTTCCATAAAAATATGAAGTGTGTGCACGCCGGCTGACGATAACAGGTTCTTCTCCTCAACTTGTCACCGTGAGAAGAGAGGAAAAGCGATAAGGTTTACTGGGTGAAGCTTGTTATGCTGATGGACGGCTGGGAAAAACACAGAGTGCCGTTTGTTTTTTACTCTTATCGAAACAGGAAAATATTGGATTTCTTTCCATTGTTATTTGTTCTTTTTTACTATGTATTTGTTTTCATATTTTTTTTCTTTTTAACTATATAGATGACTTCTTGTGCTGCTTCAATATTTCTGGTGTAGCTTAAAAATGAAGAATAATAAAGTCTTAAAGAAGATTTACTACATAAGTAAACTATAATGCATTTGTAGCAATTTCATCTAATGAAAGGAGTATCTACAAAAAGTAGAATTACGAAAAAGGTAGCAACGCAAAATTATTTGTGCTACTTGGTGTTTTTTCCATTTTGTAATTATTATAGTACATTATATAGATAAAGAATGTTCTATTTTTCAGCTGATGTCTGATATGGAAAGGAAGCTTAAATGGTCACTGTCGTTTCAAGTTAAGAAGTGCTCCTCCTATCAAAATGATTATCCTATTATATTGCAATCATCATATTATATAGCACAATTGCTCATTTTGCCTTTCTACCCAGTAAATTAATCTCTTTTCCAATAGGTTTATGACTTGTGATGAGCGAGTGTACTTGTTGCTTGGGCTACTAGCTGTAAATCATTCAGCTGCCGCGAAGAAAACTAAATCTCCGAGCAGTCATAAATACTCGGAGGTCACCCGAGCGTGCTCAGGAAAACCCGAGCAACGAGTATACCCGCTCATCACTATTTATGACATCAAGTGATTAAAAACAGACAAGCTGAATCTTTCTAAGCTCTATGTAGAAACAGGAAGCTTCTTTTCCCTGCATGAGTCATCATTAGAACAACAAATCTACATCACTGCAAAGTAAGTTTTGACTCTGGCACTGGTGTTAGGGTGTAATCTTTCATTGCATGTGCTTCAGCATTTAGGAATGAACACTGCTCGCAGTGCAAGAAAAAATTAGAAAGAAGGTGGCCATCAAAACACAACTACTGACCCAAGCACTGTGGTCCACACTGGGGCTGGAGGAATGGTAATTGCAGGCCGCAAATGGCCCACAAGCCAGAGATTCCCCACGCCTGCGGTAAGGCATATCATCATTCCACCAAAGTAAATAAGATGAAAGACGAGACACTATACTGGGATTTACAAGATTACTATGGTGAATTTTGTTATGTTTTGTTATTTATGGTAATGGTTGTTAAAAAAGTTGTTCACTACATTTACATTATTCATCTATCCCTAGGATAGGTCATCAACACCTGATCAGCCAGGGTCTGACACCTGGCTCCCCTGCAAATCAGCCATTACCGATGGCAGCGGCAGCGGAGGCCTCCAGAAGCACTCACTTGCTGATCTGCTCCGTCTCCTGGCGGTGGCTGATGCTTGGTACTGCTCATTCACTACCTATTCAAAGCAATAGGAGGCAGATGTGTAGTATCAAGTCTCGGCCACTGCAAGTAGATGGAGCAGCTCGGCAAGTAAGCACTTCCTGCCAGTGGTCGCCGCCTCTGACAACAATAGCAGCTGATTGGCGGGGGTGCATTGTGTCGAACCCTTACCGATCAGACATCGATGACCTATATTAATGATAGCTCATCAATGTAAAAGTAGTTGACAACCTCTTTAAGGTTTATTTCTTCCTTAAGGGGGATGTCCACTTCTAATATTTTTCCTAATTGTCTAATGCCTCATATATTGCATTTGCTACAGCAGCACCACTGTCCTCATTTAAAAAGTTCTACCATTTAATTTAGTTTGTGCTTCTATAAAACAACACAGCACCCTGTACTGAATGTGCTCTAGTCTCTAGTGATGTGTGTCTTGTTACTGATGGCCGCCTTTAATGGAAGGGTCTGGATAGATACCCTTCCAATATCGGCGGCTGTGCTCCTGACAGAAATACTGCATTTGGAGAAGTTAGGTAAAAAAACTGTAGTGACAATAAGCTCAATAGAGTCTGATCAACGTAAAATGAGAAGATTGTGGGCAGAAATACTCACCTGGGAGGGTTTTCTGCCCACAACCACTGTAAAGGTTCATGGCTGCTGCAGACACACAGCTTGGAAAACATCAGAAATAGGAGTGAATTTTGTTAATTCTGCGCTGCCAGTAAATGATGATGGAAAAAGAAGGAGAAATCCAGAAATGCAATTTATTTGTCTACGCGTTTCGAATTTTGAAAAGGTGAAGACTGCAGTTACTTTCTGTGAGTTCACACTGTAGGCATTCATGTGATCCTCAAAGCACGAGCAGAGCGCACTGTCAGGATTCTTCGGTGACAGCATCGGGAGTGATTGAGCAAGTGACCGCAAGTATGTGATTTGCATACTTCTGTCCACATTCTGACAAGAATTAATTCAGTTGTATTGAGTGAGGCAGAACCCATCTGATCAGCATGTGATGCAGGTATGCAAATCGCATACTTGCAGTAATGCACAAGTTCACTCTCGACGCTGAAGCCGGAGAATCTTGACAGCATTCATTGTGCGTTTTTTTGAGGACTCACAAGTCTGTATTCACATGATAAGCCAAATTCATGTGAAGAGCGGTGTCGTTCACTACACCACAAATCTTACTCCAGCAGAGGTGCATGTTGCTCATCCAAAGCCGTTGATTCATAAGGGCTTCATGAATCAGAAGCATTTGACTCCAGCACGCACCCAAATCAAGGATGACGTGAATAACGCCAGTCTTGATGAATCAGGTCCAATATGTGCTCCACCTATGATCAGCAGACCTTCTCTAAATATTGTCCTGATTGACTCAAAAGTAGATACACTGTAGCTTAGGATATTGTAAATCCCCTTCAAAACAGTTTGAAACTCTAAACAACAATGAAGCTCAACTTAGAAACGTAAAAGAATGAAAGAAACCAATTGCCACAGAATGATTGCATTTGCTGTCTTTTTTGTATCCTGTCCTTACATTTCCCCAGAGAAAATAGTTTTGATGAGTACACGGCAGTTTTAGGATGGTGTAGTGAAAAAAACCTTCAGTGATGACAAGCTGGGCAAATGAAGCAGCAAAACAATTGATCCAAATCTACGGATACACTTGTCTGGAAAAACATCATTCCTGAACTGTAACACATTGAGCACAGTGTGGCAGAGTTGACAATTCCTTGCTACCAAAATGTTTCATACGAGCTGCAATATTTTTAGAAGAAAATTATAATTCCCGAGTGTACAAATGAGGAACTCTTTGAATTTGATATTGTTACTCTGTCATATTTAGAAGTGTCTCTATCTAAATGGTGAACTTGAGAAGACTAAGCCCATCGATTACTGTACCAGTTAAAAGTGTTCATTTGAGGAATATAAATTTAACAAAGTGCTCAACATAGAAAAGAAAACATCCACCCACAACTCATATTCTAATGCTGCTCAGTCTCCTGCTGATCTCTGCAGCCACTACTTCTGCAGCGATTATGTAAATCAGAGGTACATGTGACCAGTTCAGCCAATGACTGGCTGCAGCAGATTACCACTGAGTTATGGTTGGCGTATTGCGCTAAATAAAATATAAAAATAAAGTGCAATCGCAACCCGGGGTCCGCCGGGCAGAGAAGAACCCTGCTGCTAGTGTGAATAATGACAGAACACAACAGCAAGTGTTTACCTTGAACATACTGAGTTAACACTACTCGGTGTTAAAGGAACACTGAATATCAAGATTAGGGTTGAGCGACTTTTATTTTTATAGGATTGGGTCGGGTTTCACGAAACCCGACTCTCTCAAAAGTCGGGTCGAGTGAAATCGGCCGATCCTATAAAAAAGTTTGGGTCGGGGTCGGCCGAAACACGAAACCCAATGCAGTGCAATGGGATACTATGGTTCCCAGGGTCTGAAGGAGAGGAAACTCTCATTCAGGCCCTGGGATCCATATTAATGTGTAAAATAAAGAATCAAAATAAAAAATATTGATATACTCACCCTCGGACACGCCCTGGTACTAACCGGCAGCCTTCCTTCCTAAGAATGAGCGCTTGAATGACCTGCGGTGACGTCGCGGCTTGTGATTGGTCGCATGAGTGGTCACATGGGCGGTCACGCGACCAATCACAAGCCGCGACGTCATCTAAGGTCCTTCACGCGCTCATTCTTAGGAAGGAAGGCTGCCGGAAAGAAGCAGGGCGCGTCCGAGGGTGAGTATATTCCTATTAGGTATATACTCACCCTCGGACGCGCCCTGCTTCTTTCCGGCAGCCTTTCTTCCTAAGAATGAGCGCGTGAAGGACCTTAGATGACGTCGCGGCTTGTGATTGGTTGCGTGACCGCCCATGTGACCGCTCACATGACCAATCTCAAGCCGCGACGTCACCGCAGGTCATTCACGCGCTCATTCTTAGGAAGGAAGGCGGCCGGTTAGTACCAGGGTGCGTCCGAGGGTGAGTATATCAATATTTTTTATTTTGATTCTTTATTTTACACTTAAATATGGATTCCGATACCGATTCCCGATATCGCAAACATATCGGAACTCGGTATCGGAATTCCGATACCAGATTCAGAAGATCGCCGACCTCATGGCCGACCCCACACAGGGGTCGGGTTTCATGAAACCCAACTTTGCCAAAAGTCGGCGACTTCTGAAAATGGCCGTCCCGTTTCGCTCAACCCTAATCAAGATCAGTTACTTCACCGAGAGGTATGGCACAAATATGCAAGGTGCTATACCCTGTTAACGTCACAGAGATATTAGAGATATTAGCACGTGGATTGGGTTAGCTCTGCAACTAAACGTTGCTAACCGCACACCTGAATGAAGCAGATGTAGAACCAAGAGAGAGAGCTCTTTGTCACTAGATATAATACCTTATCACTAGGGTTGAGCGAAACGGGTCGATCATTTTCAAAAGTCGCCGACTTTTGGCTAAGTCGGCGTCTCATGAAACCCGATCCGACCCCTGTGCTTGTCGGCCATGCGGTACGCGACTTTCGCGCCAAAGTCGCGTTTCAATGACGCGAAAAGCGCCATTTCTCAGCCAATGAAGGTGAACGCAGAGTGTGGGCAGCGTGATGACATAGATCCTGGTCCCCACCATCTTAGAGAAGGGCATTGCAGTGATTGGCTTGCTGTCTGCGGCGTCACAGGGGCTATAAAGGGGCGTTCCCGCCGACCGCCATCTTACTGCTGCTGATCTGAGCTTAGGGACAGGTTGCTGCCGCTTCGTCAGAAGCAGGGAGAGCGTTAGGCAGGGTCCACTAACCACCAAACCGCTTGTGCTGCAGCGATTTCCACTGTCCAACACCACCTTCGGTGTGCAGGGACTGTGGAAGCTATTTTTTTTTTTTTTCCCCTCAGCGCTGTAGCTCATTGGGCTGCCCTAGAAGGCTCCGTGATAGCTGTATTGCTGTGTGTACGCCACTGTGGAAACCAACTGCTTTTTTCAAAGCACATATCCTCTTGTTCCTTCCTTTCTGCACAGCTATCTTTTTTGTTTGTCCACACTTTTTATTTAATTTGTGCATCAGTCCACTCCTATTGCTGCCTGCCATACCTGGCTTACATTACTGCAGGGAGATAGTAATTGTAGGACAGTTTTTTTTTTTTTTTTGTTTTTTTTTTGTGGGAGATTAAGATTGGCATTTCTGCTACAGTGCCATCCCTGTGTGTGCCATCTCTCACTGAGTGGGCCATAGAAAGCCTATTTATTTTTTCCGTGATTTGTGTTCTAAAATCTACCTCAACACAAAAACACTACATCAATCAGTGGGAGAAAAATATTGGCCTCAGTCAGGGCTTGTGTGCCACTGCTGTGTGTGCTATCTCTCATTCAGTGGGCTATAGCAAGCCTATTTTTTTTTTTTTTTTTTAATATTATTTGGTTTCTAAAGTCTCCCTGAAAAAAAAAAAAAACCTAAAAAAACAGTGGGAGAGTAATATTGCCCTTTCAGCTTGTGTGCCAGTCTTGACTCCTGGGTGTGCCACCTCTCTCCCTCTCATTCAGTGGGCCATAGAAAGCCTATTTATTTTTTTTTTTTTAATATTATTTGGTTTCTAATTCTCCCTGAAAAAAAAAAAAAAAACCTAAAAAAACAGTGGGAGAATAATATTGCCCTTTCAGCTTGTGTGCCAGTCTTGACTCCTGGGTGTGCCACCTCTCTCCCTCTCATTCAGTGGGCCATAGAAGGCCTATTTATTTATTTTTTTAAATATTATTGGGTTTCTAAAGTCTCCCTGAAAAAACAAAAAATACATAAAAAAACAGTGGGAGAGTAATATTGCCCTTTCAGCTTGTGTGCCAGTCTTGACTCCTGGGTGTGCCACCTCTCTCCCTTTCATTCAGTGGGCCATAGAAAGCCTATTTATTTTTTCCGTGATTTGTGTTCTAAATTCTACCTCAACACAAAAACACTACATCAATCAGTGGGAGAAAAATATTGGCCTCAGTCAGGGCTTGTGTGCCACTGCTGTGTGTGCTATCTCTCATTCAGTGGGCTATAGCAAGCCTATTTTTTTTTTTTTTTTTTTTAATATTATTTGGTTTCTAAAGTCTCCCTGAAAAAAAAAAAAAACCTAAAAAAACAGTGGGAGAGTAATATTGCCCTTTCAGCTTGTGTGCCAGTCTTGACTCCTGGGTGTGCCACCTCTCTCCCTCTCATTCAGTGGGCCATAGAAAGCCTATTTATTTTTTTTTTTTAATATTATTTGGTTTCTAATTCTCCCTGAAAAAAAAAAAAAAAACCTAAAAAAACAGTGGGAGAATAATATTGCCCTTTCAGCTTGTGTGCCAGTCTTGACTCCTGGGTGTGCCACCTCTCTCCCTCTCATTCAGTGGGCCATAGAAAGCCTATTTATTTTTTTTTTTAAATATTATTGGGTTTCTAAAGTCTCCCTGAAAAAACAAAAAATACATAAAAAAACAGTGGGAGAGTAATATTGCCCTTTCAGCTTGTGTGCCAGTCTTGACTCCTGGGTGTGCCACCTCTCTCCCTTTCATTCAGTGGGCCATAGAAAGCCTATTTATTTTTTCCGTGATTTGTGTTCTAAATTCTACCTCAACACAAAAACACTACATCAATCAGTGGGAGAAAAATATTGGCCTCAGTCAGGGCTTGTGTGCCACTGCTGTGTGTGCTATCTCTCATTCAGTGGGCTATAGCAAGCCTATTTTTTTTTTTTTTTTTTTTTAATATTATTTGGTTTCTAAAGTCTCCCTGAAAAAAAAAAAAAAAAACCTAAAAAAACAGTGGGAGAGTAATATTGCCCTTTCAGCTTGTGTGCCAGTCTTGACTCCTGGGTGTGCCACCTCTCTCCCTCTCATTCAGTGGGCCATAGAAAGCCTATTTATTTATTTTTTTTAATATTATTTGGTTTCTAATTCTCCCTGAAAAAAAAAAAAAAAACCTAAAAAAACAGTGGGAGAATAATATTGCCCTTTCAGCTTGTGTGCCAGTCTTGACTCCTGGGTGTGCCACCTCTCTCCCTCTCATTCAGTGGGCCATAGAAAGCCTATTTATTTTGTTTTTTAAATATTATTGGGTTTCTAAAGTCTCCCTGAAAAAACAAAAAATACATAAAAAAACAGTGGGAGAGTAATATTGCCCTTTCAGCTTGTGTGCCAGTCTTGACTCCTGGGTGTGCCACCTCTCTCCCTTTCATTCAGTGGGCCATAGAAAGCCTATTTATTTTTTCCGTGATTTGTGTTCTAAATTCTACCTCAACACAAAAACACTACATCAATCAGTGGGAGAAAAATATTGGCCTCAGTCAGGGCTTGTGTGCCACTGCTGTGTGTGCTATCTCTCATTCAGTGGGCTATAGCAAGCCTATTTTTTTTTTTTTTTTTAATATTATTTGGTTTCTAAAGTCTCCCTGAAAAAAAAAAAAAAACCTAAAAAAACAGTGGGAGAGTAATATTGCCCTTTCAGCTTGTGTGCCAGTCTTGAATCCTGGGTGTGCCACCTCTCTCCCTCTCATTCAGTGGGCCATAGAAAGCCTTTTTTTTTTTTGGTTTTTTTAATATTATTTGGTTTCTAAAGTCTCCCTGAAAAAAACAAAAAAAACATAAAAAACAGTGGGAGAGTAATATTGCCCTTTCAGCTTGTGCGCCAGTCTTGACTCCTGGTTGTGCCACCTCTCTCTCTCTAATTGTGGGCCATAGAAAGCCTTTTTTTTTTTTTTTTTTTTTTAATATTATTTGGTTTCTAAAGTCTCCCTGAGAAAAAAAAATAAATAAATTAGGTGGGAGATTAATATTGACATTAGTGCTTGAGTGACAGTCCTGCGTGTGTGTCATCTCTGTGATTTTGTGCCACAGAAAACAGAGTGTGTAACATTGTGCCTGATTTTCCTTGTGGTCTCACCAACCTGTTAAGGGATATTGAAATCATACTGAAGTTATAGCTCACCGTGTAAGTTGTTTGACAGCAACAAATAAAGTTACTTTGGTTAAGATTTTAAAACAATGAGGAAGTCTGGTGCAAGAGGTCGTCGTGGGCGTTCATTGTCAGCTGGTAATGATGGTAGTGGTAGTGGAGCATCAGGTGGTCGTGGGGATAAAAATATTCCACCTAAGTCTGGAGCTGTGGAGCCAGTTTCGTCGTCAGGCTACACAAGGCCTCGAACGCTCTCTTTTCTGGGAGTAGGAAAACCGCTTTTAAAGGCGGAGCAGCAACAGCAAGTTTTGGCTTACATTGCAGACTCAGCCTCTAGCTCTTTTGCCTCCTCTTCCGAAACTAGTAAATGTAAAAGCAGCGCGTCGCTTGTGGATGTTCACGGTCAGGGACAAGTCGCTTCCTTGTCCTCCTCAGCAAAAACTACAACAAGAGAGAAGGATGCAGCAGGCGACACAACGGGTCACTCCATGGAGCTCTTTACACATACCGTCCCTGGCTTAGAAAGTGAAACATTTAACAGGCCATGCCCATTACAAGTATATTCTGACATGGAGTGCACTGATGCACAGCCACAGCCAGAGTACTATGCTGCTCCTTTGACTCAGACCACCACATTGCCCTCTCAGGGTACAGATCCACAATCAGACCCTGATGAGACTATGTTGCCCCGCCACGAACGCTATACCACCGACCGACACAGTGACACAGACGAAGTTGCACACGAGCTCGAAGAGGAGGTAATAGATGACCCAGTTATTGACCCCGATTGGCAGCCATTGGGGGAACAGGGTGCAGGCGGCAGTAGTTCAGAAGCGGAGGTGGAGGAGGGGCCGCAGCAGGCATCAACATCGCAACAGGTTCCATCTGCCGGGCCCGTATCTGGCCCAAAACGCGTGTCAAAGCCAAAACCTGTTGGAGCACAGCGTTGCCATCCGGTTAAAGCTCAGTCTGCAATCCCTGAAAAGGGATCCGAGTCTAGGAAGAGTGCAGTCTGGCATTTTTTTAAACAACATCCAACTGATCAGCGCAAAGTCATCTGTCAAAAATGTTCAACTAGCTTAAGCAGAGGTCAGAATCTGAAAAGTCTAAATACTAGTTGCATGCATAGACACTTAACCACCATGCATTTTCAAGCCTGGACTAACTACCAAACGTCCCTCAAGGTTGTAGCACCCTCGGCCAATGAAGCTAGTCAGCAACGCAACATCCCTTCCGTCACTGTAAGGCCACCATTTTCCGCACCACCGGCAGTATCTGTGCAGGTTTCTTTGCCAGCCAAAAGCAGTCAGGGTCAGGGAATCACCAGTTTTGTAGGAGGAAATATTGCATCTAGGGCACCGGCGGAAACAATACCGTCTCCAACCGTCTCTCAGTCTGCCATGTACACCGGCACACCCGAAAGTTCCACGATCTCCAGCTCTCCAGTCCAGCTCACCCTACATGAGACTCTGGTTAGAAAAAGGAAGTACTTATCCTCGCATCCGCGTACACAGGGTTTTAACGCCCACATAGCTAGACTAATCTCGTTAGAGATGATGCCCTACCGGTTAGTTGAAAGCGAAGCTTTCAAAGCCCTGATGGAGTACGCTGAACCACGATACGAGCTACCCAGTCGACACTTTTTTTCCAGAAAAGCCATCCCAGCCCTGCACCAGCATGTTAAACAGCGCATCGTCCATGCACTCAGGCAATCTGTGAGTACAAAGGTGCACCTGACTACAGATGCATGGACCAGTAGGCATGGCCAGGGACGTTATGTGTCCATCACGGCACACTGGGTGAATGTGGTGGATGCAGGGTCCACAGGCGACATCAATTTAGGGACAGTTGTGCCTAGCCCACGGTCTAGGAAACAGTTGGCTGTAGGCGTTCGCACCCCCTCCTCCTCCTCCTCCTCGTCCTCCTGCAGAAGCTACAGCTCTTCCACAGAACGCAGTCGGCCAACCACTCCATCGGCAGATGACACTGTTGCACACCAGTTGTCCCATTATGGGCCAGCTACTGCCAAGCGTCAGCAGGCTGTATTGGCTATGAAGTGCTTGGGCGACAATAGACACACCGCGGAAGTTCTGTCCGAGTTCTTGCAACAAGAAACGCAGTCGTGGCTGGGCACAGTAGATCTTGAGGCAGGCAAGGTAGTGAGTGATAACGGAAGGAATTTCATGGCTGCCATCTCCCTTTCCCAACTGAAACACATTCCTTGCCTGGCTCACACCTTAAACCTGGTGGTGCAGTGCTTATTGAAAACTTATCCTGGGTTCTCCGACCTGCTCCTCAAAGTGCGTGCACTTTGCTCACATATCCGACGTTCGCCTGTACACGCCAGCCGTATGCAGACCTATCAGCGGTCTTTGAACCTTCCCCAGCATCGCCTAATCATAGACGTTGCAACAAGGTGGAACTCAACACTGCACATGCTTCAGAGACTGTGCGAACAGAGGCGTGCTGTTATTTATTTGTGGGAGGATACACGGGCAGGCAGTAGGATGGCAGACATGGAGTTGTCAGGTGTGCAGTGGTCTAAGATACAAGACATGTGTCAAGTCCTTCAGTGCTTTGAGGAATGCACACGGCTGGTTAGTGCAGACAACGCCGTAATAAGCATGAGCATCCCCCTAATGCGTCTGCTGATGCAAAGTTTGACGCACATAAAGGAGCAGGCGTCTGCACCAGAGGAAGAGGAAAGCCTTGATGACAGTCAGCCATTGTCTGGTCAGGGCAGTGTACAGGACGAGGTAGCGGGCGAAGAGGAGGTGGAGGACGAGGAGGATGATGGGGATGAGTATATTTTTAATGCCGAACCTTTCCCGGGGGCACAGGAATTTGGTTGCGTGTCACGGCCGGGTTCTGTTTTTTTGAGGGACACAAGTGACGTAGATTTGCCTGCAACTGCCCCTCAACCAATCACAACCGGAGATTTGACAACTGGAACTTTGGCCCACATGGCGGATTATGCCTTACGTATCCTAAAAAGGGACACACGCATTACGAAAATGATGAACGATGACGATTACTGGTTGGCCTGCCTCCTTGATCCACGCTATAAAGGCAAATTGCAAAATATTATGCCACATGAGAACTAGGAACTAATATTAGCAACCAAACAATCAACTCTTGTTGACCGTTTGCTTCAGGCATTCCCAGCACACAGCGCACGTGATCGTTCTCACACGAGCTCCAGGGGGCAGCAGACTAGGAGTGTTAGGGGTGCACACATCAGAAGTGGCGTTGGACAGAGGGGTTTTCTGACCAGGTTGTGGAGTGATTTTGCTATGACCGCAGACAGGACAGGTACTGCTGCATCAATTGAAAGTGACAGGAGACAACATTTGTCCAGTATGGTTACTAACTATTTTTCATCCCTTATCGATGTTCTCCCTCAACCGTCATTCCCATTTGATTACTGGGCCTCCAAATTAGACACCTGGCCAGAATTGGCAGAATATGCATTGCAGGAGCTTGCTTGCCCGGCAGCAAGTGTCCTATCAGAAAGAGTATTCAGTGCTGCAGGTTCAATATTAACCGAAAAAAGGACTCGTCTGGCTACCCAAAATGTTGACGATCTAACATTCATTAAAATGAACCACAACTGGATTTCGAAATCTTTTGCCCCACCTTGCCCGGCCGACACCTAGCTTTCCTATGAAAAGCTCTTGCCTGTGAATTACTTTTCTAATGTCTAATTTGCTGCAGCTGATTGTACAGCATACGACATGTTTACACCTCCCTAAATGGCAAAACTCCCCACACGGGGCCGTGGTATCGCGACTTGGCGCAAGCACCCGTGAGACTGCTGTTTGTCTGAAGAGGTGGGTGTGCTCGCTTTTGGTTGACGGCATTGCTACTGGGTCCCTCATAGTACAATGTAGTGTCTCTGGCGGTGGTGGTGCGCACCCAACGTCAGACACACCGTTGTAACATGAGGGGCCCTGGGGCGGTCCCGCCGGCCTCAAGAGAGTTCCCCCCTACCCCAGCTCAAAATGTGCTCTACCACGTGCAAAATTATGTCGCACAGCTCCACCAATCTTTAGTCTATTCGCTGACATCATTCAATGTCTGGCACTGACAATACAAATTTGTAGACATCTATGATGCAACTTAAAGTAGTCTGTGTCTGTGTCCTATATTGGCACCATTAAATAGTTACTGCCAAATTACTATGTCAGAAACTCAGTAGATGAGCCCACCCCTGTACCTAAGTATGCCACCTTTTTTTTTTGTTTTGGTTGTTTTGCGAGACATTAACATCTATTTATATTTTGGGAGTACTGGGACAGACACTCCTTGCACTACTCCTCCACTCACCACCAAGCTGCCTGTGTATCCATGTAACCGCTGTAAAACTGCCATGAGCCTATTGTTTGTTATGTTAGGCCTTTGATAGCCTGTCTGCGGTCCCTACTTTAAATACTCCTCCACTGACCAGACCACTGCTGCCCGTGTACCCCTGGAACCAATTATAAAGTGCCTACAGCCAGCCCATTTTCTTATGTTAGGCCTTTGAAGCCTGTCTGCGGTCCCTACTTTAAATACTCCTCCACTCACCACCACCAAGCTGCCTGCCCGTGTATCCATGTAACCGCTGTGAAACTGCCATGAGCCTATTGTTTGTTATGTTAGGCCTTTGATAGCCTGTCTGCGGTCCCTACTTTAAATACTCCTCCACTGACCAGACCACTGCTGCCCGTGTACCCCTGGAACCAATTATAAAGTGCCTACAGCCAGCCCATTTTCTTATGTTAGGCCTTTGAAGCCTGTCTGCGGTCCCTACTTTAAATACTCCTCCACTCACCACCACCAAGCTGCCTGCCCGTGTATCCATGTAACCGCTGTGAAACTGCCATGAGCCTATTGTTTGTTATGTTAGGCCTTTGATAGCCTGTCTGCGGTCCCTACTTTAAATACTCCTCCACTGACCAGACCACTGCTGCCCGTGTACCCCTGGAACCAATTATAAAGTGCCTACAGCCAGCCCATTTTCTTATGTTAGGCCTTTGAAGCCTGTCTGCGGTCCCTACTTTAAATACTCCTCCACTCACCACCACCAAGCTGCCTGCCCGTGTATCCATGTAACCGCTGTGAAACTGCCATGAGCCTATTGTTTGTTATGTTAGGCCTTTGATAGCCTGTCTGCGGTCCCTACTTTAAATACTCCTCCACTGACCAGACCACTGCTGCCCGTGTACCCCTGGAACCAATTATAAAGTGCCTACAGCCAGCCCATTTTCTTATGTTAGGCCTTTGAAGCCTGTCTGCGGTCCCTACTTTAAATACTCCTCCACTCACCACCACCAAGCTGCCTGCCCGTGTATCCATGTAACCGCTGTGAAACTGCCATGAGCCTATTGTTTGTTATTTTAGGCCTTTGATAGCCTGTCTGCGGTCCCTACTTTAAATACTCCTCCACTGACCACCAAGCTGCCTGCCCGTGTATCCATGTAACCGCTGTAAAACTGCCATGAGCCTATTGTTTGTTATTTTAGGCCTTTGATAGCCTGTCTGCGGCCCTACTTGCAATACTCCTCCACTGACCACAATGCTGCCTGGAGTGCCTGCCTGTGTATCCATGTAACCGATGTAAAACTGCCATGACTGCCTACTGTTTGTTATTTTAGGCCTTTGATAGCCTGTCTGCAGCCCCTACTTGCAATACTCCTCCACTGACCACACCAATGCTGCCCGTGTACCCCTGGAACCTATTTAAAAGTTCATAGAGCCTAGTTATATATTTTATTTACTATTAATAAGGCCATGATGGACTACGCTGTACCACGCTACAAGCTAACCAGTCGACACTTCTTTTGCGAGAAAAGCCATCCCAACCCTCCACCAGCATGTAGAAGACCGCATTGTCCATGCACTCTGGCAATCTGTGAGTACAAAGGTGCACCTGACAACAGACGCATGGACCTGTAGGCATGGCCACGGAAGATTACGTGTCCATTACGGCGCAATGGGTTAATGTGGTGGATGCATGGTCCACAGGGGACAGCCTACTAAGTCTGTCTGCAGTCCCTAATTCAAATTGTCCTCCACTGTCTAAATCGGAACTTCCACCTTCTGGCTTTCGGCCTATAGTATCAGAAATTAAACTGCATTTGGCCTTCAACTTTGGTTAGGGCCTACTAACGGCTTCTGCCCCTCCCTGGTGTTGCCCTCAACTAAATAAAGCTGAGCTTCAACCTTCTGCTCCAAATTACCATTTTGAAAAATGCAATAGGCTTTTCAGGCCTACTAAAGGTGTCTGTCTGTGTGCCCCTGCCTGGTGTTGTCCTCAACTAAATAAAGCTGAGCTTCAACCTTCCGGCTCTCATTATGTGGTTTTAAAAAAAAAAATGGTGGTTAGGGCCTACTAACGGCTTCTGCCCCTCCCTGGTGTTGCCCTCAACTAAATAAAGCTGAGCTTCAACCTTCTGCTCCAAATTACCATTTTGAAAAATGCAATAGGCTTTTCCGGCCTACTAAAGGTGTCTGTCTGTGTGCCCCTCCCTGGTGTTGTCCTCAACTAAATAAAGCTGAGCTTCAACCTTCCGGCTCTCATTATGTGGTTTTAAAAAAAAAAATGGTGGTTAGGGCCTACTAACGGCTTCTGCCCCTCCCTGGTGTTGTCCTCAACTAAATAAAGCTGAGCTTCAACCTTCCGGCTCTCATTATGTGGTTTTAAAAAAAAAATGGTGGTTAGGGCCTACTAACGGCTTCTGCCCCTCCCTGGTGTTGCCCTCAACTAAATAAAGCTGAGCTTCAACCTTCTGCTCCAAATTACCATTTTGAAAAATGCAATAGGCTTTTCAGGCCTACAAAAGGTGTCTGTCTGTGTGCCCCTCCCTGGTGTTGTCCTCAACTAAATAAAGCTGAGCTTCAACCTTCCGGCTCTCATTATGTGGTTTTAAAAAAAAAAATGGTGGTTAGGGCCTACTAACGGCTTCTGCCCCTCCCTGGTGTTGTCCTCAACTAAATAAAGCTGAGCTTCAACCTTCCGGCTCTCATTATGTGGTTTTTAAAAAAAAAATGGTGGTTAGGGCCTACTAACGGCTTCTGCCCCTCCCTGGTGTTGCCCTCAACTAAATAAAGCTGAGCTTCAACCTTCTGCTCCAAATTACCATTTTGAAAAATGCAATAGGCTTTTCCGGCCTACTAAAGGTGTCTGTCTGTGTGCCCCTCCCTGGTGTTGTCCTCAACTAAATAAAGCTGAGCTTCAACCTTCCGGCTCTCATTATGTGGTTTTAAAAAAAAAAATGGTGGTTAGGGCCTACTAACGGCTTCTGCCCCTCCCTGGTGTTGCCCTCAACTAAATAAAGCTGAGCTTCAACCTTCTGCTCCAAATTACCATTTTGAAAAATGCAATAGGCTTTTCCGGCCTACTAAAGGTGTCTGTCTGTGTGCCCCTCCCTGGTGTTGTCCTCAACTAAATAAAGCTGAGCTTCAACCTTCCGGCTCTCATTATGTGGTTTTAAAAAAAAAAATGGTGGTTAGGGCCTACTAACGGCTTCTGCCCCTCCCTGGTGTTGTCCTCAACTAAATAAAGCTGAGCTTCAACCTTCCGGCTCTCATTATGTGGTTTTAAAAAAAAAAATGGTGGTTAGGGCCTACTAACGGCTTCTGCCCCTCCCTGGTGTTGCCCTCAACTAAATAAAGCTGAGCTTCAACCTTCTGCTCCAAATTACCATTTTGAAAAATGCAATAGGCTTTTCCGGCCTACTAAAGGTGTCTGTCTGTGTGCCCCTCCCTGGTGTTGTCCTCAACTAAATAAAGCTGAGCTTCAACCTTCCGGCTCTCATTATGTGGTTTTAAAAAAAAAAATGGTGGTTAGGGCCTACTAACGGCTTCTGCCCCTCCCTGGTGTTGCCCTCAACTAAATAAAGCTGAGCTTCAACCTTCTGCTCCAAATTACCATTTTGAAAAATGCAATAGGCTTTTCAGGCCTACAAAAGGTGTCTGTCTGTGTGCCCCTCCCTGGTGTTGTCCTCAACTAAATAAAGCTGAGCTTCAACCTTCCGGCTCTCATTATGTGGTTTTAAAAAAAAAAATGGTGGTTAGGGCCTACTAACGGCTTCTGCCCCTCCCTGGTGTTGTCCTCAACTAAATAAAGCTGAGCTTCAACCTTCCGGCTCTCATTATGTGGTTTTAAAAAAAAAAATGGTGGTTAGGGCCTACTAACGGCTTCTGCCCCTCCCTGGTGTTGCCCTCAACTAAATAAAGCTGAGCTTCAACCTTCTGCTCCAAATTACCATTTTGAAAAATGCAATAGGCTTTTCAGGCCTACTAAAGGTGTCTGTCTGTGTGCCCCTGCCTGGTGTTGTCCTCAACTAAATAAAGCTGAGCTTCAACCTTCCGGCTCTCATTAAGTGGTTTTAAAAAAAAAAAATGGTGGTTAGGGCCTACTAACGGCTTCTGCCCCTCCCTGGTGTTGCCCTCAACTAAATAAAGCTGAGCTTCAACCTTCTGCTCCAAATTACCATTTTGAAAAATGCAATAGGCTTTTCAGGCCTACTAAAGGTGTCTGTCTGTGTGCCCCTCCCTGGTGTTGTCCTCAACTAAATAAAGCTGAGCTTCAACCTTCCGGCTCTCATTATGTGGTTTTAAAAAAAAAAATGGTGGTTAGGGCCTACTAACGGCTTCTGCCCCTCCCTGGTGTTGTCCTCAACTAAATAAAGCTGAGCTTCAACCTTCCGGCTCTCATTATGTGGTTTTAAAAAAAAAAATGGTGGTTAGGGCCTACTAACGGCTTCTGCCCCTCCCTGGTGTTGTCCTCAACTAAATAAAGCTGAGCTTCAACCTTCCGGCTCTCATTATGTGGTTTTAAAAAAAAAAATGGTGGTTAGGGCCTACTAACGGCTTCTGCCCCTCCCTGGTGTTGCCCTCAACTAAATAAAGCTGAGCTTCAACCTTCTGCTCCAAATTACCATTTTGAAAAATGCAATAGGCTTTTCAGGCCTACAAAAGGTGTCTGTCTGTGTGCCCCTCCCTGGTGTTGTCCTCAACTAAATAAAGCTGAGCTTCAACCTTCCGGCTCTCATTATGTGGTTTTAAAAAAAAAAATGGTGGTTAGGGCCTACTAACGGCTTCTGCCCCTCCCTGGTGTTGTCCTCAACTAAATAAAGCTGAGCTTCAACCTTCCGGCTCTCATTATGTGGTTTTAAAAAAAAAAATGGTGGTTAGGGCCTACTAACGGCTTCTGCCCCTCCCTGGTGTTGTCCTCAACTAAATAAAGCTGAGCTTCAACCTTCCGGCTCTCATTAAGTGGTTTTAAAAAAAAAAAAATGGTGGTTAGGGCCTACTAACGGCTTCTGCCCCTCCCTGGTGTTGTCCTCAACTAAATAAAGCTGAGCTTCAACCTTCCGGCTCTCATTAAGTGGTTTTAAAAAAAAAATGGTGGTTAGGGCCTACTAACGGCTTCTGCCCCTCCCTGGTGTTGCCCTCAACTAAATAAAGCTGAGCTTCAACCTTCTGCTCCAAATTACCATTTTGAAAAATGCAATAGGCTTTTCCGGCCTACTAAAGGTGTCTGTCTGTGTGCCCCTGCCTGGTGTTGCCCTCAACTAAATAAAGCTGAGCTTCAACCTTCTGCTCCAAATTACCATTTTAAAAAATGCAATAGGCTTTTCCGGCCTACTAAAGGTGTCTGCCCCTCCCTGGTGTTGTCCTCAACTGAACAAAGCTGAGCTTCCACATTCTGGCTTTCGCCCTATACTATCAGATATTAAACTGCATTTGGCCTACTAGTGTGGTTAGGCCCTTGAAACAGTGTCTGCTGCTCTTGGGTTTGCTACTCCACTGAACAAAGCAATGCCGCCTGTTTAGTCCTGTTACCAATTTTGAACTGCATGTAGCCTACTTTATTCTTTGGCCCTATATCTGTTTCCTCCTCATCCTGCCCATTGCCCAGCCACTGCTAAATGAGTCTGCTGGTACATTGACCTAGACCACTACATTCCCCTTGTACTCTACACAGCCAGAATCTGTCCCTGCTGAAAGTAAGGTTCCCCTTCCCGCATGTTATACCACCTTACACAGGGACAAAGAGGAAGGTGCAGATGAAAGTGCAGGTTCCTTCATCAGGTGGGGGGGCATACTCGTTGGCGACGTCACTGGCACAGGGCCCCTCAGAGTACGCAAAAGTGTCGCTGCTGGTGGGAGGCGCCCCCGCCATGCAAACACACCGCCGTACTTTGAGGGGCCCTGTGCCAGTGGCAATGCGAACGAGTGGGCCCCCCCCCTGCTTGCTCAGGATCACAGCACTTGCAACGTTTAAATACTTACCTTTCCCTGCAACACCGCCGTGACGTAGTCCGCATTTCCTGGGCCCACGAAAAACTTGAGCCAGCCCTACTCCCCCCACAACTTTCCCCCAATTCCCTATGCCCAACTATTATTATACAGTTAATTAAGATTGGCAAGCTTCAGAAACAAGAATGGATGTTTTTGGCATTAAAATGGGCACTGTAGGTGTTTTCCTGGCCTCCACTCACTGCCGACTATGCTTCCCCATTGACTTGCATTGGGTTTCGTGTTTCGGTCGATCCCCGACTTTTAGCGATAATCGGCCGACTGCACTCGACTCGACTCTGGACAAAATCGGGTTTCCCAAAACCCTACTCGATCTTAAAAAAATGAAAGTCGCTCAACCCTACTTATCACTTTCACCGAGAAGTATGGCATAAGGGTTGAGCTTGCTCTGTAGCTGAACTGTGCCAATCGTTCACATCAATGAAACAAAGGCAAAGTCAAGTGCCTAGTTACCCCAGTCCTGACATTACTGAACCTGGGCCTGACTGGCATCCAAAGCAGGTAGCAGACTTAAGACTCAGGCATTGAGTCAAGGGAATGAAACCACATAAGTGTTCAACCAGCCTGCCAATGTGTACAGTCTCTGAGCAAAGACACACACAAACGTGCACACAGTAGTAGAGTATTCACCCACACACACCAAACATAAATGACACTAGCGCGCCGGCCGCTGAGAGCCTTTTATACGCTAAGCTCCACCTCAAACACTCATGCCCAGTCGGCCAAGACATCGACCGCGGGCCAATACGTGAATGCCACATCATCAGAGCAGCTAAAGTCCAACCACCAATGAGAAGCCGCCACATCACGGACATGTTCAGTAAGGTGATCTCTCGCCTTAGACTCCAGAGCACAAGTCTGCACCTGCACATCAATGGTTACCATAGATTTGGCTGAAGATAAGAGCCAGCAGTGATTAATTGTATACCACGACCTGAGCAAGACGCTGGGACCGATGTCTGTGCTGAGCAGCAGTCGCTGAGGCCGGGCCTGAATGGGAGACCAAAGTAGGAGATAATGCTTGGGATCTATCCCGCGCAGCGGGAGAATCCTGACACACTGTGCCCAATGATTGGCTGCACAGGTCACATGTTCCTATGTAAGGACATCATAGTTGACTCAGGAAGAAAAGACCTACAGGTGACCAGCAGCACTGCCATGGGAATGATGGACTATGCTGTGAGGTAAGCATTTTATCTTATATTTTTTAGCAAATTTTGAATATTTTGTGAATACTTTTATACCCAAGACAACAAATTTAGGCAAATTAAGGCATATACAACATATTGTAACCTAACAACAACCAACTGGGTTCATGATTTAAAAGGAACCAGTCACCAGGTTTTCCCATATAAAGTACAGCAACCACCATTAGGACTAGAAGTCCTCAATCTAGTCTGGAGATGCCCTGAAAACTTTTATTATATGCACATTTAGTGTAGTCCAGTCCGATGGGTGTCTCTGGTCTTGATCCATCGCCTCCTCTCTTCTTACAGTTATATGAAAAAGTTTGGGCACCCCTATTAATCTTAAGCTTAATATTTTATAAAAATAGTTTTTTTTGCAACAGCTATTTCAGTTTCATATATCTAATAACTGTTGGACACAGTAATGTTTCTGCCTTGAAATGAGGTTTATTGTACTAACAGAAAATGTGCAATTTGCATTCAAACAAAATTTGACAGGTGCATAAGTATGAGCACCTCACCAGAAAAGTGACATTAATATAAAGTAGATCCTCCTTTTGCAAAAATAACAGCCTCTAGTCACTTCCTGTAGCTTTTAATGAGTTCCTGGATCCTGGATGAAGGTATTTTTGACCATTCCTCTTTACAAAACAATTCCAGTTCAGTTCAGTTTGATGGTCGCCGAGCATGGACAGCCCTCTTCAAATGATCCCACAGATGTTCAATGATATTCAGGTCTGGGATGGCCATTCCAGAACTGTGTACTTGTTCCTCTGCATGAATGCCTGAGTAGATTTGGAGCGGTGTTTTGGATCATTGTCTTGCTGAAAGATCCATCCCCTGCGTAACTTCAACTTTGTCACTGATTCATGAACATTATTGTCAAGAATCTGCTGATACTGAGAGAAATCCATGCGTCCCTCTACTTTAACAAGATTCCCAGTGCCGGTATTGGGCACACAGCCCCAAAGCATGATGGAACCTCCACCAAATTTTACTGTGGGTAGCAAGTGTTTTTCTTGGAATGCGGTGTTTTTTTGCCGCCATTCATAACGCCTTTTTGTATGACCAAACAACTCAATCTTGGTTTCATCAGTCCACAGGACCTTCTTCCAAAAAGAAATTGGCTTCTCCAAATGTGCTTTTGCATACCTCAGCTGACTCTGTTTGTGGCGTGCTTGCAGAAACGGCTTCTTTCGCATCACTCTCCCATACAGCTTCTCCTTGTGCAAAGTGCATTGTATAGTTGACTGATGCACAGTGACACCATCTGCAGCAAGTTGATGCTGCAGCTCTCTGGAGGTGGTCTGATGATTGTCCTTGACTGATCTCACCATTCTTCTTCTCTGCCTTTCTGATGTTTTTCTTGGCCTGCCACTTCTGGCCTTAACAAGAACCGTACCTGTGTTTTTCCATTTCCTTACTATGTTCCTCACAGTGGAAATTGACAGGTTAAATCTCTGAGACAGCTTTTTGTATCCTTCCCCTGAACAACTATGTTGAATAATCTTTGTTTTCAGATCATTTGACAGTTGTTTTGAGGAGCCCATGATGCCACTCTTCAGAGGAGATTCAAACAGGAGAACAACTTGCAAGTGGCCACTTTAAGTAGCTTTTCTCATGATTGCATACACCTGGCTATGAAGTTCAAAGCTCAATGAGGTTACAAAACCAAAAAAAGGGCTTTAGTAAGTCAGTAAAAAGTAGGTATGAGTATTTAAAACAAGAAAATGATAAGGGTGCCCATACTTATGCACCTGTCCAATTTTGTTTGAATGCAGATTGCACATTTTCTGTTAGTACAATAAACCTCATTTCAAGGCAGAAACATTACTGTGTCCAACAGTTATTAGATATATGAAACTGAAATAGCTGTTGCAAAAAAAACCAATTTTTATAAAACATTAAGCTTAAGATTAATAGGGGTGCCAATCGTAAGTAGGAAGAAAGCACCAAATCAAGAGCGGAGAGGCCCATCAGACCAGACTGAATCACACTGTATGTGAATATAATGAAAGCTCTAATTGGGATACACAAACTAGTTTGGGGACTTTTTCTTTACAGCATTCCAGTATAGAGAAAAAGAGGCGGCCATACTTTATATGGAGAAAATATTGCACCAGAATCCCTTTCATGGATTTGTTCAGGATTATAAAAACATGGCTTATAAATATAGCCCTACTTACAGCATGTTGACAGGTTGTGTCTAGTTTTGCAGCCACTTTGAAGTAAATAAGGTTAATCCAGGACCAGTATAATGTTATTTTTTTTGGGGGAAATAAATGGTCGTATTTTTTCTAATCCTGAGCAGACTTGCAATGGAAATGTATCCTTTTGGCATTGGTTTGAAAAGTCTGGATATTTGTTTTAAAGCGCTGACAATTTTATTTTATGTAATGTGTTTTTGTATTTTTTTAATTTTTTTTAAATATATACATCTGACATTATTTTGTTAATGTGACGTGATACCAGTCTAACCCCTCATATGGTTTCTCAGAATTTCCTATAGTGCTTTAGAAAAACCTGAAAAAGAAATGTGTTGTCCTTTGCTTAGAAAATGATGAAAGCCTTGCAGTTTCAGAGCAAAGAGCAATATCTTTATTGGGGTTTTTTTTTTCTACTATGGCCATAAAAACTAAGAAATAGGTAATTACTAGCTACCTGCCTGTTGTGCCCGACACTGATCATTGCTGACACAGAGTGGCATCAACAGATCGGCAGCTTCTCTTCCACTCTGCCCTGTTGATGGAACTTGACTGCTGACGTCATGCTGATTGAAAGCTGGCTCCCTGCTGCCTAACTGCAGGGAGCCAGCTGTCAATCAGCATGACATTGGCAGTCATGCTCCGTCAACAGAGTTGCTCTGAAGAGGAAGAGCTGCTCTATTGAAGTGGAGCAGATGAATCTCAAGCAGGATAGGTTGGTTAGTGACCGCTTTGTGCTTGTGCCGGTTAGAACAGACAGTTAGTTAGCAACTACCTTCTTGCAACTTTTTAGGCTCATAGTAAAAAGAAAACTACTCTTTGACAAACTCTTTAAGGCTCATCATTGCTAGCTGTAAATTTTTAATGTATTTTTTTTTATTTAAGTTTTTTTTTGTGGCTTTCTGTGAATATCACTAATCATTAGTGTCAAGTGCATGTGTCTTTCCTTGTAGATACTAGCTAATACCTGTAGCTCATGGCACATGTGCTCAACTAGAGTAATTAGAATTAAAGCAACAAATTTATCTGTTTTATTTTTAGATGCAGATGGTAATAGTTCATCTCCTTCATGTGTTTTGTCTTTTATGTACCTCTTTCCTGTTAAAGGAAAAAAACAACAACAAAAAAAACAACAAAAAAACTAATTACACATTATGGACCTGCTGCGTGTTTATGGTTTGTCCCAGATTCCCCTACCAGAATAATGAAATATCTGAGAGCGTCTGATAAGACAAACAGACTGCTTTCATGACAGCTACATAAAAAATATACATCATTTCCAAACCTTACTAGCGTATTTACTTTTATTTATTTAATTTTGTAACTTTTTTGCACCACCGAGACTTTAGGCTAGCTGCGAGGAATGAAGTATTTGAGAAATTAATTAAGACAACAGAGGCCTACAGAAAGAAAAAGTTAATTAGTTGCGGCAATCATTTAGATGTGATCCAAGGGAAAGAAACAAAGGATTAAACTCGTGTCAGAGGGAGGAAGGATTCTCTAGAAAAGGGGATTACTCAAAGATTTCAACCAAAGGGATGGCTCTGTGTGGTTGCTTCTTTTGTAATTGGGGATTTACAACAAACACATAGACTCATTAACATGAAATTTCTTTGTGGAAAGGAGAGAGGGAGGAAAAAAAAAATCTGAATCCAAGAGGCTGTGGACCGAAAAAAGTCAAGAGCGAGGTGGCAGGGAAAGTGCCCTGTTTAAGTCGTCAGTTGAGGGGTTTAGTAATGCACAGTACGCACGGTGAGCTAAGAAGTGGAGATTTAGGAAAGCTATCATAGAAGACACGGCTTTGGGGCCTGCTGCTGTTGGCTTGGATGCTCATCTACCTGCTAAATGATGTATTTAATTTTATAATTGGAAAAAGGTTTCCTGCACTGTTAGAAAGCCATTATAAAGTAGTCTGTAAATAGATTAACTCAGCAACAATGGGATTAGAACTTCTAAAGGAAATGATCTTCTAACTTTTTGGAAAGGCCTAAAGTAAAATACGCAAATATAATACCTAATTACCAGTAATTGCTACTAAATTAGCAATAGCTGATCAACGACCGTCGGAAACGTCAACATATGAAAGTGTTTGTAGAACATTTCCTACAGCTCATGAACACAGGTTTCCCCATGATAATCAACTCTTCAGATTCATACAAATAACATACAGATCAGATATGAGCCATTTGATGAGTTTACCTTCGAGCACACTCAATTTACTTAATTGACTTTTGGCAACTACCTACCTAAGTTGCAACCAATTTTGTAAGTTTTTTTTCTTAGCGCCGCTTCTTATTACATCAACGTTTTCATCTATAGGTTCCAACTTCTTGCAGGTTTGTTTCCTGTTTGGTGATGATTGAGGTCTTGAGTACTGATGAGATCAAGTTTTAGAGAATGATGTACTTAGTTTTAAAAGTAGCTTTTTTCTTTTCAGGACCTTCAGGGGATTTATGTCAGTTTTTCCTCCACTGGCAATCTGGTGTAACTACAGTGCTGCTGGATCAGCTGATGTGATGGGTGGTGACCACTCCCACCATCCTTTAAATGGTCACCTGCTGCATCAGTTGACTGTTGGTGATAGTTTCTCTGGTTACCAGCTGATGTGTGAGGAGCTCTCTGGTGCCAGTGCGTATCAGCTGTTTGAGGCCCTCGTGTCATTTCCTACACTGAGTGGAGTTTGGAGTCCAGCTTCAGTGTCATCTGCAGTGTGGAGCTTGGCAGCTGAGTCTAGAAACTAAGTGTGGTGTTTTCTCCTCATCACTTTTGTGTTTGTCACTATCCACTGTGTGGTACAATCTGCAGTGGTGAGACTTGTGCTTCTTGCTGGCCAGTGCAATAGCCAGGCCAGTGTGAGGTGACAACTAGGGATGAGATTCCTGACAGCGGTGAGGGGAAGGACCCACTTAGGGCATTAGGGGAATGCAGGGACAGGCTCATGCTTGAGCAGGAAGTGACCATTCCTTCATTTCCCTATTGATAGGGCCTTCCTCCCCCCCTTTTCCATCCCATTGTGAGTTTGTTGTGCCGCCGCTTACCGACCCCATTGTGTCGCAATACGCATCGTGACACTTATACATAGTATGATTGGTCCAAAGCGGCCCTATGCACATTAAAATGGTCCCACAACTGCCATATACACAGTATAATGGACCAACAGCTCACCTATACACAGTATGGTGGGCCCACAGCTTCCTTATCCTCAGTATGACGTCCCCACAGCTCCCCTATACACAGTATAATGGGCCAAAGGTTCCCCTATACAACAGTATAATGAATCCATGGCTCCAGTGTACACAGTATGATGTGTCCACCGATCCTCTATATATGGTATGATGGGAATACAGCTCCCTATACATGACTCCCCCAGAAGAAGTCACTATAGCTGAAACACGCTTTGGGGTGGTGGCACCATAAACTCTCAAGTAACCATGCTTCATGCAGGACTTACTTAATACCTCTTTCTACAATTTTTAAACATTGGTGTGTTAGTGGTTTTCCTTTTTGGATTATTTAGTACTACCTACCAGTTTACTTAAGTCCGGGTCACACTTGCAAGTGTGATGCGAGAAACTCGCCCGAGTCTTTCGCATCAATACCTGGCATTGCCGCCAGCACTCTGGACCGGAGTGTGCGGCTGCATAGAAATACATGCAGCCACACACTAAGGTCCCAAGTGCCAGCAGCAGTGCCGGGTATTGATGCGAGAGACTCGCACGAGTTTCTCACATCACACTCGAAGTGTGACCCCGGCCTAAAGAATACTCTACCACACTCTGCACTTTTGTGTTATAATTATGTATGTGTTCATTCAGTGAGTCTATGCTGTTACCTCTTTGTAGTCGTGGTCCTCATCTGGCCATTTGCTGTCACCTGTTGTGAACTCTGTTCTCAAACTCCCTCCTGTGGTCAGGAATGGTATTTCTGTGAGTTCTGTCCGTGGGTTCCCTCTGGTGGCTGAAAGTGGAGCTGCTGGTCTGGAAGTGGCTTCCTCAGCTGCATCGTTTAGGACTGGGCTGGTTCCTCTATTTAACTCTGCTCAGATCGTTATCTGATGCCAGCTGTCAATGTATCAGTACTGGTTCAGATCTCACTTGGATCTCTTGGTGACCTGTCTACTTCAGCAAAAGCTAAGTCCCTGCTAAGCTCATTTGTTGTTCATTTGTGTGCTGAATATATTTCTGAGTACCTGCTAAGTTTTGTCCAGCTGGCCATCATGATATTGTCTCGCTAGCTGGAAGCTCTGGGTTGCAGAGTGGCACCTACCGCGCCGTGAGTCGGTGCTGTTCTCGTGCCAGTGGGTTACTTTTGCCCTTGCCGGTCCCGAAGAGGCCCTGGACGCATGTTTCCATGGATTTTATTTCAGATCTCCCTGTCTCTCAAAGGATGTCAGTCATCTGGGTGGTTTGTGATCGCTTCTCTAAGATGGTCCATTTGGTACCCTTGCCTAAGTTGCCTTCATCCTCCGATTTGGTTCCGTTGTTTTTCCAGCATGTGGTTCGTTTGCATGGCATTCCGGAAAACATTGTGTCGGACAGAGGTTCCCAGTTTGTTTTGAGGTTTTGGCGGTCCTTTTGTGCTAAGATGGGCATTGATTTGTCTTTTTCTTCTGCTTGCCATCCTCAGACAAATGGCCAAACTGAACAAACCAATCAGACTTTGGAGATCTATCTGAGATGCTTTGTTTATGCTGATCAGGATGATTGGGTGACCTTCTTGTGTTGTGATTTTGCTTTTTGCTCCCTCTAGGGGTCATTAGTGATTTGACTCTGGAGCTTCTGTCTTTTCCTATATCCTCACCTGGGCCGTTAGTTCAGGGGCGTTGCTATATAAGCTCCCTGGACCTTCAGTTCAATGCCTGGCATCGTTGAAATCAGAGCTAATCTGTTGTGCTCTTGTCCTATGATCCTGGTTCCTGTATTTCAAGCTAAGTCTGCTTCCTTGCTTTTTGCTTTTGTTTTGTTTGGTATTTTTGTCCAGCTTGTTCCTATCTGTATCCTGACCTTTGCTGGAAGCTCTAGGGGGCTGGTGTTCTCCCCCCGGACCGTTAGACGGTTCGGGGGTTCTTGAATCTCCAGCGTGGATTTTTATAGGGTTTTTGTTGACCAGATAAGTTATCTTGCTATATTCTGCTATTAGTAAGCTGGCCTCTCTTTGCTGAACCTGGTTCATTTCTGTGTTTGTCATTTCCTCTTACCTCACCGTTATTATTTGTGGGGGGCTTGTATCTTGCTTTGGGGTCCCTTTTCTCTGGAGGCAAGAGAGGTCTTTGTTTTCTTCTCCTAGGGGTAGTTAGATTCTCCGGTTGGCGCGAGTCATCTAGCGATCTCCGTAGGCATGATCCCCGGCTACTTCTAGTGTTGGCGTTAGGAGTAGCTATTTGGTCAACCCAGTTACCACAGCCCTATGAGCTGGATTTTTGAATCTCGCAGACTTACACGTTCCTCTGAGACCCTGTCCACTGGGGTCATAACAGTATGCCAGGCCTGTATTAAATGTTTAATGCATTGCAGAAGTGGGATTATAAGAAAGAAAATTTTGAGTTTTTTTTTTCCCTCTCTCATTTTTTTTTTTTTTTTCTTTTCCCCTTTACCTCAGAGTGGCTTAAGCTTGCTGCAGACATGAATGTCCAGACCTTGATTACAAGTGTGGACCAGCTTGCCGCTCGTGTGCAGGGTATACAAGATTATGTTACCAGAAATCCTAGGTCTGAACCCAAAATTCCGATTCCTGAACTGTTTTCAGGAGACCGATTTAAGTTTAGGAATTTCAGGAATAATTGTAAATTGTTTTTGTCCCTGAAACCTTGTTCGTCTGGAGACTCTGCTCAACAAGTAAAAATTGTTATTTCATTCTTACGGGGTGACCCTCAAGATTGGGCTTTTTCGTTGGCGCCAGGAAATCCGGCATTGGCTGATATTGATGCGTTTTTTCTGGCGCTCGGTTTACTTTATGAGGAACCCAATCTTGAGATTCAGGCAGAGAAAGCCTTGCTGGCTATGTCTCAGGGCCAGGACGAGGCTGAGGTGTATTGCCAAAAATTTCGGAAATGGTCCGTGCTGACACATTGGAACGAGTGTGCACTGGCCGCTAATTTTAGAAATGGCCTTTCTGAGGCCATTAAGAATGTTATGGTGGGTTTTCCCATTCCCACAGGTCTGAATGATACCATGTCCCTGGCTATTCAAATTGACCGGCGGTTGCGGGAGCGCAAAACCGCAAATTCCCTCATGTTGTTGTCTGAACAGACACCTGATGTGATGCAATGTGATAGAAAAACCGCAAATTCCCTCATGGTGTTGTCTGAACGGACACCTGATTTGATGCAATGTGATAGAATCCTGACTAGAAATGAGAGGAAAATTCATAGACGCCGGAATGGCTTGTGCTACTACTGTGGTGATTCTACACATGTTATCTCAGCATGCTCTAAACGTATATCTAAGGTTGTTAGTCCTGTCACCGTTGGTAATTTGCATCCTAAGTTTATTCTGTCTGTAACTTTGATTTGCTCACTGTCATCTTATCCTGTCATGGCGTTTGTAGATTCAGGTGCTGCCCTGAGTCTTATGGATCTCTCATTTGCTAAGCGCTGTGGTTTTATTCTTAAACCATTAGAAAATCCTATCCCTCTTAGGGGTATTGATGCTACGCCATTAGCAGAAAATAAACCGCAGTATTGGACACAGGTTACCATGTGCATGACTCCTGAACACCGCGAGGTGATACGTTTTCTCGTTCTACATAAAATGCATGATTTGGTTGTTTTGGGCCTGCCATGGTTACAGACCCATAATCCAGTCCTTGACTGGAAGGCTATGTCAGTGTCTAGTTGGGGCTGTCGTGGTATTCATGAGGATTCCCTGCCTGTGTCTATTGCTTCTTCTACGCCTTTGGAAGTTCCGGAGTATTTGTCTGATTATCAGGATGTCTTCAGCGAGTCCAGGTCCAGTGCATTGCCTCCTCATAGGGAATGTGACTGTGCAATAGATTTGATTCCAGGCAGTAAATTTCCTAAGGGAAGACTGTTTAATCTGTCGATACCTGAACATACCGCTATGCGTTCATATATCAAGGAGTCTCTGGAGAAAGGACACATCCGTCCGTCTTCTTCCCCTCTTGGTGCGGGATTCTTTTTTGTGGCTAAAAAGGACGGATCTTTGAGGCCTTGTATTGACTATCGGCTTTTAAATAAGATCACTGTCAAATTTCAGTATCCTTTGCCGCTGTTGTCTGACTTGTTTGCCCGGATTAAAGGTGCCAAGTGGTTTACCAAGATAGACCTTCGTGGTGCGTACAACCTTGTGCGCATTAAGCAAGGGGATGAATGGAAAACCGCATTCAATACACCCGAAGGTCATTTTGAGTACTTGGTGATGCCTTTTGGGCTCTCTAATGCCCCTTCAGTTTTTCAGTCCTTTATGCATGACATTTTCCGGAACTATCTGGATAAATTTTTGATCGTTTATCTGGATGATATTCTGTTTTTTTCTGATAATTGGGACTCGCATGTGGAGCAGGTCAGGATGGTCTTTAAAATTTTGCGTGAAAATTCTTTGTTTGTCAAGGGCTCAAAGTGTCTTTTTGGTGTACAGAAGGTTCCCTTTTTGGGGTTCATTTTTTCCCCTTCTGCTGTGGAGATGGACCCAGTCAAGGTCCGAGCTATTCTTGATTGGACTCAGCCCTCGTCAGTTAAGAGTCTTCAGAAGTTCTTGGGTTTCGCTAACTTCTACCGTCGTTTTATCGCTAACTTTTCTAGCATTGTGAAACCTTTGACGGATATGACCAAGAAGGGCTCCGATGTGGTTAATTGGGCTCCTGCTGCCGTGGAGGCTTTCCAGGAGTTGAAACGTCGGTTTACTTCGGCGCCTGTTTTGTGCCAGCCTGATGTCTCGCTTCCCTTTCAGGTTGAGGTGGATGCTTCAGAGATTGGAGCAGGGGCCGTTTTGTCGCAGAGAGGCCCTGGTTGCTCTGTTATGAGACCTTGCGCCTTTTTCTCTAGGAAGTTTTCGCCTGCGGAGCGAAATTATGATGTGGGCAATCGGGAGTTGTTGGCCATGAAATGGGCATTTGAGGAGTGGCGTCATTGGCTCGAGGGTGCTAAGCATCGTGTGGTGGTCTTGAGTGATCACAAAAATCTGATGTATCTCGAGTCTGCTAAACGCCTGAATCCTAGACAGGCCCGCTGGTCATTGTTTTTCTCCCGTTTTGACTTTGTTGTCTCGTATTTACCAGGTTCAAAAAATGTGAAGGCCGATGCTCTTTCCAGGAGCTTTGTGCCTGATGCTCCTGGAGTCGCTGAACCTGTTGGTATTCTTAAGGATGGTATTATCTTGTCAGCTATTTCTCCAGATCTGCGACGTGTGTTGCAGAGATTTCAGGCTGATAGGCCTGATTCTTGTCCACCTGACAGACTGTTTGTGCCTGATAAGTGGACCAGCAGAGTCATTTCCGAGGTTCAGTCCTCGGTATTGGCAGGTCACCCAGGAATTTTTGGCACCAGAGATCTGGTGGCCAGATCCTTTTGGTGGCCTTCCTTGTCTAGGGATGTGCGGTCATTTGTACAGTCCTGTGGGACTTGTACTCGAGCTAAGCCTTGCTATTCTCGTGCCAGCGGGTTGCTCTTGCCCTTGCCTGTCCCTAAGAGACCTTGGACACATATCTCCATGGATTTCATTTCTGATCTTCCGGTGTCTCAAGGCATGTCTGTTATCTGGGTGATATGTGATCACTTCTCCAAGATGGTCCATTTGGTTCCTTTGCCTAAGCTGCCTTCCTCTTCCGATCTGGTTCCTGTGTTTTTCCAGAACGTGGTTCGTTTGCACGGCATCCCTGAGAATATTGTGTCAGACAGAGGATCCCAGTTCGTTTCCAGATTCTGGCGATCCTTTTGTAGTAGGATGGGCATTGACTTGTCGTTTTCGTCTGCTTTCCATCCTCAGACTAATGGACAGACGGAGCGAACTAATCAGACTTTGGAGGCTTATTTGAGGTGTTTTGTCTCTGCTGATCAGGACGATTGGGTGACCTTCTTGCCGTTGGCTGAGTTTGCCCTTAATAATCGGGCTAGTTCCGCCACCTTGGTTTCGCCGTTTTTCTGCAACTCTGGTTTCCACCCTCGTTTTTCTTCGGGTCATGTGGAACCTTCTGACTGCCCTGGGGTGGATTCTGTGGTGGATAGGTTGCAGCGGATCTGGAATCTTGTGGTGGACAACTTAAAGTTGTCACAGGAGAGGGCTCAGCGCTTTGCCAACCGCCGCCGCGGTGTGGGTCCCCGACTACGTGTTGGGGATTTGGTGTGGCTTTCTTCCCGCTTTGTTTCTATGAAGGTTTCCTCTCCCAAATTTAAACCTCGTTTTATTGGTCCTTACAAGATATTGGAAATCCTTAATCCTGTATCCTTTCGCCTGGATCTTCCTGTGTCGTTTGCTATCCACAACGTGTTTCATAGGTCCTTGTTGCGGCGGTACGTTGTGCCTGTGGTTCCTTCTGCTGAGCCTCCTGCTCCGGTGTTGGTTGAGGGCGAGTTGGAGTACGTGGTGGAGAAGATCTTGGATTCTCGTCTCTCCAGGCGGAGGCTTCAGTACCTGGTCAAGTGGAAGGGCTATGGTCAGGAAGATAATTCCTGGGTGGTCGCCTCTGATGTTCATGCGGCCGATTTAGTTCGTGCCTTTCACGCCGCTCGTCCTGATCGCCCTGGTGGTCGTGGTGAGGGTTCGGTGACCCCTCACTAAGGGGGGGTACTGTTGTGATTTTGCTTTTTGCTCCCTCTAGGGGTCATTAGTGATTTGACTCTGGAGCTTCTGTCTTTTCCTATATCCTCACCTGGGCCGTTAGTTCAGGGGCGTTGCTATATAAGCTCCCTGGACCTTCAGTTCAATGCCTGGCATCGTTGAAATCAGAGCTAATCTGTTGTGCTCTTGTCCTATGATCCTGGTTCCTGTATTTCAAGCTAAGTCTGCTTCCTTGCTTTTTGCTTTTGTTTTGTTTGGTATTTTTGTCCAGCTTGTTCCTATCTGTATCCTGACCTTTGCTGGAAGCTCTAGGGGGCTGGTGTTCTCCCCCCGGACCGTTAGACGGTTCGGGGGTTCTTGAATCTCCAGCGTGGATTTTTATAGGGTTTTTGTTGACCAGATAAGTTATCTTGCTATATTCTGCTATTAGTAAGCTGGCCTCTCTTTGCTGAACCTGGTTCATTTCTGTGTTTGTCATTTCCTCTTACCTCACCGTTATTATTTGTGGGGGGCTTGTATCTTGCTTTGGGGTCCCTTTTCTCTGGAGGCAAGAGAGGTCTTTGTTTTCTTCTCCTAGGGGTAGTTAGATTCTCCGGCTGGCGCGAGTCATCTAGCGATCTCCGTAGGCATGATCCCCGGCTACTTCTAGTGTTGGCGTTAGGAGTAGCTATTTGGTCAACCCAGTTACCACAGCCCTATGAGCTGGATTTTTGAATCTCGCAGACTTACACGTTCCTCTGAGACCCTGTCTACTGGGGTCATAACATCTTGCCATTGGCTGAGTTCGCCCTTAATAATCGGGCCAGTTCGTCTACTTTGGTTTCACCTTTTTATTGTAATTCTGGTTTCCATCCTCGTTTCTCTTCAGGGCAGGTTGAGCCTTTGGACTGTCCTGGTGTGGATTCTGTGGTGAACAGGTTGCAGCAAATTTGGACTCATGTAGTGGACAATTTGACATTGTCACAGGAGAAGGCCCAACGTTTCGCTAACCGCCGTCGCCGTGTTGGTCCTCGACTTCGTGTTGGGGATCTGGTTTGGTTGTCATCTCGTTATGTCCCTATGAAGGTTTCTTCTCCTAAGTTTAAGCCTCGTTTTATTGGGCCTTATAAGATTTCTGAAATCCTCAATCCTGTGTCATTTCGTTTGGACCTTCCAGCTTCTTTTGCCATCCATAATGTGTTCCATAGGTCGTTGTTGCAGAGATATATGGCGCCTATGGTTCCTTCCGTTGACCCTCCTGCTCCTGTGTTGGTCGAGGGAGAATTGGAGTATGTGGTGGAGAAGATTTTAGATTCTTGTATCTCGAGACGGAAACTTCAGTATCTGGTCAAATGGAAGGGCTATGGTCAGGAAGATAATTCCTGGGTTCTTGCCTCCGATGTCCATGCTGCCGATTTGGTTCGTGCCTTTCATTTGGCTCGTCCTGATCGGCCGGGGGGTTCTGGTGAGGGTTTGGTGACCCCTCCTCAATGGGGGGTACTGTTGTGAACTCTGTTCTCGAACTCCCTCCTGTGGTCAGGAATGGTATTTCTGTGAGTTCTGTCCGTGGGTTCCCTCTGGTGGCTGAAAGTGGAGCTGCTGGTCTGGAAGTGGCTTCCTCAGCTGCATCGTTTAGGACTGGGCTGGTTCCTCTATTTAACTCTGCTCAGATCGTTATCTGATGCCAGCTGTCAATGTATCAGTACTGGTTCAGATCTCACTTGGATCTCTGTTGTGAACTCTGTTTTCAGGCTCCCTCTTGTGGTCACAGGTGGTATTGTGTGACTTTTGTTTTGGGCTCCCCCTGGTGGCTTTGTTTGTTATCCTGCGGGTCTGTGGCTGGATCAGCTGCCTCGTTATTCACTTGGGAGTTTCCTATTTAGCTCTGTTTCACTTCCACTTGTTGCCGGCTGTCAATGTATTCAGTGCTATTCTGATTACTCCTGATTATCTTCGGTTTCAGTCTCTTCAGGAGAAGCTAAGTTCTGTTTAATTATTTTTTGCTCATCAGTCTGCAATATGATTTCTGTGTATGATGAGTTTAGTCCAGCTTGCTAATTTGTGATTTCTTGCTGCTGGTTAGCTCTGGGGTACAGAGTTGCTTCCCCCGCACCGTTAGTTGGTGTGGGGGCTCGAGCAATCTCTGTGTGGATATTTTGAATAGGGTTTTTAATTGACCGCACTGTTCCCTTTCTATTTTCTGCTATCTAGTGTTAGCAGGCCTCATTTGCTAAATCTAATTTCATCTCTGCGTTTGTGCTTCCCCTTAACTCACCGTTAATATTTGTGGGGGGCTATTCTATATCTTTGGGGTCATTTCACTGAGGCAAGTGAGGACTTTCGTTCCCTCTAGGAATAGTCAGTTTCTCAGGCCGTGAAGAGACGTCTAGGATTTTCAGGTAACGTTCCACGGCTACCTATAGTTGTGTGCGGATAGGATCAGGTTGCGGTCAATTCAGTTACCACTTCCCCAGAGTTTGTAGTCTGTTCAGTTACTTAGCTAGTCCTACTTGCGATCCTTGCCACTAGGATCATAACAGTACAGCCGGACCATAAAGTGTTAATTGCATGGCAGAAGCAGGAGAAAAGAAGCCTTGAGAATTTTTTTTTGCCGTGTGTCTAGCTGCTGTGTGTTTAGCTTCTTTCCTCCTCTTAATCTTGGTGTGGCTCTGAATTCAGCTGCTGATATGGATATTCAGAGTTTGGCCTCCAGTGTAGATCATCTTGCTGCAAGGGTACAAAGTATTCAGGATTTTGTTGTTCACAGTCCTATGTCAGAGCCTAGAATAGCTATTCCGGAGTTGTTTTCTGGAGATAGATCTAGGTTCCTGAACTTTAAGAACAATTGTAAATTGTTTCTTTCTTTGAAACCTCGTTCCTCTAGTGATTCCGTTCACCAAGTTAAAATTATAATTTCTTTCTTGCGTGGTGACCCTCAAGATTGGGCCTTCGCATTGGCGCCTAGGGATCCTGCATTGCTCAGTGTGGATGCGTTTTTTCTGGCCCTTGGATTGCTCTATGAGGAACCTAATCTTGAGAACCAGGCTGAAAAAGCGTTGTTGGCCCTCTCTCAGGGGCAAGATGAAGCAGAGGTGTACTGCCAGAAATTTCAGAAATGGTCGGTGCTTACTCAGTGGAATGAGTGTGCCCTGGCTGCAAATGTCAGAAAAGGTCTTTCTGAGGCCATTAAGAATGTCATGGTGGGGTTCCCTACACCTGCAGGTCTGAATGAGTCAATGACTCTGGCCATTCAGATTGATCGGCGTTTGCGGGAGCGCAAACCTGCGCACCATTTGGCGGCGTCTTCTGAACAGACACCTGAGTCTATGCAATGTGATAGAATTCTGACCAGAAGTGAACGGCAAAATTATAGACGGCAAAATGGGTTGTGCTTTTACTGTGGTGACTCAGCTCATGTTATCTCAGCATGCTCTAAGCGCAAAAAAAAGGTTGATAAATCTGTCACCATCGGTACTTTACAGCCTATGTTCATTTTGTCTGTTACCCTGATTTGTTCCCTGTCATCTTACCCGGTTATGGCTTTTGTAGATTCAGGTGCTGCCCTGAGTCTGATGGACTTGTCATTTGCCAGGCGCTGTGGTTTTATTTTGGAGCCTTTAAAATTCCCTATTCCACTAAGGGGAATTGATGCTACACCATTGGCTACGAATAAACCTCAGTACTGGACACAAGTGACCATGTGCATGACTCCTGTTCATCAGGAGGTGATTCGCTTTCTTGTACTGCATAATTTGCATGATGTTGTCGTGTTGGGTCTGCCATAGTTGCAGACTCATAATCCAGTCCTGGATTGGAAAGCAATGTCTGTGTCAAGTTGGGGTTGTCAGGGAATTCATGGCGACGCTCCTGTGGTGTCAATTGCTTCATCCACTCCTTCTGAAGTCCCTGCGTTTTTGTCAGACTACCAGGATGTATTTGATGAGCCCAAACTCAGTTCTCTACCTCCTCATAGGGATTGTGATTGTGCTATAAATTTGATTCCTGGTAGTAAGTTTCCTAAGGGACGACTTTTCAATTTGTCAGTGCTGGAGCATGCTGCCATGCGGAGTTATATAAAGGAGTCTTTGGAGAAAGGACTTATTCGCCCCTCCTCCTCCCCTCTTGGTGCGGGGTTCTTTTTTGTGACTAAGAAGGATGGTTCTCTGAGACCTTGTATTGATTATCGCCTTCTAAATAAAATCACGGTCAAATTTCAGTATCCTTTGCCATTGTTATCTGATCTGTTTGCTCGCATTAAGGGGTCTAGTTGGTTCACCAAGATAGATCTTCGTGGTGCGTATAACCTTGTGCATATTAAGCAGGGTGATGAATGGAAAACTGCATTTAATACGCCCGAAGGTCATTTTGAGTACTTGGTGATGCCTTTTGGACTTTCTAACGCTCCTTCTGTCTTTCAGTCCTTTATGCACGACATCTTCCGCGAATATCTGGATAAATTTATGATTGTGTATCTGGATGATATTCTGTTTTTTTCTGATGATTGGGAGTCCCATGTTAAGCAGGTCAGGATGGGGTTTCAGGTCCTGCGTGCCAATGCTTTATTTGTGAAGGGCTCAAAATGTCTTTTTGGAGTCCAGAAGGTTTCTTTTTTGGGTTTCATTTTTTCTCCTTCTACTATTGAGATGGACCCAGTCAAGGTTCAGGCTATTCATGACTGGACGCAGCCTACATCTGTTAAGAGTCTTCAGAAGTTCTTGGGTTTTGCTAATTTTTACCGTCGCTTCATCGCTAATTTTTCTGGTGTTGTTAAGCCTTTGACGGATTTGACCAAGAAAGGTTCTGATGTTACTAACTGGTCTCCTGCGGCTGTGGAGGCCTTTCGGGAGCTGAAGCGCCGGTTTTCTTCGGCTCCGGTCTTATGTCAGCCAGATGTCTCTCTTCCTTTCCAGGTCGAGGTTGATGCTTCCGAGATTGGAGTGGGGGCTGTTTTGTCGCAGAGAAGCTCCGATGGCTCTGTGATGAAGCCATGTGCTTTCTTTTCAAGAAAGTTTTCGCCTGCCAAGCGGAATTATGATGTCGGTAATCGGGAGTTGTTGGCTATGAAGTGGGCATTTGAGGAGTGGCGACATTGGCTCGAGGGAGCTAAGCATCGTGTGGTGGCCTTGACTGATCACAAGAATCTGATTTATCTCGAGTCGGCCAAGCGGCTGAATCCTAGACAGGCTCGTTGGTCGTTGTTTTTCTCTCTACGTGGTCTCGTACCTGCCTGGTTCGAAGAATGTAAAGGCTGATGCTCTTTCTAGGAGTTTTGTGCCTGACTCTCCTGGAGATTCAGAGCCGGGTGGTATTCTCAGAGAAGGGGTGATTTTGTCTGCCATCTCCCCAGATTTGCGACGAGTGCTGCAGGAGTTTCAGGCGGATAGACCTGACCGTTGTCCACCGGAGAGACTGTTTGTCCCGGATAGATGGACCAGCAGAGTTATTTCCGAGGTTCATTCTTCGGTGTTGGCGGGCCATCCTGGAATATTTGGTACCAGAAATTTGGTGGCCAGGTCCTTTTGGTGGCCTTCCTTGTCGCGGGATGTGCGTTCCTTTGTGCAGTCTTGTGGAATTTGTGCCCGGGCTAAGCCTTGCTGTTCTCGTGCCAGTGGTTTGCTGTTACCTTTGCCTGTCCCGAAGAGGCCTTGGACGCACATTTCCATGGATTTTATTTCGGATCTCCCTGTCTCTCAGAAAATGTCTGTCATCTGGGTGGTGTGTGATCGTTTTTCTAAGATGGTCCATTTGGTGCCCTTGCCTAAGTTGCCTTCCTCCTCCGAGTTGGTTCCGCTGTTTTTTCAAAATGTGGTTCGTTTGCAGGGGATCCCTGAAAATATTGTTTCCGACAGAGGATCCCAGTTTGTGTCTAGATTTTGGCAGACCTTTTGCGCTAAGATGGGCATTGATTTGTCTTTTTCGTCGGCCTTCCATCCTCAGACGAATGGCCAAACCGAGCGAACGAATCAGACCTTGGAAACCTATTTAAGATGTTTTGTTTCTGCTGATCAGGACGACTGGGTGACTTTTTTGCCATTGGCCAAGTTTGCCCTTAATAATCGGGCTAGTTCTGCTACTTTTGTTTCTCCTTTTTTTGTAATTCGGGGTTTCATTCTCGTTTTTCCTCGGGTCAGGTGGGGCCTTCTGACTGTCCTGGAGTGGATGTTGTGGTGGATAGGTTGCATCAGATTTGGAATCATGTGGTGGACAATTTGAAGCTGTCACAAGAGAAGGCTCAGCGCTTTGCCAACCGCCGTCGCTGTGTGGGTCCCCGACTTCGCTTTGGGGACTTGGTGTGGTTGTCTTCTCGCTTTGTTCCTATGAAGGTCTCCTCTCCTAAGTTCAAGCCTCGGTTTATCGGTCCTTATAAGATTTTGGAAGTCCTTAACCCTGTGTCATTTCGTTTGGACCTCCCAGCATCGTTTGCTATTCATAATGTGTTTCATCGGTCGTTGTTGCGGAGGTATGTGGTGCCTGTGGGTCCTCCGGTTGAGCCTCCTGCCCCTGTGCTGGTTGAGGGAGAATTGGAATACGTGGTGGAGAAGATCTTGGATTCTCGTATTTCTAGACGGAGGCTTCAGTATTTGGTTAAATGGAAGGGCTATGGTCAGGAGGATAATTCCTGGGTTGTCGCCTCTGATGTTCATGCGGCCGATTTGGTTTGTGCCTTCCATGTGGCTCACCCTGATCGCCCTGGGGGTTTTGATGAGGGTTCGGTGACCCCTCCTCAAGGGGGGGTACTGTTGTGAACTCTGTTTTCAGGCTCCCTCTTGTGGTCACAGGTGGTATTGTGTGACTTTTGTTTTGGGCTCCCCCTGGTGGCTTTGTTTGTTATCCTGCGGGTCTGTGGCTGGATCAGCTGCCTCGTTATTCACTTGGGAGTTTCCTATTTAGCTCTGTTTCACTTCCACTTGTTGCCGGCTGTCAATGTATTCAGTGCTTTTCTGATTACTCCTGATTATCTTCGGTTTCAGTCTCTTCAGGAGAAGCTAAGTTCTGTTTAATTATTTTTTACTCATCAGTCTGCAATATGATTTCTGTGTATGATGAGTTTAGTCCAGCTTGCTAATATGTGATTTCTTGCTGCTGGTTAGCTCTGGGGTACAGAGTTGCTTCCCCCGCACCATTAGTTGGTGCGGGGGCTTGAGCAATCTCTGTGTGGATATTTTGAATAGGGTTTTTAATTGACCGCACAGTTCCCTTTCTATTTTCTGCTATCTAGTGTTAGCGGGCCTCATTTGCTAAATCTAATTTCATCTCTGCATTTGTGCTTCCCCTTAACTCACCGTTAATATTTGTGGGGGGCTATTCTATATCTTTGGGGTCATTTCACTGAGGCAAGTGAGGACTTTCGTTCCCTCTAGGAATAGTCAGTTTCTCAGGCCGTGAAGAGACGTCTAGGATTTTCAGGTAACGTTCCACGGCTACCTATAGTTGTGTGCGGATAGGATCAGGTTGCGGTCAATTCAGTTACCACTTCCCCAGAGTTTGTAGTCTGTTTAGTTACTTAGCTAGTCCTACTTGCGATCCTTGCCACTAGGATCATAACAGATCTCCTGGTGACCTGTCTACTTCAGCAAAAGCTAAGTCCCTGCTAAGCTCATTTGTTGTTCATTTGTGTGCTGAATATATTTCTGAGTACCTGCTAAGTTTTGTCCAGCTGGCTATCATGATATTGTCTCGCTAGCTGGAAGCTCTGAGTTGCAGAGTGGCACCTACCGCGCAGTGAGTCGGTGCGGGGGTTTTTTGCTCACTCTGCGTGGCTTTTTGTAGTTTTTTTGTGCTGACCGCAAAGATCCCTTTATCTATCTTCTGTCTATTTAGTAAGTCTGGCCTCCTTTGCTGAAACCTGTCTCATTCCTGTGTTTGTGCCTTCCTCTTAACTCACAGTCAATATATGTGGGGGGCTGCCCTTTTCCTTTGGGGAATTTCTCTGAGGCAAGGTGAGGCTATATTTCTCTTTAGGGGTAGTTACCTCTCAGGCCGTGAAGAGTCGTCTAGGCAGAGTCAGGTACGATCCACGGCTAATTCTAGTGTGTGTGATAATAGGATTAGGGCTGCGGTCAGCAGAGCTCCCACTTCCCAGAGCTCGCTCTATTTTGCAGTTTTGACTATCAGGTCATTCCAGGTGCTCCTAACCACCAGGTCCATAACAGTCACCATCTATTTATACACCTTTTATGTATGTTCAATTTTGAAATTCTGATTTAGTAAAAATTGTATTTTTTAACTTTATGTTCTGGTTCTTCAGTGCATCTTTCCTTCATATGCTCTTTCAGCTCTCTTTACATAGTCCAATGAGTCAACAGCTCCCCTATATACATTATAATGCCCTAACTGCTCCACTATACACAGTATTGTGGCCCATAGCACTGCAATACACATTATGGTGGGTCAAGAGCTCTCCTATACACAATATAGTAGGTCCGCAACTCCCTTATACACAGTATCGTGGGCCCACAGCTCCCATATATAGAGTATGATGGCTCACTGCTCTGCTATACACATTATGATACCACCACAGCTCCCAGCTCCCATAGTATGATTCCCCACTGCTCTCCCAAAACATAATATAATGACCCCCACAGTAGCCCTCAAATATATAATGCATTAGCTCCCATACTGTATAATGGGCCCCACACTGTATGATTGACCCTATGGGAAGCAATGGACTGTATAACAGCACCCATTTTGGGTTCCATGCTATATAATAGACCCCACACTTTATGAGGACACCCCATAGATGTCCCTGAAATGTATGAAGGGTCCACCCACAACATGAGAGCCCCTCACTCTGTATGAGGACCCACACAGTAGTCCCCACACTGTATGAGGGCCCCAACATTAGTCCCCACACTTTAAGACTGCCCCCATGGTAGGCCTCAAACTGTATAATGGTTCAAACATTAGCCTCCAAGATGTATAATGGCTCTTGCATGATCTCCCAAATTGTAAATGACCCCGTTTTTGCCAAAATTCTACAGTATAACAGCCCCACATTTCCCCTGAAGCTGTGTAATGGCCTCCACATTATCCCCCAAGCTGTATAAAGGCTCACATATTAGCCCCCAAGCTGTATAATGGCACCTGCATTAGCCACAAATTGTATAATGGACTCCACACTTGCTCGCATATTTTATAATGGCCCTCCCACTAGCTCTCATGCTGTACAATGGCCCTCACACTTTATAAGGACCACCCTCTCTGGAATGTATGATGGCACTGTATGACGGTCCCCCATTGTTTATGATGCTCTCAGTCACCAGACAAGTTTTAAAATAAAAATAAAAAGCATCTTGTGCTCACCTCATCCAGAATCCTGACGAGTCCAACAGTGAGGCTTGGGCAGACCACCATGACGGGACTCTGATTCCTTGTGTGCCGGCATCTCAGTCAGTGTATCACCCTGCCGATCTGTAGACCACAGGCTTAAAGAGACCTGTAGTGTACAGAACTGAGAGCAGTAGTGCATGGGGTTCATGTTTCCCTGCTCAACCATACAGCTTAACTATATCAACGTGATGCAGACACCAATATAGTTAAACATGGTGGTGTCTCTAGGTGGACTTATCTGAGTGCAGGGCATTGGGCAACTGCCCCGTCTGCTTCTCCAGTAGCTATGCTACTGCTATTAAGTGCAGGCTGGTGTTACATTTGCATTTGGCCATCATGTTAACCCTGCCTACCATTTTTGGCCGATTCCATATTTTTCCAGCATTGGCTAAGTGTGGTAACTAGTGTTGAGCGATACCGTCCGATACATCGAAAAGTATCGGTCCGATACCGGCAAAGTATCGGATCTAATCCGATACCGATACCCGATACCAATACAAGTCAATGGGACTCAAGTATCGGACGGTATCCCTGATGGTTCCCAGGGTCTGAAGGAGAGGAAACTCTCCTTCAGGCCCTGGGAACCATATTAATGTGTAAAATAAAGAATTAAAATAAAAAATATTGATATACTCACCTCTCCGACGCAGCCTGGACTTTACCGCCGTAACCGGGAGCCTTCTTTGCTTAAAATGCGCGCGTTTAATGGTTTCCGTGACGTCACGGCTTCTGATTGGTCGCGTGCCGCCCATGTGACCGCGACGCGACCAATCACAACAAGCCGTGACGTAATTTTCAGGTCCTGAATGCCTAGAATTAGGCATCAGGACCTGAAAATTACGTCACGGCTTGTGATTGGTCGCGTCGCGGTCACATGGGCGACGCGACCAATCACAAGCCGTGACGTCACGGGAGGCAGTAAACGCGCGCATTTTAAAATTACGTCACGGCTTCTGATTGGTCGCGTGCCGCCCATGTGACCGCGACGCGACCAATCACAAGCCGTGACGTAATTTTCAAATCCTGAATGCCTAGAATTAGGCATCAGGACCTGAAAATTATGTCACGGCTTGTTGTGATTGGTCGCGTCGCGGTCACATGGGCGGCACGCGACCAATCAGAAGCCGTGACGTCACGGAAACCATTAAACGCGCGCATTTTAAGCAAAGAAGGCTCCCGGTTACGGCGGTAAAGTCCAGGGGCCTCCGGCAGGTGAGTATATCAATATTTTTTATTTTAATTCTTTATTTTACACATTTATATGGATCCCAGGGCCTGAAGGAGAGTTTCCTCTCCTTCAGACCCTGGGAACCATACACTGGAAACTTCCGATTCCGATTCCCGATACCACAAAAGTATCGGATCTCGGTATCGGAATTCCGATACCCGCAAGTATCAGCCGATACCCGATACTTGCGGTATTGGAATGCTCAACACTAGTGGTAACACATTGTTGTAAATTACTTAAATGCTATATTTTTCTCTAAAATATATGTTAGAGATAGTAGCATAAAGGGGAAAGACGTCAGGAGAGGGCAAGAAATACTGACCATTTAACACAGGATTAGGAAGAAGATGGTGTTTGTAGACATAACCTAGGAATCAGGCAGGGCTGATTAGGAGGTGAAGTCATCCAAGGAGGAGGTTGACGGCACTAGCGATGTTCAGCGCAGATTTTGACAGAAGCAAACCTATGATTGATCCCAAAAAAGGGATAATTTTTATTCATCTCTTATTGAGAAGCTACTACTTCTTCATATTTAAAACAGTTTACCTGTTCTAGCTCCCTAAATAAAGGGACAATTTTTGACAGCTAATAAAAAGCTATTGCTTTCTCATTTAGCAAAGAGCAAAACTCTTAATGCTGCTCAAACAAGGATAATGTTTGCAATCATGTGTGAAAAAAAGTGACAGCTTCTTCCATTTGCCCTGCCTGTGTATAAACACCAACAAGACAGGCTAATGTCTCCATAAAGGGAAACTTTTTGGACTGTTTTTACAATTCAAGTAGCCTAAAAAATCTGATGTGCAGTGTATGGCTAAACAAGCTGTTGCTTACGACTGGTTATCATTCCTTTACTCGTAGTCAGATAGGTTGAGGTCACTTGAATATTAAGAAAGCTATATTTGCATTAAAGAGCTCAAAAAGGTTCAGTACAGTACTAGGAGGTCTTCAGGTGGAATATATGTACTTTCTGGGCAATTAGTGACTTTGCAATATTGAGATTCCCAACAAACTTATTGGCTACAAATCAAAATTTTGGGGAAAAGTCGGCAAAACTAGTCATTTTGATTTTCAAATGATCAGCTCATCTCCAGTCTGATAAGGTGATGACAACAGAATGGTGACATTTGTATTTGGTTGGAATTTCTTCTATATACCAAATAATACACCTTAGCAGTGACCAAATATACCAAACATCTGTCATTGGTTAGCATCTGACTCCATCTTTCACTTTAGAAGTGGCCAACCAATGGGTTGCATAGGTCTAAATTGTCTTACTGATGATGACAAAAAAAGAGTCCTCCAGATGACCAAAATTATCTACAGCTGTTTTAGTAAATAAGATTTGCTTGTTTTAATTTTTTTTTTTTTAAATGTCACTTTTTTGTTTTTGACAAAGGATCACAGCATTTTTCCAGTTAAACAAGACTAATACAGAACAGAGACGTAACCATTTATATCTGAACATATTCCAAGCTCTGAGATAGTAACAAGATATGTTTTTCTTTCAGGTGTATGAATCATTGCCAATCCAGTTATTTTTGGACAATTCGATGATTCAGTCCCGATGATTAGCACGGTATGAAGTTTTTCCCTTTTAAGACTTCTAAAATAGATCAAATACACTCACCGGCCACTTTATTAGGTACACCATGCTAGTAACGGGTTGGACCCCCTTTTGCCTTCCGAACTGCCTCAATTCTTCGTGGCATAGATTCAACAAGGTGCTGGAAGCATTCCTCAGAGATTTTGGTCCATATTGACATGATGGCATCACACAGTTGCCGCAGATTTGTCGGCTGCACATCCCAAAGATGCTCCATACAAGGCAGGATGGATCCATGCTTTCATGTTGTTTACGCCAAATTCTGACCCTACCATCCGAATGTCGCAGCAGAAATCGAGACTCATCAGACCAAGCAACGTTTTTCCAATCTTCTACTGTCCAATTTCGATGAGCTTGTACAAATTGTAGCCTCAGTTTCCTGTTCTTAGCTGAAAGGAGTGGTACCCGGTGTGGTCTTCTGCTGCTGTAGCCCATCTGCCTCAAAGTTCGACGCACTGTGCGTTCAGAGATGCTCTTAGGCCTACCTTGGTTGTAACGGGTGGCAATTTGAGTCACTGTTGCCTTTCTATCAGCTCGAACCAGTCTGCCCATTCTCCTCTGACCTCTGGCATCAACAAGGCATTTCCGCCCACAGAACTGCCGCTCACTGGATTTTTTTTCTTTTTCGGACCATTCTCTGTAAACCCTAGAGATGGCTGTGCGTGAAAATCCCAGTAGATCAGCAGTTTCTGAAATACTCAGACCAGCCCTTCTGGCACCAACAACCATGCCACGTTCAAAGGCACTCAAATCACCTTTCTTCCCCATACTGATGCTCGGTTTGAACTGCAGGAGATTGTCTTGACCATGTCTACATGCCTAAATGCACTGAGTTGCCGCCATGTGATTGGCTGATTAGAAATTAAGTGTTAACAAGAAGTTGGACAGGTGTACCTAATAAAGTGGCCGGTGAGTGTAAATTTCCCATCCAACTTATGTTCATTTCTAAACATATGCTATAATTTTACAATAAATGTCTCCAATGCAACCCTTTTTTGTAGCTGTTCTTATTGTGTCAAGGAGCGAAATGATTTTCCATGGCTATAAATGGTCCCAAATTTTTTCAGCTTTTCTCATTCAAGAGATAACTGTGATATACAGGCTGTGGCAATGTTAAACTCCAGAAACGTACCTAAATTACTATGGGCCTCAGTTCAAAAACGAGCCCACACTGGTTTGTTTGCCAGATGTATAGGCTCCTGCGTTTTAGATCATATATACAGGTGCTTCTCACAAGATTAAAATATCATCAAAAAGTTAATTTATTTCAGTTCTTCAATACAAAAAAGTGAAACTCACATATTATATAGAGTCATTACAAACAGAGTGATCTATTTCAAGTGTTTATTTCTGCTAATTTTGATGATTATCACTGTTTGTAGTTCATCAATGACCATCTGAATTATCCAGAGGAGGCATGGGAAAAGGTCATGTGGTCAGATGAGACCAAAATAGAACTTTTATGGTATCAACTCTACATGCCGTGATTGGAAGAAGAAGGTTCATTACAACCCTAAGAACACCTACCCAACCGTAAAGCATGGTGGGAGAAACATTATACTTTGGGGGTGCTTTTCTGAAAAGGAGAAAGGACAAATGCACCGTATTGAAGGGAGGACGCATTGGAGTTATGTATCACAAGATTTTGGCCAGCAACCTCCATCCCTCTGTAAGAGCATTGAAGATTAGTTGTGGTTAGGTCTTCCAGCATGACAATGACCCAAAACACACAGCCAGGACAACTAAGAAGTGGCTCCTTAAGAAGCATTGCAAGGTCATGGAGTAGCCTAGCCAGTTTCCAGACCTGAACCCAAAAGAATATCTTTGGAGGGAGCTGAAACTCAATGTTACCCAGCAACAGTCCCAAAACCTGAAAAATCTGAAGAAAATCTGTATTTAGGAGAGGGTCAAAATCCCTGCTGTAGTGTGTACAAACTTAGTCAAGAACTACAGGAAACATCTGACCTCTGTAATTTCAAACAAAGGTTTCTGTAAAGGTTTTTGTGAGATTCTGTCTCTCACAGTTGAAGTGTTCCTATGATAAAAATTACAGACCTTTCCAAATACTTATTTTCCCCACTGTAAATGTTATAGAAAACATTGTAATAAGGTAATTTCCTAAATACTACTTCTAAATAGTAGTCATAAAGTTACCAAATAGCAAATATCACCATATTGTTCCTGAACTACTCAATTATACCAAAATTAAAAGACAGTACCAACAATAAACCACATGAAGGTCATAAACACTATCACACAATGAGCATATGATATCACCACAAAGCATCTGAATATAACCTGTTACTGAACAAAATCTACTATAACAAGACCAATATACCAATAACAACACATACAGGGAATAAACACCACAATCCTGATTATCAAAAAATTTGATTGTCAAAAACCTACTAAGTACAAACAATAATATTACCACCACTATACACAGGTATGTGCAAGTAAATTCAGTAATTAAATGGTAATATTTCCAGAAAAGTGTCATAGTACCACCTTTGTGCCCTGTACAATAATATTACCCTTTTGTTCTCTTCACTGCAACAGTTTCCATAGAAAAGAAAGATATTTAGGTTACTTAGTATGTCTTCCTTTTTGATCCCCTCAAAGTAGAACTGTCATACTGTGGCTCCCATACTATAATAATGCATATGTACCATTTGTTGGACCCGGTGTAATTTTAAAATTGCTCTTTGTGCCCCTAATCTATGTGCTAAAATACAACAGTAATTCACCCCTTGGCAATGGTACTAATCCAGTAGTAACGTACACCATTTCCCCATACAGTTATTCCTCAATACAGTTGAAACATCACATATTCAGGTTCCATAAATATATTAATAATAAATAATATATGGGCCACAATGCAGAATAGTATTAATGTCCCCCATTTTGGAGTAATAGTATCCCCATACAGTAAAAAATGTCCCTCAATTGATTTCAGTAATAATGTCCCTCAACTGGTCTTCTACATCTGTAAACTAATAGTGTATGTTCCTCACTCTGGCCCCCATACAGTAATTATGTTCCCAAATCTGGCCCCTATATTTTGATAATGTCCCCTATTCTGGCCCCCATTCTGTAATAATGTCCCCCATTCTAGCCCTCCTCCTGTAATTATGTTCTTCTTCCTGGCCCCCAATGTTGTAATTATGTCTCTGATCCCAGTCCCCATCCTGTAATAATGTCCTCTTATGTATGATCTTCACATAGATATTTTTTATAAATAATTCTTCACACTTGTCCCTGATCCCATGACAAGCAGCATGCTTTTCCTCCTCCACAGACGGGAGGTAGTCCTATAAACAGCATATATATACAACAACAGCATTACAGTGATGCCAAAGGTGTATTGTGATGGGAACGCCAATGTCAGCTGTTGGCTTCCGATAGGCCAGTGGTTTTGTATAGGTACTCTATTGCAAGGAGCCGATGGCTCTCTGCTCAACAGTGCATTCAACTGATTGTATGTCCAAAGACACACGTTCAGCTGAAAAGGTCACTGGTATCAGTGAGCCTTCCTCCTCCACTGGCTTGATCATGGTTCCACCCTCTGCGACATGACTTTGTTTTCCTTGTCCCATAAATAACATATACATAAAACAACAACATATACATGTATTAATAGGTGATAAATGTATGACTACTGTGAGTTCAACCATGGTGACCTTTGTATTGCAGCTGTGTCCACACTGTGCAGTGATGAGGCAGTGATCCAGGAAAGTTCAAAGTAAACGTAGTTAAATGTTCAGCATACTCATGAACAAAAACAAACGGTAGCCTCCGGTTCGCAGCCGGGAAACAAGACAGTCCATAAATGAGTCCGGTTGCTGAAGGCGACTGCACCACAGTACCACACTGTGCGGTGCCAGGAGTGCACTCTTGGCTCTGTATTACCTCATACAGGCTGAGTTTTTGCAGAGCCATCAGCTCTGCAAGTTGTAAACTCCAAACTGACACACCCAACCCTTTGCTACAGGGTTTTTATCAGGAACATGTGGACATAGACCACTTATAAGACTTGGCCAGGAAGAAACAGACCACCCCACTACCTTCCTGTAGCCCATTTCAAAAATGAAAGCCAATTGCGGGTTTTCTTTAATCTTCCTTGGGCAAATAGCTTGCCCAAGACCAACACTTCCTTTTATTTTGCATTGCAATCAAAGCTATGCCTGTGACTGCAAAGCACTTCTGTGGCCTCAATATGTTTCTCTGCGCATCCTGGGGGACACATAGTGACCCTTGCATATAACACCGGTCACTGCCTCACACCTTGAAGGCTAGAGGGGATTCAACTCATCTTCAGACTTCTTCTGCTTAGCTCCCCACCCACCAGTTCATTAGCCAATGTTTGCAGGTAAATTCTTTTACACAGTGATTCCAGTTGATTGCTGAGATAAATCACTTTTGAATTGCTACCACCCACATTCAACTTCACAAAGAAGATGACCATTGGCCAGCACTTGGTGTTTTGGCTAACGCTGTAAGTGGTTTCTTGCTCCACTTGCTCTTTTTATTTTTGACAAATGATAGGTGTTCTCTGCATTTGGTTAATCTGTAAAAGTCTCCTCATCCTCCTGCTCTGTTCCTGTATCACGTTTACAATTTTTCACCTCATCTTGCGATGAAATGTCACTCTCTTCCCCTTAATCTTCTCTCAGTGTGGTTTGCACCTCATCATCGATTAACAGCAAATTCATCAATTCTTCAACATGAAGAGCCTTTGATAAATCATACATTTTACTGGCCATTTCAGCCGAGAATTATTATTATTATTATTATTATTATTATTATCATTATTATATATTATTATAGCGCCATTTTTTCCATGGAGCTTTACATGTGAGGAGGGGTGTACATAATAAAAACAAGTACAATAATCTTGAACAATACAAGTCACAACTGGAACAGGAGGAGAGAGGACCCTGCCCGCGAGGGCTCACAATCTACAAGGGATGGGTGAGGATAGAGCTGGTCGTGCAGCGGTTTGGTCGATTGGTGGTTACTGCAGGTTGTAGGCTTGTCGGAAGAGGTGGGTCTTCAGGTTCTTTTTGAAGGTTTCGATGGTAGGCGAGAGTCTGATATATTGTGGTAGAGAGTTCCAGAGTAGGGTGGATGCACGAGAGAAATCTTGTATGCGATTGTGTGAAGAGGAGATAAGAGGGGAGTAGAGAAGGAGATCTTGTGAGGATCGGAGGTTGCGTGCAGGAAAGTACAGGGAGACGAGGTCACAGATGTATGGAGGAGACAGGGTGTGGATGGCTTTGTATGTCATGGTTAGGCTTTTGTACTGGAGTCTCTGGGTAATGGGGAGCCAGTGAAGGGATCGACAGAGGGGAGAGGCCGGGGAATAGCGGGGGGACAGGTGGATTAGTCGGGCAGCAGAGTTTAGAATAGATTGGAGGGGTGCAAGAGTGTTAGAGGGGAGGCCAAAGAGAAGGAGGTTACAGTAGTCGAGGCGGGAGATGATGAGGGCATGGACTAGGGTTTTTGCAGATTCTTGGTTTAGGAATGTACGGATCCGTGAAATATTTTTGCGTTGGAGGCGGCAGGAAGTGGAAAGGGTTTGGATATGTGATTTGAAGGAGAGATCAGTGTCAAGGATTACCCCAAGACAGCGGGCTTGTGGGATGGACGTGTTGTTCCAGTAGTTTTGAGGCATAGGGGAGAAGTGATATAGGGCGATAGCTAGATACAGAGGATGGGTCAAGAGAGGGCTTTTGAGGATAGGTATGATGGAGGCATGTTTAAAGCTTGAGGGGAAAACACCAGTTGTTAGTGATAGGTTGAAGAGATGGGTTAGGGTTGGGATGAAGACTGTGGCGAGGTTTGGGATGAAGTGGGATGGGATCAGATCAAGTGCACAGGTGGTGAGATGCGATCTTGAGAGTAGAGTGGAGAGACTGTCTTCTGTAATGGTGGAGAAGTTGGTTTTGGAGGTGGAGGGCTGGGTAGTTGGGAGGAAGGGTTCTGGGGGTTGTCGACTGAAACTGTCTCTGATGTTCTCAATCTTCTGCTTGAAAAATGAGGCAAAGTCTTCAGCAGAGATGAGTGGGGAGGGAGGAGGCGCTGGGGGCGGAGGAGAGAATTGAAGGTGTTGAATAACTGTTCGGGGTTGTGGGACAGGGAGGAAATAAGAGATGAGAAGTAGGTTTGTTTTGCTGTGGCGAGTGTGGTCTTGAAGGTAGTGAGGGACTGTTTGAATGCGATGAAGTGCTCATTGGAGTGGGATCTTTTCCATCTCCGCTCTGCAGCCCTGGAAGCTCGCCTCAGTTCTTTGGTCAGGTGGGTGTGCCAAGGCTGTCTGTTGATTTTGTGAGCTTTGGTGTGTGTGAGAGGGGCAACCGATTCCAAGGCTACAGCTATTGTGGTGTTGTATAGAGTGGCGGCGTCATCCGCATTGTGTAGGGAGCTTATGTCTGTGAGAGGGAGGAGGGATTCAGAAAGTGAGTGTAGATCAAGGTGTTTAAGATTTCTGCGAGGGTGTGCAAGTTTGTGGGGTGGGGATTGTAGACAGGGAGTGGAGAGGGAAGAGAATGTGAGCAGGTTGTGGTCAGAAAGAGGAAGAGGTGAGTTAGAGAGCTTAGATAGGGAGCAGAGGCGGGTGAAGATGAGATCCAGTGTGTGACCATCTTTGTGAGTGGCTGTAGAAGACCATTGAGCAAGGCCAAAGGAGGAAGTGAGAGATAGAAGTTTAGTGGCAGCAGAGAGGGAAGTGTCAATGGGGATGTTGAAGTCGCCCATGATGATAGTGGGGATGTCAGCGGCGAGGAAATGGAGTAGCCAGGTGGTGAAGTGGTCAAAGAAGGTGGTGGCTGGCCCTGGGGGACGGTAGATGACAGCCAGTTGGAGATTGGAGGGGGAGTAAATGCGCAGGGTGGCAGTGGGATTGGGGCGAAGGAGCAGTTATCTGACAGGAGAAAACCAACTCCTCCGCCGTGCTTGCTGTTGGGGCGAGGGGTGTGGGAGAGGTGGGATCCACCATAGGAGAGCGCGGCTGGAGAGGCTGAGTCAGAGGGGGTGAGCCAGGTTTCAGTGATGCCGAGGAAGGAGAGTTTGTTATTGATAAAGAGGTCGTGGATAAATGACAGTTTATTGCAGACAGAGCGTGCGTTCCATAGTGCTCCAGGTAGGGAAATTGGGGGAGTGGGGCTGGATGAATGGGTATGAGGTTACTGTTGTTGCGAAGACGTGTAGAGGATCGTGGCAGGGGATTAGAAATGAGCGTGGGGATGTGATGAGGAGGGCCAGGATTTGGGGATATGTCACCAGCAATGAGGAGCAGCAGACAGAGCGTTAGAAGGTGTGAGCTGGATAGGTCATGATGTGGCCGTGTGTGCCTGGAGAGAAAGGATTGTATGTGGAGGAACAGTTCTGTGGAGGAGGTGAGGTGGCTGGGGAGGATGGAGGAAGAAATGACTAGTTCCTTACTGGGTGGAGGGATTACAGGAGATAGGAAGAAAGAGAGTAGTATGGGGGTGAATGTTAAAAGAAACCGGAACATTATAGTAGTTTTCTATTCCTTTACCTTCCAGTCAATTCCTGTCCAATTCTAGTCTAATTCATAGCAGTTAAAAATCTGCAGTTTAAAAGATGCAGTTTCTAAGATGGTCAGACACGTCTGGTCAGACTCATGGCTTTGAATTTATGTGCACCTAAGGGCTCACAGCTGAGAGAGGATGTGGGCGTGTGTGTCCAGAGCACATGTTCACAGTTAAGCCAGGTCATAAAGAGGGGGTGGGGTAGATTGGCCACTCAGGTATGCAAGGAAGACACGAGAGGAGTGAAGTACATAGGAATAGAAAAAAAATGGGTAAGCAAAGCATGCAAGGTGGGAATTATATGCACTTCATATGGAAAGACATAGCAGAGAAAGCTGAGTAGGATAGCAGCATACCAGGTGGGAATTATATGCACTGAGAATGAGAATCTGAAACAAGAGAAAAAGTATGTGCTAGGGATCAATGTGCCTTAGGGGCCACCCTCTTTTTTCCAATAAACCCTACTTATTTCCACAAACTTTGCATTATTCATTCATAAAACAAGCTAAATAAACAATTATGATGAATAAAAAGAGAAAATACTAACTGTCAAATGTGAGACAAGTTCAGGCACAGTGAGCCTGAGAAGCTGCAAAGGTTGGATCTGCTCTCCATAAGGTCTGCGGTAACACTGTAAGATCAGGCTTCAAAGTGCATGTAAAGACAGGAAATAAATGAGAGTGGGGAGATTTTCTGATAATTTTGAGAGGAGAGAGAAACAAAACTAGTGGAGCTGTGCCAGTCAGATCAACTGGACCTTCCGGAGGGTTAATGGCCATTTCAGAGGTGGCTGGTTTCCTAGGTAACAAGCACATACTTGACATCTGTTTACTATATAGCTTATAAGCGTGGTTCTGAAATTAGCATTGTCATTAGATCCAACTAGCCTCAGTGTCCCTGTGCCTCTCCCATGCTGCAGAGGTAAAGTTGCTAGCAGCATTGGAGAGTGCACTGTTTGGACCAGTGGCTCCATCATTATGGTGGCGTAAACTGGCAGTTATCAGGAACAAACTGCCCAACAGCAAGCAGGAAATGCAGAGGCAGAGGAGCAGTGCAAGAACAAAAATGAGACAACCTCTGTGCCCCTAGATATGGTACTAAATCTGGAATCATCTCAAAAAAATAAGTTCTACAGAAAAATGATCTGACATCTGAACTAAAATACTATCTAAGGCCGGTTTCACAAGTCAGTGCCTCCGGTACGTGTGGTGACAGTTTTCTCATGTACCGGAGACACTGACACACGTAGACCCATTCAAATGAAAGGGTCTATGGACATGTCAGCCTGTTTTGACGGCCTGTGTGTCCGTGTGCAAAAATGCCGACATGTCCATTTTTACCCACACACATATTCCGCCAAACGTCCCGCACACGTGCACACGGAGCACAGTGTTCACTGTCCTAAGTGTGCACAGATGGCAGCGGGGGAAGCAGCGCTACTGTAAGCCACTGTTCCCCTGCGTGTGGTGCTGAACCTGGCTTTCATCCATTGTCCCCTGCTCTGCTGGCCAGCAGCGCGAGCAGGGGACAAAAAATGAAAGAAAAAACGATGTGGGGTCCCCCTTATATTTTACAACCAACCCGGCAAAACTCACAGGTTGAGCTGCTATTCTCAGGCTAAAAAAAAGCAGCCCGCAGCTGCCCAGAAAAGGCGCATCTATTAGATGCGCCAATTCTGGAGCTTTGGCCAGTTCTTCCCACTTGTCCTTTAGCAGTGGAAAGTGGGGCAATGAGCTGTTAAGGTACTGTCACACTCAGCAACTTTGCAAAGAGAACGACAACAATCCGTGACGTTGCAGCGTCCTGGATAGCGATCTCATTGTGTTTGACACGCAGCAGCGATCTGGATCCCGCTGTGCCATCGCTCGTCAGAGCTAGAAGTCCAGAACTTTATTTCGTCGCCAGGACGGCATGTATCGTCATGTTTGACATCAAAAGCAACGACGCCAGCAACGAGCATAGGGGGCGTCGCAGCGTCTCCTTCTAGCCAGTCGGTACACTCTGGCTGTTCGACATGGAGCTAACAACCAGCGAGAACGAGAAGTGAGTCACCGTTAAGTCACTGGATTGCTCCTGCATCATTCTGGAGTTGCTGTGTTTGACGTCTCTGCAGCGACCTAAACAGCGATGCTCCAGCGATCTAGCTTAGGTCGACTCGTTGTCTATATCGCCGCAGCGTCGCTGAGTGTGATGGTACCTTTAATGTCACCTTCCTATTGTAAGGTGACATGAAGCTAGCTTAGTAATTGAGAGGTGTCAATAAGACACCTATCTATTACTAATCCTATAGTTGTTAAAGGGTTAATCAAACACATCACACAATAAGAAAAAAGTATTTTAATGAAATAAAACAATATACACATTTTTTCCATCTTTATTAGTCTGCCATTCCAAGCGAAGCCCTCGATCTCCTGGAAAAAATTCAAAATAATAAACCAACAATATACCATACCTACAAAAAAACCAGCAATATATCAATGGATACATATACTAAACTCAAATTAATCATAAATAAATTAAGAGAATCAGAGTTTTTCATATATAAAAAATTGTAATTTTTATTGTTACATATAGTATTAACAATTAATCATTATATTACGTACAAAAGACAATCTGTCCATATGGAAAGGAAGATGATCCAACTAGGTGATAAATCCAGTGAAAAATGCTACAACACAGGACTGACTATATATGCGGCTTCTAGCTAATTACCAACAGCCCTATAGGCATAATCTAAACCAGTCTTTTCTGAATAAGAGCGATAGCACCTGATATATGTCAATAATAATTGCATTATAAAAATAATTGCACTAATTCAATGACTTATAGGTGTCGCATCATATTCAGAGTGAGATTACACATATAGATATGAAAAAAATAGGGGTTAATTACCCATAATATCACAATGTCAGATCTGGGAGCGTTTGATAAAAGCGCTACAACACAAAACTGACTATATGTTATCACTTCTAGCAAATTGCCAAAGAAGTCCTATCAACATATATAAGGTAATCCTAAATAAATCCTCTCTGAATGAGAGCGACAGAACATGGTATATATCGGTAATGGTCACACTATTAAGGTGACTGCACTGGTTCAATGACCTATGAGCGTCGCATCTCATTTAGAAGTAAACCGCATGTAAACATCTAACAAAATATAAAGGTTAATTACCCATTTTATCAGATAGTCAGACCTGGGAGCGTTCACTGTTCCCCGACGCGCGTTTCGCGAGAAAATAGCCTCTCGCTTCCCCCTTGAGGAAGCGAGAGGCTATTTTCTCGCGAAACGCGCGTCGGGGAACAGTGAACGCTCCCAGGTCTGACTATCTGATAAAATGGGTAATTAACCTTTATATTTTGTTAGATGTTTACATGCGGTTTACTTCTAAATGAGATGCGACGCTCATAGGTCATTGAACCAGTGCAGTCACCTTAATAGTGTGACCATTACCGATATATACCATGTTCTGTCGCTCTCATTCAGAGAGGATTTATTTAGGATTACCTTATATATGTTGATAGGACTTCTTTGGCAATTTGCTAGAAGTGATAACATATAGTCAGTTTTGTGTTGTAGCGCTTTTATCAAACGCTCCCAGATCTGACATTGTGATATTATGGGTAATTAACCCCTATTTTTTTCATATCTATATGTGTAATCTCACTCTGAATATGATGCGACACCTATAAGTCATTGAATTAGTGCAATTATTTTTATAATGCAATTATTATTGACATATATCAGGTGCTATCGCTCTTATTCAGAAAAGACTGGTTTAGATTATGCCTATAGGGCTGTTGGTAATTAGCTAGAAGCCGCATATATAGTCAGTCCTGTGTTGTAGCATTTTTCACTGGATTTATCACCTAGTTGGATCATCTTCCTTTCCATATGGACAGATTGTCTTTTGTACGTAATATAATGATTAATTGTTAATACTATATGTAACAATAAAAATTACAATTTTTTATATATGAAAAACTCTGATTCTCTTAATTTATTTATAATATACCATACCTGTCCGGCATACAGTCAGTCCCACACAGTAATCCATATCTAGTGGTATTTACAGTTTACAACCGGGAGTGCTGCTAATGTGATCACTCCCGGCTGTAAACTGCTGGTGAATGAATGAAATGCAGGAAACGGAGCTTCAGTTACTAGTGGTGACTGGTGATGTCACCAAAGCTGTGCTCCCTGGCTGCCTAAACTAAAATGAAATCTTCAGTGTAAGAAGATCAGCTGGCATTTTTCCCTGCTGTCAGTATTGTCTTTTGCTTCCTCCCATGCCCAAGAGCTGTGATATATTCTGTACACGGTTAGACACAGACAATTTTTAAAATGAACTTTCGTTCTTGGGAAAACCCCTTTAAAATGCAAATATCAACACCAACATGGCTCCTCCTAAAAAGTACACCAATGACAACGAAAGGAAAGCAGCAAAGGCACAACATCGAAGACAAGTACGGGCAAATTAGACTCTTGAAGAGCAACAGCATCGCTGGGACAAAAACAATGCATATAAGCGTAGGCGTCAAGCACATGAGTCCTCTGATGCAAAAGTCATTAGATTATCACAGGATGCCATTAGGCAACAACAGCGCCGCAAACAGAAATCTGCAGTCTTAGCAGCAATACCATGCTCACAAGATGACCCATTGGAACCAGCACACCACACCGCCGAGTCTACAACTTCAAAGTGTATGAGGTTAACTAAGAAGGCATTTTCCCAATGCAAGCTACTTCAGGAACAATGTCCATTAGCCACAGCAAGAAAACTGTCACATGATGCACAAGCACATCGTCTACAGCGACAAGCTGAAACACAAAGCCAGAGAGACGTGACACTACAACAGCTACGACAAATCAACATTGTGACATTACCGCCCTCCCAATGAGATAGCACCGGGCCTCCATCTAGTTAGCACGATGGCTCAGTGGATAGCACTGCAGCGCTGGAGTCCTGGGTTCAAGCCCCACCCTGGACAACATCTGCAAAGAGTTTGTATGCTCTCCCCGTGTTTGCGTGGGTTTCCTCCGGGTTCTCCAGTTTCCTCCCACATTCCAAAGACATACTGAGAGGGAATCTAGATTGTGAGCCCCATTGGGGACAGCGATGATAATGTGTGCAAACTGTAAAGCGCTGCAGAATATGTTAGCGCTATATAAAAATAAAGGTTATTATTATTATTATTATTACCTTATAAATTCTAAGCCTTGCTGTTGTTTTTTCCATGCATTTGGATCGCCCCCAGGCGCAGGGCAGTGGGGTACTCGGTACCGGGTCCCTCTGTCTCAGTTCTGGGGATGTCACGGTGGTCCGACCCGGTCCGTGGCCCTGCTAACGGGTGCCCAATTAAAGGTGTAGTTTGTCAAGTGTTCGTGACGCCACCTGTGGTGTTCGGTCAGGGTGACCGACGCTGCTAGGGGTCCGCTGGAGCGATGGAATGGCAGCTAGATGATATACCTTCCCACAGGTGAAGTATGTTCCCAGGGCTTCCCTTGATGAGTAGGTGGTAATGGTGGATGTTGTAAGGTGCGATGAATAATGAGGACACAAAGGTTGCAGTCTCTTTACCTTTCACTGAAGACTTCAGCGTCCACAGTCCAGAGTACCGTTCACAGGGCTGGCTGAGTCCGAAGGCACATCCAGAGTTCCCTTTGCAGGTGGAAATCAGTAGCCTTCCTACTATCACCTGTGTGTTGTAGTACCTCCCTGCTGAGCACCACGGGATAGTCCTCACAACTCTCGTGTATATTTCTGATGTTCTCTCTCCGTCCCCCAGATGGTATGGCTAGGATGACCCGTATGACGGGGTAGGCCTGGAGCTATTTTATAGGGACCCTAGTGACGCCCCTCTCCCACAATTTGCCTCCGTTGTCTTCATTAGGTATTAAGGTTGGGCAGCCAACTTGGAATTGAACTGTCCTGCCGTGTTTCAAAGTAATGCGTAGAGCCAATTACTTCCTCGGTGTTCCGGCCACCGGCTACGCGCCTCAGAAGGATGTTGCCGATCTTAAGGCAGGACTCCTCCTGGTGTTATCTCTTTGTGCTGTGATCTCGTTTCTCACTTCTCCACAATATACTTCCCTTCTTGTCCTTTCTTAGGATGTTGCCGCAATGAGGTGCAGGCGCAACTCCGTAACGTTCTATCTCTTGCTATGTCTCGGTTAGGATCCCACTTCTGACAGGGACCTCTGTCTACAGCTCAGATGTTCCTCCTTCTCCTCCTGTCTGCCTGACAGGTCTTCTCTGGGTCGAACCCAGGTAGCTTTCTGACTAACTTCCTATCCAACCCCCAGTTTTACCCGAGTGTGAGGAGTGGCCTGATAGAACCTTTTGGTCCCCCTCGTGGCCAGAGTGTGAAGTGTAGTGTGTGACTGTGATACCTGGTCAGGTGAACTCCTTTAGTACCATCAGATGTACCATCACTCCCCCTAGTGGAAAAGCGACAATACTGCAACGACCAGGACTCTGGGGCGCTGAACTTTTATTAACTGATTCATGCTTATTGTGGTTTTCTGTACTCATAAATTCATCAAATTAGGCAAAACTAAATGATTTAATGTGTCCATTTGCAGTTTCTATGTAGCATCTGTATGTAAGAGGTAGTGGTGGGAGACTTTACATTACTGGAGCTGGATTTACCACTTCTGAACTCTTCACTGCTTTGTTTCCATCCATTTCTTTGTGGTTCTTGAAGTATGTTTGAGGTCATTGTCCTGCTGGAAGACCCTTGACCTACTATGATTCTGACCCCAGGCACCACATTGTGGCCCAAAATCTTTTGTGAATCTTCAAGTCACCCTGGGCCACAGGCAGCCAACAACCCCAAAACATCTTTGAATCTCTACCATATTTGACTAAAACTACTGTGTTCTTTTATGTGTAGTCCTCATTCCACTTACACTAAACAGTAGAATTATGTGCTTTACTAAAAAACTCCATCTTTTTCTCATCTGTCCACAAGACACCTGCTGGCCGTCTAACAATAGAAAGGACCACCTGATGGCCAGATCACGTCTCACACACCACATGGCCAGACAAGGTATTAAAATGATAAAATTATATTTCCTGTGGAATGTTTTTTCTCTCAAATGTACAAAAGCACTGCATGGGAATTTAGCCCAAGGTGTGGAGGAGCATTTTTTTTCTTGCATTTATTTTGCCTTATTTACAATTCATTATGCTGGAAAGAATGTCTCTTAACATTTTTTCCTGTCAGATCCATTTTAAGGGCGGTTTTGTATGTTTTATTGTCAGTCCGCAGAAGTGGCGTAAAACTGATAATCCACGAGTATATAGAAGAAAAACTGGAATGCACTCACCAATCTTCACAAAATGAGCTTTATTGAATCTTCATAAAAAATTCCATGGCCGGGAGGTAGAGGAATGGGGCTCGAGCGAGCAGGAAAAGACTACGGCCGTTTTGCGCAGTGCTGGTGCTTCAACGGGTCTGTACCCGAGATTTATGATTTGTTCGACCTGAGTAATGAGTACCCGAGCATGTTAGTTCTAACAACTATGCAGATTGGCAGTGTCACAGAAACTCTTTTTTGGAAGAGCTTTGTGGAAAACACAAGGGGTCTATCAATTTGTTGGTGCTTGTCAAATCAGGGAACGGTGCATTGAAGACAAGGATTTTATGGAGTAACTGAAAAAAAGGAGTTATACCATTACCAAAAAAGACCAAAAAGAAGTAGAAAATACTTTGAGTAACAAGAATTTGTTTGCTTGCCAAAAATCTGGGTAAATAACTTATGCCTACATGGTGGTTTTAAGCTTTAAAACAGTTTCCTGTAAGACAATGCTCTGTCCCTCTGCTTTTCTGACCAATAGTTATAAAATCTAAAGAAAAAGGGTGTACCTAATGTGACTAAATGAGTGGAAAAAGGTGAATTAATTAAATGAATGACTGTCTATTTGATAATTATTCAGAACAAGTGAGGAATATGTAGGTTCTGTGATGCAGTGGTAGGACCATACAAAGTGAAATGGCAATGACCCAAGCAAGTTCTAACAAAACGTTTCTTTATTATGTTACTTCACATAGTCTATACATTATGCGGCTTCTTCATACAGTCCATAAGTAATACATGGCTATATGATGCAGTCAATAAACAGGCCGAACTTCCATCTGTCCAGTTTCCCTGGGTGACCACATGCCGGTATCAAGTCTCTGTTTTCACTCAGTGCACTGCACTCTTTATCCTCCGGATTGCAGCCGGGTAAATACAAGACAGCCCAAGACGCAGGGTGCCAGTCTCTTTGGTTCCTTCTGCCTCTGTGTTGCTCCACACAGAGAGAGCTCTGCAGACAACTGCTCTGTCTGCTTCCAAGCTCAACACTGACACACCTCCCCCTCTACTCCAGGGCTTTTAATCAGTCACTGCTTCACTATTCTAATTACAGCCACACCTGTGTCTGCAGTACGCCCTCATGGCCTCATTAAGCTTCCATGCAAAATCTGGAGAGCACATACCCCCTAGATGTAACAGGGGTCACTGCCTCACAGTTCATTGGAAAAACTGTTTTAAAAAACCAAGAACAGCTGTACAGGAAACTTTTAATGCTTGTGGTACAGTAGCCAACAAGTAGTATACAAACAGGAAAAAATATAGAAAGGCAGCACTCACTGTTTCCTGTGGTGTAAAGAATTCCTTTATTTCAATTCATATGGACATCCACTATGCTGCTTTGGATATCCGTATGAACTGAAATAATGGATTTCCTTTCACCAGAAGTGTTGCCTTTCTATATTTTTGTGTCTGATAATTATTTTGCTATTACACAAATATCACAATATAATAAATTAAATAGATAAATACCTTATGACGCAAAACGTGATGTATCTAAAAATGAAAGATAAGGCCGGAGCAGAGCATGGACAGAGTACAATATGACTTTGTCTGCCTTGTTATATAGTAAATGGCTCCAGTGTGGCTTCAACTTGAATTTTTTTGGGGGGAGATATTGATGAAAACCCCTCAGTGCAGAGCATAGGAAGAATGTGAACCTAGCCTTGTCATGTTATGTCACCATGCCTGAGCACACTTGACAATTAGAGATGGGACAATCAATTCACAGGATTCTGGTTCATCAGCTAGGTCAGTCCTCTGTGACCACTGAATGGGAGGCCTGCAAATCTTCTTAATTCACAGTTCTTCTTATAACACAAAAAGCCAAACTGGCATGACATCAAGTGTCGGTTAGAAGTGTGCATCCTGCCGGTTACTAGGGCACTCATCAGGGCAGCTTGGCAGGTGTTAATAGGAAAGGCTTAGTACAAGCCACTCTGTCTGACAGATACCAGGAGATGCCATGGCCTTCATTGCTTAACCCCTGTAGAGTGACTTGGACTTACATAGGGGCCCCTGAGTTTGGGCCACAGAGTAAGCTGCTGGCTGATGTAGCAAGCTGTTGGCAAGAAAGGTCATCATGCAAGGTCAGTGGCAAAATCTGCATCAGAAAATAGGCCCAGGTCAGAATAAGGTAAATGCAGATAAAACCAGATTAAAAGAGAAAGCAGATAACAAGAGTACTATTCACTATAAGTGGCAGTGGAAACTGACTCTCAAGAGCTTAAATAGAGAGCAGCCTGGCTTAGAGCTGATAGCAGGCAGAAACAACAGCTGGCTATGAAATACTGTATTTTGCAGGTTACAATACGCACCGGTTTTGAAGACACACCTCAAACTTTGTGGAGGAAAGTAGTAAAAAAATATTTTGTTTGCGTTTTAATAAAATGGTGCATGTTATAATCTGTTTTTGGAGTAGCTTACCGGGGGCAGTGGTGGAGGAGTGGGGTCCCAGGTGGCAGGGTCCCTGCAGGCAGAGGCAGGAGATCACAAAGAGAAAAAGAAAAAATTGAATGGCACAAAGACAAAAAAATCAACTTACTGGTGGAGATGATGGTTTCTGAATCAACGACACCCTTCACGGTATATTCACGAGATATGGAGGTGCTTGCTGAAAAACACATGTGGAGTAATCCAGAAATAAGAAGAAAACAGCAGCACAACTCTAATCTTCCGTGAAATAAAAAAACCTTTGTCCTATATTTCATTTGCACAATGTGAACAAGGTTATAAGGGAGAGACATTAGCAGAACATGCAGAAAAAACAAAAGAGAACTACTGCAGTTTCGCATCTTGCACGCTTCAGCGGGACCCGTTGAAGCGTGCAAGATGCGAAACGGCCGTAGTCCTCTTTTGTTTTCTCTGCATGTTCTGCTAACGTCTCTCCCCTATAACCTTGTCCACATTGTGCAAATGAAATAACGGACAAAGGTTTTTTATTTCACGGAATATTTGAGTTGTGCGGCTGTTTTCTTCTTATTTCTGGAGGCAGGAGATACTGCAGGCTCCAGGCTGGTAGGATGGGGTGTTCAGCAGCGGCAGGACCATGGCTATGGGCACCAAGGTTGGTACAACGAGGTGTTTAGTCATGCGGGAGCTCTGCCGACATTTTCTGAAAACCCGGAGCACCGCAACTTCCATAATTTCTAAGGCGGTTGACTCTGGGACAATGGCGGCACATGCTCAATTGAGATCTCGGGAGACAAGATCTCGGTGCAGAGATCTCAATTTGTACATGTACTGGCTCCATGGCATAGAAGTGTATGGAAAGTGTGGGGCTCTTGGCTTTACAAAATGTCAGCAGCGCCACCGCATCGCCAAGCACCTCGTCGTACCTTTGAACCAGTTACAGAAGAAGAAGTAAGCAGGCTCCTTGCATCTTCTCGCCCGACCACTTGCACCAGCGACCCCATTCCGTCGCATCTCCTCCAGTCCCTTTCCCCGGCTGTCACCTCTCACCTAACAAAAATATTCAACCTTTCCCTCACTTCCGGTATTTTTCCCTCCTCATTTAAGCATGCCATCATACATCCACTACTTAAAAAGCCCTCCCTCGATCAAAATTGTGCCGCTAATTATAGACCTGTCTCTAATCTTCCCTTCATCTCTAAACTCCTGGAACGCCTGGTCCACTCCCGTCTTACCTGCTATCTCTCAGATAATTCTCTTCTCGACCCTCTTCAATCTGGTTTCCGCTCTTTACACTCTACTGAAACTGCCCTCACTAAAGTCTCTAATGACCTACTAACAGCTAAATCTAATGGTCACTATTCCATGCTCATTCTCTTGGATCTCTCCGCAGCATTCGACACTGTGGATCATCAGCTCCTTCTCACTATGCTCCGCTCCATCGGCCTCAAGGACACCGTTCTCTCTTGGTTCTCCTCCTATCTCTCTGGCCGATCCTTCACTGTTTGTTTTGCTGGTTCCTCCTCCTCTCACCTTCCCCTTACTGTTGGGGTTCCTCAAGGATCAGTCCTAGGCCCCCTCCTCTTCTCTTTGTATACTGCCCCTATTGGACAAACAATCAGTAGATTTGGTTTCCAGTACCATCTCTATGCTGACGACACCCAATTATATACCTCTTCTCCTGTTATCACGCCGACCTTTTTAGAAAACACCAGTGATTGTCTTACCGCTGTCTCTAACATCATGTCCTCCCTCTATCTGAAACTGAACCTGTCAAAAACTGAACTCCTCGTGTTCTCTCCCTCTACAAACCTACCTTTGCCCGACATTGCCATCTCTGTGTGCGGTTCCACCATTACTCCAAAGCAACATGCCCGCTGCCTTGGAGTCATCCTTGATTCCAAGCTTTCATTCACCCCCCACATCCGATCACTGGCTCGCTCTTCTTATCTGCATCTCAAAAACATTTCCAGAATTCGCCCTTTTCTTACTTTCGACTCTGCAAAAACTCTTACTGTCTCACTTATTCATTCTCGTCTGGACTATTGTAACTCTCTACTAATTGGCCTACCTTTTACCAGACTCTCCCCGCTCCAATCTGTCCTGAATGCTGCTGCCAGGATCATATTCCTCGCCAACCGTTACACCGATGCCTCTACCTTGTGCCAGTCATTACACTGGCTACCCATCCAATCCAGAATCCAGTACAAAACTACTACCCTCATCCACAAAGCACTCCATGGCTCAGCACCACCCTACATCTCCTCTCTGGTCTCAGTCTACCAACCTACCCGTGCCCTCCGCTCTGCTAATGACCTCAGGTTAGCATCCTCAATAATCAGAACCTCCCACTCCCGTCTCCAAGACTTTACACGTGCGGCGCCGATTCTTTGGAATGCACTACCTAGGTTAATACAATTAATCCCCAATCCCCACAGTTTTAAGCGTGCCCTAAAAACTCATTTGTTCAGATTGGCCTACCGCCTCAACGCATTAACCTAATTATCCCTGTGTGGCCTATTAATAAAAAAACAACAACATAATCACGTTCCTCCATCATGTTCTCATACACTTTATGCAGTTAATAGCCTCTGTGTCTGTACTGTTACATACTTAGGTAGTTAACTGGTTCATGCAGCTTTACATGAACACCCGAGCCTTACACTATGGCTGGTCCAAATAACTAAAGCAATTGTTACCATCCACCTCTCGTGTCTCCCCTTTTCCTCATAGATTGTAAGCTTGCGAGCAGGGCCCTCATTCCTACTGGTATCTGTTTTGAACTGTGATTTCTGTTATGCTGTAATGTCTATTGTCTGTATAAGTCCCCTCTATAAGTTGTAAAGCGCTGCGGAATATGTTGGCGCTATATAAATAAAATTATTATTTATTATTATTACCTAGGGTCAGCAGCCATCGCCAGACTTCTTGGCATCACCAGAATCTCCGGCAGTGGCAACCCTGGGACCCCACTCCACCGCAGTCTGTGTCCTCCACCACAGCTGCAATTCGGATTATAAGACGCACCCCCATTTTCCACCCCAAACCAAACAATACTGTAACTTCCAAGCATCGAGGCTGTGCGGAACCACAAGACCAAGAAGTAAATAGGGCTACTGTATTGCCACCCTGCATATCCTGCTAACCAAAGTGGACAAAGAGGAGACATACACAAGCATGGATGTCACAACACTGCTATTATGGTGTTGTGCCAGCCCTGCTAATCAAAAGAAGAACCCAGAATGCCGAGAAGTAAGGAGATTAAGGTTGTCCAACCAGTTGTCACAAGTTACATACCTGGCCGATGGATTGGAGTCCTGAGAATTGATTCTCCCATCTTTATTGTCAATGTGACAAGGCATCCACTGCCTCCTAGATAGAACCTCTAGTTTTCAATAGTCTTGAAAACTCTTTTCGTCAATTATAGTCCTTTTTAGGTACATTAAAATAAAAATAAATTATTTGCATCATCTGCTAGGTTATGCTTTATACAATATCCATTTTGAAGGTTTATTAATAATAATAATGAGGATATAGTCACAGAAGTATATTAGGATGTGTTATTCTTCGGGATGGCCTCTCTTGTTCACAAGAGGTTAAGGGAAATTTATGATGTATTGACGGAAGCAAGCTGTGATAAGACTCCAGTGATGAGAGCTTCACATTAGCATATTCCACAGTTCATCTGACGGATGCTCAAAAAATAAGGGAGGCTGTTATGGAGAGGAGGAGTGTAAAGGGGAATAGAGTATCTAATTCTCAGTTTTCTGGTTGAGTTCCCACGTAAAGCTTCTCCTCCTTATCTCCTCCTTCTGTTTCACAGTTTACAACTTTTAATTATTTTATGTGTTTCCAAGGTTCCATTTCCTCCTGAATAGTGTGAACTGCTGTCTTCTCAGGATTAAAAAGACTAAGATTATATCCAAGGCAGTCAATAAGAGCTGTGAGTGAGTGTGGATTCTTCTGGGAATATGCAGGTCTCTGCGACAGAGGTGGGAAGACATTAAAACAAAGATGTACGAGAGGTTGGCATTACACTCTGTTAGCAGTGCAATATTTAAATAATCTAAAACTACAGGCAAAGCTAAAAAAAAAAATCAATTTCAAGTTGCAAGATTGTACTGCAGAGGCAGTTTCATCAGCATTGCTGCCTTAATTTGGTCCATCGCCTGCAAATGAACCTCTTAATAGAGAAAAGCATTTCTAAATGGGTATTAACGTACTCCACGCGAATATATATGCTGTGATAATGAAGTTCTTTTTCTTCAACGCCGACAAAGTTACATGCCATCAGAGCAAAGATTATACTCATAGCACAGTTTTTCTCAAATAGAGTTTTCAATATTCTCAAACGATTAGGAAAATGGAGTCGGTTCTTTCTAAAAGTTGTATTTTTTGTTTGCTTCTTAATTACATTTTTTTAAAGATTTTTAGTTGTACAGGATTAGAAAAGTATGGCTTTTAGTTTCTTCTTCCAAAAAAGAGTGCCACATCTGACTGCAGGTTGTGTGTGCTTAGCTGTATTTATTTCAATGAATCTGCACTACAACACCAGACACAAACAATCGACAGTTGAGGTGTTGTTTCTGGATGAAAGAAACACACATATTACTTACCAGTAATGTCTTTTTGGAACCCACAACAGCACCAACGAGTGAGGAGATCTGCCCTTCAAGAGCAGGAAACCTTCAAAATAAAAAGGGTGGCACCCCTCTCCACATCAATAGGTTTACAGACCATGAGAAGACCTCCAAAGTTAGTGTATACACATATACAGCTCTGGCAAAAATTAAGAGATCACTGCGCAGGGCCATAAAATCAGCTTCTACATGTCTGACAGTGTGAATTGAATTCCAACCTAAAAGAACACCTCATTCTATTTAATGTGCTTCTGATTAGGTGAACCAAATCTAATTTAATGAGGGAAAGTATAAAAAACATTGCTGTGGTCTGCACAATCCTCTTGCAATAGGACTAGCTGGATGGCCAAACAAGTGTTAGGAATAGCCCAAAATTAATTTGAATGAAAAATTACTTTTATCCATGTCAAAGGAGTTAAAAAGAAAAGTCTTGAGTGAGGAAAAGAAGGACTCAATTCTGGCTTTCCTAGCAGAGGGATACAGTGAGCGCCATGTTGCCTCCATCCTTAAAATTTTGAAGACGGCAGTCCACTACAACAAGGTCAAGCAGCAGATATAGAGGACAACAAAGCTACAGACCGGCAGAGGGCGAAAGCAACTATCCAATGACCAAGATGACCATCATCTTATTCAAGTGTCACTCAGCAACTGTAGGATAACATCAAGTGACCTACAAAAAGAATGGCAAATGGCAGCTGGGCTGAAGAGCACAGCAAGAACAGTTCATAACAGGCTCATAGAGGCAGGACTCAAGTCATATAAACCTAGAAAAAAGCATTTCATCAATGAGAAATAGTGTTGAGCGATACCTTCCGATACTTGAAAGTATTGGTATCGGATAGTATCGGCCGATACCCGAAAAATATCGGATATCGCCGATACCGATACCCGATACCAATACAAGTCAATGGGACACAAGTATCGGAAGCTATCCTGGATGGTTCCCAGGGTCTGAAGGCGAGCAAACTCTCCTTCAGGCCCTGGGATCCATATTCATGTAAAAAATAAAGAATTAAAATAAAAAATATGGATATACTCACCCCTCCGGCGGCCCCTGGACCTTACCGATGTAACCGGCAGCCTCCGTTCCTAAGAATGAGGAGTTTAGGACCTTCGATGACGTCGCGGCTTGTGATTGGTCGCGTGACCGCTCATGTGACTGCTCACGCCACCAATCACAAGCTGCAATGTCTGGGCTGTTTCTCTTGATCCTGTTTGACCTGCACACGGGGACGGCGTCTCCTCCTCCCTTCCTCATGTGGGTATTTCCATGCTTTCTTCGCCTGATATTGGGTGCTCACTCTATTTAGGTCACTTACCATGCTGGTATTTTACCCATGAGTGGCGAGTCTGTTTTCTATTCCGCACATACAGATGCTATAGGGTTTTAGGCCCCATTTATTTTTGTGCCTTTCGTCCCATGAGTCAGAGGGGTGGCTGTTTATTATAAATAAGGTTGTGCAGGTCTGTATTTGTATATCATTTTTTACATTCATATACGGATCAAGTGTCTCATGCTTTATTGGTTTTAATCATGTTTTATGTTTTTGTCTTTGAAGTTGTGGTTTGTCAATAAAAATTCCTGCTTTTACATTTGAGTATTATTATTCTATCTGTTCGTGGTGTGCATTTACATAAGTGGCTCCTCTCTCTTGTTCAGTTTCATGATACTGGCCGCTTTTTTTGCACCCCGACTAGGATTTAGTATTATACATTATTGGTAGTGCGCTCTTCTTCTCTATTTGGTCCTACTCTATGCTCCAAAGCCCGGATGATGGGAGGATCAGCTGACAGAGCCTCTATGTCACTCACTCTACTGGTCTATGTAAAGGCTACCAGTAGTATGGTTTTAAGGGTGACTATATTTATGGACAGTGAATTTAAGGATTCAAAGGGTGACTCCGTCAATGCATTTAACATCAAATTTAGATCCCAAGGAGGCGCTCTTGTCACCGGGACAGGTCTGGATCAAACACATGTTTTGATGAATCTGGACATCCACCGGTTCCCTGCCAGGTTGCAGTTGTATAGTGCACCTAGGGATGAAGCTTGAACCTTTAGGGTACTAACTGAAATACCTCATTCCCTTCCTTTCTGAAGGAACTCATTATCTTATTGAGCTGCACATTGCTCCCCGGATCAGACCGTGTGGATGACAGGAACTTTCCCCAGGTTTTACCATATATTATCGTAGCAATTGGCTTCCTTCTATCTAGTAGGGTGGAGACCAGTTTTGAAGAGAACATTTTACTATCTAATAATAATCTCTCAAGTTTCAGGCTGTTAAATGCAAGCCCGTCACTTGAGGATGATATGTGGGCCCCTGGAAAAGAAAAGCAGGGATATCTTTAAGGATCCAGGGTTCTGTAATCAACATCTTTTTTAGCCAGAAGTACCAAGGTCTCTTGGGCCAGAAGGGGGCAATGAGGACTATTCTTGCTCCATCTTATCTGATCTTCCTTAGCACCACTGAAATCAGACATGTCAGAGGGAAGGCGTACACAAGACTGAAGTCCCAGTTTATTAGAAAAGCATCCGCTACCTAGGAATTTTCCCTTGGGTTCAGAGAAAAAACTCTTCTAGCTTCCTGTTTACCCTGGTTGTGAAAAGATCAATCTTTAGACAATCCCACATGGCCACAATCTGGTTGAATACTGACTTTTTCAGGGACCATTCTTCCTGTTGTAGCTGTCTGTGGCTCAGGTAGTCTGCTTAGAGGTTGTTTTTTCCTTTCATATGGGTAGGACAAAGACTGAAGGTTCGTTTCTGCCAGCATAAAAATCCACTTTGAAATTTGCATAATGTCTCTAGAGCTAGTATCTCCCTTATGGTTTATATATGTGACCATGACCTGGTTGTCAGAGAGTATTTTCACGTGGTGGCCCTGCAGCAGGAGCTGTAATCCATTCAATGTTTTCTCTACTGCAGTTAGCTCCCACATATTTGAGGAACCCTTACTTTCTTCCACTGACCATATTCCCTGGACTATGTGTTAGTCCAGATGGGCTCCCAACCCCCTGGGACTGGCATTTGTGGTGACTACTCTGGAAATGTTGGACCCGCAAATAACACCCTCTAGGACTGAGCCTAACTTCAACCACCAACGAAGAGAGTCTATTACCACTTGAGGAATTGTTACATTGCCCTTTACATCTCCTTGTAGGGCTATCTTGTTCATTAGAGTGTTCCACTGCAACTCTCTTGTGTGAATCTGGGCACAATTCACCACTGCGATACAGGAGGTGAGGTAACCTAGTAGGAACATTGTCTTTCTGAGGGTTATTACAGGCTTTTGTATTGTCTGGGAGATCAGACTGACTATTTTTTCTCTTTTTTGATCTGCTAGACGGTCAGAGTCCAATGTGAGACCCAAAAAGATTTGCGACCTATGTGGTTCTAATTTTGATTTCTATAGGTCTAAATAACATCCTAAGTCTTTTAAGATGTTGCATATTTTCTCTACTTGATTCTGACAATGATTGCACGAGTTTCCGTCTATGCGGAAATCATCTAGATAGGGAACAATCAGTCTTTTTTTCACTTGGAGTTGAGCTGTAACTTCTGCTGTCAACTTTGTGAACACTTGAGGTGCTACTGTTATGCCAAAGGGAAGGGCTTTGTTTTGAACATGCCTCTTAACTCCACATATTGTCACTGCCACCCTGAGAAATTTTGGGAATTCTGCATGTATTGTCACGTGGGGTCACGCGCAACTCTCAGATCTAGTACCGCCATATAACACCCAGGGAGGAGCAGCTTTATTGTTGACTTTATTGATTCCATCTTGAATGTGGGAATTCTCAAGAACTTGTTCAAGTCTTTTAGGTTGATTATCATCCTGTAAGAGTCATCTGGAGTCTTTATTAGAAACAGGGAGGAGTAGAATCCTCTCCCCATCTGCTCTGGAGGATCTTCTAGTAATACATTATTCCTAAACAGATTTAAGATTTCTATTTCTAACGCTAGTTATTCTGGCTGAAATGTCATCACAAATCTCTCTTGTGGGTGTGTTAGAGACTCCAGTCTCAAAATGTTTTCCTAGGATGGAAGGAAGAATGAGAGCCCCCCCCCCCAAACCTGGGGAACAAAGTCATTTTTGGGGGGTTGGGCCTCCCACCAATCTTGCTCTCTGAGTGTCCTCGCTCTGTTAAATTTGTTCACCTGAAAGGGCTTGTTGAAGAATAAAAGGGGGATTTTTGGAACCACTTCTTATCTCTTGCCTTCTCAATTATATCATCCATGGGTGTGCCATATAGGTATTTACCCTCACATGTGAGGAAGCACAATTTCCCCTTTTGCCTGTATGTCTCCCGGCTAGTAGTGATGAGCGACTATACTCATTACTCGAGATTTCCCTAGCTCACTCAGGTGACCTCCCAGTATTTTTTAGTGCTCGGAGATTTAGTTTTCTTCGCCGCAGCTGAATTATTTACAGCTACTAGCCAGCATGCGGGGGTTGCCTGGTTGCTAGGGAATCCCCACATGTAATCAAGCTGGCTAACAGATGTAAATCATTCAGCTGCGGTGAGGAAAACTGAATCTCCGAGCACTAAAAAATACTTGGAGGACATCCGAGAGTGCTCGGGAAATCTCGAGTAACGAGTGTATTCGCTCATCACTACCGGCTAGCATTTTAATCAGACGGCTCTGTGTCCTGAGTTAGACAATGCTGCTGATCTGGCTGCTAATCTTGCTGAATCTACCAAACCATCTGATGAGAAGGCCGCCACCCATTTCATTACTGGGAGTGCGGCTAAGATGGATTCTCAGGTGTGTTATCCTTCAGCTGGTCTTTAATCTATTTAACCAGATCAAAAGTGGCCTGGCTGTCCAAGTAGACGCTATGGCTGGTTTCAGAGTCCCCGCTGACAACTCCCATGTTTTTTTAAGCAAGGTATCAATCTTTCTTTGTATGCGGTCCTTCAATAACCCTGTGTCCTCAAAGGGAAAAGATAATTTTCTTGAGGCTTTAGAAATAGCGACATCTAATTTAGGGGCCTCGTTCCAGGATGTTGTTTGCCTACTTTTCAAAGGGGTACTTCCTTTTGAATAGAAATGAGCGAACCTTTCAAGGTTCAGTTCTGTTCGGATGGGCAAACATCTCAATCTTCGCTTAACAGTTCGTCAAACATATCTGAACCCCATTGAATTCAAGGGAGACAACAAGTTGCAAAAACAGCTCAAATTAAGAGCAAACAGCAGGAAAAGTGGCCTCAATTGACCAAGAGTGCATATAGTATAATTGCACAGCATCAATGCATGGGATAAGGCCTGGGACAGGGCTTGTACCAGCATTTCTAGCTTAAACATTGATCAATAACAGGTGGATGAGTGACATGATTAGGCCTGGTACACTGAGAGCCCTGCCAAATTCAGGCAACACACATGCAGGAGACCCAACTTGGAGTCCAAACATTTCCAAAAAATAGGGGCAGATGCAGCGCCCCAGAGTCCTGGTCGTTGCAGTAATGTCGCTCTTCCACCAGGGGGAGTGATATTACGTCTGATGGTACTAAAGGAGTTCACCTTGCCAGGTATCACAAGTCACACACCACACTTCACACTCCAGTCCACCAGGGGGGAGCATTGCTTCTATCTATTAGGGCACTCCTCACACACGGGTAAAACTGGTGGGTTGGATAGGAAGTCAGGGAGAAGCAGACTGGGCTTCGATCCGAAAACATCGAGTCGGAAGGTACCTGGGTTAGACCCAGAGAGAAGTCGGCAGGCAGACAGAGGGAGAAGGAGGAACATCTGAGCTGCAGACAGAGGTCAAGCACGAGATAGAACGTTACGGAGATGCGCCTGCACTCCATTGCGGCAGCATCCTAAGAAAGGACACGAAGCAAAGTATATTGTGGAGAGTGAGCAACGAAGTCACAGCACAAGGAGATAATACCAGGAGGAGTTCTGCCCCGAGAACGGCAGCCTCCTTCTGAGGCGCGTAGCCGGTTGCCGGAACACCGAGGGAGTAATTGACTCTACGTATTACTTCAGAGACCGGCAGGACAGTTAATTCCAAGTTAGCTGCACGACCTAAATACCCAAGAAGACACAGAGGCAAATTGTGGGAGAGGGGAGTCTCTAGTGTCCCTATAAATAAGCTCCAGGCCTACCCCATCATACGGGTTGTCCTATCCATACCATCTGGGGGACAGAGAGAGAGAACATCAGAAACATTCACGAAAGTTGAGAGGACTATCCCGTGGTGCTCAGCAGGGAGGTACTACAACACACAGGCGTTATTAGGAAGGCTACTGATTTCCACCTGAACGAGGGAGCTCTGGATGTGCCTTCGGACCGCCGGACTCTGCCTGCCCTGTGAACGGTACTCTGGACTGTGGACCCTGAAGTCTTCAGTAAAAGGTAAAGATACTGCAACCTTTGTGTCCTCGTTATTCATCGCGCCTCACAATGTCCACCATCACTACCTACACATCTGGGAAGCCCTGGGGACATACTTCACCTGTGGGAAGGTATACCATCTAGCTGCCATTCCATCACCCCAGCGGACCCCTAAGCAGCGTCGGTCACCCTGACCGAATACCACAGGTGGCGTCACGAACACCGTACAAACTTCACCTTTAATTGGACGCCCCTCAGAAGGGCCACGGACCGGGTCGGGCCACCGTGACATCCCCAAAACCGAGAGAGAGATAGACCCGGTACCGAGTACCCCATTGCCCTTACAAGACGTGGGGGCGCTCCACAGACACCAGAAAAAGTGACATCAATTGACCCTCAGTAGAAATTTGATAATGGCACAGCAGCAGTCAGCCATGAGCTATGCATGAGGTATCTGGGTCTGAGCCAGCATTTACAGCTTTGAACGTAAGTTTAAATTAAGATGAGGTGGGTGAGGGACTGGTGTAAGCCTGCTGTGCTAGGAACTCTCATACCTCATGTAATAGCTCCAACAGTTTTTTTGCTCAGCCACACTCAGGTGGCACAAATATCAGCTTGGTAGACCACTGATGTTAGAAAAAATAAGGATAGTAACACAGGTAGTTGGTTGATCAATTCATCCACAGTAGAAATTTGATAATGACAAAGACGCAGTAAGCCATGGGCCATGTATGAGATATGAGGGTCTGGGCCAGCATTTACAGCTTTCAATTTAAGTTTAAATTAAGACGAGGTGGGTGAGGGACCGATGTAAGAATGCTGTGAAGGAAGCCTTGATACCTCAGGCAACAGATCAAACTGCTTTTCTGCTCAGTCACACTCAGGTGCCACAATCACAAACATCAGTTTCGTAGACTACTGTTGTTATATACATTAAAGGATAGTAACACAGGTAGAAGACTGAAAGTATGTGTAGGCCTGCTAGTCTGGGAGCCCTACTGCTCCGGGCAACACACATGAAGGAGATCAAACTTGGATTCCAGACATTTTAAAAAATTAAAGCCACACAGCACTAAAATGTCATCACTTTCCCCAGAGTATAAATAGCATAATGAGGCTCTGACATCCCTTCCCAACAGGCAATCCACCAGATGAAGACCCAACTTGGAGTTTCCACATTGTTAAAAATTATTGCCACGCACTACCATAGTGCCATCAATTTACCCAGAGTAGAAATAATAAAATGGTGCTCTGACACTCCTTCCACTACAGGCAACCCATTATATGGAAACCCAACTTGGAGTATCCACATTTCCAAAAATTGTTTGTAACATCAGCAGCAGTAGCAACAGCAGGCACAGAAGCCACGACAAATGTGTCACAATTTCTGCAATTGTCTGCAATAACTCAAGAACAATGCAGCACACTAAAAACTACACCGTTGCCTTGTCTGCCCAGTCTGCGACTGGGGTGCAAGAGTTATTGGAGATTCATGACTTGTTTATTATGATGAAAGTTAGGCGGTCTACACTTTCAGGGGACAGCCAGTTGAGCTTATCCATCAGGACGCCATCAGCAGCACTGAAGACACGTTCTAAGAGAACGCTACCTTCCGGATATGACAAAACCTCTATGGTGTGACAGGCGAGCTCAGGCCATTCTTCATTTTTAAAGACCAAAATGCAAAAAGGTCCAACCCCCCCTGATTGCATTGATATTGAGCTCCAGATACTCTTGCATCATCCTCTCCAGTTGTTCACAATTTGTCAGACTTCTATTTTGTTCTGCTGGCGCACAGGCTAAAAAGTGTGTGAAACAACTCAGAAACATTTCTTATACCACTTACACTGCTGCTGCTAATGTTTTTGTGCTGACAACTCGATATTCCCGGTGTTGGAATTCTATAACTGAGATGCACACTGTGTGCCTCACTGCTGCCTTAGGGAGAACCGCTCTTTATACTATCTGCACACATTGCGGATTAGGCTGCGGATCCGCAGCGGATTTGATGCTGCGGATTATCAGCTGTTTTCCATGCGGTTTAAAGTACCATGTAAACCTATGGAAAACCAAATCCGCAGTGCACATGCTGTGGAAAATACCGCGTGGAAAGGCTGCATTGTATTTTCCGCAGCATGTCAATTCTTTGTGCGAATTCTGCAGCGGTTTACACCTGCTCCTCAATAGGAATCCGCAGGTGTAAAACCACAGGTGCATGTCATCAGGCCGAGATGCGCACACCGACACCACGTCCGACGGATGAGACCTCATCGGGTCCCCCCTTGTGGGGTGCCCAGTCACCCGGCACCTCCACAGCAGAGACTATGCCCTGCTGGAAGTCGGTTTGCCCAGGTCTGGGAACTTCTGTTCTTCTGTCTTCTACCTTCCCCAGTCAAGGAGAAGAAACCACTGATGCGGAGAGAGGCGCCGCTCTTTTTATCTTGAGGGTTTCCTGTCCTTGAAGGACATGTCTCATCTTTCACTGGTGCCATCATGGGTTACATAAAAACCATATTTTTCTCTTTTTTCTCAGTAGACCACACTTTCACAGTCAAGTGAGGCAAAGCAAATGTCATTGACATCAATGACGTGTGTCACACTCCACTTGACAGCATGAGTGCTATTGAAGAACAGCAGTACTGGAGGCCCAGAAACCAAATAAATGCTAAAAATTGAAAATAAATAGAAGAGCAGCAAATTAGAGGATTGCGAGCAAGATGTTTTGTTTTAACCCCTTCTCTTTAGATTCAATTTGTGCTGAATCACCATATTCTTGTTACGCATCTGCACCGACTTGACAAGGCTTCATCACCTTCTCCTATGGCTGCTGCTTTCTGCTTTGCTCCATGCTGGGTTTTGCATGTGGCCCAGCATGCTCCCATGTGATTATCTGCCTAGACCTATATAAGGCCCACCAAGACACACCCTTGTGTTTAGGCTTTAAGACTTAGTTTTCCTGTGTATCGGCAGCCTCCTGTATTTCTAGTCCTTTTTTCTCATGTGCCTTATCTGCCTGCTGCATCAACATCTGGGATCCATGTGCCAACTCGGACCTGGGCTTCGAGGATCCTCCTCACATGGTGAGCCCATAACAATTCCACAGTTATTCTGACGGATGCTCAAACTGCGGGGGACCGGCTTTATTTGCCGGAGGCCCCTTGACTGGCCGGACAGTGTTTAAAGGTAGTCCGTTCTCCGGCACGCAAGGAAGGAGTTAAGTATAATTCTCCCCCCGCCCTCCTCCTGTTGGGCTCTGAATGAGTGCATCACTTCCGGTGTGAAGGTTACCTCAGGTGGCGCACTAAAATTTACTGGTGCCTGAGGTGAATTTGCCGCCTGTTTTCAGCGAGGTTATTTCAGCTGAAAACCTCGCTGGAATGTCTTCCTCACTCGAGGACGCCATTAGGGAGAGGGTGAATAAGGAAGGGGCCGGGTGGTTACCGGCATTCTGGCCGGACTTACAGGTTAGTAGGGCTGCGCCGGCTGGTCGTCGGTCTCGGAGGAAGCTGCGACCACCGGAGAGGTTGAGTCCGGCTCGGGTTCTTCTGGGCTCGTCGTCGGTCACGGTGCCATTGCCACTCGTGGAGGGCTCATCGTCGGACGTGGTGCCATTGCCGCTCATGGAGGGATCGAGCGCCGTTCAGCCCCGGCAAGCTGAAAAAAATAAGGGCGGGAGTTTAGGGAGGCGGAGACATTCAGGTCTGCGAGTTGCTGTGTCACAGCTGCCGCAGTTCCTGTCTATTGATAAGGCGGCGGCTGAGGAGAATTTAGGGAGCATCAGGGGGACAAACCCCTTGTTACCTCACAGTTCGTCTGAACAAGTTAGCATGCGGGGATATCACAGCGCTGTTTCATCTCCTGAGGAAGAGTTGGGGCAAAGGATAGTAGAGGAACAACAGACAAGTTCGTTACCTCAAAAAACAGCAGTAAACTCAATGGATGTAGGGCAAAGTCGGCCTATTCAAGATAACCTTCATGCTGCCCCTAATTTGTCAGGCATGATTTTTTTCAGTCCACAGCCAGCTTCATTGTTGCCAGTCAGACATATGCAGCAGTTGCCCCCTTTTCAATGGCAGTGTCGACCCATATAAACAATTCTATCCAGTCTCCACCTTTGCAGTTAGGTTTGGGTAATTTGGACATAGGTAGTAATGGTATGCAATCAGGGCTAGCAGCACAAATGCCACAACATCAAGGAATGGGGGCTGCCGCGGTGGGAGCAAGTCACTATATAACAGCTACTACTGGCATAGCATGCCTTTAAAAAAGGGGGAAGAGCCGAAAAAAAAGAAGGCACGACGTGTCCTCTGTTGTGAATTTGCTTTTTGCTCCCTCTAGTGGTTACTAGTTTTTTGACTCTGGTTTTTCTGTCATTCCTTTTATCCGCACCTGGGTCGTTAGTTAGGGGTGTTGCTATATAAGCTCCCTAGACCTTCAGTTCAATGCCTGGCAACGTAGTTATCAGAGCTAGTCTGCTGTGCTCTTGTCTACTGATCCTGGTTCCAGTTATATCAGCTAAGTCTGCCTTTTGCTTTTTGCTATTTGTTTTGGTTTTGTATTTTTGTCCAGCTTGTTCCAAATCTATATCCTGACCTTTGCTGGAAGCTCTAGGGGGCTGGTGTTCTCCCCCCGGACCGTTAGACGGTTCGGGGGTTCTTGAATTTCCAGTGTGGATTTTGATAGGGTTTTTGTTGACCATATAAGTTACCTTTCTTTATTCTGCTATCAGTAAGCGGGCCTCTCTGTGCTAAACCTGGTTCATTTCTGTGTTTGTCATTTCCTCTTACCTCACCGTTATTATTTGTGGGGGGCTTCTATCCAGCTTTGGGGTCCCCTTCTCTGGAGGCAAGAAAGGTCTTTTGTTTTCCTCTACTAGGGGTAGCTAGATTCTCCGGCTGGAGCGTGTCATCTAGAATCAACGTAGGAATGATCCCCGGCTACTTCTAGTGTTGGCGTTAGGAGTAGATATATGGTCAACCCAGTTACCACTGCCCTATGAGCTGGATTTTTGTATTCTGCAGACTTCCACGTACCTCTGAGACCCTCGCCATTGGGGTCATAACAGTTTGCCAGGCCAGTATTAAATGTTTAATGCGTTGCAGAAGAGGGATTATAAGAAAGAAGATTCTGAGTTTTTTTTTTTTTTTTTCTCTTTCTTCTTCCCCTTTACCTCAGAGTGGCTATGCTTGCTGCAGACATGAATGTCCAGACCTTGATTACAAGTGTGGACCAGCTGGCTACTCGTGTGCAGGACATACAAGACTATGTTATCAGAAATCCTAGGTCAGAACCTAAAATACCGATTCCTGAACTGTTTTCCGGAGACAGGTTTAAGTTTAGGAATTTTGCGAATAATTGTAAATTGTTTTTGTCCCTGAGACCCTGTTCATCTGGAGACTCTGCTCAGCAAGTAAAAATAGTTATTTCGTTCTTACGGGGCGACCCTCAGGATTGGGCTTTTTCGCTGGCGCCAGGAGATCCGGCATTGGCTGATATTGATGCGTTTTTTCTGGCGCTCGGTTTACTTTATGAGGAACCCAATCTTGAGATTCAGGCAGAAAAGGCCTTGCTGGCTATGTCTCAGGGGCAGGACGAGGCTGAAGTGTATTGCCAAAAATTTCGGAAATGGTCCGTGCTGACACATTGGAACGAGTGTGCACTGGCCGCTAATTTTAGAAATGGCCTATCTGAAGCCATTAAGAATGTTATGGTGGGTTTTCCCATTCCCACAGGTCTCAATGATACTATGGCACTGGCTATTCAAATTGACCGGCGGTTGCGGGAGCGCAAAACCGCAAATTCCCTCATGGTGTTGTCTGAACAGACACCTAATTCGGTGCAATGTGATAGAAAAACCGCAAATTCCCTCATGGTGTTGTCTGAACAGACACCTGATTTAATGCAATGTGATAGAATCCTGACTAGAAATGAGCGGAAAATTCATAGACGCCGGAATGGCTTGTGCTACTACTGTGGTGATTCTACACATGTTATCTCAGCATGCTCTAAACGTATAGCTAAGGTTGTTAGTCCTGTCACCGTTGGTAATTTGCAACCTAAATTTATTCTGTCTGTAACTTTGATTTGCTCACTGTCGTCTTATCCTGTCATGGCGTTTGTAGATTCAGGTGCTGCCCTGAGTCTTATGGATCTGTCATTTGCTAAGCACTGTGGTTTTACTCTTGAACCATTAGAAAATCCTATTCCTCTTAGGGGTATTGATGCTACGCCATTGGCAGCAAATAAACCGCAGTATTGGACACAGGTTATCATGTGCATGACTCCTGAACACCGCGAGGTGATACGTTTCCTGGTTTTACATAAAATGCATGATTTGGTTGTTTTAGGGCTGCCATGGTTACAGACCCATAATCCAGTCCTGGACTGGAAGGCTATGTCAGTGTCTAGTTGGGGCTGTCGTGGTATTCATGGGGATTCCCTGCCTGTGTCTATTGCTTCTTCTACGCCTTCGGAAGTTCCGGAGTATTTGTCTGATTATCAGGATGTCTTCAGTGAGTCTGAGTCCAGTGCACTGCCTCCTCATAGGGACTGTGACTGTGCTATAGATTTGATCCCAGGCAGTAAGTTTCCTAAGGGAAGACTGTTTAATCTGTCGGTACCTGAACATACCGCTATGCGTTCATATATCAAGGAGTCTCTGGAGAAAGGACATATTCGTCCGTCTTCTTCCCCCCTTGGTGCGGGATTCTTTTTTGTGGCAAAAAAGGACGGATCTTTGAGACCTTGTATTGATTATCGGCTTTTAAATAAGATCACTGTCAAATTTCAGTATCCTTTACCGCTGTTGTCTGACTTGTTTGCCCGGATTAAAGGTGCCAAGTGGTTCACCAAGATAGACCTTCGTGGTGCGTACAACCTTGTGCGCATTAAGCAAGGTGATGAATGGAAAACCGCATTCAATACGCCCGAAGGTCATTTTGAGTACTTGGTGATGCCTTTTGGGCTCTCCAATGCGCCTTCAGTTTTTCAGTCCTTTATGCATGACATTTTCCGGAAGTATCTGGATAAATTTTTGATTGTTTATCTGGATGATATTTTGGTTTTTTCTGATGATTGGGATTCGCATGTGGAGCAGGTCAGGTTGGTCTTTAAAATTTTGCGTGAAAATTCTTTGTTTGTCAAGGGCTCAAAGTGTCTCTTTGGTGTACAGAAGGTTCCCTTTTTGGGGTTCATTTTTTCCCCTTCTGCTGTGGAGATGGACCCAGTCAAGGTCCGAGCTATTCTTGATTGGACTCAGCCCTCGTCGGTTAAGAGTCTTCAGAAGTTCTTGGGTTTCGCTAACTTCTACCGTCGTTTTATCGCTAATTTTTCTAGCATTGTAAAACCGTTGACGGATATGACCAAGAAGGGCTCCGATGTAGCTAACTGGGCTCCTGCTGCCGTGGAGGCTTTCCAGGAGTTGAAGCGCCGGTTTACTTCGGCGCCTGTTTTGTGCCAGCCCGATGTCTCACTTCCCTTTCAGGTTGAGGTGGATGCTTCAAAGATTGGAGCAGGGGCCGTTTTGTCGCAGAGAGGCCCTGGTTGCTCTGTTATGAAACCTTGTGCCTTTTTCTCCAGGAAGTTTTCGCCTGCCGAGCGAAATTATGATGTGGGCAATCGGGAGTTGTTGGCCATGAAATGGGCATTTGAGGAGTGGCGTCATTGGCTCGAGGGTGCTAAGCATCGTGTGGTGGTCTTGACTGATCACAAAAATCTGATGTATCTCGAGTCTGCTAAATGCCTTAATCCGAGACAGGCCCGCTGGTCATTGTTTTTCTCCCGCTTTGATTTTGTTGTCTCGTATTTACCAGGTTCAAAGAATGTGAAGGCCGATGCTCTTTCTAGGAGCTTTGTGCCTGATGCTCCTGGAGTCGCTGATCCTGTTGGTATTCTTAAAGATGGAGTTATCTTGTCAGCTATTTCTCCGGATCTGCGACGTGTGTTGCAGAGATTTCAGGCTGATAGGCCTGAGTCTTGTCCACCTGACAGACTGTTTGTCCCGGATAAATGGACCAGTAGAGTCATTTCCGAGGTTCATTCCTCGGTGTTGGCAGGTCACCCGGGAATTTTTGGCACCAGAGATCTGGTGGCCAGGTCCTTTTGGTGGCCTTCCTTGTCAAGGGATGTGCGGTCATTTGTGCAGTCCTGTGGGACTTGTGCTCGAGCTAAGCCTTGCTGTTCTCGTGCCAGCGGTTTGCTCTTGCCCTTGCCTGTCCCGAAGAGACCTTGGACACATATCTCCATGGATTTCATTTCTGATCTTCCGCTATCTCAGGGCATGTCCGTTATCTGGGTGATATGTGATCGCTTCTCCAAGATGGTCCATTTGGTTCCTTTGCCTAAGCTGCCTTCCTCTTCCGATCTGGTTCCTGTGTTTTTCCAGAACGTGGTTCGTTTGCACGGCATCCCTGAGAATATTGTGTCAGACAGAGGATCCCAGTTCGTTTCTAGGTTCTGGCGATCCTTTTGTAGTAGGATGGGCATTGATTTGTCGTTTTCGTCTGCTTTCCATCCTCAGACTAATGGACAGACGGAGCGAACCAATCAGACTTTGGAGGCTTATTTGAGGTGTTTTGTCTCTGCTGATCAGGATGATTGGGTGACATTCTTGCCGTTGGCTGAGTTTGCCCTTAATAATCGGGCTAGTTCCGCCACCTTGGTTTCGCCTTTTTTCTGCAACTCTGGTTTCCATCCTCGCTTTTCTTCGGGTCATGTGGAGCCTTCTGACTGTCCTGGGGTGGATTCTGTGGTAGATAGGTTGCAGCGGATCTGGAATCATGTGGTGGACAACTTGAAGTTGTCACAGGAGAGGGCTCAGCGCTTTGCCAACCGCCGCCGCGGTGTGGGTCCCCGACTACGCGTTGGGGATTTGGTATGGCTTTCTTCCCGCTTTGTTCCTATGAAGGTCTCCTCTCCCAAATTTAAACCTCGTTTTATTGGGCCTTACAAGATATTGGAAATCCTTAATCCTGTATCTTTTCGTCTGGATCTTCCTGTGTCGTTTGCTATTCACAATGTATTTCATAGGTCCTTGTTGCGGCGGTACATTGTGCCTGTAGTTCCTTCTGCTGAGCCTCCTGCTCCGGTGTTGGTTGAGGGCGAGTTGGAGTACGTGGTGGAGAAGATCTTGGATTCTCGCCTCTCCAGGCGGAGGCTTCAGTACCTGGTCAAGTGGAAGGGCTATGGTCAGGAGGATAATTCCTGGGTGGTCGCCTCTGATGTTCATGCGGCCGATTTAGTTCGTGCCTTTCATGCCGCTCATCCTGATCGCCCTGGTGGTCGTGGTGAGGGTTCGGTGACCCCTCACTAAGGGGGGGGTACTGTTGTGAATTTGCTTTTTGCTCCCTCTAGTGGTTACTAGTTTTTTGACTCTGGTTTTTCTGTCATTCCTTTTATCCGCACCTGGGTCGTTAGTTAGGGGTGTTGCTATATAAGCTCCCTAGACCTTCAGTTCAATGCCTGGCAACGTAGTTATCAGAGCTAGTCTGCTGTGCTCTTGTCTACTGATCCTGGTTCCAGTTATATCAGCTAAGTCTGCCTTTTGCTTTTTGCTATTTGTTTTGGTTTTGTATTTTTGTCCAGCTTGTTCCAAATCTATATCCTGACCTTTGCTGGAAGCTCTAGGGGGCTGGTGTTCTCCCCCCGGACCGTTAGACGGTCCGGGGGTTCTTGAATTTCCAGTGTGGATTTTGATAGGGTTTTTGTTGACCATATAAGTTACCTTTCTTTATTCTGCTATCAGTAAGCGGGCCTCTCTGTGCTAAACCTGGTTCATTTCTGTGTTTGTCATTTCCTCTTACCTCACCGTTATTATTTGTGGGGGGCTTCTATCCAGCTTTGGGGTCCCCTTCTCTGGAGGCAAGAAAGGTCTTTTGTTTTCCTCTACTAGGGGTAGCTAGATTCTCCGGCTGGAGCGTGTCATCTAGAATCAACGTAGGAATGATCCCCGGCTACTTCTAGTGTTGGCGTTAGGAGTAGATATATGGTCAACCCAGTTACCACTGCCCTATGAGCTGGATTTTTGTATTCTGCAGACTTCCACGTACCTCTGAGACCCTCGCCATTGGGGTCATAACAGTCCTCTTCATCTTCATATGAATCCGATAGAAGGTCTTCTAGAGGTCATAGTCGTTGTTCTCATCACAAACGGAGGAGATCAGTCTCTAGAAGCAGCAGGCGTTCGTCGCATTATCATTCTTCGTCCTCATCGGGGTCCCGTGGTCGAAGTCATGGAAGGCGTCATCAATCTCTCAGGACATCTCAAGAAGATCAGCAGGGTTACAAGGAGGACGTGGTTCCAGTTTCTGCAATGGTAACAGCAGCTGAGACACAATCAGGTGAGTTTAATTATGCGGGAGCTTGGGAAGGTGAGGGTAAAAAAATTTGTAACACTTGAAACTCTGAGAAGCATATTGAGTGGAGATAAATTAGTTTTGAACCCTAAGTTACTAACTCAAGAAAAAAGCGTTGCTTCTGTTCCTCCTCCGGCGCGGGCTGATATTCATAAGGATGTTTTCTATTGTGGCGTGACTCCTTTGGGTTCTCACTTAGAGCAGGATACATTGGAAAAAATATGGGGTAATGACTATATCGATATATGGTCTTTGCTGTCCCTGGAACAAAGTTCAGTGGATAAAGATAGGAGAGTGGCTGATTGGGCGCACGAGCGTCGGCCGAAAGTGGCAAAAACAATTAATAACTGGCTCCAAGCCTTTTTTGTTTTAGGTTGTGTTATGGATACTATTTATAATTCATTCAAAACGCATGGGGGTACCGCGTGGTGGAGGTATGATGAGGAATTTCGGTGGCGTTTAGCCATTAATCCTCAGCTTGGTTGGGGAGTGAAGGCTACGGATTCTTGGTTACGCCTAATGATGGCTCAAAGGAGCAGTTTTCCCTTTCAAGCTGGGGCCCCCAGCCAACCAACAGGCTCGGGGCCAGTCACCGATCGGAGGCCTGGTACTTGTTGGTTGTTCAATGAGGGTCATTGCAAGTATTATGGATTGTGCAAGTACAAGCACGAGTGCTCAATATGTGGTGGACTGCACTCAGTTACAAAATGCCCCCGGCCTGCCACAAAGCCCAATCAATCAAAGACAAACAGTCAACATGAGGTTAAAGATGCCAGTGAACATCACCGCGATGGAACCCTGGTTAAATCAAATACTAAAAAAGTGGCTGCTGCTGAATTACGGTGGGTTTTTCATATGGTTTTTTCATACCATTTAAATTTTTAAGGGACCCTGTATTTTCTGCTAATTTAAAATCAGCCAGAGAACTTCCATTGGTTTTATCAAGTAAGATCACAAAGGAAGTTGCACTTGGTCGCATGATGGGACCTTTCCCCACACCACCATTTTATAATCTGAGAGTATCACCATTGGGTATAGTTTCCAAAAAAGAGCCGGGTGAATTTAGACTTATTCATCATCTTTCGCACCCGAAAGGATCTTTGGTGAATGACAGAATTGATCCGGAAGAGGTGTCTGTGTCTTATGCGTCCTTTGATCACGCATTAATAATTTTGCGTAAGGCAGGACCTGGAGCATGGATGGCAAAATCTGACATTGCATCGGCTTTTCGGCTACTTCTGGTTCATCCGGATTGTTATCACCTTCTTGGTTGTTTTGCAGATGGGTACTATTATTATGATACCTGCCTGCCCATGGGATGTTCTATTTCATGCAAGTATTTTGAGTTATTTAGTAGTTTTCTGGAATGGGTAGTAAAATTTGAGTCGGGATCTCAGTTAATTACCCATTATCTGGATGATTTTCTTTTTGTTGGTCCAGCAGATTCAGACTTGTGCAAGGAGGTGTTGCATAAGTTCCAAGATTTAATTAAAGTTTTTGGAGTACCTTTATCGGCAGAAAAGACAGTTGGTCCGTTGAATTGCCTATCGTTCCTAGGCATTGAAATAGACTCTATAAAAGGGGTTTTTCGCTTGCCCTCAGAAAAAATAGTTAAGTTGCGTGAAAAAATAGATGGTTTTCTTTCAATAAAAAAAGTCACATTAGCACAAATGCAATCCCTGTTGGGTTTATTGACATTTGCGTGCAGGGTCATGCCTATGGGAAGAATTTTTTCCCGAAGATTGGCAATGGCTACACAGGGGGTGAGACTACCTCATTATAGGATTAGGCTGGGCCTCCCTTTAATAGAAGATCTTCATGTATGGAGAAGTTTTCTGCTAAAGTACAATGGTTGTACTTGTTTCCAAAGTGAAGAAAAGGCGTGTCAAAATATTTCTTTGTTTGCAGACGCGGCTGGAACAGTGGGGTTTGGGGTCATGTTTCATGATCAGTGGTGTGCTGAGCGTTGGCCAAAAAGCTGGGTCAAGAGCAATTGGACAAAAAATCTTACTTTGTTGGAACTATTCCCTTTGGTGGTAGCAGTTGAAATTTGGGGTGACCAGTTTCAAAATTCTCGTATTTGTTTTTGTACAGACAACTAAAGTGTAGTTTATTCGGTAAATAATGTATCTTCGTCTTCCATCCAAGTTATAAAGCTCATTCGGTTTCTTGTATTAAAATGCTTGCATTTGAACATCTGGTTAAGTGCCAGACATGTTCCTGGTATAGACAATGCTACGGCTGATGCACTTTCACGTTTCGAATTTCAGACGTTCCGGGAGCTCGCGCCAGAGGCCAGTCAACAGGGAGTGAGGTGCCCGGAACACATTTGGGAGGTACCAGGAATCCCTTAATGCCACTGATTCAGGCTTCAGTGGCTAATTCGACTTGAAATGCATATAGTAAGGCATGGAAAGAATGGTGGGCATCTGCAAATAACACTTTGATAGTTACTTCCCATTTAGCAAGGTTGGAAGCAATACAACTTTATTTGCAACACTTACAGGGATGCGGAGCATCGGCAGCGGTTGCTAGGAATAGATTATCTGGTTTATCTTTTCATTTTAAATTAAGGGGTTGGGAGGATGTTACCAAAAATTTTAGTGTGCGTCAGGCTTTGAAGGGTTGGAATAAGGCTTCAGAGCATCGTCAGGTTAGGCGACCAATTTCGTTTTCTCTGTTGGCTCGGATTATTGAGAGTTTGCAGCTCCGTTTTTGAATCTGTATTATTTTCAGCTGCTTTCGGAATTGCCTTTTTTGGAGCCATGCGAGTTAGCGAACTAGTTGCCCCATCGGTAAAAAAGCTGGGGGTTTGCAGCAAAATGATGTTACATTTTGCGATGGTTGCATCAGGATTAGGATTCGGCGTTCAAAAATGGATCAGCTGGGAAATGGGTTATGGTGCCCTTCGTTTCCTATTACTGGTCCGGTTTGCCCCATTACATTGGTTTCGGAGTATTTAGCAATAAGACCAATTAGTCAATCCTTTTTCACGCATTTTGATGGTGCCCCATTAACCAGATTCCAATTTTTGGCATTATTGCCGCGGATTTTAGAGATTCTGAATATTCCACCAGAGGAATATGGAACTCATTCATTCAGAATTGGAGCAGCCACGGAGGCGGCGAGAGTGGGGCTTTCGGATGACGTAATTATGAAAATTGGAAGGTGGCGTTCTTCATGTTTCATTCGTTACATCAGGCCTGATTTGTTAAGGATATAATATTCATGCTATATGTTAAAATTGTCAGTTTCTTTGTCATTATAGGTTCCACTAGGCCTAATGTGTGGATATTAGGACATTCGTACTTATATTGGGCAGAGCAGAGAGCAGAGTTTCGTCCTGGAGGGAGATCGTTGGGATTCCATAATGTGGATGTAAACTGGAGAGGCATTCGTGGACTGACATGGTCTCAGGTGTTGATAGAGGTGGTAAAAATTTCAAGGTTGACTGCCCACAGAGTCATCTTGGTTCTTCATGCAGGGGGAAATGATCTGGGATCGATACAATTGAATGAGCTCCTTACACTGATGCGAGGAGATATAGATAAATTCCCAGGGTTTTTCTCGCAATTTGTCATGGTATGGTCGGAAATTATACCCAGAGTGGTATGGTGCAGAGCACGAGATTGGGCAGGGATCGAGAGAGCACGTAGAGTAGTTAATCAGCGGATTTCACGGTTTGTGCATTTCAAGGGTGGGTAACCGTGAGGCACAAAGAATTGGTGGGGACCAATGCTAGGATACATCGGTCTGGATATATTTATGTCTGGCTTGCAAGATGGTATAGAGGAAGCATTATTTGCTATGGGTGGGGGGGTCGTAGCTCTGAGTGGTGGAATAGCGAGGTGGGTTACATGTGGCGGGAGTCCGGTGGCATATCCCCACAACTTCCGGTGGTTTAATGTGATGAGCTGCGACCTTACCCCTCCAACAGAAAACAGGGTTATAATTTTTAAAAGATGAGAGATGTTTTGTTTTGTTACTCTCCATAATAAAAAAGAAATGTTTGGAATTTAAAACTGTGTGATTATTTCCTTGCGTCGGGAGAACGGGGGGAGGGATTAGTTACGGGCAGTCAATAAGGGAGAGTGTTATGGAAAGGAAGAGTTTAGAGGGGCATTGAGTAACTATTTACTCAATATATGAGCTCTACTTTGTCGAGGACAATGACAAAAGTGGGCCAATAGTGAAAGAAGGTAATCAGTTAACACAAGTACATTCATAAGTAATATATATTTGCAATTAGGATGCAAATATAACTCAGATACATCTGAACAATTTTTTTTATAAAGTAGACAATCCCAATTAAGGTTTTCTGCATTTCAAAATTGACACCTCCTTGAAAATATTTTTTAAAAAATGACTAGTGTCCTAAGAACACATTATACCAATAGGCTTGGTCAACAAAATCATCCCAATGTCTGACAGAGGTCAACTTATTAACACTGAGTACAACATGTAGTTGATATGTTATTCATGTACTATGCTAGACTATTCAACCTACTCAGGAGGCTTCTAAACACCTCACATTTGAGTAGTGTCATTGGTCTTCATTTCAATTGAGACCTCCATGATGTTGTGTGCAGATTTTGTATTCTACATGCCATGGTGAAATTGCAATGGGAGCACTTATCTTATTGCTTTGCACATATTCCAATAACTTTAGTCAACCACAGCTGAGCTCTATAACACTGTTTTCATGGGTTGTAGCCAACTCATTTGGCTTGCATTTTAGTGCTTGAGAAAATCACTTGGAAACTGCATGTAATGTATCTACAATAACTTGAGCAGTCAAAAAAAGCTCCTTCTTGGAAAATCATCTCCCCCCATCAAACAAACCATTGTGCCATCCCATCCATGCCCCTTGTTTTACAAACCCAAATACTCATCAGCTTGAGCACTTTGCATAGCTTTTTGCATTGAGAACACTTAAGCATCAAATCCTATAAACACAATGCAATGCCAAACCTAAACTACCAGATAAACTACTACTATGGGAAAACTGTAATATGCATGGCAGGATAACAGAAGCAAAATAAAGCCTGCCTAAATGTGATCTTTTATTGTGTTTGCAGAGATGTGTGATTATGTAGAATAAAGGCTACAATTGTCCTCATCATCTGACACTTATCCTAAGGTTGGTTACCTAGAATAAATATGTAGCCTTTGTTTAGATATGTTTTATGGTTTTTATGTTATTGTTTTTTTTTATTATTTGTTAGGTTAGATCATTCAAAAGAAAGGGCTTATCAGATGTGAGACAAAGAACAAAAAATATAGCTGTCATAAGACTTAGGCTATGTGCACACGTTGCGGATTAGGCTTAGGAATTTCTGGTGCGGATTCTGCCTCTCCTGGCAGAAAACGCACCTGCGGTTTTTTGTGCGTTTTTGCTGCGGTTTTCTTGTGGATTTGCTGCGGTTATTACCCCTGCGGTTTTCTATAATGGAGTGGGTACAAAAACGCTGCAGATTCACAAAAAAGAAGTGACATGCTACTTCGTTTAAACCGCAGCATTTCCGCAGCGGATTTTCCGCAACGTGTGCACAGCATTTTTTTTTTCTCATTGATTTACATTGTACTGTAAATCAATTGCGGATCTGCAGCGTTTCTGCACCTCAAAAAACGCTGCGGATCCGCAGAGAATCCGCAACGTGTGCACATACCCTTAAAATTCTGAAACATTGCAACCAGTGAGTTTGTCTTTTTAATCGTTTTTTAAGAGAACCTGTCTTATCACCAAATTCTATTATATCAGATCAATGTTCAGGTCAATAGCATTACAATGCTATCCTCCCGGGAACCACTGGCTTTAAGTCACAGAGCTGTGCAAAAGAGCGGTGTAAGGGATCAACTTTCAGGTAGATGCTGGTGCAAACACAGGTGTGTGATTTGTTGCTTCAAAACAAACATGCGGTTTATTAAAAGTCCATAAATGATCCAAATTAACAAACAAAAACAGACTCTTCTGGTATAAAAGGTATGGCAGCACAAAAAAGAAAAATAAGCAGTCCATATATAAATAACGGGCTCACCCGTTTAAATGTCAGTCTTTCACTCAGCCTCTAGCAATCTGAGCCACACAAACAAGGTCTTCCACTTTGCACACAATACCCTATTGATACAGCTGGAGTTCCTTATGTATCCCATATCAGGCCCTGGGGTGGAAATATGTGAACAGTCAGTCCCACCCATCTCTTTGACTGCTCATAAACACAGCCTTGGATACACCCTTTTAACTCTCTCAGCACTATATGTGCTGGAGCCTGTTTTTTTCAGGTTTACATCACTGAGGCTACCAACCTCAATGATGCATATCTCTTATTGAGCACCTGTCCAGCGGCTATCTTTCATTCCACCCTCTGCCCAAAGCCAGGGGTCTTGGCACCTTCTGCATCAAACAGTGAACCCTCGACAGAGTGTCAGCTTTGCCGTGTAATCTCCCAGGCCTGTGCTCTACATGGAAGTTGAAGTGCTAGAAACCACTTGGTCACTTGGGCATTGTTCCACTTCTTCTCCCACATTCACCTTCCGTATCCACCTCAGTGAGGCATGGTCTGACACTAACTTTAACTTCCTACCTAATAGATAGTATCTTAAAGTGTCCAACGCCCATTTAAGAGCTAAACGCTCCTTCTCCATGATGTAGTCTCCACAGGGAGACAGTTTCTGACTCAGCTACATTATCGGGTGCTCTTCGCAGTTCACTACCTGATATAAAACAGGACCTAATTCAACATCTAATGCATCCATCTGGACCACAAACTCCTTGGGATAGTCCAGAGCCACCAACACTGGATGTTTACACAAGACAAGCTTCAGTTCCTGGAACACTGTCTCAATTCTTGGAGACCACTTGGTCATATCCAACTTAATGTCTTTAAGGAGGTCCCTCAGAGATGCTGCTACCATTGGCAAAGATAGGAATGAAGCGATGGTTGTAGCCCATGATGCCCAAAAACCCTCCAACCAGCTTCTTTGAGAGCGATTGTGGCCAATTCTGGATTGTTTCAACCTCATTCACTTGGAGTTTGATCTCGCCCCTTGCCTGGACTTTGCCTAGATGGGTTCCCCAATCCTGGCTGAAGATCATGATGTCATCCAGGTAGGCCATTGTGGGGAGCTAGGGTTCAGTTCATGGGTTCCAGAAAGCTAGCTGGACTTCTTGCAAATCAAACGGCATACTGAAATACTGGGAACAACCATCTGGCGTTGAAAAGACCATATTCTTCTTGGTATCGTTGGATAGAGGAATCTGCCAATCCCATTTTGTGAGGTCCAGAGTGGTAATATACCTGAATGGCCCTAACCTCTCAATGTGCTCATTGACATAAGGCATTGGATATGTGTCAAATTCCAATACTTCATTCAGCTTCATTGCAGAAGGTCCATTCTACATTTCGTTTAGGCACCAAGACTATGGGACTGGACCAGTTGCACTTGGACTTTACAAAGACTCCAAACTTTAACAACCGCTTCACCACCTTTAAGGTTACCTCTTGGCAAGCTATGGGAATTCTATATGGCTTCAAATTTACATGGATGTGAGGCTGCATGAGGACTTCATGTTCATTGACCTGAGAATAACCCAGTAACTCCAAATACAGGTCTCTGCTCTGATTAAGTAATTCTCTGCACTGCTGCTTCTGGGTCTATGACAGTGTCTCTGCCAACATTGATATCATCCTCAGACCTAGCCAGCAAACATGGAGCTTCCACAGGCTACCTATTTCAAAATGGCGATCAGATTGACGTGGTACACCTGGTAAGTCTTCCTTCTCCCTAGTCAGTGTACTTTATAGCTGACCTCGCTAATCATTTTGACCACTTCTTAGGAGCTCAGCCATTTGGTAGGAAATTTACTCTCCACCGTGCATACTGCTACTAGTACCCGATCTCCAGAGCTGAGCTGTTTTAACTTTGCCAACCAGTTTTACACCTTTGACTGCACCTTTTGCGCCTTGAGGAGCTGTTCTCTCACAATGGGCATCACTTCAGCAATCATTTCATGCATTTTGGTAACATGCTTGATCACGCTAAGTAGAGAGTAGTCTCTGTTTCACTGGTCTCTTTCACTATATCCAGCAGGCCACAAAAATGCAAGTCAGACAAAAGATCAAAATGGGAAAACCCCGTAAAAAGCCTGGGGAACTTCTCTGGTGGAAAATAAAAAACTGGGCAGTAGACAGTCCCAGTCTCGGCCATCTTTCTCTACAACCTTCTTTAGCATGGCCTTCAAGGTTTTAGTAAATCTTTCAATGAGACCATCCATCTGTGGGTGGTACATCGAGGTCCCGAGTGGTGTGATTTGCAAGTCTTTTTATAACTCTCTCATTACTTTCGACATAAACAGAGTCCCTTGATCCATTAGGATTTCCTTTGGCATTACTGTTCTGGAAAAGATATGGACAAGCACCGTTCTATACACTTAAAGAGGAGTCCCTTAATGGTACCACCTCTGGGTACAGTGTAGCATAAGTGAGTATTACAAGGATATAATGGTGTCCTCTGGCAAACTTGATCCAGAAACCTACTAAATCCATGCCTATGTGATCAAACAGGACCTCAATGATGGGTAGCAGCACCAAGGGTCTACGTAAGTCAGTGTCTGAGGAGGTAAGTTGGCAGGTATGTCAAAACCTACAATAATTCACGATCTTCTATGACAGCTTGGCCTGTGGAACCTCTGAAGGATTCATTCCTGGGTTTTGTCTACCCCCAAATGGTCCCTTAATACATGAGTATTGGCTATGTCTAACACCCTGCATCTGTAGGGTCCTGGTACCAACAACTGCTCGATCACCTCACCACTCTGGTGGTGACACAATATAATAATTCACCATTCACAGCAAAATAAGGATATTGGCTATTGGCACCTGGTTCTTGATAAACACCATTAAGCACAGTTACATTATCAAACACTCCTTTAAGGGTTAGGCCCCTTAGTTCGCAGTCCCAAAGTTTTCCCTGGACACCCCTAGCTCAGGGATGTTGGCCTCTGGGAATGCTGCCTCATCCTCATCACCTACCAACACACACAAACGTGAAACCGTCAGACTCTGTCTGAGTTGGGTTTTCTGTAAGGGTGACCTGTTTGTTGTCTCAGTAACCAGGCAATCCCCCTTTCCCCTACAAGTCCCAAAATAGTGCAAAGTCCTACCCTATTATCACAAGGTGTAATAGGTCCTTGACAATTCCAATCTCATGAGACACGGTGCCACAGTTTGAATCAATGACCACTTGGGTCACAGGATAGTCTTTAGCTTCCACATAGATAGAGAAGATGCTCACCATCTTCACAGGAATCAGTCGATGAGGAAGTGTGGCCCTCACTAGGGTTACCAAACTTCCAGAGTTCAACAGACCAGTCTTTGACACTCTGTTTATGGATTCAGGACATGCCTGTGGCCCCTGGATGGGTTGAGTGGCAGTACTGCATGAAGGGTATGCAAAATATGAGCAACGCTGTCCTATGATGCATTCTATCGACTCCGTGGTAGTGCAGCATCAGGACGCTATGTGCTTTGGGGTGTGACAGCTCCAACAAATCATGTTACTAGATAGAGCCTTTGCAACAACTCCGCCACATCCTCGGCTCTTGGACACCCCCAGATGTGGCCTAGCTCCTTTTTTTGATGTCAGTCCCCCTTTGGAGACCCCAGTATGGAGGTGTTAAGACCACTTGATTCCCTCCACCACCAGGTACCTTTCCAATAGGCCTACCAGGTCATTGGCATTCTGAGGATCTCCCTTTGCAACCCAATATTGCACAAGCCTCAGAAGTAGATGTATGAACCTGTCCATGACGACTTGCTCCACCATTAGTGCTTGGAAGGAGGATTCCTGTTGCAGCCAATTTTGGACCAGGTGTAGTAAATTGAACATTTGGGACAGGGGAGATTTGTCACCATGATAAGTCCAGTCGTGCACCTGTTGGGCCCTGACAGTCAGAATTACTTCTAAGCGCTCCAGGACCTTTGCTTTCAACTTGGCTAACTTTTTTTGTGCATTCTGCCACCAGAAATGCCTCAACATCATCACCCTGGGGCATCTTTTGCAGGGTTCTTCTTACAGTCTTCCTCACGTGTTTATCATTACCTTGACTTGAGCTTGGGGTGCTTGCCTTGCCAAGGATCGCCTCCTCTAGGAGTGCCATCTGCTTATGCTGCTGTATGCTAGTCTGAACCGGCTGCTTGATTAGCCCCACTATTGCTACAGATTGTGCTTGCACTGCTACAGCTGCCTTGACCCAGGAATTACAGTTTCCTGATGGCAATCACCTGTCCTCTGCAATTTCTGCCCTCATTTGAAGCACCAATTGTAAGGGATCTGCTCTCTTGTGGATGCTGGTGCACATAGATGTTCCATTTGTTGGTTAAAAGCAAACATGCAGTTTATTAAAAGTACATAAACCATCCAGCTAAACAAACAAAAACAGCCTCCTCTAGTATAAAAGGTTTAACAGTACCAAAATTAAAAATGAACAGTCCATATATATCATGGGTTCATCCGTTTAAACTACAGACATTCACTCAGCCTCTAGCAGACTGAATGACACATACAAGGTCTTCCACTTTGCGCACACCACTCATGCATTTGGACTTCCTTACATATCCCATATCAGGTTCCGTGGTGGGACTGGCTGTTCACATATTCCCACCCACTTCACACCTGTCTCTTTGACTGCTCATAAACAGTGCCCAATTGACTCTCTCAGCGCAATATGAGCTGAAGCCTGTTTTTCAGGTTTAAATCACTGAGGCTACCAACCTCAGTGATACATATCTCCCCTCGAGGACCTGTCTGGCAGCCATCTTATAGTTACCGCTCATTAAACTGTAGACTATACAGTAAGCGGCGGATCTAAGCACACCCCAGCACTATAACCTTACAACCACTAATGACAGTATAGTGCCCGATGACTGTAATCAGATTCAGCACAGCCTCTCCTATAACTGAAAGTTGGCAGCTCTCCGGATTAATAAAGTTAATTTCCTCACAATAGCTATGCCTTCAGTAAGGCAGCCATACAGCATTGACAGCATATTAACCCCATATGTGTATGTTAATAGTGTTTTGGGAAATAATAGCCCACTGCATTATTTTTTTTAATACCAGGGCAAACAGAGTGAGATGGAAAAGTTTTTGAAACATAAATCTGCATCAACTCGGGCTACCCCTAAAAACTCTCACTTAAATACAGGCACAGATGAACATGTTGACTAGGGTTGAGCGACTTTTATTTTTATAGGATCGGGTCGGGTTTCACGAAAACCGACTTTCTCAAAAGTCGGGTCGAGTGAAATCGGCCGATCCTATAAAAAAGTCGGGGTCGGGGTCGGCCGAAACACGAAACCCAATGCAGTGCAATGGGATACTATGGTTCCCAGGGTCTGAAGGAGAGGAAACTCTCCTTCAGGCCCTGGGATCCATATTAATGTGTAAAATAAAGAATCAAAATAAAAAATATTGATATACTCACCCTCGGACGCGCCCTGGTACTAACCGGCAGCCTTCCTTCCTAAGAATGAGCGCGTGAATGACCTGCGGTGACGTCGCGGCTTGTGATTGGTTGCGTGAGCGGTCACATGGGCGGTAACGCGACCAATCACAAGCCGCGACGTCATCTAAGGTCCTTCACGCGCTCATTCTTAGGGAGGAAGGCTGCCGGAAAGAAGCAGGGCGCGTCCGAGGGTGAGTATATTCCTATTAGGTATATACTCACCCTCGGATGCGCCCTGCTTCTTTCCGGCAGCCTTCCTTCCTAAGAATGAGCGCATGAAGGACCTTAGATGACATCATGGCTTGTGATTGGTTGCGTGACCGCCCATGTGACCGCTCACGCGACCAATCACAAGCCGCGACGTCACCGCAGGTCATTCACGCGCTCATTCTTAGGAAGGAAGGCTGCCGGTTAGTACCAGGGCGCGTCCGAGGGTGAGTATATCAATATTTTTTATTTTGATTATTTATTTTACACTTAAATATGGATTCCGATACCGATACCCGATTTCGCAAACATATCGGAACTCGGTATCGGAAATCCGATACCAGATTCAGAAGATCGCCGACCTCATGGCCAACCCCACACAGGGGTCGGGTCGGGTTTCATGAAACCCGACTTTGCCAAAAGTCGGCGACTTCTGAAAATGGCCAACCCGTTTCGCTCAACCCTAATGTTGACGATTCGGACTCGAGCGATGAAGCCTCAGGCAGTGACCTTACCCAATCTGATTCGGGCAAACACTCTAGATCTTTTCTTAAAAAATCCTTAGCCCAAGCCATGAAACCACTGATTGCTGAAATATCTGGTATGAGAGCAGATTTACTACACATTGGCAACAGGGTGGAGTCCCTGGAGGCATCCCAGACCTCTATAATCACCCACTCTAATCATATGAAAGACCACTTAGATTTTCATAGAGCACAACTAAATACTTCGCTTCTTGCTTTGGAGGACCAGGAGAACCGGAGCCGCAGGAAAAATATAAGAATCAAGGGACTGCCCGAGAGTGTCTCCACAGAAATATTAGAAAAAGCGACAAAAGAGATCTTTGCCCTACTACTCCCACAGGAGAGATGTAACCAGATTGTTATAGAAAGAGTGCACAGATCCCTCAGACCCAAACCAAAATCTGCTGATCCCCGAGGGATGTGATATGTGGCTTACTGAATTATCTCAATACTTCTGCCATTTTATCAGCTTCTAGAGACACCAAATCCATCTCGTATGAGAGAGCTTCTGTCCAATTATATCAGGATATAGCTCCTTCAACTCTAGCATAGCGAAGGATCCTAAAACCGCTTTTGGATGTTCTGCGCTCCAATAAAATACTCTACAAATGGCTGTTTCCATTTGGATTGACAATACATGGAGGTGGAAAACAGGTCACAGAGGATTTGCCCAGAGTATGGGATACCTTCAATATAGCTGAAATGGACATTCCCTCGTGGCTGCCCTTAGACATGGACCTTCACTTGCCCTCTCCTCTTCATGCCTTTATGGGGGGACAAGGTGATTTTTTGCCAGTGAAAAGACACCTATCTCCTAAACAAGGAAAAACCGGAGGGAAGAAAAAGCCTCCCCCCTGAGATGATCCAGCTTTTCTTTGATACATCACATAACCCGTGGCCTTACGATATTCTATTCACCTTAAACATACTCTGGATCTGTTTTGTTCAACATGTTGGTTGCTTGCTTAATATTGCTTGATAATATTTGTTTCACAATTTACAGACTGCCACTCGTGCATCCATAACGATACTGCCTATCTGCTATGGGAGGAAGTTTTGACCCCCTGTCTCTGCAGCGGATGGGTATTTCTTTTGTATATATAAGTTGTATTGCCTTTCAAGTTATTGTTAATACTATTGTTCTTACTAGTTTGTTGGTATGGAGAACATATGAAAGTCCTTCTATCTTGTTTCTTTTGCAGTATGAGCAGTAATAATACTCTAGCCACTATAGTAGTGGCTTCATATAATGTTAAGGGCATATGATCACCATGCAAGAGAAGTCAAATACTGAATCTTTTGCACTCCAAAAAATCTCATATTGCCTTTATACAAGAGACGCACTTCAAGAGGGGCAGGGTCCCAGACATGTCCAGATCTCGCTACCCAACTTGGTTCCACAGCACAGGGGGCTCGGCCTCTAGAGGAGTGAGCATAGCCATCAATAAAAATGTACCCTTTGTGTCACACGATAACCTATCGGATCCAGAGGGTAGATATATTATGCTAAAAGGCCTCTTAGCGAACACTAAAGTCACCTTATGTAATCTATACGCACCGAATAGGGACCAGGTTGGCTGGCTATGCAAAACACTAAACACGTTAAAATTATTTACTAAGGGTCTCCTAATAGTGGGAGGGGATTTTAACATATCTCTTAACCCATTTTTAGACACATCATCAAGTAAGTCTGCCATCTCCCAAAAAGCTCTGAAAAAATTACACCTCTCCTTACAAGTGCTAAATCTACTAGATCCCTGGAGAACTCTTTTCCCTTCCTGTAGAGACTATACTTTTTTCTCTCGCCCACATAATAGTTACCATAGAATCGACTATTTACTAATACAATCATCAAATCTCCCATTGGTAAATTCTGCAAAGATTGACATTATTTCCCTCTCAGACCACGCCCCCATTTTCCTTGAGATAACCATCTCGACGTTACCGTTTCCCGCTAGGTGTTGGACTCTAAATGAGACTTTGCTCGATTCTGGCTTTCATGTCACAAAGTTGTCGGACATTCTTGAGGTTTTTTTTTCAAGAAAATTTACTAATCAGGCCCACCTATACCCATGGTGTGGGAGTCGCATAAAGCGGTCATGAGAGGTGAACTCATTGCTTTGGGATCATATTTAAAGAAAGAGAGGTTAAAACAGACATTGTCTATTTTACACCAAATTAATTCTCTTGAAAAGATACACAAAAGGTCTCACGTGAGCAAGACCCAAGAGGAATTGATAACACTTAGGAATGCCTTGAAAAATCTATTGAATGTCCAATCGGCTAAGGTGTATATGAGAAGTAAACAGAGGTTCTACCTCCATGGCAACAGAAGCAGCAAGCTCATGTCTTCTTTGCTCAAGAAACGCAAGGATAAGACGTTTATTACACAGCTTAAAACTGAGAATGGTTCTTTATTACTAGAGACTGCCAAAATTGCCAGGGAGTTCAGATTCTTTTATGAAAATCTTTACAACTTAAGTTCCCCAGATATTTTTCAGGACCCTGTAACAGCTGTCGAGAAAATTAATGAGTTTCTGACCCCTTTAAAACTTCCCAAAATAACTGTAGAGGGACACTCCCTGTTGACGTCCCCCGTCACCTCTAAAGATATTTTAGACACCCTTTCTACAATCCCTAATGGCAAAGCCCCAGGTCCAGACGGTCTCCCTATTATTTACTATAAAAAACTTATAAAACCCTTATTGCCCCAATTGGTCACCCTATTTAACACATACCTCCAAGGTTAACCTATAACTAAACAATCTCTAGAAGCCTTTATCACAGTTCTCCCGAAGGAGGGTAAAACCCCTAACCTATGCACTAGTTATAGACCAATATCGCTGCTCAATGCGGACATTAAACTGTGGGCTAAAATTCTAGCTGGAAGGCTAAGCAACATTCTACCTAGATTGATTCACATGGACCAGGCGGGTTCTGTCAAGGGAAGGGAAGGGAAAGACAATTCGGCTAAAATCATACAGTCTAGTATGTTCGTTAGAAGACGTAATGTTCCATTGGTCCTCCTGTCAACAGATGCTGAGAAAGCATTTGACAGGGTGAGCTGGAGGTATATGGAACGAGTTTTGATTAAATTTGATTTCCCAGCGCAATATATTACAGCAATTTTCTCCCTTTATTCTCAACCTACAGCTAAAGTTCGGATTAACGGCACCCTGTCTGATTGCTTCAATATTAATAATGGGATTAGACAGGGCTGCCCGCTATCCCCGTCATTATTCATACCAGTAATAGAGACACTGATACAGAGTATCAGGCAAGAAAAAGATATAGAGGGATTGAAAGTGGGATCTGTGGTACTAAAAACACTAGCTTTTGCCGACGACTTACTCTTCCTCATTTCTAACCTGTTACAGGCCTTCCCAATCATCCTCAAGATACTTTATCGATTTGGCCTTCTCTCAAATTTTAAAATTAATACAGGAAAATTCGAAGCCTTAAATATCACCCTATCGAGATCCCAGATAAATGCCCTCCGCTCTCAGACCCCTTTTTCATGGGCTACGTTTTCCATAAAATATTTGGGGATATTAATAACTGGAAACCCTACAGACCTCTTTCATGCTAATTACCCTCCACTATTAAAGAAGGTTGAGGCTCTGATGAAGTCCTATAATTTGCCCACACTATCTTGGATGGGGCGTATTAATGTGTTCAAGGCTTATATTATGCCAATAATATTATATACTATGAATATGGTTCCTATACAGATACCTCTAACTTACTTTAAGGGTCTAAAATCAACTATTTCCAAATTCATTTGGAAATCAAAACCGGCTAGACTACCCTATAAATCATTATCTTACTCTATCTCCTTGGGGGGGCTGGGAGTCCCCGACCCGTATTTTTATTACAAAGCTATACATCTTAGCAGATGGCTAAAAGTGGTGTCTTGTTACGAAAATGGAGATGGAGACAGTATTGACCTGGCCTTGCTGGGCCCTCGTGGTGTCCCTTTCCTTTGGTCCAGAGCTAAACCACTGGAGGCTTTTGGACTTGATGAGGTGACCTTAACAACTTTGCAAACTAAAAGGCTACTAATTAAGAAGCTCCCCCCAGACACCTTCCCTTCTACATTGACACCAATTTGCTCTATACCTGTTGTGAATTTGGATTCTGGGCTCCCCCGGTGGCTACTGGTGGAATTGAACTTGTGACATCATCTTCCCTGTTCACCTGTTCTGATTAGATCTGGGTGTCGCTATATAACCTGGCTTCTCTGTTAGATGCTTGCCGGTCAACAATGTTATCAGAAGCCTCTCTGTGCTTGTTCCTGCTCCCAGACATCTACTAGATAAGTTGGACATTCGTCCATGTTTTGTTTTTGTATTTTGGTTCCAGTTCACAGCTGCAGTTTCGTTACTGTGTCTGGAAAGCTCTTGTTGATCAGGAATTGCCACTCTGGTATTATGAGTTAATGCCAGAGTCCTAAAGTAATTTCTGGATGTGTTTTGTTAGGGTTTTCTACTGACCATGAAAGTATGCTTTCTGTCTTCTGCTATCTAGAAAGCGGACCTCAAATTTGCTAAAACTATTTTCCTGCTGCGTTTGTTGTTTCATCTCATATCACCGCCAATATATGTGGGGGGCTTCTGTCTCCTTTTTTTGGGCATTTCTCTAGAGGTGAGTCAGGTCTTATATTTCCCTCTGCTAGCATTATTTAGTTCTCCGGCCGGCGCTGGGCATATAGGGATAAAAAGTAGGACATGCTACCTGGCTACTTCTAGATGATGCGGTAGGTTTAGTTCATGGTCAGTATAGTTACATCTTCCAAGAGCTTGTTCCTATAGAGGCTTATGCTAGTTCTCTGGCCATGGAGATCATGACAGTTTGACCGGCCCACTAAAGGGTTAAAATCCTTGGCTGAGAAAGGAGAGAAATAAGAAGTCTGCTGAGAGTTTTTTTTTTTTTTTTTTTTCTGTGCTCTTAATTGGATCACTTGCCAGTCTGTCTATGCTGCAGTCTTTCTTTTTTTTCTCTCTCCTTATAATCTTTGAATGGCTTTGTGTTCACCTGTTAATAATGGATCTTCAGAGTGTAACTGCAGGTTTGAATAATCTCACCACGAAAGTACAAAATTTGCAAGATTTTATTATTCATGCTCCGGTATCTGAGCCGAGAATTCCTTTGCCGGAATTCTTCTCAGGGAATAGATCTAGCTTTCAGAATTTTAGAAATAATTGTAAGCTATTTTTGTCCCTGAAATCTCGTTCTGCTGGAGACCCTGCACAGCAGGTTGGGATTGTGATTTCCTTGCTCCGCGGCGACCCTCAAGACTGGGCTTTTGCATTGGCACCAGGGGATCCTGCGTTGCGCAATGTGGATGCGTTTTTTTTGGCCTTGGGCTTGCTGTATGAGGAACCTCATTTGGAACTTCAGGCAGAAAAAACTTTGATGTCCCTATCGCAGGGGCAAGATGAAGCTGAAATTTACTGCCAAAGATTCCGTAAATGGTCTGTGCTTACTCAGTGGAATGAGTGTGCCTTGGCGGCTACTTTCAGAGAGGGTCTCTCTGATGCCATTAAGGATGTTATGGTGGGGTTCCCTGTGCCTGCGGGTCTGAATGAGTCCATGACAATGGCCATTCAGATCGATAGGCGTCTGCGGGAGCGCAAACCAGTGCACCATCTGGCGGTGTCCACTGAGAAGACGCCAGAAAGCATGCAGTGTGATAGAATTCTGTCCAGAAGCGAGCGGCAGAATTTTAGACGGAAAAATGGGTTGTGTTTCTATTGTGGGGATTCTACTCATGTTATATCAGCATGCTCTAAACGTACTAAAAAGCTTGATAAATCTGTTTCCATTGGCACTTTACAGTCTAGATTTATTTTGTCTGTGACCCTGATTTGCTCTTTGTCATCTATTACTACTGACGCCTATATCGACTCTGGCGCCGCTTTGAGTCTTATGGATTGGTCCTTTGCCAATCGTTGTGGGTATGATTTAGAGCCTTTGGAAACTCTTATTCCTCTGAAGGGGATTGACTCCACCCCATTGGCTAATAATAAACCACAATACTGGACACAAGTGACTATGTGTATTAATCCGGATCACCAGGAGACTATTCGTTTTCTAGTGCTGTATAATCTACATGAGGATTTGGTGCTGGGATTGCCATGGCTGCAGTCTCACAACCCAGTCCTTGACTGGAGAGCTATGTCTGTGTTGAGCTGGGGATGTAAGGGGACTCATGGGGACGTACCTTTGGTGTCCATTTCATCATCTATCCCCTCTGAAATCCCTGAGTTCCTGTCTGACTATCGTGACGTCTTTGAAGAACCCAAGCTTGGTTCACTACCTCCGCACCGTGAGTGCGATTGTGCTATAGATTTAATTCCGGGTAGTAAATACCCAAAGGGTCGTTTATTTAATCTGTCTGTGCCTGAACATACTGCTATGCGAGAATATATAAAGGAGTCCTTGGAAAAGGGACATATTCGTCCATCGTCATCTCCCTTAGGAGCCGGTTTTTTCTTTGTGTCAAAAAAAGACGGCTCTTTGAGACCATGTATTGATTATCGGCTTTTGAATAAAATCACGGTTAAATATCAATACCCATTGCCGTTGCTGACTGATTTGTTTGCTCGCATAAAGGGGGCCAAGTGGTTCTCTAAGATTGATCTCCGTGGGGCGTATAATTTGGTGCGGATCAGGCAGGGGGATGAGTGGAAAACCGCATTTAATACGCCCGAGGGCCACTTTGAGTATTTGGTGATGCCTTTTGGTCTTTCTAATGCCCCTTCAGTCTTCCAGTCCTTTATGCATGATATTTTCCGCGATTTTTTGGATAAATTTATGATAGTGTATCTGGATGATATTCTGATTTTTTCGGATGACTGGGACTCTCATGTCCGGCAAGTTAAGAGGGTTTTTCAGGTTTTGCGGTCTAATTCTCTGTGTGTCAAGGGTTCTAAGTGCGTTTTTGGGGTTCAGAGAATTTCCTTTTTGGGATATATTTTTTCTCCCTCTTCCATTGAGATGGATCCTGTCAAGGTTCAAGCTATTTGTGATTGGACGCAGCCCTCTTCTCTTAAAAGTCTTCAGAAATTTTTGGGCTTTGCCAACTTTTATCGTCGATTTATTTCTGGTTTTTCGGATGTCGTTAAGCCATTGACCGATTTGACTAGACAGGGTGCTGATGTTGCTAATTGGTCCCCTGATGCTGTGGAGGCCTTTCAGGAGCTTAAGCGCTGTTTTTCTTCTGCCCCTGTGTTGCGTCAGCCTGATGTGACTCTTCCTTTTCAGGTTGAGGTCGACGCTTCTGAGATCGGAGCTGGGGCAGTGTTGTCGCAGAAAAGTTCTGACTGCGCCGTGATGAGGCCTTGTGCCTTCTTTTCCCGTAAATTTTCGCCCGCTGAGCGGAATTATGATGTTGGGAATCGGGAGCTTTTGGCCATGAAGTGGGCGTTTGAGGAGTGGCGCCATTGGCTCGAGGGGGCCAGACATCAGGTGGTGGTATTGACTGACCACAAAAATTTGATTTATCTTGAGACCGCCAGGCGCCTGAATCCTAGACAGGCGCGCTGGTCATTATTTTTTTCTCGGTTTAATTTTGTGGTATCGTACCTACCAGGTTCTAAGAATGTTAAGGCGGATGCCCTTTCTAGGAGTTTTGAGCCTGATTCACCTGGCAACTCTGACCCCACAGGTATTCTTAAGGAGGGAGTTATCTTGTCAGCCGTTTCTCCAGACCTGCGGCGGGCCTTGCAGGAGTTTCAGGCGGATAGACCGGATCGTTGTCCGCCTGATAGGCTGTTTGTTCCTGATGATTGGACCAGTAAAGTCATCTCTGAGGTGCATTCTTCTGCGTTGGCAGGTCATCCTGGAATTTTTGGTACCAGGGATTTGGTGGCAAGATCCTTCTGGTGGCCTTCCCTGTCACGAGATGTGCGAGGCTTTGTGCAGTCTTGTGACGTTTGTGCTCGGGCCAAGCCTTGTTGTTCTCGGGCTAGTGGATTATTGTTGCCCTTGCCTATTCCTAAGAGGCCTTGGACACACATCTCGATGGATTTTATTTCAGATCTGCCTGTTTCTCAGAAGATGTCTGTCATCTGGGTGGTGTGTGACCGTTTTTCTAAGATGGTTCATTTGGTTCCCCTGCCCAAATTGCCTTCTTCTTCCGAGTTGGTGCCCCTGTTTTTTCAAAATGTTGTTCGTTTGCATGGTATTCCTGAGAATATCGTTTCTGACAGAGGAACCCAATTTGTGTCTAGATTTTGGCGGGCATTTTGTGCTAGGATGGGCATAGATTTGTCTTTTTCGTCTGCTTTTCACCCTCAGACTAATGGCCAGACCGAGCGGACTAATCAGACCCTGGAGACATATCTGAGGTGTTTTGTGTCTGCTGACCAGGATGATTGGGTTGCTTTTTTGCCATTGGCGGAGTTCGCCCTCAATAATCGGGCCAGCTCTGCCACCTTGGTTTCCCCGTTTTTCTGTAATTCGGGGTTCCACCCTCGATTTTCCTCCGGTCAGATGGAATCCTCGGATTGTCCTGGAGTGGATGCGGTGGTGGAGAGATTGCATCATATCTGGGGGCAGGTGATGGACAATTTAAAGTTGTCCCAGGAGAAGACTCAGCTTTTTGCCAACCGTCACCGTCGTGTTGGTCCTCGGCTTTGTGTTGGAGATTTGGTGTGGTTGTCTTCTCGTTTTGTCCCTATGAGGGTCTCATCTCCTAAGTTTAAGCCTCGGTTCATCGGTCCGTATAAAATATTGGAGATTCTTAACCCTGTTTCCTTCCGTTTGGACCTCCCTGCATCCTTTTCTATTCATAACGTTTTTCATCGGTCGTTATTGCGCAGGTATGAGGCACCGGTTGTGCCTTCCGTTGAGCCTCCTGCTCCGGTGTTGGTTGAGGGTGAGTTGGAGTACGTTGTGGAAAAAATCCTAGACTCCCGTGTTTCCAGACGGAGACTCCAGTATCTGGTCAAGTGGAAGGGATATGGCCAGGAGGATAATTCTTGGGTCACTGCATCTGATGTTCATGCCTCTGATCTGGTTCGTGCCTTTCATAGGGCCCGTCCTGATCGCCCTGGTGGTTCTGGTGAGGGTTCGGTGCCCCCTCCTTGAGGGGGGGGTACTGTTGTGAATTTGGATTCTGGGCTCCCCCGGTGGCTACTGGTGGAATTGAACTTGTGACATCATCTTCCCTGTTCACCTGTTCTGATTAGATCTGGGTGTCGCTATATAACCTGGCTTCTCTGTTAGATGCTTGCCGGTCAACAATGTTATCAGAAGCCTCTCTGTGCTTGTTCCTGCTCCCAGACATCTACTAGATAAGTTGGACATTCGTCCATGTTTTGTTTTTGTATTTTGGTTCCAGTTCACAGCTGCAGTTTCGTTACTGTGTCTGGAAAGCTCTTGTTGATCAGGAATTGCCACTCTGGTATTATGAGTTAATGCCAGAGTCCTAAAGTAATTTCTGGATGTGTTTTGTTAGGGTTTTCTACTGACCATGAAAGTATGCTTTCTGTCTTCTGCTATCTAGAAAGCGGACCTCAAATTTGCTAAAACTATTTTCCTGCTGCGTTTGTTGTTTCATCTCATATCACCGCCAATATATGTGGGGGGCTTCTGTCTCCTTTTTTTGGGCATTTCTCTAGAGGTGAGTCAGGTCTTATATTTCCCTCTGCTAGCATTATTTAGTTCTCCGGCCGGCGCTGGGCATATAGGGATAAAAAGTAGGACATGCTACCTGGCTACTTCTAGATGATGCGGTAGGTTTAGTTCATGGTCAGTATAGTTACATCTTCCAAGAGCTTGTTCCTATAGAGGCTTATGCTAGTTCTCTGGCCATGGAGATCATGACATATACCATTCTTAATTGACCCAACTTTTCGGGACCCATATAAATTATGGACGAATCTACCCAAAGAAACCTTGAATAGTCTCTATAACAACAAAATACTCCAGAATGGGATATGGCCCCCAAACGCGCTAGCCCAACTGAAAAATTTCCTTCAAATACAACACGTTAAACGAACAATCTCACAGTTTAAACAAAAACACCCGACCAAGTCCAACTGGTCTTGGCTAGATGTCCTGACCAAATTCCCACTCCCAAGACTTAACATTATATCCCGTATATACTCCCATCTTTCCGCCCCCCCGTCACATATTAAACCCTCATTTATATACTCATGGGAACTGGAACTCAAAGTCTCTTTCTCAGAGGACCAAATTTCCAAGATGCTGTCTTGTGCTAGAGGCTTTTCCAGGTGTATACTCCTTCAGGAAAACTCTTATAAAATTTTAACTAGATTGCATTTGACCCCAGCAAAACTCTTTCAGAGGGGTCTCGCAGATAATGATACCTGTTGGTGATGTCATAACTCGTTAGGTCATCAAAAGCATATATTTTGGGATTGCCCTAAAATAAGAAACTTCCATCCTCAAAAAATTTAGCTTGATTAAATCAAGTCTACTGGCGGCGGAGGCTCTACTTTCCTGCCCGTCCTCTAACTACTTACCAAAAAAACATGGTCTTCTCCCTCTTCTGATCAGTGCTGCTAAACATTTGATAGTACTACATTGGAGGGACGCCTCTCCTCCCACTATATCAGAATGGTATACTAAAGTAGATCAAATTTCACACCTCAAGGAATTGTCAAGTTGAGAGGTTTCTAACCACGACTCTTACATGACCATATGGGCTCCTTGGAAAAAATTGCGAAAAGACAGCGTCTCTTGACTGCCCCTTATACTTTGTTTTACTAGAAGGATATCCACATAACCTATTATACCTAATCTAGACAGTATGTACCCATGCCATTAGTTATTTCATGTTCTCATGTATTTACATGTTCTCTACCCTTTTTCTTCCCCTACCTTTATTCCGCCCCCTCTTTCCCTGTTCCCGTTTCCCAACCCCCAAAAATCCTATCTTTCCCAACCCCTTACCTCCCTCTTTTTCTCAACTCTCGATTTCAAGTCGATCCACGAATTATAAAGCTGTCATCAAATGTACAACAGACATGATAATAATTTTGTTTCATTGTTGTAATGTTTATTGTTCTTTCCACAAATAAAGAATTTACAAAAAAAAGAAAATGTTCAGTAAAATTGTGACTATTCCAACAGAAATTGACAAGTTACAGAAGCAAAAATTTTCACCGCAAATGTATCTTTAGTATAGTGTGGGCCAACTTAATTTTACACATCCGATAGAAGAAAAAATCGGCATCGCTCAAACCCAGAGTCTATACTTCCACCGCTTAATGCCGCTGCTGTTGCCACAAATGCCTAAACAATCAAGACCCTCGGGTGCAATAATCCAGAGATAATATGAAATCCAATGAAAGAAAAAATAGGAATGCACTCACCGGTCTGTTGAAGCAAAAAAAATTCCTTTATTGGGACATGTGCAGGAGACGACAGGGAGAACGTGGACAAAAAAGGACGAAGATCGTTTTGCGCTGCTGCGCTTCTATGGGACCCGTAGAAGCGCAGCAGTGCGAAACGATTGTCGTCCTTTTTTGTCCACGTTCTCCCTGTCGTCTCCTGCACATGTCCCAATAAAGGAATTTTTTTTGCTTCAACAGACCGTTGAGTGCATTCCTATTTTTTCTTTCACTGGATTTCAACTTAATTTTACAAATCAGGATTTAAGGGGAAAAGAACAATGCTAGATTGGACTACCTTGGGCTCAGCGTAAAATAATGGTGGCTTGTATGCAGTGTTTTGATGTATTATGTTTTGATAGAAGTAATTTACCTTTTTGGATATTGTACGTGGATAAACCTTTTGCAAAGATTTTGAAATTATCTAACAACATTTATCAATATTAAAATAGAGAATATAAGGGAACAGAAAAATAATATTAAAAACATGAATTCTTTGGAAGGCATGTTCCCGTGAAATTACCATTCAGTACTTCCTTAATTAACTTCAGCGTACAGCGCTAAACAAAGGTTCTTTTATATACATTTACACTTTTGTTCTACATCCCTCATGTCCTTTATCTGTTTTAAGAGGCTTCAGTATTGAAAAGGCTCTTTGCTGCCTAAGAATCACAGAATCATAATGTTCGACCTTGATCACCAGGTTTCAGCTTATGAACAAATGCAAAAGCAGAACGATGTTTGTACGAGATATGTGTAATTTTGCTTCACAAACTATAAGTAAATTGGAGCAGCCTCCGGAACAGTTGAATAAATTGTATGGAGGTGTACTAGATATCTAAAAAGAAAGTTAAATAAAAAGTTTCTAGATCAAAGGCAATACAATGGGCCATTTTTGGTACAAAGCTCACCATGTTCTACATGGATATAAAGTTAAAAAGAACCAGTCGCCAGGTCAAAAATGAACAATTTTTTGCTTTTATTTTTATTCTTGCTAAATATTCAGATTTTCGTTCATTTAAAATCTGCCATATTGTTCCAGAGATATGAGCTTTTTAAATAGTGCCAATTTGTATGATCTTTTCCAAGGGGGTGTGACTCACATGACTCTTTGGGGGCGTGTGTTTAGAATTCTCTGCATTGTTTCCTGGGAGCACTGCCCCCTTTGTAAAGACCATAAAAAAATTGCACTAAATTATAAATATATATATATATATATATATGGAATAGTAATGGGAGCAGTGAGAGCAAAAAGTGGACACATAAACAGTAATTTTTAAAATCTACATTTTGTCTGCTCTCAGATGCTGTTAGAGGGAGCTCAAACGCTAACAATCAGGGTAATCAACTTTGGTGAGGCAGAGATCTTGAAGAGGCGGAAAGTATTTTAAGGTGTATTGCCTTTTCCAGCATCCCATCTCAATATGTAGTAAGTCTAATAATAATAATAATAATAATAATAATAAAATCAATCAGCTATTATTATTATTATTATTATTATTATTATTATTAATGCACCTACTACATATTGGGATAGGATCTTGGAAAGGGGAATGCTCCTTTAATGGGTCCCTGTATTTTGAAAGAACTTGTGCTAAAGCTGCAAATCATTTTATGTAAAAAAAAATTACATTTTCAATATCTGTTCAGTAAATAAGCAGCATTATCAATTTGGTTGCTCAGAAAAGAGAACGCTCTAAAGCTTGCTAAGCACAAGACTCGTTCAGGCAACATTTATCTCTTCTGATTCCTCCATACACTTCTATGAGATAGCCGATGTCAAACTCTTCTGGTAAGAAGTAGTAAAGAAATATTAACACACACCCAAGGTAAAAAAATAGTATTTCATGACCGTGATCAGCTCACCTACCACAGGACCCGACACGTGTTTCACCGGGTTTATTGAGATACATTGGTAAGTGATTTTTCAAGGATTGGCCTAACTTTCTTAGTTCTAGTGAACAGAAATTGTAATTCTTCATCATACCAATGTGAAGGAGAAAATAGCGAATTAAATCAATTATTAACCTTGCATAAGCTAGTCCAAATGTGGTGTGGCAAGATGGCATCTACAACAATGTCCTGGAATCCTTGGAATGTGAGGAGGATACACTGAAGACCATATATGGAACAGGCCTAGCAGGGACCTATCACAGACTGACACAATGGCTGCTGAGAAGCTGTGCAACACCCTCTTCCTGCCCGCTACATGATCTTTTGTTTGTACTAATAAAGTTCAGTTCTGTGCCAGCTCTTGCCGAGAGAGGAGCACACATCTGACCTTGCCTCCGATGTCTTTCTTCTATGCATGCACTTGGTTCATCTTTATTGGGTCAGGGGCAGGCAATCATTAAGATCTCGTCCTAAGAGATCACCCCCAACACTAACACATTTTGGACAATTGTATGTGTGCTTGTAAGTTTGTACAGTTTGTTGAAGGATCTTTTCTATTCCAGTGTTACTGTGTGATGTGCCAGATGGAAGTAGACGTGGTCGAGCTACTGCTCCATAACGCCCTGTCACTTTGCAAGAAAACCCGTGTCCCAGCCCCAGTTTGCGGTCTCATGTAGGCTGCATTACACTCACTTGTAGGACGCATGCCTCCGTGCTCTTCAATTCTCCATATTCAGGAACAGTCACACACAACTCAGGGGACACCCGATTCATTTCAAAACATGAAAGTTTAGTAAATATCTCAAGTACATCAGATTATATCAAGCAGTATTGAAACAGCACCCTCCGTTTCTTGCTTCAGTAATACAGTACATTTCCTGCTCTACTTTTCGTTGTTCCTGAACTATCCCTACAATCACTAATCCTGTCAACCCCAGGGATTTACATTCAGTCCTGCAGTATTTTGGAGATCCGTTACCTTTACCTCACGTGGTTCCATGTCCATCTTCCTCTGTACGGAAGGGGTTCAGGTGCTCTCTATAGCACTTGTATTGAGCCAAAGGTTCCATACGTTGCAAGAATGTGTGTAGGGAGTCTTGAAAGCCATCATATCACCCAGAACACTTTGTACTCGCTTCGGCTTTCAGCCCACAACACTTTAAACTTCACCTTGTCGATTAGCAAAGGAACTCTTCTCTGGAAACAGGAAGCAGTCTCCTTATTTACTGGCCATAGCCCCTTCCACTGCGGGCTAGGCCAAACACTTAACTATATCTGTACTTGCAGCCTGTTGCTGGGTAGATCTCCCTTAAAAATGCTATGTATCTTATAACGGTATGCAGTAAGCATATTGCATGTTTATCACACTGTGTGACTGCAGACTTATGAATCCTCCCAACACACGCACTGAGTGCTGCGGGGATTCATCTGTTTCTGACTCAGGACCAGAGGATATGCATGAGTTATACATAATCCTGGCCAGTGGGTGCAGCCTTGCTTCTATGCACTTGTTTGAGTGAGGTCGCTCCCTCTAGGTGGCCACACCCACTGGATGGCCACACCACTAGAGGGGATGCTGCCTCACTCTATTGAAGTGTAGGGAAAGAAGCTGCACCCACTGGTTGGGAGTATGTATAAGGCCTCCTTCACATGTCCTGGTAAATCCTGTAGTGGAAAATCCAGTACTGGTGACATCTGTGGTCCGTGTCTGTGTGCCATCTGTATGTACGTATGTGACATCCGTGTGTCCATTTCCTGTCCGTGTTCATGTTTAACATCCCTGGGGCATCTGTGTGCAGTCCGTGTATCATCAGCGTGACACATTCCAGTGCCTGGGAAAAGCAGTGCAGTTCATGCAGATCCAAGGCACCGGCTGCTGAAATCAGCTCTCATCCTTTTCATTTGGTCTCCCTGGCATCAGTGTGACTAAGGCTGGTGTTAGAAGCCTGGGGGAAGACAATATCTCTGGTCTCTTCCCAGGCTATTAATATCAACCCACAGCTATATGGAATATATAGAGGACCTATGTCATTTTTTTCTGGGGTCCCTGTAAATTCACCAGGGAAGGCTAAGCAGACAGCTGTGAGCTGTAATTAATAGCCTGGGAACCTTATGGTATATTTCCCCTTTTCTCTGATTATTAGCATCAGCTCCGAGCTGTGGGCTTTCCCTCTGCTGGTTATGAAAAATGCAGGGGAGACCATGCCATTTTTTAATTTAATTATTTATTTTACATTGTCTCCAGAGATCAGAGCAACCAGGAGACAATGATGACAAATGCCTTCAGCAGTAGGCACCTGGGAGCAGCACGAACTGTACCGATTGTTCTCAGGTGCCGGTACATGTCACGCTGATGACAAATGAATGTCATCCATGTGTCATCAGAGTGACTGCAGACTTATCAATTTGGACCGGACAACTCCTTTAATCTTTATCTTACCCTGTGCAGTAATCTGTTGTATACTACAAACACTATCTTTATCCTAAGCACTAAACTATGCCTTATCCTGTGCTTACCATATACTGTACATATTTTGCACTATACACTACTCAAATTATACATTAACCCTTTACACTACTTATACGCTATATGTTACCATCTCACAATGAATGTAAAACCACATGACACTTTACACATGACACGATTGTTGTCTTCAGGAGCAGGACTGTCCCTTACAACTGTGACCCAACCCAAAACAAGGTTTTTGGGATGAATAAGAATGGAGATTGCAAACCAGACCTTCTAGTCCAAAATCAGTGCCAGACCTCCCTGACGTTCTTCTAGATGAATGAACAAACATTCCCTCAGAAGCCTATAAAATGTTGTTGTAAGCCTTCCCAGAAGAGTAGAAAATGGTATAGCTACAAAGGAACCAACACCATATTAATGTCCATTGATTTAGAATGGGCAGTCATAAAAGGTCCTATAGGTATAATGTGGAGGTGTCCACAATATTTTTCTCCGCATAGAGTATGTTTCATCAATTTTGTAACCTACTACATCTCCACTGTGATAGGATAGCCTAACTTTTTACATTCCTGAGATGAATAATTAAAACATAATACTTAAAAAATTTCTTCCATGGGACAAGTAACTTCTTGAAGTAGTATAATTATGGATGACTAAGCTAATGTTAGGGCATGTTAAGTTAGGCTATGGGTTGAACTAGATGGACTTAAAGTCTTCCTTCAACCTTAATAATTATGTAAATATATATACTCACAGTGTTTTTGCATAATGCCATGGATTAATATATTAGTCAAAATCATCCATGTCAACGACGGCAGAGGCAAAAAGCTGTAAGCTATTGATGTGTTTGGAAAATAGTTATTCTTATGAAATACGCTGTCCGCTAATAGTGTTCATTTCTGACAGGAATGCAAATTTGCTGAGAAATTTCCAACAATATCTGCCAGTTGACTGAACTAATAACATCGTGCACCTCAACCATCAGTTATGGTATATTTTGATTAATTGACTCTGATAATTGTGTAGGTGAATTCACAAGAAATTAAAAATTAATTGCTAATTGTTGGATCGTCAAAATTTCTGTTGATTTAGAAAAGATGTGCACGTTTGTGGGAGGGAGGGCATTTTTATCATAATTTCTAATGAATCTGTTTGGTGAAACGTAAGGACGGGGCATGCGTCCAGCAGAAAACTAATTTGATGGTGGAGCTGCAGATTGAATGACTGGAGACCTAGGGCCAGAGGTCACTGGGTCCTCATTTAGTTCTTGAGAAAAATGACATGATGTGTTGATGTTAGAAGTTCAATTATTAATGCATGTTGAATGTGAACATACAGAATTATCTAGAAATGTGCTTGTTTTCATTCCTGGAAGCCTAAATTGCTTTCTACATCGCTTTCTCATTTAGTATGTTGGTTTTCTCAGTTTAGAAAGAGGAAGGATTATGATAAGAGAGTATATCATGGAAATTCATTCCACTATGGCTATTTCCCACTGTGTTTTGGCACAAGTCAGTGGCTTTGTGTGTGCTTCCATCTGAAACACTGAAAAATGGGATAAACTTTGTGCTATGTTTCACTGGTGGACACAGACAGAAGAACAATATATGGGACCTTTTCAGTTCAATATCTCCTCAATTCCACCTGTTTTGAAGGTGGAAAGGCGCTCTTCATCTTTTAGACCCTTGTGAGGTCGTACAAGTTGCAAAAATTATATGTCCACCCTTGCTCTGTTTCACCTATGTTTTGGCAGTGTGTCAAAGTGAGGTTGACTGCTCTTTTGTGTCTGCCTCAAGATAATGAACATTGCAGAAATGGAGATCAGATAAAGCACAGAGTGACTCGATCCACTTCATTAAACTTATTGACCTTGTCAGTTGTTCTGTCCAAATTCTGTTTTTTTTCAAGTCTTTAGGTGGAAGCTCTGATGGAGCCAATGATGTATACCAAGGATGAAATGTGAACCTGGCCAAATGGGTCGCCAACTTAAGAAAGCATCTTCTTACTTGGCAGGTCATGTTGCCAATAGTTGATTGTGGGGAATTCCAAGGGGGGACATTCAACAACTCCTCATAATACTTCCACATTAAAATTATAAATTACAAGAAGCCAATTGAAATCAATGGTTGTCTATATAATGGAATGAAACCAGAAATCCTCCTGGACAACAAAAATTTACTATTTCATGTCATAATAATTCTTATGTCGCTAATAGAGTGGGATTCAGTGCAGAAGCTGTCATTATATTACTTATTATGGTGCATTACATGGAAATCCTTAAAGTAAATGGTTACTAGACATGAGAGAATCTCCTGGAATTGCTTTCAGGTATATTTCCTCAAAGTGACATGCAAATTGAATTTGGTAAAATTTGTCTCAAATTTAATATAGATCTAAAACGAGTTTATTATGCTCTTGGGTCACTCCAGACCCTAAAGCATAATAAAAATTATTTGGGGTGTGAAGCGCAGGGAAGAGGGGGTGGATAAAAAAAATAATAATAATAGGTTAATCCCCTTAATAGAGTCATTCCTCTTCACCTGTCCTGGTTCTCTTAGGTCTTTCCTTTAGCCTTTCTTCAATGACTAGACTGCACCTGGTCACACCTCCCATTACAACGTCAGGTGATGTACATAATTGAAATGCATTGTCCCTACCTTACCACATATGGCTTGGTCAGTTCTACAATCCATATTTTTGTTATTCGATTTTCATGATTACAGCAATATAATAGTTAGCAGGTAGTCATTTTGCTGTATTCTCAATAAGACTGAAAAGAGGTTAAAAATTAAGAAATTGTACTCACCTGTCCTAGACTCATCTCTCATCTGCCTTGCCACCTGAGCCTTTCATCTCCTTTTTGACATGTGTTGCCCCACAAACTGAAAGACAGAATGAAAGACAGAATAAAAGACCAACGAAAAGACAGAAGAGAAGACAGAAGAGAAGACAAAAGAAAAGACAGAAGACCAAAGGGAAGACAAAATAAAAGACAGAATAAAAGACAAAATGAAAAGACAGAATTAAAAACAGAATAACAGGCTGAAGAAAAGACAGAAGACTGAAGAGAAGACAGAAGAAAAGACAGAAAAAAAGACAGAAGACCAAAGAGAAGACAGAATAAAAGACAAAATGAAAGACAAAATGAAAGACAGAATGAAAGACAGAATAAAAGACCAAAGAAAAGACAGAAGAAAAGACAGAAGACCGTAGAGAAGACAAAAGAAAAAACAGAAGACCGAAGAGAAGACAAAATAAAAGGCAGAATAAAAGACAAAATGAAAAGACAGAATTAAAGACAGAATAACAGACTGAAGAAAAGACAGAAGACTGAGGAGAAGACAGAAGAAAAGACAGAAAAAAGACAGATGCCAAAGAGAAGACAAAATTGAAGACCAATTAAAAGAAAGAAGATAAAACAGAAGAGAAGACCAGACCAAGCAGAATACAGAAGAGTAAATACGGAGAACACATGAACCAGAGGAGCAGATTCAGGACCTAACCACACAAGAACCAGGAATTTGAATTCAAGACCTAGCCACACAAGATGAGGGGACCTTAGAAAATACTAGTAGAACACTTCGCTCACTAATGACTCAATGTTGCTTAGACACCATCCTATTGGGGAGGGTGCCTTTTCTACAAGATGCCTTCAAGCTATTGGCTGGGGGCATCTTAGCAGGTGTTCCTCAAGAATAGGCGCTAGGTGTGCTACCGGAAAGTGCACAGACAGAGGAAGGGAGCAGGGAGACAGAACTGGGACCAGGTTGCGCGTCTGGGGCAGAGAGTATGTCAGTGTCCCTGCATGGAGGGAGATGTGGAACCATTCATGTGCGCTGGCATTAGTGTTACAACTGCCCAGACTAGGTGCCTCTTGCCAAGTGGTCCAATCACAACCCCTCCGTAGATTAGCAGCTCACTGTCAATATAAAATGTACACAAAAAGCTGTGACTCAGTGGTGTGGGTGGGGTTAGATTTCTGAACTTTTCTAAATGCAATATCTAAAAAGTCTGATTGTGTCACAACTTCTGCACCCAGTAAGCTAAGTGATACTGGAATCAGGGTCTCTTATTCTACTTTATGCTGATCTCAGATGAGGCAGCAAGTACATGGTGAAAAATTACTTTGAAAGAGGTTACATGATAATGGAAAATACTGCTATTATCTTACAAAAATAGAAGCATTCTTGTGCAAGATCTGTGTATGTTTTTTTTTATTCTTTACTTCATTAATTTTCAGTCCTCTTTATGTATTTGAACCATGCACACATTTTAACTCTTGTTCTTTATACTTCATAGTATAGTATCTTGGCTACCTCAATGACCTCTCTGGCCATCACATGAATGCAGCGGATGCCCCCTTATTCCCAGGGATCAACTGGAGAGGAAGTGTGGCCCTCACGAGGCTCACCAAACTCCCTGAGTCTAGTAGTCCAGTAACTTGCAGACCATTCACGTTTACAGAACAAGCTTAGGGTCCCTCACCAGGTGGACAGTCCATACTGCAAGCTGGATATGCGTAAAATGAACACTGGCATCCCATGCTACAGTCCATTTGCTCGATGGTAAGGTGACAATGAGCAGTTATATGACCTGGACCACCATCTCCACCAAATTACAACCCCAATGAGACCCTTGACATGCCATTCCCTTGGAGTTTGGACCCCTTTTTAGCCTCTCTGATGGGACCCACCATATGAAGTAGGTTGCCTCCCCAAAGAAATGTCAACCCCTTGATACCTTTTGACCAGTCTGACCAAGTCATAGGCATTCCATGGACCTCCCTGGGCAACCCAAGTCTACATCAGGCTCAGAAGGGAATGCACAAACCGGTCCATTACAACTTACTCTACCTTTTGCGCTGGAGTAGAGGACTCCGACTGCAACCACTTTTGGATGAGGTGCAGCAGATCAAACAGCTTTGTGGCTCCCCTGTTAAGTATGGCATCATGACTTCCACCCACTGCTCTGGTGGAAGATTCTCCCTTTTGGCACCTCTTTTAAAAACAGCTATGTCATCTTCCGGGATGATTTTCTGAAAGGCTTTCCTCACCGCCTTTCGGAAAGAAAAATCATCAGTTGACCTTTGAGTTGAAGCTGCCCCTGTGCCAAGAACTACCTATGTGAGTAATTCAATCTGCTGCTGTTGTCAGTTCTGTTGCTGGAGGTGTTAAAGAAATAGCTTATTCCAATCCTGTTGTGCCAGCTGTTGTTGTTTCTGCTGTAACTGTTGTATGAGCAGTTTAGTTGTCTCCTATTGTGCCAACTGTTGCTGCTGTACCTGTTGCTGGTACTGATGTTGCTAGTGTTTAAGCAAGTCATCTATGCTGTCTGGGATTGCTCTCTGGCTTATAGATGTCTTCATCCATGACATGCAGTACTTCTGTTGCAGTCACTCATGTTCTTTGGGAACGCTGGCCGCACTTCTAACACCAAATGTAACAATTCTACTCACTTGGGAGAGATATAAGGAATCTCAGAAACTGTTTCTATTTAAAGTCCAGCAGGTTTATATCAGTCCTCATAAACCACATCAGAGGAAAAAATAAACACAGCCTTTGTCCGGGACAAAGTGAACCAAAATAACAAATTCATACAATATTGCTGGTTAGCCTAACTGGCTTAGAGTCCAACTTCTTAGTCCTTTAGCAAAGACGCTCAATCCAGGAGATCTGTACCCACATCCATACACACAGACATGTGAGACAAGCAGATCTTATTTTACAAAGTGAACCACCCCAGGGGTGGAGATATGGTGAGCAGCCATCTCTTCCAACTCTTCAGCTGCTCGCAATCAACTTGTCATGGGCCATGGCCAATTAACCCTTTTAGTCCTATATGTACTAAAAAATTATTCCAGGTTTACCTCCCATTCACTAGGTGTCCTACAACCACCTTGCAGCACATACTTGCAATTGCTCCATTTAAACGCACCTTGAGTGATTGACTACTGGCATTGAAAATTTTAAACAGAAGTGATAGGAGCTAGTTCAGGTCGCTTCTGTTACAGGCAGATTCCAGTTGGATAATAAAGCTCAACAATGTTGAGTCAACATCTATCACGTGTGGAACCGGCTCGGCTTCCAAGCTTCCTCCACACATGTGGACCTGGATACAGACTTATAGTTATTAGGGTTGAGCGAAACGGATCGTTCATTTTCAAAAGTCGCCGACTTTTGGCAAAGTCGGGTTTCGTGAAACCCGACCCGACTCCAGCGTGGGATCGGCCACGTGGTCGGCGATCTTGGCGCCAAAGTCGCGTTTTGTATGACGCCTTCCCCGCCATTTTTTCAGCCAATTAAGGAGTGTGGGCAACATATGCTATGCTTTGCACGGAGGGGAGGGGAGGGGAGGGGAGGGGAGAGAGAGAGAGAGAGAGAGAGAGAATGAATGAATGAATGAATGAATTAAAAATAATCCACATTGACTTGCATTAGGTTTCGTGTTCCGGTCCGGAACCCGACTTTACAGTAGAATCGGCCGATTTCACGCGATCCGACTTTCGAGAAGGTCGGGTTTCACAAAACCCAACTCGATCCTAAAAAAGCAAAAGTCGCTCAACCCTAATAGTTATGTCTATTTGCAAATAAGGGTTAAAGAGTTGAAATTGATTTTTTCGGATGGCTACTTCCAATAGATAACATTATAGATATTTGCTTTCTTCCAGAAATGTCATCACATCTGTCCTTGGGTTCAACCGCACTTTGCAGCTCAGCTCCATGTTTTTCTAATCCTGAACAAGCCCTTTAAGCTGTGATTTTTTATAAGGTTGATTTTCCATATAACTGGAGTTTTTTGTTTTGTATTTGCTTTAGTAGTAATATAAAAGGTAAACTCAGATAAACTATATTAACAAGGCATGAAAACCCGCTGATGAAGATGCTTCATTTTCTCTTGCTCGGAGTATGTTAATGAGTTCTCAGCTAACTATTACTTTACATCACTTTCCTGTGAATAGGCGCTAATGCTTTTCCCAGGGAGATTCTTATATTGTACAGTTATGCAGGATCTTCTTAGAATTAAAACTGACAATTTCTTACAGAGCAACTATTTACCTTAAAGGGAGGAAATGAAACATCATAAAACACATTTGAAAAGTATTCTGCTATATTATAGGCACTGAAATGTTTCTTCACTGTTCTATATGACGTCTGTAAGCTGCAAATTAGCTAAAATATATCTTACGCAACGCTCGAAAGAATATTTTCTACTGTTTAAGCCATGAAGAATGGGCTGTTTGTTCCATCAGAATATATATTTTCATTCAAAAAGAAGGCCTATTCAGGGAAGAAAAGCATGTATTTTACAACTTTATCTTATTTAGTCAACAAGTGCAAATTTATTCAAGAAAAACCTACGTGTAGTATTCAGATTTTTTTGTAATTCATTCCATGTAAATTCGCCAAAATTTCAGCCAGATGCCATTATTAAGAGTAGAGGGCTGGTAAAAATTAGAAACACAAATAAGCATACTTCCCTCACCACTGACCTCTCTCGTGGCCCCTGCTACTCCCTGCTCTCTTATTGCTGTTCGGTTCTCCCCAACGTTGTTATTCCCCATTCCTGGCCCGGTGTTCCATCTAGGCCCAGACCCCAAGATGCGAGCAGGCCCTTGGCATGTGTTCAATGGGTCAGAGTTACGGCGCGATGGAGGAACAGAGAACACTCCTTGATAAAGCCACCAGGCGTAAAACATGTTGGAGTTCTTGGTTACTTGCAATTGGCAACTAAACTTTTCCACATTACCTTATCCTTATGATGTTTGTACATGACTTTTCAAGTCTATACCTGCAGTGAAATATTATGTAAAATTGTATATGCCTGTATGAACTTTATGATTATTTTCATTCTGACCACATATCCATATTTAAATGCTGTTTAGTGATTAGACCCAACATCTATACGTTTTCCTGTGATTTCCCTGTATAGGACTTATTTATCGCCTCATGTTCTTTATTGTCTTTTGGATTTCATTCATACGAATTCAATAAAATAATATATATTTACATTGAATATATTTGTGTCTATTCACTTTCTTGGAGTAGGCATAATGGGATAGAGATGAGGCGCAAAACGAAGAACAGAGAACCAGAGAGCGGACATGAAGCAGAGGAGGAGGTCCAGAGAGGTGAGCGGTGAAGTAAGTATGAGTATTTGTTTTTCCTTTTTAGATTAACACTGCTGCGAATTGAATTCTAGGTAAAATCCGTGCAATTTGTCAAATATGAACTTTGTTAAATTCACTCATATTCAATAACTACACTCCTTAAAAGTTAATAAAAAAAAAACCCTTCTTGCTATGTATGGTATAGTATAGTAAACTCCATTACTTCAGCATCTATCAGTCTATAAATTCAGATACTTGTTTTAACCCCTTCATGACCCAGCCTATTTTGGCCTTAATGACCTTGCCGTTTTTTGCAATTCTGACCAGTGTCCCTTTATGAGGTAATAACTCTGGAACGCTTCAACGGATCCTAGCGATTCTGAGAATGTTTTTTCGTGACATATTGGGCTTCATGTTAGTGGTAAATCTAGGTCGATAATTTCTGAGTTTATTTGTGAAAAAAACAGAAATTTGGCGAAAATTTTGAAAATTTCGCAATTTTCACATTTTGAATTTTTATTCTGTTAAACCAGAGACTTATGTGACACAAAATAGTTAATAAATAACATTTCCCACATGTCTACTTTACATCAGCACAATTTTTGAAACTAATTTTTTTTTTGCTAGGAAGTTATAAGGGTTAAAATTTGACCAGTGATTTCTCATTTTTACAACAAAATTTACAAAACCATTTTTTTAGGGACCACCTCACATTTGAAGTCAGTTTGAGGGTTCTATATGGCTGAAAATACCCAAAAGTGACACCATTCTAAAAACTGCACCCCTCAAGGTGCTCAAAACCACATTCAAGAAGTTTATTAACCCTTCAGGTGTTTTACAGCAGCAGAAGCAACATGGAAGGAAAAAATAAACATTTAACTTTTTAGTCACAAAAATTATCTTTTAGCAACAATCTTTTTATTTTCCCAAGGGTAAAAGGAGAAACTGGACCATGGACTTTGTTGTTCATTTTCACATGGGCAACAGGATAAAATGGATCCTAAAATTTGTTGGACAATTTGTCCTGAGTACGCTGATACCTCATATGTGGGGGTAAACCACTGTTTGGGCGCACGGCAGGGCTCGGAAGGGAAGGAGCGCCATTTGACTTTTTCAATGAAAAATTGGCTCCAATCTTTAGCGGACACCATGTCGCGTTTGGAGAGCCCCCGTGTGCCTAAACATTGGAGCTCCCCCACAAGTGACCCCATTTTGGAAACTAGACCCCCAAAGGAACTTATCTAGAAGCATAGTGAGCACTTTAAACCCCCAGGTGCTTCACAAATTGTTCCGTAAAAATGAAAAAGTACTTTTTTTTCACAAAAAAATTATTTTAGCCTCAATTTTTTCATTTTCACATGGGCAACAGGATAAAATGGATCCTAAAATTTGTTGGACAATTTCTCCTGAGTACACTAATACCTCACATGTGGGGGTAAACCACTGTTTGGGCACATGGTAAGGCTCGGAAGGGAAGGAGCGCCATTTGACTTTTTTGAATGAAAAATTATCTCCATCGTTAGCGGACACCATGTCGCGTTTGGAAAGCCCCTAGGGGTGTGCCTAAACATTGGAGCTCCTCCACAAGTGACCCCATTTTGGAAACTAGACCCCCCCAAGGAACTTATCTAGAGGCATAGTGAGCACTTTAAACCCCCAGGTACTTCACAAATTGATCCGCAAAAATGAAAAAGTACTTTTTTTTCACACAAAATTTCTTTTAGCCTCAATTCTTTCATTTTCACATGGGCAACAGGATAAAATGGATCCTAAAATTTGTTGGGCAATTTCTCCTGAGTACGCCGATACCTTATATGTGGGGGTAAACCACTGTTTGGGTGCACGGCAAGGCTCGGAAGGGGAGGCGTGCCATTTGACTTTTTGAATGGAAAATTAGCTCCAATCGTTAGCGGACACCATGTCGCGTTTGGAGAGCCCCTGTGTGCCTAAACATTGGAGCTCCCGCACAAGTGACCCCATTTTGGAAACTAGACCCCCCAAGGAACTTATCTAGATGCATAGTGAGCACTTATAACCCCCAGGTGCTTCACAGAAGTTTATAACGCAGAGCCGTGAAAATAAAAAATTATTTTTCTTTCCTCAAAAATGATTTTTAGCCCAGAATTTTTTATTTTCCCAAGGGTAATAGGAGAAATTGGACCCCAAATGTTGTTGTCCAGTTTGTCCTGAGTACGATGATACCCCATATGTGGGGGTAAACCACTGTTTGGGCGCACGGCAGGGCTCGGAAGGGAAGGCAGGCCATTTGGCTTTTTGAATGGAAAATTAGCTCCAATTATTAGCGGACACCATGTCACGTTTGGAGAGCCCCTGTGTGCCTAAACATTGGAGCTCCCGCACAAGTGACCCCATTTTGGAAACTAGACCTCCCAAGGAACTAATCTAGATGTGTGGTGAGCACTTTGAACCCCCAAGTGCTTCACAGAAGTTTATAACGCAGAGCCATGAAAATAAAAAATAATTTTTCTTTTCTCAAAAATGATTTTTTAGCCCAGAATTTTTTATTTTCCTAAGGGTAACAGGAGAAATTGGACCCCAAAAGTTGTTGTCCAGTTTCTCCTGAGTACGCTGATACCCCATATGTGGGGGTAAACCACTGTTTGGGTGCATGTCAGGGCTCGGAAGGGAAGTAGTGACATTTGAAATGCAGACTTTGATGGAATGGTCTGCGGGCATCACGTTGCATTTGCAGAGCCCCTGATGTGCCTAAACAGTAGAAACACCCCACAAGTGACCCCATTTTGGAAACTAGACCCCCAAAGGAACTTATCTAGATGTGTGGTGAGCACGTTCAAGCCCCAAGTGCTTCACAGAAGTTTACAACGCAGAGCCGTGAAAATAAAAAAAATCATTTTTCTTTCCTCAAAAAAGATGTTTTAGCAAGCAATTTTTTATTTTCACAAGGGTAACAGGAGAAATTGGACCCCAATATTTGTTGCCCAGTTTGTTGTGAGTGTGCTGGTACCCCATATGTGGGGGTAAACCACTGTTTGGGCGCATGTCAGGGCTCGGAAGGGAAGTAGTGACATTTGAAATGCAGACTTTGATGGAATGGTCTGCGGGCGTCACATTGCATTTGCAGAGCCCCTGATGTGCCTAAACAGTAGAAACACCCCACAAGTGACCCCATTTTGGAAACTAGACTCCCGATGGAACTTATCTAGATGTGTGGTGAGCACTTTCAACCCCCAAGTGCTTCACAGAAGTTTATAACGCAGAGCCCTGAAAATAAAAAATAATTGTTCTTTCCTCAAAAATTATGTTTTAGCAAGTATTTTTTTATTTTTGCAAGGGTAACAGGAGAAATTGGACCCCAACAGTTGTTGCCCAGTTTGTCCTGAGTACGCTGGTACCCCAAATGTGGGGGTAAACCACTGTTTGGGCGCACGTTGGGGCTTGGAAGGGAGGGAGCACCATTTGACTTTTTGAACGCAAGATTGGCTGGAATTAATGGTGGCGCCATGTTGCGTTTGGAGACCCCTGATGTGCCTAAACAGTGGAAACCCCTCAATTCTAACTTCAACCCCAACACACCCCTAATCCTAATCCCAACCGTAGCCATAACCCTAATCACAACCCTAACCCCAACACACCCCTAACCACAACCCTAACCGCAACACACCCGTAACCCTAATTCCAACCCTAACCCTAATCCTAACCCTAATCCCAACCCTAACCCTAATCCCAACCCTAACCACAACTGTAACCCCAACACACCCCTAACCCTATCCGTAACCCTAACCACAAGCCTAATCTTAACCCTATTTCCAACCCTAGCCCTATTTCCAACCCTAACTCTAATTCCAACCCTAACCCTAAGGCTATGTGCCCACGTTGCGGATTCGTGTGAGATTTTTCCGCACGATTTTTGAAAAATCTGCAGGTAAAAGGCACTGCGTTTTACCTGCAGATTTACAGCAGATTTCCAGTGTTTTTTTGTGCGGATTTCACCTGCGGATTCCTATTGAGGAACAGGTGTAAAACGCTGCGGAATCCGCACAAAGAATTGACATGCTGCGAAAAATACAACGCAGCGTTTCTGCACGGAATTTTCCGCACCATGGGCACAGCGGATTTGGTTTTCCATAGGTGTAAATGGTACTGTAAACCTGATGGAAAACTGCAACGAATTCGCAGCGGCCAATCCGCTGCGGATCCGCAGCCAAATCCGCTGCGGATCCGCGGCCAATCCGCTGCGGATCCGCGGCCAATATGCTGCGGATCCGCAGCCAAATCCGCACATGCCATAACCCTAACCCTGCCCCTAACCCTAACCCTACCCGTAACCCTAACCCTACCCCTAACCCTACCCCTAGTTCTAACCCTAACCCTAGTGGAAAACGAAAGAAAAAAAATATATATTTTCTTTATTTTATTATTGTCCCTACCTATGGGGGTGATAAAGGGGGGGGTTATTTATTATTTTTTTTATTTTGATCGCTGTGATAGAACCTATCACAGCGATCAAAATGTACTTGTAAGGAATCTGCCGGCTGGCAGATTCGGCGGGCGCACTGAGCATGCGTCCGCCATATTGGAAGATGGCGGCGCCCAGCGAGGAGACGTACGGACACCGGGAGGATCGGTAAGTATGAAGGGGTGGTGGTGGGGTGGATTGGAGCACAGGGGGGGTGATCGGACCACAGGGGGGGTGAATACAAACAAGGAGGGAGCGGACAGGAGGACGGGGGAGCCGGCAGGTGGACGGAGGGGACCGGACCCCATAACGGAGGACTGGGGGGGCGATCGGTGGGTGTGGGGGGGTCACTTAAGTATTTCCAGCCATGGCCGATGATATTGCAGCATCGGCCATGGCTGGATTGTAATATTTCACCAGTTTTTTAGGTGAAATATTACAAATCGCTCTGATTGGCAGTTTCACTTTCAACAGCCAATCAGAGCGATCGTAGCCACGGGGGGGGTGAAGCCACCCCCCCTGGGCTGAAGCACCACTCCCCCTGTTCCTGAAGATCGGGTAAAATGGGAGTTAACCCCTTCACCCGATCTGCAGGGACGCGATCATTCCATGACGCATACGCTTGTCATAGGTCGGATTGGCACAGACTTTCATGACGCAGCGTATGCGTCAAAGGTCGGGAAGGGGTTAAGCACTTAAAGTGCTGCTTGGTTGAGCTTCTTCCTCCTCTGGGAGCTAACAATATATCCCCTTCTCATATAGGAGAGTATACATCTCTTCAGTTGTGCTCCTGCATTGAATTAGCTACCTTCCCGACAAGTAGAGCAGAAAGCTATTTTCACCACAAAAGTCTGCAGTGAACAGAATACTAGTGTTTCTTACTAAATTAGAATATCAACAAAAGTTAATTTATTTAAATTCTTCAATGCAAAAAGTGAAACTCATATATAATACACAGTCATTACACACAGAGTGATCTATTTCAAGTGTTTATTTCAGTTAATGTTGATGATTATAGCTTACAGCCAATGAAAACCCAAAAGTCGATTTCTCATTAAATTAGAATAACTAATAAAAACATCTGCAAAGGCTTCCTAAGCTTTTAAAAAAGGTCCTTAAGTCTATTTCAGAAGCTCCACAATCATGGAGAAGACTGCTGAGCTGACAGATGTCCAGAAGGCAGTCATTGACACAGTCCACAAGGAGGGTAAGCCACAAAGGTCATTGCTAAAAAATCTGGCTGTTTACAGAGTGCTGTGTCCAAGCATATTATTGGAAAGTTGAGTGGAAGGAAAAAGTGTGGAAGAAAAAGGTGCACAAGCAACCGAGATAACCACAGCCTTTAATGGATTGTTAAGAAAAGGCCATTCAAAAATTGGGGGGAGATTCATAAGGAGTGGACTGCTGCTGGAGTCATTGCTTTAAGAGCCACCACACATAGACATTTCCGGAAATCAATGTCCCAGAGTCTGGAGGAAAAGTGGAGAGGCACACAATCCAAGCTGCTTGAGGTCTATTGTGAAGTTTCCACAATCAGTGATGGTTTCGGGAGCCATGTCATCTGCTGTGTAGGTGCACTGTGTTTTATCAAGACCAAAGTCAGTGCAGCCATCTACCAGGAAATTTTAGAGTATTTCATGCTTCCCTCTGCCGACAAGCTTTTTGAAGATGGAAATGTAATTCTCCAGCAGGACTTGGCACCTGTCCACACTGCCAAAAGAACCAATACCTGGTTTAAAAATAACTGTATCAATATGCTCGATTGGCCAACAAACTCGCCTAACCTTAACCCCGTAGAGAATCTATAGGGTATTGTCAAGAGGAAGATGAGAGACACCAGACCTAACAATGCAGATGAGCTGAAGGCTGCTATCAAAGCAACCTGGGCTTCCATAACATCTCAACAGTGCCACAGGCTGATCGCCTCCATGCCACACCACATTGATGCAGTAATTGATGTAAAAGGAGCCCTGATCAAGTATTGACTGCATTTACTGAACATACGTTTCAGTAGGCCAACATTTTGAATTTTGAAATAATTTTTTCAGGCTGGTGTTGTCAACTATTCTAATTTACTGAGATAATGACTTTTGGGTTTTCATTGGCTTCTAAGCCATCATCATCAACATTAAGAGAAATAAACACTTGAAATAGATCACTCTGTTTGTAATGACTCTATAAATTATATATGGGTTTCACTTTTTGTATTGAAGAACTGAAATAAATTAACTTTGTGATGATATTCTAGTTTAGTGAGAAGCACTTGTGCAATCACTATGCAGAAAACTGGCTGTGTGAAAGTGACTGAGCTTGTGTGACCAACAACGTTCAGCTCTTTGCTGGTCATGCACATTACTATAGCCATACTATTTAAACAAAAGTCATAACTCTTTACTGGATCATTTTAATGTTCACATAAATGGCAAATAATCAATATGGTACTTAATGTTGGGACCACCCTTTAACACAGCAGCTGGTACTAAATGGATTAAACAAGTAGTACAGGATATTCAACTTTCCCAACACCCTTTGATCCAGTATAGAAGCTCTAGACCCTCTCCCCACCTGTATTTTTCTGCGATAGGTCAACACTTGACCTCTGCAGCCAGTCTGTGGGCAGATGCCACATATGCGACTTGTCGGCTCATGCGACTACTGAATCTTCTGATTGGCTGCAGTGGCCACATACTGTCAGATTGTAAACAAATCATGGGCTTCTGGATATGGCTGAGTATTGTTTTACTATTATGTTATTATTTGTATCTGATCATCTGTTTGACCTGATCCCAGGTTGAAGGAGCCTGTCCACACGGGTTATATTTGTATGTCAGTCTGACCATTAATTAGGACACACCTTAAAGGGGTTGTACAGTTTCAGATATAGTTTGTACATAAGCTTAGTGACACATATAAAATACCTAAATTATATTCTATTTACTCTTAACAGGTCCACTGCCTCATGTCATTGTCATTTGTCATTGCGCCAGTCTTGATGTGCTACAGCAATGAAGTCATGGCTAAATCTCTGCTGCCAATTTCTGAGCTCAGCAGCCTTGTTGATATAGATGGCTCATTAATTGGCTGCAGTACTGTTGACATGATATCACCATTGCAGCTTATCAACATATACCAGAAAAGAAGTGCTTGTCACAATGACGGCATGTCCCCCTGGAAGAGTTGGAGTTAGATGGTCATGTTGGGTAATGAATCACAGTGCTCTTTAGAAATAGTGTGATTCATGTCCTAATTTAAATATATTTCCTTTTCCTTCAATGCCGAGAGGGTTAAGTACTTTTTTCATGCTGGCTGAGACAACACAGCCTGATTGTTCCCAGCTGCAACTGCTTACCCTTTACTCCCTCTATATATACAGGCTCTGGTTGTATAGTGCCTGCCAGTGAAAGATTTGTCTTCCTGTGCTGTGTGCTAAACCTAAGTAGTTGAAGTTTGGAGTTGGAGTTGCAGTGTTCTGTAATTTGCTGTCGTTGGTCCCTTTTCCCATTTAGTTTATTCCTCCCTGTCCCTATCCTCCTCCCTATTGTTGGTTAGTGCTTTAGTATGATAGAGGTTTTCTGTTATCCTTGTTTTGTCTTTGTGTCTGGTTTACCTTTCATTTCTGTCCCATGCCTCATGGGCTGGGGGATGGAACAGATTAGGGTTTTTACAGGTGCATAGTAAGGTGGGAGACTTGGACCTCTCTACCTTTAAGAGTACTCCTAGGACAGGGATAGGTAGGATCCCAGCTCCAGGGACAGCTTAAGGCCACTCTTCCTTACTAAAGACCCTCACAGCATGACAGTGCTAGACCGAGGAAGGATGAGTAAAGGCTCAGATTGTTATTTGAAATGGGATAATCATAAAATTATGTGCCTTTTTTGTTTTTTTTAACAAAATCCCCGAAATACCCTTTAAGTTGCAGTCCTAACCCCACCCTGAAACACCTACTTTTGGTGAGAATTATATATATACCCCTCCCTAGGTTACCCAGGAAATCCTAGACACTTGGTAACTATGTAATCACATGAAACATACTATTACTATTATTATTAATGTAGAATTGGCCTAATTTAAACATAGCAATAAACTTATTTGCCTGACTTTATTTGGTATTCTAAAGGATTCTTTTAAAAAGTTGAACCAAAAACGTATCTAAATGAAATGCATTGTAACAAGCTATAATTTTATTCTGCACCTAACTCTGCTTTAAGCACAATGCAAACTCATTTACCCTGTTAACATTGAAGAGATCAAACAAACAAACAAAAAAAAACATTCAAAACTAAAAAAATCTACGTAAAAAATTTCAGCCTGAGTTTAGAGATATTTTTCCATTTGCATTTTATTTAAAAGGAAAAAAAAAACCTAACCATCTGTTCTATGCTAGGACCCCTGAAGAGCCGCACCTAATTAAGTGCTTAGGAAATAAAAATTCCAAAATGTTTATTTAACACACTGTTTATCCAACAATATTTGTGAGATATCACAATGTTCTAATTAATTAGGTTCAAAATGAATATGCTTCAGACATACATAAAAATTTCATCGTCCTTAAAGCTGCCATTAATATTTCACTAAAAGAATTATTGACAGGCAGGAGGCTTGTGATGGGAGTGTTAGCTGTCATTTCTCTAAATTGTAGCACCAATGTGTTAATAATCCCGACAAGTTAAATAGAAGAATATGAGACTGCGAGCAGAAATCCCTTGAAGTGTAAATCCGGTGTCTTATTCGCTTCTTATTTAGGAAACTTTCTCAATGATTACTGAAAACTGCCATATTCTAAAAATATAGCAAAATGGTCAGAATTATTGAATTCTCACTCCTAAATAAGCGTCCAGAATCGTCACTTCCCAATGCTTTATTCTCCAATCTTCAATATCGTAATTGGTTTAATAGATCCAAGGCAGCTTTCCTGATTTATTTTAGTACATATCTAAATTTCTTATTAAAAAAAAACAAAAACAAACTTGTAACATTGCACATTATGCATTTCCTCTTCTATTCCTATTGGAGAGTATAATAAATTGACAGTTTATTCAAGGTCATACATATGGTTCCCATAGAAGCTGTGCAGTGTGCCTCCATTGGCGGTATGCCACTAAGGTGCGTAATACTTTTCTTTTTGGAAATATTTTTGCTTTGAGAATTTTGACACTGTCTCCAGGAGTAACAGACCTTAATAACGTGGGAATGATATCATTCAATTTATTGATACATTATAAGGAGGATGAATTGAGGAACAATGCAACTTAGATTACTAGGAAAATATGCTCTGGAATTGTTGAAAAGAACCTTTCACTAAATGTCTCATGTTAAACTGGGCAGGATGTAATAGTATAATTTATTTTAATTACTATTTTGTGGAGATATTTGGAGTTTTTGGTGCTATATAGTTATTTTTCTTTAAATCCAAGTGGGCGTTACCAGAGAGATTTCACTGGGAGCATTTTGTTCTTCCTCTTTCAGATGCTGATTGCTGACCAATTATAAGCAGCTAGCAATACACTGAGGAAGGCAGGACACATTGCACAGTAGCTTAGAACAGGCTTAGTCTTAGACATCTAAACCTATAACAATACAGTCCAAATTCTCGAAATACTCAAAATAATATTTTGAGGACTATATACCATGATGGAAGCAAAACAGCCAAGATTTATAAATATAACAAACTTTATTTAAATATCATGATAACGGTAACATCATATTAGTAGTAGATCCATGAGAAAACACCAATAGCAAACAAAAAAACAGAAGACAAAAAGTTTTGCCTGGCAGCAAAACGCAAGATAACACCGCATCACACTAAATAACTATATATAAAAGGCCCCAATCTGGGATACCATATATTTAAACAGCCAAGGCAATTAGGTCATGTTAGACCTAAAGGGAAAGGTTCAGACGTAATATAATGAGGCTAAGATAGTATAGTCTACCTTTTTCCCAAAAAGTGACTGACCGGTTTGAACCACTAGCATAGCAGATAAAGAGAAAATAAGCAATAATATGTTAGCTTGCTATACCTGTAGCCATGGCTGGTCTATAGAGGGTGGGTAGATCCTGCTGCTGTGTTGCCAAGCGCCTCGACACATGTTTCGCCCGATGAGCTTTGTCAGGAGGCGTGGCTAGTACGGCAGGAGAAGTTCCCTATATAGTGCATGCAATTAAAATTTTATGGAGGGCCGGTGTATGGCATACCACAGATATAATGGGGCAGATGATATCATAAGAGCGGGCATTTATACAGAGCAGATAACCAATAAAAAACCGCAAGAATTAGCTAGCTACCAAGGTGTAAAGAAGGACCTTCCGGATGTTGCACCAATGACATTGCTCATAAGCGGTCACATGATATAGTCATGTGGGTAGCAAGAATGTCCATAGTGCGCAGAAGGACCTTACAATTTCAACCAATGGGAATGCTCCATTGTGGTCAAGCATGACCTAGTATGTAAAATGCATGGTAGCAGCGTAGTACACCAATCGGTGCATTACTCTGTGATATCGTGCTCCCGTAAGATCGGCGCCGACATGCATTGATTGCCTTCATTCCTTACTGCAGAATGATGATGTGGTGAAGAACAGCAGATCTGAGTGTGATTAATTGACAGCTTTTTTTCTCTGGGATTTAGTGTAGAGGGATGGACAATGCTGCAAGTGTTGTGTCTCAAACACTTCTAGTACTCTCCTCTCATATTCAAATGAGCTGTCAAAATACACATTAGCATTGCCAAAGCAATTTTAGTGCTACCAACTCTGCTCTACTGCCTCTCCACTCTTACTTACTGCTGTAGATGAAAGCCTAAAGCTGTTAATCATACTCAGGTCTGCTCTGCTCCAGATAGATGTCTCATTCTATGCCTGTTCTAAGCTATGGCGGGGGCATGATCTTTATTCTCTTGGCTACTGCTACCTGCTTATGATGGGTCAGCTTCAGAGAGAGGAAGAAGGACACGCCCCTAGTGAAATCTCTCTGGCAATGCACATCTGGACTTTAAAAAACTGATTAAGTGCCAAATATTTTCATAATTAATATTTCTGCAACGGAGAGATGAAATTATGTTTAATAAAATGGGTTTTTTTCTACACTGCAGCGCCTATTACATCATGAGTCCAGTTCAACATGAACAATTTTTTTAAAATTCCTCTATATAGGTAATTTGTCATTAAGTTTTTGCCACCCAGATGGAGAACATCGGAAGAGACCCAGATTTCAGGAATTTGTCACTTGGCCGTTTGATGCTGTTTTGATAAAATCACTGTCATCTACTGCAGATCTTCCTTTTTTCTGAATACAGAGCTGTGTATAACCCCACCTACATCACAAACTGACAGCATTCTGACTACACTGTGCATAGACAGAAAGTTACTGATCAGTAGAGAGGTAGGGGATATGCAAAGCTCATGAATATCAAGGACTACAGCAGGTTTACTAGTACTCTAGGGAAAAACAGCAATTTTGTCAAAAGTAAAAAAAGCCCATTTTGTGATACATTGTTGGAAACAATGTCTGTGTCTCTACATTATGCTGCTCTCAGATTAGGTAGCACAAAGTTGTTGACAGATTTCATTTAAAAGATTATTCCCACAACTGCATTATTTTTCACATAGCACAGTAAGTGCATAGTTATTGTTATTATATAGACTAAGCACACAACATAACGTTTCCTACTTTTATCACTATTACTTTTATCAGCTCTATCTGCCCTTCTAAGCGTGCAATTCATTTTATGCTTCTGTGCATTTTCTGCTGCTTTACACCCTGTCCTGCCTCTCAATTTTATTTTTTCCCATCTACATTAGTATATCCATCTACAAAATTGTTAAATGGTTCCTCTCAGAGCTCAACTTTCCTGCACTCTTCCACAATGGAGCCTGTAATTACTAGGTGGTACAATGCAGAGACACAGGCTGAGCTGTATACAGTAATCTACCTGCCTCTGACTAATCAGTGATGTAAATCCACAAATACTGCTATGTTGATGCACATGGAAGAAGATAATCTTCTGCCATATGCATTATAAAAGCAACAGCAGGAGTTTGACATCACTGATTTCTCAGCAGCAGGGAAAAAACACAGCATAACTTCTATCAGCCCCTCTATTTACAGTCCTGTCCTGCAGTAAAATCAATGCTTTCCGTCCCATCCTGCAGTATATCACTCCTCTCAAGCTTTTAAATACAGCTCCATCCTGCAGTGTATCACTCCCTTCAGTTCTATTCTGCAGTATATGACTTCTCTTAAAAAGTTGTGCTTTTTTATTGTGTGATAGACAGGTGGTAGATGGTAGTTGAGTTCTTATTGCTGTTTTTGGCAACAAAGGTGATGTAATTAAATAAAAATAGCTTTTTCTGTCCAAACACTATTAACAACCCCTATATTTGGAATTATTAGTATGAGGGGGCACACTCGATTGCCTGGGTGCTCGGATATGCTCGACACTCTTCAAGCATTGGCTGGTGCTCAGATTGACTTCTCGAATCCCCTCCCAGCATAATTGACACCTGTTACAAGGCCAATAAATATGCGGGGATTGCCATCCAGTCACTGGAATGCTGTAGCCATCTTGGCAGTGTCATTATTGTGATTGACTGGCTCTTTTACCTCGTTACAAAAGTACTGGCATCATCACGCTCAGCACACTGACACCATTGCACAAGTCAGGGATAGTTCTTTTTAGAGTTGCTGTCCAGGTCTGTGAGCACAGTTCTAGGAATTAGAGTCATCTAGTGGTAATACTTTGTTGAATCATCATAATAAAAGTCCTTAGGGCTAATCTTCTGCTTTACTGTTTCTATGCAATACATTCTGCATTTAGCCTAAGGACAGCTGGAGCAGGGAGAGTGGCTGAATACGATACGATACACTTTATTGATCCCGAGGGAAATTATGGTATTACAGCAGCGTTACAAGCAGCATTCCAAACATTACAACATTACAAACAGCATTACATAAAGTAATTCCTAAACACAGATCTTGCACATGACTAACCACATTACGTAGCAAACAAATTTGTGTAAATGCAGGTACTATAAATCTTAAATCTCCGATCATTGTTATTAGTGCACCAGCCATAGGTCATTGTCATCTTTCACCCTTAGGAAATTGTTATATATCCCCATAGCAGTAGGCACAACTGATTTCCTGAATTTCTCCTTCTTGCACCTTAGTAGGATTAGATGGCTGCTGAATGTGCTCTTTTGCTCTAAGAACAGCTCGTATAGTGGGTGTCTATTATTGCTCATTATAGCCCCACACTTCTTCTGAATCCTATCTTCTACTACCTCCTCAAAAGAGTCCAGATGGAGGCCAACAGCTGCGCTTGCCTTCTTGATAAGTTTGTTGAGCTTATTAGCCTCAGCTACTCGCACACTACTGCCCCAGCAAATTATAGCAAAAAAGGTGGCGCTTACCACAACAGACTGGTAAAACATTTAGAATATTTTAGAATATAGAATTTAGAATATTTTACTGCACACATTGAACGACCTGAGCTTCCATAGAAAGTACAGTTTGCTCATTCCCTTCTTGTAAACCTTCTCCATATGACACCTCCAATTGAGTTTGCTGTCAAGGTGAACCCCCAAATATTTGTAGCTCTCAACCATTTCCACCTCCTGCCAGCAATAGTGATAGGTAAGTAATGCTCCTTTTACCTTCTATAACTCACCAGCATCTCCTTGGTTTTCTTCATTTTTAGTTCTAGACAGTTAGTCCAACACCAATCCACAAAGTCAGAAACCACCCTTCTATATTCTTCCTCCCCCAGCCCCCCACAATGCCCCCTACAATCACTGAGTCATCTGAGAATTTTTGGAGGTGACAGAGATCCGATTTATACTGAAAGTCAGCTGTATACAATGTGAAGAGGAAGGGCGACAGCACTGTACCCTGAGGGGCTCCAACACTGCACCATACACTGCCAGATACCACCTCCCCATCCTTACAAACTACGGCCTGTCCGTCAGGTAGTCACTTATCCAGTACACCATCCCCTCATCTACCGCCATATTAGTCAACTTATTTCGTAGTAGGGGCGGCTGTAAGGTATTGAAAGCACTTGAGAAGTCAAAGAACATGGCCCACACTACAGTTCCATCATTGTCCAAGAATGAATGTACTGTATGTAGCAGAGACACTATCGAATCATCCACCCCCAATCTCTGCTGTTACGCAAACTGTAGGGGGTCAGTGTAGGCCATCACCCTCGGGCACAAGTAGGCAAGTACTATTCTCTCCAATTACTTCATAGCATGCGATGTTAGGGCCACAGGACATTAGTCATGTAGGGAAGTGGGAAAAGTGATCTTGGGAACCGTCACTAGGAAGGTGGTCTTCCACAGCATTGGTACTCTCTGCAATTGTAAGCTCATGTTGAACAGTAATTGGAAGACAGTACACAGTTGGTTTGCACACGCTCTGAGGACACGTGGACTAAGGCCATCAGTCCCAGCTGCTTTGCCAATGACTAGTTCACTAAACTGTTTCCTTACATCGCTTGGGGAGACAGAGAAAGCAGACAGTTTATCCCCCAATATCAATGCTGCCTATTGTTCCCCTGCTTCATCCCTCATTCCTGATGACGCTGCGCATGTGTCGGTGAATCTGTTGAAAAACTCATTCATTTCATTAGCCATGGGCAGATCCACTTCCCCACACTCCTGTCTTGCTTTAAACCCAGTTAACAGCTTCATGCCCGACCACACCTCCATGGAATTGTTGTGTGACAATTTATTTTCTTGTTTAATTCGGAACGCCTCACGGGCATTCTTAATTTTCCCCTTTAAGTCCCTTTGTATCAATTTCAGTTTCCTTCATTTAAATGCCAGTTAAAGCCTCTAAGCCTCTAGGCAGGGCTTAGGGTTTTGTAGTCCATTGCTAAATATATAGCTGCAGCAGATGACCAATTTTCTTTTTTGGTGAAAACAATGACTGCATTGTCATCTAGCAAAAAACAAACAGAAAAGGAAGGTCATAAATGGGGATCACCACACGATGGATTTGAACAAAATATGAACACAGCTTTATTATTAAATATACACAAATATGAAACATGCATTAGGAAAAACACGCACAATTAAAAACAATTAAAAAAGGTAACATACTTGTTCCTTTGAACCAAAGCCTGTAATAAGACTGACACCTGCGCCAGAGAAAAGTAGGCAAACCCGTATAAGAGGGTGCCTATATGGACACCACTAAACGTGCACTCAAAGTGTAACAGGGCAAGCCCATGAGTAGTCCCTGGGGGTAAGCAACATGAGCAACAATCCTACCTCAACCAGGCATAATGAGCACTAATACACTCTTAATAGACACAATAGATGGCACCACCCCTGGTGGCAAAATAACCCTGGTGAATATATACAGGAATAGTTAGCCCAATTCAATTCCCCCACATGGGCTGAATTGCAAACCCAGATGTAGAGAGCCCTGTGTAGAGCCGTTCACATACAATACCAGGAGCCCATCCCTAGCCGTGCACAGCCTGATAGCAACAAATAGCATGGGCGCAGGTGGAGCGGAGACCCAACGCGTGTCGCCACACAGAGGTGGCTTCGTCAGGGGTTTCATATTTCATATTTGTGTATATTTAATAATAAAGCTGTGTTCATATTTTGTTCAAATCCATCGTGTGGTGATCCCCATTTATGACCTTCCTTTTCTGTTTGTTTTTTGCTATATATACTTGTTGGTCAGGGTTATGATCCCACTGTCTATACCGTGGTGCCCCCTCAAACATATACGATTAGATGCATTGTCATCTATACAGTTTAACGCTTTTTGTGTAAAATCACGGTGGTCTAAATTTTTTTAAAAATGCTTGGCCTTCTACAGTTGACAATTTTTTTTATGTTCCAAAAATTAACTATTGTCATCCATACATTTTAATGTGCTTTGTGTAAAATTACAATGGTTTAAAATCCACTTGGCTACAAGGGACCACATTTTTTATATATTAAAAAATTTAGCTTCAATTAATCAAAGAAACTTGATTTCTAAAGGCTAGCAATTAGAAAATGTGTAAGGCATGTGGTAAGGGATGGAGAAATGTAAATACAAATGATTGTGCATGCAGATGGCAAAGAGGTAGGGCAGAAGGCCATTTTGAAAAATATGTTGAAAAAATCCCATTAGATAATGCTAGCAGCAAGGGGCAAGGTACACACACACCAGTTGGTGCCTTGAATTGGGGGTATGGAAGGCCCTGCTTGTAATCTTTGACAGGCTTTGCACTGTATGCAGAGCTTTTATGAGTGTAGAAGTACCACAACTACAATTTATTCACAATATTTGAATGAGGTACTGCAGTTGGTGCCTTGAAGGGTGTATGGATGGCCCTGCTTATAATTTTTGTCAGGCTTTGTACTGTATGAAGAGCTTGTATGAGTGTAATAGTACCACAATTACAATTTGTTCACAATATTTGAATGAGGTACTGCAGTTGGTGCCTTGAAGGGTGTATGGATGGCCCTGCTTACAATTTTTGTCAGGCTTTGTACTGTATGAAAAGCTTTTATGAGTGTAATAGTACCACAACTACACTTTGTTCACAATATTTGAATAAGGTACTGCAGTTGGTGCCTTGAATGGTGTATGTGTGACCCTGCATGTAATTTTTGGCAGGCTTTGCACTGTGTGGAGAGCTTTTACGATTGTAAGAGTACCACATCTACACTTTGGTCATATTATTGGAATGAGGCACTACAGTTGGTGCATTGAAGAGTGTATGGATGACCCGCTTGTAATTTTTGGCAGGCTTTGCACTGTGTAGAGAACTTCTGTGATCGTAGGAGTACCACAACTTCACTTTGTTCGCAATATTTGAATAAGGCAATACAGTTGGTGCCTTCAAGGGTGATTGGATGATGAGCACCACTATATAACAATTTGAATAGAATGTGTATGAAGCTCCCCTTTGTGTTTAGTACAGGGTGTATCTGAGTCCCTCCTCTATCAAATTATTGACAGTTCTTGCTTCCTTCATAAATTACAGTACAGACCAAAAGTTTGGACACACCTTCTCATTTAAAGATTTTTCTGTATGTTCATGATTATGAAAATTGTACATTCACACTGAAGGCATCAAAACTATGAATTAACACATGTGGAATTATATGCTTAGAGGGAACCTGTCACCTGAATTTGGTGGGACCAGTTTTGGGTCATATGGGCGGGGTTTTCGGGTGTTTGATTCACCCTTTCTTTACCCACTGGCTGCATGCTGGCCGCAATATTGGATTGAAGTTCATTCTCTGTCCTCCGGAGTACACGCCTACACACCCGAAAACCCCGCCCATATGACCCAAAACTGGTCCCACCAAATTCAGGTGACAGGTTCCCTTTAACAAAAAAGTGTGAAACAACTGAAATTATGTCTTATATTCTAGGTTTTTCAAAGTAGCCAACTTTTGCTTTGATGACTGCTTTGTACACTCTTGGCATTCTCTTGATGAGCTTCAAGAGGTAGTCACCGGGAATGGTTTTCACTTCACAGGTGTGCCCAGTCATGTTTAATAAGTGGGATTTCTTGCCTTAAAAATGGGGTTGGGACCATCAGTTGTGTGGTGCAGAAGTATGGTTGATACACAGCAGATAGTCCTACTGAATAGACTGTTAGAATTTGCATTATGGCAAGAAAAAAACAGCTAAGTAAAGAAAAACGAGTGGCCATCATTACTTTAAGAAATGAAGGTCAGTCAGTCCGAAAAATTGGGAAAACTTTGAAAGTGTCCCCAAGTGCAGTGACAAAAGCCATCAAGTGCAACAAAGAAACCGGCTCACATGAGGACCTCCCCAGGAACGGAAGACCAAGAGTCACCTCTGCTTCTGAGGATAAGTTTATCCAAGTCACCAGCCTCAGAAATTGCAGGTTAACAGCAGCTCAGATTAGAGACCAGGTGATTGCAATGCGAGCAGTGGACAGTGATGTGAGCTGTCTTCAGCACCCGCTGCTGTGGAACAGAGCAAATTGTACTGCTGATATTCCCAGGTGCAAGTGTGTGTCACACTGATGACACACAGATGCACACTTACACACTGATCCGTGTGTCATCAGTGTGTACGTGTGAGGGAGATTTTGCGGCCCGTGCTGCTGTTAAATAATGGACGTCAGCGTGTTTTGCCCACGGAAACACAGTCTGTGGAAACATACTGACACGTGCAAAGACTTATTCACTTGAATGGGCCTCTGTGTGTAAGTGTCTCCGGTATGAGTGAAAACTGTTACCACACGTACCGTACACACTGAAGTCTGAAAGAGCCCTACATTGTAGGTGATATTAATTTAATCCAGATCGAAAGACTGGAACATTAAAACATTTTTTACCAATTACTGTAATTTACACTTTGATTTAAAAAGTTTAAACTAGGTTTTTATCAGTTATAGACAGCGAGCGTTCATGCTTGCGTCTCTTTTTTTAATTTAGACAGAAATGAGTTTTGATGACATTTCATTCCTAGTTGAAATTAGTCATCTAGGTTTTACATTTTTGTTTAAAAAGCAGTCACCCCTTGAATTGAGGCCATTTTGGAGATGCAATCATAAAGCAGAAGGGGTCTGAGCAAGGGGTTTCAATTATGGTTCACAGGAGCAGTTAATTAACAGGCAGAGGCTCGTGCTTTACCAGGATGTCAGTCAGCATGACAATTCTTTTTTTGTCTTTTTTTTGTCTTTTGTCCAAATACATTACTGATGAAGAGTGACTAAGTCTGATATGATCAGCATTATTAAATGTAAGGCACATACTGTAATTGTAATGCTCATGTACATTCTCTACACTTTCTAATTATACTGGTACTGTACTTTGGGACTGGAAATAAATAAATAAATAAATAAAAAAAATAAATATATATATATATATATATATATATATATATATATATATATATATCAAAAGAGCAACGTGAATTCTCGGATGTATATCAACAAAACACATTGTCTATTAGGCAATATTTGTTTAAAAACTGTATGCTCTGTGTAAATTTGGCAAAAATGGCTTGGGGTCCCCACCATATTTTGACAACCAGCCAAGTTAAGGCATACAGCTGGGGGCTGGTATTCCCAGACTGGTAAGGGGTCATGGATATTGGACTCACAAGCCTAAGAATAGCAGCCCGAAGCTACCCCAGAAAAGGCGCATGTATTATATGCGTTATTTCTGGTGCTTTGCCCAGTTCCTCCCACTTGCCCTGGTCCGGTGCCAAGTCGTGTAATGGTTATGGTGTTAGTGTCAGAAATTTCTTACACAGCGAGTGGTGCCATAAATGAAGTCACCAAAGTTCATCAGGTTTAAACTTCGGTGAACTTTCTCATGGCAGCTCAATGCTAGACACTGCAGGACAGATTACGCTCCCTGAGCCAGCTGACGAAGAGAGCAGTCACTGATGTGACTGCTTTCCAAATCATTTGAATTATCATGGTACAGTTTGGATTATCTTGACATCGAACAGGTGAGGGATATAGTTGTTTATTATTGGTAGTTTTTTCCGGGGGACACAGGCATCGGTGTATTAAGGTTAAGTTGGGTATAGCTATGCTTTTTTATTTTTATTTCAAATAAATGAGTCTATATCATTATTTCAATTAAAGGATTTTATTGGTTGTGTCTTTTTCACATTTTATCTATGGGGTTAGTAATGAGGGCACGTTATAGACTCTTCTCCATTACTAACCCCTTAGCTTGATGTCTGCTGACAAAACAAAGCTGACATCAACCGTACAAACATTACACCACTTGCTACCGCACCAGGGCAAGTGGGAAGAGCAAGGCTAAGTACCAGAACTGGCACATCTTATTGTTGTGCATTTCTGGGGCCTCTGAGGGTTAATGTTATTAGCATGGGAGGGGAGGCAATATCCATGGCCCTTTCCCTAGCTATTAACATCAGTCACCAGCTGTCTGTTTAGCCTTTGCTGGTTTGAAATTATGTGGGGACCCTACTTCATTTTTTTCTGGGCTCCCCACATAAAATAACCAGTAAGGCTAATTAAACAGCTATGAGCTGATATTAATAGCCTGGGAACCTTTAGGGATAATGCCCTCCTTCCAAGAATTTTAACAACAGCCCTCAGCCATTGGCTTTCACTCTCCCTTTAAATATTTTAAAACAATCTATATATATAATTGTCTAAGGGTTTTTCCGTCTGTCTGTCTGTCTGTCTGTCTTTCTGTCTGTCTGTCTTTCTGTCTGTCTGTCTGTCTGTCCTGGAAATCCCGTGTCTCTGATTGGTCGAGGCCGCCAGGCCTTGACCAATCAGCGACAGGCACAGTATCGACGTAGATGTCATAATGGTTGCCAAGGCGACGATGATGTCATAAAGGTATACTACGGGGACATGCATATTCTAGAATACCCGATGTGTTAGAATCGGGCCACAATCTAGTACTTATATATACATGTAGTATTGATTCAGTTGATGCAGTTTGTTGACAGTGAACATTTATATTGGGCTGTGGTTTCTACTCTTAGTAGACTGTGGACACATAGCTTTAGAGCCTTCAGGTAGAAGGATACACCCCCAATGTACACCCCCGACTCATACGATACTGAGTAACTATGCAGTGGCATATGTCTTCTCGGTTGGCATTATTGTAGCCTTAATGTGCTTTACCAACATCTATGTCCAGTGATAATTATTACATATGGAATGTGTTCTTTATGTCCAGTGTTTAGCTGTAGTTGTCACATGTCGAGATGGTATGTTAACATTGCATAAATATAAGCTAGGAAAGCTTGTCTGTTCTGGACTACTTTTGTGTGAGATGTAATGACTCCCTGCTCTGATCCTACTGCAGAACAATTACAAGTTGATCACAACAGATAACTGTAAGTGTGATTACTCATATGTTTTCAGACAGGCAATGTGGTGGGAGAGGTAGTATAGCAGTGGTGACAGTGCTATGAGAGGAGGAGAACTGAGGGTTTGCAGTGTGACACAGCTAAACTCAGCTGCACTGTTCTTCCTCCCACAATGACTTAGGCAGAACATTAGACCAGGAGTTCGATACTGTCTGTCATACTTCTCACAATGAGAAACTTGCACTGGTTGGGTATTATTTTTTCACCTGTGTTGCTTCTTGCTTAAAGAGATTATCCAGGACTAGTTTATTTTTTTTACCATGATCTAAAAAACTAACAGGCAACTGTCCATCTTTTCTACCTGTCGCCAACACACAGTGGTCACCTGCCCTGGGCTGAAATTCAGCTGCTGCACTTCAATAGAGCAGCTTTTCTTCTTCCAGGCTGCTCTCTTGACAGTGGGACAGCTGACATCATACTGACTACCAGCAGGCTTTGCACGGTTAGGCAATGGGGAGCCAGCTGTCAATCAAGTTGACATTGACAGTCACACCCAATCAACAGAGCCGTGCGGAAGAGAAGCCACAGAATTGCCGTCAAGAACAGTCTGTGACCATTCTGAGCTGGCAGAGATCTACGTTGGCACAACTTTCATATACATACAACTAACTGCCTACTAGTTCTTAGGACCACAGTAGAATATTAGCCCCTTTCTAACCTCGGACGGGATAGTACATTTGAGATCAGATCCCCTGCTTTGATGTGGGCTCCGACGGTGAGCCCACATCAAAGTCGCGACATGTTAGCTGTTTTGAACAGCTGACATGTGCGTGCAATAGCGGCGAGTGGAATCACGATCCACCCGCCGCTATTAAGTAGTTAAATGCTGCTGTCAAATGCTGACAGCGGCATGTAACTACCACTTTCGGCCACGTGGCCGGAAATACGCTAATCGCCGACCCCGTCACATGATCAGGGGTCAGCGATGCGTCAGCATAGTAACCAGAGGTCTCCTTGAGACCTCTATGGTTGCTGATGCTGGCTTGCTGTTAGCACCACCCTGTGGTCGATGCTCATAGCAAGCCTGTAATTAAGCTACATAGGAGCGATCTGATGATCGCTGCTATGTAGCAGAGCCGATCAGGCTATGCCAGCTTCTAGCCTCCCATGGAGGCTATTGAAGCATGGCAAAAGTTAAAAAAATCTTTAAAAAAATATGAAATAAATAAAAAAAATAAAAGTTTAAATCACCCCCCTTTCGCCCCATTCAAAATAAAACAATAAAAATAAAATCAAATATACACATATTTGTTATCGCAGCGTTCAGAATCGCCCAATCTATCAATAAAAAAAAGGATTAACCTGATTGCTAAACAACGTAGCAAGAAAAATATTATATACGCCTAAATTACACTTTTTTGGTCGCTGCGACATTGCATTAAAATGCAATAACGGGCGATCAAAAGAACGTATCTGCACCAAAATGGTATCACTAAAAACGTCAGCCCTCACCCAACCCCAGATCACAAAAAATGGAGACGCTTCCGGTATCAGAAATGGAGCAATTTTTTTTTTTTTTTAGCCAAGTTTGGAATTTTTTTTCACCACTTAGATAAAAAATAACCTAGACATGTTTGATGTCTATGAACTCGTAATGACAGGTCAGTTTTAGCATTTAGTGAACCTAGCAAAAAAGCCAAACAAAAAACACGCATGGGACTGCACTTTTTTTGCAATTTCACAGCACTTGGAATTTTTTTCCCCATTTTCTAGTACACGTCATGGTAAAACCAATGATGTGTTCAAAAGTTCAACTCATCCCGCAAAAAATAAGCCCTCATATGGCCATATTGACAGAAAAATAAAAAAGTTTTGGCTCTGGGAAGAAGGGGAGCGAAAAACGAACATGGAAAAATGGGAAAATCCCAAGGTCATGAAGGGGTTAATATACTCTTAGGTAACCCTTTAAGATTGGTCACCTACATAGCAGCAATGAGGAGTACTTCCTACCAGAACTGTCTGATAGCACCCACTTGGACCATCAGCCTCCTCCAATTGAAAAACAGACATCTCATGTCTAGTTTTTTTCAACTGGAGGAGGATGGACTGGTCTGGTCACATGCTCCTCTATCGGTAGCCATTTTGAGAGCAGGAGAGATATCTAGATTTTTAGGAAGTAGGAGAATGAGAAGAACCTGTATTTCTTTTATATTAGCTAAGTGCCACAAAATAATTTCTCTAACACATGAGTTAAAATAAAGTGGCTGACCCCTTTCATAATGCAAACATACAGGACCAAAGATTCAAGCTCTTATAACCATACTTTCAGGTTTAATATTTGCATATCTTTTTCATATGTTAATAAAATTCTTGAGTAAAGTATATTGCTGTTTTTTAATTAAAACTCTGCTGTGATTGTTACATGGCAGATGTTACAACAGTTGGATTAAAAATCTTTATAATATAATTTGGACGCTAAGCTTTTTAATCACCTGCACGATGCCTGTTAAAAGACATCTGCTCGAGATCTTTTCGGAATTTTGGATTTGCAATATCAATGTGTCACAATGTCAAAACTAATCTTTGTACAAGCCTGCTGATGGATTCTCAGTTAACTCAATCTACAACTAATCGAAGACAGTGCAACACTAAAGCTATAGAAGGCAGCCAGTGCAATATTTCTAATAAAAACCCAAATTTAAAAATTATTCTAGGCCCTAAGTATATTTATTAAAAAAGTCCCTAATGTTGGACAACTCTATTAATGGAAGAAGTAAGATATAAAAAAAAAACTATTTATTTAATTAATGAGTGTTAGGCTCATCTTGTGAGGTGGTTTCATAAGGTCTCAGGTTTGGGTTGGCACACGGATACTGGGTGTTGGTGCATCAGGCAGAAAGGCACAGTGGGTGCAAGGACTTGGCACAGTGGAGACCACAGGAGGACATACTGTATGTATAGAACAGTTAAGTAAATGGTTTGAACAAAATATAATACAGTTTGTGTGGTCTTGTAGCTGGAGAATAATCCAGGAGATGGCACTCGACAGGTAGCTGGGAAGGCCGAAAGTTCTCCATAGAGGTCCTGCAGGAAGAGAGCACAGAATGCACAAGGGATGAAGCACTCCAAACACAGGACTAGGAGTCTCAATCCTAAAACACATGCGTGTGTCTTAGTGGACCTCAAATAGGCCTTGGGAGATGAGGTCATCTAGTCACGTCGGGAAGTTTTCCACAAATATTATAAAAACACATTGATTTTTTTTTTTTTAATTCATGACAAAACAACACATTGGTAACATGTAAGGCCTAAAGAAAGGCAAGTTCAAATCATGGAAGTTTGCCAATGGTTATTTACTGACGTAATAAAATTGTTCTTTTCCCATGCGGTTTGCTTATTGCGGTAGCAAATCCCCAGTGTACACAAAAAGATATGCTGCCGCAAAAAAAACGGCAAGAACAAGCATTTTGTTTGCCTGCTGCATGGTCACAGCCATATTTATAATGGCCAAAGTTTTGAGGATCAGTTATTTGTAAAATGATCACTGATTTGGGATGACCAAAGATTCACAGGAATGCTCATTTGTCTAAAACGAAAAAAAAATTACATCTGATTTTAACTTTTTAAATATTTTTTGAGATAAGCTTATGAGTCCAAATGGTCCCACGAGTGTGTCCAGACCATCCTAAGCTAAGTCCCTCAAGCTTTAATTGATATATATGATGATCCCCGCATTATTCACCCAGAGCTTGGAATCTCTTTTTCACAAACACGGGGAGAACATACAAACTCCTTGCAGATGTTGTTACTGGTGGGATTTGAAACCAAGTCCACAGTGCTGTAAAGCCACAGTGGGGGATGTCATGTTTTCTTTTAGGAGAAAATTTTAGTTTGACCAAATATCCTGAGTCATATGAGAAGTCTTGCATGCTATTGGGCTGACGTTGACATAAGAGGTTGGCTATCTCTAATAGTTGGCACTGTAGAGCCATATATTTTCCTCTTCTGGATCAGCTAATTTGCATGCTTTGTGACCCTCTTGAAACATATCCGATGGTACCTACAATCACTCATTTTTATGAGGGCTTTCTTATTTTCCCAATTCAGGCAGTGCCTTTCATAAGTGAATGAAGGCTGTAGTGTATAATAGATGATGATTAGTCTTGGTCTTCCTAATAATGATTGGCTAGTCAGGAGGATGTCAGGAAACGGACAATAATTTCAACTGAACTAATCCTTGCTGGATCTGAGCAAAAGGCTAAATGGGGAATGCAAGGCATTTACAGGGTTACCATAAAGCCTGCTGATTAATGCTGGAGAGGATTAGAAGCACTGGCATTTGTACGGCTGGCAAAAGGCCTGTTTGGCTTAGATAGACGAGGACTGGAAGACCAAGCATTTGCATAGCTGGCGTTAAAGCGTGTTGATTAATGGAGAGGATCAGGAGGCACACTTTCGTAATCAAAGGGTTGAAAATTAGATAGCCAAGCACCTGCAGCATTGGCAGGATGGTTCAGTAGCTGATGCAGAGGAGGTTAATGCGTCAAGACTTTCTATAGTTACCGTTGCTGCTTGTGGGGTCTTGGAAAACATGGCTCAGGTTGAAATATAAATGGCCAGGATCCCTGTCACTCACTAACACATCTAGTCATATGTTTGGCATTAAACCTTATTGATTTAGAATTGAGATTGATGATGCTATCTACTGGTGAAAAATCGGCTGTATTGTTTTCGGATATTTATTTTCAGGGTTTTTTTTTACAAGTTCATGTATCACCAACTACAAAAACAGAAGAAATTTAAAGCAGACATTTGATCTTGTAAAGTAAAAGCAGGGTGCATTTTACTTGAAGCCCCCAATGTATCAGTGAGGGGTTTACACTACAGCACACTTTCAATAACTGTCGGTGGCAGAATGATCTTTCCTCAAGAGTCCTCTATATTTTTGCATATTTGGTTCACTAAGCATGCATGAGTTTTCAATGGATACAGAGGGGTAAGACATCACTAGGGGTTGCAAGCAGAATATAAGATGAGAAATGCTCATGTTCAAAGTGCCTAAAACATTTTTCACCAACATCTTCTGTCGAAGAAGACATAAGTCTTTATATATATATATATATATATATATATATATATATATATATATATATATATATATATATATATATATATATACACTCACCGGCCACTTTATTAGGTACACCATGCTAGTAACGGGTTGGACCCCTTTTGCCTTCAGAACTGCCTCAATTCTTCGTGGCATAGATTCAACAAGGTGCTGGAAGCATTCCTCAGAGATTTTGGTCCATATTGACATGATGGCATCACACAGTTGCCGCAGATTTGTCGGCTGCACATCCCAAAGATGCTCCATACAAGGCAGGATGGATCCATGCTTTCATGTTGTTTACGCCAAATTCTGACCCTACCATCCAAATGTCGCAGCAGAAATCGAGACTCATCAGACCAAGCAACGTTTTTCCAATCTTCTACTGTCCAATTTCGATGAGCTTGTGCAAATTGTAGCCTCAGTTTCCTGTTCTTAGCTGAAAGGAGTGGTACCCGGTGTGGTCTTCTGCTGCTGTAGCCCATCTGCCTCAAAGTTCGATGCACTGTGCGTTCAGAGATGCTCTTAGGCCTACCTTGGTTGTAACGGGTGGCGATTTGAGTCACTGTTGCCTTTCTATCAGCTCGAACCAGTCTGCCCATTCTCCTCTGACCTCTGGCATCAACAAGGCATTTCCGCCCACAGAACTGCCGCTCACTGGATTTTTTTTCTTTTTCGGACCATTCTCTGTAAACCCTAGAGATGGTTGTGCGTGAAAATCCCAGTAGATCAGCAGTTTCTGAAATACTCAGACCAGCCCTTCTGGCACCAACAACCATGCCACGTTCAAAGGCACTCAAATCACCTTTCTTCCCCATACTGATGCTCGGTTTGAACTGCAGGAGATTGTCTTGACCATGTCTACATGCTTAAATGCACTGAGTTGCCGCCATGTGATTGGCTGATTAGAAATTAAGTGTTAACAAGAAGTTGGACAGGTGTACCTAATAAAGTGGCCAGTGAGTGTATATATATATACAGTGGGGCAAAAAAGTATTTAGTCAGTCAGCAATAGTGCAAGTTCCACCACTTAAAAAGATGAGAGGCGTCTGTAATTTACATCATAGTTAGACCTCAACTATGGGAGACAAACTGAGAAAAAAAAATCCAGAAAATCACATTGTCTGTTTTTTTAACATTTTATTTGCATATTCTGGTGGAAAATAAGTATTTGGTCAGAAACAAACAATCAAGATTTCTGGCTCTCACAGACCTGCAACTTCTTCTTTAAGAGTCTCCTCTTTCCTCCACTCATTACCTGTAGTAATGGCACCTGTTTAAACTTGTTATCAGTATAAAAAGACACCTGTGCACACCCTCAAACAGTCTGACTCCAAACTCCACTATGGTGAAGACCAAAGAGCTGTCAAAGGACACCAGAAACAAAATTGTAGCCCTGCACCAGGCTGGGAAGATTGAATCTGCAATAGCTAACCAGCTTGGAGTGAAGAAATCAACAGTGGGAGCAATAATTAGAAAATGGAAGACATTCAAGACCACTGATAATCTCCCTCGATCTGGGGCTCCACGCAAAATCCCACCCCGTGGGGTCAGAATGATCACAAGAACGGTGAGCAAAAATCCCAGAACCACGCGGGGGGACCTAGTGAATGAACTGCAGAGAGCTGGGACCAATGTAACAAGGCCTACCATAAGTAACACACTACGCCACCATGGACTCAGATCCTGCAGTGCCAGACGTGTCCCACTGCTTAAGCCAGTACATGTCCGGGCCCGTCTGAAATTTGCTAGAGAGCATTTGGATGATCCAGAGGAGTTTTGGGAGAATGTCCTATGGTCTGATGAAACCAAACTGGAACTGTTTGGTAGAAACACAACTTGTCGTGTTTGGAGGAAAAAGAATACTGAGTTGCATCCATCAAACACCATACCTACTGTAAAGCATGGTGGTGGAAACATCATGCTTTGGGGCTGTTTCTCTGCAAAGGGCCAGGACGACTGGTCCGGGTACATGAAAGAATGAATGGGGCCATGTATCGTGAGATTTTGAGTGCAAACCTCCTTCCATCAGCAAGGGCATTGAAGATGAAACGTGGCTGGGTCTTTCAACATGACAATGATCCAAAGCACACCGCCAGGGCAACGAAGGAGTGGCTTCGTAAGAAGCATTTCAAGGTCCTGGAGTGGCCTAGCCAGTCTCCAGATCTCAACCCTATAGAAAACCTTTGGAGGGAGTTGAAAGTCCGTGTTGCCAAGCGAAAAGCCAAAAACATCACTGCTCTAGAGGAGATCTGCATGGAGGAATGGGCCAACATACCAAGAACAGTGTGTGGCAACCTTGTGAAGACTTACAGAAAACGTTTGACCTCTGTCATTGCCAACAAAGGATATATTACAAAGTATTGAGATGAAATTTTGTTTCTGACCAAATACTTATTTTCCACCATAATATGCAAATAAAATGATAAAAAAAACAGACAATGTGATTTTCTGGATTTTTTTTTTCTCAGTTTGTCTCCCATAGTTGAGGTCTACCTATGATGTAAATTACAGACGCCTCTCATCTTTTTAAGTGGTGGAACTTGCACTATTGCTGACTGACTAAATACTTTTTTGCCCCACTGTATATAGCCAACATATCTTGTATTTATGGGCATATTGAGTCAGTATGTTGTAGAGGTTAGAATCTGACTGATTAATTGAGTCTGTGGACAGGAGCCTTTTATAAAGGTGACTATGTAAGACAGCTGTCTTTAATGCAGGTAACGAGTTGATTAGGAGCGTTTAACTGGTCTGTAGGAGCCAGAACTCTTAATGGTTGGCAAGGGATCAAATACTTTTTTCTTACTGCGAAATGTAATTAAATATGTATGAAGTCTTGTAGGACTTGTAGGGGTTCATGCTCTTTGGTAGCTGCTGCGCTCCACACAGGTATCCATGTCAAACAGGTGAAAGTTTTTTTCTTACATAAACTTTCAACATCGCGTTTTTCGTCATCAAAAACATTCAATAACAAAAACATAGTCCTTACTCAGGATAGGCACAATAAAGTAGCACAGTTTCAAAGCATGCAGCAATCCAGGCATTGCTTCTCTCTCAGATTCGTCAGCATTAATGAATACACTGCAGGTCCACATGTAAGAAGCAACTGGGCCACTATCATTCGAGGTATGGGAATGACCTTTCCCACCCAGACTCTTTTGGTCATTCCTTAATCCTGGACACAAAATCCGGACCCAATTAAAAAACATTCTCAGCATCATACCATTACTGGAGCCTTCAATTCCAGTACTTATATCACCGAGGCCAGCCACCATGGTGACACAAACCTGCCATCGAGAACTTTTCCACTTTTTCCTTTACAGACTGTATACAACCCCATCCAGCTCCTTAACACAAACACAGCCTTAGTAATGGCAACCATTCCTCGCCACTGCTGTTGTAAAACACACACTATCTGTATTACAGTTTCTTCCATGTTTTTCTTCCTAACTCTATTACTAAGCTGTGAGCTGTGAGATCCTTTTACTATTCATATAAATTTCAAAGTGGCTGCTGCATTCTTTACTCCTACTTTTATACAGGCTACGACAGACCCATCTGATTGGCTGTGCTATCCAATGTGATATGATAGCTAAAATGCATTGTGAGGAAGCCCTTCTGGCAGTGGGCTTTCACTGGCTGACACAATCTTTTACAATATCTAAAATGGCTTTAAATATTTTATACGATTAATTCAAATCTATTAGCAAATTGCTCAAATTTACTGGGTATAGTAAATTCTTAAAATTTGACACAAATTTGATTTGCAGCGAATCAATTAGCTCATCTTTAGTTAAAACTATGGTTTCTATAATTTGATTGACCCATAGTTACTCTTATTATCACGTAGAACAAAAACAATATTTTATATGTTCTATATATTAATGGACTCATAGGATAAATAGGTAATATAAAGTAGCTCAGTGCCATTTATTCAAACTGTATTTTTTAAGAAGAATCACCAGGAGGCACCTGTTCTTATGGACCTCGCTGTGACCCAAAGCAGCAGTAGGCCAGTCAACTATATAATTGGAGTGAACTTGATAATAGGTTTGAAAATAATATGGTCCCAAAGTATCAAACCTTCCCAGCATGGTAGTGATGCTATTATTTACAGGCTGCAGTGAAGGAGTATGTAATCATTGTATGTTTTCTGGTGGCCCTATGGCAGTAGTAATGCTAAGTATAAATCTGACCAACGTGAAACCTACTTGGGGGGTAAATATCCTCCTCTTCTACTGTTTCGATAGTTCAGCCAATTTCTTTACTCAACTTCACCACAACAGAAACTGATATTAAACATTTTTGTGACACTGAGTTTTAGGTTCACAATATTTAAAGTATATTAGCAGTTTTTCACCGTAAGTCAGTTTTAATGAATCTGTTCATCAGTTGATGACTTACAGGGCTGAAATGTGAGAATCACATCTCTGTGGATAAAATGACGATCATTACACACAAATATGAGGGCACTTGAGTGCACTTTTCCTATGTAATAGGCTAAATAAGGTTAAAGAGGCTGTCTAAGAGTTTAAAAAATAAATTAGCTGCAAAAAATGATCTAAAAACAAAAATGATAACAGTTTTCCATTGTTCTAGCAACAATGCTAACCTGGAGGAAGTAGACAAGGTGTAAGAGTTTGGGCACCCCTGGCCAAAATTACTGTTATGGTGAACAGTTAAGCGAGAGATTAAATGATCTCTGAAAGGGCTAAAGTCAAAGATCACACATTTCCTTTGGACATTAGACAAATGTGTATATATATATATATATATATATATATATATATATATATATATATATATATATATATATACACAGTGCATTGCGCAAGTATTCAGCCCTCTTGAACTTTTCAACCCTTTTCCACATAACATGCTTCAAACATAAAGATACCAAATGTAAATTTTTGGTGAAGAGTCGACAACAAGTGGAACACAATTGTGAAATTTATTGGTTCTTTAAAATTTTTGTGGAAATTCAAAAACTGAAAAGTGGGGTGTGCAATATTATTCGACCCCTTTAACTTTATACTTTGTTGCGCCACCTTTTGCTGTGATTACAGCTGCAAGTCGCTTGGGGTATGTCTCTATCAGTTTTGTACATCGAGAGACTGAAATTCTCGCCCATTCTTCCTTGGCAAACAGCTCGAGCTTTTTGAGGCTTGATGGAGATCATTTGCGAACAGCAGTTTTCAGCTCTTACCACAGATTCTTGATTGGATTGAGGTCTGGGCTTTGACTTGGCCATTCTAACACCTGGATACGTTTATTTGTGAACCATTCCATTGTAGATTTTGCTTTACTTTTGGGATCATTGTCTTGTTGGAAGACAAATCTCTGTCCCAGTCTCAGGTCTTTTGCAGACTCCAACAGGTTTTCTTCAAGAATGGTCCTGTATTTGGCTCCATCCATCTTCCCATCAATTTTAACCATCTTCCCTATCCCTGCTGAAGAAAAGTAGGCCCAAACCATGATGCTGCCACCACCATGATTGACAGTAGGGATGATGTGTTCAGGGTGATAAGCTGTGTTGCCTTTACGCCAAGCATATCGTTTAGCATTGTTGCCAAAAAGTTTGATTTTGGTTTCATGTGACCAGAGCACCTTCTTCCACATGTTTGGTGTGTCTCCCAGGTGGCTTGTTGCAAACTGTAAACAACACATTTTATGGATATCTTTGAGAAATGGCTTTCTTCTTGCCACTCTTCCATAAAGGCCAGATTTGTGCAGTGTATGACTGATTGTTGTCCTATGGACAGACTGTCCCACCTCAGCTGTAGATCTCTGCAGTTCATCCAGAGTGATCATGGGCCTCTTGGCTGCATCTCTGATCATTCTTCTCCTTGTTTGAGATGAAAGTTTAGAGGGACGGCCGGGTCTTGGTGGATTTGCAGTGGTATGATACTCCTTCCATTTCACTATGATCGCTTGCACAGTGCTCCTTGGGATGTTTAAAGTTTTTTAAATCATTTTGTATCCAAATCCGGCTTTAAACTTCTCTGCAACAGTATCACGGACCTGCCTGTTGTGTTCCTTGGTCTTCATAATGCTCTCTGTGCTTCAAACAGAACTCTGAGACTATCACAGAGCAGGTTCATTTATACGGAGACTTGATTACACACAGGTGGATTATATTAATCATCATTAGGCATCTAGGACAACATTGGGTCATTGAGAGATCCACAATGAACTTCTGGAGTCAGTTTGCTGCACTGAAAGTAAAGGGGCCGAATAATATTGCACTCCCCACTTTTCAGTTTTTGAATTTCCACAAAAATGTAAAATAACCAATAAATTTAATTCAACTTCACAATTGTGTTCCACCTGTTGATTCTTCACCAAAAATTTAGATTTGGTATCTTTATGTTTGAAGCATGATACGTGGGAAAAGGTTGAAAAGTTCAAGGGGGCCGAATACTTTCTCAAGGCACTGTATATATATATATATATATATATATATATATATATATATATATATATATATATATATATATATATATATATACATATATATATATATATATATATATATATATATATATATATATATATATATTGTAATTTTTAACATTATAAAAAGGAAAATGGGCCAATGCAAACCCTTAATTAGCCTGTTGGGCTTATGGCTTTTTCACTATCATTGTTATGAAAGGCCAGGTGATGCAAGACCTCAAATTACAGCATAAAAGATGACCCTTCAACTTGCTTAACTATTCCCAATAACAGTAATTCTGACCAGGGGTGTCCAAACTTTTACATCCCACTGTAACTACAGCAGCCAGTCATTGATCTCACTGTCTTGTAGACATGTTTGCATACCGGCTTACCACGTAGCCTCTATGAGTTCCATGAGTCAGAGAAGGCTGGTACCAAGAGGTACCACCCTCCTCCCTCACTTGTCATCTCTATTTTAATGGTATATTCAGATACCACTTCAATAGAATGATGGAACAGAGAGCTAGTAGCTACTTTTTCCACCATTCATCCTGTGAATCTGATATGTGTGGGTGGATTGTAGCAACATCATACTGAAGTGTAAGCGATCACATTGTGTGTGGGGGACTGTGGGAGCCTCAAACTGTGTGGGAGGCAGTGGGATCATCATATTGAGTGGGGTCACAACACTGTGCTGGGGGCCATTATGCTTTGTTTTGAAGCTGTGTGGGCCATGAATCTATGTGTGCGGAATTGGGGGAGCCTTGATACTGGGCATGTTGGTGAATATGGGGACCATGTTATTGTGTGGCATCATTCATCATTCATTAGGGGCATAATTTTGTGGTGTATTATACTGTATTTGAGCCTATGTGAGTTATTATACTGTGTTGAGGGTTTGTGTGAGGGCATCATAGCATATTAGAGGAATTGTGGCAGCATTATATTGTGAAGAAACATAGTGAGTGTTGGGAATTTTTGTGGGGGGCACATTGTTAGGGGCACGTTGGCGGCATTATGATTTGCAGGGGCACTGTGGGGGCATCACATTTTGTATATTGATGGCGTTGTTGGCATATTGTGTGGGGGAATTCTCTGTGTGGATATCATACTCTGTGTGTGTGGCATTATTCAAGGCATCATACTCTATGGGGACCATTAAAGTGGTATTGCAGTGGGTGAAAACACCAATGGGCTTTAGTAAAGGCATAATTACTGTTTATGCAACACATTTCATGTTCAAAAATGAAAACAGCCTTTCTTCAGCACAAATGAATGGCAAACGTCCTTTCTTCAGCACAAATGAATGACAAAACAGTCCTTTTTCTGGGTAAGGCAAAGTAAATCAAAATGTCTCACCAATTTGGTATTATACGCACTCCTAAGTCTCTAGCAAAGACTATTCATCATGAACGGTCTTTCTCCAGCTCCAAAACAGCACCAACTATTGAACTAACCCAGCTGCCTGTTATTATGCCTGTATGACTTGGACTAAACTATGGGAGCAATCTTTCCCACCCAAGCTCTTTTGGTCATTCCTAAATCCAGGATCCAAAATCCAGTAAAGATAAAAACTCAATCTCAGAAACACATACCTACCATCTAGGACCTGTCATACACATTTTATTCTAAAACAAATAAAAAAATCAAAGACTAGAACAGAACCCGCGCTTAAAGGAGAAAAGGATGGATGGTGCTGGAGAAGTCCTAGGTCCCAAGTAGGAAATAAAATGTCCCCAGAAGAGTAATGATACTCCTTAACTAGAGGGACAGTAGTGGCAACAATCAATAAGTAACAAATGCGATAAATCACACAGCTGTCCACCTTTAAGATACACAGTCACATCACCAGAAAAAACAATAGTAGCTGTCAGCTCACCTACGTGTATAAGGTGCTGCAGCGTACTGCTTCCAGGCTGCAGGTACTCGGGGCTACGGTCCTGCCTGTATCACACGGCGGAACTGAACTGGCGATGTATCCTTGGAGGTAAAATCCGTCTGGATGTCTAGGGTTGCAGCATTGGTTGTGCCCAATGGTGGGGCGCACTCGTGGGACCAGGGGCGCTCCGGCCAGTAGCACTTCCTGGAGTACCATGAGGATTGAGGAAAATGGCCGCTAAGCTCCTCCTACTAGTGACGTCACTTGCAGTATGGATCGCCGAAGCGATCACATAGGAGAGAGGGGAGCTAACCAACGCGTTTTGAAGAGGCTAAGCTCTTCTTCGTCAGGGTGGATTACCATCCATCCTTTTCTCCTTTAAGCGCGGGTTCTGTTCTAGGTTTTGTTTTCACATTACTTACACAGGTGGGCACTACCCGGTTTGACCCCAGCAGCTGAGGAGTGTTGTGCTGTGTGGGAGAGCGCCAGAGTTTTGTATATTCCAAATAAAAAAATCATTTCCACAAATGGTAAAATGGGTGAACTGCAAAGTGCCAGAAAACTTCCCCAGGGAAGAGTGCCATATGGATTTTTGGGTCCTTCGTCTGCCTCATAGATTGTTTTCCTTCATTCATACTGTATGTTTAATTATATTGACTGAAAGTACATCTTATTTAATTTGTTTATCTTCTGAAATTATATCTATTAAAGCAGCACAGAACCTGGATGAAATGACATTATGAATCTAGGTACATGTACTTGCTTTCATTTTAATGAAAATAATGTTGCGGCATGCATTTTACACACATGGAAAACGCATGATAATAAAGCCAAATAGACACCTGTATTGGTGCTAAATGTGTGTATGCTAGGACTAAGTCAAGGGACAACTGTAAAACAGAAATCCTAATACTCCACAGAGGACACAGTTGATTAATCCCATAAAAATATATCTTTATTAAATACGTTTAAAAATCAACAGTACATAGAAAAGGTACAGCAGGAACCAATGGGGCTAGTAGGAAAAACTAGTGTCAATGCACAAAGCACATTGGGCTATGGGGTCATACCACCGCAACAATAAATACTTCAATGTTAGTGCCACACCACATAGGGTGGATATATAAATGCATATGGGAGCACATCAATAAATAAACATCCTAAGAACAATAGTATCGTGCAAGTGCACACAGATAAATAGATTAGAGCCACTAGTGGCAACCAAATAGGACCTATATAAAAATTATCTCTCCCGAAGGAATTACCTGATGTGCATCCACGGTGGGGAGACCCCAAGCCCACCCCGACGCGCGTTTCGGAACACCAAAAGTGTTCCTTCCTCAGGGGGTGTGATATAGACCGATAGCGGCAGCATTTATATGCCGCCGTGTCGGAAATCCCTGACGCCGCAAAGTGCGCCGCCTGCATACCCTGCCATCCAGAAGCGCCGCTGCCATCCGGAACCGGAAACACGCGGGGCCCCACGTGCTCCGGCATCACATGACAACGGACGCCAAGGAATGCGAGTGAACAGGTGGGCATAATGCGGATGTGTAGCAGACACCATTATTGAAAAGGGCAAAAAAAAAGGGCAAGATGAATATACATATATATACAGAAGAAAAACGTGCCCATAACTGTGTATGAACAATAAATACAACAAATAAATACAACATCGCCACATACAATAAGTATAACACTAAATAATAACACAAGGACAGCATATAAAGGCCGAAAAAGACAATTGGACCATTGGAACAAACAACAAAATATATATCTCTCGAGACAACAATATTGACAAACAAAAACTGTACAACGTAACATAAATACACATATATGACTATATAGAGAAGCATATAATCCACATGTACATATCCGATATATTACATCCGTATACTATCAGCAGCAGTAGTGTATAAGTAGCATAACCTCACTGTCGCAGTTATTCAAAACACTAATAATGACACATGGAGACATACTAATAAACACAATGATAGATGTCTTCTTGCAGCGTTGCAGACATCCTTGTATTTCAAAGACCAGTAGAATATGGCGTGCACCCATCTAAAAAGTATGATATTAAAAAGTATGATGTTAAAAATTGAGAAGAAATAAAAACACATAGTGCATGACACAAATAAATCCACTATAGTTCAAAGGACGTAAGCTCACAAAAATGGGACAAATGATAAATACTCATTAAGTCCTTTCGGATGGATTGTCCCCAATGTCCAAATCCATTTACATTCTAGCTGTGCTAGACGTTTAGAGAGATTACCTCCCCTAATATTGATTTGTAGTAGGTCAATGCCCCGTACTCGTAATAATTTTTCGTTACATTGATGGAAATCATAGAAGTGGCGCGGCAGGGTTTTTAGGGTGGATGTGTCCGTGCAAGTAGCTGCTGCACTGATTCCCAGTACGTGTTCCCGAATACGGACTTTAAACTGCCGTGTGGTCAGACCAACATAGATCAAACCACACGGACAGGTAGCGTAATATATCACGTATCGGGAAACACAGGAGATGCGTTGTCTGATATTATATTCCCTCGTGCCCTCTGAATTCATAAAGGAATTGCATCTCTCAACATTAGGACACGCAACGCACCTACCGCACGGAGCACATCCACCTCCTAGCCGCATCGTGTCCAAAAATGTAGGCATAGCCTGACCCACATAGTGACTCCGTGTCAATTGGTCACGGAGGTTTCTCGCACGCCTAAATGCAATTGAGGGATTATTCGGAAGAAACTTAGCAAACACAACTTTTTTGTGTTTAAAGGGTCCTTCTACTTACAGCTCCAGGGCACAGCGATGGGTGCGGCATTCGCGCCATCCTATGCCAACCTGTTCCTGGGGCTGTGGGAGAGGGACCTTTTCCTGTCAGACAAACAGGGGTCAATAGAGCGCGTCCTATTTTGGACGCGCTATATTGATGATATCTTCTTTGTCTGGCAGGGCACTGCCGTCGACCTTGCGCAGTTTGTATCCTCCCTGAACAGCAACGATCTCAATATACGCTTGACCCCTGTGTGGGATGGGGAAAGGATCGACTTCCTTGATGTTACCATCTTTAAGGATAGATCGGGATGTCTGCAGACAGATATTTTTCAAAAAAGTACAGCCACTAACACCCTACTTCACGCTTCGTCCTGCCATCCGCGACATCTGGTACAGGCAATTCCGGTGGGGCAATTTTTGCGCCTTCGCCGGATATGCTCTGATGCTGCTGATTTTGAGGCTAGGGCGGGAGAGTTAAAACATCGGTTTTTATCTAGGGGATATAGCAGTCGGTGTATTAAGAAAGCGTATCATCGTGCAAAATACTCCGACCGCAATAAACTACTTTATGGCCAGGCATCTAGAAAATCCATCAGTAATAATGTGGCGAGATTCGTCACGACATTCAACCCCCAACACGATAAACTCCGTACAGCCATCAGGAATGCTTGGCCTATCCTGAAGGCTGATTCAATAATTGCTAAGTTTCTTCCGAATAATCCCTCAATTGCATTTAGACGTGCGAGAAACCTCCGTGACCAATTGACACGGAGTCACTATGTGGGTCAGGCTATGCCTACATTTTTGGACACGATGCGGCTAGGAGGTGGATGTGCTCCGTGCCGTAGGTGCGTTGCGTGTCCTAATGTTGAGAGATGCAATTCCTTTATGAATTCAGAGGGCACGAGGGAATATAATCAGACAACGAATCTCCTGTGTTTCCCGATACGTGATATATTACGCTACCTGTCCGTGTGGTTTGATCTATGTTGGTCTGACCACACGGCAGTTTAAAGTCCGTATTCGGGAACACGTACTGGGAATCAGCGCAGCAGCTACTTGCACGGACACATCCACCCTAAAAACCCTGCCGCGCCACTTCTATGATTTCCATCAATGTAACGAAAAATTATTACGAGTACGGGGCGTTGACCTACTACAAATCAATATTAGGGGAGGTAATCTCTCTAAACGTCTAGCACAGCTAGAATGTAAATGGATTTGGACATTGGGGACAATCCATCCGAAAGGACTTAATGAGTATTTATCATTTGTCCCATTTTTGTGAGCTTCCGTCCTTTGAACTATAGTGGATTTATTTGTGTCATGCACTATGTGTTTTTATTTCTTCTCAATTTTTAACATCATACTTTTTAATATCATACTTTTTAGATGGGTGCACGCCATATTCTACTGGTCTTTGAAATACAAGGATATCTGCAACGCTGCAAGAAGACATCTTTCATTGTGTTTATTAGTATGTCTCCATGTGTCATTATTAGTGTTTTGAATAACTGCGACAGTGAGGTTATGCTACTTATACACTACTGCTGCTGATAGTATACGGATGTAATATATCGGATATGTACATGTGGATTATATGCTTCTCTATATAGTCATATATGTGTATTTATGTTACGTTGTACAGTTTTTGTTTGTCAATATTGTTGTCTCGAGAGATATATATTTTGTTGTTTGTTCCAATGGTCCAATTGTCTTTTTCGGCCTTTATATGCTGTCCTTGTGTTATTATTTAGTGTTATACTTATTGTATGTGGCGATGTTGTATTTATTTGTTGTATTTATTGTTCATACACAGTTATGGGCACGTTTTTCTTCTGTATATATATGTATATTCATCTTGCCCTTTTTTTTGCCCTTTTCTATAATGGTGTCTGCTACACATCCGCATTATGCCCACCTGTTCACTCGCGTTCCTTGGCGTCCGTTGTCATGTGATGCCAGAGCACGTGGGGCCCCGCGTGTTTCCGGTTCCGGATGGCAGCGGCGCTTCTGGATGGCAGGGTATGCAGGCGGCGCACTTTGCGGCGTCAGGGATTTCCGACACGGCGGCATATAAATGCTGCCGCTATCGGTCTATATCACACCCCCTGAGGAAGGAACACTTTTGGTGTTCCGAAACGCGCGTCGGGGTGGGCTTGGGGTCTCCCCACCGTGGATGCACATCAGGTAATTCCTTCGGGAGAGATAATTTTTATATAGGTCCTATTTGGTTGCCACTAGTGGCTCTAATCTATTTATCTGTGTGCACTTGCACGATACTATTGTTCTTAGGATGTTTATTTATTGTTGTGCTCCCATATGCATTTATATATCCACCCTATGTGGTGTGGCACTAACATTGAAGTATTTATTGTTGCGGTGGTATGACCCCATAGCCCAATGTGCTTTGTGCATTGACACTAGTTTTTCCTACTAGCCCCATTGGTTCCTGCTGTACCTTTTCTATGTACTGTTGATTTTTAAACGTATTTAATAAAGATATATTTTTATGGGATTAATCAACTGTGTCGTATGTGGAGTATTTGCTTTCATTTTGCAGATCAGCACTGTATTCTTATGTCACATGGTATCACAACTCCCAGGAAACCTTTCAACAGATGTGAAATTTAAGGATTCTCATGTTTAATGAACTTGCTTAACCCTCTGGAATATAATCATTCAGTTTTGAGGAAGCTTGAACCTAACTTGGCAACATATATCCTCTAATTAGCATGTTCCTTATCTCTGATATAAGGCTAATGAGCAGCTCACACAGATGCGCACATTTCAGGAAATTGAAACATAGCTCGTTTAATGTTCATTAATGCTGGGCGGCTTACAATAATGCACAACATTGTCACCGGCAGAAGATGAAAGGGACCGAAACAAAACAATAACCTGAAAATATTTGCTTAATTTTTCAGATAGTTTTGTTTTGTACTCCTCCGCTCCATAAGAAGACATCAGTATTATAATTGGCATATGGTTGGTGACAGCCATGTTAAAGAATTTTCACTTAGGCACAGGAGCTTCAAGTTACCCTTTCCTTTTAAAAATCTATGCCATGCAGGCAGAGTTGGACTAGAGTTCAAATGGTCCACCAGTAACATTGACGCTAGAGGTCCACAATTTTCCCTCTCCTTCTATATTGTCAGAAACATGATGATGTGCAGTCTCTTTTCATACTGGATCAAGTGTACTGTGCCCATTAGTACTCATAGATAAGGTGTTTAAGTGTAGGGAGACCAGGGTGGTAGCTGTGAGCAAGCTGCTGCTTCTCCTCATCCTGACACCCACCCCACAAGCAAATAGTATCCCAGTCCATTAGTGTCATGCAGTGTACAGTGCATTGTACTTGCAGGCTGGAGACCTCCGCTGCGCCCATGCCCTTATGTCCAGGATCAGCCACGCACACATCAGGGGACACCTGTTTCTTTATAACAAGTTCAACTTTACTGAATAGTTCAAGTGCATCAGTCTTTAACATGCAGCAGTGGGTAGATCACACATTTCAAGCTCTTGCTTATTTTTAGCTCAGACTATCCTTATGCTTAATCCTCCTGTCAGCCCCAGGGATTTCTGATCCAGCACCACAGCACTCACGAGATACGTTATATTCCCCTCATGCATTTCTCCTTCCGATTTCCTCTGTATGGAAGGAAATAAGGCACACTTCCCAGTGCCTAGTTCGAACCATAGGCCCCGGACATTCTAGAATGTCTGAGAGAAATTAAGCACAACCTCAAGCTGTCAGTATGTGGTTTAATTATTTTAATCACTTATATAGCACTAAAAATTCCACAGTGATTTATAGACATTATCGGCACTGTTCCCATTTGGGTTCACAATCTAAATTCCCTATCAGTATGCTTTTGGAGGGTGGGAGGAAATCCGAGTACCTGGAGGAAACCCACGCAAACACGGGGAGAACATACAAACTCCTTGCAGATGCTGTCCTGGATTTGAACCCGGGACCCCAGAGCTGCAAAGCAGCTGAGCCACCATGCTGCCCTCCACCTGCCTTCAGCTTACTGCCACTTGAACCTGAACTTCACACAAACCTCACATTTTCTATAATTCAGACTCATTTTACCAGGAAATGCTGCCCCTTTTTACTTGACCTTTCACCTCCCATGCTGGGCTTGTCCCAAACATTTATCTGTATCCTATTTTATTCCTATACTGTACACTAATAAGGCTCACAACTGTCTATCTGCCCTAATGTTCTTATTTATCACTAACTAACAATTGTTGTCTTCAGGGGCAGGTGTAAGACAATCTCTGTCACACTCTTTACATTACCACAAATTCTGCTTAATTGCCTATCTGAGGATTCACCGGTTCTCCTGTAGGCCAGAAGTACTTGCCTGCTTTCCATCACAATTGAAAATGTATACCAACGGCTCTTGCAGACATCAGTTATTTTGGCATATGTGCTCTCTGGTATTTTTGCTGATTTATCACTGCCCCATTACAATGCATAAGCCTTTGTACAGGTAATTTTTTATTGCTGAACGATTGTCTGCAAAAAAATAAAAATGGAAACAGAGACATGTCCTACTTTGATCTGTGTTGATCAAACTGTCAACACAAGTCAATGGCCCCACACAAAAAATAATGTCCATACTTTCCAGTTTAATAGTTAGGAGCCGCTAAGGATTTATGATATATACGAAAAATAGATGCAGCAAGGATTGTAAAAACTGGCATGTGAACCAAAAATGGGACAAGCATATAAAAAAAACACTGAACTTTTTTTGCCTATGAGAAAAAAAATTGACATGTGAAACCTGTCTGAGTGTATGTGCAGATGTGGATTTTTAAATGCCGGCATACCTACATAAAAATACATAGTTTTGGAAGCAGAAGTTGGCAGTGTTTATCACGAAATGTCTTCATTGTGGTCTTTTTAGTCGTTTTTTGCTGCCCGCGTCTTTTCTTTTTTAATTCTACATATAAAATAGTGATGGAAGTCACTAGAAAAATGGTCAGGGCACTTCTTTTAGCCTCTTTATGTCTTTCGAAGCCTGAAGCAGTTAAAAAGTGAATCATATGTTAATCATTTTTAATGTATATTGAGCACTTTTAGCGCTTTTACAATGGGGTTCCAGGTGGCATCAGACTGGCTAGTTACATGCCAAAAGGACACTTGAGTCCATTATTGCAATTGTATTTTTAAGTGCTGAATCCCATTTTTTTGTATAAAAAAAAAGCAGTAAAAAAATGTGTTGCTTCAAAAATGAGCTATAAATGCAAAAAAAAAAGGGAAACGTGCATTAAAAACAACAAAAATACAATTATCAGCAGATTGCGATTGAGTATTTTGGTGTGGACACCTACATAAAAAAGATGGTAAATTCACGTTTTTACACGTGAGAACATGGTTCAAGCATGGCCTTAGCTGTTTCTTTCACAAACTGTTAAGAATGGGATTTAATTCGGTGTATAAATGAAATAGCTAAAGTCCATGTTCCCATGTGCGAAAACGTTGCTTTTTGTTTATTTTTCTTGCATAAAGAACACGTACCTGTTGTATCCATCAGATCATTTAGCATTTTACTTCTGGCACCGAGGACTAAGATTGACTTTACGTGGTCAAGTTGGGGGGTGATGCATGTAATTGATATTAATGATGTGTATGCTCCTCCAAGTGACCACTTGAGGCTTCACAGGCCTCAGCCCCAGAAAATCTGATAAGAGGAGACATACATAGAAATTAGTGATGAGCGAGTATACTCATTGCTCTCTGAGTATTTGTGACTGCTCGGAGATTTAGTTTTCCTTGCCGCAGCTGCATTATTTGCAGCTACCAGAGAGCTTGATTACATGGGGGCATTCACTAGCAACCAGTCAACCCCCACATGTACTCAGGCTGGGTAGCAGCTATAAATCATGCAGGTGCACCAACGAAAACTAAATCTCTGAGCACTAACAAATACTCAGAGACCCGAGCGTGCTCTGGAAAACCTGAGCAACGAGTACTCTCTCTCATCACTAATAGAAATCTTGGGTAGAGTTGAGCGAATTCGTTCGGATTTGGTCGCCAAATCTGAATTTGCCATATTCGGGCCATATTCGTGCCGAATGTATGTTTGATGATTGGTTCCGAACTTATTCGGTAATTTCGACTCCCATTGACTCTAATGACTTTTGGCTGTGTTCGCCGAATATAGCAAAACAATATTCAATGCCCATCGTATTTGGAACCGAATCCGAACAAATTTGCTCAACTCTAATCTTAGGGCCTCATTGCAAAACTCCTAATTTGGCCCATATTTCCTCTCGGGGACTAGGCAGGATCAGAGTGCATAGGAGGAGTCATAAAATGGCATGCCTCAATACTTTCAAAGACAGACAAAGGGACATGTATTGTGGAACACACATAGTTATTTTGCTTCTATTGAAGACCCCTTTACTGCTCTCCCTCGCTGCAATATTCCTTTCATGGTCCAATAAAGTATGATGCCTACAAAAATGCATCCCCATCCAACAGTGAATACCTTCACTTGTACAGTATGATGACCCAAGTGTCTCCAATACAGTATGATACCCCCACACAGTATGAACCAGTCACACAATGTGAGACAAGCCAAATCACCTCACACAGTATTATGGCCCTCTAGTGCAATTCCCCCACACACAGTTTGAATGTTTGCCCAATGGACTCCATCACCAGTATGATGGTCCCCTATAAGTACTGACTATTAAAAGAATAGAAGGTGCTAGAAAGATGAATATTGCAGCAAAGCCTGGTGGGCTAGGGTAAAATACTAGCTCTACAGGTTCTGATAAGATCTGCTTTGAAAAAGAACTTATTGTTCGAAACATGTAGCTTGCTGCTATTTCTTCTCCTGTGAACCATGTTTTTGGACTCTGGATTTTATCTTCAATAAATTTTGATATTTTTGGAAGCTGGATTTTCTCCTCTATTTGTTCTATTGCTTCACGTGAAGACTGCACGTCATCCGGGCTTCCCCACAACAAATGCCTAGTAGGTGAGCTGGTTTTGTCACATTTTTTTTTTTTTCTTCTGATAAGATCACCTGGCTAGGCCTGTATATAATCAGGCTAGCTGTTCTCCTTAGTCAGTCAGCTCAGGGAAGCTGACCAGACTGGATGTGTCTTGGGGTGAAAGAGAATGACAGGCCAAAAACCCTCTCTGAGAAGAGTGTGCAGAGAACCGCAAGTATTAGTGGTTGCTATGGAAATATCTGTTTTGTTTGATCGAGCTGAGGCTAGCAAACTCGTGTATGAGTAGTCAGGGTCTGTTCTGTTTAGTTGGCACCTGGAAAAGGCTAAAGAGTTGTTTTTGAGTTTGTTTTCACCAAAGCTGCATTGCCTGTGTGAATGCTACCCAAGGTATAATGTCTAATGCCTACCAGACAAACCGAAGCACCACAGTATTCATAAATGTATTAAAGGGGTTGTCCAGTGCTGAGTACTTGGGGTTCGGATTTCGTAAAGATAACAAAATAAATCATATTCTCCCTCCTGGACGCAGCACAGGCCAGTCTGTGGTCTGTGTGAGCATCAATGATGTCACTAGTCTAAGAGACACACGATTACAGCAGCTTTTAGTGCATGCAATTGAAGTCACCTTACCACTGCAGCCTATCACAAGCAGCAGTGGTTCTGTGTTTGGTAGAATGGTTACATTATTGCTACTGGAGCAGACCTCAAATCTGTCTGCGCTTGATCAAGGAGGGTGACAGCAAGTGAGTATAATTTATTTTGTTATTTTTATTTTTACAAAATCTAACCTCCATGAGACCTGTTGCCCAAACATGCTTTTAAAAATTCTACTCATCCACTGCTAGTGACTGACAGATCTATTTGGGCCTGTGTGTATAGGGAGAGTGCTTTCTTTCAAGTGGAGAGGGTGGGGAGAAGCCGCCAGAGACCCATGTTTCCAACTAGCCTCTTGTGCAGCTCGGTCACTGGCAACTTTTAAAGTATTTGTCATGCACGTGTATAGTGGACCCATTGCGCAACAGTCCGGGCTTAGCCTTGGAGGGGCGTGGCTTAGCCACCTAGTCTTCGCTAGAGCTCCTGATGGTGGAGCTAGGCTTGAGCTGCAGGTGGCCACCAGGTGCCACTCCAAGGACAGTCCTCGGAATTGTGGCAGTTGACCCAAAGGGTCAGAATCATAGACACGGACTCAGAGATCAAGGCAGGACAATGCAGATTCTGGAACACTTGACAGGATGGACACAGGTTCAGGTTCCACCGGAGCACCTGCAGTCTCACCTACCGTTGGAGTGGTTTCAGGCTCATGTACCACTGGAGAGGTTTCTGGCTCAGGTACAGCTGAAGTGGCTTAAAGCTTTAGTACTGGCAGAGTGGTTTCAGGCTCAGGTACCGCCAGAGCTGTTTAAGGCTCACGTACCGCCGGAGTGGTTTCAGGTTCAGGTCACACAGGCAATGGGAAAAAGATCTGGGTTAGACAACACGTGTCACAGGTACTGGTTCAGGTTCAGACTAAGCGGGTTATACAACAGGTTCAGGAACTAACCAAAAATATTAAGGAATAGGTTCACAAAAAGGTTGTGAGACCTGACAACTACTAGCAAGGACAAACGCAAACTAGTACTACAGAGGGTGTTGTACAGATACCTCCCTACAAGGGAGCATGTCTTAAATAGTAGATGCATCCCAGCTATTGGCTGGGGGCATTTCCAAGGTGCACACTCTGCCCCTTTAAGAATAGGGGAGTATGCGCATGCGCACAAGGTGTGCTGCCTGGAGACCTGCACAGCGTGCACAGGCCGAGGGGACCAGGAGGCCATGCAGGAAACAGAGACACCACTGAGCACCCGTAGCAGTGAGTATGATGGCGTCCCTGCCAGGAAACAGGACAGGGTCCAGTCATGGACACAGGCATCAGCATTACAGCATATTTTTCTCTGAAACTTTGTGGCATTTCAGAGACAAACTTAACTGGATGAGATCGTACAGCCAATCTCTGATACATGGTGGCCATGAATCAGGTAAAATGTTTCAGCTGTCATGTTCCCTTTAAGCAGCATGTTGCGTGGTCTGCCGCTATGGAGGGTGTGCCTCTGATCAGCAGAGAAGGACCAGCGAGGTGGAATGGCATAAGGACAACTCCTTGGCCCAAAAAGAGGTTAGCACATTTTTATAACTTTTAAACCTCAACGCAGGCATCAAAATAGGACAGTGATTTGATATACAGGTGAGCACAGCAAGTGCAGGCAGGTTCAGCTGTTATACAGGAGAGTACTGCAAGTGCATGCAGTCACGGATGATATACAGGAGAGCATGTCAGGTGCAGGCTGCTACATGTGGTTTACAGGTAAGCATGGCAAGTGCAGACTGGTACGGCTGGTGTACAGTTAGGCACGATAAGTGCAGGCAGGAATGGCTGGCATACAGATTGGCAGGCATGGCTGATATACAGATAGGCAAGAGCTGGCAAGCATGGCTGAAACACAAGGCAAGTACAGGCAGACAGGTACAAGACAGGTAAACTGACTGTCGGGTACAGGGGACTTGAGAACTAGCAAGCGTGCAGACAACTGACATTACACATTGCTCCGACACCTCATCATGTGAAGGTGCCTTAAATAATAAGGGTCTCCCAGGAATTGGCTGTGTCTGCTGTCCATTTAAAAAGGAAGGAGCTTGCACGCGCACCCTAAGAACAGGGCCTGGGGATCTGCGAGCACTGCGCAGACCCCGGGGAGCAGCCAGAGGGCGAGGAAGTGCAGGAAGGGGGAAGTGGCAGTGAGTAAGTCGATGTCCCTGCTGTGGTAGGGGACAAACATGCAGGGACGCTGGTTGTACAGAGTGTTAAAACTTTTGCATCGTGTGACAGGTTTTCCTCCCGGACTGTCTTGAAAATATAGCTCCATTCATCTTTCCATCAGCTCTGACCAGCTTCCCTGTCCTTACTGAAGAAAAGTATCTAAACAGTATGATGCTGCTTGCACCCTGTTTTACTGTGGGGATGGTGTTTTCAAGGTGATATGCAGTGTCAGTTTTCTGCTACTCATAGCATTTTGCATACAGTCACAAAAGTTCTACTTTTGTATCATCTGACCAGATCATCTTCTTCCACATGCTAAACATGCCCCTTAAATTGTTGTTTTGCAAACTGCTAACAAGACTTCTTATGGCTTGCTTTCAAAAATGACTTTTTTCTTGCTACTCTTCCATAAAGGTCAGAATTGCAGGGTATATGAATAATGGTTTTCCTGGTGAAAGATTCTCCCACCTGAGCTGTGGATCTCGCAGCTCCTCTAGAGTGACCATGGACCTCTTGGCTGTTTCTCTCATTAATGTTGTCTTTACTTGGGATGTCAATTTAGGTGAACTGTTGTGAAATTGGATTTTGGGCTCCCCCGGTGGCCACTGGTGGAATTGAACTGGTGTGCATCATCCTCTCTGTTCACCTGTTTCCATCAGGATGTGGGAGTCGCTATTTAGCCTTGCTCCTCTGTCACTTCCATGCCGGTCAACATTGTAATCAGAAGCCTTTCTGTGCATGTTCCTGCTGCTAGACAACTCCCAGCTAAGTTGGACTTTAGTCCTTGTTTGTTTTTGCATTTTGTTCCAGTTCACAGCTGTAGTTTCGTTTCTGTGTCTGGAAAGCTCTTGTGATCTGAAATTGCCACTCTGATGTTATGAGTTAATACTAGAGTCTTAAAGTAATTTCAGGATGGTGTTTTGATAGGGTTTTCAGCTGACCATGAAAGTGCCCTTTCTGTCTTCCTGCTATCTAGTAAGCGGACCTCAATTTTGCTAAACCTATTTTCATACTACGTTTGTCATTTCATCTAAAATCACCGCCAATATTTGTGGGGGCCTCTGTCTGCCCTTCGGGGAAATTTCTCTAGAGGTGAGCCAGGACTATATTACTGTTATGGTTCTCAATGGCAAGAGAACATAGCCCAGCAAACATAAGAACTAGCTCTTGGAAGGATGGAAACTAAACTGACCATGAACTAAACCTGCCGCACAACTAACAGTAGCCGGGTAGCGTAGCCTGCGTTTTATCCCTAGACGCCCAGCGCTGGCCGGAGGACTAACTAATCCTGGCAGAGGAAAATATAGTCCTGGCTCACCTCTAGAGAAATTTCCCCGAAAGGCAGACAGAGGCCCCCACAAATATTGGCGGTGATTTTAGATGAAATGACAAACGTAGTATGAAAATAGGTTTAGCAAAATTGAGGTCCGCTTACTAGATAGCAGGAAGACAGAAAGGGCACTTTCATGGTCAGCTGAAAACCCTATCAAAACACCATCCTGAAATTACTTTAAGACTCTAGTATTAACTCATAACATCAGAGTGGCAATTTCAGATCACAAGAGCTTTCCAGACACAGAAACGAAACTACAGCTGTGAACTGGAACAAAATGCAAAAACAAACAAGGACTAAAGTCCAACTTAGCTGGGAGTTGTCTAGCAGCAGGAACATGCACAGAAAGGCTTCTGATTACAATGTTGACCGGCATGGAAGTGACAGAGGAGCAAGGCTAAATAGCGACTCCCACATCCTGATGGAAACAGGTGAACAGAGAGGATGATGCACACCAGTTCAATTCCACCAGTGGCCACCGGGGGAGCCCAAAATCCAATTTCACAACAGTACCCCCCCCTCAAGGAGGGGGCACCGAACCCTCACCAGAACCACCAGGGCGATCAGGATGAGCCCTATGAAAGGCACGGACCAAATCGGAGGCATGAACATCAGAGGCAGTCACCCAAGAATTATCCTCCTGACCGTATCCCTTCCACTTGACCAGATACTGGAGTTTCCGTCTGGAAACACGGGAGTCCAAGATTTTTTCCACAACGTACTCCAACTCGCCCTCAACCAACACCGGAGCAGGAGGCTCAACGGAAGGCACAACCGGTACCTCATACCTGCGCAATAATGACCGATGAAAAACATTATGAATAGAAAAAGATGCAGGGAGATCCAAACGGAAGGACACAGGGTTAAGAATCTCCAATATCTTGTACGGGCCGATGAACCGAGGCTTAAACTTGGGAGAAGAAACCCTCATAGGGACAAAACGAGAAGACAACCACACCAAGTCCCCAACACAAAGCCGAGGACCAACCCGACGCCGGCGGTTGGCAAAAAGCTGAGTCTTCTCCTGGGACAACTTCAAATTGTCCACTACCTGCCCCCAAATCTTATGCAACCTCTCCACCACAGCATCCACTCCAGGACAATCCGAAGATTCCACCTGACCAGAAGAAAATCGAGGATGAAACCCCGAATTACAGAAAAAGGGAGACACCAAGGTGGCAGAGCTGGCCCGATTATTGAGGGCAAACTCTGCTAAAGGCAAAAAAGCAACCCAATCATCCTGATCTGCAGACACAAAACACCTCAAATATGTCTCCAAGGTCTGATTCGTCCGCTCGGTCTGGCCATTAGTCTGAGGATGGAAAGCAGACGAGAAAGACAAATCTATGCCCATCCTAGCACAGAATGCTCGCCAAAATCTAGACACGAATTGGGTACCTCTGTCAGAAACGATATTCTCCGGAATACCATGCAAACGGACCACATTTTGAAAAAACAGAGGAACCAACTCGGAAGAAGAAGGCAACTTAGGCAGGGGAACCAAATGGACCATCTTAGAGAAACGATCACACACCACCCAGATGACAGACATCTTCTGAGAAACAGGAAGATCCGAAATAAAATCCATCGAGATGTGCGTCCAGGGCCTCTTCGGGATAGGCAAGGGCAACAACAATCCACTAGCCTGAGAACAACAAGGCTTGGCCCGAGCACAAACGTCACAAGACTGCACGAAGCCTCGCACATCTCGAGACAGGGAAGGCCACCAGAAGGACCTCGCCACCAAATCCCTGGTACCAAAGATTCCAGGATGACCTGCCAACGCAGAAGAATGAACCTCAGAAATGACTTTACTGGTCCAATCATCAGGAACAAACAGTCTACCAGGTGGGCAACGATCAGGTCTATCCGCCTGAAACTCCTGCAAGGCCCGCCGCAGGTCTGGAGAAACGGCAGACAATATCACTCCATCCTTAAGGATACCTGTAGGTTCAGAATTACCAGGGGAGTCAGGCTCAAAACTCCTAGAAAGGGCATCCGCCTTAACATTCTTAGAACCCGGCAGGTAGGACACCACAAAATTAAACCGAGAGAAAAACAACGACCAGCGCGCCTGTCTAGGATTCAGGCGTCTGGCGGACTCAAGATAAATTAGATTTTTGTGGTCAGTCAATACCACCACCTGATGTCTAGCCCCCTCAAGCCAATGACGCCACTCCTCAAAAGCCCACTTCATGGCCAAAAGCTCCCGATTCCCAACATCATAATTCCGCTCGGCGGGCGAAAATTTACGCGAGAAAAAAGCACAAGGTCTCATCACGGAGCAATCAGAACTTCTCTGCGACAAAACCGCCCCAGCTCCGATTTCAGAAGCGTCGACCTCAACCTGAAAAGGAAGAGTAACATCAGGCTGACGCAACACAGGGGCGGAAGAAAAGCGGCGCTTAAGCTCCCGAAAGGCCTCCACAGCAGCAGGGGACCAATCAGCAACATCAGCACCCTTCTTAGTCAAATCAGTCAATGATTTAACAACATCAGAAAAACCAGCAATAAATCGACGATAAAAGTTAGCAAAGCCCAAAAATTTCTGAAGACTCTTAAGAGAAGAGGGTTGCGTCCAATCACAAATAGCCTGAACCTTGACAGGATCCATCTCGATGGAAGAGGGGGAAAAAATATATCCCAAAAAGGAAATCTTTTGAACCCCAAAAACGCACTTAGAACCCTTCACACACAAGGAATTAGACCGCAAAACCTGAAAAACCCTCCTGACCTGCTGGACATGAGAGTCCCAGTCATCCGAAAAAATCAGAATATCATCCAGATACACAATCATAAATTTATCCAAATAATCACGGAAAATGTCATGCATAAAGGACTGAAAGACTGAAGGGGCATTTGAAAGACCAAAAGGCATCACCAAATACTCAAAGTGGCCCTCGGGCGTATTAAATGCGGTTTTCCACTCATCCCCCTGCTTAATTCGCACCAAATTATACGCCCCACGGAGATCTATCTTAGAGAACCACTTGGCCCCCTTTATGCGAGCAAACAAATCAGTCAGCAGTGGCAACGGATATTGATATTTAACCGTGATTTTATTCAAAAGCCGATAATCAATGCACGGCCTCAAAGAGCCATCTTTCTTAGCCACAAAGAAAAAACCGGCTCCTAAGGGAGATGACGAAGGACGAATATGTCCCTTTTCCAAGGACTCCTTTATATATTCTCGCATAGCAGCATGTTCAGGCACAGACAGATTAAATAAACGACCCTTAGGGTATTTACTACCCGGAATCAAATCTATGGCACAATCGCACTCCCGGTGCGGAGGTAATGAACCAAGCTTAGGTTCTTCAAAAACGTCACGATATTCAGTCAAGAATTCAGGAATCTCAGAGGGAATAGATGATGAAATGGAAACCACAGGTACGTCCCCATGCGTCCCCTTACATCCCCAGCTTAACACAGACATAGCTTTCCAGTCAAGGACTGGGTTATGAGATTGCAGCCATGGCAATCCAAGCACCAACACATCATGTAGGTTATACAGCACAAGAAAGCGAATAATCTCCTGGTGATCCGGATTAATCCGCATAGTTACTTGTGTCCAGTATTGTGGTTTATTGCTAGCCAATGGGGTGGAGTCAATCCCCTTCAGGGGTATAGGAGTTTCAAGAGGCTCCAAATCATACCCACAGCGTTTGGCAAAGGACCAATCCATAAGACTCAAAGCGGCGCCAGAGTCGACATAGGCATCCGCGGTAATAGATGATAAAGAACAAATCAGGGTCACAGATAGAATACACTTAGACTGTAAAGTGCCAATTGAAACAGACTTATCAAGCTTCTTAGTATGCTTAGAGCATGCTGATATAACATGAGTTGAATCACCGCAATAGAAGCACAACCCATTTTTTCGTCTAAAATTCTGCCGTTCACTTCTGGACAGAATTCTATCACATTGCATATTCTCTGGCGTCTTCTCAGTAGACACCGCCAAATGGTGCACAGGTTTGCGCTCCCGCAGACGCCTATCGATCTGGATAGCCATTGTCATGGACTCATTCAGACCCGCAGGCACAGGGAACCCCACCATAACATCCTTAATGGCATCAGAGAGACCCTCTCTGAAATTCGCCGCCAGGGCGCACTCATTCCACTGAGTAAGCACAGCCCATTTACGGAATTTCTGGCAGTATATTTCAGCTTCGTCTTGCCCCTGAGATAGGGACATCAAGGCCTTTTCCGCCTGAAGTTCTAACTGAGGTTCCTCATAAAGCAACCCCAAGGCCAGAAAAAACGCATCCACATTGAGCAACGCAGGATCCCCTGGAGCCAATGCAAAAGCCCAATCCTGAGGGTCGCCCCGGAGCAAGGAAATCACAATCCTGACCTGCTGAGCAGGATCTCCAGCAGAGCGAGATTTCAGGGACAAAAACAACTTGCAATTATTTTTGAAATTTTGAAAGCAAGATCTATTCCCCGAGAAAAATTCAGGCAAAGGAATTCTAGGTTCAGATATAGGAACATGAACAACAAAATCTTGTAAATTTTGAACTTTCGTGGTGAGATTATTCAAACCTGCAGCTAAACTCTGAATATCCATTTTAAACAGGTGAACACAGAGCCATTCCAGGATTAGAAGGAGAGAGAGAGAGAAAGGCTGCAATATAGGCAGACTTGCAAGAGATTCAATTACAAGCACACTCAGAACAGAAAAAAAAAAAAAAAATCTTCAGCAGACTTCTCTTTTCTCTCCTTTCTCTGTCAATTAATTTAACCCTTTTGGGCCGGTCAAACTGTTATGGTTCTCAATGGCAAGAGAACATAGCCCAGCAAACATAAGAACTAGCTCTTGGAAGGATGGAAACTAAACTGACCATGAACTAAACCTGCCGCACAACTAACAGTAGCCGGGTAGCGTAGCCTGCGTTTTATCCCTAGATGCCCAGCGCCGGCCGGAGGACTAACTAATCCTGGCAGAGGAAAATATAGTCCTGGCTCACCTCTAGAGAAATTTCCCCGAAAGGCAGACAGAGGCCCCCACAAATATTGGCGGTGATTTTAGATGAAATGACAAACATAGTATGAAAATAGGTTTAGCAAAATTGAGGTCCGCTTACTAGATAGCAGGAAGACAGAAAGGGCACTTTCATGGTCAGCTGAAAACCCTATCAAAACACCATCCTGAAATTACTTTAAGACTCTAGTATTAACTCATAACATCAGAGTGGCAATTTCAGATCACAAGAGCTTTCCAGACACAGAAACGAAACTACAGCTGTGAACTGGAACAAAATGCAAAAACAAACAAGGACTAAAGTCCAACTTAGCTGGGAGTTGTCTAGCAGCAGGAACATGCACAGAAAGGCTTCTGATTACAATGTTGACCGGCATGGAAGTGACAGAGGAGCAAGGCTAAATAGCGACTCCCACATCCTGATGGAAACAGGTGAACAGAGAGGATGATGCACACCAGTTCAATTCCACCAGTGGCCACCGGGGGAGCCCAAAATCCAATTTCACAACAGTGAACCATCATGTTTTGTTAGGTTTGCATTTGTGCAATACACCTTCCATTTTTGATGATTGATTGAACAGTGCTCTATGAGATGTGCAGAGCTTGGGCTATTTTTTTTATAACCCAATACTGCTTTACTCTTTTCCACAACTGTATCCTTGACCTGTCTGGTGTGTTCCTTGGCTTTCATGATTGTATTTGATACCTATTATTGTCAAACAAAGCTGAGGCTTTCACAGAACAGCTGTAGTTATACTGAGAATAAATTACACACATGAGGACTCAATTGACCAATTAAGTAACTTCTGGAAGCATTTGGTCAAGGGTATCAGACAACAGTGGGCTGAATACAAATGTACATCACAATTTTCAGATTTATATTTTTAAAATAATTGGAAAACTATGTATCATTTCATTTTACAGTTCACAAATATTTGCTGCTTTGTGTCAGTATCACATAAAACCCCAGTAGAATAAATTTAAGTTTAGCGTGAAAAGCTAAAGAAAAGTTGACGAAGTTTAAATACTTTATCAAGACATTGCATATGGTGAAAATTATACAGTAGATGAGTTTTGATGATCTCCCTATATTTTGCCTTTTAAAAATACCCATTGTGTAAAAAGAGTGAAATGTTGCCAATCACCCTTTTTTAACAATTATTTAGTGATGACTTATCCTATAAATATTCCTCCTCCCTTGACATGCAGCAGTATTGAGATGTAACAGGTGACGATCATGGGTATTACCCAGAGCATGCCATCTGAGCCGCTCTGTGTTTCTTGTTGCTTGCATGTTCCGCAGAGTTTTTCAGAGATTACCACCAGTTGTTTTCTTTATTGGGACTGACATTATTATTTCAATATCTCAGACACAAGGAATAGAGCCAAGCACTTAAAGATGGGTAGAGGAGCAGCTTATACCATAAAAGTGCATAAATATTTAATAGATTAATTTAAAGGCGTATACGCCTATAAAATATCTCTTCAGAGCAATTACTGCAAATTTAAATATTGAATGTCTACACAGAAGACTGCATAATGAGCAATTGCTTTTTTTTCACTCACCCCATAAGGAATATCGGTAGACTTCGACCCGTTTTTGCTCGAAAATAACATTGAGAGAGCTGTGCCCTTATAGTTAACACACATATTGTTGTATATTGTGAGAAATAAGGAACCAGATCTGAAAAGTGAATCAACCTTAAAATAGTGATGTTATTGATGATTGGTTCAAAGGTGGAACCACCATAAGTGCAACCTACGCAGCTACACAGGGGCCCAGTCACTGCTTAAACAGCTCAAGAGGTTCTTAAAGATAATCCATCAGAATAGAATATAGAGAGATAATAAAAACAGTGGTCTGGGTTACAGCATTATACCTGTTTTATAGTTATCCGATGTGTCATCATCAATGAGAAATCAAGATTTGAAGCCAATGTACCCAACTCCATGCAATTCATCATCGCCCACCACCCACAATGCACTCACACGTTAATTTGCATGTGGCTTCAAAGTTTGATTCCCCAACATTGGCACACCTTCAGGAGGACTACGTAGGAACGCTATGGGCTACACTGTGTGGATCACGTTGGATGCGTCATTCTCATGAAAGAGGGCAAAAGGACAGCGATTGTGAGAAGGAAGAAGGAGCTGGATCAAGACTGAAGACGTCCATTGGACCGGACCACACCATTTGAGAGTATAATAAAAGGTCTTATTTGTGCTGTTCAGATGGGATTGAGACATACTACATACAGCTTACTAGAATGCTGTAAAAGAAGCCTTAAGGGTGGTGGCCATACTTTAGAAAGGGAAAATCTGGTGATAGGTTCCATTTAACTCCTTCACAACCTTTGATGTACATCAAAAGTCATATCCCTGCATGCTGAGCCCGCATCTTTCCCTGCAGGTGATGGCTGATTTAACCAGTCATGATGTGCCCTTAACAGCCGCAGGTGGAACGGAGTTCTGCCCATGGCTGTTAGCTTGTTAAATGTAGTTGTCATTCTCTGATAGCGGCATTTAACACTCACTGGTATGGGCCGCATCATTCCACCACCCCATCGGTGTGCCCGTAACTTGATTGTGGGGCATCATTGGGTTGCCATGACAGCTGGGGCTCTGATGATCACCTCTGTGCCTGTCATTATGAATCTGCTATGTGCGTTTAGCTAGCGATCATAGGAGACCGCAATATTATCTGATGCACCGCTATGTATAGCACAAGTGATCGGATGATCACAACTTCCAGTCTTCTAATCGGACCAGTAAATACAACAAAAAAAAAAGTTTTCAACACTGTGAGAAAAAAATTAAAAAACACGCCACTTTTGCTCCATTAAAAATAAAAGAATCAAAAATAAAAAATCACATATTTGGCATTGCTGCATTCGTAAAAGTCTGATATCTAAAAATATAAAGTAAATTTATGCAATCAGTAAACAAAGTAACAAGAAAAAAATCAAATTCCAGAATTACGGGTTTTTTTGGCTGCTGCAAAATTGCAATAAAAGGCAAGAAGAGGCGATCAAAACATTGTATCTACCCTAAAATTGTATCAGTAAAAACACAAGCCATCGCACAGCCCCACAGCCCAAGAAAATGAAAACGCAACGGGTCCTGAATAGTGCTGACAAACGCAAATTTTCCTCGCAAATTTTCCTCACAAATTTACAAAAAATTTTCACCACTTACATTAAAAAAAACATACATGTTTGGTACCTTTATACTCGTAATGACCTGGAGAATCACACTACCAGGTCAGTTTTACAATATAGAGAATATAGTTAAAAAAACACCCCAAAACAATTGTGGAGTTGCACTTTTATTGCAATTTCAATATGCTTGTGTCTTTTTCCTATTTTCCAGCTCACTATGTGGTAAAATTAATTGTATAATTCAGAGGTAAAACTGGTCCAGGAAAAAATAAGCCCTCATATGGCTGTGTGGGCGGTAACATAAAAAAGTTATGGCTCATAGAAGAAAGGGAGGAAAAATTGAAAAAGCGAAAAATCGGGGTGAAGGGGTTAAAGAGTTTGTCCAGTGTGGATATGTTATTGCCTAAATACTTAATAGATGATAATTTATAGATCATTGTTGGATCATTGGTGGTCTCACCATTTTACCCTGGCAAAATGGGCAATTTTATACCTATTAGAATGGAGCTGCAATGTGAATGTCCAGCCCCAACTCTTTTCATTCCCTATGTGACTGCTGACTGCGACACTTAGGTTTCTGTAATCCCTTTTATGTGAATATTCTGGGAAAATAGGCAGCTGGGCACATAACAGTTACAGCTGACCATTCAGGTAATTGGAACAAAATTGGGGTGCTAAAGGCAGATGCTTCCTACTACTTATTGGTCAAACTTAAGGCATGACTAACGGGTCAATTTATCCAGACCGACTTGACCATACGATAGGACTGTTGATCAGTAAACTTGTACAGATTGACAGTCATTTGAATAATTGTTCATACAGACAGACTAAAGTAAGCAACATGAACTCGGCGATTAATACTAGATCCCTAAGTGCACATCGGCTGCTACAGGACGGTGCACCGCTGAGAACGATGATTTTTTATTCTGCATAAAAGATTATTTCACATGATGAATGAGCCTTTTGCTCTTAGGCTGGAGTCACACTACTGTTCAATGTGGCCGAGTGCTATGTGATAAGACATTGCATAGAACTCGGCCCAGTATTACTCTATGGGCAGCTCAAATCTGCGATTATTTCCTCATGCCAAATTGGCATGTGAGAACAATCGCAGCAAGCTGCTATTGGTACCGAGACTTGGCCGAGTCTTGGCTCACTTGCACCCATATAAGCCTATGGGTGCAAGTGACACAACACATAGCACTCAGATATCATCCGAGTGTTGTGCAATATTCGCTGACGCCGGCAGCGGAGGAGATGGAGAAATTACTTTCTCCGCCTCCTCCGCAACTGTGCTCCGATCCTCTCTGTGTGAGAGGTACATAGCACAGTAGCATGACACTCGGCTCCCGTAGCAGAGCAGGAGCCAAGGGTCATTAGCATATTGCATGCCATACACTAGTGTGACTCCAGCCTTAGAGAGAGGCAGAAAGAGAGACATCACCCAGTGAAACCTGGAGATAAAATCCACCTCTAACACACATGCTACCAGCCCCAGACTGTACTCCACTGGGAACAGCTGAGATCTGATGATCTAGTGGTCTACTGACCATCATTGTATATGGTATGATAATCCGCTTCATAAAAGTGGAATGAGATGTCATACCTGCTGGGCACTATACAGATACCATTTTGGCCATACAAAACCATGTTCGCCTGCTACCTTTTGCCTCACTAGTGTTGGAAATTATTCTGGATTCTGGAAGTATTTGAATTTGCATGGATCTGTGAATTTCAGGAAATTTGATCCTCTTTGAATCGACCCTCTCATCTCTATTCATGACTGAAATACATGAGTGCTCATGGGCTCATAAGTATGGGCAAGTCAAGAGTTGTTTGGCTGATAGCAATCTCATCTCATGCTTTAAGATATTCTGATATCTTTAGGAGCTATGGAATCAGGTGCACATAAACCCAGGCTCAGGTGTTTGGACACAGCTGCCATGGACCTCTTCTAAACTCTGTTATTCTACTGTGGCAGCTATGCAATATTGGACTCTGCTGCAAACCGAGCTCAGCTCCATTTCTGAATCAGTGCTACTGCTTATTTATCTACCACAAAACCCCCTGTACGTGTTTCTCAATGCTGAGTCAACTTTCTTACTCCACCAAAATTGCCCTCCCTCTGAACTTCCCATACAACTTAGCTCTATTACATTGGTTACTCATCAATTAGTATATTCAGTTTCTCTGTGGATTACAATTTTGCTAGAACTTTTGCAGTAGCTTCAACTCTGTTCTTTAAGTTTCAATGATTCCGGTTCTGCTTCTCCAGTTTCCATCCTGCCACATCCACCCCTGTTGTTCCATCTAAATATCTCTGCTGCTCTAATTCCATCTATCTTTGTTTGTACAAAAGCTGTTCATCTGGACAAAAGTCTTCGAAGATCAGCCTCACCAGAGCGATAACAGGGGTTCACCAGCTGAGCACCAGCAAGTGTCGCTCATCACGAGGGAATAATATTGCTAATGGGCCCTTAAAGAGAGAGTACTTTTTTGACTATGGACTTGGACTGAAACTGTATTTTGCCACCGTTTAGGTTGGGAAAACCCTCTTGCACACATCACATCAAAGTAATTACCAAAAACCAGCCCTCTGCCCACCAGCTTTAGGTAATCAAACTCATCCATGACATGGACACTTGAAAAGCTTTTAATTTTTCTTCTACAATGACAAAAGCTTAAAAGGGATGTCACTACTGGGACAACCCTTTCTTGATCTAAAATAAAAAAGCTTAAACTCACCTCCTGCTCCATTGCCGTTTCAGCTTTTTTGGCACTTGCATTCTTGGGACTCTCATACAGTTGTTATGACGTGTGAGCCTGGTGCGGTACTCTTGTGCAGTTGTTTTGACGTGTGAGCCTGGTGTCCAATCAGTGCTGTCGTCACTGTCTCCGCCTTCGGACAAATCGAACATCAAGAGGAAGTGAGAGAGCAGCTGAAGCCCTAACTTCCTCTTGATATTCAATTTGTCTAAAGGTGGAGACAGTGACACCAACACTGATTGAACACCAGGCTCACTTTTCATAACAACCGAATGAGAGCTCTGGAATTCGAGTGCCGAGACTTCTGGAACAGTGCCAGAACAGGAGGTGAGTATAATCTTTTTTATTTTATTGCGGCCAAGTGTGGAGTATCAGAAATGGTTGTTCAAGTGGTGGACAACTTCTTTAGGAAGTCTTACATTTCTAACATTCATACAATTTATTGTTACTAAAAATACTGAATAATGTCACAACTATTTATGATTGTAGTGCGGTACTTAATCTTCACACTTTCATTCAAGCAGTTTTAATCTTCGCAGTCACACCTTTCTCCTCTAGGACACGTAATTTTGACAAACCAGCAAGTAGATTTTTGCATCTCCTTAATTACTGGCCCCAGATATGTCACATCCATTGTAGCTCAGATAATGAGAGGAACTGATTAGGAGAGCAAAAAAAGACAAGATAGTATTTTGAAAAAAAGATGAATTTCCACAAAATTATATTTAAGGTTGGTCGTTTCACAGAATGAACCCTGCGATATATAAAGTACTGGAAATGGACTTCAAAGAGGTCAAATGTAAATGGGTCCAAGTCCTCCACTTAAGCTGTACGCTATGGGCTATGTCAAGAACTACTGGACCAATGGTTATAGACAGAAACAGGCAGCAGCTCTCTAAGGCTTTGTAACATGAAGTGACCTTATCACTGAGATATCTAACAGACCTACCTTAATTACATAGCTCTAAAACATATTATTCTCCGAGGCCTTGTTAAAGTGCAGGTGAGTGGGAGCTTGGAAAGTGTTATTTAAATTGGAAATAAGTGTGGCTATTAAAGGATCATAAAGCTATATTGTTATTAAAAAATGTTTGTTTTATTTGGATTATTTTTTATTACATCTTGGCAAAACTTTTGTGTATTTAGGAAAAGTTGATAAGTTTAAATAGCAATTAAACTCTATGTTACTCTACCGGACAAATTGAAAGTATCTTATTCTATAGGTGGCACTGTTTTTCGATTTTATATGCTTTTTATTTTGCATTCATAATTCTTGTATGCTAAGATCAAAAACAAAATGGGACAAAATGCATAAATCGTGGCATACGTTGACATAGTTTTTCTGAGATTTAGATAAAGTTGCTATATTTATGCTGTATACTCTGAGTGTTGGATTCTTCATTGTTCTTTATGCATATATTAATTGCATCTGCGTACAGGGAATATAACTTTGTCGAGTTGTAAGATTGTCGAGACTTCTGGAAGAATGATTGATAGTGAGAAGAAAAAGTGAGTTCTACGATGAGCCCAATGTCATGTCAATGGTAAGGTGTCCTGAGACCATTCATGTGTGGGAGCTTTTCATCCACAAAACTGGGATCACTCACAATTTTGACTAAGAACACAACCATAAATACAGAAGTAGAAATTAGCCGCACCACACAAATCTCCTTATCTTTAAAAACCTTTGTCCTTTATTGCAAACATCATGATGTGGACATGGTTACAAAGGGCAGGACGGCTGCAGATCAAGCTGGTATAATCAATGGATGACGGCCGTTTCGCGCATTGCACGCTTCAACGGGAAAGGAAGATTTGTGTGGTGCGGCTAATTTCTTCTATTTCTGGATTGATTATACATGTTTTTTTAAGCGAGCACATCAATTCCTCGGGGAGTTACCGCAAGGGGCGTTGTCGACTCAGCTAACCTGCTTCATCAGTGAGTATCCACCTTGTTCCTAGTGCCATTCAGTTTACTCTTGCTTCTTAACAACCATAAATACAGAATGGTATGTTAACATCCTCCAAAGTCAACTTCTCCCAACAATCCAGGAGAAATTTGTAGTTGAACAATTATTTTTCCAGCATGATGGAGACCATGTCACAAGGCAAAATTGATATCCAAGAGGCATGGTGAACAAAATGTGGAAATTTTGAGTCCATGTCCAGGAATTTCCCCAGATCTGAATCACATTGAAAACCTGTGGTCAATTCTCAAAAAAATGATTGGCAAACAAAACCACAGAAATTGTGACAATGTCAGTCCTTTCCTTTGTCCGATGAAATAGGTTTTAGAATAGAAGCAATGTTTTCCACAGTCGCCAATTTTTGTTTTTACACTTTTATTTTTTTCACCCCTCCTTTCAAAATTCATAACTTTTTAACCTTTCCATCGACGTAGAGATTTGAAAACTTATTTTTCCTAGACTAGTTGTAGTTTTTCAAAGACACCATTTATTTTTCCATACAATGTACTAGAAAGTCAGAAACAAAACCAAAATTTCATTCCAAAGTCTTACATCACCAAGGACAATACTAAGAGTTGCATGGACTATGATGCAGTGAAGACATGTTGTATGGAGTGGAAAGTCCATCTTCTCTATATGGCAGTCTGATGGATGGCTCTGGGTTTGGTAAATGTCAGGAGAATATTACCCGCCTGACTGCATTGCGCCAACGGTAAAGTTTGGTAGTGGAGGGATAATGCTATGTTGTGTTTTTCAGTGGCTGCATAGGTCCCTTAGTTCCAGTGAAGAAAAATCTTAATGCTTCATCATACCAGAACATTTCAGACAATTTTATACTTCCAACTTTGTGGTAACAGTTTGGGAAGGCCCTTTTCTTTTCCAGCATGACTGTGGCCCAAAGTCAAAAGAAGGTCCATAAAGGCATAGTTTGGGGAGTGTGATGTGGAAAATGAGATTAACAAGAACAGAAATTGTTAGCCACAATGGCGTAACTTAAAGCTTAAAGGCTCCAATGCAAAATCTCCAATGGGGATCCCAAATGACACAGGACTTTAACCCCTTTCTGCCAGGTGACGGAATAGTACGTTAGCTGGCAGAATCCCCCACTTTGAGGTGGGCTCCGGTGGTGAGCCAACCTCAACAACTGACATGTGCCCGCAATGGGTGCGAGCAGAATCCCAATCCACCCGCGCCCATTAACTAGTTAAATTCCGCTGTCAAACTCTGACAGAGGCATTTAACAAGCGTTGCTGGCAGCACGGCCGGAAGTATGCGCACCGCTGACCCCGGTCACGTGATCGGGGGTCATCGGTGAGTTGCCATCACAACCTGAGGTCTCCTCGAGACCTCTATGGTTGTTGATGGCAGATTGCTATGAGCGCCACCCTGTTGTTTGACGTTCATAGCAAGCCGGTAATTCTGCTGCATAGAGGTGATCTGTGCATCACCTCTATGTAGCAGAGGCGATCGAGTAGTACATGCTTCTAGTCTCCCATGGAGGCTATTGAAGCATGCCAAAATAAAAAGAAAATATGTTTAAAAATATAAAAAATGTTTAAAAATATAAAAGTTCAAATCACCCCCCTTTCGCCTCAATCAAAATAAAACAATAAAAAAATCAAACCTACACATATTTTGCATCACCGCATTCAGAATCGCCCGATCTATCAATGAAAAAAATGATTAACCTGATCGCTAGACAGTGTAGCGCACAAAAAATAAGCCCTCAGCCAACCTGTGATTATGAAAAATGGAGACGCAACGTCTATCGGAAAATTGTGCCTTTTTTGTTTTTTTTTAGCAAAATTGGAATTTTTTTTTACCACTTTGATATAAGAGAACCTAGACATCTAGAATTTTTTTCCCATTTTCTGTTACACGACATGGTAAAACCAATGGTGTCGTTCAAAAGCACAACTTGTCCAGCAAAAAATAAGCCTTCACATTGCCATATTGATGGAAAAATAAAAAAAATATGGCTTTGGAAAGAAGGGGAGCGAAAAACGAAAACGAAAAAATGAAAAAAGTTGCCGGTGTTAAGAGGTTAATAGTCTTCATATGGGGCAAATGGACATTTGTGGCCTCCCTATTCTCCAGGGTCCAAGTATGATAGCAACTTTGGCACCTATTATAAGTACACCTCTGACAGGACAGGTCCTCTCAACTAATGTCAGTATCTGACCTAACAAATGCTCTTCTGGATGCATGGCCAAAATTCCTTCAGACACACTTCAAAATCTTGAAAAATGCCTTCTCAGAAGAGTGGGAGCTGTTATATTACAAAGGAGGAAAAAACTCCTGACTAAGCTCTATGACGGAGGTCATAAAAGCTCCTATATGTGTAATGTATAGGAGTCCTAATACTGTTGTCCATACATTTCACGATTTACTGTATATTTATCAATTATTATGAACATTTTGTATAAAGCCCTTTCATTTGTGTTGTCCATAGGGTTATTTAAATATATGCAAAAAACCTCTCAGTTTTAATAGCATTGTAGCTTCCTGTTTTCCCAATAGCATATGCCTCTTCCAATTAGTCATGTTCCATTTACTTGCACAATTATTATTTTCCAAAAGGACAACACTCCTAGAGGAAATGCAGCCAGCTTATAAATAAATAAAAATAATTTAGCATTCTCAGTGTAACTGTTGCCATCTTACTTTGCATTCTGTAGCTCAGTGTTATTGGAAATGGATCAGAATGTTGGTGATGTGCAGAAACCATGGTTACCCAAAGAAGCGTATCCCGAATGATGTCACATAGACATTGACGGCTTGACAAGTTTCAAAACTTCAGAATTATTTGGATCCCTAGTTTTCCATTATTTTAAGTGTGCCTCTGCATGTGTCTTTGCTTCTTCATTAATAATAGAGAATTTGAGTATAAATATAATATAATATGGAAAACTCTATGACAAATGTCTAAGTTTTAGAAAATAAAGTGAGAAGAACCAAAAGTTGAATGAAGAACTTTACACCATTAGCTGACTAAGAGGTGTTCCATATCCAGATACTTTATTTTTTATGCGAATCACCGAGCAGATTTAATACATAGTACTCTCTATCCTATGTTCTTACTCTTATTCACACTAAATCAGCACTGATTTCTTTGAAAGAAGATTGATCCTAAGTGGAACACTTCTTTAAAATTGTCTGAAACTGTCCTGAGAAATTGTGCACATTGCACATTGTGCAGTTTTGTGTACTGAGCCTATACAACCAAACATGGAGTTCCGAGGTTGCCTCAATACTTTTAAGGCATAATACCTCCATAACATTGTATTCAGTGCAGAATGTTATGTTTTTATTGAATTCTAGACTAAATTTGAAGGTTACAATGCCCCATTACTTTTTGTTCAAAGTCTCCGTGCAATGGTCAGAGCAGTCTGTATCAATCTGGAGAAGTCCATGCTGTTGTGTCCATGGGGTCAGGATTCTACTGGCCCAACGGAGAGCCGGTGAACTCACTTGTGGGCCGAAGGACTTTCCAGTCAGTGTTCATAAGTTAGAATGCTGCATGTGCTGCTTTGTCAATAAATTATGCAGGCACATGCTTTCCTCCTTTCCACCCTGAGCAGCATACAAAATAAAAACCAACATATCTTTTCAGGATTTCACAATGGCAGTACATTGAGGTCCATCAACTCTAAATTTGGGCCACTCTTCATGACCGTGTACATGGCCTCCACAACGTATTAATTTACCACCTATTGGTACTTGCTGTTCCATGATCACATCATGATCTCAGGTGGCAGGTAGCATAGCCTACATTCTGACCAAACCAGATCAGACTGAGGCACTTGTTGGTCTCCAACATCTAGTGTCAGTGGCAAATGTCCGAGAGCCACAGCATGGGAAAACTCCCAGATCTTGTAATCACTCCTATTTGGAAATAAATATTCTTGGATTTGGAAACTGTTGGTGATCCTCTTTAGAAGGGTTATCCAAAACTAATAGTGAATTTAATTATATGTCTATTTAATTCAATTACCTAACCACTTTTCTACTCTACTTCAATTAAGTCATACTCTAATGTTCTTTCTGTGTTTTACTTTCTTGCTGAGAATAATGATTCGCTTGAGTCTCCCAGCATTTACTAAGTTTTCCCAGATGGATTGTCATCAGGGTGTTGGGGCAACTTTTTTTTCTTCTTTTCCACCCTGAAGTGAAGCGTCATCAATGGACGGTACTGCGTTCACTTACCACAGTTTTTTTTTTTTACAGCTGTGCCTTGATGACTTCTTGTTTCAGTTGTGATGATGGAGAACTGACCACAGGTTCCTTCATGCCACCACACTTATTCTGTTCTGACTGCCTTACTGGAGCAGCGGCCACAGGGAAAAAAACTTTCTTATATCCTCCCTGCGCCCTCTGGCTTCCGAGTGTGGATATAAACACACTTGTGCACATTCAATGACAGCCTTTTGTCACCAGGTTTTTGCCACCTAATCTGAGAACAGAATAATGTGGACTCTGATTCCAGGGATGTGTCAGTTACTGGTTTTCATAATATCTCTGTTTTATCAGTAGGTGATTATTACTAGAGGACTAGGAGTCCTGACGCCAGGTAGTCCATCCCTGCCCCCACCACTGATTAGTAGGTTTCTGTGTACACTGTGTGTGAGCACAAAGCTGCCAATCAATGTTGTGAGTGGGGTTATTCAATGAACTGGTAGATCTACAGCTGATAAAACAGGGATTTCATCAACACTACAGCAAGTAGACCAGAAAGTGATACATCGCTGAAATAATGGCCTCTGCTCCTACTGTATATTATGCTACTCTCGGATGGATTTGCAAACACTTGATTTCAGATTCCTTTACCAACATGTTAACCCTATTTTTGCAGGTAGATAGCAGTCTTGGACTCGACAGGTTCACTTTAAGCTTGTGCATTAACTGGTTGGCATTCATTGATTTCTTCTTGAAAGTGGACAATTTACTATGTATTGATAAAATGATCTCCTTCCCAATTACCAACCTTTTTCTCTTCCAGCACCAACTCTGCATAACTGAAAGTAGTTGGCAGAAGGGGAAGCATAAAGCAAAATGTACATCGATACATCTCATTAGAACACCACATACTTCACGAATGAAAAGTCTTTGGCACTCAGTCCCGATTATGAAAGCGTTCATTGACTCGGCACAGAAATGGTCAATGAATTACAAGTCATGATGTACACCAAGCTATGGCCATCTAATGCCCCGCCATTAATATTGTCACTGCTCGGTGGCTGATAACTGCTGTATATTAATTATACCCTTGAATATAAAACACTGCACGACAAAGAGGACTTACTGTTTACACGCAGCTATTCATTAGCATTATATAATACTCATTATTTCGTACTGCAGGATGTTGGCTGGGAACGTGACCAAGCAAACTAGCTTTTAACACAAGATCTTAGCCCTTGACGTTTTTGGAAGCCTCCTGGTGCAGCTATATTAAGGGAAATATCTTCCAATTGATTACCCCAGCTTGTCCGTCCTATTTCATCTTGGACAAATGCCTTGATTTCAATTTAATTTCAAAGTCTGATTGGCTGCATAAACTCCTAATCTGTCATTGTCCAAGCCAAACGGCCAGAATTTTCTCTCCACGATCAGAATAGCTACAGTACGTGCACCAACCAAAAATAGATTCGGGAAGGCTTACGGGAGAAGCCAAGATCGGAGATTTTTTTTTTCTTCTTTCTTTTTTTTTTTTATTGCGCGAGGAATATAAAGCCTTGTGCCTGCAGAATTCTAGAAAGCCTGGATTATTCGCTACATATGTTCAGATGTTGCTGTATAGCAGGATAAGGATTAGCGTGAAGGGAGAGAGGAATGAAAGAAAATGAGATGGAAATGACAAAAGACAGATGTAGAGATTGCTTCTTCCTATCAGAACTGTCCAAACAGCTAAACCCAATTAAGAGGGCATAAGTCTGTTTTGGCTGGCTAAGTTCATCACAATCGCATTGAAGTTATTCTATCAAGTGCCCAGGTGTAGCTATTTTCACTGAATGGTTTCTGATTGAACAACCCTTCAGCTGTCACGCACATTGTGATTTATACCGCTCTGTAGTGTAGCTCATTTCTACCCCTCGTTCCTGACAAATGTTAATAATTTAGTGTACATGTAATAAAGGTGACAAATGAGCCTGATTTCAAAATTTTTAAATTCACCTTTTATTTTTTATACACACAGTTTTACTAAACAGCCTATGATAGATGGCGGCTGAGTGGTTAGCTCTGAAGCCTTGCATCTCTGGGGTCCTGGGTTCAAATCCCACCAAGGACAACATCTACAAGGAGTTTGTGTGTTCTCCACGTGTTTGTTTGGGTTTCCTCTGGGTACTCCGGTTTCCTTCCACACTCCAAAGATATCCTGATAGGGAATCTTGATTGGTGACAGTGATGATCATGTCTGTAAAGTGCTATGGAAATAAAGGCATTAAATAAGTGAATAAAATAAATAAATTCCCCATCTATTTTTAATTTTTTCGTAATAGTGATCCCAAATCCCTTAAAATAAGAGGTATTGATTCAATCCACACTGGTATCGAGGGAGGGATGTAAAAAAAATCTCGCTCAATGTAAGGGTCGGCACGGACTGTAGTCGTGGCCAAGGACACCTGTGCTTACGTGTCCTGGCCTCCCGTCACAGGAAAATATTCGCCATTAGTCAACATACCTGTGTCTTCAGGTCCAGCTCCTTCTGGATTTTCCCTAGGATAAGGGAGACCCACTCCAGACAGATTTGTATTAACTGAGACACAGTCCAAAGTAACTTGAACAAAATCATCTTTACTTAGCACATCTGTGGTCTTTACAGAATTTACAACAGGCATCACAGTGCATTGTTCCTTATCTTTCCTTCCACCTCTCTCACAGTTACATAGCCCGGGCCTGGGTCTGACCTTCCCTGACAGTTCCTCTGGACACTCTCTGTACAGCTCTGCTACGGTTAAGCTTCCTTCAGTCTGCTTCGCCCCTGACACAAGTTCATTATTTACCGGAGTCAGTTGCCAGTGGGAGTAAACTGCCTTTCTGTGCTGCGCTATGTGTAGGTGCTAAGTTCCTTCTTACTGTACTCACTGCTTCTGTGAGATTTTAGGACCGCTCAGTCCCAGTCCTCAGAATTTCCACCGACACCAAGAGCTGCCACATCCTGATGTTTCCTTGGGCACTCTACTGTTCAAGCCTGCTGTATTTTCTTTCCTCTGCTGCAGATGGCTAGGCCCCACTTTAATGGTGCTGAGCTGCTGCTGTGTCCTGGGCCTATTGCCCATGTGGACCCTTTGGGCGCTCCCTCCCCACTGAACTATTCCACGAGCTATTCCCTAACAAAAAAGGGGAGAAGCCAGATCTGCTTATGGTCATAACGCAATACATAAAGTGCACATGCACATGTTGATTTCTAACTGTATTTCAAAATGAGACATTTAGCAAACAATTGATCAAATTTTTGAGCCACCCCACCACGCCAAGGCATTCTCATAATGGGGCAGTCCTACTCTACGGTTTTTTATATTCGCTGTGCCATTACGGCCTCCTAAATGTATTAAAAACAAGACCACATTAAATGCAAACTGTACCTGAAGGATTTCTGAATCACTCCTATGGCATCAGAAAGGGCAAGCGCAGATAAAGGTTGACCAGGTCCAGACATAGACATTTCAGGTCCAACCTCCATACTGCCTAACCAGCACCACAGATGAAGGGTGAGACAGGCTCAGACACAGGTACACAATCAAACAGAGCCTAGGGCAGGGCTGCTGTATATCTGTACAGCAGCCTAGATCAATCATATTGAACACAGAAAGAATGGCGCGCATAACCCTGCGCGCACGGCAACAGTGGTGGTCAGCCACAGACCAATGTCAAAGCAAAAAAGGGGAGAAGCGAGCGCTGCTTATGGTCAGAACTAGTGTTGAGCGATACCGTCCGATACTTGAAAGTATCGGTATCGGAAAGTATCGGCCGATACCGGCAAAGTATCGGATCTAATCCGATACCGATACCCGATACCAATACAAGTCAAAGGGACTCAAGTATCGGACGGTATCCCTGATGGTTCCCAGGGTCTGAAGGAGAAGAAACTCTCCTTCAGGCCCTGGGAATCATATTAATGTGTAAAATAAAGAATTAAAATAAAAAATATTGCTATACTCACCTCTCCGACGCAGCCTGGACCTCACCGAGGGAACCGGCAGCGTTCTTTGCTTAAAATGCGCGTGTTTACTTCCTTCCGTGACGTCACGGCTTGTGATTGGTCGCGTGCCAACCGCGACGCGACCAATCACAAGCCGGAACGTAATTTTAAAATCCTGAATGCCTAGAATTAGGCATTGAGGACCTGAAAATTACGTCACGGCTTGCTGTGATTGGTCGCGTCGCGGCCACATGGGCGGCACGCGACCAATCACAAGCCGTGACGTCACGGAAGGAAGTAAACGCGCGCATTTTAAGCAAAGAACGCTGCCGGTTCCCTCGGTGAGGTCCAGGCTGCGTCGGAGAGGTGAGTATAGCAATATTTTTTATTTTAATTCTTTATTTTACACATTAATGTTGTTTCGATACCGATACCCGATACCACAAAAGTATCGGATCTCGGTATCGGAATTCTGATACCCGCAAGTATCGGCCGATACCCGATACTTGCGGTATCGGAATGCTCAACACTAGTCAGAACGCAATACATAAAGTGCACATGCACATTTTGATGTCTAACTGTATTTCAAAATGAGACATTTAGCAAATAATTGATCAATTCTTTGAGCCTCCCTGCCACGCCAAGGTATTCACATAGTGGGGGAGCTATTCCCTGGCTTACCAAGCAGCAGCCCCTCCTACTGTTGACCATATACTGTCCTAAATTCCTAACACTGTACTACATGGCCTATCCTATAATGCCCCCATCTAGTGGCCAAACTTCTTACTGCACTTACACTATCCACTAAGCACAAATATACATTAACCAGAGGCATAATGTACACATTATCCTGACAACAGTAAAAGGGTATAACCTTATACATTAATGCAGGCATAAACTTACAAGAGGAGTAATACACATGATGTGTAGCAGTACCCGAATACACAAATGGTAATAGACTCAAATGTGTAGCACTTACCAATGTGTATATATTACAAACAGATGATATATGGCAAAAACATAACTGCAATATATCATATCCTCTACACTCAACATGAGACAAAGTGGATTGCTACTTTGGGCACTATGACTCCTATGGCATTAAATCAATCTCTTAGTTTTACACCCTTTCTATATGTAATTGCTCTATTATAAAACTCTGGCAAAAATTAAGAGACCACCACATCAAAACCCTGTCATGGACAGCCCAATCTCCAGACCATAACCCCATTAAAAACCTCTGGAATGTAATAAGAGGATGATGGATATTCACAAGCCATCAAACAAAGATGAACTGCTTACATTTTTGCACCAGGAGCAGTGTGTGCTTCATTTTATTTGTATACTGTATTTCTGTGCTATATGTCCTTTTTATATACTTCCTCTTTAATCCCCCATGAGATGAATGTGTGCATGCATGTTTCTCCCGCGCATGTCTCTAGGCAACCCCCTTCATTTTTGTGCTGTCTGCACATGTCCGGGAGCCCCAGCCAATTGCATCCCTCCCTGACATGCCCCTTGAGAGCCAGATGGCTGATTGGTGCCTCGATGACGAGTGCCGCGTGGTGCTCATGTGCTGCTCTTCTCAATCTCATTGGTGGAGACAGGTCATGTGATCACGATCAAGTGACTGATACCATGGATACATAAAGGTTCTGTCAAGGGACAGAGAGGAGCAAGAAGACCTCATCATCTGATTTCTCCTACTCCTGCACTGATTATAAGCACTTCATTTTCACATTAAATGGTGCAGGTTTCTTTTAGCAGTGCAGGGGCTAATCTGCTCAGTTGAGAGCTCTTGGAAGCTTTCCTTCATGAAAGCTCTCAACTGTTCAGTATTGGTCTCTCCCATCTCTTATATAATCTGGGCCCTGGTAAGCACTCATTGCTAGAGATAGTTTCATTGCTGCATGGTTAGGAGATGATGCTTTGTGTTTGGTGTTTGAGAAGATATTTGGTGGATTTATTTGAGACTGTTCCTAGGTTTTGGGTGTGTGCTAATTCCCCTCCTCCTACTTTAGTTTTTCCCATCCTCCACTCCCTGGTTTTTACCACTATTTTTTGTGTGAGTCGGGGTATGGGGACTGGTTATGTGATTAATGGGCGGTATGTATCACAGAGGTGGATGGCTCTCTGATGGAAGCCTGGGCTTGTTTTCTCAGCAGATCTACTGCTGAGGATTTACTATACATTGGGAAGGCATCTAGGTGACTTGGAGAGATGGGTAGGTCGAGTCACCTACATAGCCCACCCAAGAGGGTGTGTCTAGAGATCCAAGAAGGAGTCTGTGTGTTTGTGCATGGGCGGCAGTGCTGGCTAGTGTGAGCCAGAGTGAGACCTGTTGGAGGGATGCCTCTGAGAGTAAGAGGTATCCGGGCACCTGTGCGGACAGCGCTGACAGTTAATGGACATTAATCTGTGTCAGGCATACTGGGGCTCAGTGAGGACCATTGGTTCTATGAAGCCGGATGGCTGCCTCACAATGCACAGGTTGCTGTCTGTTACCAAGTTCCCTAAGAGAGGTTTATGCTGTATACTAATAAACCATATGAACTTTTTAACCCTGAGTGTCCTGGTACATTCCTGAACGACCAGCTGAGTGAGTATTCCCCGTCCACAGTCTTGTTGGTGTATTAGCGAACATTGCTAATGTGGCATGCCAGGAGTCCAGTTGCCACAATGGCATTGCCTTCCTTACGGTGGGGGGGATGTCATACCTGGAAGGAAAGAGGGATCCCCTTAGCAGGTAACACAAACATACAACACCTTCCTAACTCCAGACCAGAAGGGGGAGCTCTAAACCCAGTTTCAGGGTAGCTTCCCTATACGTTCTGGTCTGGAGGCGAGGTTAGAGAGTTTAGTGTGAGACAGTGAAGGAAGAGGAAGCATGTGAGGAGAAAGACTGGGAGTGGAGCTGTGACTGAACTCTTCCCAAGATTAAGCGCAAAAGAAACTGGACACTAGAGTCAGTGGCTTCAAAAGTTCTAAAGGCCCAGCAACTAGAACCAGAGGACAGGAGATTGCAGGTCTCCTGGCCAATCTGACAACTGGAGGCACCACAGCAGGTCAGGAGCCTGGGGCTGCCAGTGAGAAGACAGTGCCCATGAAAAGCTCATGCTGTCAACCATACAAATTAGGAGTAACAGACACTGAGAGGAACTTGTGTAAAGGTTCAAGCAGCAAGGGACAGAGAATACAGCGCAAAAGGAAGACCTCCGAACCCACCTAGCTAGGTGGATCCCAAATTACTCCCAGACTACCAGGACGCCATCAACACCTGTACCCTGTGCCCCGAACTGCACCTGCAATTCACCAGTAACAGGTAAAGGAAGCTGCAATCCCTGTGTCCTCCAATACTTTCCTGTACACTCAGTCCTGAGTCCTGACTGAGACTAAGAGCACTTGTGTGTTCGAAACGCTTACAGTTTATACAGGCACTCTCCTTTTGGTACATCCATTTTTTGTATGTCTTATAGCCTATTTTTATTTTATATGAATACTATTAAAGTTAAGTGATTTTATCTCTTGGAGCTGGATTCCCTTTTTTCCACATGTACACTCAGTTCTGCACCCTACCATCTATCATCCCTGACCAACTGCACTGGTAGCCCTGGGGCCCCGCTCCACCTGTGGGTAGCAGAACCATCCTCGCTGCATTACCATCTGCTCTAGCGGTCCCTTTAAGCAGCGTTGGTCATCCTGGCCAAACACCACTCGTGGCGTCACAAATTGTCCCCCATAGACTTTATTTTAGACTTCCCTTTATCATTTTTGTTGGATGCCCAGGGCCACGGACCAGGTCACCGCCTCCATGACCACCCCTTTAAGTACTGCTGAACCGACCCGAGTACCCCATGGTCCTAGCGGGTGCTCCATCTTTGGCATCATGAACAGGATATCGCAGCCACCACCGGGTCCTGTGTGCCATTTCACTTTATTGAGCTGTGTGATAACCGCCATTGCCACACCACGCAGTGTGCGAGGAGCAGAGGAGGAGTGCCTTCATGGGCGAATCAAAAGAAAGAGTGTTAAGGGAAGCTGCGCTCCATGTTCTGCTGTGCACGGATGAAAAAGCAGGAGGCTCTGGACTTGAGAACCGGAAGGAGCACTGCCCAGATCGCCAGTGGAGCAGCCACTCACTCTGGTACCGAAACTGAGGGCCTTGCAGAGGTTAACTAGGGGGAGGAACATATCGAATCCAGGTGGAGATTCAGCCACAGCCCCCATGAAATGGCCAGGCCAAGCAGCAGCCGCAGCCCCCATAGTACCGCCAGATGCAGCGGTTGCCGCAGCTGAAGTCCCCAAGATACAGCCAGACGTAGTGGCGGCTGCAGCCTCCATAAACTGGCTGGATCCAGTAGCAGCCGCAGTTACAGCCTCTATAATGCCGCTATCGATGCCATACATACCGGGAGCAGCCTGGTTACCATAGTACTCAGGGTAGTCACACATCCTGAGTGATTTTAAAGAGAGACTCTGCAGTTTGTTTGAAGTGTACCCCTGTCTGAGAATCAAACGGTCAGCATCCTAACTGGCCACTTAACTGGTGCAGCTCAGAGGGAGGTAAAGTCCTGGCAGGACACTGATAAAAGGATTGTTAAGGCCCCGTCACACATAGCGAGATCGCTAGCGAGATCGCTGCTGAGTCACAAGTTTTGTGACGCAACAGCGACCTCAGTAGCGATCTCGCTATGTGTGACACGTACCAGCGATCAGGCCCCTGCTGCGAGATCGCTGGTCGTGTCGGAATGGCCTGGGCCGTTTTTTGGTCGTTGAGGTCCCGCTGACATCGCTGAATCGGTGTGTGTGACACCGATCCAGCGATGTCTTCACTGGTAACCAGGGTAAACATCGGGTTACTAAGCGCAGGGCCGCGCTTAGTAACCCGATGTTTACCCTGGTTACCAGCGTAAATGTAAAAAAAAACAAACACTACATACTCACCATCTGATGTCCGTCAGGTCCCATGCCGTCTGCTTCCTGCTCTGACTGAGTGCCGCCATACAGTGAGAGCACAGCACAGCAGTGACGTCACCGCTGCGCTCTGCTCTCACTGTACGGTGGCTCAGTCAGAGCAGGAAGCAGACGGCAAGGGACCTGACGGACACCGAAAGGCGAGTATGTACTGTTTGTTTTTTTTGGTAACCAGGGTAAACATCGGGTTACTAAGCGCGGCCCTGCGCTTAGTAACCCGATGTTTACCCTGGTTACCCGGGTGCTGCAGGGGGACTTCGGCATCGTTGAAGACAGTTTCAACGATGCCGAAGTCGTTCCCCTGATCGTTGGTCGCTGGAGAGAGCTGTCTGTGTGACAGCTCCCCAGCGACCACACAGCGATTTACCAACGATCACGGCCAGGTCGTATCGCTGGTCGTGATCGTTGGTAAATCGCTATGTGTGCCGGGGCCTTTAAGCAAGTCTTCTCCAGGCTGAAGGATACCTTTGACACCCACACTGCAGCAGAGATAAAGATGAGATTCTTTGGGTGTAAACAAAGGGTGCAGTAAAGTATACAGTTCTATGCCCTTATATTCCAGGAGGCACTGTGGACCATTAAGCACGTTGGCCCTGACAGCATGCAAGATGGGGACAGATTGTTAAAGGAGCAATTTATTGAGGAACTCCTCTCCAGCACCCACAGGACACAGCTGCGCATCTTGGCCCTACAGAACCCTGACCTGGACTTTGCACATTTTAAAGATAGGGACATCCGGGTGCTGCATGAACCAAATTCACAGCCCCCCTAGGCGCCCAGCAATTACATACCACCAGGAAGCGGCATCCTTTCCCCAGATTCTTGTTGAAGCCGATGCACAGACCCTAGATAATGACCCTTCTTCAGAACTGCGTCTCCAGGTCCAAGAGCTGACTAAAAGTGTGGCTGCATTAGCAAAAACCTTGCAGTCCATGCAAGTGTCCCCAAAGGAAAAAATCCAGCTGGCTTTCAGTCCAAATGCCGTCCCATGGCGATGGCAGAAGAGGATCCCACCGACCAGAGGGAGAGACAACATCCGCTACCACCAGCACAGACAACCCATTTGTCGCTGCTGCAGCAAGGCGAGACACATTGCAAGATTCTGCAATTTAAATGGGAAACCCCTGGGGCAGAGGGTCAATCCGCAAGAGTAGGACGGCCAAGCCCACAAAGCTGGCAAGCCAAGTATGTTGGAGGATGACCGGTCCTCCCAATTGTGATTGACAGCATCCCAATGAGCACTTTATTGAACACCAGCTCCCAGGTGACGACTATTCCATATATTCTTTAAAAACATTCTGGGCCGACTCTGATATTACCCGTGGCCCAGATAATGATCTGACAATAGTTGCCAGCAATGGTTAGCCTTTGCCACTAGGGTTGAGCGACTTTCATTTTTTTAAGATCGAGTCGGGTTTTGTGAAACCCAACTTTGTCCAGAGTTGAGTCGAGTGCAGTCGGCCGATTATCGCGAAAAGTCGGGGATCGACCGAAACACGAAACCCAATGCAAGTCAATGGGGAAGCATAGTCGGCAGTGAGTGGAGGCCAGGAAAACACCTACAGTGCCCATTTTAATGCCAAAAACATCCACTCTTGTTTCTGAAGCTTGTCAATCTTAATTAACTTTATAATAATAGTTGGGCATTGGAACTTGGGGGTCATTTTGCAAAAGTTGTGGAGGGTAGGGCTGGTTCAAGCTTTTAGTGGGCCCAGGAAACGTGGACTACGTCACGGCGGTGGAGCAGTGAGAGGTAAGTATGTCAAGTTTGCAAGTGCTGTGATCCTAAGCAAGCAGGGAGGCCCCCTCATTGGCATTGGCACTGGCACAGGGCCCCTCAAAGTACAGCGATGTGTTTGCACGGCGGGGGCGCCTCCCACCAGCAGCGACACTTTTGCATACTCTGAGGGGCCCTGTGCCAGTGACGTCGCCAACGAGTATGCCCCCCCCCACCTGATGAAGGAACCTGCACTTTCATCTGCACCTTCCTCTTTGTCCCTGTGTAAGGTGGTATAACATGCGGGAAGGGGAACCTTACTTTCAGCAGGGTCAGATTCTGGCTGTGTAGAGTGCAAGGGGAATGTAGTGGTCTAGGTCAATGTACCAGCAGACTCATCTAGCAGTGGCTGGGGAATGGGCAGGATGAGGAGGAAACAGATATAGGGCCAAAGAATAAAGTAGGCTAAATGCAGTTCAAAATTGGTAACAGGACTAAACAGGCGGCATTGCTTTGTTGAGTGGAGTAGCAAACCCAGGAGCAGCAGACACTGTTTTAAGGGCCCAAACACACTAATAGGCCAAATGCAGTTTAATATTTGCTACTGTAGGCCAAAAGCCAGAAGGTTGAAGCTCAGCTTTATTCAGTTGAGGACAACACCAGGCAGGGGCAGACACCGTTAGTAGGCCCTAAACACCAATTTTTTTAAAAAAATAGCTTAATCAGAGCCAGAAGGTAGAAGCTCAGCTTTATTCATTTGAGGACAACACCAGGCAGGGGCAGACACCGTTAGTAGGCCCTAAACACCAATTTTTTTTAAAAAATAGCTTAATCAGAGCCAGAAGGTAGAAGCTCAGCTTTATTCAGTTGAGGACAACACCAGGCAGGGGCAGACACCGTTAGTAGGCCCATAACCACCTATTTTTAAAAGCACAGCACTTAAAGAGAGCCAGAAGGTGGAAGCTCAGCTTTGTTCAGTGGAGGACAACACCAGGCAGGGGCAGACACAGTTAGTAGGCCCATAACCACCTATTTTTAAAAACACAGCACTTAAAGAGAGCCAGAAGGTGGAAGCTCAGCTTTGTTCAGTGGAGGACAACACCAGGCAGGGGCAGACACCGTTAGTAGGCCGGAACCAACAATCTTTTAAAAAACAGCACTTAATGAGAGCCAGAAGGTAGAAGCTCAGATTTATTCAGTTGAGGACAACACCAGGCAGGGGCAGACACCGTTAGTAGGCCGGAACCAACAATCTTTTAAAAAACAGCACTTAATGAGAGCCAGAAGGTAGAAGCTCAGCTTTATTCAGTTGAGGACAACATCAGGCAAGGGCAGACACCGTTAGTAGGCCCATAACCACCTATTTTTAAAAGCACAGCACTTAAAGAGAGCAAGAAGGTGGAAGCTCAGCTTTGTTCAGTGGAGGACAACACCAGGCAGGGGCAGACACCGTTAGTAGGCCGAAACCAACAATCTTTTAAAAAACAGCACTTAATGAGAGCCAGAAGGTAGAAGCTCAGCTTTATTCAGTTGAGGACAACACCAGGCAGGGGCAGACACCGTTAGTAGGCCCTAAACACCAATTTTTTTAAAAAAATAGCTTAATCAGAGCCAGAAGGTAGAAGCTCAGCTTTATTCAGTTGAGGACAACACCAGGCAGGGGCAGACACCGTTAGTAGGCCCATAACCACCTATTTTTAAAAGCACAGCACTTAAAGAGAGCAAGAAGGTGGAAGCTCAGCTTTGTTCAGTGGAGGACAACACCAGGCAGGGGCAGACACCGTTGGTAGGCCGGAACCAACAATCTTTTAAAAAACAGCACTTAATGAGAACCAGAAGGTGGAAGCTCAGATTTATTCATTTGAGGACAACTTGAATTAGGGACTGCAGACAGACTTACCAGGCTGTCCCCTGTGTGGACCATGCATCCAATACATTAACCCATTGCGCCACAAAGGACACGTAACCTTCCGTGGCCATGCCTACAGGTCCATGTGTCTGTTGTCAGGTGTACCTTTGGACTCACAGATTGACAGAATGCAAGGACAATGTGGTCTTTAACATGCTGGTGGAGGGGTGGGATGGCTTTTCTCGCAAAAGAATTGTTAACTGGATAGCTCATAGCGTGGTACAGCGTAGTCCATCATGGCTTTATTAATATTAAATAAAATAAAAAAATAGGCTCTATGCACTGTAAAATAGGTTCCAGGGGTACACGGGCAGCAGTGGTCTGGTCAGTGGAGGCCTAGTGGAAGGAGGGACCGCAGACAGGCTTCGAAGGCCTAACATAATAAAATGGGCAGGCTCTATGCACTGTAAAATAGGTTCCAGGGGTACACGGGCAGCAGTGGTCTGGTCAGTGGAGGCCTAGTGGAAGGAGGGACCGCAGACAGGCTTCGAAGGCCTAACATAATAAAATGGGCTGGCTGTAGGCACTTTATAATTGGTTCCAGGGGTACACGGGCAGCAGTGGTCTGGTCAGTGGAGGCCTAGTGGAAGGAGGGACCGCAGACAGGCTTCGGAGGCTTAACATAATAAAATGGGCTGGCTGTAGGCACTTTATAATTGCTTCCAGGGGTACACGGGCAGCAGTGGTCTGGTCAGTGGAGGCCTAGTGGAAGGAGGGACCGCAGACAGGCTTCGAAGGCCTAACATAATAAAATGGGCAGGCTCTATGCACTGTAAAATAGGTTCCAGGGGTACACGGGCAGCAGTGGTCTGGTCAGTGGAGGCCTAGTGGAAGGAGGGACCGCAGACAGGCTTCGAAGGCCTAACATAATTAAATGGGCTGGCTGTAGGCACTTTATAATTGGTTCCAGGGGTACACGGGCAGCAGTGGTCTGGTCAGTGGAGGCCTAGTGGAAGGAGGGACCGCAGACAGGCTTCGAAGGCCTAACATAATAAAATGGGCAGGCTCTATGCACTGTAAAATAGGTTCCAGGGGTACACGGGCAGCAGTGGTCTGGTCAGTGGAGGCCTAGTGGAAGGAGGGACTGCAGACAGGCTTCGAAGGCCTAACATAATAAAATGGGCTGGCTGTAGGCACTTTATAATTGGTTCCAGGGGTACACGGGCAGCAGTGGTCTGGTCAGTGGAGGCCTAGTGGAAGGAGGGACCGCAGACAGGCTTCGAAGGCCTAACATAATAAAATGGGCTGGCTGTAGGCACTTTATAATTGGTTCCAGGGGTACACGGGCAGCAGTGGTCTGGTCAGTGGAGGCCTAGTGGAAGGAGGGACCGCAGACAGGCTTCGAAGGCCTAACATAATAAAATGGGCTGGCTGTAGGCACTTTATAATTGGTTCCAGGGGTACACGGGCAGCAGTGGTCTGGTCAGTGGAGGCCTAGTGGAAGGAGGGACCGCAGACAGGCTTCGAAGGCCTAACATAATAAAATGGGCAGGCTCTATGCACTGTAAAATAGGTTCCAGGGGTACACGGGCAGCAGTGGTCTGGTCAGTGGAGGCCTAGTGGAAGGAGGGACCGCAGACAGGCTTCGAAGGCCTAACATAATAAAATGGGCTGGCTGTAGGCACTTTATAATTGGTTCCAGGGGTACACGGGCAGCAGTGGTCTGGTCAGTGGAGGCCTAGTGGAAGGAGGGACCGCAGACAGGCTTCGAAGGCCTAACATAATAAAATGGGCAGGCTCTATGCACTGTAAAATAGGTTCCAGGGGTACACGGGCAGCAGTGGTCTGGTCAGTGGAGGCCTAGTGGAAGGAGGGACCGCAGACAGGCTTCGAATGCCTAATATAATAAAATGGGCTGGCTGTAGGCACTTTATAATTGGTTCCAGGGGTACACGGGCAGCAGTGGTCTTGTCAAAGAAGGACGATTATAATGAGTGTCTGCCAGTTAGTAGTCCAAAACAACAAATAAATGTGAATGTCTCACATTAAAACAAAACAAAAACACTAAATGGTGCAATCATTAGGTTCAGGGGTGGGATCCTCTGCGTTGTTTCAGACCTACTAATTTAGCGCAAAGTATTTACTGTGGTAAATAGAGGACACTGCCCCTGACTATGTTAAGTACCATCATACATGTCAACACAATGGTATTGTCATTGGCAGGTATGGAAGGATGTCAGCGCATAGACTAAACATTGGTGGAAGTGTGAGAGATAACTGTGGAAGTGGTAGAGCAATGTTTGACCTGGGGGTGGGTGAACTTTCTTGTGGCCGGCGGTACAGGCCCAGGGCCCCTCATGTTACACCAGTGTGTCTGACGTTGGGTGCGCACCACCACCGCCAGACACTTTATTGTACTATGAGGGACCCAGTAGCAATGCCGTCGACCAAAAGCGAGGACACCCACCTCTTCAGACAAACAGCAGTCTCACAAGTGCTTGCGCCAAGTCGTGATACCACGGCCCCGTGTGGGGAGTTTGGTTATTTAGGGAGGTGTAAACATGTCGTATGCTGGACAATCAGCTGCAGCAAATTAGACATTAGAAAAGTAATTCACAGTAGTCCACAGGCAAGAGCTTTTCATAGGAAAGCTAGGTGTCGGCCGGGCAAGGTGGGGCAAAAGATTTCGAAATCCAGTTAAGGTTCATTTTAATGAATGTTAGATCATCAACATTTTGGGTAGCCAGACGAGTCCTTTTTTCGGTTAATATTGAACCTGCAGCACTGAATACTCTTTCTGATAGGACACTAGCTGCCGGGCAAGCAAGCTCCTGCAATGCATATTCTGCCAATTCTGGCCAGGTGTCTAATTTTGATGCCCAGTAGGGTTGAGCGACTTTCATTTTTTTAAGATCGAGTAGGGTTTTGGGAAACCCGATTTTGTCCAGAGTCGAGTCGAGTGCAGTCGGCCGATTATCGCTAAAAGTCGGGGATCGACCGAAACACGAAACCCAATGCAAGTCAATGGGGAAGCATAGTCGGCAGTGAGTGGAGGCCAGGAAAACACCTACAGTGCCCATTTTAATGCCAAAAACATCCATTCTTGTTTCTGAAGCTTGCCAATCTTAATTAACTGTATAATAATAGTTGGGCATAGGGAATTGGGGGAAAGTTGTGGGGGGAGTAGGGCTGGCTCAAGTTTTTCGTGGGCCCAGGAAATGCGGACTACGTCACGGCGGTGTTGCAGGGAAAGGTAAGTATTTAAACGTTGCAAGTGCTGTGATCCTGAGCAAGCAGGGGGGGGCCCACTCGTTCGCATTGCCACTGGCACAGGGCCCCTCAAAGTACGGCGGTGTGTTTGCATGGCAGGGGCGCCTCCCACCAGCAGCGACACTTTTGCGTACTCTGAGGGGCCCTGTGCCAGTGACGTCGCCAACGAGTATGCCCCCCCACCTGATGAAGGAACCTGCACTTTCATCTGCACCTTCCTCTTTGTCCCTGTGTAAGGTGGTATAACATGCGGGAAGGGGAACCTTACTTTCAGCAGGGTCAGATTCTGGCTGTGTAGAGTACAAGGGGAATGTAGTGGTCTAGGTCAATGTACCAGCAGACTCATTTAGCAGTGGCTGGGCAATGGGCAGGATGAGGAGGAAACAGATATAGGGCCAAAGAATAAAGTAGGCTACATGCAGTTCAAAATTGGTAACAGGACTAAACAGGCGGCATTGCTTTGTTCAGTGGAGTAGCAAACCCAAGAGCAGCAGACACTGTTTCAAGGGCCTAACCACACTAGTAGGCCAAATGCAGTTTAATATCTGATAGTATAGGGCGAAAGCCAGAATGTGGAAGCTCAGCTTTGTTCAGTTGAGGACAACACCAGGGAGGGGCAGACACCTTTAGTAGGCCGGAAAAGCCTATTGCATTTTTTAAAATGGTAATTTGGAGCAGAAGGTTGAAGCTCAGCTTTATTTAGTTGAGGACAACACCAGGCAGGGGCACACAGACAGACACCTTTAGTAGGCCGGAAAAGCCTATTGCATTTTTTAAAATGGTAATTTGGAGCAGAAGGTTGAAGCTCAGCTTTATTTAGTTGAGGGCAACACCAGGGAGGGGCAGAAGCCGTTAGTAGGCCCTAACCACCATTTTTTTTTTTAAAACCACTTAATGAGAGCCGGAAGGTTGAAGCTCAGCTTTATTTAGTTGAGGACAACACCAGGCAGGGGCACACAGACAGACACCTTTAGTAGGCCGGAAAAGCCTATTGCATTTTTTAAAATGGTAATTTGGAGCAGAAGGTTGAAGCTCAGCTTTATTTAGTTGAGGACAACACCAGGCAGGGGCACACAGACAGACACCTTTAGTAGGCCGGAAAAGCCTATTGCATTTTTTAAAATGGTAATTTGGAGCAGAAGGTTGAAGCTCAGCTTTATTTAGTTGAGGACAACACCAGGGAGGGGCAGAAGCCGTTAGTAGGCCCTAACCACCATTTTTTTTTTTTAAAACCACTTAATGAGAGCCGGAAGGTTGAAGCTCAGCTTTATTTAGTTGAGGACAACACCAGGCAGGGGCACACAGACAGACACCTTTAGTAGGCCGGAAAAGCCTATTGCATTTTTTAAAATGGTAATTTGGAGCAGAAGGTTGAAGCTCAGCTTTATTTAGTTGAGGACAACACCAGGCAGGGGCACAAAGACAGACACCTTTAGTAGGCCGGAAAAGCCTATTGCATTTTTTAAAATGGTAATTTGGAGCAGAAGGTTGAAGCTCAGCTTTATTTAGTTGAGGGCAACACCAGGGAGGGGCAGAAGCCATTAGTAGGCCCTAACCAAAGTTGAAGGCCAAATGCAGTTTAATTTCTGATACTATAGGCCGAAAGCCAGAAGGTGGAAGCTCCGATTTAGACAGTGGAGGACAATTTGAATTAGGGACTGCAGACAGACTTAGTAGGCTGTCCCCTGTGGACCATGCATCCACCACATTAACCCATTGCGCCGTAATGGACACGTAATCTTCCGTGGCCATGCCTACAGGTCCATGCGTCTGTTGTCAGGTGCACCTTTGTACTCACAGATTGCCAGAGTGCATGGACAATGCGGTCTTCTACATGCTGGTGGAGGGTTGGGATGGCTTTTCTCGCAAAAGAAGTGTCGCCTGGTTAGCTTGTAGCGTGGTACAGCGTAGTCCATCATGGCCTTATTAATAGTAAATCAAATATATAACTAGGCTCTATGAACTTTTAAATAGGTTCCAGGGGTACACGGGCAGCATTGGTGTGGTCAGTGGAGGAGTATTGCAAGTAGGGGCTGCAGACAGGCTATCAAAGGCCTAAAATAACAAACAGTAGGCAGTCATGGCAGTTTTACATCGGTTACATGGATACACAGGCAGGCACTCCAGGCAGCATTGTGGTCAGTGGAGGAGTATTGCAAGTAGGGGCCGCAGACAGGCTATCAAAGGCCTAAAATAACAAACAATAGGCTCATTGCAGTTTTATAGCGGTTACATGGATAGACGGGCAGGCAGCTTGGTGGTGAGTGGAGGAGTATTTAAAGTAGGGACCGCAGACAGGCTTCAAAGGCCTAACATAAGAAAATGGGCTGGCTGTAGGCACTTTATAATTGGTTCCAGGGGTACACGGGCAGCAGTGGTCTGGCCAGTGGAGGACTAGTGGAAGGAGGGACCGCAGACAGGCTTCAAAGGCCTAACATAAAAAAATGGGCTGGCTGTAGGCACTTTATAATTGGTTCCAGGGGTACACGGGCAGCAGTGGTCTGGCCAGTGGAGGACTAGTGGAAGGAGGGACCGCAGACAGGCTTCAAAGGCCTAACATAAAAAAATGGGCTGGCTGTAGGCACTTTATAATTGGTTCCAGGGGTACACGGGCAGCAGTGGTCTGGCCAGTGGAGGACTAGTGGAAGGAGGGACCGCAGACAGGCTTCAAAGGCCTAACATAAAAAAATGGGCTGGCTGTAGGCACTTTATAATTGGTTCCAGGGGTACACGGGCAGCAGTGGTCTGGTCAGTGGAGGACTAGTGGAAGGAGGGACCGCAGACAGGCTTCAAAGGCCTAACATAAAAAAATGGGCTGGCTGTAGGCACTTTATAATTGGTTCCAGGGGTACACGGGCAGCAGTGGTCTGGTCAGTGGAGGACTAGTGGAAGGAGGGACCGCAGACAGGCTTCAAAGGCCTAAAATAACAAACAATAGGCTCATGGCAGTTTTACAGCGGTTACATGGATACACGGGCAGGCAGCTTGGTGGTCAGTGGAGGAGTATTTAAAGTAGGGACCGCAGACAGGCTTCAAAGGCCTAACATAAGAAAATGGGCTGGCTGTAGGCACTTTATAATTGGTTCCAGGGGTACACGGGCAGCAGTGGTCTGGTCAGTGGAGGACTAGTGGTAGGAGGGACCGCAGACAGGCTTCAAAGGCCTAAAATAACAAACAATAGGCTCATGGCAGTTTTACAGCGGTTACATGGATACACGGGCAGGCAGCTTGGTGGTCAGTGGAGGAGTATTTAAAGTAGGGACCGCAGACAGGCTTCAAAGGCCTAACATAAGAAAATGGGCTGGCTGTAGGCACTTTATAATTGGTTCCAGGGGTACACGGGCAGCAGTGGTCTGGCCAGTGGAGGACTAGTGGAAGGAGGGACCGCAGACAGGCTTCAAAGGCCTAACATAAAAAAATGGGCTGGCTGTAGGCACTTTATAATTGGTTCCAGGGGTACACGGGCAGCAGTGGTCTGGCCAGTGGAGGACTAGTGGAAGGAGGGACCGCAGACAGGCTTCAAAGGCCTAACATAAAAAAATGGGCTGGCTGTAGGCACTTTATAATTGGTTCCAGGGGTACACGGGCAGCAGTGGTCTGGCCAGTGGAGGACTAGTGGAAGGAGGGACCGCAGACAGGCTTCAAAGGCCTAACATAAAAAAATGGGCTGGCTGTAGGCACTTTATAATTGGTTCCAGGGGTACACGGGCAGCAGTGGTCTGGTCAGTGGAGGACTAGTGGAAGGAGGGACCGCAGACAGGCTTCAAAGGCCTAAAATAACAAACAATAGGCTCATGGCAGTTTTACAGCGGTTACATGGATACACGGGCAGCTTGGTGGTGAGTGGAGGAGTAGTGCAAGGAGTGTCTGTCCCAGTACTCCCAAAATATAAATAGATGTTAATGTCTCGCAAAACAACTAAAACAAAAAAAAAGGTGGCATACTTAGGTACAGGGGTGGGCTCATCTGCTGAGTTTCTGACATAGTAATTTGGCAGTAACTATTTAATGGTGCCAATATAGGACACAGACACAGACTACTTTAAGTTGCATCATAGATGTCTACAAATTTGTATTGTCAGTGCCAGACATTGAATGATGTCATCGAATAGACTAAAGATTGGTGGAGCTGTGCGACATAATTTTGCATGTGGTAGAGCACATTTTGAGCTGGGGTAGGGGGGAACTCTCTAGAGGCCGGCGGGACCGCCCCAGGGCCCCTCATGTTACAACGGTGTGTCTGACGTTGGGTGCGCACCACCACCGCCAGAGACACTACATTGTACTATGAGGGACCCAGTAGCAATGCCGTCAACCAAAAGCGAGCACACCCACCTCTTCAGACAAACAGCAGTCTCACGGGTGCTTGCGCCAAGTCGCGATACCACGGCCCCGTGTGGGGAGTTTGGCCATTTAGGGAGGTGTAAACATGTCGTATGCTGTACAATCAGCTGCAGCAAATTAGACATTAGAAAAGTAATTCACAGGCAAGAGCCTTTCATAGGAAAGCTAGGTGTCGGCCGGGCAAGGTGGGGCAAAAGATTTCGAAATCCAGTTGTGGTTCATTTTAATGAATGTTAGATCGTCAACATTTTGGGTAGCCAGACGAGTCCTTTTTTCGGTTAATATTGAACCTGCAGCACTGAATACTCTTTCTGATAGGACACTTGCTGCCGGGCAAGCAAGCTCCTGCAATGCATATTCTGCCAATTCTGGCCAGGTGTCTAATTTGGAGGCCCAGTAATCAAATGGGAATGACGGTTGAGGGAGAACATCGATAAGGGATGAAAAATAGTTAGTAACCATACTGGACAAATGTTGTCTCCTGTCACTTTCAATTGATGCAGCAGTACCTGTCCTGTCTGCGGTCATAGCAAAATCACTCCACAACCTGGTCAGAAAACCCCTCTGTCCAACGCCACTTCTGATGTGTGCACCCCTAACACTCCTAGTCTGCTGCCCCCTGGAGCTCGTGTGAGAACGATCACGTGCGCTGTGTGCTGGGAATGCCTGAAGCAAACGGTCAACAAGAGTTGATTGTTTGGTTGCTAATATTAGTTCCAAGTTCTCATGTGGCATAATATTTTGCAATTTGCCTTTATAGCGTGGATCAAGGAGGCAGGCCAACCAGTAATCGTCATCGTTCATCATTTTCGTAATGCGTGTGTCCCTTTTTAGGATACGTAAGGCATAATCCGCCATGTGGGCCAAAGTTCCAGTTGTCAAATCTCCGGTTGTGATTGGTTGAGGGGCAGTTGCAGGCAAATCTACGTCACTTGTGTCCCTCAAAAAACCAGAACCCGGCCGTGACACGCAACCAATTTCCTGTGCCCCCGGGAAAGGTTCGGCATTAAAAATATACTCATCCCCATCATCCTCCTCGTCCTCCACCTCCTCTTCGCCCGCTACCTCGTCCTGTACACTGCCCTGACCAGACAATGGCTGACTGTCATCAAGGCTTTCCTCTTCCTCTGGTGCAGACGCCTGCTCCTTTATGTGCGTCAAACTTTGCATCAGCAGACGCATTAGGGGGATGCTCATGCTTATTACGGCGTTGTCTGCACTAACCAGCCGTGTGCATTCCTCAAAACACTGAAGGACTTGACACATGTCTTGTATCTTAGACCACTGCACACCTGACAACTCCATGTCTGCCATCCTACTGCCTGCCCGTGTATCCTCCCACAAATAAATAACAGCACGCCTCTGTTCGCACAGTCTCTGAAGCATGTGCAGTGTTGAGTTCCACCTTGTTGCAACGTCTATGATTAGGCGATGCTGGGGAAGGTTCAAAGACCGCTGATAGGTCTGCATACGGCTGGCGTGTACAGGCGAACGTCGGATATGTGAGCAAAGTGCACGCACTTTGAGGAGCAGGTCGGAGAACCCAGGATAAGTTTTCAATAAGCACTGCACCACCAGGTTTAAGGTGTGAGCCAGGCAAGGAATGTGTTTCAGTTGGGAAAGGGAGATGGCAGCCATGAAATTCCTTCCGTTATCACTCACTACCTTGCCTGCCTCAAGATCTACTGTGCCCAGCCACGACTGCGTTTCTTGTTGCAAGAACTCGGACAGAACTTCCGCGGTGTGTCTGTTGTCGCCCAAGCACTTCATAGCCAATACAGCCTGCTGACGCTTGGCAGTAGCTGGCCCATAATGGGACAACTGGTGTGCAACAGTGTCATCTGCCGATGGAGTGGTTGGCAGACTGCGTTCTGTGGAAGAGCTGTAGCTTCTGCAGGAGGACGAGGAGGAGGAGGGGGTGCGAACGCCTACAGCCAACTGTTTCCTAGACCGTGGGCTAGGCACAACTGTCCCTAAATTGATGTCGCCTGTGGACCCTGCATCCACCACATTCACCCAGTGTGCCGTGATGGACACATAACGTCCCTGGCCATGCCTACTGGTCCATGCATCTGTAGTCAGGTGCACCTTTGTACTCACAGATTGCCTGAGTGCATGGACGATGCGCTGTTTAACATGCTGGTGCAGGGCTGGGATGGCTTTTCTGGAAAAAAAGTGTCGACTGGGTAGCTCGTATCGTGGTTCAGCGTACTCCATCAGGGCTTTGAAAGCTTCGCTTTCAACTAACCGGTAGGGCATCATCTCTAACGAGATTAGTCTAGCTATGTGGGCGTTAAAACACTGTGTACGCGGATGCGAGGATAAGTACTTCCTTTTTCTAACCAGAGTCTCATGTAGGGTGAGCTGGACTGGAGAGCTGGAGATCGTGGAACTTTCGGGTGTGCCGGTATACATGGCAGACTGAGAGACGGTTGGAGACGGTATTGTTTCCGCCGGTGCCCTAGATGCAATATTTCCTCCTACAAAACTGGTGATTCCCTGACCCTGACTGCTTTTGGCTGGCAAAGAAACCTGCACAGATACTGCCGGTGGTGCGGAAAATGGTGGCCTTACAGTGACGGAAGGGATGTTGCGTTGCTGACTAGCTTCATTGGCCGAGGGTGCTACAACCTTGAGGGACGTTTGGTAGTTAGTCCAGGCTTGAAAATGCATGGTGGTTAAGTGTCTATGCATGCAACTAGTATTTAGACTTTTCAGATTCTGACCTCTGCTTAAGCTAGTTGAACATTTTTGACAGATGACTTTGCGCTGATCAGTTGGATGTTGTTTAAAAAAATGCCAGACTGCACTCTTCCTAGACTCGGATCCCTTTTCAGGGATTGCAGACTGAGCTTTAACCGGATGGCAACGCTGTGCTCCAACAGGTTTTGGCTTTGACACGCGTTTTGGGCCAGATACGGGCCCGGCAGATGGAACCTGTTGCGATGTTGATGCCTGCTGCGGCCCCTCCTCCACCTCCGCTTCTGAACTACTGCCGCCTGCACCCTGTTCCCCCAATGGCTGCCAATCGGGGTCAATAACTGGGTCATCTATTACCTCCTCTTCGAGCTCGTGTGCAACTTCGTCTGTGTCACTGTGTCGGTCGGTGGTATAGCGTTCGTGGCGGGGCAACATAGTCTCCTCAGGGTCTGATTGTGGATCTGTACCCTGAGAGGGCAATGTGGTGGTCTGAGTCAAAGGAGCAGCATAGTACTCTGGCTGTGGCTGTGCATCAGTGCACTCCATGTCAGAATATACTTGTAATGGGCATGGCCTGTTAAATGTTTCACTTTCTAAGCCAGGGACGGTATGTGTAAAGAGCTCCATGGAGTGACCCGTTGTGTCGCCTGCTGCATCCTTCTCTCTTGTTGTAGTTTTTGCTGAGGAGGACAAGGAAGCGACTTGTCCCTGACCGTGAACATCCACAAGCGACGCGCTGCTTTTACATTTACCAGTTTCGGAAGAGGGGGCAAAAGAGCTAGAGGCTGAGTCTGCAATGTAAGCCAAAACTTGCTGTTGCTGCTCCGCCTTTAAAAGCGGTTTTCCTACTCCCAGAAAAGAGAGCGTTCGAGGCCTTGTGTAGCCTGACGACGAAACTGGCTCCACAGCTCCAGACTTAGGTGGAATATTTTTATCCCCACGACCACCTGATGCTCCACTACCACTACCATCATTACCAGCTGACAATGAACGCCCACGACGACCTCTTGCACCAGACTTCCTCATTGTTTTAAAATCTTAACCAAAGTAACTTTATTTGTTGCTGTCAAACAACTTACACGGTGAGCTATAACTTCAGTATGATTTCAATATCCCTTAACAGGTTGGTGAGACCACAAGGAAAATCAGGCACAATGTTACACACTCTGTTTTCTGTGGCACAAAATCACAGAGATGACACACACGCAGGACTGTCACTCAAGCACTAATGTCAATATTAATCTCCCACCTAATTTATTTTTTTTTTTTTCTCAGGGAGACTTTAGAAACCAAATAATATTAAAAAAAAAAAAAAAAAAAGGCTTTCTATGGCCCACAATTAGAGAGAGAGAGGTGGCACACCCAGGAGTCAAGACTGGCGCACAAGCTGAAAGGGCAATATTACTCTCCCACTGTTTTTTTAAGTTTTTTTTTATTTCAGGGAGACTTTAGAAACCAAATAATATTAAAAAAAAAAATATATATATATAGGCTTTCTATAGCCCACTGAATGAGAGAGAGAGGTGGCACACCCAGGAGTCAAGACTGGCACACAAGCTGAAAGGGCAATATTACTCTCCCACTGTTTTTTTATGTTTTTTTTTTTTTTTTTCAGGGAGACTTTAGAAACCAAATAATAAGAAAAAAAATAAATAAATAAATAGGCTTTCTATAGCCCACTGAATGAGAGATAGAACACACAGCAGTGGCACACAAGCCCTGACTGAGGCCAATATTTTTCTCCCACTGATTGATGTAGTGTTTTTGTGTTGAGGTAGATTTTAGAACACAAATCAAGAAAAAAAAATGGTTTATATGGCCCACTGAATGAGAGAGAGGTGGCACACCCAGGAGTCAAGACTGGCACACAAGCTGAAAGGGCAATATTACTCTCCCACTGTTTTTTTATGTATTTTTTGTTTTTTAAGGGAGACTTTAGAAACCCAATAATATTTAAAAAAAAAATAAATAGGCTTTCTATGGCCCACTGAATGAGAGGGAGAGAGGTGGCACACCCAGGAGTCAAGACTGGCACACAAGCTGAAAGGGCAATATTACTCTCCCACTGTTTTTTTATGTTTTTTTTTTTTTTTCAGGGAGACTTTAGAAACCAAATAATATTAAAAAAACAAAAAAAAAAAATAGCCTTTCTATGGCCCACTGAATGAGAGAGAGAGGTGGCACACCCAGGAGTCAAGACTGGCACACAAGCTGAAAGGGCAATATTACTCTCCCACTGTTTTTTTATGTATTTTTTGTTTTTTAAGGGAGACTTTAGAAACCCAATAATATTTAAAAAAATAAAAATAAATAGGCTTTCTATGGCCCACTGAATGAGAGGGAGAGAGGTGGCACACCCAGGAGTCAAGACTGGCACACAAGCTGAAAGGGCAATATTACTCTCCCACTGTTTTTTAATGTTTTTTTTTTTTTTTCAGGGAGACTTTAGAAACCAAATAATATTAAACCCCCCCCCCCAAAAAAAAAATAGCCTTTCTATGGCCCACTGAATGAGAGAGAGAGGTGGCACACCCAGGAGTCAAGACTGGCACACAAGCTGAAAGGGCAATATTACTCTCCCACTGTTTTTTTATGTATTTTTTGTTTTTTAAGGGAGACTTTAGAAACCCAATAATATTTAAAAAAAAAATAAATTGGCTTTCTATGGCCCACTGAATGAAAGGGAGAGAGGTGGCACACCCAGGAGTCAAGACTGGCACACAAGCTGAAAGGGCAATATTACTCTCCCACTGTTTTTTTATGTTTTTTTTTTTTTTTTTCAGGGAGACTTTAGAAACCAAATAATAAGAAAAAAAATAAATAAATAAATAGGCTTTCTATAGCCCACTGAATGAGAGATAGCACACACAGCAGTGGCACACAAGCCCTGACTGAGGCCAATATTTTTCTCCCACTGATTGATGTAGTGTTTTTGTGTTGAGGTAGATTTTAGAACACAAATCAAGGAAAAAAAAATGCTTTCTATGGCCCACTGAATGAGAGAGAGGTGGCACACCCAGGAGTCAAGACTGGCACACAAGCTGAAAGGGCAATATTACTCTCCCACTGTTTTTTTATGTATTTTTTGTTTTTTAAGGGAGACTTTAGAAACCCAATAATATTTAAAAAAAAAAAAAATAGGCTTTCTATGGCCCACTGAATGAGAGGGAGAGAGGTGGCACACCCAGGAGTCAAGCCTGGCACACAAGCTGAAAGGGCAATATTACTCTCCCACTGTTTTTTTATGTATTTTTTGTTTTTTAAGGGAGACTTTAGAAACCCAATAATATTTAAAAAAATAAATAAATAGGCTTTCTATGGCCCACTGAATGAGAGGGAGAGAGGTGGCACACCCAGGAGTCAAGCCTGGCACACAAGCTGAAAGGGCAATATTACTCTCCCACTGTTTTTTTATGTATTTTTTGTTTTTTAAGGGAGACTTTAGAAACCCAATAATATTTTAAAAAAAAATAAATAGGCTTTCTATGGCCCACTGAATGAGAGGGAGAGAGGTGGCACACCCAGGAGTCAAGCCTGGCACACAAGCTGAAAGGGCAATATTACTCTCCCACTGTTTTTTTATGTATTTTTTGTTTTTTAAGGGAGACTTTAGAAACCCAATAATATTTGAAAAAAAAAAAATAGGCTTTCTATGGCCCACTGAATGAGAGGGAGAGAGGTGGCACACCCAGGAGTCAAGACTGGCACACAAGCTGAAAGGGCAATATTACTCTCCCACTGTTTTTTTATGTTTTTTTTTTTTTTTTCAGGGAGACTTTAGAAACCAAATAATATTAAAAAAACAAAAAAAAAAAATAGCCTTTCTATGGCCCACTGAATGAGAGAGAGAGGTGGCACACCCAGGAGTCAAGACTGGCACACAAGCTGAAAGGGCAATATTACTCTCCCACTGTTTTTTTAGGTATTTTTTTTTTTCAGGGAGACTTTAGAAACCAAATAATATTAAAAAAAAAAAAAAAAAAAATAGGCTTTCTATAGCCCACTGAATGAGAGATAGCACACACAGCAGTGGCACACAAGCCCTGACTGAGGCCAATATTTTTCTCCCACTGATTGATGTAGTGTTTTTGTGTTGAGGTAGAATTTAGAACACAAATCACGGAAAAAATAAATAGGCTTTCTATGGCCCACTCAGTGAGAGATGGCACACACAGGGATGGCACTGTAGCAGAAATGCCAATCTTAATCTCCCACAAAAAAAACAAAAAAAAAACAGGGACTGTCCTACAATTACTATCTCCCTGCAGTAATCTAAGCCAGGTATGGCAGGCAGCAATAGGAGTGGACTGATGCACAAATTAAATAAAAAGTGTGGACAAACAAAAAAGATAGCTGTGCAGAAAGGAAGGAACAAGAGGATATGTGCTTTGAAAAAAGCAGTTGGTTTCCACAGTGGCGTACACACAGCAATACAGCTATCACAGAGCCTTCTAGGGCAGCCCAATGAGCTACAGCGCTGAGGGGAAAAAAAAAAAAAAATAGCTTCCAGTCCCTGCACACCGAAGGTGGTGTTGGACAGTGGAAATCGCTGCAGCACAAGCGGTTTGGTGGTTAGTGGACCCTGCCTAACGCTCTCCCTGCTTCTGACGAAGCGGCAGCAACCTGTCCCTAAGCTCAGATCAGCAGCAGTAAGATGGCGGTCGGCGGGAACGCCCCTTTATAGCCCCTGTGACGCCGCAGACAGCAAGCCAATCACTGCAATGCCCTTCTCTAAGATGGTGGGGACCAGGATCTATGTCATCACGCTGCCCACACTCTGCGTTCACCTTCATTGGCTGAGAAATGGCGCTTTTCGCGTCATTGAAACGCGACTTTGGCGCGAAAGTCGCGTACCGCATGGCCGACAAGCACAGGGGTCGGATCGGGTTTCATGAGACGCCGACTTAGCCAAAAGTCGGCGACTTTTGAAAATGATCGACCCGTTTCTCTCAACCCTAATGCCCAGTAATCAAATGGGAATGACGGTTGAGGGAGAACATCGATAAGGGATGAAAAATAGTTAGTAACCATACTGGACAAATGTTGTCTCCTGTCACTTTCAATTGATGCAGCAGTACCTGTCCTGTCTGCGGTCATAGCAAAATCACTCCACAACCTGGTCAGAAAACCCCTCTGTCCAACGCCACTTCTGATGTGTGCACCCCTAACACTCCTAGTCTGCTGGCCCCTGGAGCTCGTGTGAGAACGATCACGTGCGCTGTGTGCTGGGAATGCCTGAAGCAAACGGTCAACAAGAGTTGATTGTTTGGTTGCTAATATTAGTTCCAAGTTCTCATGTAGCATAATATTTTGCAATTTGCTTTTATAGCGTGGATCAAGGAGGCAGGCCAACCAGTAATCGTCATCGTTCATCATTTTCGTAATTCGTGTGTCCCTTTTTAGGATACGTAAGGCATAATCCGCCATGTGGGCCAAAGTTCCAGTTGTCAAATCTCCGGTTGTGATTGGTTGAGGGGCAGTTTCAGGCAAATCTACGTCCCTTGTGTCCCTCAAAAAACCAGAACACATCCTTGCCACGCAACCAATTTCCAGTGCCCCCGGGAAAGCTTCCTCATTAAAAATATACTCATCCCCATCATCCTCCTCGTCCTCCACCTCCTCTTCGCCCGCTACCTCGTCCTGTACACTGCCCTGACCAGACAATGGCTGACTGTCATCAAGGCTTTCCTCTTCCTCTGGTGCAGACGCCTGATCCTTTATGTGCGTCAAACTTTGCATCAGCAGACACATTAGGGGGATGCTCATGCTTATTATGGCGTTGTCTGCACTAACCAGCCGTGTGCATTCCTCAAAACACTGAAGGACTTGACACATGTCTTGTATCTTCGACCACTGCACACCAGACAACTCCATGTCTGCCATCCTACTGCCTGCCCGTGTATGTGTATCCTCCCACAAAAACATAACAGCCCGCCTCTGTTGGCACAGTCTCTGAAGCATGTGCAGTGTTGAGTTCCACCTTGTTGCAACGTCTATGATTAGGCGATGCTGGGGAAGGTTCAAAGACCGCTGATAGGTCTGCATACGGCTGGAGTGTACAGGCGAACGTCGGATATGTGAGCAAAGTCCACGCACTTTGAGGAGCAGGTTGGAGAACCCAGGATAAGTTTTCAATAAGTACTGCACCACCAGGTTTAAGGTGTGAGCCAGGCAAGGAATGTGTTTCAGTTGGGAAAGGGAGATGGCAGCCATGAAATTCCTTCCATTATCACTCACTACCTTGCCTGCCTCAAGATCTACTGTGCCCAGCCACGACTGCATTTCTTGTTGCAAGAACTCGGACAGAACTTCCGCGGTGTGTCTGTTGTCGCCCAAACACTTCATAGCCAATACAGCCTGCTGACGCTTGCCAGTAGCTGGCCCATAATGGGACAACTGGTGTGCAACAGTGTCATCTGCCGATGGAGTGGTTGGCCGACTGCGGTCTGTGGAAGAGCTGTCGCTTCTGGAGGAGGAGGAGGAGGGGGTGCGAACGCCTACAGCCAACTGTTTCCTAGACCGTGGGCTAGGCACAACTGTCCCGAAATTGATGTCCCCTGTGGACCCTGCATCCACCACATTCACCCAGTGCGCCGTGATGGACACATAACGTCCCTGGCCATGCCTACTGGTCCATGCATCTGTAGTCAGGTGCACCTTTGTACTCACAGATTGCCTGAGTGCATGGACGATGCGCTGTTTAACATGCTGGTGCAGGGCTGGGATGGCTTTTCTGGAAAAAAGTGTCGACTGGGTAGCTCGTATCGTGGTTCAGCGTACTCCATCAGGGCTTTGAAAGCTTCGCTTTCAACTAACCGGTAGGGCATCATCTCTAACGAGATTAGTCTAGCTATGTGGGCGTTAAAACCCTGTGTACGCGGATGCGAGGATAAGTACTTCCTTTTCCTAACCAGAGTCTCATGTAGGGTGAGCTGGACTGGAGAGCTGGAGATTGTGGAACTTTCGGGTGTGCCGGTGGACATGGCAGACTGAGAGACGGTTGGAGACGGTATTGTTTCCACCGGTGCCCTAGATGCAATATTTCCTCCTACAAAACTGGTGATTCCCTGACCCTGACTGCTTTTGGCTGGCAAAGAAACCTGCACAGATACTGCCGGTGGTGCGGAAAATGGTGGCCTTACAGTGACGGAAGGGATGTTGCGTTGCTGACTAGCTTCATTGGCCAAGGGTGCTACAACCTTGAGGGACGTTTGGTAGTTAGTCAAGGCTTGAAAATGCATGGTGGTTAAGTGTCTATGCATGCAACTAGTATTGAGACTTTTCAGATTCTGACCTCTGCTTAAGCTAGTTGAACATTTTTGACATATGACTTTGCGCTGATCAATTGGATGTTGTTTAAAAAAATGCCAGACTGCACTCTTCCTAGCATCGGATCCCTTTTCAGGGATTGCAGACTGAGCTTTAACCGGATGGCCACGCTGTCCTCCAACAGGTTTTGGCTTTGACACGCGTTTTGGCCCAGATACGGGACCGGCAGATGGAACCTGTTGCGATGTTGATGCCTGCTGCGGCCCCTCCTCCACCTCCGCTTCTGAACTACTGCCGCCTGCACCCTGTTCCCCCAATGGCTGTCAATCGGGGTCAACAACTGGGTCATCTATTACCTCCTCTTCGAGCTCGTGTGCAACTTCGTCTGTGTCACCGTGTCGGTCGGTGGTATAGCGTTCGTGGCGGGGCAACATAGTCTCATCAGGGTCTGATTGTGGATCAGTACCCTGAGAGGGCAATGTTGTGGTCTGAGTCAAAGGAGCAGCATAGTACTCTGGCTGTGGCTGTGCATCAGTGCACTCCATGTCAGAATCTACTTGTAATGGGTATGGCCTGTTAAGTGTTTCACTTTCTAAGCCAGGGACGGTATGTTTAAAGAGCTCCATGGAGTAACCCGTTGTGTCGCCTGCTGCATCCTTCTCTCTTGTTGTTGTTTTTGCTGAAGAGGACAAGGAAGCGACTTGTCCCTGACCGTGAACATCCACAAGCGACGCGCTGTTTTTACATTTACCAGTTTCAGAAGAGGAGGCAAAAGAGCTAGAGGCTGAGTCTGCAAGGTAAGCCAAAACTTGCTGTTGCTGCTCCGGCTTTAAAAGCGGTTTTCCTACTCCCAGAAAAGAGAGCGTTCGAGGCCTTGTGTAGCCAGACGACGAACCTGGCTCCACAGCTCCAGACTTAGGTGGAATATTTTTATCCCCACGACCACCTGATGCTCCACTACCACTACCATCATTACCAGCTGACAATGAACGCCCACGGCCACGACCTCTTGCACCAGACTTCCTCATTGTTTTAAAATCTTAACCAAAGTAACTTTATTTGTTGCTGTCAAACAACTTACACGGTGAGCTATAACTTCAGTATGATTTCAATATCCCTTTACAGGTTGGTGAGACTACAAGGAAAATCAGGCCCAATGTTACACACTCTGTTTTCTGTGGCACCAAATCACAGAGATGCCACACACGCAGGACTGTCACTCAAGCACAAATGTCAATATTAATCTCCCACCTATTTTTTTATTTCTTTTTTTTCAGGGAGACTTTAGAAACCAAATAAGATAAAATGATTTTTTCAGGGACAATTTAGAAACCAAATAATAATAATAAAAAAGGCTTTCTATGGCCCACTGAGTGAGAGATGGCACACACAGGAGTCTGGAGTGGCACACAAGCCCTGAGGCCAATATTTTTCTCCCACTGATTGATGTAGTGATTTTTTTTCAGGTAGATTTTAGAACCCAAATCAAGCAAAAAAATAAATAGGCTTTCTATGGCCCACTGAGTGAGAGATGGCACACACAGGGATGGCACTCTAGCAGAAATGTCAATCTTAATCTCCCACAAAAAACAAAACAAAACAGGGACTGTCCTACAATTACTATCTCCCTGCAGTAATCTCAGCCAGGTATGGCAGGCAGCAATAAGGAGTGGACTGATGCACAAATTAAATAAAAAGTGTGGACAAACAAAAAAGATAGCTGTGCAGAAAGGAAGGAACAAGAGGATTTGTGCTTTGAAAAAAGCAGTTGGTTTGCACAGTGGCGTACACACAGCAATGCAGCTATCAGGGAGCCTTCTAGGGCAGCCCAATGAGCTACAGCGCTGAGGAAAAAAAAAAAAAATGTAGCTTCCACTGTCCCTGCACACCGAAGGTGGTGTTGGACAGTGGAAATCGCTACAGCACAAGCGGTTTGGTGGTTAATGGACCCTGCCTAACGCTATCCCTGCTTCTGACGAAGCGGCAGCAACCTCTCCCTAAGCTCAGATCAGCAGCAGTGAGATGGCGGTCGGCGGGAACGCCCCTTTATAGCCCCTGTGACGCCGCAGACAGCAAGCCAATCACTGCAATGCCCTTCTCTAAGATGGTGGGGACCAGGATCTATGTCATCACGCTGCCCACACTCTGCGTTCACCTTCATTGGCTGAGAAATGGCGCTTTTCGCGTCATTGAAACGCGACTTTGGCGCGAAAGTCGCGTACCGCATGGCCGACAAGCACAGGGGTCGGATCGGGTTTCATGAGACGCCGACTTAGCCAAAAGTCGGCGACTTTTGAAAATGATCGACCCGTTTCGCTCAACCCTATTTGCCACAAGTGGGGTACAAGGAGGTGACCATTAAGGTGGGGCAGGTGGAGTTGAATGCCCAAGGTCTGGCAATTGTAGATATTGATCGGTGAGAATGTAACCGAATGATGACCTTAGGTACAAATATGATAGAAAACTGTCTTTGGCAAGGTTTTTGTTTTGTTGCAATAGGTGACTGAAACTGCTGATTCCAGTGAGCAGCGTGTCCTGCAAAAGAGATCCAAGCCCTTATGCAGAGACAACAGGTAGAGCTGTCTGGTGGAGAAGTCAGCAGCGTCAGAGTGAGTGATCCAATTCCCATTGCAATACCCGCCCGCAGTGAAATGTTAATCTGGTGGTGAGCGGCAATATGGGTCAAGACTACCAGACCCTGGTAGAATCCATGTATTGTTATAGTAGGTCCACCATCCTGACAGCCAGAGGGGTAGTTGATATCCGCAAGGGGAGGGTACCAACACGCATCCTGAATTGTGGAGAAAAAGAGGTCCATTTACCCAGATATGCCACCCTTGCTAACCTGTTCACTGTAAATAACAGCACAATACAGGTAGTAAAACCATTGCTTCCGTTTGACCAGTTGGAAGACAATGGCTCTGCAGGACAGCTGGAGAATTGGTGTCAACAGCTACACGTAGGCACTGATTCCACTCCTTTGCACCAAAAGCATGGGGCTTACAGGGTGGTCCAAGAATATGAGCGGTTATTCAGCAAACACCCACTAGGCTTTGGGCAGGTAATAGGGGTCCAACACCATATCCCCACGGGAGACCATCTGCCCATTAAAGAGAGGTACCGGCCTGTACCTCCAGCTCACTAGCAGTGTGCCAAGTGTGTGTTACGGGAGATGAAGGAGGCTGGGGTGATTAGAGACAGTTGTAGCCCCTGGGCAGCTCCATTAGTCCTCATCAGAAAGAAAGATGGTACAATGAGGATGTGTGTTGACTACACCCAGATTAACCGCATTGCACATAAGGATATAAAACAAAAGGGTTGGATCAAAGAAAATAGATGTATCCACATATCTAGTGGCTAACTAATTAAGCCATGTGGTATCAAAACCTATATTAACCATATGTTGGACATGATAGTGGTTCAATACAAAAAACATGAAAATCCGATAAAAAAAATGTACTAGAGAACCAAATTTTATAAAAAACAAGTTTTATTGAAGAAAAACAACAAAAAACAAAAACAAAATACCAAAATTATAAACATAATAGGCTTTAAAAAGTGGGAAACCAAAATGCGGCATGAGAACCCACCATATTGTAAGAGGTACTTGCAAAGACTAACCAACCCAATGGGATGCACATGGTCTATTTTAAAGATGTTTACTGCAAAATATGTCTGAACCTGAAAACCAAGTTCCTAGAAACAGACAAATAGCAATGTGCAAATAACAATGTGCAAATAACAATGTGCAAATAACAATGTGCAAATAGATACCTCTGGTGGGTGCTACACGCCTGCCCCTACGCACGTTTCGGCAATCAGCCTTCTTCTGGGGGTGGCATCACACCAGTACAAATCAGTTTATATAGTTTAAAATAACCAATCACAAAACATATCACATAATGAGTAAACAAAATACCTAAAATGCTCTCTCTATGGTCAGAATGCTGCCGGGACCTAATACCACATCCTTTGGAGGGTGTGAGCATAATGTTCTCATACGCACCAATCATAGACCCGCATCATCAGTTCAAACCAATCGTATCTGAGCATACGCCCATTCATTTTAACCATCCATGTTCAGTTACCTGAAAGGGGGTATGACATACATAATCCCTGGCCAATCGAGCAACAGAAGGAGTGTCAGGAGAACATTCACAACAAAACACCCCTATATATAAAACTTGGTTTTCAGGTTCAGACATATTTTGCAGTAAACATCTTTAAAATAGACCATGTGCATCCCATTGGGTTGGTTAGTCTTTGCAAGTACCTCTTACAATATGGTGGGTTCTCATGCCGCATTTTGGTTTCCCACTTTTTAAAGCCTATTATGTTTATAATTTTGGTATTTTGTTTTTGTTTTTTGTTGTTTTTCTTCAATAAAACTTGTTTTTTATAAAATTTGGTTCTCTAGTACATTTTTTTTATCGGATTTTCATTGCACATAAGGATGCCTACCCGTTACCCAGAATAGAGGAATCATTAGCTGCACTAAAATCCACTATTTCTCCACCTTAGATCTCACCAGTGGGTATTGGAAGGTTCCCGTGGCAGAGGCGAATAAAGAGAAGACCGCCTTCACGACATCATTGTGCCACTCCGAGTTCAACTACATGCCTTTCGGACTTTGCAACGCACCAGGGACATTCCAGAGGATGATGGAGTGTTGCCTCAGGCACAAGAACTTTGAAACCCTTCTGTTGTACCTGGATGATGTCATCGTCTTCTCCAAGACCTATGAGAACCACTTCAAGCACCTGGCCAAGGTGTTTGAAGCCCTGTCCAACTTTGGCCTGAAAGTGAAGCCGTCTAAGTGCCACCTGTTGAAGCCCAAGGTGCAGTAACTAGGCCACGAAGTAAGCACAGAAGTCATGGCCCCAGACCCTGACAAAGTCACCGTGATCAGGTACTGGCCTAAATCCAGCAACATTCATGAAGTACGGCAGTTCCTCGGGTTGGTAGGCTACTACCGGAGATTCATCAAAGACTTCACCAAGATAGCCACACCCCTGCAAGAAATGCTAGTGGGCCAATCCAAGAAGGCCAAGAATAAGAATCCTCCATTCGAGTGGAACACCAGGCTGGAAGAATCTTTCACCCGGTTGAAGCTGGATCTCATGGGAGATTAGGTCCTGGCCTACCCTGACTATGACCAACCATTTGTACTTTACACAAACTCCAGCAACGTGATATTGGGAACAGTGCTGTCCCAAGTGCAGAAAGGCAGATAGAGAGAGTGATTGCCTACACCAGCAGGAAGCTTCGTCCCACTGAAAGAAACCCCGACAACTATAGTTCCTTCAAATTGGAGTTTCTCTCCATAGTTTGGGCTGTGACTGAGCAATTCAAACACTACCTGGCTTCAGCGAAGTTTACTGTCCTCACGGACAATAATCCACTGACTCACCTGGAAAGCTAGGTGCACTGGAACAGCGATGGATGGCCCGGCTGTCCTATTACGGGTTTACCATCAAGTAACAAGCAGGGCATAAGAATGCTAATGCTCATGTGCTGTCCAGGATGCCCAATTCACTAGATGCAGGAGAAGACCTGGAAGACCTAGAAGAGATTTAGTTACCAGCCTTCCACCACCCCGAGTTGGCCCAGTGCTCCCACTGCGTGAGGAACAAGCGCTATGGCAGGCAAGAAGCCACGTTGAACCCATTGCCCCACCATGGATGAGCAGAGACACAGGATAGTGATCCAGCAGTCCACCTGATAAAGGAATTGCTGCAACAGGCAAATTCACACCCTGGTCCAGATGCTCCAGAAGAGACCCAACAGTTGTGGAAAGATAAGGGCAAGCTGTTCATCTATGAGGGTAAATTGTGTGGGAGGTACATCAACTCAGGCACTCATGAACTGGTCTCTATGCTTTGAGAAAACTCAGAGCATGCTGGGATGCACAAACAAAGCATCATCATAGAGCAGAGGCTGGACTCACTGCTGCAGCCCCTTCCCCCTCCCTAAAACAAAGCTTCATGAGTGTTGCTCTTTTCGGGAACAGGGCTAGTCCCCACACGATGTGCACTGTGCGATGTGCACAATGACAGTGCGCGCTCTGTTGCCGACTCAGATCAGCAGTAATGAGTCAGCACCAAAGTGCATTGTCAGAATACTCAGCATGCAGAGACGTCACTTTTGGGGGCACTGCTGGTCTCTGAACACCGGATACTCTTATAATGCACTCTGTTGCCTGCTCATTACTGTCAATTTGATCCATTAACAGAGGGTGCGCTGTCACTGTACACATCGCACAGTGCACAATGCACAATGCACAGGAACTAGCCTAGCCCCTGAAATGAGCATCACTAAAGATGATTCATTTCAGGGAGGGAACAGAGGCTGCAGCAGTGAATGCAGCTTCTGTCCCCTGATGATGCTTCATTTGAATACCCCAGCATGCACTGGAATTCTCAAACGAATCATCATCAAAAAGTAAATGAAAAAAAAAATGAAAAGCAGTTAGATGGTGTAGTTATAGAATGATAGTGAATTTTTAATTCATGTATACAGGAAATAGTTTAGATTATGGCACTAATTAGGTTAGTATTTTAGGATGAAGATGATTTTGAACTTCTGACCACCAATTTAAGTTAAAAATATTTACCTCAACTCACTAATGCCAACATGAACAATGCTAGTCTTGATGATGGGGCATTTTGGAATCAGGTGCCCTGATTCATTAAGAGTACCACAAATCCTTCTCCAGTCAGAGAATAGTGAGTAAGGAGTAAGATACCCATCAGGTCCTCAAAAATTTGACAAACTGTGGCGTCACTTTACTGGCTCATTCTCGTCCACTCCAGCTCCGCTTATTTTTATATGGATGGGCAAAACTGGCCTGAAAATGCCAAAAGTAGCAACATTTTTCTCAATCCAGCGTTCCATAATAATGTTGACACTTATCAAAGCAATTTATTCTTGAATTCTAGTGTAATCACTTTGATTAATCAGGGCCATTGTCTTCAAAAGTGGAATTTCAGCTAAAAGCTTCTTTAGACAGTTTCAAATGATAGGTAAATTCAGAAAAAATATACACAATATTGATAATAGGGATATATTATTGCTAAAGCACAGTAACATCTGTACAGCAGAATGCCTTACCCCCCAAAAAAAAACAATACGCCATAAATTTGTAAATTTAGATGGTCTTATCACACGTCCAAGCCAATTCACCACTGCATCCAGTGAAAAATGTGAAGATTCTCAGAAGTTATACATCCATTGCATAGAAACATCTTCAGTATTGTTTTTTTTTTTATGTTTGGCCTACTGAATCTTTTGTGTGTTACGTAGAATTTGACTTTTCTCACAGTTCTAAGATAAACAATAGATACTTAAACCTCGGAACCCCTAGGAATGTTCATTTATTTTCCGCTAATGTACAATTTATTTACTTTATTAATCATGTTGTTTAATTGTTGAGTTTGCTGTTTTCCATCTGGAAGAAGTGCCCAATCTTGTTGAGAAACAAATCTGCATAAATAATTTGTACTAGTGACAAGATAATTCCGGGAAATTGCATTTTCTGATTTAATGTAAATCTATATCTGCGGAATTATAAAATGATGATATAACAGTACAAAGATTAAAATATACGGTATATATACAGCTCGGGCAAAAATTAAGAGACCACTGCAAAATGTTCAGTTTGTCTGATTATTCTCTTTATAGGTATATTTTTGAGGAAAATGTAAATTGTTCATTTATTTTGTAAACTTCTGACAACATGTCTCCGAAATTTCCAAGCAATACATTTTGTATTTTTTTCTGAAAAGGAGAAATGGTCAAAATTGTAAAAAAAAAAACAGTGCTTTCAGACCTCAAATAATGCAAAAAAAAAAAAAAAAAAAAAGTTCATAATCATTTAGAAACAACAATACTAATGTTTTAACTGAGGAAGAGTTCAGAAATCAATATTCTGTGGAATAACCATGATTTTTGATCACAGCTTTCATGTGTCTTGGCATGCTTTCCACCAGGCTTTCACACTGCTTTTGGCACAAAAATGTAAGCAGTTCTTTTTTGTTTGATGGCTTGTGACTATCCATCATCCTCTTCATTACATTCCAGAGGTTTTCAATGGGGTTCAGGTCTGGAGATTGGGCTGCTCATGACAGGGTTTTGATGTGGTGGTCTCTTAACTTTTTGTCAGAGCTGCATGTATATACATATTTGCAATGCCAGGTAGGCTAGGGTTAAATCCTGCAGAAAACAGAAGAAGATAATGCCAGGTCATTGTTGAAGTTTATAGGAGTCCAGCATGCACGGGACAACGAGCCGACCACTCCTGTATAGCAATTGCATAAAAAGAAGAAATGTTCCAGCTTCTGGTAAAATTTTCAAAGTAATCTTTGATCCATCAAAAAACATTTAAAAAAATAGTGGACAGGAACAGAATCAAGCAACGCATTTTGAACACCGTTATTAAATCCTAGCTCTGGATTGGTACGCCTGGCTATCTCTACATATAAACAGGCTAGTTGTTCATCTAAGTCAGTCTGCTAGGGAGGCTGAGCAGACTGGATGTGTCTTGAAGTTGATAAGAGAAACAAGTCAGAGCCCTGATGAGAGGATATTTTACATGCTTAGTAGCAGCAGTATACATAAAAGCATACAAAAGATGAATACAGTGCTCAAGGAGGTTAAAAAGAAGAGTGGAATACAACCCACCGGTGTGCGCTGTGGACGGAGACTACTGTGTAAAATAACCATATATATGGTCTGCTGCTATAGAAAGCACATTAACCTATAATGACAATAAGACGCCATGTGGCATGAAGATAGAAAAATGCAAGTTGCAGCGCTTACCAGTATAGAACTCCTGAAGCAGGGCACACCGGATGGGGTCCACAAAAACGCCCCGACGCGCGTTTCGCCCGCAAGAAGATGGCTTTATCAAGGGGAGATAGAGCTGAGGTGTATATGGTGCCCCTTAAATACATCCGGTAGATAACCGGAAGTTAATCATCTGACTGGTCTAGCCCAATGGTGGTATTGTCTGCAGCGCATGCGTGCATCCCAAACCCGGCGCCGGGTTTGGGATGCACGCATGCGCTGCAGACAATACCACCATTGGGCTAGACCAGTCAGATGATTAACTTCCGGTTATCTACCGGATGTATTTAAGGGGCACCATATACACCTCAGCTCTATCTCCCCTTGATAAAGCCATCTTCTTGCGGGCGAAACGCGCGTCGGGGCGTTTTTGTGGACCCCATCCGGTGTGCCCTGCTTCAGGAGTTCTATACTGGTAAGCGCTGCAACTTGCATTTTTCTATCTTCATGCCACATGGCGTCTTATTGTCATTATAGGTTAATGTGCTTTCTATAGCAGCAGACCATATATATGGTTATTTTACACAGTAGTCTCCGTCCACAGCGCACACCGGTGGGTTGTATTCCACTCTTCTTTTTAACCTCCTTGAGCACTGTATTCATCTTTTGTATGCTTTTATGTATACTGCTGCTACTAAGCATGTAAAATATACTATTTAAATAAAGTATTTTCTATTTTGTTAAAATACCTATTGTCTCCTACTGTTCTCCTCTCTTTAATGCCTCTCATGGAGCTGGTTTTCTCCTTTGGTAGGGGGTTATGCTGCACCACTTAGTGCTCTCACCCTCCCTGTATCAAATATGCTGCCTGGCTTTGTTCTCACCCTGATGAGAGGAGTCTGCATAGGCCGTGTGAACCAAAATGCAGCTATCAGCAGTTGCTATGAACGATAGCAGTTGTGGTTTGACCAAACTGGGGTTAGCTCATCGGTGTCACTTTGGGCCAAAACTGTATAGCCTGTGTGAACACTACTTAAAGCCTAGTGCCTATGAGATGGAGGGCATCCCTACAGTAACGTTACCACTGATAAGCAAAAGGGTAACAATGTTTTGAACTTTTGAATATCAGGCTCTATATCTCACCATTCACTACTGCTTCACATGTGTTTGTCTTTCCGCTGAATCTAATATTATGTCCTACTACTACCTAAAACAGAATTTGTCCAAAATTGAACTCCTCATCTTTTTCCCCTCCACTTACCTAGCTATTCCCAATGTTTGGGATTGTAAGACTCTCCTTAAAGAGGTTGTCCGGTCACACTGTTTTCATAACCCATCCTTAGGATAGCTCATCTAATGAATAGGTACTGTTCTTCAGAACTCAGCAGTGGAAGCACCACATTGATTTGAGCTGTGTTCAGTTGATTGCCACCAGTGCTGTATTCCGATTTTCAATGAAGATGCTGGGTGTTGCACCTGACCCCACCATTGTCAGTCATATTGATGTCATTTGCTTTGGTCATCAGTACGGTGTAATCAGGCAAACCTTTAATTTTTTTAGCAGAAGGTTTAACCTGATTCAGGACCTCTTTTCAGAGACGAGGAGCAAAAGATCCAACTCTGAAGGGCTAGACTTGCTCATACAGCATAACAGCCCAGTGATTTTAATGAATACTGTAATTCTTCACTTTTCCAGTTAGCGTTGAGCCGAGAATTTGATCTTATCAATGAGAATTTGCTTGATTAGCTTATTTTTTAGAGGCATTCTCAATCCAAATATTTTATCCAAAGGACAAGATAAATCATGCTATGAAGTGAGCCTACTGCTTGGTTCATATAATACTTTTAAAATGAAAAAGATACATTACAGCTCTGGCAAAAATTAAGAGACCACCACATCAAAACCCTGTCATGGCCAGCCCAGTCTCCAGACCTGAACCCCATGGAAATCTCTGGAATGTAATCAAGAGGATGATGGATAGTTACAAGCCATCAAACAAAGAAGAACTGCTTAATTTTTTGCGCCAGAAGGAGTGTGAAAGCCTGGTGGAAAGCATGCCAAGACGCATCAAAGCTGTGATTAAAAATCATTGTTATTCCACAAAATATTGATTTCTGAACTCTTCCTGAGTTAAAACATTAGTATTGTTGTGTCTAAATGATTAGGAACTTGTTTTCTTTGCATTATTTGAGGTCTGAAAGACCTGTTTTTTTGTAATTTTGACCATTTCTCCTTTTCAGAAAAAAAATACAAAATTTATTGCTTGGAAATTTGGAGACATGTTGTCAGACGTTTATAGATTAAAATAATAATTTACATTTTGCTCAAAAATATACCTATAAAGAGAAAAATCAGACAAACTGAACATTTTGCAGTGGTCTCTTAATTTTTGCCAGAGCTGTACATAGTCAAGCCTGATATCCTTAAAACACATTCTGAAGTCAGCAATTTCCAATATTGTAGCCGTGTTCAGGATTTGGTTCCCTTCACTTCACTGACTTGAAAACATTGTTTTTCAGTTTCACAATGTAGATATGCCTGAGGTGGAACATTGCTCGAATTTTGGAAATGTAATATCTCTATATCTCTTAGCGGGCAAAAATTGATGAGAGTAGAGTCATTTTTTAATAATCTCACTTTCTGTATATCTCTATGCCTTTCTCGTGTTGGAAAGTTAAGGATATTTTTTTTTTTACCATCATGTAGTAGTAACATCCAAACTTCACCAATAGTAAAGGTTCATTCATACTGGCCAATTATCGGCATAGAATGTTCTCAATAATTGGCCAGTATAAACAGGGTAGCAATCACCTGACACAAAGAGGTTGTTCATCCTCCAGTGAAATTATTTTCAAGCTTGCTTAAAGATCCTCATTCTCGGCAGCATATGACGAGCATAAACTGGACATGTGCTGTTGAGAGCAATGACAGCTTATGCACACATAATGATTGTATTTATGAGCTTCTGTGTGCATGGGAAGTGTGGTAGACCTGTCTATTAAATGTAGTCTATCACTCTCAAAATGCTGACTAAGCCACTAATACAGGTAAGTAGGGAACATAGTCCCTATGAAAATAACATCTGTACATAGATTTTAGTAGCTTAGTTGGCATAAAAATAATTTATTTACTATACAAATGAGGTGGTTTCAGTTTACCCTTGGAGTGGCCAAAGAACTCAGTGTATCATTATGTCCCGTCAAATAGCCTAGTGAGCACTGTCATAACTTAATTGACAATCATCTGCTCTGCACCTTCACTCTGACACTGCAGCTGCTCTCACTTAGTGTCACTGTCGCCTCTCACTGCTGACTCCTGTCTGCGTCCACCGCTTGGTATTGTACTACAGATAAGAGCCAGTTATGAAAGATAGCAGTGACACTATGTGAGAGGTCAGACATTGTTCCCTAGATTACTGTCAATCATGATATGACAGTTTTCAGTATGGCAATTGAGGTGGCATAATGGTGCATTGAGTCCTTGGCCACACCAAGGGTGCACCTGGCCTCCTCATTTGCATCTAAAATTATGAAATTTATATTTTTCTTTATGCCATGTCATGGTTGTAATTGGCTAGCTCACCACATGGCCCGTCTTGTGTAATCGCCAGATGACATTACGCTGCCATTCTGCTCAGACCATTGTAGGGATAGGACGCAGCTCCAGTGAGGGACAATGTTGAGTTCTGGGGGGGTACTCTGCCAATCAGCCTGTGTGGGTGTACTCTGCAAAGCAGTATGTGTGAGTTTACTCTGAAAACAGTCTCTGTAGGTGTACTCTGAAAACATGCTCTGTGTATGTATTCTGCACCCATCTCTGTGGGGGTACTCTGAAAAAAGGTTCTGTGGGGGTACTCTGCACCTATCGCTGTGGGAGTACTCTGCACCCATCTCTGTGGGGGTTATCTGCACCCGTCTCTGTTTGGGGGTAATCTGAAAACAGGCTCTGTGTGTATACTCTGCACCCATTTCTGTGGGGGTACTCACCACCTGTCTTAGTAGGTGTACTCTGCACATACAGTGGGTACGGAAAATACTCAGACCCCTTTAAATTTTTCACTCTTTGTTTCATTGCAGCCATTTGGTAAATTCAAGACAGTTCATTTTTTTTCTCATTAACCCCTTCCCGACATGCGCCGTACTAGTACTGCGCTGCCGGCACTGCGTTACTGACAGCCGCAGTACTAGTACGGCGCCCCGATCACCGCGGTCTCACGCTGAGCGCCGCGGTGATCGGGTGCGGGTGTCAGCTGTATATGACAGCTGACACCCCGCAGCAATGCCGACGATCGGCGCTGTCGCCGATCGCGGGCATTTAACCCCTCTGATGCCGCTGTCAATAGTGACAGCGGCATAGAGGGGGATCGCGCAGGGACGGGGGCTCCCTGCGCTCTCCCACCGGAGCAGCGCGATGAGATCGCGCTGCTCCGGTGACCTGGAAGGAGTCCCCGGATCCAAGATGGCCGCAGGACTCCTTCCGGGTCATAAGATGACCCTGCTTGCCGGCGTCTGCTGAGAATCCTCATAGCAGGCGCCGGCAAGCCCCTGCAATGTGCCTGGCACATCGGTGATCAGACCGAGTGCTATGCACACGGTCTGATCACCGATCTGTGATGTCCCCTCCTGGGACAAAGTAAAAAAGTAAAAAAAAAATTTTTCCACATGTGTAAAAAAAAAAAAAAAAAAATTCCTAAATAAAGAAAAAAAAATAAATATATTCCCATAAATACATTTCTTTATCTAAATAAAAAAAACACCACACAATAAAAGTACACATATTTAGTATCGCCGCGTCCGTAACAACCCCACCTATAAAACTATATCACTAGTTAACCCCTTCAGTGAACACCGTAAAAAAAAAAAAAAAAAACGAGGCAAAAAACAACGCTTTATTCTCATACCGCCAAACAAAAAGTGGAATAACACGCGATCAAAAAGACGGATATAAATAACCATGGTACCGCTGAAAACGTCATCTTGTCCCGCAAAAAAAAAGCCGCCATACAGCATCATCAGCAGAAAAATGAAAAAGTTATAGCTCTCAGAATAAAGCGATGCAAAAACAATTATTTTTTATATAAAATAGTTTTTATTGTGTAAAAGCGCCAAAACATAAAAAAATTATATAAATGAGTTATCGCTGTAATCGTACTGACCCGAAGAATAAAACTGCTTTATCCTTTTTACCAAACGCGGAACGGTATAAACGCACCCCCTAAAAGAATTTCAGGAATTGCTGGTTTTTGTTCATTCCGCCTCCCAAAAATCAGAATAAAAAGCGATCAAAAAATGTCATGTACCCAAAAATGGTACCAGCAAAAACGTCAACTCGTCCTGCAAAAAACAAGATCTCACATGACTCTGTGGACCAAAATATGGAAAAATTATAGCTCTCAAAATGTGGTGATGCAAAAACTATTGTTTGCAATAAAAAGCGTCTTTTAGTGTGTGATGGCTGCCAACCATAAAAATCCGCCCAAAAACGCTATAAAAGTAAATCAAATCCCCCTTCATCACCCCCTTAGTTAGGAAAAATAATAAAATTTTAAAAAATATATTTATTTCCATTTTCCCGTTAGGCTACTTTCACACTAGCGTCGGTACGGGGCCGTCGCGCTGCGTCGGCCCGACATACCGACGCATACTGTGCAAGCGCCGCACAACGGGGGCAGCGGATGCTGTTTTTCCACGCATCCGCTGCCCCATTGTGAGGTGCGGGGAGGTGGGGGCGGAGTTCCAGCCGCGCATGCGCGGTCGGAAATGGTGGACCGTCAGCACAAAAAAAGTTACATGTAACGTTTTTTGCTGCCGGCGGTCCGCCACAACACGACGCAACCGTCGCACGACGCTTGCGACGTGTGTCAATACGTCGCTAATGTTAGTCTATGGGGAAAAAACGCATCCTGCAGATGACTTTGCAAGATGCATTTTTTCGCCAAAACGACGCATTGCGACGTATGCAAAAAACGCTAGTGTGAAAGTAGCGCTAGGGTTAGGACTAGGGTTAGGGTTGGGGTTAGGGTTTCAGTTAGAATTGGGGAGTTTTCACTGTTTAGGCACATCAGGGGCACTCCAAACGCGACATGGCGTCCGATCTCAACGCGTTTGTTTGCGTTAAAAACGCATGCGTTTTTATAGAAAAAAAACAGAACACACACTGAAAAGTCACCCACCACCATCAAGGTGATAAAGGGATCCAAACCCTAACCCTAACCCTACCCCTAAACTCATCCCTAACCGTTTAATGAACATTTTCTGACAGTCATAGTGCCACGTATTTCAGTGCCACGTATTTCAGTGCCACGTATTTCAGTGCCACGTATTTCAGTGCCACGTATTTCAGTGCCACGATATTTCAGTGCCACGTATTTAAGTGCCACGGTATTTCAGTGAAATACGTGGCACTGAAATATCGTGGCATTTACGTGAAATACGTGGCACTTAAATACGTGGCACTTAAATACGTGGCACTTATATACGTGGCCACTGAAATATCGTGGCACTTATATACGTATATACGTATATACACGTATTTCAGTGCCACGTATTTCAGTGCCACGTATTTCAGGTTAGGGGTAGGGGTAGGGTTAGGGGTAGGGTTAGGGTTTTTTGGTTTTTTCTTGTTTTCTTGTGTTTTTCTATAAAAACGCATGCGTCTAAAAAAACGCATGCGTTTTACCGCGATTACATGCATTTTTTCACACATGCGTTTTTAAAAAAAACGCAAGTGTGAAACCAGCCTTACCCTTGGGAAAATAAAAACATGGGGGCTAAAATATAATTTTCGTGGAAAAAAATATATTTTTTATTTTCGCGGCTCTGCGTTATAAACTGTAGTGAAGCACTTGGGGGTTCAAAGTTCTCACAACACATCTAGATAAGTTCCGTGGGGGGTCTAGTTTCCAATATGGGGTCACTTGTGGGGGGTTTCTACTGTTTAGGTACATCAGGGGCTCTGCAAATGCAACATGACACTGCAGACCAATCCATCTAAGTCTGCATTTCAAACGGCGCTCCTTCCCTTCCGAGCTCTGCCGTGCGCCCAAACAGTGGTTTATCCCCATATATGAAGTATCAGCGTACTCAGGACAAATTGGACAACAACTTTTGTTGTCCAATTTCTCCTGTTACCCTTGGGAAAATAAAAATGTGGGGGCTAAAATATAATTTTCGTGGAAAAAAAAATATTTTTTATTTTCATGGCTCTGCGTGATAAACTGTAGTGAAACACTTGTTGGTTCAAAGTTCTCACAACACATCTAGATAAGTTCCATGGGGGGTCTAGTTTCCAATATGGGGTCACTTGTGGGGGGTTTCTACTGTTTAGGTACATCAGGGGCTCTGCAAATGCAACATGACACCTGCAGACCAATCCATCTAAGTCTGCATTTCAAACGGCGCTCCTTCCCTTCCGAGCTCTGCCGTGCGCCCAAACAGTGGTTCCCCCCAATGTATGGGGTATCAGCGTACTCAGGACAAATTGGACAATAACTTTTGTGGTCCAATTTCTCCTGTTACCCTTGGGGGAAAAAAAATTGCGGGCTAAAACATCATTTTGTGGAAAGAAAAAATGATTTTTTGATTTTCACAGCGCTACATTCTAAACTTTAGTGAAACAACTGGGGGTTAAAAGTGCTCACCACACATCTAAATAAGTTCCTTAGGGGGTCTTCTTTCCAAAATGGTGTCACTTGTGGGGGTTTCCACTGTTTAGGCACGTCAGGGGCTCTCCAAACACGACATGGGTTCCGATCTCAATTCCAGCCAATTTTGCATTGAAAAGTCAAATGGCGCTCCTTCCCTTCCGAGCTCTGCCATGCGCCCAAACAGTGGTTTATCCCCATATATGAAGTATCAGCTTACTCAGGACAAATTGCACAACAACTTTTGGGGTCCAATTTATCCTGCTACCCTTGGGAAAATAAAAAATTTGGGGCAAAAATATCATTTTTTGTGAAAATTAATATTAATTTTTTTTACGGCTCCACATTATAAACTTCTGTGAAGCACTTGGAGGTTCAAAGTGCTCACCACACATCTAGATTAGTTCCTTAGAGGGTCTACTTTCCAAAATGGTGTCACTTGTGGGGGTTTCCACTGTTTAGGCACGTCAGGGGCTCTCCAAACACGACATGGGTTCCGATCTCAATTCCAGCCAATTTTGCATTGAAAAGTCAAATGGCGCTCCTTCCCTTCCGAGCTCTGCCATGTGCCCAATCAATGGTTTACCCCAACATGTGGGGTATCGGCGTACTCAGGACAAATTGTACAACAACTTTTTTGGTCCAATTTCTCCTGTTACCCTTGGTAAAATAAAACAAATTGGATCTGAAGTAAAAATTTTGTGAAAAAAAAGTTAAATGTTCAATTTTTTTTAAACATTCCAAAAATTCCTGTGAAGCACCTGAAGGGTTAATAAACTTTTTGAATGTGGTTTAGAGTACCTTGAGGGGTGCAGTTTTTAGAATGGTGTCACTTTTGGACATTTTCTGTCATATAGACCCCTCAAAGTCACTTCAAGTGTGAGGTGGTCCGTAAAAAAAATGGTTTTGCAAATTTTGTTGCAAAAATGAGAAATCGCTGGTCAACTTTTAACCCTTATAACTCCCTAACAAAAAAAAATTATGTTTCCAAAATTGTGCTGATGTAAAGCAGACATGTGGGAAATGTTGTTTATTAACTATATTATGTGATATAACTCTCTAATTTAAGGGCATAAAAACGAAAAATTTGAAAATTGCTAAATTTTCATAATTTTCGACAAATTTCTGTTTTTTTCACAAATAAATGCAAGTCATATCGAAGAAGTTTTACCACTATCATAAAGTACAATATGTCACGAGAAAACAATCTCAGAATCACCAGGATCCGTTGAAGCGTTTCAGAGTTATGACCTCATAAAGTGACAGTGGTCAGAATTGTAAAAATTGGCCGTGTCAGTTAGGTGAAAACAGGCTTCGGGGTGAAGGGGTTAATGTACACTCTGCTCCCCATCTTGACTGAAAAAAACCCAGAAATGTAGAATTTTTTTCAAATTTATTGAAAAAGAAAAACTGAAATATCGCATGGTCATAAGTATTCAGACGCTTTGCTCAGTATTGAGTAGAAGCACCTTTTGAGCTAGTATAGCCATGAGTCTTCTTAGGAATGATGCAACACATTTTTCACGCCTGGATTTGGGGATCTTCTGCCATTCTTCCTTGCATATCCTCTCCAGTTCCGTCAGGTTGGATGGTGAACATTGGTGGACAGCTATTTTCAGGTCTCTCCAGAGATGCTCAATTGGGTTTAGGCCAGGGCTCTGGCTGAGCCAGTCAAGAATGGTCACAGAGTTGTTCTGAAGCAACTTCTTTGTTATTTTAGCTGTGTGCTTATGGTCATTGTCTTGTTGGAAGGTGAACCTTTGGCCAAGTCTGAGGTCCAGAGCACTCTGGAAGAGGTTTTCATCTAGGATACCTGGCAACATTCATATTTCCTTCAATGGCAAGTTTCACTGTTGGGATTGTGTTGGGCAGGTGATGAGCAGTGCCTGGTTTTCTTCACACATACCGATTAGAATTATCACCAAAAAGGTCTATCTTCATCTCATCAGACCAGAGAATCTTATTTATCCTAGTCTGGGAGTCCTTCATGTGTTTTTTTGCAAACTTTATGGGGGTTTTCATATATCTTGCACTGAGGAGAGGCTTCCGTCTGGCCACTCTGCCATAGATACCCGACTGGTGGAGGGCTGCAGCGATAGTTGACTTTGTGGAACTTTCTCCCATCTCCCTACTGCATCTCTGGAGCTCATCCACAGTGATCTTGGGATTCTTCTTTACCTCTCTCACCAAGCCTCTTCTCCCACGATTGCTAAGTTTGGCTGGACAGCCAGGTCTAGGAAGACTTCTGGTGGTCCCAAACTTCTTCCATTTAAGGATTATGGAGGCCACTGTTCTCTTAAGAACCTTGAGTACTGCAGAAATTCTTTTGTAACCTTGGCCAGATCTGTGCCTTGCCACAATTCTGTGTCTGAGATGGCAGAGCCTCTGAGGTGAAAAAAAAAACACCAGTACACAGGCAAAGGTGCTTACCTGTCCAGGCTTCTAAACAAATGCACTATCAAGGTGCAGCGGACCCAAGTTATGATGGCGACTACACATCTGCAGTAATACCAATGAGGCAGCCAGCCTACACTCAGGGATTGGCCGCTTGGTACACCAGTGCAAACAAATAATCAGTATGTGGCAAAGTTCACACAGAAAATGCAGAGCATATGGCTCAAAGCCTATTGAGGTGCCAGAACAGTGAATCTACTATAAGTAACCCCATTTTACAAACTGCATCTCTCTATATTTTCATCTAGGTGTGCAGTGATCATATTGACACTACAGGTGTGTCACAGAATTTTATACCACTGGGCAGTGAAGAAAAAATAATTAAGTTTTTACAAAAAAAATGTTGTTTTAGCCCCAGATTATACATTTTCACACAGGGAAATAGAAAAAAATGACATAAAAAATTGTCTCAGAATTTCTGATGAACGTGGATATACCCCATATGTGGCTGTGCAATACTGCTTAGCCACACGCCGAAACAAGGGAGGGATGGAGCGCAATTTGCCTCCTGTAGTGCAGATTTTCCTTGAATAGGTTGTTAATAGTGTTGAGCATTCCGATACCACAAGTATCGGGTATCGGCCGATACTTGCGGTATCGGAATTCCGATACCGAGTTCCGATACTTTTGTGGTATCGGGAATCGGTATCGGAACCATATTCATGTGTAAAATAAAGAATTAAAATAAAAAAATATGGATATACTCACCTCTCCGGTGGCCCCTGGATCTTACGGCTGTAAACGGGAGCCTCCGTTCGTAAGAATGAAAGCGTGAAGGGCCTTCGATGACGTCGCGGCTTCTGATTGGTCGCGTGACCGCTCATGTGACCGCTCACGCGACCAATCAGAAGCCGCGACGTCAGCCGTGACGTCACCGAAGGTCCTTCACGGGCTCATTCTTAGGAACGGAGGCTCCTGGTTACAGCGGTAAGGTCCAGGGGCCACCGGAGAGGTGAGTATATCCATATATATCCATATACTCACCTCTCCGGCGGCCCCTGGACCTTACCGCTGTAACCGGGAGCCTCTGTTCCTAAGAATGAGCCCGTGAAGGACCTTTGATGACGTCGCGGCTGACGTCGCGGCTTCTGATTGGTCGCGTGAGCGGTCACATGAGCGGTCACGCGACCAATCAGAAGCCACGACGTCATCGAAGGCCCTTCAGGCGCTCATTCTTAAAAACGGAGGTTCCTGGTTACAGCGGTAAGATCCAGGAGCCACCGGAGAGGTGAGTATATCCATATTTTAATTCTTTATTTTACACATGAATATGGATCCCAGGGCCTGAAGGAGAGTTTCCTCTCCTTCAGACCCTGGGAACCATTCCGATACTTTGCGTCCCATTGAAATGCATTGGTATCGGGTATCGGTATCGGCGATATCCGATATTTTTTGGGTATCGGCCGATACTATCCGATACCGATACTTTCAAGTATCGGACGGTATCGCTCAACACTAGTTGTTAACTTTATGTACAGAGACCCTAAGTGCTAGAAGAGCAGAATCCCCCTCAAGTGACCCCACTTTGGAAATTATACCCCTACTAAACATGTGGATGCTAAATGTGGTTTAGGCACACTGTAAGGTTCAGAAGAGAGGGGACATTTGGATTTGGGAGTGCAAAATTCACTTAATTTCTTTTGGTGGGTGAGGGGCCACTTTGCTTTTCCAGAGCCTTTGTGCTACTAGTAACGAGGAAGCCCCCTATATTTCTGATAACAGATGAAGGATGAGAGCGGGGGCTTGCTTGTTTTTTGGATTAAGTTGAAGCTTTTATTGGGAACATTTTACAAACCGTTTGGGATCACATTTATCAGGCGCTCTACACTGAGCAATTATTTTGGGGTTTCCATCTAAATCTTTGAATAATGCAATTCATATGAAACCGCTTACAGATCTATTCACTATAATGAGGCAGCAGAGTTACTCTGGTCTCCGTCTGGCCTCCGTTCAGAATTGTCTTTCTTTTAAGAAGCCAGAAAATCTGAGACCACACATTTATGTGCCTAAAAAGACGGACACTGCCAGATCACAGGTCCTATGGCATCCACAGTGCCTCCATCTGTCTCATTATAGGGAATTTTCTGCCGAGGGTTCTGTCTGAATCACGTATTTCAGAGATTTACATAAAAACAGAGGGGTAAGCGTTCAGTGCAGAGTAAATGTAAGCCGAGGCTTACTGCGATCTTTGGTAAGCAGAATAAACAAATCAACAGCAGGTCAAAGATTGGTCTTATTTATTTTTTATGCTATTCCTCATGCAGTGTAGGTGATTAGACGATTTCATTATTCATGTTGGTGCGTTTACAGTGATACAAGGTTATTTTATGTTTGGCTGCTGTTGGGGCACCCCTGAGGGTCCATTCCCCACAGAGGTACAGCACCTCAGCCAGAGGTGTGGTACTCTGCTCTCAGGTAAGGAGGGGGCACTACCCGGGACCCACACACTAGCATCCAACACCACACCTCTCAGACCATGGGATCTGGGCAGACCCTATTGAGGGAGGGCCCCATCTCAGGCTGGAGGGAGGATTAGGTAGGGGGTGTGGGTGGATGAGGTAGAGTGACAGTTGGAAGTGAGGAGCTGTCATGGAAATGAGAGGGAGGAGTTGGTCAGTCAGAGAGTTGGTGAGTAAGAGGAGTGAGAGGAGGACAGAGGTGTCTGAGAGGAGCTCCAGTGAGAAGGGGTCCTAGGGTCCAGGGAAGTGAAGAATCCATCTGTGGCACCCAAAGGACCTGCTCACAGTGGGGGACTGGCCCCAGACTAGTGGAGAGACTGTTGGACTCAGCTAGCAAACTGGAGGCTGTGGTGTCTGTATGTGCCACAGCCAGATCTACATGCTGCTGAAAAGGCAGCAATATAGGGATCAAGGGGACCAGGAGGAGGCCGCCTGACAGGACCCGTGGCTCACTGTGTGAGGCGCAGGGCAGGAGGGCAAAGCCAGTGCAGAGAGATGGCCTGGGAAGGTACACAAGAAAGGGAGTCTCAGAAAAGTGCACCCAAATTACCTGAGAGCTGGCTGGACCACAGACCCGGAGGACAGAGCACCCAGCTGGTGACTGTAACCTAACAACTGTGAATAAAGAGAAAAATCTGCACCCTGCTGTGTCCTCAGAATTATTACTGCGTCACCTGCCCTGCACTACACCAGTTCATCATAGACTTTAACAATTTAACTGCCCTGGGGCCTAGCTCTCTCCGTGGAGAGCTGTAACATCTCAGCTGTGTCATCAACCACCCCAGGGGACCTGAATCGTAGCGTCGGCCATTTTCTAATTGCCGAACATCACTGGTAACATCACAAAGTATCCCCCCTTGCATCATCATATACCCCATTATTTCATTGGACACCCAGGTCCACGGACCGAGTCACTGCTGCCGTGATAATCCCCAAAGAACTGTCGCACCCGGCCCTAGTACCCCACGGCCCTAGTGGGCAATCCATTTTGGCATCACGAACAGGATTTCACAGCCACCGGGCCCTGTGTGACAAAAACTTTATTGAACTGTTTGGTAACCGCCATTATCACACCATGCGGCATGCGAGGAGCAGAAAGGGCGCAAAGAGAATAAATCCCTGTCCCGCTATCTGGCATCAGCCAGCGGGCCCTAACAGGTGCTCCACTGCCACACACTAAAAGACATTTTTTTTTGCAAAAAATAGTTTTTACTTTTTACATTGCAATATTTTCAGAGCTATAATTTCCCAGCTTTTTTTCCCACAGAGTCTTGTGAGGGCTTTTTTGCAGGCCGAGTTGACGTTTTTATTTGTACTATTTTGGGCATGAAACATTTTTTAGCCCCTTAAGCCCCAAGGGTGGTTTGCACGTTAATGACCGGGCCAATTTTAACAATTCTGACCACTGTCCATTTATGAGGTTATAACTCTGGAACACTTCAAGGGATCCCGATGATTCTGACACTGTTTTCTTGAGACATATTGTACTTCATGACAGTGGTAAAATTTCTGTGATATTACCTGCGTTTATTTGTGAACAAAATGGAAATTTGGTGAAAATTTTGAAAATTTCGCAATTTTCAAATTGGAATTTTTATGCCCTTAAATCACAGAGATATGTCACACAAAATACTTAAAAAGTTACATTTCCCAAATGTCTACTTTACATCAGCACAATTTTGGAATTTTTTTTTTTTTCGTTAGGGAGTTATAAGGGTTAAAAGTTGACCAGCAATTTCTCATTTTTACACCACCATTTTTATTTAGGGACCACATCACATTTGAAGTCATTTTGAGGGGTCTATATGATAGAAAAAAACCAAGTGTGACACCGTTCTAAAAACTGCACCCCTCAAGGTGCTCAAAACCACATTCAAGAAGTTTATTAACTCTTCAGGTGTTTCGCAGGAATTTTTGGAATGTTTAAAAAAAATTAACATTTAATTTTTTTTCACAAAAAAATTACTTCAGCTCCAATTTGTTTTATTTTAAAGTTGTTGTACAATTTGTCCTGAGTACCATGATACCCCATATGTGGGGGTAAATCACTGTTTGGGTGCATGGCAGAGCTCGGAAGGGAAGGAGCGCCATTTGACTTTTCAATGCAAAATTGGCTGGAATTGAGATGGGACAACATGTTGCGTTTGGAGAGCCACTAATGTGCCTAAACATTGAACCCCCCACAAGTGACACCATTTTGGAAAGTAGACCCCCTAAGTAACTTATCTAGATGTGTGGTGAGCACTTTGACCAACCAAGTGCTTCACTGAAGTTTATAATGTAGAGCCATAAAAATAAAAAATAATATTTTTTCACAAAAATGAAGTTTTTGCCTCCAATTTTTTATTTTCCCAAGGTTACCAGAAGATATTGTACCCCAAACGTTGTTGTGCAATTTGTCCTGAGTACGCTGATACCCCATATGTTGGGGTAAACCCCAGTTTGGGCGCCTGGGAGAGCTCAGAAGGGAAGGAGCACTGTTTGGAGAGCCCCTGACGTGCTTAAACAGTGTAAACTCCCAATTTCAACTGAAACCCTAACCCAAACACACCCCTAATCCCAACCACAACCCTAACCCCAACCCTAACCACACCCCTAACTCCAACACACCTCTAACCCTAATCCCAACCATAACCCTAACCACCCCCTTAGCCCTGACACACCCCTAACCCTAATCCTGTTGTGAATTTGCTTTTTGCTCCCTCTAGTGGTTACTAGTTTTTTGACTCTGGTTTTTCTGTCATTCCTTTTATCCGCACCTGGGTCGTTAGTTAGGGGTGTTGCTATATAAGCTCCCTGGACCTTCAGTTCAATGCCTGGCAACGTAGTTATCAGAGCTAGTCTTCTGTGCTCTTGTCTACTGATCCTGGTTCCAGTTATATCAGCTAAGTCTGCCTTTTGCTTTTTGCTATTTGTTTTGGTTTTGTATTTTTGTCCAGCTTGTTCCAAATCTATATCCTGACCTTTGCTGGAAGCTCTAGGGGACTGGTGTTCTCCCCCCGGACCGTTAGACGGTTCGGGGGTTCTTGAATTTCCAGTGTGGATTTTGATAGGGTTTTTGTTGACCATATAAGTTACCTTTCTTTATTCTGCTATCAGTAAGCGGGCCTCTCTGTGCTAAACCTGGTTCATTTCTGTGTTTGTCATTTCCTCTTACCTCACCGTCATTATTTGTGGGGGGCTTCTATCCAGCTTTGGGGTCCCCTTCTCTGGAGGCAAGAAAGGTCTTTGTTTTCCTCTACTAGGGGTAGCTAGATTCTCCGGCTGGCGCGTGTCATCTAGAATCAACGTAGGAATGATCCCCGGCTACTTCTAGTGTTGGCGTTAGGAGTAGATATATGGTCAACCCAGTTACCACTGCCCTATGAGCTGGATTTTTGTATTCTGCAGACTTCCACGTTCCTCTGAGACCCTCGCCATTGGGGTCATAACATAATCCCTACCGTAAATGTAATCCAAACTCTAACCCTAGCCCCAACCCTATCCCTAACCCTAGCCCCAACCCTAACCCTAGCCCCAACCCTAACCCTAACCCTAGCCCCAACCCTAGCCCCAACCCTAACCCTAACCCTAGCCCTAACCCTAATGGGAAAATGGAAATAAATACTTTTTTTAATTTTTTTCTAAAAAAGGAGGTGATGAAGGGGGGTTTGGTTTACTTTTATAGCGGGTTTTTTTAGCGGATTTTTGTGATTGACAGCTGTGACAGCTAAAAGACGCTTTTTATTGCAAAAAATATTTTTTTGCATTACCACATTTTGAGAGCTTTATTTTTTCCATATTTTGGTCCACAGAGTCATGTGGGGTCTTGTTTTTTGCAGGACGAGTTGACATTTTTATTGGTAACATTTTTGGGCACGTGGCATTTTTTGATTGCTTTTAAATCCGATTTTTATGAGGCAGTATGACCAAAAACCAGCTATTCATGAATTTCTTTTTTTTGGGGGGGAGTTATACCGTTCTGCGTTTGGTAAAATGGATAAAGCATTCTTTATTCTTCGGGTCAGTATTATTACAGCGATACCTCATTTATATCTTTTTTTATGTTTTGGCGCTTTTATACGATAAAAACTATTTTATAGAAAAAAGAATTATTTTTGCATCGTTTTATTCTGAGGACTATAACTTTTTAATTTTTTCACTGATGATGCTGTATGGCGGCTCGTTTTTGCGGGACAAGATGATGTTTCCAGCGGTACCATGGTTATTTATATCTGGGTTTTAGATCGCGTGGTATTCAACTTTTTGTTCAGCGGTATGATAATAAAGCGTTGTTTTTTACCTCGTTTTTTATTTTACGGTGTTTACTGAAGGGGTTAACTAGTGGGACAGTTTTATAGGTCGGGTTGTTACGGACACGGCGATACTAAATATGTGTACTTTTATTGTTTTTTTTATTTAGATAAAGGAATGTATTTATGGGAACAAGATATATATTTTTTTCTTTATTTTGGAATTTTTTTTTTTTTTTTTTACACATCTAAATATTTTTTTTTTACTTTATAACATTGCCCTGGGGGGCATCATGTTGTAAGGTCAGATCACTGATCTGAAACTTTGCACCCTCCCTGCGCGATGCTTTCCTATGCCCCCAGAACGCAGTGACCATGTTTGATCGCAGTGTGTCGGGGGTTAATGTGCCAAGGGCGGTCCGTGACTGCTCCTGGCACATAGTGCCGGATGTCAGCTGCGATAGTGGGCGCGGCCGATCGCATATGACGTACTATCCCATCACTGGGAATTAAGTCCCAGGTCACCTCGACAGGATAGTATGTCATATGGGATTAGGGGGTTAATATCTTTCTATTCCAATTTTTGGGAGGCACAATGAGCAAAAACCGGCAAATCAGGGATTTTTTTTATACTGTTTTGCATTTAGTACAATCGATAGACAGCTTTTTTTTTTGGGTCATACTCAATACGATTACAGCGAAATCACATTTATAGGATTTTTTTATCTTTTGCTGCTTTTACAGAATAGTTTTTATTTTATTGAAAAAATATTTATTTTTGAATCATTCTGAGAGCTACAATTTTTTAATCTTTCTGTTGATGAAAATCCATAGTTTGCCATGTTTTTTTTTCTTTCTACGGCGTTATCTGAATAGGTTAAGTTGTTTAAACTTTATAGGTCGGGTGTTTCTGGATGCGGCTATACCAAATATGTGTACTTTTTTTTTTTTTACATAAAAATGTGTATTTATTGGTGTAATTCTTTGTAAAATATATACAAAATTTAAAAAATAAAAATAATTTTTCGTTTTAATTTTTTTTACTTAGTCCCTCTATGAGCCTTTTGCTCTTTTCATTTTGATCGCTGGTACTGTCAGTTCTTCAATGACCATGCTGCTCTGATTTGAAGGGAAAGGGAGCTCCATCCCTCTTTCTGCCTTCTAAATGCTGTGATTTTTTGCAACATTGCAACATTTATGGTGTCAAACAGCCACAGGCGGCGCTGTTACAGCAGGAGCATGGCCACAAGCAGCAGCAGGCTCCCACAGTGATCATGCAGGGGGTGCTGATATTTAAGCACCTCCTGCTCGATCGTGCTGTGATTGGTCAGATGTTTGTCCAGCGTTTGTTTGAAGACTTCCAATGAAAGAGAATTCATCACCTCTCCTGGCAGCCTGTTCCACTCATTGATCATCCTCACTGTCAAAAAGTTTTTCCAATATCTAATCTGTATTCAGTTTTGTTCCATAGCTTCTCGTGTTTCCATGTACAAATGAGAATAAGGATGATCCCTCTACACTGTGACATCCCTTCAGATATTTATATACAGCTATTGCAGTAAGTCTCCTCTTAGGCTACGTTCACATTTGCGGTCAGCGCCGCAGCGTCGGGCGCCGCAGCGGCGCCGCATGCGTCATGCGCCCCTATATTTAACATGGGGGCGCATGGACATGCGTTGTGCTGCGTTTAGCGCCGCATGGCCGCTAGCGTTGGACGCAAGAAACGCATCAAGTTGCATTTTTTTTGCGTCCAACTTGCGGCCAAAAACGACGCATGCGGCGCAAAACGCAGCGTTTTAGTGCGTTTTGCCGCGTTTTCGTTTGCGTTGTGCGCTGCGGCGCCGACGCTGCGGCGCACAACGCAAATGTGAACGTAGCCTTAGCCTTCTTTCCTGCAAGCTGAACATTCCCAGATCCCTTAATCGTTCCTCGCAGGACATACCTTATGGACTGCTTACCATCCTGGTAGCCCTTCTCTAAACTTGCTCCAGTTTTTCAATGTCTTTTTTTTTAAATGTGTAAACACAGTATTCCAGATGAATTCTGACCAAAGAGTAGTATAAGGGGATAATTACTTCACATCATCTAGACAATATTCTTCTCTTAATACATGCTAGAACTGTGTTTGCTTTTTTTGCTGCTGCATCACACTGTTGACTCATGTGCAGTAATTGCACAGTACATAGCATGGTGACATTAATAAGATTGTTGCAGTACTGGAACATTTCTTTTTAATGATCCAATTTTGGAACTTATTATTATTCAAAGATCTATTTGTTACAATGTACTTTGTTCATGGGACGACCCCTTTAAAAGGGAATTTGTTTTAGATTAATTCTGCCCGAAACAGGGGTACCATGAATCAGAGTCTAGTTGCATGACTGTGGCGACTTTGGAAAGCCATTTGGGGGCTTTAGGGAGAGACCTGCATATTTAAGCACCTCCCCATAGCCAGCTTGCTTCAGTTGATTGACAGGTCTTTTCCATGTGTTCATGTAAGGCAGGGTCCCCAACCTGCAGCTCGGGAGTCACATGTGGCTCGCAGTCCCATGAACTGTGGCTCACGGCTGTCTGCTTGGTGCATGAGCTCCAGATTTAGTAAACTGGTATTAAGAGCACATCTCAAAATGGTGAACTTTGTGAGTAGCCCTGCACAGAAGAGCAGATCTGGGTACACATCTATTGGTCTTGGGTGTTTAAACATAATTTAAGTATGGTACCCTGGAGACAGGATGATACTACCAGTCAGAGGAAGTGCTTGAAGATGGACGTGACTATGTTGGTTGTGCGTAATGGGAGAATGCTGAATGTGGTGGGGTGTGGTGAGAACCCCTGGATCTTGGTTTACTGCTTCAGGGTGATTTGTGTGGAAAAGCTTTAGTTATCATTATACCCGTAATGGGGGCTTTGGTTGCTACTACTGTGAGGGGGCACAGGAGCTGGATGTGGCTCTTGACCCTCTTGCAGAGCTGAATGTGGCTCTCAAGGTCAGAAAGGTTGGGGGCCACTGTAAGAGAAGACCTGTCAGTCAACTGGATGAGAACAGAGAGAAGCTGGTCAAGGACCACATTTCGCTAGTTAGGCGTGTTTCTCCCGTACAGCCCGACTCTGATTCATGTTGCTTGTATTTTCGGCAGAATAAATCTAATATTGTTAAGACACCTAAATGTTTTCAAAAATTAACTGAAATGATATAAAACACAAATAAATAATACTAACCTCTGCCATTTCCATGTTGAATACTGGGTTCCATAGATCACTGTTACAGAAGTCACAAGTTTGCATTGCCACATTGCTGGAGCAGCAAAGATAATCTGGTGGACTGGAGATCCTTAGAAGCATCAGAATGTGAGTAGTGGAGGATCCGAGGTATTGTACCTTTTATTACATTGTTTCACAATATTCTAAAAAAAATAAATTGACTGCACATTTGCTGTAATACTAAATATTGAATCATGATAATAACCTTACTAAAAAGATGTGTTCAAAAATAAGATATACAGTGAAGACACATAAAAGAATCTAATATATAATTGCCTAGAATACTACTTCCTACAATTTGTGCCAACTTCCGTGGCTTTGTCCGGAGCTAATGTCCGGAGATAATGTCCGGAGCTAATGTCCGGAGCTAATGTCCGGAGCTAATGTCCGGAGATAAGTGACGTCACCAGTGTCCTACACCCAGGCAGAGCACAGGGGCCCCAGGCAGCATATGGGGCCCCAGGCAGAGCACAGGGGCCCCAGGCAGCATATGGTGCCCCAGGAAGAGCACAGTGGTCCCAGGCAGAGCACAGGGGCCCCAGGCAGCCTATGGGGCCCCAGGCAGAGCACAGTGGCCCCAGGCAGAGCACAGGGGCCCCAGGCAGCATATGGGGCCCCAGGCAGAGCACAGGGGCCCCAGGCAGCATATGGGGCCCCAGGCAGAGCACAGTGGCCCCAGGCAGAGCACAGGGGCCACAGGCAGAACATGGGGCCCCAGGCAGAGCACAGGGGCCCCAGGCAGAGCACAGGGGCCCAAGGCAGCATATGGGGCCCCAGGCAGAGCACAGGGGCCCCAGGCAGAGCACAGGGGCCCCAGGCAGCATATGGGGCCCCAGGCAGAGCACAGTGGCCCCAGGCAGAGCACAGGGGCCCCAGGCAGAGCACAGTGGCCCCAGGCAGAGCACAGGGGCCCCAGGCAGAACATGGGGCCCCAGGCAGAGCACAGGGGCCCCAGGCAGAGCACAGGGGCCCCAGGCAGCATATGGGGCCCCAGGCAGAGCACAGTGGCCCCAGGCAGAGCACAGGGGCCCTAGGCAGAACATGGGGCCCCAGGCAGAGCACAGGGGCCCCAGGCAGAGCACAGGGGCCCCAGGCAGCATATGGGGCCCCAGGCAGAGCACAGGGGCCCCAGGCAGAGCACAGGGGCCCCAGGCAGCATATGGGGCCCCAGGCAGAGCACAGGGGCCCCAGGCAGCATATGGGGCCCCAGGCAGAGCACAGGGGCCCCAGGCTGCATATGGGGCCCCAGGCAGAGCACAGTGGCCCCAGGCAGAGCACAGGGGCCCCAGGCAGAACATGGGGCCCCAGGCAGAGCACAGGGGCCCCAGGCAGAGCACAGGGGCCCCAGGCAGCATATGGGGCCCCAGGCAGAGCACAGGGGCCCCAGGCAGCATATGGGGCCCCAGGCAGAGCACAGTGGCCCCAGGCAGAGCACAGTGGCCCCAGGCAGAGCACAGGGGCCCCAGGCAGCATATGGGGCCCCAGGCAGAGCACAGTGGTCCCAGGCAGAGCACAGGGGCCCCAGGCAGCTTATGGGGCCCCAGGCAGAGCACAGTGGCCCCAGGCAGAAAATGGGGCCCCAGGCAGAGCACAGGGGCCCCAGGCAGAACATGGGGCCCCAGGCAGAGCACAGGGGCCCCAGGCAGAGCACAGGGGCCCCAGGCAGCATATGGGGCCCCAGGCAGAGCACAGGGGCCCCAGGCAGCATATGGGGCCCCAGGCAGAGCACAGGGGCCCCAGGCAGCATATGGGGCCCCAGGCAGAGCACACACCAAATCGGAGGCCGAGGGGCCCCGCCAACCAAATCGGAGGCCGAGGGGCCCCGCCAACCAAATCGGAGGCCGAGGAGCCCCGCCCACCAAATCGAAGGCCGAGCGGCCCCGCCCACCAAAGCGGAGGCCGAGGGGCCCGGCCCCGCCCACCAAAGCGGAGGCCGAGGGGCCCCGACCACCACATCGGAGGCCGAGGGGCCCCGCCCACCAAATCAGAGGCCGAGGGTCCCCGCCCACCAAATCGGAGGCCGAGGGTCCCCGCCCACCAAATCGGAGGCCGAGGGTCCCCGCCCACCAAATCGGAGGCCGAGGGTCCCCGCCCACCAAATTGGAGGCCGAGGGTCCCCGCCCACCAAATTGGAGGCCGAGGGGCCCCGCCCACCACATCGGAGCCCGAGGGGCTTCGCCAACCAAATCGGAGGCCGAGGAGCCCCGCCCACCAAATCGAAGGCCGAGCGGCCCCGCCCACCAAAGTGGAGGCCGAGGGGCCTGGCCCCGCCCACCAAAGCGGAGGCCGAGGGGCCCCGCCCACCACATCGGAGGCCGAGGGGCCCCGCCCACCAAATCGGAGGCTGAGGGGCCCCGCCCACCAAATCGGAGGCCGAGGGGCCCCGCCCACCAAATCGGAGGCCGAGGGGCCCCGCCAACCAAATCGGAGGCCGAGGGGCCCCGCCAACCAAATCGGAGGCCGAGGAGCCCCGCCCACCAAATCGAAGGCCGAGCGGCCCCGCCCACCAAAGCGGAGGCCGAGGGGCCCGGCCCCGCCCACCAAAGCGGAGGCCGAGGGGCCCCGACCACCACATCGGAGGCCGAGGGGCCCCGCCCACCAAATCAGAGGCCGAGGGTCCCCGCCCACCAAATCGGAGGCCGAGGGTCCCCGCCCACCAAATCGGAGGCCGAGGGTCCCCGCCCACCAAATTGGAGGCCGAGGGTCCCCGCCCACCAAATTGGAGGCCGAGGGGCCCCGCCCACCACATCGGAGCCCGAGGGGCTTCGCCAACCAAATCGGAGGCCGAGGAGCCCCGCCCACCAAATCGAAGGCCGAGCGGCCCCGCCCACCAAAGTGGAGGCCGAGGGGCCTGGCCCCGCCCACCAAAGCGGAGGCCGAGGGGCCCCGCCCACCACATCGGAGGCCGAGGGGCCCCGCCCACCAAATCGGAGGCTGAGGGGCCCCGCCCACCAAATCGGAGGCCGAGGGGCCCCGCCCACCAAATCGGAGGCCGAGGGGCCCCGCCCACCAAATCGGAGGCCGAGGGGCCCCGCCCACCAAATCGGAGGCCGAGGGGCCCCGCCCACCAAATCGGAGGCCGAGGGGCCCCGCCCACCAAATCGGAGGCCGAGGGTCCCCGCCCACCAAATCGGAGGCCGAGGGGCCCCGCCCACCAAATCGGAGGCCGAGGGGCCCCGCCCACCAAATCGGAGGCCGATGGTCCCCGCCCACCAAATCGGAGACCGAGGGTCCCCGCACACCAAATCGGAGGCCGAGGGGCCCCGCCTACCAAATCGGAGGCCGAGGGTCCCCGCCCACCAAATCGGAGGCCGAGGGTCCCCGCCCACCAAATCGGAGGCCGAGGGTCCCCGCCCACCAAATCGGAGGCCGAGGGGCCCCGCCCACCAAATCGAAGGCCGAGGGGCCCCGCCCACCAAAGCGGAGGCCGAGGGTCCCCGCACACCAAATCGGAGGCAGAGGGACCCCGCCCACCAAAGCGGAGGCCGAGGGTCCCCGACCACCAAATCGGAGGCCGAGGGTCCCTGCCCACCAAATCGGAGGCCGAGGGTCCCCACCCACCAAATCGGAGGCCGAGGATCCCCACCCACCAAATCGGAGGCCGAGGGTCCCCGCCCACCAAATCGGAGGCCGAGGGGCCCCACCAACCAAATCGGAGGCCGAGGGGCCCCGCCCACCAAATCGGAGGCCGAGGGTCCCTGCCCACCAAATCGGAGGCCGAGGGGCCCCGCCAACCAAATTGGAGGCCGAGGGGCCCCGCCCACCAAATCGGAGGCCGAGGGGCCCCGCCCACCAAATCGGAGGCCGAGGGTCCCCGCCCACCAAATCGGAGGATAAGGGGCCCCGCCTACCAAATCGGAGGCCGAGGGGCCCCACCAACCAAATCGGAGGCCGAGGAGCCCCGCCCACCAAATCGAAGGCCGAGCGGCCCCGCCCACCAAAACGGAGGCAGAGGGACCCCGCCCACCAAATCGGAGGCCGTGGGGCCCCGCCAACCAAATCGGAGGCCGAGGGTCCCCACCCACCAAATTATTCTTACATTTGAATAAATAAAGTATATATGGATTCTAGACTCCCGATTCTTTAGAATCGGGCTGCCATCTAGTCTAATATATAATTGCCTAGAATACTACTTCCTGCAATTTGTGCCAACTTCCGTGGCTTTGTCCGGAGCTAATGTCCGGAGATAATGTTCGGAGCTAATGTCCGGAGCTAATGTCCGGAGCTAATGTCCGGAAATTAATTGCCTAGAATACTACTTCCTGCAATTTGTGCCAACTTCCGTGGCTTTGTCCGGAGCTAATGTCCGGAGATAATGTCCGGAGCTAATGTCCGGAGCTAATGTCCGGAGCTAATGTCCGGAGCTAATGTCCGGAGATAAGTGACGTCACCAGTGTCCTACACCCAGGCTGAGCACAGTGGCCCCAGGCAGAGCACAGGGGCCCCAGGCAGCATATGGGGCCCCAGGCAGAGCACAGTGGTCCCAGGCAGAGCACAGGGGCCCCAGGCAGCATATGGGGCCCCAGGCAGAGCACAGTGGCCCCAGGCAGAACATGGGGCCCCAGGCAGAGCACAGGGGCTCCAGGCAGAGCACAGGGGCCCCAGGCAGCATATGGGGCCCCAGGCAGAGCACAGGGGCCCCAGGCAGCATATGGGGCCCCAGGCAGAGCACAGGGGCCCCAGGCAGCATATAGGGCCCCAGGCAGAGCACAGTGGCCCCAGGCAGAGCACAGGGGACCCAGGCAGCATATGGGGCCCCAGGCAGAGCACAGTGGCCCCAGGCAGAGCACAGGGGACCCAGGCAGCATATGGGGCCCCAGTTAGAGCACAGTGGCCCAGGCAGAACTTGGGGCCCCAGGCAGAGCACAGGGGCCCAAGGCAGCCACGGGGCCCCAGGCAGAGCACAGGGGCCCCAGGCAGCATATGGGGCCCCAGGCAGAGCACAGGGGCCCCAGGAAGCATATGGGGCCCCAGGCAGAGCACAATGGCCCCAGGCAGAGCACAGGGGCCCCAGGCATAGCACAGGGGCCCCAGGCAGCATATGGGGCCCCAGGCAGAGCACAGGGGCCCCAGGCAGCATATGGGGCCCCAGGCAGAGCACAGTGGCCCCAGGCAGAGCACAGGGGCCCCAGGCAGCATATGGGGCCCCAGTCAGAGCACAGTGGTCCCAGGCAGAGCACAGGGGCCCCAGGCAGCATATGGGGCCCCAGGCAGAGCACAGTGGCCCCAGGCAGAACATGGGGCCCCAGGCAGAGCACAGGGGCTCTGTGTGCCCCAGGCAGAACATGGGGCCCCAGGCAGAGCACAGGGGCCCCAGGCAGCATATGGGGCCCCAGTTACAGCACAGTGGCCCCAGGCAGAGCACAGGGGCCCCAGGCAGCATATGGGGCCCCAGTTAGAGCACAGTGGCCCAGGCAGAACATGGGGCCCCAGGCAGAGCACAGGGGCCCCAGGCAGCACATGGGGCCCCAGGCTGAGCACAGGGACCCCAGGCAGCATATGGGGCCCCAGGCAGAGCACAGGGGCCCCAGGCAGCATATGGGGCCCCAGGCAGAGCACAGTGGCCCCAGGCAGAGCACAGGGGCCCCAGGCATAGCACAGGGGCCCCAGGCAGCATATGGGGCCCCAGGCAGAGCACAGGGGCCCCAGGCAGCATATGGGGCCCCAGGCAGAGCACAGTGGCCCCAGGCAGAGCACAGGGGCCCCAGGCAGCATATGGGGCCCCAGGCAGAGCACAGTGGTCCCAGGCAGCATATGGGGCCCCAGGCAGAGCACAGTGGCCCCAGGCAGAACATGGGGCCCCAGGCAGAACACAGGGGCTCCCGGCAGAGCACAGGGGCCCCAGGCAGCATATGGGGCCCCAGGCAGAGCACAGCACAGGGGCCACAGGCAGCATATGGGGCCCCAGGCAGAGCACAGGGGACCCTGGCAGCATATGGGGCCCCAGGCAGAGCACAGTGGCCCCAGGCAGAGCACAGGGGCCCCAGGCAGCATATGGGGCCCCAGTTAGAGCACAGTGGCCCCAGGCAGAGCACAGGGGCCCCAGGCAGCATATGGGGCCCCAGTTAGAGCACAGTGGCCCAGGCAGAACATGGGGCCCCAGGCAGAACATGGGGCCCCAGGCAGAGCACAGGGGCCCCAGGCAGCACACGGGGCCCCAGGCAGAGCACAGGGGCCCCAGGCAGCATATGGGGCCCCAGTCAGAGCACAGTGGTCCCAGGCAGAGCACAGGGGCCCCAGGCAGCATATGGGGCCCCAGGCAGAGCACAGGGGCCCCAGGCATAGCACAGGGGCCCCAGGCAGCATATGGGGCCCCAGGCAGAGCACAGGGGCCCCAGGCAGCATATGGGGCCCCAGGCAGAGCACAGTGGCCCCAGGCAGAGCACAGGGGCCCCCGGCAGCATATGGGGCCCCAGGCAGAGCACAGTGGTCCCAGGCAGAGCACAGGGGCCCCAGGCAGCATATGGGGCCCCAGGCAGAGCACAGTGGCCCCAGGCAGAACATGGGGCCCCAGGCAGAGCACAGGGGCTCCGTGTTCCCCAGGCAGAACATGGGGCCCCAGGCAGAGCACAGGGGCCCCAGGCAGAGCACAGGGACCCCAGGCAGCATATGGGGCCCCAGTTAGAGCACAGTGGCCCCAGGCAGAGCACAAGGGCCCCAGGCAGCATATGGGGCCCCAGTTAGAGCACAGTGGCCCAGGCAGAACATGGGGCCCCAGGCAGAGCACAGGGGCCCCAGGCAGCACACGGGGCCGCAGGCAGAGCACAGGGGCCCCAGGCAGCATATGGGGCCACAGGCAGAGCACAGGGGCCCCAGGCAGCATATGGGGCCCCAGGCAGAGCACAGTGGCCCCAGGCAGAGCACAGGGGCCCCAGGCATAGCACAGGGGCCCCAGGCAGCATATGGGGCCCCAGGCAGAGCACAGGGGCCCCAGGCAGCATATGGGGCCCCAGGCAGAGCACAGTGGCCCCAGGAAGAGCACAGGGGCCCCAGGCAGCATATGGGGCCCCAGGCAGAGCACAGGGGCCCCAGGCAGCATATGGGGCCCCAGGCAGAGCACAGTGGCCTCAGGCAGAACATGGGGCGCCAGGCAGAGCACAGGGGCTCCAGGCAGAGCACAGGGGCCCCAGGCAGCATATGTGGCCCCAGGCAGAGCACAGGGGCCCCAGGCAGCATATGGGGCCCCAGGCAGAGCACAGGGGCACCAGGCAGCATATGGGGCCCCAGGCAGAGCACAGTGGCCCCAGGCAGAGCACAGGGGCCCCAGGCAGCATATGGGGCCCCAGTTAGAGCACAGTGGCCCCAGGCAGAGCACAGGGGCCCCAGGCAGCATATGGGGCCCCAGTTAGAGCACAGTGGTCCAGGCAGAACATGGGGCCCCAGGCAGAGCACAGGGGCCCCAGGCAGCACACGGGGCCCCAGGCAGAGCACAGGGGCCCCAGGCAGCATATGGGGCCCCAGGCAGAGCACAGGGGCCCCAGGCAGCATAATAGGCCCCAGGAAGAGCACAGTGGCCCCAGGCAGAGCACAGGGGCCCCAGGCATAGCACAGGGGCCCCAGGCAGCATATGGGGCCCCAAGGCAGAGCACAGTGGCCCCCGGCAGAGCACAGGGGCCCCAGGCAGCATATGGGGCCCCAGGCAGAGCACAGGGGCCCCAGGCAGCATATGGGGCCCCAGGCAGAGCACAGTGGCCTCAGGCAGAACATGGGGCGCCAGGCAGAGCACAGGGGCTCCAGGCAGAGCACAGGGGCCCCAGGCAGCATATTTGGCCCCAGGCAGAGCACAGGGGCCCCAGGCAGCATATGGGGCCCCAGGCAGAGCACAGGGGCACCAGGCAGCATATGGGGCCCCAGGCAGAGCACAGTGGCCCCAGGCAGAGCACAGGGGCCCCAGGCAGAGCACAGGGGCCCCAGGCAGCATATGGGGCCCCAGGCAGAGCACAGGGGCCCCAGGCAGCATATGGGGCCCCAGGCAGAGCACAGGGGCACCAGGCAGCATATGGGGCCCCAGGCAGAGCACAGTGGCCCCAGGCAGAGCACAGGGGCCCCAGGCAGCATATGGGGCCCCAGTTAGAGCACAGTGGCCCCAGGAAGAGCACAGGGGCCCCAGGCAGCATATGGGGCCCCAGTTGGAGCACAGTGGCCCAGGCAGAACATGGGGCCCCAGGCAGAGCACAGGGGCCCCAGGCAGCAAACGGGGCCCCAGGCAGAGCACAGGGGCCCCAGGCAGCATATGGGGCCCCAGGCAGAGCACAGGGGCCCCAGGCAGCATAATAGGCCCCAGGAAGAGCACAGTGGCCCCAGGCAGAGCACAGGGGCCCCAGGCATAGCACAGGGGCCCCAGGCAGCATATGGGGCCCCAGGCAGAGCACAGGGGCCCCAGGCAGCACATGGGGCCCCAGGCAGAGCACAGTGGCCCCAGGCAGAGCACAGAGGCCCCAGGCAGCATATGGGGCCCCAGGCAGAGCACAGTGGTCCCAGGCAGAGCACAGGGGCCCCAGGCAGCATATGGGGCCCCAGGCAGAGCACAGTGGCCCCAGGCAGAACATGGGGCCCCAGGCAGAGCACAGGGCCTCCGTGTGCCCCAGGCAGAACATGGGACCCCAGGCAGAGCACAGGGGCCCCAGGCAGAGCACAGGGGCCCCAGGCAGCATATGGGGCCCCAGGCAGAGCACAGGGGCCCCAGGCAGCATATGGGGCCCCAGGCAGAGCACAGTGGCCCCAGGCAGAGCACAGGGGCTCCAGGCAGCATATGGGGCCCCAGTTAGAGCACAGTGGCCCAGGCAGAGCATGGGGCCCCAGGCAGAGCACAGGGGCCCCAGGCAGCACACGGGGCCCCAGGCAGAGCACAGGGGCCCCAGGCAGCATATGGGGCCCCAGGCAGAGCACAGTGGCCCCAGGCAGAGCACAGGGGCCCCAGGTATAGCACAGGGGCCCCAGGCAGCATATGGGGCCCCAGGCAGAGCACAGGGGCCCCAGGCAGCATATGGGGCCCCAGGCAGAGCACAGTGGCCCCAGGCAGAGCACAGGGGCCCCAGGCAGCATATGGGGCCCCAGGCAGAGCACAGTGGTCCCAGGCAGAGCACAGGGGCCCCAGGCAGCATATGGGGCCCCAGGCAGAGCACAGTGGCCCCAGGCAGAACATGGGGCCCCAGGCAGAGCACAGGGGCTCCGTGTGCCCCAGGCAGAACATGGGGCCCCAGGCAGAGCACAGGGGCCCCAGGAAGAGCACAGGGGCCCCAGGCAGCATATGGGGCCCCAGGCAGAGCACAGGGGCCCCAGGCAGCATATGGGGCCCCAGGCAGAGCACAGTGGCCCCAGGCAGAGCACAGGGGCCCCAGGCAGCATATGGGGCCCCAGGCAGAGCACAGTGGCCCCAGGCAGAGCACAGGGGCCCCAGGCAGCATATGGGGCCCCAGGCAAAGCACAGGGGCCCCAGGCAGCATATGGGGCCCCAGGCAGAGCACAGCGATATTTTGGACCACTGTGCGGTGTTTCAGACCCCCTGTGTGATGTCTGGGGCCCTGTTCTTAAGTATATTAAAGATTAAAGTAACGTATATTAAAGTATATTATAGATCAAATTTGACACGTTTATGAGCACCATTGAGTGATATACTCAAGAATGACATAATTTTTCAACATTTTATGGTTTCAAACTGTAAACACTCAGAGTTTTTTTTTACTTCAACCAGAAAACCTTAACGGTTCATAAAAAACTTGACTGTTCAGGATATGATAAAAGTCATAGTATTCTGAATCTTTAACTTTTAAAGATACCTTTACATGGGGTGATTATTGGTTCCAGAGAGGCTTTCGGCCGATAATTGTACACATGGCTGGTGACAGGACAATACAATATAAACGTTCAAAGGTAAACACTGATAACATTAAAATCTAATATATAATTGCCTAGAATACTACTTCCGGCAATTTGTGCCAACTTCCGTGGCTTTGTCCGGAGATAATGTCCGGAGATAAGTGACGTCACCAGCGTCCTACACCTGCTCAGGGTGGACAAAGATATATGCCTTCGTGGTGCGCGGCACTTTTCTGATTGGTTGCCGCCTGCCGCGAGCGACGAATCAGAAACGTGCCGTACTGTGACACTCCGCCCGCCATTTTGGTGTGATTTTTGAATTTTTACCTCACAGCAAGTTTGTACTGCGTGGAGGCGGTCCCAGTGACGTCGCTCTTCAAGCTCCTGCCGAATTTCGTCAAAAAAATGATAATACCATTTACCAAAACTATATATATTTAGTTGTGAAGTGGTTCAGTGACATTTTCACACCAATTTTGAACTTTTGTTTGGTGTTTTCTCCATATACTGCCTATTATTCACTGACTGTTATACTGAGAGACTGCCGTTTATTAACCTCTTCTTTGCCACACTGGGTATATTGTTCTATTATTTGCCACATAAGGACATTGTCCATTATTGCCCAGCAATTTATCTGCAATATAAACTGCCTATTTATTAATATCTGCATTCCTGCAAAGAACTATTGCCTATCATTAACTGGCTATTTTCCTACTACCTGACACTGCGTCTTATTAACCTGTTGTTTGCCACCACCACGTTTAAAGCTGTCTAGCTTAGCCAACATGAGCTCTAATAGTAAGGATACTAATGACACACAGCCCAAAGCTGCTGATGGCGCACGTAAGATTAGGTCTGATATAAAGTATACTAATAATGCAGAGCAAAAAGACGCCGATGCCGCACGTAAGCGCAAACAGCGTGCTAACAAGAGTACAGAGGATAGATGCAAGCGCCTGGACACTGTTAAGTATACTAATGACACAGAGTCCAAAGCTGCTGATGGCGCATGTAAGATCAGGTCTGATATAAAGTATGGTAATGATGCAGAGCGAAAAGCCGCCGATGCCGCACGTAAGCGCAAACAGCGTGTTAACAAGAGTACAGAGGATAGATGCAAGTGTCTGGATACTGTTAAGTATACTAATGACACAGAGTCCAAAGCTGCTGATGGCGCACGTAAGATCAGGTCTGATATAAAGTATGGTAATGATGCAGAGCGAAAAGCCGCCGATGCCGCACGTAAGCGCAAACAGCGTGTTAACAAGAGTACAGAGGATAGATGCAAGCGCCTGGATACTGTTTAGTATACTAATGACACAGAGTCCAAAGCTGCTGATGGCGCACGTAAGATCAGGTCTGATATAAAGGATGGTAATGATGCAGAGCGAAAAGCCGCCGATGCCGCACGTAAGCGCAAACAGCGTGCTAACAAGAGTACAGAGGAGAGATGCAAGCGCCTGGACACTGTTAAGTATACTAATGACACAGAGCCCAAAGCTGCTGATGGCGCACGTAACATCAGGTCTGATAATAAGTATACCAATGACGCAGAGCGAAAAGCCGCTGATGCTGCACGTAAGCGTAAACAGCGTGCTAACAAGAGTACAGAGGATAGATGCAAGCACCTGGACACTGTTAAGTATACTAATGACACAGAGCCCAAAGCTGCTGATGGCGCACGTAACATCAGGTCTGATAATAAGTATACCAATGACGCACAGCGAAAAGACACCGATGCCGCACGTAAGCGCAAACAGCGTGCTAACAAGAGTACAGAGGATAGATGCAAGCGCCTGGACACTGTTAAGTATACTAATGACACAGAGCCCAAAGCTGCTGATGGCGCACGTAACATCAGGTTTGATAATAAGTATACCAATGACGCAGAGCGAAAAGCCGCCGATGCCACACGTAAGCGCAAACAGCGTGCTAACGAGACTACAGAGGACAGACACAAGCGCCTGGACACTGTTAATGCTGCTTGTAATAAACGCATTACTAATGAGTCTTTTGAGGACAAAACTAATCGATTAAGTAATAAAGCTGCTGCTGCACGCTCTCAACGTTGCAAACATAATATTTCCACGTCCTCAGTTATAGATTCTGCCCACAATACAGCTTCTTTGTCTCCATTCATAGAATGTGTGCAGTCTGAAGCTCCTTTAACCGTTGGTAAATCTGCACGTAAGCGTAAACACTGTCCTACTTACACTCCAAATGATAAACGCCGTCGCCTGCACACCGTTAAGTCTGCTTATAAGACATGCTTCACACCTGACTCTTCTAAGGCAACAAACAAACCATTACCAAATGCAGCTTGTGCACGCCGTGAACGGCGCAAAAAAACCGCTTGCACCTCCATATTAATAAACCCTGACCACGATACACCTTCCAACTCCTCAGTGATTGAATCTGTGGACAGTGAAGATCCTCTACCAGGTCCACGTTTTATATATGTTGGCTTACAGAAACATTCCAATGCTCCGTTACCACAACCTGTACCTCAACATCCTACAGGTTTTACTAATGATGACAGTACCATAGTAGAACACTCCTGTGGTCCTATGAACTATTTATGTGAACATTGTCAAGCATTACATTTTAATGCTGAGATACCAGCAGATAAAAATTTTACTCTGTGTTGTCACAAGAGTAAAGTGCATATACCTATACCCCAATATCCCGAGGTCTTTAAACGATTGCTGACAGGGGAGAGTGAGTTCAGTAAGAATCTCATGGAAAATATTCGTAGTATTAACAGCTCATTTGCTTTCGCCTCCATGGGTGCCAATATATCCCCTCCACCTGGACATGGCCCTTACTGTTTCCGTATATATGGACAAATATATCATCGTACTGGAACCCTACATCCCAGTGATGATCAAGTTCCAGCTTATGCCCAACTGTATATTTTGGATACCGCTACCACGAATGAACAACGTTTAAACTGTGAACAAAATCAAAAATGTCATCCAACTTTGATGAGTATAATTGCTCTTCAGTTAGACAATGTGAATCCCTTTGTTGCTGCCTACAAAATGTTACGAGATGTGGAACATGAAGAACATCTTAAAGCTGAAGCTAATGGCACTCTTATGCCAAATATCATCATGGCCCTTAAACAAGATCAGAATCAAGACCCTCGCCGATATAATAATCCAACTGTCAATGAAGTTGCTGTCGTATTTGAAAATGACAATGGAGAGCCACCATTTAATCGTGATATTTTAATACATTTACAACCGGACCCCAAAAATCCTTTGGCGCCAAGAACACAACAGGTCAGCATTCTACACAGTAATTTAGATGCTTTACTCTATCCTTTATTTTTCCCTTACGGAGACCAGGGCTGGCATGATGGCCTCAAGCAACAAGGGCAAAGTCCACGCAGAGTTACACAACTGCAATATTACTGCTATGTGCTGTCTGTCCGTAATCAGTTTAATCCACTCCTGATTTGTGGCAAACTCACTCAGCAGTACTTAGTGGATGCTTATGTGAAAATCGAGGCAAATCGCCTAAATTATATCCGTCAACACCAAAAGGATTTGAAAGTAGAGGATTATTGTGTACTCCAGGAACATCTCCAGAAAAAATCCATTGAGAAGGGCATCCCCATTGGAAAAACGGTCATTTTACCATCTTCGTTTGAAGGCAGTCCCAGGAATATGCAGCAGCGGTACCAGGATGCCATGGCTATTGTGACTAAATATGGTCATCCTGATCTATTCATCACCATGACCTGTAATCCGAAATGGAATGAGATTACTGAGAATTTGGAACCTTGGCAGCGTGTGGAACATAGACCTGATTTGGTGGCACGTGTTTTCAAAATAAAACTGGAAGCACTCTTAAAAGACATTAACAACGGATTATTTGGGAAAGTTTGCGCTATGGTTCATGTAATTGAATTTCAAAAACGTGGCCTTCCACACGCTTACATTTTGATTATTATGGACAGCAGTCAGCAACTCCAAATTAAGGACTGAGGAGGACATAGACAATACAGTGTGGGCTGAAATTCCAAATCCTACCCACTACCCTCACCTCCATAAAATTGTTCTCCAACATATGATTCATGGTCCGTGTGGAGAACACAACCCAAATTCTCCCTGTATGGATCTGGGGAAGTGTACAAAAGGTTTCCCTAAAGATTTGCAACCAAGAACCATCATAGCTAAGGACGCCTATCCTACTTATCACAGACACTTTGGCCCATCTTTTCAACACCATTCTAACATGATTGACAATTCGTGGGTGGTTCCATATAATCCGTTCCTGCTATTAAAATACAAGTGCCATATAAATGTCGAAGTTTGTGGTTCCATTCAGGCTGTGAAATATTTATTTAAATACGTCTACAAAGGACATGATAAAGCCAATCTTGAAATCTGCCAGACTAACATCCAACATGATGAAACACACCAATTCATGGATTCAAGATATGTCAGTGCACCAGAGGCAGCTTGGCGAATATTCTCATATCCAATGCATAAACAATCTCATAGCATCATTCGCCTTGCTGTACATCTACCGCATTCTCAGCCACTCTATTTTCATGAGGATGACTCTATTGGAAACATCAAACAAAAGCTCCTTCAAAATTCTACACTTATGGCCTACTTCAAGCTTAATCAGAACGACCATCATGCTCATATTTATTTATGCCGTGAAATTCCCGAAAACTATGTTTGGAAAGAAGGTTCTTGGGAAGTTAGAAAGCGAGCAGGTGGTTCTGTGATTGGACGAATGTATACTGTCAGTGTGAAAGACCAAGAACGCTACTATTTAAGATTGTTATTGTTACATGTGAAAGGTGAAACCAGTTTTGACAGCATAAAAACTGTACACGGAGTCACACATGAAACCTTTAAAGATGCGGCATTAGCTCTTGGCTTACTATTTGATGATAGGCTGTGGAGAAATACATTACTTGATGCCAGTATTCTCAACATGCCAGCACAGCTACGTGACATGTTTGCCTACATTTGTATTTTTGGTCCTCCAGCTAAACCTCTGGACTTATGGGATGAATTTAAGGAACACTTTGTAGAAGACTACTGCTATGCATACCACTCCGACACTCTGGAGTGTGTCAATTGTGAAGGCTATGCTATGACAGATGTCCAACATGTTCTTAAAGCTCATGGCAAAACTTATACTGATTTTAATTTGCCATGTCCAGTCAAGAAACAACACCTCCTCCCACAGTATGATAAAGATTATGAGTTATCAGCAGCTGCTGAAATGAAAGCTACTCTAAATGAGGACCAACTTTTTGCTTTTGATGCTATCACTCAAGCTTTAGAAGACACTAATTCTACAGCAAAGTGTTTTTTCCTTGATGTTCCTGGTGGCAGCGGAAAAACGTACCTATATCATCTACTCCTACATCAGCTAAGAGGACAAGGAGACATTGTGTCACCTGCTGCCACTACTGGAATTGCCGCCAACTTGCTACAAGGTGGACGAACCATTCATTCTCTATATGGGATTCCAATTCCTGTGAATGAAACATCTGTTTCCAGGATTAAGAATGATACCGATGCAGCAAAAGATTTGCACAGCACTAAACTTTTTATTATTGATGAGTGCACAATGCTATCCAAATATGCATTGCATGTCATTGATAGAGTTTTACGTGATGTCATGACAACAAATGTAGCTCACAAAGAAAAAACACCGTTTGGAGGTAAAGTGATTGTTTTTGGAGGCGACTTTAGACAATGTCTTCCTGTCATCCCTCATGGGACAAGAACTGATGTTGTAGAGAGCTGTATAAAATATTCACAACACTGGCAACCTTTTACTCGCCTGCCACTTATTAACAACATGCGCTCCATTGATCCTCACTACAGCAGTTGGTTGCTTCAACTGGGAAATGGTGAACTATCTAACGAACATAATCTTGGAGATGATGTAATTGAAATTCCTCCAGACATGGTATGCACTGGCTGTTTAATAATTGAAATTTTTGGAGATAATCTTTGTATTGATGTGAATGACACCAAAAGCATAAATACAGCTGCATCTCATGCAATTTTATGTCCAAAAAATGAGGACGTTGAGAAAGTCAATTCCCAAGTCATGGATTTATTGATAGGTGACTATACTGAATATATCAGTGATGATTCCATCGATCCTGATGAAGCTGATGACCTCGATCAATACCCACTTGAGTTTTTGAATTCACTAACACCAACTGGAATGCCTTCACATCGGCTGAAACTTAAAATTGGCACCATTGTCATGTTATTACGTAATCTGAACACGAACAAAGGTCTCTGCAATGGTACGCGGCTCATTGTCACTGCCTTACATGCCAATATCATACTGGCTAAAGTAATTAGTGGGTCAGCAGCAGGAAATGTGGTATTCATTCCACGAATTGATTTGTGTCCATCAGAGACTGGATTACCTTTTAAATTAAGACGGAGACAATTTCCCATCAAGCCCGCATTTGCAATGACCATAAATAAATCTCAAGGCCAGACCCTCCATCGAGTTGGCATTTATCTACCAGAACCTGCTTTTGCCCATGGTCAATTGTATGTTGCTTTTTCCAGGGTGAAGCAATGTAGCAATGTGAGGGTTAAAGTGGTTAATACACCACTTCAAGGACAATTATTGGCTGATAGTACTAAAGTCTTCACACGTAATATTGTGTACAAAAATATTTTAGTTTAAAGTTACTTTTCTTTTTTTTCATTATTCAGTTTTTCTAATAACATAGACAGCAATAGGTAAATTCTATGTATAGAGATAAGGAAAAAAAACAAAAACAAAAAAAAATTAGTGTAGCCATAGACATATAGATTTTAAGTACTTATGTAGGAAATATGTATATAACATACGTACTCATTAGCATATAGGGTTAATAACTCTATATCATATCTACATAAATTTAGAAATATGATATATCAATACATATTTTTATAGGTAAGTAGAACACATATTAAGTACAAGATGTAAGATGTGTATCATCCAAATGCCTGTATTTGGTGATAGGAACCTGTATTTGAAGCTCCAGCAGTATAGCTGCATTTCTTGTGCCGAGAAGCATTCAAGTTTTAAGGGAATAGTCATGAAAGCAGGAAATGTCACACATCATCAGGTACTACAATGAGACAGGACCTAGAGATAAAATCTGACTCACTGATGGTAAGATTGACAGGAACATAAAGAGGATTATGCTAGCGTTAGAAGTAAATAAGAAGAGAAAGAGAAACGTTCTGACGCAAACCACAGAATTGGTGGTAATGAGACAAGATCCAGAATGAAAATATTGCCACTGGGATCAATTACAACCAATATATTTTATTAGACAAAACAAATGTCGGCATGTGTCTACTGACCTATTGAGTATACTGTACTGTATATATTCTCTGCTGGGGATTTACAAGTTCCGTCTTGTATCTTGAGAATTGTGAGATACCTCTATGATCATTTTACTTTATTAGATATTAGAGATGAACAACACTTTTGAGATTTGAGTCGGCCCGTTTCACTGAGTATTTTCCAAATGCTCTAAAAAGAAGCATGTAACACTCTGAGGTCTCTTAGGACGGTATCCAATCACTTTCAATCTCTTCAAAAGGAATATATCAGCAGGATTTATCCCTTAAACTATTTTCATGTGCATGTACAGGGTGGGCCATTTATATGGATACACCTGGATGGGCCATTTATAAAGTTGCATCCAAAATGGCCGACTTCAAAATGGCCACCATGGTCACCACCCATCTTGAAACGTTTTCTCCCTCCCATATACTAATGTGCCACAAACAGGAAGTTGATATCACTAAACATTCCCATTTTATTTAGTTGCATCCATATACATGGCCCACCTAGGTGTATCCATATAAATGGCCCACCCTGTAGATCTTTCAAATACAAGTCTAGCAATACCTTTACATTATGTTCCTTCATTACCGAGAAATCAAAGATGAATAGATATGTAAATTAAGGCTATGGTAGATCTGAAGACTCTTTCACTGTAGCGCTAATCCCCTCCTGCTCACCTGACAACTTCTATGCTGTCAGGTAAATCTTCATAGACTTATACAGAAAAAGTGACTTAAGGTTCACACATAATCCCCTGAGCCGCTTAGTCTGTTCGCAGGTCACATAGGCAAAAACAGGACCGGAGTAATGCTGGAAACTGGGGAAGACCGCAAACAGTAAGTATAGTAATACAGTACACTTTCACATAAATACATTGGATTTATAAATTAGGACAGTTTAGAAAATACAACAATTTCTTGGGACTTCTTTAAACAAACATTTTAAGGGACAACATCTTTCTCATTATAATCAACCTTACTAGTAGGAATTTAACTATTACATTTGCTGTTGCCATTCATTCAAAGGGTGACTTATTGCAATTTACGGTATGTGAAATGTCTCCAAGCATAGTAAAGGGTTCTTACGTAGATATTCGGTAAGTATAAAAATTGGATCTGCTGTGATAGGGTGGATTTGCCATACATTCAGATTACCCTTTGTGATATCACTGGTCATTTGGTGGTCAATGGAAGACCACAAATTAATAAATGGTTTGTGTAATGTAATATGTACATCCGGTATGGCATAACTTCTGAAGAACAATTTTCTGCCCACCCATAAATTATAGGGTACATGGAGGTCTTAAAAATGTCTTCTAATTCTGGTAACAAGTGACTGAACCCTACAATAGTACCCTAGATAATAACCTGCTTCTTTGGCATATATCTAATCAGCACCAGCTTAGAGAACATAAAAGACTTCTCAAGAACGTTTTTCACTAAGCAATGTAAGAAAAGAAAGAATCTTAACTGTTTTTCCTTAAGCTATATACAAACACGCGTTTCACCTCATCGCTTGATGATATCCAGATGACTTAAGATAAAACAATGCACTTTGAAAATGTCCTCCTCCTATAAATAAGCAGGCCGAGTAGTCAAGTATGTGTGCATTGTATGCAGATTGTGCTGATCATTTTTGCTAAAAGAAATTGGACAGTTGCTTTTTTACTCATATTTTTCACCTTCATATCTCTTCTAACTTGGAATCATCTGCTGTTGTGGAAAAATGAGTGTTTTTTCTGCTCTACTGGTGAACCACTGTGGTCAGTATGATTGTTATCTGAGGAAGAAGCTAGATAACTTCGAAACACATAGATATTAAAACCACAACTTTTTCATCCTTTGTGTCCTGTTGTAATGCTGCCGTAGCACCTCATCGTGCCACCTATGCTAGAGAGGGAAGATGGGTAGCACACACGACATAACACTGCAGTGCAGTGCGGCAGCGCAGGCACCACTAGTTGATGAGAAAGGGGTCAGACAAGCAGGGTCAGGAACGGACAGGAGACGCAGTACCAGGGGAAACAGTAATGCACATGGTCAGATACAATCCAAAGAAGTCGGAGCCAGTCAGGAGCAGAGATGTCAGAGACGTGAGACAGAAAAACAGGTCAAAGCACAAGCCGGGTCAGAAACCAAAGGTCACAGCACAGGGAGCACACAGCAAGACGAGCGGGGAAGCAGGAATAGGAAGGCAAGGGAACTGAGTAAATGGGCAGAGGACAAATCAGGGTGTAACGGGGTCAGCCGTTCAAGCCGGGGGCAAGAACTATAGCAGACGCTGCCTGCAGGACTGAAATAGCAAAACAGATCCCAAAATGAGGCAAAGAAGGTTAACCCCCGGCATGACCAGACCAGGGGGAGAATAGCAAGAAACAAACCCCGGCCTGGATCATGACACCTCTGTCCTGTCCATGGAACGCCACCATCAGCGCAGAAAAAACACTCAATTTTCACAACAGCATTTCTCCTGGTCTTGTAACCCATGAACTTGCAGCAACTGGTATCAATGACTTGAGATTGTTATGTATCCACAACCCCATAAGGTAAGCAAGTATTCGGCATTAATACCCCGTCACCACTGGATTAAACCATATAGCACTTTTTTTTGCTCCTTAGCTCCTTTGGTATGACTTATTATCATCGGCAAAGCAAATTTTCATACTTCCTGAGACACACAGTAGCAGGCTCACATCTGATCCTTACAGACTCTGGATTTCTGATCCAAGGGTTGATATCTCTATCATTCAATATACTTAAATCATATTTGTATGATCACATTCCTGTATTGAATTTGTATCATACCTTCAACAATCTCCTGTTGCTACGAAGCAAACTGCATCGCAGTTTAAGCACAAAATAGATGAAAAAGAAGTCAAAGCATGTGTCCTTGTAAGCACATCAGATCTTCAGCATAAATAGAATACCAGCAAACACCAATAGGAAGATCCCGAAGGAGAGGAAAGACACTATCAAACTAATTAATGTTAGTGAGTGAAGTAGACTGATAGATGCAGTGTGTCGGCACGTGTCACTTTGTTAACAATGAGGGACACCACTTATCTTTGAAGCTGATGGTGGCCTCAGAATTCAGCTACACAAGTAGAATAAAAATTAAATAAGATATTCATGAAAATGCTGTAGAAACTCCTATGGGTCTGTGTGTAATATAGAGACAGTCATCGGGGTAAGGATGGAGGAGCCAGAGATAATTTGAATAGGCGGAAGCCTCGCACACCATTGGGGTAATCAGTGGATACAAAATTCTTCCAAATGGTCAGAAGATGGTGGTGGCAGTGGCAGAATGTCTGTATATATAAGCAGCAGATATGTGGTATGGTCAAGGGTGTAACTACAGTAAATGAAGGGGTTTTGGAGTTGCACCCATGCCCTGTAGCCTTGAAGTCCTAAATGATCCTTTTGGCACAAATGTTGAGACCAATAATATTAAAGACCCTAGAAAGACCAGCCACTACAAGTTGTAATTTATAGGCTTTTGACTCAGGAGAGGCATATCTGAAAAGATAGAATAATTCTACAGGCAGGTTCAGCTTGACATGGCTGGTGGGCACACAAAAACTGACCAGTTTGTGCACTAATTACCTTAATTATATACAGTAAGTACAATCTCCATATTTATTGTCTGCAAATATCTTTTTGCATACAGTGTGCTGCCGCTGCTGGACTCTTTGGTCTGCATATAGCATAGTCACGGCAGCTTGCACCTGTTCACAGTTGCTTCATTCTAAGGAGATACTGGTTAGTTTCTTATGTGCTTTTGCAGGTAAATAGCATTACAATGCTGACTGGCCTCCTTACTGAAAGTGTGCCTATCGGGAGAAAATTAACTTAGCTGCTGGTTTTCAGTCAAAAGGGTGTGCAGCAGTCATGGCTTATAGCCCTGATTATTTGACTGTCAGCCTAATTTGAAGCATGTATGTGTGCAGAGTGAGCTGTCAATCAAAATGCAGGGATTTGCTTACAGCCATCACTCACAGTGCTGTGCACATGCCCTTATGACTGAAAGTCAGCAGCTAGAAGTGGAAATGAATTCTACTTGAATTTAACAAAAATCATTATTCACCAAAATTCAGATTTTTTTTATAGTGTACTTCTGCTGGTCGCAATCTTTTGGAACCAAAATGGTCTTTCAGAAAGTTAAAGAAAATTAAAAATTGTTCCACTCACCTCACTGGCTCCTTTGCTCCCTGCCATTTGTCTGGCATTCTGATCCCCCACTTTTCCAGATTTTGCATGTCCTGGAGCCCTAAATAACTCTGCTCAGGAGTAAGTTCATGATATCGCTGACCTCCCACACACCTGAGCAGAACACTTTTGGTCTCCTTGGAAGTCTAGAAAAGCGGAGGAGGACGAAAGATTACAACGTTAATGTCTGGGGATCAGAAGATAGGAAAAAAGAACAGATGGGGGAGAGATGAGCGGAGGCTGAGTATAAAAATTTGTAAAAAATATTTTACGTAATACATTTATTATGCTCTGGGGACTGGAGAGACCCTAGAACAAAATGAAGGACATTAAATTCATAAATAATGACTTCTCCGGGAATTACATTTCCCAGGAAAAAATATGCAAACAGGCGAATTCAAATTTTGGCTGATCTGCTCATCTCTACCAGCAGCTTCTGGGAGGAAATTTGTTTGTTTTCTCCCTTGTAGCCGCACTTTCAGTAAGGCAGATGGGCAGCTTCATAACGCTATTTACCTGCAGATTGATTATATATCTACAGGTAAATAGCTTTTAAGGATAGAAGGTGATGAGCTGCAACCTAAAACTCCTGCCTTGGTACTAGCAGAGTTCGTCCTGTTCCTTCAAGTCCAAAAGTTGCGATTGCCCTCTTGACTAACAGAGCACCAGCTTAGATTGGCTCTCCTTTCCCATATTGGTAACAGGAATCTATGTAGTTCTTCCTTCACCACACAACTCATAATTAGAAAAAAGTAAAATTGGGGAATTGGGAAATGATTTGCCAGTATATTACCCCATCTATAACAATGAAGAAGACTAATATCTTATTATATACTTACCTTGTAAACTCTTCACATACTGTTCTGTCCAGATGTGCCCAGATCCCAGAATTCCAAGAGGCGGAAGTTCACCGACCGCCATATTGGGACACCCAAGTGATGGGTGTCTTAATATGGAAACTGCTGGTGGTGCCAGCCTCTTGCGTGGTACCACCAGCGGAACACCGTCGCACCACACACACACACACACACACACACACACACACACACACACACACACACTGTATATGCCGTGCGCATCACACACAAACACACACTGTATATGCTGTACGCACCACACACACACACACACACACACACACACACACTGTATATGCCGTACGCACCACACACACACTCTGTATAGGCTGTATGCACCACACACACACACACACTGTATACGCCGTATGCAGCCTCTTGTGCGGTACCACCAGCGGAACACTGTCGGAACACGCCGCCGCTGGGATCAGCCGAATGATTTACTGACCACCGCCATCTTTGTATAGGAGGAGCGCATGCGCAGTTTTTATGTGACCTCGGCTATTTGTCTGCACAAAGATGGTGGCGGTCTGATTTACTGTGCCTGCGCGAATTCCGCACAGGAGCAGTGAATCATTCGGCTGATCCCGGCGGCAGATGCATGACGTGTCTACAGGCAGAGGAAGCCGGTCAGATTAAAGGGGTTTTTCCAAGAATGAAGTTCATTTTAAAAATTGACTGTGTCTGACCCTGTACGGAGCATACCACATCTCTTGGGCAGGGGAGGAAGCAAAAGACAATACTGACATTACAGCAGGGGATCACAGAGGATTTATTTTGTGAGGTAAAATATTTTAATGACTGTTTTTAAACAATATTTTACCTCATAAAATGTATCCTCTGCTATTATGTCTGTATTGTCTTTTGCTTCCTCCCCTGCCCAGGGGCTGTGGTATGTTCTGTACACGGTCAGACACAGACAATTTTTAAAATGAACTTTCGCTCGGAAAACCCAGTTAAAAAGCAAATATCAAAACCAGCATGGCTCCTCCTAAAAAGTATGCCAATGACAATGAAAGGACAGCAGCAAAGGCACAATGTCAAAGATAACAACGGGCAAATGAGATCCTTGAAGAGCAACAGCATCACTGGGATAAAAACAATGCAGAGAGAGTGGATAGGTGGGTGAGCACATGGTGGGGAGAGATTCTCAACACTGCAAAGCCTGCCCCCATCGTGACATTACCGCCCTCCCAAGGCCTCCATCTAGTGCTGTTATAATACTGTTTATAGATGAATAATACATCGCAGTGAGTACATTTAGTGAAGAGACACAAACAAGTCTATTCGCTTACCTCTTATCATACTAGCCAACAAAAATTGAATCAAGGCATTTTTTTTACTAGAAAGGATGTGAGGAATCTTTTAAAAACACCATGACATTTTGTTTTTTGAATAGTGGATTATAAAGATGGATGGTGCATCGTAAAGATGAATGTTGGATCATAAGGTCAACTTTGTTTTTCTTTATATTCTATGGGATTCCCCTTATATAAATCACTGAGATTTAGAACATAAAGGGCAAGTCCTTGTATTATCATCATGATACGGTCTTGGCCATACCAGATAAAACATAAAAGAAATCTGAGTTTCAGTGTGAAACCTGAGCTACGTAGATATATACCAGCTAATGTCACATCAGCAGAAACCTTATACATATGTTCTTGGAGATAATCTGAGAATAGCAATCCAAAATGATTCATGTCACATTCAGCATGTTTCATGGTAGGCATATGTCATGATTGAGATACTGTCCATAAAATATATTTTGATCTGTTTCATCCTCTAAAACTGCTTACTAAGTAGAATTGTAAAACTTCCATCTAGGTGATGAAAACATGAAATATGACAATCCTACCGTGCATATATATTGCAATCTTTTGGAAGTGTTTCTCTCGTATGAAGGGTTAAACAGTGAATTCCATATAGTAGTCATACATTTCAGAAAGCTATGATACGTATAGCATGCAGAAAGCTTTGTACTTACTGTCACCTACGGCAGGCATCACAGGTGTACCTGCCGGGGCTGCAAAGATGGAAGATGCACCAAGATCCTGGCACCTGAAGGAAGTAAAGGCCATTGAACAAGGACGTAACTATAGAAGGTTCCCTGGAGCCTAGGTGGCTCAAAAGGTCTCTCTTGCCCATATAAGAAGTTCAATATTATTAAACACCTGAGAAAGTTGGGGACCCTGTTGGAAATTTAGCATTGGGGCCAAAGAGTTTCAAGTAGTGTTGAGCGATACCATCCGATACTTGAAAGTATCGGTATCGGAAAGTATCGGCCGATACCGGCAAAGTATCGGATCTAATCCGATACCGATACCCGATACCAATACAAGTCAATGGGACTCAAGTATCAGACGGTATCCCTGATGGTTCCCAGGGTCTGAAGGAGAGGAAACTCTCCTTCAGGCCCTGGGATCCATATTAATGTGTAAAATAAAGAATTAAAATAAAAAATATTGATATACTCACCTCTCCGACGCAGCCTGCACCTTACCGAGGGAACCGGCAGCCTTCTTTGCTTAAAATGTGTGCGTTTACTGCCTTCCGTGACGTCACGGCTTGTGATTGGTCGCGTGCCGCCCATGTGACCGCGACGCGACCAATCACAACAAGCCGTGACGTAATTTTCAGGTCCTGAATGCCTAGAATTCCAGCTCTACTCCACCCATGGCTGTTAATATCACATGATGTCTGATTAAATCAGCCATCATCTGACATTAAAGATGCGGCAAGCTAGGATATAACATTTGATGTACATGTACGTCAAAAGTTGTGAAGGGGTGAAAAGATTTAAGAATAAATAGGCTCATGTACAATTAAAAATATCAAAACAATATTACAAAGGGAATTTAAAAGATACATTAAATATATAAGTACCGTATGTCATCAAAATATAGAAAAAAATGTGTAATATCTTTTTTGTATATGGTATCAGCGTTTTTTAAATGCAGTCTGTGAGAGCCCAATTATTGCACATTTATCCAGTTCCATGTGGGCTCACATCTCCAATGTCTGAATCAAACTTTTATACTCCTAATTTTCATGCATGAGTTGTCCATTACTTGGACAATCCGTTCAGAATTCCTATGTTTTCCTGCCCTAAAATAATAACAACTCACTTCATTCTGCTATCTGATTCATCAGAAGGAAGAGAGAATGAAGCCAGCGCTAATTGGCCACAGGGATCACATGTCATAGCAATATTAAGTTAACCCCGGAAGAGCCACTGCCAACTCTTCTGGAAAGGCGCCAGTGCCAAAGGTGACTAATGATTATAGGTGTTATTACTTTAATGGAGGTATATATAGAGATTCAGAATGTGTTCTCCGAGTAGTGGACAAACCCTTTAATTTTATCTATACACACAAACTATTTGTGCTGTGCCGCGTACCTGTAATCCTAGCTACTATGGGAAGCTTGGGCTGTGGGATCACTTGAGCTTGTCAGTTCTGGTCCATTCTGTGCTACGTGGATCAGGGGTCTTCTCTGTGGTCATCATCAATAGAGTGACTCTGAGCCAGCTGCTTGGAGATACTAAGATGATGGAGGATGGGGTGTCCTTGGTCAAAAAAAGGACTATCGCATGGATTTCAGAGCACTATACACAAATTATGTCAAAATTCTTACATTCTGAAAGCACTAAAACATTTCTAAATCACCCAAATCCACTAGATTTTTTTACCTCATTGGAGACCAGCAAGGTATAGGGGCAAATGCATCACTTATTGGGCTGCTTGATCACGTTTTGGTCTGCCGCAGATCGTCCAGTTCTATTAATTCTGAGCTCTTTATAACCCCATTCACACAACTGATTGGCAGCTTTCTGTATACAGTGTGCATAGACAGAATGCTGCACATCAGTGGTGGATAAAAGACAATACACGCATCATGAATTTAGAGGACGTCTTGGAAGAAGGTCTACTAGCCCTCTAGATGGCATTGGGGCACCAGGGAGATCCAAATGGAACAGAAGAAGATGTAATGCAAAATGACACGAGGAGGAGCAAATAGTTATCAAAGGAGCTGATGAAGCAGAGTTGAGATTAGGGGCAATAGGCAGAAAATAGAATCCACATAGAAGGAGAGGAGATTCGGCAATGAGCTACTGGTGAAGCAGAACTGAATTGAGTCAGCAATATGGTAGAACTGAGTCACCCACAGACTCCAATGCAGAGCTGCCAGCAGGAAGACAGTGTTAACTCAGCCATACAACAGAAGTTTGTCACAAGGTGGAAGACAGAAATAGTCAATGCCATATTTATCTGGTGATGTAATAAAGCTGGGTTTGTAAAAGGATTCTAGCAAGAACTGGTCAGCGGTATAACAGTTACCCAGCGACCTGGGTTTGTCTCAGATATCAAGGTAGAACTAGTCAGTAATATAGTAGACTAACCAGTGATGTAGAAGTGCTGAGTTTGTTATTAGTGTAATGAGGAAAACCTGGCTACAAGTACCTGTATTGAGTAGGGTCCAGGAACTGCTGAGGCTGCATCCCCTGTTTCCTGGGGGAAGGAATAAGGGACTGGACAGGCCCCATTACCCAGGAAGAGGGTGTGTGTGTAGAGAGGGCTCTGACTCAGAAGCTGGGGGCGCTGTTAAAGGAGAAAGTGCGCACATTGTCGGCAGTTTCCCTCCAGCCGTGAGAGACTGTTCGCTGCTGCCCTTGTTGTCGGACCGTGATCTTCAGTACCCCATCATAGAAGCAGCACGCTAGTGGTTGTCGGTGCTTCAGTCCTGGCAGGAACAGGCAGCGCGCAGCATAGAGAGAAAAGTGCAGCTCGCCGGTAGCTGGCAGAGATCGAGGTGCCATGAGCTTCGTGACCATGAGTACAGCGCACGTGCTGCAAGGAGAGAACCGAATACTGGATAGACTTTTGTAACCCACCTTGCCAGCATATACTTTTCATGCAAACGGGAGACCCTGATTGAGCTGTGGCCTTGTTTGCTCTGCTGCATATGTTCATGGACTTGAGGCTCAGTGGAAGGTACCGGAGATCAATCGCTAAAGACTGACCACCGTTACAAGTGAACCTTCTTGTACCAGCACTGTGCCAGCCGTTGTTGGTGCTAATGACTTCCTAGCAGAACTCGCAGTCTGAGGAATTACTGCCGCGTTAAGTGATCCACAGGAACTGCCGTTACCTGATTCATTGTCCCTCAACTTTGCATATCCTTTTGCAATTATACTTTTTATCCCCATTTAACCCATTGCCTCCCCTGTTGTGAATTCCGTTCTCGGGCTCCCTCCTGTGGTCGTGAATGGTACTTTGGTGAGTTCTGTCCTTTGACACCCTCTGGTGGCTTTGAGTGGAACTGCTGATCTTTGAGGTTGGCTTTCTCAGCTGCCCTCGTTTATTGCTTCTGCTGGCTTCCCTATTTAACTCTGCCCAGGTCATTAGTTCATGCCAGCTGTCAATGTCTCAGTACTGGTTCAGATCTCTCTTGGATTTCTCAGATGACCTGTCTACTCCAGCAGAAGCTAAGTCTTTGCTAGTTCATTTGCTGTTCATTGGTTTTTGAATATATTTCTCAGTACATGCTATGTTTCTAGTCCAGCTTGCTATTCTGATATTTCCTTGCTAGCTGGAAGCTCTGGGGGTGCAGAGCTGCACCTCCACACCGTGAGTCGATGTGGAGGTCTTTTTGCACACTCTGCGTGGTTTTTGTAGTTTTTAATACTGACCGCACAGTTCCCTTTCCTATCCTCTGTCTATCTAGAGACGATTCGGCCTCCTTTGCTAAAATCTGTTTCATTCCTGTGTTTGTTACTTTCCTCTTAACTCACAGTCAATATTTGTGGGGGGCTACCTTTACTTTGGGGAATTTCTCTGTGGCAAGGTAGGCTGCTGTTATGACCCCAGTGGACAGGGTCTCAGAGGAACGTGTAAGTCTGCGAGATTCAAAAATCCAGCTCATAGGGCTGTGGTAACTGGGTTGACCAAATAGCTACTCCTAACGCCAACACTAGAAGTAGCCGGGGATCATGCCTACGGTGATCGCTAGATGACTCGCGCCAGCCGGAGAATCTAACTACCCCTAGGAGAAGAGAACAAAGACCTCTCTTGCCTCCAGAGAAAGGGACCCCAAAGCAAGATACAAGCCCCCCACAAATAATAACGGTGAGGTAAGAGGAAATGACAAACACAGAAATGAACCAGGTTCAGCAAAGAGAGGCCAGCTTACTAATAGCATAATATAGCAAGATAACTTATCTGGTCAACAAAAACCCTATAAAAATCCACGCTGGAGATTCAAGAACCCCCGAACCGTCTAACGGTCCGGGGGGAGAACACCAGCCCCCTAGAGCTTCCAGCAAAGGTCAGGATACAGATTGGAACAAGCTGGACAAAAATACCAAACAAAACAAAAGCAAAAAGCAAGGAAGCAGACTTAGCTTGAAATACAGGAACCAGGATCATAGGACAAGAGCACAACAGATTAGCTCTCATTTCAACGATGCCAGGCATTGAACTGAAGGTCCAGGGAGCTTATATAGCAACGCCCCTGAACTAACGGCCCAGGTGAGGATATAGGAAAAGACAGAAGCTCCAGAGTCAAATCACTAATGACCACTAGAGGGAGCAAAAAGCAAAATCACAACAGTACCCCCCCCTTAGTGAGGGGTCACCGAACCCTCACCACGACCACCAGGGCGATCAGGACGAGCGGCGTGAAAGGCACGAACTAAATCGGCCGCATGAACATCAGAGGCGACCACCCAGGAATTATCTTCCTGACCATAGCCCTTCCACTTGACCAGGTACTGAAGCCTCCGCCTGGAGAGACGAGAATCCAAGATCTTCTCCACCACGTACTCCAACTCGCCCTCAACCAACACCTGAGCAGGAGGCTCAGCAGAAGGAACCACAGGCACAACGTACCGCCGCAACAAGGACCTATGAAACACGTTGTGGATAGCAAACGACACAGGAAGATCCAGGCGAAAGGATACAGGATTAAGGATTTCCAATATCTTGTAAGGACCAATAAAACGAGGTTTAAATTTGGGAGAGGAAACCTTCATAGGAACAAAGCGGGAAGAAAGCCACACCAAATCCCCAACACGTAGTCGGGGACCCACACCGCGGCGGCGGTTGGCAAAGCGCTGAGCCCTCTCCTGTGACAACTTCAAGTTGTCCACCACAAGATTCCAGATCCGCTGCAACCTATCCACCACAGAATCCACCCCAGGGCAGTCAGAAGGTTCCACATGACCCGAAGAAAAACGAGGGTGGAAACCAGAGTTGCAGAAAAACGGCGAAACCAAGGTGGCGGAACTAGCCCGATTATTAAGGGCAAACTCAGCCAACGGCAAGAAGGTCACCCAATCGTCCTGATCAGCAGAGACAAAACACCTCAAATAAGCCTCCAAAGTCTGATTAGTTCGCTCCGTCTGTCCATTAGTCTGAGGATGGAAAGCAGACGAAAACGACAAGTCAATGCCCATCCTACTACAAAAGGATCGCCAGAATCTGGAAACGAACTGGGATCCTCTGTCTGACACAATATTCTCAGGGATGCCGTGCAAACGAACCACGTTCTGGAAAAACACAGGAACCAGATCGGAAGAGGAAGGCAGCTTAGGCAAAGGAACCAAATGGACCATCTTGGAGAAGCGATCACATATCACCCAGATAACAGACATGCCTTGAGACACCGGAAGATCAGAAATGAAATCCATGGAGATATGTGTCCAAGGTCTCTTAGGGACAGGCAAGGGCAAGAGCAACCCGCTGGCATGAGAACAGCAAGGCTTAGCTCGAGCACAAGTCCCACAGGACTGTACAAATGACTGCACATCCCTAGACAAGGAAGGCCACCAAAAGGATCTGGCCACCAGATCTCTGGTGCCAAAAATTCCTGGGTGACCTGCCAACACCGAGGAATGAACCTCGGAAATGACTCTGCTGGTCCACTTATCAGGCACAAACAGTCTGTCAGGTGGACAAGAATCAGGCCTATCAGCCTGAAATCTCTGCAACACACGTCGCAGATCTGGAGAAATAGCTGACAAGATAATACCATCCTTAAGAATACCAACAGGTTCAGCGACTCCAGGAGCATCAGGCACAAAGCTCCTGGAAAGAGCATCGGCCTTCACATTTTTTGAACCTGGTAAATACGAGACAACAAAGTCAAAACGGGAGAAAAACAATGACCAGCGGGCCTGTCTAGGATTCAGGCGTTTAGCAGACTCGAGATACATCAGATTTTTGTGATCAGTCAAGACCACCACACGATGCTTAGCACCCTCGAGCCAATGACGCCACTCCTCAAATGCCCATTTCATGGCCAACAACTCCCGATTGCCCACATCATAATTTCGCTCCGCAGGCGAAAACTTCCTAGAGAAAAAGGCGCAAGGTCTCATAACAGAGCAACCAGGGCCTCTCTGCGACAAAACGGCCCCTGCTCCAATCTCTGAAGCATCCACCTCAACCTGAAAGGGAAGCGAGACATCAGGCTGGCACAAAACAGGCGCCGAAGTAAACCGACGTTTCAACTCCTGGAAAGCCTCCACGGCAGCAGGAGCCCAATTAACCACATCGGAGCCCTTCTTGGTCATATCCGTCAAAGGTTTCACAATGCTAGAAAAGTTAGCGATAAAACGACGGTAGAAGTTAGCGAAACCCAAGAACTTCTGAAGACTCTTAACTGACGAGGGCTGAGTCCAATCAAGAATAGCTCGGACCTTGACTGGGTCCATCTCCACAGCAGAAGGGGAAAAAATGAACCCCAAAAAGGGAACCTTCTGTACACCAAAAAGACACTTTGAGCCCTTGACAAACAAAGAATTTTCACGCAAAATTTTAAAGACCATCCTGACCTGCTCCACATGCGAGTCCCAATTATCAGAAAAAAACAGAATATCATCCAGATAAACGATCAAAAATTTATCCAGATAGTTCCGGAAAATGTCATGCATAAAGGACTGAAAAACTGAAGGGGCATTAGAGAGCCCAAAAGGCATCACCAAGTACTCAAAATGACCTTCGGGCGTATTGAATGCGGTTTTCCATTCATCCCCTTGCTTAATGCGCACAAGGTTGTACGCACCACGAAGGTCTATCTTGGTAAACCACTTGGCACCTTTAATCCGGGCAAACAAGTCAGACAACAGCGGCAAAGGATACTGAAATTTGACAGTGATCTTATTTAAAAGCCGATAGTCAATACAAGGCCTCAAAGATCCGTCCTTTTTAGCCACAAAAAAGAATCCCGCACCAAGAGGGGAAGAAGACGGACGGATGTGTCCTTTCTCCAGAGACTCCTTGATATATGAACGCATAGCGGTATGTTCAGGTATCGACAGATTGAACAGTCTTCCCTTAGGAAATTTACTGCCTGGAATCAAATCTATTGCACAGTCACATTCCCTATGAGGAGGCAATGCACTGGACCTGGACTCGCTAAAGACATCCTGATAATCAGACAAATACTCCGGAACTTCCGAAGGCGTAGAAGAAGCAATAGACACAGGCAGGGAATCCTCATGAATACCACGACAGCCCCAACTAGACACTGACATAGCCTTCCAGTCAAGGACTGGATTATGGGTCTGTAACCATGGCAGCCCCAAAACAACCAAATCATGCATTTTATGTAGAACGAGAAAACGTATCACCTCGCGGTGTTCAGGAGTCATGCACATGGTAACCTGTGTCCAATACTGCGGTTTATTTTCTGCTAATGGCGTAGCATCAATACCCCTAAGAGGGATAGGATTTTCTAATGGTTCAAGAATAAAACCACAGCGCTTAGCAAATGAGAGATCCATAAGACTCAGGGCAGCACCTGAATCTACAAACGCCATGACAGGATAAGATGACAGTGAGCAAATCAAAGTTACAGACAGAATAAACTTAGGATGCAAATTACCAACGGTGACAGGACTAACAACCTTAGATATACGTTTAGAGCATGCTGAGATAACATGTGTAGAATCACCACAGTAGTAGCACAAGCCATTCCGGCGTCTATGAATTTTCCTCTCATTTCTAGTCAGGATTCTATCACATTGCATCAAATCAGGTGTCCGTTCAGACAACACCATAAAGGAATTTGCGGTTTTTCTATCACATTGCATCACATCAGGTGTCTGTTCAGACAACAACATGAGGGAATTTGCGGTTTTGCGCTCCCGCAACCGCCGGTCAATTTGAATAGCCAGGGACATGGTATCATTCAGACCTGTGGGAATGGGAAAACCCACCATAACATTCTTAATGGCCTCAGAAAGGCCATTTCTAAAATTAGCGGCCAGTGCACACTCGTTCCAATGTGTCAGCACGGACCATTTCCGAAATTTTTGGCAATACACCTCAGCCTCGTCCTGGCCCTGAGACATAGCCAGCAAGGCTTTCTCTGCCTGAATCTCAAGATTGGGTTCCTCATAAAGTAAACCGAGCGCCAGAAAAAACGCATCAATATCAGCCAATGCCGGATCTCCTGGCGCCAACGAAAAAGCCCAATCTTGAGGGTCACCCCGTAAGAATGAAATAACAATTTTTACTTGTTGAGCAGAGTCTCCAGACGAACAAGGTTTCAGGGACAAAAACAATTTACAATTATTCCTGAAATTCCTAAACTTAAATCGGTCTCCTGAAAACAGTTCAGGAATCGGAATCTTGGGTTCAGACCTAGGATTTCTGGTAACATAATCTTGTATACCCTGCACACGAGCGGCAAGCTGGTCCACACTTGTAATCAAGGTCTGGACATTCATGTCTGCAGCAAGCTTAAGCCACTCTGAGGTAAAGGGGAAAAAAAAAAAAAAAAAATGAGAGAGGGAAAAAAAAAACTCAAAATTTTCTTTCTTATAATCCCACTTCTGCAATGCATTAAACATTTAATACTGGCCTGGCATACTGTTATGACCCCAGTGGACAGGGTCTCAGAGGAACGTGTAAGTCTGTGAGATTCAAAAATCCAGCTCATAGGGCTGTGGTAACTGGGTTGACCAAATAGCTACTCCTAACGCCAACACTAGAAGTAGCCGGGGATCATGCCTACGGTGATCGCTAGATGACTCGCGCCAGCCGGAGAATCTAACTACCCCTAGGAGAAGAGAACAAAGACCTCTCTTGCCTCCAGAGAAAGGGACCCCAAAGCAAGATACAAGCCCCCCACAAATAATAACGGTGAGGTAAGAGGAAATGACAAACACAGAAATGAACCAGGTTCAGCAAAGAGAGGCCAGCTTACTAATAGCAGAATATAGCAAGATAACTTATCTGGTCAACAAAAACCCTATAAAAATCCACGCTGGAGATTCAAGAACCCCCGAACCGTCTAACGGTCCGGGGGGAGAACACCAGCCCCCTAGAGCTTCCAGCAAAGGTCAGGATACAGATTGGAACAAGCTGGACAAAAATACCAAACAAAACAAAAGCAAAAAGCAAGGAAGCAGACTTAGCTTGAAATACAGGAACCAGGATCATAGGACAAGAGCACAACAGATTAGCTCTCATTTCAACGATGCCAGGCATTGAACTGAAGGTCCAGGGAGCTTATATAGCAACGCCCCTGAACTAACGGCCCAGGTGAGGATATAGGAAAAGACAGAAGCTCCAGAGTCAAATCACTAATGACCACTAGAGGGAGCAAAAAGCAAAATCACAACAGGCTGCTATTTCTATCTTTAGGGGTAGTTAGCCCTCAGGCTGTGAAGAGGCATCTAGGAAGAGTTAGGTACGCTCCACGGCTATTTCTAGTGTGTGTGATAGGATTAGGGATTGCGGTCAGTAGAGTTACCACTTCCTCAGAGCTTGTCCCAGGTTTTCTGTTTTAACCATCAGGTCATTTCGGGTGCTCCTAACCACCAGGTCCATAACACTCCCCCCGTTGAGTATTCCCCTGTTATTAAACTTGTTAACCCTTGCTATGTCTCTTGGCCATCACTGCATCCCGTTACCTGCTCACACGAGTTACATGGAGACCTAGCACAGGGAAGCACTCTATGGTAGTTGCAAGGATAACAACTACCTGAATACTCAGGTTTCATCCTGCCATTTTTTTCCTGCTGTTTTTATTTTTATTGCTTCTGTAAATTATTAAATAACTCAATAACTGGACATTGCAGTTCCCCTTTTTTATGGATATGGATAAGGGTGGCTTAAAGGGATTGTCCACTGCTTGGACAATCCATCTCAATCAGCATGTTTGCCCTCAGTAAAATAATAACACTTGCATATACTCACTTCTGGTGCCAGCGCTGCTTCAGCATTTCCAGAACTCACACTCCTGGGGCTGGCATTGAATTATGTCACGTGAACCCTGCGATCAGTCAGTGCTGGCTTTGCTCTCTCTGCCTTTGGACATATCAGGAAGTGAGCAGTCAGCCGCAGCTGTCACCTCCTCTCGATGTCTGATTCGTCCGAAGGAGGTGAGAGTGAAGCTAGCACTGATTGGGTGCAGGGATATCACAATGTGACGTGAGCCCTGGGAGGGTGAGTGCCAACACCACTGGAACAGCGCCGACACTGGAGGTGAGCATAAGTCTTCATATTTTACTGGAGGTAAACATGCTGATTGAGATGGGATTGTCTCAGTAGTGGACGACCCTTTCAACACATTCATCATTCAAAGCCTCATACATACCAATGAGGCTTTTGAGTGGAAGACAGGGGATTCGGCCCGTGAAAGTTGGACGTGTGAAACTATCTTAAGGCTAAGTTCACACTAGGCGTTTTCAGTGTTTTTTTTTGCAACAAAACCTGATCTGTTGGCAGGAAAGCAGCTGCAGAAAAGCATGTTTTCCTTGGTTTTTCTTGTCTCATTTTTGATGCGTTTTTTGCGGCAGTTTTGGCATGCTAGATTTGTCTCTTGTGCATGCTGGTAAAGTTTAGTGTTGAAAAAAAGTCCTATTCCATAGAATCAGGTTTTGGCACAAAAAACACAGCAAAACACAATACCTGTGTTTTTTATGCATTTTTTTCACCACCCATTTGTGTCACTGGGTGAAAAAACGCTGAAAAACAGTGAAGTGACATGCTCTATGTCCAAAAAAACATGCAAAGCACAACATACGGATGACAAAAAAGCCAAGCTGTGTGCATGGGATTTCTGAAATCTCATAGGCTTTGATGGTACTGTAAAAAGCAGCTGAAAATTAGCATTGAAAGCACAGCAAAAAATGCAGCATAAACGCTTAGTGTGAACTAAGCCTTACAGTGTGTAATTGGAAGGATTTGTGACTTGTTATGCAGTAGAGTTGCCTCCTTTTCTTGTGTACCTTAGAAAGTACGTCCCTTCTGTTTAATGTCTTCACACATTCGTTATATTAATAACCTTTACATCATAATAGCATTAGCAGCAAAAAGTGCAGAAAAGTCGCCTCTAGCTTGTTTATGAAATGCAGCCTTTTCATGCAGCCTAATAAGCTCATCTGTATACTTCACATTCATCCCTGTATTACTGAACAGTTTTTTTCTAATGACAACAGGAAAGTGAATGCAAATTTACCTTGTCAACGTGCACAGCTTAAGGCAAGCCTGTACAGAAAAGCACAGAGAATAAAAGACCAAACACCTAATATTATTTGTGCTGAGAAGTAAATTGTGTGTAGTATTACAGCAACACAATAAATGCTTTAGTGTTTTAAAGGGAATTCTCTCAGTAAGATTATTTATTTTAAGTCTTTATGGACATGGAGGTCATGGGATGCTGAATAAAATGATACCTTGATATCTGCAATCCGATGTGTTATTCCAGAGAAATCCACATTTTCTTAATATGGAAATTAACTGTTAAGATCTATGGGTGGAACATAGATCTCCAGGAAAATCTGCCTCTAGAGCATATTTTAAATAAAAAGGGAGTTATCAATGTGAAACATGTAATGACTGATACTCTGTTCTCCTGATCTACATGTCTCACTCAGGTATCACCCCTTTTAATTTAAAAATAAGCTCTGGAGGCATATTTTTCATGAGATCTATGCCTGTCCCATAGATCTTAACAGCTCATTTACATATTAAACCCTTCACCCTCATGCCATTTTTTTTTCATTGTTTATCGATCAGATTAGTTTATTTTATATTTTGACAGGTATGACTTATCTAAACCAAGGATATCAAATTTTGTCTTTTTTAAAGGTTTTATTTTCAGTTGGGCAAAAGGGGAACCTAGGCTGGACAGACATCTGTCTGAGATGGTTTAGTGAATCCTGCATTGAGCAGGGGGTTGGACATGATGACCCTGGAGTTCCCTTCCAACTCTACCATTCTATGATTCAATGAAAGGGGGATGATTTTAACTTTTTTTTTTTGTTTGTTTGTTTTTTTTTGCATTTTTGAAAATTTTATAGTGCCCTTAGGGGACTTGAATCTGTGAACGTATGATCACTTGTGCTATACATAGCAGTTCTTCAGCATGGAACAACAGAAGCTGTAGTAGCTAAATGGCAACAGGATAAACAGCAGAACTTGCAAGATACAACAAAGCAGAGTAGCTTTAGGGCTTGTTCACACTGTCCTTTTTTTGCTGCGGATTTTTCAGCTCCTTTTTTTGAAAATCCGCAGTGCCAAACCGCGGTGCTTTTCCCTGCGGATTTTTGTGCTGTTTCTACTGCGGATTCCACTGCGGGTTTCCAACTGCACTTTCCTATTGGTGCTGGTGGAAACCCGCTGCGGAATCCGCATAAAGAATTGACATGGTACTTCTTTTTTTCCGCAGAAAATCCGCGCGGATTTTCCAGCGAAAAAAAGGATAGTGGGCACAGCGGTTTTGGTTTTCCATAGGGTAACATTGTACTGTACCCTGCATGGAAAACAGCTGCGGATCCGCAGCTGCAAATCCGCTGTGGATCCGCAGCAAAAACCACATCGTGTGAACATAGCCTAAGTGATTGTGAACTGGTGGAGCAAAGTTGAAGTGAGCAGCGATATGGCAGTGTAGACTACAGGCTCATTGAGATGTCCAAGCATGGATTGCAGTACATGGACTGGCCACAAGTCTCCTGATCCAAGCATGACAGCGTCATATATGTCTACGAGGCTGTGTCACGTGGTCTAAAGAGCCATGGCCAGTCAGTGCTTTGTAATCTATGCTCGAACCGATTTGCACAGATCTCAGAAAGAGCCCTTAGTGGCACAACAGACCTGAAATCTTCAACAAGCCCAATGTAGACTTTGTAATGGTTTGGCAGAGTTGGCTCAGATGTAGCAAAGCTGAGTTGGTCATAGAGTTCGATGTGAAGCTGATATGGCAGTTGCAATGCAGAATTCTGGGGAAAAAAAAAAAAAAAACCTTGAAAGAAAATGTAAAAAATATTGCCTTTTGCCAAGACCCGTAGAGTCTCTATTTTTCAGGATCTGGAGTTGGGTGGGAGATTATTTTTTGCGTGCTTAGCTTACCTTTTTCATCGATACCATTTTGGTATACCGTACATACAATGTTTTGATTACCTCTTATTACATTTTATTGTTATGTTGTGACAACCAAAAAACTGTAATTCTGGCTTTTTGATTTTTTTCTCATTACTCCATTTACCGTTCAGATTAATTTACTGTATATTATGATAGATTGGACATTTATGAATGCAGGGAAACCAAGTGTGTGTTTTTTGTTTTTATTGAATGGGGAAAAAGGGGGGTGATTTGAACTTTTGTGCTTCTTAAAAAAAAAAATGAAACCTTCGTTTGCTTCAGGAGTCTCCTTAGGAGACTTAAGGTACCTTCACATTAAGCGACGCTGCAGCGATAGCGACAACGATGCCGATCGCTGCAGCGTTGCTGTTTGATCGCTGGAGAGCTGTCACACAGACCGCTCTCCAGCGACCAACGATGCCGAGGTCCCCGGCTAACCAGGGTAAACATCGGGTTGCTAAGCGCAGGGCCGCGCTTAGTAACCCGATGTTTACCCTGGTTACCAGCGTAAAATGTAAAAAAAAAAAAACACTACATACTTACATTCACGTCCCTCGCCGTCCGCTTCCTGCAATGACTGAGCGCCGGCCCTAACAGCACAGCGGTGACATCACCGCTGTGCTGTACTTTCACTTTCACTTTGCGGCGCTCAGTCAGTGTGGGAAGCAGACGGCGGGGGATGCGAAGGTGAGTATGTAGTGTTTGTTTTTTTTACATTTTACACTGGTAACCAGGGTAAACATCGGGTTACTAAGCGCGGCCCTGCGCATAGTAACCCGATGTTTACCCTGGTTACCAGCGTAAAACATCGCTGGTATCGTTGCTTTTGGTGTCAAACATGACGATACACGCCGGTCTGACGACCAAATAAAGTTCTGAACTTTATTCAATGACCAGCGATATCACAGCAGGATCCTGATCGCTGCTGCGTGTCAAACTAAACGATATCGCTAGCCAGGACGCTGCAACGTCATGGATCGCTAGCGATATCGTTTAGTGTGAAGGTACCTTTAAAGCTGCGATTGTTTGATCACCTGGGCTCCACTTAGCAGGACTTCAGCTTTGTTATGTGCACAAATAAATCATGATCTCCTATGACCACCGGCCACAGTCCAATGTTCATAGGAGATTTACAGTGGCAGGCACGGGGGTCTTTAGCAGACCCGTGGCTGTCAGGAAAACCCATCGGCGCCCGGCGATCACATGGCAAGGGTGTGTCTTATGACGCGCTTCTGGCTTGCACAAGTTAAATGCTGCTATCAGAGATTGACAGCAGATCCACCCGCGGCTGTTAGAAACACATGACAACTGAAGAGTTATGGGTTTTATATATAAAAAATATCAATGATGCCATTTTTTAGCCCATTTTTTGCACCATTTACCAATCCTTGTAAATAATCTGATCACTGTGTTGTGAGGATCACTGTTTACAGGAACACCAAATATATGTATTTGGTGATGTTTATAATTTTTTTTAAAAGGGCATTCAAAATAAAATTATTGCAATTGTTTTTCATCGTTTTTTAGTAATTTTATGGAATGAAAAAAATTATTTTTATTTTCCTCCTAGAATATGTGGACTTAGAAATACACTGTTATATATGACGTATCTCTACGTACCTGTAAAATCAGCTTGCAGAGTTAGTGACTGCAATACAAATCAAACATAAAAACTTCACTCCCAGAAGTTAACAGAGCCTGTGGCTTATGGCTTTATCTGTTGTCTGCAGTTGTAGAGGTCATGAGTTCAAGTTTGGGGGAGGCTCATAAAAAAATTACACTTTTGTAATTGTTTTTTCTTATTTTTAATAATTTTATTGGAACAATTTTTATTTTTTATTTTTTTCATCTCTAGAAATGCACTGCTATGCAGATACAATGCAATGTGTCTCTTTGCATCTGTATCATCAACTTCTGGGGTCAGTGTATGCAATAGAGCTCACGATTACCATATTATCCAATGTTTATCATTGTGGGATGCGGCTTGTGGCTAGAGCTAATGTCTATGAACATAAGATAGTGAGTTCAAGTCTCTGGGAGACCAGATCACAAGAGAAGGGTACCTTTTTCCAGTATATGTCAGACCAGAGAGATGCAGCCCCGCCTCATAGGAGGAGGAACCATAGAGTGATTTTGAGTTTCAGACGTTGGGACAAAGTACTGAAGTGGTGGTACCGAGCCCTCAAATTGGGACAATCCTGCTGAATCCAGTACTGTTGGGAGTTATGTCTGTGATATAATAGAGCTGGGTTTGTCATTGAGTTTAGTGTAGCTGGACAAGTCAGTGGCATAGAAAGCTAGGTATGTCACAGAGTTAATTTAGCAGAACTGGTCAGAGGTATAGCATATATATATATATATATAGTTTGTTATATTGTCTAGAGGTAGTCTATGATACCAGCATGGACTTTTACTACCTGAATACTCAAGCCAAACCAAATACATGAGCCAGCTGACCTGTTGATTTACGTGCAATGGGTAGGCGCACATTCACACGGTAGTTTTTATTAGACAAAATCTAGAATGAAAACAATGAAAAAATACAATGCCGTAAATGATTAAGTAGTAATTAGTGATGAGCGAATGTGCTCGGATAAGGTGTTAACTGAGCATGTTCGGGTGCTAGCCAAGTGTCTTTGATGTGCTCGAAAAATATGTTTGAGCCCCTGCGGCTGCATGTCTCACAGCTGTTCATTAGGCAACACACAGCTGCCTGTTTGTTAGGCAATCCCTGCATGTGTTGTGGCTGTCAAACAGCTGTGAGACATGTAGCCTCGGGGACTCGAATATGTTTTTCGAGCACGCTGAAGACACTTGATGAGTATCCAAGCATGTTGGCTCATCACTAGTAGTAGTACCAGTACATGTGAATAATATAGTGTACATAGTTGGCTCTATTTTGTTCAAAAGAACTAAATGTAATTCCACTGCGATAAGGTGCACCCAATCAGGACGGTGGCTAACTCTAGTATGTACCTCGATATGTGCCAGTAGGCCTCAAAATAGACAGGAGAAGAGCAGGACCTAAACCTGACTGGTTAACACCAGCATGTGGAAAGCTAAATAGACAAGGAAGGTTTTTTAGCTTAATATGCCACTACCTCATCCCAAAGCTCAGCACAATGATTCTTCTATGGTGAATCAATAATTCAATTGCATAGTCTTGCCATAGAATTCCAATTTAGAAAGCTTACACCACTTTATTATTACTCTACTCCACGCATGGTCATGGTTCTTGTGTCTGTCACCTCAAATTGGCGGGCTATGTAAATGCCCTGTATTCGGTCCGATGGGCGGTGTTTTGTCTTCTTTTCACAGCGAAATAGTTCCAGGACATAGCGAGAGGCAAAGCAGGGCAAAGCATACTGCGCGTGCGCGAGGCAAGATTGCATTGCGCACGTGCGAACTATGGAGGACACCTACTCAAATTCACTAAAATATTGCGGACAACGGGGAAAGATGGGGTGGGGAAAAGACGAAACACTGCCCATCGGACCGGACACAGGGCATTTACATTGCCCGCCAATTTGAGGTGACAGATTTCCTTGAAGAAGAACCATCTGGCAACTCTACCTCATATATGCACATATTTCTTTTTTTCGGAAATTGCATCTCCTCACAATGCTGTCATTTACTCCAACCACATCAATGGTTAAAATGGCAGATGTTCTCTAAGGCTGTAGATTCACCTATCCCATAGAATTTGGTTGATTATGCAAATGACACTCTGATCAGAATTTGATCACAGTGTGCTCTGATTCTCTCAGATGGGGAGAAGCTAGAGAAAAAAATGTCTCCGTCTTCTCCATTCTGTGAGGTCACAGAAATCCAACTGCTCTCAGATGTTATCCAAGTGCAGTTCGATGTTTTCCACGCATTTTTTGACTTGTAAAGCTGAGTATGATCCAAATATCAAACCAAGCTCGAGCATGCAGCAATTTTTTTTTCCTTTAGGATTTGCCACACATTTAAGCAGGGTGTAATCTGCAAATAACACCCACAGTACAAAATGACATTCTGTGGATTTTTAATTCACATCACCAGTCAATTTATATTGATACTTTAATGCACAGCAGATTTTCTGCAAGCAAATCCAAAGCAGAAAAATCAGTGACTCTTTACAAAAGATTTTACAAGTCACATTGACTCTTCAGAAATTTTGATCGAATGAGACGAAGGTGCTGATGTACTGCTCACCCAAGTCTTTTTCTCCTCCAAAACTAAAAATTGGCTCAATTGAAAGTCTATTTTTTATTTTAAAGGGACTCTGTCACCTGAATTTGGTGGGCTATGTAAATGCCCTGTGTCCGGTCCGATGGGCGGTGTTTACTCCTCTTTCATTCACCCCTTCCTTTCCAGCTGGCCACAATATTTTCTTGAATTTTATTAGGTTTCCTCCGTAGTTCTCGCATGCGCAATGCAATCTTGACTTGCGCACGCGCAGTATGCTTTGCCCAACTGCGGGCAAAGCCAAAAAGCATTAGTGCGCATGCGCCGGCGCACTATGTCCCGGAAGTATTTCGCTGTGTTCCGGGACATAGTGCAGCGCCGCATGCGCACTAATGCTTTTCGGCTTTACCAGCAGTTGGGCAAAGCATACTGCGCGTGCGCAAGGCAAGATTGCATTGCGCACGCGTGAACTACGGAGGAAACCTAATCAAATTCAAGAAAATATTGCAGCCAGCGGGAAAGGAAGGGGTGAATGAAACAGGAGGAAACACTGCCCATCGGACCGGACACAGGGCATTTACATAGCCCGCCAAATTCAGGTGACAGAGTCCCTTTAAGAAGAAATGTTCTTTTGGTAAACTTAAGAATGATTCTGTATAAAGCCATAGTGAAAGTATGTATGAAATGTCTAAACCTGAGATCTCCCAGATGTTTGGTATCTTGATAGGATTACTCTTATTATTTGTATCATTGCATCAGGAATCTCAATGACAAAATCATTTTTCAAATTGTTGTGATATTTACTGAGAGAAAAAAAGATAGATATGTGTTAAAGTGGATTCCATTTTTCTACCTTAAGGTTAATGAAATTTACTTTGATCAATTTGTCTGTTTGATTGAAAGATGAATTTTGGGAAAATGTCACTCTGCAAAACTAGGTAATAAAAGGAAAATGTAGGTTTCTTATGGGTGAAAATGTGCTGATGGTGCTATTTCTAAACTCTACAATATTTATGATCACAATGAAAATTTTCATTTCTGTTTAATAAAATCCAAACTACAAGTCCTGATTACTATTATGAAAGTAATTAAGTCATTTTGTACAAAAAGTACATTTCTGCCGCATTACTAATATCATCTTGTAATCTGCAGTGCTTTGTCAAAGCAATTGGCCAACCAACTTCTTCAGATTGCAAAACTTTTAATAAAAGGAAAATAGTTTTTAAAGTGTCCTAAAACTAGTAATAAAAGTGCACCCTTCAAGAATATACATTTTATTCAGCTGTTACATTTCTTTCTGTAATAAAATGTTAAGGCCGGGGTCACAGTAGTGTGACGCTCAGGAGACCGGGGTACTCAGCACCAGACCAATGGAGTCTATCTCTTGAGGGGAATGTCACGAGTGGCTTGACCCGGTGCTGTGGTCTCAGGCAATGCACAGTATAAAGGGTATCGTGAAGGAATAGGCACTTACTTGATCAGCAGCAGATCCTCTCAGCGGTGATGATCCCGATCCTAGATATGTGTCTATTGTCCAAATAAAAGACTGAGGCACTAAAACGTTTAACTAGTTTACTTCAACATAAAGGGATTTACGACCAGTCCTGTCACCGGAGTCTGTATAAGAACTCTGAGTTACTTTGACCCTGCCGAGGTTTTCATCTCTTATTATACGCAGTTTCTGTATAGCCCTGCTGCTGTATGTGAACTAGCTGCTGGCTCAATTTGTCCCTTCTGGGTCCTGGTTCGACGGGCAACCCGAGTACTTTTATCGGCTTACCCTCTGGGAGTACCGCTGAACTCTGTATCTGTTGCTGCGTCCGACCCTAGTGAAGTTGATATCACCTCACATTCTTTACCGGTTGCTATATTATATATAATGAATAAAGCCACGGATCCGGTATCCGTCTCTGCGCCTATTCTGGGTAGTGATTAATGCTACCCGGTTCTCACAATGTCCTTTTTCTCTATTCCTCTTTTCCTCAGATTGGTACTATGGACCTATAATCCGTCATAGGGCTATTAGGAGTTCAGCTATACGACCTCTCACTTTCAGCTCCACAACCCAACTGCCAGTCCTTTTCTCAGACCGGAATGGATCAAGGGGAGTCTCTGGAGCTCCCCCTTCTGACCGGAGATGGTAGTGCAGTCTTGCTATTTTAGTATTTGTATTTGGTGTCAATAACTATTTTTGTGGCAAATACCCCTAGGGGCGCCACACTAGCTTATTGCATCCGATGCAAGAGCATCAGATGTGATATGCTAATGACCCTCGGCTCCTGCTCTGCTGCGAGCAGGAGCCGAGTGTCATGCGTCTGTGCCCCGAGCCTCTCGCAGAGAGCGGATCGGAGCACAGCTGCGGAGGAGGCAGAGAAACTGATTTCTCCATATTCTCATTTGCCTGGGTCCGCGTTTAACGTACATCACTCAAATGATATCTGAGTGATGTGCGTTGTCTTACTCACACCCATAGGCTTATATGGGTGTGAGTGAGCCGAGAGTCGTCCGAGTGTCCGTGACAATCGCAGCATGCTGCGATTGTCTTGGACCGAGGAAAACGGCCAACAAAAAAATCGGCTGCTGGTATCTGCCCCATAGTTTAACATTGGTCCAAGTGCAATGCGATTTTTTATCGCATTGCACTCGTCTGTTTTAGTCACCAATGTGACCCCGTCCTTAATGTTTACAATGGAAGACTCTTCTTTTTTGACTTGTGATTTTTGCTGACTTTTTTTGCAGCAAATTCATCAAAATGTAACGCGATTCATTGCAACATATGAGCCTTCTTGAAGACATAGGTTTTCATGTTCTTTTTGAAGGTTCCAAATGTTGGAGACAATTGGACGTAATGTGGCATGTAATTCCAGAGGATAGAAGATGCTTGGGAAAAGTCTTGGAGGCCATTTGTTGAGGAAATTATCAAAATAGAGTAGAGAAGGAGATCTTATGAGCATTGTAGATTACGTGTGGGTATATATGGAGGAGTTTGGAGATGTGGAGGAGACAGATTGTGTATAGCCTTGTTCATTATTGATAGTATTTCAAACAGTATCAGTTGGGACTTTGGGAGCCAGTGGAGGATTTGCTGAGGGGAGAAGCTGAGGAGTAGCATGGGGAGAGGTAAATTCCTAGGTCAGCAGAGTTAAGGATGGACTGAAGAGGCATGAGGTTGCTAGCTGAGAGGTCCCATAGAAGAATATTGCAGTGGTCGAGGTGGGAGATGATAAAGGTATGCATTAACATTTAGTAGAATGAAGGTGGAGGTAGGAATGGATTCTTGAAATATTTTTGTGTGGTTTGAAAGACAGGAAAGAGACAATGGTTACTTGAAGGCAACAAACTTCCTGTATGTAGGAAATCATGATATTGTTTATAGAGATAGATAGGTCTGGTAGGATGGAGGAATGATGATTAGTTCAGTTTTGTCCACAATAAGTTTTAGAAAGCGTGACGAGAATAATGAAGATATGGCTTATAGACACTCTGGGATTCTGGACATCAGTGAGGTAATGTCTCAGCCAGAGATGTAGATCTGAGTGTCACCAACACAGAAGTGGTGCTGGAAGCCATGGGACTATATGAGCAGTGATGGGCAAACCCCCGGATGTTTGGGTCCAGCGGGTTCAGTACAACAGTTAAAAAAAGTTTGGTTCAGGTGCAAGACCAGAACCCGAACCCAGACCCCATTCACTTGAATGGGTGACCCGAACATCCAGTGTTTGCCACGCTGTCATGTGCATGACAGTGCAGTAAATACTGTCTCCTTTTGGCAGCAAAATCATTAGCATTGTTCAGAGAGACACTGATCCCACAATGTTAATGACAGCATGAGCTCGCAGTTGTGACCGGGGGTAAAAAGATTATTAGCCTACATCTGCTGCCGCTAATAACAGCAAAAGCAGGTGCTGATGGGAGTATTTATCATCCAGCACCTGTGCTCTAAATAAATAATAATTGAAAAAAACAGTGTGGGTTCTCCTGTATATTTGATAACAAGCCAGGCAAAATTGACACCTGCGAGCTGCATTCCTTGACTGTCAGCTTTAGCAAGGCTGGTTATCACAAATCTAGGTGTCCCCATGCCTTCTTTAAAATTATTTCAACAAGTGGGGTCCCCAGCCTAAAAACAGCAGCCCACAACCACCCAGAAATGGCACACACCACAAATTTTACCCCCCCCCCACCGCCACAGGGCAAGTGGGAAGAGCTGGGCACAGCACAAGAATTGGCACATCTAATAGATGTGCTTTTTCTGGCCGGCTGTGGGCTGCTATTTTTAGGCTGGGGAGGCCAATATCCAAGGAACCTTACAAGCTTGAGAACAACAGCATAATCTAGGGTCAGTGATCCTGATTCCGGGGAAGTGTTACTAGCTCAGTAGTCATGCATTCACCAGTAGGGTTGAGCGACTTTCATTTTTTTAAGATCGAGTAGGGTTTTGGGAAACCTGATTTTGTCCAGAGTCGAGTCGAGTGCAGTCGGCCGATTATCGCTAAAAGTCGGGGATCGACCGAAACACGAAACCCAATGCAAGTCAATGGGGAAGCATAGTCGGCAGTGAGTGGAGGCCAGGAAAACACCTACAGTGCCCATTTTAATGCCAAAAACATCCATTCTTGTTTCTGAAGCTTGCCAATCTTAATTAACTGTATAATAATAGTTGGGCATAGGGAATTGGGGGAAAGTTGTGGGGGGAGTAGGGCTGGCTCAAGTTTTTCGTGGGCCCAGGAAATGCGGACTACGTCACGGCGGTGTTGCAGGGAAAGGTAAGTATTTAAACGTTGCAAGTGCTGTGATCCTGAGCAAGCAGGGGGGGGCCCACTCGTTCGCATTGCCACTGGCACAGGGCCCCTCAAAGTACGGCGGTGTGTTTGCATGGCGGGGGCGCCTCCCACCAGCAGCGACACTTTTGCGTACTCTGAGGGGCCCTGTGCCAGTGACGTCGCCAACGAGTATGCCCCCCCACCTGATGAAGGAACCTGCACTTTCATCTGCACCTTCCTCTTTGTCCCTGTGTAAGGTGGTATAACATGCGGGAAGGGGAACCTTACTTTCAGCAGGGTCAGATTCTGGCTGTGTAGAGTACAAGGGGAATGTAGTGGTCTAGGTCAATGTACCAGCAGACTCATTTAGCAGTGGCTGGGCAATGGGCAGGATGAGGAGGAAACAGATATAGGGCCAAAGAATAAAGTAGGCTACATGCAGTTCAAACTTGGTAACAGGACTAAACAGGCGGCATTGCTTTGTTCAGTGGAGTAGCAAACCCAAGAGCAGCAGACACTGTTTCAAGGGCCTAACCACACTAGTAGGCCAAATGCAGTTTAATATCTGATAGTATAGGGCGAAAGCCAGAATGTGGAAGCTCAGCTTTGTTCAGTTGAGGACAACACCAGGGAGGGGCAGACACCTTTAGTAGGCCGGAAAAGCCTATTGCATTTTTTAAAATGGTAATTTGGAGCAGAAGGTTGAAGCTCAGCTTTATTTAGTTGAGGGCAACACCAGGGAGGGGCAGAAGCCGTTAGTAGGCCCTAACCACCATTTTTTTTTTTTAAAACCACTTAATGAGAGCCGGAAGGTTGAAGCTCAGCTTTATTTAGTTGAGGACAACACCAGGCAGGGGCACACAGACAGACACCTTTAGTAGGCCGGAAAAGCCTATTGCATTTTTTAAAATGGTAATTTGGAGCAGAAGGTTGAAGCTCAGCTTTATTTAGTTGAGGGCAACACCAGGCAGGGGCACACAGACAGACACCTTTAGTAGGCCGGAAAAGCCTATTGCATTTTTTAAAATGGTAATTTGGAGCAGAAGGTTGAAGCTCAGCTTTATTTAGTTGAGGGCAACACCAGGCAGGGGCACACAGACAGACACCTTTAGTAGGCCGGAAAAGCCTATTGCATTTTTTAAAATGGTAATTTGGAGCAGAAGGTTGAAGCTCAGCTTTATTTAGTTGAGGGCAACACCAGGCAGGGGCACACAGACAGACACCTTTAGTAGGCCGGAAAAGCCTATTGCATTTTTTAAAATGGTAATTTGGAGCAGAAGGTTGAAGCTCAGCTTTATTTAGTTGAGGGCAACACCAGGCAGGGGCACACAGACAGACACCTTTAGTAGGCAGGAAAAGCCTATTGCATTTTTTAAAATGGTAATTTGGAGCAGAAGGTTGAAGCTCAGCTTTATTTAGTTGAGGGCAACACCAGGCAGGGGCACACAGACAGACACCTTTAGTAGGCCGGAAAAGCCTATTGCATTTTTTAAAATGGTAATTTGGAGCAGAAGGTTGAAGCTCAGCTTTATTTAGTTGAGGGCAACACCAGGCAGGGGCACACAGACAGACACCTTTAGTAGGCCGGAAAAGCCTATTGCATTTTTTAAAATGGTAATTTGGAGCAGAAGGTTGAAGCTCAGCTTTATTTAGTTGAGGGCAACACCAGGCAGGGGCACACAGACAGACACCTTTAGTAGGCCGGAAAAGCCTATTGCATTTTTTAAAATGGTAATTTGGAGCAGAAGGTTGAAGCTCAGCTTTATTTAGTTGAGGGCAACACCAGGCAGGGGCACACAGACAGACACCTTTAGTAGGCCGGAAAAGCCTATTGCATTTTTTAAAATGGTAATTTGGAGCAGAAGGTTGAAGCTCAGCTTTATTTAGTTGAGGGCAACACCAGGCAGGGGCACACAGACAGACACCATTAGTAGGCCGGAAAAGCCTATTGCATTTTTTAAAATGGTAATTTGGAGCAGAAGGTTGAAGCTCAGCTTTATTTAGTTGAGGGCAACACCAGGCAGGGGCACACAGACAGACACCTTTAGTAGGCCGGAAAAGCCTATTGCATTTTTTAAAATGGTAATTTGGAGCAGAAGGTTGAAGCTCAGCTTTATTTAGTTGAGGGCAACACCAGGCAGGGGCACACAGACAGACACCTTTAGTAGGCCGGAAAAGCCTATTGCATTTTTTAAAATGGTAATTTGGAGCAGAAGGTTGAAGCTCAGCTTTATTTAGTTGAGGGCAACACCAGGCAGGGGCACACAGACAGACACCTTTAGTAGGCCGGAAAAGCCTATTGCATTTTTTAAAATGGTAATTTGGAGCAGAAGGTTGAAGCTCAGCTTTATTTAGTTGAGGGCAACACCAGGCAGGGGCACACAGACAGACACCTTTAGTAGGCCGGAAAAGCCTATTGCATTTTTTAAAATGGTAATTTGGAGCAGAAGGTTGAAGCTCAGCTTTATTTAGTTGAGGGCAACACCAGGCAGGGGCACACAGACAGACACCTTTAGTAGGCCGGAAAAGCCTATTGCATTTTTTAAAATGGTAATTTGGAGCAGAAGGTTGAAGCTCAGCTTTATTTAGTTGAGGGCAACACCAGGCAGGGGCACACAGACAGACACCTTTAGTAGGCCGGAAAAGCCTATTGCATTTTTTAAAATGGTAATTTGGAGCAGAAGGTTGAAGCTCAGCTTTATTTAGTTGAGGGCAACACCAGGCAGGGGCACACAGACAGACACCTTTAGTAGGCCGGAAAAGCCTATTGCATTTTTTAAAATGGTAATTTGGAGCAGAAGGTTGAAGCTCAGCTTTATTTAGTTGAGGGCAACACCAGGCAGGGGCACACAGACAGACACCTTTAGTAGGCCGGAAAAGCCTATTGCATTTTTTAAAATGGTAATTTGGAGCAGAAGGTTGAAGCTCAGCTTTATTTAGTTGAGGGCAACACCAGGCAGGGGCACACAGACAGACACCTTTAGTAGGCCGGAAAAGCCTATTGCATTTTTTAAAATGGTAATTTGGAGCAGAAGGTTGAAGCTCAGCTTTATTTAGTTGAGGGCAACACCAGGCAGGGGCACACAGACAGACACCTTTAGTAGGCCGGAAAAGCCTATTGCATTTTTTAAAATGGTAATTTGGAGCAGAAGGTTGAAGCTCAGCTTTATTTAGTTGAGGGCAACACCAGGCAGGGGCACACAGACAGACACCTTTAGTAGGCCGGAAAAGCCTATTGCATTTTTTAAAATGGTAATTTGGAGCAGAAGGTTGAAGCTCAGCTTTATTTAGTTGAGGGCAACACCAGGCAGGGGCACACAGACAGACACCTTTAGTAGGCCGGAAAAGCCTATTGCATTTTTTAAAATGGTAATTTGGAGCAGAAGGTTGAAGCTCAGCTTTATTTAGTTGAGGGCAACACCAGGCAGGGGCACACAGACAGACACCTTTAGTAGGCCGGAAAAGCCTATTGCATTTTTTAAAATGGTAATTTGGAGCAGAAGGTTGAAGCTCAGCTTTATTTAGTTGAGGGCAACACCAGGCAGGGGCACACAGACAGACACCATTAGTAGGCCGGAAAAGCCTATTGCATTTTTTAAAATGGTAATTTGGAGCAGAAGGTTGAAGCTCAGCTTTATTTAGTTGAGGGCAACACCAGGCAGGGGCACACAGACAGACACCTTTAGTAGGCCGGAAAAGCCTATTGCATTTTTTAAAATGGTAATTTGGAGCAGAAGGTTGAAGCTCAGCTTTATTTAGTTGAGGGCAACACCAGGCAGGGGCACACAGACAGACACCTTTAGTAGGCCGGAAAAGCCTATTGCATTTTTTAAAATGGTAATTTGGAGCAGAAGGTTGAAGCTCAGCTTTATTTAGTTGAGGGCAACACCAGGCAGGGGCACACAGACAGACACCTTTAGTAGGCCGGAAAAGCCTATTGCATTTTTTAAAATGGTAATTTGGAGCAGAAGGTTGAAGCTCAGCTTTATTTAGTTGAGGGCAACACCAGGCAGGGGCACACAGACAGACACCTTTAGTAGGCCGGAAAAGCCTATTGCATTTTTTAAAATGGTAATTTGGAGCAGAAGGTTGAAGCTCAGCTTTATTTAGTTGAGGGCAACACCAGGCAGGGGCACACAGACAGACACCTTTAGTAGGCCGGAAAAGCCTATTGCATTTTTTAAAATGGTAATTTGGAGCAGAAGGTTGAAGCTCAGCTTTATTTAGTTGAGGGCAACACCAGGCAGGGGCACACAGACAGACACCTTTAGTAGGCCGGAAAAGCCTATTGCATTTTTTAAAATGGTAATTTGGAGCAGAAGGTTGAAGCTCAGCTTTATTTAGTTGAGGGCAACACCAGGCAGGGGCACACAGACAGACACCTTTAGTAGGCCGGAAAAGCCTATTGCATTTTTTAAAATGGTAATTTGGAGCAGAAGGTTGAAGCTCAGCTTTATTTAGTTGAGGGCAACACCAGGCAGGGGCACACAGACAGACACCTTTAGTAGGCCGGAAAAGCCTATTGCATTTTTTAAAATGGTAATTTGGAGCAGAAGGTTGAAGCTCAGCTTTATTTAGTTGAGGGCAACACCAGGCAGGGGCACACAGACAGACACCTTTAGTAGGCCGGAAAAGCCTATTGCATTTTTTAAAATGGTAATTTGGAGCAGAAGGTTGAAGCTCAGCTTTATTTAGTTGAGGGCAACACCAGGCAGGGGCACACAGACAGACACCTTTAGTAGGCCGGAAAAGCCTATTGCATTTTTTAAAATGGTAATTTGGAGCAGAAGGTTGAAGCTCAGCTTTATTTAGTTGAGGGCAACACCAGGCAGGGGCAGAAGCCGTTAGTAGGCCCTAACCACCATTTTTTTTTTTTAAAACCACTTAATGAGAGCCGGAAGGTTGAAGCTCAGCTTTATTTAGTTGAGGACAACACCAGGCAGGGGCACACAGACAGACACCTTTAGTAGGCCGGAAAAGCCTATTGCATTTTTTAAAATGGTAATTTGGAGCAGAAGGTTGAAGCTCAGCTTTATTTAGTTGAGGGCAACACCAGGCAGGGGCACACAGACAGACACCTTTAGTAGGCCGGAAAAGCCTATTGCATTTTTTAAAATGGTAATTTGGAGCAGAAGGTTGAAGCTCAGCTTTATTTAGTTGAGGGCAACACCAGGCAGGGGCAGAAGCCGTTAGTAGGCCCTAACCAAAGTTGAAGGCCAAATGCAGTTTAATTTCTGATACTATAGGCCGAAAGCCAGAAGGTGGAAGCTCCGATTTAGACAGTGGAGGACAATTTGAATTAGGGACTGCAGACAGACTTAGTAGGCTGTCCCCTGTGGACCATGCATCCACCACATCAACCCATTGCGCCGTAATGGACACGTAATCTTCCGTGGCCATGCCTACAGGTCCATGCGTCTGTTGTCAGGTGCACCTTTGTACTCACAGATTGCCAGAGTGCATGGACAATGCGGTCTTCTACATGCTGGTGGAGGGTTGGGATGGCTTTTCTCGCAAAAGAAGTGTCGACTGGTTAGCTTGTAGCGTGGTACAGCGTAGTCCATCATGGCCTTATTAATAGTAAATAAAATATATAACTAGGCTCTATGAACTTTTAAATAGGTTCCAGGGGTACACGGGCAGCATTGGTGTGGTCAGTGGAGGAGTATTGCAAGTAGGGGCTGCAGACAGGCTATCAAAGGCCTAAAATAACAAACAGTAGGCAGTCATGGCAGTCTTACATCGGTTACATGGATACACAGGCAGGCACTCCAGGCAGCATTGTGGTCAGTGGAGGAGTATTGCAAGTAGGGGCCGCAGACAGGCTATCAAAGGCCTAACATAACAAACAATAGGCTCATGGCAGTTTTACAGCGGTTACATGGATACACGGGCAGGCAGCTTGGTGGTCAGTGGAGGAGTATTTAAAGTAGGGACCGCAGACAGGCTATCAAAGGCCTAAAATAACAAACAATAGGCTTATGGCAGTTTTACAGCGGTTACATGGATACACGGGCAGGCAGCTTGGTGGTCAGTGGAGGAGTATTTAAAGTAGGGACCGCAGACAGGCTATCAAAGGCCTAAAATAACAAACAATAGGCTCATGGCAGCTTTACAGCGGTTACATGGATACACAGGCAGCTTGGTGGTGAGTGGAGGAGTAGTGCAAGGAGTGTCTGTCCCAGTACTCCCAAAATATAAATAGATGTTAATGTCTCGCAAAACAACCAAAACAAAAAAAAAGGTGGCATACTTAGGTACAGGGGTGGGCTCATCTACTGAGTTTCTGACATAGTAATTTGGCAGTAACTATTTAATGGTGCCAATATAGGACACAGACACAGACTACTTTAAGTTGCATCATAGATGTCTACAAATTTGTATTGTCAGTGCCAGACATTGAATGATGTCAGCGAATAGACTAAAGATTGGTGGAGCTGTGCGACATAATTTTGGACGTGGTAGAGCACATTTTGAGCTGGGGTAGGGGGGAACTCTCTTGAGGCCGGCGGGACCGCCCCAGGGCCCCTCATGTTACAACGGTGTGTCTGACGTTGGGTGCGCACCACCACCGCCAGAGACACTACATTGTACTATGAGGGACCCAGTAGCAATGCCGTCAACCAAAAGCGAGCACACCCACCTCTTCAGACAAACAGCAGTCTCACGGGTGCTTGCGCCAAGTCGCGATACCACGGCCCCGTGTGGGGAGTTTTGCCATTTAGGGAGGTGTAAACATGTCGTATGCTGTACAATCAGCTGCAGCAAATTAGACATTAGAAAAGTAATTCACAGGCAAGAGCTTTTCATAGGAAAGCTAGGTGTCGGCCGGGCAAGGTGGGGCAAAAGATTTCGAAATCCAGTTGTGGTTCATTTTAATGAATGTTAGATCGTCAACATTTTGGGTAGCCAGACGAGTCCTTTTTTCGGTTAATATTGAACCTGCAGCACTGAATACTCTTTCTGATAGGACACTTGCTGCCGGGCAAGCAAGCTCCTGCAATGCATATTCTGCCAATTCTGGCCAGGTGTCTAATTTGGAGGCCCAGTAATCAAATGGGAATGACGGTTGAGGGAGAACATCGATAAGGGATGAAAAATAGTTAGTAACCATACTGGACAAATGTTGTCTCCTGTCACTTTCAATTGATGCAGCAGTACCTGTCCTGTCTGCGGTCATAGCAAAATCACTCCACAACCTGGTCAGAAAACCCCTCTGTCCAACGCCACTTCTGATGTGTGCACCCCTAACACTCCTAGTCTGCTGCCCCCTGGAGCTCGTGTGAGAACGATCACGTGCGCTGTGTGCTGGGAATGCCTGAAGCAAACGGTCAACAAGAGTTGATTGTTTGGTTGCTAATATTAGTTCCAAGTTCTCATGTGGCATAATATTTTGCAATTTGCCTTTATAGCGTGGATCAAGGAGGCAGGCCAACCAGTAATCGTCATCGTTCATCATTTTCGTAATGCGTGTGTCCCTTTTTAGGATACGTAAGGCATAATCCGCCATGTGGGCCAAAGTTCCAGTTGTCAAATCTCCGGTTGTGATTGGTTGAGGGGCAGTTGCAGGCAAATCTACGTCACTTGTGTCCCTCAAAAAACCAGAACCCGGCCGTGACACGCAACCAAATTCCTGTGCCCCCGGGAAAGGTTCGGCATTAAAAATATACTCATCCCCATCATCCTCCTCGTCCTCCACCTCCTCTTCGCCCGCTACCTCGTCCTGTACACTGCCCTGACCAGACAATGGCTGACTGTCATCAAGGCTTTCCTCTTCCTCTGGTGCAGACGCCTGCTCCTTTATGTGCGTCAAACTTTGCATCAGCAGACGCATTAGGGGGATGCTCATGCTTATTACGGCGTTGTCTGCACTAACCAGCCGTGTGCATTCCTCAAAACACTGAAGGACTTGACACATGTCTTGTATCTTAGACCACTGCACACCTGACAACTCCATGTCTGCCATCCTACTGCCTGCCCGTGTATCCTCCCACAAATAAATAACAGCACGCCTCTGTTCGCACAGTCTCTGAAGCATGTGCAGTGTTGAGTTCCACCTTGTTGCAACGTCTATGATTAGGCGATGCTGGGGAAGGTTCAAAGACCGCTGATAGGTCTGCATACGGCTGGCGTGTACAGGCGAACGTCGGATATGTGAGCAAAGTGCACGCACTTTGAGGAGCAGGTCGGAGAACCCAGGATAAGTTTTCAATAAGCACTGCACCACCAGGTTTAAGGTGTGAGCCAGGCAAGGAATGTGTTTCAGTTGGGAAAGGGAGATGGCAGCCATGAAATTCCTTCCGTTATCACTCACTACCTTGCCTGCCTCAAGATCTACTGTGCCCAGCCACGACTGCGTTTCTTGTTGCAAGAACTCGGACAGAACTTCCGCGGTGTGTCTGTTGTCGCCCAAGCACTTCATAGCCAATACAGCCTGCTGACGCTTGGCAGTAGCTGGCCCATAATGGGACAACTGGTGTGCAACAGTGTCATCTGCCGATGGAGTGGTTGGCAGACTGCGTTCTGTGGAAGAGCTGTAGCTTCTGCAGGAGGACGAGGAGGAGGAGGAGGAGGGGGTGCGAACGCCTACAGCCAACTGTTTCCTAGACCGTGGGCTAGGCACAACTGTCCCTAAATTGATGTCGCCTGTGGACCCTGCATCCACCACATTCACCCAGTGTGCCGTGATGGACACATAACGTCCCTGGCCATGCCTACTGGTCCATGCATCTGTAGTCAGGTGCACCTTTGTACTCACAGATTGCCTGAGTGCATGGACGATGCGCTGTTTAACATGCTGGTGCAGGGCTGGGATGGCTTTTCTGGAAAAAAAGTGTCGACTGGGTAGCTCGTATCGTGGTTCAGCGTACTCCATCAGGGCTTTGAAAGCTTCGCTTTCAACTAACCGGTAGGGCATCATCTCTAACGAGATTAGTCTAGCTATGTGGGCGTTAAAACACTGTGTACGCGGATGCGAGGATAAGTACTTCCTTTTTCTAACCAGAGTCTCATGTAGGGTGAGCTGGACTGGAGAGCTGGAGATCGTGGAACTTTCGGGTGTGCCGGTGTACATGGCAGACTGAGAGACGGTTGGAGACGGTATTGTTTCCGCCGGTGCCCTAGATGCAATATTTCCCCCTACAAAACTGGTGATTCCCTGACCCTGACTGCTTTTGGCTGGCAAAGAAACCTGCACAGATACTGCCGGTGGTGCGGAAAATGGTGGCCTTACAGTGACGGAAGGGATGTTGCGTTGCTGACTAGCTTCATTGGCCGAGGGTGCTACAACCTTGAGGGACGTTTGGTAGTTAGTCCAGGCTTGAAAATGCATGGTGGTTAAGTGTCTATGCATGCAACTAGTATTTAGACTTTTCAGATTCTGACCTCTGCTTAAGCTAGTTGAACATTTTTGACAGATGACTTTGCGCTGATCAGTTGGATGTTGTTTAAAAAAATGCCAGACTGCACTCTTCCTAGACTCGGATCCCTTTTCAGGGATTGCAGACTGAGCTTTAACCGGATGGCAACGCTGTGCTCCAACAGGTTTTGGCTTTGACACGCGTTTTGGGCCAGATACGGGCCCGGCAGATGGAACCTGTTGCGATGTTGATGCCTGCTGCGGCCCCTCCTCCACCTCCGCTTCTGAACTACTGCCGCCTGCACCCTGTTCCCCCAATGGCTGCCAATCGGGGTCAATAACTGGGTCATCTATTACCTCCTCTTCGAGCTCGTGTGCAACTTCGTCTGTGTCACTGTGTCGGTCGGTGGTATAGCGTTCGTGGCGGGGCAACATAGTCTCATCAGGGTCTGATTGTGGATCTGTACCCTGAGAGGGCAATGTGGTGGTCTGAGTCAAAGGAGCAGCATAGTACTCTGGCTGTGGCTGTGCATCAGTGCACTCCATGTCAGAATATACTTGTAATGGGCATGGCCTGTTAAATGTTTCACTTTCTAAGCCAGGGACGGTATGTGTAAAGAGCTCCATGGAGTGACCCGTTGTGTCGCCTGCTGCATCCTTCTCTCTTGTTGTAGTTTTTGCTGAGGAGGACAAGGAAGCGACTTGTCCCTGACCGTGAACATCCACAAGCGACGCGCTGCTTTTACATTTACCAGTTTCGGAAGAGGAGGCAAAAGAGCTAGAGGCTGAGTCTGCAATGTAAGCCAAAACTTGCTGTTGCTGCTCCGCCTTTAAAAGCGGTTTTCCTACTCCCAGAAAAGAGAGCGTTCGAGGCTTTGTGTAGCCTGACGACGAAACTGGCTCCACAGCTCCAGACTTAGGTGGAATATTTTTATCACCACGACCACCTGATGCTCCACTACCACTACCATCATTACCAGCTGACAATGAACGCCCACGACGACCTCTTGCACCAGACTTCCTCATTGTTTTAAAATCTTAACCAAAGTAACTTTATTTGTTGCTGTCAAACAACTTACACGGTGAGCTATAACTTCAGTATGATTTCAATATCCCTTAACAGGTTGGTGAGACCACAAGGAAAATCAGGCACAATGTTACACACTCTGTTTTCTGTGGCACAAAATCACAGAGATGACACACACGCAGGACTGTCACTCAAGCACTAATGTCAATATTAATCTCCCACCTAATTTATTTATTTTTTTTTCTCAGGGAGACTTTAGAAACCAAATAATATTAAAAAAAAAAAAAAAAAAAAAAAAGGCTTTCTATGGCCCACAATTAGAGAGAGAGAGGTGGCACACCCAGGAGTCAAGACTGGCGCACAAGCTGAAAGGGCAATATTACTCTCCCACTGTTTTTTTAAGTTTTTTTTTTATTTCAGGGAGACTTTAGAAACCAAATAATATTAAAAAAACCAAAAAAAAAAATAGCCTTTCTATGGCCCACTGAATGAGAGAGAGAGGTGGCACACCCAGGAGTCAAGACTGGCACACAAGCTGAAAGGGCAATATTACTCTCCCACTGTTTTTTTATGTATTTTTTGTTTTTTAAGGGAGACTTTAGAAACCCAATAATATTTAAAAAAATAAATAAATAGGCTTTCTATGGCCCACTGAATGAAAGGGAGAGAGGTGGCACACCCAGGAGTCAAGACTGGCACACAAGCTGAAAGGGCAATATTACTCTCCCACTGTTTTTTGTATGTTTGTTTTTTTTTTTTCAGGGAGACTTTAGAAACCAAATAATATTAAAAAAACCAAAAAAAAATAGCCTTTCTATGGCCCACTGAATGAGAGAGAGAGGTGGCACACCCAGGAGTCAAGACTGGCACACAAGCTGAAAGGGCAATATTACTCTCCCACTGTTTTTTTATGTATTTTTTGTTTTTTAAGGGAGACTTTAGAAACCCAATAATATTTAAAAAAAAAAAATAAATAGGCTTTCTATGGCCCACTGAATGAAAGGGAGAGAGGTGGCACACCCAGGAGTCAAGACTGGCACACAAGCTGAAAGGGCAATATTACTCTCCCACTGTTTTTTGTATGTTTTTTTTTTTTTTTTCAGGGAGACTTTAGAAACCAAATAATATTAAAAAACCAAAAAAAAAATACCCTTTCTATGGCCCACTGAATGAGAGAGAGAGGTGGCACACCCAGGAGTCAAGACTGGCACACAAGCTGAAAGGGCAATATTACTCTCCCACTGTTTTTTTATGTATTTTTTGTTTTTTAAGGGAGACTTTAGAAACCCAATAATATTTTAAAAAAAAAATAAATAGGCTTTCTATGGCCCACTGAATGAAAGGGAGAGAGGTGGCACACCCAGGAGTCAAGACTGGCACACAAGCTGAAAGGGCAATATTACTCTCCCACTGTTTTTTGTATGTTTTTTTTTTTTTTTTCAAGGAGACTTTAGAAACCAAATAATATTAAAAAAAACAAAAAAAAAATAGCCTTTCTATGGCCCACTGAATGAGAGAGAGAGGTGGCACACCCAGGAGTCAAGACTGGCACACAAGCTGAAAGGGCAATATTACTCTCCCACTGTTTTTTTATGTATTTTTTGTTTTTTAAGGGAGACTTTAGAAACCCAATAATATTTAAAAAAAAAAATAAATAGGCTTTCTATGGCCCACTGAATGAAAGGGAGAGAGGTGGCACACCCAGGAGTCAAGACTGGCACACAAGCTGAAAGGGCAATATTACTCTCCCACTGTTTTTTGTATGTTTTTTTTTTTTTTTTCAGGGAGACTTTAGAAACCAAATAATATTAAAAAAACCAAAAAAAAATAGCCTTTCTATGGCCCACTGAATGAGAGAGAGAGGTGGCACACCCAGGAGTCAAGACTGGCACACAAGCTGAAAGGGCAATATTACTCTCCCACTGTTTTTTTATGTATTTTTTGTTTTTTAAGGGAGACTTTAGAAACCCAATAATATTTTAAAAAAAAAATAAATAGGCTTTCTATGGCCCACTGAATGAAAGGGAGAGAGGTGGCACACCCAGGAGTCAAGACTGGCACACAAGCTGAAAGGGCAATATTACTCTCCCACTGTTTTTTGTATGGTTTTTTTTTTTTTTCAGGGAGACTTTAGAAACCAAATAATATTAAAAAAACCAAAAAAAAAATAGCCTTTCTATGGCCCACTGAATGAGAGAGAGAGGTGGCACACCCAGGAGTCAAGACTGGCACACAAGCTGAAAGGGCAATATTACTCTCCCACTGTTTTTTTATGTATTTTTTGTTTTTTAAGGGAGACTTTAGAAACCCAATAATATTTAAAAAAATAAATAAATAGGCTTTCTATGGCCCACTGAATGAAAGGGAGAGAGGTGGCACACCCAGGAGTCAAGACTGGCACACAAGCTGAAAGGGCAATATTACTCTCCCACTGTTTTTTGTATGTTTTTTTTTTTTTTTTCAGGGAGACTTTAGAAACCAAATAATATTAAAAAAAACAAAAAAAAAATAGCCTTTCTATGGCCCACTGAATGAGAGAGAGAGGTGGCACACCCAGGAGTCAAGACTGGCACACAAGCTGAAAGGGCAATATTACTCTCCCACTGTTTTTTTATGTATTTTTTGTTTTTTAAGGGAGACTTTAGAAACCCAATAATATTTAAAAAAAAAAATAAATAGGCTTTCTATGGCCCACTGAATGAAAGGGAGAGAGGTGGCACACCCAGGAGTCAAGACTGGCACACAAGCTGAAAGGGCAATATTACTCTCCCACTGTTTTTTGTATGTTTTTTTTTTTTTTTTCAGGGAGACTTTAGAAACCAAATAATATTAAAAAAAACAAAAAAAAAATACCCTTTCTATGGCCCACTGAATGAGAGAGAGAGGTGGCACACCCAGGAGTCAAGACTGGCACACAAGCTGAAAGGGCAATATTACTCTCCCACTGTTTTTTTATGTATTTTTTGTTTTTTAAGGGAGACTTTAGAAACCCAATAATATTTAAAAAAATAAATAAATAGGCTTTCTATGGCCCACTGAATGAAAGGGAGAGAGGTGGCACACCCAGGAGTCAAGACTGGCACACAAGCTGAAAGGGCAATATTACTCTCCCACTGTTTTTTGTATGTTTTTTTTTTTTTTTTCAGGGAGACTTTAGAAACCAAATAATATTAAAAAAAACAAAAAAAAAATAGCCTTTCTATGGCCCACTGAATGAGAGAGAGAGGTGGCACACCCAGGAGTCAAGACTGGCACACAAGCTGAAAGGGCAATATTACTCTCCCACTGTTTTTTTATGTATTTTTTGTTTTTTAAGGGAGACTTTAGAAACCCAATAATATTTAAAAAAAAAATAAATAGGCTTTCTATGGCCCACTGAATGAAAGGGAGAGAGGTGGCACACCCAGGAGTCAAGACTGGCACACAAGCTGAAAGGGCAATATTACTCTCCCACTGTTTTTTGTATGTTTTTTTTTTTTTTTTCAGGGAGACTTTAGAAACCAAATAATATTAAAAAAACCAAAAAAAAAATAGCCTTTCTATGGCCCACTGAATGAGAGAGAGAGGTGGCACACCCAGGAGTCAAGACTGGCACACAAGCTGAAAGGGCAATATTACTCTCCCACTGTTTTTTAATGTATTTTTTGTTTTTTAAGGGAGACTTTAGAAACCCAATAATATTTAAAAAATAAATAAATAGGCTTTCTATGGCCCACTGAATGAAAGGGAGAGAGGTGGCACACCCAGGAGTCAAGACTGGCACACAAGCTGAAAGGGCAATATTACTCTCCCACTGTTTTTGTATGTTTTTTTTTTTTTTTCAGGGAGACTTTAGAAACCAAATAATATTAAAAAAACCAAAAAAAAAATAGCCTTTCTATGGCCCACTGAATGAGAGAGAGAGGTGGCACACCCAGGAGTCAAGACTAGCACACAAGCTGAAAGGGCAATATTACTCTCCCACTGTTTTTTTAGGTATTTTTTTTTTTTTCAGGGAGACTTTAGAAACCAAATAATATTAAAAAAAAAAAAAAAATAGGCTTTCTATAGCCCACTGAATGAGAGATAGCACACACAGCAGTGGCACACAAGCCCTGACTGAGGCCAATATTTTTCTCCCACTGATTGATGTAGTGTTTTTGTGTTGAGGTAGAATTTAGAACACAAATCACGGAAAAAATAAATAGGCTTTCTATGGCCCACTCAGTGAGAGATGGCACACACAGGGATGGCACTGTAGCAGAAATGCCAATCTTAATCTCCCACAAAAAAAAAAAAAAAAAAACAGGGACTGTCCTACAATTACTATCTCCCTGCAGTAATCTAAGCCAGGTATGGCAGGCAGCAATAGGAGTGGACTGATGCACAAATTAAATAAAAAGTGTGGACAAACAAAAAAGATAGCTGTGCAGAAAGGAAGGAACAAGAGGATATGTGCTTTGAAAAAAGCAGTTGGTTTCCACAGTGGCGTACACACAGCAATACAGCTATCACGGTCACGGAGCCTTCTAGGGCAGCCCAATGAGCTACAGCGCTGAGGGGAAAAAAAAAAAAAAATAGCTTCCACAGTCCCTGCACACCGAAGGTGGTGTTGGACAGTGGAAATCGCTGCAGCACAAGCGGTTTGGTGGTTAGTGGACCCTGCCTAACGCTCTCCCTGCTTCTGACAAAGCGGCAGCAACCTGTCCCTAAGCTCAGATCAGCAGCAGTAAGATGGCGGTCGGCGGGAACGCCCCTTTATAGCCCCTGTGACGCCGCAGACAGCAAGCCAATCACTGCAATGCCCTTCTCTAAGATGGTGGGGACCAGGATCTATGTCATCACGCTGCCCACACTCTGCGTTCACCTTCATTGGCTGAGAAATGGCGCTTTTCGCGTCATTGAAACGCGACTTTGGCGCGAAAGTCGCGTACCGCATGGCCGACAAGCACAGGGGTCGGATCGGGTTTCATGAGACGCCGACTTAGCCAAAAGTCGGCGACTTTTGAAAATGATCGACCCGTTTCGCTCAACCCTATTCACCAGGATTCGGACACACTGTATTTTTTGAGCACATCGAAGACACTCATTTAGCACCAGAGCATGTTCGCTCATCTCATCAATATTTAGAAGTCCAACCTAGTGATGCGTGATTAGTGAAATATTTGGATTAAGGAAAATCAGCACAAATACTTTCTAATATCCATGTTTCGTACTAAATAACGAATCCAATGCAAGACAACAGGAAAGCCGAATATTTTTCTGCTGGACCCAACAAACAGGTCGGGGAGCCTGAGAAAAATGCTGAAATGGATGGGATAGATAGATAGATAGATAGATAGATAGATAGATAGATAGATAGATAGATAGATGCACTAAAATCACAGCATGACACGTTAGAATAGATAGAATAGATATAAACACATAGAATATATAGATATCAGTGAAATACACACATATACACTCACTGGCCACTTTATTAGGTACACCTGTCCAACTTCTTGTTAACACTTAATTTCTAATCAGCCAATCACATGGCGGCAACTCAGTGCATTTAGGCATGTAGACATGGTCAAGACAATCTCCTGCAGTTCAAACCGAGCATCAGTATGGGGAAGAAAGGTGATTTGAGTGCCTTTGAACGTGGCATGGTTGTTGGTGCCAGAAGGGCTTGTCTGAGTATTTCAGAAACTGCTGATCTACTGGGATTTTCACGCACAACCATCTCTAGGGTTTACAGAGAATGGTCCGAAAAAGAAAAAAAATCCAGTGAGCGGCAGTTCTGTGGGCGGAAATGCCTTGCTGATGCCAGAGGTCAGAGGAGAATGGGCAGACTGGTTCGAGCTGATAGAAAGGCAACAGTGACTCAAATCGCCACCCGTTACAACCAAGGTAGGCCTAAGAGCATCTCTGAACGCACAGTGCGTCGAACTTTGAGGCAGATGGGCTACAGCAGCAGAAGACCACACCGGGTACCACTCCTTTCAGCTAAAAACAGGAAACTGAGGCTACAATTTGTACAAGCTCATCGAAATTGGACAGTAGAAGATTGGAAAAACGTTGCTTGGTCTGATGAGTCTCGATTTCTGCTGCGACATTCGGATGGTAGGGTCAGAATTTGGCGTAAACAACATGAAAGCATGGATCCATCCTGCCTTGCATGGAGCATCTTTGGGATGTGCAGCCGACAAATCTGCGGCAACTGTGTGATGCCATCATGTCAATATGGACCAAAATCTCTGAGGAATGCTTCCAGCACCTTGTTGAATCTATGCCACGAAGAATTGAGGCAGTTCTGAAGGCAAAAGGGGGTCCAACCCGTTACTAGCATGGTGTACCTAATAAAGTGGCCGGTGAGTGTATGTTTATATAATACATCTATCTATCTAAGAAAAGCTCGCAATTCATCAGCCACGTACTGTAAAATCTGAGCAGGAGCTGACAGCATAGAATAGATGGATTGCACACAATATATACACATATAAAACATAGATAGACAGATGTCAGTGACATATACAATTAGTACAGCGTGTGTGCAGCTTACTGTACATGCATTTAATTCTTAAACAATTATTTTTCAGAAAAAAATGGCATAGGCTCCCACATAATTTTCTTAACCAGCAGAAGGAAAGCAGATGGCTGATGTCAGATGTGTATAGCTTGAGAAGGGGTAATACCCATGGATAATGTTGAGCATTCCGATACCGCAAGTATCGGGTATCGGCCGATATTTGCGGTATCGGAATTCCGATACCGAGATCCGATACTTTAGTGATATCGGGAATCGGTATCGGGATCGATATTAATGTGTAAAATAAAGAATTAAAATAAAAAATAGGGATATACTCACTCTCTGACGTGCCCTGGTTGTAACCGCCAGCCTCCGTTCATAAGAATGAGCGCTTGAAAGTCTTTAGATGACGTCGCAGCCTGTGATTGGTCGCGGAGCGGTCACGTGACCGCAACGCGACCAATCACAAGCCGTGACGTCATCTAAGGTCTTTCAAGCGCTTGAAAGACCTTAGATGATGTCGCAGCCTGTGATTGGTCGTGGAGCGGTCACAAAGGAGATTTGGAAGCACATACCTTCCTTCAGACTGGCTGGCAAATGGCTGACACAATTCATTGTAATTAATTGGTTTAACTTGGTAGGCGGTTTTGTTTTCTTATTACTGTTTTTGATGCCTTTGCAAATACAAATAAGCTGTTTAAAGGCAAGGTTTTATTAACCCCTTCACCCCAAAGCCTGTTTTCACCTAAGTGACACGGCCAATTTTTACAATTCTGACCACTGTCACTTTATGAGGTCATAACTCTGAAACGCTTCAACGGATCCTGGTGATTCTGAGATTGTTTTCTCGTGACATATTGTACTTTATGATAGTGGTAAAACTTCTTCGATATGACTTGCATTTATTTGTGAAAAAAACAGAAATTTGTCGAAAATTATGAAAATTTAGCAATTTTTAAATTTTTCGTTTTTATGCCCTTAAATTAGAGAGTTATATCACATAATATAGTTAATAAACAACATTTCCCACATGTCTGCTTTACATCAGCACAATTTTGGAAACATAATTTTTTTTTGTTAGGGAGTTATAAGGGTTAAAAGTTGACCAGCGATTTCTCATTTTTGCAACAAAATTTGCAAAACCATTTTTTTTACGGACCACCTCACACTTGAAGTGACTTTGAGGGGTCTATATGACAGAAAATGTCCAAAAGTGACACCATTCTAAAAACTGCACCCCTCAAGGTACTCTAAACCACATTCAAAAAGTTTATTAACCCTTCAGGTGCTTCACAGGAATTTTTGGAATGTTTAAAAAAAATTGAACATTTAACTTTTTTTTCACAAAATTTTTACTTCAGATCCAATTTGTTTTATTTTACCAAGGGTAACAGGAGAAATTGGACCAAAAAAGTCGTTGTACAATTTGTCCTGAGTACGCCGATACCCCACATGTTGGGGTAAACCATTGATTGGGCACATGGCAGAGCTCGGAAGGGAAGGAGCGCCATTTGACTTTTCAATGCAAGATTTGCTGGAATTGAGATCGGAGCCCATGTCGCGATTGGAGAGCCCCTGACGTGCCTAAACAGTGGAAACCCCCACAAGTGACACCATTTTGGAAAGTAGACCCTCTAAGGAACTAATCTAGATGTGTGGTGAGCACTTTGAACCTCCAAGTGCTTCACAGAAGTTTATAATGTAGAGCCGTAAAAAAAATTAATATTAATTTTCACAAAAAATGATCTTTTTGCCCCAAATTTTTTATTTTCCCAAGGGTAGCAGGATAAATTGGACCCCAAAAGTTGTTGTGCAATTTGTCCTGAGTACGCTGATACCCCATATGTGGGGGTAAACCACTGTTTGGGCGCATGGCAGAGCTCGGAAGGGAAGGAGCGCCATTTGACTTTTCAATGCAAAATTGGCTGGAATTGAGATCGGAACCCATGTCGTGTTTGGAGAGCCCCTGACGTGCCTAAACAGTGGAAACCCCCACAAGTGACACCATTTTGGAAAGAAGACCCCCTAAGGAACTTATCTAGATGTGTGGTGAGCACTTTGAACCTCCAAGTGCTTCACAGAAGTTTATAATGTAGAGCCGTAAAAAAAAATTAATATTAATTTTCACAAAAAATGATCTTTTTGCCCCAAATTTTTTATTTTCCCAAGGGTAGCAGGATAAATTGGATGCCAAAAGTTGTTGTGCAATTTGTCCTGAGTACGCTGATACTTCATATATGGGGATAAACCACTGTTTGGGCGCATGGCAGAGCTCGGAAGGGAAGGAGCGCCATTTGACTTTTCAATGCAAAATTGGCTGGAATTGAGATCGGAACCCATGTCGTGTTTGGAGAGCCCCTGACGTGCCTAAACAGTGGAAACCCCCACAAGTGACACCATTTTGGAAAGAAGACCCCCTAAGGAACTTATCTAGATGTGTGGTGAGCACTTTGAACCTCCAAGTGCTTCACAGAAGTTTATAATGTAGAGCCGTAAAAAAAATTAATATTAATTTTCACAAAAAATGATCTTTTTGCCCCAAATTTTTTATTTTCCCAAGGGTAGCAGGATAAATTGGATGCCAAAAGTTGTTGTGCAATTTGTCCTGAGTACGCTGATACTTCATATATGGGGATAAACCACTGTTTGGGCGCATGGCAGAGCTCGGAAGGGAAGGAGCGCCATTTGACTTTTCAATGCAAAATTGGCTGGAATTGAGATCGGAACCCATGTCGTGTTTGGAGAGCCCCTGACGTGCCTAAACAGTGGAAACCCCCACAAGTGACACCATTTTGGAAAGAAGACCCCCTAAGGAACTTATTTAGATGTGTGGTGAGCACTTTTAACCCCCAGTTGTTTCACTAAAGTTTAGAATGTAGCGCTGTGAAAATCAAAAAATCATTTTTTCTTTCCACAAAATGATGTTTTAGCCCGCATTTTTTTTTCCCCCAAGGGTAACAGGAGAAATTGGACCACAAAAGTTATTGTCCAATTTGTCCTGAGTACGCTGATACCCCATACATTGGGGGGAACCACTGTTTGGGCGCACGGCAGAGCTCGGAAGGGAAGGAGCGCCGTTTGAAATGCAGACTTAGATGGATTGGTCTGCAGGTGTCATGTTGCATTTGCAGAGCCCCTGATGTACCTAAACAGTAGAAACCCCCCACAAGTGACCCCATATTGGAAACTAGACCCCCCACGGAACTTATCTAGATGTGTTGTGAGAACTTTGAACCAACAAGTGTTTCACTACAGTTTATCACGCAGAGCCATGAAAATAAAAAAAAATTTTTTTTCCACGAAAATTATATTTTAGCCCCCACATTTTTATTTTCCCAAGGGTAACAGGAGAAATTGGACAACAAAAGTTGTTGTCCAATTTGTCCTGAGTACGCTGATACTTCATATATGGGGATAAACCACTGTTTGGGCGCACGGCAGAGCTCGGAAGGGAAGGAGCGCCGTTTGAAATGCAGACTTAGATGGATTGGTCTGCAGGTGTCATGTTGCATTTGCAGAGCCCCTGATGTACCTAAACAGTAGAAACCCCCCACAAGTGACCCCATATTGGAAACTAGACCCCCCACGGAACTTATCTAGATGTGTTGTGAGAACTTTGAACCCCCAAGTGCTTCACTACAGTTTATAACGCAGAGCCGCGAAAATAAAAAATATATTTTTTTCCACGAAAATTATATTTTAGCCCCCATGTTTTTATTTTTCCAAGGATAAGGCTGGTTTCACACTTGCGTTTTTTTTAAAAACGCATGTGTGAAAAAACGCATGTAATCGCGGTAAAACGCATGCGTTTTTTTAGACGCATGCGTTTTTATAGAAAAACACAAGAAAACAAGAAAAAACCAAAAAACCCTAACCCTACCCCTAACCCTACCCCTACCCCTAACCTGAAATACGTGGCACTGAAATACGTGGCACTGAAATACGTTTATATACGTATATACGTATATACGTATATAAGTGCCACGATATTTCAGTGGCCACGTATATAAGTGCCACGTATATAAGTGCCACGTATATAAGTGCCACGTATATAAGTGCCACGTATATAAGTGCCACGTATTTCATGTACATGCCACGATATTTAAGTGCCACGTATTTAAGTGCCACGTATTTAAGTGCCACGTATTTAAGTGCCACGTATTTAAGTGCCACGTATTTAAGTGCCACGTATTTAAGTGCCACGTATTTAAGTGCCACGTATTTAAGTGCCACGTATTTCACGTAAATGCCACGATATTTAAGTGCCACGTATTTCACTGAAATACCGTGGCACTTAAATACGTGGCACTGAAATATCGTGGCACTGAAATATCGTGGCACTGAAATATCGTGGCACTGAAATATCGTGGCACTGAAATATCGTGGCACTGAAATATCGTGGCACTGAAATACGTGGCACTGAAATACGTGGCACTGAAATACGTGGCACTATGACTGTCAGAAAATGTTCATTAAACGGTTAGGGATGAGTTTAGGGGTAGGGTTAGGGTTAGGGTTTGGATCCCTTTATCACCTTGATGGTGGTGGGTGACTTTTCAGTGTGTTCTGTTTTTTTTCTATAAAAACGCATGCGTTTTTAACGCAAACAAACGCGTTGAGATCGGACGCCATGTCGCGTTTGGAGAGCCCCTGATGTGCCTAAACAGTGAAAACTCCCCAATTCTAACTGAAACCCTAACCCCAACCCTAACCCTAGTCCTAACCCTAGCGCTACTTTCACACTAGCGTTTTTTTGCATACGTCGCAATGCGTCGTTTTGGCGAAAAAACGCATCCTGCAAAGTCATCTGCAGGATGCGTTTTTTCCCCATAGACTAACATTAGCGACGTATTGACACACGTCGCAAGCGTCGTGCGACGGTTGCGTCGTGTTGTGGCGGACAGCCGGCAGCAACAAACGTTACATGTAACTTTTTTTGTGCCGACGGTCCACCATTTCCGACCGCGCATGCGCGGCTGGAACTCCGCCCCCACCTCCCCGCACCTCACAATGGGGCAGCGGATGCGTGGAAAAACAGCATCCGCTGCCCCCGTTGTGCGGCGCTTGCACAGTATGCGTCGGTATGTCGGGCCGACGCAGCACGACGGCCCTGTACCGACGCTAGTGTGAAAGTAGCCTAACGGGAAAATGGAAATAAATATATTTTTTAAAATTTTATTATTTTTCCTAACTAAGGGGGTGATGAAGGGGGATTTGATTTACTTATATAGAGTTTTTTGGGCGGATTTTTATGGTTGGCAGCCGTCACACACTAAAAGACGCTTTTTATTGCAAACAATAGTTTTTGCATCACCACATTTTGAGAGCTATAATTTTTCCATATTTTGGTCCACAGAGTCATGTGAGATCTTGTTTTTTGCGGGACGAGTTGACGTTTTTGCTGGTACCATTTTCGGGTACATGACATTTTTTGATCGCTTTTTATTCCGATTTTTGGGAGGCGGAATGAACAAAAACCAGCAATTCCTGAAATTCTTTTAGGGGGGGCGTTTATACCGTTCCGCGTTTGGTAAAAAGGATAAAGCAGTTTTATTCTTCGGGTCAGTACGATTACAGCGATACCTCATTTATATAATTTTTTTATGTTTTGGCGCTTTTACACAATAAAAACTATTTTATTTAAAAAAATAATTGTTTTTGCATCGCTTTATTCTGAGAGCTATAACTTTTTTATTTTTCTGCTGATGATGCTGTATGGCGGCTTTTTTTTTGCGGGACAAGATGACGTTTTCAGCGGTACCATGGTTATTTATATCCGTCTTTTTGATCGCGTGTTATTCCACTTTTTGTTTGGCGGTATGAGAATAAAGCGTTGTTTTTTGCCTCGTTTTTTTTTTTTTTTTTTTACGGTGTTCACTGAAGGGGTTAACTAGTGATATAGTTTTATAGGTGGGGTTGTTACGGACGCGGCGATACTAAATATGTGTACTTTTATTGTGTGGTGTTTTTTTTATTTAGATAAAGAAATGTATTTATGGGAATATATTTATTTTTTTTTTCTTTATTTAGGAATTTTTTTTTTTTTTTTTTTTTTTACACATTTGGAAAAATTTTTTTTTTACTTTTTTACTTTGTCCCAGGAGGGGACATCACAGATCGGTGATCAGACCGTGTGCATAGCACTCGGTCTGATCACCGATGTGACAGGCACGTAACAGAGGCTTGCCGGCGCCTGCTATGAGGATTCTCAGCAGACGCCGGCAAGCAGGGTCATCTCATGACCCGGAAGGAGTCCCGCGGCCATCTTGGATCCGGGGACTCCTTCCAGGTCACCGGAGCAGCGCGATCTCATCGCGCTGCTCCGGGGGGAGAGCGCAGGGAGCCCCCGTCCCTGCGCGATCCCCCTCTATGCCGCTGTCACTATTGACAGCGGCATCAGAGGGGTTAAATGCCCGCGATCGGCGACAGCGCCGATCGTGGGCATTGCTGCGGGGTGTCAGCTGTCATATACAGCTGACACCCGCACCCGATCACCGCGGCGCTCAGCGCGAGACCGCGGTGATCGGGGCGCCGTACTAGTACTGCGGCTGGCACTAATGCAGTGCCGGCAGCGCCGTACTAGTACGGCGCATGTCACGAAGGGGTTAAGTTTGCTTAGTTTAATTCATCTATCCATTGGTGTGTAAAAGGGAAAAAAATGGTATTGTTAAATAGCTGTCGCTATTTACTGCCGTATTTTTCAGATTATAAGATGAACCTAGGTTTTAGAGGAAGAAAAAAAATTGAGAGACTCCAGATATACATGGCCCCAATCCCCATCCTTGTATCCATGGTTACCATCCCCATCCTGGAATTCATGGCCATCAGCCACATCCTGGTATTCATTGCCCCATCCTCATCCTGGTATTCATTGCCCCGTTCTCATCCTGATATCCATGGCCACCATCTCTATGTTGGTATGCATGGCCACCATCCCCATCCTGGTATATATGGCCACCATCCCCATCATGGTATTCATGGCCCCATGCTAATCCTGGTGTTCATGGCTACCATCCCCATCCTGGTAAACATGGCCTTTATCATGGTGCACACATGCAAATATAAAAATGATTCTACTAACTTTCTCTCTGCTGCCTCGTAGCGCTGCATCCTGTGCTGATGCCAGCAGTTGATCTCAGTGTGTAAGTGCAGCGCCCCAGAGTCCTGGTTGTTGCAGTAATGTCGCTCTGCCACTAAGGGGAGTGATGTTACGTCTGATTGCACTAAAAGAGTTCACCTGACCAGGTATCACAGACACACACTACACTCCACACTCCGGCCACCAGGGGAGGTGGCTCTATCTATTAGGCCACTCCTCACACTTTGGTAAAACTGGGGGTTGGACAGAAAGTCGGGGAGAAAGTAGCTAGGGAGAGCTAGAGAGAGGACCTGTCAGGGGTGGGATCCTGACAGCGGCCTAGGACAGACAGAACGTTACGGAGCAGTGCTTGAGTGTTACAGCGGCAGACTCCTAAGAAAGGACACGAAAGCGGAGTATATTGCGGAGAAGTGAGAAGCGAGATCACAGTGCAGAGGAGATAGAACCAGAAGGAGTCGTGCCCTTAAGACCGTGGCAACATCCTTCTGAGGTGCGTAGCCGGTGGTCGGAGCACCGAGGAAGTAAGGGACTCTACGTATTACTTCAAACAGCGACAGGACAGTTAACTATAGGTTGGCTGTCTCACCTAAATCACCTACGAAGACAAAGGAGGCAATTGTGGGAGAGGGGCGTCTCTAGGGTCCCAGAATAACTCCAGGCCTACCCCGTCATACGGGTGCATCCTAGCCATATCATCTGGGGGACGGAGAGAGAGAACATCAGAAACAGACACAACAGTTGTGAGGACTATCCCATGGTGCTCAGCAGGGAAGAACTACAACACACAGGCGCTAGAAGGTAGGCACTGATTTCCACCTGCAAAGGGAACTCTGGATGAGCCTTCGGACCGGCCGGTCTCAGCCAGCCCTGTTAGCAGTGCTCTGGATTGAGGATCCTGAAGCCTTCAGTAAAGAGGTAAAGAGACTGCAACCCCGTGTCCTCGTTATTCATTGCGACCTGCACCATCATCACATCTTTCATTGGACGCCCCTTAGCAGGGTCACGGACTGGGTCTAGCCACTGTGACAACCCCAAGACCGAGACAGAGAGGCCCGGTACCGAGTACCCCATGGCCCTGCGTCTGGGGCGCTTCATAAGCAGTGCATGATGCCACTGACATGCATCCTCACATGCCAAGATTAGCTGCCTTAATATTCACTGTTCCCCACGCTTGTGACTATGGGCATGGGGAGCAGTGAATATCCATTCTGTTTAATAGTGGGCACACTGATAGCCGCAGCCACTGGCATCCTGCAACGGCTGGGCAATCACGTGTGCCCGCTATTAAAGTGAATAAATACTCACTGCTCTCCACTCCCATAGGTGTGGAGAGCAGTGAAAATTCTCTATCTTTAATAGAGGGCAAACGTGATCGTGCAGCAGCTGTAGGAAGTCGGCGGATGAGGCTAAGGACAGGTGCCCATGATCCAAAACTAGCAGCACTTTGGACGCCGAACACGTTCGTAGGCATCCAAAGCACTGCCATCAATTGAATGCAGGTGGATTCGCATATTCTCATTGAGCGATGTGGATTTACCACATTCAATACATTCTATTAGAGGCTAGCATCTCTTCAAGAGAAATTGACATGCTGCGGTCTCCACAGGTGATCTGCGGGCGCCTGTCGACCTATAGCGGATGTGGGATTTCTTGGAATCCCATCCACTATGCTGTAACATCTGGCCGCTGCGGGTTTGACGTTGCATAAGTACACAGCGTCAAGCTCACAGAAACTCTGAATCGTGGGCATATGCTCTAACACTGTGTCCGCTGCTAAAGAAAGTGAATATTCACTGCTCCCCACGCCTATAGTCCCTTCCACCTCTCAGTGCCGGCTTCAGTATCTGAATGAGCCCGTACATTATTAGCTCTCTACTTATAATGAGATGGCTCTGCTGACTCTTTACCGGTCTATAAGGCAAACCTAAAAAGTGAACTGAAGAAGGCAAGAAATATCATCCTATTATATGTAACGTTGACTGAAGATGAAATCGGCTCTGCACTTTTCGTGGCTATTTTTAAGCAATAAGGCCTTAAACGTGCTGGTATTTGGGAATCAAAAGCTGGTAAGTATGACTTTAGAGGAATATTATTGAACGCATCATCAAAACAGTGGAATATTACAGAAATATCACACACAATATGACAGATATGTAAGATATTTATATTTACGGTAAACATAGAACGTTTCAATAGGAATCATACAATTTCTAATTCTATGCCAGAACTGTATGCCTGCTGCAATTATCAGCATATGTCGATACATTTCCAAGGCAAGTGCCTGACAAATATCACAGTGGTAATGTAGGAATGAAATCAGTAATGATTTCACAAAATGCCATTAAGCACATAAAAGATGCAGATAAAATGCCTTTGCTTAGAGATATACAATGAAATGCTGAATAATGTAAAACATCAGGAAGAGGGGTGGTTCAGAACAGCGTTACTGAGACAGAAAAATACACTTTCTGTATTATTTGAAACTGAACATGACATGGGTTATTGGCTGGATTATGCCGAAAGGAACTAGAGCTAGTCTGCTGTACGGTAAAGAACATTTTACTTAACCTACTTAGATTTAATGAACAGATTGCTCAAAGTCTTAAATTACAGACATTTGCATGTAATTCCTCCTATTATTTTATTCTATTGCATTAGTTATGTATGCATCCCGGCCCCATTATCATAGCGGTCAAAAATAATCTTTACTTCTGGTGCTGCATTATTAACGGTATAGTCAGACACTAATATTTATTTTAATCCTAAATCTCTGTCTATTTAATGTAATGATCTAATCTCTTTTCTAATAAATTTTGATTTGAAAAAAATCCCTATTTTTCATCAATGTTTTGTTTGTGAAGCCCAGTGTGTGCTGGGATACTCACACAAGACATGATCAGTCAATGCCACAGCCTCTGTCCCCACCTTGAAAAATAGCATCATCAGTGACATCCATTTTAGGGCCTGCATTGGTCATCAATTTCCGATATGTGCTCAACAGGATCTTGTCATTGAGCAATATTCTTTTTAATGACAGTGCACTCTCTCTCCAGGTCAGATGAGAAGTGATGAGCCCGTAAGCAAGCGCACTGTCAGTGCACATTGTAAGGAGATGACCCAGCGAGCAGAGACCAACCCCGCCTCAACAAGTGATGACACCAAGCAATCAGTGCACAATCTCTAACAGATGTTCAATATTGATCCGAGCAATGGACGACTAGATAGGAAAATATAGACCAACTTTTTCTTTGCATGTTTCTCATTTGAAATCGAAGGGGTAATGTTTCTCCTTGTGGAGAGTGACATATGAGGCCTGACATGCCAAGGTAAGGAGACTTTTAAGTCGCAATGCTTCTGTGGGAAATATGCAAATTGTCTCTTCACAGAAGAAGAGGACTAGAACTCTAGTGCCACCTATAGGAAGTAGCAATCCTAAAAGTCAACACACTGTCTTCAAATTGAGATTTTGGTTTTGGCTTTGATTGGTTTGAAGGCTCATTATCATTAGGTAGTTGATATTGACTTTTAAGATTGTTACTGGTTTCTAGGTGGCACTAGAAATTTTGTCCTCTTCCTGTCTGAAAAGACAATTCTCATTTGAGAAAAATTGATGAAACTCAGACCAAACCCGAATGGTAAAACTGACACTGACCAAACTCTGAAGAAAATCTGATAAAAACACTCACAGAACTCATAAAATGCATAAGAAAATCACTGATGTATGACTGAGTCACTACAGCTTAAAACAGCACACTAACGCATAGAATATTGTACTTCAGCCTTGATTTGGCGTGAGATAGAGCAAGATGTACCAAACTCTTTAGGAGGCTGGTCCTTCTTAATAGAGTTCATGCAAATTTATTCTCAAGGCCACATCACATTTGAAATGATTTTGAGGTGCTTATATGACAGAAAATACCCAAAAGTGACACAATTCTAAAAACTCCCCTCTGCCCCTCAATGTGTTCAAAATCACCTTCAAGAAGTTTAATAACCTTTCAGGTGCTTCACAGGAATTAATGGAATGCGGAAGGAAAAAATTAACATATAACTTTTTGTCTCAAAAATTTTAATTCATATCCATGATTTTTTATTTTTGCAAGGGTAATTGGAAGAAATGAACCACAAAATTTGTTGTGAAATTTCTCCTTAGCGTGCCAATATCCCATATGTGAGGAAAACACTGGTTAGGCCCACGGCATAGCTCGGAAGGGAAAGAGAGTAATTTGACTAATTTAATGTACAATTTACTGGAATAAGAAGCTGATGCCATGTCATGTTTGGGGAGCCTCTGATGTGCATAAAGAGTGGAAACCACTCATAATTGACACAATTTTGAACATTTGTCCCCACAGTGAACCTATCTACATGTGTCGTGAACACCATGAACCAGCAGGTGCGTCACAAAAGTTTATAAAGTTGAGCCGTGAAAATGTAAAAATCACAATTTTCACACAAAAATGTATTTAGCCCCAAATTTACACCGATACCACAAATGTGGGGGAAAACTACTGATTTGGAGCACAACAGGATTCAGAAGGCAAGGAGCATCATTTGACTTTTTGAATGAAACATTTGATGGAATCATTAACGAACACCATGTCGTGTTTGAAGAGATGCTCATGTGACTACATAGTGAAACCCCCTACAAGTGACCCTTTTTGGAGAATAGACTGTTCAAGGAACTTATCTGGTTGTAAGATGAGGTTTTGAAGTAATAGATGCTTATTACGTTGAACCATGAACATAAAAAAATAAAAAAATCACATTTTTCCCACAAATATTAAATTTTTTTAACCTGTTTTTTTTTAATCTTTAAAAGGGTAATGGTAGAAAATGCACCATAAAATGTGTTGTGCAATTTCTCCTGCGCATGCTGATACCCAAAATGAGGAGAAAAACTACTGTTTGTGTGCACAGCCGAGTTCGGAATGAAAGAAGCGCCATTTTACTTTTTGAATGTAAAATTTACATAAATCGTTAGTGGACGCCATGTCAAGTTTGGAGAGCCCCTGATGAGCATAGAGTGTAAACCACCCACAAATGACACCATTTTTGATACTAGAATGAACTTATCCAAATATGTGTTGAGTACATTTAACCTCCAGGTGCTTCATAGAAGTTTATAATGTTGAGCAGTGAAAAGTAAAAAAAAACACATTTTTTTACAAACAAATGTTTTTTAGCTCCAAATTATTTATTTTCAAAAGGGTAATATTAAAAAATTGATCCCAAAAATTGTTGAGCAATTTCTCTTGAGTACACAGATACTCGATATGTGGGGGAAAACTATTGTTTGGGCACACAGCAGGGCTAAAAAAGGATGAAATGATGTTTTGGAATGCAAATTGTGATGAAGTGTTCTATAGGTGCCATATCACGTTTGGAGAGCCACTAATGTGACTTAGCAGTGGAATTCACTCACAAGTGACCCTAGTTTAGAAACTAGAACCCTAAAGGAATTTATTTAGATGTATGGTGAGCACTTTGAACCCCTGGAAGTTAATACCTTTGAGACATAAAAATAAAAAAATCTAATTTTTCACACGGAAATGTTGTTTTAGCACCAATTTATTTAATTTCTCAAGGTTAACAGGGAAAATGGACCATAAAATTTGTTGAGCAAATTCTTCTGTGAGTACAAATAACTCATATGTGTCCAAAAACTACTTTTGAGGCACAGTGCTCAGCTCAGAAGGGAAAAAATGCCATATTGAAGCTGCTTGACTGGTTTGAGGGTGCCATGTCACATTGGCAGAGCCTCTGAAGTGCCAGAAGAGCAGAATTTCCCATAAGTGACCCTATTTTACAAACTACACCTCTAAATAAATTCATATATGGATGCAGCGATCATATTGACACCACATTCCTGCCCCATAAATTGTAGGGGTTTTTTTACCCTGGAGAGGTGACATATCAGAACAGGGACCCAATTTAAGAAGGGCGCCTTGACGTGGCAATTAAGCTCACATATATTGGCCAATTTATGAGTGAAGTACCTTCCCTTTTCCATAGCAATTTTTGCAGATAAATATTTTGTGTGTACATTATATAGCCCCTTTTCCTATTTTTTTCCAATTTCCTATAGCAGTAATGCAGTTTCAATGTTCTAGGGTAATCCTTTTTGTATATTATGGTGCAACCTTACTATTTGTTGCTTAGACACCACAGGTGTCTCACAGAATTTAATACCATTGGACATCGAAGAAAAAATAATTACATTTTTACCACCAAAATTTAGCTTTAGCTTCAGATTTAACATTTTCACACTGATAAATGAGTAAAAATGGCACTAAAATGTGTCCCATAATTTCTGCTAAATGTGGAAATATCCCACATTTGGCTGTACAGTACAGTACTGCTTAACAATATGGCGAGACTCAGGAGGGACGGAGTGCTATTTTCTTCCTAGAGCGCAAATTTTGCTATAATAGTTTGCGGACTCCATATACAAAGCCCCTAAGTGCTAGAAGAGCAGAATCCCCCCAAGTAACTCTATTTTTGAAACTGTGCCCCTTTGGGAATTTATCTACAGGTGTACCGATGATTTTGACTCCATGGGTGGTTTCCAGAAACAAGCAGCAGTGATGTACTAACTGCCATTGTGGTGCCCGTACATTGTAATTCCCTGTACGTTGCAGTCACCAGTATGTGGTAGTGACCAGCTCATGCTTCTGGAGACATGCACCTGTAATTAAGAGGGCTGTCATCGCTGCAGAAAAGCCAAACATGTGGATGCTAAATGTGGTTTAGGCGCACTGTGGTGATCAGAAGGAAGGGAGTAATATAGTGCTTTTCCAGAGCCTTTCTACTACCAGTATCATGGAAGCCCCCTATATTTGTGCTAAGAGATTAAGGAGCTGATTGAGGACTTCTTTTTGGGGTTGATTTGAACCTTTTGTAGGGAGCATTTTAAATAAGATTTGGGATCACATTTTTCCTGCGCTCTACGCTGAGCACTTACCTTGGGGGTTTACATCTAAATCTTAGAGTGAAATGATTCAGATGACACCCCTGAGAATCCATTCACTATAATGTGGCAGCAGAGTTACTCTGGACTCCATGCGGACTCTGTTCAGCAATATACTTCTTTTCAGATGTGAGTGCAGCGCCCCAGAGTCCTGGTCGTTGCAGTACTGTGGCTCCGCCACTATGGGGAGCTATGGTACGTCTGATTGCACTAAAGGAGTTTCTCTGATCAGGTAACACTCACACTACACTTCACACTCCGGCCACCAGGGGGGGTGGTCCTATCTAGTAGGCCACTCCTCACACTCTGGTAAAACTGGGGGTTGGACAGGAAGACACAGAGAAGTAGCTGGGAAGAGCTAGTGAGAGGACCTGTCAGGGATGGGATCCTGGCAGACTCCTCGGAGCAGAACTAACCAGTGCACAACGGGAATACAGTAAAGAGGAATTGGAACCAGAAGGAGTCGTGCTGTTAGACCGAGGCAACATCCTTCTGAGGCGCAAACAGTCGGTGGCCGGAACGCCGAGCAAGTAAGAGACTTTAAGTACTACTGCAAACCACGGCAGGACAGCCAATTACAGGTTGGTTGTCTCACTTAACACCTAAGCAGACAATGGAGGCAGCTGTGGGAGAGGGGCGACTCTAGGGTCCCGGAAGAACTCCAGGCCTACCCCGTCATATGGGTGCGTCCTACCATATCACCTGGAGGACGGAGAGAACGAACATCAGAGATAGACAGAACCAGTTGTGAGGACTATCCCGGGAGCTCAGCAGGGAAGAACTACAACACCCAGCGCTAGAAGGTAGACACTGATTCCCATCTGTAAAGAGAACTCCTGATGTGTCTTTAGACCGGACGGTCTCTGACAGCCCTGGTAACAGCGCTCTGGACTGAGGACTTTGAAACCTTCAGTAAAGAGGTAAAGAGACTGCAACTTGGTGTCCTCGTTATTTACTGCACTGCACCATCTTCATCCGTCACATCATTCACTGTGCGCCCCTCGGCAGGGTCACGGATCGGGCCTAGCCACCGTGACAACCCCAGAGCAGAGACTCAGAGGCCCGGTACCGGGTACCCCTCGGCCCTGTGGCAGTGGGGGCGCTACATGAACAAATCTGTAGCAGATTGCTTTTTTACGCTCGCCTAAAAAGACGAACACCCCTGGATCGTATGCAGCCATACAGAGTCCACAGTGACTTAATCTGCCTCATTATAGGTAATCTTCCATCTGAATCAACTTTTCCAAGAGTTACAAGGAAACCCTGGTGTAAGCGCTCAGCGTAGAGCGCAGGATAAATGTGAACCAAGCCTTACTGCGATCTTTGGGAGGCAGAATGAAAAAATCAACAGCAGATGAAGAATTGGTTTTATTTATTTGTTAGGCCGTTTCTCTTCCAGTATAAGCGATAAAACAACTTTATTCTTCGTGTCAGTTCAATTACAGCAATACCAGATATAAAGTGTCTGGCTGCTGTCACACACTAAAAGACACATTTTATTGCAAAAAACTAGTTATATTTTGACAGCTATAATTTTTCCATATTTCGGCTGACATAGTCACGTCTTGGCTTATTTTTTTGCAGAACAAGTTGATGTTTTTATTGGTAACATTTTTGGGCACATAACGTTTTAGATTGTGGGCATCACTAGCACATTTTGTGGACATGGCTGCAGGGTGTCAGCTCTCACATAGGGCTGACACCCGCACTCAATACTGCATGATCTTGGCACTGTATAAGTATGGCGGTTTGCAGGAACACAGTCACGCGCCATGGTGCATGTCAGGAAGAGGTTAAAGGAAATTTGTCAATAGGGTTTTGCTGTCTATTCTAAAATATATGTACAGAGACCCAGATTCCAGCAATGTGTTACCTACTGGGCTGCTTGCTGTCATTCTGATACAATCTCTGTTTTCTCAGTGGCAGAACTAGCAGTGCTCAAATGCTGAGCCTTGAACACCCTTGCCTACGCCACCAATTCGCAGTTTTCTGTTGTGAGGAGGGGTTATACAGAGCAGTTGACTAGCAGGCACAAGACACCTAGCCCTGTAGTGAGTATCTCTTGCTGATAAAAAACTGGTTTTATTGAAATAGCAACACACAGGTCAATAAGTGACAAATCACTTAAATCAGGGTATCCGCCTCTACATTATGCTACTCTCAGATTACAAATCAAAAACCTGCTTACAGATTTCCTTTAAGCTCAAAAAGGTTCACCTTAAGGCTATGTGCACACATTCAGGATTTCTAGAGTTTTTTAGTGTTTTTTCGGCCGTTTTCCGCCAAAAAAACCCGCTAAAAAAACACTTACATAAGCATCCCATCATCTTAATGCATTCCGCATTTTTTGTGCATATGCTGCGTTTTTCCCCGCAGCGGAATTGCATTCCTGAAAAAAACACAGCAAGTTCATTCTTTGTTCGGAATTGCGGAGATTCCACACGCATAGGAATGCATTGATCCGCTTACTTCCCACATGGGGCTATGCCCACCATGCGGGAAATAAGCGGATCATGTGTGGTTGGTACCCAGGGTGGAGGAGAGGAGACTCTCTTCCAGGCCCTGGGTACCATGTACCTGTTTAAAAAACAAGAATTAAAATAAAAAATCATGATATTCTCACCTTCCGGCGGCCACCGCAGCCTTCCCGCTCCTTGCAATGATCTCGTTCCCAGTAATGCCTTGCGACAATGACCTGTGATGACGTTGAGTTCGTGAGACCACTCCATCTTCTGGGGTCATTGTCGCGAGGCATTACTGTGAATGGGAGCATCGCGAGGAGCGGGAAGGCTGCGGGGGCCGCTGGAAGGTGAGAATATCACAATTTTTTTAAATTATTATTTTTAACATTATATCTTTTTACTATTGATGCTGCACCTGTCAATCAGTTTTCCAAGCGATGCTACAGATCACTTGGAAAACGCTAGCATTCTGCAAGCTAATTACGCTTGCAAAACGCTAGTGTTTAGTGGGAAAACGCATGCCAATTCTGCATGCGTATTTCCCGCGGAATGGAGTTGCAGAATTGCAGCAGAAATTTTTGCATCAATTCTGCTACGTGTGCACGTAGCCTAAGAGGGTAAGTACTTGGATATAAAAGTGTATCTGAATGGTCATCATTCTTTTTTATTCTAGGATAGTTTATGTGGTGATGAGATGACCTTCTCCTCACTACTTATGGAAAAATAATACAGTCAGAGAAACATTTTGTAAGATCAGAATATTACTGAAAGGAAATATTGCAATGAATCAATAATATGTCTCTTCAAGCACCAGGAGATACATGACGTGCATGGCTTTGGAATGAGCACTGTAATGCACTTGCTCAAAATAAATATGGTGGTTGAGTGAGCAGACCAGTGGAGTTCACGAGCATACCCCTACTGTTGCAGAAAAATGTCCATAGGTCTCATCTCGCCACTGCCTAGTTCCCCATGTCTGATAAGTCGTTACTTCTGCTTTAAGTTTCCATTTAGAAAAGGTCAGATGTCAAGAATGAGACTTCGCCTGTTCTCCAGGTGTATAAACACTGTTAAAATGTTAATGGTATTCATGGATTGTAAAGCTCAGAGGTTCCCCCTTAAAGTAGACGCTAATGGAATGGAAATTCATCCGTGTCTTCTTCGAGCTTCCCAGGCTGGCTGAGTCACTGAGGCAAGAAGAGCTCGGTTTAACATCAGCTCCTGGCAAGTGTTGTGCAAACTAAAGAAGAAGAGGAGAAAATGGAATAAAAATGCATTTAAAGCTCCAGCCGAATGAAAAGAGGAACCTTTCAAGTCACATCCACGAAAGGTTTCCAGTCGTTTTAACAAATCTTACTCTATAACACATCCTAGCTGTCTCGCCTCCATCTGAATGCTATGAACATTTAGAAAGAACCGATAGGCGTGAACAACCTCTTTCGGTATCATTTCCTAACATGCAGAGTACGTTAAATGTGTTGATCTCAAAGGAATAAAATTGAAAGGAATTGTTCTGAGATGGAAAAAAAGATTTTTAGGCTTGCAATATAATATTATGGGTCTCGTTAATGTACAGTGCAATGTTGCAGTTACTCGGGCGCGTATGGTCAGGGCGGCTTTGGAGGTGTAGAACCACAGATGGATTTATCCCTTCAGGAAATTAATGCTAAAACAACAGAAATCAGTTTTACTACAAGAACACAAGAATGAGAAAAGATCATGATTTCCATTAATGCATCAGATATGTACAGGCATCTCCAAAATGGTAATATTATTATGCTCGGTACAATGCAAAATGCGGGCTAATGTTTTCTGTGAAGGCAATATTTTTATTGTATATGAGGGCAGAATGGACCTCTAAGCAAAGTAACAAATTGGACCTCCTCACCCAGAGACATACAATGCCTTGAAAATGTATTCATACCCCATGAACTTGTGATATACCAACACAAAATAGCTAGTATTGATAAAGTGTAAAATAAATAATACTTGGTTTTCTAAGTATTTTAAAAATATAAATCTGAAAATTGTGACGTGCATTTGTACTCAGCCCCCCCATAGTCTGATACTTTTAGGAGTCACCTTTCATTGCAAATATTGTTGCAAGTCTTTTGAGGTATATCTCCACCAGCTTTGCACATCTAGAGGCTGACATTTTTGACCACTCTTCATTCTTCTTTGCAAACTAGCTCAAGGTCAGTGAGATTGGATGGAGAACATCTGTGAATGGAAATATTCACGTCTTGCCACAGTTTCTCAATGGCATTTAGGACTGGGTGGTGACTGGTCCATTCAAATATGTGAACATGTTTTGATCTAAACTGCTCCATTGTAGCTCTGTATGTTTAAGTTTGTTGCCCTGCTGGAAGGTGAACCTACTCTCTAGTCTCAAGTGTTTTTCAAATTCTAACAGGTTTTCCTCCAGGACTGTCCTGTATTTAGCTCCATATATCTTCCGATCATCTCTGATCAGCTTCCCTGTGCCTGATGAAGAAAACTATTCCCACAGCATGATGCTGCCACCATGTTTGACAGTGGAGATGGCGTTTTTAGGGTGATATGTACTGTTACTGTTCTGCAACAGACAACATTTCACATTTAGCCCAAAAAGTTCTACGTTGGTCTCATCTAGCCAGAGCTTTTTCTTCCACATGCTATGTAGGGCACATAGATAATACGTCACTCTTCATTGAGCAGTTTTTATTAAAGGACCACTCCAGGGATTTTTTTCATGGTCTACCCCTACAAGACTGTTTTTGTAGAGGGTGCACCACTTGCCCTCTTCTGTTGTTTTCAAAACTGCTCCCACCACTCATCAATATTTGAAAATACTCTATTAATGATTGTTAAAAAAAATATATACATTTCAAAATAAACTACAGGGAAAATCTTTGCCTAAATGAAAGAAGGCCATCTAGTACTTAAAGTTCTATAAGGGTGACTTAACACATTGTTTCCCTTTTTAAAAATGCATTGTTTGTGCAAGCTTGAAGTGAATAGGGAAAATGAAACTCACTTAAAATAATGGGTTTTGGCAACCAAAGCCCGAGACCCCAAATCATTGATGAAAAACTCTAGGGAATTAAATTCCCAAACAAGTTTGTTACACCATTGAGATTAGAAGAGAAATCTACTAAGCAACCTCAGTTTTGAACAAAAAACTAAATATGGATTATGTGTAAACCAATTTGCTTTTTAAAGAAAAATGATTATGTAAAGTCAAGAGTATGGCCACCCCGTGACCATTTTTTTAAATCACTTTACTATGATCAAATTTGAAACACAAAGTAGGAAACAGTTTTGTAAATCGTCTTGATTTAAGAAGTTGTCCTTGGATTTAATTTTATTTCATCGTAGATTTGCAGAGACAAAAAATGTCAAACACAAAAATACTCAACCTTCTCATTTTCAGGAGATAACGTCATGACTGCAGTGCACTTGCAGCAAATGCATTCACATTGGCATCTCTACCATGTAAGGAGTTGCACAGTTGGGATCCAGAGGAAACAGGTAAGCAAGCAAATGAAAACTCAAAGATTTTGAGGTCAAACCAAAGTATGCATTCAAGGGTCGGTCCAAAAAAAGTAATCAAGAAATTTCAGCATTGTGGCTCGAGGATCAAGTCCAGTAAAGTGCTCCATGTAGTAAATGAAAATTATAATAAATAGCACTGGGGTCAACTAACAGAATGGCCACCAAACCAATCCTCTGATTGGTCTGCAGACTGTTGCCTTTGACTGGCCAGTCAGCTCACCACCCAGATTGGCAAGAATAGCTGTCCTAGATGAAACTCCAACTCACTGAGGATCTGAGACTCAGTGATTGGCAAAGATTAAGGGTGGACATTCCATTAGGGTAACCTGTGTAGCCCCACATGGACTCATGATGCATAAGGGGCTACTTCTATCTCCAAAGCAGGTGTAATTGATCATTATGATGAGCTATTGGACTGCAAGGGGCCCATATATTGTTTTTGCACAGGGGCCTCTTCTGTCTGTGTCAGCTCCTTGCAGAGATGACCTTGGTGACAGACTACGAACACACATTGTGTAGTCTGACATGCCTGTCATATTTGTATCTATATGGACCTGGCCGCTCACTAATATATATATCCATTAGTTGATGCACATTTTTACTACCTATTAAACCATCAGATTCTAATGTTAATGAATATTCTTGTTAATCTTATAAAAATTGTGTAATGCAAATAGAGATTGTTTGATCATTCAAGGATTAGACCCGCAAAAGACAAAAGTGGAAATTCAGATCCAAAATAGGTATGGCATTCAGTTATAGGTTGTTCTGATTGTTCAGTAATAGTTGGAGCAAGTACATACAGCTGTGCAAAAAAGTATTTACCCCCTTCCTGATTTCATGTGCCCTGCACAATCCATGTCCTCCACTTGGCCAATCTTTTTTCCAATGAATTGAAAATAAAGGATTCATGAATCGGATATCCTGTGAGTGCCGCTTTTCACTTTTTGTCTAATATTTGTTTGGTAATCAGAAACATTTAAGTGTGACTCACATGCAAAAGAATAGGAAATAAGGAAGGGGTCAACACTCTTTCACGCAACTGTATAAGACTGAAAATAATTTTCCAATGGGAGTAATCACGTAAACATTCAAACTAATAATTTTATATTTTTCATCGATTTGATCTTTGAACACGAATACACCTCCCATTATCTGTCTGTGTGATCACAGGGCACAATGTACAATGTAATAATTAAGACAAAGAGAAAAGTGGCTAAGAAACACAGCCAGCTCACCGACAACCACCACAGGTGCACGGAACTCCATCTTGATGGGACTTGAAGCATAGAGGAAAAAAATAGGTTTGCGTTCCAGCGCCTTAAAAATTCTTCAATCCTTATAGGTTCATCATAATATAATAAAATACAATGGTGAAAACTCCTCCAACGGTGTGGACAAAAAAGGGGTGATTAAGTGACGCGTTTCGATCTGAATCTTAGATCTTTATCCAGCTTTAAGGAGCTGGAATGCAAACCTATTTTTTTCCACAATGTAATAATTGACATTCAATCATTTTATTGCCGATTCTCATCCTTTCTAAACACATATCTGACATTGTTTGCTGGTAGTTAATGACAGCTCAAAGATATAAAAGGCAGTATACAGAGAGTGGTAGGGTCCTTTTTCTAGGTGCACAATTTGTAAAATTGCTTTATTTTAACCCCTTCATGACCGTGGGATTTTTCGTTTTTCCGTGTTCGTTTTTCACTCCCCTCCTTCCCAGAGCCATAACTTTTTTATTTTTCCGTCAATTCGGCCATGTGAGGGCTTATTTTTTGCGGGACGAGTTGTACTTTTGAATGACATCATTTGTTTTACCATGTCGTGTACTAGAAAACGGGAAAAAAATTCCAAGTGCGGTGAAATTGCAAAAAAAGTGCAATCCCACACTTGTTTTTTGCTTGGCTTTTTTGCTAGGTTCACTAAATGCTAAAACTGACCTGCCAGTATGATTCTCCAGGTCATTACGAGTTCATAGACACCTAACATGACTAGGTTATTTTTTACCTAAGTGGTGAAAAAAAATTCCAAACTTTGCTAACAAAAAAAAAAAAAAATTGCGCCATTTTCCGATACTCGTAGCGTCTCCACTTTTCATGATCTGGGGTCGGTTGAGGGCTTATTTTTTGCGTGCCGAGCTGGCGTTTTTAATGATTCCAATTTGGTGCAGATACGTTCTTTTGATCGCCCGTTATTGCATTTTAATGCAATGTCGCGGCGACCAAAAAAACGTAATTCTGGCGTTTCTATTTTTTTTCTCGTTACGCCATTTAGCGATCATGTTAATGCTTTTTTTTTGATAGATCGGGCGATTCTGAACGTGGCGATGCCAAATATGTGTAGATTTGATTTTTTTTCTATTGATTTATTTTGATTGGGGCGAAAGGGGGGTGATTTAAACTTTTATATATTTTTTATTTTTTTCACATTTTTTTTAACTTTTTTTTTTACTTTTGCCATGCTTCAATAGCCTCCATGGGAGGCTAGAAGCAGGCACAGCACGATCGCCTCTGCTACATAGCAGCGATCTGCTGTTCGCTGCTATATAGCAGAAAATCAGGTGTGATGTGAGCGCCGACCACAGGGTGGTGCTCACAGCTACCGGCGATCAGTAACCATAGAGGTTTCAAGGACCTCTATGGTTACAAAGGAGAAGCATCGCCGACCTCCGATCATGTGACGGGGGTCGGCGATGCCGTCATTTCCGGCCGCCTGGCCGGATGCGGTAGTTAAATGCCGCTGTCTGCGTTTGACAGCGGCATTTAACTAGTTAATAGCGGCGGGTGAATCGCGATTTCACCCGCCGCTATTGCGGGCACATGTCAGCTGTTCAAAACAGCTGACATGTCCCGGCTTTGATGCGGGCTCACCGCGGAGCCCTGCATCAAAGCAGGGGAGCTGACATCGGACGTACTATCCCGTCCGATGTCAGTAAGGGGTTAATATATTGCAATGGAGCGATAAAGAAAATTGGATATAGAGGTGGACGTAGACTAGTAAACATATTTTAATGGGTATTACAATGCATAGACGTTCTACGTTATAATCTTAATTTGGTAGTGGCATTCTCCGACTTCTGCTGAACACAAGAATTTGCCTGCATCTTTGCCAAGATGGTAACATACAGCTTCTTAGTACAGTACATCATAAAATAACTTAAAGGTCTATTAAATTTTCTCTGTTTAAACAGGCAGAGAGAAGTGATGAGATATGGTGTGTGATGAGCTCAATACACATTCTTCTTACAGATCGCAAATTACCACTAAAACAAGATGGTGTGATCTTAGACAGGGCATAAAAATGTTTAAGCTACATAGATCTTACTTAAATCAAGATAAATAAAATTGATAAATCTATTAGCAGCTAGCGCATTATATATGTTGATATCCTGTGCAAGAGTTGATTAACACATTAAACTGCACTTTACGTGAAATCAATGTTTGTATTTTTCATTTTGTTTATAGTTTTAGATTTTATTTTTCATTTTTGTTTTCTTTTGATAATAAAGGATTTTAAATTGTTTTCTATTACGTCTGTGTCTCCAGATCACTGCTATCCAAAGATTGGCCCACCATAGGATTCCTCACTGGTACTAGGCTTTGACATTAAAATAGGAGCAAAGGTCAAGAGTCAATCACATATGGAGCTGAAATTATAGCCACTATGCCGCTTGTCACTATGGTTCTTTTTTTTTTGGGTGGTGATATGATAAGCGCAACAATTTGGATCAAGTAAGAATAGTGCATGTTTTGCCTAGATGGAGGGGCCAATTTCCCACTATCATAGCCTCACTTGGTAGACACTTTGGGTGGCACATTCACAATTAGTTTTTCTGCCTAGTTAGGATCAATGGCAATATTTGTGACCAATTGCATGGTCCATATCATTGGTTTCATAAGGTTCACGGTTTCCTTTTTAGTTTTCATTAGCTTGCTTCTCTGGGCCAGCTATTGTATTCCTATTTTGCCCAGTTATGCTAATTTTTTCTTTTTTTTAAAGGCCTCAAATTTGAGATATAACGACATGGTGGATGAATGATCTCTAGGAAGATAGATATCTTAAAAGCCTAGATAGGTCCACCAGGGTCTTCTCCATAGTTATCATGATAGTATTAATGCATCAAGTTCTGGTCTACTTCTTTGCCTTACTCATTCTATTCTTCCGACCATGATGTCCTTCTCCAATGACTGCTGTCTTCATGTAATGTGTCAAAAGTAGACAAGTTGCAGCTTGGTGATTCTTGATTTGAGTTAAATGTCTATCTTGGTTTGTTCCAAAATTGATTTATTTGTTCTTCTTGCAATCCATGCTATTGATAAAATCCTTCTCCAGCACCACATTTCAAAGGTGTCAATTCTTCTTCTGTCTTATTTCTTTATCGTCCAGGTGTCACATCCGTATTTTACCACAGAAAAGACCAAACTATGTAAACAGCCATAGCTTAGTCACCAATGAAATGTATCTCAATTTGAAGACCTTGTCCAGTGACCTCATAGCTATTTTCTAATATTGACTTCAGGTGTCAACCCTGCATCTTGAGTGATAATCAATCCGAGAAGGTAGAAATCCTTTACAACTTCCTGTTCATCGCCATTCATCTCAATGGGTCCCGGTTACATTTAGAAGTATGTGTGCAGGACCTTCGATGACGTCGTGGTCACGTGAGCGGTCACATGACCGGTCTCGCGACCAATCACAAGACCGCGAAGTCATCGCAGGTCCTTCACCACACACCAGCTATAGGAACCGAAGCGGCAGCATGCACCTGAGAGGCGGGAATACTGCGGGGGCCATCAGAGGGTGAGTATATCACTATTTTTTATTTTAATTCTTTTTTTTTTACCAATTATATGGTGCTCAGTCCGTGGAGGAGAGTCTTCTCTCCTCCACCCTGGGTACCAACCGCACATAATCTGCTTACTTCCCGCATGGTGTGCACAGCCCCGTGCGGGAAGTAAGCAGATCAATGCATTCCTAGGTGTGCGGAACCCCGCAATTTTGCAAATTTAATGAACATGTTGCTTTTTTTTCCGCTATGCGATTTTTTCACGGAAAAAAATGCAACATTTGCACAAAAAATGCGGAATACCATGAAAATAATGGGAGGCATGTGTTAGCATTTTTTTCGCGTTTTTTTTCGCATTTTTATCACGTTTTTATAGCGAAAAAAAGCGAAAAAAACGCGAAAAATACTGAACGTGTGCACATGGCCTAAGGGTTGGCTGCAAACGTGGATTTCTATAAAACTCTTTTAAAAATAGCAATATTATGCAAAGAAAAATTACTTTCTCAGTAATCAGTTGTAATATTTGTATATTAGAGATGAATGGATTGATCCGCAGAGGATCGCATATGAATGGAACGTCCTGAAATTTTCAAAATTTCATGCAAGTTCAAATATTTTGAGATTTGATTTGTGGTTCACAAAAAGAAAGAAAGCAGACTGATATCATTTTGTGTGGTCACTCTGGCTTTCTCATAATGCCATTTAGCAGATTATCAGAAATTGTATTGTACAATGATGGTCAGTATCTGGGTCAGCATTTCCCAATGAAGCCCATTTTACACAGTAGAGTTGGTTTCCATCTCCAGAGTCACTGGGTAAGTCTCTTTCTTCTGTTTAATTTCATATGGCCAGCAGGATCTTTTCTCTCCAACTTTCCTGTAGAATGTAAGATCTTTTGGTCAGCAAGGTTTGCCTGTAAAGTGTAAGCTTTTATGGTCAGCTGGATTATCTCTCCCTCTTCTCCCCCCTGTGTATTGTCTGAGTAATTATAAGGTTTACAGTATTAAAATTTGCGGCAATTTATCTGTCGTAAATCAAATTTTTGAGGAAAATTAGAATTCCAAAGAAACGCTCATCTCTATTGTATATGCTTTGTAATTGAAGTTTGAATCTTCACACTGTGGAGCTTTGACTTTCCAAGACTTACAAATTGTTACGGCTGCGACCGCAGATGCGGCAGAGCCAACGACTTCACGTCGCCTGACCATGACGACGTGGGCAAGCGTCCCAAAAAGGAATGCAATGTGGACCCACTGGACCACATAGAGTAACCTGGACCTACCCAGACTAGGGAAGGGCAGAAAGCAGGGTCTGTGGCTGCTGAGCATGTGAACAAGATGTCGATATGCAGAACTAGACTACGCCACACAACTTCAGGTATGAAGAAACAAAGTTTACTTAAATGAAAGCACTGTACATAACAAAACATAATGATGTCAGGATCCCGATTCCACACGTCTAGGAAGGGTACACATGTCAGGATAACAGACGAAGGCAGGAGGACATCATGGGTTGATGCAGTCCCGGGTTATCTGGCTTGGGCATACTAGGACGGCCTCTCTCTCAGGCGTAGCACAGGCTCAGCAGGAGAACATCAGTCACCGACCTCGGACAGACGTCAGACGATGGCAGGAGTAATCATGGGTTGATGCAGTCCAGGGTCATCTGGCACGGGCTTACTAGAACGGCCTCTCTCTCAGACCTCAGGCGTAGCACAGGCTCAGCAGGAGAACATCAGACACCGATCCCAGAAGGACGTCATCACTGGGTGAACCCCGGGGAACCAGTAGAACATTGGGGTCACAGGCTAGGCATCAGGACACAGGCAGGACATCAGAACACAGGCAGGACATCAGGTCACAGGCAGGACATCATGACTAAACCACAGAAAAACAAAACCCTAAAAGCATTTTTCATTCATAAATATTTAAAAAGACCAAATGATCAACACTAGACAAATACATAAATTACCATCACCAAACTGAAATTTGGTATTGGTACAAGGGTACTAATCTGTAAAATGCCAGATTAAAGATAATGGTACACAAACCTTATGTGGCTCTAATAAAGTCCAACACACGCTGTACCTTCCTGACAGTGGAGGTTGGCACCCTAATTTCGACATGGCGTCCCCACTCCGCGACTGGCCCTTCTATCCCTGAAGGCCCTGTCAGCTACCCAACCCAAAACCCACCACCATGCACACAAATAGCTAATTCCTTTGGCTATAAAAAATGTATAAATTAGCCTTTCCTAAGATAGAAATATAAATATACCCTCTAGTATTCACTAGAATTTATTGGGAGTTGCCAGAGAGTGTCCACTCAGAGGACTACATTTTCCCTCATATTAAAGGCTCATGCTGTAACTGTCATTAGCAAAAAGAGCAAATCCAAAATAACTATGTATATATTGTCCTCTAATTACAATCTAACATCCAGATCTCTTTAGTAATTTGTGAGCCAAAGGAATAGAAATAGTTTCATAGCAAGCTCTGGTACAGTCCAATAGATATATACATTCACCAAATTCTCCTAGCACCACTGTGCTACATATAGTATCAAATCTATTGCCATAAATGTTTGTGGCCAGCAAGCTATAGAAACTAAAACAAGTTACTTATCTGAGTCATGTAAATTGTTTCATAGTCCACATCCCTACGCGTTTCACCCCTCCTGATATAGGGGCTCATCAGGGGACCATCAATAGAGGCAAAGCCATAGTGTCCTAAAGTCCATTCAGGTCATCGGCTGGGATACTGGCGTGGCAGCCCAGGGCATCAGGACATCGGACACAGGAAGGACATCAGGACAAAAGCAGGACATCAGGTCATAGGACACAGGATAGTATTCGGCTGGGACCCTGGCATGGCAGCCCAGGGCATCAGGACATCAGACACAGGGTGGGACTCAGATGGCACAGGACCAGGTAGTGGTGATCTTCAGGTTCTAAGCTACAGCCGTCAGGCTCCGGGCATCGGACCTAGGAAGGAACTCAAGCGTGATGGTGCAAGCACCGCCGTACTGGACCTGGACCAGATGGGGTTAGTACCGCATAGCAGGCTGAGCACAGAATAGTATGAGCTCAGTAGGAACTCCTGACTCCATCTTTAAAAGATGAGCCCCATGAGTACAATCACTGGGTATGGGGTGTCAGACACAAAAGGGCTTCAGGAACATAACACAAAGGACACAGTTCAGACAGCATCAGGTACTGGATGTGCAGCCTCCAGGACAGGCGGATCTGGGTACTCTGCCCCCAGAACAGGCGGAAAACACAAAACACAAACTGACTGGATATGCAGGTTCCAGGATAGGCGGATCTGGGTACTCTGCCCCCAGAACAGGTGGAAAAAACAAGATACAAACGGATCTGGGTATTCTGCCCCAGAGTAGGCAGGATCTGGGTACTCTGCCCCCAGGCCAGGCGGTAGACAGGTATCAGCTCTCCCAGAACAGACTGCAGACAGAACGGGAGCTGCATACCTAACTCACGAGCTGCATACCTAACTCACTAGGCAAGACAGAGAAACACAATGCAATGCTCTGGCCACGCCCAACAGGAAAGAGGAAGTTTATATAGAAGCTACCCCTAAGTGATAGGCTGAGGAATGCAACACAGGTGCACACTCAAACCCTGATAAAAGCAGGGTAGGTGTGGCCATGCGCACCCTAAGCACAAACAGAAACCATTACAGCACAGATAGCGCAGGAACTGTGGCTTAGGGCACCTGGCAGTGACTGCTAGCCTGAAAACATGTGGAAAGTCGTGCGCCAGCTGCAGAGGACCTTGCAAGCTGTGGATAGCTTCCACAGCGGCAGCCAGGGACCGCACATGTGGGTGGTCATGCAGCAGGGAAAAGGCATCACAGCACATGTACAGCTGCGCAGCAGTACAAGGAACTGAGCCGCATCCATACAAGTAACAGACTACAGTATCCCTTCAAGTTAGGGGGAGAGGAGCAAGGGTTAAAGCAGAGAAATGCAAAAGTAACGCTGAAGAAACAAGGTATAAACCCAGCGGCGTTGCACTAATGCCTAATAGTGTATCGGACGCATACTAACCCTCTTGTTTAAGAGAACCACTACTAGTATAGGTTAGAAAAGTAAGGAAATAAAGACAACAACAGTGGGACCGGATTGTCAAATATTCTGAATTATTCAACAGTAACAGAAAATATATATAGAACTGAATTATAACAGCCAAAAACCTTTAGAGGGAAAGCTCTAAACATGCTGATGACACAAAAAAAGTTGTCATATACATTTCCTAATTAGATTTATCATTCTTTTGCCTGTGGACTTATGAAATCACACATTTTATTGCTTTGTACTGGGAGCACATTATCAAACTTGATTACAAGAGAACAAATTAGAGGTGTTTCCTTATCACCCAGGAAATACCAACTGTGCCTAGTCACACTATCCAAGTTCAGCTCTGATTCTCCGGCACTGCTCTCGGTGTTCGTTATTATTTGCAGTGCTGATGTATCGTCAATAGCGGTGCCACCAATCAGAGAGCTCAATGGCTCTAAACGGCTAGTTCTGTTATCATAGCACTGTAGATAATAACAGACAATGAGAGCAGTGATGGAGAGTCAACGTTAGACCAGGTGAGTACGAGTAAAGACATTTTATATTTTTTTCAAACAAAACTGCAGCTACGGGGGTTTGGCAAAATAAAACACTCATTTAAAGAACAGACTAGGAGCAGGACACAGGTTTGCCTTGTGGCAAGGGATGAACGTCAATTCCCACAATAGGTCCAAGGTGGGGGTGGTGGAAATAGTTAAGTTTGTTAAGGGAAACGTTCAGGATACCATTGATCATGTTAGGACTAGGAAAAATGTGGTTAGGGAAGGAAAGTACCTGATTGAACAGCTTACGGGATCCAATAGTAGGATTAAAAGGAAAGATAGTATTTTGGGGCATCAGATGTATATACAAGTACAGCCATCACAAGTCCAAGAGATCATAAAGAGAGCCATCTTCCAGTAGAGATGATTACTCACTCAGTAAGCTTCAGAATATTAAGAAAAATATGGAACAGAACTCCAGCATGTTTGCCGCAAAACATTTTTTTCCATATCCAGAAGCACAGTCAACATAAAATAATATTAATAATAATAATTCTATATATAGCGCCAACATATTCCGCAGCGCTTTACAAATTATAGAGAGGATTTGTACAGACAATAGACATTACAGCATAACAAAAATCGGTTCAAAATAGATGCCAAGAGGAGTGAGGGCCCTGCTCGCAAGCTTACAATCTATAAGGAAAAATTGGAGACACGATAGGTGGACAGTAACAATTGCTTTCGTTGTTCGGACCAGCCATAGTGTAAGGATCGGGTGTTCATGTAAAGCTGCATGAACCAGTTAACAGCCTAAGTATGTAACAGTACAGACACAGAGGGCTATTAACTGCAGAATGTGTATGAGAACATGATGCGAGGAACCTGATTATGGTTTAAGTTTTTTTAATGGGCCACACAGGGATAGTTAGGTTAATGTGTTGAGGTGGTAGGCCAGTCTGAACAAATGCGTTTTCAGGGCACGCTTTGAACTGTGTGGATTGGGGATTAATCGTATTAACCTGGGTAGTGCACTCCAAAGAATTGGCGAAGCACGTGATAAGTCTTGGAGACGGGAGTGGGAGGTTCTGATTATTAAGGATTATTGATTAGCAGAACGGAGAGCACGGGTAGGGTGGTAGACTGAGACCAAGGAGGAGATTAGGGTGGTGCTAAGCCATGGAGTGCTTTTTGGATGAGGGTAATAGTTTTGTACTGCAGTGGATGGGTAACCAGTAGTGTTGAGCGATACCGTCCGATACTTGAAAGTATCGGTATCGGAAAGTATCGTCCGATACCGGCAAAGTATCGGATCTGATCCGATACCGATACCCGATACCAATACAAGTCAATGGGACTCAAGTATCGGAAGGTATCCCTGATGGTTCCCAGGGTCTGAAGGAGAGGAAACTCTCCTTCAGGCCCTGGGATCCATATTAATGTGTAAAATAAAGAATTAAAATAAAAAATATTGATATACTCACCTCTCCGACGCAGCCTGGACCTTACCGCTGGTAACCGGCAGCCTTCTTTGCTTAAAATGAGCGCCTTCAGGGCCTTCCATGACGTCACGGCTTCTGATTGGTCGCGGCCGCCCATGTGACCGCCACGCGACCAATCACAAGCCGTGACGTCATCCCTCAGGTCCTAAATTCCTAGAAGGGAATTTAGGACCTGAGGGATGACGTCGCGGCTTGTGATTGGTCGCGTGGCGGTCACATGAGCAGCTCGCGACCAATCAGAAGCCGTGACATCATGGAAGGTGCTGAACGCGCTCATTTTAAACAAAGAAGGCTGCCGGTTACCAGCGGTGATGTCCAGGGGCCTCCGGACAGGTGAGTATATCAATATTTTTTATTTTAATAGTTTATTTTACACATTCATATGGATCCCAGGGCCTGAAGGAGAGTTTCCTCTCCTTCAGACCCTGGGAACCATACACTGGAAACTTCCGATTCCCGATACCACAAAAGTATCGGATCTCGGTATCGGAATTACGATACCGCAAGTATCGGCCGATACCCGATACTTGCGGTATCGGAATGCTCAACACTAGTAACCAGTGTAATGACTGGCACAGGGTAGAGGCATCGGTGTAATGGTTGGCGAGGAATATAATCCTGGCAGCAGCTTTCAGGACAGATTGGAGCAGGGAGAGATTGGTAAGAGGGTGGCCGATTAAGAGAGAGTTACAATAGTCCAGAAGAGAATGAATGAGGGAAACAGTGAGAGTTTTAGCAGAGTCGAAAGAAAGAAAAGGGCAAATTCTAGAAATGTTTTTGAGATGCAGATAAGAATTTTGAGCCAGTGATCAGATGTGGGGGATGAATGAAAGCTCGGAATCAAGTATGACCCCCAAGCCAGCGGGCATGTTGCTTGGGACTAATGGTGGAACCACACACAGAGATGGCAATGTCAGGCAAAGGTAGTTTAGTAGAGGGAGAGAAGACGATGAGTTTAGTTTTTGAAAGGTTCAGTTTCAGATAGAGGGATTGCATGAAGTTAGAGACAGCAGTAAGACAATCACTGGTGTTTTTTAAAAAGGCAGGCGTGATATCAGGAGAAGAAGTGTATAATTGGGTGTCATCAGCATAGAGATGGTACTGGAAACCAAATCTAAAGAGAAGAGGAGGGGCCTAGGACTGATCCTTGAGGAACCCCAACAGTAAGGGGAAGGTGAGAGGAGGAGGAAGCAGCAAAAGATACAGTGAAGGAGTGGTCAGAGAGATAGGAGGAGAAGCAGGAGAGAATGGTGTCATTGAGGCTGATGGAGCAGAGCATAATGAGGAGGAGCTGATGATCCACAGTATCAAATGCTGCTGAGAGATCCAAGAGAATTAGCATGGAGTAGTGACTATTAGATTTAGCTGTTAGTAGATCATTAGAGACTTTAGTGTGGGCAGTTTCAGTAGAGTGTAAAGAGCAGAAACCAGATTGAAGAGGGTCGAGAAGAGAGTTATCTGAGAGATAGTGGATGAGATGGGAGTGGACCAGGCAAGGTGAGAAGCAGATGGGGAAAAGGGAAAAGCAATGGGGATGTTGAAATCACTCATGATGAGGGTGGGGATCTCACAGGAGAAAGTGTGGAAGCCATGTGGCAAAGTGATCCAGGAACTGATGAGAGGGGCCGGGAGGACGATACACTAACCGCAACTCGCATGGAGATGGGGATGTAGAGTCTGACAGTGTGGACTTCAAAGGAAGGGAAGGTAAGTGATGGTATTTGTGGGATTACTTGGAAGGTACATTTGGTTGATAGGAGCAGACCAACTCCTCTACCTCCTCTGTTGTCTGATCTTGGGGTATGAGAAAAGTGTAGTCCACCATATGAAAGAGCAGCAGCAGCGTGTCTGACTGCTGGATCTAGGTTTCAGTAAAAGCCAGGAGGTTAAGAGAATTAGAAAGGAAGAAGTCATGGATGAAAGAGAGTTTTTTACATACTGTATAGAGCGAGAATTCCAAAGGGCACAATTGAAAGAGACAGAACGCATGCATGGAATATTAATAAGTTTAGAGGGGTTTCTGAGTGTAGAGGTTAGACTTGCTATAACATGGGGGGCCAGGGTTGGGAGAGATGTCTCCTGCGACTAGGAGAAGGAGGATAGAAAGAGTGAGCAGATGGTTAAGTGCTTTGTGAGAGCGCCTCTTGTGTTAGATGGTGGGACTGAATGGATCTGCGCTGCTAAGCAATGTGAGCAGAGCGTGAGTGCTATACATAGGAGAGACAAGGACAGAGGGGCCGATATGGTTGGAGTTTAAGAGTTAATGCAAGACCGGTGAATGTGAGTGAATGCAGCAGCCAGGATATATATTATACAAACACATATGGTGAATATTTGTTCTGTTCCAAATGAACAGGGAATAGAAATATTAAATTGTCTTACCAGTCTCCTGCCCTAACTGCCATGTTTTAACTGCCAGAACTTTGAAAACTGTACTTCGAATAAATGTACACAAATAATAGTGAACGAATGCACCCCTGCACAAATGCGTCCCCAAACAATACATTTATAGAAGGCTAGCTCTTAGATCTCACTTTTTTTTCTCATTAGCAATCAATCTAACTCAGTTGAGTCAGCAGGACACAATAAATGTAGTGAAAAGATAAATAAATGTCCAGGTCTACATGGATCATAAACCACTTTGAAAACAGTTATGTGATCTCTCTGCATAAGGACAAGCAGAAGTGAGTTCAATATCTATATACAAAAACAAATGCTTACTAAGATGGCTGACAAATCAAGATACCTGCAGGATTCAATGCCGGAGATAGAATGAGTTAGGTACCATTCAGGTTGCTTGCTGACAGTGAACGGAGTGAAAAGACATGCAAGGTAATTCAGTTCAGAGCTTGAATGATATCTTTACCTGTATGAAGAGAGTATAGATGCGTGTTAGATTCATCCATGTTTTAACTGCCGGTACTTTGAAAACATATATGAATATATTTTCTTGTGTTCACAACATTTCTGGTCACTAAACCTTCATCAGACAGGAGCAAGTAACAGTAAATCAGAAGATCATTGTGACTTCAGGGAGTTGGCATAATAGGTTATTTAAATTTTTGATTGAGACCATGTTGGAATATATCCAGGAAGTAGGAATATACAGTGTCATGTAAAAGTTTGGGTGCCCCAGGTGGTCAAAACTACTGTTATTATGAACAGTTAAGCAAGTTGAAGATTAAATGATCTCTAAGAGGCCTATGCAACCCAGGAATCTCAAATAACTGGAAGAATTTTAAAAGAATGGATGAAAATACCTCAAACAAGAATTGAAAGACTCTTATAATAACTACAAAAAGCTTTAACGAGCTATGATATTTTCAAAAAGGCACTGCTACTAGATATTAAAGTGAACTTGTCAGCAGGATTTTGCTAAGTAAACTACAGACATTTTGCCAATGTTTTACAGATTAAAATAATACCTGGGGTGAAGAAATCCGTCTTGTGGTTCTTGTGTAATCAGTGTTAGAAGTTTTCATTTAATGATAGCCCGTTCTCCGGGGCGGGATTGTAGGCAGTCTTATCTTCCTTTTTGCCTGAAATACAAAGGAAATGTGTCATATTTAACTTTAGGCCTTTTAGAGATCATTTCACCTTCATCTAGCTTAACTTTTCACAAAAACAGTAATTTTGACCTGGGGTGCCCAAATACTGTAGGTCACTTCTTCTATCTATTGACTATGTTCCTTAACGGTCTGAGTCATAAATTAAAAGCACCCATTATGCCAATTCAATGAAGTCACCTGTCATGTCGGACGCTGTTCAGACCAGGTCGTTCGACAGACAGCGGTAATTCCGCTTTTGTCCACTATGCGCTCATTGGCGTCGGCTAGATTTTATCTAGCTGGTCTGGGGTTAATTTACCTGGTGCTCGGATTGGAAGCTGGGCCATGCCCACTGCCTTTAAATAGTTCTCCTGAACATTGGGCGTCGCCGATTATAGCTTCTGTCTTGTGCGTGGTTATCTCGGTCTGGAGTGGTGAGCTAGTAGTTGGAGTATCGTTGCTGGTGGTGTATTTCCCTTTGTCTTATTTTCTCCTTCCCATATTTGTATTTGTTTTGCCCTTTGCACTCATAGTGTATTCCTGAGTGACTGCGGCGTGGTGCTTATTTTTCCATTATCCTTGTCTGTGCTAACTGTGGGTATTGGAGTGTGGTCTCTTCACTGGGTGGTGGGTGGTGGTTTCAGCCTAGGGTTAAAACAGGAGATAGGGTGAGGGTGGAGGCCCAGACATGCACACCATCAGTGTAAACTCTGGGAGAGGGTCAGTCAGGGTTTCCCTAGTCTGAGGGAAATCGCAGGGGCCCGGGTTATTAGCTCTTTCCTACCTAGGTCTCCCGTGACATCACATCGATCTTCTGATGTATCCCCCTACTCGCTTTGGCCTGATGAAGGGTCTGTGACTTGAAATATTGTGCTCATAAGAATAGTTATTCATAAATATGATGTGTCATTGTAATTTGATATGGAAAAAAGACAAAGTAAATATTTTTCAGGCAAACCTGCTTATTACAGAGTGGTGTTTCATTGCTTAATTTTCTTGGTCCCTCAGTTGTCTTGTGAAACATGCACCTGTTCTTCATTAAAAATATATTTTTGCTTCTCCTTTTCCTTAAGGATATAGATTGTCACGATAGCAGGTAGGAACAAGTTGTTTGGTGCATTTAATGCAGTATGGGCACCCACCGCAGTATGAGATACCCAAGTTATACAACTATTTGATGAACTGCTAAGAAGGTAGTTCTACTGTGCTGAAGTCTCAAAGGGACAATAACATTCTACATCCAACTAGAGATGCAACTGAGCTGACACAATTTGGCTGAAGGTGACGGATTGGTGATGTTAAGAGCTACAGTATTTTTGTGTGATTTTCAAAGAATCCTTCTTACTGTAATCTGGTAAAGCATATAAATTGTGTAATTTATATGGTTATTTTTTTTATAATTGTTCAGATGAGGGGCTGAGAGTAGTTTGAAATAAAAAAAAATATATGTATACTGCAAAATACTAGGCCAGCTCTGTCACACAGTGATCCCGTGAGAAGCAAGGAACTTACTTATCAATTTATGAGAAATATGCTTGGTTAACAATAAAGAACAAATATTTACTTGTTATGAGCAGGATAAAAAGACTGTTCCTAAAGTAAATGTACTGCAGATATTTGATGATAAAGACCCAATGCAGGAAGTATGATCTTAGCTGTATTCGCTAAATATTCTTAGTGATAGCTGAAAACTTTGAAGGCTGAATTTCTTGACACCAGACAGTGTCTTTTGTCCTACAGCTGAGAGTTTTGAAGTCCACAATGTTGCATTCAATATTTTTCAAGAATGCATTTTAGTATTTTTTTATATATACACAAAGACTGAATCACAGCAAAAGACACAGACTATGATTGTGCTTCACAGTAAATACCAGAATGTGTGTGTAAATGGTTTAACTATGTGACGCATTGTGGTCTAGTGTAAAGACATATTTTAAGATAGTAGGTCGCATTTCGACACGAAGAGTGTACAGTACAGCATTAAGAAGAAAAAGGATTTGCTCTATTTATTTAGAAATATTGTCCTTTATCTGTTCTGCTACTTGGTCTAAACACAGAAAGAATGAAACAGATCACAATTAGTGTTGAGTGATACTTTCCGATATCGGAAAGTATCGGTATCGGAAAGTATCGGCCGATACCGTCAAAATATCGGATCCAATCCGATACCGATACCCGATCCCAATGCAAGTCAATGGGACGAAAATATCGGAATTAAAATAAACCCTTTATAAACTTGTAGGTTCATTTTACATGAAGGAAAACAACTAAGAATAATGTAGGATGTATTGGGGGACGTGGCAGAGACATTAAAGGCACAGAGGTTTAGCCCAATGTAATAGAATAGCAGGATTTTGGGTTTTTTTTATGACGTTCGGCGGTAGAAAGATTTTGACTATGTTAATTTTTTTTTTTATTTTGTCAGATATTGATGTTTCACTACTTCCACGCCCTTCACCTTCTTTTTTACTTCTCCCACACTTTCTTCTTCATTATCCTCATCATCAGCTTCTTTGACATCAACTTCTTCACCTTATTCATCTTCTTCTTCATCTTCTACCTATTATTTTTTTGGTTACATTGTTCATATTCTTTTTATTTTACTATTATCTTCATCATATTCTACTTCTTCATCATATTCTTATTTGTGACAGGCATTCCCGTAGTTGTTATCTATAAAAGTTTGAAGATTACACCTTCCGTTCTGCCTGTCACAAAAGAGTTACATTTGTCCGCGTTCAGTTTGGCCTGCAGCATCAGGCTTTATCCAGGGGCACCACGAGGAGGAACGGACTCACCCCCATACACTGCTTAGTCTTCTTCTGCTTATAATTTAGATAATATTTTTTGCTCTGATATTTAGTGTTATGCTTAATGTTCTTCTGCTCTTTGTTCTGCAGCCTCTTGTTCTTCTGCTTCTCGGTCTTCCAGGTTGTCGTCGTCTCCAGGGTCATCGTCTCCGGGGTCGTCGTCATCGGGGTGGTCTTCAGGGTCGTCGTCTCCGGGGTCGTCGTCATCGGGGTGGTCTTCGGGGTCATCGTCTCCAGGGTCGTCGTCATCACGGTGGTTGTCGTCTCTGGTGTCGTCGTCATCTTAGGGGTGGTCTTCCGGGTCATCGTGTTTAGTCTCTTGAACTTGGAAATGTAGCAGAAGGTACAAGAAGGCTGAGAAAATGCCGAGAACCAGCTGATGGAACTGGAACTCGGATGGCTACCCGAAGGTCCAAGAGCCAATGGAACTACCGAGGACCAGCTGACGTTACTGGAACCCGGTTACTAAGCAGGAGGTACCCGTGCCTGAAAGCACTACCAAGGACCACCTGACGTTGGTGGAACTCGGATACCCAGAGGGAGGCACCTAAGCCAAAGGCTCTGCCCGGAACCAGCTGACGGTACTGGAACCAGGATGGGGAGCAGAAGGTACAAGAGCAAAAGACACTGCCGAGAACCAGCTGACGGTGCTGGAACCCGGATGGGTAGCCGAAGGTCCAAGAGCCAATGGAACTACCGAGGACCAGCTGACGTTACTGGAACCCGGTTACTAAGCAGGAGGTACCCATGCCTGAAAGCACTACCAAGGACCACCTGACGTTGGTGGAACTCGGATACCCAGAGGGAGGCACCTAAGCCAAAGGCTCTGCCCGGAACCAGCTGACGGTACTGGAACCAGGATGGGGAGCAGAAGGTACAAGAGCAAGTGTCTGCGTGGCTTTTGCAGGACACGATGCCGGCTGCACAGCAGGGGAACAGCTGGCGGTGCTGAACCCCACTGACACATTGGCTGGTGTTTTTCTCTGTGCAGCTAGCAGTACCGGGCCCCAACTGGCGGTGTTGGAGCCCGAGGTCAGCAGGAGGAGGAGATGGAGCAGAGTGTAGGCCGAAGCCTGCACTGGCGGCAGCTTTTGGGTCTGTTGTGCCTGCGTGGCAGTTGCAGGACACGTTGCCGGCTGCACAGCAGGGGAACAGCTGGCGGTGCTGAACCCCACTGACACATTGGCCGGTGTTTTTCTCTGTGCAGCTAGCAGTACCGGGCCCCAACTGGCGGTGTTGGAGCCCAGGGCTCTGCAGGGGGAGCAGAGTGTAGGCCGAAGCCTAATTGAACCAATTTCAAAGGTAACCTTTAACCCCCCCTCAGGGGTTACAAAGTAGAAGAGCCACAGCTTATGCAGCAGTAGTGCTGCACAAGTCAAAGGTTGCTCTTTTAATTTCGCTCCTTGCACACGCTGAATGAAACACGTATAACATTTAGCCCTTTAAACAGTCAAACTGTGTTGGAGGCGCGAGTTCCCTTTGTAATGAGACGCAGCACAGATGTCAAGAATCCCACCTTGGTGCTGGGTGCAGCCTCCTGAGCGTTGTTATTTGCTGTACAGGAGTCTGCGCTGTCGTGTGATCCCCTGGCCTAGCGCTGTTAGCGCTGCCCATGTTCTGGCATCATTTAATGTCGGCCGGTGCGGTTCGCGATGACCATGAATCCCAGCCCCGCAGTGTCTTAACATTGTTAAAACACTGCGGGGCTGGGATTCAGGGCCTGGCGCAGCACATATGTTCGCCTCTCACACTCGGGTCCTTACACCCGCTTCAGACTGTGCGGCGTCATCTGATCCCTTATCGCATGCCACGGCCATGAAGCCGCACAGTCCGCAGAAGGCGGAAGGAGATGAGGGACAGGCGAACTGATGCACTGATCATGCCCGTCAATCACACCCTCGCAGTCCCAATAAATAAGACAACGAGGGGCGTTGTGTGGGTCAGGGCGGCCGCAGAGGCGCAGCCAGCCAAACAATGATGCCAGAAGACGGGCAGCGCTACCAAGGGGGTTGCAGCGTGTCATTACAAAGGAAAGTCACAGCACCGGGACGGTTAAATGGTCACACAGAGGACACATTTTAGACGTGTTTTCAGTTCCACATGTGCGAGGAGAATACGTTTATGAGCCACCTTGCACACATGCAGCATTACCGCTGTACAAGGTGGCCTTTAAAACGTACAAACGCCTGGGGGAGGGGGGACAGGTTCCCTTCAATTTCAGTTCTTGTGTCTGCGTGGCTTTTGCAGGACACGATGCCGGCTGCACAGCAGGGGAACAGCTGGCGGTGCTGAACCCCACTGACACATTGGCTGGTGTTTTTCTCTGTGCAGCTAGCAGTACCGGGCCCCAACTGGCGGTGTTGGAGCCCGGGGTCAGCAGGAGGAGGAGATGGAGCAGAGTGTAGGCCGAAGCCTGCACTGGCGGCAGCTTTTGGGTCTGTTGTGCCTGCGTGGCAGTTGCAGGACACGTTGCCGGCTGCACAGCAGGGGAACAGCTGGCGGTGCTGAACCCCACTGACACATTGGCTGGTGTTTGGCTCTGTGCAGCTAGCAGTACCGGGCCCCAACTGGCGGTGTTGGAGCCCGGGCTCTGCAGGGGGACCAGAGTGTAGGCCGAAGCCTACTTGAACCAATTTCAAAGGTAACCTTTAACCCCCCCTCAGGGGTTACAAAGTAGAAGAGCCACAGCTTATGCAGCAGTAGTGCTGCACAAGTCAAAGGTTGCTCTTTTAATTTTGCTCCTTGCACACGCTGAATGAAACACGTATAACATTTAGCCCTTTATACAGTCAAACTGTGTTGGAGGCGCGAGTTCCCTTTGTAATGAGACGCAGCACAGATGTCAAGAATCCCACCTTGGTGCTGGGTGCAGCCTCCTGAGCGTTGTTATTTGCTGTACAGGAGTCTGCGCTGTCGTGTTATCCCCTGGCCTAGCGCTGTTAGCGCTGCCCATCTTCTGACCTCATTTAATGTCGGCCGCTGCGGTTCGCGATGACCATGAATCCCAGCCCCGCGGTGTCTTAACATTGTTAAAACACTGCGGGGCTGTGATTCATGGCCTGGCGCAGCACATATGTTCGCCTCTCGCACTCGGGTCCTTACACCCGCTGCAGACTGTGCGGCGTCAGCTGATCCCTTATCGCATGCCACGGCCATGAAGCCGCACAGTCTGAGGAAGGCGGAAGGAGATGAGGGACAGGCGAAGAAATGCACCGTTCATGCCCATCAATCACACCCTCGCAGTCCAAATAAATAAGACAACGAGGGGCGTTGTGTGGGTCAGGGCGGCCGCAGAGGCGCAGCCAGCCAAACAATGATGCCAGAAGACGGGCAGCGCTACCAAGGGGGTTGCAGCGTGTCATTACAAAGGAAAGTCACACCACCGGGACGGTTAAATGGTCACACAGAGGACACATTTTAGACGTGTTTTCAGTTCCACATGTGCGAGGAGAATACGTTTATGAGCCACCTTGCACACATGCAGCATTACCGCTGTACAAGGTGGCCTTTAAAACGTACAAACGCCTGGGGGAGGGGGGACAGGTTCCCTTCAATTTCAGTTCTTGTGTCTGCGTGGCTTTTGCAGGACACGATGCCGGCTGCACAGCAGGGGAACAGCTGGCGGTGCTGAACCCCACTGACACATTGGCTGGTGTTTTTCTCTGTGCAGCTAGCAGTACCGGGCCCCAACTGGCGGTGTTGGAGCCCGGGGTCAGCAGGAGGAGGAGATGGAGCAGAGTGTAGGCCGAAGCCTGCACTGGCGGCAGCTTTTGGGTCTGTTGTGCCTGCGTGGCAGTTGCAGGACACGTTGCCGGCTGCACAGCAGGGGAACAGCTGGCGGTGCTGAACCCCACTGACACATTGGCTGGTGTTTGGCTCTGTGCAGCTAGCAGTACCGGGCCCCAACTGGCGGTGTTGGAGCCCGGGCTCTGCAGGGGGAGCAGAGTGTAGGCCGAAGCCTACTTGAACCAATTTCAAAGGTAACCTTTAACCCCCCCTCAGGGGTTACAAAGTAGAAGAGCCACAGCTTATGCAGCAGTAGTGCTGCACAAGTCAAAGGTTGCTCTTTTAATTTTGCTCCTTGCACACGCTGAATGAAACACGTATAACATTTAGCCCTTTATACAGTCAAACTGTGTTGGAGGCGCGAGTTCCCTTTGTAATGAGACGCAGCACAGATGTCAAGAATCCCACCTTGGTGCTGGGTGCAGCCTCCTGAGCGTTGTTATTTGCTGTACAGGAGTCTGCGCTGTCGTGTTATCCCCTGGCCTAGCGCTGTTAGCGCTGCCCATCTTCTGACCTCATTTAATGTCGGCCGCTGCGGTTCGCGATGACCATGAATCCCAGCCCCGCGGTGTCTTAACATTGTTAAAACACTGCGGGGCTGTGATTCATGGCCTGGCGCAGCACATATGTTCGCCTCTCGCACTCGGGTCCTTACATCCGCTGCAGACTGTGCGGCGTCAGCTGATCCCTTATCGCATGCTACGGCCATGAAGCCGCACAGTCTGAGGAAGGCAGAAGGAGATGAGGGACAGGCGAAGAAATGCACCGTTCATGCCCATCAATCACACCCTCGCAGTCCAAATAAATAAGACAACGAGGGGCATTGTGTGGGTCAGGGCGGCCGCAGAGGCGCAGCCAGCCAAACAATGATGCCAGAAGACGGGCAGCGCTACCAAGGGGGTTGCAGCGTGTCATTACAAAGGAAAGTCACACCACCGGGACGGTTAAATGGTCACACAGAGGACACATTTTAGACGTGTTTTCAGTTCCACATGTGCGAGGAGAATACGTTTATGAGCCACCTTGCACACATGCAGCATTACCGCTGTACAAGGTGGCCTTTAAAACGTACAAACGCCTGGGGGAGGGGGGACAGGTTCCCTTCAATTTCAGTTCTTGTGTCTGCGTGGCTTTTGCAGGACACGATGCCGGCTGCACAGCAGGGGAACAGCTGGCGGTGCTGAACCCCACTGACACATTGGCTGGTGTTTTTCTCTGTGCAGCTAGCAGTACCGGGCCCCAACTGGCGGTGTTGGAGCCCGGGGTCAGCAGGAGGAGGAGATGGAGCAGAGTGTAGGCCGAAGCCTGCACTGGCGGCAGCTTTTGGGTCTGTTGTGCCTGCGTGGCAGTTGCAGGACACGTTGCCGGCTGCACAGCAGGGGAACAGCTGGCGGTGCTGAACCCCACTGACACATTGGCTGGTGTTTGGCTCTGTGCAGCTAGCAGTACCGGGCCCCAACTGGCGGTGTTGGAGCCCGGGCTCTGCAGGGGGAGCAGAGTGTAGGCCGAAGCCTACTTGAACCAATTTCAAAGGTAACCTTTAACCCCCCCTCAGGGGTTACAAAGTAGAAGAGCCACAGCTTATGCAGCAGTAGTGCTGCACAAGTCAAAGGTTGCTCTTTTAATTTTGCTCCTTGCACACGCTGAATGAAACACGTATAACATTTAGCCCTTTATACAGTCAAACTGTGTTGGAGGCGCGAGTTCCCTTTGTAATGAGACGCAGCACAGATGTCAAGAATCCCACCTTGGTGCTGGGTGCAGCCTCCTGAGCGTTGTTATTTGCTGTACAGGAGTCTGCGCTGTCGTGTTATCCCCTGGCCTAGCGCTGTTAGCGCTGCCCATCTTCTGACCTCATTTAATGTCGGCCGCTGCGGTTCGCGATGACCATGAATCCCAGCCCCGCGGTGTCTTAACATTGTTAAAACACTGCGGGGCTGTGATTCATGGCCTGGCGCAGCACATATGTTCGCCTCTCGCACTCGGGTCCTTACACCCGCTGCAGACTGTGCGGCGTCAGCTGATCCCTTATCGCATGCCACGGCCATGAAGCCGCACAGTCTGAGGAAGGCGGAAGGAGATGAGGGACAGGCGAAGAAATGCACCGTTCATGCCCATCAATCACACCCTCGCAGTCCAAATAAATAAGACAACGAGGGGCGTTGTGTGGGTCAGGGCGGCCGCAGAGGCGCAGCCAGCCAAACAATGATGCCAGAAGACGGGCAGCGCTACCAAGGGGGTTGCAGCGTGTCATTACAAAGGAAAGTCACACCACCGGGACGGTTAAATGGTCACACAGAGGACACATTTTAGACGTGTTTTCAGTTCCACATGTGCGAGGAGAATACGTTTATGAGCCACCTTGCACACATGCAGCATTACCGCTGTACAAGGTGGCCTTTAAAACGTACAAACGCCTGGGGGAGGGGGGACAGGTTCCCTTCAATTTCAGTTCTTGTGTCTGCGTGGCTTTTGCAGGACACGATGCCGGCTGCACAGCAGGGGAACAGCTGGCGGTGCTGAACCCCACTGACACATTGGCTGGTGTTTTTCTCTGTGCAGCTAGCAGTACCGGGCCCCAACTGGCGGTGTTGGAGCCCGGGGTCAGCAGGAGGAGGAGATGGAGCAGAGTGTAGGCTGAAGCCTGCACTGGCGGCAGCTTTTGGGTCTGTTGTGCCTGCGTGGCAGTTGCAGGACACGTTGCCGGCTGCACAGCAGGGGAACAGCTGGCGGTGCTGAACCCCACTGACACATTGGCTGGTGTTTGGCTCTGTGCAGCTAGCAGTACCGGGCCCCAACTGGCGGTGTTGGAGCCCGGGCTCTGCAGGGGGAGCAGAGTGTAGGCCGAAGCCTACTTGAACCAATTTCAAAGGTAACCTTTAACCCCCCCTCAGGGGTTACAAAGTAGAAGAGCCACAGCTTATGCAGCAGTAGTGCTGCACAAGTCAAAGGTTGCTCTTTTAATTTTGCTCCTTGCACACGCTGAATGAAACACGTATAACATTTAGCCCTTTATACAGTCAAACTGTGTTGGAGGCGCGAGTTCCCTTTGTAATGAGACGCAGCACAGATGTCAAGAATCCCACCTTGGTGCTGGGTGCAGCCTCCTGAGCGTTGTTATTTGCTGTACAGGAGTCTGCGCTGTCGTGTTATCCCCTGGCCTAGCGCTGTTAGCGCTGCCCATCTTCTGACCTCATTTAATGTCGGCCGCTGCGGTTCGCGATGACCATGAATCCCAGCCCCGCGGTGTCTTAACATTGTTAAAACACTGCGGGGCTGTGATTCATGGCCTGGCGCAGCACATATGTTCGCCTCTCGCACTCGGGTCCTTACACCCGCTGCAGACTGTGCGGCGTCAGCTGATCCCTTATCGCATGCCACGGCCATGAAGCCGCACAGTCTGAGGAAGGCGGAAGGAGATGAGGGACAGGCGAAGAAATGCACCGTTCATGCCCATCAATCACACCCTCGCAGTCCAAATAAATAAGACAACGAGGGGCGTTGTGTGGGTCAGGGCGGCCGCAGAGGCGCAGCCAGCCAAACAATGATGCCAGAAGACGGGCAGCGCTACCAAGGGGGTTGCAGCGTGTCATTACAAAGGAAAGTCACACCACCGGGACGGTTAAATGGTCACACAGAGGACACATTTTAGACGTGTTTTCAGTTCCACATGTGCGAGGAGAATACGTTTATGAGCCACCTTGCACACATGCAGCATTACCGCTGTACAAGGTGGCCTTTAAAACGTACAAACGCCTGGGGGAGGGGGGACAGGTTCCCTTCAATTTCAGTTCTTGTGTCTGCGTGGCTTTTGCAGGACACGATGCCGGCTGCACAGCAGGGGAACAGCTGGCGGTGCTGAACCCCACTGACACATTGGCTGGTGTTTTTCTCTGTGCAGCTAGTAGTACCGGGCCCCAACTGGCGGTGTTGGAGCCCGGGGTCAGCAGGAGGAGGAGATGGAGCAGAGTGTAGGCCGAAGCCTGCACTGGCGGCAGCTTTTGGGTCTGTTGTGCCTGCGTGGCAGTTGCAGGACACGTTGCCGGCTGCACAGCAGGGGAACAGCTGGCGGTGCTGAACCCCACTGACACATTGGCTGGTGTTTGGCTCTGTGCAGCTAGCAGTACCGGGCCCCAACTGGCGGTGTTGGAGCCCGGGCTCTGCAGGGGGAGCAGAGTGTAGGCCGAAGCCTACTTGAACCAATTTCAAAGGTAACCTTTAACCCCCCCTCAGGGGTTACAAAGTAGAAGAGCCACAGCTTATGCAGCAGTAGTGCTGCACAAGTCAAAGGTTGCTCTTTTAATTTCGCTCCTTGCACACGCTGAATGAAACACGTATAACATTTAGCCCTTTATACAGTCAAACTGTGTTGGAGGCGCGAGTTCCCTTTGTAATGAGACGCAGCACAGATGTCAAGAATCCCACCTTGGTGCTGGGTGCAGCCTCCTGAGCGTTGTTATTAGCTGTACAGGAGTCTGCGCTGTCGTGTGATCCCCTGGCCTAGCGCTGTTAGCGCTGCCCATGTTCTGGCATCATTTAATGTCGGCCGGTGCGGTTCGCGATGACCATGAATCCCAGCCCCGCAGTGTCTTAACATTGTTAAAACACTGCGGGGCTGGGATTCAGGGCCTGGCGCAGCACATATGTTCGCCTCTCACACTCGGGTCCTTACACCCGCTTCAGACTGTGCGGCGTCATCTGATCCCTTATCGCATGCCACGGCCATGAAGCCGCACAGTCCGCAGAAGGCGGAAGGAGATGAGGGACAGGCGAACTGATGCACCGTTCATGCCCATCAATCACACCCTCGCAAGTAAATAAGACAACGAGGGGCGTTGTGTGGGGCAAGGCGGCCGCAGAGGCGCAGGCAGCCAAACAATGATGCCAGAAGACGGGCAGCGCTACCAAGGAGCTTGTTGCGTGTCAATACAAAGGAAAATCACACCTGAGGGACGTTTTAATGGTCGCAGAGGACTCATTTTTAGACGTGTTCACTTCAACATGGGCAAGGAGATTAAGTTTCTGAGCCACCTTGCACACATGCAGCATTACTGTCGTACAAGGTGGCTGTAAAACGTAAAAACGCCTGGGGGAGGGGGGACAGGTTTCCTTCAATTTCAGTTCTTGTGTCTGCGTGGCTGTTGCAGGACACGTTGCCGGCTACACAGCAGGGGAACAGCTGGCGGTGCTGAACCCCACTGACACATTGGCTGGTGTTTGGCTCTGTGCAGCTAGCACATCTGGGCCCCAACTGGCGGTGTTAGAGCCCAGGGTCAGCAGGAGGAGGAGAGGGAGCAGAGTGTAGGCCGAAGCCTGCACTGGAGCAAGTTGAAAGGGAAACTTTAACCCCCCCCAGGCGTTTGTAGCTGAAAGAGCCATCGTATACAGCACTAATGCTGGAAAAGGTAAACTTAGCTCTTTTAATTATGGTCCTTGCACATGCTGAACCTAACACTTATAAAAAGTGTCCCCTCCTACCGTGATACCGTCCGGTAGGTGGAACTTTCCTTTGTGATGTGACGCAGCACAGCCGTCATTCTTACCCCCTTGGCGCCGTGCGCCGCCTCCTCAGCGTTGTTTGAATCAGTCCCGGAGCCTGCGCTGTTAGGTTAGCCCTTGGCCATGCACACATTTTGCGCTGCCCGTCTTCTGACATCACTTGGTGTCAGGCTGGCTGCGCCTGTGCGGCCGCGCTGGCCGAGAGCCCGCCTCGTACTGTCTTCTGATTTAATCCCACTGGGGGCCAGAGATCCATGGACATGCGCAGTGCATATCTGAACCTCCACCTCTCACTCATCTCCCTATGGCTTCTTCTGACTGTGCGGTGTCACGGCCGTGGCATGCTATTAGGGACCAGCTGACACCGCACAGTTTGAATAAGCCGTAGGGAGATGAGTGAGAGGTGGAGGTTCAGATATGCACTGCGCATGTCCATGGATCTCTGGCCCCCAGTGGGATTAAATCAGAAGACAGTACGAGGCGGGCTCTCGGCCAGCGCGGCCGCACAGGCGCAGCCAGCCTGACACCAAATGATGTCAGAAGACGGGCAGCGCAAAATGTGTGCATGGCCAAGGGCTAACCTAACAGCGCAGGCTCTGGGACTGATTCAAACAACGCTGAGGAGGCGGCGCACGGCGCCAAGGGGGTAAGAATGACGGCTGTGCTGCGTCACATCACAAAGGAAAGTTCCACCTACCGGACGGTATCACGGTAGGAGGGGACACTTTTCATAAGTGTTAGGATCAGCATGTGCAAGGAGCACCACGAAAAGAGGCACTTTTTACCTTTGCATCATTACTGCTGCACAAGGTGGCTCCTTCAGTAACAAACGCCTGGGGGGGGGGACAGGTTCCCTTAAATTTAACTTGTTGTGCCTGCGTGGCGGTCGCAGTACACGTTGCCGGCTGCACAGCAGGGGAACAGCTGGCGGTGCTGAACCCCACTAACACATTGGCGAGGTGTTTGGCTCTGTGCGGACAGCACTTCTGGACGGCAACTAGCGGTGTTGGAGCCCAGGGACAGGTGGAGGAGGAGGAGGTAGGAGGAGGTAGGAGGGATTGCCACACACACAGCAGGGGAACAGCTGACGTTACTGAACCCCAATAACAGAGGAGGGACTGTTGACTGTGCGTACAGCACTTCTGGACGGCAACTGGCGGTGTTGGAGCCCAGGGTCAGGTGGAGGAGGAGGAGGTGGAGGAGGTAGGAGGGATTGCCACACACACAGCAGGGGAACAGCTGACGTTACTGAACCCCAATAACAGAGGAGGGACTGTTGACTGTGCGTACAGCACTTCTGGACGGCAACTGGCGGTGTTGGAGCCCAGGGACAGGTGGAGGAGGAGGAGGTAGGAGGAGGTAGGAGGGATTGCCACACACACAGCAGGGGAACAGCTGACGTTACTGAACCCCAATAACAGAGGAGGGACTGTTGACTGTGCGTACAGCACTTCTGGACGGCAACTAGCGGTGTTGGAGCCCAGGGACAGGTGGAGGAGGAGGAGGTAGGAGGAGGTAGGAGGGATTGCCACACACACAGCAGGGGAACAGCTGACGTTACTGAACCCCAATAACAGAGGAGGGACTGTTGACTGTGCGTACAGCACTTCTGGACGGCAACTGGCGGTGTTGGAGCCCAGGGTCAGGTGGAGGAGGAGGAGGTGGAGGAGGTAGGAGGGATTGCCACACACACAGCAGGGGAACAGCTGACGTTACTGAACCCCAATAACAGAGGAGGGACTGTTGACTGTGCGTACAGCACTTCTGGACGGCAACTGGCGGTGTTGGAGCCCAGGGTCAGGTGGAGGAGGAGGAGGTGGAGGAGGTAGGAGGGATTGCCGCACACACAGCAGGGGAACAGCTGACGTTACTGAACCCCAATAACAGAGGAGGGACTGTTGACTGTGCGTACAGCACTTCTGGATGGCAACTGGCGGTGTTGGAGCCCAGGGTCAGGTGGAGGAGGAGGAGGTGGAGGAGGTAGGAGGGATTGCCACACACACAGCAGGGGAACAGCTGACGTTACTGAACCCCAATAACAGAGGAGGGACTGTTGACTGTGCGTACAGCACTTCTGGACGGCAACTGGCGGTGTTGGAGCCCAGGGACAGGTGGAGGAGGAGGAGGTAGGAGGAGGTAGGAGGGATTGCCACACACACAGCAGGGGAACAGCTGACGTTACTGAACCCCAATAACAGAGGAGGGACTGTTGACTGTGCGTACAGCACTTCTGGACGGCAACTGGCGGTGTTGGAGCCCAGGGTCAGGTGGAGGAGGAGGAGGTGGAGGAGGTAGGAGGGATTGCCACACACACAGCAGGGGAACAGCTGACGTTACTGAACCCCAATAACAGAGGAGGGACTGTTGACTGTGCGTACAGCACTTCTGGACGGAAACTGGCGGTGTTGGAGCCCAGGGACAGGTGGAGGAGGAGGAGGTAGGAGGAGGTAGGAGGAGGTAGGAGGGATTGCCACACACACAGCAGGGGAACAGCTGACGTTACTGAACCCCAATAACAGAGGAGGGACTGTTGACTGTGCGTACAGCACTTCTGGACGGCAACTGGCGGTGTTGGAGCCCAGGGACAGGTGGAGGAGGAGGAGGTAGGAGGAGGTAGGAGGGATTGCCACACACACAGCAGGGGAACAGCTGACGTTACTGAACCCCAATAACAGAGGAGCGACTGTTGGGACTGTGCGGACAGCACTTCTGGACGGCAACTAGCGGTGTTGGAGCCCAGGGACAGGTGGAAAAGCAGAGGAACACAATGTAGGCCGAAGCCTGAGAAAGTCGAAAGGGAACCTTTAACCCCCCCCAAGGCGTTTGTAGCTGAAAGAGCCAGCTTGTGCAGCACAAAAGATGCAAAAGGAAAAGGTGGCTCTTTTCATCACGCTCCTTGCAAACACAGAACTAAACACTTATAAAATGTGTCCCCTGAAACCGTGAAACCGTCCCGGAGGTGGGACTTTCCTTCGTAATATGACGCAGCACAGCCGTCATTCCTACCCCCCCGGCGCTGTGCCCCGGCTCCTCAGCGTTGTTTGATTCCGTCCCGGAGCCTGCGCTGTTAAGTTATCCCTTGGCCAGGCACACTTAGCGCTGCCCATCTTCTGACATCATTTGGTGTCAGGCTGGCTGCGCCTGTGCGGCCGCGCTGGACGAGTGCCCGCCTCGCAGTGTCTTCTGATTTTATCCCACTGGGGGCCTGGGATCCATGGCCATGCGCAGTGCATATCCTCGCCTCTCACTCCCCTCCCTACGGCTTCTTAAGACTGTGCGGTGTCACGACCGTGGCATGCTATTAGGGACCAGCTGACACCGAACAGTCTGAAGAAGCCATAGGGAGATGAGTGAGAGGTGGAGGTTCAGATATGCAATGCGCATGTCCATGGATCCCAGGCCCCCAGTGGGATTAAATCAGAAGACACTGCGAGGCGGGCTCTCGGCCAGCGCGGCCGCACAGGCGCAGCCATCCTGACACCAAATGATGCCAGCCAGAAGACGGGCAGCGCTAAGTGTGCCTGGCCACGGGATAACATAACAGCGCAGGCTCCGGGACGGAATCAAACAACGCTGAGAAGCCGGGGCGCAGCGCCGGGGGGGTAGGAATGACGGCTGTGCTGCGTCATATTACGAAGGAAAGTCCCACCTCCGGGACGGTTTTACGGTATCAGTGGACACATTTTATAAGTGTTAAGTTCTGCGTGTGCAAGGAGCTAAACCAAAATAGCTACCTTTTCCTTGTGCAGCATTACTGCTGCACAAGGTGGCTCTTTCAGTAACAAACGCCTTGGGGGGGGGGGACAGATTCCCTTACATTTCTGTTGTTGTGTCAGCGTGGCGGTCGCATGACACATTGCCGGCTACACAGCTGGGGATCAGCTGACGTTACTGAAACCCAATAACACTGGGTCGTATGTTTTGACTGTGCAGACGGCACTTCTGAGCCTCAACTGGCGGTGTTGGAGCCCAGGAATTTAAGTTCAGGTGGTAGAAAGATGAACACAACAGGAGACCTGGATAACGTATACAGTGACCTAATTATTTAATCAGGAGGAGGAGTGGCAAATTCCTGCGAGATCCAGGCCTTGTTCATTTTCAGGAAAGTAAGCCGGTCAACGTTATCGGAGGATAGTCGCATGCGACGGTCAGTTAGTACACCACCTGCAGCACTAAAGACACGTTCCGATAATACACTGGCCGCAGGGCAAGACAGCACCTCCAATGCATACTGGCTTAGCTCTGGCCATGTATCCAGCTTTGAGACCCAAAACTTGAAAGGGGAAGAGCCGTCTGGGAGTACAGCAAGAGGGCAAGACATGTAGTCTGTCACCATCTGACGGAACCGTTGCCTCCTGCTGACTGAAGCCGTCTGTGATGGTGTAGACGTTTGTGGGGGGCACAGAAAACTGTGCCACAGTTGGGCCATACTGGTCTTGCCTTGGGCAGAGGCACTGCTTCTGCTCCCTCTTTGTGCAGAGCCTCCACCACTGCCTGGACGCACTGAGCTGCTTTGGAGTGCACTAGCAGAACTTCTCTCAGTTGGAATGGAGAAGATGATGGAATTGACCAGTGTGTCTTGGTACTCCCGCATTTTTCGCTCCCGGTTCAACGGTGTGATGAGGCTTTCTACGTTGTCCCGGTAGCGAGGATCGAGGAGGGTGAACACCCAATAATCAGACATGTTGAGAATGTGGGCGATGCGGCGGTCGTTTCTCAGGCACTGCAGCATGTAATCCACCATGTGCTGCAGACTGCCAACTGCCCAAGAAACGCTGTCCCCTGCTGGAGGCGTGATCTCTGCCCGCTCGTCATCACCCCACCCTCGCTGTACACACTGAGTACTGGACAATTCGGTAACTCCCTCCTCTGGACGGACGTCTTCCTCCTCCATTGACTCCTCCTCATCCTCCTCACAAACTGTCCCCTGCCTACGCGTTTGTGAGGAACCACGTGGCGCTGACTGTCCAGAAGATGATGGAAATGGTGAATCCTCATCCTCCACCTCTTCCACAACATCATCCCTTAGCACTTGCAGTGATTTTTCAAGCAGGCAGATAAGGGGGACAGTCATGCTGACTAGTGCATCATCTGCACTCGCCATCCGCGTGGAATAATCAAAGGGACGCAAAACCTGGCAGACGTCATTCATAGTGGCCCACTCTGTGGTTGTGAAGTCTGTACGGCGCTGACTGCGACTTTTTTGCGCCTGAAGCAGCTGGTACTCCATTACAGCTTGCTGCTGCTCACACAACCGCTCCAACATATGTAACGTGGAATTCCACCTGGTAGGTAGGTCACATATGATGCGATGTTCCGGCAGGCGGTGTCGGCGCTGCAGAGCCGCAATGCGCGCTTTTGCCATGCTGGAACGCCGCAAGTGAGCACACTCTAGGCGGACCTTGTGCAGCAGTGCATCAAGATCCGGATAGTCCCTCAAAAAGCTCTGCACGACCAAATTGAGCACATGTGCCAGACATGGGATGTGAGTGAGGTTGCCGAGGCCCAGAGCTGCCACCAGATTTCGGCCATTATCACACACTACCATGCCTGGCTGGAGATTCGCTGGCACAAACCACACATCGCTGTCCTGCTTGATGGCATTCCAGAGCTCCTGCGCTGTGTGGCTACGATTCCCCAAAAAAATTAATTTCAAGACGGCCTGTTGACGTTTGGCCACGGCTGTGCTCATGTCGGTCGTAACAGGTACACGTTCATCACGGGTTCATGTGGAGGTGGACTGTGACGGCTCCTGCAGTGATGATTCTGAGGAACTGGTGTAAGAGGAGGAGTCAATGCGTACAGAATGGATTCCTGCAATCCTTGGAGTGGGCAGGACACGTCCTGCGCCACTCGCACGGTCTGTACCCGGCTCAACGACATTAACCCAATGGGCAGTGAGGGAAAGGTATCGCCCCTGTCCATGTTGACTGGTCCACGCATCGGTGGTGAGGTGGACCTTGCTACTGACGGCGTTCAGTAGCGCGTGTTTTATGTGTCCCTCCACATGCTTGTGCAGGGCAGGGACGGCTTGCCTGCTGAAGTAAAAGCGGCTGGGCACATTGTACTGTGGGACTGCCAATGACATCAAGTCACGGAAGCTGTCAGTCTCCACCAGCCTGAATGACAGCATTTCCAGTGACAGAAGTTTGGCAATGCCTGCAGTCAGAGCCTGTGCTCGTGGGTGGTTTGACGAGAAAGGCCGCCTTTTCTCCCATGCCTGTACTACCGATGGCTGTAGACTGGGCTGGGAGTGTGTGGATGACTGGGAAAGTGGTGCTGCGGGTGGAATTACAGTGGGTCTCTGGACAACAGGGCCAGAGGTTCTTCCACGGCGATCCTGGGAGGAAGCCGAACCAGCTGCGTGTGAGCTAGAGGAAGAGGCAACATGAGCTGAAGAGGTGGTAGCTGCCGCTGTTGGTTGGCCTACCTCTTCAGTGTGTTTTTCTAACTCCGCCGGGTGCCTGTTGCGCACATGTTTCCACATGTTGGAGGTATTGAGGTTGCTGACATTTTTCCCTCTTTTGACTTTTTGATGACACACCTTGCATCTGACATAGCAAATGTCATCTGCAACTGTGTCAAAAAAGGACCAGGCACTGCAAGTCTTGGGAGCGCCCTTTTTGGCTTTTGGAAGAGACATGCTCCTAACGGGTGCCAAAGCGGAGGCTGCAGGATCCGCAGTCTTCCCCCTCCCTCTCCCTCTTTGGGCCGTACGGGGAATCTCTTCCTCAGAGCTGCTCCCACCACCTTCCTGTCCCTCACACCAAGATGGGTCGAGGACCTCATCATCTACACTACCCTCTGCCCCCAACTGCTCCTCCTGGGTAGTCTCAGCAGCAGAGCACGCACCAGTAAGTGGCACCTGAGTGTCATCATCAGCTGATGCGGCCTGCGATGTGGTGACCGGAGCCACTGGCCCACCCGCCTCTTCAGAGGAAGACAGAAAAAGCTGTTGGGCATCACTGCACCCTGCCTCTTCTTCCATTTCTCCAATGCTGCTTGGCTGGCCCCCTGTTTCCAAGCCAAGAGATTCAGAGAACAGAAGTAGAGACGGCTCCTGTCCTGGGCTCTCTGTCTGCCTGGGCAATTTGGCAGGTGGTGAAGAGACAGATTAAAATTCACACTTAATTTCAGTCAGAATGAAATTAATTTTTTAGACACTACAGTCATACAGGGAGTGGATGGAAACTTGACCTTGGATCTCTATACTAAAGACACGGATCGTAATAATTTATTACTTTTCCAAAGTTGTCATCCTATAGCTGTGAAAAGGTCAGTCCCAATTTCTCAGTTTGAGAGAGTGAGGAGGATAGTGAGTCATCCTCAAACACGCGTACAGCGATTAAAAGAGATGAATGACAAATTTCTGCAGAGAGGATATCCTCCACATCTCCTCCGTCAGGCACAAAATAATCAGACCAGACCTGCAAGATCAGACACCTCCCACCGTGTGGCATTTGTGCATACCTATCATCCATTCATGTATAAGATACATAGGAAAATTCGCAAGCATTGGCATATTCTAAAAGAAAGCTTCCCTGACATCCAGGAATTCCAAAAACCATTTTTGCCCTGTTTTAGGAGACCAAAGAACTTAAAAAATAGGATTATTAGAGCGGATGTAGGCTCAGCCCGGGTAAGTTCCAGACAAACCTTTCTATCGACCCAGCGCAAGGGGACGTTTCCCTGCTTACAGTGTGCGCAATGCGCCAATGTTCTGAAGGGCCCTAAGATATCACATCCCCAGACAGGAGCAGATATTCCAATCAATGGCTTTTTTACTTGTGATTCGAAATTAGTTATTTATGCAATTAAATGTCCCTGTGGTAAAATTTATGTGGGCGAAACCACACAGGCAATTAAAGACCGCATTTCCCATCACAAGTCTGACATTCGCTGTAAAAAGAACCATCTTCCAGTACCATTTCATTTTAATACAGAAGGACATTCAGTAGCTCAGCTGCGTTTTTTGGTATTGGAACAAATTTCAATGAGTAGAAGGGGCGGGGATGTAACTAAGAGATTACTAACAAGAGAGGCTTATTGGATTCATTTCTTACAGAGCATGGAGCCACGGGGGCTCAACAGAGACTTTGATGTCATGAGCCTATTTTGATTCTCATAGTATGATTGTCTACAGTTCGTCCCGCCTCTTTAAATTATGTCTGTACTAATGTTTGTATACTTACTCTCATATTACAATCTTACATTATGATGTTTATACATAATTTGCCATATGTACTACTGTGACTTTGTATATACTTTAAGCATTGATTGATTTTTCTTTAATGTCTCCTAGGTCAACTTTTGATATTCCTCTCCTTTTGCATCTTTTCCTTTCTGTCTATTGGAACATTACACTCATCTAGCACTACGGCGATGAGGACCACCTCCTGCACCGCCCTTTTTCCTCCCCTTCACCTCTGAACTATGTTTGCGCTCCACCAGTGCGTGTCACTGAGCACTTCCGCCAGACCGATGACGCACTTCCGGCACGAGACGCGCTGCGCTACTCAGGATTCCTCACCATTGTGCGACACAGGGCAGGTATGCGTGCCACATGCGGTTCAGTGACACACACCATGTCGCTTAAGCGCCGCTACCCATTTTCCGGTTTAGCCACTATATAAAGAGGGAAACAAGCTGCGGTAGTTCATGGCGTCCATGTACTATCCCCTGTATTCTACACGCGGCAGCGCCGGATCCCATCACCATTCTTTGACTGGTAAGGAGCTTCACCTACAGAACAGGGACGATTTTGTCAGCACTACCATTGATGCCTGCACTATTAGATGGGGTATTTTTACTTATACACCATATTTTGATCGTTGTTTTACCCTAGGACGTTTACATGGATGGCCCCGCTTTCTTATAGAGTATTTTTGGGTCTACTTACATGAGCATATATGCCTTACAAGTCTTTGGTAAGATAACCAGTCACTTTTTATATCCTACTAATTGTGGGTTTATACTTTGTTGTTTGTTTTCTTTTCTTTTCTTTTTTCTTTTCCTTTTCTTCTTTGGTTTCTGTTTTATTTTTGTTTTTCTGTTCATTTTGTGCATGTCAGGAGACTACTTTGTTTTCTATAGAGACTCTGAGTATGATCAATCATTGTTATTTTGTGACCAAATTACCTTGGAACCCACTACTGAGAGATTATCAGTCAGACATTGGTCCTATATGGGACCTCCTTGCAGTCAGCCACCAACTGATCGTTACTTTACTATGATATTGGTACATTAATATACCGTTGGCATCGATGTTTTTGTTTCTTTCATTCTTTATTATGTCGCTCCCTGAGGAGTTAGTCGTTTAATTTTCAAAGAAAATGTTATGCATTTATATTCTCATGATATGTACAATTAATGGATATGTATACGTTCAAATATTCATTTTTCTTTTCTGTTTGTACATTCCAGTCTGATGAAGGTCATTAAAAAGACCGAAACGTTATGAAATTTCTGGAACATATTCCTTTAATAAACCAATCTCATTTTGAAAAAAGAGTGCTAATTTTGAGTGCCAAGACTGTTTTTCTTATTCTGTGAAGAGACAGATGGCTGCTCTCCAGTGCTCTGTGTCTGAGAGGATGTGGCACTAATGGAAGTTGATGCATTAGCTGCCATCCATCCGACAACAGCTTCAATTTGTTCTTGACGCAGCAGCGGTGTACGGCGCTCTGACACAAAGCTGCGCATGAACGACTGTTGCCTGGTGAAAGTGGGTGCTGATGAGTCACCGGTGCCCGCAGCAGGCACAGAATCCCCACGTCCCCTCCCTGCTCCGCGCCCACGCCCACACCCACGTGCCTTACTCACTGCCTTCTTCATCTTGGTTGACTGATAAAGATAAGCAGAAAAGTACTAACGGATTTGTGTGCTTATTCCTGAGCAACTCCTCCTAACAGGTATAAGAAACACTAATTTTCTAAAGTGTGGACTAGACTTTAATATGAGCTAATGTGGCCTACACAAATGTAAAGTGGTGTAACTGGTGTGTTTGGTGAACTTTATTATTTATTTATTTTTGGGGGGCTGAACTGACAACAGATAGAGCTGCAGTCACACGGAGACCGTGCAGACAGACGTAAACGGCGCTGCAAGGCCCAAAAACCCTCCTCTACGTTATCCTATGTAGTGTTTTTCAACAAGTTAGCTGGAGACGGGTGGAAAGACACTAATAGGATTTTTTTAAATAAATTAGCAGCAACCTACACTACTTGAAAAAAAAGAAAATTGATTTGGCGGTATGACGCAGTGAACAACCCTGAGCTGGAGACAACCAGGCTATGGCTGCTCACAGACTACAGGGCGAGCTGCAATCACACGGAGACCGTGCAGACAGCCGTAAACGGCGCTGCAAGGCCCAAAAACCCTCCCTCCTCTACGTTATCCTATGTAGTGTTTTTCCACAAATTAGCTGGAGACGGGTGGAAAGACACTAATAGGATTTTTTTAAATAAATTAGCAGCAGACTACACTACTTGAAAAAAAATTAAAATTGATTTGGCGGTATGACGCAGTGAACAACCCTGAGCTGGAGACAACCAGGCTATGGCTGCTCACAGACTACAGGGCGAGCTGCAATCACACGGAGACCGTGCAGACAGCCGTAAACGGCGCTGCAAGGCCCAAAAACCCTCCTCTACTTTATCCTATGTAGTGTTTTTCCACAAATTAGCTGGAGACGGGTGGAAAGACACTAATAGGATTTTTTTAAATAAATTAGCAGCAGACTACACTACTTGAAAAAAAATTAAAATTGATTTGGCGGTATGACGCAGTGAACAACCCTGAGCTGGAGACAACCAGGCTATGGCTGCTCACAGACTACAGGGCGAGCTGCAGTCACACGGAGACCGTGCAGACAGCCGTAAACGGCGCTGCAAGGCCCAAAAACCCTCCTCTACTTTATCCTATGTAGTGTTTTTCCACAAATTAGCTGGAGACGGGTGGAAAGACACTAATAGGATTTTTTTGAATAAATTAGCAGCAGACTACACTACTTGAAAAAAAAAAAAAAAAAAAAGAACAGTATGAGGCAATGAACCACCCTCCCTGAACTGAATACAACCAGCTATGGATGGCCTATGTGGCTGCACTCAGACTAGAGAGTGGGCTGCACTCACACACACACACACACAGACCTTGCAGATCGCTGTGAAAACAGCGCTACAAGTCAAAAGCAAGGTGAATAGTAGGTGAACACAGCGGTTGCTAAATTAGCCTTTGGAAAGCACAAAGAAGCAAATCGCTATCTCTAAACTGTCCCTCAGTCAGCAAACAGTGTCCTGTCACTAACTGAATTCACAGCAGAGTGATCGCAAAATGGCGCCAGCGACTTTTAAACTGCAGCATGACATCATTTCAGCAGCCAATCACAGCCTTGCCAGTAGTTTCATGCCCTCCATGCTAAACAGGATGTGCCCACACTTGGAATCATTCTCATTGGCTGAATTTCTGCATTTTGAATCTTGGAACTTCCGATTCCGGTATCCGATACGCGGCAAGTATCGGAATCCCGGTATCGGAATTCCGATACCGCAAGTATCGGCCGATACCCGATACTTGCGGTATCGGAATGCTCAACACTAATCACAATAATTGGAATTCTGAAACCTAGAGAGGTGAGTAATCCAATTGACTCCAGGTATGATGGAATAACCCCACTTTAGACCACCAATAATTTTCAGACTACCCCCTTCTTTGTTATATCATGGTAGTCTAGAATATTTGTAACATTCACTGGGTGTAAAGTGCTTTAGTTAAAAGAAAAAACAGGTTTTGGTACTGTGGTAGCCAGTTGTAAAAAGATTTATTGTTCTCAGAGGGAAAAACAAAATAATAACCTTGTAGTTATGATACCTTTCAATGGCTAACAAAAGTAAGATGAGTGATGTTACAAAGCAAGCTTTCAAGACTTCTTAGGTCTCTTCATCATCAGGCGCATGGTTTAACTAAGTATCTGAAGAAGCACAAATATATGCTCAAAAAGAGCAGAGACATGACACAGACATAGAATCTCACGGTTTTCAGTATCATCTCTATGCTGATGACACACAGATCTACACCTCTGGACCAGATATCACCACCGTACTAACCAGAATCCCTCAATGTCTATCCGCTATTTCATCCTTCTTCTCTTCTAGATTTCTAAAACTTAACATGGACAAAACAGAATTAATTGTCTTTCCCCCATCTCACGCGACCCCCCCCGACGAACCTATCCATTACAGTAAATGGTTGCCCACTCTCCCCAGTCCCACAAGCTCGCTGCCTCGGGGTAATCCTTGACATTGATCTCTCCTTCAAACCACATATCCAAGCCCTTTCCATTTCCGGTGGCCTTCAACTCAAAAATATTTCACGGATCTGTACATTCCTAAGCCAAAAATCTGCAAAAACCCTAGTCCATGCCCTCATCATCTCTCGCCTCGACTACTGTAACTTCCTGCTCTGTGGCCTCCCCTCTAACACTCTCGCACCCCTCCAATCTATTCTAAACTCTGCTGCCTGACTAATCCACCTGTTTCCCCGCTATTCCCCAGCCTCTCCTCTCTGTCAATCCCTTCAGTGGATCCCCCTTACCCAGAGACTCCAGTACAAAAGCCTAACCATGACATACAAAGCCATCCACAACCTGTTTCCTCCATACATCTGTGACCTCATCTCCTGGTACTTTCCTGCACACAACCTCCGATCCTCACAAGATCTCCTTCTCTACTCCCCTCTTATCTCCTCTTCCCACAATCGCATACAAGATTTCTCTCGCGCCTCACCCCTACTCTGGAACCCTCTACCACAACACATCAGACTCTCGCCCACCATCGAAACCTTCAAAAAGAACCTTCAAATGGACATTTAAAAACAAACAAACTGAGCTCAGAAAGTGAATACTTCATTAGCTTAGATAAGTGGTGTGAAAGTTTTATTGTCTCAATATCCAGGTAAGATCAGAGACCTGGTGCCCTCACTGTCTCTGGAGCAGATTTCTTAGATTTTTTAGTAAATCATAAATCCTTGTGTTAGGTTTAGTCCTGTGTGGAGGGTATTAAAGACTGTCATGATTTTTTGCTCACTAACCCGTCGGTGATTTTGTGATTTGAAGTTGCCTTTTACTATAACAACTTTCATATTTTTTATGTTATCTCCTGGACCTCAGAAACGTTTGTCCACAGGTTGACTTTTTTTTTTGTCTGTAATTGTGTGGCAATGAGACCTCACCTATTCCTTTTGTTTCTGTCCTGTTTCTCCAGCATAGACACCCCCAGCTAGTTAATGCGCTACTGTTCAGGATAGGTCATAATATTGTAGTGCTGGAAAAATCTTTTAATAGCATAGTGTGAAATATGAGATAACATGGCTTTCTTCCAACCTATCCTTTGTTACTTTAATAACAGCAATGTTGGATGGAAAGCCTTTTAATCCATTTTTGTTAGAAAAGTCCACAATGTTCAGCTGCTTGTAGTGATCACTTATAATCTTTAGGCAAACTTTGAAGCAATGTTCAAACACATTTCAAGCACAGGGGTAAAGATTTGTCCACATCTAATGAAACCAATGTAATCCAGGAATATGCTGGGCCTTCCAAAGTGTCCTGCTCTTTGCAGATGTCCTTGTCTCTGGTTATTGTCTCGCACACATCAGCGTATAAATCGGACGAGGGAAACCGATAAAAATCTGATTGTACCAATGTTATTCAATGAGTCAGAGCTGATTTGAGATTTTTTTTCTCAGGTGGAATCTGGATGAGAAAAAAATGACAGCATGCTGCGAGTGTCCTCATATATCCGACGAGACTTGCAAATGCAAGTCAATAGGTGTAAGGAAAAAAACTGACGGCACAAGGATCATGCATACAATGTCCATTTTTTTTCTCACACAAATCTCAAATGAACCAGGAAATGTCATCAGCCAATTACAGAATATTTACAGCCAGAACACTTAGAATAGATAGTGTGACGCCCGGGAGACCGAGGTACCCAGCACCAGATCAATGAGGTCCGTCTCTTGAGGGGGATGTCACTAGTGGCTTGACCCGGTGCTGTGGCCTCAGGCGATGCACAGTATAAGGGATATCATGAAGGAACAGACACTTACTTGATCAGCAGCAGGTCCTCTCAGCTGTGATGACCCTGATCCTGGATCGATGGCTATTGTCCAAATGAAAGACTGAGGCGCTGAAACGTTTAACCAGTTTACTTCAACAAAAAAGGGATTTGCAACCAATACTGTCACCGGAGTCTGTACAAGAACTCTGAATTACTTTGACCCTGTCAGGATTTCCACCTCTTATTATGCGCAGTTTCTGTATGGCCCTGCTGCTGTATGTGAACTGGCTGCCGACCCAATCTGTCTCTTCTGTGCTCTGGTCCGACGGACAACCCGAGTCCTTTTTTGTCGACTTACCCCCTCTGGGAGTACCGCTGAACTCTGTGTCTGTTGCTGCGTCTTACCCTAGTGAAGCTGATATTACCTCACTTCCTTCCGGTTGCTGTATTATGTATAATGAATATAGCCACGGATCCGGTATCCGTCTCTGTGCCTATTCTGGGTAGAGGTTATTGCTACCCGGTTCTCACAATATCCTTTTTCTCTATTCCTCTTTTCCTACTATGGATATTACGGACCTATAATGCTATTAGGAGTTCAGTTATACGACCTCTCACTTTCAGCTCCTCAACCCAACTGCCAGTCCTTTTCTCAGACCAGAATAGATCAAGGGGAATATCTGGAGCTCCCCCTTCTGGCCAGAGATGGTAGTGCAGTCTTGCTATTTTAGTATTTGTATTTGGTGTCAATAACTATTTTTGTGGCAAATACCCCTAGGGGCGCCACATTCCCCCTTAGTTAAGAACAGTACTCCGGGACTGTGGGACGATAACATTTTGAAATAACAATTGATATGTACAGAGTCTTAAAAATGAAAAGTTACAAAAACCACTCAAAGAAACAAAAAAAAATGGAATTCTGTAAAAAGTCACTTCAAATAGCGTCCATTAATACAGTTCTATCCTTGAAGGTAGGAAGCTAAGTTCACAAAGCAGTCTTTCCGGAGCTTTGATTTAGTATTTCCGGGCTGATAAAAAGTTCAAGAATATGCAAGAAGTTCATACAGGTAAGTCTCTGTAGGTACTGGGCTTAAACGTTACAGAATGATAACAATGACTATAGTCTTATAGTTGGTAATAAGCATACCTGGCCGGTAATTGACCCTGGGTACTACGCTGGGATCTACGTAATAGTGGTGTCTCTTTATGTGGTGTACTTCTGTCTACTGCGGACATAGTATCTGCCCTCTCTGCTAAAGATAATTCCACCACTATGGGGTTGGCAAGTCCACCGTGGATGGGATCACTCTGATCAGGAATCTGTTCTTCCTGACCTGGAACCTTTTGTAGTACGGGGTCAGCCTCTTCCTGTCTTGGGACCTCTAATATTGGATTCGGTGTTGGATAAAAGGCCACCATGGGAACCACTACTGCACCATGGTATGTTAGTAGGCTTTTGGGAAAGTCTCCTATACAGGTGTGATACATTTCCTCCTCTTTTTCCTTTACTGGTTGAACCTGTATAGGTTGAATAACTTCTGATTCTGGCTGGACAACTTCTGGCTCTTTCAACGTTTCCGGACATAATTTAAGATTGTCTCTTGACACTAGTACAGATGTTAAACCTCCGTTTTTGCTAATGAGACACATTTTAGGATTATCCATTCTTGTTGGTAAAACTGTGTAGGGTACGGCTTCCCATTGATTATCCAGTTTATTGGTTCGACGATTCCTCTTGAGTACTTGGTCACCCGGTCTTAATGGAGTTGCTACAGCATTCTGGTTGAAAGTTCGCTCTTGTCTTTCTCTGGTTTGCTGGAGGCTTCTTTCCACACTCTCTTGCACTTGGCGATACTGCTTTTGCTGTACGACATCCCAATTGGAGTCTTGAACTTCTGCGTCTGGTTTCAGAATTCCCATTTCTAGATCGATTGGCAATTGGCCGGGTCTTGCACGCATAAGATAAGCTGGGGTGCAGTTGGTAGAGCTCACCGGGACATGATTATACAGATCCACCAAGTCAGGCAATTTCTCTGGCCATTGATTCCTTTCCATTTCAGGTAAGGTCTTTAGTAGGTCTATCACAATATGGTTCATCTTCTCACATAAGCCGTTTGTTTGCGGATGATAGGCCGTCGTCCGGATCTTTTTGCAACCATACATATTACAGAATTCTCTGAAGATCTCTGATTCAAAAGCTGTACCCTGGTCAGAGAACCTGTTCCGGATATCCATGGGGTCTACAAAAGTACGTTTGGAACGCTTTGGCTGCTGTTTTTGCAGTCAGATCTTTTACAGGTACTAATACCAAGAAGCGCGAATAATGATCCACGATGGTCAAGGCATAGACGTAACCGGATCGGCTCGGTGTCAACTTGACGTGGTCCATGGCTACCAGTTCAAGTGGTTGTTTGGTGATTATGGGCTGCAGTGGTGCCCTTTGGCTCTTTTGATTGTTCCTTCTGAGGTTGCACGGGCCACAGTTTCTACACCACTGTTCGATTGATTTTCTCATCCCGACCCAATAAAATCTTTCTCTCAGAAGTACTTCTAGCTTTTTCCAACCAAAGTGACCAGCACCATTGTGGTAAGCTTCGAGGACCATCCTCACATCTTGTTTAGGCACGATAATCTGCCAAACCAATTCATGTGTTTTCGGATTGGTGTATCTTCTACAGAGTTTCCCTTGATACAGGAACATTTTGCCTCTCTCTTTCCAGAGTTGATGCGTCTCTTCTGGGGCATCCTCATTGGGATATGCACTTTGCTCAGTCAATAATTCCTTCACTAGCTTCACAGCCGGATTGCTATCTTGGGTGTCAGCCCATCTATGGTGTGCTAACGGATTAAAATTCACTTCTTGTTGTTTCTGATAGGTATTTGACTGACGATGTTTTACCTTGGGCTGATGAAAGGCTGGTAGTTCAATTTCTTCAAGCTCCCCCGTTTCTTCTTCTACATCTCTCAAGTGTGGCATCCGGGATAGGGCATCGGCATTTCCATTCTTGCGACCTGCTCGATACTTGATCACGAAGTTGTAATTAGATAACTGGGCTATCCATCGATGTTCTAACGCACCTAATTTAGCCGTGTCTAGGTGGGTCAACGGATTGTTGTCAGTATAGACAATAAATTCTGCACCGGTCAAATAGTGTTTGAAACGTTCAGTCACAGCCCAAACTACTGCCAGTAGCTCCAATTTGAAGAAGCTATAATTTTCAGAATTTCTTTCAGTAGGCCGAAGTTTTCTACTTGCAAAGGCAATGACTTTCTCCCGACCTTCTTGCTTTTGTGACAGCACCGCTCCCAATCCCACATTACTGGCATCGGTGTAGAGGACGAAAGGTTGATGGTAATCCGGGTACGCCAGAACTTCTTCTCCGGTTAGTGCCTTCTTTAGTTGTTCAAAGGAGTCTTCTCTTTCGTCGTTCCACTGAAAAGGAGGGTTTCGGTTTGAAGGTTTCTTCGTCTGCCCTATCAAAGCATCTTGCAAGGGCGCTGCCAATTTGGTAAATCCTTTTATAAATCTACGATAGTAACCCACTAATCCCAAGAATTGCCTCACTTATTTTGCGTTGGTAGGTCTTGGCCAATCCCTTATGGCAGTTATTTTCTCGGGATCCGGTGCTACTCCCTCCGAACTCACGATGTGCCTCAAGTATTGTACGTTTGGCTTGAGAAGGTGACATTTGGATGGTTTGATTTTCATACCATACTTGGATAAGGCTTCGAACACTTCTGCCAGGTCTGTTAAGTGCTGTTCGTAAGTCTTTGAGTAGATGATCACATCATCTAGGTACAGGAGGATGGTCTCGAAGTTCTTGTGTCCGAGGCAACATTCCATCAGTCGCTGGAAAGTACCGGATGCATTGCAGAGTCCGAACGGCATGCGATTAAATTCGCTTAGACCCATTGGTGTGGTGAATGCCGTTTTTTCTTTATCTCTCTCAGCCACAGGGACTTGCCAATACCCGCTTGTTAAGTCTAAGGTGGAAAAATAATTAGCAGATTTCAAAGCAGTCAAGGACTCTTCTATCCTAGGCAAGGGATAGGCGTCTTTATGGGTGATGTTATTAATCCGCCGGTAGTCTACGCACATTCTCATGGTTCCGTCCTTTTTTTTTGACAATCACCAGAGGGGCCGCCCAAGGGCTACAACTATCTCTTATTACCCCGGCCTCTTTCATCTCTCTCAGCATGTCCTTCGTGCATTGATAGTGAGCGGGCGGTATGGGTCTATATCTTTCTTTTATCGGGGGATGGTCACCGGTGGGGATTGTATGTTCCACCCCTTCTATCCGTCCGAAGTCCAATGGGTGTTTACTGAAGACCTGTTCATATTCCGTCACTAATCTATACACCCCTTGTCTTTGATGGGTAGGTGTTGAATCTACACCCACGTCTAGCTGTTGGCACCAATCCTCCGATTCTCCATCTGAGCCGTTATTTTCCACCTGACAGGTCGATTCTAAGGGCTCAACGGTTGTGATGGCATTGTTGTCAACAGTATATAACTTTGCCACTGTAGCGTACCTTGGCAAAGTGACCTCTTCCTCTCCACAGTTCAAAAGTCGTACCGGCACCCGTCCCCGGTGTACCTCGACCACCCCTCGTGCCGTGAGTATAGTGGGCCTGCTGTCGGTGTACGCTGGTTCTAGGTTCTATTAAGGCTTGATAGTCTCGTCCTTTAGTACCAATGGCTGCTCTACACCATACCAGCATTTCTGTTTTTGGTGGGATTACAATAGACGTTGGATCACTCACCCTCACACTGCCGATTTCTCCACCTGCAACTTCTATCTGTTGCCTTAACATTAATACTTTTATTTCCCTCCGGAGAACTCTCTGCTGGCAGGATCGGGCAGTTTCAGCAATTTGTTGTAAGACAGAAATAACTTCGGAAAAGCAATTCTCTAACACATTCATCCCTATCAATACAGTTGGTTCACAGTTCTGCCGATCAACATCAACGACAATTATACCCTGTTTCTTCAATTCTGCTTTACCAATCTTTATGGTCATCTCCCGGAATCCTAGTTGCGGAACCAACTTACCATTACTGGCCCATATATCTAGTTCAACATCAGAGGGTCCTTTATCAATATCTACCTCAGCCCAGTACCTCTTATAAAGGATATATGGTATAGATGAAATCTGGGAACCTGTATCCAGCAAAGCGTTGAGGGGAGTTCCGTCCAGCACGATAGGGATGATGGGTCGTCCTCCGATGTACCTGTCATGCCAGGGTGTTGGGCCTTGAAAATTCATTCCTGCGAAGCGGCCCGCATTCCCAGGGGATTCCCGTTTAAATCACAATTTCGTGCAAAGTGGCCTGGCTGCTGGCAACGGTGGCAAATGGGCTGTCCATCCGGTTGGTAGCAGTCACGGGGTCGTCCTCTCCATGTCGGGTATCTCCGGGACCTCATCCATGGAACATCCTCTCTACGGTTTGCCAACTCCATCTTGGGTTCTCTCATCTCCTGCATGGTTTTAGCCATTGAAGCAACAACATCAGTTAAAGAGTCAAGCTTTTGCTGAAGAGCCTCATTAGTAATGGGCCCCAGGGACTTAGCACTGGCACCGGACGTAGCTGATGTCACTGGCATTCCCCGTTGCTGAAGTGCATCTGCCGTGGGTTGTGTGAGATCCTGATCCCGAGGTGCCTCTGCCAGCTGGAGACGTATAGCGCTCTCCTTTAATTGGGCAAATGTCAATTCAGGGTTCTTAAAAACAAGCATGCTCACATGCCCCCCCGGTGAGAAGGGGTGTAGAGTCCCTCAATAAATTGATCTTTTAGCAGTTTATCGGCTCCTGTGTTAAAAATGGGTTCAGCCAGTGTAAGTGATTTAAGGGCTTCCTGCAGGTTTAAGGCAAAATCTCTCACGCCCTCATTAGCTTTTTGTTTGCAATTAAAGAATCGTACTTTAGCTTTGCTGCTGGTAGTGGTTTCAAATGTAGCTTTTAATCCAGCAAATATGCGTTCAACAGTACCTTTTAGATCAGTTGCCCATGCCATGACTTCTCGCTTAGCATGGCCACTTAACTGCATCATCAGGAGACTAGCATGCTGAGCTTCACCTACGGGGAACATATCAAAATGAGCCAGCATCTTTTCCCTGAAACCGTCAAGGGTATTAGGTTCACCTTCGTACATTGGAAGCCACGGGCCACCCGGGGTATATGGCATCAACACCGGCATGATGGGCACCACTCCTTGCACTGCTGCGCTGCCGGGCTCTCTATTGACACTCTGTCTTTCAGCTGCATTAGCGTCGCCGGGTGCTGCGGCGTCTCCGTGTTGCGACATACTGTACCCCCTTAATTAATCCAGACCCCTCCGGTCCCAGCTTCCGTCTAGATAATGTAGATTTGTTCCTCTGTGCAGCAGGATGACAATGACATGCCCCCTGCTGCCTCTAACTGCCGCACGCTCTGTGATGGTGGATTTTGAAGTTTTTCAGTTAGACTGGGGCTTGGGTAATGACGTAGCTCGATTAACAGTTTTGTGCTTAACGGTTATGAGATGATTACATCAGGGGATGGCGGCCATTTTTACCCCATTATAACCAATGGAGAAAAGTCACTTTCAATAGTTTTCAATGCGGAATGGGATTTTCTTTTAACAAAGTCAATTTCCAAGATTTTTCATCCAAATTTTCACAGTTTCAGACTCCAATTACGGCACACAATACCCGGTGTACGGGCTCGCCCAATCCTGTTCGTGACGCCAGTTGTGATGCCCGGGAGACCGAGGTACCCAGCACCAGATCAATGAGGTCCGTCTCTTGAGGGGGATGTCACTAGTGGCTTGACCCGGTGCTGTGGCCTCAGGCGATGCACAGTATAAGGGATATCATGAAGGAACAGACACTTACTTGATCAGCAGCAGGTCCTCTCAGCTGTGATGACCCTGATCCTGGATCGATGGCTATTGTCCAAATGAAAGACTGAGGCGCTGAAACGTTTAACCAGTTTACTTCAACAAAAAAGGGATTTGCAACCAATACTGTCACCGGAGTCTGTACAAGAACTCTGAATTACTTTGACCCTGTCAGGATTTCCACCTCTTATTATGCGCAGTTTCTGTATGGCCCTGCTGCTGTTTGTGAACTGGCTGCCGACCCAATCTGTCTCTTCTGTGCTCTGGTCCGACGGACAACCCGAGTCCTTTTTTGTCGGCTTACCCCCTCTGGGAGTACCGCTGAACTCTGTGTCTGTTGCTGCGTCTTACCCTAGAGAAGCTGATATTACCTCACTTCCTTCCGGTTGCTGTATTATGTATAATGAATATAGCCACGGATCCGGTATCCATCTCTGCGCCTATTCTGGGTAGAGGTTATTGCTACCCGGTTCTCACAATATCCTTTTTCTCTATTCCTCTTTTCCTACTATGGATATTACGGACCTATAATCCGTCATAAGGCTGTTAGGAGTTCAGTTATACGACCTCTCACTTTCAGCTCATCAACCCAACTGCCAGTCCTTTTCTCAGACCAGAATAGATCAAGGGGAATCTCTGGAGCTCCCCCTTCTGGCCAGAGATGGTAGTGCAGTCTTGCTATTTTAGTATTTGTATTTGGTGTCAATAACTATTTTTGTGGCAAATATCCCTAGGGGCGCCACAATAGATAGATAGATAAAACAGACAGCTTCAGCCTTATATTATCATGCTGGGAAGGTCCATGGTTATTGAGCTAAAAACACAATCCATCAGCCACAACCAGAATTGGAGTATCACATTACATGTACCAATTCTGATGCTTTGTCAAGCTCTTGTCGATTGCCCTGGTGTGGGGGCAAGTGGGGTAAGGTTTTTTGGGGTTGATAACAACTGTGCAGCTGTGATTTCTTAAAATTCACAGCTGCCATTAACACCTGGGGTTAGTAATGAAGAGGTGTCTATCAGACACCCTGACTACTAACCCAGTTATCAAAAGTAAAGACACACACCCACAGAAAGAAACACTTTATTTGAAAATAGGCTCTCCCACACTATCCCTTGTTCATCAATATATTGGAGAAAAAAAACAAAACATGAATGCATACATAATTCAATGAACCTGAAGTAGTCCAGAAAAGGATACCTGAAAAACATAAAAAGACAGAAAGAAAAACAAAGTAAAGTCTCTCGATCACCAATTTATTAGATACACTGACAAGCAGAAGGGTAACCATTAGTGATGAACGAGTGTTGGTTGGGTTTTTTGTTGACGCAGCTGCATGATTTACAGCTGACAGGCAGCTTGATTACATATGGGGATTCCCTAGCAACCAGGCAACCCCCACATGTACTCAGGCTGGCTAGTAGCTGTAAATCATTCAGCTGCGGCGATGAAAACTAAATCTCTGAGCACTAACAAATACTCGGAGACCACCCGAGCATGCTCGGGAAAACCCGGCAACAAGTACACTCGCTCATCACTAGTAACCACTAATAAATTTGACTTGCAACTATTTTGCAAATAATTAGGTATGCATATTCTTGTCATGGCGCTGCATTGTTACTGATTTGCTCCTAAAAATCTGACTGTAATTTTTTGTTATTTTGTTAGCATTTTAGAAATCCAGCTTTTGGCTTTCAACATTACCTAAATCCTTCTGGGCATGCTCTCGATCAGATTCAAGCATGTACTCACCGAAATATGATCCCAAGTTTCTTCTTCCCAGTTGGTGGATACTGGTCGACCGACATGGGTATGTATAAAGCTTTTTCTTCGACTCTACCCACAAGTGTTTGATTGGGATGAAGTTGGAGAACTGTGGAAGCCAATCCAGCACCTCTATTTCATTGCCATTGAACCATTTCTTTGCCAAACTTAACGTGTGCTTCAGGTTGATTTCCTGCTGGAACACTATGTCATTCTTTTCATACCCATAGTAGTCGAGTGTACGAAGTAACTCATCTTGTGGGATTCTCACATACAACTCAGCATTAAGGCCACCATCGATATTGGTCAAAAATCCAATGCCTTTGGCTGTGATACAACCCCATGCTGAACTTGACAGTTCCTTCAGTTTTTCTGACTGTCAGACCCTTTTCCCCTTGTTTCCTCCAGATCCATTTGCACCCATAAGGACCTAGTCTTTTAACTTTCATCTCATTGCTCAAAGTCACCCATTTTCAGCCTTCTACTGTCCACTTTTTGTACTTTTTTTTGCAAACTTGAGCCAACGCTGCTTATGATCATGTTGAAGTAAAGACTTATTCACCTTTTTTTGGGCCAGCATTCCAGATTTGTGTAGTGTGTGTTGCTTGGTGCTTGCATGGACAGCTGTGATTTCACCTCTACGAAGCTTAAGAGCCACCTCCACTACTAGAACTGATAGACCTTGTGATGAATCCACTTGTTGACGCCTAAGTTTTGCCTGAAAGTCCACCTCTTGGCCTTTGAATGGATGGATGGACTTCATTTCATATTCTTCCAGCTGTCATGGCACTCACATGATGCAGTTTGGCAATTTTCTTGGCTTAGAGACCACTATTGATGAGCTGGATGATGCTGCTTCTCTTGTCTTGGGAAATCTTCTTTATGGCTGCTCCTCGATTTGAACTAGTGACCTTTCGCTTGGGAAATAAAACACACTGAGCTATTAGTGAATGTGAGAACAGGTTGTAATTTGTAGTATGCAAGAAGAAAAATATTTTTTCCACCACCTTGACCAAAACAATAACCATGCAGTGAGATGACTAGAATCTGCATAACTAGTCATATGCTAAATAGGTGCAAGTTAAATATTTGTTTGAGAAAGCCAAGATGATTGTCTATAAAATGATGGTAGTCTCACCATCAAAGCAGTAGTGTATGGTGAGATATGTTGCCTGAAAGTCAAAAGTTCAAAACATTGTTACTCTTCTGCTCGTCAGTGTAAAAGTGTTCACTCACAGGTCCGATGTAATCCATGTGAATCACCGAATCCGGTCTGGTGATTGTGAATGGCAGTAAGTTAATTTACTGCTTTTCACAAGCGTTGGGTACTGAAGTCACCACTAATCAGAGTTCTCGGCTCCTGCCTCGATCCGCGAGACCCAGCAACTCTGAACAGCGGTGATGTCAGTAAGTACACCACTCATCAGAGCCGCTGAGTCACGCTGCCCTTTATGAGGCTCGGTGGCTCTGAAGAAAAGTGTAATTACTGATGTCACCGCTGTTCAGAGTCACCGAGTCTCGTGAAGCAGAGCAGAAGCCAAGAACTCTGAGCAGCACTGACGTCAGTACTCGTGCTTGTGAATGGCAGTAACTTAGTGCAATTGCTGGGGTTGGACTCAGTGATTCCTATGGACAACGTTGAACCTGCATGGGAACAGTTTTGCCTAATAAATTGGTGAACGAGGGACTGTCTCTTATTTCAATTTCTGTCTTTTTATGTTTTTCAGATATCCTTTTCTGGACTACATCAGATTCGTTAAATTCCGGCGGACATGCATGTTTGTTTGTTTTTTAACAATAACTTGGTGAACAAGGGATAATGAGGAAAGTATTTTTTCAAATATTTTTTTTTTTTATGTTTACTGGGTTAGCAATGAATGTGTCCAATAGACACCTCTCCACTACTAACCCCTCGATGACAGCTGTGATTTTTGACAGATAGCAGCTGTCATCAACCCGAACTGCCATTACCCCGATTATATGTAGGGGACTTGTGAAAATATATATATCTACAGGATATCTAAATATGCTATCTATCTATCTATCTATCTATCTATCTATCTATCTATCTATCTATCTATCTATCTATCTATTATCTATCCCATATCTATCTATCTATCTATCTATCTATCTATCTATCTATCTATCTATCTATCTATCTCTTATCTATCTATCTATCTATATCTATCTATAAGATTAATTTATTATTTAGAAATATAGTTTTAAATTACATTGAGAATTACAGTATGTAAAAGATTATGATAAAAACACATGTCATATGGGTTGCATATTGATGATAAGTGGGAAAAATCATATTGGACACTCGCATGACACTCGTCCTACTTTTCTGGATCAACAGATATGATCGAGGCCTAATGCATAATGGTCCTGAATATATAACCCCTCTCTTAAAGTAATCTTAAAGGAAATCTGTCATGAGGTTTTTGTCATCTAATGCAGCGAAATGTGGTGCAGAGACCCTGTTTCCTGCGATGTGTTACCTACTGGCCTGCTTGCTGTAGTTTTGACAAACTGCAGGAGATGATCACTAGTGTAGAGGACTAATAAACCTTCTGCCAGGTAGTTTTGTATATTCATGAGCGCTGTATAAATTTGACTCTTCCACTTTTGATTGGCAACTTTCTGCCTATGAACAGTGTACACATAAAGCTGCCAATCAGTGCTGTGGGCGAGGTTATACAGATCTCAGCATTCAGAGAAATGGTAGATCTGCAGCAGATATAGCTGAATTTATGAAAACTGCAATAGTAGCCCAGTAAGTGACACATCGCTGGAATCTCTGTCATTGCATCATGTTACTCTTGGATATGGTAGAAACACACAGGTAACAGATTCCCTTTTACTCAGACTACCTTAAAACCATATTTGGAAACCTCTCTAAAAACTGAGAAAAAAAATCACCTTGAGAGATAAGGCTTTAAGATTTTATTAAACACTACAGAGAATGTAGGGGGAGATGTGGATTTCAAATGTGTCTGAGCAAAGAAAATCTAAGCCGGATTTGTTATGGTATGGAGTTATACATATATACATATGCGGTTATACATACAAGCCTCGAGCCATGCGTATTAATGTTTAAATGATTTAGTGGACAATTTAAATTTCATATATTTTAGCCGAGGGGCTCGCAGACTTCTACCGAAACAATACAATGGCACCTTCCATCAGAGACTAGACACATGGTTAAATGGCTGATATCTTTCCTAAGGCCCCTATGATGGGGTGAATGAGTAAAGTAATCCTCATTAAATAATCAGGGTAAACAGCTCTATAAAAAAAGCAAGGCACACAGCAAGAGAATACTGACATAGCGTTATGCAAAAACATATGGGATTATGCATACAAATAAAGACTACGGATCTTCTTATATGGAGGAACACCAGGAACTTTCAAGATTAGAAGACTGAAATAGCAAGATCATGGTTCAGTCAGGGGCTGTCTGGTCTTAATTGTCTGTAGTGACTCTGGGCGCGTGTGCTGCGAGGATGTCAAGTACCTGTAGCTGTCCAGTGGGCATGGCTGTCCAGTGGGTGCGGCTGTCCAGTGGGTGTGGCTGTCCAGTGGGTGCACCTGTCAAGTGGGCACAGCTGTCCAGTGGGTGCACCTTTCTAGTGGGCACAGATGTCCAGTGGATGTGGCTGTCCAGCAGGTGCAGCTGTACAGTGGGCATGGCTGTCCAGTGGGCACAGCTGTCGAATGGGTGCCGCTGTCCAGTGGGCATGGCTGTCCAGTGGGCATGGCTGTCCAGTGGGCATGGCTGTCCAGTGGGTGTGGCTGTCCAGTGGGTGCGGCTGTCCAGTGGATGTGACTGTCCAGCTGGTGCAGCTGTTCAGTGGGCACAGCTGTCCAGTGAGTGTCGCTGTCCAGTGGGCATGGCTGTCAAGTGGGTGCGACTGTCCAGTGGACACAGCTGTCCAGTGGGCATGGCTGTCAAGTGGGTGTTACTGTCCAGTGGGTGTGGCTGTCCAGTGGGTGCGGCTGTCCAGTGGGCACAGCTGTCCAGTGGGCATGGCTGTCCAGTGGGTGAGGCTGTCCAGTGGGCACGGCTATCCAGTGGGTGCAGCTGTCCAGTGGATCCAGCTTGCATAGAGGGTACCCACGCTCACTAGTCAAGCTTTGCTCTGGAGTTTGGATAACGCATACGTGCCTGCCGGTCCCGGCTCAAGAACGACAATTCCTTGCACATGTGCTGGGGGGATCTATAAGTCTGAAATCACACAGAGAAACTGCAGACATCAATTTTGAATGGACAACCCCTTTAACTGTTTGATCAATGTATCCCTATTCTAAATGGGATCATTAATGAGAACATATAATTAGAAAATTAGCTATATTTTATATAAAGATTTGTGTTAACCCCTTGAAATCCGTCATTTTATGCCTCCCCATGTTTGCTACGGGCTCCTGTGATGAGTCCGCACCTTTTCAGGCGCATGACAGTTTATCTGATCAGCTGACATGTGCCCCTAACAGTTGCGGGTGGAATCACGATCTACCCATGACTGTTAACATGTTAAATGTTGCTGCCAAACTCTGTCAGTGGCATTTAGCACGCATGCGCAGGAAGTATGTCATTACCTCCTCCCATCGGCGCCCATGTGACATGACCGTGGGTCGCCGATGGGTTGGCGTGACAACTCGGGGTCAGCAGGAGACCAATGTGGTTGTCATAGCCGGTTAGATATGAGCGACGCCCAGTGGTCGACGCTCATAGCAAGTGAGCATATCTGCTACATAGAGCAGGGCTGCAGCCCTTATGTATGTAGCACAAGCAATCGGATGATCACAGCTTCTAGTCTCCTATGGAGACTATGGAAGCAAGTAAAAAGTAAAAAAAAAAATTTTTCAAAATATTTAAGAAATAAAAAAATATAAAAGATTAAATCACACCCCTTTCGCCCCATTCAAAATAAAACAATAAAAAAATCAAACCTACAAATATTTGGTATCGCTGTTTTCATAATCACCTGATCTATCAGTACATAAAAAGAATTAATCCAATCGGTAAATGGCGTAGCAAGAAAAAAAATTGAAACTCCAGAATTGCGTTTTTTTGGTCGCTGCAACATTGCAATAAAATGCAATAATGGGCGATCAAGAAAATCATATAAACATCAAAATGGTATCAATGAAAACCTCAGGTCGGCTCGCAAAAAATAAGCCTTCACTCAGCCACAGATCCTGAAAAACGGAGATGCCACAAGTCTCGGAAAATGGCAACTTTTTTTTTTAAACTTTGGATTTTTTTTTCACCACTTAAATAAAATAGAACCTAGACATGTTTGGTGTCTATGAACTCATAATGAGCTGGAGAATCATAACGGCAGGTTAGTTTTAGCACTTAGTGAACATGGTAAGAAAAATATCCAAACAACAATTGTGGAACTGCACTTTTTTTGCAATTTCACCTCATTTGGAATTTTTTTCCCCATTTTCCAGTACATGATATACACTCACCGGCCACTTTATTAGGTACACCATGCTAGTAACGGGTTGGACCCCTTTTGCCTTCAGAACTGCCTCAATTCTTCGTGGCATAGATTCAACAAGGTGCTGGAAGCATTCCTCAGAGATTTTGGTCCATATTGACATGATGGCATCACACAGTTGCCGCAGATTTGTCGGCTGCACATCCCAAAGATGCTCCATACAAGGCAGGATGGATCCATGCTTTCATGTTGTTTACGCCAAATTCTGACCCTACCATCCGAATGTCGCAGCAGAAATCGAGACTCATCAGACCAAGCAACGTTTTTCCAATCTTCTACTGTCCAATTTCGATGAGCTTGTACAAATTGTAGCCTCAGTTTCCTGTTCTTAGCTGAAAGGAGTGGTACCCGGTGTGGTCTTCTGCTGCTGTAGCCCATCTGCCTCAAAGTTCGACGCACTGTGCGTTCAGAGATGCTCTTAGGCCTACCTTGGTTGTAACGGGTGGCGACTTGAGTCACTGTTGCCTTTCTATCAGCTCGAACCAGTCTGCCCATTCTCCTCTGACCTCTGGCATCAACAAGGCATTTCCGCCCACAGAACTGCCGCTCACTGGATTTTTTTTCTTTTTCGGACCATTCTCTGTAAACCCTAGAGATGGTTGTGCGTGAAAATCCCAGTAGATCAGCAGTTTCTGAAATACTCAGACCAGCCCTTCTGGCACCAACAACCATGCCACATTCAAAGGCACTCAAATCACCTTTCTTCCCCATACTGATGCTCGGTTTGAACTGCAGGAGATTGTCTTGACCATGTCTACATGCCTAAATGCACTGAGTTGCCGCCATGTGATTGGCTGATTAGAAATTAAGTGTTAACAAGAAGTTGGACAGGTGTACCTAATAAAGTGGCCAGTGAGTGTAGTAAAATCAATGTTGCCATTCAAAATTGCAACTCATTCCGCAAAAAACAAGCCCTCACATGGCCAAATTGACAGAAAAAAATAAAAGATATGGCTCTGGGAAGAAGGGGAGCAAAAAATGGAAACAAAAAAGGAAATACCCCTGTCCTTAAGGGGTAAATGTGTACACAGATACATATGTATGCAATATATAAATAAATATATATATATATATATGTATATTATGCTCACCTCAACTAGGCCCCATCTGACTCTGAATTTTTTATCTGCTGTGGCTGTAGCTTCACTAGTCCTCCTTCTTGTTCTTTGGTTCTTTCTGTGCTGAGGCCGCTAGGACGGCCATGGAAGCTCCAAGGTCAGTAAAGATAATGCAAGGAGTCAAACATGAAATGAACAGAGGTGAGTATAATTTTGCTTTATTTGTAGCCCCTTCCCAAGTCCTCAAAAGATTCCAGAAAAGCTTGTGAATTTGTGCAAATTGAATTCCCTAACATTTTGGAATCTGGGGTGTAGTTTACAGTAAGGTGCATCTTATAGCCTTTAATGTGTAAATGAAATAAATGGTGCTATAAAATGTATAATAATAATAATAATAATAATAATAATAATAATAATAGCCTAAGAAATGGGGTATCCCCCATATTGTAATGCACAAGTTAGTATCAGAACAGGAAACCAAGAGAGGGCCCATGCTAAAGTTTGCTATGTGCTCTGACTCTCATAGTTATACCCCTGCCAAGCAGTGTTTTAACCCCTTCATGACCCAGCCTATTTTGGCCTTAATGACCTTGCCGTTTTTTGCAATTCTGACCAGTGTCCCTTTATGAGGTAATAACTCAGGAACGCTTCAACGGATCCTAGCGATTCTGAGATTGTTTTTTCGTGACATATTGGGCTTCATGTTAGTGGTAAATTTAGGTCGATAATTTTTGAGTTTATTTGTGAAAAAAACGGAAATTTGGCAAAAAATTTGAAAATTTCGCAATTTTCACATTTTGAATTTTTATTCTGTTAAACCAGAGAGCTATGTGACACAAAATAGTTAATAAATAACGTTTCCCACATGTCTACTTTACATCAGCACAATTTTGGAAACAATTTTTTTTTTTGCTAGGAAGTTATAAGGGTTAAAATTTGACCAGTGATTTCTCATTTTTACAACAAAATTTACAAAACCATTTTTTTTAGGGACCACCTCACATTTGAAGTCATTTTGAGGGTTCTATATGGCTGAAAATACCCAAAAGTGACACCATTCTAAAAACTGCACCCCTCAAGGTGCTCAAAACCACATTCAAGAAGTTTATTAACCCTTCAGGTGTTTCACAGCAGCAGAAGCAACATGGAAGTAAAAAATGAACATTTAACTTTTTAGTCACAAAAATGATCTTTTAGCAACAATTTTTTTATTTTCCCAAGGGTAAAAGGAGAAACTGGACCAGGGACGTTGTTGTCCAATTTGTCCTGAGTACGCTGATACCTCATATGTGGGGGTAAACCACTGTTTGGGCGCACGGCAGAACTCGGAAGGGAAGGAGCGCCATTTGACTTTTTGAATGAAAAATTGGCTCCAATCTTTAGCGGACACCATGTCGCGTTTGGAGAGCCCCCGTGTGCCTAAACATTGGAGCTCCCCCACAAGTGACCACATTTTGGAAACTAGACCCCCCAAGGAACTTATCTAGAAGCATAGTGAGCACTTTAAACCCCCAGGTGCTTCACAAATTGATCCGTAAAAATGAAAAAGTACTTTTTTTTCACAAAAAAATTATTTTAGACTCAATTTTTTCATTTTCACATGGGCAACAGGATAAAATGGATCCTAAATTTTGTTGGGCAATTCCTCCTGAGTACACCAATACCTCACATGTGGGGGTAAACCACTGTTTGGGCACATGGTAAGGCTCGGAAGGGAAGGAGCGCCATTTGACTTTTTGAATGGAAAATTATCTCCATCGTTAGCGGACACCATGTCGCGTTTGGAAAGCCCCTGTGTGCCTAAACATTGGAGCTCCTCCACAAGTGACCCCATTTTGGAAACTAGACCCCCCAAGGAACTCATCCAGAGGCATAGTGAGCACTTTAAACCCCCAGGTGCTTCACAAATTGATCCGCAAAAATGAAAAAGTACTTTTTTTTCACACAAAATTTCTTTTAGCCTCAATTCTTTCATTTTCACATGGGCAACAGGATAAAATGGATCCTAAAATTTGTTGGGCAATTTCTCCTGAGTATGCCGATACCTCATATGTGGGGGTAAACCACTGTTTGGGTGCACGGCAAGGCTCGGAAGGGGAGGCGTGCCATTTGACTTTTTGAATGGAAAATTAGCTCCAATCGTTAGCGGACACCATGTCGCGTTTGGAGAGCCCCTGTGTGCCTAAACATTGGAGCTCCCCTACAAGTGACCCCATTTTGGAAACTAGACCCCCCAAGAAACTTATCTAGATGCATAGTGAGCACTTATAACCCCCAGGTGCTTCACAGAAGTTTATAACGCAGAGCCGTGAAAATAAAAAAATAATTTTTCTTTCCTCAAAAATGATTTTTAGCCCAGAATTTTTTATTTTCCCAAGGGTAAAAGGAGAAATTGGACCCCAAATGTTGTTGTCCAGTTTGTTCTGAGTACGATGATACCCCATATGTGGGGGTAAACCACTGTTTGGGCGCACGGCAGGGCTCGGAAGGGAAGGCACGCCATTTGGCTTTTTGAATGGAAAATTAGCTCCAATCATTAGCGGACACCATGTCACGTTTGGAGAGCCCCTGTGTGCCTAAACATTGGAGCTCCCGCACAAGTGACCCCATTTTGGAAACTAGACCTCCCAAGGAACTAATCTATATGTGTGGTGAGCACTTTGAACCCCCAAGTGCTTCACAGAAGTTTATAACGCAGAGCCATGAAAATAAAAAATAATCTTTCTTTTCTCAAAAATGATTTTTAGCCCACAATTTTTTATTTTCCCAAGGGTAACAGGAGAAATTGGACCCCAAAAGTTGTTGTCCAGTTTCTCCTGAGTACGCTGATACCCCATATGTGGGGGTAAACCACGGTTTTGGCACACGTCGGGGTTCGGAAGGGAAGTAGTGACGTTTTGAAATGCAGACTTTGATGGAATGCTCTGCGGGCGTCAGGTTGCGTTTGCAGAGCCCCTGATGTGCCTAAACAGTAGGAACTCCCCACAATTGACTCCATTTTGGAAACTAGACCCCCAAGGGAACTTATCTAGATGTGTAGTGAGCACTTTGAACCCCCAAGTGCTTCACAGAAGTTTATAACGCAGAGCCGTGAAAATAATAAATGTGTTTCCTTTCCTCAAAAATATTTTTTTAGCCCAGAATTTTTTATTTTTGCAAGAGTAACAGGAGAAATTGGACCCCAAAAGTTGTTGTCCAGTTTCTCCTGAGTACGCTGATACCCCATATGTGGGGGTAAACCACTGTTTGGGCACATGCCGGGGCTCGGAAGGGAAGTAGTGACGTTTTGGAATGCAGACTTTGATGGAATGGTCTGCGGGCATCATGTTACGTTTGCAGAGCCCTGATGCCTAAACAGTAGAAACCCCCCACAAGTGACCCCATTTTGGAAACTAGACCCCCCAAGGAACTTATCTAGATGTGTGGTGAGCACGTTCAACACCCAAGTGCTTCACAGAAGTTTACAACGCAGAGCCGTGAAAATAAAAAATCATTTTTCTTTCCTCAAAAAAGATGTTTTAGCAAGCAATTTTTTATTTTCACAAGGGTAACAGGAGAATTTGGACCCCAATATTTGTTGCCCAGTTTGTTGTGAGTACGCTGATACCCCATATGTGGGGGTAAACCACTGTTTGGGCACACGTCAGGGCTCAGAAGGGAAGTAGTGACATTTGAAATGCAGACTTTGATGGAATGGTCTGCGGGCGTCACATTGCATTTGCAGAGCCCCTGATGTGCCTAACCAGTAGACACACCCCACAAGTGACCCCATTTTGGAAACTAGACCCCCGATGGAACTTATCTAGATGTGTGGTGAGCACGTTCAACCCCCAAGTGCTTCACAGAAGTTTACAACGCAGAGCCGTGAAAATAAAAAATAATTGTTCTTTCCTCAAAAATTATGTTTTAGCAAGTAATTTTTTATTTTTGCAAGGGTAACAGGAGAAATTAGACCCCAACAGTTGTTGCCCAGTTTGTCCTGAGTACGCTGGTACCCCAAATGTGGGGGTAAACCACTGTTTGGGCGCACGTCGGGGCTTGGAAGGGCGGGAGCACCATTTGACTTTTTGAACGCAAGATTGGCTGGAATCAATGGTGGCGCCATGTTGCGTTTGGAGACCCCTGATGTGCCTAAACAGTGGAAACCCCTCAATTCTAACTTCAACACTAACCCCAACACACCCCTAATCCTAATCCCAACTGTAGCCATAACCCTAATCACAACCTTAACCCCAACACACCCCTAACCACAACCCTAACCGCAACACACCCGTAACCCTAATTCCAACCCTAATCCTAACCCTAATCCCAACCGTAACCCTAATCCCAACCCTAACCACAATTGTAACCCCAACACACCCCTAACCCTATCCGTAACCCTAACCACAAGCCTAATCTTAACCCTATTTCAAACCCTAGCCCTAATTCCAACCCTAACTCTAATCCTAACCCTAAGGCTATGTGCCCACGTTGCGGATTCGTGTGAGATTTTTCCGCACGATTTTTGAAAAATCTGCAGGTAAAAGGCACTGCGTTTTACCTGCGGATTTACAGCAGATTTCCAGTGTTTTTTTGTGCAGATTTCACCAGCGGATTCCTATTGAGGAACAGGTGTAAAACGCTGCGGAATCCGCACAAAGAATTGACATGCTGCGGAAAATACAACGCAGCGTTTCTGCACGGAATTTTCCGCACCATGGGCACAGCGGATTTGGTTTTCCTTAGGTGTACATGGTACTGTAAACCTGATGGAAAACTGCTTCGAATTCGCAGCGGCCAATCCGCTGCGGATCCGCTGCCAATCCGCGGCCAATCCGCTGCGGATCCGCGGCCAATCCGCTGCGGATCCGCGGCCAATCCGCTGCGGATCCGCGGCCAATCCGCTGCGGATCCGCTGCCAATCCGCTGCGGATCCGCGGCCAATCCGCTGCGGATCCGCGGCCAATCCGCTGCGGATCCGCTGCGGATCCGCTGCGGATCCGCTGCGGATCCGCGGCCCATCCGCTGCGGATCCGCTGCGGATCCGCTGCGGATCCGCTGCCGATCCGCTGCGGATCCGCTGCCGATCCGCTGCGGATCCGCTGCCGATCCGCTGCCGATCCGCTGCGGATCCGCTGCGGATCCGCTGCGGATCCGCGGCCGATCCGCTGCGGATCCGCTGCCGATCCGCTGCCGATCCGCTGCCGATCCGCTGCCGATCCGCGGCCGATCCGCTGCCGATCCGCTGCGGATCCGCGGCCGATCCGCTCTGTGTGCACATGCCATAACCCTACCCCTAACCCTAACCCTACCCGTAACCCTAACCCTACCCCTAACCCTACCCCTAGTTCTAACCCTAGTTCTAACCCTAGTGGAAAAAGAAAAAAAAATATTTTCTTTATTTTATTATTGTCACTACCTATGGGGGTGATAAAGGGGGGGGGTTTATTTATTATTTTTTTATTTTGATCGCTGTGATAGAACCTACCACAGCGATCAAAATGTACCTCTAATGAATCTGCCGGCCGGCGGGCGCACTGAGCATGCGCCCGCCATTTTGGAAGATGGCGGCGCCCATGATGGAGGCGGACGGGGACCGGGAGCCTCGGTAAGTATAAGGGGGGGGAGATCGGGGCACGAGGGGGGCGTCGGAGCACGGGGGGTGACATAGGAGCAGGGGGGGAGCGGGCAGGAGGACGGGGGAGCGGACAGCAGGACGGGGGAGCCGGCAGGCGGACGGAGGGGACCGGACCCTATAACGGAGCACTGGGGGGGCGATCGGTGGGGTGGGGGGTGGTCACTTCAGGTTTTCCAGCCATGGCCGATGATATTGCAGCATCGGCCATGGCTGGATTGTAATATTTCACCAGTTTTTTAGGTGAAATATTACAAATCGCTCTGATTGGCAGTTTCACTTTCAACAGCCAATCAGAGCGATCGTAGCCACGGGGGGGTGAAGCCACCCCCCCTGGGCTGAAGTACCACTCCCCCTCTCCCTGCAGATCGGGTAAAATAGGAGTTAACCCTTTCACCCGATCTGCAGGGATGCGATCTTTCCATGACGCCACATAGGCGTCATAGGTCGGATTGGCACGGGTTTTCATGACGCCTACGTGGCGTCAAAGGTCGGGAAGGGGTTAAAGGGAACCTGTCACCCCCAAAATCGAAGGTGAGCTAAGCCCACCGGCATCAGGGGCTCATCTACAGCATTCTGGAATGCTGTAGATAAGCCCCCAATGTAATCTGAAAGATGAGAAATACAGGTTAGATTATACTCACCCAGGGGCGGTCCCGCTGCGGTCCGGTCCGGGGCCTCCCATCTTCTTATGATGACATCCTCTTCTTGTCTTCATGCTGCGGCTCCGGCGAAGGCATACTTTATCTGTCCTGTTAAGGGCAGAGCAAAGTACTGCAGTGCGCAGACGCCGTGAAAGGTCAGAGAGGCCCGGAGCCTGCACAAACAAAGTACGCCTGTGCCGGAGCTGCAGCTTGAAGACAAGAAGAGGACGTCATCCTATGAAGATGGGAGGCCCCGGACCGGACTGCAACGCCCATTGGACCAGACCGCCTGCCCAGGTGAGTATAATCTAACCTCTTTTTCTCATCTTTCACGATACATCGGGGCTTATCTACAGCATTACAGAATGCTGTAGATAAGCCCCTAATGTCGGTGGGCTTAGCTCACCTTCGATTTAGGGGGTGACAGGTTCCCTTTAAAAGGAATCTGTCAGCAGGTTTTTGATATATAATCTGAGGTAGGGGTTAAATCACTGAATTCAGCAATGTGTCACTTGTCAAGCTGCTTGCTGTTGTTTACTTACAATGAAGGTTCATTCACTAGGGCATTATTATTGCTTAATCCCTTAATCCCATATGACGTTCTATCCCATCGAGGTAACCTGGGACTTAATTCCCTGGGACGGGATAGTACATCATAGGCGATCGGCTGCGCTCACGGGGGGAGCAGCTGATTATTATAGTTGACATCCATCACTATGTGCCAGGAGCGGTCACGGATAGTGTTGAGCGATACCGTCCGATACTTGAAAGTATCGGTATCGGATAATATCGCCGATACCGATACCCGATACCAATACAAGTCAATGGGACACCAAGTATCGGAAGGTATCCTGATGGTTCCCAGGGTCTGAATGAGAGGAAACTCCCCTTCAGGCCCTGGGATCCATATTAATGTATAAAATAAAGAATAAAAATAAAAAATATTGATATACTCACCCTCTGACGCACCCTGGTTGTAACCGCCAGCCTCCGTTCATAAGAATGAGTGCTTGAAAGTCCTTAGATGACGTCGCGGCCTGTGATTGGTCGCGGAGCGGTCACGTAACTGCAACGCGACCAATCACAGGCCGCGACGTCATCTAAGGACTTTCAAGCGCTCATTCTTATGAACGGAGGCTGGCGGTTACATCGGTAAGGTCCAGGCTGCGTCGGAGAGGTGAGTATATCAATATTTTTTATTTTTATTCTTTATTTTACACATTAATATCGATCCCGATATCGATTCCCGATACCACAAAAGTATCGGATCTCGGTATCGGAATTCTGATACAGCAAATATCAGCCGATACCCGATACTTGCAGTATCGGAATGCTCAACACTAGTCACGGACCACTCCAGACACATTAACCCCCGGAACACTACACTTGATCAAAGCGTTTCGGCGGCATAGGGAAGCATAGCGCAGGGAGGGGTCTCCCTGCATGCTTCCCTGAGACCCTCGGAACAACGCCATGTGATCGCATTGTTTAGAGGGTCTCCTCCCTGCAGGTCCCGGATCCAAAATGGCGCAGGGCTCCTTCTGGGTCCTGCAGGGAGGTGGCTTGCAAGCGCCAGAGCAGGTGCCAGCAAGCTTCCCTGCAGTGCCTTTCAGATCACTGATCTGACACAGTGCACTGCAAAGTGTCAGATCAGCGATCTGACCCTATACTGTGATGTCCCCCCCACCCTTCCCGGGGCAATGTTATAAAGGAAAAAATATATATATTTACACTTGTAAGAAAAAAAAATTCCTAAATAAAGAAAAAAAATGTTGTTCCAATAAATACATTTCTTTATCTAAATGTAAAAAAAAAACAATAAAAGTGCACATATTTAGTATTGCCGTGTCCGTAACAACGCATCCTATAAAACTGTCCCACTAGTTAACCCCTTCAGTGAACACCGTATAAAAACAAAAAAACTAGGCAAAAAACAACACTTTATTATCATACCGCCAAACAAAAAGTGGAATAGCACACGATCAAAAAGACGGATATAAATAAGCATGGTACTGCTGAAAACGTCATCTTGTCCCGCAAAAAACGGGCCATCATACAGCATCATCAGCGTAAAAATAAAAATGTCATAGTCCTCAGAATAAAGCGATGCAAAAATAATTCTTTTTTATATAAAATAGTTTTTATCGTATAAAAGTGCCAAAACATAAAAATATGATCTAAATGAGGTATTGCTGTAATCGTACTCACCCGAAGAATAAAACTGCTTCATCCATTTTACCAAACGTGGAACGGTATAAACACCCCCCCCTCAAAAGAAATTCATGAATAGCTGGTTTTTGGTCTTTCTGCCTCACAATAATAATAATAAAAAGCGATCAAAAACTGTCACATGTCCAAAAATGTTACCAATAAAAATGTCAACTCGTCCCGCAAAAAACAGTACCTCACATAACTCTGTGGACTAAAATATGGAAAAATTGTAGCTCTCAAAATGTGGAGACGCAAAAACTATTTTTTGCTATAAAAACCGTCTTTTAGTGTGTGACAGCTGCCAATCATAAAAATCAGCCAAAAAAACAGCTATATAAGTAAATTAAACCCCCCTTCATCACACCCTTAGTTAGGGAAAAATAATCAAATTTAAAACAATGTATTTATTTCCATTTTCCCGTTAGGGTTGGGGCTAAAGTTAGGGTTAGGGCTACAGTTAGGGTTGGGCTAAAGTTAGCGTTAGGGTTGGGGCTAAAGTTAGGGTTAGGGTTGGGGCTAAAGTTAGGGTTAGGGCTACAGTTAGGGTTGTGGCTACAGTTAAGGTTAGGGTTGGGGCTCAAGTTAGGGTTAGGGTTGGGGCTAAAGTTACGGTTAGGGTTGGTGCTAAAGTTAGGGTTTGGATTACATTTACTGTTGGGATTAGGGTTGGGATTAGGGTTAGGGGTGTGGTTAGGGTTATGGTTGGCATTAGGGTTAGGGGTGTGTTGGAGTTAGGGGTGTGATTAGAGTTGGGATTAGGGGTGTGTTGGAGTTGGGGGTGTGTTGGGGTTAGGGGTGTGGTTAGTGTTATGGTTTGGATTAGGGTTAGGGGTGTGTTTGGGTTTCAGTTAGAATTGGGGGGCTTCCACTGTTTAGGCACATCAGGGGCTCTCCAAATGCAACATGGCGTCCGATCTCAATTCCAGCCAATTCTGCGTTGAAAAAGTAAAACAGTGCTCCTTCCCTTCTGAGCTCTCCCATGCTCCCAAACAGGGATTTACCACAACATATAGGGTATCAGCGTACTCAGGACAAATTGGACAACAACTTTTCGGGTCCAATTTCTCCTGTTACCCTTGAGAAAATACAAAACTGGGGGCTAAAAAAATATTTTTTGTTGAAAAAAAGATTTTTTCTTTTCACGGCTCTAGGCTATAAACTGTAGTGAAACACTTGGGGGTTCAAAGTTCTCACAACACATCTAGGTAAGTTCCTTGCAGTCGCCAGGCTGAAGTCATTGCTGCACAAGCGAACGAAGCTGTGGTGGAATAGGGCCACTTTGGGGCAGTACCTAGCTCGTATCCTGATCCCAAGAGGCTTACGCGTTCAAATTTTCTCCTCTTATCCCATTGAGGATGAGGTATTTAAATCAGAGTGTGAAAATATTGCTATCACATGCTCCAGGGGTTTCATAGATTTATTGATCAAATTGGATGAGACTAAATTAGGAGAGATAGAGAAGGAAATTTACACTATCCAAGTAACTATTAAGGATGATTTGACACCTGAAGCATTGGAGAAATTGAATTGTAATTTGGAGAGTGACTTTCTTAAATGGGAACAGGAGATCAGTGCTGTCAAGACAAAAAAATTACAAAGAGATAATTTGGATTATCGTGATAATCATGTGTATCGCTGGAGGACTGGTAGAATGAGAATCCGTTCAGCACAACAAACAAGGCCGGGATCGATTTCATCCATAACGTCTGTGGACGAATCGAGTGTGGCATCAGATCAATCTAAGACCACACATAGTGATAGAGGGAGAAAAATACAGCCAAATAGAGCTGCTAAAGGAAAATATATGACAAAAAAGAGAAAATTTACCTCTCCACCGACCTATGAACGGAAAGGCGAAAAATACTAACCTAGAGGTGATTAATTTATCTACCTACCCTCTTTCTGAGACACAGTCTGAAGTCTTGAAGCTTGGTCTTAATTTTGTCCCATCTAACCAATTCAATTTCTTTACAGCCGTAAAAGACACCCATTTATTTTGCCGTAAATTATTGCTGAAGAAGCTGCATGGTTCAAAAAGTACAGGAGATCAATCCCCTAGTGATGTGGAGGTTGCGGCCTTATCGGCCTTGGAAGATTTACTCGAGGAACAACAGCTAGATCCAGTAGGTAAATTTCCTTCTTCAATGTTGCCCAGATCGTCGAATTTTGCCCCCCCTTGTCTCTCTGTCCACAGATAGATATTTTCTACAAACTTGTCATTGAGGATTTAATGAAAATACCGAGAGGATTGTATAATGATAATTTAACATCTAATCAAAGAAAAGCATTGAGGGAATTGCAGGCATTAGATACAGTGGTCATTAAGCCAGCAGACAAGGGGGGGAACGTGGTGATCTGGCCAATTGAAAAATATGAAAGGGAAATATTTCGACAACTTAAAAATAAAGAAACGTATCGTCTCTTATCCCAGAATCCTACCCAGGTTTTTTCTGGGAAGTTGGAGCATATCTTGGATCTGGCAAATGAGTCGTTTATTGTCCCAAAGAAAGTCCTTGATGGACTTATGCCTAAGTTTCCTAAAGTTGCCATGTTCTATGCCCTGCCCAAGGTGCATAAAGACACCGTTAGTCCACCCGGACAGCCTATTGTCTCTGGCATAGGAGGGTTGTGTGAGAACATCTGTAAATTTGTTGATTTTTATCTAAAACCTTTGGTGGAGACGCTCCCCTCCTATGTCAGAGACACTACTGATGTACTTAGGAGGGTGGATGGACTGTCTCTCGAGGCGGATATGATTTTGGTTACCATCGATGTTGAATCATTATACACATCAATCAGACATAAAGATGGTCTGACGGCTGCCCACTTTTTCCTTGAGACTACCAACTGGGATGGCCATTTTTCTGAATTTATTTTGGAGTTACTTGAATTTATTTTAACTCACAATTATTTTGTTTTTAAAGACAGGTTTTATTTACAGTTACAAGGTACTGCAATGGGCGCGGCATGTGCGCCATCTTATGCTAATTTGTTTTTGGGATTCTGGGAAAGATTCATCTTCCAGGGCGATGGCGCACATGCCGCGGACCCGGTGGTAGGCTGGTTTCGCTACATTGATGACATTTTGATGGTCTGGAAGGGTGGCGAGACCAGCCTATCAAAATTCATGCAGGTACTGAACACTAACGATTTTAATTTAACATTCACTTACACGTGGCATTCCAATAAAATCAACTTTTTGGATATTAATTTAGTTGTTGCCGAGGATGGTTCTATTGAAACCGATTTGTATCGCAAGGAGTCATCGGTGAACTCCTTGCTACATGCCTCCTTGGCACACAATTATTCTGTCATTAAAGCCATCCCAGTTGGGCAATTCCTGAGGAATAGGCAGGAATGCTCTACAGAAGCCCGCTTCGAGAGTCAGTCCGCCACCCTCACTGAGCGCTTTAGGGCACGTGGTTACAGCCGTCGCAGCATCAGGGCAGGGTATGGACGGGCAAAAGCAACACGGAGAGAGGATTTACTTAGGCAATCTAACAAATCTGGAGCGAACAATGAGTCCACAGTTAGATTTATCTCCACTTCTAACTGCCAGTGGCACCGTATTCGTGAGGTGCTTAATAAACACTGGTCCGTGCTACAAACTGACAGTGCCTTGGCTTCATGCCTGACGGAATTCCCTCTCATGACACAACGAAGGGGTAAAAACCTGAAAGTCACACTGGTAAGAAGCCATTACATAGCAAGAAACAGAACGTTTCTTGATATGAGCAGCCCCAGACAAGGATGTTTTCCGTGTGGTTCTTGTGTCGCGTGTCCGAACATTCTTAGATGTGGGACCTTTAAAAACTCTGATGGGAGCAGGGAATTTAAGATAAGGGAATTTATCTCATGCAGTACCACATTTGTGGTATATTATGCTACCTGTCCCTGCTCCCTGATCTATGTTGGTCTCACGTCTAGGGAATTGAAAGTTCGGACACGCGAACACGTAAGAGATATTCTGGCCGCAAAAGAAGTGTCGGATCCGTCAGGTTTGAAGACCATACCAAGACACTTTCGGATGTTCCACGGATCAGACCCTAGGGGCTTAAAAGTGAGAGGTATTGATAGAATACATGGAGGGGTCAGGGGTGGCAATATGATAAAATTACTTGCACAATGTGAGTGCAAGTGGATTGTCACCCTTGATACCCTCACCCCTAGGGGATTAAATGAACAATTAAGTTTTGCCCCATTTTTGTGACTCTTATATTGCCCTGTATGACTTCTAGTTATGCTCCTTGTTCACGGCTTCATTTTTGCTTTACAAGTGTGCAGTATCACATATGGTTATTATATATATATTTATTTTTTTTACTCCATGCCTGACTATCCTCTCCCATGCGAATGATCCACCATTCATTTTAATTTGTTGTATTGACTGTCTTTTTTGTGTTTTCTTTTTAGTAAGTGTTTAGTAACGTCCATGGCTACAGATTTGACACGGCACCGCATTGGATTTTTCCTGTCCACTCACATGGAGCTCAAGAAATATTATTGCGGATATACATTTTTTCACATGTGTACATTTTTATATGTATTTCTTTTTCTTTTGCACGGGTCACCCGTAGCGGTGTTATTTATATGTATTAATCCGACTCTTGTTATGTGTAGTGCTAATATGTATAGAGTATGTATGGTGTTTATTTATTTTATAGGGATGGTATAGTCCATCTTTTATTCACGTCCATATCACTTTTTTATCCACTGAGCCCTTTAAGATATGGGGCTAATTAAGATTTGGGGACGATTTAGCTGCGCATGGTCTCCATAATGGTGGTCACTCTTATGATTTTATAAGTAAAGGGGTGTTGGAGATTGATATGCCTGTTATCGTCCACTATATGGGATGATGGCGATTCTTTTTCTTTTTTATATATACACAAATTCACATACTTACCACTTATTGTGTGCTATGTTCACTTACCGCTCCATACTTGTGCCCTATTGCGGTAATCTGTCTCTACCTGTCACTGCAAAGATGGCCGCTGCCATGGTCTTTTAGAAAATGGACGTCGGTAGTGCGCATGCCCGGTGCCGTCCATTGCTCTCACCTTCCGACAGGGCTGTCTGTCACAGCTGGGTGTTGTTTTCATTGGTAGTCAGACGGCGGAGCTCCGCCCTGACACGCGCCCAACAGTGATGGCTCTGCTGATTGGTGAACTCTGGACGCCACTGCGCATGCGCCGGAATTACCGGCATTCACTTCTGGTTTTTAGTATACTTAAAGCACAATGAGACGTGTTACATGTATACCCTGTTGAAAAAGCCACGCGAAACGCGCGTCCGGGGTGCCAAGTGAGGTGGGGGTACGAACCCTGACTACCAATGGGTACAGGAAAGAAATATATCTTGGTACCGTGTTAGCCAGTAGATAGAAAAATATTTAGAATTGAGAGTCCTCAGTGGTTGATACCATTGAGGACTCTCAATTCTAAATACCAATGGGTAAGCAGCTATTATATTTAACTGTGTGATTTTATCCTTGTGGTGGCCATGGTATGGGTACTATTGGACCTAGTGATATGTATATACATGGCCATATATCGTATAGGGACTAATGCTGCAACCAGAAGGGTACATTTTTGTACTCCCCCTCTAAACTTGGCTACTGTCATGTTCTCCTTGTAATGCCTCCTGCTTTATGTCTGTGCTGACAGCATGCACATTTTGTACTTTGTGTCTTTGTGATTTTTACATTGATATACTAAGGTGATTATAATAAACTTATTTGAATATTTTTATACAAATATGTTGAAGTGGACGTTCTTGCTCCGTTTTTTTGTGGTAATTGTATTCTGGAGTAGTCCAAGGAGGGCATCCGTAGGGTGCTTTGAGAGAGTTAGGACTGCCTGCTCACCATCATTGGAATTATTGGTGCTTCATGATTATAGTAATAAAAAAAGTTCCTTGGGGGGTCTAGTTTGCAGTATGGGGTCACTTGTGGGTGGTTTCTACTGTTTAGATACATCAGGGGCTCTGCAAACGCAATGTGACGCCTGCAGACCATTCCATCAAAGTCTGCATTCCAAATGGCGCACCTTCCCTTCCGAGCTCTACAATGCGCCCAAACTGTGGTTCCCCCCACATATAGGGTATCTGCGTACTCAGGACAAATTGTACAACAAATTTTGGGGTCCAATTTTGCCTGTTACCCTTGGGAAAATACTAAACTGGGGGCTAAAAAATATTTTTTTGGGGAAAAAAAGAATTTTTATTTTCTCGGCTCTGCGTTATAAACTGTAGTGAAACACTTGGAGGTTCAAAGTTCTCTCAACACATCTAGAAAAGTTCCTTAGGGGCTCTTCTTTACAAAATGGTGCCACTTTTGGGGAGTTTCAATGTTTAGGCACATCAGGGGCTCTCCAAAAGTGACATGGTGTCCTATATCAATTCCAGTCAATATTGCATTGAAAAGTCAAGTGGCGCTCCTTCCCTTCTGAGCTATGCCATGCACCCAAACAGTGTTTACCCCCACATATGGGGTATCAGCGCACTTAGGACAAAATGCACAACAACCTTTGAAGTCCAATTTCTTCTATTACCTTTGGGAAAACAAAAAATTGGGGGCAAAAATATAATTTTTGCAAAAAAATATGATTTTTTATTTTACAGCTCTACATTATAAACCTCTGTGAAGCACTTGATGGGTCAAAGTGCTCACGACACATCTAGATAAGTTCCTTAGGGGGTCTACTTTCCAAAATGGTGTCACTTGTGGGGGGTTTCAATGTTTAGGCACATCAGGGACTCTCCAAACGCGATATGGCGTCCCATCTCAATTCCAGTCAATTTTGCATTGAATAGTCAAATGGCGCTCCTCCCTATCCGAGCTCTGCCATGCACCCAAACAGTGGTTTACCCCCACATATGGGGTATAAGCGTACTTACGATATATTGTACAACTTTTGGGGTCCAATTTCTTCTGTTACCCTTGGGAAAATAAAAAATTGGGGGCGAAATATCATTTTTATGAAAAATATGTTTTTTTATTTTTACGGCTCTGCATTATAAACTTTTGTGAAGCACTCAGTGGGTCAAAGTGCTCACCACACATCTAGATAAGTTCCTTAGGGGGGGTCTACTTTCCAAAATGGTGTCACTTGTGGGGGGTTTCAATGTTTAGGTGCATCAGGAGCTCTCCAAACGCAACATGGCTCTCTGATCTCAATTCCAGTCAATTTTGCATTGAAAAGTCAAACGGTGCTCCTTCATTTCCGAACTCTGCCATGCGCCCAAACAGTGGTTTACCCCCACATATGGGGTATCATTATACTCAGGACAAATTGTTCAACAACGTTTGGGGTCCAATTTCTCCTGTTACCCTTGGTAAAATAAAACATATTGGAGCTGAAGTAAATTTTGTGTGAAAAAAAGTTAAATGTTAATTTCTTGCTAAACATTCCAAAAATTCCTGTGAAACACCTGGAGGGTTAATAAACTTCTTGAATGTGGTTTTGAACACCTTGAGGGGTGTAGTTTACAGAATGGTGTCACACTTGGGTATTTTCTATCATATAGACCACTCAAAATGACTTCAAATGAGATGTGGTCCCTAAAAAAAATGGTGTTGTAAAAATGAGAAATTGCTGGTCAAATTTTAACCCTTATAACTCCCTAACAAAAAAAATTTGGGTTCCAAAATTGAGCTGATGTAAAGTAGAAATGCAGGAAATGTTACTTATTAAATATTTTGTGTGACATATCTCTGTGATTTAAGAGCATAAAAATTAAAATTTGGAAAATTGCGAAATTTTCAAAATTTTCACCAAATTTCCATTTATTTCACAAATAAACGCAGGTAATGTCAAATAAATTTTACCAATATCATTAAATACAATATGTTACAAGAAAAAAATGTCAGAATCATCAGGATCCGTTGAAGCTTTCCAGAGTTATAACCTCATAAAGGCACAGTGGTCAGAATTGTAAAAATTGGCCCGGTCATTAACGTGCAAACCACCCTTGGGGGTTAAGGGGTTAAACTAGCTGGCACAGGCACACTATTCAAGCTCTGCTCCTCCTGTGCTAAACAGCTCACCATCAATGAATGCTGTACATAGAGAGCCTGGTGTGGGCGGAGTTTGCTTTCTCAGCTCTGCTTCTAAAAACTCTGAATCTGTCAGAACTGCTGCACCCAGTAATCTACATGATACATCATTGGATTCAGCCTCTCTTTGCCTACATCGTGTTGCACTCAGATGAGGTAGAAAAAACCTGCTGACAGGTTCCTGTTATGATCCTTAGTGGCTGAGGATCACAGAATGAACTAACTAAGTAACTGAACATAGAACGAGCTCTAGGTAGGTGGTAACTGGACTGACTGCAAAACCTGATCCTAACCAAACACACTGAAGGTAGCCGGTGAACGTGCCTAAATTCCTGGATGTCTCGACGCAGCCTGAGAAACTTGCTACCCCATAGAGAAAGTAAGACCTCACTTGCCTCAGAGAAATGACCCCAAAGATATAGGAAGCCCCCAACAAATATTAACGGTGAGGTAAGGGGAAAATACAAAATGTAGAAATGAAAACAGATTCAGCAAATGAGGCCCACTAATACTAGATAGCAGAAGACAGGCAGGGAACTGTGCGGTCAGTAAAAAACCCTATACAAAATATCCACGCCGAGAATTCAAGAACCCCCACACCAACTAACGGTGTGAGGGGAGAAACTCAACCCCCTAGAGCTACCAGCAAGCAAGGAAATCACATATTAGCAAGCTGGACAAGGACAAGTAAATAACCAAAAAACATATTGAACACTGATGAGCAAAAAATAACCAAACAGAAAACTTAGCTTCTCTTGAAGAGACTGAGAGCGAAGGAATTCAGGAGAGATCAAAATAGCACTGAATACATCGACAGCAGGCAAACACTGAAAGTCCAGGTGAGCTAAATAGGAAACCAGCTAACAGATAACGAGACAGCTGATCCTGCCTCAGACCTGCAGAATGACACAAAGAGCCACCAGAGGGAGCCCAAAGACAGCACTCACACAGTACCACTTGTGACCACAAGAGGGAGCCCCAAAACAGAGTTCACAACAGTACCCCCCCTTGAGGAGGGGTCACCGAACCCTCATCAAAACCCCCAGGGCGATCAGGATGAGCCACATGGAAGGCATGAACCAAATCGGCCGCATGAACATCAGAGGCGACAACCCAGGAATTATCCTCCTGACCATAGCCCTTCCACTTAACCAAATACTGAAGCCTCCGTCTAGAAATACGAGAATCCAAGATCTTCTCCACCACGTACTCCAATTCGCCCTCAACCAGCACCGGGGCAGGGGGCTCAACAGAAGGAACCACAGGCACCACATACCTCCACAACAAAGACCTATGGAACACGTTATGAATGGCAAACGACGCTGGGAGGTCCAAACGAAATGACACCGGGTTAAGGATTTCCAAAATCTTATAAGGACTGATGAAGCGAGGCTTGAATTTAGGAGAGGAGACCTTCATAGGAACATACCGAGAAGACAGCCGTACCAAGTCCCCAACACGAAGTCGGGGACCCACACCGCGACGGCGTTTGGCAAAGCACTGAGCCTTCTCCTGTGACAACTTCAAATTGTCCACCACATGGTTCCAAATCTGCTGCAACCTATCCACGACAGAATTCACCCCAGGACAGTCAGAAGGCTCAACCTGACCCGAGGAAAAATGAGGATGAAAACCAGAATTGCAGAAAAAAGGCGAAACCAAAGTAGCAGAACTAGACCGATTATTAAGGGCAAACTCGGCCAATGGCAAAAAAGTCACCCAATCATCCTGATCAGCAGAAACAAAACATCTTAAATAAGTTTCCAAGGTTTGATTAGTTCGCTCGGTTTGGCCATTCGTCTGAGGATGGAAGGCTGACGAAAAAGACAAATCAATGCCCATCTTAGCACAAAAGATCCGCCAAAATCTGGACACAAACTGGGATCCTCTGTCAGACACAATATTTTCAGGGATGCTGTGCAAGCGAACCACATTCTGAAAAAATAGAGGAACCAAATCGGAGGAGGAAGGAAACTTAGGCAAGGGCACCAAATGGACCATTTTGGAAAAACGATCACACACCACCCAGATGACAGACATTCTCTGAGAGACTGGAAGATCTGAAATAAAATCCATGGAAATGTGCGTCCAAGGCCTCTTCGGGACAGGCAAAGGCAAAAGCAAACCGCTGGCACGAGAACAGCAAGGCTTAGCCCGAGCACAAATCCCACAGGACTGCACAAAGGAACGCACATCCCGCGACAAGGAAGGCCACCAAAAGGACCTAGCCACCAAATCTCTGGTACCAAAAATCCCAGGATGGCCTGCCAACACCGAAGAATGAACCTCGGAAATAACTCTGCTGGTCCATCTATCTGGGACAAACAGTCTCTCTGGTGGGCAACGGTCAGGTCTATCCGCCTGAAATTTCTGCGGCACTCGTCGCAAATCTGGGGAAATGGCAGACAAAATCACTCCCTCTCTGAGGACACCAGCCGGCTCTGAAACTCCCGGAGAGTCAGGCACAAAACTCCTAGAAAGAGCATCAGCCTTCACGTTCTTCGAACCAGGCAGGTACGAGACCACAAAATCGAAACGGGAGAAAAACAACGACCAACGAGCCTGTCTAGGATTCAGCCGCTTGGCAGACTCGAGATAAATCAGATTTTTGTGATCTGTCAAGACCACCACACGATGCTTAGCTCCCTCGAGCCAATGTCGCCACTCCTCAAATGCCCACTTCATAGCCAACAACTCCCGATTACCAACATCATAATTCCGCTCGGCAGGCGAAAACTTTCTTGAAAAGAAAGCACAAGGTTTCATCACCGAGCAATCAGAGCTTCTCTGCGACAAAACAGCCCCTGCTCCAATCTCAGAAGCATCAACCTCGACCTGAAAAGGAAGAGAGACATCAGGCTGACACAAAACTGGAGCCGAAGAAAACCGGCGCTTCAACTCCCGAAAGGCTTCCACGGCCGCAGGAGACCAATTAGTCACATCAGAACCCTTCTTGGTCAAATCCGTCAAGGTTTAACCACGCCAGAAAAATTAGCAATGAAGCGACGGTAAAAATTAGCAAAACCCAAGAACTTCTGAAGACTCTTAACAGATGTAGGCTGAGTCCAGTCATGAATAGCCTGGACCTTGACTGGGTCCATCTCAATAGTAGAAGGAGAAAAAATAAAACCCAAAAAGGAAACCTTCTGTACTCCGAAGAGACATTTTGAGCCTTTCACAAATAAGGCATTAGCACGCAGGACCTGAAATACCTTCCTCACCTGCTTCACATGGGACTCCCAGTCCTCAGAAAAGACCAAAATGTCATCCAGATACACAATCATAAATTTATCCAGATATTCTCGGAAGATGTCATGCATGAAGGACTGGAACAGAGAAGGAGCATTAGAGAGTCCAAAAGGCATCACCAAGTACTCAAAATGGCCTTCGGGCATATTAAATGCTGTTTTCCATTCATCCCCCTGCTTAATACGCACAAGGTTATACGCACCACGAAGATCTATCTTGGTGAACCAACTGGACCCCTTAATCCGAGCAAACAGATCAGATAATAATGGCAAAGGATACTGAAATTTGACTGTGATTTTATTTAGAAGACGATAATCTATACAAGGTCTCAGAGAACCATCCTTTTTGGCCACAAAAAAGAATCCTGCACCAAGAGGGGAGGAGGACGGGCGAATATGTCCCTTCTCTAAAGACTCCTTTATATAACTCCGCATCGCGGCATGTTCTGGTACAGACAAATTAAAAAGTCGTCCCTTAGGGAACTTACTACCAGGAATCAAATTTATAGCACAATCACAATCCCTGTGAGGAGGTAGGGTACTGGATCTGGGCTCATCAAATACATCCTGGTAGTCTGACAAAAACTCAGGGACCTCAGAAGGAGTGGAAGAAGCAATTGACACCAAATTGACAGATTTAGCGATTTTTTTTACGCGCTTAGAGCATGCTGAGATAACATGAGTTGAATCACCACAGTAAAAGCACAACCCATTTTGACGTCTATGATTTTGCCGCTCAATTCTGGTCAGAATTCGGTCACATTGCATAGACTCAGGTCTCTGTTCAGAAAACACCGCCAGATGGTGCGCAGATTTGCGCTCCCGCAAACGCCGATCAATCTGAATGGACAAAGCCATTGAGTCATTCAGACTTGCAGGCGTGAGGAACCCCACCATAACATTCTTAATGGCTTCAGAAAGACCTTCTCTAAAATTTGCAGCCAGGGCACACTCATTCCATTGAGTAAGCACCGACCATTTCCGAAATTTGTGACAATACACCTCAGCTTCATCCTGGCCCTGAGAGAGAGCCAGCAAGGCCTTTTCTGCCTGATTCTCAAGATTAGGTTCCTCATAAAGCAAACCAAGCGCCAGAAAAAACGCATCCACATTCAGCAATGCAGGATCTCCTGGCGCCAGGGAGAAAGCCCAATCTTGAGGGTCGCCACATAACAGGGAGATAACAATTTTAACTTGCTGAGCGGAATCACCAGAGGAACGAGGTCTCAAAGAAAGAAATAATTTACAATTATTCTTAAAATTCAGAAACCTAGATCTATCTCCAGAAAACAACTCAGGAATAGGTACTTTTGGCTCAGACATAGGACTGTGAACAACAAAATCCTGAATGCTTTGCACCCTTGCAGCAAGATGATCCACACTAGAAGTCAGACTCTGAATATCCATGTCTGCAGCTGAACTCAAAGCCACTCAGAGATTAAGGGGATGAGAGAAGCTGGACAGACTGCAGCAAAGGGAGAGGAAAAAAAAAAAAATTGTACTCAGGACTTCTCTTATCCCACTTCTGCGATGCATTAAACACTTTTTGGCCTGCTGTACTGTTATGATCCTTAGTGGCTGAGGATCACAGAATGAACTAGCTAAGTAACTGAACATAGAACGAGCTCTAGGGAGGTGGTAACTGGACTGACCGCAAAACCTGATCCTAACCAAACACACTGAAGGTAGCCGGTGAACGTGCCTAAATTCCTGGACGTCTCGACGCAGCCTGAGAAACTTGCTACCCCTATAGAGAAAGTAAGACCTCACTTGCCTCAGAGAAATGACCCCAAAGATATAGGAAGCCCCCAAGAAATATTAACGGTGAGGTAAGGGGAAAATACAAAATGTAGAAATGAAAACAGATTCAGCAAATGAGGCCCACTAATACTAGATAGCAGAAGACAGGCAGGGAACTGTGCGGTCAGTAAAAAACCCTATACAAAATATCCATGCCAAGAATTCAAGAACCCCCACACCAACTAACGGTGTGAGGGGAGAAACTCAACCCCCTAGAGCTACCATCAAGCAAGGAAATCACATATTAGCAAGCTGGACAAGGACAAGTAAATAACCAAAAAACATATTGAACACTGGTGAGCAAAAAATAACCAAACAGAAAACTTAGCTTCTCTTGAAGAGACTGATAGCGAAGGAATTCAGGAGAGATCAAAATAGCACTGAATACATCGACATCAGGCAAACACTGAAAGTCCAGGTGAGCTAAATAGGAAACCAGCTAACAGATAACGAGACAGCTGATCCTGCCTCAGACCTGAAGAATGACACAAAGAGCCACCAGAGGGAGCCCAAAGACAGCACTCACACAGTACCACTTGTGACCACAAGAGGGAGCCCAAAAACAGAGTTCACAACAGGTTCCCTTTAAAGGAAAGGTGCCGCAGTTTATTTTTTGTATTAAAAATGATTGTTTATATAAACAATTATTTTTAATACAAATTTACATTTTTTAACTTTAACATTTTTTTTATTATTATTTTTTTTTCAGCCACTGGGCGCCGCCATTTTGCTTTGCAGGAGTGTAAGTGAAGCTGCACGTCACTTACACTCTGCATTTACGGCAGCCCAGGGCATAGAGATCTGCAGTCGGGAGCCGACTCTATTCCTATCATTATTATCTGCTCCCTGCTGTGCTCTGGCCACGCCCCCTAAGCCGTCCACACCACAGTAGAGGCAGGAGACCAGCGCCATCTTCCTGGAGCTCACAATGCAGCTGTGAGCTCCAGCTTACCAGGATAATCACAGGAGCCCTGCAGTCATAGGAGGAGGAGGAGGAGGAGGAGACCAAGGACGGGAGGGAGAAGGACTCAGCCGGGAGCCGTGAAGTAAGTATCAGTGGGGAGGGGGAGAGGGAATCTAATCCTCTCCTTTGTGGTGCTGACTGAGCAGTTATCTCCTCCCATGTGTGTTACTGTGCTGTGTATCTACTCCTCTCCTGTGTGATACTGTCTGCTTAGCCATGCATCTAATCATCTCCTGTGTGATACTAACTGAGCTGTGTATCTAATCCTCTCCTGTGTGATACTGTGTGCTGAGCCATGCATCTAATCCTATACTGTGTGATACTATGCTGAGCCGTGTATCTAATCCTCTCCTGTGTGATACTATGTTGAGCCGTGTATCTAATCCTATCCTGTGTGATACTGTGTGCTGAGCCATGCATCTAATCCTATACTGTGTGATACTATGCTGAGCCGTGTATCTAATCCTATCCTGTGTGATACTATGCTGAGCCGTGTATCTAATCCTATCCTGTATGATACTGTCTGCTGCGCCGTGTATCTAATCCTATCCTGTGTGATACTATGCTGAGCCGTGTATCTAATCCTATCCTGTATGATACTGTCTGCTGAGCCGTGTACCTAATTCTATCCTGTGTGATACTGTGTGCTGAGCCATGCATCTAATCCTATACTGTGTGATACTATGCTGAGCCGTGTATCTAATCCTATCCTGTGTGATACTATGCTGAGCCGTGTATCTAATCCTATCCTGTATGATACTGTCTGCTGAGCCGTGTATCTAATCCTATCCTGTGTGATACTGTCTGCTGCGCCGTGTATCTAATCCTATACTGTGTGATACTATGCTGAACCGTGTATCTAATCCTATACTGTGTGATACTGTATGCTGACCTGTGTATCTAATCCTATACTGTGCTGACCTGTGTATCTAATCTGCTCCTGTGTGATACTGTCTGCTGAGGCTACTTTCACACTTCCGTCAGTACGGGGCCGTCGCAAACCGTTGGCCCGACGTACCGACGGATGTTGTGCTAAATTTAGCACAACGTGGGCAGCGGATGCAGTCTTACAACGCATCCGCTACCCAGTGTGATGAGCGGGGAGGAGGGTGCGGAGTTCCGGCCGCGCATGAGCGGGCAGAAAAAGCGGAACCGACGGACAAAAAAAGTTACATGGAACTTTTTTTTGCGCGTCGCGGCCGCCGAAACACAACGCATCCGTCGCACGACGGATGCGACGTGTGGCCATACGTCGCAATGTGTCGCTAATGTAAGTCTATGGGGAAAAAGCACATCCTGCGGGCAACTTTGCAGGATGCGTTTTTTCTCCAAAACGAAGCATTGTGACGTATCCCTAAAGACGAAAGTGTGAAAGTAGCCTGAGCCGTGTATCTAATCCGCTCCTGTGTGATACTGTCTGCTGAGCCATGTATCTAATCCTATACTGTGTGATACTGTCTGGTGAACAGTGTATCTAATCCTCTCCTATGCACTCCTCTCCCCCCTGCATGTCTTTCCCCATTGCACACACAACTCAATGCGTGCGATAACAGGAGCTGCAGGGGTCATGCTGTATTATGGCATTATGTGAGATCTATATGACGGTATTATGTGATCTGTATGGTGGTATTATGCTTTATCAGTATTGTGAGAATTATATGGTGGTATTGTGTGTGATCTATAAGGCGGTATTATGTGAGATCTATATGGCGGCATTGTGACAAGTATGTGGCGGTATTATGTGAGAACACTATGGAGGTATTATGTGTGATCTATATGGCGGTATGTGAGAACACTGGCGGTATTATGTGTGGTCTATATGGTGGTATTATGTGAGAACTGTATGACAGTATTGTGTGATCTATTTGATGGTATTGTGTGTGATCTATATGGCGGTATTATGTGTGATCTATATGGCGGTATTATGTGAGAACACTATGGCGTCGTTATTTGCGATCTATATGATGGTATTATGTGAGAACTATAGGACAGCATTATGTGTGATCTATATGGCGGTATTATGTGTGATCTATATGGCGGTATTATGTGAGAACACTATGGCAGTATTATCTTCAGAAAGCGGACCCATTATAGGGTGGTTCTGGCTGAGCACCTGCACGCGGGTCTGGGGTAATAGAGGGGGCAGCATGACCTCCAGTTAGGTGCAGTCAGGGGAAGGCTGGTGAGGCAGCTGAAGAGGAGTCTCATTTTTATCGTTACTATACGGCTACATTTCCTTCCCAGCGTCACCCCAGACTGCGCCTGTCGCCTCGCTTTCACACATCGCCAGGACAGGATGGAGAAGACAGGATCTGAGGAGGGGAATGGGGTCTGCATGCAAAGTCTGGATCAGAACAGGCCATCAATCCACAGAAATGTTTCCTGGATTTCTGAGGAGACGGTCCATCCATGTGTATAAAAGACAGTGCTCTGTGTACAATCCCTGGCTGCTCCGCGCACTAAACAGGGTGCCCCCCATAGACCAGCACACTGCTCTCCTGAAATACTCTGTGCTGCTGTCACCCTGCTCCCTCCACCACATATCTCCCAGAATCCTTGCTGCCTGCCATCCTCGGTGACTGTCTACTTGTCAGTATAAGGGTATGACTCCGCGGTATGGATGGACGGCGGTATCGCCGCAGCGGTGAAGCTGCTCGGCGCTAAGCCCCGCCCCCTTAATGGGACGCGATCATGCCGGATGTGTTAACTCTTCACATCCGGGATGATCGCTCTGTCCCATAGGGCCCTGTGATATGCCTTGCGGGGACGCTGCGTCCCCGCAAGGTGTACGGGCATGCTGCGATCTGAAAAGACGCGCAGCATGTCCGTAGTCGCAGGGCCGCCGCGTGCGGGTTTCCACGCATAGTGGAGACGGGATTTCATCAAATCCCCTCCACTATGCTGGAACATCTGGACGCTGCTTGTTTGACGCTGCAGCGCTGCGCAGCGTCAAACAAGCAGCGTTTCCTGAACGTGAAAACATACCCTAAGGCTGCTTTCACACTAGCGTCGGTACGGGCCCGTCGCAGTGCGTCGGCCCGACGTACCGACACATGCTGTGAAAGAAATGCCCGACGTGGGCAGTGGAAGCAGTCTTACGACGTTTCCGCTGCCCCATTGTAAGGTCCGGGGAGGAGGGGGCGGAGTTTCGGCCACACATGCGCGGTCGAAAATGTTGGACTCGACGCACAAAAAAAGTTACATGTAACATTTTTTTGTGGCGGCGGTCCGCCAAAACACGACGCAACCGTCGCACGACGGTTGCGATGTGTGGCAATACATCGCAATGCGTCGGTAATGTTAGTCTATGGTGAAAAAACGAATCCTGCAGACAACTTTGCAGGATGCGTTTTTTTTCTCCTGAATGACGCATTGCGACGTATTGCAAACAACGCTAGTGTGAAAGTAGCCTAAGGCTGCGGTCACACGATCAGTATTTGGTCAGTATTTTACCTCAGTATTTGTAAGCCAAAATCAGGAGTGGGTGATAAATACAGAAGTGGTGCAGATGTTTCTGTTATACTTTTCCTCTCATTGTCCCACTCCTGGTTTTGGCTTACAAATACTGAGGTAAAATACTGACCAAATACTGATAGTGTGACGGCAGCCTTACTCTGCAGTCACCAACAAAATGGCTGCTCACTGGGTTCCTGAATATCATCCTCTTATCCCTTAGCAGACACCCAGAAGGGAAGGAGAGGAGACATCACACACGTCAGCAGACTCCGCCCATAATTACTGCAGTGCAGTAATGTGAGCTAGTTGTACACTAGGTTTTTCTGAAATCTCAGCAGCTGCTCCCCCTAGTGTTTAAAAGTGGAAATTCCCTAGTGTTTAAAAGTGGAAATTCCAAAACTTTTCAAATTATTTTTCATATTTTACTAAATTATAAACAAATGATAATATTTTTTAAGAAAATGTAAACATTAATTCTTTACATTTTTACAATTGCTGCAAAAAAATTTTTTTTGATGGCACCTTCCCTTTAAGAAATTCAGTTTTTCTTCTCCATTATAGGAGCAGAAAGCTATAATTCATGCAGAGTAGGTATTGGCCACACAACAGAACATACCTATATCTGATGGATCCTACTAGCTATTATGGGGTCCACTGTGTCTCTTTTAGTTTACAAAAAAAATAAACATGTGAAATCTACAGATGTTCCAAACTGAGCCTTGAACGCAGATGTGAGCATAAATTATAAATGTATCTGGTGTGTGAAAGTGTGGCCCACATTTTGGAAAATGTAATTCAAATATTCAGTGAACTTAGAATCTGAAAAGCTCTAACTGCAATATACAATAAAATGTGTATATATTTTTTGGTTTATAAAGAAAAATATATTTTTTAGATATTCTGGGGTAACCTGATTATGACCCTCATCCATTTTCCAGGAACAGATACAAAAAGCTTCTCTCACTGTGGAGGTGGTGGCATGTTCATGAATTATTCTTCCATTTTATTGATTTCAGTGAGGAGAGTGTAATACCTAGATTCCCCTGCAGGGGCACTGCAGGAAAAATATCCATAGGGGACACTTAAAATTATCAGCTACACTTTTCAAAACGTGAAAGCTAGAGATAAATATAATAGAGTGATATTTAATTCTCTACAATAGTACAAAAATGTGCATTTTCAAAAATGTGCATTGTTTTTTTGTAATTTGCTTTTGCACTTTTCAGGACCATCATAAGGTTAAAAATAAAAATATACTGTATATTTAGGACAATAAGATGCCCAGGACCAAATGATGCAACCAAAATTTTGAGGTTGAAATTAGGAAAAAAAAAAGATTTTTACAATATGGGGATTTATCTTATAGTCCGAATTTAAAGTATCTTGCCAGGCGGGGTAACAGGAGGCATAGTCCCTTCCTCAAGAAGCTGGCGGTGGCAGAAGTGGGGCAATGCTGCGTTCCCTTGGTGGGGAAGGGGGTATCCCAGAGGTCCGTTGCTGCAGGCCCGGTGTCAGTGGTGAGGCAGAGAAAAGTGCATTTAGTATAACAGAGTCCCTTCCTCAGGGAGATGGTGGTGGCAGAAATGGGGCACTGCTGCAATCTCTTGGTGGGGGGATATCCTAGAGGTGCAATGGTGTGGGCCCGGTGTAGGTGGAGAGGCAGAGCAGAGTGCGTTGACTTGAGCAGAATTGCTTCCTCAGGGTGCCAGCGGTGACAAAAGTGGGGCAATGCTGCGCTCCATTGATGGGGGAGGGTATATCTCAGATGTGTGATGTGTGGGCCCGATGTTGATGGTGAGGCAGAGCAGAGTGCATTGAGTGGAGCAGAATCCCTTCCTCTGGGAGCCAGCGGTGGCAGAAGTGGGGTAATGCTGCTTATCCTTGCTGGGGGAGGGGGCATCCCAGAGGTGCGATGGTGTGGGCTCGATGTCGGCAGTGAGGCAGAGTAGAGTACGTTGAGTGAAGCAGGTCCTCAGGGACCCAGAGGTGGCGGAGGTGTGGCAATGCCGCATTCGATTGGTGGGGGAGGGTATATCCCAGAGGTGCGATGGTGTGGGACCGGTGTAGGTGGTGAGGCAGAGCAGAGTGCATTGAGCGGAGCAGAGTCCCTTCCTCAGGGAGCCGGCGGTGTCAGAGGTGTGGCGATGCTGCATGCTCCGTTTTAGCGGTGAGCAGAGCGGAGTGCATCATTGTTTTCCCGGCAGTCGTGAGCCGCCAGAGGTGGCGCATGTGCAGATTGGGATCTTGGCTAAGCTGAGATCTCAGTCTGTGCATGCATGGCATTCAGTGGCCATTTCCCTGAAGCCCACAGAGTCCACAAAAACCTCAGATCAAAATAAGGGACATTTACTTTTTTGAAGATACATTTTCCTGCAAATCAAATTTCGAGGGAACATGCAAATTCGAATTTTGCTGGATTCACTCTTCTCTAGTAAAAATTGGTGTTATTATCTTACATAATGAAGCACTCTCTAGTCGTAACCTTTATGCATCAGCTAGCTTACTGTCCCACGTAGTCGTCACCTACAGAACTTTATTTACAATATCATACAAAGGAATCAATACTGTGTCAACACAAAAATGGCACTGACACAATAAAGTGGCTTATTTTGTGTGCAATTTGTCACTGTCAAACAAATTCCTCAACAGGCAATTTCCTGAATTCTGCCGTTTTGGCGAGTATAAAAGATTTAATCTCGTTTTTTTTTTTTTTTATAAGGACTCAGTGATCTGAAAAGTGTTACTACAGGATTATGGGGTCAGAGGCATGAGAGTGAGAGAAGAACAGATGAAAATCAGAATGGATTCTACAAATATGTCCAGGCTGATCTAATGATAGATCTAATGGAACACAAATGGATAGCTGGTATGAATGGTAAGAGGTTACTGGGAAGTAAGGTGAGAGGTCAGGTGTAAATCCGATTTCCATTGTAGTTCCTGAATAGGATGATTGAAACATAATGGATACTATTCCCTTCAAGGTTAATGGATGGTGACCTGTCTGTATATATTTGTGTGTGTGATTGTTTGCCTATTTGCCCTGTCTCATTGTGTTTCATCTTTAACCTTTTCAATTTATTTTAATTCCCTTTTTTTCTCTTTTGCTTTTCTTGTCTTATCAGCTTTTTTATTTATTTCCTTGCTTCCTTTTTTTTCCTTGCTTGTGCTTCTCTGAAGCCAAAATTTACGAAGCCAATTAATTTGACCACTTTTCTCTCATTGTCTTTATCTTCGACTCTCTAAAAAAACAGATGATTTACTGCTCAGGCAAGAGTGGGTATAAATAAACTATATTTTTATTGCGCTGCTTAAAACGGGCACAAAGTTTTCACTTATAAAATATGCATTAATTAGAGAAGGCATCTCAACGATTTATACTCGAGGACATTTTTCCTACTGTACAGGATAGCGAGTGCAACCAGGAGGAAGCATATTAAATGCTCAGAACTATTCGTCATGATTAACTCTTTTAAAACAGGTTTCATCTGGACTTTGTTGTTAATAAAAATTCTAAATGAATACCTGGAAAATAGCACTACATAGGTTGTGTAATTTTTTCTATTATTTTTACCTTCTGTGATTCAATGCCAGTTTAAAAGGAATCTGTCACCAGGTTTTTGCTACCCCATCTGAGAGCAGCATGATGTAGGAGCCAAAATTCTGATTCCAACGATGTTGCAGTTTTGATAAAAACCACTGTTTTCTCTGCTGCGGATCTACCAGTTCTCTGAATGCTGACAAAAAAGTTGCACTCTGCAACTAAAGCACGTCAATATGAAATATATGAATTGGAATACTTACTCTGGATACTAGGAGAAAATGGAGACGCTTAGCACATAAATTGGCCAATTCATGCATGCCCAGCAACCAACCACAAGGTGATCTCAGAACTGCTGGGTCCTATGTGTCTAGTGTGAATACCTCTCTAAGACTGAAGTCTTAATTTCTGGGCAGAAGTGAATACCTCTCTTCAAAGCCTGAATGTATGGGTAGGTAGGGCCCTATTGCTAATAAAATACACAACATGCTAGAGGGTGGAGTGCTCTGTCAAAATCCAGTATGTGGTGGATTTTAGTTAAAACAGGGTCCTACCTACCCATAAATTCAGGCTTTGAAGAGAGGTATTCACATCTACCCAGGAATTCAGATTTCAGTCTTAGAGAAGTATTCACACTAGACATGTAGGGTCCCAGTAGCATGAAACCACCATGTCGCTGGTTGCTGGGCATGCATGAATTGTCCAAATTATGTGCTAAACGTCTCAGTTTTTTCCTACTATCCAGAAGCAGTATTATTACTCATATTTCATATTGACATGCTTTAGCACAGCAGAGTGCAACTTTTTTTGTTTATTGTATATGGAGATGGCTGCTCCTAGTATGCACCTGTTCACTCTAGCTTGGAAGTGCCAGTCAGTCTTTTGTCATAGGTTTCTTCATTAATGCATGGTATAACAAAGTGTATGAACAAAGGGAAGAATCTTAAGAATTTGATAAATAGACCTAAGTAGTCTTGAGTGCTTGTTTTTTTCAACATCACTTACTTTATTGTTGTTAGCCATAAGAAGTATCACATATACAAGAATATTAGTTTGCTTCTCTTACAGATAGCAATTAATCATGATGAGAAAAAGTCAATCCAGCTCTAACCACTGTAGATGGATATACAAAATTAGTTACGGAAACAGCTTAGCTCCTTATAAAATACTGTTCACCCAACTCTCATTAATTTCTATGGAAGGTTTGGAACTAACATAGCTCAGCTGCATTTGGCTGTCTCTGTAGCTTAACCTCAAGTACCTAGAACTGGAATCATAATCATCACAGTCACAATAGCTAAGATGGAAAAAACCTTTTAAACATGTTAAAGGTTGACATGTAACACCCCAGGCAGGGGCAGGTTACAGTGATGTTGCCTTCCTTTCGGGGAGGGTAATGTCATGCCTGGAAGCAAGGAGGATTCACTTTAACAGGTAGTACACCTACGTGCAACACATTCTGATAGCAGGCCAGAAGGGGGTGCTCTGAACCCAGTTTCAGGGGAGCTTCCCACGGGATATATATATTCTGGTCTGGAGGAGGAGTTAGTTAGTTGTTCAGAGAGAGTGAAGAAGAGAGGAGTGTGAGCAGAGCTGGGGCCGTGCAGCCACATGTGGTGCTGCAGCTCCAGGAGAGAGGGAGAAGAGAAGCAGGCTGGTTGCATTAATAGTAAGTGCCTGAGGGGAGAAGCACAGGAGAAGAAAGGAGCAGGAAGGGAGCTGCAGTTGCGTTCCTTGCAGGCTGAAGTGCAGGAACTGGGCACCGGGAGCGTGGGGATGTGTCGTACTCTATCCCACAGCAGAACCGGAGGACAGCAGATTTTATGTCGACAGTCCACACCTCAACCTGAAGGTACAGCAACACACAGAGCCTGAGTAAAGATAGAGACTTTGTAAAAAGGCTCAAGTTGCCTACCATGCAGGTACTGTCCCAGGATAGAGAGTAAGGGAGGACCTTGTAGGAAGCCACTGGCAGCAAGGGACTATTATACAGCGAATAGTGGAAGGCTCCCAATCTGACCTGGCAAAGGGAATTCCACTTGTTTTCAGGCTGCCTGGACTCTATCACCACCTGTTGCTGGTACCCTGGACCGAGGCTGTCTACCATCAGTAAACCAGGTAAAGATACTGCAACCCTGTGTCCTCCATTTATTTCAGGCACCACACCCTCCTGCCAAACAAATCGGGAGCCAAGGGGACCCAGCTTCACCTGTGGGAAGCCATACCATCCCTGCTGCCATAACACCAGCCCAGAGGACCCTTTTAAACAGCGTCAGTCACCCCAGACAGAGAAGAACGGGTGGCGTCACAAACTTTTATTATTTCACAAACCCTTTTAAAGGCAGTACATTTTACTTAGGTGCCCAGGGCCATGGACCGGGTCACCGCCGTCGTGACACATCCATTTAAGTACCGGACCCTGTATCGAGCACCCCTTGGCCTTGGCGGGCATTCCAGACATATGATGAAAAGATAAATAATAACAAGAAAATGTCAACTAAGGAATATCAATGTGTTTCAAACACTGCTAATCAATAAGAAGTACAATGTAAACTTTCAGGTATGCCCAAATTGTATGACAAAACTTGAGCCATAACTTTTTTAAGTGACTTTTTCTTCTGCCCGAAGAGTGAGAATGCTTCTGCTTTTAACTGCTTCACCATGTTTGAAATATGAAGCAGTTAAAGGGGTCTTTCAGCCTTGGGGCACAAGTCTCCAGTCATTCTATGTGACTGCAGACTTGTAAATCTTCACAACACACGCATTGCGCACTGTGAGGATTCTTTTGTGCTGCCACCAGGAAATGGGGTCATGTGACTGCAAGTATGCGATATACATACTCCCAGCCATATTCCAACTAGATGGACACAGCCTTGTTCAATGCAAGTGAATTGACTAAGGCTGGAAACAGTCTAGTGGGAATGCGGCCAGGATTATGCATGTCTCATACTTTGCCTCCACATGACTACCACTCACGGTGATGGCACCGGAGAATCCTTAGAACATACAATGTGCACCTTGTCAGGATTCACAAGCCTGCAGTCAGAGAGTAACTGCACCCTTTTAGCTTAAGACTAAACATGTTCACGGCATCGTCATTTTTACATTGCGGTACATCATGTTCACTTTTTGTGATGCTTTTTCAGGTGGAGTGCAGGCGAAATTTGCCTGAAAAAGATGTTGTGTGCACATACCCTTAGGCCTCTTTTATATGGCACATTTTATTTTAGCTTCCCTATTTTCATGGATACACGACTAAAACAAACTTAGATTGCCGTAGAACCATAAGGTGATCTAAGTCCAAATTTAGAGCCAATAATATGTATGTAAAATGCCCACTCATGAGGGAACTGTCGGCAGTATTCTGAAACTTGATTTTATTATGACTTTAGAACTTTGCTTTCTTCCCTTGAAAATATTCAGAAAAATGTAATGTTCTTGATTTTTTTTGTTTCTCAAATTATACTATTTCTTAGGTACAAGTTAAATGATCTTTCCTTATATTCTGCTGTTTAAACAATCTAATTAGACAGAATTTTTTTTAACATCTTGAGTGGAACAGATATAATTGGCAATTATGTTTTGCTTAAAAAAAAGTTAGAATTTTAAAGAAACAACTCATTTATGAATAACATATGATAACTTAATGAAATGTAGGTTTTGTAAGAAATTAAAATGGAGATGCAGACACTTTATATACCACTCTTTGGTGCTTCCTGCGCTGTCATACTAAGTAGTTATTCTCCCCATCAAACAATGCGTTTGGGGATGAATACTTTTCCATCACCCCATTGTCATGATCCGCTCCAGATTTTAATCCTGTCTGCCCTTTTTCTGGGCAGATCATGTCAAGGACCCGTCGAAGTGCTTGTACGCACGAAACGGCTGTTGTCCAGAGCTGCTGTCATCCCTCCCTGCAATCTGTTTTTAAGTATGTCCAAATAAAGTGAATTATGCTTGAACAGGGGTAAGTGCGTTCCTTTTTTCTTCTTTTTTTCCTCTGGATGATTTGTATATTTCCTTGGAACCGCACCCCCAGTTTCATACAGGATACGTGTGGCTTTTGTAACCATTTTAGTGTGAAGTGGTTGAACTGTTTATGGATTGTATTCAGCTAGCAGTGCGGATTTGTGGTTTTTTTCTCACCTTTGAACTTATTTAACTTTGCTGCCTCATTATGGGTTCAGTTTTGCTATTTAGCTCCCATGCATCCTTCTGTGTCTGGTATAGTTCTGCCTTCGGCATGTGAACCTGACTCTGGTAGCTCTTGGTTTGTCCTGCTGTGATCCCTGACTTGCCCCATGTCTGTTGACTCCCTCTGTCTGCCCTTTTCCCAGGGTTTCCCTGTGTTTTGGGTTTTGATTCTTTGGTTTCTGACTTGGCTTGTATTTGAACTCTCTTCTGCCTTCTGACTTTGTCTTATCCGCTTCTGACCATTGCTGAACCTTCTGGCTTGTTCCTGACCACGTGTATTGCTAATCCCTTTAGTACTTCTGCCTATTGCTGTTTTTTTATTCGGCTTGATTGACCACTTTCTCACCACTTGGTGGTGCCTATGCTGCTGCTCTGTGGTTCTTCTCTGTGTACGCAGCCTCATTTCCCTCTCAAGCTCTCTCTGGCGGAGGTTTTGTTATACTGCACTGCAGCAGCAGCATGGTACCCATTTAAAAAAATACCGCAGTATCAGAGAGATCAGCAGGCAGATATCCCAACACTGCTATAAAGTTTGCAGGGAGATCAGGAAGATATCCCAATACTGCCTCCAAGTTGTCCGAACAATCACGCAACTGACTGATAAATGATGGACGAGTCATAACTACTATTGCTACTAGGCAGGTTATTTGGCGCTCTCACAATGAATGAGCATACAGTATTGTAATGAATGTAACACACACTCACTCACAAGTAGTGTTGAGCGATACCTTCCGATATCGGAAAGTATCGGTATCGGAAAGTATCGGCCGATACCGTCAAAGTATCGGATCTAATCCGATACCGATACCCGATCCCAATGCAAGTCAATGGGACGAAAATATCGGAATTAAAATAAACCCTTTCTTTCCTTGTAGGTTCATTCTACATGAAGGAAAACAACTAAGAATAATGTAGGATGTATTGGGGGAGGTGGCGGAGACATTAAAGGCACAGAGGTTTAGCCCAAACAAATAGAATAGCAGGTTTTTTTGTTTTTTTTATGACGGTCGGCGTTAGAAAGATTTTGACTATTTTTTTTTTTTATTTTGTCAGATATTGATGTTTCACTACTTCCACGTCCTTCACCTTCTATTTTACTTCTCCCACACTTTCTTCTTCATTATCCTCATCATCAGCTTCTTTGACATCAACTATCTTCACCTTATTCATCTTCTTCTACCTCTAATTTTTTTTTTTACATTGTTCATATTCTTTTTATTTAACTATTATCTTTTTCATATTCAACTTCTTCATCATATTCTTATTTGTGACAGGCATTCCCGTAGTTGTTATCTATAAAAGTTTGAAGATTACACCTTCCGTTCTGCCTGTCACAAAAGAGTTACATTTGTCCGCGTTCAGTTTGGCCTGCAGCATCAGGCTTTATCCAGGGGCACCACGAGGAGGAACGGACTCACCCCCATACACTGCTTAGTCTTCTTCTGCTTATAATTTAGATAATATCTTTTGCTCTGATATTTAGTCTTATGCTTAATGTTCTTCTGCTCTTTGTTCTGCAGCCTCTTGTTCTTCTGCTTCTCGGTCTCCCATGTCGTCGTCGTCTCCAGGGTCGTCGTCTCCGGGGTCGTCGTCATCGGGGTCGTCGTCATCGGGGTCGTCTTCAGGGTCATCGTCTCCAGGGTCGTCGTCATCTCGGTGGTTGTCGTCTCTGGTGTCGTCATCATCTTAGGGGTGGTCCTCCGGGTCATCGTCTTTAGGGTCTTGAACTTGGAAATGTAGCAGAAGGTACAAGAAGGCTGAGAAAATGCCGAGAAACAGCTGATGGATCTGGAACTCGGATGGCTACCCGAAGGTCCAAGAGCCAATGGAACTACCGTGGACCAGCTGACGTTACTGGAACCCGGTTACTAAGCAGGAGGTACCCGTGCCTGAAAGCACTACCAAGGACCACCTGACATTGGTGGAACTCGGATACCCAGAGGGAGGCACCTAAGCCAAAGGCTCTGCCCGGAACCAGCTGACGGTACTGGAACCAGGATGGGGAGCAGAAGGTACTAGAGCAAAAGACACTGCCGAGAACCAGCTGACGGTACTGGAACCCGGATGGGTAGCCGAAGGTCCAAGAGCCAATGGAACTACCGAGGACCAGCTGACGTTACTGGAACCCGGTTACTAAGCAGGAGGTACCCGTGCCTGAAAGCACTACCAAGGACCACCTGACATTGGTGGAACTCGGATACCCAGAGGGAGGTACCTAAGCCAAAGGCTCTGCCCAGAACCAGCTGACGGTACTGGAACCAGGATGGGGAGCAGAAGGTACAAGAGCAAAAGACACTGCCGAGAACCAGCTGACGGTACTGGAACCCGGATGGGTAGCCGAAGGTCCAAGAGCCAATGGAACTACCGAGGACCAGCTGACGTTACTGGAACCCGGTTACTAAGCAGGAGGTACCCGTGCCTGAAAGCACTACCAAGGACCACCTGACGTTGGTGGAACTCGGATACCCAGAGGGAGGCACCTAAGCCAAAGGCTCTGCCCGGAACCAGCTGACGGTACTGGAACCAGGATGGGGACCTATTCAAGCTTGTCTTCCTAGAGCCCCAACTGGCGGTGTTAGAGCCCAGGGTCAGCAGAAGGGGGAGCAGGGGGAGGGGAGTGTAGGCCGAAGCCTGCACTGGCGGCAGCTTTGGGTCTGTTGTGCCTGCGTGGCGGTCGCAGGACACGTTGCCGGCTACACAGCAGGGGAACAGCTGGCGGTGCTGAACCCCACTGACACATTGGCGAGGTGTTTGGCTCTGTGCAGCCAGCACTTCCGGACAGCAACTAGCGTTGTTGGAGCCCGGGCTCTGCCGGTGGAGCAGAGTGTAGGCCGAAGCCTAATTGAACCGATTTCAAAGGTAACCTTTAACCCCCCCTCAGGGGTTACAAATTAGAAGAGCCACAGCTTATGCAGCAGTAGTGCCGCACAAGTCAAAGGTTGCTCTTTTAATTTTTCTCCTTGCACACGCCGAATGAAACACGTATAACATTTAGCCCTTTATACAGTCAAACTGTGTTGGAGGCGCGAGTTCCCTTCGTAATGAGACGCAGCACAGATGTCAAGAATCCCACCTTGGTGCTGGGTGCAGCCTCCTGAGCATTGTTATTTGCTGTACAGGAGTCTGCGCTGTCGTGTTATCCCCTGGCCTAGCGCTGTTAGCGCTGCCCATCTTCTGACATCATGTAATGTCGGCCGGTGCGGTTCGCGATGACCATGAATCCCAGCCCCGCAGTGTCTTAACATTGTTAAAACACTGCGGGTCTGGGATTCATGGCCTGGCGCAGCACATATGGTCACCTCTCACACTCGGGTCCTTACACCCGCTTCAGACTGTGCGGCGTCAGCTGATCCCTTATCGCATGCCACGGCCATGAAGCCGCACAGTCTGAAGAAGGCGGAAGGAGATGAGTGACAACAGGCGAAGATATGCACTGCTCTTGCCCATCAATCACACCCTCGCAGTCCCAATAAATAAGACACCGAGGGGCGTTGTGTGGGTCAGGGCGGCCGCAGAGGTGCAGGCAGCCAAACAATGATGCCAGAAGACGGGCAGCGCTACCAAGGGGGTTGCAGCGTGTCATTACAAAGGAAAGTCACACCACCGGGACGGTTAAATGGTCACACAGAGGACACATTTTAGACGTGTTTTCAGTTCCACATGTGCGAGGAGAATACGTTTATGAGCCACCTTGCACACATGCAGCATTACCGCTGTACGAGGTGGCTGTAAAACGTACAAACACCTGGGGGAGGGGGGACAGGTTCCCTTCAATTTCAGTTCTTGTGTCTGCGTGGCTTTTGCAGGACACGTTGCCGGCTACACAGCAGGGGAACAGCTGGCGGTGCTGGACCCCACTGACACATTGGCTGGTGTTTTTCTCTGTGCAGCTAGCAGTACCGGGCCCCAACTGGCGGTGTTAGAGCCCAGGGTCAGCAGGAGGAGGAGCAGGAGGAGGAGCAGGGGGAGGGGAGTGTAGGCCGAAGCCTGCACTGGCGGCAGCTTTGGGTCTGTTGTGCCTGCGTGGCGGTCGCAGGACACGTTGCCGGCTACACAGCAGGGGAACAGCTGGCGGTGCTGAACCCCACTGACACATTGGCGAGGTGTTTGGCTCTGTGCAGCCAGCACTTCCGGACAGCAACTAGCGTTGTTGGAGCCCGGGCTCTGCCGGTGGAGCAGAGTGTAGGCCGAAGCCTAATTGAACCGATTTCAAAGGTAACCTTTAACCCCCCCTCAGGGGTTACAAACTAGAAGAGCCACAGCTTATGCAGCAGTAGTGCCGCACAAGTCAAAGGTTGCTCTTTTAATTTTTCTCCTTGCACATGCCGAATGAAACACGTATAACATTTAGCCCTTTATACAGTCAAACTGTGTTGGAGGCGCGAGTTCCCTTCGTAATGAGACGCAGCACAGATGTCAAGAATCCCACCTTGGTGCTGGGTGCAGCCTCCTGAGCGTTGTTATTTGCTGTACAGGAGTCTGCGCTGTCGTGTTATCCCCTGGCCTAGCGCTGTTAGCGCTGCCCATCTTCTGACATCATGTAATGTCGGCCGGTGCAGTTCGCGATGACCATGAATCCCAGCCCCGCAGTGTCTTAACATTGTTAAAACACTGCGGGTCTGGGATTCATGGCCTGGCGCAGCACATATGTTCGCCTCTCACACTCGGGTCCTTACACCCGCTTCAGACTGTGCGGCGTCAGCTGATCCCTTATCGCATGCCACGGCCATGAAGCCGCACAGTCTGAAGAAGGCGGAAGGAGATGAGTGACAACAGGCGAAGATATGCACTGCTCATGCCCATCAATCACACCCTCGCAGTCCCAATAAATAAGACACCGAGGGGCGTTGTGTGGGTCAGGGCGGCCGCAAAGGCGCAGGCAGCCAAACAATGATGCCAGTAGACGGGCAGCGCTACCAAGGGGGTTGCAGCGTGTCATTACAAAGGAAAGTCACACCACCGGGACGGTTAAATGGTCACACAGAGGACACATTTTAGACGTGTTTTCAGTTCCACATGTGCGAGGAGAATACGTTTATGAGCCACCTTGCACACATGCAGCATTACCGCTGTACGAGGTGGCTGTAAAACGTACAAACGCCTGGGGGAGGGGGGACAGGTTCCCTTCAATTTCAGTTCTTGTGTCTGCGTGGCTTTTGCAGAACACGTTGCCGGCTACACAGCAGGGAACAGCTGGCGGTGCTGGACCCCACTGACACATTGGCTGGTGTTTTTCTCTGTGCAGCTAGCAGTACCGGGCCCCAACTGGCGGTGTTAGAGCCCAGGGTCAGCAGGAGGAGGAGCAGGAGGAGGAGCAAGGGGGAGGGGAGTGTAGGCCGAAGCCTGCACTGGCGGCAGCTTTGGGTCTGTTGTGCCTGCATGGCGGTCGCAGGACACGTTGCCGGCTACACAGCAGGGGAACAGCTGGCGGTGCTGAACCCCACTGACACATTGGCGAGGTGTTTGGCTCTGTGCAGCCAGCACTTCCGGACAGCAACTAGCGTTGTTGGAGCCCGGGCTCTGCCGGTGGAGCAGAGTGTAGGCCGAAGCCTAATTGAACCGATTTCAAAGGTAACCTTTAACCCCCCCTCAGGGGTTACAAACTAGAAGAGCCACAGCTTATGCAGCAGTAGTGCCGCACAAGTCAAAGGTTGCTCTTTTAATTTTTCTCCTTGCACACGCCGAATGAAACACGTATAACATTTAGCCCTTTATACAGTCAAACTGTGTTGGAGGCGCGAGTTCCCTTCATAATGAGACGCAGCACAGATGTCAAGAATCCCACCTTGGTGCTGGGTGCAGCCTCCTGAGCGTTGTTATTTGCTGTACAGGAGTCTGCGCTGTCGTGTTATCCCCTGGCCTAGTGCTGTTAGCGCTGCCCATCTTCTGACATCATGTAATGTCTGCCGGTGCGGTTCGCGATGACCATGAATCCCAGCCCCGCAGTGTCTTAACATTGTTAAAACACTGCGGGTCTGGGATTCATGGCCTGGCGCAGCACATATGTTCGCCTCTCACACTCGAGTCCTTACACCCGCTTCAGACTGTGCGGCGTCAGCTGATCCCTTATCGCATGCCACGGCCATGAAGCCGCACAGTCTGAAGAAGGCGGAAGGAGATGAGTGACAACAGGCGAAGATATGCACTGCTCATGCCCATCAATCACACCCTCGCAGTCCCAATAAATAAGACACCGAGGGGCGTTGTGTGGGGCAAGGCGGCGGCAGAGGCGCAGCCAGCCAAACAATGAGGCCAGAAGACGGGCAGCGCTACCAAGGAGCTTGTTGCGTGTCAATACAAAGGAAAATCACACCTGAGGGACGTTTTAATGGTCTCAGAGGACTCATTTTAGACGTGTTCAGTTCCCCATGGGCAAGGAGAATAAGTTTCCGAGCCACCTTGCACACATGCAGTATTACTGCTGTACAAGGTGGCTGTAAAACATAGAAACACCTGGGGGAGGGGGGACAGGTTCCCTTCAATTTCAGTTCTTGTGTCTGCGTGGCTGTCGCAGGACATGTTGCCGGCTACACAGCAGGGGAACAGCTGGCGGTGCTGGATCCCACTGACACATTGGCTGGTGTTTTTCTCTGTGCAGCTAGCAGTACCGGGCCCCAACTGGCGGTGTTAGAGCCCAGGGTCAGCAGGAGGAGGAGCAGGAGGAGGAGCAGGGGGAGGGGAGTGTAGGCCGAAGCCTGCACTGGCGGCAGCTTTGGGTCTGTTGTGCCTGCGTGGCGGTCGCAGGACACGTTGCCGGCTACACAGCAGGGGAACAGCTGGCGGTGCTGGACCCCACTGACACATTGGCTGGTGTTTTTCTCTGTGCAGCTAGCAGTACCGGGCCCCAACTGGCGGTGTTAGAGCCCAGGGTCAGCAGGAGGAGGAGCAGGAGGAGGAGCAAGGTGGAGGGGAGTGTAGGCCGAAGCCTGCACTGGCGGCAGCTTTGGGTCTGTTGTGCCTGCGTGGCGGTCGCAGGACACATTGCCGGCTACACAGCAGGGGAACAGCTGGCGGTGCTGAACCCCACTGACACATTGGCGAGGTGTTTGGCCCTGTGCAGCCAGCACTTCCGGACAGCAACTAGCGTTGTTGGAGCCCGGGCTCTGCCGGTGGAGCAGAGTGTAGGCCGAAGCCTAATTGAACCGATTTCAAAGGTAACCTTTAACCCCCCCTCAGGGGTTACAAACTAGAAGAGCCACAGCTTATGCAGCAGTAATGCCGCACAAGTCAAAGGTTGCTCTATTAATTTTGCTCCTTGCACACGCTGAAAGGAACACGTATAACATTTAGGCCCTTACACAGTCAAACTGATTTTGAGGCGTGAGTTCCCTTCGTAAAGAGACGCAGTACAGCTGGCAAAAATGCCACCTTGGTGCTTGGCGCGGCCTCCTGAGCATCTTTATTTGCTGCACAGGAGTCTGCGCTGTCGTGTTATCCCTTGGCCTTGCGCTGTTAGCGCTGCCCATCCTCTGACATCATGCAATGTCGGCCGTTGCGGTTTGCGATGACCATGAATCCCAGCCCCGCAGTGTCTTAACATTGTTAAAACACTGCGGGGCTGGGATTCATGGCCTGGTGCAGTACATATGTTCGCCTCTCGCTTGGGTTCTTACACCTGCTTCAGACTATGCGGTGTCAGCTGATCCCTTATCGCATGCCACGGCCATGAAGCCGCACAGTCCGAAGAAGGCGGAAGGAGATGAGGGACAGGCGAAGAAATGCACCGATCAAGCCCATCAATCACACCCTCGCAGTCCCAATAAATAAGACACCGAGGGGCGTTGTGTGGGGCAAGGCGGCGGCAGAGGCGCAGCCAGCCAAACAATGAGGCCAGAAGACGGGCAGCGCTACCAAGGAGCTTGTTGCGTGTCAATACAAAGGAAAATCACACCTGAGGGACGTTTTAATGGTCTCAGAAGACTCATTTTAGACGTGTTCAGTTCCCCATGGGCAAGGAGAATAAGTTTCCGAGCCACCTTGCACACATGCAGTATTACTGCTGTACAAGGTGGCTGTAAAACATAGAAACACCTGGGGGAGGGGGGACAGGTTCCCTTCAATTTCAGTTCTTGTGTCTGCGTGGCTGTCGCAGGACACGTTGCCGGCTACACAGCAGGGGAACAGCTGGCGGTGCTGGACCCCACTGACACATTGGCTGGTGTTTTTCTCTGTGCAGCTAGCAGTACCGGGCCCCAACTGGCGGTGTTAGAGCCAAGGGTCAGCAGGAGGAGGAGATGGAGCAGAGCGTAGGCCGAAGCCTGCACTGGCGGCAGCTTTGGGTCTGTTGTGCCTGCGTGGCTGTTGCAGGACACGTTGCCGGCTGCACAGCAGGGGAACAGCTGGCGGTGCTGAACCCCACTGACATATTGGCTGGTGTTTTTCTCAGTGCAGCTAGCAGTACCGGGCCCCAACTGGCGGTGCTGGAGCCCAGGGTCAGGAGGAGGAGGAGGAGGTGGAGGAGATAAGAGGGATTGCCACCCACACAGCAGGGGAACAGCTGACGTTACTGAACCCCAATAACAGAGGAGGGACTGTTGACTGTGCGTACAACACTTCTGGACAGCAACTAGCGGTGTTGGAGCCCAGGGACAGGAGGAGGAGGAGGAGGTGGAGGAGATAGGAGGGATTGCCACACACACAGCAGGGGAACAGCTGACGTTACTAAACCCCAATAACAGAGGAGGGACTGTTGACTGTGCGTACAACACTTCTGGACAGCAACTAGCGGTGTTGGAGCCCAGGGACAGGAGGAGGAGGAGGTGGAGGAGATAGGAGGGATTGCCACACACACAGCAGGGGAACAGCTGACGTTACTGAACCCCAATAACAGAGGAGGGACTGTTGACTGTGCGTACAACACTTCTGGACAGCAACTAGCGGTGTTGGAGCCCAGGGACAGGAGGAGGAGGAGGAGGTGGAGGAGATAGGAGGGATTGCCACACACACAGCAGGGGAACAGCTGACGTTACTGAACCCCAATAACAGAGGAGGGACTGTTGACTGTGCGTACAACACTTCTGGACAGCAACTAGCGGTGTTGGAGCCCAGGGACAGGAGGAGGAGGAGGAGGTGGAGGAGATAGGAGGGATTGCCACACACACAGCAGGGGAACAGCTGACGTTACTGAACCCCAATAACAGAGGAGGGACTGTCGGGACTGCGCGTACAGCACTACCAGGCAACAACTAGCGGTGTTGGAGCCCAGGGACAGGTGGAGGAGGAGGAGGTGGAGGAGATAGGAGGGATTGCCACACACACAGCAGGGGAACAGCTGACGTTACTGAACCCCAATAACAGAGGAGGGACTGTTGACTGTGCGTACAGCACTACCAGGCAACAACTAGCGGTGTTGGAGCCCAGGGACAGGTGGAGGAGGAGGAGGTGGAGGAGATAGGAGGGATTGCCACACACACAGCAGGGGAACAGCTGACGTTACTGAACCCCAATAACAGAGGAGGGACTGTTGACTGTGCGTACAGCACTACCAGGCAACAACTAGCGGTGTTGGAGCCCAGGGACAGGAGGAGAAGCAGAGGAACACAATGTAGGCCGAAGCCTGATTGGAGAAAGTCGAAAGGGAACCTTTAACCCCCCCCAAGGCGTTTGTAGCTGAAAGAGCCAGCTTGTGCAGCAAAAAAGATGCAAAAGGAAAAGGTGGCTCTTTTCATGATGCTCCTTGCAAACACAGAACTAAACACTTATAAAATGTGTCCCCTGATACCGTGTGACCGTCCCGGAGGTGGGACTTTCCTTCGTAATATGACGCAGCACAGCCGTCATTCCTACCCCCTTGGCGCCGTGCCCCGGCTCCTCAGCGTTGTTTGATTCCGTCCTGGAGCCTGTGCTGTTATGTTATCCCTTGGCCAGGCACACTTAGCGCTGCCCATCTTCTGACATCATTTGGTGTCAGGCTGGCTGCGCCTGTGTGGCCGCGCTGGCCGAGAGCCCGCCTCGCAGTGTCATCTAATGTAATCCCACCGCGGGCCTGGGATCCGTGGCCATGCGCAGTGCATATCCTCGCCTCTCACTCCCCTCCCTACGGCTTCTTAAGACTGTGCGGTGTCACGGCCGTGGCATGCTATTAGGGACCAGCTGACACCACACAGTCTGAAGAAGCCGTAGGGAGATGAGTGAGAGGTGGAGGTTCAGACATGCACTGCGCATGTCCATGGATCTCAGGCCCCCAGTGGGATGAAATCAGAAGACACTGCGAGGCGGGCTCTCGGCCAGCGCAGCCGCACAGGCGCAGCCATCCTGACACCAAATGATGTCATAAGACGGGCAGCGCTAAGTGTGCCTGGCCAAGGGATAACATAACAGCGCAGGCTCCGGGACGGAATCAAACAACGCTGAGGAGCCGGGGCACGGCACCAAGGGGGTAGGAATGTCGGCTGTGCTGCGTCATATTACGAAGGAAAGTCCCACCTCCGGGACGGTTTTACGGTATCAGTGGACACATTTTATAAGTGTTAAGTTCTGCGTGTGCAAGGAGCTAAACAAAAATAGCTACCTTTTCCTTGTGCAGCATTACTGCTGCACAAGGTGGCTCTTTCAGTAACAAACGCCTTGGGGGGGGGGACAGGTTCCCTTACATTTCAGTTGTTGTGTCAGCGTGGCGGTCGCAGGACACATTGCCGGCTACACAGCTGGGGATCAGCTGACGTTACTGAAACCCAATAACACTGGGTCGTATGTTTTGACTGTGCAGACGGCACTTCTGAGCCTCAACTGGCGGTGTTGGAGCCCAGGAATTTAAGTTCAGGTGGTAGAAAGATAAACACAACAGGAGACCTGGATACTGTAGACAGTCACCTAATTATTTAATCAGGAAGAGGAGTGGCAAATTCCTGCGAGATCCAGGCCTTGTTCATTTTCAGGAAAGTAAGCCGGTCAACGTTATCGGAGGATAGTCGCATGCGACGGTCAGTTAGTACACCACCTGCAGCACTAAAGACACGTTCCGATAATACACTGGCCGCAGGGCAAGACAGCACCTCCAATGCATACTGGCTTAGCTCTGGCCATGTATCCAGCTTTGAGACCCAAAACTTGAAAGGGGAAGAGCCGTCTGGGAGTACAGCAAGAGGGCAAGACATGTAGTCTGTCACCATCTGACGGAACCGTTGCCTCCTGCTGACTGGAGCCGTCTGTGATGGTGTAGACTTTTGTGGCGGGCACAGAAAACTGTGCCACAGTTGGGCCATACTGCTCTTGCCTTGGGCAGAGGCACTGCTTCTGCTCCCTGTTTGTGCAGAGCCTCCACCACTGCCTGGACGCACTGAGCTGCTTTGGAATGCACTAGCAGCACTTCTCTCACTTGGAATGGAGAAGATGATGGAATTCACCAGTGTGTCTTGGTACTCCCGCATTTTTCGCTCCCGGTTTAACGGTGTGATGAGGCTTTCTACGTTGTCCCGGTAGCGAGGATCGAGGAGGGTGAACACCCAATATTCAGACATGTTGAGAATGTGGGCGATGCGGCGGTCGTTTCTCAGGCACTGCAGCATGTAATCCACCATGTGCTGCAGACTGCCAACTGCCCAAGAAACGCTGTCCCCTGCTGGAGGCGTGATCTCTGCCCGCTCGTCATCACCCCACCCTCGCTGTACACACTGACTACTGGACAATTGTGTAACTCCCTCCTCTGGACGGATGTCTTCCTCCTCCATTGACTCCTCCTCATCCTCCTCACAAACTGTCCCCTGCCTACGCGTTTGTGAGGAACCACGTGGCGCTGACTGTCCAGAAGATGATGGAAATGCTGAATCCTCATCCTCCACCTCTTCCACAACATCATCCCTTAGCGCTTGCAGTGATTTTTCAAGCAGGCAGATAAGGGGGACAGTCATGCTGACTAGTGCATCATCTGCACTCGCCATCCACGTGGAATAATCAAAGGGACGCAAAACCTGGCAGACGTCATTCATAGTGGCCCACTCTGTGGTTGTGAAGTCTGTACGGCGCTGACTGTGACTTCTTTGCGCCTGAAGCAGCTGGTACTCCATTACAGCTTGCTGCTGCTCACACAACCGCTCCAACATATGTAACGTGGAATTCCACCTGGTAGGTAGGTCACATATGATGCGATGTTCCGGCAGGCGGTGTCGGCGCTGCAGAGCCGCAATGCGCGCTTTTGCCGTGCTGGAACGCCGCAAGTGAGCACACTCTAGGCGGACCTTGTGCAGCAATGCATCAAGATCCGGATAGTCCCTCAGAAAACTCTGCACGACCAAATTGAGCACATGTGCCAGACATGGGATGTGAGTGAGGTTGCCGAGGCCCAGAGCTGCCACCAGATTTCGGCCATTATCACACACTACTATGCCTGGCTGGAGATTCGCTGGCACAAACCACACATCGCTCTCCTGCTTGATGGCATTCCAGAGCTCCTGCGCTGTGTGGCTTCGATTCCCCAAATAAATTAATTTCAAGACGGCCTGTTGACGTTTGGCCACGGCTGTGCTCATGTCGGTCGTAACAGGTACACGTTCATCACGGGTCCATGTGGAGGTGGACTGTGACGGCTCCTGCAGCGATGATTCTGAGGAACTGGTGTAGGAGGAGGAGTCAATGCGTACAGAATGGATTCCTGCAATCCTTGGAGTGGGCAGGACACGTCCTGCGCCACTCGCACGGTCTGTACCCGGCTCAACGACATTAACCCAATGGGCAGTGAGGGAAAGGTATCGCCCCTGTCCATGGTGACTGGTCCACGCATCGGTGGTGAGGTGGACCTTGCTACTGACGGCGTTCAGTAGCGCGTGTTTTATGTGTCCCTCCACATGCTTGTGCAGGGCAGGGACGGCTTGCCTGCTGAAGTAAAAGCGGCTGGGCACATTGTACTGGGGGACTGCCAATGACATCAAGTCACGGAAGCTGTCAGTCTCCACCAGCCTGAATGACAGCATTTCCAGTGACAGAAGTTTGGCAATGCCTGCAGTCAGAGCCTGTGCTCGTGGGTGGTTTGACGAGAAAGGCCGCCTTTTCTCCCATGCCTGTACTACCGATGGCTGTAGACTGGGCTGGGAGTGTGTGGATGACTGGGAAAGTGGTGCTGCGGGTGGAATTACAGCGGGTCTCTGGACAACAGGGCCAGAGGTTCTTCCACGGCGATCCTGGGAGGAAGCCGAACCAGCTGCGTGTGAGCTGGAGGAAGAGGCAACACGAGCTGAAGAGGTGGTAGCTGCCGCTGTTGGTTGGCCTAGCTCTTCAGTGTGTTTTTCTAACTCCGCCGGGTGCCTGGTGCGCACATGTTTCCACATGTTGGAGGTATTGAGGTTGCTGACATTTCGACCTCTTTTGACTTTGTGATGACACACCTTGCATTTGACATAGCAAATGTCAGCTGCAACTGTGTCAAAAAAGGACCAGGCACTGCAAGTCTTGGGAGCGCCCTTTTTGGCTTTTGGAAGAGACATGCTCCTAACGGCTGCCAAAGCGGAGGCTGCAGGATGCGCAGTCTTCCCCCTCCCTCTCCCTCTTTGGGCCGTACGGGGAATCTCTTCCTCAGAGCTGCTCCCACCACCTTCCTGTCCCTCACGCCAAGATGGGTCAAGGACCTCATCATCTACACTACCCTCTGCCCCCAACTGCTCCTCCTGGGTAGTCTCAGCAGCAGAGCACACACCAGTAAGTGGCACCTGAGTGTCATCATCAGCTGATGCGGCCTGCGATGTGGTGACCGGAGCCACTGGCCCACCCGCCTCTTCAGAGGAAGAGAGAAAAAGCTGTTGGGCATCACTGCACCCTGCCTCTTCTTCCATTTCTCCAATGCTGCTTGGCTGGCCCCCTGTTTCCAAGCCAAGAGATTCAGAGAACAGAAGTAGAGACGGCTCCTGTCCTGGGCTCTCTGTCTGCCTGGGCAATTTGGCAGGTGGTGAAGAGACAGATGGCTGTTCTCCAGTGCTCTGTGTCTGAGAGGATGTGGCACTAATTGAAGTTGATGCATTAGCTGCCATCCATCCGACAACGGCTTCAATTTGGTCTTCACGCAGCAGCGGTGTACGGCGCTCTGCGACAAAGCTGCGCATGAATGACTGTTCCCTTGTCAAAGTGGGTGCTGATGAGTCACCGGTGCCCGCAGCGGGCACAGAATCCCCACGTCCCCTCCCTGCTCCGCGCCCACGCCCACGTGCCTTACTCACTGCCTTCTTCATCTTGGGTGACTGATACAGATAAGCAGAAAAGTACTAACGGCTTTGTGTGCTTATTCCTGAACAACTCCTCCTAACAGGTATAAGAAACACTAATTTTCTAAAGTGTGGACTAGACTTTAATATGAGCTAATGTGGCCTGCAGAAATGTAAAGTGGTGTCACTGGTGTGTTTGGTGAACTTTATTATTTATTTATTTTTTGGGGGCTGAACTGACAACAGAGAGAGCTGCAGTCACACGGAGACCGTGCAGACAGCCGTAAACGGCGCTGCAAGGCCCAAAAACCCTCCTCTACGTTATCCTATGTAGTGTTTTTCCACAAGTTAGCTGGAGACGGGTGCAAAGACACTAATAGGAATTTTTTGAAAAAATGTGCAGCAGCCTGCACTACTTAAAACAAAATGAAAATTGATTTTGCGGTATGACGCAGTGAAGAACCCTGAGCTGGAGACAACCAGGCTATGGCTGCTCACAGACTACAGGGCGAGCTGCAGTCACACGGAGACCGTGCAGACAGCCGTAAACGGCGCTGCAAGGCCCAAAAACCCTCCTCTACGTTATCCTATGTAGTGTTTTTCCACAAATTAGCTGGAGACGGGTGGAAAGACACTAATAGGAATTTTTTGAAAAAATGTGCAGCAGCCTGCACTACTTAAAACAAAATGAAAATTGATTTTGCAGTATGACGCAGTGAACAACCCTGAGCTGGAGACAACCAGGCTATGGCTGCTCACAGACTACAGGGCGAGCTGCAGTCACACGGAGACCGTGCAGACAGCCGTAAACGGCGCTGCAAGGCCCAAAAACCCTCCTCTACGTTATCCTATGTAGTGTTTTTCCACAAACTAGCTGGAGACGGGTGGAAAGACACTAATAGGATTTTTTGTTAAAAATTAGCAGCAGCCTGCACTACTTAAAACAAAATGAAAATTGATTTTGCAGTATGACGCAGTGAACAACCCTGAGCTGGAGACAACCAGGCTATGGCTGCTCACAGACTACAGGGCGAGCTGCAGTCACACGGAGACCGTGCAGACAGCCGTAAACGGCGCTGCAAGGCCCAAAAACCCTCCACTACGTTATCCTATGTAGTGTTTTTCCACAAATTAGCTGGAGACGGGTGGAAAGACACTAATAGGATTTTTTGTTAAAAATTAGCAGCAGACTACACTACTTGGAAAAAATAAAAAAAGAACAGTATGAGGCAATGAACCACCCTCCCTGAACTGAATACAACCAGCTATGGATGGCCTATGTGGCTGCACTCAGACTAGAGAGTGGGCTGCACTCACACACACACACACACACACAGACCTTGCAGATCGCTGTGAAAACAGCGCTACAAGGCAAAAGCAAGGTGAATAGTAGGTGAACACAGCGGTTGCTAAATTAGCCTTTGGAAAGCACAAAGAAGCAAATCGCTATCTCTACACTGGCCCTCAGTCAGCAAACAGCGTCCTGTCACTAACTGAATTCACAGCAGAGTGATCGCAAAATGGCGCCAGCGACTTTTAAACTGCATCATGACATCATTTCAGCAGCCAATCACAGCCATGCCAGTAGTTTCATGCCCTCCATGCTGAACAGGATGTGCCCACACTTGAAATCATTGTCATTGGCTGAATTTGTGCATTTTGAATCTGGGAACTTCCGATTCCGGTATCCGATACGCGGCAAGTATCGGAATCCCGGTATCGGAATTCCGATACCGCAAGTATCGGCCGATACCCGATACTTGCGGTATCGGAATGCTCAACACTACTCACAAGTAAAAGGGAAGACCTACTACAGGGAGACCTGTAAGAAAAAAATGGATGATTGCACGAGAAACAATCTCAGACCCTTGGAACCTTAATTTTTACATTTTAGAGTCTCCTCCTTTTTTTTCAGAAGTTAATTATTATATTTTAAACCTTGAACCACTACATGAGCTGAACGACCACAGAATTAACTACAAATGAGCTGATGCTCTGACTTACAGTATGTAACTATTCTGGGACCTCTTCAAGCACCAATTTGCATAGGTTTGCAAGTTTCAACTAATAGCAAGGGAGATGCCCCTGAAAGGCATTTACATGTTTCTCTATCTCTCAGGCATCCATCAAAATGAACAAGTGTCATCATTTCTTTCCGGGACTGCAGACAACGACTGCAGATCATCATGTCCATAATATGATCCAAAAGTCCATGGCAGAATTGACTTTGAAGAGCGGGGTATTTCCAGGAGCTCTCTACTGTTCAGCATCTAAACGGTAAGCAGCAGTCCTCAGCAATGTGGCCTCCCTGAACCAACTTAATGGATCTTGGAACTTGAATATGAACTTGAACCTGAATATGCGAGCGGTTGTTGATGCTTGATATCTGCAACCTCCAAAGAATGAAAATGTACACAATTTCTGTATATAAATATTTTTGGCCTTTTTTTTAATTTTCCATGTCTCTTTTGCTATAAATAATAGAACCTGTTTCATACTTAAAAAAAAGACCTGCTACATGCTAAAAAAATTTGTAAAAACACCTGTTGAAAATCCATGAACTCCCCTGATTCTGCTGCTCTCTTCCATTTTGTGCTGCCTTTCTCCATTGCAGAGACATTCACATTTGTTTCTTCTGGAGCGCATTATATGAAATCTCTGGTTGTAGTCCAAATGGGCATTTCTTTAGTATCTTCTCTAGGGGCGTGGGTTTTCTCCCCTTTATCACAGATACTGTCAATGACGGCTCAATCTGCTAGACCAGCTACTTAGCTGTGATTGTCAACATCTGAGAGAGCAAGGTGAAAGAGCACATCTCCATAAAAGACTGTGAAGAAAAACCCAGTTGGTCTACAAGCAGAAATTTCCCATTCTGGGCTCTGGAAGAAACAAATGTGTATATCTCTGCATTGGAGCAACCCAGCATAAAAAGGAAAAGAGCAACGGAATCTGAAGACCTCTGGAATTTTTTTAAAGGGTCACATGTCTTCTTTAAAAGCTTTGCTCTAATATTGCAGACTGGACCACTTTCCAACTTGCGCATACATATAGAGCAGGGCCAGCAGTCTTCTAAATAACATCACTTATCAAAGGGCAGGATTATAATGAAGGGTAGCATATCTAAAATGAAAGTTGGAGACAGATTATACAGGATTGCACCACTAAGAATAGTTTAAATAACATCTCGTCTCCTTCCCACCACTCCTTGCACAGTGACCTCTACATACAGTATATTATAGAGCATGCCCACAGCACTCAACCAATTAAAGTAAATGGATTATTTTGGACTTAGTGTTCTGACCAACTGTCTGCTGTAAAGTAATATTTTATATTTCCATTTCCAGTGAAACAAAAAATAGTAATACTGGAAATAGAGTAGAAATGCACTATTGTAAAAGATTTTTTAAAAAATGTGTTCCTGGATAGATTTTAATTGAAAAAAATGAAGATTTTTTTTTTCAAATTGAGAAAACTGACATATGGATCGCCATTTTGGCCACTTAGAGCTTGGCACCTGTCTTCCCTCTCATAGGAATAAATGGTACAAGTAGAGCTCTTAGCTGGACAGAAGGTTCAGGGCAACTGCCAAATTCAATCATAACCTTGGATCCAGTTCCCTGACAACAGGATTTTAGAAAATTGCACCTAATTCAATAATTTTCCATGTACATTAATTGTCACAGGAGCATGTTTATTGACTTAAAAATGATTTATGCACAGCTAAAGACATTTTTAAAAATCATATATTCTATAACATTTTAGGCTAGAAATAATAATAACTCTAGTTTGAATTATCTTATGGGTAGAGATGAGAAAATCTGAACTGTAAGTTTCAGGGTTCGTATCGGACATAGGTGTCTGGTGCTAAATTCCAAATGCAGACTTCTCCTTAAGTCCCTTTTGGAGTTCGGAGGAGAGAAAGAGAATTATTCAGTGGAGGTAGGCTGCTTTCTTTGACACCCCCTTATCATTTACTATGACCATTGTACAGCATCAAAGTTTGGGTCCGCTTTGTCTTCTATGGGTTTCGGGTTCAAGTTCTAGTAGAGTTCTGGTACCCAAACCAAACTTTGGACTAAAGTTTGGTCGAACCCCAAAAAATGGATCGCATAACAATTTGTTTATGGTCAGGGATCTATCACGTTACATGTTGCGCTTTTCTTTCCATCACATATGATAGATTAGATAATGGGTATTGATGAGCGGACCCGTGGAAGTTTGGGCTCTGGTACCCAACAGAACTTTAACCTAATGTTCAGTTTGGTTAACAAAACTGTACCCAAAATTCAACCTGTGCCCAAACCCCATTGAAATCAATGGATACCCAAACTTTAGAGCTGGAAAATTACTCTCTCCTCTCCCGAACTGTAAAGAAGATTTCCAGGAAAAGCCTATGTTTAGAGTTCAGCACTAAACACTAGGTGTCAGATATGAACCCTGGACCTCACAGTTCATGTTCATTCATCTCTAGTAATGGGGGCCACCTTCCACCAATTAGGCAGTGAAGAGCCAGCTGTCAATCAGCATGACACCAGACGTCCCATCCTGTCAACAGTAAGGGAACCCGCTGATCTGTTGACAGGGAGCAGCTGAATCACTGGCAGAAGCGGTCAATGACCGACACCGGTAAAACAGGCAGGTTAAGTAGTCTCTATTAGCAACTACATGCCTTTTTTCTAAAGTCCTGGATTTCATCTTTAAAGTGAACCTGTAACCAGGTTTGGCCAATAAGAGATAGGACCATCACCTTTCAGGGCTGATATACAACATTCTATAATGCTGTATATCTGACCCCAACTTGGCCTGTAAGAGAAGAAAAATAACTTTTATTATACTTACCTGGGTAAGATCCGGTCCAATGGCGTTGCTGGTCTTGATCCAGCACCTCCCATCGTCTTACGATCCCCGTCCTCCTGATTGCTTTGTGTGGAAGATGCGTCCCTTCATCATCCACACAGTCTCGTCAGCACTGCACTCTTGGCAGGTGTACTTATCTGCCATGTTGCGGGCAGAGCAAATTACTGCAGTCCGCAGGCACTGGGCCTGTCTGACCTTTCCCGGCATTTGCTCACTGCAGTACTTTACTCTGCCTTCAACAGGGCAGATACGATAATTACACCTGTGCAGGAGCACGGTGCCAAGGAAACGTAGCATCCACATGAAGCAAGCAGGACGACGGCATCGCAAGAAGAAGAGAGGTGCCGGACAAGACCAGCGACGCCCATCGGACCCGACCGCCCCGTAGGTGAGTATAATACAAGTTATTTTTCTTCTCTTACAGGTCGAGTTGGAGGCAGATATACAGCATTATAGAATGCTGTATATCAGCCCTGAAAGGTGATGGCCATATCTCGTATCGGCCAAACCTCGTGACAGATTCCCTTTAATGTATTAAAGATGAGCAATTCAATCAAATTCAAGTCAAATAAGTGCCAATTTTTATGAAATTTGAAGGTCACTGCAAATTTGAACAATTTGTCATTTGATTCAAGTACAGCAAATTGCTAAAATAATGGACAATGGCCAATTGACACACTGCAGCAGATGCCTGAGCCACGGAATACTTACATGACCTCAGTGGCTTTCATGCAGGCAATGTGTTGTACAACTGCAGCAATGATAAGGATGAGTGTAGTCGTCTGCTGATAATACAATTCAATTGATAGGGAGAGAGAGACAGGAGATATGTCAGCCACAATGACATGCTCGGTGTGATTAATTAGGGTTACAGTGTAATCAGCTGCATTTGGATTTTAGCTACACATTTTATTTTCTTCATTCTTAAGGTACTAGAAACTAAAAGAAAGCAATGACAATATTTTTACAGAAAGAAAAATCTGAAATCAGAGTCAGTCAGAAATGGAGTGCCTACCTTCAGCACGCGGCTGTAGTTATTATTTTTTTTTAAACACTGAAAATAGGAGGGGATAAACCACCACCACAGAGTATAATCCATAAAATCAAACTTTTACTCAAGCACAAATAGCATAAAACATACATCATAGACCATAAAAGGCTGCTGAACACTTCTGGAGGTGATGCCTCCAGAAGAAGTCCAAGCGAAACATGCGTTGGGACGGCTGGGACACGATTGTTACCTCTCATTTACCTAAGTAAGTTTTCCTGTCTTTGCTCTCTGCTTCCATGGCCATTAGGCTGTTTATCAGCCACCGGCGGTTTCTATAATCGCACTGTCACTTTGGTTCACTTTGTTTTCACACTCCACTTTCCACTGAGTACTTCTCATATAAGTCACTGTCCTCATTTTCCAAAAGTGGGATTTAAGAAATACTGCTTCATTGAGGCTTTAATCTATTGATGTACCATAGTCACTTTAATCTAATGTAATGGTATTTTGGCCCCATATATCTAGCTATACTTACTTTTGGTTAGTATGATGTGCACTTTGCGCCTTATATGTTAAATATGTGTCCCTGCAATGTAGTGCTCAGCAGCCTTTTATGGTCTATCATGTCTGTTTTATACTATTTGCTTGAATAGAATGTTGATTTTATGGATTATACTCTGTGGTGGTGGTGGTTTATCCCCTCCTGTTTTAAGTGTTTAATATATGCATGAGTTTTTTTTGTCCCCCCAAACTAACTCTGGGACATGGGTTGATAAAGCTTTTATTTTTTTTCTTGAAGGGAGGGATAATTTTATTTTTGTTCAATACATAAGACAATTCCCAAAGATCAATTTAACTGTGACTGTCTAGCTCAAAAAGTATGCGTGTAGGAAACAATTTTTTTTCGCAACTGTTTTTCTAGAAATATTTCATATAAATGTACAAAACAATACAGCATCCTGATGCAGTTGCTACTTTTGGGATTTAGTATTAAGTGGAAACTGTCACCTGAAAAGATGCTACTAACCTGCAGATATAGTGTTAATCTGCAGGGTAATAGCCTTGCGAACCTGCCAGACGTCCACAGTTAGACCCCCGCTACCGCTGATTAAGGTATGAGCATGATCATAGGAACGTACCGTTATACCCCCGATGTAACTGTGTCCCGCACACTACTTGATGACTAACGCATATCCTGCTGTCAGTCAGTGTCGGGGTGCAGTTACAGCCACTGGTCTCTATACACAAAGCGATGACTGAATCAGCATCGGCACCGTCCCTGTAACTGAAACCTGAAACCGGAAGGCTACCAATGGCAATAAAGTTAATTTCGTCCAAGGGGCATGGGTCCAAGTGCTGGCACCAGGTAGGTTCACAACACTATTACCCTGCAGATTAACCCCATATCTAGTGTTTTTTTCTGTTGACAGGTTCCTTTTAAAAAAAAAAATAAATCAATAAATAAAAATATAGACATTTCATTGTGTATATCCACTTTTGTACACGTTTGTACAAATTTTGCTTTTTGCATGTCTAGCTAGCTACTTAGCATTCATTGTTACGTCCTTTTGGCAAGGGTTGAATAATTGGGGTTGAAAACATTGTCAAAAGTGAATTATAGTGTTGTACAAAAAATATGGTATTAGTGAAAGTGACAATGGATGTAGTATTAGCAAACGCAGGTCACCTAAGGGAAGGAAGTGAAGAGCCTTACGGAATACAGCTCTGGCAAAAATTAAGAGACCACTGCAAAATGTTCAGTTTCTCTGATTTTTCTCTTTATAGGTATATTTTTGAGTAAAATGTAAATTGTTCTTTTTTTCTATAAACTTCTGACAACATGTCTCCGAATTTCCAAGCAATAAATTTTGTATTTTTTTTCTGAAAAAGAGAAATGATCAAAATACAAAAAAAAACAGCGCTTTCAGACCTCAAATAATGCAAAGAAAACAAGTTCATAATCATTTAGAAACAACAATACTAATGTTTTAATTCAGGAAGAGTCCAGAAATCAATATTTTGTGGAATAACCATGATTTTTAATCACAGCTTTCATGCGTCTTGGCATGCTTTCCACTAGTTTTTCGCACTGTTTCTGGCACAAAAATGTAATCATTTCTTCTTTGTTTGATGGCTTGGGACTATCCATCATCCTCTTGATTACATTCCAGAGGTTTACTATGGGATTCAGGTCTGGAGATTAAGCTTCCCATGACAGGGTTTTGATGTGGTGGTCTCTTAATTTTTGCCAGAGCTGCATATTGCACACAACTCATCTCAATCACAGCAGGATCATGTTACCTCTGATGGCGACACAGTCAGTTTGAATCAGTGTTTTGTATAGAATAGTATGCTTGATCACAAATGACAGACAGGAATATTTTTGACTGTTTTTTTATTTAAAAAACATTTAAAAAAGTGCTAGCGCATGGTTATAAATGGGTTGCTTGTTGCAACCAGGCTGTAGTCCGTTTCTGTGGTGAGGTTGTAAGATACTAGAAGGAAAGCGGGATGCAGTGACGAGCAGGAGGCAGACCAAGAGTTAATAATTTTTTTATATATAATTATCACAGCAGTAAATACTCCACGCAGGGAGTATGGGGGGGGGGGGGGTAGGTAAACAGGCCCACAATGTATTTACTGCAATAAAGTAATAGCAATGGGTCAAATAATGGGTTAACTTATCAATCTCTGGTTCCTGGATGATGGTGGCTGGAAAATCCCACGATGGCGCCGCAGGTGGCGCGAGAAGTTTCTGAGCTGGTCCTGGAGAAAAGTGAAGCACCCTCTCTGTACGGCAACAAAGTATCCTGGTCTTATTTCACGTGGTCTTGTGATCCTGGAATGAGGTGCTGAACAGGGAAAGGTCTGCTGCACAGCAAAGGATGTACAAAGTCCAGGAGTGGAGTCCGCAGTCTCACCGCTGCGAACCGCGTGCAATGCCGGATCAGCATTGCCAAGAGAGTCAGCAGATGTGAGATGCACTGACCGGTTAGTGCTGTAGGGGTTGGAGAATAGCGGGGAGTTGGTCTCAGGAGATGCACAGTCTGTATGCGCGGGGTTGGAATGCTGCAAAGCGGGCCTGTCAGTTGGCATCGGTCAGCGGAAAGGGAGTCAACCTTCTCCTGTAGCACACTTTGGGTACCTGCCAAAAGCCCCGTTCCCGCACGCTCAGTCTCTTTATGTCACACCAGCCCCCTACAGTCAGATGCAAAGGTCTACTCCGGTCAGAAAGTGCTTCCCCTGGCAACAATGGTGACAATCCCAACAGTTCCGGCCCGGACACGCAAGAGAGACCACTATTCTGGTCCATCTTCATACGAGGTCACTAGTCATTACTGTGGCTGTGTTTGTGTAAAGAAGCTTGGAAGGGGTAAGATTTAGTAGTATGAGATTTCTGACTGTTATTGGGAGCTTTGCAGTATTGCGTTTCAAAGTCGACCACAACATTGCCAATCAAAATTTTGGGAAAAGTTAAACCTGGAAAATCCAAATGTCAAAAGATTCAATCAACTCTAACATTTGCAGTTACTGCACCTTTTTGGTATCTATAGATATGTAGAGTTGTAATTTGTAAGAGACCTTTGGGTTAATTTAGTATTATTATTATTCATGTTATTTACATTTCACATTGTTTTATGATCTAAGGTAGCAGAAAAAAAGAGCATTGTTATCGAAGTTGTTCTCCTGATACTTTAAAACATCTTTTAAGGTTGCAGAGAAGTGATGCATTGTAAGAAATGAGAAAAGGTCAGTCGTGATCCCAAGTGGCCACACACATAAACAAAACAAAAGAGCGATAGGTGAAAACACAAAGTGCAACATCCAGCAAGTAAAGACATCCCCATTTTTAGTATAACATTGTAGGTCTGCAATGCAATTAGTACATCTTTAAAATGTATTTTTTTGCAAATAATATTTTTACAATGCTAAAAATCAAATTGATAGAAATATAGAAAAGTCATTCTGATTTCATGCATTAATGTTTTAACTGACTTTTTAAAACAAGCTGCTGAGTGTCTCGAGTGTGTATAGGTAAGAAATAAAACTATTTCCAGCCATTATATTACTCGTATCTTTAATTTTTCATCAGTTTCCGCCTCTGCTTGTGTCACGAGTGAGTCATGACAACCGGCGAGATCGGAGAGTAGAAGATTACTGCGCATTGTGCAGTTCTTCCATTTAGCCTGTGTGTTTTAATCCCATATTAAATAAATTGTGTTTCCTTTGGTGCTGAAGAGGTTAACGACTCTTTGTAGAATGGTTAGAGACACGCAGCACCATCTCACAGCTTCTCCTGACCTGCTCCTTTTCTCTCTCTATAAAACCTGGACAGACAGTTTGTAGTTGCTACTGGAGATTGCTGTCTGCTGTTTTTGGGTGTATGCTTTCTCTATTATCCTAATCCCATTTGGTTTGTACCTTCCTATCCTTCCCTTTACTCTTCTCTATGTATGTACAGTGCCTTGCGAAAGTATTCAGCCCCCTGGAACTTTTCAACCTTTTCCCACATATCTTGATTCAAACATAAAGATACCAAATGTAAATTTTTGGTGAAGAATCGTCAACAAGTGGAACACAATTGTGAAGTTGAAGGAAATTTATAGGTTATTTTAAATTTTTGTGGAAATTCAAAAACTGAAAAGTGGGGCATGCAATATTATTCAAAATATTATTTTTTAATATGGAAATTTATCCTATTTAGAATTTCTTGAATCTGTTAGCAGAATTTCACTGCCAAAACTATGTGCATGTGCATGTAGCTCTTTCAAAGATATGTCCAGTCATGGCCATTCTGTTCTTCTGTTACTTAGAAAACAGCATTTTTATTGATATGCAAATGAGGCTGAAGAGCTATTGTAGATCCGAAGCCTCTGTCACTCCAGCTCTATTCCCAGCATAGAACTGCTTTTTCCTGCTTCAATGACAGGATCTATGCTGGGTGTTTTCAGGCAAAGGAGCCATAAGACCAGTAGAAAATGTTAGTGCTGAGTCGGAATGGAGCTGGACTGACATTGGCTTCAGATGTACCATTGTCCCTTTGCCTCATTTGTTTATTATATCAAATACTGGTTTCTCTGTAATGGGAGAATGGTCTGGCCATGTAAAGATATTGCTGGACTTTTATTTGAAAGAGCTACATGTGCATGTGAATAGTTTTGGGAGTGAAATCCTGCTGACAGATGCCCATTTTTCTCTTGCTGTCAGATGCCCTCTAAAACAAGCCATTAGTATCTGAATTCTGGGTTTCAAGGCCTCTAAATCCACATGTGATGGTCTTTTCCCATGCTCATCCATTTGAGTAAAAAAAATTATTTGTACTCATAAACCCATAAAACCTTATTCTCTAAGACTAAGACTCATTGCATGGCGAGACATTTGAAACCTTCAAATTCCCAAGAATTAACCAGCTCAATAATGGGACATTTTTTCACATTTATAATTAATCACATTTTTTCTCTTTATATTTATTTAAAAAAATATATTATTGGGGATTTAAATACTATGTTTTTTAATGATCAGTTAGTCAAAAAATTATTTGTTCCACAAGTGCCATTAAATATATTTTAAACTTTGTATTTTACATTACAGGAATTGTTATATCATGCATGCATAGTTTTATATCGTTTGATGCAGGAATAAAATAGAACTTTAAGCTAATGGTTGCAATTTTTATCTTTTTCTTTAATGTTTTTTCCTTTGGTCTTTATTAAATGTTAAAAGACCTTTGGGAGTTTTTAAATATTACAATCTATTTTTATTGCTGATTTCAACTGTAACTTGGGCTGGTCTATTTGCCCCAGTTACAGGGGAAAATGCAACTTCCTTAATATGATGTTCCTAACGGACCCCAGCATCTATGGATCATGTGACTACTGGGATCGAAGAGGAAGCAGCATGGCTACTCCCTGAACTGTGCACACAGCACTTATAAAGAACAATGTATACATCAATCAGGAATGATGAGATGACAATAAACTTTTACTGCCTTATGTATGAAGAATCTGGCTGTTTAATTTTATTAATATCGCACAGTTTTAGACCAGAACATATGTATGCATCCCACAATCACATATTTAATTTCTTAAAAACCTGACTTCTTTCAACTTTTTAGTATGCTTACCCTAGAATAGTTATACTGTAGAAAACATCATTAATTTTTCAATTTAAACTGGTTCCAGATGTAAAAAGGATGTTTTTTTATAACAGTCATTACAAATGTTATCTTTCATAATTCATTACAATGCATTATTCACTATTCACTTTCATCTTTATAATTCTTATGGAACCTTTTGATGATGTTCACAAAAACATTTTTTCTTTTTTTTCTTCAATTTTAAAATATGTTATAATGTTGTATTGCTTCCTTGAGGTATCACTGAATTTTATTTTTTTTATGTAAAAGATATTAAAAATTGTTTCATAAATGGTTGACCTGCAATACACAATCAATAAACAAAAATTCTGCTAGCTTTCTCAAACACCCTCTTTTGTGCATTTATATTTCTAAGTTTTGGGGGTTTTTTTCAGAAAAAGTTTTTTAACCCAAAATATTAAACTAACAAAAATTTAACGCCTTTAAACCCCAAGCCTGTTTGCACCTTCATGATCCATCCAAATTTTACAATTCTGACCAGTGTCACTTTATGAGGTAATGACTCTGAAATGCTTAAAAGGATCCCACTAATTCTGAGAATTAATTTTGTGACATATTGTACTTCATCATAGTGATTTGTTTGATAAGAAAGTCTGAAGACTCCCCACAAGTGATAACATTTTGAAAACTAGACCCCTCAGTGAAATTATTTAGATGTGTATTGAGCACCTTGAACCCTTTGGAGCTTCACAGAAGTTTATAACATTGAGCCAGGAAAATAAAAAAAATGACATTTCCCCACAAAAATGTTTTTTAGCCCCAAATATTGCATTTTCACAAGGTAACAGGATCAATTGCACCACACAATTTGTTGAGCAATTTCTAGTGAGTACGCTGATACCCCATGTGTGAGGGAAAACTACAGTTTGTGGGCATGGCAGGGCTCGGAAGAGGAGCGCCATTTGACTTTTTGAAAGCAAAATTTACTAGAATAATTAGCGGAAGCTATGTCGCATTTGGATAGCTACTAATGTGGAAACAGTGGAAATCCCTAAATGTGACGCCATTTTAGAATATAGACCCCTCAGGGACATTACCTACACGTGTGTTGAGCACCTTGAACTGCCACAGCTGATGACATTCTCTTTGCATGATCTAACTAACTTGCTAGTGCCTGGTGACCCGTTTGTCATCATGATGACATTGGGTCACCATGGCAATGATCGAGCCCGCACAATGATGTCGTGGGTAGGGTTGAGCGACCTTTACATTTATAGGATCGGGTCGGGTTTCACGAAACGCGACTTTTTCAAAAGTCGGGTCGAGTGAAATCGGCCGATCCTATAAAAAAGTCGGGGTCGGGGTCGGCCGAAACTTGAAACCCAATGCAGTGCATTGGGTTTCCAATGGTTCCCAGGGTCTGAAGGAGCGGAAACTCTCCTTCAGGCCCTGGGATCCATATTTAAGTGTAAAATAAAGAATTAAAATAAAAAATATCGCCATACTTACCATCTGATGCGCCCTGGTACTAAGCGGGAACCTTCCTTCCTTAGAATCAGCCTTCCAGGACCTTGCGGTGATGTCGCGGTGACATCGCGGCTTGTGATTGGTCGCGCCGCCGCCCATGTGACCGCTCGCGCGACCAATCACAAGCCGCGACGTCACCGTGATGTCACCGAAGGTCCTGGAAGGGCTGATTTTTAGGAAGGAAGGCTGCCGGAAAGAAGCCGAGGGTGAGTATATTCCTATGAGTAGGGTTGAGCGAAACGGGTCGATCATTTTCAAAAGTCGCCGACTTTTGGCTAAGTCGGCGTCTCATGAAACCCGATCCGACCCCTGTGCTTGTCGGCCATGCGGTACGCGACTTTCGCGCCAAAGTCGCGTTTCAATGACGCGAAAAGCGCCATTTCTCAGCCAATGAAGGTGAACGCAGAGTGTGGGCAGCGTGATGACATAGATCCTGGTCCCCACCATCTTAGAGAAGGGCATTGCAGTGATTGGCTTGCTGTCTGTGGCGTCACAGGGGCTATAAAGGGGCGTTCCCGCCGACCGCCATCTTACTGCTGCTGATCTGAGCTTAGGGAGAGGTTGCTGCCGCTTCGTCAGAAGCAGGGATAGCGTTAGGCAGGGTCCACTAACCACCAAACCGCTTGTGCTGTAGTGATTTCCACTGTCCAACACCACCTTCGGTGTGCAGGAACAGTGGAAGCTATTTTTTTTTTCCTCAGCGCTGTAGCTCATTGGGCTGCCCTAGAAGGCTCCGTGATAGCTGTATTGCTGTGTGTACGCCACTGTGCAAACCAACTGCTTTTTTCAAAGCACATATCCTCTTGTTCCTTTCTGCACAGCTATCTTTTTTGTTTGTCCACACTTTTTATTTAATTTGTGCATCAGTCCACTCCTATTGCTGCCTGCCATACCTGGCTGAGATTACTGCAGGGAGATAGTAATTGTAGGACAGTCCCTGTTTTTTTTTTTTTTGTGGGAGATTAAGATTGGCATTTCTGCTACAGTGCCATCCCTGTGTGTGCCATCTCTCACTGAGTGGGCCATAGAAAGCCTATTTATTTTTTCCGTGATTTGTGTTCTAAATTCTACCTCAACACAAAAACACTACATCAATCAGTGGTAGAAAAATATTGGCCTCAGTCAGGGCTTGTGTGCCACTGCTGTGTGTGTTATCTCTCATTCAGTGGGCTATAGAAAGCCTATTTATTTATTTATTTATTTTTCTTATTATTTGGTTTCTAAAGTCTCCCTGAAAAAAAAAATAAAAATAAAAAAACAGTGGGAGAGTAATATTGCCCTTTCAGCTTGTGTGCCAGTCTTGACTCCTGGGTGTGCCACCTCTCTCTCATTCAGTGGGCCATAGAAAGGCTATTTATTTTTTTGGTTTTTTTAATATTATTTGGTTTCTAAAGTCTCCCTGAAAATAAAAGAAAAAAAACTTAAAAAAACAGTGGGAGAGTAATATTGCCCTTTCAGCTTGTGCGCCAGTCTTGACTCCTGGGTGTGCCACCTCTCTCTCTCTAATTGTGGGCCATAGAAAGCCTTTTTTTGGGGGGGGGGTTTAATATTATTTGGTTTCTAAAGTCTCCCTGAAAAAAAAAAAAAACATAAAAAAACAGTGGGAGAGTAATATTGCCCTTTCAGCTTGTGTGCCAGTCTTGACTCCTGGGTGTGCCACCTCTCTCATTCAGTGGGCCATAGAAAGCCTATTTTTTGGGGGGGGTTTTTTAATATTATTTGGTTTCTAAAGTCTCCCTGAAAAAAAAAAAAAACATAAAAAAACAGTGGGAGAGTAATATTGCCCTTTCAGCTTGTGCGCCAGTCTTGACTCCTGGGTGTGCCACCTCTCTCTCTCTAATTGTGGGCCATAGAAAGCCTTTTTTTTGGGGTTTTTTTAATATTATTTGGTTTCTAAAGTCTCCCTGAAAATAAAAGAAAAAAAACTTAAAAAAACAGTGGGAGAGTAATATTGCCCTTTCAGCTTGTGCGCCAGTCTTGACTCCTGGGTGTGCCACCTCTCTCTCTCTAATTGTGGGCCATAGAAAGCCTTTTTTGGGGGGGGGGGTTTAATATTATTTGGTTTCTAAAGTCTCCCTGAAAAAAAAAAAAAACATAAAAAAACAGTGGGAGAGTAATATTGCCCTTTCAGCTTGTGTGCCAGTCTTGACTCCTGGGTGTGCCACCTCTCTCATTCAGTGGGCCATAGAAAGCCTATTTTTTTGGGGGGGGTTTTTAATATTATTTGGTTTCTAAAGTCTCCCTGAAAAAAAAAAAAACATAAAAAAACAGTGGGAGAGTAATATTGCCCTTTCAGCTTGTGCGCCAGTCTTGACTCCTGGGTGTGCCACCTCTCTCTCTCTAATTGTGGGCCATAGAAAGCCTTTTTTTTTGGGTTTTTTTAATATTATTTGGTTTCTAAAGTCTCCCTGAAAATAAAAGAAAAAAAACTTAAAAAAACAGTGGGAGAGTAATATTGCCCTTTCAGCTTGTGTGCCAGTCTTGACTCCTGGGTGTGCCACCTCTCTCTCATTCAGTGGGCCATAGAAAGGCTATTTATTTTTTTGTTTTTTTTAATATTATTTGGTTTCTAAAGTCTCCCTGAAAATAAAAGAAAAAAAACTTAAAAAAACAGTGGGAGAGTAATATTGCCCTTTCAGCTTGTGCGCCAGTCTTGACTCCTGGGTGTGCCACCTCTCTCTCTCTAATTGTGGGCCATAGAAAGCCTTTTTTTGTTTGTTTTTTTTAATATTATTTGGTTTCTAAAGTCTCCCTGAAAAAAAAAAAAAACATAAAAAAACAGTGGGAGAGTAATATTGCCCTTTCAGCTTGTGTGCCAGTCTTGACTCCTGGGTGTGCCACCTCTCTCTCTCATTCAGTGGGCCATAGAAAGCCTATTTTTTTTGGGGGGGGGGGTTTAATATTATTTGGTTTCTAAAGTCTCCCTGAAAAAAAAAAAACCATAAAAAAACAGTGGGAGAGTAATATTGCCCTTTCAGCTTGTGCGCCAGTCTTGACTCCTGGGTGTGCCACCTCTCTCTCTAATTGTGGGCCATAGAAAGCCTTTTTTTTGGGTTTTTTTTAATATTATTTGGTTTCTAAAGTCTCCCTGAAAAAAAAAAAAAACATAAAAAAACAGTGGGAGAGTAATATTGCCCTTTCAGCTTGTGTGCCAGTCTTGACTCCTGGGTGTGCCACCTCTCTCTCTCATTCAGTGGGCCATAGAAAGCCTATTTTTTTTGGGGGGGGGGTTTAATATTATTTGGTTTCTAAAGTCTCCCTGAAAAAAAAAAAACCATAAAAAAACAGTGGGAGAGTAATATTGCCCTTTCAGCTTGTGCGCCAGTCTTGACTCCTGGGTGTGCCACCTCTCTCTCTCTAATTGTGGGCCATAGAAAGCCTTTTTTTGGGGTTTTTTTTAATATTATTTGGTTTCTAAAGTCTCCCTGAAAATAAAAGAAAAAAAACTTAAAAAAACAGTGGGAGAGTAATATTGCCCTTTCAGCTTGTGCGCCAGTCTTGACTCCTGGGTGTGCCACCTCTCTCTCTCTAATTGTGGGCCATAGAAAGCCTTTTTTTTGGGTTTTTTTTAATATTATTTGGTTTCTAAAGTCTCCCTGAAAAAAAACAAAACATAAAAAAACAGTGGGAGAGTAATATTGCCCTTTCAGCTTGTGCGCCAGTCTTGACTCCTGGGTGTGCCACCTCTCTCATTCAGTGGGCCATAGAAAGCCTATTTTTTTTTTTTTAAATATTATTGGGTTTCTAAAGTCTCCCTTAAAAAACAAAAAATACATAAAAAAACAGTGGGAGAGTAATATTGCCCTTTCAGCTTGTGTGCCAGTCTTGACTCCTGGGTGTGCTGTCATGATTCTCAATGGCGAGAGAACATAGCCCAGCATATATGAGAACTAGCTCTTGGAAGATGGAAACTATACTGACCATGAACTAAACCTGCCGCACAACTAGAAGTAGCCGGGTAGCATGCCTACGTTTTTTAACCCTAGATGCCCAGCGCCAGCCGGAGAACTACCTAATCCTAGCAGAGGAAAAGACAGTCCTGGCTCACCTCTAGAGAAATTTTCCCAAAAGGCAGACAGAGGCCCCCACATATATTGGCGGTGATTATAGATGAAATGACAAACGTAGTATGAAAATAGGTTTAGCAAAATCGAGGTCCGCTTTCTAGATAGCAGGAAGACAGAAAGGACACTTTCATGGTCAGCAGAAAACCCTATCAAAACACCATCCAGAAATTCCTTTAAGACTCTAGCATTAACTCATAACACCAGAGTGGCAATTTCCGATCACTAGAGCTTTCCAGACACAGTAACGAAACAGCAGCTGTGAACAGGAACAAAATGCAAAAACACACAAGGACAAAAGTCCAACTTAGCTGGGAGTTGTCTAGTAGCAGGAACAAGCACAGAAGGCTTCTGATTACATTGTTGACCGGCAAGAAACTGACAGAGGAGCAAGGTTATATAGCGACTCCCACATCCTGATAGGAGCAGGTGAACAGAGGGGATGATGCACACAAGTTCAATTCCACAAGTGGCCACCGGGGGAGCCCAGAATACAATTTCACAACAGTACCCCCCCCCTCAAGGAGGAGGCACCGAACCCTCACCAGAACCACCAGGGCGATCAGGATGAGCCCTATGAAAGGCACGGACAAGATCGGAGGCTTGAACATCAGAGGCAGTGCTCCAAGAATTATCCTCCTGACCGTATCCCTTCCATTTGACCAGATACTGGAGTCTCCGTCTGGAAACACGAGAGTCTAAGATCTTTTCCACAACGTACTTCAACTCACCCTCAACCAACACCGGAGCAGGAGGCTCAACGGAAGGCACAACCGGTACCTCATACCTGCGCAACAATGACCGATGAAAAACATTATGAATCGAAAAGGATGCAGGGAGGTCCAAACGGAAGGACACAGGGTTAAGAATCTCCAATATCTTGTACGGGCCGATGAACCGAGGCTTAAACTTAGGAGAAGAAACCCTCATAGGGACAAAACGAGAAGACAACCACACCAAGTCCCCAACACAAAGCCGAGGACCAACACGACGACGGCGGTTGGCAAAAAGCTGAGTCTTCTCCTGGGACAACTTCAAATAGTCCACCACCTGCCCCCAAATCTGATGCAACCTCTCCACCACAGCATCCACTCCAGGACAATCCGAAGATTCCACTTGACCGGAGGAAAATCGAGGATGAAACCCCAAATTACAGAAAAACGGGGACACCAAGGTGGCAGAGCTGGCCCGATTATTGAGGGCGAACTCCGCCAAAGGCAAAAAAGCAACCCAATCATCCTGATCCGCAGACACAAAACACCTCAAATATGTCTCCAAGGTCTGATTAGTCCGCTCGGTCTGGCCATTAGTCTGAGGATGGAAAGCAGACGAAAAAGACAAATCTATGCCCATCCTAGCACAGAATGCCCGCCAAAATCTAGACACGAATTGGGTCCCTCTGTCAGAAACGATATTCTCAGGAATACCATGCAAACAAACAACATTTTGAAAAAACAGAGGAACCAACTCGGAAGAAGAAGGCAACTTAGGCAAGGGAACCAGATGGACCATCTTAGAGAAACGGTCACACACCACCCAGATGACAGACATCTTCTGAGAAACAGGCAGATCCGAAATAAAATCCATCGAGATGTGCGTCCAAGGCCTCTTCGGGATAGGCAAGGGCAACAACAATCCACTAGCCCGAGAACAACAAGGCTTGGCCCGAGCACAAACGTCACAAGACTGCACAAAGCCTCGCACATCTCGTGACAGGGAAGGTCACCAGAAGGACCTTGCCACCAAATCCCTGGTACCAAAGATTCCAGGATGACCTGCCAACGCAGAAGAATGAACCTCAGAGATGACTCTACTGGTCCAATCATCAGGAACAAACAGTCTACCAGGTGGGCAACGATCAGGTCTATCCGCCTGAAACTCCTGCAAGGCCCGCCGCAGGTCTGGAGAAACGGCAGACAATATCACTCCATCTTTAAGGATACCTGTGGGCTCAGAATTACCAGGGGAGTCAGGCTCAAAACTCCTAGAAAGGGCATCCGCCTTAACATTCTTAGAACCCGGTAGGTACGACACCACAAAATTAAACCGAGAGAAAAACAACGACCAGCGCGCCTGTCTAGGATTCAGGCGCCTGGCAGACTCAAGGTAAATTAAATTTTTGTGGTCAGTCAATACCACCACCTGATGTCTGGCCCCCTCAAGCCAGTGACGCCACTCCTCAAAAGCCCACTTCATGGCCAAAAGCTCCCGATTCCCAATATCATAATTCCGCTCGGCGGGCGAAAATTTACGGGAAAAAAAAGCACAAGGTCTCATCACGGAGCAGTCGGAACTTCTCTGCGACAACACCGCCCCAGCTCCGATTTCAGAAGCGTCGACCTCAACCTGAAAAGGAAGAGCAACATCAGGCTGACGCAACACTGGGGCGGAAGAAAAGCGGCGCTTGAGCTCCCGAAAGGCCTCCACAGCATCAGGGGACCAATCAGCAACATCAGCACCCTTCTTAGTCAAATCAGTCAATGGTTTTACAACATCAGAAAAACCAGCAATAAATCGACGATAAAAGTTAGCAAAGCCCAAAAATTTCTGAAGACTCTTAAGAGAAGAGGGTTGCGTCCAATCACCAATAGCCTGAACCTTGACAGGATCCATCTCGATGGAAGAGGGGGAAAAAATGTATCCCAAGAAAGAAATCTTTTGAACCCCAAAAACACACTTAGAACCCTTCACACACAAGGAATTAGACCGCAAAACCTGAAAAACCCTCCTGACCTGCTGGACATGAGAGTCCCAGTCATCCGAAAAAATCAGAATATCATCCAGATACACAATCATAAATTTATCCAAATAATCGCGGAAAATGTCATGCATAAAGGACTGGAAGACTGAAGGGGCATTTGAAAGACCAAAAGGCATCACCAAATACTCAAAATGGCCCTCGGGCGTATTAAATGCGGTTTTCCACTCATCCCCCTGCTTGATTCGCACCAAATTATACGCCCCACGGAGATCAATCTTAGAGAACCACTTGGCCCCCTTTATATGAGCAAACAAATCAGTAAGCAGTGGTAACGGATATTGATATTTAACCGTGATTTTATTCAAAAGTCGATAATCAATACACGGCCTCAAAGAGCCGTCTTTCTTAGACACAAAGAAAAAACCGGCTCCTAAGGGAGATGACGAAGGACGAATATGTCCCTTTTCCAAGGACTCCTTTATATATTCTCGCATAGCAGCGTGTTCAGGCACAGACAGATTAAATAAACGACCCTTAGGGTATTTACTACCCGGAATCAAGTCTATGGCACAATCGCACTCCCGGTGCGGAGGTAGTGAACCAACCTTGGGTTCTTCAAAAACGTCACGAAAGTCAGACAAGAATTCAGGAATCTCAGAGGGAATAGATGATGAAATGGAAACCAAAGGTACGTCCCCATGAGTTCCTTTACATCCCCAGCTTAACACAGACATAGCTCTCCAGTCGAGGACTGGGTTATGAGATTGCAGCCATGGCAATCCCAGCACCAAAACATCATGTAGATTATACAGCACCAGAAAGCGAATAACCTCCTGGTGATCCGGATTAACACGCATAGTCACTTGTGTCCAGTATTGTGGTTTATTACTAGCCAATGGGGTGGAGTCAATCCCTTTCAGAGGTATCGGAGCCTCCAGTGGCTCCAAATCATACCCACAGCGTTTGGCAAAGGACCAATCCATAAGACTCAAAGCAGCGCCAGAGTCGACATAGGCGTCCGCGGTAATAGATGACAAAGAACAAATCAGGGTCACAGATAGAATAAACTTAGACTGTAAAGTGCTAATTGAAACAGACTTGTCAGGCTTCTTAGTACGCTTAAAGCATGCTGATATAACATGAGTTGAATCACCACAATAGAAGCACAACCCATTTTTTCGTCTAAAATTCTGCCGCTCGCTTCTGGACAGAATTCTATCACATTGCATATTTTCTGGCGTTTTCTCAGTAGACACCGCCAAATGGTGCACAGGTTTGCGCTCCCGCAGACGCCTATCGATCTGAATAGCCATCGTCATGGACTCATTCAGACTCGCAGGCACAGGGAACCCCACCATAACATCCTTAATGGCATCAGAGAGACCTTCTCTGAAAATCGCCGCCAGGGCGCACTCATTCCACTGAGTAAGCACAGACCATTTGCGGAATTTTTGGCAGTATATTTCAGCTTCATCTTGCCCCTGAGACAAGGACATCAAGGCCTTTTCCGCCTGAAGCTCTAAATGAGGTTCCTCATAAAGCAACCCCAAGGCCAGAAAAAACGCCTCCACATTGAGCAACGCAGGATCCCCTGGTGCCAATGCCAAAGCCCAGTCTTGAGGGTCGCCCCGGAGCAAGGAAATTACAATCCTGACCTGCTGTGCCGGGTCTCCGGCAGAGCGAGACTTCAGGGACAAAAACAATTTGCAATTATTTTTAAAATTTTGAAAGTGAGATCTATTCCCCGAGAAGAATTCAGGCAAAGGAATTCTAGGCTCAGACACAGGTGCATGAACAACAAAATCTTGCAAATTTTGTACCTTTGTGGCGAGATTATTCAAACCTGTAGCTACACTCTGAAGATCCATTTGAAACAGGTGAACACAGAGCCATTCAAGGATTAGAAGGAGAGAAAGAGAGGAAGGCTGCAGTATAGGCAGACTAGCAAGTGATTCAATTAAGAGCACACTCAGAACTAGAGGAAAAAAAAAAAAAATTGTAGCAGACTTCTTTTTTCTCTCCTTTCTCAGCCAGTAATTTAACCCTTTTTTTCTGGCCGGTCAAACTGTCATGATTCTCAATGGCGAGAGAACATAGCCCAGCATATATGAGAACTAGCTCTTGGAAGATGGAAACTATACAGACCATGAACTAAACCTGCCGCACAACTAGAAGTAGCCGGGTAGCATTCCTACGTTTTTTAACCCTAGATGCCCAGCGCCAGCCGGAGAACTACCTAATCCTAGCAGAGGAAAAGACAGTCCTGGCTCACCTCTAGAGAAATTTTCCCAAAAGGCAGACAGAGGCCCCCACATATATTGGCGGTGATTATAGATGAAATGACAAACGTAGTATGAAAATAGGTTTAGCAAAATCGAGGTCCGCTTTCTAGATAGCAGGAAGACAGAAAGGACACTTTCATGGTCAGCAGAAAACCCTATCAAAACACCATCCAGAAATTCCTTTAAGACTCTAGCATTAACTCATAACACCAGAGTGGCAATTTCCGATCACTAGAGCTTTCCAGACACAGTAACGAAACAGCAGCTGTGAACAGGAACAAAATGCAAAAACACACAAGGACAAAAGTCCAACTTAGCTGGGAGTTGTCTAGTAGCAGGAACAAGCACAGAAGGCTTCTGATTACATTGTTGACCGGCAAGAAACTGACAGAGGAGCAATGTTATATAGCGACTCCCACATCCTGATAGGAGCAGGTGAACAGAGGGGATGATGCACACAAGTTCAATTCCACAAGTGGCCACCGGGGGAGCCCAGAATCCAATTTCACAACAGTGTGCCACCTCTCTCTCTCATTCAGTGGGCCATAGAAAGCCTATTTTTTGGGGGGGTTTTTTAATATTATTTGGTTTCTAAAGTCTCCCTGAAAAAAAAAAAACATAAAAAAACAGTGGGAGAGTAATATTGCCCTTTCAGCTTGTGTGCCAGTCTTGACTCCTGGGTGTGCCACCTCTCTCTCTCTAATTGTGGGCCATAGAAAGCCTTTTTTTTTTTTTTTTTTTTTTAATATTATTTGGTTTCTAAAGTCTCCCTGAAAAAAAAAACAACATAAATTAGGTGGGAGATTAATATTGACATTAGTGCTTGAGTGACAGTCCTGCGTGTGTGTCATCTCTGTGATTTTGTGCCACAGAAAACAGAGTGTGTAACATTGTGCCTGATTTTCCTTGTGGTCTCACCAACCTGTTAAGGGATATTGAAATCATACTGAAGTTATAGCTCACCGTGTAAGTTGTTTGACAGCAACAAATAAAGTTACTTTGGTTAAGATTTTAAAACAATGAGGAAGTCTGGTGCAAGAGGTCGTCGTGGGCGTTCATTGTCAGCTGGTAATGATGGTAGTGGTAGTGGATCATCAGGTGGTCGTGGGGATAAAAATATTCCACCTAAGTCTGGAGCTGTGGAGCCAGTTTCGTCGTCAGGCTACACAAGGCCTCGAACGCTCTCTTTTCTGGGAGTAGGAAAACCGCTTTTAAAGGCGGAGCAGCAACAGCAAGTTTTGGCTTACATTGCAGACTCAGCCTCTAGCTCTTTTGCCTCCTCTTCCGAAACTGTTAAATGTAAAAGCAGCGCGTCGCTTGTGGATGTTCACGGTCAGGGACAAGTCGCTTCCTTGTCCTTCTCAGCAAAAACTACAACAAGAGAGAAGGATGCAGCAGGCGACACAACGGGTCACTCCATGGAGCTCTTTACACATACCGTCCCTGGCTTAGAAAGTGAAACATTTAACAGGCCATGCCCATTACAAGTAGATTCTGACATGGAGTGCACTGATGCACAGCCACAGCCAGAGTACTATGCTGCTCCTTTGACTCAGACCACCACATTGCCCTCTCAGGGTACAGATCCACAATCAGACCCTGATGAGACTATGTTGCCCCGCCACGAACGCTATACCACCGACCGACACAGTGACACAGACGAAGTTGCACACGAGCTCGAAGAGGAGGTAATAGATGACCCAGTTATTGACCCCGATTGGCAGCCATTGGGGGAACAGGGTGCAGGCGGCAGTAGTTCAGAAGCGGAGGTGGAGGAGGGGCCGCAGCAGGCATCAACATCGCAACAGGTTCCATCTGCCGGGCCCGTATCTGGCCCAAAACGCGTGTCAAAGCCAAAACCTGTTGGAGGACAGCGTGGCCATCCGGTTAAAGCTCAGTCTGCAATCCCTGAAAAGGGATCCGAGTCTAGGAAGAGTGCAGTCTGGCATTTTTTTAAACAACATCCAACTGATCAGCACAAAGTCATCTGTCAAAAATGTTCAACTAGCTTAAGCAGAGGTCAGAATCTGAAAAGTCTAAATACTAGTTGCATGCATAGACACTTAACCACCATGCATTTTCAAGCCTGGACTAACTACCAAACGTCCCTTAAGGTTGTAGCACCCTCGGCCAATGAAGCTAGTCATCAACGCAACATCCCTTCCGTCACTGTAAGGCCACCATTTTCCGCACCACCGGCAGTATCTGTGCAGGTTTCTTTGCCAGCCAAAAGCAGTCAGGGTCAGGGAACCACCAGTTTTGTAGGAGGAAATATTGCATCTAGGGCACCGGCGGAAACAATACCGTCTCCAACCGTCTCTCAGTCTGCCATGTACACCGGCACACCCGAAAGTTCCACGATCTCCAGCTCTCCAGTCCAGCTCACCCTACATGAGACTCTGGTTAGAAAAAGGAAGTACTTATCCTCGCATCCGCGTACACAGGGTTCTAACGCCCACATAGCTAGACTAATCTCGTTAGAGATGATGCCCTATCGGTTAGTTGAAAGCGAAGCTTTCAAAGCCCTGATGGAGTACACTGAACCACGATACGAGCTACCCAGTCGACACTTTTTTTCCAGAAAAGCCATCCCAGCCCTGCACCAGCATGTTAAACAGCGCATCGTCCATGCACTCAGGCAATCTGTGAGTACAAAGGTGCACCTGACTACAGATGCATGGACCAGTAGGCATGGCCAGGGACGTTATGTGTCCATCACGGCACACTGGGTGAATGTGGTGGATGCAGGGTCCACAGGCGACATCAATTTAGGGACAGTTGTGCCTAGCCCACGGTCTAGGAAACAGTTGGCTGTAGGCGTTCGCACCCCCTCCTCCTCCTCCTCCTCCTCCTCGTCCTCCTGCAGAAGCTACAGCTCTTCCACAGAACGCAGTCTGCCAACCACTCCATCGGCAGATGACACTGTTGCACACCAGTTGTCCCATTATGGGCCAGCTACTGCCAAGCGTCAGCAGGCTGTATTGGCTATGAAGTGTTTGGGCGACAACAGACACACCGCGGAAGTTCTGTCCGAGTTCTTGCAACAAGAAACGCAGTCGTGGCTGGGCACAGTAGATCTTGAGGCAGGCAAGGTAGTGAGTGATAACGGAAGGAATTTCATGGCTGCCATCTCCCTTTCCCAACTGAAACACATTCCTTGCCTGGCTCACATCTTAAACCTGGTGGTGCAGTGCTTATTGAAAACTTATCCTGGGTTCTCCGACCTGCTCCTCAAAGTGCGTGCACTTTGCTCACATATCCGACGTTCGCCTGTACACGCCAGCCGTATGCAGACCTATCAGCGGTCTTTGAACCTTCCCCAGCATCGCCTAATCATAGACGTTGCAACAAGGTGGAACTCAACACTGCACATGCTTCAGAGACTGTGCGAACAGAGGCGTGCTGTTATTTATTTGTGGGAGGATACACGGGCAGGCAGTAGGATGGCAGACATGGAGTTGTCAGGTGTGCAGTGGTCTAAGATACAAGACATGTGTCAAGTCCTTCAGTGTTTTGAGGAATGCACACGGCTGGTTAGTGCAGACAACGCCGTAATAAGCATGAGCATCCCCCTAATGCGTCTGCTGATGCAAAGTTTGACGCACATAAAGGAGCAGGCGTCTGCACCAGAGGAAGAGGAAAGCCTTGATGACAGTCAGCCATTGTCTGGTCAGGGCAGTGTACAGGACGAGGTAGCGGGCGAAGAGGAGGTGGAGGACGAGGAGGATGATGGGGATGAGTATATTTTTAATGCCGAACCTTTCCCGGGGGCACAGGAAATTGGTTGCGTGTCACGGCCGGGTTCTGGTTTTTTGAGGGACACAAGTGACGTAGATTTGCCTGCAACTGCCCCTCAACCAATCACAACCGGAGATTTGACAACTGGAACTTTGGCCCACATGGCGGATTATGCCTTACGTATCCTAAAAAGGGACACACGCATTACGAAAATGATGAACGATGACGATTACTGGTTGGCCTGCCTCCTTGATCCACGCTATAAAGGCAAATTGCAAAATATTATGCCACATGAGAACTTGGAACTAATATTAGCAACCAAACAATCAACTCTTGTTGACCGTTTGCTTCAGGCATTCCCAGCACACAGCGCACGTGATCGTTCTCACACGAGCTCCAGGGGGCAGCAGACTAGGAGTGTTAGGGGTGCACACATCAGAAGTGGCGTTGGACAGAGGGGTTTTCTGACCAGGTTGTGGAGTGATTTTGCTATGACCGCAGACAGGACAGGTACTGCTGCATCAATTGAAAGTGACAGGAGACAACATTTGTCCAGTATGGTTACTAACTATTTTTCATCCCTTATCGATGTTCTCCCTCAACCGTCATTCCCATTTGATTACTGGGCATCAAAATTAGACACCTGGCCTGAATTGGCAGAATATGCATTGCAGGAGCTTGCTTGCCCGGCAGCAAGTGTCCTAACAGAAAGAGTATTCAGTGCTGCAGGTTCAATATTAACCGAAAAAAGGACTCGTCTGGCTACCCAAAATGTTGACGATCTAACATTCATTAAAATGAACCACAACTGGATTTCGAAATCTTTTGCCCCACCTTGCCAGGCCGACACCTAGCTTTCCTATGAAAAGCTCTTGCCTGTGAATTACTTTTCTAATGTCTAATTTGCTGCAGCTGATTGTCCAGCATACGACATGTTTACACCTCCCTAAATGGCAAAACTTCCCACACGGGGCCGTGGTATCGCGACTTGGCGCAAGCACCCGTGAGACTGCTGTTTGTCTGAAGAGGTGGGTGTGCTCGCTTTTGGTTGACGGCATTGCTACTGGGTCCCTCATAGTACAATGTAGTGTCTCTGGCGGTGGTGGTGCGCACCCAACGTCAGACACACCGTTGTAACATGAGGGGCCCTGGGGCGGTCCCGCCGGCCTCAAGAGAGTTCCCCCCTACCCCAGCTCAAAATGTGCTCTACCACGTGCAAAATTATGTCGCACAGCTCCACCAATCTTTAGTCTATTCGCTGACATCATTCAATGTCTGGCACTGACAATACAAATTTGTAGACATCTATGATGCAACTTAAAGTAGTCTGTGTCTGTGTCCTATATTGGCACCATTAAATAGTTACTGCCAAATTACTATGTCAGAAACTCAGTAGATGAGCCCACCCCTGTACCTAAGTATGCCACCTTTTTTTTTGTTTTGGTTGTTTTGCAAGACATTAACATCTATTTATATTTTGGGAGTACTGGGACAGACACTCCTTGCACTACTCCTCCACTCACCACCAAGCTGCCTGTGTATCCATGTAACTGCTGTAAAGCTGCCATGAGCCGATTGTTTGTTATTTTAGGCCTTTGATAGCCTGTCTGCGGTCCCTACTTTAAATACTCCTCCACTCATCACCAGCTGCCTGCCCGTGTATCCATGTAACCGCTGTAAAACTGCCATGAGCCTATTGTTTGTTATTTTAGGCCTTTGATAGCCTGTCTGCGGTCCCTACTTGAAATACTCCTCCACTCACCACCAGCTGCCTGCCCGTGTATCCATGTAACCGCTGTAAAACTGCCATGAGCCTATTGTTTGTTATTTTAGGCCTTTGATAGCCTGTCTGCGGTCCCTACTTGAAATACTCCTCCACTCACCACCAGCTGCCTGCCCGTGTATCCATGTAACCGCTGTAAAACTGCCATGAGCCTATTGTTTGTTATTTTAGGCCTTTGATAGCCTGTCTGCGGTCCCTACTTGAAATACTCCTCCACTCATCACCAGCTGCCTGCCCGTGTATCCATGTAACCGCTGTGAAACTGCCATGAGCCTATTGTTTGTTATTTTAGGCCTTTGATAGCCTGTCTGCGGTCCCTACTTGAAATACTCCTCCACTCATCACCAGCTGCCTGCCCGTGTATCCAGGTAACCGCTGTAAAACTGCCATGAGCCTATTGTTTGTTATTTTAGGCCTTTGATAGTCTGTCTGCGGTCCCTACTTTAAATACTCCTCCACTCATCACCAGCTGCCTGCCCGTGTATCCATGTAACTGCTGTAAAACTGCCATGAGCCTATTGTTTGTTATTTTAGGCCTTTGATAGCCTGTCTGCGGTCCCTACTTGAAATACTCCTCCACTCACCACCAGCTGCCTGCCCGTGTATCCATGTAACCGCTGTAAAACTGCCATGAGCCTATTGTTTGTTATTTTAGGCCTTTGATAGCCTGTCTGCGGTCCCTACTTGAAATACTCCTCCACTCATCACCAGCTGCCTGCCCGTGTATCCATGTAACCGCTGTGAAACTGCCATGAGCCTATTGTTTGTTATTTTAGGCCTTTGATAGCCTGTCTGCGGTCCCTACTTGAAATACTCCTCCACTCATCACCAGCTGCCTGCCCGTGTATCCAGGTAACCGCTGTAAAACTGCCATGAGCCTATTGTTTGTTATTTTAGGCCTTTGATAGTCTGTCTGCGGTCCCTACTTTAAATACTCCTCCACTCATCACCAGCTGCCTGCCCGTGTATCCATGTAACTGCTGTAAAACTGCCATGAGCCTATTGTTTGTTATTTTAGGCCTTTGATAGCCTGTCTGCGGTCCCTACTTGAAATACTCCTCCACTGACCACCAAGCTGCCTGCCCGTGTATCCATGTAACCGCTCTAAAACTGCCATGAGCCTATTGTTTGTTATTTTAGGCCTTTGATAGCCTGTCTGCGGTCCCTACTTTAAATACTCCTCCACTCATCACCAGCTGCCTGCCCGTGTATCCATGTAACCGCTGTAAAACTGCCATGAGCCTATTGTTTGTTATTTTAGGCCTTTGATAGCCTGTCTGCGGTCCCTACTTGAAATACTCCTCCACTCATCACCAGCTGCCTGCCCGTGTATCCATGTAACCGCTGTAAAACTGCCATGAGCCTATTGTTTGTTATTTTAGGCCTTTGATAGCCTGTCTGCGGTCCCTACTTTAAATACTCCTCCACTCATCACCAGCTGCCTGCCCGTGTATCCATGTAACCGCTGTAAAACTGCCATGAGCCTATTGTTTGTTATTTTAGGCCTTTGATAGCCTGTCTGCGGTCCCTACTTTAAATACTCCTCCACTCATCACCAGCTGCCTGCCCGTGTATCCATGTAACCGCTGTAAAACTGCCATGAGCCTATTGTTTGTTATTTTAGGCCTTTGATAGCCTGTCTGCGGTCCCTACTTGAAATACTCCTCCACTCATCACCAGCTGCCTGCCCGTGTATCCAGGTAACCGCTGTAAAACTGCCATGAGCCTATTGTTTGTTATTTTAGGCCTTTGATAGCCTGTCTGCGGTCCCTACTTGAAATACTCCTCCACTGACCACCAAGCTGCCTGCCCGTGTATCCATGTAACCGCTCTAAAACTGCCATGAGCCTATTGTTTGTTATTTTAGGCCTTTGATAGCCTGTCTGCGGTCCCTACTTTAAATACTCCTCCACTCATCACCAGCTGCCTGCCCGTGTATCCATGTAACCGCTGTAAAACTGCCATGAGCCTATTGTTTGTTATTTTAGGCCTTTGATAGCCTGTCTGCGGTCCCTACTTTAAATACTCCTCCACTCACCACCAGCTGCCTGCCCGTGTATCCATGTAACCGCTGTAAAACTGCCATGAGCCTATTGTTTGTTATTTTAGGCCTTTGATAGCCTGTCTGCGGTCCCTACTTGAAATACTCCTCCACTCACCACCAGCTGCCTGCCCGTGTATCCATGTAACCGCTGTAAAACTGCCATGAGCCTATTGTTTGTTATTTTAGGCCTTTGATAGCCTGTCTGCGGTCCCTACTTTAAATACTCCTCCACTCATCACCAGCTGCCTGCCCGTGTATCCATGTAACCGCTGTTAAACTGCCATGAGCCTATTGTTTGTTATTTTAGGCCTTTGATAGCCTGTCTGCGGTCCCTACTTGAAATACTCCTCCACTCACCACCAAGCTGCCTGTGTATCCATGTAACCGATGTAAAACTGCAGTATTTTGCTTATAAAAAAGAAAATACTGGAGAGATATCAAATGCAGACATTTTCACATTAAAAACAAAAACACATACAACAAAAAACTGGTACAGTACAAAAATTGGCCACCAGCTACAAAAACTTTCTCCTGCAAGTAGTTAACTGAAAGGTTTTTTTCCATTGAAAACACAGATATGGCATCCACCGAGTGTTGTCCTGTCGCGTCTTCTTTATATTATTGCCAAGAAGCTGCAACTGAATAAAGCTGAGCTTCTACCTTCTGCCTCTTATTAACTGCTTTTTTTTTATAAAATTGGCTGTTCCGGCCTACTAAAGGTGTCTGTCTGCCCCTGCCTGGTGTTGTCCTCAACTGAATAAAGCTGAGCTTCTACCTTCTGTTCCAAATTACCATTTTTAAAAATGCAATTGGCTGTACCGGCCTACTAAAGGTGAATGTCTGCCCCTGCCTGGTGTTGTCCTCAACTGAATAAAGCTGAGCTTCTACCTTCTGTTCCAAATTACCATTTTTAAAAATGCAATTGGCTGTTCCGGCCTACTAAAGGTGAATGTCTGCCCCTGCCTGGTGTTGTCCTCAACTGAATAAAGCTGAGCTTCTACCTTCTGTTCCAAATTACCATTTTTAAAAATGCAATTGGCTGTTCCGGCCTACTAAAGGTGTCTGTCTGCCCCTGCCTGGTGTTGTCCTCAACTGAATAAAGCTGAGCTTCTACCTTCCGGCTCTGATTAACTGCTGTTTTTTAAAAAAATTGGTGGTTCCGGCCTACTAACGGTGTCTGTCTGCCCCTGCCTGGTGTTGTCCTCAACTGAATAAAGCTGAGCTTCTACCTTCCGGCTCTGATTAACTGCAGTTTTTAAACACATTGGTGGTTCCGGCCTACTAACGGTGTCTGCCCCTGCGTGGTGTTTGTCCTCAACTGAATAAAGCTGAGCTTCAACCTTCTGGCTTTTGGCCTACAGTAGCAGATATTAAACTGCATTTGGCCTATTAGTGTGTTTGGGCCCTTAAAACAGTGTCTGCTGCTCCTGGGTTTGCTACTCCACTCAACAAAGCAATGCCACCTGTTTAGTCCTGTTACCAATTTTGAACTGCATTTAGCCTACTTTATTCTTTGGCCCTATATCTGTTTCCTCCTCATCCTGTCCACTGCCCAGCCACTGCTACATGAGTCTGCTGGTACATTGACCTAGACCACTACATTCCCCTTGCACTCTACACAGCCAGAATCTGACCCTGCTGAAAGTCAGGTTCCCCTTCCCGCATGTTATACCACCTTACACAGGGACAAAGAGGAAGGTGCAGATGAAAGTGCAGGTTCCTTCATCAGGTGGGGGGGGCATACTCGTTGGCGACGTCACTGGCACAGGGCCCCTCAGAGTACGCAAAAGTGTCGCTGCTGGTGGGAGGCGCCCCCGCCATGCAAACACACATCGCTGTACTTTGAGGGGCCCTGTGCCAGTGCCAATGCGAACGAGTGCCCCCCCCCTGCTTGCTCAGGATCACAGCACTTGCAACGTTGAAATACTTACCTCTCCCTGCTCCACCGCCATGACACGTAGTCCATGTTTCCTGGGCCCACTAAAACCTTGAACCAGCCCTACCCCCACAACTTTTGCCAAATGACCCCCAATTTCCAGTGCCCAACTATTATTATAAAGTTAATTAAGATTGACACGCTTCAGAAAACAAGAATGGATGTTTTTGGCAGTAAAATGTGCACTGTAGGTGTTTTCCTGGCCTCCACTCACTGCCGGCTATGCTTCCCCATTGACTTGCATTGGGTTTCGTGTTTCGGTCGATCCCCGACTTTTAGCGATAATCGGCCGACTTCACTCGACTCGACTCTGGACTAAATCGGGTTTCACAAAACCAGACTCGATCTTAAAAAAATGAAAGTCGCTCAACCCTACCTATGAGGTATATACTCACCCTCGGACGCGCCCTGCTTCTTTCCGGCAGCCTTCCTTCCTAAGAATCAGCCCTTCCAGGACCCTCGGTGACGTCACGGTGACGTCGCGGCTTGTGATTGGTCGCGCGAGCGGTCACATGGGCGGCCGCGCGACCAATCACAAGCCGCGACGTCACCGCGACGTCACCGCAAGGTCCTGGAAGGCTGATTCTAAGGAAGGAAGGTTCCCGCTTAGTACCAGGGCGCATCAGATGGTAAGTATAGCGATATTTTTTATTTTAATTCTTTATTTTACACTTAAATCTGAATTCCGATACCAATTCCCGATATCTTAAACATATCGGGAATCGGTATCGGAATTCCGATTCCAGATTCAGAATATCGCCGACTTCATGGCCGACCCCACACAGGGGTCGGGTTGGGTTTCATGAAACCCGACTTTGCCAAAAGTCGGCGACTTCTGAAAATTGCCGACCCGTTTCGCTCAACCCTAGTCGCGGGGACACTGATTGGAATGCACAGGGGGCTTCCTCTCTCTGTATGCCTGCAAAATGCTGTGATCACTAGCATTTGCAGTATTTAGAAGGTTAAAATGCCATGAGCTCTGTGGGCCCCACTTCTGAACTGAGTGCCAGGAGTCAGCTGTCAGAATCAGCTGACTCCCAGCATCAATCTGTGCACAAAATTGCCATGCTGTATCCGTACTTCCAAGGTCAGTAAGTACCAGCTAACCTGCACATATGTAATTGTTAAAGATCGTAAAGGGGTTAAAATATTTTTTCCTTGCTCCATTTTTCTTTACCGAACTTGACCAGTATTATAAAATACACTCCTGCATTGCATGGAGAGAAAAGACTTTTACAGTTTTTAGTTTGCTACAGCCAATGAAACCTGCTGGAGTGTTGTGGTTGGGGGGTCTGTTGAGCAATTTTAACAGCAACTGTATTAGGGACTTTCTTTTCCTAAATTTTTTAAGGTGACTAATTTTGTTCTCTGGTTTTCAGATACTAAATCAAATTTATTTACAGACATTTGTAGCTTCTTGCTTCTTATTCAGAACTCTAAAAGCTCTGCCTTCTTTAACAAAGTCTTTCAATTCCGATATTAACTCAGCAGCCCTGATGAAGGAAGCATGGGAGTAGGATAAACCAAATTTATTAAGAGACATGATGTGCCTCTTAAAGGGTTTTTCCACTACTAGGACAACCCCCTCTGAAACTAAATGTTTGGCCCCGATAAAATAATAAAGCCTATACTCACCTCCCGTGCCGGCTTCATTCTTGGGGTGTCCGTACTTGTGGTCCCGTGGCTGTGATGCGGTGGAATGACATGCCACCCAATCAGTGCTGCAGCTTTTCCCTGGATTTCTCTTCATGTTCAATTTGTCCAAAGGCGGCAACAGAGATGCCAGTGCTGAATGGGCACCAGTGTCATGTGTCACAACACCATATCACAGCCCTGAGGAGAGCAAGTGCTGACACCGCTGGAACGACGTCAGCATGGTAGGTGAGTATAAGCTTTGTTATTTTATTGGGGCTTAATGTTTAGTTGAAGAAGGGGTTGTCCTAGTAGTGGAAAACCCCTTTAATGAATTTGGTGCATATTTCACTTGCGATGCATCACCATAAGAAATGTATGGAATGGTCAAATCAGTTTTTGTTATCATATGTGATAAATGGTCTCTATTTTTTAACATACTAGACCTATTTTTGGTCAAGGAGTAGGTTTTTACAATACTTTTTGCATCAGTTTTGCTTATATAAGAAAAAAATTCTTAGCTTATCCTAACCATCTAATATATAAAGCTGAATGTGTGTATGTGTGTGTGTGTGTGTGTGTGTGTGTATGTCCGGGATTGGCATCTGAACCGTCGCAGCTACAGCCACAAAATTTTGCACAGTCACACGTCTGGACCCCGGGAGCGTCATAGGCTATGTTGTGAGGTGAAATTTTAACCCTGCGCTTTCCAATTCACCAAACAATTTTGCCCCTATCTACATAATGGGGAAAAAGTGAAAGGAAAAGTGTTGGAGGCGTCGCAGCTACAGGCACAAAATTTTGCACAGTCACACGTCTGGACCCCGAGAGCATCAAAGCTATGTTGTGAGGTGAAATTTTAACCCTGCACTTTCCAATTCACCAAACAATTTTGCCCCTATCTACATAATGGGGAAAAAATGAAAGGAAAAGTGTTGGAGGCAAATTAACAGCTGCCAGATGTGAACAAGGGGGACTTAAAGAATGAGAGCGATGGTGCCAAAGAGTATATACTGTACAGTTGCTAAGGTGGGGCCCCGACATGGGATAATCACCACACCACCACGGGGATATGAACACACACACAAAATGCACCACACACTACCACGTGCTCGAACACATACACCACCCTCAGCACACATTTCACCACACATACACCAACCTCGCCACATAAAAGTCGAAACACAAAAGTCGCCGCTCAAAACTCGCCACGCGCAAAACTCTCCACATGCAAAACTCGCCACACGTGCAAAACTCACCTCATGGAAAACTCGCCACACGCAAAACTTGCACACGTGGAAAAATTGCCACATGCACAAAAGTTGCAACACATGCAAAAGTTGCAACACATGCAAAAGTTGCCTCACACAAAACTTGCACATACTCAAAAGGCACCACACATAAAACTCGCCACGCGCAAAACTCGCCAAGCGCAAAACTTGCTGCACACAACTTGCTACACTAACCTGTCACATGCAACTCGACACACAAAAAGTTGCTACACGCATGTCGCCACACAAAACTCATCTCACAAAAGTCGCTACATGCATGTCGCCACACGCAACTCAACACACACAACTTGACACACGAAACTCGCCCTAAAACACACACAAGTCTGGTATTATCCTTCAAAAATAAAAATCTGATTAATAAGCAGGCAAACTACAAGAGCAACAAATGTACCATATAGGAATCCGGCAGCTGTCAGTCACATGACCAGTCTATTATGTGTATGTGTGAGCTAATATATACTGCCAGGGGGTGGGCTTACTGTTGGCTGGGGATTTATCAGGCTGCCAATTTAGCTTACAAATACTGAGGTAAAAATACTGACCAAATAACGTGTGAACGAGGTCTAATACAGGAGGAGATGACATACAGATATATACTATATACAGGAGGAGATGACACACAGGTATATACTATTTACAGGGGAGATGACACACAGGTATATACTATATACAGGAGGAGATGACACACAGATATATACTATATACAGGAGAGATGACACACAGTTATATACTATATAGAGGAGGAGATGACATACAGGTACATACTACATACAGGAGGAGATAACATACAGGTATATACTATATACAGGAGGAGATGACACACAGGTATATACTATATACAGGAGCAGATTACCTACAGGTATATAGTATATACAGGAGGAGATGACATACAGGTATATGCTATGTATAGGAGGAGATGACATACAGGTATATACTATATACAGGAGGAGATAACACACAGATATATACTATATATAGGTGAGATGACACACAGGTATATACTATATACAGGAGGAGATTACATACAGGTATATACTATATATAGGAGGAGATGACATACAGGTTTATACTACTGTATATACAGGGGAGATGACACACAGCAGGTATATACTATATACAGGGGAGATGACATACAGGTATATACTATATACAGGAGATGACATACAGGTGTATACTATATATAAGGAAGATGACAAACATGTATATACTGAGGTGAAAATGAGAGGTGTGAGGTGAAAATGAAAAGGTGTGAGTGCAAAATGAGAGGAGTGAGGGAAAATAGTGGAGTGATCGGAAAATGACAGATGTGAGGTCGAAATGACAAGTGTTAGGGGGGAATGAGAGGAGTGAGGGGGAAAATAAGAGGAGTGAGGGGGAAAATGAGAGGTGTGAGGGAGAAAATGAGAGATGTGAGGGGGAAAATGAAAGATGTGATGGGGAAAATGAGAGGCGTGATGGGAAAATAAGAGAAGTGAGGTGCTATAACTAACCACAGATATTTACTATGCCCAGGCAACGCCGGGCTCTTCAGCTAGTTAAACAATAAAATATGAATAGATCACGGATGATATCTGTTCTCCATCCATTTTCTTTTAAAGTGGATATTAACTTGCTATGTTAAGTTTGAGCCACAGCACGGATGAAAAAAGATACATATTTTTTTTAAACATTTTGCAAGGTTCATCTAGTGAGGTGGATCCTCTTAAACTCTGGTCCATTGGGTGGGCGTGGTGGAGACTGGGGAGTACATGGAATACAGGCTTTGATGTAGCTTCCTGAGAACATGTGAAATCAAGGACTTGGACCATCTGGAATAACAGAAGCTGTCAGACAGAAGGAGTGAAACCAAGCAGTGATAGATGCTGGTTGAAAACACATCATGTACAGATAATGGTGCAAACCAAACATGGAACACTAGAGTCACAATACTATCACAGAGGTTTGTAATCGGAAATCAGATCGCATCCCACAATAAAAGTCAATGGGTATGAGAAAAACATCACACAGCACTTGGACCATGCAAGAGCTGTCTGATTTTTACACACCGACTGTATTGGAAAAGCCAGCAATTCAGTACAGTAAAATCACACTGACAGGTTAGAATAGAATAGATAGAATAGGTACAATTCTATCCAATAGCCAATGAACTCACTCCACCTATGTGATGTCGGCGTGAGACCCGTGAGAAAATTTCCCACGGCACTAGCGCTGACGTCAAAAAGATGAAGTGAGTTCACTTGCTTTGAACTCCCAGGACCTGTCTGATGGCACCGTGAGCAGGAGAACTTTATCACGCTCATGGTCCCATCAGATAGGTAATGGGAGTTCACAGAGAGATACCGAGCACATGGTTCTCAGGGTCTGTTGGATGACAGGCTGTATGGTCGCATCAAGCAACCAGGCAGCCTGCCATCTAGATGTAGCAGAGCTAGATCCGTAATGGGACAAATGGATTAGCAGCATCTCTGCAGAAAGGTGAGGAATACTGTTGTTTGTTTTTTAAACTCTTTTGCAGATGATGAGGGCATCTCTGGTATGAGCGAGGTCGTAAGTATGGTTTAATTAAGATTATTAAAGGAATGTGTATTTCTTTTAATTAAATGACTTTATTCTTGGTATGTGTGTTTTTATAAAATAAGACTATGGGGTTAGTAATGCGGGCATCTTATTGATGCCTCTCCATTACTAACCTCGGGGCTTGATGTCACCTGACAATACAAAGGAGACATAAGCACCCCCAACAATCACCCCACTTGCCACTGCTACAGAGCAAGTGGGAAGAGTGAGGCTAAGTGCCGGAATTGGCTCATCTTATAGATTTGCCTTTTCTGGGGCAGCTGAGAGCTGATGTTTTTCGCCGGGGGGGCATATCATTTGCTGGTTATTGATTGTGGAGGAACCCCACGTCATTTTTTTTGGTCCCACATTTAATTGCCAGTAAAGGCTAAGAATACAGCTGTGAGCTGATACTAATAGCCTGGGAAGCTCCATGGGTATTACCCCTTCCCAGGCTATAAACATCTGCCTCCAATCGTCGGCTTTCCCTCTGCTGGTTACAAAAATTACACCAGAGCCCACATCATTTTTTTTGTAAAAATAATCTTTTATTAAATACATGTACAGTAAGCTGCACACACGCTGTACTAGTTGTATTTGTCACAGACATCTATATATCTACCTATTCTATATATATTTACTGTATGTAATCCATCTCTTCTATCCTGTTGGCTCCTGCTGTGATTTTACACAACCGCGGGTGCTGAATAACTGGCTTTTCTTCTATCTATCTATCTATCTATCTATCTAACTCAAAAAAAGGAAAAGCAGCACAAAATAATTGAAAAAAAGTGGACTTTAATGCTTGAACGGCGTGGCAACGTTTCGGATGTGTTATCCTTTGTCAAGCCTATGTCTCTATCTATCTATCTATCTATCTATCTATGTGTTTATACTGTATCTATTCTATCTATTCTATTCTAACCTGTCAGTGTGATTTTACTGTACCCGCATATGAATTGCTGGCTTTTTCAAGGAGATGGGTGTGCAAAAATCGGACAGCTGTGTGATTTTTTCTTGCACCCAATGACTTCTATTGCGGGATGTGACCCGAATTCCGAATACAATCACAGCATGCTGCAACTTTTTTCCAGTCCGATCGTGATCCGATCTGAGCTAGAAAAAAAAAAATTAGATGAAGACTAGTGTTGAGCATTCCGATACCGCAAGTATCGGGTATCGGCCGATACTTGCGGTATCGGAATTCCGATACCGAGATCCGATACTTTTGTGGTATCGGGTATCGGTATCGAAACAACATTAATGTAAAAATGTGTAAAAGAGAGAATTAAAATAAAAAATATTGCTATACTCACCTCTCCGACGCAGCCTGCACCTTACCGAGGGAAGCGGCAGCGTTTTTTGTTTAAAATTCGCGCTTTTCTTTCCTTACGTGAAGTCCCGGCTTGTGATTGGTCGCGTGCCGCCCATGTGGCGGCGACGCAACCAATCACAGCAAGCCGTGACGTAATTTCAGGTCATTCAGTATTTTAAAATTACGCTCCGGCTTTGTGATTGGTTGCGTCGCAGTCACATGGGCGACGCAACCAATCACAGCAAGCCGTGACGTAATTTCAGGTCCTTAAGGATTTTAAAATTACGTCCCGGCTTTGTGATTGGTTGCGTCGCAGTCACATGGGCGACGCAACCAATCATAAGCCGTGACGTCACGGGAGGCTGGACACGCGCGCATTTTAAAATGCGCGCGTGTCCAGCCTCCCGTGACGTCCCGGCTTGTGATTGGTTGCATCGCGGTCAACCAATCACAAGCCGGGAGGCTGGACATGCGCGCATTTTAAAATGCGCGCGTGTCCAGCCTCCCGTGACGTCCCGGCTTGTGATTGGTTGCGTCGCCCATGTGACTGCGACGCAACCAATCACAAAGCCGGAGCGTAATTTTAACCCCTTCCCGACATGTGACGTAATAGTACGTCACATGTCGGGACCCCCGCTTTGATGTGCGCTCCGGCGGTGAGCGCACATCAAAGTCGCGACATGTCAGCTGTTTTTTACAGCTGACATGTGCGCGCAATAGCGGCGGGTGAAATCGCGATCACCCGCCGCTATTAACTAGTTAAATGCCGCTGTCAAACTCAGACAGCGGCATTTAACTACCGCATCCGGCCGTGCGGCCGGATATGAGCGCATCGCCGACCCCTGTCACATGATCGGGGGTCGGCGATGCTTGTGCATTGTAACCATAGAGGTCCTGGAGACCTCTATGGTTACTGATTGCCGGTGGCTGTGAGCGCCCCCCTGTGGTCGGCGCTCACAGCACACCTGCATTTTAGCTACATAACAGCGATCTGATGATCGCTGTTATGTAGCAGAGCCGATCGGGCTGTGCCTGCTTCTAGCCTCCCATGGAGGCTATAGAAGCATGGTAAAAGTTAAAAAAAAAAGTAAAAAAAAATGTGAAAAAAATAAAAAAAATATAAAAGTTTAAATCACCCCCCTTTCGCCCCAATCAAAATAAATCAATAAAAAAAAAGCCCAACCTACACATATTTGGTATCGCCGTGTTCAGAATCGCCCGATCTATCAATAAAAAAAAAGCATTAACCTGATCGCTAAACGGCGTAATGAAAAAAAAAATCGAAACGCCAGATTTACGTTTTTTTGGTCGCCACGACATTGCATTAAAATGCAATAACGGGCGATCAAAAGAACGTATCTGCACCGAAATGCTATCATTAAAAATGCCAGCTCGGCACGCAAAAAATAAGCCCTCACCCGACCCCAGATCACGAAAAATGGAGACGCTACGGGTATCGGAAAATGGCGCAATTTTATTTATTTATTTTTTTGCAAAGTTTGGAATTTTTTTTCACCACTTAGGTAAAAAAGAACCTAGTCATGTTTGGTGTCTATGAACTCGTACTGACCTGGAGAATCATAATGGCAGGTCAGTTTTAGCATTTAGTGAACCTAGCAAAATAGGCAAGCAAAAAACAAGTGTGGGATTGCACTTTTTTTGCAATTTCACTGCACTTGGAATTTTTTTCCCGTTTTCTAGTACACGACATGGTAAAACCAATGATGTCGTTCAAAAGTACAACTCGTCCCGCAAAAAATGAGCCCTCACATGGCCAAATTGACAGAAAAATAAAAAAGTTATGGCTCTGGGAAGGAGGGGAGCGAAAAACGAAAACGGAAAAACGGAAAAAGCTCCGGGGGTGAAGGGGTTAAAATACTGAATGACCTGAAATTACGTCACGGCTTGCTGTGATTGGTTGCGTCGCCGCCACATGGGCGGCACGCGACCAATCACAAGCCGGGACTTCACGTAAGGAAAGAAAAGCGCGAATTTTAAGCAAACAATGCTGCCGGTTCCCTCACTGAGGTTCAGGCTGCGTCGGAGAGGTGAGTATAGCGATATTTTTTATTTTAATTCTTTCTTTTACACATTAATATGGTTCCCAGGGCCTGAAGGAGAGTTTCCTCTCCTTCAGACCCTGGGAACCATCAGGAATACCGTCCGATACCTGAGTCCCATTGACTTGTATTGGTATCGGGTATCGGTATCGGATTGGATCCGATACTTTGCCGGTATCGGCCGATACTTTCCGATACCGATACTTTCAAGTATCGGACGGTATCGCTCAACACTAATGAAGACACAATCACAGAATAACATTGGTTCGAATTCAATCCGATTTTTTATCGGATTGCATTCCTCTGATTTCATCGCAAGTGGGAATGAGCCCTTACCATGAAAATCTGCGTTCGCTGAGACTCCATGTTTATTATCCAGTTTATGTTGAATAACCAGCTTGCGGTCAAGAAGCAATTTATTCCAACAAATCCGAATGCAAAACAAAACAAGGAGAACATGGAACCTCAGTGTGAGATAATCCCTTTTGCTACAAGGTTTTGCATAATAAAGGCATCTGGAGACCCACAATCCCATACATCTTGCAATAAGCTGGCATTTACAGTCAGTCAAAGCCGTGACACGTACATAAGGTTTCAGATGCATTCGTGTCTATATCTTCTGAGCCACTGACTTTCTTACAGAATAAAATATAGTACCCAGCCCTGGAATACTCCCAGCCAGTTGTGCCCCCAGCAAAATGCCCTATCGCTTTCAAAGTGAATAGGTAAGACGAGTGTAGAAATCTCTCCATGGGGATGTCTATGCATAAACATACTGTAGATGCACAGATTTAGTCAAGTCCACGACGCAGGAAATATGTCAGGGTCATTCAGTCACATTACTTTTTTCCCTCAGGAACTTATTTAAAATATTCCTATTTGTTATTATAGGTATCTCCGGAAAAAATGCGGAAAGCATCATTAAATTCCAATATATTCAGGTTGTTCACTACATGCAGGCACATTCTTTGGGAAAGCAGAAATCAAGATTTAAGCATGATCGCACACTTTTGTTTTTCCCCTTAGGTATTTATGGCCAGATAAGCATCATTTACATAAATGCTAATTAAAATAACAATACTGAGATTAAATGTAGCATTTGGGGTTTAGGGAGGAGGAGGGGGATGTCGATATGTCAAAATCAGCATGTTGCACTGTGTAATCATGTATGTATAAAGTGTAAATAGGAGCCTGGAATAATGAAAAGTAAGGGATTTTATCTGTTTCTGAGTAAATGCTGCGCTTTGGTTGCAATTTATAGCATTAAAGAAGTTCTGCAGTTTCTACAACATGCCAGAGATATGAATGCATTACATACATAGCAGTTCACATTTCGTCACCGTTAAAAGGGGATCTATCACCAGGTTTTGGCCACCTAATCTGAGAGCAGATGATGTAGAGCCTTTGAGTCCAGCAATGTGTCACTTTCTGGACTGCTTGCCTTAGTTTTGACAAAATCACAGTTTTATTGGCAGGAGATTATCACTAGAGTGCTTATAAACCTGCTGCCAAGTAGTCCTCCATATTCATGAGTTTGGGTCTTTCCAGTTACAACTTTGTCAGGTTTCTGCCTATGCACAGGGTACACAGAATGCTGCCAATCAGTGATGAGGGCGGGATTATGCAGAAGTCAGCATTCAGAGAACTGCTAGCAGAGAAAACAGTGATTTTATTAAAACTGCAGCAAGCAGCCTAGTAAGTGATACATCCCTGGAATCAGAGTGTCGGCCCCAACATCATGCTGCTCTCAGAATTATCGATCCATCATGTATTATCCCGTTTTATATATTTGAAAAATTATAGTTGCTTTATGTGCAATACAACAGAAAACACATTAAAAAAACAACAAAACAAAAGCCAATTAGACTGTGAAATTTCCACTTCAATTTGGTGCCACCTTTTGCAACAATTGTATACTCATTTTTCATCAACTTCGTTTAATCCCTTAAGGGATTATCTGGCCTTAGCCTACAAGTCTGCAGTCACTCTATTTGAATTCTCACATCGTATGCCAGTGTCACATTCCGACTAGACTTGTTCAGCCTCTCTTAATACACTTGCATTAACCGGCCATGCACATTTAGTTGGCATGTGACCAAATTCATGAAAATCACAAACCTGGGGTCATGCACCCACCACTCCTGACACCCAGCATCACATACATATCCATCATAGAGAGATAAATTATATGCAGGGACAGTGTAGTTGGGCCCTCTGCACCAGCAAACATCTCCATAAACTGCTGCACATCAGCCTGGGATGGATGTGTGGGGGCTCCAGGATTTCACAAAATTTTGACAGAGTCCCTGCACCACCGAAACCGCCGCGTATCAGCCTGGGATGAGACTACTGGTAAGTACATCCAGACTATAAGACGCACACACATTTTCCTCTAAATTTTTTTGGGGAAAAGTGCGTCTTATAGTCCAAAAAATACAGTAGTCAAACATTTGCAAACTTCTGAGAGTGCGGCTGATTTAACTCCAGTTTGTTTACGTGGTCTGTAAACATTTCTGTGATTGGTAAAACTGAGAGAAAGCATTGAAACATTTTTTGGGGATTGAATTTGATTGTCATCCATACAAATTTGCGTTCTTTCTTTTACAGTACGGTGGAGTAAACTCCACTTTCATTGCAGCAGGTGACTAATTTATTTTTTTATTAAAAATAAACTTGGTTTCAAGACTCCTAGCAATTACAAAGTACAATAACGCATGAGTTAAGGGATGGGGAAGTGGAAGTGCTGATGATGGTGCACGTAGATGCCGAGGACTTGAGATAGGTGCGACTATGTCTGTTTTTGGAGTAAGAGAACCACGCCCATCCACGACACAGAGGTTCCTGCCCCACTTTGCAGGAAGGCACAGTACACCACTTCTGAAGCCAGTTCAGTGTGAACAGGTGGTCAATTGGATAGCAGAAAATGCTTCCAGCAAGTTTGACAGCACCACACATGGTCCAGTCTCACCATCCTAAAGTCTGGATCACTTAATCCTCACCCTGATCCTCCTTCCTCCAGTCAAGTTGAATACCAGGAGACTAGTGATCTCACACTAAGACACTACGAGGAGTTCTTTACAAAAACATTTCTGGATCATAGACTCTCAACCTGCATGCTCCAAGATGGACAGGAGGATATGTTGTGTATTGATGAACAAACCTTAGAGCAGCCACGTGCAAACACAGCGAGTATAAAGTATGTTGTTTGAAATAAAACAAAACACACTTTTACTTTTTTTATTTAAAAATAACAAACAACAGTTATACTCATCTAACGCCCATTCCAATGAAGCCCTCATCTCCAGTAATAAAACAAAAATAAAAAACAACAATATCCATCACCTGTCCTTTGTTTTGTCCTGTATTCCATCTCTGTGGATAAACAGTTTTCAACTTTCAAGGTGCCAAGATGCAACCCCTATGTACAAGATGCAACTGTCCAGGCTAAGAACCTCTGATGAATTAGCTGCTGCGAACTCAGCATCAGTGACTAGCAATGAAGTCATCGAGGTTACTGCAGGTCAGTGAGGCTAAGTTCCAAGACAATGAACTGTGGTGACCTCGGTGAGATCACTGCTCACACGGTGAAAAACAGCCCCATGGTGCAGCGGTGAGTTCACTGGGAGAAATTTCTCCTGGTGAACTCCCTGCTGCACCGTGAGGCTTTTTCTCACTGTGCTAGCTATGATCACTGCGGTTCAGGGTCCCAGTTGGGAATGCAGCCTTGATGACTAGCGCTAACCTTGATGAGGTTACCGCTAGTCACTGGGGCAGCATTTGCAGCAGCTCCTTCATCAGTGGTTCTCAGCCTGGACGATTGCATCTTGAAAAAGTCCAGCTGTCATGGATTATGGCATGGGACAGAATGACGGACAGGTGAGGGATATTGTTGTTTTTTATTTTTGCTTTATTACAGGAGACAAGGGCTTCAATGGAATGTGCATTGATGTGAGTATGGTTTAATTTAGAATCATTAAAGGAGTCTGTGTCATTCTTTCACTTGAAAGGCCTTATTCTGGCTGTGTGTTTATTTACAATATAACTATAGGAATAGCATTAAGTAAAATGCCTCTCCATTACTAAACCATGGACTTGATGTCACCGAGCAATACAAATGTGACATTAACCCTGCAAATATGAACCCCACTTGCCACCGCTACAGAGCAAGTTGGAAGAGCTGAGCAAAACGCTAGAATTATCACATCTAAAAGATGCACCTTTTGTAGAAGGCTGCAGGCTGCTATTTTTAGGCTTGGGGGGCCCATTGTCTGTGGCCCCTTAGAAGCCTGAGAATACCAGCCCCCAGCTGTCTGATTTAGCAAGGCTGGTTGTCAAAAATTGGGTGAAATCTAACTTTTTTAAATTATTTAAACACTTTAAAAAAACAGCATGGGGACCCCTCTTTTCTTGATCAACAACCTTGCTAATGCTGATAGCTGAGGGTTGCAGCCCCCAGGTGTCAGTTTTGCCTGGCTGGTTATCAAAAATACAGGGGAACTCATGTGATTTTCTTCTTTTAGTTATTTATTTAGAGCTCTCGCTGTTATTAGTGGAAGCAGGCTTAGCCTGATATGAGCAGTAGCCCCATCAGTGCACACGAGTGACAAGAGGTAAACTTTGTACCTTGTATCACAGCTGCGGGCTCAATCTGTCATTTGATAGCATGGGAACCGTGACTCTGTGACCGATGGAAATAATTTTACCACCAATCAGAAGCAGTGTTTAACGCACTGTCATGCACATGACAGTTTGTCAAACTCTGGAATTTCATCCCCCCATTCATGTGAATGGGGTCCGGGTTCAGATTCTGATCCAGGAACTGTTCTGGTACCTGAACCCAAATATTTTTTAACTGTTTGGCCAAACCTGGTGGATTTGAACATACACGGGTTCGCCCATCTATAGTATTATATATATAATATATATATAATATATTATAATATAGTACATTTAGTTGGTATATAACCCTCAAAAATCTTCAAAATGTATCGATATTATATTGCTTACCCATAGGATTTTACATCTTCTTGGGTACATTTAGTTGCTATAAAAGCCTGAAAAGACTTGTTAAAAAATGTATCAGTATTATAATGCTCTCCTATAGACTATTCTGTGGTCTGAAGTACATTTTGTTGGTATAGATCCCTCAAAAAGCTTGTTAAAAAATGTATCGATGTTATATTGCTCATCCATAGGGTTTTATATATTACCTATTCTTCTGTACATTTTGTTAGTATATAGCCCTCAAAAAACTTGTGCAAAAATTTATGCTGTGTGCACATGTTGCAGATTTGGTGTGCGTTTTTGGCACTTTTTTCTGGCGCCTGGATTTGTGACAAAACCTGAAGCAAAACATGTTGCCAGCTAAGTTAATGAGAAACCTGAAGAGTCATGCACACGTTGAGTACTTAATGCAGAACATTATCTGTGCATTTTTGCCATGCATTTTTTCAACATTCACTTCATTCAAATCAATTAAAAACGCACCAGAAACGCATATTTTTGCAGCTAGTTTTTTCCTGTCAAGAGATGCAGAAATGGTGCCGAATAGTGTTGAGCGATACCGTCCGATACTTAAAAGTATCGGTATCGGAAAGTATCGGCCAATACCGGCAAAGTATCGGATCCAATCCGATACCGATACCCGATACCAATACAAGTCAATGGGACTCAAGTATCGGACGGTATCCCTGATGGTTCCCAGGGTCTGAAGGAGAGGAAACTCTCCTTCAGGCCCTGGGATCCATATTAATGTGTAAAAGAAAGAATTAAAATAAAAAATATTGCTATACTCACCCTCCGACGCAGCCTGGACCTCACCGAGGGAACCGGCAGCGTTCTTTGCTTAAAATTTGCGCGTTTACTTCCTTCCGTGAAGTCCCGGCTTGTGATTGGTCGCGTGCCACCCATGTGGCCACGACGCGACCAATCACAGCAAGCCGTGATGTAATTTCAGGTCCTTCAGGATTTTAAAATTACGTTCTGGCTTGTGATTGGTCGCGTCGCGGTCACATGGGCGATGCGACCAATCACAAGCCGTGATGTTAAAGGTAAAAGTTATAAGACCATTTCCAAGAAGCTTGATGTTCCTGTCACTACAGTTGCACATATTATTCCAAAATTTAAGATCCATGGGGCTGTTGCCAATCTCCTTGAATATGGCAGCAGGAGGAAAATTGATGACAAATAAAAGAGACGGATAATTCGTATAGTAACAAAAGAGCTCAGAAAAACTCTAAACAGATTAAAGGCGAACTTCAAGCTCAAGCAACATCAGTATCAGATCGCACCATCCGTTGTTGTGGACTTCATGAGGGACGACAAAAGAGGACACCATTGTTGAAAAAAAATAATAAAAAAGCCAGATTGGAATTTGCCAAACTACATGTTGACAAGCCACAAAGCTTTTGGGACAATGTCCTATGGCCAGATGAGACAAAAATGGAACTTTTGGCAAGTCACATCAGCTCTATGTTCACAGACGGAAAAATGAAGCATATCAAGAAAAGAACATTGCCCCTACTGTGAAACATGGAGGAGGCTCTGTTATGTTCTGGGGTTACTTTGCTGCATCTGGCACAGTGTGTCTAGAATCTGTGCAGAGTACTATGAAATCTAAAAGACTATCAAGGGATTCTAGAGAGAAATGTGCTGCCCAGTGACAGAAAGCTTTGTCTCATTTGCAGGTCATGTGTCTTGCAACAGAATAATGACCCAAAACACACAGCTAAAAACACCTAAGAATGGCTAAGAGAAAAACATTGGACTATTTTGAAGTGGCCTTCTATGAGCCCTGACCTAAATCCTATTGAGCATCTTTGGAAAGAGCTGGAACATGCCGTCTGAAAAATGCAACCTTCAAACATGAGACAATTGGAGCAGTTTGCTCTTGAGGAGTGGGTCAAAATACCTGTCTAGAGGAGCAGAAGTCTTATTGACAGTTACAGGAATCATTTGTTTGCAGTCATTGCCTCAAAAGGTTGTGCAGCAAAATATTATTATTATTTATTTATATAACACCATTGATTCCATGGTGCTGTACATGAGAAGGGGTTACATACAAATTACAGATGTCACTTACAGTAAGCAAACTAACAATTACAGACTGATACAGAGGGGCGGGGACCCTGCCCTTGCTGGCTTACATTCTACAGGATTATGGGGAAGGAGACAGTAGGTCGAGGGTTGCAGGAGCTCTGGTGTTGGTGTGGTAGTAGCTCCAGTAGTGGTGAGGAGGCCGCGGGGTCAGTGCAGGCTGTCGGCTTTCCTGAAGTGGTGGGTTTTCAGGTTCCGTCTGAAGGATCCGAATGTGGTTGATAGTCGGACGTGTTGGGGCAAAGAATTACAGAGGATGGGGGATATTCGGGAGAAGTCTTGGAGGTGGCTGGGTGAGGAGCGAATAAGTTTGGAGGAGAGAAGGAGGGCTTGGGAGGACCAGAGATTATGTGAGGGAAGATATCGGGAGATTAGTTCAGAGATGTATGGAGGAGACAGGCTATGGATGGTTTTGTAGGTCAGTATTAGTAATTTGAACTGGATACGCTGAGGGAATGGGAGCCAGTGAAGAGATTTGCAGAAGGGGTAAGAGGAGGAGTAGCAAGGAGAGAGATGAATTAGTCAGGCAGCAGAGTTAAGGACGGACTGGAGGGGTGCGAGGGTGTTAGCAGGGAGGTCACAGAAAAGGATGTTAAAGTAATTAAGGCGGGAGATGATGAGGGTATGCACAATTTTAAAAGAATCTGTTGAAGCATGGTTGAAAAGCAATGTCTGACTTTCATTTGTTCATTTCCATAGATCTTTTATTTATTATTAATTTTGCCAGATTCAAGTTTTTTCTGTGACCATTGTGAGTTTTTCTGTCATTGTGGGTACCAGAAATTTTGACCACGTGTGTATGAGACCCTCATTTATGTCTAATACAGGGTGCATCTGATTCACTTATTTTTGGCAGTTTTTTCTTCCTTCATAAATTAAACTGAAATTTCCTATTTTTTTTATTAAAAAATAATTTTGGTTTACTTATATTATATTTTTTTTACATCCTTTTTAAATGTTGCCTTATATACATAAGACATAATACAAAAAAAATGTTCCTTAACATTTCGTTTTCCTGTAAAATGCAGTTTCTCATGGGCTGGGGATGTTTTATTGTCAGTAGTGTGGAGCATTCCGATACCGCAAGTATCGGGTATCGGCCGATACTTGTGGGTATCGGAATTCCGATACCGAGATCCGATACTTTTGTGATATCGGGAATCGATATCGGGATTAATATCAATGTGTAAAAGAAAGAATTAAAATAAAAATTAGGGATATACTCACCTCTCCGACGCAGCCTGGACTTTACCGCCGTAGCCGGGAGCCGTTGTACTGAAGAATGCATGCTTGAAGGGCCTTAGATGACGTCACGGCGCTCTGATTGGTCCGTAGCGTTCGCATGACCGCTACGCGACCAATCACAAAGCCGTGACGTCACCTAAGGTCTTTCAAGCGTGCATTCTTCGGTACAACGGCTCCGGGTTACGGCGGTAAAGTCCAGGCTGCGTCGGAGAGGTGAGTATATCCCTATTTTTTATTTTAATTCTTTCTTTTACACATTGATATGGATCCCAGGGCCTGAAGGGGAGTTTCCTCTCCTTCAGACCCTGGGAACCATACAGGATACCGTCCGATACTTGGTGTCCCATTCACTTGTATTGGTATCGGGTATCTGTATCGGATTAGATCCGATACTTTGCCGGTATCGGCCGATACTTTCCGATACCGATACTTTCAAGTATCGGACGGTATCGCTCAACACTAATTGTCAGTACTTAAAGTGGAGTAAAAGTGTGACACCATTGTTCTCAGAAGCGATCATGGAGTTAGAGATGCTTCCAGGGGTCTTCCCCATGATGTTCTCCTTCCATTAAGCACTTTTCCTATAAATTTGAACTTTTTCACTGCCTGCAGACTTCTTTGTAGGGTCTGCCGGAAAAAAACTTGGCTTTCCCATTGACTCCCATTATACTCGTTACTCGAAACGAGCATTAGAGTATTAGGAATTGCTTGGTTTGCACTCGCTCATCCCTAATCCACATTTATAAATCCCGGCAGCGCAGATTAGAGTTCATCGTTATAAACATCTTCTCAATCACCGAACTATTGATCAAAATGCTGCTCATTCATCAGATGATTGGATTTTTTATGGCGGAAAAAAAACCATTGTTCTCAGTAGCACATCGCCTTGTGTAAACTGCGGATATGCGTCTGATAATATGATATGTATGGTGACAGATTAATCTACTAGTGATTGTTCTGTGCCTACCATTCTTCATCAGGCTGTGTAAAGAGGCCGGTAAACAAGAACCGAACGACTTTAATGTTGTTGATCGTGTTTGCTTAGTGGCTTAAATACAACATAAAGACTTATGTGATGGCACAATAAAGTATATCGGCAATTGGGTCCCACTTTAAACTTTTGCCCAGGGCCCCACTTTGTCAAAAACTGGCCCTGATTGCATGTGTTTATAATGAATATGTATGTTATGTAGAGTTAAGGGGTTAACATAAAATATGTTTTGATTTTTTAAACCCACTCTATATCTAACTAAACTTCTCTAGAATAGGTGTAGGAAACTTCAATTATGCATGCACATTTTCCAAGGTTCCTTGCTTCCTGATTACTAGTGACAGTGAACGTTACCAGTTTGTACTATTAAAGCCAGAATTTTTTTTAAAAAAACTTTTGTGAATTTCAGAGAAAATGTACTTTAAAGATCTGTCCGCGGACGATAGCTGAATATGAGCCTAGTCCGGCACCGCCCAAGTGATTGACATGTCTCTCCCTACTAGTCTCGTCTCCAGATATGATCCACAGCCTTATATTTAAAGTATATTTTCTCTAAAATACTCCAGCATTTACCTAGCCAGGCTCTCATTCATGCTGTCCGTGGTGTAGGCAGCATGAAAAAAGGTGGCAGGCAAAATTTAACCAATTCCCGCCATAGCCAATTTCTATTTTTCCATTTATGTTTTTTTCCTCCTCTTCTTCCAAGGGACCATAACTTTTTTATTCTGTCTTCATAGACAAACGAGGGTCTGTTTTTTACAGAACAAGGGACTCTGAGATTGATATGACAGTTTGATCACTTCTTATGGGTTTTTTTTGCAACATTACCATGACAAAAAAAATGTAATTTTAGTGTTTTTTAAATTTTCTACACTTCCAGTGTTTACTGAGCAGGTTCATTATTTTTATACTTTGATAGACCTCATTTTTATATATGCATCCAAACCACATATATGTATTTTTAATTTTTTTTTATTATAACAAAATATACATTTTAAGGGGGCGGATTGAACTTTTATGTTTTTGTTTTTTGTTTTTTTTTTACTGTATCTATTAGTTCCCTTAGAGGACTTGAACCCATGATCTTCTGAATGTTTGTGCTATACACAACAATACCACAGTATAATCATATAGTAAAAATCACCCATAGGCAGGGTTTCAAAGAAGTTTTTTGATGACAAGAATTGAGGTCTTCAGCAGAACCTTGACTGTCATAGTAACCCAGAAGCATAAAGAAACTAAGAGAAAAATAGGGCGAACTTTCACCTTAATGATTCAAGAAGCATATAACAAAACCATGAGAATATTAACAGGGTGCATCACCTTGTTTGGATAGCTGAAACAATGTGAAGAGGAGAAAAGACCGAACAAATAATGGTGTGCACACCTGATAAATTGTCAAATGTAGAAAAAGTTTATTTGAACACCAAAAAGACACACTACAAACATTAAAAACATTTATAAGGACAGTAGCATAGATCTGTCACAATGGTGGAACACCCTCCAAGCATGACCAATACCGAGAATATGTACTGCTAAGTCCAAAATTGAAATGCATATGTGTTGTGAATTTGCTTTTTGCTCCCTCTAGTGGTTACTAGTTTTTTGACTCTGTTTTTTCTGTCATTCCTTTTATCCGCACCTGGGTCGTTAGTTAGGGGTGTTGCTATATAAGCTTCCTGGACCTTCAGTTCTATGCCTGGCAACGTAGTTATCAGAGCTAGTCTGCTGTGCTCTTGTCTACTGATCCTGGTTCCAGTTATATCAGCTAAGTCTGCCTTTTGCTTTTTGCTATTTGTTTTGGTTTTGTATTTTTGTCCAGCTTGTTCCTAATCTGTATCCTGACCTTTGCTGGAAGCTCTAGGGGGCTGGTGTTCTCCCCCCGGACCGTTAGACGGTTCGGGGGTTCTTGAATTTCCAGTGTGGATTTTGATAGGGTTTTTGTTGACCATATAAGTTACCTTTCTTTATTCTGCTATTAGTAAGCGGGCCTCTCTGTGCTAAACCTGGTTCATTTCTGTGTTTGTCATTTCCTCTTACCTCACCGTTATTATTTGTGGGGGGCTTCTATCCAGCTTTGGGGTCCCCTTCTCTGGAGGCAAGAAAGGTCTTTGTTTTCCTCTACTAGGGGTAGCTAGATTCTCCGGCTGGCGCGTGTCATCTAGAATCAACGTAGGAATGATCCCCGGCTACTTCTAGTGTTGGCGTTAGGATTAGATATATGGTCAACCCAGTTACCACTGCCCTATGAGCTGGATTTTTGTATTCTGCAGACTTCCACGTTCCTCTGAGACCCTTGCCATTGGGGTCATAACAGTTTGCCAGGCCAGTATTAAATGTTTAATGCATTGCAGAAGAGGGATTATAAGAAAGAAGATTCTGAGTTTTTTTTTTCTTCTTCCCCTTTACCTCAGAGTGGCTATGCTTGCTGCAGACATGAATGTCCAGACCTTGATTACAAGTGTGGACCAGCTGGCTACTCGTGTGCAGGGCATACAAGACTATGTTATCAGAAATCCTAGGTCAGAACCTAAAATACCGATTCCTGAACTGTTTTCCGGAGACAGGTTTAAGTTTGGGAATTTCAGGAATAATTGTAAATTGTTTTTGTCCCTGAGACCCTGTTCATCTGGAGACTCTGCTCAGCAAGTAAAAATTATTATTTCGTTCTTACGGGGCGACCCTCAGGATTGGGCTTTTTCGCTGGCGCCAGGAGATCCGGCATTGGCTGATATTGATGCGTTTTTTCTGGCGCTCGGTTTACTTTATGAGGAACCCAATCTTGAGATTCAGGCAGAAAAGGCCTTGCTGGCTATGTCTCAGGGGCAGGACGAGGCTGAAGTGTATTGCCAAAAATTTCGGAAATGGTCCGTGCTGACACATTGGAACGAGTGTGCACTGGCCGCTAATTTTAGAAATGGCCTTTCTGAAGCCATTAAAAATGTTATGGTGGGTTTTCCCATTGCCACAGGTCTGAATGATACTATGGCACTGGCTATTCAAATTGACCGGCGGTTGCGGGAGCGCAAAACCGCAAATTCCCTCATGGTGTTGTCTGAACAGACACCTAATTCGGTGCAATGTGATAGAAAAACCGCAAATTCCCTCATGGGGTTGTCTGAACAGACACCTGATTTAATGCAATGTGATAGAATCCTGACTAGAAATGAGCGGAAAATTCATAGACGCCGGAATGGCTTGTGCTACTACTGTGGTGATTCTACACATGTTATCTCAGCATGCTCTAAACGTATAGCTAAGGTTGTTAGTCCTGTCACCGTTGGTAATTTGCAACCTAAATTTATTCTGTCTGTAACTTTGATTTGCTCACTGTCGTCTTATCCTGTCATGGCGTTTGTTGATTCAGGTGCTGCCCTGAGTCTTATGGATCTGTCATTTGCTAAGCGCTGTGGTTTTGCTCTTGAACCATTAGAAAATCCTATTCCTCTTAGGGGTATTGATGCTACGCCATTGGCAGCAAATAAACCGCAGTATTGGACACAGGTTACCATGTGCATGACTCCTGAACACCGCGAGGTGATACGTTTCCTGGTTTTACATAAAATGCATGATTTGGTTGTTTTAGGGCTGCCATGGTTACAGACCCATAATCCAGTCCTGGACTGGAAGGCTATGTCAATCTCTAGTTGGGGCTGTCGTGGTATTCATGGGGATTCCCTGCCTGTGTCTATTGCTTCTTCTACGCCTTCGGAAGTTCCTGAGTATTTGTCTGATTATCAGGATGTCTTCAGTGAGTCTGAGTCCAGTGCACTGCCTCCTCATAGGGACTGTGACTGTGCTATAGATTTGATCCCAGGCAGTAAATTTCCTAAGGGAAGACTGTTTAATCTGTCGGTACCTGAACATACCGCTATGCGTTCATATATCAAGGAGTCTCTGGAGAAAGGACATATTCGTCCGTCTTCTTCCCCTCTTGGTGCGGGATTCTTTTTTGTGGCAAAAAAGGACGGATCTTTGAGGCCTTGTATTGATTATCGGCTTTTAAATAAGATCACTGTCAAATTTCAGTATCCTTTACCGCTGTTGTCTGACTTGTTTGCCCGGATTAAAGGTGCCAAGTGGTTCACCAAGATAGACCTTCGTGGTGCGTACAACCTTGTGCGCATTAAGCAAGGTGATGAATGGAAAACCGCATTCAATACGCCCGAAGGTCATTTTGAGTACTTGGTGATGCCTTTTGGGCTCTCCAATGCGCCTTCAGTTTTTCAGTCCTTTATGCATGACATTTTCCGGAAGTATCTGGATAAATTTTTGATTGTTTATCTGGATGATATTTTGGTTTTTTCTGATAATTGGGATTCGCATGTGGAGCAGGTCAGGTTGGTCTTTAAAATTTTGCGTGAAAATTCTTTGTTTGTCAAGGGCTCAAAGTGTCTCTTTGGTGTACAGAAGGTTCCCTTTTTGGGGTTCATTTTTTCCCCTTCTGCTGTGGAGATGGACCCAGTCAAGGTCCGAGCTATTCTTGATTGGACTCAGCCCTCGTCAGTTAAGAGTCTTCAGAAGTTCTTGGGCTTCGCTAACTTCTACCGTCGTTTTATCGCTAATTTTTCTAGCATTGTGAAACCTTTGACGGATATGACCAAGAAGGGCTCCGATGTAGCTAACTGGGCTCCTGCTGCCGTGGAGGCTTTCCAGGAGTTGAAACGCCGGTTTACTTCGGCGCCTGTTTTGTGCCAGCCTGATGTCTCACTTCCCTTTCAGGTTGAGGTGGATGCTTCAGAGATTGGAGCAGGGGCCGTTTTGTCGCAGAGAGGCCCTGGTTGCTCTGTTATGAAACCTTGTGCCTTTTTCTCTAGGAAGTTTTCGCCTGCCGAGCGAAATTATGATGTGGGCAATCGGGAGTTGTTGGCCATGAAATGGGCATTTGAGGAGTGGCGTCATTGGCTCGAGGGTGCTAAGCATCGTGTGGTGGTCTTGACTGATCACAAAAATCTGATGTATCTCGAGTCTGCTAAACGCCTTAATCCGAGACAGGCCCGCTGGTCATTGTTTTTCTCCCGCTTTGATTTTGTTGTCTCGTATTTACCAGGTTCAAAGAATGTGAAGGCCGATGCTCTTTCTAGGAGCTTTGTGCCTGATGCTCCTGAAGTCGCCGATCCTGTTGGTATTCTTAAAGATGGAGTTATCTTGTCAGCTATTTCTCCGGATCTGCGACGTGTGTTGCAGAGATTTCAGGCTGATAGGCCTGAGTCTTGTCCACCTGACAGACTGTTTGTCCCGGATAAGTGGACCAGCAGAGTCATTTCCGAGGTTCATTCCTCGGTGTTGGCAGGTCACCCGGGAATTTTTGGCACCAGAGATCTGGTGGCCAGGTCCTTTTGGTGGCCTTCCTTGTCAAGGGATGTGCGGTCATTTGTGCAGTCCTGTGGGACTTGTGCTCGAGCTAAGCCTTGCTGTTCTCATGCCAGCGGTTTGCTCTTGCCCTTGCCTGTCCCGAAGAGACCTTGGACACATATCTCCATGGATTTCATTTCTGATCTTCCGCTATCTCAGGGCATGTCCGTTATCTGGGTGATATGTGATCGCTTCTCCAAGATGGTCCATTTGGTTCCTTTGCCTAAGCTGCCTTCCTCTTCCGATCTGGTTCCTGTGTTTTTCCAGAACGTGGTTCGTTTGCACGGCATCCCTGAGAATATTGTGTCAGACAGAGGATCCCAGTTCGTTTCCAGGTTCTGGCGATCCTTTTGTAGTAGGATGGGCATTGATTTGTCGTTTTCGTCTGCTTTCCATCCTCAGACTAATGGACAGACGGAGCGAACCAATCAGACTTTGGAGGCTTATTTGAGGTGTTTTGTCTCTGCTGATCAGGACGATTGGGTGACATTCTTGCCGTTGGCTGAGTTTGCCCTTAACAATCGGGCTAGTTCCGCCACCTTGGTTTCGCCTTTTTTCTGCAACTCTGGTTTCCATCCTCGCTTTTCTTCGGGTCATGTGGAGCCTTCTGACTGTCCTGGGGTGGATTCTGTGGTGGATAGGTTGCAGCGGATCTGGAATCATGTGGTGGACAACTTGAAGTTGTCACAGGAGAGGGCTCAGCGCTTTGCCAACCGCCGCCGCGGTGTGGGTACCCGACTACGCGTTGGGGATTTGGTATGGCTTTCTTCCCGCTTTGTTCCTATGAAGGTCTCCTCTCCCAAATTTAAACCTCGTTTTATTGGGCCTTACAAGATATTGGAAATCCTTAATCCTGTATCTTTTCGTCTGGATCTTCCTGTGTCGTTTGCTATTCACAATGTATTTCATAGGTCCTTGTTGCGGCGGTACATTGTGCCTGTAGTTCCTTCTGCTGAGCCTCCTGCTCCGGTGTTGGTTGAGGGCGAGTTGGAGTACGTGGTGGAGAAGATCCTGGATTCTCGCCTCTCCAGGCGGAGGCTTCAGTACCTGGTCAAGTGGAAGGGCTATGGTCAGGAGGATAATTCCTGGGTGGTCGCCTCTGATGTTCATGCGGCCGATTTAGTTCGTGCCTTTCATGCCGCTCATCCTGATCGCCCTGGTGGTCGTGGTGAGGGTTCGGTGACCCCTCACTAAGGGGGGGGTACTGTTGTGAATTTGCTTTTTGCTCCCTCTAGTGGTTACTAGTTTTTTGACTCTGTTTTTTCTGTCATTCCTTTTATCCGCACCTGGGTCGTTAGTTAGGGGTGTTGCTATATAAGCTTCCTGGACCTTCAGTTCTATGCCTGGCAACGTAGTTATCAGAGCTAGTCTGCTGTGCTCTTGTCTACTGATCCTGGTTCCAGTTATATCAGCTAAGTCTGCCTTTTGCTTTTTGCTATTTGTTTTGGTTTTGTATTTTTGTCCAGCTTGTTCCTAATCTGTATCCTGACCTTTGCTGGAAGCTCTAGGGGGCTGGTGTTCTCCCCCCGGACCGTTAGACGGTTCGGGGGTTCTTGAATTTCCAGTGTGGATTTTGATAGGGTTTTTGTTGACCATATAAGTTACCTTTCTTTATTCTGCTATTAGTAAGCGGGCCTCTCTGTGCTAAACCTGGTTCATTTCTGTGTTTGTCATTTCCTCTTACCTCACCGTTATTATTTGTGGGGGGCTTCTATCCAGCTTTGGGGTCCCCTTCTCTGGAGGCAAGAAAGGTCTTTGTTTTCCTCTACTAGGGGTAGCTAGATTCTCCGGCTGGCGCGTGTCATCTAGAATCAATGTAGGAATGATCCCCGGCTACTTCTAGTGTTGGCGTTAGGATTAGATATATGGTCAACCCAGTTACCACTGCCCTATGAGCTGGATTTTTGTATTCTGCAGACTTCCACGTTCCTCTGAGACCCTCGCCATTGGGGTCATAACACATATGGTCCCATGGGGTACCGACAACTGGGTTTGTGGAATGTGCATATATAAATGCCCACAATTCTCAAGTAACAATGACCCTCCAATCTAAAAATCGGTATAAAGTTCGGATACAGCAACCCATATAGGTACAAAGCAAAAGACCCAGGGGCAGTAAGAATATTAGGACAGCATGTATGTTGTGCGGTAGCGTATCTACAAACCCGCACCCGGTATCCATATAACAGAGAGAAATATACTACCTGTCTTTGAGCAGCAGAAAATAGTGTATGATGCCATCAAAAGTGTCCTAGAGTCAAAGAAGCTGTATGAGGCTCAGATTGCTGCAGCCTGAATCAAATAAGCCTTTGATAAAGAGCGCCCATGGGGACTGGTCTCAGAGGGAAGAGGGTGTGATGAGAGCCCCACTCGTATCGCCTAGGATAAGATTTTTGGCATAAGGAATGTCACAGCACGTCATGAATTATACTAGCTGTGGAATCAAACTACTGCTGCACCCAAGTCATGTCCCCGTTCTGTCCATTTTATGGTAGCTAGAAGAAACTAAAATGCAAAAAATTCACAAAAGTTTTGTGTAACTCCAAGTTGCATCAAAAATGTGTGTCGTGAAGCTAGTCTTTTTAGCTAATTGGGTGTGGTCATCAAAAACAACTCCTATAGTGAAGTGTTATACCCATTTGGTAAGAAAAAAGAGCTAGATTCAGGGAGAAGAGGGCTTTGTCTCAGGAACAGAGAAGCGCAGGGACAAAACAAAAACAATTCCAGATTTAGAAGACCAGCGCGATCAACATAAGGTTAAAATTACGTTACGTCAATTTACATAACTGCCTTAAATGTCTGACAGGTGCCAGGGGAATCCACTACTTTTTTTAAAAATGTGATTCTCCGGAGGACCTTTACTCATCTAACATTTATAGAAGTGAGTGGAGAGTGCCATATACATGCACAGACACTTCTTCAGGAAGAGTTTGGGGATTAGGGGTCTACATTCTGGACGTATTTATGGGTTCTCTAGCTGAGTTCCACATCTATCAGAAATGTATAGCATATCCTGTGGATATTCTCTAAATGTCTAAGATCGGAAGAACTCTTTAAGAAAAATGTTATCTGTGTTCATTCATTGTGAGTGATTTTATAATATGCCCAACATCAATGTACAAAATGTATGTATCATCTCAATATAGTAATTACGTGAACATTACTTATCATTTCCTATTGTTGATGAGAACAGACAGAGAATAATGATTAAAGGTCATTCACCATATCAAGGTTTGCTTTAGATCTCCTTCTCTAATGGAAGTAATGAGTATGTGAGACGTTGACACTATAGGACCCTCTCATTTAGTAACTGAAGCACCTCACATAGTGTTCTGACAAGCCGTTTCATTAAATATCAGAGAGGAACTAGAGTTTGATCCTCAGGCATACTGTCAGAATTAGGAGACATGAATCCTCGGTGAATGGGTTTATGGAACAATACAGGATCCTTTTATAACATTGTAACACATGAGTGGCATGAACACTTGTATAAACAGTGAAGTACATCTTGAAATTTGACAACTTCTCACATCAATGCTCATGCATGGTGTACAGTATGCCCTGGTCTCCGTGAGTCATGAATCTGATATATGTCTATTTGCATGTTGAAATTCTCTTTTAACATTTTGGGACCTGGACTATATTTTTGATTTTTATATATGATTGTAGAGGTTCTCCATCCTTGGAAAATGTATCTATAAATGTAGAGGTTCTCCATCATTGGAAAATCTATCTATAAATGTAAAGGTTCTCCATCCTTGGAAAACGTATCTATAAATGTAGAGGTTCTCCATCCTTGGAAAACGTATCTATAAATGTAGAGGTTCTCCATCCTTGGAAAACGTATCTATAAATGTAGAGGTTCTCCATCCTTGGAAAACGTATCTATAAATGTAGAGGTTCTCCATCCTTGGAAAACGTATCTATAAATGTAGAGGTTCTCCATCCTTAAAAAATGTATATATGTATGTAGAGGTCCTCGATACTAAAAATTGTATTTGAGATTGTAGAGGTTCTCCATCATTAAAAAAATATATATATCGTAGCTCAAGTGACCAGTTATGCAGTTGGCAGTTTGTCAGCAGTCAAAGGAGTAACCTAATACTTGCAGCACCTAACACTGATTCTATAACATTCCATAATCTCTGCTCCACCACTTAGCATGTGCGATATGGTATATCATAACCTTAATGACCAGTTATTCAGCTGGCATTTTACAGGTAGTCCAAGTGCCTAAAACTGATGCTGTAGCATCTCTTCCTACTCTATAACCTCCTACTCTATCACCTACCTTGTGTCAAATATAATAATAGTGTCTTCATATGTGCAAATTGACTATTGACTCTCCTAATGCAGGTGCAATTGTTACCTCTGTATTCTTTATACCAACACAACTGCTGACAGTAGATAAATGCAATTTGGCTGATGATATGTGAAAAAAAGCAAAATAAATCAGCTATAATAATTGCCAGTTTTTCAAAAAGCAAATAAGCAAGTTTCCTATAAAAGAATTCTTATAAAAAAAATGGTGGATGACATACAGATCTAGGTCAACATTCATTCTCAGCTGCCATATATATAAAGCAATTACCGTATTTTTTGGACTATAAGACGCACCGGACTATAAGGCGCACCCCGGTTTTAGAGGTGGAAAATAGGGAAAAAAATGTTTGAAGCAAAAAAATGTGGTAAAATATTTAATAACATAAATAACATACTATTATATGTGGTGTTATTATATATAATAGTATGTTATTATGTTGGAAGCTGCGGGACCAGTGTGGTGTCTGTGAAGTACTATATGAAGATACCAGCACTGCAAAATAACACTGGAGTGCTGCTTTAAAATCCCATGGGAGAACTATAACTCCCAGCATGTCCTGCAGATCCTATGACATGCTGGGAGTTATAGTTCACCAAACAAATGGCAAAGTGCTTTATTGTGTTTTGTAAAGACTAACCTCTTAATTGTGGCAGCCAGCCTGTAGTGAGGTAAAAGCATCCCATGACTGCACACACAGAGCCCTCCCTCTTGTTGCCTTTCCACAGCACAGGTTATAAGAGGAAGCCTGCAGATTCTAGTGGGGAGTCTGAAGGACCTGTGATGATGTCAAGAAGAGGGAGGGTTCTGAGCTGCCATGTGATGCTCCAGCCCGCCCACTCCTGACATCACACGGGTCCTCCTTGTGCACAGCATTCAGCGTCCAGCCCAGGAAGATATGCAGTGATCTCCTCTCCCCTGGCCCCTGCTGCTGCCTCCTCCTCCACCAGACACACGGATCTCCCCAGCTGCTGCAGGAATCCAGTGCTGAGGAAACCATGTGTGTCCCTGCTTAAGTGGAGTATTCATTTGCTGCTCCTGGCTTACCACTCAGCTGATAGGTGGGCGGGGAAGCAGCTAATGAATATTCACTGCACTTAATCATCGGGACCACATGGTTTCCCCAGTGCTGATTCCAGGCAGCGGGGACATTTTTCTTCCTCCTGAAGTGGGATAACAGTGCGATCCCACTCGCTGCTGCCCCCCTCCCCACATGCTACATCCCTACCATAAGACGCACCCACACTTTCCTCCCAAATTTGGAGGAAAAAAAGTGCGTCTTATGGTCGGAAAAATACGGTATGCAGCAAACTTTTACAGATTCACTATTTTTTAGTTATAAGAGTTAGACAAATTTATTTGAAATGGAATTAAATTCTACAAAAATGTTAACCAAAATCTGTATTCTCCAAAATGAAATTTTTTTTGGTAATTCACTTTGCTAATTGTTGAAGGGCAAGAAAAGACTAACAAAAAATTATATTCACCTCACGGCTCACCTCTCTGGAAACTTCCATTGCTTTCTGTCCCCCATATGGTCCTCGAAGCTTGTCCCTTCTGCTGCTGTGCACTGAAACCTCGGGTATCTTCATACTAGGCCTGGACTCCTTATCACAATTAGACCTGAGAAGTCCCTGGACATGAAGCCTATTGTGAAGATGCCCAGAGTTTCAGTGTAAGAAGAGGCCCAAGAATCTTACAGAGAACAGTGAGGAGCGAATGTGAATGGTAAGGTATGAGTTGTTGTTTTTTAACTACATCTTGTGTTTATTATCTACTTGAGTACACCCTAGAGGATAAAAGGGACATTATTTCACCCCAGGTCAAAAAAAGAACATTCAATTTCGAAAAAAAAATTTGCTTGAATTCAAATTTCCCCGTACAATCCACACATTGTGGCGAATTTGAATCTCGTCAGATCCACTCATCACAGTTTCTACTTGCCATTCAGTATGCAAAATGAATCTTAACATTTCTGGCCACATGGTTAAAATTTAATAAGGATTTTTCCCTTCTCCCAACATGTCTATTTTCTGTATTCCTTACAAATTATGAATTTCCACTGAATAAAATAAGAGTTCCTTTGTAATTTTTTTCTAGAAATTAATGTATAAATTGACCAACGGACATTACGATTGCCCTTGTCTAAAGGGTGTGTCCCTACAATCTGAGATGAGCCGATAGATTCGAGGAGGAGAATTGAGTTTCAGTTAAATTTCCTGAAATTCACGGATTCACTAGAATTTGAAAACCTTGATATTCGATTCACGGTTGGTAAAGAAAAAAAAAATTGCCTACCATTTCCAACACTACTGAAGCATCAAAAAGCAAGCAAAGTCTTTTCCCCATATTATCCTGCAGCTACGACATCTAGCGGATTATCATACCTTGTACAGTGGTCGTCAGTAACTGGCCCATCACAGATCAGTGGTTCCCAGCAGAGCACAGTTTTTACAGTAGCGTTATTTTCCATCACTAGAGTCACTGATACAGGAAAGATACATATATATATATATATATATTGTTAGGGTTGGCGGAACGCACCGAATATACTTATTAGGTGAGATAGGTGCGTTCGTAACCCGGGATCCACCGTGCAGGAAAGAACCTGCTGCTAAGTAAGACGGTGAAGTAAATTAGTATAAACGAACTCTGTTACTTCACAGAGCCCGTAGTAAAGAGAACGCTGTGCCCTGTTTAGCTCACAGGGGACACAGCTACTGAGTAGAGCTGACAGTGGTCATGCAGTCCAAACCAAACACGCAGCTCCTCTCCGGTGGAGCCAGAATTCTAATGGCTATTAGCCAGCCCTGAATTCACTCATAAGAAACTCCTCGCCGGAGGTTCCAGCATTCTAGGGGCTTATTTCAGCCGGGTCCCTGACTGCATTCACACAAAACTCCTCGCTGGAGGTGCCAGCATTCTAGGGGCTTATTTCAGCCGGGTCCCTGACCACACACACGACCACATTTGCGCTGAGCTCGTACACATTTGATACTAGCGCATGGCCGTGCGGTCATGAGAACCTTTTATAGCTGCAGCAACTTCAGGACCTTCCCAGAAGGACCAATGGAAGGCTGCCACAGAACTTGATCAGGTTCAGGACCTTCCTGGAGGACCAATGGAAGTTGCGTCAGTACCTGAGTATCCCTTGATCTCCATTGAGAAATCTTACCCTGGGCATGCTCAGTGTGTGCAAAGCAGGACTTAGTCCCAGAAAAGCCTGCTCACTGCAGACCAGTGCAGGGTACAATAGCAGAGCCTGGTGAGGCAGCAGTAACCCTTTGCACAGTATCAGATTCAGTGAGACCCTGGGACCGACGTCTCGGCTGACCAGGGTCCACTATGGCTGATGCAGAATTGGAGACCGCAGCAGACATGGTTCAAGATTCCCCCTGTGCAGTGGCGGGAGCTTGACTCCTAACATATATATATCTTTGCACTGTGTTAGCCAGTAGATAGAAAAATATTTAGACGTGAGAGTCCTCAGTGGTTGATACCTTTTAATGGCTAACTGAAAAGATGGTAACAAATTACAAGCTTTCGAGACTACGCAGATTTCTTCATCAGGCAAAGACTATTGCAAATTCTGAAGAATCACATATTTATACACAGCACTGAACAGCACAGAGATAAAGAAGGCAGTAGATAAGACAAGTGACGTGAGGCAGAATTATCATTATGGGAGAGGTCTAAGGGGTAAGGTTTCTTCTTGTGGAGAGTGACATACCAGCTCTGGCTTGTCAAGGTAAGGAGGCTTATTTGCCGTGTAATGCTCCTCTGGGAAATTTAATATGCAAATTGCCTCCTCAGAGAAAAAGAGGACTCAAACTCCACAGCGCCGCAACAGGTGGCGCTATAGAGTTCATGTCCTCCCCTTCTCCGAAGAGGGAGGAGGCAATTTGCATATTAAATTTCCCAGAGGAGCATTGCACGGCGAATAAGCCTCCTTACCTTGACAAGCCAGAGCTGGTATGTCTTAGCCTGATGAAGAGACCAGAGTAGTCTCGAAAGATTGCAATTTGTTACCATCTTTTCAGTTAGCCATTAAAAGGTATCAACCACTGAGGACTCTCACGTCAAAATATTTTTAGAGTCACTGAGTAAGTCTCTCTCTCCTGTAGAGCTCATATTATCAGGGGGTTCCTCTCCTTTCTCGCCTGTAAAGTTTAATTCTCTCTCTCCTCTCACTCTTGTGTATTTTGCGAACAATTAAAAGCATACCAGTATTAAAATTTGCACATTTTTTAAAATTACAAATAGAATTTTGGGGGAAAATTTGGCAAAGTCAACAAACTTGTATTTCAAAAAATTCACGTTTCTCTAGTCAGCACTGATGGGACTGTATCAGTCTGTAAAGAAGCACATACCCAATTAAGTAGTATCATCCAATATTCATACATTTCCAAAAAGAATAGCAGAGGAACATCACACTGAAAATTTATAAAAAAAAAAAAATCTAAAATTGTTAAAATTTTTATTTTATAAACAACCTAATAATATACTGAAAAATGAATCTAGCAAATTCGGCTTTTGCAGCAGAATTTCGATTTGGAATGGATCTAAACTAAATAGGTAGTAAAAATTAAGGTTCCGGTGACAATGCTTTTGGTGATTATGGTTTATGTATTTTTGTGTAAATATATATATATATATATATATATATATATATATATATATATACAAATAATATAAAAAAGTGAATTCCCCCTCACATTTTTTGTAAATATCTTATTAAAGGGGTTGTCCACTACTAGGATAACCCCTTCTTGATCTAAATGTTTGGCCCCGACGTCAGCACTCATGTTCCCAGAGCTCTCGTGGTTGTTATGACACGTGAGCCCGATGCCCAATCAGTGCTGGTGTCCCTGTCTCCTCCTTCAAATGACTAAGTAATTAATTAATTAAGTAATTAATTAACTAGCAGGAAGTGAGAGCTGCAGCTACTATATAAATACATACATACTGTATATAATATATATATATATATATATATATATATATATATATATATATATATATGTATACAGTATATAATTATTTTGTGTTACAAACATACAATTATAATCCTAAATAATAATTTTACTTTTACACCATCGTAAAAGAGAGGATGTAGCTTTCAACCCCACACTTTCTTTAGTTGTCTTTTAGTCTTTGTTTGCAACCTTAATTTAGTCTATTGTTAAAAATGTAAGCACATGAGTATCAGCATAATATCAGCTGAGGAATATGATTGCATTGAACATGCAACTTTTTGCTTCCTATGCATTTTTACAAGAGCTCATTAGTAACACAAAGGTTAATGAGCATTGTCGTGCATCAGTAAACCTATTTTCCACCAATATTGGAGAGGTCCATTAGCATACTTATTACTTCCATACGGCCAACGCTTCTATATCAAAAGCAGTAATGCTTACTAGATTTGTGTCCTTTCTGAATAAAAAGATACATGTATAAAAATGTACTATAGATTTATGCCAATTTCTTTTGTATACTTCATGTTAGTTAAAGTTACCAGCTAACTAACACCACAAATGATTACTTAGCATGAGGGCCATGGGTTGCAAAAATTAGATTGGTAAAGACTTCATTGTCCTGATTTCCATATTTGTTTCCCTTTCACAAAATTCCAGGAGAAATAGTTCAGCTCTGGCAAAGCAAAAGATAACAGGTACACCATACAAATAGTTGACAAAGTCATAAACTCTTTAATATTGGATAAAGCAAATTTGAATATTGGATGATTGTCTTTAAAATGTCCACAATGTAGCATGGAAAGGAATTTGAAAGCCACCTTAACTATATGAGTCGCATGTTGCACTTAAAGGGAACCTGTCAGCAGGATTGTGCTGAGCAGCCTACAGACAGTGTCAGGTCGGCGCCGTCATACTGATTAAAATGATACCTTGGTTAATGAAATCCGTTTTGTGGTTGTTGTTTAATCTTTATTTTCAGTTTTGAGTTAATGATTTGCTCGTGCTTTGGGGCAGCCTGTGGGGGATAGTCTTCATGTGGTGCTCTGCTTACTGTAGCTATTCATTTGTATGGCTACTGGCAGGTGCCATCTTGCTAAAGAAAAAAAATGTTTCCACTAAGATGGCACCTGCTGTGCCTGTGCAGTAGCAGTGACCTGTCAGAAGCCATACACATAACTGAACATCAGGTTCTTAATTTAACATTCTGAACACACTGTTCGATGCCCACTGCCACGTCACGGTGAACTTCTCAGTAGGTGCTAACTTTTCATAGCCTTGAAGGAGCGACGCTGTGCGCTCACATTGGCTCATTGACGATGCATCAGCAGGGCGGGTGCTCAGGTGCTTAACGACAACCATGCTGCAACACTGAGTCCCCAAATGACTCCAGACTGCACCGCGCAACAAGCACAAAACCGCAGCAACAATGGCTGCCAAACAGCACCAACACCAAGTGAAAGGAGCCATTAAACTCACGTTCCACCACTAGCTCTCAGACTATGAACTGAGAGCAAAAAAATGGAGAACCCCTCTTGCAGTCTCCTGCTAATTTAAAACAGTAGTAGTGGGCTTTATACAATGCGATCAGAATGTTAAACCAAGAACCTCATGTTCAGTTTGTAAATTTTTGCCTACCGACGTTAGATCAAAGTATGAATATTGGGATGTGTGATCCAAGTCTTTTTTACAGTTCTGGCATTTGCATTACTGCTCCCTCTTTATTTTTGTTGTACTTGGACCAGCACTTCTCCCATTTAACCCAGGTGTTTTTAAAATAGCAGGAGACTTCAAGAAGGGTTCTGCCAATTTTTACTCTCAGTTCACAGTCTGAGAGCTTGTGGAAGGTGGAGCTTGTGTTTGGTGATGTCTGGTGGCTAGTGTTGCTGTGATGTTGAGCCAATGAGGAGGTGCGGCCTTGACTTGTACTAAATCACTGTTACAGCATGGGTGCCATGAGGCAACAGGTCACCCGCCCAGCTTGTGCACTGCTGCTTTAATGGTGGTTTAAGCACAGCGCTGCACCTTTCAGGATAGGGACCCACTAGGAAGTTCACCATGACATATTAGTGAACTTTATACAATCTGATCAGAATAGTAAACTAAGAACCTCATGTTCAGTTTGTAAATTTTGCTGAGCGGCGTTAGATCAAGGTATGAATGTTGGAATGTGCAGTACATTACTTTTTCTACAATTCTGGTAATGCTGTTTGCAATGCCTAATGAGCTTCACCATAATGCCCAGGAGCTATGCCATCTTGTGAATTATTGTACCTTGAACAGTGGTGTGGTCAGTACCTGGGACATCGCAAATCAGTCTTCGCCAGTGGAGAACAGTTTGTATGTCAAAGTCAATTTTCATCTCCAGAGTCTCGGGGTAAATCTTTCTTTCCTGTAGAATGTAAGCTTTTATGGTCAGCATGGTCCTCTCTCTTCTGTATAGTGTAAGCTCTTAATGTCAGCAAGGTTTTCTCTTTTTTTCTTGTAGAGTGTAAGCTCCAATGGTCGGTGGGTTCCTCTCTCTCTCTCGCTCCTGTAGAGTGTAAGCTTTTATGGTCAGTGGAGTCCACTCTCTCTCCTGTAGTGTAAGCTTTTATGGTCAGTGGGGTCCACTCTCTCTTGCGTATTTTCTAAACAATTACAAGTTTTCCGTTAATGAGATTTGCTTAAATTTATTAGTCAAAAATAAAATTTTGGCTGAAAAATCAATAAGGTTGGCAAATTCGAATTTTAAAAGATCCGCTCATCCCTAGTCCCCAACTCAACTTTACCATGACACTACAAAGCTACTTTAAATAAAATAATGGCCATCTTATCCCAAAAATGCTCTCTATGATTTGGATCTTTTTATCATAACTGTTTGATCATACAGTATTAGACAATTTAGCATGGTCATCTATAGTGACATGTAAATGTTTGGACACTCCTGCTCAAAATTACTGTTATTGTGAACAGTTAAGCAAGGTGAAGATTAAATGATCTATGGCCTAAAGTTAAAGAAGACACATTTCTTTTGTATTTTAGGCAAAACAAATATATTGTCATCTTTCACATTTTAAAAATTACAAAAACGAAATAGGCTGATGCAAAAGTTTGGGCACCCTGCATGGTTATTACCTAGTAGAACCCCTGTTTGAAAGTATCACAACTAGTGATGAGCGAGTGTACTCGTTGCTCGGGTTCTCCCGATCACGCTCGGGGGATCTCCGAGTATTTATGACTGCTTGGAGATTTAGTTTTCATCGCGGCAGCTGAATGATTTACAGCTACTAGCCTGCTTGATTACATGTGGGGATTCCCTAGCAACCAGGCAACATCCACATGTACTTATGCTGGCTAGTAGCTGTAAATCATTCAGCTGCCACAATGAAAACTAAATCTCCGAACACTAACAAATACTCGAAGACCACCCGAGCGTGCTTGGGAAAACCTGAGCAACGAGTACACTCGCTCATCACTAATCACAACTTGTAAAAACTTTTTGTAGCCAGCCAAGAGTCTTTCAATTCTTATTTGAGGGATTTTCGTCCATTCTTCCTTGGAAAATTCTTCCAGTTTTGGGAGATTGTGAGATTCCTGGGTCATCTTGCATGTACTGGTATTTTGAGGTCTAGCCACAGGTTTTCAATGATGTTCAGATAAGGGGACTGTGAGGGCCATTTAAAAACCTCGAGTCTATTGTGGATTTTGATTTGTGTTTAGGGTCATTACCCATTTGTAGAAGCCATCCTCTTTTCAATTTCAGCTTTTCTACAGATGGTGTTATGTTTGCATCAAAAATTTGTTGAAATTTCAGTGAATCCATTAATGCCTCTACTCCTGAAATGTTTCCTGTGCCATTGGCTGCAAGACAACCCCAAAGCATGATTGATATACCCCTGAACAGCACACTACCCATCTGAAATGCTTGGATTTCACTATGTTAACCATCTTGAAGTGGAGATGTTTGCTTGAAGTTAGTTGAAGGCTATCTCAACCTGAAAAACAAAAACAATGCATTTAATATGGCAATAAAATTAATGTGTGAACAAAATATATGAATGTGTATAACAAGTTCCTGGAATAATCCAAATAATAGCCTATCTTCAGATTGGAGAAGCCTCTCTAGGCCAAACTGTCTCCACCTCAATTGTAATAAAAAGGTTCCAATTCCTGGTTACAATCAGATGAACGTTTTAAAGGGTCTGATAGTTCTTTGAAGCTCCCAAGTTCAGATTGCAGATGTGATGGCACAAACATGCCTTGACCATCTGGAGAAGCGTTCCAATTGCTGTCAGCCCAAGCCAACTTTCTCTTTGGATTTGGTGATGGGGTGCTGATATCAGGATGGATCTCTGGATCAATATCTGGATCCTGCAGGCTGAAGCTGTCTTTAATGGCAGTCTCTTCAAACTTGTCATGAAGGAACTCCGCTCCTTTTAACCAAGATCAATTTCCGAAAGAACCAACAGATATTGGCCTAGCAGCAAGTTCAGCAGGGTTAAGATCAGATGGAACATACTGCCATTGCTGAAGTTTGGAAGATTTTCTGATCTTTTCAACTCGGTTGCCGGCATACACATATAAGCATTTTGTCTGGTTGTATATGTAACTCTTAACAACCTTGCTGTCTGTGTAGAATCTTGCTCTATTCACATGAACAGCTAGTTCGCTCTGTATGAAGTCTGCAATCTCTGTGGCTAGTACAGCCCCACAGAGTTCAAATCTGGGTATGGTGTGTTGAAGTTTAGTAGCCAATTTAGCCTTTCCAAATATAAATCCAACATGCTCATCATTGTTAGAGTCTACAACCTTCAAATAGGCAACAGCTTCAATAGCTTAAGCAGAAGTGTCTAAAAGTATATGGATCTCTTTCCTTTGACTCATAGCAAGGGATGCTGGAGTGTAACAATGTGGTATGTGAATCCCATCCAAAGCACAAAGAGTCCCTCCAGGACCTCCACTTCAGTTGTTTTTCTGCAGGCAGTGGCAAGTCCCAGTCCTTAATAAACTCATAGAATGGTAGAGTTGGAAGGGACCTCCTGGGTCATCCAATCCAACCCCCTGCTCAAAGCAGGATTCACTAAATCATCCCTGACAGATGTCTGTCCAGCCTCTGTTTGAAAACTTCCATGGAAGGAGAACTCACCACCTCTCGAGGCAGCCTGTTCCACTCATTGATCACCCTAACTGTCAAAAAGTTTTTTTCTAATATCTAATCTGTGTCTCCTCCCATTCAATTTCATCCCACTGCTTCTAGTCTTGCCTTATGCAAATGAGAATAAAGATGATCCTTCTACAATGTGACAGCCTTTGAGATATTTGTAGACAGCTATTAAGTCTCCTCTCAGTCTTCTTTTTTGCAAGCTAAACATTCCCTGAGAGTCTATTAGCAGAAGCTTGCCTTGTATAGTCAGGGGTGCAACACATCTGAGATGATCATATAGACTGTTCTCCAGAGACAGGACCCCAAGCTTAGTAAATGTTTTTTTTCTGCAAAACTAACCTGAAAGCCTAAGGAGTCCTTCAACAAGTTCCATCTCAAGCCAAGACTTCTCTGTTCTGGGGATTGTCCAAGCCTAGATTCAAGTTTCTGATGAAAGCACCATTGGAGGCAATTTTTTTGCTATCTCAAATAAGCCTTAAAAAGCATACCTTGTGTCTGTTTAAGCAGATCTATGGTTTCTTCAACTAAGAGAAGACCGTCGTCCACGTAGAAATCCTTTTCAATGAACTGTTGGGTGTCCTTTCCATACTCTGATTCACCATCTGAAGCAGTCCTATGTAGGCCATATGTAGCGACTGCAGGGAGCTGTAGTCCCATCAGCTGACACCAGTGACCGGAGGTAAAGCTTATACCTCTAATCACAGCGGAGTGCTCCCGCTGTCTTTTGTGTTATGACCTGGTGGTTAGGAGCACCCGAAGTGACCTGATAGTTAAAACAGAAAACCTGGGACAAGCTCTGAGGGAGTGGTAACTCTACTGACCGCAATCCCTAATCCTATCACACACACTAGAAATAGCCGTGGAGCGTACCTAACTCTCCCTAGACGCCTCTTCACAGCCTAAGAGCTAACTACCCCTAAAGATAGAAATAGTAGCCTACCTTGCCTCAGAGAAATTCCCCAAAGTAAAGGTAGCCCCCACAAATATTAACTGTGAGTTAAGAGGGAAGTGACAAACACAGGAATGAAACAGATTTTAGCAAAGGAGGCCGAATCTTCTCTAGAAAGACAGAGGATAGGAAAGGGAACTATGAGGTCAGTAATAAAAACTACAAAAACCACGCAGAGTGTGCAAAAAGACCTCCACACCGACTCACGGTGTGGAGGTGCAGCTCTGCACCCCCAGAGCTTCCAGCTAGCAAGGAAATATCATAATAGCAGGCTGGACTGAAACATAACATGTACTGAAAAATATATTCAAAAAACCAATGAACAGCAAATGATTAGCAAGGACTTAGTTTCTGCTGGAGTAGTCAGGTCATCTGAGAATTCCAAGAGAGATCTGAACCAGTACTGAGACATTGACAGCTGGCATGGACTAACGACCTGGGCAGAGTTAAATAGGGAAGCGAGCAGAAGCAATAAACGAGGGCAGCTGAGAAAGCCAACCTCACAGATCAGCAGTTCCACTCAAAGCCACCAGAGGGTGTCCAGGAACAGAACTCACCAAAGTACCATTCACGACCACAGGAGGGAGCCCGAGAACGGAATTCACAACACTTTTGACAGCGTGGGAACCGCAGCTCTCTGACCGGCAGGGATGATTTTCCCAAGACAAAATGGGCCCAACTGCACCCAGAAAAAAATTCCAAAAACACATATTTAAAAAAAACATGTGAGGTATTAGTTTGTATTTTGGCAAAAATATGCAAGCTCATTACGGTGACCCGTGACGTGGGTTGCACTTTTTTTCGGGGTGCATTTTGTTTTGTAAATTGTGGTGTCTGTTCACATGGGGTGCATTTGGATAACACTGGGCAGCCCGCTTGAGCTAATAGAAGGGTGCCACTACTAGGCTGTTAACCTGGATGCTGTGCATCTCCATTGTGTTAACAGCGCCATATACAAGTCTTTTATGTGCAGTAATATGCCAAGCAGCCACCCACTCCATTAGTTTGGTAGGTTGTAAGTGGTTGCCTCATCGGTAATTCTGCACCTGTCTTGCCACCATCTTAACCACATGGGTCCACTGCATCCTGATAGTGCATTTGTTTGGAGGTCTAGGCAGGTAAGCATCTCTGCCTTATTGCTGTTTCCTAAACTAGAAAATGAAACTCCTAAACCTTTCATCCATTTTAATGTGGATACCCTCAAATGAAAGCTGAAAGTCTGAACTTCAACTGCATCTGAATTGTTTTGTTTAAAATTCATTGTGGTAATGTCTATAACCAAAATTAGAAAAATGTTGTCTCTGTCCAAATATATATGGACTTAATTATTAATTATTGTAATTATTAATTATTAAAAGATTATTTTTCTTAAAAAAATGGCGTGGGCTCCTGTGTAATTTTCTTAAACAGCAGAGGGAAATCCTGGCTGGGGGCAGATGTTTATAGACTGGAAAGCGGGTAATACTCATGGAGCTTTTCAGGCTATTAATATCAGCTCACAACTATATACTTAGCCTTTTATAGCTATTAAAATGAGGGACCCCCCCAAAAAATGATGTAGGGTCCCAATATAAATAATAACCAGCAAATGCTAGAAAGACAGCTGCGGGCTGTCTCAGAAAACGCCTAATCCACTGAAGCCAATGTCTCCTGTAACAAAAATAAAATAATAAACCATAATATTCCTCACCTGACCGCCGAGAAGATAATAATCCATAATATCCCACAACGATCCTTATGACTTTGAAGGCAGTCAATAATGTGACTGCTCTCAAGGACAGCTGGCCACACACTGATATAGGTGATGATCACTCCTTCAGTGTATAGCACTGAGCTGCGGTGAAAAAGTTCACCAGAATTCATCAGCTGATCAGTTCCGGTGATCTCACTCATGGCACCACCACTGGAGTTCATCAGCTGATCAGCTCCTGGGATCTCCCTTACCGCAGTTCTACGTGTGAGATCTCCATGGGACACTCAGGATTATGTGGATTATGGCGGACAGGTAAGTATATGGTGATTTATTATTTTTTATAGGAGGCATGGGCAATGGGGATAGGAAGTTAAGGTGAGTATATGTTGCTTTTTTATTTTACATGGTTTAAAGGAGACGTAGGCATTGGAGATTGGGTGTTACAGGAGTATAATGTATTTCTTATTTGAAAATGTATTTCATTAATTTACTAACTATAACGTTTTTTTTTCTACTTTGAGCACAGGCTCAAGCTAACGACAAACTACTTTTCCCATCAGTGGCTCCTACTATCACTGTTATCAAGGACAGCAGACGTAGCCTGATGAGAGGAGTAATCTCTCATGAGCCAGAGTCTGCTGACCTATCGCAAGCTTTTACCTGCCGGTCACCGCATCTCTGCATCTGACAGCATGACACGCAGGGCTGTGACGGAGCTAACGATCTTCCGGCAGTAACGTTACCAATGATAAGAACCACAATGCCGGGGTTTCCCACACTGCAACACAGCGTGGGAAACACTAGTATTTGTGTTGTGTATGGGTTTTTTTGCCTCCCATTTACTCCAATAGTGTTTTGCTATAATCGGTGAATATTTGGCAATTAAATCGGCGAATATTGAAAATTTGGCGATCGTGATCCAAACCAAATGTTGAAATATTCGCTCCTCTCTAGTAAAGAGCAAAAGTTCCTCAGCCAGCTGAAAGATTAACTGAACATAGCTCAGCTGACAGCTTTCTACTGTTTTGGGAGCAATAAGTAAAATAATTCAGAATATAAAACTTAGTTCTCCTCACAGTAGACAAGGAATGGCCAGTCACAGTTTGACAAATAATAGCCAAGCAATTCAGGCACTTGGAGGAATTTATGAAATGCCATGTGTCATACTTTTTCACTTATTAAAGTTAATCCACCACCATTTTTTTTTACCTTATAAACTGCTGGTGGCGGGGACCCACTGTGCCCAGGGGCAGGGCATACCTACAAGGGGCATAGCAAGTGGTTACCAGATGTTCACTGAAACTTCTGTTGGATGAGTCAGGCTTAGCTGCACATAGCTGCCAGGTACCACTCCTAGACAATCCCAGATACTGCAGCTGCTGATCCCAGAGGTCAGGTACACAGACACGGATAGGGCTAGGGCTCAGTTCAAACTACTAAGTTCTGTATCTTCTGTAGAACAGTTACTGACATGGACTTGGACTCTGTTCAAGCTCCTAGCTTCAAGATCCTCTGCAGAACGGTTACTGACACTGAATCTCAGACAGGACTGATTTGGAGACTGGTTGTAGCAGTCCAAAGTAGAAAAGCGGGGGCTGTATTGAAACCCCAAAACAATAAGTTCACTAGTAGCAATTTGGGGCTAAATAAAACATAACCTTTAATCCAATACTCTAAAAGATTTCATATAAAGAATATAAAAATGTAAAATGTACCCATGCTATATGTCAAACCAAGCAGTGAAATTATAAATCAGCAGCGGTATACCGCCATATCTATCTGTATACACTGTTAGAACAGGAGCGCCCGCCAGGGCTGTGAGGATGCTCGGTACCGGGCCAGTTCTTAAAGGGATGTGGTCACGGCAGCAGTGACCCAGTCCGTGGCCCTGGGCATCCAATATTCAAGTTAATGAAATGGGAATAAAGTTTATATAGGGAAAAGGGGAGTTGCTCATGATGCCACCTGTGGTACTCGGCAATAAAATTGCTGCTTCATAGTCCGCTGGGGCTGATGATTATGCAGCAGAGTTGGTACAGCTCTCCACAGGTAGATATAGACCCCAGGGCAACTGTATGAATAAATGGTGGGATCATGGTGGTTTTGGTAGGCCAGGCAGGTGTTGTAGAAACAACGCAAAGGACACAGTAAGGTGCAGTTTCCACTTTTACTCACAGTTCTTCAGTCCACACACACGTCAGCCTGATGCGGTGTTCTTCAGGTTAGTGGTCCAGCAAACTCCCAAGCAACTTGGGATGCACCTTTCCAGGACTCCTTTTGCATGCCTTTCTCTGGCCATCTCACTACACTGGCAATCCTCTTCTCCTGCCCAGCACCTTACCCACAGTGTCCCAAGCCAGCAGCCACAAACCTTGTTGGGTGACATCCTCTGAGTCCCCTGGATTCTTTATGGCTGCTATTTTGGCGAAGTAAGGGTGGATGTGCCTGTGCTTCTTGCAAAAGCCACAGCCTCTGGTTTCTTAGCTGAACTTGAAGTATTCCACTAAGTTGGGGCCGGTCCCTGTCTGCAACCTGGTCCCTTCACATCTGGATGCGGGCCCTATGGGTGGCTTCTGCACTACCCGTGCCCTTAGGAATCCTTCTGTCCTCCCGGGAGCTTCTGTCTGTCACTCCCTCACACTTTTCTCAGGAGCTGCAGACCCTCACGTCTGCTCAGCTCCACTTCTCTCACAATCTCCCTGACTCTAGCTTCCTAAGCTCCACCTTTATTCTACCTACTCCACCCGCTCCCCACACCAATTCCTATCCAGCCTGGGATGAGGCCTTCCTCCCTAAGGGTATGCCCAGGTACCCCGACTGTACTGGTGTGTGCTGAATGTGAATGTTAGAGTAATCAGTAGTGCTCCCTCCTTACCTGAGAGTAGGATACCGGATATCTGGGTGAGGTGCAGTACCTCTGTGGAGACTGGACACCAGGGGTGGCACAGAACCATATACCACCCCTTATCCACATTGTGTCAGAAAGGCTCGCTGATGTGAATGGGATTATCCTGGATCAATATATGAACCAAACCTTAGTCCACATTGGCTTCAAGCTCATAATTACTATGCTGTTGCAAATATCATTCATTTAAGTCAGGCTTCTTTTAGTGTTCCTCTCATTGAAAGGACCATGGATCACTATAATAGCCTATTATATTGTTATTTTGAGGACAAAATGGTTAGTGCCTCATTCAATATTTCGTAATAAATGTATATCCAGGAGTCATATATGCAGTACAAAGATTTTGTTCCTTTATGGGTGGATATTAAAGACCATGTATTCCCCTCTTAAGGTTCTCCACAAAAACATCTCTGTCTCCCTGCTAAATATAGACACAGGCAGTAATGTCACTACCAGACTTCCAGGCGTAAAAGAACTGAACCTTTGTAGAAGTTGCAGGAACATGGGATGTCACCACGGAGAGGAGGCAAATCAAGAGCTAACAGGTTTATTTACAGCACGTATACTCCGCGCAGGAAGTGATAGGACATGGGAGGTGTGTTAGCAAGAAGGGCAGAACTGGGAGCTGGAACGGGGTAGGGCAGGAGCGAATTATAGTTAAATAGGAAGAAACAAAAGCAATATAACTTATCAGTCAATCTCAGTTCTCCAATGGTGGCACCGACAACAGCGGCACGTGACGTTTCGGAGGTGTCTGTAGAGGACGGGGTTCCAATCCACGAAGGTGGGTGACGAGTCTTTGAAGGTGTGGGGAGCTCCTGCATTCACGGATGCCAAACACTGTGCTCAGTCCAGCATGCAGCACCACCAGAACAAGGCTTTGCTCCGTGATGTACACAGGTACCTGTCTAAGAGGCTCTGGCCTGGTTACCTGCTTCTCAGTGTGCCGTGCGCACATTACAGTCTCTGGTCTCAAATCTGAGTCACCTCCTGGCATGGAGGTTAGCGGGGAACTGACAGTCGGTCGTCCACCCACAGTGGATGGACCGGTAAGCAGGGGTTCTGTTAAGTCGGCCTGAGTTAAAGGGATGCTCTGCTTTCATAGCCGACACTACACTCGACTGTCCACTTAGCTTTCCCCCCTTCCCTCTCGCAGCGCTTTTTAACATGGCCCTGCCTGCCGCAGTCACATGCAAGGGACGGTCCTTGTCTGAAAATTTTCCTCCCTGTAACATTGGTGACAGTCCTGGTAGTTCTGAAACTGGTGTGGAAACGTGTACCCGATCTCGTTCTTCATCTTACATTACCCCTCTCTTTTAGCTTGCCATTCCACAGGTAAGAGTTTTCCTAGCTCACGCTGACACTCTTCCAGTCCTTGAACTATTTGTCACCAAGCAAACTGATCCTGATTGTATCGGTTAGGGGGTACGTTTGCTGTTGATAGTTCGGAGCACCGTAGGGTAGAAGGTGTAGTAAATTCCATTGGAGCAACTGAATCAGGCTGTCTTCGGGGAATGGAAGACACATTTTCCCCGACTAAACCGTCAGTGGTGGATTCTTCCTCTTCATATTCAGCAAGGAGTGGCGGAACTACAATTGGAACATCCAGTGTCTCCTGTTCTTTGTCGGGATCTTTTGATAAGCAGGGTCATAACATATTTCAATGGACTATGCGAGTGGGGCCACTTTCCACTCCCTCAGGCTGAATCTCATAGATGGGTCCCTTAGCTTCGACTCTGCGCTACACCCGATACGGGTCCTTCTCCCACCAGGACTCCAGCTTATCTCGAGGGTGCCTTTCTTGCACCAGGACACGGTCTCCAGCCTTGAGAGCTGTCCCATGCAGAGGAGTGGTCCTGGGATGTTCCAATTCTTGAAACTTGGGCCATAACAGATAATGCAAAGTCTGCCACTCATGTCGATGTTCTGGAACCCAAGTGGACATCCCTGTCCGTGGGTGGTCTTCCTCGAGCTCTAGTTCCAGTTCAGTAATTTCTTTCGCTGGTCGACCAAACAAGAGAGTATACGGCGTGTTACCGGTGGTGCTGTTTTTGCGATTGTTATACCCATATTAACATTGCCACTTACTCAGGCCATCAGGCCTTCCTATCTTCTTCCAAGGTCCTCAACAGATGGATCAGAGTACGGTTGAACCGTTCGCAGGTCCCATTTCCCTGGGAGTGGTAGGGTGTCATCCGAGGTTTCCCGATCTGATACAGCAGATGCAACTCCACCATCACCCTTCCAAGAAAACAGATGCCTTGATCCGAGTGTATGTGCTTTGGACACCCGTAAACCTGAATGAAGTTCTTACAGATGGCGTATGCCGTGGATTTGGCAGTCTGATCTCGCGTTGGAGTCACAACGTCAAAATTCTTGATGTGATCCGTCATCACCAAGGAATATTCATATCCCTGATACGCTGGGCCAATGGTCAGATAATCTATCATCAGCAACTCTAGAGGAGCAGACATCACTATGGTCTGTATGGCGGCCCTTTGTTCAGGTGGCTTGGCCAACTCTCAGCTCCGACATAGTTGACAGATTTCCTCCACTGCAGTTTTTAATTGAGGATCATAAATTAGTCATTGTAGCCACTGGAAGGTCTTTTCTGGTCCGAAGTGAGCTCCTCTTTCATGGGCCTCTGTAGCCACCTGGGGCAGCAACATTTCAGGAACCACCATTTGCCAGGTGACCCCCAGCTCCAGTGGCAGTAGAACTTTCTGGTACAGAACTCCGTCACGCAGGTGTAGTTTCTCCCACTGCCGTAGCATCCGCAGGGCACTGAGGGACAGAGCATCTCTTTTTTTTGCTGGCTGGGCAGTTATTTGGATGACACCATCTGCATCAATCGCGCTAATTCTTCATCTTCCTGTTGTATCTGGTCCCACTCATTACTTGATTGTCCCAGTAGACAAGCACAAGTCGTCGTCTGTACTTGTTCCAGCATGGCAGCCACTGTCCTGGCAGAGTCCCTGAATCTAGGAACCTATTCAGCCTCCAGTTCCTCATCCCGTTTAGGCCCTGGCTCTCTGTAGTTCACTCGGGACAGAGCATCAGCATGGGTATTCTCTGCTCCTCTCTTGTAGATGATTTCATAACGAAACTTCGCCATCCGAGCTACCCAGCATTGTTCCAGCACCCCAAGTTTTGCTCTTTCCAGATGCGCCAACAGATTGTTATCCATGCGCATGTGAATTTCAGAACTGGACAGGTATTCAGCGACCTTCTCCGTCATGGCCTAAACCAACACCAACAACTCCAGCTTGAAAGAGCTGTAGTTATCCAGGTTCTTTTCAGAGTCATGTAGAGATCGACTTGCATAAGCAATTACTCACTCCTCTCCTTTTTGAATCTGTGACAGCACTGCTCCAAGTCCATGAAAACCTCCTTCCGTATGTAGAATGAATGGCTGTGTAAAGTTGGCATAGGCGAGCACTGATGCCTCAGTCAAGGCCAATTTCAGGGTTGAAACGCTTCCTCTTGTCACTCACCCCATTGTACAGTTCTGTTTCTGTCACTGGACGGTACCCCCTTCAATAGCTCCAGCAGCGGGTTAATGATGCGGGTAAAGTTCTTTACAAAATGGCTGAAATACCCCGTGAGTCCTAGGAAAGCCTGCATGTATTTCATGGTTTTAGGGGTAGGCTAATCTTGTACCCCAGCAATCTTTTCTCGAGATGGTCTCACTCCTTCGGCAAAGACAATGTGTCCCAGATACCCAATTTGAGTGCGAACCAGATGACACTTCTGAGGCTTCACTTTTAGACCATGTTGTTGCAGATGACTCAACACCTGTTCCAGTTTCTGGAGATGTTCTTCAAACGAGGGAGCAAAGACAAATACCTCTCCATGAGTTGCTGAAACGTACCTGGGGTGTTTTGGCGAGGCCGAATGGCATCCGATCAAACCCGAATAATCCCATGGGGAGAATGAAGGCTGTTTTGGCTCGGTCTTGCTTGGACATCGGCACTTGCTAGTAGCCACTGGAGAGGTCCAATGGGGAAAAGTATTTAGCATTTCCCCAGAGTGGACAGGGACTTCTCAATCTTCGGCAGTGAATAAGAATCCCATATCGTACAGGCGTTGAGTTTGCGGTAATCCGCACAGAAACATAACGTCCCATCCTTCTTCTGCACCAGCACGATGGGGGTGACCCATGGTTTCTGACTCTCTCAAACTACCCCTTCTATAGCATCTGGGTCAGCATACCTTTCACTTCCTGGTATATTTGGGGAGTAATTTGATGGTAATGCTCTCTTATGGGCACAGCATTTCCAGTTGGAATCTCATGTGTGACTGCCTTCGTGCAGCCAAAGTCGTCCTCGTGTGTCTCGAACACATCCTGGTATCTTCCCAACAACACCTCCACCCACTGTACTAGTTGTGGTGTGAGTTCATTAAGCTCAGCTCTCATCTGTTCCTGGATTCAGCATCGCTCCTTGAAATGTCGAGGGTCGGGTGACAAAGCAGTATCCACGGTCATCATCCAGGGATCCCCTTGTTTGACAGTCAGCTGGACAGCCTGAGATGATATCAGCTCTTCGGACATACCCAAGACGTGAGCCATTTCACTTCTGTGAGGTAGTATGACATCTCTCCCCCAATTTCACACAGCATACAAGAACTACTCCATGATGCACCGTAGCTAATGTCCGGGCCACAAGGATTCCCAGCGGTAACTGGTCAGCATTACTCGGCTCCACGCCTTCCAGGGGGGTACATACTCTCAAGTGCTTCCGCAGAGCCTGTTTCAGCAGCATGTCCCGTAGGCCTGTCACTAATTGGTCTTACAGCACTATGTCAATAGACCCTATGCCTACACCGTCTTTGCGAGCAATGGCAGTATGAAGTTCCTACAGCACATTCATAAATGGGGTGACCATCTCCCCCTCTCTTTGAACTTGGCCGAACAGGTGCATACATAACTCCCCTACATCCATGGGGTCCCCATGTGTCTCCTCAGGTATTAGCAAATCTTTATCCAGGGTATCTCTTGCCTGTGGGGGCCAAAGCTTGACAGAGTCCCTGGCCTCCCCATCTAGTGCCATCAGAGCCACTTCTGCTTCTAGGGATGGAGTCATGGGATGCATCCTCATCATCCCCTTTATACGTTCAGTCCAACTCCAAAGCATCGTGTTATTCCCAGTGAACTTTGGTAGGTTATTTAACATGGCCCTCAGGGAGAAATTGGATCTAGGGCCCCCTCCAACTGCTTGATCTGCCACCTCCACGTCATTGAACGACATCCTGCCGACTACGCCAAATGTAGAAATTGCAGGAACGTGGGATGTCATCACGGACAGGAGGCAGATCAAGAGTTAACAGGTTTATTAACAGCACATATGCGCAGGGAGTGATAGGATGTGGGAGGTGTGTTAGGGAGAAGGGAAGAACTGAGAGCTGGAACAGGGTAGGGCCGGAGCGAACGATAGATCAATAGGAAAAAACAAAAGCTATACAAATTATCAGTCTGTAGTCTTCTTGATTGCAGTATCTCGATTCTCCAACAGTGGCACCAACAGCAGCACGTGACGTCTCAGAGGTATCTGTAGAGGATGGAGTTCCAATCCATGAAGTAGGTGAAGGGTCTTTGAAGGGTGTGGAGAGCTCCTGCACTCACAGATGCCAAACACTGTCCTCAGTCAAGTACGAAGCACTGGCAGAAAAAAAAGGTTTTTCTCCGTGGTGTACACAGGTACCTGGCTAAGATGTTCTGGCATGGTCACCTGCTTTCCAGTGCGTCGCGTGCACGTTACAGTCTCTGGTCTCAAATCTGTGTCACCTCCTGGCACGGAGGTTAGCGAGTAACTGGCAGTCGGTTGTCCACTCACAGTGGACCGGTAAGCAGGGGTTCTGTCAAGTCAGCCTGAGTTAAAGAGATGCTCTGTTTCATAGCCAACACTACACTCGACTGTCCGCTTAGCACTCCTGCCTGGACTCTGTCTCTTTTCCCGCGAGCAGCGCTTTTTAACACTGCCCCGCCTACAACAGTCCCATGCAAGGGACGGTCCTTGTCTGAAAATCTTCCCCCCTGTAACATTAGTGACAGTCCCAGTAGTTCCGGAATCAGTGTGGGAAAGGTATACCCGATCTTGTTCTTGCTCACCTCACACCTTAAATCAGTCTAAATCAAATGCGGCAAAAAAAATATATAGTCACACCTGGAAAATAAAATACATCTATGCCTCATGGTCTCTTCAAAACCTCTCATCAGACCTCTATAGCATATGTTTCAAACATTCTCAGTGTGGGTACGTATTCATGTAAACAATTTTACACTCAGTCAGGGGTCCTGGGTCATTCCACCACTCTCTGCAGCCGAGTTCCGCAATCAAACCTTAGTGGAGTAACATTTTCCATGTGCCACCAGTGTCTTGCTTTCTAGGAATAGTGCCTGGGTGACATTCTAAAAACTGCACCCCTCAAGGGGCACAAAACTACATTCAACAAGTTTATTAACCCTTCAAGTGCTTCACGAGAACTAAAGCAATGTGCAAGGAAAAAATGAACATTTTACTTTTTAAAAAAAAATGTATTTGGAACCAAATGATTTTAGTTTAACAAGGGTATCAGGAGAAAATGGACCATAAAATGTATTGTACAATTTCTCCTGAGTATGTCAATACCCCGTATGTGGGGGAAAGCCACCGTTTGAGCGCAATGCAGGGCTGAGAAGGGAGGGAGAACTGTTTTACTTTTTGAATGCAAAATTGGCTTGATTGGGATTGGCTGTACTTAAACAGTGGAACCCCCAATTCTAACTCCAACCCTAACCCCAACACACCCCTATCCAAATATCAAACCTAAGCAGAACACTCCACTAACCATAATCACAACCAGAATCACAACCCTAATCCCAACGCAAGCCTAACCCAAACCCTAGCCCCAACCCTAGCCCTAGAACAACCCTTACCCTAGTCCCAACCCTAACCCTAGCCCAACCCTAAACCTAGCCAAAACCCTAACCCTAGCACAACCCTAACCCTAACCTTAACAACAATGCTAGCCCTGGCCCAACCCTAACCCTAAAGAAAAAATGGAAACAAATATATATATTTTTATTTTATTATTTTTACCTAACTAAGGGGGTGATAAAGGGGGGTTGATTTACAATTTTTTTTTATTTTGATCACAGTGATAGGGTCTATCACAGATATCAAAATGAACCAATATGAAAAATGTCCTATTGTTTTTGGGTGCCAGCTGGCAGATCTCGGGGACGTACTGTGCATGCGACGAACAATTTCTTCCCTAAAGAAGTCGCCGAAGGCTGGGGACAGGACCGGGGATGCAGGAGGGTCCAGGGACACCAGAGGTACCGGGAAAAGGCTCTGGGACTCTATTTCTCTCTCCTCTGATGTGCTAAGTCATATCAGAGGAGAGAGAAATTAAGTGGGAAATCGGACTTTTTTTTGCGGTCACCGTTATTCCATGAATAATGGTGATCACAACACTGGGGTCAGTAAAAACCGACTCGAATAATGTTCTCCGGGGTCTTAGAAGCTGAGACCCCCGAAAAATTTCCGGCCCTGGAGGTCGCTAAAACTTTAGTTCTCAGCACCGTTAAAAACCAGCACTGAGGAATAAGTACACTTAACTGCCATTGTTAAAAGGCGTATGGGCGGCTGTTAAGAGGTTAAAGATTGCTTAAAAAATGACAATGTTCTTTTACCAAAACACCATTATATTATGTGAACGCGTTCAGTATTTGTAGCAGAAAAATCTTCTACAAAACTGCTGCAAATCCTAGTGTGTTGGCACGAAAAAAGCAGCATCAAATTCATGTTTTTGACGTGTTTGGTTTTGATGCATTATTTGTACTTTTTTGAATGTATATTATATATGTTTTTTTCCCATTAATTAGTATGTGTGAAAATCTGCAGCAAAAATGCTGAGAGAATTAGCATGCTGCAGATTTAAATCTGCAAGGAAAAATTAAGCAACCTGTGTATGACACTTTAGGTGTCTCATTCACTGTCCATTAATAACTATTTTGGGGAAATTATAAAATCACAGATGGGGATGGCCATTCGAGCACTAAAACCCCATTTATTAAACAAAATGGATAAGTTCTATAAATGACTGATTTTATTCTCCTATTTCTTTATACTGCTTCTGTCTCACCCAATAAAAGTAAAAAATAAGTATTAATAAAAAACCTATTTACATTAATGCTTATACAATATTACATCTATTATCATTGACTGACTCTGGATATTGAAGGAATTATGCTACGAGATGGAATTGCTTCTGCATGAAAATTTGAAGACCTTTATTTCATAAACCAAATGTATAAACTATGCAAATATGAGTTAACGGCAACCAAATCAAGACTGCAAATAAATGATAAAACCCAACATTTTTCCCACATTAAACCACACATAGCTGTAATTCCCTTTAAGGTAAACAAATTTTGCATCATGTTCAAAAAGATTCGCGGAGCAATTTTCAACATTTTCAACTTTGCTGATGGCAAAAAGAAGGCAATGAAGTGAAAATCTATAAAAAAAAAATGGAAATAACTACATTTTTTCATCATACCTGATACAGAGACTTATTACGTTCTGGGGCACGTAAGATACAATTATCATTTTAAAGTAAGACCTAAAAAATATGTGCCCTGGGGATTTAGGCACCTAGCAGAGAAACTATGAAATCTCTGTCATTACAGCGAATCATGCTCTTTGGCACCTTTCAGACAATAATTCTTTTGTGAGTAATTACAGATTCACGCACTTAGCCGTGGGCAGATACCATTAGCAGTTTCCATCAGCCCTTGTGCAAATCACAGATACTTCTCTCTACCTGCTACCTACTTGCAATGTTCGGTGCTTAGGTAATGAGTTTTCATACCGCCTGTAGAAACAGAAGCCTGCCAATGTAAATTGTTCTATTTGGAAGGCTAATTGTAGGATACAACAGTCTATTACCTGTAGAAGTGTACAATGTGAATTTGAACTCGTAGCTCCTTGGCATCCCGGTGTTTTGTGCTCCCTTTATTTCATACAGTAGGAGCTGAATTTTCAGGTACGGCATGGTAGATCATTTTTAAGCCTTCATACTAAAAGCAATTTTAAAAAAAGTGTTCACTGACAGTAACAGAAGGCAAACCTCATTAAGGAAACTTAGGGCCAAGCGAACAAAGAGTTGGAACCCTGGATCTTCTATGGGGTGAGGAGGGGTGGGGAGAATATTTTGTATTTTGTCCTCACCTTAGCGAGTTTGCGTTATGTTTGTTCTTCAAGCCTCTTATAGAGATTCAGAAGGTACCATTTACTCCATGATGTCATTTCTCATGTATACAATATTCATCTAGATTATATATAGACCAAGCAAGCCCTAAAGCCGTCTCTTCTCCATTAGTAATCAAATCAACGTTCAAAGAAAAATATAGTTGAGGAAAGTAGGCCATGGTGTTATTACGATTCAACTACAACCCTAGGACCTTGCCAGGCTGCCCATCAGGATGCGTAGCCCACAGCGGTACTCCAGCTTGTGAGGCTTGTTGTTACGAATCAAGATTGGGAGCATTGATAACCAAGGAGCAGCACTGCCTGCACCGAGCAGCCCTAGAGGAATGTGGTTTCTAATACATCAAATATCATGACTGAATTCATTAAATAATTGGGCCTCAGAATGTCATATTAGCTTTTCCATGCTGTGACAAATATACAAGCTGCCTGGGTGGTACATGCTCGACATACTGTAGTATTTCACAAATGAAGCTGTTGTCCGTGACACTACAGAGGAAGAGATAATCTAAGTAGGGAAAATATTGTTAAAAGTTCGAAAACAAAACCAAATCTCTGACAATTTTAACCAAACGTGAAGCTAGTGGTGTCATTGGGGTGAATGTGTAAATGGAGTTTATTGGGAAAAGGCTTAAAGAGAATCAGTCAACAGGTTTCTGCTATGCAATCTGATGACTACACGAGGTAGGGGCTGAGACTCTGATTTCAGCAATGTGTCACTTATTAGGCTGTGCGCTGTTGTTTCAATATAAAGAATATTTTATTAGCAGAACATTATCACTGCCTGGACTAGTGCTCGCGTGAGTCCTGGTCCGACCACACCCCCACCGCTGGTTAGCTGCTTACTGTCAATAAACAATGTAAACTGGAAGCTGCCAATCAGTGGTGTGGGTGGGAGAAGCTTTCTGTGCTACAGTGCTGAAATCAGGGCCACTTTCTTTATAATAAGCTGTTCAGACCTGGTGACAGACTTCCTTTAAGGCTCCTATAAAAATGAAAGCAAAATTGGCTTTATTTAGCAATTTTAGAGAGAATCCTCTGACTATTTTTTTTTTACTTTTGGGGCATTCTCAATTCCCTTCTATAAAAATGACACAGCAGAAAAGAAGGATTTGCCTTGCTAACTTTTATATGGTTACATAGCATTGTTAAAAAATATACACATATCCATCAGGTTCAGAAAGATGATGGGTGAGGATAAAGGGAAGCCGTATAAACACAATTAAACTGCATGAACCAATCTACCTTAAAAGAACATTTTTTTTCCGTACTGATTCCTAGTGTTGAGCAACTGGATCAACATTAAGAACAAGAATTTTGCACATTTCTATAAGAATTTCTGTTATTTTTACAGATTAGCAGATACTTGGAGATTAAAATTTGCTGGCTTGGCTGATTTATTTTTCCCCAAAGGAATCACATTGCTAAAAAGCCTCCAATTGTCTTGAAAATATGGTTATCAAACTCTAAATTCCATTTAAAGACTGTTGATCCAGGACATTTTTGAACTCAGTAATGCAACTACAGCCTCTTTAGTTTCCCAAATAGCCTCAGTCTGGCTAAGTGAAAATGGATGGTAAGCAATGGTAACTAACAGCTTATTTAAATACACACAGTAGTTTCATACATTGTAGGATACTTATATTACATAAACATCCCAAAAATATCAATTTTTGAGGGCAGATAAATGCCTTGCTATTGTTTATACCCAATGTGACAAAGTCACTGGCAAAGTACTGGAGGGGAGATATGTTTCGCTGAGGCTATTAGCTGCAGCAAATTGAAACCTGGGAATTTGCTCCAGCATACCAATGCTGAGAGGGGTTAATCGGCCATTTTAAGGGCTGGATTTTATGTGAACAACCAAAGAGCGGGTTGGATTAAGAGTATTGTGAAAGCATAGCCACAGCAACAGCTGACACAGCAGCAGCTGCAACAGCTGGCACATCAAGAGACAAGCTCCTTATGCAACAAATGCAACAGAAGCAGCTCTAACAACAGGAGCAGCCACAAGACTAGTTCAGACAACAGCAGAAGCAGATTGCATTGTGGGCAGAGGAGGTTTGTGGGAGCTCGGCAGCCCCTTCCCTAAGTCCAAATGATGAGAAATAAGTTATAAGGCTGTCCAAGCTCAAACGGTCCACCACTGGGTGTATTGTACTGATAAATCCCCTCAGTTCCAAATGTTTGATCTACTGCATCTGGTACAGAAGTGGTTGCAGCCAGAGTCCTCCATCCCCAGCAAAGATTGTAGAGTGCGTCACAATGGACAGGTTTATTCGCTACCTCCCAAGGTTGGTGCAAACCTGAGATGCTCAGGGGGAAACCTGAAATGCAGACGACCTAGTTGACTTAGTGAAAAGGTACCAGGTACTCAAGAGGTCCCTAAGGAAGCCGTGTGGTGTTGCATGCCCATACTGGGGTATACAAAAGGCGCCCAAATATCAAATGAGGGGTAGTTGAGCCACCACTGGGTCAATCCGAGCTCCCAAGGGATTGCTGAGGGTTTGCCAAAGGTCTCAGGTAAAGACGTGCTATGCTGGAGATATCACAGTCATTAACACATAGCCTCCCTGTGTCCTATGTCCTCCGAATACATGGACTGCAGCCTAAGGAGGCAAAGTTTGTTTTATGCCTATCCCACCTACAGTGTGGACTATCAGCCTGGTTAAGGGACTCAGGCATGTTCTGTAGCAATAAATGGGATACTGGTATCAGGACTCTTGGACTCAGGGAGTCTGGTGACCCTGGTAAGGGCCACACTCCACCAGTTGATATCCGGATAACAAGTGAGCTCATGTAGTTGCCAAAAACTACCCTGTTTCCAAAGTGAATTTAAAAATGAACAATGGGGCTGAGTCTCATGAGGTCGGATTTTGATTGTTCTGGGATTTATGGTGGGGGTACCAAGTGACTCAAACAGGAACCGGTTCAACCGTGATGAATCCCCATCGCTGTTAGAGGTGGATGAGTTCCCCATGTGTGTCCTTGCTAATGGCGAGGACAAGACGGCGACCAATGAGGTCGAGATTCCTGAATTGGGGTTTTCTGGGAGGAATTTTTGAACTGCTCAAATATGAAACCTTACTTTGAAAGGGGCATTTGACAATGTGACTGTGATAAATGGGGTCTCTTAAGAGCTGGGGGCCGACACCAAGTTCTCACTTTTGCTTTAAATAAGGAGTTGCTGTATTAGGTGAAAAGCTGAGAGAGGATGCGGGAGAGCAGTTGTTAGTACCGAGTCCCTCTAGGCATAGGGTACTAGACTTGGCAAATTATCATATCATGGGTGGACATCTGGGCATAAACACAAATTCTAGAGTGGGTTCTTCAGAGGTTCTACTGGCCTGGGTGTCACAGAAAGATTGCTAACTACTGCTGATCCTGCTCTACCTGTCAGCTAACTGCTCCCATATCCCACTTTCGGAGTTCCTTAGTGCAATTATAGAAATTCCATTTGAATGGATTGCCAAGGACCTTGTCGAGCTCTTAATTAAGTCCTCCAGGGGGCACCAAAATATTCTAATGGTGATGGACTATGCAACACGGTACCTGAAGGTGGTACCACTGAGAAACTCCTCCACCAGGAGTATAGCCCGAGAGCTAGTCCATATTTTCTCCCAGACTGGCCTGCCAAAGGACATCCTGATGGACCAATGAACTCCTTTATGTCCAAAGTGAAGAAGGAGTCATGTAAGGCTTTCCATATTACACAACTACGGGTGTCGGCATGCCATCCGCAGACAGACGGCCTAGTGGAGAGGTTCAACAACACCTTGAAGTCCATGCTGGAGAAGATAATGAAGGATAGCCGAGACTTGGATTGCCTACTGCCATACCTGCTGCTCTCTATCAAGGAGTCCCACAGGCCCCCATGGCGTTCTCAGCGTTTGAGCTGCTATATGGACGGTACCCTCAAGGACTTCTGGATGTTGCGAAGGAGACCTGGAAAGCAGAGGTTACACCCCACCGCAGCATCATCAAGCATGTGGTACACATGCAGGATTGGATTGTAAAGGCAATGCCTATTATGAAGGAGAGCCTCCTTCAACCACTAGAGGCCTAGACAAGGTCTACAATCGGGCAGCGAGGCTGAGACAGTTTAGACCTAGAGGCCGAGCATTGGTGTTGGTACACTAGGTCAAAAGGAAAGTTCTGGCCAAGTGGCAGGGGCTTTACAAGGTGGTTGAAAAATTAAGCTATGTAAATTACATGGTTCAACAGCCAAGGACAAGAAAACCATACTAAGTGTACCACACCAACCTGCTCAAACCGTGGTGAGACAGAGAACCGGTTCAAGCTACATGCCTGGGGGCCAATCCTGATGTCAGGGCTGATGATGTCACAGTGGCAGAGACACTGTCACTGGCCCAGAAACATCATTGTCGAAAACTGCTTCAGCGGAGCTGAGACCTGTTTTCCTAGTTGTCAGGATGTGCAGGTTGTTGAGCATGAAATTTCGACGGAACTGCATGTACAGGTAAATCAAAAGCCCTATCGAATCCCCGAAGCCTGCCGCAAGGTGATTTCGAAAGAGGAGAGGAGAATTTTGAGCCTGGGCATCATCGAAGAGTCAAAGAGTGACTGGTTTAGTCCCATTGTCCTTGCCAGAAGCCAGATGGAGAGTGGTGTTTCTGTTAAGATTATAGGAAGCTAAAGGAGGTATCTAAATTAGACACATATCCAATTCCCCGGGTTAATGGGCTCATTGAGAGGTTAGGGTGAGCCAAATATATCACCACCCTGGACCTAACAAAGGGGACTGGTGAATTCTCCTGTCCCTAAGTACCAAGGAGAAGATGGCCTTCTCTACCCCTGACGGCTGTTTTCAGTATACCAGGATGCTGATTGGTCTGCAGGGAGCCCCAGCTACCTTCCAGAGGTCTATAGACCGGATCCTAGCCTCTCACAAAAAGTATGCTGCAGCTTACTTTGACGATATTGTAATCTTCAGCTGGGTTTGGGTAAGTCACTTGTGGAAGGCCCAGGCGGTACTCGATGCACTGAGGAAGGCAGAATTTGCAATAAATCCAAAGAAGTGTGCCATTGGGAAAGAAGAGGCAAAATGCTTGAGCTACATCTTTGGAAGGGTCAAAATAAAGCCACAAGGGACTAAGGTGGAGGCAATCCAAAAGTGGATGCAACAAGTCTCCATGAACAGGTTCGGTCGTTTCTGGAAATTGGGAGATACTATAGGCGATTTATCCAGAATTTCACCATGATCGCCATACTCCCAAACAGATCTTCTTAAGAGCATGAAGACATCAATGGCCAAATGGTCTTCTAAAGCAGAGATGACGTTCCAAGATTTGAAGCTCGAGCTGGGTAAGCAGTTAGTCCTGATCGCACCTCACTTCAGTAAGAAATTTGTGGTCCAGACAGACTCCTCAGAGGTTGGAAGGCATGTTGTTCCAAGAAGTTAATGAAGAGGAACATCTATTTTTTTTTATCTAAGCAGAAAACTCTCTGCCTGTGAGAAAAACTACACCATTGTTGAAAAAGAGTGCTTTGCCATCAAATGACAATGGCACTTGACACCCTAAGGTATACTACCTGTTAGGCCAGAAGTCCAGACTAGTGTCAAATAATAAGCCCATGAGATGGATGAGGAAAAGGAAGGGGAAGAATGCCTGGCTGACCAGGTGGTTTCTAGCACTCAAGGACTTTCAGTTTTCATGTGGAACACAAGCTCGGGAAGCTACACGGTAATGCAAATGCCTTGACTAGACTTCCCTGTTTGCTTGTTTGGTGACTAAAGATGCCAAAACTCCCAGCTTTGGGCAGAGGGGGGTATAGGTGACAAAGCCAGTGACAAAGTACTGGAGGGGTGATATGTTTCATTGAGGCTGTTATATTCAGTGATTTGTAATCTGGAAATTTGCTCAAGCACGCTTAGTGCTGACAGGGGTAAATCAGTCATTTTAAGGACTGGACTTTATGTGAACAACCAAATTGCATGTGGGAGTTTTTTCACCATTTCTCCACCCCAGAGTGTGGTCTGGGAGATAAAAAGCCAGCTTTTTGAGTCATTAGGTGTTCGGTAGACCTGGAGAGGGGAACTCTAGTGCTATGTGTCCTGACAAGGAAGCTAAACCACTGTATGTTGATTTTCCTGAATGGGCAGATCATTGCAACAACATAAACTATTTTGTATGGTTTTTTTTGCTTTTCCTTAGGACATACAAGCTTTGTTTATTTTTGCTAACTCTGTACTGGCTTATGCTGCACCCCTAATAAACCAGTGAGAGACTTAAGGTACCTTCACACGAAACGACGCTGCAGCGATAGCGACAACGATGCCGATCGCTGCAGCGTCGCTGTTTGATCGCTGGAGAGCTGTCACACAGACCGCTCTCCAGCGACCAACGATGCCGAGGTCCCCAGGTAACCAGGGTAAACATCGGGTTGCTAAGCGCAGGGCCACGCTTAGTAACCCGATGTTTACCCTGGTTACCAGCGTAAAAGTAAAAAAAACAAACAGTACATACTCACCTGCGCGTCCCCCAGCGTCTGCTTCCTGACACTGACTGAGCTCCGGCCCTAACAGCACAGCGGTGACGTCACCGCTGTGCTTTCACTTTCACTTTGCGGCGCTCAGTAAGTGTCAGGAAGCAGACGCTGGGGGACGCGCAGGTGAGTATGTACTGTTTGTTTTTTTACTTTTACGCTGGTAACCAGGGTAAACATCGGGTTACTAAGCGTGGCCCTGCGCTAGGTAACCCGATGTTTACCCTGGTTACCAGTGTAAAACATCGCTGGTATCATTGCTTTTGCTTTCAAACACAACGATACACGGCGATCGGACGACCAAATAAAGTTCTGGACTTTATTCAGCGACCAGCGACATCACAGCAGGATCCTGATCGCTGCTGTGTGTCAAACTAAACGATATCGCTAGCGAGGACACTGCAACGTCACGGATCGCTAGCGATATCGTTACAAAGTCGTTTCGTGTGAAGGTACCTTTAAGAAACAACTTTTCTTTGGGAACCTTCATGTGAGCCAAGTGAGCCAATCAACAACACCAAGCTGTACAACAAAAGAAGCTGTGGCAATTTCACACAGTTGTGTGCAAAAGATATCTCTGTTTGGGGAGTATCAAGAGCTTAGCTTTTGAGACAAAACATAAGTATTGTTTTGATCACAAAGAAGCTATTGTTTGTTAACTAGAATTGACAAATTTTACCTTTTTGGGGTCCACAAATAGTTTGCTAATCAAAAAACAATTTGGTAATTTCAAGTCTTTCAAAAATTATCCACATTTTTCTGCAGATAAAATAGGAGTATTGTTTTGATCACAGTAGTGGCTGTGGCAGGGGTAACATGGTAGAGTGTTAGGAGGAGGCAGTCAATGAGATGTTAGGACCAGCAAAAGCAGGCCCAGCAGCTACAAGTATTGCACTACTGATGTCATTAAGAACAAGGAGTAGATGCCAGGCTGGGTTTGGTCTATCAGCATGGCAACAGAAATGACAGTCAATGGACAATCAGACAGGCAGACAGATAATATGGCTAATTTAATCATTGACATCAGCAGTCTGTGCATGAAAGGCAGCACTGATTCATGCCTAGTTTATTTTGATAAACGTTAGATTTTTAACACTTGCAAATAACATGGTCCTCTTTGCTGGAACAAATCCACCGGCCTCACTGAATATCCTCTCTGACTTGTCACTAACGGCTAGACTCAACAGTTCTTGCCAATGGTCCAATCTGTTGACCCAGAATTCCATGGGATAGGGGCTCAGGGTATCTGACTTAAATAGGGCACAGTCTAGGTATAACTCAGCCATTGTGCTTGTGTTTTTGGAGTAGGTTGTTACAATGTCGAATAAACATCTTGTCCATCATGTCAAATATACTGTAGCTGTTGCTGTCTAGGCTACTTGTAAGAACCTTAATGCCTGCACTGGCGGGGTAACTGTGTATCTGCATAAGTAGCAAAGTTTCATCAGAGTGTCATTTGCATAACGACCCGATTCTCTCAGATGAGAAAATCTATGACCATCGTAGCTGCCTTTAGTTGTATAATCTCCCAATAAAGCATTTCGAAGTAGTAATCCAGTGCACCATATGGAGACACTTGGAGTGCCTACAGACCTGTAAAATGTGACTGTAAAGACTGTTTATTGTCATACAGAATTTACATAATCCCATGTACATGGAATCTTTCAGTCTTCTACACTACTACACAATAGAAACTGCAATTGTGCCATATTAGAGTTATTACCGAAGATGCGTGCAGACAAAGGTAGTCAATTAGCTAGGTGGAAGATCAAATTATATAGGTTATATGTGTCCACTTTCATATTTCGGTAGATGAAAAAGAAAACAAATTCCTTTGTTCTGATACAGAATTCTTAGCAATTCTAAAATGTAGAGAATTTAACCATTAATTGAGCTGTAAGTCTGGTGGAAGCCCCATGTGTAGGCACAAATGTCAGGCTAATGACCAGTACAAGTGAAGCCCCAGGTTATTATTTTCGCCTGAACAAAAACACTAATTATGTTTTCTGTGTGATGGGAGAAGAAAATGTAGGTGTTAGAATACTCCTAATTATTTCTAATTTATTTTAGATGAGTTCAACATGGGCGTATATGCATCAAATTTTGCTAGATTTACAGTCATTTTAATGACTAGAATTTAAGAAAGTTGTAATTCTACCTCTAGCTCTGTAAATAATTTTTTTTAATAAGAACATTTTGAAATTGATAGAAGAGAGAAGAGGTAATACTATAGGTTTGTAAGACTGGGCTGGTAAAGTCTAACATTAAAACTCTAATTAAATGGATGAAAGATTTCTTTATTTTCTTTATTTATTTTACTCAATTATATGGCACCATCATATTTCACAGCACTTTACAGACATCATCATTACTGTCACCATTTGGGCTCGCAATCTAAATTCATTACTAGTGTGTCTTTGGAGTGTCGGAGGAAATACAAGCAAACATGAACATGGGAAAAACCATACAAACTCTTTCCAGATGTTGTACTTGGTTGGATTGGATCTCCAGATTCCAATTGTGAGAGGCTATAGAGATAACCATAAGGCTTTTTTTCTGACTAAAGGAAGGTTTTATTATCTATAATTTACTAATTTCATGCTTAGAATAGCATATAAAAGTGGTTCCCAAACTCTTGTCTTGACGGCTCCTAAAAGGTCATGTTCTCAGGATTTCCTTAGTATTTCACAAATGGTTGGAAGCATCATCAAGGCATCAGAAATTGTCTCTCCTGTGCAATACTATTGAATTCCTAAAATCATGACCTGTGGGGGACTATGGGACAGAAATTTGGAAAACATTGGGTTCAAAGATAATAATAGCATTGAACTGACATGGCTGACATATTACAGTAGAAAAAAAATATGTCCATGAAGTTCAACGGAGGGATGGGAGAGGATAACAGAAAGAGTACAACCCTCCTAATCCCCTAGTTAGCTATTGTTCAACAGCTATTTTTCTGACCACCTCCCTCCTCATACACGTGCACCCACATCTTGGACAAGCATATATGTTTTCCTAATGGGTTAAGGAAAAATCTGCTGTCAAATACCTTTAATGGTGGCTTACCTTCTTTGAGAGCAAAGGATCAGGCATTCTGAAATGCAACATGACCATATTCGTAGCCCTGATGTGTCACGTAGGAGCCAAAATATTCAGTGTTCCACAATTATAAGCAGTATCTTATAAGGTCAACTTACAAAATGTACATTGTATGCTATATTCGACATGCTTACCCTAAAAAGGACCATTAGGAGGACATACTAAATATTCTCATCATATCGAGACACATCAAGCCTATGAATATAAGCTTTTATGTAACACCCTTGCATATTAGGGCAAGAATTTATTGATGCATGTTGGACATTTAATGTGGTGTGTTTGGCATACGTATGGTAATTTGACTATTGATGATGGTAGTGTGATAGGTTATCTGTATTAACCACTGGTTATTTTAATTGTCTCTATGCATCTAGGGCATAATAAGGTTTATCAAGGTGAGTCTACATTGAGCAAGGGTGCCATTTGCACTTTTTAGGATGCCAACCTCAATGGCCAGGCAGGACTGATAATAGGGCTTCCCCTTTGTAACACCCAGTGGAGTGCCCCTCTCTCCTCTCTCTATACTGTTGTTGGTTGATACTGACTAATCCGTACAAAAAGTATTTTCACTCAACCACATAGTGTTCACCAATTTGGGGACACCAATTAATTATATAATCCCTAATATTTTATCTCTTGGTTTTCCACTTATTGTAAAAAATAAAAGTAATGTTTTATGTAGTGTAATTTCTGTTAACTTATTTGCTAATTCTACAACTTTCAAATATACAAAAACAATTGGTGAATAAACAGGATCTACCCATCTACCCATCTAGCAGTGATCAGTGGTAGCCACTAGGGTTGAGCGACTTTCATTTTTTTAAAATCGAGTCGGGTTTTGTGAAACCCGATTTTGTCCAGAGTCGAGTCGAGTGCAGTCGGCCGATTATCGCGAAAAGTCGGGGATCGACCGAAACACGAAACCCAATGCAAGTCAATGGGGAAGCATAGTCGGCAGTAAGTGGAGGCCAGGAAAACACCTACAGTGCCCATTTTAATGCCAAAAACATCCACTCTTGTTCCTGAAGCTTGTCAATCTTAATTAACTTTATAATAATAGTTGGGCATTGGAACTTGGGGGTCATTTTGCAAAAGTTGTGGAGGGTAGGGCTGGTTCAAGCTTTTAGTGGGCCCAGGAAACGTGGACTACGTCACGGCGGTGCAGCAGTGAGAGGTAAGTATGTCAAGTTTGCAAGTGCTGTGATCCTAAGCAAGCAGGGAGGCCCCTTCGTTGGCATTGGCACTGGCACAGGGCCCCTCAAAGTACAGCGGTGTGTTTGCACGGCGGGGGCGCCTCCCACCAGCAGCGACACTTTTGCGTACTCTGAGGGGCCCTGTGCCAGTGACGTCGCCAACGAGTATGCCCCCCCACCTGATGAAGGAACCTGCACTTTCATCTGCACCTTCCTCTTTGTCCCTGTGTAAGGTGGTATAACATGCGGGAAGGGGAACCTTACTTTCAGCAGGGTCAGATTCTGGCTGTGTAGAGTGCAAGGGGAATGTAGTGGTCTAGGTCAATGTACCAGCAGACTCATCTAGCAGTGGCTGGGGAATGGGCAGGATGAGGAGGAAACAGATATAGGGCCAAAGAATAAAGTAGGCTAAATGCAGTTCAAAATTGGTAACAGGACTAAACAGGCGGCATTGCTTTGTTGAGTGGAGTAGCAAACCCAGGAGCAGCAGACACTGTTTTAAGGGCCCAAACACACTAATAGGCCAAATGCAGTTTAATATTTGCTACTGTAGGCCAAAAGCCAGAAGGTTGAAGCTCAGCTTTATTCAGTTGAGGACAACACCAGGCAGGGGCAGACATCGTTAGTAGGCCGGAACCACCAATTTTTTTAAAAAACAGCACTTAATGAGAGCCAGAAGGTAGAAGCTCAGCTTTATTCAGTTGAGGACAAACACCAGGGAGCAGCAAACAGAGGTATTAGGCCCCATCCAGCAATTTAAAAAAAAAAAAAAAAAAAAAAAAAAAAAAAAAGCTTAATCAGAGCCAGAAGGTAGAAGCTCAGCTTTCTTCAGTTGAGGACAACACCAGGCAGGGGCAGACACCGTTAGTAGGCCCATAACCACCTATTTTTAAAAACACAGCACTTAAAGAGAGCCAGAAGGTGGAAGCTCAGCTTTGTTCAGTGGAGGACAACACCAGGCAGGGGCAGACACCGTTAGTAGGCCGGAACCAACAATCTTTTAAAAAACAGCACTTAATGAGAGCCAGAAGGTAGAAGCTCAGCTTTATTCAGTTGAGGACAACACCAGGCAGGGGCAGACACCGTTAGTAGGCCCATAACCACCTATTTTTAAAAACACAGCACTTAAAGAGAGCCAGAAGGTGGAAGCTCAGCTTTGTTCAGTGGAGGACAACACCAGGCAGGGGCAGACACCGTTAGTAGGCCGGAACCAACAATCTTTTAAAAAACAGCACTTAATGAGAGCCAGAAGGTGGAAGCTCAGATTTATTCATTTGAGGACAACTTGAATTAGGGACTGCAGACAGACTTACCAGGCTGTCCACTGTGTGGACCATGCATCCAATACATTAACCCATTGCGCCACAAAGGACACGTAACCTTCCGTGGCCATGCCTACAGGTCCATGTGTCTGTTGTCAGGTGTACCTTTGGACTCACAGATTGACAGAATGCAAGGACAATGTGGTCTTTAACATGCTGGTGGAGGGGTGGGATGGCTTTTCTCGCAAAAGAATTGTCAACTGGGTAGCTCATAGCGTGGTACAGCGTAGTCCATCATGGCTTTATTAATATTAAATAAAATAAAAAAATAGGCTCTATGCACTGTAAAATAGGTTCCAGGGGTACACGGGCAGCAGTGGTCTGGTCAGTGGAGGCCTAGTGGAAGGAGGGACCGCAGACAGGCTTCGAAGGCCTAACATAATAAAATGGGCTGGCTGTAGGCACTTTATAATTGGTTCCAGGGGTACACGGGCAGCAGTGGTCTGGTCAGTGGAGGCCTAGTGGAAGGAGAGACCGCAGACAGGCTTCGAAGGCCTAACATAAAAAAATGGGCTGGCTGTAGGCACTTTATAATTGGTTCCAGGGGTACATGGGCAGCAGTGGTCTGGTCAGTGGAGGCCTAGTGGAAGGAGGGACCGCAGACAGGCTTCGAAGGCCTAACATAATAAAATGGGCTGGCTGTAGGCACTTTATAATTGGTTCCAGGGGTACACGGGCAGCAGTGGTCTGGTCAACGGAGGCCGATTGTAATGAGTGTCTGCCAGTTAGTAGTCCAAAACAACAAATAAATGTGAATGTCTCGCATTAAAACAAAACAAAAACACTAAAGGGTGCAATCATTAGGTTCAGGGGTGGGATCCTCTGCGTTGTTTCAGACCTACTAATTTAGCGCAAAGTATTTACTGTGGTAAATAGAGGACACTGCCCCTGACTATGTTAAGTACCATCATACATGTCAACACAATGGTATTGTCAGTGGCAGGTATGGAAAGAAGTCAGCGCATAGACTAAACATTGGTGGAAGTGTGAGAGATAACTGTGGAAGTGGTAGAGCAATGTTTGACCTGGGGGTGGGTGAACTCTCTTGTGGCCGGCGGTACAGGCCCAGGGCCCCTCATGTTACAACAGTGTGTCTGACGTTGGGTGCGCACCACCACCGCCAGAGACACTTTATTGTATTATGAGGGACCCAGTAGCAATGCCGTCGACCAAAAGCGAGCACACCCACCTCTTCAGACAAACAGCAGTCTCACGGGTGCTTGCGCCAAGTCGCGATACCATGGCCCCGTGTGGGGAGTTTGGCCATTTAGGGAGGTGTAAACATGTCGTATGCTGGACAATCAGCTGCAGCAAATTAGACATTAGAAAAGTAATTCACAGTAGTCCACAGGCAAGAGCTTTTCATAGGAAAGCTAGGTGTCGGCCGGGCAAGGTGGGGCAAAAGATTTCGAAATCCAGTTGTGGTTCATTTTAATGAATGTTAGATCATCAACATTTTGGGTAGCCAGACGAGTCCTTTTTTCGGTTAATATTGAACCTGCAGCACTGAATGCTCTTTCTGATAGGACACTAGCTGCCGGGCAAGCAAGCTCCTGCAATGCATATTCTGCCAATTCTGGCCAGGTGTCTAATTTTGATGCCCAGTAATCAAATGGGAATGACGGTTAAAGGAGAACATCGATAAGGGATGAAAAATAGTTAGTAACCATACTGGACAAATGTTGTCTCCTGTCACTTTCAATTGATGCAGCAGTACCTGTCCTGTCTGCGGTCATAGCAAAATCACTCCACAACCTGGTCAGAAAACCCCTCTGTCCAACGCCACTTCTGATATGTGCACCCCTAACACTCCTAGTCTGCTGGCCCCTGGAGCTCGTGTGAGAACGATCACGTGCGCTGTGTGCTGGGAATGCCTGAAGCAAATGGTCAACAAGAGTTGATTGTTTGGTTGCTAATATTAGTTCCAAGTTCTCATGTGGCATAATATTTTGCAATTTGCCTTTATAGCGTGGATCAAGGAGGCAGGCCAACCAGTAATCGTCATCGTTCATCATTTTCGTAATGCGTGTGTCCCTTTTTAGGATACGTAAGGCATAATCCGCCATGTGGGCCAAAGTTCCAGCTGTCAAATCTCCGGTTGTGATTGGTTGAGGGGCAGTTTCAGGCAAATCTACGTCCCTTGTGTCCCTCAAAAAACCAGAACCCGGCCTTGCCACGCAACCAATTTCCAGTGCTCCCGGGAAAGCTTCCTCATTAAAAATATACTCATCCCCATCATCCTCCTCGTCCTCCACCTCCTCTTCGCCCGCTACCTCGTCCTGTACACTGCCCTGACCAGACAATGGCTGACTGTCATCAAGGCTTTCCTCTTCCTCTGGTGCAGACGCCTGATCCTTTATGTGCGTCAAACTTTGCATCAGCAGACACATTAGGGGGATGCTCATGCTTATTATGGCGTTGTCTGCACTAACCAGCCATGTGCATTCCTCAAAACACTGAAGGACTTGTCACATGTCTTGTATCTTCGACCACTGCACACCAGACAACTCCATGTCTGCCATCCTACTGCCTGCCCATGTATTGTATCCTCCCACAAAAACATAACAGCCCGCCTCTGTTGGCACAGTCTCTGAAGCATGTGCAGTGTTGAGTTCCACCTTGTTGCAACGTCTATGATTAGGCGATGCTGGGGAAGGTTCAAAGACCGCTGATAGGTCTGCATACGGCTGGAGTGTACAGGCGAACGTCGGATATGTGAGCAAAGTCCACGCACTTTGAGGAGCAGGTCGGAGAAACCAGGATAAGTTTTCAATAAGCACTGCACCACCAGGTTTAAGGTGTGAGCCAGGCAAGGAATGTGTTTCAGTTGGGAAAGGGAGATGGCAGCCATGAAATTCCTTCCGTTATCACTCACTACCTTGCCTGCCTCAAGATCTACTGTGCCCAGCCACGACTGCGTTTCTTGTTGCAAGAACTCGGACAGAACTTCCGCGGTGTGTCTGTTGTCGCCCAAACACTTCATAGCCAATACAGCCTGCTGACGCTTGCCAGTAGCTGGCCCATAATGGGACAACTGGTGTGCAACAGTGTCATCTGCCGATGGAGTGGTTGGCCGACTGCGGTCTGTGGAAGAGCTGTCGCTTCTGCAGGAGGACGAGGAGGAGGAGGAGGGGGTGCGAACGCCTACAGCCAACTGTTTCCTAGACCATGGGCTAGGCACAACTGTCCCGAAATTGATGTCCCCTGTGGACCCTGCATCCACCACATTCACCCAGTGTGCCGTGATGGACACATAACGTCCCTGGCCATGCCTACTGGTCCATGCATCTGTAGTCAGGTGCACCTTTGTACTCACAGATTGCCTGAGTGCATGGACGATGCGCTGTTTAACATGATGGTGCAGGGCTGGGATGGCTTTTCTGGCAAAAAAGTGTCGACTGGGTAGCTCGTATCGGGGTTCAGCGTACTCCATCAGGGCTTTGAAAGCTTCGCTTTCAACTAACCGGTAGGGCATCATCTCTAACGAGATTAGTCTAGCTATGTGGGCGTTAAAACCCTGTGTACGCGGATGCGAGGATAAGTACTTCCTTTTTCTAACCAGAGTCTCATGTAGGGTGAGCTGGACTGGAGAGCTGGAGATCGTGGAACTTTCGGGTGTGCCGGTGGACATGGCAGACTGAGAGACGGTTGGAGACGGTATTGTTTCCGCCGGTGCCCTAGATGCAATATTTCCTCCTACAAAACTGGTGATTCCCTGACCCTGACTGCTTTTGGCTGGCAAAGAAACCTGCACAGATACTGCCGGTGGTGTGGAAAATGGTGGCCTTACAGTGAGGGAAGGGATGCTGCGTTGCTGACTAGCTTCATTGGCCGAGGGTGCTACAACCTTAAGGGACGTTTGGTAGTTAGTCCAGGCTTGAAAATGCATGGTGGTTAAGTGTCTATGCATGCAACTAGTATTGAGACTTTTCAGATTCTGACCTCTGCTTAAGCTAGTTGAACATTTTTGACAGATGACTTTGCGCTGATCAATTGGACGTTGTTTAAAAAAATGCCAGACTGCACTCTTCCTAGCATCGGATCCCTTTTCAGGGATTGCAGACTGAGCTTTAACCGGATGGCCACGCTGTCCTCCAACAGGTTTTGGCTTTGACACGCGTTTTGGCCCAGATACGGGACCGGCAGATGGAACCTGTTGCGATGTTGATGCCTGCTGCGGCCCCTCCTCCACCTCCGCTTCTGAACTACTGCCGCCTGCACCCTGTTCCCCCAATGGTTGCCAATCGGGGTCAACAACTGGGTCATCTATTACCTCCTCTTCGAGCTCGTGTGCAACTTCGTCTGTGTCACCGTGTCGGTCGGTGGTATAGCGTTCGTGGCGGGGCAACATAGTCTCATCAGGGTCTGATTGTGGATCAGTACCCTGAGAGGGCAATGTGGTGGTCTGAGTCAAAGGAGCAGCATAGTACTCTGGCTGTGGCTGTGCATCAGTGCACTCCATGTCAGAATCTACTTGTAATGGGCATGGCCTGTTAAGTGTTTCACTTTCTAAGCCAGGGACGGTATGTGTAAAGAGCTCCATGGAGTAACCCGTTGTGTCGCCTGCTGCATCCTTCTCTCTTGTTGTTTTTGCTGAAGAGGACAAGGAAGCAACTTGTCCCTGACCGTGAACATCCACAAGCGACGCGCTGTTTTTACATTTACCAGTTTCAGAAGAGGAGGCAAAAGAGCTAGAGGCTGAGTCTGCAAGGTAAGCCAAAACTTGCTGTTGCTGCTCCGGCTTTAAAAGCGGTTTTCCTACTCCCAGAAAAGAGAGCGTTCGAGGCCTTGTGTAGCCAGACGACGAACCTGGCTCCACAGCTCCAGACTTAGGTGGAATATTTTTATCCCCACGACCACCTGAAGCTCCACTACCACTACCATCATTACCAGCTGACAATGAATGCCCACGGCCACGACCTCTTGCACCAGACTTCCTCATTGTTTTAAAAACTTAACCAAAGTAACTTTATTTGTTGCTGTCAAACAACTTACACGGTGAGCTATAACTTCAGTATGATTTCAATATCCCTTTACAGGTTGGTGAGACCACAAGGAAAATCAGGCCCAATGTTACACACTCTGTTTTCTGTGGCACCAAATCACAGAGATGCCACACATGCAGGTCTGTCACTCAAGCACAAATGTCAATATTAATCTCCCACCTATTTTTTTTTTTTTTCAGGGAGACTTTAGAAACCAAATAAGATAAAATGATTTTTTCAGGGACAATTTAGAAACCAAATAATAAATAAAAAAGGCTTTCTATGGCCCACTGAGTGAGAGATGGCACACACAGGAGTCAGGAGTGGCACACAAGCCCTGAGGCCAATATTTTTCTCCCACTGATTGATGTAGTGATTTTTTTTCAGGTAGATTTTAGAACCCAAATCAAGCAAAAAAATAAATAGGCTTTCTATGGCCCACTGAGTGAGAGATGGCACACACAGGAGTCAGGAGTGGCACACAAGCCCTGAGGCCAATATTTTTCTCCCACTGATTGATGTAGTGATTTTTTTTCAGGTAGATTTTAGAACCCAAATCAAGCAAAAAAATAAATAGGCTTTCTATGGCCCACTGAGTGAGAGATGGCACACACAGGAGTCAGGAGTGGCACACAAGCCCTGAGGCCAATATTTTTCTCCCACTGATTGATGTAGTGATTTTTTTTCAGGAAGATTTTAGAACCCAAATCAAGCAAAAAAAATAAATAGGCTTTCTATGGCCCACTGAGTGAGAGATGGCACACACAGGAGTCAGGAGTGGCACACAAGCCCTGAGGCCAATATTTTTCTCCCACTGATTGATGTAGTGATTTTTTTTCAGGTAGATTTTAGAACCCAAATCAAGCAAAAAAATAAATAGGCTTTCTATGGCCCACTGAGTGAGAGATGGCACACACAGGAGTCAGGAGTGGCACACAAGCCCTGAGGCCAATATTTTTCTCCCACTGATTGATGTAGTGATTTTTTTTCAGGTAGATTTTAGAACCCAAATCAAGCAAAAAAATAAATAGGCTTTCTATGGCCCACAATTTGAGAGAGAGAGATGGCACACCCAGGAGTCAAGACTGGCACACAAGCAGAAAGGGCAATATTAATCTCCCACTGTTTTATTTTTTTTTATTTTTTTTCAGGGAGACTTTAGAAACCAAATAAGATAAAATGATTTTTTCAGGGACAATTTAGAAACCAAATAATAATAATAAAAAAAAACCTTTCTATGGCCCACTGAGTGAGAGATGGCACACACAGGAGTCAGGAGTGGCACACAAGCCCTGAGGCCAATATTTTTCTCCCACTGATTGATGTAGTGATTTTTTTTCAGGTAGATTTTAGAACCCAAATCAAGCAAAAAAATAAATAGGCTTTCTATGGCCCACTGAGTGAGAGATGGCACACACAGGGATGGCACTCTAAAAGAAATGCCAATCTTAATCTCCCACAAAAAAAAAAAAACAGGGACTGTCCTACAATTACTATCTCCCTGCAGTAATCTCAGCCAGGTATGGCAGGCAGCAATAAGGAGTGGACTGATGCACAAATTAAATAAAAAGTGTGGACAAACAAAAAAGATAGCTGTGCAGAAAGGAAGGAACAAGAGGATTTGTGCTTTGAAAAAAGCAGTTGGTTTGCACAGTGGCGTACACACAGCAATGCAGCTATCAGGGAGCCTTCTAGGGCAGCCCAATGAGCTACAGCGCTGAGGAAAAAAAAAAATGTAGCTTCCACTGTCCCTGCACACCGAAGGTGGTGTTGGACAGTGAAAATCGCTACAGCACAAGCGGTTTGGTGGTTAATGGACCCTGCCTAACGCTATCCCTGCTTCTGACGAAGCGGCAGCAACCTCTCCCTAAGCTCAGAGCAGCAGCAGTGAGATGGTGGTCGGCGGGAACGCCCCTTTATAGCCCCTGTGACACCGCAGACAGCAAGCCAATCACTGCAATGCCCTTCTCTAAGATGGTGGGGACCAGGACCTATGTCATCACGCTGCCCACACTCTGCATTCACCTTCATTGGCTGAGAAATGGCGCTTTTCGCGTCATTGAAACGCGACTTTGGCGCGAAAGTCGCGTACCGCATGGCCGACCCCGCACAGGGGTTGGATCAGGTTTCATGAAACCCGACTTTGCCAAAAGTCGGCGACTTTTGAAAATGAACGACCCGTTTCGCTCAACCCTAGTAGCCACACTTGATGCTCTTTAACTATTTAAAGGACATTGTCAATCTCTGACATCAAGGTGTAGATAGCACAATTTCCAGTTCATGTACATAAGAGCACCCACCGGTCCCCAAGCGAAGGACTGATGTTTTACCAAGGCAGTTTATAGCCAATGGCACCACCATCTTGGGACTCCTCTGAAGCTCAACCCTGGTTTATATTATACACTGCAATACTGCTGTTTCGCAGTATATAGTGTAAGTGAACAAAGGATCTAAAAAAAATTAAATAAAATATTTAAAAATTATGCAAACAATAAAAGTTTAAATCACCCCCTTTGTTAAAGTTTAGAAGTTAAGTTTAACCCCTTAACGACCGCCGATACGCCTTTTAACGGCGGCCGCTAAGGGTACTTAAACCACAGCGCCGTTAATTAACGGCGCTGTGGAAAAAGTGAATAGCGCCCCCCAGAGTCGGATTTTCTCTGGGGTCTCGGTTGCCGAGGGTAGCCGAGACCCCAGAGAACATGATTCGGGGGGTTTTTACCGACCCCCGAGTTGCGATCGCCGGTAATTAACCGTTTACCGGCGGTCGCAAAAAAAAACAAAAAAACGTGATTTGCCGTTTAATTTCTCTGTCCTCCGATGTGATCGCACATCGGAGGACAGAGAAATGTGGTCCCCGATGGCCCCCAATAGCCCCCCAATACTTACCTACCTCCCCCGGTGCTCCTCATGTCTCCCCATGGGCGCCGCCATCTTTTTTCCGGGAAAAAATGGCGGGCGCACGCGCAGTGCGCCCGCCGCCCGGCACCCGGATGTTCTTTGGGGTCTCGGCTGCCGGGGGTAGCCGAGACCCCAAAGAACATGATCGGGGTCGGTTTGCATTGACCCCTGCTTTGCGATCGCCGATAATTAACAGTTTACCGGCGACCGCAAAAAAAAAAAAAAAAAAAAGCGATCAGTTATTTCTCTGTCCTCTGATGTGATCGCACATCAGAGGACAGAGAAATAGGGGGATTCGGGGACCCTATCATACTCACCCGGGGTCCCTGGGTCCTCTTCTGTCTTCTCCTGCCAGCCGGCTTTTTCATCATGGCGGGCGCATGCGCAGTGCGCCCGCCATCTGCTGCCATCTGCCGGCCGGCAGGAGAAGACAAGTTGGGGCTAAAATTAGGGTTAGGGTTAGGGTTAGGGTTAGGGTTAGAGTTAGGGTTAGAGTTAGGGTTAGGGTTAGGGTTAGGGTTAGAGTTAGGGTTAGAGTTAGGGTTAGAGTTAGGGTTAGGGTTGGGGCTAAATTTAGGGTTAGGGTTAGGGCTAGGGTTAGGGTTAGGCTACTTTCACACTAGCGTTTTTTGGCTTCCGTCGCAATGCGTCGTTGGAGAAAAAACGCATCCTGCAAAAGTGCTTGCAGGATGCGTTTTTTCTCCATTGGCTTGCATTAGCGACGCATTGCGACGGATTGCCACATGTCGCATCCATCGTGCGACGGATGCGTCGTGCTTCGGCGGACCGTCGACACAAAAAAAACTACATGTAACTTTTTTGTGCGACGTGTCCGCCATTTCCGACCGCGCATGCGTGGCCGGAACTCCGCCCCCGCCTCCCCGCACCTCACAATGGGGCAGCGGATGCGTTGAAAAAACAGCATCCGCTGCACCCGTTGTGCGGCGCTTACAACGCTAGCCTCGGTACGTCGGCCCGACACACTGCGATGGGCCGAGTACGACACTAGTGTGAAAGTAGCCTTAGGCTTCTTTCACACTTGCGTCGGTACGGGGCGGTCGCAATGTGTCAGCCCGATGTACCGACGCACGTTGTGAAAATTGTGCACAACGTGGGCTGTCATGATTCTCAATGGCGAGAGAACATAGCCCAGCATATATGAGAACTAGCTCTTGGAAGATGGAAACTATACTGACCATGAACTAAAACCTGCCGCACAACTAGAAGTAGCCGGGTAGCATGCCTACGTTTTTTTTATCCCTAGATGCCCAGCGCCAGCCGGAGAACTAACTAATCCTGGCAGAGGAAAATACAGTCCTGGCTCACCTCTAGAGAAATTTCCCCAAAAGGCAGACAGAGGCCCCCACATATATTGGCGGTGATTTAAGACGAAATGACAAACGTAGTATGAAAATAGGTTTAGCAAAATCGAGGTCCGCTTACTAGATAGCAGAAAGACAGAAAGGGCACTTTCATGGTCAGCTGAAAACCCTATCAAAACACCATCCAGAAATTACTTTAAGACTCTAGCATTAACTCATAACACCAGAGTGGCAATTTCCGATCACAAAAGCTTTCCAGACACAGTAACGAAACAGCAGCTGTGAACTGGAACAAAAAGCAAAAACAAACAAGGACAAAAGTCCAACTTAGCTGAGAGTTGTCTGGTAGCAGGAACATGCACAGAAAGGCTTCTGATTACATTGTTGACCGGCATGAAACTGACAGAGGAGCAAGGTTATATAGCGACTCCCACATCCTGATGGGAGCAGGTGAACAGAGGGGATGATGCACACAAGTTCAATTCCACCAGTGGCCACCGGGGGAGCCCAGAATCCAATTTCACAACAGTACCCCCCCCTCAAGGAGGGGGCACCGAACCCTCACCAGAACCACCAGGGCGATCAGAATGAGCCCTATGAAAGGCACGGACAAGATCGGAGGCATGAACATCAGAGGCAGTGACCCAAGAATTATCCTCCTGACCGTATCCCTTCCATTTGACCAGATACTGGAGTTTCCGTCTGGAAACACGAGAGTCTAAGATCTTTTCCACAACGTACTCCAACTCACCCTCAACCAACACCGGAGCAGGAGGCTCAACGGAAGGCACAACCGGTACCTCATACCTGCGCAATAATGACCGATGAAAAACATTATGAATAGAAAAGGATGCAGGGAGGTCCAAACGGAAGGACACAGGGTTAAGAATCTCCAATATCTTGTACGGGCCGATGAACCGAGGCTTAAACTTAGGAGAAGAGACCCTCATAGGGACAAAACGAGAAGACAACCACACCAAGTCCCCAACACAGAGCCGAGGACCAACACGACGACGGCGGTTGGCAAAAAGCTGAGTCTTCTCCTGGGACAACTTCAAATTGTCCACCACCTGCCCCCAAATCTGATGCAACCTCTCCACCACAGCATCCACTCCAGGACAATCCGAAGATTCCACTTGACCGGAGGAAAATCGAGGATGAAACCCCGAATTACAGAAAAACGGGGACACCAAGGTGGCAGAGCTGGCCCGATTATTGAGGGCGAACTCCGCCAAAGGCAAAAAAGCAACCCAATCATCCTGATCCGCAGACACAAAACACCTCAAATATGTCTCCAAGGTCTGATTAGTCCGCTCGGTCTGGCCATTAGTCTGAGGATGGAAAGCAGACGAAAAAGACAAATCTATGCCCATCCTAGCACAGAATGCCCGCCAAAATCTAGACACGAATTGGGTCCCTCTGTCAGAAACGATATTCTCCGGAATACCATGCAAACGAACAACATTTTGAAAAAACAGAGGAACCAACTCGGAAGAAGAAGGCAACTTAGGCAAGGGAACCAGATGGACCATCTTAGAGAAACGGTCACACACCACCCAGATGACAGACATCTTCTGAGAAACAGGCAGATCCGAAATAAAATCCATCGAGATGTGCGTCCAAGGTCTCTTCGGGATAGGCAAGGGTAACAACAATCCACTAGCCCGAGAACAACAAGGCTTGGCCCGAGCACAAATGTCACAAGACTGCACAAAGCCTCGCACATCTCGTGACAGGGAAGGCCACCAGAAGGACCTTGCCACCAAATCCCTGGTACCAAAAATTCCAGGATGACCTGCCAACGCAGAAGAATGAACCTCAGAGATGACTCTACTGGTCCAATCATCAGGAACAAACAGTCTACCAGGTGGGCAACGATCAGGTCTATCCGCCTGAAACTCCTGCAAGGCCCGCCGCAGGTCTGGAGAAACGGCAGACAATATCACTCCATCCTTAAGGATACCTGTGGGCTCAGAATTACCAGGGGAGTCAGGCTCAAAACTCCTAGAAAGGGCATCCGCCTTAACATTCTTAGAACCCGGTAGGTATGACACCACAAAATTAAACCGAGAGAAAAACAACGACCAGCGCGCCTGTCTAGGATTCAGGCGCCTGGCAGACTCAAGGTAAATTAAATTTTTGTGGTCAGTCAATACCACCACCTGATGTCTGGCCCCCTCAAGCCAGTGACGCCACTCCTCAAAGGCCCACTTCATGGCCAAAAGCTCCCGATTCCCAATATCATAATTCCGCTCGGCGGGCGAAAATTTACGGGAAAAAAAAGCACAAGGTCTCATCACGGAGCAGTTGGAACTTCTCTGCGACAACACCGCCCCAGCTCCGATTTCAGAAGCGTCGACCTCAACCTGAAAAGGAAGAGCAACATCAGGCTGACGTAACACTGGGGCGGATGAAAAGCGGCGCTTAAGCTCCCGAAAGGCCTCCACAGCATCAGGGGACCAATCAGCAACATCAGCACCCTTCTTAGCCAAATCAGTCAATGGTTTAACAACATCAGAAAAACCAGCAATAAATCGGCGATAAAAGTTAGCAAAGCCCAAAAATTTCTGCAGACTCTTAAGAGAAGAGGGTTGCGTCCAATCACAAATAGCCTGAACCTTGACAGGATCCATCTCGATGGAAGAGGGGGAAAAAATGTATCCCAAGAAGGAAATCTTTTGAACCCCAAAAACGCATTTAGAACCCTTCACACACAAGGAATTAGACCGCAAAACCTGAAAAACCCTCCTGACCTGCTGGACATGAGAGTCCCAGTCATCCGAAAAAATCAGAATATCATCCAGATACACAATCATAAATTTATCCAAATAATCGCGGAAAATGTCATGCATAAAGGACTGGAAAACTGAAGGGGCATTTGAAAGACCAAAAGGCATCACCAAATACTCAAAATGGCCCTCGGGCGTATTAAATGCGGTTTTCCACTCATCCCCTTGCTTGATTCGCACCAAATTATACGCCCCACGGAGATCAATCTTAGAGAACCACTTGGCCCCCTTTATACGAGCAAACAAATCAGTAAGCAGTGGTAACGGATATTGATATTTAACCGTGATTTTATTCAAAAGTCGATAATCAATACACGGCCTCAAAGAGCCGTCTTTCTTAGACACAAAGAAAAAACCGGCTCCTAAGGGAGATGACGAAGGACGAATATGTCCCTTTTCCAAGGACTCCTTTATATATTCTCGCATAGCAGCGTGTTCAGGCACAGACAGATTAAATAAACGACCCTTAGGGTATTTACTACCCGGAATCAAGTCTATGGCACAATCGCACTCCCGGTGCGGAGGTAGTGAACCAAGCTTGGGTTCTTCAAAAACGTCACGAAAGTCAGACAAGAATTCAGGAATCTCAGAGGGAATAGATGATGAAATGGAAACCAAAGGTACGTCCCCATGAGTCCCTTTACATCCCCAGCTTAACACAGACATAGCTTTCCAGTCGAGGACTGGGTTATGAGATTGCAGCCATGGCAATCCTAGCACCAAAACATCATGTAGATTATACAGCACCAGAAAGCGAATAATCTCCTGGTGATCCGGATTAACACGCATAGTCACTTGTGTCCAGTATTGTGGTTTATTACTAGCCAATGGGGTGGAGTCAATCCCTTTCAGAGGTATCGGAGCCTCCAATGGCTCCAAATCATACCCACAGCGTTTGGCAAAGGACCAATCCATAAGACTCAAAGCGGCACCAGAGTCGACATAGGCGTCCGCGGTAATAGATGATAAAGAACAAATCAGGGTCACAGATAGAATAAACTTAGACTGTAAAGTGCTAATTGAAACAGACTTGTCAGGCTTCTTAGTACGCTTAGAGCATGCTGATATAACATGAGTTGAATCACCACAATAGAAGCACAACCCATTTTTTCGTCTAAAATTCTGCCGCTTGCTTCTGGACAGAATTCTATCACATTGCATATTTTCTGGCGTTTTCTCAGTAGACACCGCCAAATGGTGCACAGGTTTGCGCTCCCGCAGACGCCTATCGATCTGAATAGCCATCGTCATGGACTCATTCAGACCCGCAGGCACAGGGAACCCCACCATAACATCCTTAATGGCATCAGAGAGACCTTCTCTGAAAATAGCCGCCAGGGCGCACTCATTCCACTGAGTAAGCACAGACCATTTGCGGAATTTTTGGCAGTATATTTCAGCTTCATCTTGCCCCTGAGATAGGGACATCAAGGCCTTTTCCGCCTGGAGCTCTAAATGAGGTTCCTCATAAAGCAACCCCAAGGCCAGAAAAAACGCATCCACATTGAGCAACGCAGGATCCCCTGGTGCCAATGCAAAAGCCCAGTCTTGAGGGTCGCCCCGGAGCAAGGAAATTACAATCCTGACCTGCTGTGCAGGGTCTCCGGCAGAGCGAGACCTCAGGGACAAAAACAATTTGCAATTATTTTTAAAATTTTGAAAGTGAGATCTATTCCCTGAGAAGAATTCGGGCAAAGGAATTCTAGGCTCAGACATAGGTGCATAAACAACAAAATCTTGCAAATTTTGTACTTTCGTGGCAAGATTATTCAAACCTGTAGCTACACTCTGAAGATCCATTTCAAACAGGTGAACACAGAGCCATTCAAGGATTAGAAGGAGAGAAAGAGAGGGAGGCTGCAGTATAGGCAGACTAGCAAGTGATTCAATTATGAGCACACTCAGAACTAGAGGGGAAAAAAAAAAAAATTGTAGCAGACTTCTTTTTTCTCTCCTTTCTCAGCAGTAATTTAACCCTTTTTGGGCCGGTCAAACTGTCATGATTCTCAATGGCGAGAGAACATAGCCCAGCATATATGAGAACTAGCTCTTGGAAGATGGAAACTATACTGACCATGAACTAAAACCTGCCGCACAACTAGAAGTAGCCGGGTAGCATGCCTACGTTTTTTTTATCCCTAGATGCCCAGCGCCAGCCGGAGAACTAACTAATCCTGGCAGAGGAAAATACAGTCCTGGCTCACCTCTAGAGAAATTTCCCCAAAAGGCAGACAGAGGCCCCCACATATATTGGCGGTGATTTAAGACGAAATGACAAACGTAGTATGAAAATAGGTTTAGCAAAATCGAGGTCCGCTTACTAGATAGCAGAAAGACAGAAAGGGCACTTTCATGGTCAGCTGAAAACCCTATCAAAACACCATCCAGAAATTACTTTAAGACTCTAGCATTAACTCATAACACCAGAGTGGCAATTTCCGATCACAAAAGCTTTCCAGACACAGTAACGAAACAGCAGCTGTGAACTGGAACAAAAAGCAAAAACAAACAAGGACAAAAGTCCAACTTAGCTGAGAGTTGTCTGGTAGCAGGAACATGCACAGAAAGGCTTCTGATTACATTGTTGACCGGCATGAAACTGACAGAGGAGCAAGGTTATATAGCGACTCCCACATCCTGATGGGAGCAGGTGAACAGAGGGGATGATGCACACAAGTTCAATTCCACCAGTGGCCACCGGGGGAGCCCAGAATCCAATTTCACAACAGTGGGCAGCGGATGCAGTTTTTCAACGCATCCGCTGCCCAGTCTATGTCCTGGGGAGGAGGGGGCAGAGTTACGGCCACGCATCCGCGGAAATGGCGGACGCGACGTACAAAAAAAAGGTTACATTGAACTTTTTTTGTGACGACGGGGGCTAAAGTTATGGTTAGGGTTGGGGCTAAAGTTAGGGTTGGGGCTAAAGTTAAGGTTAGAGTTGGGATTAGGGTTAGGGTTTGGATTAGGGTTGGGATTAGTGTTACGTTTGGGATTAGGGTTGGGATTAGGGTTAGGGTTGGGATTAGGGTTAGGGGTGTGTTGGATTTAGGGTTTTGATTAGGGTTATGGTTAGGGTTGAGATTAGGGCTGTTTTGGGGTTAGGGTTGTGATTATCGTTAGGGTTGTGATTAGGATTATGGATCGGGTTGAGATTAGGGTTAGGGCTGTGTTGGGGTTAGGGTTGGAGTTAGAATTGGGGGGTTTCCACTGTTTAGGTACATCAGGGGGTCTCCAAACACGACAGCCAATTTTGCGCTAAAAAAGTCAAATGGTACTCCCTCCCTTCTGAGCTCTGCCGTGCGCCCAAACAGTGGTTTACCCCCACATATGGGGCATCAGCGTACTCGGGATAAATTGGACAACAACTTTTGGGGTCCAATTTCTCCTGTTACCCTTGTGAAAATAAAAACTTGGGGGCTAAAAATCTTTTTTGTTGGAAAAAAATATATTTTTTTATTTTCACTACTCTGCATTATAAATTTCTGTGAAGCACTTGAGCTTTCAAAGTTCTCACCACATATCTAGATAAGTTCCTTAGGGGGTCTAGTTTCCAAAATTTGGTCACTTGTGGGGGTTTCTACTGTTTAGGTACATTAGGGGTCTGCAAACGCAACATAACGCCCGCAGACAATTCTTTCAAAGTCTGCATTCCAAAATGGCGCTCCTTCCCTTCCGAGCTCTGCCGTGCGCCCAAACAGTGGTTTACCCCCACATATGGGGTACCAGCATACTCAGGACAAATTGGACAACAACTTTTGGGGTCCAATTTCTCTTGTTACCCTTGTGAAAATAAAAATTTGGGGGCTAAAAAAATCTTTTTTGTGGGAAAAAAAATATTTTTTATTTTCACTACTCTGCATTATAAACTTCTGTGAAGCACTTGGGCATTCAAAGTTCTCACCACATATCTAGATAAGTTCCTTGGGGGGTCTATTTTCCAAAATGGGGTCACTTGTTGGGGGTTTCTACTGTTTAGGTACATTAGTGGTCTGCAAACGCAACATAACGCCCGCAGACAATTCTATCAAAGTCTGCATTCCAAAATGGCGCTCCTTCCCTTCCGAGCTCTGCCGTGCGCCCAAACAGTGGTTTACCCCCACATATGGGGTACCAGCATACTCAGGACAAATTGGACAACAACTTTTGGGGTCCAATTTCTCTTGTTACCCTTGTGAAAATAAAAATTTGGGGGCTAAAAAAATCTTTTTTGTGGGAAAAAAATATTTTTTATTTTCACTACTCTGCATTATAAACTTCTGTGAAGCACTTGGGCATTCAAAGTTCTCACCACATATCTAGATAAGTTCCTTGGGGGGTCTATTTTCCAAAATGGGGTCACTTGTTGGGGGTTTCTACTGTTTAGGTACATTAGGGGTCTGCAAAGGCAACATAACGCCCGCAGACAATTCTATCAAAGTCTGCATTCCAAAATGGCACTCCTTCCCTTCCGAGCTCTGCCGTGCGCCCAAACAGTGGTTTACCCCCACATATGGGGTACCAGCATACTCAGGACAAATTGGACAACAACTTTTGGGGTCCAATTTCTCTTGTTACCCTTGTGAAAATAAAAACTTGGGGGCTAAAAAATCTTTATTGTTAAAAAATATATATTTTTTATTTTCACGACTCTGCATTATAAACTTCTGTGATGCACTTGGGCATTCAAAGTTCTCACTACACATCTAGATAAGTTCCATGGGGGGTATAGTTTCCAAAATGGGGTCACTTTTGGGGGGTTTCCGCTGTTTAGGCACATCAGGGGCTCTCCAAACGCGACATGGCGTCCGATCTCAATTCCAGTCAATTTTGCATTGAAAAGTCAAATGGCGCTCCTTTGCTTCCGAGCTCAGCCATGCGCCCAAACAGTGGTTTACCCCCACATATGGGGTGTCGGCGTACTCAAGACAAATTGTACAACAGCTTCTGCGGTCCATTTTCTCCTGTTACCCTTGGTAAAATAAAAATTTGGAGGCAAAAAGATCATTTTTGTAGAAAAAATGCGATTTTTTTATTTTCACGGCTCTACGTTATAAACTTCTGTGAAGCACCTGGGGGTTTAAAGTGCTCACCACACATCTAGATAAGTTCCTTAAGGGGTCTAGTTTCCAAAATGGTGTCATATGTGGGGGGTCTCTACTGTTTAGGCACATCAGCGGCTCTCCAAACGTGACATGGCGTCCGATCTCAATTCCAGCCAATTCTACATTGAAAAAGTAAAACGACACTCCTTCTCTTCCAAGCTCTGCGGTGCGCCCAAACAGTGGTTTACCCCCATATATGGGGTATCGACGTACTCAGGAGAAATTGTACAACAACTTTTGTGGTCTAATTTCTCCTGTTACCCTTGTGAAAATAAAAATTTGGGGGCAAAAAGATCATTTTTGTAGAAAAAATGAGATTTTTTATTTTCACGGCTCTACGTTATAAACTTCTGTGAAGCACTTGGGGGTTCAAAGTGCTCACCACACATCTAGATAAGTTCCTTAAGGGGTCTAGTTTCCAAAATGGTATCACTTGTGGGGGGTTTCCACTGTTTAGGCACATCAGGGACTCTCCAAACGCGACATGGCATCCGATCTCAATTCCAGCCAATTCTGCATTAAAAAAGTCAAACGGTGCTCCTTCACTTCCAAGCTCTGCGGTGCGCCCAAACAGTGGTTTACCTCCACATATGGGGTATCGACGTACTCAGGAGAAATTGCACAACAACTTTTGTGGTCTAATTTCTCCTGTTACCCTTGTGAAAATAAGAATTTGTGGGCGAAAGAATCATTTTTGTGAAAACAAATGCGATTTTTTATTTTCACGGCTCTACGTTATAAACTTCTGTGAAGCACTTGGGGGTTCAAAGTGCTCACCACACATCTAGATAAGTTCCTTGGGGGGTCTAGTTTCCAAAATGGTGTCACTTGTGGGGGGTTTCCACTGTTTAGGCACATTAGGGGCTCTCCAAACGCGACATGGCGTCCGATCTCAATTCCAGCCAATTCTGCATTGAAACAGTCAAACGGTGCTCCTTCACTTCCAAGCTCTGCGGTGCACCCAAACAGTGGTTTACCTCCACATATGGGGTATCGGCGTACTCAGGAAAAATTGCACAACAAAATTTGTGGTTAAATTTCTGTTTTTACACTTGTGAAAATTAAAAAAAATGGTTCTGAAGTAAAATGTTTGCAAAAAAAAGTAAAATGTTCATTTTTTTCTTCCACATTGTTTTAGTTCCTGTGAAGTACGTAAAGGGTTAATAAACTTCTTGAATGTGGTTTTGAGCAGCTTGAGGGGTGCAGTTTTTAGAATGGTGTCACACTTGGTTATTTTCTATCATATAGACCCCTCAAAATCACTTCAAAGGTGATGTGGTCCCTAAAAAAAACATGGTGTTGTAAAAATGAGAAATTGCCGGTCAACTTTTAACCCTTATAACTCCCTAACAAAAAAAAAAATTGTTTCCAAAATTGTGCTGATGTAAAGTAGACATGTGAGAAATATTATTTATTAACTATTTTTTGTGACATATCTCTCTGATTTAAGGGCATAAAAATACAAAGTTTGAAAATTGCAAAATTTTAAAAATTTTCGCCATATTTCCATTTTTTTCATAAATAATCGCAAGTAATATCGAAGAAATGTTACCACTAACTTGAAGTACAACATGTCACGAAAAAACAATCTCAGAATCAGCGGGATCCGATAAAGCGTTCCAGAGTTATAACCTCATAAAGTGACACTGGTCAGAATTGTAAAAATTGGCTCGGTCATTAAGTACCAAATTGGCTCTGTCACTAAGGGGTTAAAAAGAAATACATTATTTATTATTATTATTATTATTATTATTATTATTAATATTTGGTATTCCTCTATCCAGAAAAGTCAATAAAAATATAAAATTGTTTAAAACATACAATGAATGCTAAAAAATCACAAGACCAGATTTGCAGTTTTTCAGTGATCATAGTTACTGAAAAAAAATGTAATAAAAAGTGATCAAGTGGTATGTAGACCAAAATTCTACAATGAAAAATACAAATCGTCACCCAGAAAACAAATCCTTACACAGCAACAAAGAGAGAAAAGTAAAAAAAGGGTCTCAGAAAATGGTGACACAAACATTTTTTTTTGTTTCCATTAATACAATCTAAAGAAACCTGCACAGGTTTGTCATTATTCTAACTTTATTGACCTGGAGAATTATGATTCCAGGCTATTTTTACTAAACAATTGTTGTAAAAGCAAAACCCTAAAAACCTTGGTGAAATTGCAATTTTGTTCACAATTTCACTCCACTTAGAATTTTTTTTCCTGTTTTTTCAATACATAACGCAGGAAAATAAATGGTGTCATTCAACGCTACAATTTGTCCCACAAAAAAATAACTACTCATATGCCTATATCAATGCAGAAAGCGTAATAAAAAAAGTTATCACTCTGGGAAAAATGAGAATGCAAAAATGAAAAATTGGCCGGTCCCAAACTGGTTGACGAAAAACTTGTACATGAAAAAAATAGAAAATTCTCCTTTTGTTAGAGAATTTGTTCCTATTATCTAACACCTTTTTTGGCCCATGTGTTCATATGCTGAAAATAACTTTTTTATACTGCGGATCCAGATATGCTAAAAAGAGTGAAACTAAAATATTTATAAATATGTTGTTTTCTCCGTTAATTAGAGAAGAAAACTTCTCAGAGTGAAAAATGAAGATATCTTGGAGCAGTTGTAATAAACTATATACATTTGTCATGTAACTGAGTGCTAATGATTGTGTCTTAGATGATGAATAAATATTTAAAAGCCTGCACGTTGTAGTGAGAGAACGCAATAGGAATTTTAATATGAAATACAAATAAGTGAAATGACCTTCATGTCATAAAGTAATAATTTATAAAATAAACCACTTCACACTGTAAATTTGTAACTATGACTTTTGTTAAATTTATAATTCAACCTATCATGTTGCCAATGTACTAGAGGATAACCATGGCGGCACTGATATCATTCTTGATTCCTTTGAGATTCCTTTGATTATAACAACCAGCCACTATGGTTCTTTGTCATTTAATACTCAATGTCTATAGAAATAGTAATGGCACTAGCAAATAGTTAGAGTCCTATGGAAGGATTGAAGTCTCGCAAGCCTAGAGCTAAAACGGTTCATCAAATGGCGATAGGTGCTCTCCAAAGAAGTATACCTAACTTGCAAACAGTGGAAGAGCATATGCGGCATTCACCAGTTCGAAAAAAGTGTGATAGTCCTTTATTCCATACTTTGGGACATGGACAAGGATGAGGAGTGCAGGTTACAGAGGCATGCGGGGAGAGACAGAAAGGACTATGACCATTTCACGTAACAACGCTTCAATGGGTCCACCTGGACCTGTTGAAGCGTTGTTGCACGAAACCGCAGTTGTCCTTTGTCTCTCCCCGTATGTCTCTGTAACCTGCACTCCTCATACTTGTCCATGTATTTTATTTTTGCGTGTTTGTGTACTTTTAACTGTTCACTTACCAGGTTAGTAATGGGGGTGTCTGAAAGATGCCTCCACATTACTATCCTCTGGGCTTGAAGTCAGCAGATATTACACAGCTGATATCAACCCCAAAAGATTACCCTACTTGCCAATGCAACAGGGCAAGTGGAAAGAGCTAGGTATGGAGCCAGTATTGGCACATCTAATAGAGGCACCTTTTCTGGGGCGACTGCGAGCTATTATTGTTATTTTTAGGCTGGAGAGATCCAAATATCCATGGAACTTCCCAGCCTGAGAATACCAGCCCCCATCTGTCTGCGTTACCTTGGCTGGTTAACATAAATGGGGGGACCCCACAAAATTTTTAAAATTATTTATTTAAATAATTTAAAAAAAGATAAGGCAGACTGCTAAGGGCTGCAGCCCACAGCTGTCTGCTTTACCTGCACTTGTTATCAAAAATACGGTGGACCTCATATTTTTTTATTGTCATTATTATTATTGTTTTAATACATGGCATTGCTGTGATGGGGCTGGGCATGTCCTCACTAGAAAAGCTTGTTGATTGGCTGCTCTGCAGCCTTTTAACAACCTTTATTTGGGCTGCTGAATACGAACATTAAGGCTGGGGTCACACATGCGTGTTTTACGGACGTAAGAGCGCAGAAACTACGTCCGTAAAACTCGCATTACATACGGCACAATTATTCTCAATGGGGCTGCTCCTATCAGCCGTATATTACGGATCCGTAATATACGGCTTTCTACGGCCGTACAAAATCGCAGCATGCTGCGTTTGTCAGCGTATTGCGCAAAAAAATCGCCAATGAAAGTCTATGGGGGCGAGAAAAATACGGATTCCACACGGTCCAGCAGTGTGACTTGCGAGAAATACGCAGCGGTGTTAGTGAAAAGTCGGTAATTCAATTGCCGGCTTTTCATTTCTCCTGCACAAACCCGACATGATATGAGACATGGTTTACATACAGTAAACCATCTCATATCCCCATTTTTTTTTGCATATTCCACACTACTAATGTTAGTAGTGTGTATGTGCAAAATTTCAGCGCTGTAGCTGCTAAAATAAAGGGTTAAATGGCGGAAAAAATTGGCGTGGGCTCCCGCGCAATTTTCTCCGCCAGAGTGGTAAAGCCAGTGACTGAGGGCAGATATTAATAGCCAGGAGAGGGTCCATGGTTATTGGCCCCCCCCTGGCTACAAACATCTGCCCCCAGCCACCCCAGAAAAGGCACATCTGGAAGATGCGCCTATTCTGGCACTTGGCCACTCTCTTCCCACTCCTGTGTAGCGGTGGGATATGGGGTAATGAAGGGTTAATGCCACCTTGCTATTGTAAGGTGACATTAAGCCAGATTAATAATGGAGAGGCGTCAATTATGACACCTATCCATTATTAATCCAATTGTATGAAAGGGTTAAAAAACACACACACATGATTTAAAAGTATTTTAATGAAATAAACACAGCGGTTGTTTTAATAATTTATTCAATCCTTCCAGATGTGCCTTTTCTGGGGTGGCTGGGGGCAGATGTTTGTAGCCACGGGGGGGCCAATAACCATGGACCCTCTCCTGGCTATTAATATCTGCCCTCAGTCACTGGCTTTACCACTCTGGCGGAGAAAATTGCGCGGGAGCCCACGCCAATTTTTTCCGCCATTTAACCCTTTATTTTAGCAGCTACAGCGCCCACATTTTGCACATACACACTACTAACATTAGTAGTGTGGAATATGCAAAAAAAGGGGGATATGAGATGGTTTACTGTATGAAAACCATGTCTCACATCCTGTCGGGTTTGTGCAGGAGAAATGAAAAGCCGGCAATTGAATTACCGACTTTTCACAGATATCGCGCTGAATGAAATCTAAATACAGAATATATATATATGTGTCTCAATGATATATATATATATATATATATATATATATATATATATATATATATATATATTTATATACAGTATATATACTGTATATATGTTTTCCCGAACATTTGAGCACATAAATCCATTAGATGTCGGTTTTGCAAGCCTGCGAGAAAATCTCGCAGTACGGATGCCATACGGATTACATACGGAGGATGCCATGCGCAAAATACGCTGACACACCCTGACTACGGATCACTATTTTGGGAACATTTCTCCGTATTACGGCCGTAGTACGGACGTATAATACGTGGCGTATTGTCTTACGCCAAGTGTGACCCCAGACTAGCACTTATATTATCACTCCTAACCCCCTCTGTAACCAGTGCACAGCTTTGCAGAGAAAAATAATGCAACACAGAGCTTTCCCCAATAATAAAAGTGAAAAAGCTCGCTCCCCCTTGTGATTAAGTCGGACAAATTTAATCCGATTACCAAAATAATCCTACACTTCTGTTTTCAGTGGCGATTGCATTCTGAATTCAGATCGCACGTATCTATATAAGTCTATGGGTGTATGGCACCCCGGAGTCCAGTTGACATGGTGACATTGCCTCCCTCTGAAGGGTGATGTCATGGCTGGATGCAGGAAGAGGTCCCCATGCCAGGTAATACACAGCATGCAACACAATTCAGGCTCCAGGCCAGAAGGGGGAGCTCTAGACCCGACTTCAGGAGAGCTGCTCTCTCTGGTCGGGAGGAGGAGTCAGTTTTAGGCTGTTAGGAAGTTAGATAGATGGGAGAAAGAGAGGAGCGGAGACAAGGGCTCTGTGGGATTGCAGCTGCGTGAGAGCTGACCCCGGAGTGGAGCGCTGACAGTAAGGACACCCGAGTCCTTGGCTGTGCGGGTGCTATACGCCCTGACAGCCAAATCTGGAGGGCAGGGAATTGCAAGCTCCCTGGCAACATCAAACACCCAGAGGCACCGCAGCAGACCAAGAGCCTGGGGCAGCTAGTGAACAGGCAGTGTCCATTATAGTCTCATGCTGTCTGTCATACAGGTCGAAGCCAAAATGCAGGAGAGGGCCGCAGCTAGCTACAGGCATCAGGGACCTGAAAATAGAATGCAACAGGAAGGCTTCCAACCCCACCTGGCAAAGTGGACCCCTTGAATGCTTCCAGGCTAGCTGGACTCCTGCGGTCATCTGCAACTGGCACCCCGGACTGCATGTTCATCTACCCAGAAGTAAAGTTAAAGAAAACTGCACTTTTCTGTGTCCCTTGCTTATTCTCTTCACCCCAACATTCACCGCCACCTGAACCAACTGTTAAATCTGCCCTGGGGCCCCACTCTACCCATGGGGAGCTGTACCATCTTTGCTGCTTCATCATCAGCCCCGGACCTAAACCGGAGCATCGGTCATCCCTTGCCGAACACCACAGGTGGCGTCACAAATCAATCCCGTATAACTTTTCTCTTTGCATTTTTTATTGCACGCCCAGGGCCATGGAGTCGGGTCACGGCCCTGTGACTTCCCCAAAGAACTATCTGACCCGGTTCCAAGTACCCCACGACGCTGATGGGTGTCGCACGTGCATTTGAAACATCACACTGCCCTCACGTATCACTCAAGTGCAGTGTGATTCCTGCCAACGCCGGCAGCTGTCCTGCAATCATCTCTCTGTGAGAGGACTGAAGCACAGACCACTGACTGATAGATACCAGACTGCATTTATTTCTCTGTTAAAATGCTGTTTTTAACCATTGCTTTGCTGGAAGATAGCAGACTGCAGTCTTGTGGTTAATTGCTTCACTCCTAGAAGATACTGGTTTCTTATACAGTTATTGTTCCTATGTGTTCCTGTGTCTTTTTGAGCACATTCCTTTGTTTCATGTATGCTACCTGCTCCTCTTACCTATCTGCTGTCCTGGCCCTTGCTGATTCACATGTCATCCATCAAGAATTATTCTGCTGCATCATCACTTTTTGTTCATGCCGGTCACCCAGACATACATCTTAGGGTATGTGCACACATTGCGGATTTGATGCTGCGGATTCGCAGCAGTTTTCCATGAGGTTTAGAGTACCATGTAAACCTATGAAAAACCAAATCCGCAGTGCACATATTGAGGAAAATTCTGTGCTGAAACACAGCAGTTTATTTTCTGCAGCATGGTAATTCTTTGTGCGGATTCTGCAGCATTTTACACCTATTCCTTAATAGGAATCTGCAGGTGTAAAAACGCATGCGAATTCTGCACAAAATCCGCGGTAAATCCGCAGTTAATCTACAGGTAAAACACAGGGCATTTTACCTGCGGATTTTTCAGAATCTGAGCTGAAAAATCTGCAAACGAATCCGCAACGTGTGCACATACCCTTAGAGAATCCACCTTACCAGGTGAGCCCATAGCACTAGGCCTGAAGAAGTCAATTGATTGTCAAGATGGCTCATGCAGGGTCCAAGGATTGACAAATGGAGAAATACTTTTAAATAAAGGTCCATAAATCCTATAGTATTGGCAAGCAATGTTACACTGAACAGCTTTGAAGTCTTATTGCATTCATTTTATACTCCTTTCTATTTCTAAGGGAAATATAGAGATTCAAGTGTCATACTGAGCAGTTTCCCATCTTTTTCTGCTCATTAGGCCTTTATGTCTCTACTTTCTCATGTCAATCCATTTTTTATCAATCTCTTTCACAGTATTCTTCGACCTTTGCACTTACCATAATATTTGCCTGTGTCATGTAGTGCTCATCAGTTTGAAGTCCTCATCATTCCATAACTAGTACTGATTAATCTTACCTGCGACCATTCTTTAATTATTCCTTTTCTGACAGGCTACAGATATCGAGGAAATGCAGTAGTCACTTGTAGCCATTTTCTGAGATGTTAATGAAACTTCCTTTAACAAGAGGTCTTCTCGTAGAGCTTGTTAGAGCTTTCTCAGAAACCAGGCAAACTGATGTTGGTTAAAAAGAATTAGGACAGATAGCGTTAGCTGCTCATCACCGCTTGTCATATCTGACATTTCAGAACGTACATGTGATTGTGTGGGCATACATACACATATAATTATCATATGCAGTTCTACAAAGTCTGTTGGCATGATGTTTCTGGAACTGAAACTTTATATATGAATAGAGACGGGCGAATCAGTTCAATGGAAATTGAATTTTAAGTAATTCACAAAACCTGGTAAATTCGAAAAATATGCGATTTGTTTTCCGCAAACCACTTACAATTTCCGCCCAAATTTTACGTGTTGCAAATGCTTACAACAGCCAGAAAAGGATTAAATGAGTTCAGGAGTGACCAGCAGGACTTCCCAATAATTCCTTGCAGATATCAAATCACATGATTTACCAAAGCCAATAAGGACAAATTATCTTAGTCTCTATAAAAACAGAAGCAAGGAATGCAGCAGCTATTTTGTTATTGCTAGATCATAAGTGTATTTTTCAACTCACAATAAAGACACAGAAGAATCTTTACAGACAGTGTGTGTGACAACAAAGCAGTGAAGAATGTTAGACAGTTAGCTTGGGAGGAACAGGCTTTTGGTTTCCACTGATTACTATTCTTTTACCTATAGTTATAGTGTACAAGGATTTTAGGCATGTGTGCAAACATGCTGTAAACTCATTATTGTGTTGCTCTCCAGCAAGCAAACGTTTCTATTACAGCCAAATATTTCACATTTTGACTCATCAGTCCATGATAGCAGCTGACATTTGTCTGCATCCCAGTTCCTATGTTTTCAAGCATAGTTGTTTGGTCTCCATGTCAAAGGTGTGGCTTTTTGCCCACAATTCTTCCATGAAGATAACTTCTGGCCAGACTTATCCAAGCAATACATAGGTTTAGCTGCTAGATCTGATCTGATTGAGCTGCTGGACATCTCATTTTGAAAGGAAGTAACCAGTATGTATATTTCATCTACTGACCTAAGTTTCCTGCATCTATGGTCCTCAGTGTTGCACATTTCTTGGTTCTTCGTTAAAAGAGTTTCTACTGTAAATAATGACACCCCAGATCTTGCTGAAACAATATATTTACCTTGTGCCCAGTATTAGCATAGTGTATGACCTATGTTGTGACATGAAACAGTCTTCCATGACCTCTCCTTTATAGCAGCATCTGGTTTTTCCTCATGCACGTTTAAGCCTTCTACTAGTGTTGAGCGATACCGTCCGATACTTGAAAGTATCGGTATCGGAAAGTATCGGCCGATACCGGCAAAATATCGGATCCAATCCGATACCGATACCCGATACCAATACAAGTCAATGGGACTCATGTATCGGACGGTATTCCTGATGGTTCCCAGGGTCTGAAGGAGAGGAAACTCTCCTTCAGGCCCTGGGAACCATATAAATGTGTAAAAGAAAGAATTAAAATAAAAAATATCGCTATACTCACCTCTCCGACGCAGCCGGGACTTCAGCGAGGGAACCGGCAGCGTTGTTTGTTTAAAATTCGCGCTATTACTTGGTTACGTGAATTCCCGGCTTGTGATTGGTCAGGTCGGCCATGTTGCCGGGACGCGGACCAATCACAGCAAGCCGTGACGAAATTACGTCACGGCTTGCTGTGATTGGTCCGCGTCCCGGCAATATGGCCGCCCTGACCAATCACAAGCCGTGACGTCACGGGAGGCTGGACACGCGCTCACTTTAAAATTGGCGCGTGTCCAGCCTCCCGTGACGTCACGGCTTGTGATTGGTTGCGCCGCGGTCAACCAATCACAAGCCGGGAGGCTGGACGCGCTCATTTTAAAATGGGCGCGTGTCCAGCCTCCCGTGACGTCACGGCTTGTGATTGGTTGCGCCGCGGTCAACCAATCACAAGCCGGGAGGCTGGACGCGCTCATTTTAAAATGGGCGCGTGTCCAGCCTCCCGTGACGTCACGGCTTGTGATTGGTTGCGACGCGGTCAACCAATCACAAGCCGGGAGGCTGGACGCGCTCATTTTAAAATGGGCGCGTGTCCAGCCTCCCGTGACGTCACGGCTTGTGATTGGTCAGGGCGGCCATATTGCCGGGACGCGGACCAATCACAGCAAGCCGTGACGTAATTTCGTCACGGCTTGCTGTGATTGGTCCGCGTCCCGGCAACGTGGCCGACCTGACCAATCACAAGCCGGGAATTCACGTAACCAAGTAATAGCGCGAATTTTAAACAAACAACGCTGCCGGTTCCCTCGCTGAAGTCCCGGCTGCGTCGGACAGGTGAGTATAGCGATATTTTTTATTTTAATTCTCTCTTTTACACATTTTAACATTAATGTTGTTGCGATACCCGATACCCGATACCACAAGAGTATCGGAATCCCGGTATTGGAATTCCGATACAGCAAGTATCGGCCGATACCCGATACTTGCAGCATCGGAATGCTCAACACTACCTTCTACACAGTTGTTAATGTTTCAACTAATTGACTGTATTTCAATCAAAATATGAAAATGATGATCATAGTCACCTGTGTGATATCACTGGTTACATACACACCTGACTATAGTCTTACAAAATAACTTTGTGCAAGTGTACCTAGAAGAACAGATGCCTCACCTCTTAGGCCATTCCTGCTATTCCAGCTCATTGTCTAGTGTTTCACACCCATTCTTCCAGGTCTCAAACTTGCCATGGAGTTCACTGCGAATTCTCTGGGCCTTACACTCGGCCATAGGTCCCCGTCTAGAGTCAACACTGAACCATGAAGTCTGGCTGTAGGCCCCAGAAATCACTGTACATGCTCAGTGAACTGTGGGGCCTGCTGGTAACTGGACATCCCAGCCTAGGGTTAATACGAGGCCAGGAGATGGGCTGGGAAAAGTGAGAGAGGTAAGCAAAGAAGTGACTTTTTTTTAACTAGTTTATTCCCAGCCGTCTTCTGTTCAGCAAGGTAGCAGCTACAGATGACTTCTATTTTGCTGAAATCAAGAGTAGTGAATTACAAAAAAATTGTATTCTCCAGAATGCAGAATTTTGTGAAATTTGAGTAGAATTCAATTCAACTTTAAAAAAAATTGCCCATTTCTAGTGGTCACACCAAATATTGTTTGGAATTAGATTTTTCTTTTGTTCATTAACTTTACATTTTATAAATATTTTTCTATCTTTAAGAGCATTCTTAGTTTGCAGCATGTTTTCCACACCTACCTAAAATTTTTGCACAGAACTATATATTAAAGTCAACTGAACATTACTATGGCTGAGTATGTGTTAAACAGCTTGAAAGAGTTTGGATACAAACTTTAAAAACTGCAGACTGTCATAAATATATTTTCAGGGCAACTGGAGGCTTTGCAAAACTTTCAATTGAAAATAGAAATTTAGAATTTTTGCTAAACATTTTTCAAAGCAGATGAATTTGAATTCCAAAATATTCGCTCATCTCTACGTATGAAGTATAAATTCTTTTATATAGTTGTATAGTGCTTATGGTAGTAGTAAAATCTGTATGTTTAAATTAGCCTTGACCAGGTATTTTGGCCAAGCAGGACACCCATATGGTCTTGATAATTTCCCTAGTCATGTTGAAAGACATGCTTAGAAGCTCAGACAATGATTCATATGGTATTTGCCGCCAACAAATCGAACTGGCAAGATAGTTTTTAATCAAGAGGAATGCAAAATTGAATATTTTTTCCCATGGTGTATCAATAACAAGACTCCGTACACAACTGTTCTACTAAATGACTCACTACCCACACAAAGCTGAAAAAGAGCCTGGGAGAGGCATCATGTTTTGGGTTCCAACAAAGTGGTACACCTTGTTGCTGGCTGTTGAGCTCACACAAGTTGGTCAATTTGTGCTCTATGTAGCCTAATTTTTTTATATGTTTTGTATAACAGTAATGCAGTTTCAATTTCATATATGCAATGTTTATATATTATAGCATTTCAGAGTGCAGCTTTGATATCTTAGTTTTACATAAAGTGGCTCTCTCAGCTTGCACCTGTTCACACTTGTCCTTTTCTGTTTGGAAGTACTGGTCAGCTTTTTATATTTATAATACATCATATATCATCAAATTTGGGGGGAAAAGGGGTGTGCGTCTTATGGTCGGAGTATACAGGGTGGGCCATTTATATGGATACACCTAAATAAAGTGGGAATGGTTGGTGATATCAACTTCCTGTTTGTGGCACATTAGTATATGGGAGGGGGAAAACTTTTCAAGATGGGTGGCGACCATGGCGGCCATTTTGAAGTCAGCCATTTTAGATCCAACTTTATTTTTTCCAATGGGAAGAGGGTCATGTGACACATCAAACTTATTGAGAATTTCACAAGAATCACAGCACTGGACCAGCAGGGGCCTCCGGGCTTTCACAAAATGCCGGCGTAGCCCTTTCGCCGAACAGATCATCACCACTGCCACTGCCCCACAGAGGAGTACTACCGCCACCACCCCACAGAGAAGCAACACAGATGAGCACCACCACCACTGCCCTACAGATGAGTATCCCCATCGCCCCACAGAGGAGCACTACTGCCGCCACCCCACAGAGGAGCACCACCACCGCTACCCCACAGAGGAGCACCACAGAGCACCGCTACTGCCCCACAGAGGAGCAACACAGAGCATCACCACTGCACCAGCCTGGGATGGGATTTCACAGAGGCCACCGCACCAGCCTTGACCACCGAACAACCCCTGTGACCACTCTTCCACCGGTGCCGATCCCCCCTAGTAAGCTGAATTCGGAGTGTAAGATGGAACCCCATTTGACACATTATATTTTTTCCCTATTTTCCTTCTGAAAATTTTGGGTGCATCTTATGGTCTGCAGCATCTTATAGTACAAAAAATACAGTACTTTGTTTGGTGAATATCTTCTTATTGCATCCTTCTCCATTTGTTCATCTTGTTTTGCCCTAGCCATATGTGGAATTCAGTTTTGCACAAGAACATAGAAAACTGAAAACAATTGGATTTGTTTTACTTTAGTGATTGAGCCCTTACTATTTTAATAATGTAACAATCCAGGGTCCTGGTTGTTACAGTGGCATTGCTTTCCTCATGGGGAGAGTGATGTCACACTTGGAAGCGAGCAAGGATCTTCTTTATCAGTTAATCACAAGCATACAACATGTTCACACTCCAGGCCTGAAGGGGGAGCCCTGATCCAGCTTATGGGTGGCTAACTTTAGATATATATTCTGGCTTAAAGGGAAAGTGAGTTAGTTCCTGTCAGAGAGACAGGGGGAAGGAAGCAGAAAGATGTGCTAGAGAGAAAGATTGCCAGAAGGGAGCTTGTCGAGGAACATCAGCTAGGTGGAGCTGGTACGAGAGGAGTGCAGCTGAGCAGATGTGGGATTCTGCAGCTCCTGGCAGACAGTGAAGAAAGATAAAGGACTGAGGAACCGTGCAGCCACGAGAAAGAGCTGCAGCTCCAGGACAGGGATAACTCATAAAAACGAACAGCTTGTAGTGAGTGTGCAGGAGAGCGAATCACAGGCGAGTGACAACTGGGGAGGACAGCTGCGAATGGGCTATCTCCCTGCAAAGCACAGACACCGGTAGCTGGAAGACCAAGGTTGCAAGGGACTCCAAGACTTACAGCAGAAACCGGCAGGATGGCTGAACTTTACGTCATCTGTCCGACCTAATACCCAGAAGACACAGTGGTGCATAGAGCCCGAGTCATGATAGAGACTCTGTAAAAAGGCTCAAGCCACCTATCATACGGGTTAGTGTCCTACCTTTAAGGAGGGCAAAAAGAACAGTGAGGACCCTGACCGTAGCCACAGGCAGCAAGGGACTACACCAAAACGATAGTAGGAAGGGTTTCATCTTCACCTGGTAAAGGGGACTCTGAACTTGCTTCCCAGCCAGCCGGACCCTGCCTGTACCTGTCATCCAGTGGTCCATCTAAGCGCAAACTGGATAGAATAGCATGCCGCTGCAAGATGCTGCGGTAGCCATGCTGGTTCAGTATGCCTTCAGTAACTCTGTGTGGCATTGACCTTGTCTCTGAGCTGCTGATAACCTACGATTTCTGAGGCTGAAGACTCGGATAAGCTTATCCTCAGAAGCAGAGGTCACTCTTCGTCTTCCTTTCCTGGGGCGGTCCTCATGTGAACCAGTTTCTTTGTAGCGCTTGATAGTTTTTGCAACTGCACTTGGGGACACTTTCAAAGTTTTCCCAATTTTTCGGACTGACTGACCTTCATTTCTTAAAGTAATGATGGCCACTCGTTTTTCTTTACTTAGCTGCTTTTTTCTTGCCATAATACAAATTCTAACAGTCTATTCAGTAGGACTATCAGCTGTGTATCCACCAGACTTCTGGTCAACACAACTGATGGTCCAAACCCCATTTAAAAGGCAAGAAATCCCACTTATTAAACCTGACAGGGTACACCTGTGAAGTGAAAACCATTTCTGGTGACTACCTCTTGAAGCTCATCAAGAGAATGCCAAGAGTGTGCAAAGCAGTCATCAAAGCAAAAGGTGGCTACTTTGAAGAACCTAGAATATAAGACATATTTTTTAGTTGTTTCACACTTGCTTGTTAAGTATATAATTTCACATGTGTTAATTCATAGTTTTGATGCCTTCGGTGTGAATTTACAATTTTCATAGTCATGAAAATACAGAAAAATCTTTAAATGAGACGGTGTGTTTAAGCTTTTATTCTGTACTGTATATACTAGCTGAAGAGCCCAGCATCGCCCGGGCATAGTAACTAACTGTAGTTAATTATAAAACCTCACTTCTCTCATTTACCCCCTCAAATCTCTTATTTCCCATCATGCCTTTATTTTCCCCCTCATATCTCTCATTTTCCCATCACTCCTCTCATTTTCCCTTTCACATCTCTCATTTTCCCCTCACTCCTCTCATTTTCCTCCTCACATCTCTCATTTTACCCCTCACACCTCTAATTTTCCCCCTCACACCTCTCATTTTCCCCTCACACCTCTCATTTCCCCTCACTCCTCTCATTTACCCCTTCAAGCCTCTCATTTTCCCCCCTAACCCCTGTCATTTTCTGATCACTCCAGTATTTCCCCTCCCTCCTCTCTTTTTCACCTCACGCTTTATTTTCACCTCACATCTCTCATTTTCCCCTCAGTATACACCTGTATATCATCTCACCTGTATATAGTATATAACTGTATGTCATCTCCCCTGTATATAGTATATAGCTGTATGCAATCTCCTCCTGTATTTAGTATATACCTGTGTGTCATCTCCACTTTATATAGTATGTACCTATGTGTCATCTCCTCCTGTATATAGTATATAACTGTTTGTCATCTCCCCTGTATATAGTATATACCTGTATGTCATCTCCCCTGTATATAGTATATACCTTTGTGTCATCTATCCTGTATATAGTATGTACCTTTGTATCATCTCCTCTTGTATATAGTATATACCTATGTGTCATCTTCCCTGTATATAGTATATAACTGTATGTCATCTGCTTCTGTATATAGTATGTACCTGTATGTCATCTCCTCCTTTATATAGTATATACCTGTATGTCATCTCCCCTGTATATAGTATATAACTGCATGTCATCTGCTCCTGTATATAGTATGTACCTGTATGTCATCTGCCCCTGTATATAGTATGTACCTGTATATCATCTCCCCCGTATATAGTATATAGCTGTATGTGATCTCCTCCTGTATATAGTATATACCTGTATGTCATCTCCCCTGTATATAGTATATATACAGGGGAGATGACCTGTGTGTCATCTCCCCTGTATATAGTATGTCCCTTTGTGTCAACTCCTCCTGTTTATAGTATATACCTATGTGTCATCCCCTCCTGTACATAGTATATACCTGTATGTCATCTTCCCTGTATATAGTATATACCTGTATGTCACCTCCCCTGTATATAGTATATACCTGTGTGTCATCTCCCTTGTACATAGTATGTACCTGTGTGTCATCTCCTCCTGTATATATTATATACCTATGTGTCATCTCCTCCTGTATATAGTATGTACCTGTATGTGATCTCCCCTGTATATAGTATATAACTGTATGTCATCTCCTCCTGTATATAGTATATACCTGTATATCATCTCCCCTGTATATAGTATATAACTGTATGTCATCTGCTCCTGTATATAGTATGTACCTGTATGTCCTCTCCTCCTGTATATAGTATATATCTGTATGTTATCTCCCCTGTATAAAGTATATAACTGTATGTCATCTGCTCCTGTATATAGTATGTACCTAGGTGAGTTTTGCACGTGTGGCGAGTTTTGAGTGAGCCTAGTTTTGCATGTGGCAAATTTTGCGAGTGGCGACTTTTGAGTGGCGACTTTTGTGTTTCGACTTTTATTTGGCGAGGTTGGTGTATGTGTGGAGAAATGTGTGCTGAGGGTGGTATATGTGTTCAAGCACGTGGTAGTGTGTGGCGCATTTTGTGTGTGTGTTCATATCCCCGTGTGTGGTGAGTATCCCATGTCGGGGCCCTATCTTAGCAACTGTACGGTATATACTCTTCGGTGCCATCGCTCTCATTCTTTAAGTCCCACTTGTTCACATTTGGCAGCTGTCAATTTGCCTCTAACACTTTTCCTTTCACTTATTCCCCATTATGTAGATTGGGGCAAAATTGTTTGAGGAATTGGAAGGAGCAGGGTTAAAATTTCACCTCACAACATAGCCTATGACACTCTCGAGGTCCAGATGTACTCATCCATTTTGTCACTGTGTTGCGTAATTGTGTTTTACTCATGATATGAAATATTGCATCGTCAAAAGTATATAGATCCAGCCTCAAACTATGAAAAATAGTCCCATTTTTCTTCCTCTCAGCTCTACAGTTAACGTTTCATATTTGGATAAGAATTACTCTCCTTGTCTCTGCCAAAACTTGATTCTTCCACAAGACTGACAGATTAGAAAGTATGATTTATTACTGTGGAGAACATTTCCAGCCCTCCAAAATCCAATGTGGTGTTACGTGCTTTACATCACTAAAGCTGATTCTTGGCATTGAGAGTAATGACCTCATGTTCACTTGTGGCTGTCATACTTACTAACATATTGGTTGGCAAAATAAAGGCATTTAATTCCCATGACTGTCTTGGAAATACCCTAAACTGGGCAGGATCACTACCTTTTGGGTGGCATTTATGTAAATTGTAAGAGGACCAGGAGAAAAGTAAATAAAGCTACAAGGCAGTTTGGTAGTTGAGAGTTGTGCTTTTTCCTTGCTCTACTGCCTTTGGGAAAATGGCTGTGAGTCAAGAAATTGTTTGCTTAGGAGCTGTGCACTAGGCCCAGCTCTGGTGTTTCAAGTTTTTGCCTGTTTAAATCACAGCCAACTAGCCTAGGATTTATTTTGTATCCTATGTATTTTGATTTGCTGTGGTACAAAACCAGTAAATCTGGTTGCCACCAGTTGCTTTTTGTGAGGGGCTAGAATCCAGTCCATGGCCATTCGGAAGATAACAGCGGCTCCTTGCAGCCTGGTATACTGGAAGCAACCATCAGGTGTAGAAAAGGTTGTCTTCTCCTTGAGACTTTGGTAGGAGAGGATATGCCAGTACCCTTTCATTAGGTCCAGGGTGATTATGTATCTTTCTGACCCTAGCCTCATTTAGTTTCCTGTAGTCATTGCAGAAATGCTACTCTCAATCAGGCTTTGGCACGAGGACAATGAGTCCAGACCAACCGCTTTTTGACTCCTCGATGACGTCCAGTCTCGACATTCTCCTCACCTTCTTCAACATCACCTCACGGTGGGTTTTAGGGATTCTATATGTCTTTTCGTTCACCAGCACATGTGGTTCCATCAGGATTTCATGCTAAGCAACCTGCCTACTTCTTGGATTCTCCGAAATCAGATCGCGGTTCCACTGAAACATCTCTAGGCACTGTTGTTTCTTGGCCGATCATATTGTTTTTGCCAATGTGAAGCTGCATAGGCATAAAATGAACAGCGGCTCCTTGCAGCCTGGTATACTGGAAGCAACCATCAGGTGTAGAAAAGGTTGTCTTCTCCTCGGCACTTTGGTAGAAGAGGATATGCCAGTACCCTTTCATTAGGTCCAGGGTGATTATGTATCTTTCTGACCCTAGCTTCATTTAGTTTCCTGTAGTCATTGCGAAATGCGACTCTCAATCAGGCTTTAGCATGAGGACAATGAGGCTAGACCAACCGCTTTTTGACTCCTCGATGACGTCCAGGCTCGACATTCTCCTCACATTCTTCAACATCACCTCATGGCGAGTGCATCTGTTCAACGGACATAGGACAACCGACAGCTATGTGCCCAGGACCTTGACATGCCCAGCAAATTAAGTCCTTAGCAGTGGTCTTCAGCAACTTCCTTGGACCTCGGGCTCACCCCAGTTGTGGCTCTTCTACCCTTCTATTGAGAGTCAATCTCCTTCTGGCTACCTCAATATGGGAATGCAACACCGGCCAGTTTCCTTAAGAACTTTTTGACCACCTGTTATCTTTCCACTAGGCCATCCAGATCGTCTACATTCAAGGGGTCTTCCAGGGCAACCTAGGTCTGTACCGACCTGGAGGAATCTGTCCATAATAACTTGCACAACTATCTGGGCTGGGATGGAGGACTCTAGCTGCAACCACTTCTGTACCAGATGTGGAAGGTTGAACATTTGGGAATGAGGGGGTTTGTCACCATAATACATCCAGTGGTGGACCCTTTGAAATTTAACAGGCACGGTCACTGCTGAGTGTGCCAATATCTTAGTCTTTAGTTTGGCATACTGCTGTACATACTGAAAAGCTGTATTATAATAAGCCTTTGGGGTACACCAGTTAGATAGGGCCAGCATCTTCACCCACTGCTCTGGCGACAGCCTCTCCCACTTTGCTACCCTTTCAAACACAGTTAAAATGCCTCAATATAATCACCAGAGGTAATCTATTGATTGGCTCGTATGGCCTTCTGGACGTATGAGATATCACCTGGACTTGGGGACGGGTGATTTCTCAACTGCGGATATCCCCTGCCAGGAGTTCCATCTGTTGTTGCTGCTGTTGGATCTGCTGCAAAAGGAGTTTGTCTTCTGGTGTACTTGCTGCTGCTGTTGGAGCTACTGCTGCTGGTTCCTGCTCTTGGAGATGCTGCTGGTGCTACTGGAGTTGCTGCCACTGGTGCTGCTGCTGGCTGTGGATTAGGTGCTCGATCAGCTCTTTTGTCTGACGACTTTTAAATCCCTAAAGCTGTTTTCACCCACGACATGTGAACTGGAGGTAAACGTATCAAATTTGCAGATGACGCAAAGCTCAGAGGGATAACTAACACTAGAGAAGACACATAAATGATTAAGGCTAGATCACATTTGCGTTTAAAAACGCAATGTTTAAAACGCAAACGCAGGTGGTGAAAAAACGCATGTAAACGCATGCAAACGCTGCGTTTATTAGACGCATGCGTTTTCTCATGTGGTGTCATTGAGACACACACATATATATATATATATATATATATATATATATATATATATATATATATCATTGAGACACACATATATATATATTTATATTGACTTCAGCGCGATATAGCCGAAAAGCCGATTGCCGGCTTTTCATTTCTCCTGCCTAAACCCGACATGATATGAGACATGGTTTACATACAGTAAACCATGTCATATCCCCCTTTTTTTTTGCATATTCCACACTACTAATGTTAGTATTGTGTATTTGCAAAATTTCGGCACCGTAGCTATTAAATTTAAGGGTTAAATCGCGGAAAAAATTGACGTGGGCTCCCGCGCAATTTTCTCCGCCAGAGTGGTAAAGCCAGTGACTGAGGGCAGAAATTAATAGCCTGGAGAGGGTCCACCGTTATTGGCCCCCCCCTGGCTAAAAACATCTTCCCCCAGCCACCCCAGAAAAGGCACATCTGTAAGATGCGCCTATTCTGGCACTTGGCCACTCTCTTCCCACTCCCGTGTAGCGGTGGGATATGGGGTAATGAAGGGTTAATGTCACCTTGCTATTGGAAGGTGACATTAAGCCAGATTAATAATGGAGAGGCGTCAATTATGACACCTATCCATTATTAATCCAATTGTGTGAAATGGTTAAAAAACACACACAATATTGCAAAGTATTTTAATGAAATAAACACACAGGTTGTTGAAATATTTTATTGCTCTCTCAATCCACCTGAAGACCATCGTTCTGTAACAAATTAAAAATAATAAACCAACAATATTCCCCAAAAAGTTCCCAGGCTCGAGGTCAAATGAGGACATCCAGCAGAGGGCGCATCACCGCGACTGAAGGTAACTATAGGTCGTTGACCTACATTACCTTCACTCCCCGGGGTTTACAGGTAGGAGCACAGCTGCATTATAGCAGAGCTCCTGCCTGTAAAATATTTTAACCTCTTCAGATGGATTTACATCGTGGGACGTTACAGATCTACGGAAGGTATGTATATTGTTGGTTTATTATTTTTAATTTGTTACCGAACGATGGTCTTCAGGTGGATTGAGAGAGCAATAAAATATTACAACAACCTGTGTGTTTATTTCATTAAAATACTTTGCAATATTGTGTGTCTGTTTTTTTAACCATTTCATACAATTGGATTAATAATGGATAGGTGTCATAATTGACGCCTCTCCATTATTAATCTGGCTTAATGTCACCTTCCAATAGCAAGGTGACATTAACCCTTCATTACCCCATATCCCACCGCTACACGGGAGTGGGAAGAGAGTGGCCAAGTGCCAGAATAGGCGCATCTTCCAGATGTGCCTTTTCTGGGGTGGCTGGGGGCAGATGTTTTTAGCCAGGGGGGGCCAATAACCAAGGACCCTCTCCAGGCTATTAATATCTGCCCTCAGTCACTGGCTTTACCACTCTGGCGGAGAAAATTGCGCGGGAGCCCACGCCAATTTTCTCCGCGATTTAACCCTTAAATTTAATAGCTATAGCGCCGAAATTTTGCACATACACCCTACTAACATTAGTAGTGTGGAATATGCAAAAAAAAGGGGGATATGACATAGTTTACTGTATGTAAACCATGTCTCATATCATGTCGGGTTTAGGCAGGAGAAATGAGAAGCCGGCAATTGAATTACCGGCTTTAGGGTTAGGGGTGTCATGAATCCCAATGGCTAGGGATAGCACAGGACAAGCAAGGTACAAATATATAACGGACGAGCTCTAGGGTGATGGAACCTGGGCTGACCGCTGCCCTACGCCTGACAAACGCAACTAGAGATAGCCAGGGAGCGTGCCTACGTTGGTTCTAGACGCCACGCACCAGCCTAAGAGCTAACTAGTACTGCAGAGAAAATAAAGACCTCACTTGCCTCCAGAGGAACGAACCCCAAAAGGTATAGTTGCCCCCCACATGTATTGACGGTGAAATGAGAGGAAGGCACACACATAGAGATGATATATATAGGTTTAGCAAATAGAGGCCCGCTGTAAACTAGAAAGCAGAACGATACAAAAGGGGTCTGAGCGGTCAGCAAAAAACCCTAATCAAAAACCATCCTGAGATTACAAGAACCCATGTGCCAACTCATGGCACATGGGGAGAACCTCAGTCCACTAGAGCTACCAGCTAGCATAGAGACATAATAAGCAAGCTGGACAAAAAACCAAACAACTGAAAATCAGCACTTAGCTTATCCTGAAAGATCTGGGAGCAGGTAGGCAGGAACAAAACAGAGCACATCTGAATACATTGATAGCCGGCAAGGAAATGACAGAAAGGCCAGGTAAAATAGGAAACACCCAGCCTCTGATGGACAGGTGGAAACCAAAGGCCGCAACCCACCAAAGTCACCCAGTACCAGCAGTAACCACCAGAGGGAGCCCACAAACAGAATCCACAACATAGGGGTAGGGTTAGGGGTAGGGTTAGGGTTAGGGTTTGGATCCCTTTATCACCTTGATGGTGGGAGGTGGCTTATCAGTGTGTATTCTTGTTTTTTTTCTATTGAAACGCATGCGTTTAAAACGCAACCAAACGCATGTGCTTAAAAACGCATGCGTTTACATAGACAGCAATACGTTTTTTTGCCGCAAAAAAATGCATGCATTTTTTGTGGCAAAAAAACGCCTCTGGAAATTACTACATGTTGCATTTCTGCAACAAAACACAAGCATAGAAAAGACGCATGCATCGTCAAACGCGGCAAAACGCATACAAAAAAACCGCATGCGTTTTTAATGTTAAATATAGGAAAAAAAACGCATGCGTTTTTTTGCAGTAAAACGCAGCAGCAAAAAACGCAAATGTGAAACCAGCCTAAGAAGGCTCTAGATAAGCTTGGACAATAGGCAGCAACTAATAGAATGGTATTTAACAGAGAGAAAAGCAAGAATCTACATCTAGGCAAGAAAAACAAAAATTACATCTATAGAATGATAGAAATAGAACTAAGCAACGGCACATATAAAAAAGACTTGAGCATACTAAGATCACAGATTGATCACTAATTGATAACAGACTGCACATGAGTCAACAGTATGATGCAGCAGCAAAAAAGGCAAATGCATTTCGAGGATGTATTAAGAGAAGCATAGAGTCTATATCACATGACTGCAAAGTATGTCCTACAAGGAACAGTGAAAGCATTTGGGAATGATTAGCTTGCAAAAAAGAAGGCTAAGAGGAGACTTAATAGCTGTCTGCAAATATTTGAAGGGATGTCACAGTGTAGAGGGATCATCATTATTCTCATTTGCACATGGAAACATAAGAAGCAATGGAATGAACCTGAAAGGGAGAAGATACAGATTAATTATTAGAAAAAAACTTTTCAACACTGAGGGTGATCAATGAGTGGAACAGGCTGCTACGAGAGGTGGTGAGTAGGGTTGAGCGAAACGGGTCGGCAATTTTCAGAAGTCGCCGACTTTTGGCAAAGTCGGGTTTCATGAAACCCGACCCCTGTGTGGGGTCGGCCATGAAGTCGGCGATCTTCTGAATCTGGAATCGGAATTCCGATACCGATTCCCGATATGTTTAAGATATCGGGAATTGGTATCGGAATTCAGATTTAAGTGTAAAATAAAGAATTAAAATAAAAAATATTGCTATACTTACCATCTGATGCGCCCTGGTACTAAGCGGGAACCTTCCTTCCTTAGAATCAGCCTTCCAGGACCTTGCGGTGACGTCGCGGTGACGTTGCGGCTTGTGATTGGTCGCGCGGCCGCCCATGTGACCGCTCGCGCGACCAATCACAAGCCGCAACGTCACAGTGACGTCACCGAGGGTCCTGGAAGGGCTGATTCTTAGGAAGGAAGGCTGCCGGAAAGAAGCAGGACGCGTCCGAGGATGAGTATATACCTAATAGGAATATACTCACCCTCGGCTTCTTTCCGGCAGCCTTCCTTCCTAAGAATCAGCCCTACCAGGACCCTCGGTGACGTCACGGTGACGTCTCAGCTTGTGATTGGTCGCGCGAGCGGTCACATGGGCGGCCGCGCGACCAATCACAAGCCGCGACGTCACCGCGACGTCACCGCAAGGTCCTGGAAGGCTGATTCTAAGGAAGGAAGGTTCCCGCTTAGTACCAGGGCGCATCAGATGGTAATTATAGCGATATTCTTTATTTTACACTTAAATATGGATCGCAGGGCCTGAAGGAGAGTTTCCGCTCCTTCAGACCCTGGGAACCATTGGAAACCCAATGCACTGCATTGGGTTTCGAGTTTCGGCCGACCCCGACCCCGACTTTTTTATAGGATCGGCCGATTTCACTCGACCCGACATTTGAAAAAGTCGCGTTTCATGAAAACCAACCCGATCCTATAAATGTAAAGGTCGCTCAACCCTAGTGGTGAGGTCTCTTTCAATGAAAGTCTTCAAACAGAGGCTGGACAGACATCTGTCTGAGATGGTTTTGTGAATACTGCATTAAACAGCGGTTGGGCACATTGTAGACAAAGAATGCTTCTCTTCTTCCTCTGGTTTATTTAAAAGGTAAAGCATAAACCAGTGCAAACTGGAGTGGAGATATGGTGAACAGCCTCCCACCCATACTTCAGATGTACACTAAATCCTACCCTAAACATAGCCAATTAACCCATCTCAGCACTTAGTGTGCTGAATAGTGTTGAGCGATACCGTCCGATATTTGAAAGTATCGGTATCGGATTGGATCGGCCGATATCCAAAAAATATCGGATATCGCCGATACCGATAGCCGATACCAATACAAGTCAATGGGACACAAATATCGGAAGCTATCCTTGATGGTTCCCAGGGTCTGAAGGAGAGGAGACTCTCCTTCAGGCCCTGGGATCCATATTCATGTAAAGAATAAAAATAAAAAATATGGATATACTCATCCCTCCGACGAACCCTGGCTGTCACCGCTGCAAGCGTCTGCCTCCGTTCCTAAGAATGCAGAGAGTGAAGGACCTTCGATGATGTCACGGTCACATGAGCGGTCACATGAGCGGTAACGCAACCAATCACAAGACCGCGATGTCATCGCAGGTCCTACACTCACTGCATTCTTAGGAACGGAGGCAGACGCTTGCACCGGTGAGGTCCAGGGTCCGTCGGAGGGGTGAGTATATCCATATTTTTTATTTTTATTCTTTATTTTTTACATGAATATGGATCCCAGGGCCTGAAGGAGAGTCTCCTCTCCTCCAGACCCTGGGAACCATACGCACCGCACACGCCTGGGAACTTATAGGAACTTCCGATTCCGATTTCCGATATCATAAAAATATCGGAACTCGGTATCGGAATTCAGATACAGCGAATATCGGCCGATACTGTTGTGAATTCTGCTCTTGGGCTCCCTCCGGTGGTTGTTGGTGGTAGTGCAGTTGTCTTGGGGTTGTAATCCGGGCAGGTGTTTCTGCTGATTGCAGCTCTATTAGGTATTTAGGTGTGCAGGCTCCATGAGTCAGTGCCAGTTGTCCATTGTACTTGGAGGGATTGCTTCTCTCTCTGGCTCCTCATGCATGCTGCCAATTCAGATAAGATAAGTGTCTGTTTTTTTGTCTCTGTGCACACATGCAGTGTGCTTTGCAATTCAGTGCAATTTATTGTGTTTTTTGTCCAGCTTAGACTTGTTTGGATTTTTCTGTCTGCTGGATTCTCAGGAGAAGCAGATATACTTTCTATGTCTTTAGTTAGATGTGGAATATTTGTATTTTCTGCTGTGGATATTTTTAGGATTTTAATACTGACCGCTTAGAATTCTGTCCTATCCTTTACTATTTAGCTAGAAGTGCCTCTTTTGCTAAATCCTGTTTTCTGCCTGCGTGTGTCTTCCTCTTGTACTCACAGTCAATATTTGTGGGGGGCTGTCTATCCTTTGGGGTACTGCTCTGAGGCAAGATAGAATTCCCATTTCTATCTATAGGGGTATTTAGTTCTCCGGCTGTGTCGAGGTGTCTAGGACTCGTTAGGTACATCCCACGGCTACTTCTAGTTGCGGTGTTAGTTTAGGGTTTGCAGTCAGTATAGGTACCACCTCTCTTGAGAAAGTCTTTCATGTGGCTCCAAGGTTACCAGATCATAACACGATACCCAATATTTGCAGTATCGGAATCCTCAACACTAGTGCTGAAGCATTTTCCTAAATTCCTATCACTGAAGCTAAAAAAATTCTGTGATACATATCTCCATATCAATACTATGTTAGTGACTTTGCCATAGCTATTTACAGGGAGAGTCTCTTACCCAGTTGGCACCAGGACACCTGAAAACCTCTGATCTCTTCCTAATTAAAAGGAGCTGAATGAGGCTCATAAAGGAGAGTTGAAATAGTTACAGTAGCAAAGTCATTAAAGCCAGTTGACCGGAAAGATCTTTGTATGACAAGAACAATGTTTGCTGGCACTATCAGGGACTGGGCAATTTGACTACCAATTGTCCACTAATGAATGAGCCCATGGAGTGTGGTACTGGGTGGAAAAAGTATGTCACTGCTAGTCCAACCTACTCTGTCTTGACATCACATAACCCAGAGAGACAAACAGTCCATGTGATTGTAGAAAGTCAGCCAGACAATGCTCTGGACTAGAGTTGAGCTACTTTTACTTTTTTAGGATCGAGTCGGGTTTCGCAAAACCCGACTTTGTCAAATGTCGGGTCGGGTGAAATCGACCGATTATTGAGAAAAGTTGGGGATCCGACTGAAACACAAAACCCAATGCAAGTCAATGGGGAAACAAATTTGGCAGTGAGTGGAGGACAGGAAAACAACTACAGTGCCCATTTTAATGCCAAAAACATCAATTCTTGTTACTTAAGCTTGTCAATCTTAATTTGCCTTATAATAATAGCTAGGCATTGATAATTGGGGGTCATTTGGCTAAAGTTGTGGGGGGGTAGGGCTGGCTCAAGTTTTCCGTGGGCCCAGGAAACGCTGACTACGTCACGGCGGTGGAGCAGGGAGAGGTAAGTATTTCAACTTTGCAAGTGCTGTGATCCTGAGCAAGCAGGGGGGCACACTCGTTCGCATTGGCACTGGCACAGGGCCCCTCAAAGTATGGCGGTGTGTTTGATGGCGGGGGCGCCTCCCACTGGCAGAGACACTTTTGCATACTATGAGGGGCCCTGTGCCAGTGACGTCGCCAACGAGTATGCCCCCCCACCTGATGAAGGAATCTGCACTTTCATCTGTACCTTCCTCTTTGTCCCTGTGCAAGGTGGTATAGTATGTGGGAAGGGGAAGCTGACTTTCAGCAGTTTCAGATTCTGGCTGTGTAGAGTGCAAGGGGAATGTAGTGGTCTGGGTCAATGTACCAGCAGACTCATCTAGCAGTGGCTGGGCAATGGGCAGGATGAGGAGGAAACACAGTTAGTAGGCCCAAATAATAAAGTAGGCTAAATGCAAATGTGGTAACAGGACTAAACATGCGGCATTGCTTTGTTCAGTGGAGGACAACTGTAATGAGTGGCAGACACAGTTAGAGTCAAATAATAAAGTTGGCCAAATGCAGTTCAAAATTGGTAACAGGAGTAAACAGGCGGCACTGCTTTGTTCGGTGGAGGAGAACAACAAGCAGCGGCAGACACCGTTAGTAGGCCCAAACAAACAAGTAGGCCAAATGCAGTTTAATATCTGATATAGCCTGAAAATTGGAGCTCAGCTTTGTTCAGTGAAGGAGAACACCAAGCAGCGGCAGACACCGTTAGTAGGCACAACCAAACAAGTAGGCCAAATGTAGTTAAATGTCTGATATAGACTGAAAGCCTGAAAATTGAGGCTCAGCTTTGCTCAGTGGAGGAGAAAAGCAAAGAGCGGCAGACACCGTTAGTAGGCCCAACCAAACAAGTAGGCCAAATGTAGTTAAATGTCTGATATAGGCTGAAAATTGAAGCTCAGCTTTGTTCAGTGGAGAACACCAAGCAGCGGCAGACACCGTTAATAGCCCCAATCAAACATGTAGGCCAAATGCAATTAAATATCTGATATAGGCTGAAAGCCTGAAAATTGAAGCTCAGGTTTGTTCAGTGGAGGAGAAAAACAAGGAGCGGCAGACACCGTTAGTAGGCCTAACCTAACAAGTAGGCCAAATGCAGTTTAATATCTGATATAGCCTGAAAATTGAAGCTCAGCTTTGTTCAGTGGAGGAGAACAGCAAGCAACGGCAGACACCGTTAGTAGGCCCAACCAAACAAGAAGGCCAAATGCAGTTTAATATCTGATATAGCCTGAAAATTGAAGCTCAGCTTTGTTCAGTGGAGGAGAACACCAAGCAGCGGCAGACACCATTAGTAGGCCCAACCAAACAAGTAGGCCAAATGCAGTTTAATATCTGAAAAATAGCCTGAAAATTGAAGCTCAGCTTTGTTCAGTGGAGGAAAACACCAAGCAGCGGCAGACACCGTTAGTAGGCCCAACCAAACAAGTAAGCCAAATGCAGTTAAATATCTGATATAGGCTGAAAGCCTTAAAATTGAAGCTCATCTTTGTCCAGTGGAGGAGAAAAGCAAGGAGCGGCAGACACCGTTAGTAGGCCCAACCAAACAAGTAGGCCAAATTCAGTTTAAAATTGGTTACAGGGGTACTCTGGCGGCATTGGATAGTTCAGTGGAGGTCAACTGTAAGGAGTGGCGCAGACAGACAGCAAGCCTAAAATAAAAAAGTAGGCTCAATGCAGTTTAAAATTGCTTACAGGGGTACACAGGCGGCATTGGATAGTTCAGTGGAGATCAACTGTAAGGAGTGGCGCAGACAAACTTAGTAGGCCTAAAATAAAAAAGTAGGCTCAATGCAGTTTAAAATTGCTTACAGGGGTACACAGGCGGCATTGGATAGTTCAGTGGAGGTCAACTGTAAGGAGTGGTGCAGACAGACTTAGTAGGCCAAAAATAAAAAAGTAGGCTCAATGCAGTTTAAAATTGCTTACAGGGTTACACAGGCGGCTGTCACGATATGGTATGAAATATCATAAGTTAGTTTTCTTGCTAGCCTGCGGGGGCTAAACCCCCCCTCTCTCTGGTTCTCTTTGCTTCCCTGTGAGTTTCTGAATCTAAGGCAGAAGGGGGTTTTATGGCCGTGCCATAAATTCCAGGCTCTGAAGAAAGTTACTCGCCAACTCCCAACTGCTCTAGCTGGAACTGTTAGAGAAGATTCCGGAATCATGGAAGTCTTTTGTTCCATTTTTGTAAGATATTAGGCAGACCATGTAAGATAGGAAAATGGTAGATATATCTCCTTATTCTCCCTCGGTGGATCTACGCATCACTCTAAACACGGGCGAACTCCATCGGGTGAAGAAGTAGGGATTGCTCTGTAAATAATAGGACATATTTGATCTCATTAGAAAGCCCACGGTAATCTGAGTTGAATGCTGGGTTTGTTACGACTATGATAGGTTCAGTAGCGGAATTACAAGTCTTAGAAAGATTTAGCTTATACTTAGTCAGAATGTAGAGAGAAGAGGGTCTGGATAAGCCAGCCTTTCTGTGATGTCACTAGCTGCAGGTTTTAAGTTTGTGGCAGGATCCCCAGCTCAGTCTTCTTGTTATTTCCTGTGAACCCTGAGCACGTCCAATGAGCTGGGACGTATGGTTGCCTGCAATGCAATGATCTGAGAATATGTGAGTGTTTTCTTTTCTTCATTTAATCCTTTTATTTTCATAATTACCTTGTACATATTTGCAATTGTCTCATTTGTAACATCTTTGTAAAATATTTCGATAAAGCACTGCCTACCTTTTGTGGGGTATATTACTTCATGCCAGTTCTTTCTCCATGCTCTAAAAACGTACCCTAAGTCTTCTTGAAGGGAATTTATGCTACTGTTTTGGGTTAGCTTCGGACCCGTTTAATCGAAGCTGGTGGCAGCGATACCGTGCAGGCTTTTGGGTGATGTTGTAGCGACTGCGGCGTTAATAATTATCGTTCCTGCCTGAGTGGGAGTAGTTATCGCGTCGCTGCAGCGTGCCCAATAGCCCGTACATAGCAGGCAGCCTTTCTGGCGACAAATTACCATAGGTGCAGTACCTAATCTGACCTGCGAGTAAAGGGGGCGCCAGAGAGCTGCAAGTGTTAAGTGGAACTGTAAGCGGGATATACACAAATCCCTGCAGTTCATGGTATATTGAAGAGCAGTGGGATACCTAAAATAAGCCCCTGCTGTAAACTAAGAGGTCAATAGCCTTGTGTGTGTTTTTTTATCACATTGTGGCAGTGGAGGGATAACTAAGATAAGACCCCCTGCACATGTGATAGCCGTCTGTTGGTCTAAAGTCACCCCAATCCGTGACATATTGGTGGCAGTGGTCAGGAATCCCTGTGGATTTTGTGACAAACTGCTTGCCGCGGCTAAGGGATCTTGACAGTCACGGTGTGAATCGTGACAATTGGTGGCAAGGCGGTGGGATATTAGAGCATTAGTGATTTGGTTTGAGCAATCATTCCTCTCACTAAAAACGTGCAGAAGGTTCTTACGAGGACTCTGCGCAAATACGTTTGGAGAACGAACTCAGTGTTTATTAGTTGTGAGACAATTATGTACTGGTAATTATCCCCTCCCTTTCCCTTCGTTTTTCGATCCTATCTTTTATTTGGCAACCATGGTTGGGCTGAGAGAAGCCTTTTATGAACAGCAGACCAGAGACACCCTTGTTGCCATATGCAAGTCACAGCACATTGACTATGCAAGCAAAAACAAAAGCGAACTGGTCGCAGTCCTGATGCAATGGGAAGCCGCTCTAGACCACTCACAGAGCCCAGAAACCGCAGAAGCCGGCACCAGCGAACATGGTGCTGCAGCCGAGGTCCAACCACTGCATGCTGGCCCTGTTAGCAATCCGGGTGAATTGGACCCCCACCTGCAGGCGGCCTTGAAAGAATTCCCCACTGACGACCATGAGGGACGTCGGCAGCTGATTCAGCAATACCGGCAGGAGGCCGAGGCCCGAGCCCAGCGAGAGGCAGAGAGAGCCGAGCGAGAGGCCCAGCGAGAGGCAGAGAGAGCCGAGCGAGAGGCCCAGCGAGCCGAGCGAGAGGCCCAAGCGCAGCGGGAGTACCAGCTGCAGATCGCCCAACTGCAAATGCAGGGGTCGTCCCAGTCCAGCCGTGAGCCCAGCAGCGCTCAGATACCGAAGTCCCGGCCTGACCACTTTCCTGTTATGGAAAAGGATGGGGACTTGGACACTTTTCTGCGGGCCTTTGAGAAAGCCTGCAGACAGTACCGGCTGCCTACAGATGAATGGGCACGATACCTGACACCAGGGCTGAGAGGCAAAGCTCTGGAGGCGTTTGCTGCACTCCCTCAAGAACAAGATGGTGACTATGAGGCTATCAAGCAGGCCCTCATAGCCAAGTACCAACTTACACCCGAGGTGTACCGTAAAAAGTTCCGGACCCTCCAACGTGGCCCACATGACAGTTACAGTGATGTGGTGCATGGACTGGGGACCCACTTTGACCATTGGACCCAAGGACTGTCAGTGACCAACTTTGCACAGCTGCGAGACCTGATGGTCAAAGACCAGTTCTTCCATCTTTGCCCAGCTGAGGTGCGACAGTTTGTGATGGACAGAGAACCCAAAGACGTGACGAAAGCAGCGCAGATTGCCGAAGCCTATGAGGCCAACCGTAGATCGGAAGTGCGGAAGCCCGTCACCACCAGCTGGAGAGGGGGTAAGCCTGCAGCCAACGCCAGTACCCCTGCCAGCCAACACACCAGAGGTCCTGTCCCCGTGGCCAACAGCACCAGACCTACCACCGAACTTCGCCAGTGTTACCACTGCAGGCAGCCTGGTCATATCAGTCCCCAGTGTCCAGTCAAGCGGAAGAACCTCCCAGCCAAGGCCCCAGGGCCTAATGCAGCAGTTCTTTTGGTGGGTGGTGTGGTTGGGAGGGTGTGTGACAACGTACAGTGCGTCACTGTGGGAGGTCATGTTGCTACAGGCCTCAAGGACACCGGGGCGGAACGAACCCTCATCCGACCTGAACTGGCGGCCCCTGAAGAAATCATTCCGGGGAAAACCCTAACTGTCACTGGGATTGGGGGCATCAGATGTCCCTTGCCAATGGCCCGGGTTTATATTGATTGGGGTGCTGGGAGCGGGGTGAAGGAAGTGGGGCTGTCTGATAATTTGCCCACTGATGTTTTGTTGGGGACTGATTTGGGGAGGTTGGTTGCATACTTCGTCGATGACCCCCCTCCACAATCTACTAATGAGGGTAATGTTAACCCTGACGATGATGATGATGATGGGAAATTGCATGTGTTACCTGACCATGCTTTATCTTGTAATGATGCATCTGTTAACCATTTTTTCCCTAGGATTGATAGTGAAAATGTTGTACCTGTGCCAACCGAACCTGATAATGATTTTTCTGTGAAAGTTGATGTGTCCATAGGTACAGGAGTGCTCAGCTACGTCGCTCTGGGGAGTGAGACGGCTGAGGAACCCCTGGCAGGGGCAAGTGTCGGTGCTACAGGAAATGGGGAGATACATGGGAACCGTGAGGAAGATGATGCCATGCAATTGACCAGTGCCACCGAGGAAGGTAACTGGCCCATAAGTAGCAATGCTCCTGAGGTAATGGGGGTGGATGGGGAGGTAGAGCCCATAGCAGCAACAGCTGATGGGTCTGTAGAAACCCCCGGGGAGACAGCCTACGTAGCTGCTGTCACCCGCAGTCAGAGTGCCCGGAACGCAGATACCTGTTTGCCTTCCGGACCCTCCTCAGTCATCAGTATGACTGAACCAGAGGTGGACCCAGAGCAGGTCCCAGAGGGTTCCCGTGGGGAAGGGTCCCTGACATCGCTTCTGGCTTCCCCTAGCCAGGAGTTTCAGGCTGCTCTGCACACAGATGCGAGCCTAGGGAGGTTGAGACAACTCGCCGGGACGCGCTTCTCCGAGACTGATAAGGAGAAGGTGTTCTGGGAAGGAGGAAGGTTGTACCGGGAGACAGTACCCGGAGAATCACAAAAGGAGTGGTTGAGAGAAAGACAGCTGGTCGTCCCGCAGCAATTCCGGGGTGAGTTGTTGTGGATTGCCCATGAGATCCCGCTAGCTGGACACTTTGGGATCAGCAAAACTAAGGCCCGGCTGTCTCAACACTTCTATTGGCCTAAGATGGGGACAGATGTGTCAAACTACTGCCGCTCCTGTGTCACCTGTCAAAGAGTGGGTGTCACGATATGGTATGAAATATCATATAAGTTTAGTTTCTCTTGTCAGCCCAGGATGTGGGCTAAGAAACCCCCCTTCTCTTTTTCTTCAGAGTTGAGCTGCCTTTCCACTGTGCATGGGGGAAGAGAGTTTTATTGACGAAAGGCATTTACGACCGGTATTTCCTGTAGTAGACAGTGCTCAGCTTTAACTGTTAGAGAAACTTCTAGAACCATGCGGTCCTTTGTTCTGTTATAGTGAGATATTAGACAAACTATTTAGGATAGTAGAATGATAAATACATATTCTTGATCTCCATCGAAGCATCTACCCATCACTCTAAACACAGTCGTCTAACTCCATCGGGGGAAGAAGTAGGGATTGCTCTGTAAATAATAGGACATATTTGATCTCATAAGAAAGCTCATGTTAATACAAGCTGAATGCTGGGTGTGATATGATTCTGATATGTACTGAAACGGAGTTATAAGCATTAGACCAATTTGTATTCAAAGTACTCAGACTGAAAGGTAGGAGGATCTGGAAAAGCCAGCCCTTTCTGTGAGGTCACAGGCTGTAGGTTATAAAGTTGCTGGCAGGCTTCCAGGGGGGGAGTTGTGAGTTTTTACCTGAAGCGACCAGACTGCGAGTGCCAATGCACTGGGATAGATGGAAAGCTCTCCTAGCCTAGCCTGCAATGCAATGATCTGAGAATATGTGAGTGTTATCTTTTCTTCATTTAATCCTTTTATTTTCATAATTACCTTGTACATATTTGCAATTGTCTCATTTGTAACATCTTTGTAAAATATTTTATAAACACTGCCTAAAAATCATTTATGGGGTATAATTTTTAATACTAGTTCGTTCTTCCTGCCCTAAACCGTACCCTGTCTCTGAAGGGAATTACGCTACTGTTTTGGGTTGCTCCGGACCGTTTAATCGGAGCTGGTGGCGGCGATACCGTGTGTAGACTCTTGGGTGATTGTAGCGACTGCGGCTTGATAATTATTGTTCCTGCCTGAGCGGGAGTAGTTATCGCGTCACTGCAGTCTGCCCAATAGCCCGTACATAGCAGGCAGCCATTCTGGCGACTTATTACCCTAGGTGCAGTACCTAATCTGACCTGAGAGTAAGGGGGGCGCCAGAGAGCTGCAAGTGTTAAGTGGAACTGTAAGCGGGATACACAAATCCCTGCAGTTCATGGTATATTGGAGAGCAGTGGGATACCTAAAATAAGCCCCTGCTGTAACCTAAGAGGTAAATAAACTTGTGTGTGTTCTTCTCATCACACTGTGGCAGTGGAGGGATAACTAGGATAAGCCCCCTGCACATGTGATAGCAGTCTGCTGGTCTAAAGTCACCCCAATCCGTGACATATTGTGGGCAGCGGCTAAGGGATCTTGACAGTCACGGTGTGAATCGTGACATATTGGTGGCAGCGGTGGGATATTAGAGCATTAGTGATTTGGTTTGAGCAATCATTCCTCTCACTAAAAACTTGCAGAAAGTTCTCGCGAGAACTCTGCGCAAATAAGTTTGGAGAACGAACTCAGTGTTTATTAGTTGTGAGACAATTGTGTACCGGTAATTATCCCTTCCCTTTCTCTTCGTTTTTCTATTCTATCTTTTATTTGGCAACCATGGCTGCGAAAGGAGAAGCCTGGTACACCCAGCAGAAGAAAGACACTCTTGCTGGGATATGCATGTACCATGGCCTGAAACCCCAGGACAAGTCCAAGGCTCAAATGGTCGCTGAACTGGTGCAATTTGAAGCAGACCAAGCCAGGCCACAGAGCCCAGAGGCTGCAGAAGCTGGCACAAGCGAGCATGGTGCTGCCGCAGAGGTCCAACCACTGAATACGGGCCCTACTGGCAACCAAGGGGGCGCAGACCTCCTCCTGCAGCTGGCTCTGCAACAATGCCCCGCAGATGATCTAGAGAGATGTCTGCAGCTGATCCAGCAATACCAAGAGCGAGCCGAGCGAGAGGCCCAAGCGCAGCGGGAGTACCAGCTGCAGATGGCCCAACTGCAAATGCAGGGGTTGTCCCAGTCCAGCCGTGAGCCCAGCAGCGCTCAGACACCAAAGCCCCGGCCCGACCACTTTCCTGTTATGGAAAAGGATGGGGACTTGGACACTTTTCTGCGGGCCTTTGAGAAAGCCTGCAGACAGTACCAGCTGCCTACACAAGAATGGGCACGATACCTGACACCAGGGCTGAGAGGAAAAGCTCTGGAGGCATTTGCTGCCCTCCCTCAAGAACAAGATGGTGACTATGAGGCCATCAAGCAGGCTCTGATAGCCAAGTACCAGCTTACACCCGAGGTGTACCGTAAAAAGTTCCGGACCCTCCAACGTGGCCCACACGACAGTTACAGTGATGTGGTGCATGGACTGGGGACCCACTTTGACCAGTGGACCCAAGGACTGTCAGTGACCACCTTTGCACAGCTGCGAGACCTGATGATCAAAGACCAGTTCTTCCGTCTTTGCCCAACTGAGGTGCGACAGTTCGTGATGGACAGAGAACCCAAAGACGTGACGAAAGCAGCGCAGATTGCCGATGCCTATGAGGCCAACCGTAGATCGGAAGTGCGGAAGCCAGTCACCACCAGCTGGAGAGGGGGTAAGCCTGCAGCCAACGCCAGTACCCCTGCCAGCCAACACACCAGAGGTCCTGTCCCCGTGGCCAACAGCACCAGACCTACCACCGAACTTCGCCAGTGTTACCACTGCGGGCAGACTGGACACCTCAGTCACCAATGTCCAGCCAAGCAGAAGAACCCCTCATCCCAGGCCCCAGGGCCTAATGCAGCTGTTCTTTTGGTGGGTGGTGTGGTTGGGAGGGTGTGTGACAACGTACAGCCCGTCACTGTTGGAGGTCGTGTTGCTACCGGCCTCAAAGACACCGGGGCTGAATGAACCCTCATCCGACCCGAACTGGCGGCCCCTGAAGAAATCATTCCGGGGAAAACCCTAACTGTCACTGGGATTGGGGGCATCAGCTGTCCCTTACTGATGGCCCGGGTTTTTATTGATTGGGGTGCCGGGAGGGGGGTGAAGGAAGTGGGGCTGTCTGATAATTTGCCCACTGATGTTTTGTTGGGGACTGATTTGGGGAGGTTGTTTGCATACTACGTCCCTGACACCCCTCCCCATTCTGCTAATAAGGGTAACGTTAACCCTGATGATGATGATGATGATGGGAAATCGCATGTGTTACCTGACCATGCTTTATCTTGTAATGATGCATCTGTTAACCATTTTTTCCCTAGGATTGATGGGGGAAATGTTGTACCTGTGCCAACTGTATCTGATAATGATGTTTCTGTGAAAGTTGATGTGTCCATAGGTACGGGAGTGCTCAGCCACGTCGCTCTGCGGAGTGAGACGGCTGAGGAACCCCTAGCAGGGGCAAGTGTCGGTGCTACCGGAAATGGGGAGATACATGGGAACCGTGAGGAAGGTGATGCCATGCAATTGACCAGTGCCACCGAGGAAGGTAACCGGCCCATAAGTAGCAATGCTCCTGAGGTAATGGGGGTGGATGGGGAGGTAGAGCCCATAGCAGCGTCGGCTGTTGGGTCTGTAGAAATCCCCGGGGAGACAGCCTACGTAGCTGCTGTCACCCGCAGTCAGAGTGCCCGGAACGCAGATAACTGTCTGCCTCCCGGACCCTCCTCAGTCATCAGTATGATTGAACCAGAGGTGGACCCAGAACAGGTCCCAGAGGGCTCCCGTGGGGAATGGACCCTAACGTCACTTCTGGCTTCCCCTAGCCAGGAGTTTAAGGCCGCTCTGCACACAGATGCGAGCCTAGAGAGTTTGAGACAACTCGCCGGGACGTCATTCTCTGAAACTGATAAGGAGAAGGTGTTCTGGGAAGGAGGAAGGTTGTACCGGGAGACAGTACCCGGAGAATCACAAAAGGAGTGGTTGAGGGAAAGACAGCTGGTCGTCCCACAGCAATTCCGGGGTGAGTTGTTGCGGATTGCCCATGAGATCCCGCTAGCTGGACACTTGGGTATCAGCAAAACTAAGGCCCGGCTGTCTCAACACTTCTATTGGCCTAAGATGGGGACAGATGTGTCAAACTTCTGCCGCTCCTGTGTCACCTGTCAAAGAGTGGGGAAGGCGGGGCCTGCTCTTAAGGCTCCCCTGATCCCTTTGCCAGTGATAGAGGAGCCTTTCCAGAGGATTGCGGTGGACATTGTGGGCCCACTGGCCGTCTCCAGCAGCTCTGGAAAGCGATTTATTCTTACTGTGGTAGACTACGCTACCCGGTACCCAGAGGCAGTAGCTCTGTCGTCAACTAGGGCAGATAAGGTGGCGGATGCCCTGTTGGCCATCTTTTCACGGGTAGGATTTCCCAGGGAAATGCTTACTGATCGAGGGACCCAATTTATGTCTCACCTAATGGAGGCTCTCTGTAAGAAAATGCAGGTGAAGCACCTGGTATCGAGTGCGTATCACCCACAGACCAATGGCTTGTGTGAACGTTTCAATGGTACCCTCAAACAGATGCTACGCATGCTGGTTGAGACACAAGGGCGCGACTGGGAGCGGTACCTCCCACACCTGCTATTCGCTTACAGAGAGGTTCCGCAGGCCTCGACGGGGTTCTCCCCCTTCGAGCTCCTGTACGGCAGGCGAGTCCGGGGACCCCTTGGGTTGGTAAGAGAATCCTGGGAAGAGGAGCCGAACCCTTCTGAAGTGTCTATAGTGGAGTATGTCATGCGCTTCCGTGACAAGATGCAGACCTTGACGCAGTTGGTGCATGACAACATGACGCAGGCTCAGGCTGATCAGAAGCACTGGTACGACCAGAACGCCCGGGAGCGGACCTACCACGTGGGTCAAAAGGTGTGGGTGCTGGTTCCTGTACCAACGGATAAGCTTCAGGCAGCCTGGGAGGGCCCGTACGTCGTCCACCAACAGCTCAACCCGGTCACCTATGTGGTCACGCTTGACCACACTCGGGGTAGGCGAAAGGCCTTTCACGTCAACATGATGAAGGCTCATCACGAACGCGAACCTTTCGTCCTACCGGTCTGCAGCGCACCCGAAGACGGGGAGGAAGACGCCCTCCTGGACATGCTGGCCCAAGCCAAGGCCCGTGGGTCCATTGAGGACGTGGAGGTAAGCGCCTCGCTAGATGAACCACAGCGGTTGCAGTTGCAAACCACACTGGAACCCTTCCGGGTCGTGTTCTCCAACCGGCCTGGAAGGACTGAGTTAGCGGTCCACGAGGTGGACACCGGGAATCACGCCCCACTACGGCGAACACCCTATCGAATCTCTGACCAGGTGCAGCAGATTATGCGCCAGGAGATCGACGAGATGTTACAGCTGGGGGTGATTCGACGGTCAAAGAGCGCGTGGGCCTCACCTGTAGTTCTCGTGCCAAAGAAGGACCGGACCACCCGGTTCTGCGTGGACTACAGGGGGCTCAACGCCATTACAGCCTCTGACGCGCACCCAATGCCGCGCATCGAGGAGCTGCTTGAGAAGTTAGCTGGCGCAGAATACCTGACAATAATGGATCTGAGTCGCGGATACTGGCAGATTCCCCTGAGCCCCAAGGCGCAGGAGAAGTCCACCTTTATCACACCCTTTGGACTGTACGAGTCCATGGTCATGAAGAATGCCCCTGCCACTTTCCAGCGGATGGTCAATCTCCTGCTTCAGGGACTGGAGAAGTACGCCGTGGCGTACTTAGATGACATTGCCATCTTCAGTCCCTCCTGGGATGAACACCTGCAGCATCTCGAGGAGGTGCTCGGGCGAATTCACCGAGCAGGACTGACTATCAAGCCGGGAAAGTGCCAGATGGGCATGAGGGAGGTTCACTACCTGGGGCACCGGGTAGGCGGAAACACCCTAAAACCAGAGCCTGACAAAGTGGGCATGATCGTGAACTGGCCCACTCCCAGGACCAAGAAACATGTGATGTCCTTCCTGGGCACTGCAGGGTACTATAGGCGCTTCGTGCAGCACTATAGTAGCCTGGCAAAACCTTTGACGGACCTCACCAGGAAGAAGCTACCCCACATCGTCAACTGGACAGATGGCTGTGAGGGGGCCTTCCAGGCGTTGAAAACAGCACTGTGCAACGCCCCTGTGTTGAAAGCAGTCGACAGCAGTCGACCGTTCTTGGTACAGACCGACGCCAGCGAGTTTGGCCTTGGTGCTGTGCTCAGCCAGGTTGACTCGGAGGACCAAGAGCACCCCGTGTTGTACCTGAGCCGGAAACTTTTGCCGAGGGAAGTGGTCTACTCCACCATTGAGAAGGAGTGCCTGGCCATAGTCTGGGCCCTGCAGCGCTTGCAGCCCTACTTGTACGGTCGCACCTTCACCGTGGTGACCGACCACAACCCTCTGCGCTGGCTAAGCACCATGTGTGGAACCAATGGCAGGTTGCTGCGCTGGAGCCTTGCCCTTCAGCAATTTGACTTCACCATTAAACACAAAGCGGGCAAAGAGCATGGGAATGCAGATGGACTCTCCCGCCAGGGTGAACCCACGGAGGTGCGCATGGAGGCATACCGAGAGGTTCTGCCGCCGTAGCGCACGCTAAAAGGGGGAGGTGTCACGATATGGTATGAAATATCATATAAGTTTAGTTTCTCTTGTCAGCCCAGGATGTGGGCTAAGAAACCCCCCTTCTCTTTTTCTTCAGAGTTGAGCTGCCTTTCCACTGTGCATGGGGGAAGAGAGTTTTATTGACGAAAGGCATTTACGACCGGTATTTCCTGTAGTAGACAGTGCTCAGCTTTAACTGTTAGAGAAACTTCTAGAACCATGCGGTCCTTTGTTCTGTTATTGTGAGATATTAGACAAACTATTTAGGATAGTAGAATGATAAATACATATTCTTGATCTCCATCGAAGCATCTACCCATCACTCTAAACACAGTCGTCTAACTCCATCGGGGGAAGAAGTAGGGATTGCTCTGTAAATAATAGGACATATTTGATCTCATAAGAAAGCTCATGTTAATACAAGCTGAATGCTGGGTGTGATATGATTCTGATATGTACTGGAACGGAGTTATAAGCATTAGACCAATTTGTATTCAAAGTACTCAGACTGAAAGGTAGGAGGATCTGGAAAAGCCAGCCCTTTCTGTGAGGTCACAGGCTGTAGGTTATAAAGTTGCTGGCAGGCTTCCAGGGGGGGAGTTGTGAGTTTTTACCTGAAGCGACCAGACTGCGAGTGCCAATGCACTGGGATAGATGGAAAGCTCTCCTAGCCTAGCCTGCAATGCAATGATCTGAGAATATGTGAGTGTTATCTTTTCTTCATTTAATCCTTTTATTTTCATAATTACCTTGTACATATTTGCAATTGTCTCATTTGTAACATCTTTGTAAAATATTTTATAAACACTGCCTAAAAATCATTTATGGGGTATAATTTTTAATACTAGTTCGTTCTTCCTGCCCTAAACCGTACCCTGTCTCTGAAGGGAATTACGCTACTGTTTTGGGTTGCTCCGGACCGTTTAATCGGAGCTGGTGGCGGCGATACCGTGTGCAGACTCTTGGGTGATTGTAGCGACTGCGGCTTGATAATTATTGTTCCTGCCTGAGCGGGAGTAGTTATCGCGTCACTGCAGTCTGCCCAATAGCCCGTACATAGCAGGCAGCCATTCTGGCGACTAATTACCCTAGGTGCAGTACCTAATCTGACCTGAGAGTAAGGGGGGCGCCAGAGAGCTGCAAGTGTTAAGTGGAACTGTAAGCGGGATACACAAATCCCTGCAGTTCATGGTATATTGGAGAGCAGTGGGATACCTAAAATAAGCCCCTGCTGTAACCTAAGAGGTAAATAAACTTGTGTGTGTTCTTCTCATCACATTGTGGCAGTGGAGGGATAACTAGGATAAGCCCCCTGCACATGTGATAGCAGTCTGCTGGTCTAAAGTCACCCCAATCCGTGACATATTGTGGGCAGCGGCTAAGGGATCTTGACAGTCACGGTGTGAATCGTGACAGTGGGGAAGGCGGGGCCTGCTCTTAAGGCTCCCCTGATCCCTTTGCCAGTGATAGAGGAGCCTTTCCAGAGGATCGCGGTGGACATTGTGGGCCCGCTGGCCGTCACCAGCAGCTCTGGAAAGCAATTCATCCTTACTGTGGTGGACTACGCTACCCGGTACCCAGAGGCAGTAGCTCTGTCTTCAACTAGGGCAGATAAGGTGGCAGATGCCCTGTTGGCCATCTTTTCACGTGTAGGATTTCCCAGGGAAATGCTTATTGATCAAGGGACCCAATTTATGTCTCGCCTAATGGAGGCTCTCTGTAAGAAAATGCAGGTGAAGCACCTGGTATCAATTGTGTATCACCCACAGACCAATGGCTTCTGTGAACGCTTCAATGGTACCCTCAAACAGATTCTACACATGCTGGTTGAGACACAAGGGTGCGACTGGGAGCGGTACCTCCCACACCTGCTGTTCGCTTACCGAGAGGTTCCGCAGGCCTCGACGGGGTTCTCCCTGTTATGACCCCAATGGCAGAGGGTCTCAGAATTTATTACCAAGTCTGCAAACACAAAAAACCAGCTCATAGGGCAGTGGTAACTAGGCTGACCGTATACCTGAACCTAGCACAACAAATAGCAGCAGCCGGGGAACGTACCTACGTTGGTTCTAGATGTCTCGCGCCAGCCGGAGAACTAACTAACCCTAGAAGGGAAAAGATAGACCTTTCTTGCCTCCAGAGAAAAGACCCCAAAAGTTGGATACAAGCCCCCAACAAATAATAACGGTGAGGTAAGAAGAAAAGACAAACGTAAGGATGAACTAGGTTTTTAGCAAAGAGAGGCCCACTGACTAATAGCAGAATATAGGAAGATGACTTATACGGTCAGCAAAAACCCTATCAAAATTTCCACGCTGGATATTCAAGAACCCCCATACCGTCTAATGGCACGGGGGGAGAATATCAGCCCCCTAGAGCTTCCAGCTATATCAGGAATCACATTTGGTACAAGCTGGACAGAAATAAGAGCAAATGCAAATAACCAAAAAATAAGGAAGCAGGACTTAGCTTATTTTGCAAGAACCAGGACCAGCAGACAGGAGCAAACAGAAAGGAACTGATTACAACGATGCCAGGCACCAGACTGAAAATCCAGGAAGCTTAAATAGCAACACCCCTGGACTAACGAGCCAGGTGGGTACCAAGCTAGAGAAAGAAGCTCAAAGTGTCATGTTGCTAGTGACCACAAGAGGGAGCCAAAAAGTCCAATTCACAACAGTACCCCCCCCTTAAGGAGGGGTCACCGAACCCTCACCAAGACCACCAGGACGATCAGGATGAGCAGCGTGAAAGGCACAAACTAAATCGGCCGCATGAACATCAGAGGCGACCACCCAGGAATTATCCTCCTGACCATAGCCCTTCCACTTGACCAGATACTGAAGCCTCCCTCTGGAGAGACGAGAATCCAAGATCTTCTCCACCACGTACTCCAACTCGCCCTCAACCAACACCGGAGCAGGAGGCTCAACAGAAGGAACCACAGGCACAACGTAGCACCGCAACAAAGACCTATGGAACACGTTGTGAATGGCAAATGACACCGGAAGATCCAAGCGAAAGGACACTGGATTAAGGATTTCCAAAACCTTATAAGGACCGATGAAGCGAGGCTTAAATTTAGGAGAGGAGACCTTCATAGGAACAAACCGAGAAGACAGACACACCAAATCCCCAACACGAAGTCGGGGACCCACACCGCAGCGGCGGTTGGCAAAACGCTGAGCCTTCTCCTTTGACAACTTTAGGTTGTCCACCACATGATTCCAGATCCGCTGCAACCTATCCACCACAGAATCTACCCCAGGACAGTCAGAGGGCTCAACATGTCCCGAGGAAAAACGAGGATGAAAACCAGAGTTGCAGAAAAATGGCGAAACCAAAGTAGCGGAACTAGCCCGATTATTAAGGGCAAACTCAGCCAATGGCAAGAAGGTCACCCAATCATCCTGATCTGCAGAAACAAAACACCTCAAATAAGCCTCTAGAGTCTGATTTGTTCGCTCCGTTTGGCCATTAGTCTGAGGATGAAAGGCAGACGAAAATGACAAATCAATGCCCATCTTAGCACAAAAGGATCGCCAGAACCTGGAAACAAACTGGGATCCTCTGTCAGACACGATATTCTCAGGAATGCCATGCAAGCGAACCACATTCTGAAAGAATAAAGGAACCAGATCGGAAGAGGAAGGCAGCTTAGGCAAAGACACCAAATGGACCATCTTGGAAAAGCGATCACATACCATCCAGATGACAGACATGCCCTGAAACACCGGAAGATCTGAAATGAAATCCATGGAAATGTGTGTCAGGAGAAATGGCTGACAAAATAACTCCTTCTTTAAGAATACCAACAGGTTCTGTGACTCCAGGAGAGTCAGGCACAAAGCTCCTTTAAAGAGCATCAGCTTTCACATTCTTTGAACCTGGTAAATACGAGACCACAAAGTCAAAACGGGAGAAAAACAATGACCAGCGGGCCTGTCTAGGATTCAAGCGTTTAGCAGACTCGAGATACATCAAATTTTTGTGATCAGTCAAGACCACCACACGATGCTTAGCACCCTCGAGCCAATGACGCCACTCCTCAAATGCCCACTTCATGGCCAACAACTCCCAATTGCCAACATCATAGTTCCGCTCAGCAGGCGAAAACTTCCTAGAAAAAAAAGCACATGGTCTCATTACAGAGCAACCAGGGCCCCTCTGTGACAAAATGGCCCCTGCCCCGATCTCAGAAGCATCCACTTCAACCTGAAAGGGAAGTGAGACATCAGGCTGGCACAAAACAGGCGCCGAAGTAAACCGGCGCTTCAGCTCTTTGAAAGCTTCCACGGCTGCAGGAGCCCAGTTAGCAACATCAGAACCTTTCTTGGTCATATCCGTCAAAGGTTTAACAACGCTAGAAAAGTTAGCGATAAAACGACGGTAGAAGTTAGCAAAACCCAAGAACTTCTGAAGACTCTTAACTGATGTGGGTTGAGTCCAATCATGAATAGCTCGGACCTTGACTGGGTCCATCTCCACCGCAGAAGGGGAAAAAATAAAACCCAAAAAGGGAACCTTCTGTACTCCAAAGAGACACTTTGAGCCCTTAACAAACAAAGCATTCTCACGCAAAACCTGAAACACAGTCCTGACCTGCTTAACATGGGAGTCCCAATCATCAGAAAAAAACAGAATATCATCCAGATAAACAATCATAAATTTATCCAGATACTTCCGGAAGATATCATGCATAAAGGACTGAAAAACTGAAGGAGCATTAGAGAGCCCAAAAGGCATCACCAAGTACTCAAAATGACCTTCGGGCGTATTAAATGCAGTTTTCCATTCATCTCCTTGCTTAATGCGCACAAGGTTGTACGCACCACGAAGATCTATCTTGGTGAACCACTTGGCACCCTTAACCCCTTCCCGACATGCGCCGTACTAGTACTGCGCTGCCGGCACTGCATTACTGACAGCCGCAGTACTAGTACGGCGGCTCGATCACCGCGGTCTCGCGCTGAGCGCCGCGGTGATCGGGTGCGGGTGTCAGCTGTATATGACAGCTGACACCCCGCAGCAATGCCCACGATCGGCGCTATCGCCGATCGCGGGCATTTAACCCCTCTGATGCCGCTGTCAATAGTGACAGCGGCATAGAGGGGGATCGCGCAGGGACGGGGGCTCCCTGCGCTCTCCCACCGGAGCAACGCGATGAGATCGCGCTGCTCCGGTGACCTGGAAGGAGTCCCCGGATCCAAGATGGCCGCAGGACTCCTTCCGGGTCATGAGATGACCCTGCTTGCCGGCGTCTGCTGAGAATCCTCATAGCAGGCGCCGGCAAGCCTGTGGAACGTGCCTGTCACATCGGTGATCAGACCGAGTGCTGTGCACACAGTCTGATCACCGATCTGTGATGTCCCCTCCTGGGACAAAGTAAAAAAGTAAGAAAAAATTTTTTCCACATGTGTAAAAAAAAAAAATAAAAAAAAAATCCTAAATAAAGAAAAAAAAAAAAAAATTCCCATAAATACATTTCTTTATCTAAATAAAAAAAAAATCACACAATAAAAGTACACATATTTGGTATCGCCGCGTCCGTAACGACCCCACCTATAAAAGTATATCACTAGTTAACCCCTTCAGTGAACACCGTAAAAAAAACGAGGCAAAAAACAACGCTTTATTCTCATACCGCCAAACAAAAAGTGGAATAACACGCGATCAAAAAGACGGATATAAATAAGCATGGTACCGCTGAAAACGTCATCTTGTCCCGCAAAAAAAAAGCTACCATACAGCATCATCAGCAGAAAAATAAAAAAGTTATAGCTCTCAAAATAAAGCGATGCAAAAACAATTATTTTTTTATATAAAATAGTTTTTATTGTGTAAATGCGCCAAAACATAAAAAAAATTACATAAATTAGGTATCGCTGTAATCGTACTGACCCGAAGAATAAAACTGCTTTATCCTTTTTACCAAACGCGGAACGGTATAAACGCCCCCCCTAAAAGAATTTCAGGAATTGCTGATTTTTGTTCATTCCGCCTCCCAAAAATCGGAATAAAAAGCGATCAAAAAATGTCATGTACCCGAAAATGGTACCAATAAAAACGTCAACTCGTCCCGCAAAAAACAAGATATCACATGACTCTGTGGACCAAAATCTGGAAAAATTATAGCTCTCAAAATGTGGTGATGCAAAAACTATTTTTTGCAATAAAAAGCGTCTTTTAGTGTGTGACGGCTGCCAATCATAAAAATCCGCTAAATAACCCGCTGTAAAAGTAAATCAAACCCCCCTTCATCACCCCCTTAGTTAGGGAAAAATAATACAATTTAAAAAAATATATTTATTTCCATTTTCCCGTTAGGCTACTTTCACACTAGCGTCAGTACGGGGCCGTCGCGCTGCGTCGGCCCGACATACCGACGCATACTGTGCAAGCGCCGCACAACGGGGGCAGCGGATGCTGTTTTTCCACGCATCCGCTGCCCCATTGTGAGGTGCGGGGAGGTGGGGGCGGAGTTCCAGCCGTGCATGCGCGGTCGGAAATGGTGGACCGTCGGCACAAAAAAAGTTACATGTAACGTTTGTTGCTGCCGGCGGTCCGCCACAACACGACGCAACCGTCGCACGACGCTTGCGACGTGTGTCAATATGTCGCTAATGTTAGTCTATGGGGAAAAAACGCATCCTGCAGATGACTTTGCAGGATGCGTTTTTTCGCCAAAACGACGCATTGCGACGTATGCAAAAAAACGCTAGTGTGAAAGTAGCGCTAGGGTTAGGACTAGGGTTAGGGCTAGGGTTAGGGTTGGGGTTAGGGCTAGGGTTAGGGCTGGGGTTAGGGTTGGGGTTTCAGTTAGAATTGGGGCGTTTTCACTGTTTAGGCACATCAGGGGCTCTCCAAACGCGACATGGCGTCCGATCTCAACGCGTTTGTTTGCGTTAAAAACGCATGCGTTTTTATAGAAAAAAACCAGAACACACACTGAAAAGTCACCCACCACCATCAAGGTGAAAAAGGGATCCAAACCCTAACCCTACCCCTAAACTCACCCCTAACCGTTTAATGAACATTTTCTGACAGTCATAGTGCCACGTATTTCAGTGCCACGTATTTCAGTGCCACGATATTTCAGTGCCACGATATTTCAGTGCCACGTCTTTCAGTGCCACGATATTTCAGTGCCACGTATTTAAGAGCCACGATATTTCAGTGAAATACGTGGCACTGAAATATCGTGGCATTTACGTGAAATACGTGGCACTTATATATGTGGCACTTATATACGTGGCACTAATATACGTGGCACTTATATACGTGGCACTTATATATGTGGCCACTGAAATATCGTGGCACTTATATACGTATATACGTATATAAACGTATTTCAGTGCGACGTATTTCAGTGCCACGTATTTCAGGTTAGGGTTAGGGGTAGGGTTAGGGTTTTTTGTTTTTTTCTCGTTTTCTTGTGTTTTTCTATAAAAACGCATGCGTCTAAAAAACGCATGCGTTTTACCGCGTTTACATGCGTTTTTTCACACATGCGTTTTTAAAAAAAATGCATTTAGATAAAAACGCAAGTGTGAAACCAGCCTTACCCTTGGGAAAATAAAAACGTGGGGGCTAAAATATAATTTTCGTGGAAAAAAATATATTTTTTATTTTCGCGGCTTTGCGTTATAAACTGTAGTGAAACACTTGGGGGTTCAAAGTTCTCACAACACATCTAGATAAGTTCCGTGGGGGGTCTAGTTTCCAATATGGGGTCACTTGTGGGGGGTTTCTACTGTTTAGGTACATCACGGGCTCTGCAAATGCAACAAGACACCTGCAGACCAATCCATCTAAGTCTGCATTTCAAACGGCGCTCCTTCCCTTCCGAGCTCTGCCGTGCGCACAAACAGTGGTTCCCCCCCACATATGGGGTATCAGCGTACTCAGGACAAATTGGACAACAACTTTTGTTGTCCAATTTCTCCTGTTACCCTTGGGAAAATAAAAACGTGGGGCTAAAATATAATTTTCGTGGAAAAAAAAATATTTTTTATTTTCACGGCTCTGCGTGATAAACTGTAGTGAAACACTTGTTGGTTCAAAGTTCTCACAACACATCTAGATAAGTTCCGAGGGGGGTCTAGTTTCCAATATGGGGTCACTTGTGGGGGGTTTCTACTGCTTAGGTACATCAGGGGCTCTGCAAATGCAACATGACACCTGCAGACCAATCCATCTAAGTCTGCATTTCAAACGGCGCTCCTTCCCTTCCGAGCTCTGCCGTGCGCCCAAACAGTGGTTCCCCCCAATGTATGGGGTATCAGCGTACTCAGGACAAATTGGACAATAACTTTTGTGGTCCAATTTCTCCTGTTACCCTTGGGGAAAAAAAATTGCGGGCTAAAACATCATTTAGTGGAAAGAAAAAATTATTTTTTAATTTTCATAACGCTACATTCTAAACTTTAGTGAAACAATTGGGGGTTAAAAGTGCTCACCACACATCTAGATAAGTTCCTTAGGGGGTCTTCTTTCCAAAATGGTGTCACTTGTGGGGGTTTCCACTGTTTAGGCACGTCAGGGGCTCTCCAAACACGACATGGGTTCCGATCTCAATTCCAGCCAATTTTGCATTGAAAAGTCAAATGGCGCTCCTTCCCTTCCGAGCTCTGCCATGCGCCCAAACAGTGGTTTATCCCCATATATGAAGTATCAGCGTACTCAGGACAAATTGCACAACAACTTTTGGGGTCCAATTTATCCTGCTACCCTTGGGAAAATAAAAAATTTGGGGCAAAAAGATCATTTTTTGTGAAAATTAATATTAATTTTTTTTTACGGCTCTACATTATAAACTTCTGTGAAGCACTTGGAGGTTCAAAGTGCTCACCACACATCTAGATAAGTTCCTTAGGGGGTCTTCTTTCCAAAATGGTGTCACTTGTGGGGGTTTCCACTGTTTAGGCACGTCAGGGGCTCTCCAAACACGACATGGGTTCCGATCTCAATTCCAGCCAATTTTGCATTGAAAAGTCAAATGGCGCTCCTTCCCTTCCAAGCTCTGCCATGCGCCCAAACAGTGGTTTACCCCCACATATGGGGTATCAGCGTACTCAGGACTAATTGCACAACAACTTTTAGGGTCCAATTTATCCTGCTACCCTTGGGAAAATAAAAAATTTGGGGCAAAATATCATTTTTTGTGAAAATTAATATTCATTTTTTTTTACGGCTCTACATTATAAACTTCTGTGAAGCACTTGGAGGTTCAAAGTGCTCACCACACATCTAGATTAGTTCCTTAGAGGGTCTACTTTCCAAAATGGTGTCACTTGTGGGGGTTTCCACTGTTTAGGCAGGTCAGGGGCTCTCCAAACACGACATGGGTTCCGATCTCAATTCCAGCCAATTTTGCATTGAAAAGTCAAATGGCGCTCCTTCCCTTCCGAGCTCTGCCATGCGCCCAAACAGTGGTTTACCCCCACATATGGGGTATCAGCGTACTCAGGACAAATTGCACAACAACTTTTGGGGTCCAATTTATCCTGCTACCCTTGGGAAAATAAAAAATTTGGGGCAAAAAGATCATTTTTTGTGAAAATTAATATTAATTTTTTTTTACGGCTCTACATTATAAACTTATGTGAAGCACTTGGAGGTTCAAAGTGCTCACCACACATCTAGATTAGTTCCTTAGATGGTCTACTTTCCAAAATGGTGTCACTTGTGGGGGTTTCCACTGTTTAGGCACGTCAGGGGCTCTCCAAACACGACATGGGTTCCGATCTCAATTCCAGACAATTTTGCATTGAAAAGTCAAATGGCGCTCCTTCCCTTCCGAGCTCTGCCATGTGCCCAATCAATGGTTTACCCCAACATGTGGGGTATCAGCGTACTCAGGACAAATTGTACAACGACTTTTTTGGTCCAATTTCTCCTGTTACCCTTGGTAAAATAAAACAAATTGGATCTGAAGTAAAAATTTTGTGAAAAAAAAGTTAAATGTTCAATTTTTTTTAAACATTCCCAAAATTCCTGTGAAGCACCTGAAGGGTTAATAAACTTTTTTAATGTGGTTTTGTGTACCTTGAGGGGTGCAGTTTTTAGAATGGTGTCACTTTTGGGCATTTTCTGTCATATAGACCCCTCAAAGTCACTTCAAGTGTGAGGTGGTCCGTAAAAAAAATGGTTTTGCAAATTTTGTTGCAAAAATGAGAAATCGCTTTTCAACTTTTAACCCTTATAACTCCCTAACAAAAAAAAATTATGTTTCCAAAATTGTGCTGATGTAAAGCAGACATGTGGGAAATGTTGTTCATTAACTATATTATGTGATATAACTCTCTAATTTAAGGGCATAAAAACGAAAAATTTGAAAATTGCGAAATTTTCATAATTTTCGACAAATTTCTGTTTTTTTCACAAATAAATGCAAGTCATATCGAAGAAGTTTTACCACTGTCATAAAGTACAATATGTCACGAGAAAACAATCTCAGAATCACCAAGATCCGTTGAAGCGTTTCAGAGTTATGACCTCATAAAGTGACAGTGGTCAGAATTGTAAAAATTGGCCGTGTCAGTTAGGTGAAAACAGGCTTCGGGGTGAAGGGGTTAATCCGGGCAAACAAGTCTGACAACAGAGGCAAAGGATACTGAAATTTAACAGTGATTTTATTCAGAAGCCGATAGTCTATACAAGGTCTCAAAGATCCGTCCTTCTTGGCCACAAAAAAGAATCCCGCACCAAGAGGGGAAGAGGATGGATGGATATGCCCCTTCTCCAGAGACTCCTTGATATACGAACGCATTGCGGTATGCTCAGGTACAGATAGATTAAATAATCTTCCCTTAGGAAATTTACTACCTGGAATCAAATCTATAGCGCAGTCACAATCCCTATGAGGAGGAAGAGCACTGGACCTGGACTCGCTGAAAACATCCTGATAATCAGACAAATACTCAGGAACTTCCGAAGGAGTAGAGGAAGCAATAGACACTGGCGGGGAATCACCATGAATTCCCTGACAGCCCCAACTTGACACTGACATTGCCTTCCAATCCAAAACTGGATTATGGGTCTGTAACCATGGCAGACCCAAAACAACCAAATCATGCATTTTATGCAGAACAAGAAAACGAATCACCTCCCGATGTTCAGGAGTCATGCACATGGTTACCTGTGTCCAAAACTGCGGCTTATTTTCCGCCAATGGCGTAGCATCAATACCTCTAAGAGGGATAGGATTTACCAACGGCTCAAGTACAAAACCACAGCGCTTGGCAAATGACAGATCCATAAGACTCAGGGCAGCACCTGAATCCACAAACGCCATAGCAGGGTAGGAAGACAATGAGCAAATTAAAGTCACAGACAAAATAAATTTAGGTTGCAGATTACCAATGGCGACAGGACTAACAACCCTTGTTAGGCGTTTAGAGCATGCTGATATAACATGTGTAGAATCCCCACAGTAAAAACACAACCCATTCTGACGTCTATGATTTTTCCGTTCATTTCTAGTCTGAATTCTACCACATTGCATTAAATCAGGTGTTTGTTCAGACAACACCAGCAGAGGATTAGCGGCTTTGCGCTCCCGCAAATGCCGGTCAATCTGAATAGCCAGCGCCATGGAATCATTTAGACTTGTAGGAATGGAGAAACCCACCATCACATTCTTAATGGCTTCAGAAAGGCCATTTCTGAAATTTGCGGCCAGAGCACACTCATTCCACTGAGTAAGCACGGACCATTTCCGAAATTTTTGGCAATACACTTCAGCTTCATCCTGGCCCTGAGAGATAGCCAGCAAGGCTTTTTCTGCCTGAATTTCAAGATTGGGTTCCTCGTAAAGCAACCCGAGCGCCAGAAAAAACGCATCAATATTTGCCAATGCCGGATCTCCTGGCGCTAACGAGAAAGCCCAATCCTGAGGGTCGCCCCGCAAGAAAGAGATAACAATTTTAACTTGCTGAGCTGAGTCTCCAGACGAACGGGGTCTCAGAGATAGAAACAATTTACAATTATTCCTGAAATTCCTAAACTTAAATCGGTCTCCAGAAAACAGTTCAGGAATAGGTATTTTAGGTTCTGACATAGGACTACTGGTAACAAAATCTTGAATACCCTGCACACGAGCAGCAAGCTGATCCACACTAGTAATCAAGGTCTGGACATTCATGTCTGCAGCAAGCTCAAGCCACTCTGAGGTAAAGGGGAGGAAGAAAGAAAAAAAAAAAAAAAACTCAGAATTTCCTTTCTTATTATCCCACTTCTGCAATGCATTAAACATTCACCTTGGGCCTGGCATACTGTTATGACCCCAATGGCAGAGGGTCTCAGAATTTATTACCAAGTCTGCAAACACAAAAAACCAGCTCATAGGGCAGTGGTAACTAGGCTGACCGTATACCTGAACCTAGCACAACAAATAGCAGCATCCGGGGAACGTACCTACGTTGGTTCTAGACGTCTCGCGCCAGCCGGAGAACTAACTAACCCTAGAAGGGAAAAGATAGACCTTTCTTGCCTCCAGAGAAAAGACCCCAAAAGTTGGATACAAGCCCCCAACAAATAATAACGGTGAGGTAAGAAGAAAAGACAAACGTAAGGATGAACTAGGTTTTTAGCAAAGAGAGGCCCACTGACTAATAGCAGAATATAGGAAGATGACTTATACGGTCAGCAAAAACCCTATCAAAATTTCCATGCTGGATATTCAAGAACCCCCGAACCGTCTAACGGCACGGGGGGAGAATATCAGCCCCCTAGAGCTTCCAGCTATATCAGGAATCACATTTGGTACAAGCTGGACAGAAATAAGAGCAAATGCAAATAACCAAAAAATAAGGAAGCAGGACTTAGCTTATTTTGCAAGAACCAGGACCAGCAGGCAGGAGCAAACAGAAAGGAACTGATTACAACGATGCCAGGCACCAGACTGAAAATCCAGGAAGCTTAAATAGCAACACCCCTGGACTAACGAGCCAGGTGGGTACCAAGCTAGAGAAAGAAGCTCAAAGTTTCATGTTGCTAGTGACCACAAGAGGGAGCCAAAAAGTCCAATTCACAACATCTCCCCCTTCGAGCTCCTGTATGGCAGGCGAGTCCGGGGACCCCTTGGGTTGGTAAGAGAATCCTGGGAAGAGGAGCCGAACCCTTCTGAAGTGTCCCTAGTGGAGTATGTTATGCGCTTCCGTGACAAGATGCAGACCTTGACGCAGTTGGTGCATGACAACATGACGCAGGCTCAGGCTGATCAGAAGCACTGGTTCGACCAGAACGCCCGGGAGCGGACCTACCACGTGGGTCAAAAGGTGTGGGTGCTTGTCCCCGTACCAACGGATAAGCTTCAGGCAGCCTGGGAGGGCCCGGACGTCATCCACCAACAGCTCAACCCGGTCACCTACGTGGTCACGCTTGACCATGCTCGGGGTAGGCGAAAGGCCTTTCACATCAACATGATGAAGGCTCATCACAAACGTGAACCTTTCGTCCTACCGGTCTGCAGTGCACCGGAAGACGGGGAGGAAGACACCCTCCTGGAAATGCTGGCCCAAGCCAAGGCCAATGGGTCCATTGAGGACGTGGAGGTAAGCGCCTCGCTAGATGAACCACAGCGGTTGCAGTTGCAAACCACACTGGAACCCTTCCGGGTCGTGTTCTCCAACCGGCCTGGAAGGACTGAGTTAGCCGTCCATGAGGTAGACACCGGGAATCACGCCCCACTACGGCGAACACCCTATCGAATCTCTGACCAGGTGCAGCAGATTATGCGCCAGGAGATCGATAAGATGTTACAGCTGGGGGTGATTCGACGGTCAAAGAGCACGTGGGCCTCACCTGTAGTGCTCGTGCCAAAAAAGGACCGGGCCACCCGGTTCTGCGTGGACTACAGGGGGCTCAACGCTATTACAGCCTCTGACACGCACCCAATGCCGCGCATCGAGGAGCTGCTTGAGAAGTTAGCTGGCGCAAAATACCTGACAATAATGGGTCTGAGTGGCGGATACTGGCAGATTCCCCTGAGCCCTGAGGCACAGGAGAAGTCCGCCTTTATCACACCCGTTGGACTGTACGAGTCCACGGTCATGCCCTTCGGCATGAAGAATGCCCCTGCCACTTTCCAGCGGATGGTCAACCTCCTGCTTCAGGGACTGGAGAAGTACGCTGTGGCATACTTGGATGACATTGCCATCTTCAGTGCCTCCTGGGGGGAACACCTGCAGCATCTCGAGGAGGTGCTCAGGCGAATTCACCGAGCAGGACTGACTATCAAGCCGGGAAAGTGCCAGATGGGCATGAGGGAGGTCCACTACCTGGGGCACCGGGTAGGCGGAGGCACCCTAAAACCCGAGCCTGAGAAAGTGGGCGCGATCGTGAACTGGCCCGCTCCTGGGACCAAGAAACAGGTGATGTCCTTCCTGCGCACTGCAGTGTACTACAGGCGCTTTGTGCAGCACTACAGTAGCCTGGCAAAACCTTTGACGGACCTCACCAGGAAGAAGCTACCCCACATCGTCAACTGGACAGATGGCTGTGAGGGGGCCTTCCAGGCGTTGAAAACAGCACTGTGCAACGCCCCTGTGTTGAAAGCAGCAGTCGACCGTTCTTGGTACAGACCGACGCCAGCGAGTTTGGCCTTGGTGCTGTGCTCAGCCAGGTTGACTCGGAGGACCAAGAGCACCCCGTGTTGTACCTGAGCCGGAAACTTTTGCCGAGGGAAGTGGCCTACTCCACCATTGAGAAGGAGTGCCTGGCCATAGTCTGGGCCCTGCAGCGCTTGCAGCCCTACTTGTACGGTCGCACCTTCACTGTGGTGACCGACCACGACCCTCTGCGCTGGCTAAGCACCATGTGTGGAACCAATGGCAGGTTGCTACGCTGGAGCCTTGCCCTTCAGCAATTTGACTTCACCATTAAACACAAAGTGGGCAAAGAGCATGGGAATGCAGATGGACTTTCCCGCCAGGGTGAACCCACGAAGGTGCGCATGGAGGCATACCGAGAGGTTCTGCCGCCGTAGCACACGCTAAAAGGGGGAGGTGTCATGATATGGTATGAAATATCATAAGTTAGTTTTCTTGCTAGCCTGCGGGGGCTAAACCCCCCCTCTCTCTGGTTCTCTTTGCTTCCCTGTGAGTTTCTGAATCTAAGGCAGAAGGGGGTTTTATGGCCGTGCCATAAATTCCAGGCTCTGAAGAAAGTTACTCGCCCCCTCCTAACTGCTCTAGCTGGAACTGTTAGAGAAGATTCCGGAATCATGGAAGTCTTTTGTTCCATTTTTGTAAGATATTAGGCAGACGATGTAAGATAGGAAAATGGTAGATATATCTTCTTATTCTCCCTCGGTGGATCTACGCATCACTCTAAACACGGGCGTCTAACTCCATCGGGTGAAGAAGTAGGGATTGCTCTGTAAATAATAGGACATATTTGATCTCATTAGAAAGCCCACGGTAATCTGAGATGAATGCTGGGTTTGTTACGACTATGATAGGTTCAGTAGCAGAATTACAAGTCTTAGAAAGATTTAGCTTATACTTAGTCAGAATGTAGAGAGAGGAGGGTCTGGATAAGCCAGCCTTTCTGTGATGTCACTAGCTGCAGGTTTTAAGTTTGTGACAGGATCCCCAGCTCAGTCTTCTTGTTATTTCCTGTGAGCCCTGAGCACGTCCAATGAGCTGGGACGTATGGTTGCCTGCAATGCAATGATCTGAGAATATGTGAGTGTTATCTTTTCTTCATTTAATCCTTTTTTTTTCATAATTACCTTGTACATATTTGCAATTGTCTCATTTGTAACATCTTTGTAAAATATTTCGATAAAGCACTGCCTACCTTTTGTGGGGTATATTACTTCATGCCAGTTCTTTCTCCATGCTCTAAAAACGTACCCTAAGTCTTCTTGAAGGGAATTTACGCTACTGTTTTGGGTTAGCTTCGGACCCGTTTAATCGAAGCTGGTGGCAGTGATACCGTGCAGGCTTTTGGGTGATGTTGTAGCAACTGCGACGTTAATAATTATCGTTCCTGCCTGAGTGGGAGTAGTTATCGCATCGCTGCAGCGTGCCCAATAGCCCGTGCATAGCAGGCAGCCTTTCTGGCGACTAATTACCCTAGGTGCAGTACCTAATCTGGCCTGCAGGTAAAGGGGGCGCCAGAGTGCTGCAAGTGTTAAGTGGAACTGTAAGCGGGATATACACAAATCCCTGCAGTTCATGGTATATTGAAGAGCAGTGGGATACCTAAAATAAGCCCCTGCTGTAAACTAAGAGGTCAATAGCCTTGTGTGTGTTTTTTTATCACATTGTGGCAGTGGAGGGATAACTAAGATAAGCCCCCCTGCACATGTGATAGCCGTCTGTTGGTCTAAAGTCACCCCAATCCGTGACATATTGGTTGCAGTGGTCAGGAATCCCTGTGGATTTTGTGACAAACTGCTGGCCACGGCTAAGGGATCTTGATAGTCACGGTGTGAATCGTGACAGCGGCATTGGATAGTTCAGTGGAGGTCAACTGTAAGGAGTGTCTGACACAGTTAGTAGGCCAAAATAATAAAGTGAGGTAAATGTCTGCCAAAACAATTTTCAAAAATAAACAAGTGGCTTAGCTACGTACAGGGGTGGGCTCCTCTGCTGAGTAGCAGACAGTGGTAGTTGGCGCAAAGTATTAAATGGTCTAAATGGAGGCCAGGGCCCCTGTATATTTTAACTATCATCTATTATGTCAACAAATTTGTATTGGCAGTGCCATTGAAGGATTTATCAGCACAGACTACACTGTGGTGGAGCAGGGAGAGGTAAGTATTGCAAGTGGTAGAGCACTGTTCGACCTGGGGGGAACACTCTCTCATGGGCGGCGGTACTGGCACAGGGCCCCTCATATTACGACGGTGTGTCTGACGTTGGTTGTGCACCACCACCGTCAGAGACACTTCATTGTACTATGAGGGACCCTGTGCCAGTGCCATCGCCCAAGAGTGGGCACACCCACCTGTCCAGGCAAACGGCACTCGCACGGGTGCTAGCGCTAGGTGGTGACCACGGCCCTGTGGGGGGAGTCAGCCCATTTAGGTAGGTATAAAATGGCCTATGGTGGACATTCAGCAGCTGCAAATGGAGGAATTGGAGCAGTCAGTAAGAGGAGGCCAAAAAAAAGACATTTTTCAGGCAAGCTACGTGTCAGCAGGGGAAGGTGGGGCAAAATAATTAGAAATCCATGAGTGGTTCATTTTAATGAAGGTTAGATCATCAACATTTTGGGAAGCCAGACGAGTCCTTTTTTTGGTCAGTATTGAACAAGCAGCACTGAACACTCTTTCTGATAGCACACTAGCAGCTGGGCCATCGAGCTCCTGTAATGCATATTCTGCCAATTCAGGCCAGGTGTCTATTTTAGATGCCCAGTAATCAAAGGGGAATGATGTGTGAGGGAGAATATCGATAAGGGAGGAAAAATAGTTCGTAACTAGTGTTGAGCGATACCTTCCGATATCGGAAAGTATCGGTATCGGAAAGTATCGGCCGATACCGGCAAAGTATCGGCCGATACCGGCAAAGTATCGGATCTAATCCGATACCGATACCCGATCCCAATGCAAGTCAATGGGACAAAAATATCGGAATTAAAATAAACCCTTTCTTTCCTTGTAGGTTCATTCTACATGAAGGAAAACAACTAAGAATAATGTGGGATGTATTGGGGGAGGTGGCGGAGACATTAAAGGCACAGAGGTTTAGCCCAATCAAATAGAATAGCAGGATTTTTTTTTTTTTTATGACGTTCGGCGGTAGAAAGATTTTGACTATGTTAATTTTTTTTTTATTTTGTCAGATATTGATGTTTCACTACTTCCACGCCCTTCACCTTCTTTTTTACTTCTCCCACACTTTCTTCTTCATTATCCTCATCATCAGCTTCTTTGACATCAACTTCTTCACCTTATTCATCTTCTTCTTCATCTTCTACCTATAATTTTTTTTTTTACATTGTTCATATTCTTTTTATTTAACTATTATCTTCTTCATATTCAACTTCTTCATGATATTATTATTTGTGACAGGCATTCCCGTAGTTGTTATCTATAAAATTTGAAGATTACACCTTCCGTTCTGCCTGTCACAAAAGAGTTACATTTGTCCGCATTCAGTTTGGCCTGCAGCATCAGGCTTTATCCAGGGGCACCATGAGGAGGAACGGACTCACTCCCATACACTGCTTAGTCTTCTTCTGCTTATAATTCAGATAATATCTTTTGCTCTGATATTTAGTGTTATGCTTAATGTTCTTCTGCTCTTTGTTCTGCAGCCTCTTGTTCTTCTGCTTCTCGGTCTCCCATGTCGTCGTCGTCTCCAGGGTCGTCGTCTCCAGGGTCGTCGTCTCCGGGGTCGTCGTCATCGAGGTGGTCTTCAGGGTCATCGTCTTCAGGGTCGTCGTCATCTCAGTGGTTGTCATCTCTGGTGTCGTCGTCATCTTAGGGGTGGTCTTCCGGGTCGTCGTCTTTAGGGTCTTGAACTTGGAAATGTAGCAGAAGGTACAAGAAGGCTGAGAAAATGCAGAGAAACAGCTGATGGAACTGGAACTCGGATGGCTACCCGAAGGTCCAAGAGCCAATGTAACTACCGAGGACCAGCTGACGTTACTGGAACCCGGTTACTAAGCAGGAGGTACCCGAGCCTGAAAGCACTACCAAGGACCACCTGACGTTGGTGGAACTCGGATACCCAGAGGGAGGCACCTAAGCCAAAGGCTCTGCCCGGAACCAGCTGACGGTACTGGAACCAGGATGGGGAGCAGAGGGTACAAGAGCAAAAGACACTGCCGAGAACCAGCTGACGGTACTGGGACCCGGATGGGTAGCCAAAGGTCCAAGAGCCAATGGAACTACCGAGGACCAGCTGACGTTACTGGAACCCGGTTACTAAGCAGGAGGTACCCGTGCCTGAAAGCACTTCCAAGGACCACCTGACGTTGGTGGAACTCGGATACCCAGAGGGAGGCACCTAAGCCAAAGGCTCTGCCCGGAACCAGCTGACGGTACTGGAACCAGGATGGGGAACAGAAGGTACTAGAGCAAAAGACACTGCCGAGAACCAGCTGACGGTACTGGAACCCGGATGGTTAGCCGAAGGCCCAAAAGCCAATGGAACTACCGAGGACCAGCTGACGTTACTGGAACCCGGTTACTAAGCAGGAGGTACCCGTGCCTGAAAGCACTACCAAGGACCACCTGACGTTGGTGGAACTAGGATACCCAGAAGGAGGCACCTAAGCCAAAGGCTCTGCCCGGAACCAGCTGACGGTGCTGGAACCAGGATGGGGACCTATTCAAGCTTGTCTTCCTAGAGCCCCAACTAGCGGTGTTGGAGCAAAGGGTCAGCAGGGGGAGCAGAGTGTAGGCCGAAGCCTGCACTGGAGGCATTTGTAGGTCTGTTGTGTCTGCGTGGCTGTTGCAGGACACGTTGCTGCCTACACAGCAGGGGAACAGCTGGCGGTGCTGAACCCCACTGACACATTGGCGGGTGATTTTCTCTGTGCAGCTAGCAGTACCGGGCACCAACTGGCGGTGTTAGAGCCCAGGGTCAGCAGGAGGAGAGGGAGCAGAGTGTAGGCCGAAGCCTGCACTGGCGGCAGCTTTGTGTCAGCGTGGCTGTTGCAGGACATGTTGCCGGCTACACAGCAGGGGAACAGCTGGCGGTGCTGAACCCCACTGACACATTGGCGAGGTGTTTGGCTCTGTGCAGCCAGCAGTACCGGGCGCCAAATGGCGGTGTTAGAGCCCAGGGGTCAGCAGGAGGAGAGGGAGCAGAGTGTAGGCCGAAGCCTGCACTGGCGGCAGCTTTGTGTCTGCGTGGCTGTTGCAGGACACGTTGCCGGCTACACAGCAGGGGAACAGCTGGTGGTGCTGAACCCCACTGACAGAGTGGCGAGTGTTTTGCTCTGTGCAGCCAGCACTTCGGGGCACCAACTGGCGGTGTTGGAGCCCAGGCTCTGCAGGGGGAGCAGAGTGTAGGCCAAAGCCTGCACTGGAGCAAGTTGAAAGGGAACCTTTAACCCCCCCCCAGGCGTTTGTAGCTGAAAGAGCCATCTTGTACAGCACTAATGCAGAAAAAGGTAAACTTATCTCTTTTAATTATGGTCCTTGCAAATGCTGAACTTGACACTTCTGAAATGTGTCCACTCACACCGTTAAACCGTCCGGTTGGAGGGATTTTCCTTTGTCATGTGACGCAGCACAGCCGTCATTCTTACCCCCTTGGCGATGTGCGCCGCCTCCTCAGCGTTGTTTGAATCTGTCCCGGAGCCTGCTCTGTTATGTTAGCCCTTGGCCATGCACACATTTTGCGCTGCCCGTCTTCTGACATCATTTGGTGTCAGGCTGGCTGCGCCTGTGCGGCCGCACTGGCCATGATCCCACCTCGCAGTGTCGTCCAATGTAATCCCACTGCGAGCCTGGGATCCATGGGCATGCGCAGTGCATATCTTCGCCTCTCACTCCCCTCCTTCCAGCTTCTTCAGACTGTGCGGCGTCACGGCCGTGGCATGCTATTAGGGATCAGCTGACGGAGCACAGTCTGAAGAAGGCGGAGGGAGATGAGTGAGAGGCGGATGTTAAGATATACACTGCGCATGTCCATGGATCACAGGCCCGCAGTGGGATTAAATCAGAAGACACTACGAGGCGGGATCTCGTCCAGCGTGGCCGCACAGGCGCAGCCAGCCTGACACCAAATTATGTCAGAAGACGGGCAGCGCAAAATGTGTGCATGGCCAAGGGCTAACATAACAGCGCAGGCTCCGGGACAGATTCAAACAATGCTGAGGAGGCGGCGCACATCGGCAAGGGGGTAAGAATGATGGCTGGGCTGCGTCACCTGACAAAGGAAAGTCCCTCCGACCGGACGGTTTAACGGTGTGAGGGGACACATTTCAGAAGTGTTCGGTTCAGCGTATGCAAGGAGCACCACGAAAAGAGGCACTTTTCCCTTTTGCATCATTACTGCTGCACAAGGTGGCTCTTTCAGTAACAAACGCCTGGGGGGGGCAGGTTCCCTTAAATTTAAGTTGTTGTGCCTGCGTGGCGGTCGCATGACACGTTGCCGTATACACAGCAGGGGAGCAGCAGGCATTACTGAACCCCACTAACACATTGACGAGGTGTTTGGCTCTGTGCGGACAGCACTTCCGGACAACAACTAGTGGTGTTGGAGCCAAGGGACAGCAGGAGGAGGAGGAGGTGGAGGAGAGAGGAGGGATTGCCACACACACAGCTGGGGAACAGCTGACGTTACTGAACCCCTATAACAGAGGAGCGACTGTTGACTGTGCGGACAGCACTTCCAGACAACAACTAGCGGTGTTGGAGCCCAGGGACAGAAGGAGGAGGAGGAGGTGGAGGAGAGAGGAGGGATTGCCACACACACAGCTGGCGAACAGCTGACGTTACTGAACCCCAATAACAGAGGAGCGACTGTTGACTGTGAGGACAGCACTTCCAGACAACAACTAGCGGTGTTGGAGCCAAGGGACAGAAGGAGGAGGAGGAGGTGGAGGAGAGAGGAGGGATTGCCACACACAAAGCTGGGGAACAGCTGACGTTACTGAACCCCAATAACAGAGGAGCGACTATTGACTGTGCGGACAGTACTTCCAGACAACAACTAGCGGTGTTGGAGCCCAGGGACAGAAGGAGGAGGAGGAGGAGGTGGAGGAGAGAGGAGGGATTGCCACACACACAGCTGGGGAACAGCTGACGTTACTGAACCCCAATAACAGAGGAGCGACTGTTGACTGTGCGAACAACACTTCCAGACAACAACTAGCGGTGTTGGAGCCCAGGGACAGAAGGAGGAGGAGGAGGTGGAGGAGAGAGGAGGGATTGCCACACACACAGCTGGGGAACAGCTGACGTTACTGAACCCCAATAACAGAGGAGCGACTGTTGACTGTGCGGACAGCACTTCCAGACAACAACTAGCAGTGTTGGAGCCCAGGGACAGCAGGAGGAGCAGAGGAACACAGTGTAGGCCGAAGCCTGATTGGAGAAAGTCGAAAGGGAACCTTTAACCCCCCCCAAGGCGTTTGTAGCTGAAAGAGCCAGCTTGTGCAGCACAAAGGATGCAAAAGGAAAAGGTGGCTCTTTTCATTATGCTCCTTGCAAACACAGAACTAAACACTTATAAAATGTGTCCCCTGAAACCGTGAGACCGTCCCGGAGGAGGGACTTTCCTTCGTAATATGACGCAGCACAGCCGTCATTCCTACCCCCTTGGCGCCGTGCACCGGCTCCTCAGCGTTGTTTCATTCCGTCCCGGAGCCTGCGCTGTTATGTTATTCCTTGGCCAGGCACACTTAGCGCTGCCCATCTTCTGACATCATTTGGTGTCAGTCTGGCTGCACCTGTGCGTCCGCGCTGGCCGAGATCCCGCCTCGCAGTGTCGTCTAATGTAATCCCACCGCGGGCCTGGGATCCGTAGCCATGCGCAGTGCATATCCTCGGCTCTCACTCCCCTCCCTTCGGCTTCTTCAGACTATGCGGCGTCATGGCCGTGGCATGCTATTAGGGATCAGCTGATGGAGCACAGTCTGCAGAAGGCGGAGGGAGATGAGTGAGAGGCGGAGGTTCAGATATGCACTGCGCATGTCCATGGATCTCAGGCCCCCAGTGGGATTAAATCAGAAGACACTGCGAGGCGGGATCTAGGCCAGCGCGGCCGCACAGGCGCAGCCAGCCTGATACCAAATTATGTCAGAAGAGGGGCAGCGCTAAGTGTGCCTGGCCAAGGGATAACATAACAGCGCAGGCTTCGAGACAGAATCAAACAATGCTGAGGAGCCGGCGCACCGCGCTGAGGGGGTAAGAATGACGGCTGTGCTGCGTCACATTACGAAGGAAAGTCCCACCTCCGGGACGGTTTTATGGTATCAGTGGACACATTTTATAAGTGTTAAGTTCTGCGTGTGCAAGGAGCTAAACAAAAATAGCTACCTTTTCCTTGTGCAGCATTACTGCTGCACAAGGTGGCTCTTTCAGTAACAAACGCCTTGGGGGGGGGACAGGTTCCCTTACATTTCAGTTGTTGTGTCAGCGTGGTGGTCGCAGGACACATTGCCGGCTACACAGCTGGGGATCAGCTGACGTTACTGACACCCAATAACACTGGGTCGTATGTTTTGACTGTGCAGACGGCACTTCTGAGCCTCAACTGGCGGTGTTGTAGCCCAGGAATTTCAGTTCAGATGGTAGAAAGATGAACACAACAGGAGACCTGGATACTGTAGACAGTCACCTAATTATTTAATCAGGAAGAGGAGTGGCAAATTCCTGCGAGATCCAGGCCTTGTTCATTTTCAGGAAAGCAAGCCGGTCAACGTTATCGGAGGATAGTCGCATGCAACGGTCAGTTAGTACACCACCTGCAGCGCTAAAGACGCGTTCCGATAATACACTAGCCGCAGGGCAAGCCAGCACCTCCAATGCATACTGGCTTAGCTCTGGCCATGTATCCAGCTTTGAGACCCAAAACTTGAAAGGGGAAGAGCCGTCTGGGAGTACAGCAAGAGGGCAAGACATGTAGTCTGTCACCATCTGACGGAACCGTTGCCTCCTGCTGACTGGAGCCGTCTGTGATGGTGTAGACTTTTGTGGCGGGCACACAAAAGTGTGCCACAGTTGGGCCATACTGGTCTTGCCTTGGGCAGAGGCACTGCTTCTGCTCCCTCTTTGTGCAGAGCCTCCTCCATTGCCTGGACGCACTGAGCTGCTTTGTAATGCGCTAGCAGCACTTCTCTCAGTTGGACTGGAGAAGATGATGGAATTCACCAGTGTGTCTTGGTACTCCCGCATTTTTCGCTCCCGGTTCAACGGTGTGATGAGGCTTTCTACGTTGTCCCGGTAGCGAGGATCGAGGATGGTGAACACCCAATAATCAGACATGTTGAGAATGTGGGCGATGCGGCGGTCGTATCTCAGGCACTGCAGCATGTAATCCACCTTGTGCTGCAGACTGCCAACTGGCCAAGAAACGCTGTCCCCTGCTGGAGGCGTGATCTCTGCCCGCTCGTCATCACCCCACCCTCGCTGTACACACTGAGTACTGGACAATTGTGTAACTCCCTCCTTTGGACGGATGTCTTCCTCCTCCATTGACTCCTCCTCATCCTCCTCACAAAGTGTCCCCTGCCTACGCGTTTGTGAGGAACCACGTGGCGCTGACTTTCCAGAAGATGATGGAAATGGTGAATCCTCATCCTCCACCTCTTCCACAACATCATCCCTTAGCGCTTGCAGTGATTTTTCAAGCAGGCAGATAAGGGGGACAGTCATGCTGACTAGTGCATCATCTGCACTCGCCATCCGCGTGGAATAATCGAAGGGACGCAAAACCTGGCAGACGTCCTTCATAGTGGCCCACTCTGTGGCTGTGAAGTCTGAACGGCGCGGAGTGCGACTTCTTTGCGCCTGATGCAGCTGGTACTCCATTACAGCTTGCTGCTGCTCACACAACCGCTCCAACATATGTAACGTGGAATTCCACCTGGTAGGTAGGTCACATATGATGCGATGTTCTGGCAGGCGGTGTCGGCGCTGCAGAGCCGCAATGCGCGATTTTGCCGTGCTGGAACGCCGCAAGTGAGCACACTCTAGGCGGACCTTGTGTAGCAGTGCATCAAGATCCGGATAGTCCATCAAAAAACTCTGCACAACCAAATTGAGCACATGTGCCAGACATGGGATGTGAGTGTGGTTGCCGAGGCCCAGAGCTGCCACCAGATTTCGACCATTATCACACACTACCATGCCTGGCTGGAGATTCGCTGCCACAAACCACACATCGCTCTCCTGCTTGATGGCATTCCAGAGCTCCTGCGCTGTGTGGCTTCGATTCCCCAAAGAAATTAATTTCAAGACGGCCTGTTGAAGTTTGGCCACGGCTGTGCTCATGTCGGTCATAACAGGTAAACGTTCATCACGGGTCCATGTGGAGGTGGACTGTGACGGCTCCTGCAGCGATGATTCTGAGGAACTGGTGTAAGAGGAGGAGTCAATGCGTACAGAATGGATTCCTGCAATCCTTGGAGTGGGCAGGACACGTCCTGCGCCACTCGCACGATCTGTACCCGGCTCAACAACATTAACCCAATGGGCAGTGAGGGAAAGGTATCGCCCCTGTCCATGTTGACTGGTCCACGCATCGGTGGTGAGGTGGACCTTGCTACTGACGGTGTTCAGTAGCGCGTGTTTTATGTGTCCCTCCACATGCTTGTGCAGGGCAGGGACAGCTTGCCTGCTGATGTAAAAGCGGCTGGGCACATTGTACTGTGGGACTGCCAATGACATCAAGTCACGGAAGCTGTCAGTCTCCACCAGCCTGAGTGACAGCATTTCCAGTGACAGAAGTTTGGCAATGCCTACAGTCATAGCCTGTGCTCGTGGGTGGTTTGATGAGAAAGGCCGCCTTTTCTCCAATGCCTGTACTACCGATGGCTGTAGACTGGGCTGGGAGTGTGTGGATGACTGGGAACGTGGTGCTGCGGGTGGAATTACAGTGGGTCTCTAGACAACAGGGCCAGAGGTTCTTCCACGGCGATCCTGGGAGGAAGCCGAACCAGCTGCGTGTGAGCTGGAGGAAGAGGCAACACGAGCTGAAGTGGTGGTAGCTGCCACTGTTAGTTGGCCTAGCTCTTCAGTGTGTTTTTCTAACTCCACCGCGTGCCTGGTGCGCACATGTTTCCACATGTTGGAGGTATTGAGGTTGCTGACATTTCGACCTCTTTTGACTTTGTGATGACACACCTTGCATTTGACATAGCAAATGTCATCTGCAACTGTGTCAAAAAAGGACCAGGCACTGCAAGTCTTGGGAGTGCCCTTTTTGGCTTTTGGAAGATATATGCTCCGAACGGGTGCCAAAGTGGAGGCTGCAGGATCCGCAGTCTTCCCCCTCCCTCTGCCTCTTTGGCCCGTTCGGGGAATCTCTTCCTCAGAGCTGCTCCCACCACCTTCCTGTCCCTCACGCCAAGATGGGTCAAGGACCTCATCATCTACACTACCCTCTGCCACCAACTGCTCCTCCTGGGTAGTCTCAGCAGCAGAGCACGCACCAGAAAGAGGCACCTGAGCGTCATCAGCGGATGCGTCTTGCGATGTGGTGACCGGAGGCACTGGCCCACCCACCTTTTCAGACTCAGAGAGAAAAAGCTGTTGGGCATCACTGCACCCTGCCTCTTCTTCCATTTCTCCAATGCTGCTTGGCTGGCCCCCTGTTTCCAAGCCAAGAGATTCAGAGAACAGAAGTAGAGACGGCTCCTGTCCTGGGCTCTCTGTCTGCCTGGGCAATTTGGCAGGTGGTGAAGAGACAGATGGGTGGTCTCCAGTGCTCTGTGTCTGAGAGGATGTGTCACTAATTGAAGTCGATGCATTAGCTGCCATCCATCCGACAACGGCTTCAATTTGGTCTTCACGCAGCAGCGGTGTACGGCGCTCTCCGACAAAGCTGTGCATGAACGACTGTTCCCTGCTGAAAGTGGGTGCTGCGGTGTCACCGGTGCCCGCAGCAGGCACAGAATCCCCATGTCCTCTCCCTGCTCCGCGCCCACGTGCCTTACTCCCTGCCTTCTTCATCTTGGTTGACTGATAAAGATAAGCAGAAAAGTACTTTGTGTGCTTATTCCTGAACAGCTCCTAACAGGTATAAGAAACACTAATTTTCTAAAGTGTGGACTAGACTTTAATAAGTGCTAATATGGCCTACACAAATGTAAAGTGGTGTGTTTGGTGAACTTTATTATTTATTTATTTTTTGGGGGCTGAACTGACAACAGAGAGAGCTGCAGTCACACGGAGACCGTGCAGACAGCCGCAAACGGCGCTGCAAGGCCCAAAAAACCTCCTCTACTTTATCCTATGTAGTGTTTTTCCACAAGTTAGCTGGATACGGGTGGAAAGACACTAATAGGAATTTTTTGAAAAAATGTGCAGCAGCCTGCACTACTTAAAACAAAAGGAAAATTGATTTGACGGTATGACGCAGTGAAGAACCCTGAGCTGGATACAACCAGGCTATGGCTGCTCACAGACTACAGGGCGAGCTGCAGTCACACGGAGACCATGCAGACAGCCGTAAACGGCGCTGCAAGGCCCAAAAACACTCCTCTACTTTATCCTATGTAGTGTTTTTCCACAAGTTAGCTGGATACGGGTGGAAAGACACTAATAGGAATTTTTTGAAAAAATGTGCAGCAGCCTGCACTACTTAAAACAAAAGGAAAATTGATTTGACGGTATGACGCAGTGAAGAACCCTGAGCTGGATACAACCAGGCTATGGCTGCTCACAGACTACAGGGCGAGCTGCAGTCACACGGAGACCGTGCAGACAGCCGTAAACGGCGCTGCAAGGCCCAAAAACACTCCTCTACATTATCCTATGTAGTGTTTTTCCACAAGTTAGCTGGATACGGGTGGAAAGTCACTAATAGGAATTATTAGAAAAAATGAGCAGCAGACTACACTACTTGAAAAAAAAAAAATAGAACAGTATGAGGCAATGAACCACCCTCCCTGAACTGAATACAACCAGCTATGGCCTATGGCTGCACACAGACTAGAGAGTGGGCTGCACTCACACACACACACACACAGACCTTGCAGATCGCTGTGAAAACAGCGCTGCAAGGCAAAAGCAAGGTGATTAGTAGGTGAACACAGCGGTTGCTAAATTAGCCTTGGAAAAGAACAATGAAGCAAATCGCTATCTCTAAACTGGCCGTCAGTCAGCAAACAGCGTCCTGTCACTAACTGAATTCACAGCAGAGTGAGCGCAAAATGGCGCCAGCGACTTTTAAACAGAAGCATGACATCATTTCAGCAGCCAATCACAGCCTTGCCAGTAGTTTCATGCCCTCCATGCTGAACAGGATGTGCCCACACTTGGAATCATTCTCATTGGCTGAATTCGTGCAAATTTGTGCAGTTTGAATCCTGGGAACTTCCGATTCCGGTATCCGATACGCGGCAAGTATCGGATCTCGGTATCGGAATTCCGATACCGCTATGTAGCGGCCGATACCCGATACTTCCGCTATCGGAATGCTCAACACTATTCGTAACCATACTGGACAAATGTTGTCTCCTGTCACTTTGAATTGATGCAGCAGTACCTGTCGTGTCTGCGGTCATTGCAAAATCACTCCACAACCTGGTCATAAAACCCCTCTGTCCAACGCCACTTCTGATCTGTGCACCTCTAACACCTCTGCCATGTTGCCCCCTGCAGCTCGTGTGAGAACCATCACCGCCGCTGTGTGCTGGGAATGCCTGAACCAAACGGTCTACAAGAGTTGCTTGTTTGGTAGCCAATATTTGTTCAATGTTCTCATGTGGCATGATATTTTGTAATTTCTCTTTGTAGCGTGGATCCAGGAGGCAGGCCAACCAGTAATCATCATCGGTCATCATTTTTATAATGCGGGGGTCCCTTTTTAGGATAAGCAAGGCATAATCAGCCATGTGGGCCAATGTTCCAGGTGTCAATTCACTGCTTGTGCTGGGCTCAGGAGCACTTTCTTGCAAATCAACATCACTTGTCTCCCGCAAAAACCCTGTACCTGACCTTGCAACACCACCAGTTTCTATTGCCCCCTGAGAAGCATCCTCCTCCCATAAATATTCATCTCCATCATCCTCCTCCTCTTCGTCTGCCACCTCGTCCAGGAGAGTTCCCTGAGCAGACAATGGCTGACTGTCATCAAGGCTTAACTCTTCCTCGGCTGCAGACACCTGCTCCTTAATGTGCGTCAAACTTTGCATCAGCAGATGCATTAGTGGGATGCTCATGCTTATGATGGCGTCGTCTGCACTTACCAGCCATGTGCATTCCTCAAAACACTGAAGGACTTGACAGAGGTCTTGTAGCTTCGACCACTGCACACCTGACAACTCCATGTCTGCCATCCATCTGCCTGCCCGTGTATGTGTATCCTCCCACAAATACATTACAGCACACCTCTGTTCGCACAGCCTCTGAAGCATGTGCAGTGTGGAGTTCCACCTTGTTGCAATGTCGATTATTAGGCGGTGCTGGGGAAGCTTCAGCAATCGCTGATGGTTCAGCATACGGCTGGAGTGTACGGGCGACTGGCGGATGTGCGAGCAAAGTCTTCGCACCTTGAGAAGCGGGGCTGGTAACCCCGGATAACTTTTCAGGAAGCACTGCACCACCAGGTTCAAGGTGTGAGCCAGGCAAGGTATATGTTTCAGTTCTGAAAGGGCTATGGCAGCCATAAAATTCCTTCCGTTAGCACTGACTACCTTGCCTGCCTCAAGATGTACACTGCCCAGCCATGACTGAGTGTCTTGCTGCAAGTACCCTGCCAGTACTTCTGCGGTGTGTCTGTTGTCGCCCAAACACTTCTTTTTCAACACAGCCTGCTGACGCTTACCACTAGCTGTTCCATAATGGGACACCTCGTGTGCAACACTGGTAGCTGCGGATGGAGTGGTAGGGCGACTGCGCTCTGTGGACGACCTCTTGCTGCTGGAGGAGGAGGAGGAGGATGAGGGGTGTCGAACGCCTACTGCCAACTGTTTCCTAGCCTGTGGGCTAGGCAGAACTGTCCCACTATGACTGTCCCCTGTGGACCCTGCATCCACCACATTAACCCAGTGCGCAGTAATGGACACGTAACGTCCCTGGCCATGCCTACTGGTCCATGCATCTGTTGTGAGGTGCACCTTTCTACTGACTGATTGCCTGAGTGCATGGACAATGCGGTCTTTGACATGATGGTGTAGGGCTGGGATGGCTTTTCTCACAAAAAAGTGTCGACTGGGTAGCACATAGCATGGTACTGCGTAGTCCATCAGCGTTTTGAAAGCTTTGCTTTCAACCAACCGGTAGGGCATCATCTCTAACGAGATTAGTCTAGCAATATGGGCGTTCAAACCCTGTGTACGCGGATGAGAGGATGAGTACTTCCTTTTCCTAATGAGAGTCTCTTGTAGGGTGAGCTGGACTGGAGAGCTGCATATGGTGGAACTAGCGGGGGTGGTGGTGGACATGGCAGATTGAGAGAGGGTTGCTGATGGTATTTTTGATGTTGGCCTACATGCAGTGTTTCCTCCCAAGAACCTGGTGATTCCCTGACTGCCTTGGCCTTGCGACGATACCTCCACATTTGCTGCAGGTGGTGTCCTAAATGGTGGGCTTACAGTGAGGGCAGCAGCGTTGCTGACTACCTTCATTCTGAGCGGGTGCACCAACATTACGGGACATTTGGTAGTTAGTCCAGGCTTGCAAGTGCATGCTGGTTAAATGTCTATGCATGCACGTTGTATTTAAATTCAGGGGATTCTTCCCTCTACTAAAGGTCTTTGAGCATTTCTTACAGATAACTTTGCACTGATCATTCGGATCTTGGTTAAAAAATTGCCACACTGCACTCTTCCTACTATCGCATACCTTTTCAGGCATTGCACGCTGTGCTACTTTCAACGGATGGCCATGCTGTCCTAAAACTGTTTTAGTGTTAGACACACGTTTTGGGCCTGATACGGGCCTGCCAGATGAAAGCTGTTGCGATATTGATGCCTGCTGCGGATCATCCTCCTCCATTTCAGAGCTACTGCCAGCGGCACCCTCTTCCCCCAATGGCTGTCAATCTGGGTCAACAACTTGGTCATCTATCACCTCCTCTTCAATATCCTGTGCACCATCCTCTGTGACACCGTATAAGGTGCTATAGCGTTCGGGATGGGGCACCATAGTCTCATCAGGGTCAGATTCTGGCTCAGTACACTGAGAGGGCAATGTAGTGATCTCAGTCAATGGAACAGCATAATAATCTAGCTGTGGCTGTGCATCTGTGCACTCCATGTCTGATTTATCTTGTAATGGGCTGTTAACTATTTCCCTTTCTAACCCTGGCATGGTATGTGTAAAGAGCTCAATGGAGTAAACTGTAGTGTCGCCTGCCGCATTCTTCACTTTTGCTTTGGGTGAAGGACACTATGAAGGGACTTGTTCCTGACTGGGAGCATCCACTGACAACTCGCTGCTTTTATATTTCGAACTTTCGGAAGAGGAGGCAAAAGAGCTAGAGGCTGAGTCAGCAATGAAAGCCAAAATTTGTTTCTGCTGCTCCGGCTTTAAAAGCGTTTTTCCTACTCCCAGATAGGGGAACCTTCGAGGCCTTGTGTAGCCAGAGGATGACGCTGTCTGAACAACTCGAGCCTTAGGTGCTATTTTGCTTTTCCCACTACCACTAGATGCTCTATCACCAGCACCACCATCATAACCATCTGGCAATGACCGCCCACGGCCTCTTCCACCAGACTTCCTCATTTTTGGGAAAATGTAACCAAACTAACAACCATTATATGGTACTATAAAACAAGGTAGAAGGTGTATATAAACTTGTTGAGAATTTAAATCTCCCTTTATTATGTGGGAGACTGCTGGAAAAAACCAGGCCCGCTGTATTATACTACACAATGTAAGTGGCAGAACGTGGCAGGCAGATATACGACAAACAGAACTGAATCAGATCCACTTAGGGGCAATTTAAACCTCCCTTTATTATGTTCGAGACTGCTGCCAAAAACCAGGCCCGCTGTATTATACTACACAATGTAAGTGGCAGAACGTGGCAGGCAGATATACGACAAACAGAACTGACGCAGATCCACTTACGGGCAATTTAAATCTCCCTTTATTATGTGGGAGACTGCTGCAAAAAACCAGGGCCACTGTATTATACTACACGATGTAAGTGGCAGAATGTGGCAGGCAGATACACGACAAACAGAACTGACGCAGATCCACTTAGTGGTAATTTAAATCTCCCTTTATTATGTGGGAGACTGGTGGAAAAAAACAGACCCGCTGTATTACACTACACAATGTAAGTGGCAGAACGTGGCAGGCAGATTTACGACAAACAGAACTGAAGCAGATCCACTTAGGGGCAATTTAAATCTCCCTTTTTTGGGTGGGAGACTGCTGCAAAAAAACAGGCCCACTGTATTACACTACACAATGTAAGTGGCAGAACGTGGCAGGCAGATATACGACAAACAGAACTGATGCAGATCTACTTAGGGGCAAATTTAATCTCCCTTTTTTGGGTGGGAGACTGCTGCAAAAAACCAGGCCCACTGTATTAAGTGGCAGAACATGGCAGGCAGATATATAAAAAAAGGGACCGTACTACAATAACAATCTCCCTACAATGATCTCAGGGCAAGTATGGCAGCAATAAAAAGGACTGCTGCACACAAAAGTGTGGACAAATAAACAATAGAACTGTGCAGAAAGGAGCAACAGGATTTTTGCTTTTAAAAAAGCAGTTGGTTTGCACAGCGGCATACAAACAGCAATGCAGCTATCAGGGAGCCTAATAAGCTACAGAGCTGATGCACAAAGATATAGCCTCCACTGTCCCTGCAAAGAAAAGGTGGTGTTGGACAGTGGAAATCACTACAGCACAAGCGGTTTGGGGGTTAATCTTTCCTCCCTAACTATATCCCTTCTTCTGACGAAGCTGCAGCAACCTCTCCCTATGCTCAGATCGGCAGAAGTAAAATGTTCCTGTTTTTTGAAAAGCCATGTGGAAAAGTGACTCAGGATGTTGAATTATCAAAGACTTTAATGCATATTTGATTGTAGGTTGTGACTTTACTTTGTTTTGACAACTGTAGGATATGCTACTAATGTGTGTCAATAAACTGTATATGTTGTTAAACCAATGGATGATCTTAAAAATGTGCAAACTAGGGTTGAGCGAAACGGGTCGATCATTTTCAAAAGTCGCCGACTTTTGGCTAAGTCGGCGTCTCATGAAACCCGATCCGACCCCTGTGCTTGTCGGCCATGCGGTACGCGACTTTCGCGCCAAAGTCGCGTTTCAATGACGCGAAAAGCGCCATTTCTCAGCCAATGAAGGGGAACGCAGAGTGTGGGCAGCGTGATGACATAGATCCTGGTCCCCACCATCTTAGAGAAGGGCATTGCAGTGATTGGCTTGCTGTCTGCGGCGTCACAGGGGCTATAAAGGGGCGTTCCCGCCGACCGCCATCTTACTGCTGCTGATCTGAGCTTAGGGACAGGTTGCTGCCGCTTCGTCAGAAGCAGGGAGAGCGTTAGGCAGGGTCCACTAACCACCAAACCGCTTGTGCTGCAGCGATTTCCACTGTCCAACACCACCTTCGGTGTGCAGGGACTGTGGAAGCTATTTTTTTTTTTTTTTCCCCTCAGCGCTGTAGCTCATTGGGCTGCCCTAGAAGGCTCCGTGATAGCTGTATTGCTGTGTGTACGCCACTGTGGAAACCAACTGCTTTTTTCAAAGCACATATCCTCTTGTTCCTTCCTTTCTGCACAGCTATCTTTTTTGTTTGTCCACACTTTTTATTTAATTTGTGCATCAGTCCACTCCTATTGCTGCCTGCCATACCTGGCTTACATTACTGCAGGGAGATAGTAATTGTAGGACAGTCCCTGTTTTTTTTTTTGTTTTTTTTGTGGGAGATTAAGATTGGCATTTCTGCTACAGTGCCATCCCTGTGTGTGCCATCTCTCACTGAGTGGGCCATAGAAAGCCTATTTATTTTTTCTGTGATTTGTGTTCTAAATTCTACCTCAACACAAAAACACTACATCAATCAGTGGGAGAAAAATATTGGCCTCAGTCAGGGCTTGTGTGCCACTGCTGTGTGTGCTATCTCTCATTCAGTGGGCTATAGCAAGCCTATTTTTTTTTTTTTTTTTTTAATATTATTTGGTTTCTAAAGTCTCCCTGAAAAAAAAAAAAAAACCTAAAAAAACAGTGGGAGAGTAATATTGCCCTTTCAGCTTGTGTGCCAGTCTTGACTCCTGGGTGTGCCACCTCTCTCCCTTTCATTCAGTGGGCCATAGAAAGCCTATTTATTTTTTCCGTGATTTGTGTTCTAAATTCTACCTCAACACAAAAACACGACATCAATCAGTGGGAGAAAAATATTGGCCTCAGTCAGGGCTTGTGTGCCACTGCTGTGTGTGCTATCTCTCATTCAGTGGGCTATAGCAAGCCTATTTTTTTTTATTTTTTTTTTATATTATTTGGTTTCTAAAGTCTCCCTGAAAAAAAAAACAAAACCTAAAAAAACAGTGGGAGAGTAATATTGCCCTTTCAGCTTGTGTGCCAGTCTTGACTCCTGGGTGTGCCACCTCTCTCCCTTTCATTCAGTGGGCCATAGAAAGCCTATTTATTTTTTCCGTGATTTGTGTTCTAAATTCTACCTCAACACAAAAACACTACATCAATCAGTGGGAGAAAAATATTGGCCTCAGTCAGGGCTTGTGTGCCACTGCTGTGTGTGCTATCTCTCATTCAGTGGGCTATAGCAAGCCTATTTTTTTTTTATTTTTTTTTTTATATTATTTGGTTTCTAAAGTCTCCCTGAAAAAAAAAAACAAAACCTAAAAAAACAGTGGGAGAGTAATATTGCCCTTTCAGCTTGTGTGCCAGTCTTGACTCCTGGGTGTGCCACCTCTCTCCCTCTCATTCAGTGGGCCATAGAAAGCCTATTTATTTTTTTTTTTAAATATTATTGGGTTTCTAAAGTCTCCCTTAAAAAACAAAAAATACATAAAAAAAAAGTGGGAGAGTAAAATTTCCCTTTCAGCTTGTGTGCCAGTCTTGACTCCTGGGTGTGCCACCTCTCTCTCTCATTCAGTGGGCCATAGAAAGGCTATTTTTTTTTTGTTTTTTTTAATATTATTTGGTTTCTAAAGTCTCCCTGAAAAAAAAAAAAAAAACATACAAAAAACAGTGGGAGAGTAATATTGCCCTTTCAGCTTGTGTGCCAGTCTTGACTCCTGGGTGTGCCACCTCTCTCTCTCATTCAGTGGGCCATAGAAAGGCTATTTTTTTTTTGGTTTTTTTAATATTATTTGGTTTCTAAAGTCTCCCTGAAAAAAAAAAAAAAACATACAAAAAACAGTGGGAGAGTAATATTGCCCTTTCAGCTTGTGTGCCAGTCTTGACTCCTGGGTGTGCCACCTCTCTCTCTCATTCAGTGGGCCATAGAAAGGCTATTTTTTTTTTGGTTTTTTTAATATTATTTGGTTTCTAAAGTCTCCCTGAAAAAAAAAAAAAAACATACAAAAAACAGTGGGAGAGTAATATTGCCCTTTCAGCTTGTGTGCCAGTCTTGACTCCTGGGTGTGCCACCTCTCTCCCTTTCATTCAGTGGGCCATAGAAAGGCTATTTATTTTTTTTTTTAAATATTATTGGGTTTCTAAAGTCTCCCTGAAAAAAAAAAAAAAAACATACAAAAAACAGTGGGAGAGTAATATTGCCCTTTCAGCTTGTGTGCCAGTCTTGACTCCTGGGTGTGCCACCTCTCTCCCTTTCATTCAGTGGGCCATAGAAAGCCTATTTATTTATTTTTTTAAATATTATTTGGTTTCTAAAGTCTCCCTGAAAAAAAAAAAAACATAAAAAAACAGTGGGAGAGTAATATTGCCCTTTCAGCTTGTGTGCCAGTCTTGACTCCTGGGTGTGCCACCTCTCTCTCTCTAATTGTGGGCCATAGAAAGCCTTTTTTTTTTTTTTAATATTATTTGGTTTCTAAAGTCTCCCTGAAAAAAAAAAAAACATAAATTAGGTGGGAGATTAATATTGACATTAGTGCTTGAGTGACAGTCCTGCGTGTGTGTCATCTCTGTGATTTTGTGCCACAGAAAACAGAGTGTGTAACATTGTGCCTGATTTTCCTTGTGGTCTCACCAACCTGTTAAGGGATATTGAAATCATACTGAAGTTATAGCTCACCGTGTAAGTTGTTTGACAGCAACAAATAAAGTTACTTTGGTTAAGATTTTAAAACAATGAGGAAGTCTGGTGCAAGAGGTCGTCGTGGGCGTTCATTGTCAGCTGGTAATGATGGTAGTGGTAGTGGAGCATCAGGTGGTCGTGGGGATAAAAATATTCCACCTAAGTCTGGAGCTGTGGAGCCAGTTTCGTCGTCAGGCTACACAAGGCCTCGAACGCTCTCTTTTCTGGGAGTAGGAAAACCGCTATTAAAGGCGGAGCAGCAACAGCAAGTTTTGGCTTACATTGCAGACTCAGCCTCTAGCTCTTTTGCCTCCTCTTCCGAAACTGGTAAATGTAAAAGCAGCGCGTCGCTTGTGGATGTTCACGGTCAGGGACAAGTCGCTTCCTTGTCCTCCTCAGCAAAAACTACAACAAGAGAGAAGGATGCAGCAGGCGACACAACGGGTCACTCCATGGAGCTCTTTACACATACTGTCCCTGGCTTAGAAAGTGAAACATTTAACAGGCCATGCCCATTACAAGTATATTCTGACATGGAGTGCACTGATGCACAGCCACAGCCAGAGTACTATGCTGCTCCTTTGACTCAGACCACCACATTGCCCTCTCAGGGTACAGATCCACAATCAGACCCTGATGAGACTATGTTGCCCCGCCACGAACGCTATACCACCGACCGACACAGTGACACAGACGAAGTTGCACACGAGCTCGAAGAGGAGGTAATAGATGACCCAGTTATTGACCCCGATTGGCAGCCATTGGGGGAACAGGGTGCAGGCGGCAGTAGTTCAGAAGCGGAGGTGGAGGAGGGGCCGCAGCAGGCATCAACATCGCAACAGGTTCCATCTGCCGGGCCCGTATCTGGCCCAAAACGCGTGTCAAAGCCAAAACCTGTTGGAGCACAGCGTTGCCATCCGGTTAAAGCTCAGTCTGCAATCCCTGAAAAGGGATCCGAGTCTAGGAAGAGTGCAGTCTGGCATTTTTTTAAACAACATCCAACTGATCAGCGCAAAGTCATCTGTCAAAAATGTTCAACTAGCTTAAGCAGAGGTCAGAATCTGAAAAGTCTAAATACTAGTTGCATGCATAGACACTTAACCACCATGCATTTTCAAGCCTGGACTAACTACCAAACGTCCCTCAAGGTTGTAGCACCCTCGGCCAATGAAGCTAGTCAGCAACGCAACATCCCTTCCGTCACTGTAAGGCCACCATTTTCCGCACCACCGGCAGTATCTGTGCAGGTTTCTTTGCCAGCCAAAAGCAGTCAGGGTCAGGGAATCACCAGTTTTGTAGGAGGAAATATTGCATCTAGGGCACCGGCGGAAACAATACCGTCTCCAACCGTCTCTCAGTCTGCCATGTACACCGGCACACCCGAAAGTTCCACGATCTCCAGCTCTCCAGTCCAGCTCACCCTACATGAGACTCTGGTTAGAAAAAGGAAGTACTTATCCTCGCATCCGCGTACACAGGGTTTTAACGCCCACATAGCTAGACTAATCTCGTTAGAGATGATGCCCTACCGGTTAGTTGAAAGCGAAGCTTTCAAAGCCCTGATGGAGTACGCTGAACCACGATACAAGCTACCCAGTCGACACTTTTTTTCCAGAAAAGCCATCCCAGCCCTGCACCAGCATGTTAAACAGCGCATCGTCCATGCACTCAGGCAATCTGTGAGTACAAAGGTGCACCTGACTACAGATGCATGGACCAGTAGGCATGGCCAGGGACGTTATGTGTCCATCACGGCACACTGGGTGAATGTGGTGGACGCAGGGTCCACAGGCGACATCAATTTAGGGACAGTTGTGCCTAGCCCACGGTCTAGGAAACAGTTGGCTGTAGGCGTTCGCACCCCCTCCTCCTCCTCCTCCTCGTCCTCCTGCAGAAGCTACAGCTCTTCCACAGAACGCAGTCTGCCAACCACTCCATCGGCAGATGACACTGTTGCACACCAGTTGTCCCATTATGGGCCAGCTACTGCCAAGCGTCAGCAGGCTGTATTGGCTATGAAGTGTTTGGGCGACAACAGACACACCGCGGAAGTTCTGTCCGAGTTCTTGCAACAAGAAACGCAGTCGTGGCTGGGCACAGTAGATCTTGAGGCAGGCAAGGTAGTGAGTGATAACGGAAGGAATTTCATGGCTGCCATCTCCCTTTCCCAACTGAAACACATTCCTTGCCTGGCTCACACCTTAAACCTGGTGGTGCAGTGCTTATTGAAAACTTATCCTGGGTTCTCCGACCTGCTCCTCAAAGTGCGTGGACTTTGCTCACATATCCGACGTTCGCCTGTACACGCCAGCCGTATGCAGACCTATCAGCGGTCTTTGAACCTTCCCCAGCATCGCCTCATCATAGACGTTGCAACAAGGTGGAACTCAACACTGCACATGCTTCAGAGACTGTGCGAACAGAGGCGTGCTGTTATTTATTTGTGGGAGGATACACGGGCAGGCAGTAGGATGGCAGACATGGAGTTGTCAGGTGTGCAGTGGTCTAAGATACAAGACATGTGTCAAGTCCTTCAGTGTTTTGAGGAATGCACACGGCTGGTTAGTGCAGACAACGCCGTAATAAGCATGAGCATCCCCCTAATGCGTCTGCTGATGCAAAGTTTGACGCACATAAAGGAGCAGGCGTCTGCACCAGAGGAAGAGGAAAGCCTTGATGACAGTCAGCCATTGTCTGGTCAGGGCAGTGTACAGGACGAGGTAGCGGGCGAAGAGGAGGTGGAGGACGAGGAGGATGATGGGGATGAGTATATTTTTAATGCCGAACCTTTCCCGGGGGCACAGGAAATTGGTTGCGTGTCACGGCCGGGTTCTGGTTTTTTGAGGGACACAAGTGACGTAGATTTGCCTGCAACTGCCCCTCAACCAATCACAACCGGAGATTTGACAACTGGAACTTTGGCCCACATGGCGGATTATGCCTTACGTATCCTAAAAAGGGACACACGCATTACGAAAATGATGAACGATGACGATTACTGGTTGGCCTGCCTCCTTGATCCACGCTATAAAGGCAAATTGCAAAATATTATGCCACATGAGAACTTGGAACTAATATTAGCAACCAAACAATCAACTCTTGTTGACCGTTTGCTTCAGGCATTCCCAGCACACAGCGCACGTGATCGTTCTCACACGAGCTCCAGGGGGCAGCAGACTAGGAGTGTTAGGGGTGCACACATCAGAAGTGGCGTTGGACAGAGGGGTTTTCTGACCAGGTTGTGGAGTGATTTTGCTATGACCGCAGACAGGACAGGTACTGCTGCATCAATTGAAAGTGACAGGAGACAACATTTGTCCAGTATGGTTACTAACTATTTTTCATCCCTTATCGATGTTCTCCCTCAACCGTCATTCCCATTTGATTACTGGGCCTCCAAATTAGACACCTGGCCAGAATTGGCAGAATATGCATTGCAGGAGCTTGCTTGCCCGGCAGCAAGTGTCCTATCAGAAAGAGTATTCAGTGCTGCAGGTTCAATATTAACCGAAAAAAGGACTCGTCTGGCTACCCAAAATGTTGACGATCTAACATTCATTAAAATGAACCACAACTGGATTTCGAAATCTTTTGCCCCACCTTGCCCGGCCGACACCTAGCTTTCCTATGAAAAGCTCTTGCCTGTGAATTACTTTTCTAATGTCTAATTTGCTGCAGCTGATTGTACAGCATACGACATGTTTACACCTCCCTAAATGGCAAAACTCCCCACACGGGGCCGTGGTATCGCGACTTGGCGCAAGCACCCGTGAGACTGCTGTTTGTCTGAAGAGGTGGGTGTGCTCGCTTTTGGTTGACGGCATTGCTACTGGGTCCCTCATAGTACAATGTAGTGTCTCTGGCGGTGGTGGTGCGCACCCAACGTCAGACACACCGTTGTAACATGAGGGGCCCTGGGGCGGTCCCGCCGGCCTCAAGAGAGTTCCCCCCTACCCCAGCTCAAAATGTGCTCTACCACGTCCAAAATTATGTCGCACAGCTCCACCAATCTTTAGTCTATTCGCTGACATCATTCAATGTCTGGCACTGACAATACAAATTTGTAGACATCTATGATGCAACTTAAAGTAGTCTGTGTCTGTGTCCTATATTGGCACCATTAAATAGTTACTGCCAAATTACTATGTCAGAAACTCAGTAGATGAGCCCACCCCTGTACCTAAGTATGCCACCTTTTTTTTTGTTGTGGTTGTTTTGCGAGACATTAACATCTATTTATATTTTGGGAGTACTGGGACAGACACTCCTTGCACTACTCCTCCACTCACCACCAAGCTGCCTGTGTATCCATGTAACCGCTGTAAAGCTGCCATGAGCCTATTGTTTGTTATTTTAGGCCTTTGAAGCCTGTCTGCGGTCCCTCCTTCCACTAGTCCTCCACTGACCAGACCACTGCTGCCCGTGTACCCCTGGAACCAATTATAAAGTGCCTACAGCCAGCCCATTTTCTTATGTTAGGCCTTTGAAGCCTGTCTGCGGTCCCTACTTTAAATACTCCTCCACTGACCACCAAGCTGCCTGCCCGTGTATCCATGTAACCGCTGTAAAACTGCCATGAGCCTATTGTTTGTTATGTTAGGCCTTTGATAGCCTGTCTGCGGTCCCTACTTTAAATACTCCTCCACTCACCACCACCAAGTTGCCTGCCCGTGTATCCATGTAACCGCTGTAAAACTGCCATGAGCCTATTGTTTGTTATGTTAGGCCTTTGATAGCCTGTCTGCGGTCCCTACTTTAAATACTCCTCCACTGACCAGACCACTGCTGCCCGTGTACCCCTGGAACCAATTATAAAGTGCCTACAGCCAGCCCATTTTCTTATGTTAGGCCTTTGAAGCCTGTCTGCGGTCCCTACTTTAAATACTCCTCCACTCACCACCAAGCTGCCTGCCCGTCTATCCATGTAACCGCTGTAAAACTGCCATGAGCCTATTGTTTGTTATGTTAGGCCTTTGATAGCCTGTCTGCGGTCCCTACTTTAAATACTCCTCCACTGACCACCAAGCTGCCTGCCCGTGTATCCATGTAACCGCTGTAAAACTGCCATGAGCCTATTGTTTGTTATGTTAGGCCTTTGATAGCCTGTCTGCGGTCCCTACTTTAAATACTCCTCCACTCACAACCACCAAGTTGCCTGCCCGTGTATCCATGTAACCGCTGTAAAACTGCCATGAGCCTATTGTTTGTTATGTTAGGCCTTTGATAGCCTGTCTGTGGTCCCTACTTTAAATACTCCTCCACTCACCACCACCAAGTTGCCTGCCCGTGTATCCATGTAACCGCTGTAAAACTGCCATGAGCCTATTGTTTGTTATGTTAGGCCTTTGATAGCCTGTCTGCGGTCCCTACTTTAAATACTCCTCCACTCACCACCAAGCTGCCTGTGTATCCATGTAACCGCTGTAAAACTGCAATGAGCCTATTGTTTGTTATTTTAGGCCTTTGATAGCCTGTCTGCGGCCCCTACTTGCAATACTCCTCCACTGACCACAATGCTGCCTGGAGTGCCTGCCTGTGTATCCATGTAACCGATGTAAAACTGCCATGACTGCCTACTGTTTGTTATTTTAGGCCTTTGATAGCCTGTCTGCAGCCCCTACTTGCAATACTCCTCCACTGACCACACCAATGCTGCCCGTGTACCCCTGGAACCTATTTAAAAGTTCATAGAGCCTAGTTATATATTTTATTTACTATTAATAAGGCCATGATGGACTACGCTGTACCACGCTACAAGCTAACCAGTCGACACTTCTTTTGCGAGAAAAGCCATCCCAACCCTCCACCAGCATGTAGAAGACCGCATTGTCCATGCACTCTGGCAATCTGTGAGTACAAAGGTGCACCTGACAACAGACGCATGGACCTGTAGGCATGGCCACGGAAGATTACGTGTCCATTACGGCGCAATGGGTTAATGTGGTGGATGCATGGTCCACAGGGGACAGCCTACTAAGTCTGTCTGCAGTCCCTAATTCAAATTGTCCTCCACTGTCTAAATCGGAGCTTCCACCTTCTGGCTTTCGGCCTATAGTATCAGAAATTAAACTGCATTTGGCCTTCAACTTTGGTTAGGGCCTACTAACGGCTTCTGCCCCTCCCTGGTGTTGCCCTCAACTAAATAAAGCTGAGCTTCAACCTTCTGCTCCAAATTACCATTTTGAAAAATGCAATAGGCTTTTCCGGCCTACTAAAGGTGTCTGTCTGTGTGCCCCTGCCTGGTGTTGTCCTCAACTAAATAAAGCTGAGCTTCAACCTTCCGGCTCTCATTAAGTGGTTTTAAAAAAAAAAAATGGTGGTTAGGGCCTACTAACGGCTTCTGCCCCTCCCTGGTGTTGCCCTCAACTAAATAAAGCTGAGCTTCAACCTTCTGCTCCAAATTACCATTTTGAAAAATGCAATAGGCTTTTCCGGCCTACTAAAGGTGTCTGTCTGTGTGCCCCTGCCTGGTGTTGTCCTCAACTAAATAAAGCTGAGCTTCAACCTTCTGCTCCAAATTACCATTTTAAAAAATGCAATAGGCTTTTCCGGCCTACTAAAGGTGTCTGTCTGTGTGCCCCTGCCTGGTGTTGTCCTCAACTAAATAAAGCTGAGCTTCAACCTTCTGCTCCAAATTACCATTTTAAAAAATGCAATAGGCTTTTCCGGCCTACTAAAGGTGTCTGTCTGTGTGCCACTGCCTGGTGTTGCCCTCAACTAAATAAAGCTGAGCTTCAACCTTCTGCTCTAAATTACCATTTTGAAAAATGCAATAGGCTTTTCCGGCCTACTAAAGGTGTCTGTCTGTGTGCCCCTGCCTGGTGTTGTCCTCAACTAAATAAAGCTGAGCTTCAACCTTCCGGCTCTCATTAAGTGGTTTTAAAAAAAAAAAATGGTGGTTAGGGCCTACTAACGGCTTCTGCCCCTCCCTGGTGTTGTCCTCAACTAAATAAAGCTGAGCTTCAACCTTCCGGCTCTCATTAAGTGGTTTTAAAAAAAAAAATGGTGGTTAGGGCCTACTAACGGCTTCTGCCCCTCCCTGGTGTTGTCCTCAACTAAATAAAGCTGAGCTTCAACCTTCCGGCTCTCATTAAGTGGTTTTAAAAAAAAAAATGGTGGTTAGGGCCTACTAACGGCTTCTGCCCCTCCCTGGTGTTGTCCTCAACTAAATAAAGCTGAGCTTCAACCTTCCGGCTCTCATTAAGTGGTTTTAAAAAAAAAAATGGTGGTTAGGGCCTACTAACGGCTTCTGCCCCTCCCTGGTGTTGTCCTCAACTAAATAAAGCTGAGCTTCAACCTTCCGGCTCTCATTAAGTGGTTTTAAAAAAAAAAATGGTGGTTAGGGCCTACTAACGGCTTCTGCCCCTCCCTGGTGTTGTCCTCAACTAAATAAAGCTGAGCTTCAACCTTCCGGCTCTCATTAAGTGGTTTTTAAAAAAAAAAATGGTGGTTAGGGCCTACTAACGGCTTCTGCCCCTCCCTGGTGTTGCCCTCAACTAAATAAAGCTGAGCTTCAACCTTCTGCTCCAAATTACCATTTTGAAAAATGCAATAGGCTTTTCCGGCCTACTAAAGGTGTCTGTCTGTGTGCCCCTGCCTGGTGTTGCCCTCAACTAAATAAAGCTGAGCTTCAACCTTCTGCTCCAAATTACCATTTTAAAAAATGCAATAGGCTTTTCCGGCCTACTAAAGGTGTCTGCCCCTCCCTGGTGTTGTCCTCAACTGAACAAAGCTGAGCTTCCACATTCTGGCTTTCGCCCTATACTATCAGATATTAAACTGCATTTGGCCTACTAGTGTGGTTAGGCCCTTGAAACAGTGTCTGCTGCTCTTGGGTTTGCTACTCCACTGAACAAAGCAATGCCGCCTGTTTAGTCCTGTTACCAATTTTGAACTGCATGTAGCCTACTTTATTCTTTGGCCCTATATCTGTTTCCTCCTCATCCTGCCCATTGCCCAGCCACTGCTAAATGAGTCTGCTGGTACATTGACCTAGACCACTACATTCCCCTTGTACTCTACACAGCCAGAATCTGTCCCTGCTGAAAGTAAGGTTCCCCTTCCCGCATGTTATACCACCTTACACAGGGACAAAGAGGAAGGTGCAGATGAAAGTGCAGGTTCCTTCATCAGGTGGGGGGGCATACTCGTTGGCGACGTCACTGGCACAGGGCCCCTCAGAGTACGCAAAAGTGTCGCTGCTGGTGGGAGGCGCCCCCGCCATGCAAACACACCGCCGTACTTTGAGGGGCCCTGTGCCAGTGGCAATGCGAACGAGTGGGCCCCCCCTGCTTGCTCAGGATCACAGCACTTGCAACTTTTAAATACTTACCTTTCCCTGCAACACCGCCGTGACGTAGTCCGCATTTCCTGGGCCCACGAAAAACTTGAGCCAGCCCTACTCCCCCCACAACTTTCCCCCAATTCCCTATGCCCAACTATTATTATACAGTTAATTAAGATTGGCAAGCTTCAGAAACAAGAATGGATGTTTTTGGCATTAAAATGGGCACTGTAGGTGTTTTCCTGGCCTCCACTCACTGCCGACTATGCTTCCCCATTGACTTGCATTGGGTTTCGTGTTTCGGTCGATCCCCGACTTTTAGCGATAATCGGCCGACTGCACTCGACTCGACTCTGGACAAAATCGGGTTTCCCAAAACCCTACTCGATCTTAAAAAAATGAAAGTCGCTCAACCCTAGTGCAAACTATTGGGGTGATACTGTGTGAAAGGGAGAGTTCTGCCTTAGATTCTTATGGTGGAATTATTGGTGAATTCCCACCTAAAATTGGTCTGCTTTACTTGTCAATCTTCAATGATCACTTTGGATAGCCCAACTTAGGAACCCTACATTAACCGATGCATGAGAAAGGGTAAAAGTAACAAACGTGATGCCCATGGTAAAGGACCACTTACAGCAAGCCCAGGAGAGTCTTGATCCGTATTCTCACAGTGCAAAGAAAAATTTCTGGCTAAATGGGAGAGCTGTTGTGAATTAGACTTTTTTGGCTCCCTCTAGTGGTTACTAGTGATATGACTCTGGGATTTCCTTCCCTCTGTTTGCACCCAGCTGGGTCGTTACTTCAGGGGTGTTGCTATATAAACCTCCTGGAACCTTAGTCCAGTGCCTGGCATCGGTGTTATCAGACACATTCTGTTTGCTCCTGTTTGCTGGTCCTGGTTCGTGCTAAATTAAGCTAAGTCTTGCTTCTTTGTTTTTTGGGTTATTTGTTTGCTATCATTTTTGTCCAGCTTGTACTAAATGTGATTCCTGACCTTGCTGGAAGCTCTAGGGGGCTGGTGTTCTCCCCCCGGGCCGTTAGACGGTTCGGGGGTTCTTGAATTTCCAGTGTGGATATTTTTGATAGGATTTTTTGCTGACCATATAAGTTATCTTTCTATATTCTGCTATTAGCTAGTGGGCCTCTCTTTGCTAAATTCCTAGCTCATTCTTATGTTTGTCTTTTCCTCTTACCTCACCGTTATTATTTGTGGGGGGCTTCTATCCAACTTTTTGGGGTATTTCCTCTGGAGGCAAGAAAGGTCTTTCTTTTCCCTTCTAGGGGTAGTTAGCTCTCCGGCTGGCGCAAGACGTCTAGGATCAACATAGGAACGTTCCCCGGCTGCTGGTATTTGTGGTGCTAGGATTAGTTATATGGTCAGCCCAGTTACCACTGCCCTATGAGCTGGTTTTCTGTATTTACTGACTTAGCATTATTCCTGAGACCCTCTGCCATTGGGGTCATAACAGTATGCCAGGCCAATATTGAATGTTTAAAGCATTGCAGAAGCGGGATAATAAGAAAGGAAATTTTGAGTTTTTTTTTCCTTCCTTCTCTTCCTGCCCTTTACCTTTGAGTGGCGTGTGCTTGCTGCAGACATGAATGTGCAGACCTTGATTACAAGTGTTGACCAGCTGGCAGCTCGTGTGCAGGGTATTCAAGATTTTGTTACCAGTAGTCCTATGTCTGAACCTAAAATACCTTTTCCGGAATTGTTTTCTGGAGATCGATTTAGGTTTAGGAATTTCAAGAATAATTGTAAATTGTTTCTTTCTCTGAGACCCCGTTCATCTGGAGATTCTGCTCAGCAAGTTAAAATTGTTATTTCTTTTTTACGGGGCGACCCTCAGGATTGGGCTTTCTCGCTAGCGCCAGGAGATCCGGCATTGGCGAATATTGATGCGTTTTTTCTGGCGCTCGGATTGCTTTACGAGGAACCCAATCTTGAAATTCAGGCAGAAAAAGCCTTGCTGGCTATTTCTCAGGGTCAGGATGAAGCTGAAGTGTATTGCCAAAAATTTCGGAAATGGTCCGTGCTTACTCAGTGGAATGAGTGTGCTCTGGCCGCAAATTTCAGAAATGGCCTTTCTGAAGCCATTAAGAATGTGATGGTGGGTTTCCCCATTCCTACAAGTCTGAATGATTCTATGGCGCTTGCAATTCAAATTGACCGGCGTTTGCGGGAGCACAAAACCGCTAATCCTCTGGTGGTGTTGTCTGAACAAACACCTGATTTAATGCAATGTGATAGAATTCAGACTAGAAATGAACGGAAAAATCATAGACGTCAGAATGGGTTGTGTTTTTACTGTGGTGATTCTACACATGTTATATCAGTATGCTCTAAACGCCTAACAAGGGTTGTTAGTCCTGTCGCCATTGGTAATTTGCAACCTAAATTTATTTTGTCTGTGACTTTAATTTGCTCTTTGTCTTCTTACCCTGTTATGGCGTTTGTGGATTCAGGTGCCGCCCTGAGTCTTATGGATCTGTCATTTGCCAAGCGCTGTGGTTTTGTTCTTGAACCGTTAGTAAATCCTATTCCTCTTAGAGGTATTGATGCTACGCCATTGGCGGAAAATAAACCGCAGTTTTGGACGCAGGTGACCATGTGCATGACTCCTGAACATCGGGAGGTGATTCGTTTTCTTGTTCTGCATAAAATGCATGATTTGGTCGTTTTGGGTCTGCCATAGTTACAGACCCACAATCCAGTCCTGGATTGGAAGGCAATGTCTGTGTCAAGTTGGGGCTGTCAGGGAATTCATGCTGATTCCCCGCCGGTGTCTATTGCTTCCTCTACTCCTTCGGAAGTTCCTGAGTATTTGTCTGATTATCAGGATGTATTCAGTGAGTCCAGATCCAGTGCTCTGCCTCCTCATAGGGACTGTGACTGCGCCATAGATTTGATTCCAGGCAGTAAATTTCCTAAGGGAAGATTATTTAATCTGTCAGTACCTGAGCATGCCGCAATGCGTTCATATATCAAGGAGTCTCTGGAGAAGGGGCATATCCGTCCATCCTCTTCCCCTCTTGGTGCGGGATTATTTTTTGTGGCTAAGAAGGACGGATCTTTGAGACCTTGTATTGACTATCGGCTACTGAATAAAATCACTGTAAAATTTCAGTATCCTTTGCCTCTCTTGTCGGACTTGTTTGCCCGGATTAAGGGTGCCAAGTGGTTCACCAAGATAGATCTTCGTGGTGCATACAACCTTGTGCGCATTAAGCAAGGTGATGAATGGAAGACTGCATTTAATACGCCGAAGGTCATTTTGAGTACTTGGTGATGCCTTTTGGGCTTTCTAATTCTCCCTCAGTATTTCAGTCCTTTATGCATGATATTTTCCGGAAGTATCTGGATAAATTTATGATTGTTTATCTGGACGATATTCTGGTTTTCTCTGAAGATTGGGACTCACATGTGGAGCAGGTCAGGATGGTGTTTATATAGCAACACCCCTGAAGTAACGACCCAGCTGGGTGCAAACAGAGGGAAGGAAATCCCAGAGTCATATCACTAGTAACCACTAGAGGGAGCCAAAAAAGTCTAATTCACAACAGTACCCCCCCCTTAGTGAGGGGTCACCGAACCCTCACCAAGACCACCAGGGCGATCAGGATGAGCGGCGTGAAAGGCATGAACTAAATCGGCCGCATGCACATCAGAGGCGACCACCCAGGAATTATCCTCCTGACCATAGCCCTTCCACTTGACCAGGTACTGAAGCCTCCGCCTGGAGAGACGAGAATCTAAGATCTTCTCCACCACGTACTCCAACTCGCCCTCAACCAACACCGGAGCAGGAGGCTCAGCAGAAGGAACCACAGTCACAACGTACCGCCGCAACAAGGACCTATGAAATACGTTGTGGATGGCAAACGACACCGGAAGATCCAGGCGAAAGGATACAGGATTAATGATTTCCAATATCTTGTAAGGACCAATGAAGCGAGGCTTAAATTTGGGAGAGGAGACCTTCATAGGAACAAATCGAGAAGACAGCCATACCAAATCCCCAACGCGAAGTCGGGGACCCACACCGCGGCGGCGGTTGGCAAAACGCTGAGCCTTCTCCTGTGACAACTTCAAGTTGTCCACCACATGCCCCCAGATCCGCTGCAACCTATCCACCACGGAATCCACCCCAGGACAGTCAGAAGGCTCTACATGTCCCGAGGAAAAACGAGGATGGAAACCAGAGTTGCAGAAAAATGGCGAAACCAAGGTGGCGGAACTAGCCCGATTATTAAGGGCAAATTCAGCCAACGGCAAGAAGGTCACCCAATCATCCTGATCAGAAGAGACAAAACACCTCAAATAAGCCTCCAGAGTCTGATTAGTTCGCTCCGTTTGTCCGTTAGTCTGGGGATGGAAAGCGGATGAAAACGACAACTCAATGCCCATCCTACCACAAAAGGATCGCCAGAACCTGGAAACAAACTGGGATCCTCTGTCCGACACAATATTCTCAGGAATGCCGTGCAAACGAACCACGTTCTGGAAGAACACAGGAACCAGATCAGAAGAAGAGGGCAGCTTAGGCAAAGGAACCAAATGGACCATCTTGGAGAAACGATCACATATCACCCAGATGACAGACATGCCCTGAGACACCGGAAGATCAGAAATGAAATCCATAGAGATGTGTGTCCAAGGTCTCTTCGGGACAGGCAAGGGCAAGAGCAACCCGCTGGCACGAAAGCAGCAAGGCTTAGCTCGAGCACAAGTACCACAGGACTGTACAAATGACCGCACATCCCTTGACAAGGAAGGCCACCAAAAGGACCTGGCCACCAGATCTCTGGTGCCAAAAATTCCCGGGTGCCCTGCCAACACCGAGGAATGAACCTCGGAAATGACTCTGCTGGTCCATCTAGCAGGCACAAACAATCTGTCAGGTGGACAAGAGTCAGGCCTACCAGCCTGAAATCTCTGCAACACACGTCGCAGATCTGGAGAAATAGCAGACACGATAACTCCTTCCTTAAGAATACCCACAGGTTCAGCGACTCCAGGAGCATCAGGCACAAAGCTCCTAGACAGAGCGTCGGCCTTCACATTCTTAGACCCTGGTAAATACGAGACCACAAAGTCAAAACGGGAGAAAAACAATGACCAGCGGGCCTGTCTAGGATTCAGGCGTTTAGCAGACTCGAGATACATCAGATTTTTGTGATCAGTCAAGACCACCACATGATGCTTAGCACCCTCGAGCCAATGACGCCACTCCTCAAATGCCCACTTCATGGCCAACAACTCCCGATTGCCCACATCATAATTTCGCTCTGCCGGCGAAAACTTCCTAGAGAAAAAGGCACAAGGTCTCATAGTAGAGCAACCAGGGCCTCTCTGTGACAAAACGGCCCCTGCCCCAATCTCCGAAGCATCCACCTCAACCTGAAAAGGAAGTGAGATGTCAGGCTGGCACAAAACAGGCGCCGAAGTAAACCGGCGTTTTAACTCCTGGAAAGCCTCCACGGCAGCAGGAGCCCAGTTAGGTACATCAGAGCCTTTCTTGGTCATATCCGTCAGCGGTTTAACAACGCTAGAGAAATTTGCAATAAAACGACGGTAGAAGTTAGCAAAACCCAAGAACTTCTGAAGACTCTTAACTGACGAGGGTTGAGTCCAATCATGAATAGCTCGGACCTTGACTGGATCCATCTCCACAGCAGAAGGGGAAAAAATGAACCCCAAAAAGGGAACCTTCTGTACACCAAAGAGACACTTTGAGCCTTTTACAAACAAAGAATTTTCACGCAGAATCTCAAAAACCATCCTGACCTACTCCACATGCGAGTCCCAATCATCAGAAAAAACCAGAATATCATCCAGATAAACAATCAAAAATTTATCCAGATACTTCCGGAAAATGTCATGCATGAAGGACTGAAAAACTGAAGGTGCATTAGAGAGACCGAATGGCATCACCAAGAACTCAAAATGACCTTCGGGCGTATTGAATGCGGTTTTCCATTCATCGCCCTGCCTAATGCGCACAAGGTTGTACGCACCACGAAGGTCTATCTTGGTGAACCACTTGGCACCTTTAATCCGGGCAAACAAATCTGACAACAGCGGCAAAGGATACTGAAATTTAACAGTGATCTTATTTAAAAGCCGATAGTCAATACAAGGCCTCAAAGATCCGTCCTTTTTGGCCACAAAAAAGAATCCCGCACCAAGAAGGGAAGAAGAAGGACGGATATGCCCCTTCTCAAGAGACTCCTTGATATATGAACGCATCGCGGTATGTTCAGGTACCGACAGATTAAACAGTCTCCCCTTTGGAAACTTACTGCCAGGAATCAAATCTATTGCACAGTCACATTCCCTATGAGGAGGCAGTGCACTGGACTTAGACTCGCTGAAGACATCCTGATAATCAGACAAATACGCCGGAACTTCCGAAGGCGTAGAAGAAGCAATAGACAAGGGCAGGGAATCTCCATGAATTCCATGGCAGCCCCAACTTGACACTGACATAGCCTTCCAGTCCAAGACTGGATTATGGGTCTGTAACCATGGCAAACCCAAAACAACCAAATCATGCATTTTATGCAGAACAAGAAAACGTATTACCTCCCGATGTTCGGGAGTCATGCACATGGTAACCTGTGTCCAAAACTGCGGTTTATTTTTTGCCAATGGCGTAGAATCAATACCCCTAAGAGGGATAGGATTTTCCAATGGCTCAAGAACAAATCCGCAGCGCTTGGCAAATGACAGATCCATAAGGCTCAGAGCAGCACCCGAGTCCACAAACGCCATGACAGGATAAGATGACAGTGAGCAAATCAAAGTTACAGATAGAATAAATTTAGGTTGCAAATTACCAATGGCGACCGGACTAACAACCTTAGTAAGACGTTTAGAGCATGCTGAGATAACATGTGTAGAATCACCACAGTAGTAACACAAGCCATTCTGGCATCTATGAATTTTCCGCTCATTTCTAGTCAGGATTCTATCACATTGCATTAAATCAGGTGTCTGTTCAGACAACACCATGAGGGAATTAGCGGTTTTGCGCTCCCGCAACCGCCGGTCGATTTGAATAGCCAGGGCCATAGAATCATTCAGACCTGTGGGAATGGGAAAACCCACCATCACATTCTTAATGGCTTCAGAAAGGCCATTTCTAAAATTAGCAGCCAAAGCACACTCGTTCCACTGGGTCAGCACGGACCATTTCCGAAATTTTTGGCAATACACTTCAGCCTCGTACTGGCCCTGAGACATAGCCAGCAAGGCCTTTTCTGCCTGAATCTCAAGATTGGGTTCCTCATAAAGCAAACCGAGCGCCAGAAAAAACGCATCAATGTCAGCCAATGCCGGATCTCCTGGCGCCAGCGAGAAGGCCCAATCCTGAGGGTCGCCCCGTAAAAAAGAAATAACAATTTTTACTTGCTGAGCGGAGTCTCCCGATGAACAGGGTTTCAGGGACAAAAACAATTTACAATTATTCCTGAAATTTCTAAATTTAAATCGGTCTCCGGAAAACGGTTCAGGAATCGGTATCTTAGGTTCTGACATAGGACTTCTGATAACATAATCTTGTATGCCCTGCACACGAGCAGCAAGCTGGTCCACACTTGTAATCAAGGTCTGGACATTCATGTCTGCAGCAAACACAAGCCACTCAGAGGTAAAGGGGAAAAGAAAAAAAAAATGAGAGAGAGAGAAAAAAAAAACTCAGAACTTTCTTTCTTATAATCCCGCTTCTGCAATGCATTTAACATTTAATTTGGGCCTGGCAAACTGTTATGACCCCAATGGTGAGGGTCTCAGAGAAACAAGTAAGTCTGCGACGTACAAATATCCAGCTCATAGGGCAGTGGTAACTGGGTTGACCATATATCTACTCCTAACGCCAACACTAGCAGTAGCCGGGGAACATGCCTACGTTGGTCGCTAGATGTCTCGCGCCAGCCAGAGGACTAACTACCCCTAGAAGAGGAAAACAAAGACCTCTCTTGCCTCCAGAGAATAGACCCCAAAAGTAGGATAGTAGCCCCCCACAAATAATAACGGTGAGGTAAGAGGAAATGACAAACACAGAGATGAACTAGATTTTAACAAAGAGAGGCCCACTTTACTAATAGCAGAATGTAGTAAGATAACTTATATGGTCAACAAAAACCCTATCAAAATCCACGCTGGAGATTCAAGAACCCCCGAACCGTCTAACGGCCCGGGGGGAGAACACCAGCCACCCTAGAGCTTCCAGCAAGGTCAGGAAACAGATTATATACAAGCTGGACAAAAATGCAAACAAAAACAAATAGCAAAAAGCAAGAAAGCAGACTTAGCTTAATCAAGCAGGAACCAGGATCAGAAGACCAGAGCACTACAGATTAGCTCTGATATCAACGTTGCCAGGCATTGAACTGAAGGTCCAGGGAGCTTATATAGCAACACCCCTGACCTAACGACCCAGGTGAGCATACAAGGGATGAATGACATACCCAGAGTAAAATCACTAGTAGCCACTAGAGGGAGCCAAAATGTAAATTCACAACAGTCCAGTGCCTGGCATCGGTGTTATCAGACACATTCTGTTTGCTCCTGTTTGCTGGTCCTGGTTCGTGCTAAATTAAGCTAAGTCTTGCTTCTTTGTTTTTTGGGTTATTTGTTTGCTATCATTTTTGTCCAGCTTGTACTAAATGTGATTCCTGACCTTGCTGGAAGCTCTAGGGGGCTGGTGTTCTCCCCCCGGGCCGTTAGATGGTTCGGGGGTTCTTGAATTTCCAGTGTGGATATTTTTGATAGGATTTTTTGCTGACCATATAAGTTATCTTTCCATATTCTGCTATTAGCTAGTGGGCCTCTCTTTGCTAAATTCCTAGCTCATTCTTATGTTTGTCTTTTCCTCTTACCTCACCGTTATTATTTGTGGGGGGCTTCTATCCAACTTTTTGGGGTATTTCCTCTGGAGGCAAGAAAGGTCTTTCTTTTCCCTTCTAGGGGTAGTTAGCTCTCCGGCTGGCGCGAGACGTCTAGGATCAACGTAGGAACGTTCCCCGGCTGCTGGTATTTGTGGTGCTAGGATTAGTTATATGGTCAGCCCAGTTACCACTGCCCTATGAGCTGGTTTTCTGTATTTACTGACTTAGCATTATTCCTGAGACCCTCTGCCATTGGGGTCATAACAGAGAGCCTTATAAAATGATGGAGAAGAAGAAGGGAAATGACAATTACCAGGAGTATCAGTTAGGGAGGTGAAAGCCCTATCAAATTAATCATGGGAATCTGATAAAACCATTCAGGATGCTGAAGGTAGCACTGTACAGTATTCATGATGAAGTTTTTTGAATTTCTATTGTCCCTTCAGTAATAATGCCAGGCGTGTTATCAGGTTCTTAGGTGGAAGTGGTAAAGTAGTTTGTACACAAAAACAGTAATGTGTTCTCTTAGCTTCTAAGATGCACAAATCTCTCACAATACCTAGGAAAATAATTGTGAGTAAAGCAATTGTTTAGTTAGGAGTTGTGCACTAGGCCCAGCTCTGGTGAGACAAGTGTTTGTCAGCTTAGCTAGCAGAAGTAACACTGGTGAGTATGGAGCCATTGCACCTCTGGCCGTACTTACTCTGGAGGGGTATAAATAAGTGGGTACCTGGTCTTCACTTGTGCCTCTGATGGTGCGGATAGGTTTGGGCCACAAAATAGCCACCAGCTACCACCCCAGGGCAGTGTCTGGACCTACAGCAGATGACCCACAGGTCAGAGCAGGTATGTGAGGTACAAAGGGGTGAGACAAAAGCATAGTCTGATGGTCCGGGGTCAGAAAAGGCAGCACGGGTTCAGAATGTGTAGCCGAGGTCAGGGCTACAGGACAAGAAGACAAGTTGGGTCCGTAACGGGAAGGATAAACAATAAACTACCTTGACTGGGAACTAAATGCTCACAGCAAATTTGACCATAAGCCCAGGTCAGGTGTGGAGGGCAGCAGTGCCTGATATAGCAATAACACCTGCTAGTGGGTGATTGGCAAGGGAGTCCAATCCCTGCAGGACACAGCAGGATTAAATTCCTGCAGGATCTGGCGTACTCCCTTATAGCCATGTGGAGACATCAGGGATAAGCAGCAGAGTAGGAAGTACTGTATGGACTAGTTGAGGGCGACAGATATGAGGGACAAGCAGAATGGTGAACATATTGAGTTGCACAGTGGCAGGAAAGCATACCAGTTACCCCCGTGATGGCAGCTAGCCAGATAGCAATACTTTTCTCTCTCCCTCTCTCTACCCCTCCTCTCCTCTACTTTCCTCAGAAAGCTGCTGTAAGTAATGCCATTGTTAGATTAGGAGCTGTGCGCTAGGCACCACTCTAGTGAGTCAGGATTTTACCTGTTTAGTTAGAGGCCAGCCAGCCTAGGATTTATTTTGAATTTTTTTTTTTTTTGCTGTTGCACTAAACCAATAAACCTGGCATCAAACTTGCCTCGTGGGAAGAGTTCATTGAAATAGCTGAAATGCTTATCTAGCCCAAGATAAATCGACCCCGGGAGCTAATTCCCTAATCCGATCACAAAATATATCTTAACTGTAGAAAAGACATGGATCGCACATCCAAATAATATGCATGGATCTATTGAGGCTAGACAACATTTTTCAAAAATGAACATGAGGTTCTTAGTTAACATTTTGATCAAAGTGTATAAGCCCACTGCCGTATTAAGGCAACCACTGTACTTGGTCCCTACTCTAGTAAATGTAGCGCTGTAAGGCGGCTGCTGCACCAACACACTAACATGTATCGCCACCAAGCCTTCCATCAGCACCCTTGCTCCTAAGCAAAGCTTTCCCCAGATCCTGGGCTACACCACCCTACTGACACAGCACCGACAACAAGTGAAATGATCTCAAAACTCACCTTCAATGTGAACTCACACTTTAAACTGAGAGCAAGAAAATAGGACTTTAGTTGCAAATTAAAAAACATGGACTAAAATGGAAGAAGTGCTTATATGATGGTGAAAAATACATAAACCCTTCCAATTTTTTGACCAGGGCATGCCAGAATTTGTTGGAATTGTTTCTTAAAATTTAGAACAATCAACAAGTGTTAACTTTTGGCAACTGTAAGCTATTCTTCCAGTAAAATCCAATAAACATGTATACCTGTAAATTGGTAGTCATGTCACCGGCACCAATCATATTAATAAACAGAAATGTATATAAAGGTACCACAAATGGTAATAAATAAGCATCTGAGTTTACTTTACATATTATAACATAAAATATAGAAAAAGAAGAAATCAGACATGTTAAGTTTTTCTATCATTACATTTTATACATTCCATTTGTTGTATTTACATTTGTAATTTGTCTTTTACGTGTTGCTTTAGCAGTAAAAATAGCATTCCCAGCACATATACTGCACTGATGTATTCACTGATAGAAGAAGTGTAAGTACAGTTTTCGCATAAAGTGAAAAATATTTCCTTGTTAGCTAAAGAAGAAACTGTAGATTGCAATTTAGCACAGAACCGAGGGGTTAAATGAATGGTTGAATAGAGGATAGGCTCCGAGCCACTGAACATGAGTGTGCATGAATTTCTTCTTTTTCATATCCGTGATTTTGATCCTGTCTGAGCGGGGGAATATAGCGGAGAATTCATTATGCAAAGTCTAACATTGGTAGGCCTGATCTGCCAGCGACTTGTTGCATTCAATTAATAGCATTTCACATCTGTTAAACGGCAAAATGAATGCTTATTCTGTAGCCGTAATTGCATTAATACACAGAGCCACACGAGACCATCCCTATGGCATGTTGAAAGACTTAAAAGTAAAAGACATAATAAAAAAAACAGCATACCAAATTAAGATAAATGAAGAATATGATAAACGTATAGATGCTTGCATCCTCAAAACCGTGTCACTATGACCTGTCAGACGTTTATTAAGATGATAACTAAGAATCTTATGTTGAGTTATGAAATTCTGCTTAGACTCAGCAGAACAATGGATATAATTTGACTGTGTAGAACAATACTAATTTAATTTTTTATTAAAATGATACATATATTTCCAATTCTGAAATATCTCCTACGTAGCTTAAAAGGTATCCTGAAACCAGTTCTACAGTTTCCAAACAAATGCCACGACCTTTATTTGCTCCTGTACTGCATACCACAAATGCGTCTATTATCTCCTGTCTCCCCTATATACCTTCAAAAATATCATTTTAATTGCTCCCGGACGCTATTTAAGAGAGGGTGGTCTGATCCGATGGGTGTCATCGTGGCGTCTATGCCTCCTCTCTGCTCCTAATCGCCACCTTCCGGATTTGATTGACACGGATGAGGCATCCTGCGTCATCCATAAAGGGCACATCCTGCATCATCCAGAAAGAGAAACAAAAACCTCAGTAGTTTTTCAGTCGCGCACAGGCATACTTTGCTGTACCCTACTGCAAGAAGAGCACAAAACATCACTGTGCAAGTGCTGAGTGACGTCATTCCAGTTATTTCTGGTGGCAGAAAAAAATAATGAGGGCAAGAGCTTCTGGGACATTGTAGCCCAAATTTCATCACTCGGCGCTGGTGCAATGATGTGTTATGCTTTGCCCACAGTAAGGCAGACCAATCTCTGTGAAGGGCCTGCAAGGCTACTGCCCCAGCACATTATTTCTTTTCACCATGTGGATAATGCTGTCATCCACATCAATCAGAGCCGGAGGATGGCAATTAGGAGAAGAGAGGAGGCAAAGACAATGCAGCAAGGATGCCCATTGGCCTACTGTCCAGACTTTCTTTTGATGCGGGACATGTCAACTATGTCAGTCACTGGACCAAGGGAACCCAGTGGACATAGTGTATATGGACTTTTCAAAAGCTTTTGATACGGTGCCACACAAAATGTTGATACATAAAATGAGAATAATGGGGATAGGGGAAAATATGTGTAAGTGGGTTAAGAGCTGGCTCAGGGATAAAAAACAAAGAGTGGTTATTAATGGAGCACACTCGGACTGGGTCGCGGTTAGCAGTGGGGTACCACAGGGGTCAGTATTGGGCCCTCTTCTTTTTAGAATATTTATTAATGACCTTGTAGATGGCATACAGAGTAGAATATCAATGTTTGCAGATGACACTAAGCTCTGCAGGGTAATCAATGCAGAGGACAATTTTATATTATAGGATGATTTATGTAAACTAGAAGCTTGGGATGATTAATGGCAAATGAGCTTTAATGGGGATAAATGTAAGGTCATGCACTTGGGTAGAAGTAATAAGATGTATAACTATGTGCTTAATTCTATATCTCTGGGCAAAACCATCAATGAAAAAGACCTGGGAGTATGGGTGGATGACAAACTCACATTTAGTGGCCAGTGTCAGGCAGCTGCTACAAAGGCAAATAAAATAATGGGATGCATTAAAAGAGGTATAGATGCTCATGAGGAGAACATAATTTTACCTCTATACAAGTCACTAGTTCGACCACACTTAGAATACTGTGTACTGTTCTGGTCTCCGGTGTATAAGAAAGACATAGTTGAACTGGAGCGGGTGCAGAGAAGAGCGACCAAGGTTATTGGAGGACTGGGTGGTCTGCAATACCAAGATAGGTTATTACACTTGGGGCTATTTAGTTTGGAAAAGCGAAGGCTAAGGGGTGATCTTATGTTAATGTATAAATATATGAGGGGACAGTACAAAAACCTTTCTGATGATCTTTTTAATCATAAACCTGAGACAGGGACAAGGGGGCATCCTCTACGTCTGGAGGAAAGAAGGTTTAAGCATAATAACAGACGCAGATTCTTTACTGTAAGAGCAGTGAGACTATGGAACTCTCTGCCGTATGATGTTGTAATGAGTGATTCATTACTTAAATTTAAGAGGGGACTGGATACCTTTCTTGAAAAATATAATGTTACAGGGTATATATACTAGATTCCTTGATAGGGTTTAGATCCAGGGAACTAGTCTGATTGCAGTATGTGGAGTCGGGAAGGAATTTTTTTCCCCAATGTGGAGCTTACTCTTTGCCACATGTTTTTTTTTGCCTTCCTCTGGATCAACATGTTAGGGCATGTTAGGTTAGGCTATGGGTTGAACTAGATGGACTTAAAGTCTTCCTTCAACCTTAATAACTATGTTACTATGTTAAATTGGAGGATGGCGATTAGGAGCAGAAAGCAAGCACTGACACTGCAGCGAGAATGCCCATTGAGCCAAAAAATCTTTATTACGTTCAGCGTGGAAGCAATTAAAATGAGGAGTCAGGAGACGGTAGACATTTAGGGGGAATGAAGTGCAGGAGGAGATAAAGGTGGTGACATTTATTCAGAAACTCAACAAGTAATGACAGGTTTACAAGAACATCAGCCGTGTATTACTAAACCAAAAAATAGGCGACTCAATCATAGATATAATATTAATCGGAGGACCATGAGTCAAAAGAAGTAGCCAATCGTATTAACATCAAATAGTACCAATTTTTATTAAAGATACAATCAAATAGCATAATAAAATGTTTACCACTTATAATAAAATGACATAGTGACTAAATCACTGGATGCAGTGGTGAACTGGGAATATCGGTACGAGACATGTAGATTCCTATGGTGTATATATGTGAAGATCGTATATTATCACAAAAATAGAGTGTGCAGACAGCTGACTTCCGAGAACCGGCAGTCCAGCAAGAGATAAATATAAAGTGCAATACGTGCTGTAAAAACAAGCCGGAGGCTGCAAAGCACACAGAATAAGTAGAAAACGTTATTTACCCATGTGGGATGGTGGGGAGGTCTCGTCCGGCACCCAGTCACATACCCCAACGCGCGTTTCGCGTTTGAACGTTGCCGCTTCCTCAGCAGTCAGCTGTCTGCACACTCTATTTTTGTGATAATATACGATCTTCACATATATACACCATAGGAATCTACATGTCTCGTACCGATATTCCCAGTTCACCACTGCATCCAGTGATTTAGTCACTATGTCATTTTATTATAAGTGGTAAACATTTTATTATGCTATTTGATTGTATCTTTAATAAAAATTGGTACTATTTGATGTTAATACGATTGGCTACTTCTTTTGACTCATGGTCCTCCGATTAATATTATAAGTAATGACAGGTTGTCTTTAATATGTAGTGGAGTAAAAATAAATTCAATTGTGCCCAGATTTGTTTCAGAAATATCTGGTGCAGTAATATCTACAGATGAGCAAATCGATTTGTATATAATCAAATTTGCTATGATTTTTCCCCAAAATCTTGATTGACCAGAATTTTTCTGAATTCGATTTGTGATTTGATTCGAGGCTCATAAAGATGGTAGTAATGGCCGATCAAGAGATTAAATTATGAACTTACAACTTTTCTCTGGTTTCAGATGTCAAAAGAAAGATTGTTCACATTGGATTTTGACTTGTCTTATCCTTTTGTTCTTGCAGAAGATAAGTCGTTGATAGCAGTATAGGGCAGCAGCATATGCACCTTTCCCCATAATGTATTTAGTAATTTGGTAGGAGCTGTGCTTGAAAGGTTTGTCAAATATAGAGGAAAAGTTACACACAGACATCAATACATGTAAAACACAACAAAATAGTGTATTTATACAGTATATACTGTATGTTCTGAGTAACAGAAGGTCTCCAGACCTATATAGTTGTGGACAACATTTTTGTTGGTCGTGTGGTCTACCTGACCGTGTTTTTGTCTTTACAGTGCCCCTGATTTTCCATTTGATAATCACAGTTTGAACCCTGCTGACTGGCACTATCAATTCTTTGGATGTCTTTTTGTATCGCTTTCCTGTTTTATACAGTTCAACTACCTTTTCCCATAGATTCGTTGACAATTCTTTTGCTTTCCCCATGACTCACAATCCAGAAATGTCAGTGGCCGGATGAAAGATGCAAGAATCTGTCTGAATCCCAGAAAACCAGCTTTTATGCACACACTGATTGCAAGCAAACAGGTCACAGGTGAGGATGTTACCTTTAGTAGACATTCAAACCCATTTGTGTCAACTTCTGTGCATGTTATCAGGCCAAAATCACCAGGGTATGTGATCTTTTGATCAGGGTCATTTGGATGTTTTTGGTTGTCACTATGATTTAGAAAGAGAAAACACAGTAATTTGACAATAAATGGTTTCACTCAACCACTAACCGTAAGTGGAGAAAAAGTTTTGGTGTTATCATTCATGTTCTCTGAAAAAAGGCCCAGAAAGCAAAAATTCTGCCGGGGTATGTAAACTTTTGAGCACAACTGTATATACAGTATACTGTATACAGTATATACACTGTATGTATGCTACTTTATTTCTGAATGTTTCAGCTCCGTGTCCATGATGTTGCTTGCTGCTCTTTTCCTTACATTAGTTGAAGACATCACAGTCTCCATGAGGCCTTCGATTGGCTTTAGACATTACACTGAGTACACTATTTGTGATGTCTGCAGCCACTTTCAGAAGAAGACAATCAGGGAGCATCAAACATGGCATATATTGGACTTTAATAAACCTATATCTGGAGATCTTCTGTTCCTCAGAAGGCATACATTGAGATATAGGAGGTGTCTGCAGGAGCTTTCCCTATTCAATAACTTTTGCGTAGTGAAGAGTCTGGTGTAGACTTGGACTGAGCATTGAGAGAAAATAAACCTGGTGTAAAAAAAACTACATAAAGTGGGGCTGCTTCCTAAATGCTATATAGTTCTACAATAATGGTAGATGAGACTATATTGGGCATGGATGTGCCATGCTAGGAGATGTCAGGGAGCAGCAAGTCTTACGAAGAATCATGGTGGCTGGATACCAACAGAAAAGATTTCCTGTGCAAGAACAAAATATAAGCTCTTTGCAGTCCAAAGTGCCTGAAACCGAAGCTGCTTTGGAGTGGGAAGTAGGTCCTTCTTGGACACCTGTTGCACCAATGATGTGACTGCTCCAGCGTAGTACCCCTTTTAAGCCAATTAATATAATTGATGAAGGAGCTTCCAGCTGCCTTTTTTTGACTATGATCATCTTATGCAGTCACAAATCCTAAAGCTCACATAACCTCTTCCGTCGGCTTTGAGCCAAGCCGTTGAGATGATTTTAGTTTAAAATGAACACTAAAGAGACATAAACTTTGCTGTTTTCATGGTGTAATTTTATAGTTTTAGCAATAGAAAGCTAAATATAACTCATAGTAAGGTATAAAATGTAAAATTATTTTATTTTAAACAGATTATGAAATATAAGAAAAAATGGAATGCGTAGTGACAGATTGTTTACGAGCATGTGTGATCACCACCTCCTTTTTTCAAATGGTAACTGTATTTGGTGTTATTCGTTACAGGAAATGTTGCATCAATAAAACTCTTTGGAATTTTGAGTATGTGTTATAGTTAATGTAAAAATATCTTTATCGAGCTCCAGTTGAGTGTTGATGATGTGAAGTGGCAAAGTAAGGTAGTATATGTAAACGTAGCTTGTTTGTGAATGTATGCAGTGATAAACTAAAAGTACAAGAAAACTTTTAGGATTCTCAAGTAACTGTCATGTGAAATCAAGAAAATTAAAAGGGTTTTTTTTGTCTGAGATTCACCTAGCCATTTAGTCTTCCCATAAACTCATTATGTCAAGCTTTCTTCATGGTGTCCTCTGTTTCTGATATTGGTCAGGTAGAGGAGAGCATATATATGTGGAATTGATCACTACTCAAATTTTACAAAAATCTGCATTTGCCAAAATGCGGATTTTTTGATAATTCTCTTTCACCTGTATTCAGCAGCCACTGGACGCCATTTTTCTGGACTGTAAAGACGCATTAAATGGTTAAAAGATTTAAAAAATCCTTATACTCACTTCTCTGGACCCTAGGCTTCTCACCACCCCCCATCACCCAATTTTGAGGTTCTGCAGCAGCTGAGCTGTCCATTAACAGGTTCTGTAGCAGTTGAGTGAGGTGTATATTATGATGTTCTGTAGAAGTTGAGGGAGATGTGAATTTTGAGGTTCTGAAGCAGCTCGAGTGAGGTGTGTGTTGTCAGGTTCTGTAGCAGCTAAGGTGTTCACAATGAAGCTCACAATATTCAGCTTATGATGACCCTTGACCAATTTGCTGATGTTTAACAACTTAAATGGACTCTGTTGACACAGAATAACTGTTCCAACCAAATACTGGTGCTCGGTGTACAACGGGAAATATTTAGATGCATCTTCCCAACTGCTTCTTTTCCATCTATCACTACACTGCTCTCACTTTATGAAGCCAGAGCTGTCAATCAAAAATAGGGGGAGGATACTGAGGGAAAGCAAGCAGGTCGGAAGATGAATTTAAATGATTAGCTATACCTTTGTGCACTGAGCTCTTGTACTTGATTTGAAGAGTCATTCCGTGCTGACAGGGTCCCTTTAAATGCTACTGTCAATCTCTATGGCATTTAAGTGGCTTGATTATATGACATCATTGTTTCCAGAGCCAAAAAATCTCCGTAACACAATTTTAATCTTAAGTTCCCTAGGGGGACTAAAATATAAAATAAAAATGAATTGAAAAAAAATAGTTTGAAAGAACATAAAAAACAAAGTAAACATTTAAATCCCCCCATTCCTGATTCAAAAACTGAGGAGCAAAGTAAATTAAAACTAAACATATTTAGTATTGCTGCATCTGTAAAAGCATGATCTATCAAATTAACCCCTTTCTGACATTGGATGTAATAGTACACCGATGCCGGACTCCCACTGTTTGGTGCAGACTCCGATGCTGAGCCCGCACTTTTCTGGGCACATGACAGCTGATCTATATAGCTGACATGTGCATGCAACAGCCACGGGTGGAACAGCAATCCACCCGTGGCTGTTGACTAGTTAAATGCCACTATCAATCTCTTACAATGGCATTTAACCCACGCCCACCAGAAGCACGTTGCTAATCCCGTCCATCGGTGACCCCATCACATGATATCATGGGTCACCGATCGGTCGGCATGACGACCAGAGGTTTCCAGCAGACCTCTATTGTTGTTACTGCCAGATTGCTGTGAGCACCACACTGTGGTTGGCACAGAGATTTTCTGCTACATAAAGGCAAACTGATCATCGTCTGTGTAGCAAAGACGATCAGATTATCACAGCTTTTTGTCTCCCATGGAGACTATTGAAGCATGCAAAAAGTAAAAAAAAGTATTGAAAAATACAAAAAAGTAAAAAAAAAATAAAGTTCGAATCACCCCCCTTTTGTCCCATTCAAAATAAAAAACAAACAAACAAAAAAAATCACATATTTGGTATTGCCTGATCTATCAATATAAGAAAATAATTAACCCAATCACTAAAAGACGTAACATGAAAAAAATTAAAAATTCCAGAATTATGTTATCTTGGTTGCCTCTACATTGCAAAAAAATGCAATAACGGGCAACCAAAATATCGTATGTACACCAAAATTGTATAAATACAAACATGAGCTCGGCGTGCAAAAAATATGCCCTTACTAAGCCCAAGATCGCGAAAAATGGAGACACTGCAGAACTTGGAAAAGGCATATTTTTTTTTTTACCAAATTCTGGATTTTTTTTCCTCCACTTAAATAAAAAAGAACCTAGACATGTTTGGTATCTACAAACTCATAATGACCTGGAGAATCATAATGGAAGGTCAGTTTTAGCATTCAGTGAATATGTTAAAAAAAATAAAAACAACTGTGGAATTGCACTTTTTTTACAATTTCACCGCACTTGGAATATTTTTCCCATTTTTCAGTACACGATATGTTAAAACAATGGTGTCGTTCAAAAACATACAACTTGTCCACCAAAAATCAATCCCTCACATGGCCATTTTGACATAAAAATAAAAATTGTATGGCTTTGGGAAGAAAGGGAGCATATAATAAAAATGCAAAAAACTGACCTTTGGTCATTAAGGGGTTAATTATTAACCTTCTTAAAGGGAAAAAAATGAAACACAATCAGATCACTGTACGTACAAAATGGTATCAATTACACATCAGTTCGCAATGTAGAAGAGAAAAAGAATAAACCCTCAAAAAGGTCCACTAATAAAAAAGAGAAAGTAAGTGTCTGAGAAAATAGGGACACAAATCAAATATTTTTTACAAAGTATTTTTTTAACCTTTTAGGATTCATTTAGACCTGCAATATTCTAGTCTGAGTGCTATCCATGGTCTTCATGGATTGTACCAGTGATAGCCTACGGGGCAATTCACATGTCTGGTTTTTCGCGGACTGAGTTGACCACGGAAAATGGTGGTGACATGTCCTATCAAAAATGGCAACGCAAATCTATGACTCCGAGAAAAATATTGGACTGCACTCGGTTGACACCTGAATGCGGTCCGATTTTCACTGACTCTCAGAAAGAAGAAGGTGGAGAATTTTTTTTTCTCCACATATGAGAAAAACTGAAGACATTCGGACCACCCTTTTTCATTTTTCTCTTACATGAAAAAAATGCCTGTCTGAACGAGGTCTTAAAGATAAAAAAATAAAAACAAAACATACAAGTTTTTTTTATTTCCATAATTGTTGTAACCTTTATGGTGATGTTGCCAGGTCGTTTTTACCATACTTTGAATATTTTAATAATGAAACCCAATAAACAATTCAAGAATTGCATGTTTTCCACCATTTCAATCAGCCTGGACTTTTTTTCATGCTAAAGTGAATGGAGTCATTCAGAACATTAACTCATCCCACCAGAAAAGAAGTCCCCGATCATTGAAAAAAAATAAATGGCTCTTGGAAAAATGTAGGAAAAAATGCAAATCTGAAAAATTCCGGGAACATTAATTATGTCTGAAATAAGTAAACAATTTTCTCTTCTCGATATTGTAGACAAATTATTCTTTTGACCTTTGCTCATTACCGAACCTATAAAACCTTGAATTGAACATGCAAAAATTAATAAATAAATTTGATTTGAGAGCGGTGACCACTGAACTATATAAAACATTGTAAGAACAATGTTAATAAGTCCCCCGGTGACTAACAAACCTATATTTGATTTGCTAGCTGTACTGTAAATCGTGGCTCTATTTCATTATGTTAGTGAAATATCTGTGTTTGGAGCTAGCATTGTAAATGAGCCAGACAAGCAATCACTAGTCTCTCAGTATGATTGTTGCTTTCTGCTGCCGCAATCACTCACAGATGAGTGATAGAGGGAAAACAGCATTTATTTCCTCTATTTTTCTTTTGTCATTGGCAGAAATTAACTTTTGATCTCTTTTTCTTGATAGAGAGCTTTGCTGACTGACTGGAGCATAATACAGCAGAAAACTCCGAAGTTAAGTAAGTGTTTATACTTTCCTAACACACATGATGGAAAACGACACCCTCGTGGCATACAGTTCTCATAGAAGCCTTTCAAAGTAAAAAGTTATGAAAAATTCTCTTCCAGACTACGTGACCTGTGTTTTTTTTTTATTTGAACCAACAGTAGGTTGCTCAAATTACATACTATAGGTTTGGTAAATGAAAAGAGGTATGATGCTTGTACACTCATGGTCCAGAAAATTTGAGATTGACACAAATTTTGGTTTTCATAAAGTATTCTACTTTAGTCTTTTTAGATCTTTTAGTCAGATTGTTTCATGGCTACTGGGGTACAATATCAAATAATTCATATATTGTTAAACTTTTATGTAAAGACTTAATATTTTCAGTGTTGACCCTTATTTTGTAAGTCTATTGCGCTTCGTCCGGAAGTAGGATTTTCGTTTCTTAGCCAAATCCTGACTTGCGATGGGTGAACCCATTGACGTTTGGGTGCGATGGGTTCTTTTTCGATCATTTAAAAAAGTTCAGTTCTGGTACCAGAACACCACCTGACCTCGAACCCAAACCCGGACCCCATTCAGATGACTGGTTGGTCCAAACATCTGTTGTTTGCCACACTGTCATCTGGTAGTTAGTTATATCAGAGCAGCCTGTGTTTCTTAATCTGTCGCACATATGACAGGGTGGGAAACACCCGATGTTTGGGCAGCCGAACCCAAACAGTAACAGACTTCCAGTGGAAGTGCGTGTTCAGGGTCCATGCATAAACACTAAGTGTTCAGTACGGAGCCCAAACTTTACTGTTCGAGTTCGCCCATTACTACTGACAACTCAATCTTCCTTAAGCAGTGCTTGGAGTTTATCATAATTTCTGTGTTTTGTCTTCCATTTTGAGAAATGACCACAGGTACTCAATGGGATTGGGATCTGGGTAGCTTACATGAACCTCAAATTTCAATGTTTTGTGTACCAAGCCACAAAGCTATCACCTTTACTTTGGGACATGGTGCTAGAATAATTTTGAACAATTTTTCATCATCAAATTTATGGATCGTTGGGACAAGTTGCTCTTGGCGTATGTATAATTACCACTCTGTAGTTATGGCAGTGTTCTTAGTGAAAGTAGTGATTATGCCCATTTCCTTGAATGAAAAGCAACCAAACACATGATTGGTCTTTGATCGTTTAACAGAATTCATGAAAGGGACACTGTTTATCTGGACACTGTTCCTGATGTCCCATTCTGAAGGGGACTTCATCAGAGAAAATCTATTTACGTCCTCAGCAGTCCAATCCTTGTATTTCTTACAAGGTTATTTTCACTGATGAAGCCCCCTTCAGAACATTTGGTGCATGTGGAATAATTAATGTGTAGAGAAGAAAAGGTGAGTGCTACCATAATAGAAGATTTTGATTTTTTTCTCTCTCCAAGGTTTCTAATGATTAGACATCAGCAAATCGATCTAATGTGATTTGAAATTGAGTTGAAATTCCCTAAATTTTCAGGTTCCTGAAAATTTAGACTGCTTTCAATTTTCCCAGATCCCTAAAAAACAATGTCTGGTACAATTTCACACATTGCTGAAGAGGACATGTACTCATATGATATGAGATGTGGCTTCTCCATAATGCAGGATTCCCCAGTATGTCTTCCATCTATCACATCACATGTTTTTGTGCAGCCAATCAGAGGTAACTATAACAGGCAGTATAATAGATGGGGCAGGGAAAGTTGTGGATATTTTATGATTTTTCAACCTGGGGATAACAGATCAGGGTGTTCAACTGATCATTATAGATAAAGAAAGAAAACCCTAAAGACACATACCCAATGTTGTCAAAATGGAGACACATACACACGAAACTGATATTACAGGAAGGCTGTTGTTGCATTATCATTTTAGATTTCACATATATCCTACCTAGCATTTCTGGTTGATTCCATAATTTTCCAGGTTTGGATAAGTAAAAAAGTTTGTAATAAAAAAAGTTAGGACATCCTAAAGAGGGAAGTATGAGCGGGATCAATGAAATGTTTGTACTGTCAAAGCAAAGTATTTTAAGACGTTTGTTACTTTTAAGTCCACTGACACCAATTTAATAGGAATAAAGAATGGAGGATATTTCTTCTTAAGAGTGACATCGAGAAGTTACCTTTTACTTTAAGGTGGTGAAATGTTTGAAATACCTATTAGCAAGATATGAAAATAAAATATTTTTAGACTCAAATTCAACACTCACTATGAAGTGAGAATAAAACATTTCATTGGGAATACGCCAAGAATTAATAATTAATTCTACAAAGCAAAGTGATTGAGAAAATTATCTTGCTGACGTTAGCGTGTTAGACAGACATCACAGCATGACCATCTCGTATATGAGATATGAGAGACCGAAATAAATTGTAAATGTTGTAATTATCCGGATTTGTATATCTGTTTGTTAAATGGATTGGGCAACACCTTCTAAAAACGCTGATGCTCATGATGTGGATACAGTTGAGCACTATAATTGGACTCTTCTGGCCTGTGCGTCTGACTCTGTGTCCCAGCACATCAGGCACAATAGCGTCACAAGATCACAGTGTACAATGCATCACGAGAATAGGCAAATGTTTTTTTTACCATCATACACTGTGTGCTAGAAAGGTAGTAAGTGAAGACCATGATAATGTGTGCAAGACCCAATTATCTGGGGGGAGGCTGTCATGGCAATGAAACTGTGTGGGCAGCATTTTGGGGGCATGATATTGAGTAGGTAGCTGCGGGGTCAAGAAGCTGTATGAATCGGGTCTGGGGGGGCTTGTGGGGGTCATCATGCTGTGTATGAGGTACAGTGGATAAATCATACTGTGTAGAGATCTGTGAAGGGGATTGTTGTGTGTGGGCATCATACTGGGGGGTGACTGAGGGCATCATACGGTGGGGGACATAATACAGGGAGGGTGATGTATATGGATACATCTAAATAAAATGGGAATAGTTGCTGATATCAACTTCCTGCTTGTGGCACATAAGTATATGGGAGGGGGAAAACTTTTCAAGATGGGTGGTGACCATGGCGGCCATTTTGACGTTGGCCATTTTGGATCCAACTTTATTTTTTTCCAATGGGAAGAGGGTCATGTGCCACATCAAACTTATTGAGAATTTCACAAGAAAGACAATGGTGTGCTTTATTTTAATGTAACTTTATTCTTTCTTGAGTTATTTACAAGTTTCTCTTTGTTTACAGCCATTATTCTTATTATTATTATTATTATTATTATTATTATTATTATTATTTATATAGCACCATTAATTCCATGGTGCTGTACATGAGACAGGGTTACATCAAAATACAAATATCACTTGCAGTAAACAAAACTAACAATGACAGAATGGTATAGCAGGAAGAGGACCCTGCCCTTGCTGGCTTACATTCTACAGGATTGTGGGGAAGGAGACAGTAGGTCGGGGGTTGCAGTAGCTACAATGGTGTTGAGGTGGTCGTGTGGTCATTACAGGTTGTAAGCTTCTTTGAAGAGATGGGTTTTCAGGTTCTGTTTGAAGGATCCAAATGTGGTGGATAACTGGACATGTTGGGGCACAGAATTCCAGATGATGGGGGATATTCGGGAGGCGATTGAGTGAAGAGCAAATAAACATCGAGGAGAGAAGGAGGTCTTGGGAGGACCGGATATTATGTGAGGGAAGATATTGAGAGATTAGTTCGGAAATATATGGAGGAGAAAGGTTATGGATGGCTTTGTAGGTCAGTGTAAGTAGTTTAAACTGGATACTCTGGGAAATTGGGAGCCAGTGAAGGGATTTGCAAAGAGGGCAAGCAGGAGTGTAGCAAGGAGAGAGATGAACTAGACAGGCAGAAGAGTTAAGGACGGACTGGAGGGGTGCGAGAGTGTTAGAAGTTAGGCCACAAAGGAGGATGTCACAGTAGTCGAGGAGGGAGATGATTAGGGTTGAGGAAAGGATGGATTCTGGAAATATTTTGGAGCTGGAAGTGACAGGAGGTGGCGAGAGCTTGGATGTGCTATTTTAAAGGACATGGCAGAGTCAAGGCAGCTGATTACCAGGATGGGGGAAAGTGTGAATTAATTTACTGTGATAAATAGATCAGGTAGGTAAGGTGTGCAAGATGGAGGAAAGATAATTAGTTCAGTTTTGTCCATATTGAGTTTGAGGAAGCGAGAGGAGAAGAAGATATGGCTGATAGACATTCTGGGATTCTGGAGAGCAGAGAGGTGACATCTGGGCCAGAGAGGTAGATCTGAGTGTCATCAGCATATAGATGGCAGTGGAAGCCATAGGACTTTATGAGTTATCCCAGGCCAAGGGTATAGATTGAGAAGAGAAAGGGTCCTAGGACAGAGCCTTGAGGGACACTAACAGAGAGGGGGTGAGATGAAGAGGTAGTATGGGAGTAGGAAACGCTAAATGTGCGGTTGGTGAGGTATGAGGAGATCCAGGATAGGGCAAGGTCTTTGAAAGCAAAGGAAGAGAGGATCTGTAGTTGGAGTCAGTGGTCAACTGTGTCGAAGGCAGAGGACAGGTCTAGAAGGAAGAGTATAGAGAATTGTCTGATAGTTTTGGCTGTAAGTAAGTTATTCATAAATTTGGTCAGGGCAGTTTCAGTGGAATGGTGGGGACGGAAGCCAGATTGTAGGTTGTCGAAGAAAGAGTTAGATGCAAGGTGACAGGAAAGTTCAGGGTGGACATGCTGCTCAAGTAGTTTGAAAGCAAATGGAAGCAAAGATATGGGGCAATAGCAGAGAAGGCTTTTGTTGTTGTTAGGTGTTGAGTTCCCGCCATTGCACAGAGGGAATCTCAAACCATGTCCACTGTGGTCTCCCATTCTCCTCCTGCTGCAGTGGAACCTGCTCAGCAGAGACATCGATCCCAGCGTCTGGCTCAAGCTCATACTGTGTGCTTGGTTACTGCTGCCTTTCCAGGCCCTGCCTTAGTAGCCAGCACTTATCAGCAGCAAGCAAGCATTTCAGGGACTAAGTCCTGCTTTTCCCATACTGAGCATGCCCACGGGACGACCTCCCATTGGAGGTCGGGGGTCACATGATCAGGTCCTGTTTGCGGCTCCTATTGGACCATCAGGAAGGTCCCGGAGTGCTACTACTATAAAAGGTTTACATGGCCGCCAGGCCATGCGCTAGTGTAAACTTTCTAATGTGTGTCTGTGGATATATGCCTGTCGATGGATGAAAGCTTCGAATCATTCCCATCCCTAGTGAACCCTGTTGAAAAAGCCATCTGGCGAAACATGCGTTCGGGGGCGTTGAGAAGGAGGGGGCACTCTCTCTGACAATTGACATGGGTAAGCCTGTGATATGTTATATATAACATTTTGGTTGTGCCTATAGGATACCTGTGGGACCCTGTGCAGAATAATGTTTTTCTGGCTTATTTCCATTGACAAAAGGATTTACTAATAGTGCCTTCCCTCCACTCAATTTTCTGTCATGTTTCCTCCTTATTGTCCCTTCCTATTCTGCATAGTGCATACAGCACATCTCTGCAGTTTTTTGACCTATGACTTTGTTGTTGTATTGTATTATTGATTAATTGTAATAAAACGTCATTTATATCTTTTATACATAACTATGCATTTGTGGACTTTTTCGCTCTATTTATTTGTGTTGATCTCTGTTTGAAGTGGTCCTAGTGATTGGACACCCCGTGGGTGTTCTGGGAGAGCTGAGGTTTTTCACTCTCGGTCACAGTTGACTTTAGTGCTTCATGATTGTGCAAGTAACCATCCCTAGTGGCCTGACAGTGCTATCCTGCACACTAGCACTAGATACTGTGTCTAATTCACAGCGACCGCCAGTGGGGTGCCGTGCGCAAATAGTGCGCTTTCCTGGCCCAAGTTAGGGTGGTTAGTGACGTCCGCCTGAGCGGCGTTGCACGCACTCTTGTGCGGTAAATTACTAGTTTAGTTCATTCCCTGGCACCTCCATAGCAGTGTCGAGTGCAAGAGGTCTAGAGGGATTCTTACCCTGAGTCTTGAAGCAGAGTTCTGTGACTCCTTGCTTGCCCTCTATGTGCGGTATTGCGGCCCTGTTTTGTAACAGGGTTCTCTTCCTTCATACCGGGGGAAGCTAACCCGTATGTGTATTCACATTACACCGCCATATAGTCCGTCATTACCGAGCAGCAGGTGTCTTTCCTGCACGGTGGACCCCGGACTGCGAACGCACCTTATATCTCCTCTAATTATTATTTGGTGAGTTCCGCCAGTCCTAACAAAAATTATGGGGTTAGGGAATTGGTCTGGCATACAAAGGGGTTGTGGTGTCGGACAACAAAGACTTGCCTTGTTTGGTCTATCTTATTTTTGAAGTGCGTGGCAAAGTCCTCAGCAGAGATTAAGGAAGTTGGAGGGGGCAGTGGTTGGCAGAGGAGGGAGTTAAAGGTGTTGAACAACTGTTTGGGGTTGTGAGATAAGAAAGATACAAGGGATGTGAAATAGGCCTTTTGAGCAGAGGTGAGAGCTGATTTGAATGTGTGTGCTGCTTGTTTGAGTGCAGTGAAATTGAGTTTTCTTCCATCGCCGTTCTGCAATTCTGGATGCTTGCCTCTGCAACATGTCAAGCCATTGACATGTCTCAGAGGTTAACACGTGAGGAGTGGACAGAAATTGTGTTCATGTCTGGTGAGCACAGTACCCGGGTCATTGCAGCAGATTTCAATGCAAGACACCCTGCGCAAGAAAATTGTCACTATTCCCACGTTATTTAGGTGTATCCATATAAATGCCCTACCCAAAAAAGTTTGCCTCATCACTGAACATAATGTTCTCTGTAAACTGAGGGTCCAGTTCCAATTTTAATTTTGCCCATTCTGCAAATTCAGAGAGCCGATCTGGCATCAGTCGAACATACCTTTGGCAGATATTAGCTACTCACAAATGGCACCCTTGAAGTGATGGCCGGGGGACCACCACTGTGCAGGAAGACTACTGTACACAAGATGAGGTGCAAACAACAAAGGGTAGATTTATTGGAAGGCAAGGAATGAAGGGAATGAGGAAGATGCAAACAGGGGTATACAATGGCAACAGACAATTTAAAAGAGTTATGAACTTTAACTTTTCCGTAAAACAGCACGGTGCTCCAACTATTGCAGACTCAATATATGTCTAACAGGCAAATGTAAACAGTAAACGAGTGATGATGCTACTCTACATATAACCTCCCTGGCCTTTACTAAGCAGGCCACACGGTGTTATGGACCTGGTGGTTAGGTGCACCTGGAATGACCTGATGGTTAAACTAGATGATAGGACAAGCTCTGGGAAGTGGGAACTCTGCTGACCGCAAACCCTAATCCTATAACACACACTAGAAATAGCTGTGGAGCGTACCTAACTCTTCCTAGATGCCTCTTCACAGCCTAAGAGCTAACTACCCCTAAAGATAGGAAATAAAGCCTTACCTTGCCTCAGAGAAATTCCCCCAAAGGTAAAGGCAGCCCTCCACATATATTAACTGTTAGTTAAGAGGAAAGTCACAAACACAGGGATGAAACAGGTTTCAGCAAAGGAGGCCAGACTCACTAAATAGACTGAAGATAGGAAAGGGATCTATGCGGTCAGCACAAAAAACTACAAAAAGCCACGCAGAGTGTGCAAAAAGACCCCCGCACCAACTCACGGTGCGGAGGTGCCACTCTGCACCCCAGAGCTTCCAGCTAGCAAGGCAATATCATATAAGCAAGCTGGACTAGAACTTAGCAAGAACTAAGAAATATATTCAGTACAAAATGAACAACAAATAAACTAGCAGGGACGTAGCTTCTGCTGGAGTAGACAGGTCATCAGAAAGATCCAAGAGAGATCTGAACCAGTACTGATACATTGACAGCTGGCATGGAGTAACGATCTGAGTGGAGTTAAATAGAGAAGCCAGCCCAGCCGCAAACGAGGGCAGCTGAGGAGGCAACCTCAGAACCAGCAGTTCCACTCACAGCCACCAGAGGGAGTCCACGGACAGAACTCGCCAAAGTACCATTCATGACCACAGGAGGGAGTTCGAGAACGGAATTCACAACATTACCCCCCCCCTTGAGGAGGGGTCAACGAACCCTCACCAGAGTCCCCAGGCCGATCAGGACGAGCCAAATGAAAGGCAAGAACCAAATCGGCAGCATGGACATCGGAGGCAACAATCCAGGAGTTATCCTCCTGACCATAGCCCTTCCATTTGACCAGGTACTGAAGTTTCCGTCTCGACATACGAGAATCTAAAATTTTCTCCACCACATACTCCAACTCCCCCTCGACCAACACCGGAGCAGGAGGGTCAACGGAGGGAACCATAGGCGCCACATATTTCCGCAACAACGACCTATGGAACACATTATGGATGGCAAAAGAAGCTGGAAGGGCCAAACGAAACGACACAGGATTGAGAATTTCAGAAATCTTATAAGGACCAATGAAACGAGGCTTAAACTTAGGAGAAGAAACCTTCATAGGGACATGACGAGACGACAACCAAACCAAATCCCCAACACGAAGTCGGGGACCAACACAGCGACGGAGGTTGGCGAAACGTTGAGCCTTCTCCTGGGACAATGTCAAATTGTCCACTACATGAGTCCAAATTTGCTGCAACCTGTCCACCACAGAATCTACACCAGGACAGTCCGAAGGCTCAACCTGCCCTGAAGAAAAACGAGGATGAAAACCAGAATTACAAAAAAAAGGCGAAACCAAAGTAGCCGAACTGGCCCGATTATTAAGGGCGAACTCAGCCAATGGCAAGAAGGTCACCCAATCATCCTGATCAGCAGAAACAAAGCATCCCAGATAGGTCTCCAAAGTCTGATTAGTTCGATCGGTTTGGCCATTTGTCTGAGGATGGAAAGCCGAAGAAAAAGACAAATCAATGCCCATCTTAGCACAAAAGGACCGCCAGAACCTTGAAACAAACTGGGAACTTCTGTCCGACACGATGTTCTCCGGAATGCCATGCAAACGAAGCACATGCTGGAAAAATAATGGAACCAAATCAGAGGAGGAAGGTAATTTAGGCAAGGGTACCAAATGGACCATCTTAGAGAAGCGATCACAAACCACCCAGATGACCGACATCCTTTGAAAGACAGGGAGATCTGAAATAAAATCCATGGAAACATGCGTCCAAGGCCTTTTCGGGACTGGCAAGGGCAAAAGTAACCCACTGGCACGAGAACAGCAGGGCTTGGCCCGAGCACAAGTCCCACAGGACTGCACAAAAGAACGCACATCCCGTGACAAGGAAAGCCACCAAAAGGACCTAGCCACCAAATCTCTGGTACCAAAAATCCCAGGATGACCAGCCAACACCGAACAATGAACCTCAGAGATAACTCTACTAGTCCATCTGTCAGGGACAAACAGTTTCTCCGCTGGACAACGGTCAGGTCTATCAGCCTGAAACTCCTGCAGTGCCCGCTGCAAATCAGGTGAGATGGCAGACAGAATTACCCCCTCTTTGAGAATACCAGCCGGCTCAGGAACTCCCGGAGAATCAGGCACAAAACTCCTTGAAAGGGCATCGGCCTTCACATTCTTAGAACCCGGAAGGTATGAAACCACAAAATTGAAATGGGAGAAAAACAGCGACCATCGAGCCTGTCTAGGATTCAACCGCTTGGCAGACTCGAGATAAGTCAGATTCTTGTGATCCGTTAAGACCACCACGCGATGCTTGGCTCCCTCAAGCCAATGTTGCCACTCCTCGAACGCCCACTTCATAGCCAACAACTCCCGATTGCCAACATCATAATTACGCTCAGCAGGCAAAAACTTTCTAGAAAAGAAAGCACATGGCTTCATCACAGAGCCATCAGAACTTCTTTGAGACAAAACAGCCCCTGCTCCAATCTCAGAAGCATCAACCTCGACCTGAAAAGGGAGCGAAACATCTGGCTGACACAACACAGGGGCCGAAGATAAACGACGTTTCAACTCCCGAAAAGCCTCAACGGCCGCAGAGGACCAATTCACCACATCAGCACCTTTCTTGGTCAAATCAGTCAATGGTTTAACAACACTAGAAAAATTAGCGATGAAGCGACGGTAAAAATTAGCAAAGCCCAGGAATTTCTGAAGGCTCTTCACAGATGTAGGCTGAGTCCAATCATAAATGGCCTGAACTTTAACAGGATCCATCTCAATAGTAGAAGGGGAAAAAATGAAGCCCAAAAAGGAAACCTTCTGAACTCCGAAGAGACATTTAGACCCCTTCACAAACAAAGAATTAGCACGAAGGACCTGGAACACCATTCTGACCTGCTTCACATGAGACTCCCAATCATCCGAAAAGACCAAAATATCATCCAAATATACAATCATGAATCTATCCAAATACTTTCGGAAGATGTCATGCATAAAGGACTGAAACACAGATGGAGCATTAGAAAGCCCGAATGGCATCACCAGGTACTCAAAATGGCCCTCGGGCGTATTAAATGCTGTTTTCCATTCATCGCCCTGTTTAATACGCACAAGATTATACGCCCCTCGAAGATCTATCTTGGTGAACCAACTAGCCCCATTAATCCTAGCAAACAAATCAGACAGTAGAGGCAAAGGGTACTGAAATTTGACCGTGATTTTATTGAGAAGGCGGTAATCTATACAAGGTCTCAGAGAACCATCCTTCTTGGCCACAAAAAAGAACCCTGCTCCCAACAGTGACGACGACGGGCGAATATGCCCTTTCTCCAAGGACTCCTTTATATAACTCCGCATAGCGGCGTGCTCCGGCACAGATAAATTGAAAAGTCGTCCTTTAGGAAATTTACTACCAGGAATCAAATTAATAGCACAATCACAATCCCTATGAGGAGGTAGGGCACTGGATTTGGGCTCATCAAGTACATCTCGGTAATCCGACAAAAACTCAGGGACTTCAGAAGGAGTAGAAGGAGAAATTGACAACAGCGGAACGTCACCATGTACCCCTTGACAACCCCAACTGGACACAGACATTGATTTCCAATCCAATACTGGATTATGGACCTGTAGCCATGGCAGACCCAACACGACCACATCATGCAAATTATGCAACACCAAAAAGCAAATATCTTCCTGATGTGCAGGAGCCATGCACATGGTCAACTGAGTCCAGTACTGAGGCTTATTCTTGGCCAAAGGCGTAGCATCAATTCCCCTTAATGGAATAGGATACTGCAAGGGCTCCAAGAAAAAACCACAGCGCCTGGCAAACTCCAAGCCCATCAAATTCAGGGCAGCGCCTGAGTCCACAAATGCCATAACAGAGTAGGACGACAAAGAGCAAATCAGACTAACGGACAAAATAAAGTTAGGCTGTACAGTACCAATGGTGACAGACCTAGCGAACCGCTTAGTGCGCTTAGGACAATCAGAGATAGCATGAGTGGAGTCACCACAGTAAAAACACAGCCCATTCTGACATCTGTGTTCTTGCCGTTCAGCTCTGGTCAAAGTGCTATCACATTGCATAGGCTCAGGCCTCTGCTCAGAGGATACCGCCAAATGGCGCACAACCTTGCGCTCACGCAAGCGCCGATCGATCTGAATGGCCAAGGATATTGATTCATTCAGACCAGCAGGTGTGGGGAACCCTACCATAACATCCTTAAGGGTTTCAGAAAGACCTTTTCTGAAAATTGCTGCAAGGGCACACTCATTCCATTGAGTAAGCACAGACCACTTTCTAAACTTCTGGCAATATACCTCCGCTTCATCCTGACCCTGACACAAAGCCAGCAAGATCTTTTTTGCCTGATCCACAGAGTTAGGTTCATCATAAAGCAATCCAAGCGCCAGAAAAAATGCATCTACATTAAGCAATGCAGGATCTTCTGGCGCAAGGGAGAATGCCCAGTCTTGAGGGTCGCCACGTAACAAAGAAATAATGATTTTTACTTGCTGAATGGGGTCACCAGAGGAGCGGGGTTTCAAAGCAAGAAACAGTCTACAATTATTTTTGAAATTCAGAAATTTAGATCTATCCCCAGAAAACAAATCAGGAATTGGAATTCTAGGCTCTAACATAGGATTCTGAACTACATAATCTTGAATGCTTTGTACCCTTGCAGTGAGTTGATCAACACAAGAGGACAGACCTTGAATGTCCATATCTACACCTGAGTCCTGAACCACCCAGAGGTTAAGGGGAAAAGAAAGGCAAAACACGCTAAAGAGAAAAAAAAATGGTCTCAGAACTTCTCTTATCCCTCTATTGAGATGCATTAACACTTTATGGCCAGCTGTACTGTTATGGATCTGGTGGTTAGGTGCACCTGGAATGACCTGATGGTTAAACTAGATGTCAGGACAAGCTCTGGGAAGTGGGAACTCTGCTGACCGCAAACCCTAATCCTATAACACACACTAGAAATAGCTGTGGAGCGTACCTAACTCTTCCTAGATGCCTCTTCACAGCCTAAGAGCTAACTACCCCTAAAGATAGGAAATAAAGCCTTACCTTGCCTCAGAGAAATTCCCCCAAAGGTAAAGGCAGCCCCCCACATATATTAACTGTGAGTTAAGAGGAAAGTCACAAACACAGGGATGAAACAGGTTTCAGCAAAGGAGGCCAGACTCACTAAATAGACTGAGGATAGGAAAGGGATCTATGCGGTCAGCACAAAAAACTACAAAAAGCCACGCAGAGTGTGCAAAAAGACCCCCGCACCAACTCACGGTGCGGAGGTGCCACTCTGCACCCCAGAGCTTCCAGCTAGCAAGGCAATATCATATAAGCAAGCTGGACTAGAACTTAGCAAGAACTAAGAAATATATTCAGTACAAAATGAACAACAAATAAACTAGCAGGGACGTAGCTTCTGCTGGAGTAGACAGGTCATCAGAAAGATCCAAGAGAGATCTTAACCAGTACTGATACATTGACAGCTGGCATGGAGTAACGATCTGAGTGGAGTTAAATAGAGAAGCCAGCCCAGCTGCAAACGTGGGCAGCTGAGGAGGCAACCTCAGAACCAGCAGTTCCACTCACAGCCACCAGAGGGAGTCCACAGACAGAACTCGCCGAAGTACCATTCATGACCATAGGAGGGAGTTCGAGAACGGAATTCACAACACACGGCTCCCGTGTACTGACTATTGAAGCCTACACTAGGCCCTAACAGGTGCACCAAACAGGAACAAACTCACGGTGATGTTGGAGAATCAGGTCCAGTCCCAGGGGGGTCCCCAGCAGTCTATTACAGTGGTGCGCACGGCTTTCTGTCAGCTCTGTGAAAAGTGGTCTTCTCCTTGCTTCTGAATCCTAGGGATGCTCCTGGAAACTGTAAATCCCTTTCTCTGTATCTCCGTGGCTCTCTTGCAGCTATATCAGGACACAGTTCTTCTCTTCAGCACAAAAAGTCCTCTCTGCAGCAGCCTCAGCTCACACACGCTGCTCCAGCTCCACACCTCCTCTCTGCACAGACTAGTTCATTACAATGATTATTGCAGGGGAGAAGCAGAACATTCCATCACGCCAGACAAGGGGGTGCGCCTCTTAAAGTGACCGCGTGTTCCTTACTGTCCATAATAGCACCACCCTCTTACACCCTTACAAAATCCAGCTGCTGCAGCATCTCCACGAGAATCACCCCGTTCAGTGTGCTGAATTGAGACTGTGAGATCAAGGATCAGGATAAGCCGAAATGTCAAATATTACACATGTCACATGAGTATAATTGTTCCTTGATTATTTTGCCAAATAAAGTTCAAAAATCATTAAGAAACCTTCGTTTTTGGATACTGCTGTATTTTGGAAACTATTGTTGAGTGGATACTCCTTACTAGCACCTTTACTTTAAGTTTGAGTGCTGACCATTAAACTTTAAGATCATCTTTAGGTGAAGAATCATGAGGACCTAATGCACATTCAGGCTCAGACTAGTCCACAGAAGAACAGGTGAATCACCTGGTGGGCCGCTGTGCAGGTGTTGGCCTCCCACTACCTTGTATGACCAGTAATTAGCACAATACACTTGAGTCACTCTGTATAGACAGAAGTAGCATTTCATCATGGATTTAGCAAACAAACCATGGTCATGCAATTTTTCCATGTAGTAATGGACCCCCAAAGTTAATGTTATTGGTGGCATCCCAATCCGACACTGTATACATGTTTGGGTGATTCTGACAAAATTGTCAACTTTAGCCAATTTAAATCTTATTGTATTCTGCTTTAAATGGCTGTGATATAAGACTTCTTTAGGCTAAGGTCAGGAGAGCATATATTCTCTCATACGAGAGACTAGGGTCAATAAAACGAATCACACTGTGATCAAACTCTGATCAGAGTTTTAGCGAAGTATGTACATAGTGTGATACAATTCTCTTGGATGAGAAGATGTGCAAAATTTTTCCATCTTTTTCATTTTTCATTCTGTCATTCCGCGGAAACTGGACTAGACTCCGATTGTCATCTGAGTGCAATCCAATGGTTTCAATGCACTCAGACCAAAAATACATCCACATGCATGTGCAGATTTCACTTGAGTGCAGTCTAATGGTTTCTACAGACTCATTGACATGCATGGCTGAGTGTGATCTTGATATCTGATCAAACTCGGGCATTAAGTGTTTTGTTCCTAGAACTGACTCAGTCCGAGTACAAAATTTCCCACAAAGCGTACCATTAGTCCGGGTGCGATCCAATATATTTCTGGACCAACAGTCTTTTGCATTTGCACTTGAAGGTATGTTAGCTACGGTTGTTACATTACATCCTTCCAGACTCATCATTAATCATTAACCATCATTAATACCTAGGAATACATTAAAAATTATAATAACAACAGATAAAACATTTCATCACCTCTTATTGTAAGAGCAATAAGACCATAAGAAAAGAACTGCTAAATTCACCTTACTTAAACTTTTTATTTTCATTTTAAGTATAGGTTAATGGTACACCTCATATGTACATTTTATAGCTAGCTTGCCACCACCTTGCAAAGAGATAGGCTCAATAAGCCTAATGATAATTAAAGCTGAAGTAATATAAAAAATAATACATTAAAATTAACATATCTCATGCTCTTTAAGATAAGCATTACTACTTGGCGGGTAAAGGAACCTATCTGGTTTTCTTCGGAGAATAAAATTGTTATATGACATTTTAAAAATGAATTTAAATCACACAGGACATTTATCGCCAGGGTAATATCTTGAAACAAACGCGCTGCATTGCAGGATAGGAATTATGATAATAGAGAAGAAATTTTTATAGGTTTGTAGAATATCCTTTACTGACCAGGCAAACCTTCAAACATAAAACATATTCCACCAATCATTTCTGAAATTCTTTTCAAAGAAATCATGGCTGCTGGTGCATATTATGATCCAAGCATCTGTTAGGATTTGTAAGTTTAGGAAATATTCAAAATAAGTCTGAAAATTCTATTAAAAAAATAGGGATTTTAACTTGTCACATGAGGTTATGAAATTAACGCTGTCTCTAAAGGGTCAAGATCTGGTTTTGATCGCTAGGGCAAGTTACAACTAGCCATGCAATGCGTAAAATCATATTTCTGCTGTTAGAAGGGGTTGGACATTATCTTTATTTTACAAATGTGTTGAGTACATGATTTTATTACTCTTCTAATGAGAGTATTACTAGAAATGAGCAGATTGTTTGACATTTGAATTTACCGGCTTCTCTGAATTTTGCACAAAAATTCGATGTGCAGTGAAAAAATTAGCTTGGATCTCAATACTGAAAATGGGATGTTGGAGAAGAAATAGACAGAGAAAGTGAAAGAGAGACTGGAAGAATAATATATTTTGTTGATCTGCAGGTTAATAGAGTTAGAAAATTGTCTTCCTGCCTCATTTAAAATGAACCTGTCACCCCCAAAATCTAAGATGAGCTAAGCCTACCGGCATCAGGGCTTATCTACAGCATTCTGTAATGCTGTAGATAAGCCCCCGATGTATCCTGAAAGATGAGAAAAACAGGTTAGATTATACTCACCCAGGGGCTGTCCCACTACGGTACGTTCCGATGGGCGGTCCGGTCCGGGGCCTCCTATCTTCTTACGATGACGTCCTCTTCTTGTCATCACGCTGCTGCTCAGGCGCAGGTGTACTTTGTCTGCCCTGTTGAGGACAGAGCAAAGTACTGCAGTGCGCAGGTGCTGGGAAAGGTCAGAGACAAAGTACGCCTGCACCGGAGCCACAGCGTGAAGACCAGAAGAGGATGTCATCCTATGAAGAAAGGAGGCCCCGGACCGGACCGTGACACCCATCGGATCAGACCACCCCCCAGGTGAGTATAATCTAAGGGTACTGTCACACAGTGGCACTTTTGTCGCTACGACGGTATGATCCGTGACGTTCCAGCGATATCCATACAATATCGCTGTGTCTGACACGCAGCAGCGATCAGGGACCCTGCTGAGAATCGTATGTCGTAGCAGATCGTTTGGAACTTTCTTTCGTCGCTGGATCTCCCGCTGTCATCGCTGGATCGTTGTGTGTGACAGTGATCCAGCGATGCGTTCGATTGTAACCAGGGTAAACATCGGGTTACTAAGCGCAGGGCCGCGATTAGTAACCCGATGTTTACCGTGGTTACAAGCGTAAAAGAAAAAAAAAAAAAACAATACATACTCACATTCCGGTGTCTGTCCCCCGGCGTTCTGCTTCTCTGCACTGTGAGCGCCGGCCAGCCGGAAAGCGAGCACAGCGGTGACGTCACCGCTGTGCTTTCCGGCTGGCACAGACACAGTGGAGAGACGCAGAACGCCGGGGGACAGACACCGCGACACGACCAATCACAAAGCCGGAACGTAATTTTAAAATACTGAATGCCTAGAAGGACCTGAAAATTACGTCACGGCTTGCTGTGATTGGTCGCGTCGCGGCCACATGGGCGGCACGCGACCAATCAGAAGCCGTGACGTCACGGAAGGAAGGAAAAGCGCGCATTTTAAGCAAAGAACGCTGCCGGTTCCCTCGGTGAGGTCCAGGCTGCGTCGGAGAGGTGAGTATAGCAATATTTTTTATTTTAATTCTTTCTTTTACACATTAATGTTGTTTCGATACCGATACCCGATACCACAAAAGTATCGGATCTCGGTATCGGAATTCCGATACAGCAAATATCTGCCGATACCCGATACTTGCGGTATCGGAATGCTCAACACTAGTGGCAATCCATGCATAGTGATATTAAGATTTTGTCTCTGCTTGTGAAGTCTGCGCATGCAATCATAGCTGGCTAGCTGGGGAATTGGCTCCATTGCCAATTCCAGAAAGACCATGAACTCTTTTCTTCATGGATTTTATTACTAATTTGCCTCTGTCTGGTGGAAACACTGCTATCTGTAAAGTAGTTGACAGATTCATCACATAAGCTCATTTTGTTCCTTTTCCAGGGTTACCTAATGCAGAGAAACTCTCCAGGATGTTTATTTCTCATATTATAAGGTTACATGGGACATTGTGAACATTGAACATTGTGTTTATAGAGGAGTACAATTTGTCTCTAAATTCTGGAGAGCTTTTTGTAGTAAACTCGGGAATGAGTTGTCATTTTGATCTGGATCTTTGGAACAAATTTTAAGGTTCTTTGTGTCAGTTCAGCAGGAGGACTCGTCTTCATTTTCACCTCTCGCTGAGTTTGCTTTTAACAGTCGAGTAAATCACTCTATGGGAACCTCACTATTCTTCTGTAATTATGGTTTTCATCCCCATTTTTTTGAATTTTCAAGGATTAGTTCTGTATGTCCTGGGGTGGAGGTCACATACAGAGACTTAGGAATGTCTGGAGGGAGATTCAAAAAATATTGGGACTGCTCAGATTCGCCAAAAACAGAAAGTTGATTGAAGCCGTTTGTTGGGTTCTGTTTTTAAGATTGGGGATAAGGTTTAGTTGTCGTCTAGGAACATTAAACTTAAAGTGCCATCAGCGAAGTTGGGTCTAAAGTTTATGTGTCCATATGAGATCCCAGAGGTGGTCAATCCTGTTGCATTTATATTGAAGCTTCCTCCATCTCTTCACATCTCTAGCGTGTTCCATAAATCCCTATTTAAAGGGTTTATCCCTTCTGCATGCATTGTCTCTTTCATCCTTGCCTCCTCCGGTTTCAGTAGACGGTGGCCTGAAATATGAGGTTCAGAGGGTTGATAATTCTCAAAGGGTCCATAATTTCCTCCAAGACCTCATCCACTAGAGGGGATATGGACCAGAGGAGAGTTCCTGGATCCCTGCTCAAGATATAAAGGCTGATAGGTTAGTCAGGGCCTTCCAACTAAAATTTCCTGGGAAGTTTGTGGGTTCAGTGGCCCCCCTAGACGTTATTGACAGCTCAGCTATCCAATCTGGTACACAGGTGTGCTGAAACTGTCGGTGCTTTGATTACCAGCTCAGTGATCCAGTCTGGTACAGGGGTGTGCTGAGCTGTCAGCATGTTGATTGACAGCTAGACTGGCCAATTTGAGACTGCAAGGCGCCGCCTGTCTCCAAGTGTTCATTATCCTAGGTGATTGCCATGGTACTTAACTGAGCTGTTTCTTCCAGACCTCTGATAGATGCACATTCAGCTAACTGTGAAAAAAATGGGAAAATCCAGCAACTGCAAAAGTCATAAAACATCACATTAATTAGTAGATTAAAACATGAAAGGGAAAAAAATTTAAAACATGATAACAGTGATGCATTTTGAGCTACACTTGCTCTTAATAAATGTGATGTTTTCTGACTTTTGTGGTTGCTGGATTTTCCCAATTTTTTCATGGTTCACTAACTCAGGAAACCAGCTTGAAGTCTCGGTGCACTGCACCCTTATTCTAGCAATTTCTCAACCTGGTAAATTAAGGGTTGCTCCATTCTGTTTTTGCACATTCAGCGAAGTGTGTTTTTTTCCTTGGTGCTTACGTTCTATATGTTGATCTTTCGTTGCCTGACCTTGGACCTCACTCTGATCATCCTGATCCACTATCCTCCTGGTATTCTAAGCTTGCAACATTATCTGGCTACGCTTTTGTCTCTTCCCTGTTTATGAGGTACCTGTTATGACCTGGTGGTTAAGAGGCCACACTGATATGACCTGGTGGCTAAAACACAACATGGGACGAGCTCTGAGGAGGTGGTATCTCTACTGACCGCAGTCCCTAATCCTAACAACAACACTAGTAATAGCCGTGGGATGTTCCTGACTCTCCCTAGACACCTCTTCACAGCCTAAGAACTAACTACCCCTAAAGTAGGAAATAGAAAGCTATCTTGCCTCAGAGAAAACCCCAAAAGGAAAGACAGCCCCCCACAAATATTGACTGTGAGTGGAGAGGGAAATGACGTACACAGAAATGAAATCAGATTTCAGCAAAGGAGGCCAATACTAAACTTGATAGACAGAGAGAAAAGGATACTGTGTGGTCAGTATAAAAAACTACAAAATCCACGCAGAGTTTACAAAAATGAACTCCACACCGACTCACAGTGTGGAGGGGCAAATCTGCAACCCCAGAGCTTCCAGCTAGCCTGAATATGACATAGTGACAAGCTGGACAAAAAGAGACATATTTGCAGAGCAATAGAGTCCAAAACAAATGGACAAACAAGAACTAGCAAAAACTTATCTTTTGCTGACAAGGACAGGCCATGTGAGAAATCCAAGGAGAGAACCAAATCCAACCAAGAACATTGACAGCTGGCATGAACTAAAGCCCAGAGCAGGTTTAAATAACAAACCCAGGCAAGGCGATCAGTGAAGGCAGCTGCTACAGCTACCTAAAGGAGCAGCAGTTCCACTCGAAACCACCAGAGGGAGCCCAAGGGCAGAACTCACAAAAATACCATTAGCAACCACAGGAGGGAGCTCCAGAACGGAATTCACAACAGTACCCCCCCCCTTGAGGAGGGGTCACCGAACCCTCACCAGAGCTCCCAGGCCAATCAGGACGAGCCAAATGGAAAGTGTTATGACCCCAATGGCGAGGGTCTCAGAAGAACGTGGAAGTCTGCAGAGTACAAAAATCCAGCTCATAGGGCAGTGGTAACTGGGTTGACCATATATCTACTCCTAACGCCAACACTAGAAGTAGCCGGGGATCATTCCTACGTTGATTCTAGATGACACGCGCCAGCCGGAGAATCTAGCTACCCCTAGTAGAGGAAAACAAAGACCTTTCTTGCCTCCAGAGAAGGGGACCCCAAAGCTGGATAGAAGCCCCCCACAAATAATGACGATTAGGTAAGAGGAAATGACAAACACAGAAATGAACCAGGTTTAGCACAGAGAGGCCCGCTTACTGATAGCAGAATAAAGAAAGGTAACTTATATGGTCAACAAAAACCCTATCAAAATCCACACTGGAAATTCAAGAACCCCCGAACCGTCTAACGGTCCGGGGGGAGAACACCAGCCCCCTAGAGCTTCCAGCAAAGGTCAGGATATAGATTTGGAACAAGCTGGACAAAAATACAAAACCAAAACAAATAGCAAAAAGCAAAAGGCAGACTTAGCTGATATAACTGGAACCAGGATCAGTAGACAAGAGCACAGCAGACTAGCTCTGATAACTACGTTGCCAGGCATAGAACTGAAGGTCCAGGGAGCTTATATAGCAACACCCCTAACTAACGACCCAGGTGCGGATAAAAGGAATGACAGAAAAACCAGAGTCAAAAAACTAGTAACCACTAGAGGGAGCAAAAAGCAAATTCACAACAGTACCCCCCCCTTAGTGAGGGGTCACCGAACCCTCACCACGACCACCAGGGCGATCAGGATGAGCGGCATGAAAGGCATGAACTAAATCGGCCGCATGAACATCAGAGGCGACCACCCAGGAATTATCCTCCTGACCATAGCCCTTCCACTTGACCAGGTACTGAAGCCTCCGCCTGGAGAGGCGAGAATCCAAGATCTTCTCCACCACGTACTCCAACTCGCCCTCAACCAACACCGGAGCAGGAGGCTCAACAGAAGGAACTACAGGCACAATGTACCGCCGCAACAAGGACCTATGAAATACATTGTGAATAGCAAACGACACAGGAAGATCCAGACGAAAAGATACAGGATTAAGGATTTCCAATATCTTGTAAGGCCCAATAAAACGAGGTTTAAATTTGGGAGAGGAGACCTTCATAGGAACAAAGCGGGAAGAAAGCCATACCAAATCCCCAACGCGTAGTCGGGGACCCACACCGCGGCGGCGGTTGGCAAAGCGCTGAGCCTTCTCCTGTGACAACTTCAAGTTGTCCACCACATGATTCCAGATCTGCTGCAACCTATCCACCACAGAATCCACCCCAGGACAGTCAGAAGGCTCCACATGACCCGAAGAAAAGCGAGGATGGAACCCAGAGTTGCAGAAAAAAGGCGAAACCAAGGTGGCGGAACTAGCCCGATTATTAAGGGCAAACTCAGCCAACGGCAAGAATGTCACCCAATCGTCCTGATCAGCAGAGACAAAACACCTCAAATAAGCCTCCAAAGTCTGATTGGTTCGCTCCGTCTGTCCATTAGTCTGAGGATGGAAAGCAGACGAAAACGACAAATCAATGCCCATCCTACTACAAAAGGATCGCCAGAACCTGGAAACGAACTGGGATCCTCTGTCTGACACAATATTCTCAGGGATGCCGTGCAAACGAACCACGTTCTGGAAAAACACAGGAACCAGATCGGAAGAGGAAGGCAGCTTAGGCAAAGGAACCAAATGGACCATCTTGGAGAAGTGATCACATATCACCCAGATAACGGACATGCCCTGAGATAGCGGAAGATCAGAAATGAAATCCATGGAGATATGTGTCCAAGGTCTCTTCGGGACAGGCAAGGGCAAGAGCAAACCGCTGGCACGAGAACAGCAAGGCTTAGCTCGAGCACAAGTCCCACAGGACTGCACAAATGACCGCACATCCCTTGACAAGGAAGGCCACCAAAAGGACCTGGCCACCAGATCTCTGGTGCCAAAAATTCCCGGGTGACCTGCCAACACCGAGGAATGAACCTCGGAAATTACTCTGCTGGTCCACTTATCCGGGACAAACAGTCTGTCAGGTGGACAAGACTCAGGCCTATCAGCCTGAAATCTCTGCAACACACGTCGCAGATCCGGAGAAATAGCTGACAAGATAACTCCATCTTTAAGAATACCAACAGGATCAGCGACTCCAGGAGCATCAGGCACAAAGCTCCTAGAAAGAGCATCGGCCTTCACATTCTTTGAACCTGGTAAATACGAGACAACAAAATCAAAGCGGGAGAAAAACAATGACCAGCGGGCCTGTCTCGGATTAAGGCGTTTAGCAGACTCGAGATACATCAGATTTTTGTGATCAGTCAAGACCACCACACGATGCTTAGCACCCTCGAGCCAATGACGCCACTCCTCAAATGCCCATTTCATGGCCAACAACTCCCGATTGCCCACATCATAATTTCGCTCGGCAGGCGAAAACTTCCTAGAGAAAAAGGCACACGGTTTCATAACAGAGCAACCAGGGCCTCTCTGCGACAAAACGGCCCCTGCCCCAATCTCCGAAGCATCCACCTCAACCTGAAAGGGAAGTGAGACGTCAGGCTGGCACAAAACAGGCGCCGAAGTAAACCGGCGTTTCAACTCCTGGAAAGCCTCCACGGCAGCAGGAGCCCAGTTAGCTACATCGGAGCCCTTCTTGGTCATATCCGTCAAAGGTTTCACAATGCTAGAAAAATTAGCGATAAAACGACGGTAGAAGTTAGCGAAGCCCAAGAACTTCTGAAGACTCTTAACTGACGAGGGCTGAGTCCAATCAAGAATAGCTCGGACCTTGACTGGGTCCATCTCCACAGCAGAAGGGGAAAAAATGAACCCCAAAAAGGGAACCTTCTGTACACCAAAGAGACACTTTGAGCCCTTGACAAACAAAGAATTTTCACGCAAAATTTTAAAGACCAACCTGACCTGCTCCACATGCGAATCCCAATTATCAGAAAAAACCAAAATATCATCCAGATAAACAATCAAAAATTTATCCAGATACTTCCGGAAAATGTCATGCATAAAGGACTGAAAAACTGAAGGCGCATTGGAGAGCCCAAAAGGCATCACCAAGTACTCAAAATGACCTTCGGGCGTATTGAATGCGGTTTTCCATTCATCACCTTGCTTAATGCGCACAAGGTTGTACGCACCACGAAGGTCTATCTTGGTGAACCACTTGGCACCCTTAATCCGGGCAAACAAGTCAGACAACAGCGGTAAAGGATACTGAAATTTGACAGTGATCTTATTTAAAAGCCGATAATCAATACAAGGTCTCAGAGATCCGTCCTTTTTTGCCACAAAAAAGAATCCCGCACCAAGAGGGGAAGAAGACGGACGAATATGTCCTTTCTCCAGAGACTCCTTGATATATGAACGCATAGCGGTATGTTCAGGTACCGACAGATTAAACAGTCTTCCCTTAGGAAATTTACTGCCTGGGATCAAATCTATAGCACAGTCACAGTCCCTATGAGGAGGCAGTGCACTGGACTCAGACTCACTGAAGACATCCTGATAATCAGACAAATACTCCGGAACTTCCGAAGGCGTAGAAGAAGCAATAGACACAGGCAGGGAATCCCCATGAATACCACGACAGCCCCAACTAGAGACAGACATAGCCTTCCAGTCCAGGACTGGATTATGGGTCTGTAACCATGGCAGCCCTAAAACAACCAAATCATGCATTTTATGTAAAACCAGGAAACGTATCACCTCGCGGTGTTCAGGAGTCATGCACATGGTAACCTGTGTCCAATACTGCGGTTTATTAGCTGCCAATGGTGTAGCATCAATACCCCTAAGAGGAATAGGATTTTCTAATGGTTCAAGAGTAAAACCACAGCGCTTAGCAAATGAGAGATCCATGAGACTCAGGGCAGCACCTGAATCTACAAACGCCATGACAGGATAAGATGACAGTGAGCAAATCAAAGTTACAGACAGAATAAATTTAGGTTGCAAATTACCAACGGTGACAGGACTAACAACCTTAGCTATACGTTTAGAGCATGCTGAGATAACATGTGTAGAATCACCACAGTAGTAGCACAAGCCATTCCGGCGTCTATGAATTTTCCGCTCATTTCTAGTCAGGATTCTATCACATTGCATTAAATCAGGTGTCTGTTCAGACAACACCATGAGGGAATTTGCGGTTTTTCTATCACATTGCACCGAATTAGGTGTCTGTTCAGACAACACCATGAGGGAATTTGCGGTTTTGCGCTCCCGCAACCGCCGGTCAATTTGAATAGCCAGTGCCATAGTATCATTCAGACCTGTGGGAATGGGAAAACCCACCATAACATTCTTAATGGCTTCAGAAAGGCCATTTCTAAAATTAGCGGCCAGTGCACACTCGTTCCAATGTGTCAGCACGGACCATTTCCGACATTTTTGGCAATACACTTCAGCCTCGTCCTGCCCCTGAGACATAGCCAGCAAGGCCTTTTCTGCCTGAATCTCAAGATTGGGTTCCTCATAAAGTAAACCGAGCGCCAGAAAAAACGCATCAAGATCAGCCAATGCCGGATCTCCTGGCGCCAGCGAAAAAGCCCAATCCTGAGGGTCGCCCCGTAAGAACGAAATAACAATTTTTACTTGCTGAGCAGAATCTCCAGATGAACAGGGTCTCAGGGACAAAAACAATTTACAATTATTCACGAAATTCCTAAACTTAAACCTATCTCCGGAAAACAGTTCAGGAATCGGTATTTTAGGTTCTGACCTAGGATTTCTGATAACATAGTCTTGTATGCCCTGCACACGAGTAGCCAGCTGGTCCACACTTGTAATCAAGGTCTGGACATTCATGTCTGCAGCAAGCATAGCCACTCTGAGGTAAAGGGGAAGAAGAAAAAAAAAACTCAGAATCTTCTTTCTTATAATCCCTCTTCTGCAATGCATTAAACATTTAATACTGGCCTGGCAAACTGTTATGACCCCAATGGCGAGGGTCTCAGAAGAACGTGGAAGTCTGCAGAGTACAAAAATCCAGCTCATAGGGCAGTGGTAACTGGGTTGACCATATATCTACTCCTAACGCCAACACTAGAAGTAGCCGGGGATCATTCCTACGTTGATTCTAGATGACACGCGCCAGCCGGAGAATCTAGCTACCCCTAGTAGAGGAAAACAAAGACCTTTCTTGCCTCCAGAGAAGGGGACCCCAAAGCTGGATAGAAGCCCCCCACAAATACTGACGATTAGGTAAGAGGAAATGACAAACACAGAAATGAACCAGGTTTAGCACAGAGAGGCCCGCTTACTGATAGCAGAATAAAGAAAGGTAACTTATATGGTCAACAAAAACCCTATCAAAATCCACACTGGAAATTCAAGAACCCCCGAACCGTCTAACGGTCCGGGGGGAGAACACCAGCCCCCTAGAGCTTCCAGCAAAGGTCAGGATATAGATTTGGAACAAGCTGGACAAAAATACAAAACCAAAACAAATAGCAAAAAGCAAAAGGCAGACTTAGCTGATATAACTGGAACCAGGATCAGTAGACAAGAGCACAGCAGACTAGCTCTGATAACTACGTTGCCAGGCATAGAACTGAAGGTCCAGGGAGCTTATATAGCAACACCCCTAACTAACGACCCAGGTGCGGATAAAAGGAATGACAGAAAAACCAGAGTCAAAAAACTAGTAACCACTAGAGGGAGCAAAAAGCAAATTCACAACAGGAAAGCACGAACCAAATCGGCAGCATGAACATCGGAGGCAACAACCCAAGAATTATCCTCCTGGCCATAACCCTTCCACTTGACCAGATATTGAAGCTTCCGCCTCGAAAAACGAGAATCCAAAATCTTCTCCACCACATATTAAAAATTCCCCCTCAACCAACACCGGAGCAGGAGGATCAACGGAGGGAACCATAGGTACCACATATCTCCGCAACAAGGATCTATGAAACACATTATGAATGGAAAAAGAAGCTGGAAGGGCCAAACGAAAAGACACCGGATTGATAATTTCAGAAATCTTATAAGGCCCAATAAAGCGAGGTTTGAACTTAGGGGAAGAGACCTTCATAGGAACATGACGAGAAGACAACCAGACCAAATCCCCAACACGAAGCCGGGGACTGTTATGGTTCTCAATGGCAAGAGAACATAGCCCAGCAAACATAAGTCCTAGCTCTTGGAAGGATGGAAACTAAACTGACCATGAACTAAACCTGCCGCACAACTAACAGTAGCCGGGTAGCGTTGCCTACGTTTTTTATCCCTAGACGCCCAGCGCCGGCCGGAGGACTAACTAATCCTGGCAGAGGAAAATATAGTCCTGGCTCACCTCTAGAGAAATTTCCCCGATAGGCAGACAGAGGCCCCCACATATATTGGCGGTGATTTTAGATGAAATGACAAACGTAGTATGAAAATAGGTTTAGCAAAATTGAGGTACGCTTACTAGATAGCAGGAAGACAGAAAGGGCACTTTCATGGTCAGCTGAAAACCCTATCAAAATACCATCCTGAAATTACTTTAAGACTCTAGTATTAACTCATAACATCAGAGTGGCAATTTCAGATCACAAGAGCTTTCCAGACACAGAAACGAAACTACAGCTGTGAACTGGAACAAAATGCAAAAACAAACGAGGACTAAAGTCCAACTTAGCTGGGAGTTGTCTAGAAGCAGGAACATGCACAGAAAGGCTTCTGATTACAATGATGACCGGCATGGAAGTGACAGAGGAGCAAGGTTAAATAGCGACTCCCACATCCTGATGGAAACAGGTGAACAGAGGGGATGATGCACACCAGTTCAATTCCACCAGTGGCCACCGGGGGAGCCCAAAATCCAATTTCACAACAGTACCCCCCCCTCAAGGAGGGGGCACCGAACCCTCACCAGAACCACCAGGGCGATCAGGATGAGCCCTATGAAAGGCACGGACCAGATCGGAGGCATGAACATCAGAGGCAGTCACCCAAGAATTATCCTCCTGACCGTATCCCTTCCATTTGACCAGATACTGGAGTTTCCGTCTGGAAACACGGGAGTCCAAGATTTTTTCCACAACGTACTCCAACTCGCCCTCAACCAACACCGGAGCAGGAGGCTCAACGGAAGGCACAACCGGTACCTCATACCTGCGCAACAATGACCGATGAAAAACATTATGAATAGAAAAAGATGCAGGGAGGTCCAAACGGAAGGACACAGGGTTAAGAATCTCCAATATCTTGTACGGGCCGATGAACCGAGGCTTAAACTTAGGAGAAGAAACCCTCATAGGGACAAAACGAGAAGACAACCACACCAAGTCCCCAACACAAAGCCGAGGACCAACCCGACGCCGGCGGTTGGCAAAAAGCTGAGTCTTCTCCTGGGACAACTTCAAATTGTCCACTACCTGCCCCCAAATCTGATGCAACCTCTCCACCACAGCATCCACTCCAGGACAATCCGAAGATTCCACCTGACCAGAAGAAAATCGAGGATGAAACCCCGAATTACAGAAAAAGGGAGACACCAAGGTGGCAGAGCTGGCCCGATTATTGAGGGCAAACTCCGCTAAAGGCAAAAAAGCAACCCAATCATCCTGATCTGCAGACACAAAACACCTCAAATATGTCTCCAAGGTCTGATTCGTCCGCTCGGTCTGGCCATTAGTCTGAGGATGGAAAGCAGACGAGAAAGACAAATCTATGCCCATCCTAGCACAGAATGCTCGCCAAAATCTAGACACGAACTGGGTTCCTCTGTCAGAAACGATATTCTCCGGAATACCATGCAAACGGACCACATTTTGAAAAAACAGAGGAACCAACTCGGAAGAAGAAGGCAACTTAGGCAGGGGAACCAAATGGACCATCTTAGAGAAACGGTCACACACCACCCAGATGACAGACATCTTCTGAGAAACAGGAAGATCCGAAATAAAATCCATCGAGATGTGCGTCCAGGGCCTCTTCGGGATAGGCAAGGGCAACAACAATCCACTAGCCCGAGAACAACAAGGCTTGGCCCGAGCACAAACGTCACAAGACTGCACAAAGCCTCGCACATCTCGAGACAGGGAAGGCCACCAGAAGGACCTTGCCACCAAATCCCTGGTACCAAAGATTCCAGGATGACCTGTCAACGCAGAAGAATGAACCTCAGAAATGACTTTACTGGTCCAATCATCAGGAACAAACAGTCTACCAGGTGGGCAACGATCAGGTCTATCCGCCTGAAACTCCTGCAAGGCCCGCCGCAGGTCTGGAGAAACGGCAGACAATATCACTCCATCCTTAAGGATACCTGTAGGTTCAGAGTTACCAGGTGAGTCAGGCTCAAAACTCCTAGAAAGGGCTTCCGCCTTAACATTCTTAGAACCCGGCAGGTAGGACACCACAAAATTAAACCGAGAGAAAAACAATGACCAGCGCGCCTGTCTAGGATTCAGGCGTCTGGCGGACTCAAGATAAATTAGATTTTTGTGGTCAGTCAATACCACCACCTGATGTCTAGCCCCCTCAAGCCAATGACGCCACTCCTCAAAAGCCCACTTCATGGCCAAAAGCTCCCGATTCCCAACATCATAATTCCACTCGGCGGGCGAAAATTTACGCGAGAAAAAGGCACAAGGTCTCATCACGGAACAATCGGAACTTCTCTGCGACAAAACTGCCCCAGCTCCGATTTCAGAAGCGTCGACCTCAACCTGAAAAGGAAGAGCAACATCAGGCTGACGCAACACAGGGGCGGAAGAAAAGCGGCGCTTAAGCTCCCGAAAGGCCTCCACAGCAGCAGGGGACCAATCAGCAACATCAGCACCCTTCTTAGTCAAATCAGTCAATGGTTTAACAACATCAGAAAAAACAGCAATAAATCGACGATAAAAGTTAGCAAAGCCCAAAAATTTCTGAAGACTCTTAAGAGAAGAGGGTTGCGTCCAATCACAAATAGCCTGAACCTTGACAGGATCCATCTCAATGGAAGAGGGGGAAAAAATATATCCCAAAAAGGAAATCTTTTGAACCCCAAAAACGCACTTAGAACCCTTCACACACAAGGAATTAGACCGCAAAACCTGAAAAACCCTCCTGACCTGCTGGACATGAGAGTCCCAGTCATCCGAAAAAATCAAAATATCATCCAGATACACAATCATAAATTTATCCAAATAATCACGGAAAATGTCATGCATAAAGGACTGAAAGACTGAAGGGGCATTTGAAAGACCAAAAGGCATCACCAAATACTCAAAGTGGCCCTCGGGCGTATTAAATGCGGTCTTCCACTCATCCCCCTGCTTAATTTGCACCAAATTATACGCCCCACGGAGATCTATCTTAGAGAACCACTTGGCCCCCTTTATGCGAGCAAACAAATCAGTCAGCAGTGGCAACGGATATTGATATTTAACTGTGATTTTATTCAAAAGCCGATAATCAATACACGGTCTCAAAGAGCCATCTTTCTTAGCCACAAAGAAAAAACCGGCTCCTAAGGGAGATGACGAAGGACGAATATGTCCCTTTTCCAAGGACTCCTTTATATATTCTCGCATAGCAGCATGTTCAGGCACAGACAGATTAAATAAACGACCCTTAGGGTATTTACTACCCGGAATCAAATCTATGGCACAATCGCACTCCCGGTGCGGAGGTAATGAACCAAGCTTAGGTTCTTCAAAAACGTCACGAAATTCAGTCAAGAATTCAGGAATCTCAGAGGGAATAGATGATGAAATGGAAACCACAGGTACGTCCCCATGCTTCCCCTTACATCCCCAGCTTAACACAGACATAGCTTTCCAGTCAAGGACTGGGTTATGAGATTGCAGCCATGGCAATCCAAGCACCAACACATCATGTAGGTTATACAGCACAAGAAAGCGAATAATCTCCTGATGATCCGGATTAATCCGCATAGTTACTTGTGTCCAGTATTGTGGTTTATTACTAGCCAATGGGGTGGAGTCAATCCCCTTCAGGGGTATAGGAGTTTCAAGAGGCTCCAAATCATACCCACAGCGTTTGGCAAAGGACCAATCCATAAGACTCAAAGCGGCGCCAGAGTCGACATAGGCATCCGCGGTAATAGATGATAAAGAACAAATCAGGGTCACAGATAGAATAAACTTAGACTGTAAAGTGCCAATTGAAACAGACTTATCAAGCTTCTTAGTACGCTTAGAGCATGCTGATATAACATGAGTTGAATCACCGCAATAGAAGCACAACCCATTTTTTCGTCTTAAATTCTGCCGTTCACTTCTGGACAGAATTCTATCACATTGCATATTCTCTGGCGTCTTCTCAGTAGACACCGCCAAATGGTGCACAGGTTTGCGCTCCCGCAGACGCCTATCGATCTGGATAGCCATTGTCATGGACTCATTCAGACCCGCAGGCACAGGGAACCCCACCATAACATCCTTAATGGCATCAGAGAGACCCTCTCTGAAATTCGCCGCCAGGGCGCACTCATTCCACTGAGTAAGCACAGCCCATTTACGGAATTTCTGGCAGTATATTTCAGCTTCGTCTTGCCCCTGAGATAGGGACATCAAGGCCTTTTCCGCCTGAAGCTCTAACTGAGGTTCCTCATAAAGCAACCCCAAGGCCAGAAAAAACGCATCCACATTGAGCAACGCAGGATCCCCTGGAGCCAATGCAAAAGCCCAATCCTGAGGGTCGCCCCGGAGCAAGGAAATCACAATCCTGACCTGCTGAGCAGGATCTCCAGCAGAGCGAGATTTCAGGGACAAAAACAACTTGCAATTATTTTTAAAATTTTGAAAGCAAGATCTATTCCCCGAGAAAAATTCAGGCAAAGGAATTCTAGGTTCAGATATAGGAACATGAACAACAAAATCTTGTAAATTTTGAACTTTCGTGGTGAGATTATTCAAACCTGCAGCTAAACTCTGAATATCCATTTTAAACAGGTGAACACAGAGCCATTCCAGGATTAGAAGGAGAGAGAGAGAGAGAAAGGCTGCAATATAGGCAGACTTGCAAGAGATTCAATTACAAGCACACTCAGAACTGAAGGGAAAGGAAAAAAAAAAAAAAAAAAAATCTTCAGCAGACTTCTCTTTTCTCTCCTTTCTCTGTCAATTAATTTAACCCTTTCCGTCCGGTCAAACTGTTATGGTTCTCAATGGCAAGAGAACATAGCCCAGCAAACATAAGTCCTAGCTCTTGGAAGGATGGAAACTAAACTGACCATGAACTAAACCTGCCGCACAACTAACAGTAGCCGGGTAGCGTTGCCTAAGTTTTTTATCCCTAGACGCCCAGCGCCGGCCGGAGGACTAACTAATCCTGGCAGAGGAAAATATAGTCCTGGCTCACCTCTAGAGAAATTTCCCCGATAGGCAGACAGAGGCCCCCACATATATTGGCGGTGATTTTAGATGAAATGACAAACGTAGTATGAAAATAGGTTTAGCAAAATTGAGGTACGCTTACTAGATAGCAGGAAGACAGAAAGGGCACTTTCATGGTCAGCTGAAAACCCTATCAAAATACCATCCTGAAATTACTTTAAGACTCTAGTATTAACTCATAACATCAGAGTGGCAATTTCAGATCACAAGAGCTTTCCAGACACAGAAACGAAACTACAGCTGTGAACTGGAACAAAATGCAAAAACAAACGAGGACTAAAGTCCAACTTAGCTGGGAGTTGTCTAGAAGCAGGAACATGCACAGAAAGGCTTCTGATTACAATGATGACCGGCATGGAAGTGACAGAGGAGCAAGGTTAAATAGCGACTCCCACATCCTGATGGAAACAGGTGAACAGAGGGGATGATGCACACCAGTTCAATTCCACCAGTGGCCACCGGGGGAGCCCAAAATCCAATTTCACAACAGGGGACCAACCCACCGACGACGGTTAGCAAAACGTTGAGCCTTTTCCTGAGACAACGTCAAATTGTCCACCACATGAGTCCAAATTTGCTGCAACCTGTCCACCACAGAATCCACACCAGGACAGTCAGAAGGCTCAAGCTGCCCCGAAGAAAAACGAGGATGAAAACCAAAGTTACAAAAGAAAGGCGAAACCAAGGTAGCCGAACTAGCCCGATTATTAAGGGCAAACTTGGCCAACGGCAAAAAGGTCACCCAATCATCCTGATCAGCAGACACGAAGCATCTCAAATAGGTTTCCAAGGTCTGATTGGTTTGCTACGTTTGGCCACTTGTCTGAGGATGGAATGCTGAAGAAAAAGACAAATCAATGCCCATTCTAGCACAAAAGGACCGCCAAAACCTAAAAACGAACTGGGAACCTCTGTCAGACACAATATTCTCCGGAATACCATGCAAACGAACCACATGCTGAAAAAATAATGGAACCAAATCAGAGGAGGAAGGCAACTTAGGCAACGGTACCAAATGGACCATCTTAGAAAACCGGTCACAAACCACCCAGATGACAGACATCTTCTGAGAAACAGGAAGATCAGAAATAAAATCCATGGAAATATGCGTCCAGGGCCTCTCAGGAATAGGCAAAGGCAAAAGCAACCCACTGGCACGGGAACAGCAAGGCTTAGCCCGAGCACAGGTCCCACAGGACTGCACAAACGAACGCACATCCCGCGACAAGGAAGGCCACCAAAAGGACCTAGCCACCAAATCTCTGGTACCGAAAATCCCAGGGTGACCAGCCAACACTGAACAATGAACCTCAGAAATTACCCTGCTAGTCCATCTATCAGGAACAAACAATTTCCCCACTGGACAGCGGTCAGGTTTATCAGCCTGAAACTCCTGAAGTACCCGCCGCAAATCAGGGGAGATGGCAGAAAGAATCACCCCCTCCTTGAGGATCCCAGCCGGCTCAAGAACTCCCGGAGAATAAGGCAAAAAACTCCTAGAAAGGGCATCAGCCTTCACATTCTTAGATCCCGGAATATACGAGACCACAAAATCAAAACGGGAGAAAAACAGAGACCACCGAGCTTGTCTAGGATTCAACCGCTTAGCAGACTCGAGGTAAATCAGATTCTTATGATCAGTCAAGACCACCACGCGATGCTTGGCTCCCTCAAGCCAATGTCGCCACTCCTCAAATGCCCACTTCATAGCCAACAACTCCCGATTGCCGACATCATAATTACGCTCAGCAGGCGAAAGCTTTCTGGAGAAGAAAGCACATGGTTTCATCAAAGAGCCATCAGAATTTCTCTGAGACAAAACGGCCCCGGCCCCAATCTCAGAAGCATCAACCTCAACCTGAAAAGGGAGAGAAAGATCTGGCTGACGCAACACAGGGGCAGAAGTAAAACGACGTTTAAGCTCCTGAAAGGCCTCAACAGCCGCTGAGGACCAATTCATCACATCATCGCCTTTCTTGGTCAAATCGGTCAGAGGCTTCACCACACTAGAAAAATTAGCAATAAAGCGGCGATAAAAATTAGCAAAGCCCTTCAAATTTCTGAAGGCTCTTTACAGATGTGGGTTGAGTCTAATCATGAATGGCCTGAACTTTAACAGGGTCCATTTCAATAGCCGAGGGAGAAAAAATGAAACCCAAAAAAGAAACCTTCTGAACTCCAAAGAGGCACTTAGACCCCTTCACAAACAATGCATTAGCACGAAGGACCTGAAATACCATCCTAACCTGCTTCACATGAGACTCCCAATCATCGGAAAAAAACAAAATATCATCCAAATACACAATCATGAATTTATCCAGATAATTCCGGAAGATATCATGCATAAAGGACTGAAATACCGATGGAGCATTAGAGAGCCCGAATGGCATCACAAGATATTCAAAATGGCCTTTGGGCGTATTAAATGCTGTTTTCCATTCATCACCTTGTTTAATACGCACGAGATTATACGCCCCTCGAAGGTCGATTTTAGTAAACCAACTGGCACCCTTAATCTGAGCAAACAAATCAGAAAGTAAAGGTAAAGGGTACTGGAATTTGACCGTGATCTTATTGAGAAGGCGATAATCTATACAGGGTCTCAAGGAGCCATCCTTCTTGGCAACAAAAAAAAATCCCGCTCCCAACGGTGACGAAGACGGGCGAATATGCCCCTTCTCCAAGGACTCTTTTACATAACTCCGCATAGCGGCATGCTCTGGCACAGACAGATTGAAAAGTCGGCCCTTAGGGAACTTACAGCCAGGAATCAAATTAATGGCACAATCGCAGTCCCTATGAGGAGGCAGGGAACTGGACTTGGGCTCATCAAATATATCCTGGAAATCCGACAAAAACTCAAGAACTTCAGAAGAAGGGGACGAGGAAATTGACATCAAAGGAATATCACTATGTATCCCCTGACAACCCCAACCAGTTACAGACATAGATCTCCAATCCAGCACTGGATTATGTACCTGTAACCATGGAAAACCCAGCACAACATCATGCAAATTATTTTTAAAGTTAAAAAATTTAGATCTATCCCCAGAAAACAAATCAGAAATAGGAATTCTAGGCTCTAATACCGGAGTCTGGACAACATAATCTTGGATACTCTGTACCCTTGCAGCGAGTTGATCCACACGCAAGGACAGACCCTGAACCTCCATATCAGCACCAAAATCCTGAACCACCCAGAGATTAAGGGGAAAAAAAGACAAAACAAGCTACAAAGGAAAGAACTTTCTTTTCCCTCTTTTGAGATGCATTTAACACATTGTTGGCCAGCTGTACTGTTATGACCTGGTGGTTAAGAGGCCACACTGATATGACCTGGTGGCTAAAACGCAACATGGGATGAGCTCTGAGGAGGTGGTATCTCTACTGACCGCAGTCCCTAATCTTAACAACAACACTAGTAATAGCCGTGGGATGTTCCTGACTTTCCCTAGACACCTCTTCACAGCCTAAGAACTAACTACCCCTAAAGCAGGAAATAGAAAGCTATCTTGCCTCAGAGAAAACCCCAAAAGGAAAGACAGCCCCCCACAAATATTGACTGTGAGTGGAGAGGGAAATGACGTACACAGAAATGAAATCAGATTTCAGCAAAGGAGGCCAATACTAAACTTGATAGACAGAGAGAAAAGGATACTGTGCGGTCAGTATAAAAACTACAAAATCCACGCAGAGTTTACAAAAATGAACTCCACACCGACTCACGGTGTGGAGGGGCAAATCTGCAACCCCAGAGCTTCCAGCTAGCCTGAATATGACATAGAGACAAGCTGGACAAAAAGAGACATATTTGCAGAGCAATAGAGTCCAAAACAAATGGACAAACAAGAACTAGCAAAAACTTATCTTTTGCTGACAAGGACAGGCCATGTGAGAAATCGAAGGAGAGAACCAAATCCAACCAAGAACATTGACAGCTGGCATGAACTAAAGCCCAGAGCAGGTTTAAATAACAAACCCAGGCAAGGCGATCAGTGAAGGCAGCTGCTACAGCTACCTAAAGGAGCAGCAGTTCCACTCAAAACCATCAGAGGGAGCCCAAGGGCAGAACTCACAAAAATACCATTAGCAACCACAGGCGGGAGCTCCAGAACGGAATTCACAACAGGTACCCTCCTGTTTTCTAACCTTGGACTCCTTGACTTTTCTGACACAAGGCTTGGCCGTGAGAGGAGACTAGAGTGACATTGACAATGGCAACAGCACTCTGCTTTGTTCTATATATGAGGTTACTGAGTTAGCAACTCTTCATACTGACATCTACATATCCATTACATGTAGTAGTACACCCCATACATTTAAATGACTAACTAGCTATACTTATAATCCATGGATAAGGTGGGTCTTTCAAAACAAGAACTGGTCAAAAGTAGTAGCTCTTTGCTAGGTCTGATGGATGGAGATCCCATGTGATCTCTCTAAAAGGGAATCTGTCAGCAGGATTTCACTCCCCAAAACAATTTATGTAGCTCACTCAAGGAAAAGTCCAATAATACCTTTACATGGACAGTTTGTTCCTGCATTACTGATAAATCACCATTTGAATGAATATGCAAATAAGGTTTGAGATCTGAAGACTCTGTCACTCCAGCTTTATTCCCCGCCCTGTGCCACCACCTTCTGCTTCACTGACAGTCTTTATGCTATGTGACTTCAGGCAAAGTAGCAATTAAACAAGCTGGAGAAAGCGGTACTGAGCAGGGAACAAAGCTGGAGTGACACAGGCTCCAGACCTACTGCCTCATTTTTGTATAAATTCAAAGGCTGATTTTTCATTAGGGGAGGAAAGGACTGTCCATGTGAAGATATTATTGGACTTTTCCTTGAGTGAGCTACATGTACATATAAATTATTTTGGGTGGTGAAATCCTGCTGAGAGATTCCCTTTAAGGGAGATCACACAGGACCTCCATCCATCACAGTAAATGATGTCCTTATATCCTTTACACGACGTCTATTCAAATAACTGGCTATGATGTAAAACATGTGATGCCCACCAGGGCCGTGGGGTACTCGGAATCGGGTCGGACAGTTCTTTGGGGAAGTCAAGGGGGCATGACCCAACTCCGTAACCCTGGCTGTGCCATAAAATGGGGAATATGTATATGAGATTTAACGTGACACCACCTGTGGTGTTTGGCAACAGATGGCCTATGCTGCTAAAGGAGACCACTGGGGCTTATTGTGACTCAGCTGGAATGGTTCTGCTCCCCACAGGTGGAGCGGGGCCCCAGGGCTACCAGTTCTGTTTATGTCAAGCTTCGCGTACTTTCTAGTGCAGGACTAAGGATGCTAGAGATCACTGTAGGACACAAGGACTGTAGTTTTCTTTTCCTTTACTTGATGGTTAATAGTACAGACTGGGGCACTGGTAACAGATCGTGATGGAGAGCCAGGCAGCCTGGAAGCAATTTTGGATACACCTGGCCAGGAGGTATGGAGCCCTTCCTTCTGTGCTGTCCTCCCTTTTTCCTTGCTGCCTCACCGCTCATCCTCCTGCAGCTGTCACTCTCTGTTTTTAAAAACAAACTGTTGCCCGCATGGCAGGCAGCTCAAGCCTATTACAGGTGCAGCTTCTTTGTGTCGGCTCCAGGCTGTGGTATGCTTCTGTGCCGCCAGGTATTAAATTGGGCCAGGAGACCTGCAGTCCCCTGCACTCCAGATTTAGATGCTGGGACTTCAGTACCCACACAACCCATGGACGCCGGTATCCGGTTCCTAGTGCTCAGCTCTGGGGCGAGTTTAATCACAGCTCCACTCCCTAGGTTCTGCTCTACTTTTCTCTTACTGAAACCTGGTAAGGGGACCCCTCATTGCTTCCAGGCATGGCATTACTCCCTGTGAATGAGGCAATGCCACTGTGGCAAACAGACTCCTGGGGTGCCACACATGGACAGGTTAGGTCTTACTTAACATGAAGTGGCCAATGCTTGCAGCGTTCTGCTCGGTTTCATACATGAGGGTCCTGAGTGAGCTATCCTTCTTATTGACATCCATATATCTAATTATGGGAAATATAAAATAGTTGTTGATGATACTAACATATTAAATTCTAAATTACCTATACCAATTGGGCACATAAGTTGCATACACTGGCTTAACCCTTTATGAAAAGATGTATATCTGTCCTGGGAAGGTGCATATTAAGGAATAACGTCCTCATACCTAAATGGCCACATGTCCAATACTTTAAAGATATGACAGTTCTTAAGTGAACATTTGTAAATGTTATTAGTTGGTGATTCATAAAAGTCAAACTGTATTTTAGGTTTATTGGTCATTTAAATGATGTATTAATATAGTTGTTACATTAAAAAGTCAATATCTGAAATGTGCTTTACTGAACGAGAAGAAATCGTTCTGCAGCTTCGATGTATTTTTAATGCTTTTGAAGTTTAATGTTTGGCAAAGAAGTTGCCACTCCCGCATGACTACGTTTGTAAATTTGCTGAATTTTACAGTGCATTCTGCTAAGAAATCTAAAATTAGTATAGCAATCTACTTGAGTGTCATACTACTGAACAACTGACTTCTATTCATGAGTCAACGTGCCAACAAAATTCAGCACTTGGACAGCGACTGCAATGTTCATTAGAATGCATTTCATAATTTCGATCCATACTATAAAAGCTATTACAATATGAGATCCTATTTACTTTTATTTAATGATGTACCTCGCCAATTTGATTTGCCAATCAGCAGAATTAATTTCAATAGCCTGCAGTCTCTGAAGTTTTAGATTTAAAGGAATAAGAGCCAACAAAGCAACCTGCAGTAAAATATATTAGGATGTATATGTGGGGAAATAAGCATTTAATCCTTTGCTGATTTTGTAAGTTTGTCCACTGACAAACACATGAACATCTATAATTTTAAGCATAGGTTAATTTTAACATTGAGAGATAGAATATCAAAAATAAAATCCAGAAAATGCATTGTATAAATTATATAAATTTATTTGCATTTTGCAGTGAGAAATAAGTATTTGATCCCCTACCAGCCATTAAGAGTTCTGGCTCCTAATGACCAGTTAGATGCTCCTAATCAACTCATTACCTGCATTAAAGACAGCTGTCTGAAATACTCACCTTTATAAAAGACCACTGTCCACAGACTCAATTAATTAGTCAGACTCTATCCTCTACAACATGGGCAAGACCAAAGAGCTTTGTAATTATGTCAGGGACGAGATCATAGCAAATATATAATGGCTGCACTCAATTTTACTGTGCTAAAGCAAGGAAATGTGCGATACATGAAATGTGAATAGCATACTGGCTTGTGAAATCTATGAAAAAACACATGAGATGCTTAGCACAAGATTTGGCCAAAAATTGTGAGCCCATCCACCAAACGTCAAGGTAATCTCAGATCGGATGGGTAACCTGTCTGCCCAGTGTGAACACTTACCTATGGCTAATAACATGGTAAAGTGTTGTGAACTCTGTTTTTGGGCTCCCTCTAGTGGTCACAAGCGGTACTGTGTAGTGTTGTCTTTCTGCAGGTGGGCAACATCTGCTGGTTCGTTATCCTTGGTTGGTTTCCTATTTAGTTCACCTGGATGCTCAGTTCCTTGCCTGCTCTCAATGTATTCAGTGCTCTTCAGATTCCTTGTGACTACCTTGCTCCCAGTCTCTCCAAGACAAGCTAAGTTTTTGTTTGATCATTTTTTGATTATCAGCATTTATTATGTTTTTAGTCCAGCTCGCTAAAATGTGATTTCCTCGCTTGCTGGTTGCTCTAGGGGACTGAGTTTCTTCCCCCCACACCGTTAGTTGGTGCGGGGGTTCTTGTAATCTCAGTGTGGATATTTTGTAAGGGTTTTTTACTGACCGCACAGACCCCTTTACTATTTTCTGCTATCTAGTATTAGTGGGCCTCATTTGCTAAATCTGTTTTCACCCCTGTGTATGTGCCTTCCTCTTACCTCACCGTTATTATATGTTGGGGGCTTCTATTTCTTTGGGGATTATTTCTCTGGAGGCAAGTGAGGTCTTTCTTTCTCTCTAGGGGTAGTTAGTTCCTCAAGCTGGCTCGAGACGTCTAGGATTTTTTTAGGCACGTTCACCGGCTACTTCTAGTGTGTTTGGATAGGTTCAGATTTGCGGTCAGTCCAGTTTGCCACCTCCCTAGAGCTTGTCCTATGTATGTTACTTAGCTGGAGTAATTTGTGATCCTCAACCACTAAGGATCATAGCAGTAGAGCAGGCCAAAAAGTGTTTAATGCATCGCAGAAGTGGGATAAAAAGAAGACCTGAGTACATTTTTTTTTTTTTTCCTCCCGCTTTTCCTTTGCTCCAGTCTGTTTAGCTTCTTTCATCCCCTTGAACTCTGGGTGGTTTTGAGCTCAGCTGCAGACATGAATGTTCAGACTCTGACTTCTAGTGTGGATCATCTTACTGCACGGGTGCAAAGTATTCAGGATTTTGTTATTCATAGCCCTATGTCAGAACCAAAGATACCCATTCCCGAGTTGTTTTCTGGAGATAGATCTAGGTTTATGAATTTTAAGAATAATTGTAAGTTATTTCTATCTCTGAGACCTCGTTCCTCTGGTGATTCCGCTCAGCAAGTTAAAATTGTTATCTCCTTGTTGCGTGGCGACCCTCAAGATTGGGCCTTCTCTCTGGCGCCAGGAGATCCTGCATTGCTTAATATAGATGCATTTTTTCTGGCTCTTGGACTGCTTTTTGAGGAGCCTAATCTTGAGAATCAGGCAGAAAAAGCGTTGCTGGCTATCTCTCAAGGTCAGGATGAAGCAGAGGTATATTGTCAAAAATTTCGGAAATGGTCGGTGCTTACTCAATGGAATGAGTGTGCCCTGGCTGCAAATTTCAGAGAAGGTCTTTCTGAAGCCATTAAGAATGTTATGGTGGGGTTTCCCACCCCTACAAGTCTGAGTGATTCTATGGCTTTAGCCATTCAGGTTGATCGGCGTTTGCGGGAGCGCAAATCTGCTCATCCTTTGGTGGTATTTTCTGAACAGAGACCTGAGTCTATGCAATGTGACCGAACTCTGACCAGAATTGAGCGACAAAGTCATAGACATCAAAATGGGTTGTGCTTTTACTGTGGTGATTCTACTCATGTTCTCTCAGCATGCTCTAAACGTTTAAAGAAAATCGCTAAAACTGTCACCATTGGTACTATACAGCCTAAATTTATTTTGTCTCTTACTTTGATTTGTTCTTTGTCGTCTTACCCGGTTATGGCTTTTGTGGATTCGGGTGCTGCCCTGAATCTGATGGATTTGTCGTTTGCCAGGCGCTGTGGTTTTGTCCTGGAGCCTTTGGAATTTCCTATTCCTCTGAGGGGAATTGATGCTACGCCATTGGCTGAGAATAAACCTCAGTATTGGACGCAAATGACCATGTGCATGACTCCCGTACATCAGGAGGTGATTCGCTTTCTAGTTTTGCATAATTTGCATGATGTTGTCATTTTGGGTCTGCCATGGCTGCAGGCTCATAATCCAGTTTTAGATTGGAAAGCTATGTCTGTGTCAAGTTGGGGTTGTCAATAGTATATATAAGGGTGCACTCTAGCTGTGAAAAAGTAAAAATCAAAGGTGTGCAGAGCCAAGTCCAATACAATGGATATAGAACAAAGCGAAGAAAAGAATGGACTATACAGAGGGCCCGCACAACCAATTAAGTTAGAGAGATACAATATTGTTTATTAAACACCACAAACAAAACCAATGATAAAAACATTTAAAATACAACATCATATACAAAAACACACCCCAAAAGAGTAATGGTAATAAGAGATGGAAACATATGGCCATATAACTAATATACACAATAGAGGAAATGAATGGGTACGTGTCCACAAAAAGATCTGACACAGCTAGAAGCATGTAGCCCATAAGAATCCTAGTGGAGCCCTAGCAAAAAATTAGTACTAAGCTAGAACGATAAGCAGCTGTGCTCAAACCCATACCTAATTAGGCCATACGATCCTAAGTGAAGTCCGTGCCTAGAAATCCGGCATCAGGACAAGAAATGGAGTGGGCAAAGAAAATCCCACGCGTATCGCCGCCGCAGCGGCTTCGTCATGGAAAGTGTAGAGAATGATGATTAATCCACATATATATATACTTAGCAAATACCGTCCGGTGTGCAGACAGCTGGAACGCCATGGGACAGGAGACGGAAGTGACATGCGCCGGTTCAGTATAATAAAGGCAGACCGGAAGTATAAACGATCTCCATGGAGATGTGTGGCGGCTGCGCAACACCGACTCACAGTTGAGTCGCATTGCGCAAGCGCCTGAAGGTAAGACCAAAAAATTTGCGCTAGGAGCGAGCCAAAAGAACGGGCGAGGGAGGGGAACACAACGGAGACAAAAAAGCGCAGCATAAGAACAAACGTGATGTACCTAGAGCAAGGAACAAAGGAATCAATGTTAATAAAAGTACACATGGGTATAAATGGGGACAGGTAGAGATAACCAGTGCCCGTGAAAATGACATCCAGAGTCACCTGCATAACATGACCTAATACATGCAAATACCTATCACAGCAAATGATTTAAAGTGACGTCCACGGGTGAAAAATCGACACCCACTAAAGACAAACAGTAATAATATAGTAACGTCGTGATGGCGTATAAACACCATAAATCCATAAAGGATGTTTCTTTATTCTTGGGTGTCCGTTGGAAATTAGATGCATATAGTAATGCTAAGGAGGTCCGCAGGAATCTCATACGAGCAATGCTCCAACAACCCCTCCATATACCACGGTGACGCCATAAGACATAAATGTCCATGATGAAAGGTGTTGACAATCAGGTCATGTAAACAGAGCCCACCGAGTCCAAATTGGCCTAAGTCCAACAGCATAGTGTCCAAATGGATGGAGTGGATCCCCATGGCAAGATAAAAGAAATCTCCAAGTGTAACGTATGCTTCCTTGCAACTCTGCGGATACCCAGAGGAGGTGCAGAGATGGTGCTTCCTTATTCGAGTTGTAAAAGGGTTAATGTACAGCCTTCTGTGCAAAAATCAGCTATCAGGAAACTGCAGGAATGATATAAAAGAAATTGTAACCCAATACAAAAAAGACAAAAAAGGATACAGAGCACACCATTTATTAAACATCAACCTAAAAATCCCGTGAAGAGAAGCTCCTCGTTTAGTCCGCATGGGGCCACCGTTTGCAGTTAAAAAATCCACCTAGATTCTACTTGTAATAGGAACCTACGCTTGTCCCCTCCTCTTTCGTTATAGCCCAGTTTTTGCAGGCCCACTACCTGAAGACCAGAAGAAGTACCACCATGATGTGCCAAAAAATGTTCGGACACCGGGGTAAGGGCTTTACCCTTCCTAGAATCGGAGGCCGCTAGATGTATAGTGGAGATGTGTTTCTGGACACGTTTTCTAAGTTCGTGCGACGTCTGTCCCACATACAATAATTTGCAGGGACAGATAAGAGCATAGATTACGTTCCTAGACTTACAATTAATGTAGGTCTTGAGTGAATGTCTACAGGAACGGATAGGGTGAATGAAAAAATCTCGTGTTACAGTCATGTGGGGACAGATGTTACAGTCCCCACATGGGAATGAACCCCTAAGAATAACACCCCTGTTCAATCTCGTTGTGGGTCTTTGAAAGTGACTTCTAGTGAGAAGATCTCTTAGGTTTGGTGCTCGTCTAGCTACCATGAGGGGTCTCTCACTAGTAATGCCCGCTGTTTGAAGATCCACCCGTAAAATCTGCCAATGTTTAGACAGGATGTCACTGACCTGTTTCCAGCCACTGTTGTAATCTGTAATGAACCGAGTTTGTGTATCCTGACACCGTCTCCTGGGGGACAGAATTGATCTCTGATCCTGGTTCCTCGCCCTTTGGTAGGCCGTGGAGATAATGCATTTTGGATAACCCCTCTGGTGGAAACGGTCCATGAGATCACGAGCTTGGACCGAAAAATCACTATCACGAGTGCAGTTGTGTCTCACGCGTAGGAACTGTCCTGTGGGTACACCCACCTTGGTATGCCAGGGATGGAAACTCGTAAATTCCAGAAGTGAGTTTGTTGCTGTCGGTTTACGATAAAGATCTGTTGCCAAGCTATTCCCATGACGGTAAATCCTCAGATCCAGAAATGTGATCTCTCTGGCAGAAAAAGAATAGGTGAGGTAGATATTATAAGGGTTAGAGTTTAGAAAACTAAAAAACTCGACACAGTCCTCCTCCGTCCCCCTCCATAAAATAAAGACATCATCTATGAAACGAAGCCAGGCGTGGACATGGGCCGCAAACGCTGGTGATGGGTAAACATACTTCTCCTCCCACCAGCCAAGAAAGATGTTCGCGTAGGCTGGTGCACATTTTGCGCCCATTGCCACGCCTGACCTCTGCAGATAATATGCCCTATCAAAAAGAAAAAAGTTATGATGGAGGACGAATGTCAGCAAGTCCAACAGAAAAGAGTCGTGGCCCCTGTCAATGGAGCTATTCTGGTTCAGGAAATAAGCTACCGCCTCAGTCCCCTCCTTATGTCCAATGTTAGAATATAACGATTCTACGTCACATGTTATTAGGAGCAAATTCTCCGGGAGTTCTATATGCCCACATAGATCAATGAAGTGTGCAGAATCGCGGACAAATGAAGGAAGAGACGAGGCAATTGGCTGCAGGAAAAAGTCCAGATACTCACCTGCCTTTTCACACATGCTGCCAACACTAGAGACAATCGGTCTGCCAGGAGGTCTATGGCTGTCCTTGTGGATTTTCGGTAGCATGTAGAATGTGGCTGTAATCGGGTTGGTTACCCATAGATATTGTTTTTCTTGTTGGGTTATGATGGAGAACTGTAAGGCCCTACAAAGAAGTTGTTCAAATTTGGAAAGGAAAAGAGAAGTAGGGTCAGATGGAAGCCTTTGATAATATTGGGTATTATTAAGCTGTCTCTTGGCCTCAGCCTCATACAGTTGAATGGACCATAACACCACATTACCACCCTTATCTGCTTCTTTGATGGTAAATTCCTTATTGTTTTGTAGGGCTGTTAGAGCTCGTCTCTCCTCTACCAGTTGGGGTTGGGGTTGTCAGGGAATTCATGGCGATACTCCGTTGGTGTCTATTGCTTCTTCCACTCCTTCTGAGGTCCCTGAGTTTTTGTCTGACTACCAGGATGTATTTGATGAGCCCAGGTCCAGTGCCCTGCCCCCTCATAGGGATTGTGACTGTGCTATAAATTTAATTCCTGGTAGTAAATTCCCTAAGGGACGACTTTTTAATTTGTCTGTACCAGAGCATGCTGCGATGCGGAGTTATATAAAGGAGTCTTTGGAGAAGGGACATATTCGCCCATCCTCTTCCCCTCTTGGTGCAGGTTTTTTTTTGTGGCCAAAAAGGACGGTTCTTTGAGACCTTGTATAGATTATCGTCTTCTGAATAAAATCACAGTCAAATTTCAGTATCCTCTGCCATTATTGTCTGATTTGTTTGCTCGGATTAAGGGTGCCAGTTGGTTCACCAAGATAGATCTCCGTGGTGCGTATAACCTTGTGCGCATTAAGCAGGGAGATGAATGGAAGACGGCATTTAATACGCCTGAAGGCCATTTTGAGTACTTGGTGATGCCTTTTGGACTCTCTAATGCTCCTTCTGTGTTTCAGTCTTTCATGCATGACATCTTCCAAGAATATCTGGATAAATTTATGATTGTTTATCTGGATGACATTTTGGTCATTTCTGATGATTGGGAGTCCCATGTGAAGCAGGTCAGGATGGTGTTTCAGGTCCTGCATGCTAATGCTTTATTTGTGAAGGGCTCAAAATGCCTCTTCGGAGTACAGAAGGTCTCCTTTTTGGGTTTTATTTTTTCTCCTTCTACTGTGGAGATGGACCCAGTCAAGGTCCAGGCTATTCATGACTGGACTCAGCCCACGTCTGTTAAGAGTCTTCAGAAGTTCTTGGGTTTTTTCATCGCTAATTTTTCTAGCGTGGTTAAACCTTTGCGGATTTGACCAAGAAGGGTTCCGATGTGACTAATTGGTCTCCTGCGGCCGTGGAGGCCTTTCGGGAGCTGAAGCACCGGTTTTCTTCAGCTCCAGTCTTATGTCAGCCAGATGTCTCTCTCCCCTTCCAGGTCGAGGTTGATGCTTCTGAGATTGGAGCAGGGGCTGTTTTGTCGCAGAGAAGCTCTGATGGCTCTGTGATGAAACCATGTGCTTTCTTTTCAAGAAAGTTTTCGCCTGCCGAGCGGAATTATGATGTTGGTAATCGGGAGTTGTTGGCTATGAAGTGGGCATTTGAGGAGTGGCGACATTGGCTTGAAGGAGCTAAACATCGTGTGGTGGTCTTGACTGATCACAAAAATCTGATTTACCTTGAATCTGCCAAGTGTCTGAATCCTAGACAGGCTCATTGGTCGTTGTTTTTCTCCCATTTCAACTTCGTGGTCTCATATCTGCCTGGTTCGAAGAACGTGAAAGCTGAAGCACTTTCTAGGAGTTTTGTGCCTGACTCTCCGGGAGTTTCTGAGCCGGCTGGTATTCTCAGAGAGGGAGTGATTTTGTCTGCCATTTCCCCAGATTTGCGACGAGTGCTGCAGAAATTTCAGGTGGATAGACCTGACCGTTGTCCACCAGAGAGACTGTTTGTCCCGGATAGATGGACCAGCAGAGTTATTTCCGAGGTTCATTCTTCGGTGTTGGCGGGTCATCCTGGGATTTTTGGTACCAGAGATTTGGTGGCTAGGTCCTTATGGTGGCCTTCCTTGTCGCGGGATGTGCGTTCCTTTGTGCAGTCTTGTGGGATTTGTGCTCGGGCTAAGCCTTGCTGTTCTCGTGCCAGCGGTTTGCTTTTGCCTTTGCCTATTCCGAAAAGGCCTTGGACGCACATTTCCATGGATTTTATTTCGGATCTTCTGGTATCTCAGAAAATGTCTGTCATCTGGGTGGTGTGTGATCGTTTTTCCAAGATGGTCCATTTGGTGCCCTTGCCTAAGTTGCCTTCTTCCTCCGATTTGGTTCCTCTATTTTTTCAGAATGTGGTTCGCTTGCACGGCATTCCTGAAAATATTGTGTCTGATAGAGGATCCCAGTTTGTGTCCAGGTTTTGGCGGACTTTTTGTGCTAAGATGCGCATTGATTTGTCTTTCTCATCGGCCTTCCATCCTCAGACTAATGGCCAAACCGAGCGCACTAATCAGACGTTGGAAACTTATTTGAGATGTTTTGTTTCTGCTGATCAGGATGATTGGGTGACTTTTTTGCCATTGGCCGAGTTTGCCCTTAATAATCGGGCTAGTTCTGCTACTTTGGTTTCGCCTTTTTTCTGCAATTCTGGTTTCCATCCTCGTCTTTCCTCGGGTCAGGTTGAGCCTTCTGACTGTCCTGGGGTGGATTCTGTGGTGGATAGGTTGCAGCAGATTTGGAACCATGTGGTGGACAATTTGAGGTTGTCACAAGAGAAGGCTCAGCGCTTTGCCAACCACCGCCGCGGTGTGGGTCCCCGACTTCTTGTTGGGGATTTGGTGTGGCTGTCTTCTCGGTATGTTCCTATGAAGGTTTCCTCTCCTAAATTCAAGCCTCGCTTCATCGGTCCTTATAAGATCTTGGAAATGCTTAACCCGGTGTCTTTTCGTTTGGATCTCCCAGCATCGTTTGCCATTCATAATGTGTTCCATAGGTCTTTGTTGCGGAGGTATGTGGTACCTGTGGTTCCTTCTGTTGAGCCTCCTGCTCCGGTGCTGGTCGAGGGCGAATTGGAGTACGTGGTGGAGAAGATTTTGGATTCTCGTATCGCTAGACGGAGGCTTCAGTATTTGGTGAAGTGGAAGGGCTATGGTCAGGAGGATAATTCCTGGGTTGTCGCCTCTGATGTTCATGCGGCCGATTTGGATCGTGCCTTCCACGCGGCTCGTCCTGATCGCCCTGGGGGTCTTGATGAGGGTTCGGTGACCCCTCCTCAAGGGGGGGATACTGTTGTGAACTCTGTTTTTGGGCTCCCTCTAGTGGTCACAAGCGGTACTGTGTAGTGTTGTCTTTCTGCAGGTGGGCAACATCTGCTGGTTCGTTATCCTTGGTTGGTTTCCTATTTAGTTCACCTGGATGCTCAGTTCCTTGCCTGCTCTCAATGTATTCAGTGCTCTTCAGATTCCTTGTGACTACCTTGTTCCCAGTCTCTCCAAGACAAGCTAAGTTTTTGTTTGATCATTTTTGATTATCAGCATTTATTATGTTTTTAGTCCAGCTCGCTAAAATGTGATTTCCTCGCTTGCTGGTTGCTCTAGGGGACTGAGTTTCTTCCCCCCACACCGTTAGTTGGTGCGAGGTTCTTGTAATCTCAGTGTGGATATTTTGTAAGGGTTTTTTACTGACCGCACAGACCCCTTTACTATTTTCTGCTATCTAGTATTAGTGGGCCTCATTTGCTAAATCTGTTTTCACCCCTGTGTATGTGCCTTCCTCTTACCTCACCGTTATTATATGTTGGGGGCTTCTATTTCTTTGGGGATTATTTCTCTGGAGGCAAGAGAGGTCTTTCTTTCTCTCTAGGGGTAGTTAGTTCCTCCGGCTGGCTCGAGACGTCTAGGATTTTTTTAGGCACGTTCACCGGCTACTTCTAGTGTGTTTAAATAGGTTCAGATTTGCGGTCAGTCCAGTTTGCCACCTCCCTAGAGCTTGTCCTATGTATGTTGCTTATCTGGAGTAATTTGTGATCCTCAACCACTAAGGATCATAACAGTAAAGCCTGCATTTATAGGAAGGTCAGAACCAACTGTGTTTGGATGTAATTAAAATCACAGCATGGTGAAGGGCGGGGCGTTCAAGTCAGAAAAAACAGTACATAGCAAATATAGGAAAACTGACTGAACAGCAATCTAGTCTGAACTGGTGCATAACCAAAAAAAGTCTTATATAGCAAATAGATAATGGCTGCACTCAATTTTATTGTGCTAAAGCAAGGAAATGTGCGATACATGAAATGTGAATAGCATACTGGCTTGAGAAATCTATGAAAAAACACATGAGATGCTTAGCACAAGATTTGGCCAAAAATTGTGAGCCCATCCACCAAACGTCAAGGTAATCTCAGATCTCATCCGATGGATGGGCTCACAATTTTTGGCCAAATCTTGTGCTAAGCATCTCATGTGTTTTTTCATAGATTTCACAAGCCATTATGCTATTCAAATTTAATGTATCGCACATTTCCTTGCTTTAGCACAGCAAAATTGAGTGCAGCCATTATCTATTTGCTATATAAGACTTTTTTTGGTTTTGCACCAGTTCAGACTAGATTGCTGTTCAGTCAGTTTTCCTATATTTACTAGGGATGAGATCATAGACCTGCATAAATCTGGAATTGGCTACAAAACCATAAGTAAGACTCTGAGGGAGAAGGAGACAACTGTTGGTGCAATAATAAGAAAATGGAAGAAATTCAAAATTACTTTCAATCGACATCGATCTGGGGCACCATGCAAAATATCACCTTGTGGGGTATCATTGATTATGAGGAAGGTGAGAGATCAGCCTAAAACTACATAGGGGGAACTTGTTAATGATCTCAAGGCAGCTGGGACCACAGTCACCAAGAAAACAATTGGTAACACATTGCGCCATAAAGGTTTAAAATCCTGTAGTGCCTGCAAGGTCCCCCTGCTCAAGAAGGTACATGTGCAGGCCTAAAAAAAATCCTATATAGAAAAGAAATACCAAAAATGATCACCATTTTTTTTTAACAAAGAATGCTATACATAAATATATAATCCCAAAGAAATAGCATTCAACAAAATTTCAATTAATATAATACTTTATTAATATATAAAAGGCATAATGACACAACATATATTAAAAGCATAAGACCTTTTATTAAAAATAATTAGACTAAAATAAATTAAAAACTAATGAATTAATTATAATCACACTGTGTTTGAGGGGCAGGGTATGTCAAACTAACTGGCATGTGCAGGCCCGTCTGAAGTTTGCCAGTGAACACCTGGATGTTTCTGTGAGTGATTGGGAGAAGGTGCTGTGACAAAAATTGAGGTCTTTGGCAATTACTCAACTCGCCGTGTTTGGAGGAAGACAAATGCTGCCTATGACTCAAAGAACACTGTCCCCACTGTCAAGCATGGAGGTGGAAACATTATGTTTTGGGGGGTGTTTCTCTGCTAAGGACACAGGACTACTTCACTGCATCAATGGGAGAATGGATGGAGCCATGTACCATAAAATCCTGAGAGACAACCTCCCTCCCTGCGCCAGAACATTAGATAGGAGTCATGCCTGGGTCTTCCAGCAAGACAATGACCCAAAACATGCAGCCAAGGCAACAAAGGAGTGGCTCGAAAAGAACCACATTGAGGTCATGGAGTGGCCTAGCCAGTCTCCAGACCTTAATCAAATAGAAAGCTTATGGAGAGAGTTGAAGCTCTGAGTTGCCAAGCAACAGCCTCAAAATCTTAATGATTTAGAGATAATCTGCAAAGAGGAGTGGACCAAAATTCCTCCTGACATGTGCGCAAACCTCATCATCAACTACAAAAAAGTCTGACTGCTGCGCTTGCCAACAAGGGTTTTGCCACCAAGTATTAAGTCTTGTTTGCCAGGGGGATCAAATACTTATTTCTCACTACAAAATGCAAATAAATTTATATCATTTATACAATGTGATTTTCTGGATTTGATTTTTGATGTTAAAATTAGCCTACCCTCAACATTATAGACTGTTCATGTCTTTGTCAGTGGCCAAACTTACAAAATCAGCAGTGGATCAAATACTTATTTCCTTCAATGTAGCTAGTGGGAAGCTCATCTCTAGCAAATACCTGATTCTATTGGATTGGGGCAGGTTCTGAGCCCCATTGTTAGATAAAAAAAGGGCGCTTCTCATACTATCTTCATAATATCAATATGTCATTGTGAGGAAGACCCGGATGACACCACCACCTCTGCATCCCCAGTAGTTACACCATGATGCTATTCATTTGGTTAAATCATTGTCTTTCATTGACTAAACCTGAATCTAAATGAAATGTTTTCTTACAAAAGATTCTGTTTTTTTTTTCAATGCAAAAAAAGATGTGACTAAACTGTGACACTGCTGTAAGAGATAGCCATGATATTAACCTGTGGGTACAAAATCTCTGCAGTAATCAACATAATGAACTGGTAGGTCATAACAGTAAAACACTACAAATAAGCAATTATATACAGTAATTTAGACCTCAAGTGACCATAGCAAATGATTGTCGACTCGAAGCCATGCAAAATATGAAACATTTTTATTAAACTGAAATGCCTCATTGTTTCATACCTTCACAAAGCATCTCAGTTAATCACTTTGGTAAATATATTGCAGACTACCATGCCAGACGTTGATACCCCTTTGAAAATAATGCTGTATGAAATTAGTCTTATATGTTGTAATTCTAGGCTATCTGTCTACTTGTGTTCTGGTTATGTTGGCAGTTGTGATTAAATTAGAGATGGGCAGACCCCTCGATTCTCTGCAAACAAAAAAAGCAAAAGTTGGCCTAGCCATCAATGGCACTTCCACATTAAATACAATAACTATTAATACATAGGAAGCAGATGCCAAGTGAAACATTACAAGAATCTTTATTAAACACTGTAGAACAAACACTTAAAAAAAAAAACATTTTTATATATTTTTCAGTGGGTATACACCAAATGGATCTGCAAACACAGGAATGTTCTTGCCAAAATATATGTGTACCATATTATTTTCTTTTAGATAAGTTGGTCTCTTGATGCTAAGTTAGGACAGACAGGAGGAATCACCATTAATAAAATCCAATTTTTGAAAATTAATGCGGTTAGTGCTTGTAAAATTCAACATAGGATTTTCCAATAAATAATAACTCCCTACATCGCTAGACTTCTTAAAGCCATAAGTTCAAGTGATTTAATGATATTAAAGGAGGGTCAGTAAGCCATTTGTGCTAGTCTATTCACCAAATAATTTCCAACAAAGCAAGATGAATCACATAGTAGTGAGAGAACCAAAGAACTAAAAGGCACACTCCTCATACAAAAACCTTATGCACCCTTCACATACTAATAGTGCTGTTTTCAGTGCTTGCTAGTGCTGCATATAGTTCTATGTAGTATTTGTACCAGTGTATAAACAAGTTTAAGGTGCATAGTGCTATTCAATCATTAGTGACAGAGGAGAGAAAAAGTACTAAATAATACATAACCTGGCTGCAGAAGGCTCTGACGTTTTATAGACGCTTCTCCATTACTAATCTCTGGACTTGACATCACCGGACAAGACAAAGGTGACATCAAATATGAACCCCACTTGCCACTGCTACAGGGAAAGTGGGAAGAGCCTGGCAAAGTGCCAGAATTGGAGCATCTAATAGATCTCCCTTTCCGGGGCAGTTGCGGGCTGCTATTTTTAAGCTGGGGGGTAATATCCATGGTCGCTTACCAGCCCAAGAATACCAGCCCCGAGCTGACAGCTGATGGTTGCAGCCCCCAAATGTGAGTTTTGCCTGTCTGATTATCAAAAATATGGGGGAACCCAAGCAGTTTTTTTTATAATTATTTATTTATAGTGCAAGAGCCCGCTGATGAATTCTCCTATCAGACACTCCTGCTCTCAATGTTATTAGCTGCAGCAGGCATCGGCTTATGAGAGCTGTAGTGCCATCAGTTGACACCAGTGACTGGAGGAGACCTTTATACCTTCGATCACAGCTGCGCTCATACTGTCTTTTGACAGCATGCGAACCGTGGCTATCTGACTGGCAGTGATGTTTGCTGCACTGTCATGCACATGACAAACACCCGGTGTTCGGGCAGCTGAACCCGAACATTAACTTGGACTTTCTGATGAAGTCAGTATTCGGTGTCCGTGCCCGAATAGTAGGTGTTCGGTGTGGACGCCAAACTTTACTGTTCGGGTTTGCCCATCACTAATGGAGAGGCATCTATAAGAAAGCTATCCATTGCTAATCCTATAGTTATATCTAATATATAAAGCTGAATGTGTGTATGTGTGTATGTATGTATGTATGTCCGGGATTGGCATCTGAACCGTCGCAGCTACAGCCACAAAATTTTGCACAGTCACACGTCTGGACCCCGAGAGCGTCATAGGCTATGTTGTGAGGTGAAATTTTAACCCCGCGCTTTCCAATTCACCATACAATTTTGCCCCTATCTACATAATGGGGAAAAAGTGAAAGGAAAAGTGTTGGAGGCGTCGCAGCTACAGGCACAAAATTTTGCACAGTCACACGTCTGGACCCCGAGAGCGTCAAAGCTATGTTGTGAGGTGAAATTTTAACCCCGCGCTTTCCAATTCACCAAACAATTTTGCCCCTATCTACATAATGGGGAAAAAATTAAAGGAAAAGTGTTGGAGGCAAATTAACAGCTGCCAGATGTGAACAAGGGGGACTTAAAGAATGACAGCGATGGCGCCAAAGAGTATATACTGTACAGTTGCTAAGGTGGGGCCCCGACATGGGATAATCACCACACCACCACGGGGATATGAACACACACACAAAATGCGCCACACACTACCACGTGCTCGAACACATATACCACCCTCAGCGCACATTTCACCACACATACACCAACCTCGCCACATAAAAGTAGAAACACAAAAGTCGCCGTTCAAAACTCGCCACGCGCAAAACTCTCCACATGCAAAACTCGCCACACGTGCAAAAGTCACCTCATGGAAAACTCGCCACACGCAAAACTTGCACACGCAGAAAAATTGCCACACGCAGAAAAATTGCCACATGCACAAAAGTTGCAACACATGCAAAAGTTGCCTCACACAAAACTTGCACATACTCAAAAGGCACCACACATAAAACTCGCCACGCGCAAAACTCGCCATGCGCAAAACTTGCTGCACACAACTTGCTACACTAACCTGTCACATGCAACTCGACACACAAAATGTTGCTACACGCATGTCGCCACACAAAACTCATCTCACAAAAGTCGCTACATGCATGTCGCCACACGCAACTCAACACACACAACTTGACACATGAAACTCGCCCTAAAACACACACCAGTCTGGTATTGTCCTTCAAAAATAAAAATCTGATTAATAAGCAGACAAACTACAAGAGCAACAAATGTACCATATAAGAAATACGGCAGCTTTCAGTCACATGACCTGTCTATTATGTGTATGTGTGAGCTAATATATACTGCCAGGGGGGAGGGCTTCCTGTTGGCTGGGGATTTATCAGGCTGCCAATAGCAACCAATCACAGCTTAGCTTCTATTTTGCTACAGTTAATTAACCTGAGGTCTGATTGGTTAATATAGGCAACAAAGACATTCTCAGTATAACAAAGCTAATATATGTTGTGAAATTCTTCTATTAGCTTAGTTTTTGCCTTTTAATAATTACATTTCTATCTATTTGTTTTGTGGTTTTTGTGTGCAGAATAAATTTTTGTTAACACATTCTATTTTGCTAACAGCAGTCATTAACCCGGGCGAAGCCGGGTAGTACAGCTAGTTGTAAATAAACACACAGCCAGAATAAAGTTCTTTAATTGAAATAATGACACTGACTTCTTCAATGATTCTAAATTAAGCCATACTTATATCGTCACTCATTAAATTGAAGCCATCGTCACTTGCAATAAAATAAAATTAAAAGCAACCATTTCCTTAACCTCAACACCAAGTGTGGCTACATATTTCTTCTCAAATTCACCAGTCAAGTGATGTTTTACAAAGGTTGTTTTGACTGTACCACCATCACCAACAAGAACAAGCTTAAACTGAACTTGAGGCTCTCCTTGGGCTGCCATAGTTTATATCTTCCAGAAGCGTCTGTGAGGCAGCCAGGAGCTCTGTTAGTATGGAACACTAGTGGGTGGACTTCAACACCAAGTGTGGCTACATATTTCTTCTCAAATTCACCAGACAAGTGACGTTTTGCAAAGTTTCTTTTGCCTGTACCACCATCACCAAGCAGAACAATCTTAAACTGAACTTGAGGCTCTCCTTGGGCTGCCATAGTTTATATCTTCCAGAAGCATCTGTGAGGCAGCCGCTTCTGGAAGATATAAATTATGGCGACCCAAGGAGAGCCTCAAGTTCCATTTACGTAACCTGTTCGTCGTTCTGTCTCATGCCATAATCCATGTCTCGAGATTAATAGTTTTCAACATGATCTTGAGTTGTCGATGTGTTGTCATGACAGTTGGAGGTCTTAAGAAGACCCCCCCGTGCCTGTCATTGTAAATCTCCTATGAACACCAAGGCTCCTGTTCATAGTAGGTCATGATTTATGCTACACATAGAAGCACTGAAATATGGCTATGTGCAGCACAGGCGATCGGATGATCGCAGCTTCAAGTCTCCCAAACGGACTTTTGAAGCAAGAAAGAAATTAAAAAATGTTTTACAAAATATAAAAAATAAAAAAGTTCAAATCACCCCCCTTTTGCCTTTTTCAACATAAAACAATAATAAAAAATACACATATTTGGTATCGCTGCTTTCCTAAATATTTTTAGATCTATTAAAATATAAAGTAAGTTAGTTTGATCGGTAAACGACTTAACGAGAAAAAACTAAAAAAAAGACCAGAATTACGTTTTTCTGGTCACCGCAACATTGGAATAAAATGCAATAATACGTGACCAAAACATCACATGTATGCAACAATGGTATCAATAAAAATAATAGCTCGGCGCTCAAAAAATAAGCCCTAACGCAGCTCAAGAACTCGAAAAATAGTGACATTATGAGTCTCTGAAAATGGGGACTTATTTTTCCTTACAAACTTTGTTTTGTTTTTTTTAATCCTTTTAAAGAATAAAATAACCTATACATGTTTGGTGTCTATGAACTTGTAATGACCTGGAGAATCATGATGGCAGGTCAGTTTTGCCATATAGTGAACATAGTAAAAAAATAAATGCAAAAAAAATTATGGAATTGCACTTTTTTTTGCAATTTCACCGCACTTGAATTTTTTTTCCTGTTTTTTCCTGTTATCTATTCTAAGAAGGAGAGCAAAAAATGGAATGCAAAAATGGAAAATTGCAAGGTGGTGAAGGGGTTAAATCTTCAAAATCACGCCTTTAACAGTTAACTGCAGGTGGACATTTTGCCTATTATTACAGCCAGACTGTATTTTTTTTTAACCAAACGCTGATGGCTGCCACTGTGTCTGAACTCTTCCTACCCACAATTCAGCCAATGGACACACTTTTTGTGAGTATTCCACCCAGTGTGCAAGACCAACATGACCCACATGCCAAATGCTGCCATGTAAAAATTACAATATAGTGTTATTAGTGAGACGAGCTCCTCTATCTACCTATCTATCTATCTATGTATCTATCTATCTATCTATTATCTATCTATCTATTATCTATTTATCTATCTATCTATCTATCTATCTATCTATCTATCTATCTCTGAAACAAGGTGGCGGTGCACCAGTTAAAAAATTAGAATAAAAAGCTGATTTTTAACAGCTCATAATTGAGACGTTTCAATTCTTAGTGTGAACTTTCCACAGGCTAAGATACTAAATGTTAATGTTACAAGCTATTAAAACTCAGCTTTTTTTCAAATTTTTCAACCTGTGCGCTGCCACCATTTTTTCTATGTATTTGGAGGATTGGTCTTTACTGTATCTGTAGGCAGTCTGCTTATCTGTCTTTCTGCTTTTCTCTCTGTCCATCCATGTATTTTTCTGTCTGTCTGTCAAACTATCTAATAAAAAAAAATATGAAGTAATACAAACAAAAATGCATATATATAGTTGGCAATCCACAGGTTGCAACCCACCAACCACTGGTCATAAAAAAGTAAAGAATGTGACATAGATAGATAGATAGATAGATAGATAGATAGATAGATAGATAGATAGATAGATAGATAGATAGATAATAGAGAGATAGATAGATAGATAGATAGATAGATAGATAGATATAGATGATAGATTAATGGATAGATAGATAGATAATAAATAGAGATAGATGGATAATAGATAGACTATAGATAGATGATAGATAATAGATAGATAAATAATAGATAGATAATAGATAGATGGATAGATAGATAATAGATAGATAGCTGTAAACAAAAAGTAGCACTTTTTTACTTCTATATACTCTTACAAATTGTTCATGTTTTGTTTGGGAGGCTTTTGCACCCACATTCCATTTTTTAAGTGTGCTGTTCCATTTTTCCATTGAAAAAGTTCCACACTTGTGTGAAATGTCGTATGGTAGGTCAATAAACCACTATATTTTGGGCTTTTGGACTGCTGCTTACATCTTTTTTCGATAGATAGATTAATAGATAGATGGAATCTGGTATTGAGTGTTGCCCACTTTAATTGCTATCTATCTATCTATCTATCTATCTATCTATCTATCTATCTATCTATTATCTATCGATCTATCTATCATCATCTATCTATCTATCTATCTATCTATCTATCTATCTATTTATCTATCTATCTACCACTATATATCCATCTGTCATCTATCTATCTAGTATCTATTTGTTATCTATCTATCATGTATCTATCTATCTATCTATCTATCTATCTATCTATCTATCTATCTATCTATCTATCATCTATCATCTATTTGTCTATCTATCTATCATCTATCTATTATCTATTTGTCTATCTATCTATCTATCTATCTATCTATCTATCTATCTATCTATCTATCTATCTAACCACCCAAAAAGGTGATCTGTAACAGACATTTTCTTATATGAACTAAGCATCACTGTACAGCACTGAGAATTAGAATACAGTATATATATAATTATTATTTAAAGATATAACAAATACTATTTAGAACAGTTCTAATTATCATTATTATCATGATTATTTCTATATAAACAGACATTGTGCAGAATTTTACTATACAACCATTAACTATCGGTTATTGATTAGGTCCGGTGACCATAATCTCCTCCCTGGCACACGACGTGTTGTGTTTTTTCACGGTAGAGGTTTTTTATCTCTGTCCAGTTAGAGTTTTACCTTGGTGCAGTCTTTCTGTGGGTGGCAATCTTTGTAACAGGCTGTTGGCATCTTGATAAATGGGGTGCGGAATTTGGTGAGATAATTAAACAGTTGACTTGCACAGTCCGGACGATAACAAATGATGTGTCGGCTGTTTTTCCTGTGTTTTTTCTCTGTCCTCAGTTCTTTGAATTGGATTTCGAAAGATTAATGGATTTACCATTCATATCTCAACAATCCCCACCTTCCTATTACCTGATTCTACGTCTAGCCTCTCCGTGCATATATCAGCCCCATTAGTCATAGTGGGAAAGAAAGGGAGATGGAAGGCTGGCCAGACAAAGAAAGGCTAGTTATCAAATGACGCTATTTCTCCCTGTCATGAAATCATATATCATGCATTGTACAGTAGGACTGACAAAGTCTGTGACTACAGAGGGAATAGATTTCAGCTTTTCAGGGGAATATTAAATATTAAAGTCATCAATAACGCCACCAATTTTATGCACAAGGGGCGATGACATTTAGGTTTGATGAGTGAAGAGGATTTTTTTTAAGTTATTTTTTTTTCTATTTAAAATAAAAGACTAATAATTTCACAGTTTTATCATTCTGATTACTTTCTGGATTCTTTCAGTTTTCCTGCTTTTTTTCCCCATACAAGCAGCCTAGGATATCATAAGCTTAATGGGTCAGATAATGCCTCAAGACCCTGCCAGAAGATTAAAGGGGTTGTCCAGGTCTTTAACACCGAGGGCATATCTTTAGGATAAGTCATCAATGTCTGATCGGTGGGGGTGTGATACTTGGCAGCGGAGTTGCACAGCACAGCTCCATCGACTGTATAGTGGCTGCGGATGGGTACTGCACATCCACCCCCTTTTCAAATCAATAGTGGGGGGATGTGCAGTACCCAGCCGCAGCCACTAGGAACTGTGCAGCTATGTAACAAAAGAAAATAGGAAAAGAAAGCCGATCATAAAGTCTAATAATAGTACGGTGAAAGAATATTATTTATTAATTTCAGTAATATACAGGTAATAAGAACAATATATCAATGTCTATAAAAAATTGATTAAAAACAAGGCCGCACACCCAGATGAGAGAATTGGCCATAAACAATAAACAGGAAGATATAATCCAGCCAATTACAAAGTGCCAATCTCAATGTGATACAAAGTTATAAATCAATTAAAATATATAGATAATAGCTGATGGATAAAAGAATAGTAAAGTGCATGTATAAGGAGTTGTAAAGGATAAATATTATATAATAAAGTGCTTAGTGCTGAGATGTAAAAAAAGAAAAACAGCTCCAGTGGAGAAAAGTCCGGAGGGTATGTAGTGTGAAACCAGCATAAATCCATAGTGTGAATACAAATGGTTTATAGGTTGATATATATTCACATTAGAACAGCAATAGTGATGTGTTAAATAGACAAGAGAACAAATATAAATATGATAAATATGTGAAAGTCAATCCAAAAATGGAAAACAAATAAGTAATGCTTACAGAGGTAGTATGGATCTCACTCTCTTGGATGGCATCCTCCCCAACGCGTGTTTCGACACTCTGCCTTCGTCAGGGGTTGGCATCAAAGGTAAACAGGGAAGTTTAAATGTGTCAGTTGATGAATCAATGAGGTCCCAGAGGATGGAGATGTGTATGTGGGTACCAATCACAGTACAGGGGTGTGGTCACGGCTACAGCAAAGTGCGGCTTCAAGAATCAGCTCATAGCAACCATGCTGCGTCTCCGGAAGTGACAGGGACACATGGAGGACAACATGATCCGGCATCATCAGGTTCAGCAGCTCAGATGATGGAGGAATCCATAGGAGCAGGGTAAGTATAGATCGAAGTTGAAGAGGGCGTGGTGTGATGCACGGGGGGCAGGACTCCGAGGGGCAACCATGGAGATCGCATCAGCTGTTGAGGTACCTGAACTATGAGCAACATTTGTGGCCCCTGTGTGGGGCACATAAAGATGATTGCCCTCTTACATGGTCGCCAGGGTGGATACACAAAGTATTGCTGCTTTCTGTGTAAGTAGGATAGTCATGCAAGAGAATATCATTGCAATAAATGTGACTGGCTTCTCCGACATTCACTTCAGCCAGGGAGTAAAAATATCCTCCATCCATTACTTGTTGAGCCACATAAGATTTTGTTACCAACATTGCACATAAATTTGAGTCTAATGGTAAATTTTGTAAAGGCAATGGATAAAAATTAATTCTCATTAATTCAATATACAAGGTTAAGTGAAGCAAAGATAGTGGAAGGAGTCTTTATTGGACTTCAGATTCATCTTTAAAATGAGCAGTTTCTCCATTTGTTGCAGGATAAGGAAAAGACTGTGTGGCACCCCTGAGGATCCAGCCACCACAGAGGTACTGCACTTCACCCAGAAGTGTGGTATCCCACTCTCACATAAGGAGGGGACACTGCCCAGGACTCTACAGTCGCATCCAACATTTGGCACTGCAGTCAGGGCACCTGGATGTACTCTAAGGGAGGAAGGTCTCCTCCCAGGCAGCAGGGGGTTAATTTGGGGGATGGGTGTAGGAGATAGGAAAAGGGGAGGAGCTTATTAGGTGAGGGGAGGAAGGAAGTGGTTTCTGGAGGAGGTGGTGGCTGGAGGAGTTGCTCTGAGGAGGGTGAGAAGAACAGAGCTGCCAAAATGGGTCAGCTAGAGAGCTGAGATAAAAGCAAGACAAGAGGGAGAAGAAAGAAGGAAGTTCCTGGGAGGACTAAAAGGGTTCCAGAGGCACGGGTAGTGACCAAACTACCCGTGGGGCTCGTTCCATGTCAACAGCCGTCGGGTGGAGGGAGCAGGGAGCTGGGGGGAACCGGACTCCCAGACTAGTGGAGTACCATCAGGTTCAGCTAGCAAGCCGGAGGCTGTGTAGTATCTTTAAGTGCTACACCCGAACACCACCCATACTTCGCCAAAAAGGCAGCTGGATAGGACCCAGGGAATGCTGAGGATGTCACCCAAACAGGTTCAAGGCTGCTGGCTTGGGACCCTGTGGGTGAAGACACTGGGCAGGAGAGGAGGACACCAGTGAAGGGAGACGGCCAGGAGAGGAACATAGAGGGGAGTCCTTGGCAAGTGTCACCAATCTACTTGGGAGTGGGCTGGATCCCCTGCCTGGAGGACACGGCACCAAGCAGGCATGCACACCCTGGAATCTGTGAGTAAAATCTGGAAAATTGCATCCTGCTGTGTCCTAAAGGTTATTTCTGCGTCATCTGCTCAGCACCACTTCAAATCACTATCCTTTTCCTTTTAACATCTGCCATGGGACTAAGCTCTGCCTGCGGGGAGCTGAAACAGCCTTGCTGCTATACCACCAGTTCCAGGGTCTGAACAAGCAGCGTTGGTCACACTGACCAAACACCACAAGTGGCATCACAAACATTTCTCCATAGACTTTATACACTTCATTCCCTTTAATTGGAGAGCCCAGGGCCATAGACCAGGTCACCCCTGCCGTGACTATCCCTTTAAGTACCACCGGACCCAACCGAGTACCCCATGGTCCTATTTTGGGTGTTCCAGCTGCATGAGTAGCATTCGCATTAGTGGTAACATGTCCTTAAATATCCATTTCTTACATTCTCAGCAGTGAGCGACGAGCACAGTGAGAAATTTCACCAAGATATTGTGGCTATGGAGAAAAGATGAAGGAAAATGGAATCCACCAATGCTTGCAGATTACTGTTCGACAATTGTAAGAGATGACTTGATGCAGGAGCACAAGAAACAAGCAAAATACAGATATATACTAGATTCCTTGATAGGGCGTTGATCCAGGGAACTAGTCTGATTGCCGTATGTGTAGTCGGGATGGACATTTTTTTCCTCAATGTGGAGCTTACCCTTTGCCACATGGGTTTTTTTGCCTTCCTCTGGATCAACATGTTAGGGCACGTTAGGTTAGGCTATGGGTTGGACTAGATGGACTTAAAGTCTTCCTTCAACCTTAACAACTGTGTTACTATGTTACTATGTTACAGTTGTCACTGAATGAGGGCCAGATATTGTAATCCATTTTTTGTAACTCTTTTTAATTCACAATAATGTCTTAATTATTCGAATTGTTACTAAGTTTCCTCTAAATAAATAACAGACAATTGACTTAAAAATATACTGCATCTTTATATTTGCAAAAATAATAATGTTTCAAAGCACTGAAACTTTTATGCGTTAATTATATATAGCAGTAAAAGGACAACTCTTTGATATAATACAAACAAGAGCCAACTAAACATTTTCATTGTCATATTTGAATTCATGAGGTCAAAATCATTAAGAAATAGCCCATTTCATATTCGAAAATATTGTGTCGGCGCGGGTTAGATTTTTGAGCGCTGCTACATCCACAGCAGAGAAAAATCTGATTGTATGCACCCAATAAACTGGGTGACACATTGCTGGAATCAGAGGTCTCTTTCTCTACATTATGTTGTTTTCAGATGAGGTAGCAAAAACTTGATGACAGATTCCCTTTAACGCATAAAACCAAGAGCAATAAGGCTTTAGGTATGCCTTCATAGCACTGTGATAGAAATATATATATCATGTAGATCTCACTTGCATGTATACTCCTCTATAATCAAATATATACTTATATGCTCACAGCGAATATATACATTATAATCAATGGTTTAAAATGGCTGACAAACTGATATAACCCAGACAGATCATATGGGGTTTTCCATCCCTAAAGCAGAACAGAGTCAGATGTTTGGTGACTGCTGATCAAGTCTCTCCACTTTGTCCTAGACACAGAACTCGAGTTCGGTTGCTTAATCAGCAGTCATATGAGCATTAATCACAATATTCCATATATGTTTAGATAACCAATGACAGAGGAGCTAGACAATATGGTAATTAACTAACCACCCCTGACAACCCCTAACCACTCCTTTCTATGTGAAAATATAAAACTATGTATGTACAATAAAGTATCAGTATTGATGGAATGTTGTTCTGTCACAGTTGTGTACAGTCCATTCTTGATGAGCGCTCAAAATACTCAGTCTAATTGGGAGCGGCCACAGCACACACAGGGATATATTTATCCAACCCTAATATTTCCATAACAAATGGCGCCCAACGGCTCGGATGAAACGCACGGGATCCTTCTAACCGGAGATACGGAAGTTGTAGCGTGGCCTGGCACAGGGGCAGGAGACTGCGCAGCTCCATAAGTAAGGTAAGAAAATGTTATCATCTTACCTGAAAGTCCCCTGTGCCCAGTCCTTGTCTATGCCTCTTGCCGGTCAGATGTGGTCACAAATTCCCAGGTAGTGTAAAAAATCCGTAGCCACGAATCCACCCTGGGAGGTGTCTGCTGTGCACCGTGTATATGTATTTGTGTAAAATCCGAGAGAAGAAGGAAAAAGTGACTTTTGTTTATGGTGGCTGGGTAACAGACAGCAGGAGTTCAAATCGCTGAGTAAGCTATCACAGATTCCCGTGCAAGAGGAAAGGAACAGGTAGTTCCGGAGCAGGTGGCTCCAGAATCCAGGCTCGGATGGTGATAGATTACAGGGGCTGCCACAGATTCCCGTAGCCGGCGGCCAGTCAGGACGACCGGATCGGAGGGTGGTAGATTCCCGGCATATGCGTGCCAGTGCGATTGACAGTTGTCTGTTCCCAGAACGGCCTGCACGTGTCACAGAATTAAAAAGGGCATCTCTCGGATTGTCTGTTTCTGTTTGTGTCATGTACTATTGCCGCATTAAGAAGCATGAAATAGTGAAAAGAAAGTTTTGGGTTTTTTTTTTCCTTCTCTCATGAACTTCCTCTTTTTTCAGCTGAAGCGGAGATATGCATTGTAAATCAAACTGTCACATCTGGGTTTTTTTCTGACTGTTTTCAGCTGCAATGCTGGCTATGTGTAGTTTTTTGTGTGAAGAAGTGAAATTTAAATTGTATCTATCATTTTTGATGTGACATAAGTGTTTTCAGAAACGTGATTTTAGTGACATTTGATATTATTGCAATGGCATACGTGATATCTAAGAGGAAGTGTGTCTCTGACTGCATTTGAGCGCAGAGATTCTAAAAAAAAAAAAAAGGAAAAGCCGTTTTAATTTTTAATTTTTAATTTTTTTTTTACTCTCTTAAAGGGTCTTTTTCTTTTTGCGGCATTTTAAAGTTTTTTTAATTAAGTTTTCCTCAATCTTCAATCTCTTTACCTTTTTATTTTTTATTTATTTATTTTTGAAAAAAGTTTTTTTTCCTTACTCTTGTATCAAAGTTTTGAGTTTTTGGTTGTGAACTAAGTTTTTGAAGGTTTTTCTTATCGTTTTGAGTTTTTCTTAGTATTTTATATACTCATTTTTAGAAGTTTTTTTAGTACTGTTTTCTTTTTTCATTTTTGTGTGTTTTTCATTTTCATTTTTTTGCTTTTGCCATGGGGAATAGAGTGGCCGAGAAACAGGAAAGTCTTTTTACTTCCTGATGAGAAAACAGCCCCTAGATAGTGGCAGGACACGAAGGTATTAAGTATGTGAAGATTTTTGGAAGGTATAAAGTACGTGAAATTCATTAGAATGGCAGATTTCAAGCTGCGGAATGGCATGACGTAGAAAGGAAAATAAGGGAAGTTACAGTAGCTGATGTTAGATTGCTGAATACTAATACATGGTATGAAGTGGCAGCAGAGCTTACATCGTTTAGGTGGTACAGAAAGTTATGTGAGCAAACCAGGAAGTGATTTTTGTGGGTATGAGACGGGAGAATCTGCGCAGTCTGCTTTTAGCAGAATCCATGGTATAGGTAGTTATTTTTTTGCACAGGGAGAAGGCATAATTGCTCCTCTCTATTATTCTTGTTGTTCTCATCTATCCTCTTTTTTTTCTCTGTCAGTCTTTTCTCTCCGTATTCTCTCTCTCCTTTCCTCTCCTCTTCCTCCACATTTTTTTCTCTTCTCTCTCTTCTCCTCTCTTCACCACTCCTCTCTCTCCACATTCTCTCTCTCTCTCTCTCTCTTCCCCTCTCTATCTCTCTCCTCCATACCCTCCATCTTCTCCTCCCTCCTTCTCCACTCCCCCACCACACCTTTCTCCTCTCTCTCTCTCCTCCCTCTTCTCCTCACCCTCTCACTCCCCTCCTTCTCTCTCCTCTCTTCTCCTCCCTCTCTCTCCACATTCTCTCTCTCTCTCTCCCCTCCTACTATTCCTTTGTCTCACTCCTCAACCCCTCCCTCTTCTTCTTCCTCTTTTTTCCTCCTTGTTGCCGGCTGGGCCAATGCCCAATTCAAACAATATGGTGCTTACAGCACAAGGTTTCCCTCTATGCCCCTGGCACAGTCCAGCCATTGCCAGTTGTGATATCGGGGAAAGAAGGTGAAAGCCCCCCCCTACAGTGGGCAGCCCTAGACACATCAGGTAGCAGACAGCTCAGCCCTGGGTGCAGAGGGGGGAGGAATGATATCAGAACGAGCTCACTGACAGATCCTCCGTTACCTCATTTCACAGTCAACAATATTGTAACCCTTAAGGTTTTACATGAACATTGATATCACTATGTATTGATAATGTACAGCTTCAGCACCGGTCAGAGCTGCCTGCATCCACATTCACACCAACATGAAACTATAAGCCTAATCCATCACAGCTTCAGCAAGGGGGGAGACATCCTCACACAAAAAAGCAACTTCTAAGTCCAAAATCAGTCAGTGTATGACCCCAGTACAAGCTATCACAACTATTCATCTGATGAAGATGAAGAGGGAACATCATACATGCTGTCCAGTACTAGAAAAGAAACCCACAGGCACCAAGAATGCAGGGGCAGATAGAGGCACCACCATTACACTATGTGCACTGCACTTCAAGTCAGGTGACAATCTTCCAGACCCAGGGATGCATCCCATGCCATTTTACCGAAGAATGTAGCAGAAGCAGTAAACATATGCAGCCACCTGGAATGATCTCTGGGCCATGAATGAAAATAGAAGCAGGTGATGCACTCTGGCCAATCATGAAGGAACAATTCAAACCTCCAGCAGAATCAGACGTACACGCTTGGGAGTCAGAGCCACAGCTAATTGAACAGCTCAGAGAGTGGGCCAAAGGCAGATTGGCAGGACAAGCCATGACATGAGCCAAGATAAGACAGAGTCTGTAAAGAAGTTTCATTGCAGAGTAATGCAAGTATTCCAAGACTTGGGCTTCACCATTCATGACCAGATACACAGGCAAATGTTGACACAGGTCTTTGTGCATGGACTGAGACAGCCAATCAGGAAACCACTGATAGTGGCTAGGCCTGAGAACAGGTCAATAGCAGTGGACTGACCCAGCAAAATGTTTTATGTGCGCCTAGGAGACTGTTTATTGCCGATTGTCACCAAAACTGCCGCCATTATAGCACCACAAAGAGCGCAAAGAAGGAAAAGGGTGCCATGCTGCTGAGAACGCCAGAAGGGAAGCCAGAGGTGAAGATGCTGCAAAGTGCCGATCAACACACCGGAAGAACCGCTGCAGACTCCAGAGAGGAGACACCGACCTCAATAAGGTTAGCAAAGGGGAGAAGCTATGTCAGACCAGGGGTAAGAAGTGACGGCAGATGCAGCCGCAGCCCCTGTAATGCCCCAAGACCTTGGGTTGGATGCAGCCGCCGGTCTCATGGCACCCCGGGCCTCGTCACGAATGCACCTGCAGGCCCCGTCTTACCACTGCAGCTTCAATCAGCAGGCCGGACCCCGCTGCCGCTACAGTACCCATCATGCCGTTGTCCACAGTAGCCAAAAGGATTGAGTCTCAACCAGGGGTGCAGAAGACAGCCCCTCTCATGGTGACTACTGACCTGGAAGCGCAACCACCTTACAAAGACAGAAAAAGTGTCAAGTGTTACATCTGTGGCAAGTTTGGCCATTACCAGAACCAGTGCAAAGCACCCACGCCCCCGAAGAGACTGGACCCATGCAACCCAAGAGTTGGTCCAGAGAAACAGGTCAAGGAGGAAGTGCAGAAAGCAGTGAAGTACCCCATCCAAAGGACAGGGGCAAGCAAGCCAGGTTCGCAAGACACTACGCTCCTGACATGTAAAACTTCATCTGCAGGACCAATACCTCAAATTACCTTTAAAGTGGATGGCGTTGTCAGATCCAAAGTGGTGCAGCCAGAAGTGTGATGACACCTGTGGAACTCGCTGATCCCACCTGCCTATCAGAATCCTCTGTGTCTCGCATGGGCATTGATGGTCAAGTCAGACATTCTCAGCTTACAAAGCCACTGAGCGTGTGCACTCAGCCAGGACACTCTATCCTGTCCCAGTTTGTGGTGTAAAGGACCTGCCACTCAACCTGCTGGGAGCGAACCTACTGCAGAAGCTGAAGGCAACCACAGTGTTCCAGGAAGATGGGACAGTGACACTTTCTTCATCCCTGACCCGAGAAGAGTCATGCTGGCGGCCCTACAAGAACATTAAACAATCGAGGCCTACCCAAGGAGGTACTGGATGTAGTACCAGAAAGTCTATGGTCTAAGGGACCCCAGCACGTGAGAAAACCTCAAGTTGCCCCAGTACGGGTGTCACTCAAGCCATGTACCCCGTACCCTCGTAAGGCCCAGGCCAGGCCTAGAGTCAAGCTGCCTCTGACCAACTGAAGGTCTACCTGGAAATAGGAATAATTGTTCCTCGCACATCGCCTTGCAATACCCCGCTTTTCCCCGTCAAGAAAAAGACTGTAAAAGGAGAGCCAGCCAAGTTCAGAATGGTATATAACCTGAGAGCTGTGAATGACGCCACGGTGTTTGAAACTGCAATTATGCCGAATCCACACACTCTGCTCTCAAATATGTCTGCCACAGCAAAAGTGTTCACAGTGACCGACCTGGCTAAGGTTTTCTCCAGTGTTCCCCCTTCATCCGGAAGACCAGTTCCTGTTTGCCTTAATGCACCAGGGGGGACACCACACATGGACAGTGATGCCACAGTGGGCCCAGAACAGCCCTTCACAGTTCACCAAAGCAATGTCCACAGTTCTCACCAACTGAGTCACAGAACAAGCAGAGGTAACCCTGCTACAATACATGGACAATCTACTCCTTTGTGCAGTTGACTTTGACACGTGTAAAGCCCATTCCTTGTATCTCCTACTCTACCTGGCGGAGCAGCACTGCAAGATCTCAAAGAACAAAGTCCAGTGGTGTCTGAAGCAAGTTACGTTCCAGAGACACTGTATTGCTCACCAGGCGAAACACCTGACAGATGACCGGAGGACCACAGTGGAGAAGATGGTTCCTCCAACAACTCCAAAGGTGCTACAGGCCTTCCTTGGTCTAGTTTCGTATTGCAGAGCCTGGATCCCTGATGCTTCCGTCCTAATGCAGCCTCTGTGTGAATACGTCAGCGTGACCCCGTTCCTCCAGAGAGATGTGGCCTTCAGTTCGTTCAAGAAGTTAAAAGGCTCTGTAGTCTCTGCCAGCACTAGGCCTATCTGACTACGAGAAGCCATTCCGTCTCTACTTAATGAGAAAAGAAGGCCTTGCTACTGGAGTCCTGACACAGCTTCAGGGGGGAAAGCAGAGACTTTCGGACTACTTTTCAGCTTGCCTGGATCCAGTTGCAAGGGAAGCCTCTTCCTCCCGCATGAGAGCAGCAGTTGCAGCACACGCCCTCCTGGACAGGACTACTGACATCAGTGGAAAAACCATTGGAAATCCTGGCTCTGCATGACATCTCAGCAATCCTCAACCAAACCCAGCTAAAACATCTCTCCACCGCCAGGCATCTTCGCCTCCAGTGCTCTCTACTCCTGCCCAACAATGTCACCATCTCCAGATGCACAGTCCTCAATCCGCCCACTCTACTCCCACTCCCAAGGGGGGATACAGATACGGATCCTCAGATAAAAAGTCTGATCAAAATCTGCATGATACCTTCTGCAGGGATCTGAATTTGCTCCGGACGGATGACCATGATTGCTTCAGCATCATGCAAGAGGAAACAGCAGGACTACCCAAGGTGGCAGAAGAGCCACTGACCAACCCAGAGTTGATCCTCTATGTGGATGGCTCCAGATTCGCAGATGATGAAGGAATATTTCACACGGGATGTGCAGTGACCAGCAATCAAGAGATCCTGTGGTCCAGAAGTCTGCCGCCCAGTCTGTCAGCCCAGGAAGCAGAACTGATAGCGCTGATGAAGGCCTACCAGATGGCAGAAGACAAGACTGAGAAAATGTATACCGATTCAAGGTACTTGCATGGCATAGCACACGACTTCGGACCCATCTGGGCTGCAAGGGACTTCATAACAGCCAGCGGAACAACCGTGAAGCATCAATGGAGCCATTAAGGACCTGCTGAACACACTTCAACTTCCAAAAGTGGTGACAATGCTAAAAGTCAAAGCGCATGGAAAACTGAACACAGTAGGGGCACGAGGCAACAACATGGCGGATATGGCAGCCAAAGAAACAGTCAAGGGAAGACAATATGGACAAGTGGAAGAGGTCGTAGAGCTGGACGGCTACTACAGGACGGCTGAAGACAGGAAACCTGACAAGATGACATCCTGGGATCTGCTCAAAAAAGCTGCAAGAGCAAGCCCCAAAGGACAAGAAGGAATGCTGGATGCAGAAGTGAGCAACACATGAAAAAGGAAGGGTATACTCAATGGACTACAAACCCTGTTTACCCCGAAGCATGCACCCTATGGTGGTCCAGTAGGCACTTGGGCCCACACACAGATTAAAGACACAGATGAATGATCCGATTGGTGCTTACTGGTTTGCTCCAGAAATCTCCACCCTAACAGCCAAGTTCATAAACAGCTGTCTGACCTGTGGCAAATGCAACCCTGGAAGAATGAAGAAAGTTCCCACACATCATCTTGCCAGACCACTGTACCCCCTTCCAGAGGATCCAGATAGACCACATCCAGATGCCGCCAAGTGGAGGATTCGAATATGTCCTTGTGGTCGTTGACATGTTCTCAGGATGACAGCCAGAAGCTTTCCCAGTGAAGAACCAGTCAGCAAAGACTACTGCAAAGAAGCTACTCTCAGAGATGAAATATGCAGCTATGGGGTCCCAGAAGTGATAGAGAGTGACCAGGGACCTTCATTCACAGCAGACCTCACATGAGAGATCTAGTCAGCAGTAAGGTCAGACTTAGGCCTACACACTCCCAATCACACTACTCAGTGTTAGGCACACTCCCAGAGGCCCAGAAAAGCTGTCATTATATGAAATTTTGTTTGTGTCTAGTCCCAGGTTAGGGGTATCCTTTCCCTCAGCAGCTGATTATGTAATATGATACTTTGTCTGCTTATGTAATTGAAATCACCAAGAAACTTGCTAACATCCATTCTCGAGTTTTTTTCTTCATTGCCAGATCCAGATTCAGTGTCCGGTATGCACTCCTAGAAGCCAGGAGACTGGGTTTTGGTGAAAAAGCTTGTAAGGAGAACACCACTCGATCCCAGATTTGATGATCCTGCTCAAGTGCTGCTGATGACACCAAACTCTGTGAAACTGGAGGGAAGACCCACTTGAATCCACTCATCGCATGGCAAGAAAGCTCCCCTACCAGAAGATGACACCCAAGCCAGAATGATGTCGTGGATGCCCTGCCTGACCGAACAGATGACCTACCTGATAAAGACTACACATCGCTCACTACACATGCTATTGACTAAGAGACTGATTGCAACGAACCCCCGTTAGGGACAGATCTCCTGACCGCCCATTTGCGAAAAGTCTGTACGGAGTGGGGCACAGGCGTTAGGCTTGTGTCAGTTCGCCGACAGCACAAAAGAGTTGCAGTGCTTTGGGACAGGAGGCTAGGATTAGGGCAAGTGATATCTAAGGGGGGCTTGTGATAGAAATATATATATCATGTAGATCTCACTTGCATGTATACTCCTCTATAATCAAATATATACTTATATGCTCACAGCGAATATATACATTATAATCAATGGTTTAAAATGGCTGACAAACTGATATAACCCAGACAGATCATATGGGGTTTTCCATCCCTAAAGCAGAACAGAGTCAGATGTTTGGTGACTGCTGATCAAGTCTCTCCACTTTGTCCTAGACACAGAACTCGAGTTCGGTTGCTTAATCAGCAGTCATATGAGCATTAATCACAATATTCCATATATGTTTAGATAACCAATGACAGAGGAGCTAGACAATATGGTAATTAACTAACCACCCCTGACAACCCCTAACCACTCCTTTCTATGTGAAAATATAAAACTATGTATGTACAATAAAGTATCAGTATTGATGGAATGTTGTTCTGTCACAGTTGTGTACAGTCCATTCTTGATGAGCGCTCAAAATACTCAGTCTAATTGGGAGCGGCCACAGCACACACAGGGATATATTTATCCAACCCTAATATTTCCATAACACACTTTAGGAATAAAACTTTATATTCCCATTGATTCTTCTGCTCAAAAAGAACCGTTTATACAACTCTACACCTCTGCTATCTGAGACTGTCGGCAGTTTTTCATAGCAAAACTGCTGACAGACTCCCCTTAAATCTTGTCATACTGTTACATTGGCTTCTATTCAATCGTGACTTCAAAAAAATGTGTTAAAAGGGTATGTATTCAAATTAATATAAAACCGAGAAAGGTTCTAAATACCATCTGTGAATTTGATATCGGTAATGAAAAATTTTACGCCACAAGTATTTTCATTCACTTAACATTAAGCTTGCTGAAAGTCTAAGTCATACTTTTGACTCTTTGAAATGCGATATTAAATTTAGGCATGACCACTTTTAAGATCACTTTGTTCTAATATGCTTTCAGATTAGGTACGATGTGAAAGGTTTTTCATTTAACAATAAATAATTTTTTCTGGTTCTAAATATAATTTTTTAATGATTAGCTTCCATTTATCACCAGGTCATGATAGTACTAATGATGAGCAAATCTGCCAAATTAGAATTTTGGTAGTACAATCAAATTAGGTAAACACATCAAATGTTCATTATTATGCTCTGGGGTCTCTCAAGACCCTGAGGATAATAAACAAGGGGCAAAAAAAATATAATGTTTGTTTCTTCTGCTAATAAATAAATAACTTCATAGAGCTGCTCTATTTTCTAATAATCAACTCCATATATTTGGTTTTCCTTCACCTATTTATAAATTTAAAATTACAAATTCTGATTGCCTGCCCCCAGCACTAGTGGAAGTACATGAGCAAAAGTATAATTAAGTTTAAAGAACCTATACTTACTTATTTATATACGTTACTCATATCAGTGCCTTGCAAAAGTATTCAGCCCCCTGGAACTTTTCAACCTTCTCCCACATATCATGCTTCAAACATAAAGATACCAAATGTAAATTTTTGGTGAAGAATCAACAACAAGTGGAACACAATTGTGAAGTTGTACGAAAATTATTGGTTATTTTAAATTTTTGTGGAAATTCAAAAACTGAAAAGTGAGGCATGCAATATTATTCGGTCCCTTTAACTTAATACTTTGTTGCCCCACCTTTTGCTGCGATTACAGCTGCAAGTCCCTTGGGGTATGTCTCTATCAGTTTTGTACATCGAGAGACTGAAATTCTTGCCCATTCTTCCTTGGCAAACAGCTCGAGCTCAGTGAGATTTGATGGAGATCGCTTGTGAACAGCAGTTTTCAGCTTCTTCCACAGATTCTCGACTGGATAGCATTCTGGACTTTGACTTGACCATTCTAAGACCTTGATACGTTTATTTGTGAACCATTTAATTGTAGATTTTGCTTTATGTTTGGGATCATTGTCTTGTTGGAAGACAAATCTGAGTCCCAGTCTCAGATCTTTTGCAGACTCCAATAGGTTTTCTTCAAGAATGATCCTGTGTTTGGCTTCATCCATCTTCCCATCAATCTTAACCATCTTCCCTGTCCCTGCTGAAAAAAAAACAGGCTCAAACCATGGTGCTGCCACCACCATATTTGACAGTGGGGATGGTGTGTTCAGGGTGATGAGCTGTGTAGCCTTTATGCCAAACATATCGTTTGGCATTGTTGCCAAAAAGTTTGATTTTGGTTTCATCTGACCAGAGCACCTTCTTCCACATGTTTAGTGTGTCTCCCAGGTGGCTTGTTGCAAACTTTAAACAACACTTTTTATAGATATCTTTGAGAAATGGCTTTCTTCTTGCCACTCTTCCATAAAGGCCAGATTTGTGCAGTGTACGACTGATTGTTGTCCTATGGACAGACTGTCCCACCTCAGCTGTAGATCTCTGCAGTTCATCCAGAGTGATCATGGGCTTCTTGGCTGCATCTCTGATCAGCCTACTCTTTGTTTAAGATGAAAGTTTAGAGGGACAGCCGGGTTTTGGTAGATTTGCAGTGGCATGATACTCCATCCATTTCAATATGATCGCATGCACAGTGCTCCTTGGGATGTTTAAAGGTTTGGAAATCATTTTGTATCCAAATCCGGCTTTAAACTTCTCTACAACAGTATCACGGACCTGCCTGTTGTGTTCCTTGGTCTTCATGATGCTCTCTGTGCTTCAAACAGAACCCTGAGACTATCACAGAGCAGGTGCATTTATACGGAGACTTGATTACACATAGGTGGATTATATTTATCATCATTAGGAATTTAGGACAACATTGGAACATTCAGAGATCCACAATGAACTTTTGGAGTGAGTTTGCTGCACTGAATGTAAAGGGGCCAAATAATATTGCACGCCCCACTTTTCAGTTTTTGAATTTCCACAAAGATTTAAAATAACCAATAAATTTTGTTCAACTTCACAATTGTGTTCCATTGTTATTGATTCTTCACCAAAAATTAACATTTGGTATCGGTATGTTTGAAGCATGATATGTGGGAAAAAGGTTGAAAAGTTCCAGGGGGCCGAATACGTTCGCAAGGCACTGTAGCACCATTACATTCCACAGCTTTTACAGTCATCAATATCGCCATTCCCTGTCACACACGTGGATTGTGGACTCACTGTGCCATGATCCGGACTTACCTAGGAGAGGCATAGCTAAGCAGCCACCTGGCGTTCACCAGAGAACCTGATGGTGGAGTTGGACTTCAGTTGCCGGTAGCTGCCATGTACCACTCCTAGGACATCCCTGGTATTGCAGCTGCAGGAGGAATGTCAGGTTCAGCACTGCTTTAGTGACTTCAGAGTTCAGTTACCGTGGGATCGGTGTTAGGCTCAGGTAACGCAGGAGCAGTGTCAGGATCAGGTACCGCTGGAGCAGCTTCATGGTTCAGGTACCTTTTATACATATTAGTCCAATAATTGAATCTCCAAAGAACACATTCAACACAATAGTTCACAAAAGAGGCCCCCCATGCTAACAACCAGGCCAGAATGTTTAGTTCAAACATGTAAATTTATTTATAACAAATGAAAAAATTCCATCCTTCAACATATGCAATTTCCTAATATACAGAATGCCTCCAATCCAATAACTGGTTTAATGTGACAGTACAGATGTCCAAACAGTAGGAACTTTATAGTAAAGTAAATACCAAAATAATTTATTTGTTAATTATTGTTAGACCAATTTGTGGGTAATATGTCTAATGAATTGCCTGAGAGGAAGATCCCCAATGTTAAAGTGCCACTGTGCATAAATATATGACTACCTATCCAAGTCGCCCATAAGGCTTAAACGATAATATGGACCATGGCAAGGAATGAGGAAAGAGCAGCACGAATGGGGAGGTGAGTATGTTGGCATCCGAGCCAGGAGAAATGAGAGGGAACATGCAGGGACATTGTCATTAGCGCTACATCCCCATTGGGGCTCACAATTTAAATTCCCTATCAGTATATCTTTGGAGTGTGGGAGGAAACCGATATACTTGGAGGGAACCCACGCAAACATGGGGAGAACATGGAAACTCCTTGAGGATTTTGTTCTACGCAAATCTGTATAAGGGCACAGGCAGATGGCAGTATAACATGGATGACAAGTGCATGGCAATGCTCCGACTGGTTGTCGGCTTTCCTGAACCGGTCGTGATAGCTGAATAGACATACAAGCTGTCACGGTCTGGTCAGGAGAGTCAACGGGCAGTCCGAGCATTGCGATAGTTGATCTGTATTATATAGCCGTCTGACTGTGCCCTACGCATAATTTCCAGAGCAAATTTTATGGAAATCTTACTGTCCACTTAAGACGCTCTTTCTAAAGACTTATTCTCATGTTCGGGAAAAAATGGTACTGGTGTCATCAGTGTTTTGGATCAGTGTGTCTATTGTTACCATCAGTGTGTCATCCGTGTGTTGGTTTTTACCATCAGTGTGTTATCTGTGTTTTTCATGGATAAATAAATAAATTAGGAAACTTCTCCTATCCTTTGCAATGTTAAATACGAATTGTAAACGGATGGTCTCAGAGACTTCTATTGGCCCTTTTCATTCATGATACCGGAAAAAATTGGGCATATCTCCGTGAGTTTTACATGGATATACGATCCATCAAAAAACACACAAAAAAGTGAATAACACCATAGATTATAATGGGTACTTGTGGTATCCATAAAAAGACTGGATGCAACACGAATGTGCAACATGGACATCTGAAGGAGGCCTTAGTTCAATCTATAACAAGCTGCTAGGTTAGGGTCACAACACCACCTCTCATCCAAGAGAATTGGGCCGATCATGCTTATCACACTCTGATTAGAGTGTGATCATAGTGTGATCTGATTGAAGATTGAAAAAAAAACCCTCCAACTTCTCCATTCTATTAGTCCGTGAACATCCGACTGAACTCAGATGCCATTCGAGCGCAGTCCAATATTTTCCATGGACTCATTGACTTACATGGCCGAGTGCGAACTGAATATCGGATGCAAATCGAGCATACTGTTATTTGTATCATTGGATAGATTTAAAAAATAGGAAATGCCAACGGCGTCACAAAATAACATCGGTTCCGGGTGCGATCTGATGTATTGTCTGATTGCCTTCAGATCAAAAATACGGCTGTCTGCTCCTGTCTTTATAAAGATATTGCGTCTAGTATGCTAATTTTTGATAACTTTTTTGATATTTTTTTTTTCTTAAATTAGGTAGATTTCTGAAAACAAAATCTTATTTAAGTAGATTTCTGAAAAAAAATCTTATCTTGTGCACATTGATTGAAAGGAACCATTCTCTAATCTTGAGACTACAGGAACCCATTTAGGATGACAGAGAGGGCTACTGTTCTCTCCAATCATCATTGGCAAATATTCCGTTTTAAGTGACCCTTGTACTTTTCAGGCATCTTCATCTCATTTAATAGATGATGTGCTATGTATGCAATGTGCAAATCACATTATTTAAAAATTATACTGTTTACCCCCTTCGGAAAAAAAAAAAAAATCACTCCAAAGTTCTGACCACTAAGGGCCTCTCTTTTAATTTGTTGTCCACTGCCTGTTGTAATGTACAATCTTAACATAAATCTTGAGATAAATGACAGGAAATGAGTCCAGGTCTTTGTTTCCCTGCTCTTCCACTCCAGTCTTCCGAACTGTACACAGGTGTAAGAAAGTGGTGGGTTTTCAGCACAGATCAGGCATTGTCGTTGTACAATGTAGGCTAAAAAGTAACCAAAAGAAAGTCCCAGCACCTAATATGCTGGCAGAATGCTAAATAATTATCCACTGAACAAGAGTGGATAGCAATTCGGAGGTCATAAGCTATGGGGAAGTGTCTTGACTTTTTAATCGGGTAAGTGCACCAAAAGGGATTTTAGCTCAAGAAGGATAAGAAGACCATGTTTTTCTAAAAAAAAAATCATAAAATAACATTTATAGTTTAAATATTAGAATCATTATTCCAATTTATTTTTTTCATTTACTGTCACTTTATTTTTATTACAAAATGTATTTTAATTGGTAGAACAGGAGTATTTAAGGAACATGAGACTTTAATTTCATCCTAATTGAAATTAAAATATCACCGATAACTGAAAATTAGAAAAATGTTCTCTTTGAAATGTCTACTTTGATTCTTGGGTCAAATTACAACTTTTGAAAATTGCTGTGACTCATAGTTGTTTTTTTTCTTTTCCTTTTACTTTCTACATGAGGATTTTTTGAATGTATGATTTTTGGGGGTAATTTATCTATAATGTGGTAAAATGCTAATGACTGTCCCCCGCAGGGATTTGTTAATCCAATAGGGTAAACACTCGCTAAACCTTCTCCGTAGGTGGTCTGTGACTGAACCTTCTTTCATGTGCCTCCTCAGAATCTCTAGCCTTAAAATCACAGGGACTAATAGCGATTCATCAGGTAATGACTTACCAAATTAAAAAAAAAAAAAGAAATACTAAAAAATAAGGTAATGAGGTTTAATAGACCACAGTTACTCAATGTCTATTGGAAAATCGATGATAATTTTTTTAATCTTTAGAATTACAAACATAAACTTCAGAACAAGGGCTTATTCAGACATCCGTTTTATGTGCACGAGTTCTATCCATTTTGAGGCAGTGACCCCTGTTACAGCTAGGGGGCGCTGTATGTTCTCCTCGGGATACGCATGGAGGCATATTGAGGCCATGGGAGTGCATGGCCGTCGCAGCCGTAACTGTGATGGTGAGGCAGTGACCGGCATTATTGTAAATGGCTAGTATGTGTTGCAGAGGAGATCCTCTGTGCTGTAAACCAGTAATGTTGTTGTTATGGGACCTGCAGTCTCACAAGTGTTTGTGTAGTTGAAAAGGGTGGCTTACAGGGTTAGTCGGAGAGCTGGGTGTGATTGACGAACCATACACACCTCCCGCCTGTGGGGGTGGCTACAGGGATATAATGTGACTGAGGTCTGGTCACATGGTCGAAGTGTGTAAGGTCCTGGATGCCCGGTGTGTGTTGGAATGTCCTGGCAGTAGGACTGGATTCCTGAAAAGCACATGAAGAGGCCAGGGACCTGAAGGCCTGTGTTTTGGGAGATCCCGAGTGTGGACCGTATCCATGAATAGCACACGGAGAGGCCGCGTACCTGAGTGGCCTGTGTTAGAAGATCCTGGGAGTAGGATCAGATTCCTGAAAAGCACATGGTGAGGCCATGGTTGTTATGACCCCAATGGCGAGGGTCTCAGAGGAACGTGGAAGTCTGCAGAATACAAAAATCCAGCTCATAGGGCAGTGGTAACTGGGTTGACCATATATCTACTCCTAACGCCAACACTAGAAGTAGCCGGGGATCATTCCTACGTTGATTCTAGATGACACGCGCCAGCCGGAGAATCTAGCTACCCCTAGTAGAGGAAAACAAAGACCTTTCTTGCCTCCAGAGAAGGGGACCCCAAAGCTGGATAGAAGCCCCCCACAAATAATGACGGTGAGGTAAGAGGAAATGACAAACACAGAAATGAACCAGGTTTAGCACAGAGAGGCCCGCTTACTGATAGCAGAATAAAGAAAGGTAACTTATATGGTCAACAAAAACCCTATCAAAATCCACACTGGAAATTCAAGAACCCCCGAACCGTCTAACGGTCCGGGGGGAGAACACCAGCCCCCTAGAGCTTCCAGCAAAGGTCAGGATATAGATTTGGAACAAGCTGGACAAAAATACAAAACCAAAACAAATAGCAAAAAGCAAAAGGCAGACTTAGCTGATATAACTGGAACCAGGATCAGTAGACAAGAGCACAGCAGACTAGCTCTGATAACTACGTTGCCAGGCATTGAACTGAAGGTCCAGGGAGCTTATATAGCAACACCCCTAACTAACGACCCAGGTGCGGATAAAAGGAATGACAGAAAAACCAGAGTCAAAAAACTAGTAACCACTAGAGGGAGCAAAAAGCAAATTCACAACAGTACCCCCCCCTTAGTGAGGGGTCACCGAACCCTCACCACGACCACCAGGGCGATCAGGATGAGCGGCATGAAAGGCACGAACTAAATCGGCCGCATGAACATCAGAGGCGACCACCCAGGAATTATCCTCCTGACCATAGCCCTTCCACTTGACCAGGTACTGAAGCCTCCGCCTGGAGAGGCGAGAATCCAAGATCTTCTCCACCACGTACTCCAACTCGCCCTCAACCAACACCGGAGCAGGAGGCTCAGCAGAAGGAACTACAGGCACAATGTACCGCCGCAACAAGGACCTATGAAATACATTGTGAATAGCAAACGACACAGGAAGATCCAGACGAAAAGATACAGGATTAAGGATTTCCAATATCTTGTAAGGCCCAATAAAACGAGGTTTAAATTTGGGAGAGGAGACCTTCATAGGAACAAAGCGAGAAGAAAGCCACACCAAATCCCCAACGCGTAGTCGGGGACCCACACCGCGGCGGCGGTTGGCAAAGCGCTGAGCCTTCTCCTGTGACAACTTCAAGTTGTCCACCACATGATTCCAGATCTGCTGCAACCTATCCACCACAGAATCCACCCCAGGACAGTCAGAAGGCTCCACATGACCCGAAGAAAAGCGAGGATGGAACCCAGAGTTGCAGAAAAAAGGCGAAACCAAGGTGGCGGAACTAGCCCGATTATTAAGGGCAAACTCAGCCAACGGCAAGAATGTCACCCAATCGTCCTGATCAGCAGAGACAAAACACCTCAAATAAGCCTCCAAAGTCTGATTGGTTCGCTCCGTCTGTCCATTAGTCTGAGGATGGAAAGCAGACGAAAACGACAAATCAATGCCCATCCTACTACAAAAGGATCGCCAGAACCTGGAAACGAACTGGGATCCTCTGTCTGACACAATATTCTCAGGGATGCCGTGCAAACGAACCACGTTCTGGAAAAACACAGGAACCAGATCGGAAGAGGAAGGCAGCTTAGGCAAAGGAACCAAATGGACCATCTTGGAGAAGCGATCACATATCACCCAGATAACGGACATGCCCTGAGATAGCGGAAGATCAGAAATGAAATCCATGGAGATATGTGTCCAAGGTCTCTTCGGGACAGGCAAGGGCAAGAGCAAACCGCTGGCACGAGAACAGCAAGGCTTAGCTCGAGCACAAGTCCCACAGGACTGCACAAATGACCGCACATCCCTTGACAAGGAAGGCCACCAAAAGGACCTGGCCACCAGATCTCTGGTGCCAAAAATTCCCGGGTGACCTGCCAACACCGAGGAATGAACCTCGGAAATGACTCTGCTGGTCCACTTATCCGGGACAAACAGTCTGTCAGGTGGACAAGACTCAGGCCTATCAGCCTGAAATCTCTGCAACACACGTCGCAGATCCGGAGAAATAGCTGACAAGATAACTCCATCTTTAAGAATACCAACAGGATCAGCGACTCCAGGAGCATCAGGCACAAAGCTCCTAGAAAGAGCATCGGCCTTCACATTCTTTGAACCTGGTAAATACGAGACAACAAAATCAAAGCGGGAGAAAAACAATGACCAGCGGGCCTGTCTCGGATTAAGGCGTTTAGCAGACTCGAGATACATCAGATTTTTGTGATCAGTCAAGACCACCACACGATGCTTAGCACCCTCGAGCCAATGACGCCACTCCTCAAATGCCCATTTCATGGCCAACAACTCCCGATTGCCCACATCATAATTTCGCTCGGCAGGTGAAAATTTCCTAGAGAAAAAGGCACAAGGCTTCATAACAGAGCAACCAGGGCCTCTCTGCGACAAAACGGCCCCTGCCCCAATCTCCGAAGCATCCACCTCAACCTGAAAGGGAAGTGAGACGTCAGGCTGGCACAAAACAGGCGCCGAAGTAAACCGGCGTTTCAACTCCTGGAAAGCCTCCACGGCAGCAGGAGCCCAGTTAGCTACATCGGAGCCCTTCTTGGTCATATCCGTCAAAGGTTTCACAATGCTAGAAAAATTAGCGATAAAACGACGGTAGAAGTTAGCGAAGCCCAAGAACTTCTGAAGACTCTTAACTGACGAGGGCTGAGTCCAATCAAGAATAGCTCGGACCTTGACTGGGTCCATCTCCACAGCAGAAGGGGAAAAAATGAACCCCAAAAAGGGAACCTTCTGTACACCAAAGAGACACTTTGAGCCCTTGACAAACAAAGAATTTTCACGCAAAATTTTAAAGACCAACCTGACCTGCTCCACATGCGAATCCCAATTATCAGAAAAAACCAAAATATCATCCAGATAAACAATCAAAAATTTATCCAGATACTTCCGGAAAATGTCATGCATAAAGGACTGAAAAACTGAAGGCGCATTGGAGAGCCCAAAAGGCATCACCAAGTACTCAAAATGACCTTCGGGCGTATTGAATGCGGTTTTCCATTCATCACCTTGCTTAATGCGCACAAGGTTGTACGCACCACGAAGGTCTATCTTGGTGAACCACTTGGCACCCTTAATCCGGGCAAACAAGTCAGACAACAGCGGTAAAGGATACTGAAATTTGACAGTGATCTTATTTAAAAGCCGATAATCAATACAAGGTCTCAAAGATCCGTCCTTTTTTGCCACAAAAAAGAATCCCGCACCAAGAGGGGAAGAAGATGGACGAATATGTCCTTTTTCCAGAGACTCCTTGATATATGAACGCATAGCGGTATGTTCAGGTACCGACAGATTAAACAGTCTTCCCTTAGGAAATTTACTGCCTGGGATCAAATCTATAGCACAGTCACAGTCCCTATGAGGAGGCAGTGCACTGGACTCAGACTCACTGAAGACATCCTGATAATCAGACAAATACTCTGGAACTTCCGAAGGCGTAGAAGAAGCAATAGACACAGGCAGGGAATCCTCATGAATACCACGACAGCCCCAACTTGAGACTGACATAGCCTTCCAGTCCAGGACTGGATTATGGGTCTGTAACCATGGCAGCCCTAAAACGACCAAATCATGCATTTTATGTAAAACCAGGAAACGTATCACCTCGCGGTGTTCAGGAGTCATGCACATGGTAACCTGAGTCCAATACTGCGGTTTATTTGCTGCCAATGGTGTAGCATCAATACCCCTAAGAGGAATAGGATTTTCTAATGGTTCAAGAGTAAATCCACAGCGCTTAGCAAATGAGAGATCCATGAGACTCAGGGCAGCACCTGAATCTACAAACGCCATGACAGGATAAGATGACAGTGAGCAAATCAAAGTTACAGACAGAATAAATTTAGGTTGCAAATTACCAACGGTGACAGGACTAACAACCTTAGCTATACGTTTAGAGCATGCTGAGATAACATGTGTAGAATCACCACAGTAGTAGCACAAGCCATTCCGGCGTCTATGAATTTTCCGCTCATTTCTAGTCAGGATTCTATCACATTGCATTAAATCAGGTGTCTGTTCAGACAACACCATGAGGGAATTTGCGGTTTTTCTATCACATTGCACCGAATTAGGTGTCTGTTCAGACAACACCATGAGGGAATTTGCGGTTTTGCGCTCCCGCAACCGCCGGTCAATTTGAATAGCCAGTGCCATAGTATCATTCAGACCTGTGGAAATGGGAAAACCCACCATAACATTCTTAATGGCTTCAGAAAGGCCATTTCTAAAATTAGCGGCCAGTGCACACTCGTTCCAATGTGTCAGCACGGACCATTTCCGAAATTTTTGGCAATACACTTCAGCCTCGTCCTGCCCCTGAGACATAGACAGCAAGGCCTTTTCTGCCTGAATCTCAAGATTGGGTTCCTCATAAAGTAAACCGAGCGCCAGAAAAAACGCATCAAGATCAGCCAATGCCGGATCTCCTGGCGCCAGCGAAAAAGCCCAATCCTGAGGGTCGCCCCATAAGAACGATATAACAATTTTTACTTGCTGAGCAGAATCTCCTGATGAACAGGGTCTCAGGGACAAAAACAATTTACAATTATTCACGAAATTCCTAAACTTAAACCTGTCTCCGGAAAACAGTTCAGGAATCGGTATTTTAGGTTCTGACCTAGGATTTCTGATAACATAGTCTTGTATGCCCTGCACACGAGTAGCCAGCTGGTCCACACTTGTAATCAAGGTCTGGACATTCATGTCTGCAGCAAGCATAGCCACTCTGAGGTAAAGGGGAAGGAGAAAAAAAAAAAAACTCAGAATCTTCTTTCTTATAATCCCTCTTCTGCAATGCATTAAACATTTAATACTGGCCTGGCAAACTGTTATGACCCCAATGGCGAGGGTCTCAGAGGAACGTGGAAGTCTGCAGAATACAAAAATCCAGCTCATAGGGCAGTGGTAACTGGGTTGACCATATATCTACTCCTAACGCCAACACTAGAAGTAGCCGGGGATCATTCCTACGTTGATTCTAGATGACACGCGCCAGCCGGAGAATCTAGCTACCCCTAGTAGAGGAAAACAAAGACCTTTCTTGCCTCCAGAGAAGGGGACCCCAAAGCTGGATAGAAGCCCCCCACAAATAATGACGGTGAGGTAAGAGGAAATGACAAACACAGAAATGAACCAGGTTTAGCACAGAGAGGCCCGCTTACTGATAGCAGAATAAAGAAAGGTAACTTATATGGTCAACAAAAACCCTATCAAAATCCACACTGGAAATTCAAGAACCCCCGAACCGTCTAACGGTCCGGGGGGAGAACACCAGCCCCCTAGAGCTTCCAGCAAAGGTCAGGATATAGATTTGGAACAAGCTGGACAAAAATACAAAACCAAAACAAATAGCAAAAAGCAAAAGGCAGACTTAGCTGATATAACTGGAACCAGGATCAGTAGACAAGAGCACAGCAGACTAGCTCTGATAACTACGTTGCCAGGCATTGAACTGAAGGTCCAGGGAGCTTATATAGCAACACCCCTAACTAACGACCCAGGTGCGGATAAAAGGAATGACAGAAAAACCAGAGTCAAAAAACTAGTAACCACTAGAGGGAGCAAAAAGCAAATTCACAACAATGGTCCTGCAGAGCCTGTGATGGCTACTGTGTTGGGGAAGCTACCGCCCTGTGGGTCTGGAACTGTCGGGTGGCCTGGTGAGCAAGGCATTGCCAGATCGATGATCCCAGTTAGGCAGCTTCCCTAGGAGAGAGGACTAACTAGGAGTTAGCATGTGGATCAGGAGCTCCTGTAAGGTAATTCCAGATAAAGGGGGTCATGTGCAGATGAGTATCTGCCAGTGGAACAGACTGTTAGTGCCTATGATGTTCCATGGATGTTTTTGAACTGTGTGGTCACCCATGGTAACTGGATGGAGTGTGGTCCGGTGTGTTTAGAGACTGCAACCTAATGTCGTGTAATGCTATGTGAGTAGAGACATTGACACGGTGCACGGACAACCTCGGGAACTGGTCAGAAGAGGACTGGCGGGTGTAGTGTCTGTCAAATGAAGGTAGCTGTGTACTATGAACTATATGTGTGTGATATGTAACATGGCGGTTTATGACGTGCAAATAAACCGCATGAACTGTGTAATGGAAAAAATCGTGCATGTGTGACTGAATCCCGTTGCTAACTGAGTGTCCCCCAACACATGCAGTAAGCGCTACCTTATACTGTGCTTTCCACAGAGGGGGTCAGATGCCTCTCGTACAGTCAAATCAGATCTCTTGCTTTGCACTGAGTAGGGGCAACCGCCTGAAACAGGTGACATTGACATTTTTTTCCTAAGCCATGTGGCATGGCTCGTTAAAGGGTCAATAGTGACTTTTAGGATTGTTGCTTCTAATAGTTGTCAAGAAACCTAAATATCTGAACAGACATCCATTTTACGTGCATAAGTTCTATCCTTGCTTTCCACAGATAGGGTCAGAGGCCTTTCGTACAGTCAAATCAGATCTCATGCTTTGCACTGAGGAGGGGCAACACCCTGAAACACGTTTCTGCAAATTGACTTTTTTTCTAAGTCATGTGGCATGGTTCGTTAAAAGGTCAATAGTGACTTTTAGGATTGCTACTTCCAAATATATGAACTGGGATACAGAATGATGTGCATGCAGCATGTAAGTACACGTTCACATTGGCCACTGAACAGAAAAAAAGCAAAGGCAGAAACATAATGATTCAATACCCTGCACTAAATAAATAAACAGCATAGTGCATGAAAATAATATAGGGTACTTGTTTAACAAGTTTTTTTAATTAAAAAAATGCAAAAGCCATCCCATCACTTCACGGTGACCCTAATCGGGATGGTCCTAAGTCTTATATTAAATATTCAATAAGCGGCACTAAAGTTCAAGAACTCTCTGAAGAGGCAATTTGCATATTTTCTGGATAGCACTCTTACCTAGTATATTCTATGGTGCTGTCCACATGTCCAGGTTTTTTTTGCGGACCGAGAAACTGTTGCAAAACTGCGGAGATACATCCAATATTAATTCAAAATGGACAGCACTTGGATGCCATTTGAATGTTGTCCATTTTTAACAAATTGCTAGATAGAAGGTAGAAAAACATTTTATTTTTTTGTGAAAAAATATGCTTAAATTCAGGCCAGACTCAGATGACATTCTAATGAAAATCTCATGAAACTCTGAACAAATTCAAAGATGCAATTGGACCGTTTTTCTTATACATGTAAAAAATGGATGTCGGAATGAATCCTAAAAGAGTAGAAACAGTATTCCTCATATATTCTTATCACAGTAGAGCTCCTGTCCTACTACATTAACCCCTTCATGACATCTATATATATAATTGTCTAAGGGTTTTTCCGTCTGTCTGTCTGTCTGTCTGTCTGTCCTGGAAATCCCGCATCTCTGATTGGTCGAGGCCGCCAGGCCTCGACCAATCAGCGACGGGCACAGCATGGCGACGATGATGTCATAATGGAAATCCCACGTCTGATTGGTCGAGGCCGCCAGGCCTCGACCAATCAGCGACGGGCACAGTATCGACGTAGATGTCATAATGGTTGCCATGGCGACGATGATGTCATAAAGGTTGCCTCGACCAATCAGCGACGGGCACAGTCTGCCGCGAATTCTGGAATCATCATTGTCCATATACTACGGGGACATGCATATTCTAGAATACCCGATGCGTTAGAATCGGGCCACAATCTAGTTTGATGTATATGTACGGAGCTGCGGGCACTGCTTTCCTGCAAACCACCATACATGTACTTCTTAATGATCACGTGGGCTCAGGTGTCAGCTCTATATGAAAGCTATGTGCAGCAACACCCACAATCAGTGCTAGCACTGATTATGGGCATTTATCCCCTCTGATGCCGCTGTCAATAGTGACAGCGACCTCAAGGGGCATCGCAGAGGGAGGGAGCTCCCTCTTTGCTTTCATCTGTACAATGCAATTGTGATCACGTTGTACCTATGGTCTCCATGGTGACCTCAGGCAAAAAGATGGCCATGGGGTCACCCTGGGATGGTGGCCCGTAAGGTCCTGCTCTGAGCAGAAGCTGACATGCCTCCTCCCTTCCTCTGAGACGCTGATCTGATGCTCTGCAGTACAGAAGCAAGGCAGAGTATTAGATCAGCAATCTGCCATTATACAGTTGATGTCCCATCCTGGGACAATGTAAAAAAGCAAAAAAAAAAGTTGTTAAAAATTGTAAAAGTATTTCTTTAAAAATCACAAACGAACAAAGAAAAGAGAAAATATTAATCCAATAATTACATTTGCTTATGTAAAACAAAAAATAAGCCAAAAAAGTACATATATTTAATAATGCCGCATCAGGGACGACCCGACCTATAAAACTGTCCCACTAGTAAAACTCTTCAGTGCTCAACATAAAAAAATAAATAAAAACTATGCTTTATAATCATACCGCCGAACAAAAAGTGCAATAATATGCGATCAAAAAGATGAATGTAAATAAAACTGTATTTCTGAAATCATCATGTGCCGCAAAAAAACAAGCTGTCAAACAGCTCCATAAGCTGAAAAATAAAAAAAGTCATAGCTTTCAGAATAAAGCGATGCAACAATAATTCTTTTTTTCTATAAAATAGTCTTTATTGTGCAAAAACACCAAAACATGAAACAACTATATAAATGTGGTTTTGCTGTAATTGTACTGACCCAAAGAATATACCTGCCTTATCATAAATAAAAAATAAATAAAAAAATCCTGAATTGCTGGTTTTTGTTCATTCTGCCTGCCAAAATTAGAAATAGAAAGCAATCAAAAAATGAAATTTGCCCTAAAATGATACAAATAAAAATGTCAAAAAATAAGCCCTCACATGACTTTGAAATATAGAAAAATTATACCAATTTTTACTCAACAACGTCCATTGCTGCTTGTTTCTGGAAGACACCCATGGAGTCAAAATTGTCACTACACCTGTATATAAATTCCCAAAAGGGTATCATTTCCAAAATGGGGTCACTTGAGGGTGGATTCTGCTCCTCTAACACTTAAGGGCTCTGTATATGGAGTCCAAAAACTGTTCTAGGAAAATCTGCGCTCCTGGAGGCAAATAGCGCTCTGTCCCTCATGAGTCTTGCTGTATGGCTAATCAGTACCGTACAGCCACATATATGGTACTTCTACATTCAGCAAAAATTGTGGGACAAATTTTGGTGTCATTTTTACCAATTTCTCCATGTGAAAATGTAAAATCAGGAGCTAAAACAAAATTTTGGTGGTAAAAATGTAAATAATGTAATTATTTTTTCTGGACTGCTGAATGGTCTGCGATTCTATGACACACCTGTGGTGTCAATATGATTCCTGCACCCCTAGATGAATTAATTGAGGTGTAGTTTGTAAAATGAGATCAGTTATTGGGGGTTCTGCTGTTCTGGCATCTCACGGGCTCTACAAATGTAATATGGCACCCTCAAACCAGTCCAGCAAAATCTAAACTTCAGTATGGCGCTTCATCCCTTCTGCGCATTGCACTGTGCCTCAAAATGAGTTTTAAACCACATATGGGGAATCGGTGTATTCAGGAGAAATTGTACAACAAATGTTGGCGTTCATTTTCTCCTGCTAAACATTTGGGGCTAAAACAACATGTTTTTTAAAAAATATTTGTCCTCATTCTGTTCTGTGAAGTGCCTGTGGGTTTAATGTCCTCACCACACATCTAGATGAATTTCTTGAAGGGTTTAGTTTCCAAGATGGGGTCACTTGTGGGGGGGGGGGGTTCCACCGTTTCCTTATACTTTGCATTTCCTCATTTTTGGTCAAGCAATTTAGCCATCCCATCTTTCAAGAGGAAAAAGGTTGTGTCTTTAACATCAACTATTGGAGTTAGCCACTCCATAGGTCAATATGGACCCTACACAAGGAGTAACTTTATCCCCTAGACTAGATTTCTCGTTACTACATCTAGACCTTTGTTCTTACTTTGCTCTGTCAGATGTACATGTTATACTTTCTTTACTTGGAATCTGACTTTAATTTTGACTCAATTCTTTCTGAAAAGTGCTGAGCTTGCATAAAGAACCTATAAGTCAGGGAGAACAAAATTGGCCTTCCTCTAAAAGAAGAAACGCTAGCTCCTTAGTGCCACCTGTTTGATGTAGCCAACAATTAAGGGTACGTTCACACAGGACTTTTTTGCTGCTTTTTTTTGCTGCTTTTTTTATGCTAATTTTCAGCTGCTTTTTACAGTACCAGTAAAGCCTATGAGATTTCAGAAATCTCATGCACACACGTTGGTTTTTTGTTTGATCAGTTTTTTCTGCTTTGCTGCTTTTTTTGGACATAGGGCATGTCACTTCTTTCAGCGTTTTTGCTGCGTTTTTGCAGCGTTTTTTCACCCATTGACTTGAATGGGTGATGAAAAAAACGCTGCAAAAACGCTGAAAAAACGCATGTAGCATTATTTGCTGCTTTTTTTGTGCAGAAAATCATGGCCAGCAGGAAGGGATCTCACAGCCAAGAGCTTAGGGGTGTGGTTAGTGAGGTGTGAAGAGCCATTGTGAGCCATTGTGAGGTGTCCTGATAGTGATGTATTGTGAGGGAGTTCCTGGTAGTGAGGTGTGAAGAGCCATTGTGAGCCATTGTGAGGTGTGAAGAGCCATTGTGAGGTGTCCTGATTGTGATCTATTGTGAGGGAGTTTCTGGTAGTGAGGTGTTAGCCATGTCTTGGTATAGGAGGATGGGCATTAATGTTTCCCAACTAATCATGGAGGTAATATTTTTTTTAATTTGTGATATATCTATCTATCCGATTGTTTGCAATGGTACACTTTGCGATGCTCATGTGCTGTTATGTACATGTTCATGTGTTCTGCATGTGTATGTCTGTATCTTCCTTGTCATGAATGTTGGCTTCATTTCATCTTGCATTTGGTAATTACTTTTTCATTTATTTTTGCAAGGTGGAAACAATGCCTGTAATTTGGGATTTAGCTTGCCCAAACTACAGTGATCGTCAAAAAAAGGCAGATGCATGGCATGTAATCTGCCGTAAATTGTTCCCCCGCTGGGATGAAGGCGATGCTAAGCTCCACTGGGAGATTGGTAAATAAAAAACTTAACATATGTCCTTTTCTAACAAATTAAATGACCAGGTAGTAGGTAAATACTAGTGATGTGAACGTGCTCTGATAACGTGTTATGTGAGCGTGCTTCAGTACTAACTGAGTGTCTTTGGTGTAGTCATCAAACATGTTTGATTCACCATATACCACAAAAAACGCATGAAAAAACGCACCAAAAAACGCACCAAAAACGCACCAAAAAAACGCACCAAAAACGCACCTATAAGCAGCTGAAAATTAGCATAAAAAAAAGCAGCAAAAAAAAGCAGCAAAAAAGTCCTGTGTGAACGTACCCTAAGTCAATATTAAGTGAAACGTGAAATCATCAAATCAACTGTGTTTCTAACTGTAGATTTTGGAGAGTTTGGAATAGAAGCAGTTGCAAGGAGGGATCAATTGGAAAAAGGAGGTGGGTTTATTCAGCTCGATACAAATAGCTCAAAATTAGTTCAAACATCCGAAGTCTTTAGAAAATTGCTTAGTGTATTCTGATTATCAACATGATTCAAACGCTATAAACATTCTTTGATCAAAATTTTCTAAGTCAATATAAAGTAAGCTTTATTCTATTTCATGCCATAAGATATTAAGGCTAAGTTCACACTAGGCATTTTTGCTGTATTTTATAATTATTTTTTTAATTCTAATTTTCAGCAAAGTACCGTACAGTACCAGCAAAGCCTATGAGATTTCAGAAATCTCCTGCACACAGTGCTTTTATGTCATCAGGATTTTGTGTTTTGCATGGTTTTTGGACATAGAGCATGTCACTTCTTTCAGCGTTTTTTCAGTGTTTTTCAGCATTTTTCAGCCATTGACTTGAATGGGTGGTGAAAAAAAATGCACTAATAATGCAGGTATTATGTTTTCCTGCGTTTTTGTGCCAAAACCTGATTCTATGGAATAGGACTTTTTTTTTATCAGCACTAAACTTTATCAGCATGCACAAGATACAAATCTAGCATGCCAAAACCGCTGCACAAAAATAACACCACAAAAAAAGCAAGATAAAACAACAAAAATATGTTTTATTCTGCAGGTTATTTCCTGCAAAGAGATCAGGATTTGCTGCAGAAAAAAAACCCGCTGAAATAATGCCTAGTATGAACTTACCCTAATCCAAAACCATGCTTTAAGTCAATATGGATCCTAAAACAAGCCTTGCCACATGATTTCGGATATTATGTCAAAACAGAATCTTCCCAAAAAGGAAAGACCTCCATCTGCAGTTCTTTCCTCCTCTTTAGGCCAGTCTCACACGTCCAGATAATTCCGGTACCGGAAAAATCGGTACCGGAGTTATCCGTGTCCGTGTGCTCACTTGGCACATCAGTGTGCCGACTGGGTACCACACGGACCATGCAGGAGACAGCGCTGTCCCCTGCATCTGGTGCTGAAGCCGGAATTCATTCCTTCTTCCCAGCAGCGTTCGCTGGAGAGAAGGAATGAAAAATCATTGTTTTTTTTATTTTTTTGTGTTTAAAATAAAGATCCTTGTCACCTCCCCCCTCCCACCCCTGTGCGCCCGCCCGCTGGAAATAAAATACTCACCCGGCTCCCTCGATGCTTCCTCTCAGCACCGCAGCTTCATCCTGTATGAGTGGTCACGTGGCACCGCTCATTACAGTGATGAATATGCGGCTCCACCCCTATGGGAGGTGGAGCCGCATATTCATCACTGTAATGAGCAGCACCACGTGACCGCTCATACAGGAAGAGCTGTGATGCTGAGAGGAAGCATCGAGGGAGCCGGGTAAGAATTTTATTTCCAGAGGGCAGGCGCACAGGGGGTGGGAGGAGGGTGGTGACAAGGATCTTTATTTTAAACACAAAAAAATAAAAAAACAATGATTTTTCATTCCTTCTCTCCAGCGAACGCTGCTGGAGAGAAGAAATGAATGGCGGCTTCAGCACCATACTGGGGGGACAGCACTTACTGTAGCGCTGTCTCCTGCACGGCACACGGACTGCACACGGACAGTATCCGTGTGCGGTACATGTTTTACACGGACCCATTGACTTTAATGGGTCCGTGTGATCTGTGCGCTCCCACGAACACTGACATGTCTCCGTGTTTTTCAAACGGACACACGGTCCGTGAAAACACGCTGACATGTGCAGAGACAGATTGATTTTAATGTGTCTACGTGTGTCAGTGTCTCCGGTACGTGAGAAAACTGACACCACATGTACCGGAGCCACTGACGTGTGAAACAGGCCTTAGGGAGTAATTGTTTGTTTCAGTTAACGAGTGCCATGCTTTCCTGGGGAAACTTTTAGCCAAGCAACCTGCAATTTAGCTTTCTTTGAAGACTGAGAAAATGGTCTTTCCTGTGTTACCTTATAACAGTCTTCACTTCAGCACGTGACTTAAGATTTTAATCCTTTCCAAAGGAAAGACCTTAATCTGCAAATTAATATTTTGAAGGTCCTGTCCCTTGTCAGTGTATAGGAGGATGCTGATTTGCCGGGTCAGAGGCATTTAATGGATTCGGATAGGCCAGTGCCATTGTCAGTGATGAGCGGACATAAGGAAACAGGTCCTTTAGGACACGCAATACTAACTCGAAAGAAAGCACAATTTGCCAAAGATTTGCGTTGATTTCTAGTTTGACCTTAGCTCCTACTTTGCTTTTTCAAACTATCTAATACTTCCTTTGTAGTTCTTCTTAACCATCATTTTGACTCCATCTCTTACTCTCAAAATCTTAATGGTGTTGATCCTCTCCTGTGATGTACATATTAACCCCTTCATGACCTTGGGATTTTCCATTTTTCCGTGTTCGTTTTTCACTCCCCTCCTTCCCAGAGCCATAACTTTTTTATTTTTCCGTCAATATAGCCATGTGAGGGCTTATTTTTTGCGAAACAAGTTGTAATTTTAAACAACATCATTGCTTTTAGCATGTCATGTACTAGAAAACAGGAAAAAAATTCCAAGTGCGGTGAAATTTCAAAAAAAGTGCAATCCACACTTGTTTTTTGTTTGGCTTTTTTGCTGGGTTTACTAACTGCTAAAACTGACCTGCCATTATGATTCTCCAGGTCAGTACGAGTTCATAGACACCTAGCATGTCTAGGTTATTTTTTATCTAAGTGGTGAAAAAAAATTCCAAACTTTGCTTAAAAAAAAAAGCGTCATTTTCAGATACCCGTAGCATCTTCATTTTTCGTGATCTGGGGTCAGGTGAGGGCTTATTTTTTTTGCGTGCCGAGCTGGCATTTTTAATGATAAACAAGAAAAAAAATGGCTAAAAGCCGCAGCCTTCTCACCAACCAGGCCATCAGAAGTGGAGCACGAGAGTTCGTCCTGACCCGGACACCAAGCAGCAGCAAATACAAAAAACGTGGGTACTCCAGCTTCAGTAAAATGATGAAATTCTTTATTGATCCAACGTAGTCATAACAGGATAATCCTTACAGATTGTAGACAAAACAGGTGATTGCACAGATTATGGCAACGCGTTTCGATCACTATGGATCTTACTCATGCCCATTTTGGTGCAGATACGTTCTTTTAATCGCCCATTATTGCACTTTAATGCAATGTCGCGGCGACCAAAAAAAACGTAATTCTGGCGTTCCAATTTTTTTTCTCGCTATGCTGTTTAGCGATCAGATTAATGCTTTTTTTATTGATAGATCGGGCAATTCTGAACTCGGCGATACCAAATATGTGTAGGTTTGATTTTTTTTTTATTGATTTATTTTGAATGGGGCGAAAGTGGGGTGATTTGAACTTTTATATTTTTTTATTTTTTCACATTTTTTAAACTTTTTTTTACTTTTTCCATGCTTCAATAGCCTCTATAGGAGGCTAGAAGCTGGCACAACGCGATCGGCTCTGCTAAATAGCAGCGATCATCAGATCGCTGCTATGTAGCTGAATTGCAGGTGTGCTATGAGCGCCGACCACAGGGTGGTGCTCACAGAAGGCCGGCATCAGTAACCATAGAGGTCTCAAGGACCTCTATGGTTACCATTCTGATGCTTCGTTGATCACCGATCATGTGACGGGGTCAGCGATGCGCTCATTTCCGGCTGGATGGCCGGAAGCACCGGTTAAATGCCGCTGTCAGCATTTGACAGCGGCATTTAACTAGATAATAGCAGCGGGTGAATCGCAATTTCACCCGCCGCTATTGCGGGCACATATCAGCTGTTTAAAACAGCTGACATGTCCCGGCTTTGATGCGGGCTCACCGCCGGAGCCCTGCATCAAAGAGGAGGATCTGACCTCTGACGTACTATCCCGTCCGAGGTCAGAAAGGGGTTAATTTTTGGCAATATGTCCTTACTAGTGATGAGCGAGTGTGCTCGTTACTTGAGTTTTCCGAGCATGCTTGGGTGTTCTTCAAGTATCTTGGGCATGCTCATAGATTATGTTTGAGTCCCCGCAGCTTCATGATTTGCGGCTGCTAGACAGCCTGAATACATGTGGGGATTCCCTAACAAACAGGCAATCCCTGCATGTGTTCAGGTTGTCTAACAGCTGCAAATCATGTAGCTGTGGGGACATAAACATAATCTATGAGCTCACCCAAGATACTCGAACAACACCCGAGCATGCTCGGAAAACTCGAGAAACGAGCACACTCGCTCATCACTAGTCCTGACATATACATAGCCAAATGTAGGGGAAAAGATGTATTTTTCCTGAACAACAAGCATAATTAAGTTTTTTTTAAGTTTGCATTTGCTGTTGACATATGGTAAAAAAATGTAGGTGAAAGCTACACTTTGTATTATGTGGCAGAAAAAGTAATCTGAGCAAAAAATAATAATAATTTAATGCTCAAATTTTCATACAAATCTGTTTTTAACCTCCTACTTGGCCCAAACAGGCGTAATAGGAAGTAAAGTAGATTCAAAGTACGGATATATATTATATAGACATTTAAATTAGGTGCCTGTGAAAATGCGTGGGCCATTAATCACATGCTTTTTAAATTGGCTTTCCTTCCGAATTGGTTACAGATACATAATTAAAGGTAAAATGTAGGGCTGGGTACAATCCTTAAGAAAGCAACACTTGTCTTTTCAAACTAAAAATAATTTCCAATTCTTCGCTTAACTGGTTAGCTTTGCAATGGTGAGAGAGAGAGACAAGAAAGGTGATAACACAAGGAAGAAAATCAGCCGAGATACAATCATGGAAACGAGAACGACCAAACTCTTCTACTTCACGCTAATTATGTGTAATTTTACTGGAAAGTTTTAGATGTCAAGGCGATAATAGTCAGAGTAGGTAAGCAAATAATCAAATTTATGCAAAGTTGTAAGGAATTTGTTGCTTCACTGAGTTACATCAGGAACAATATCTATATTCGTTAGAAATGGAGAAATTATTAAAAAATAGTCCCTATCTCATAGGGTATAGACCCTTGCTCTCCCTTTGCTCTTTCTCTAATATACAGTATTCATATCTCGTGAACTTTCCACATTTTTTTTCATGTCAGATACACAAACTTAAATATATTTTATTGGGATTTTAAGTGAGAAATAAACACAAAGAAAACATGTATTAGTAAAGTGTAAAGGAAATTATATATGGTTTACTTATTGTTTTAGAAATATAAATCTGAAAATTATGATGTGAATTTGTATTCAGCCCTCTGTATTTTGATACCCCTAAATAAAATCCTTCTCCACCAATTGCCTCCATAACCACATAATTAGTAAACTGAATCCACTTATGTGTAATTTATATTCAGTATAACTACAGTTGTGCTGTGAAGGCCTCGAGATTTGTTTGAGAACATTAATGATCAATCAGCATCAAGAAAGCCAAGGAACACACCGGACAGGTTAAGGATAAAGTTGGCAAACTTGAGAAAGACAAAATAAAAATAAATAACCAAAACGTACCATCAGTTCCTAAATAAAGCAAGTGTGAACAGGTGCAAACCGTTGTGACCGCATAATATACAAACCAAAGGATACAGCAGCACTCCGTTTATTCAAAGATGTATTCAACAATTAAAAAGAAAAAAAGAAAATGGCATAACTGCTATTTAACATACATTTATAAAATGAAGGTACTATTATGGACTGACATGGGTTGGAGTAGTGGTCTTGCAACCACTAGGGCAGTGCCGGCAGGTAGCATACTCAGGGAAAGTCAAGGAGTTGGTACACAAAAGCAGCAATGTTGTTTAAATGAGCAGCAATTAGCATAGTCAGTGATAGTCAAGGAGTCGGTACACAGGGGAAGTAATATAGTTCAAATGAGCAGCACATAGTGTAGTCAGGGATAGCCAGGGGTTGGTACACAGAGCTGCAGTAGAATCTTGAGGATAAGCAGCAGGTGAAAGGAAGCTTGACTAGAGTCAGGTAGCTCAATAATATTGCAAGGAAGGGAGTGCTATCCCAGATTTAAATAGAGTTTTCAATCAGGGTGAAGCTAGTCAGGAACTCAGAGTGTAGCCAATCAGAAACACAGGGTGGAGTCAATCAGAAACAACACAGAGGTTCGAGTCCTGACACGTACTTAGATCACAAATTGACCAATTCATATGTTCCCTCCAGCCATGACAAGGTGACCTTTTTCTGGTAGGACCCTAGACCTGCATGTTGTAGAGGCAGAGCTACTGATTCCAGTGATGTGCCTGTATGTGTCTGTATCACTGTACTGCATGGTACAGTTTTGATAGAATACCTGTTTTCTCTGCAGTAGATGTAGCAGTGCTATTAATGCTAAGCTGTGTATAAACCCACCCACACCTCTGATTTGAGGCTTCCTGTGTGCATTGTGAGTAATGAGCAAGCTGCTAATCACTGGTATGGGTGGAGTTACACAGATTAGATGGACTGTGTCGGCATGACAACCCAAGGTCTCCTGGAGAAATCTATGGTTGTCAGTGCAGGATTGCTGTGAGTGCCACACAGTGGTCGGCACTCACAGCAAGTCAGCAATTCTACTACATAGAGGCGATCGCCCGATCTATCAATAAAAAAAGGATTAACCTGATCGCTAAACGGCGTTGCTAGAAAAAAGTCTAAATGCCAAAATTACGTTTTGTGGTTGCCGCAAGATTGCATTGAAAAATGCGGGCAATCAAAAACAATGTATCTGCATCAAAATGGTATCAAACATCAGCTCAGTGTGTAAAAAATAAGCCCCCACCCAACCCCAGATCAAGAAAAATGGAGACGCTATGGGTATCAGAAAATGAGGCAAATGATTTAGTTATTTTTTTTAACAAAGTTTGGATTTTTTTCACCACTTAGATGAAAAAAGAACCTAGACATATTCGGTATCCATGAATATGTAATGACCTGGAGAATCACAATGGCAGGTCAGTTTTAGCATTTAGTGAACCTAGTAAAAAAAAAGCCAAGCAAAAAACAAGTGTGGGATTGCCCTTTTTTTGCAATTTCTCAGCACTTGGAATTTTTTTCCCATTTTCTAGTACACAACACGATAAAACCAATGGTGTCATTCAAAAGGACAACTCGTCCCACAAAAAACAGGCCCTCACATGGCCATATTGATGGAAAAATAAAAAAGTTATGGCTCTGGGAAGAAGGGGAGCGAAAAACAAAAACGCAAAATCGAAAAAAGCTCTGGGGGTAAAGGGGTTAAAGCACAGGTTGAATCCTCCAAAAGAGCCTTATGCTCATTGGAGAAGAGCTCAGCATAGTAGGTACACTACACAAAAAAAGAAAAAGCCCAGCACCTCTTAAAGGGAATCTGTCACCCCAAAAATAGCATATGAGATTAGGCCACCGGCATCAGGGTCTTATCTACAGCATTCTGTAATGCTGTAGATAAGCCCCGGATGTAACCTGAAAGGTAAGAAAAACAGGTTACATTATACTCACCCAGGGGCGGTCCCGGTTCGCTTCGGGTCCGATGGGCGTCGCGGTCCGGGTCCGGCGCCTCCTATCTTCATACAATGACGTCCTCTTCTTGACTTCCTGCCGCGGCTCCGGCGCAGGCGTACTTTGTCTGCCCTGTTGCGAGCAGAGCAAAGTACTGCAATGCCCAGGCGCCGGGCCTCTCTGACCTTTCCCGGCGCCTGCGCACTGCAGTACTTTGCTCTGCGACACCCATCGGACCCTGGCCGCAGCGGGACCACCCCTGGGTGAGTATAATATAACTTGTTTTTCTTACCATTCAGGTTACATCGGGGGCTTATCTACAGCATTACAGAATGTTGTAGATAAGCACTGATGCCGGTGGCCTTATCTCATATACAATTTTTGGGGTGACAGATTCCCTTTAACAGATTTGGTTTGTATGCAATGCAGTCACAGCAGCTTGCTCCTATTCACACTTGTTTTATTCCATTTGGACTTGTCCTTAAAGATAAAATAATATTTGCTGCAAAATTTACATATGTTGTGTGTAATTTGGGGCAAGAAATAAAATAGTTTGACATAGAGATCAAAACACTGGAGGAAATCTGTGAAGTAAAGATTATGCTGCAGATTACAGTGCATGACGGTCTCCGACCTCGACAGCCTCACAGGTATTTATGAGACTGTCGAATTTTGGGGGCAATAAATATGTGACAAATCAGTGCTGGCGCTATCCCTATGACTGAAAAGAGTGCAGTACATTTCCTCCCAACAGGGGTCTCACAGTGTGGGCGTCGCACGGCGTCAAAACGGTATTAACGGGATTAACCCCATATCTTCAGGTTATTATTTTTTTACTGACCCAAAGTATAATGTTAATATTACAGATAAACTGATTATTGGAAACTCAAATTCAATAGCTATGTCGAATTTCTGTCAAAAATTCAAATAGGAGTCAATAAATTTCAGTTGAACCCAAAAAAGAATGAAAGAAAGAAAGAAGGATAAGAGAAAGAAAGAAAGGAAGGAAGAAAGAAAGAGAGAAAGAGAGAAAGAAAGAAAGAAAGAAAGAAAGAGAGAAAGAAAGAAAGAAAGAAAGAAAGAAAGAAAGAAAGAAAGAAAGAGAGAAAATAAGAAAAAGAGAAAGAAAGGAAGATAGAAATGAAGAAAGAAAAATAGGAAGAAAGGAAGAAAGAAAGAAAAATAGGAAGACAGAAAGAATGAGAGAAAGAAAGGAGGATACAAATGAAGACAAACAATAGGAAGAAAGAAAAAAGAAAGCGAGAGAAAGAATGAAAGAAAGAAGGAAAGAAAGAAAGAAATAAAGAAAGAAAGAAAGAAAGAAAGAAGGAAAGAAAGAGTGAACAAAAGAGAGAAAGAAAGAAAGAATGGAAGAAAGAAAGAAAGAAAGAAAGAAAGAAAGAGAAAGAAAGAAAGAAAGAAAGAAAGAAAGAAAGAAAGAAAGAAAGAAAGAAAGAGAGAAAGAAAGAAAGAAAGAAGGAAAGAAAGAGTAAGCGAAAGAATGAAAGAAAGAAAGAAAGACTGAAAGAAAGAGAATGGAAGAAAGGAAGAAAGAAAGATAGGAAGAAAGAGAAAGAAGGGAAGAAAGAAAGATACTGTGGGCAAGTTTTAACAGCACAATAATCATCGTAAAAATGAAACCTGATCAACAATAGTAGAATAATTTTCTATTTTATCAATTTCACCCAACAAATAATTTTTCTACGTTTTTTCCAGCACATTATATGATGAATGGTGGGAGTCAAAATTATAACTAATACAAACTCATTCAGCAAAAACCTAGCCCTCATATGGCCATGTCGACAGAAATATTTTGGGGGGGTTCGTTGGGATTGTTTCTAATTGTTTTGTATTTTAAAGTATAGAAAAATATTTTGTTCCATTCCAGTCCTAGATAAAGCAAGACACTACATTCAGCTGCCTCCAGCCTAACTAGTAAATGAGCCATAAGGAATACAATAATCCATTAGGTTCCTTTACACATTATTTTACCCTATAGATTGATGATAACAATAAGTCTTTCATTAAGGAGCCTCTGCAGCATGGTCTCTTTGATCTGTCTATACTTTTAAAGATCTGTTTTCTCATTAGAGATGTAACTAAATGGGCAAGCCTGTAGGCCATTAGCCATGATTAAGTAAGTCCCACTTGAGGCACCTTGCCATTTCTCTAGGCCCCATAGGAGGTGCAAAGGCCTGTGTCCATCTTGTATTTGTCAGCTTGCTTGTCCAGTAATGAGGCCTAGCAACCATATGTCATCTGTTCGGCACGGTGCTCACCTAAGAAAGCACAAGAGGATATTGGAAAACACTTAAACAAACTGCTTTCCAGGTCAATTAGTTAGAGTTTATCCATAGATTATCACATTAGCCGCAGAAAGATTACCTTTAAAACAAGAACTGACCCCTAATTGTATGTTCTTACAAAATGTACTCTTTTCTTATTTTCATCAAGCGAAAGTGTTAACCTTCTCATTACCAGACTTTACACGTGCAATGGAAGGTTACGGGGATTTGACTGTCGATTTCGGTTCTACAGTATATTTTATGGAGAAGAAGACTCTTATAAATCAGAACCATATTGTCCAATTCTTCTGATATTAGGAAAAAATAATTAAGACACCCCTGTCCATGAGCCCTATAAGGACAAGATCCTCCATAGGGATCCCCCTATGAGACAGAACAGATAAATGATCCTCCTGCTGGTGGTCTTAATCTGACCATGTGTTAAAAAGCTTCCTGTTAAATTATATAAGTTTATTTAGAAATTATATTATTTCTTTGGTGAACATTAAAGGGGTGTTCCCATCCAGGGCATTTATAGCATGTAGATAGAATATCAAAAATCCCAACATCATTTTTTCCGATCTCCCACAGAAATGGAGAGAGTTGCATGTGCACAGCCACCTTTCAATTTCTGAGACCCCATTTCGGTTAATGCTGGTCCAAAAGGAGTGACATGAATCTATTGGACATTAATTACTTGTTTTGTATACAGTGGATATAAAAAGTCTACATGCCCCTATTAAAATGTTAGGTTTTCGTCATGTAAAAAACATACCAAGAAGAATCATTTCAGAATTTTTTCCACATTTAATGTCACTCATAATCAGTACAAATCCTGAATTATTTTCCCAATTGAGACCAAAAGTAAGACTAGGGTCACACAACAGTGTTTTCTCTCATCTGAGAAAATTGGTCACATTATGTTCATCACACTTTGATCACATTGATTAGAGTTTTGGGTACGTACCCAAAATCAGGAACTGAAAACCTGCAGTGGCCAGATGTGACAGCGTAGTGGTTGGGATTTCAAGAAATCCCATGTCCACTATGCATCCACAGACGCCCGCAGATCACCTACGGACACCGACATGTGGCACGTCTTTCCAGACCGCAGCATGTCAATTTCTTTTGTGGAAACACTAGTCTTCCCAAGAGAAATTACATCAATAGAAATGTATTGGATGAACACATGCGGATTTACCTGCGTTCAATAGAAGGCAGCACTTTTTCATCTCCCTTGCTGAATCACTGTGATCTTGCATAAGGTCACGTGACTAAAATTGTTGCCAAGTGCTGTATTGCTCAAAAGGGAGGCTTATATGGGTGTTGGTGCTGGGAACAATCAGGTAGCAATGAATAACGATCATTGTCCATATTAATTATATTAATTATCTACATTTCACATGAATAAAGACTTTGGATAATCAATAGTATGCACACAGTAGGAATATGTACGCCCATTCTAAAAGGGGTATATAAGGACAGACCCTGTTCAATAAACTTTTATGGCTTCTTATGCAGATGCAATCTGTCTTCGTGTGAATCCATCCTTGCACGAGCAATCCTAATCAACGACATCCATCCAATATACCTTATGGTCCATTTGAGACCAACCTAATGCTATGTACCTAACCAGGCCTCGAGTAATGTTTGGAAGAGATAGAATCCAGCTTAGGTCTAAATATATTCGGTCTGGAAAAGATGGTTGGATGGGGTGAACGGTCAAGGGGATGACATTTGAGTGAGTAGATAGAGTTAGAATCCAGTCAATAAGGCCACCTTTTAGCTTGGAGGAAGGCTTATGTGGCTCATATGGAGTGATAATATGGTTATGTGAATGAACTTCTATTTCTTCTTTTGAAACCAAACTTCATTACATTTTTAAATAATAAAAAATAAATGAAATTATTTCCATTGTGCCAACACAGTATCACCTACATTTTATTTTAAAACCAGTGCATTAGATTTTATTTCAGCCTTATTTTTTAATATAATCCTCTCTTACAGACAATGCTATTCGAGTTGCAGAGAAAACTTATAGACTCCCTGTGAGATGCCAAGAGCAAAATAAATGATGAAAGTCCTGGCAGAAAAGGGTTAGTCTTAGCAAACAGAAAGAGGATCACAGCTAAGGATCTTCAAGGCACAGCTGACACATATACTTCAAATGAAGGCACTCCAGACACAAACGCAGGCAAACATACAGATTGGGCAGAGTTAATCCGGGAAGGAAGTGCGGAGACTCCTTTATATACTGCACGCTTGTGGGGAATCTGAATCTATGCAAAGTGCATTTTTATGTGTGGATTAAACTCATTAGTCGTTTTGTAACATGATAGTTTTTTGACAACAGGAGTACTCTTTTATGTCTGACGGGGTAACCATCAAAACGTTCAATGATTTTACTAAGGAAAATCAGAACAATGTGATTTTGTATTTATAGTGACTTTAATCTGCCTCTGGGGACTTGGTCCAGCTCCAAAAAAGGGATCAGGTGTCATCTTTGATGCTCCATGTTTGCCAAAAGAAGCAATAATTAAAGTTACTGACAAAGATGGGAAATGCTGTGTCTTTGAAAAATGTTTTTATATTGTAAAACTTCCTTGAAAAATCTAAGAAAATGAAGAAACTTTTAAAACAGTATAAAGAAAGCAAAACTTTTGTGACTAAAACTCCTATGCAGATCAATGTGAGCCAATGGATTGTGACTATAAGGAAACCCTTTCTTTGTATTAGATACAGTACACCCTTCCATAACTCATCTACTTTTTAATTACTTATATCAAATTTGAAATTCCCTTAGGGCTCGTGCTCACAATCCATTATATTGGATGAGCGTTATCCATGGTCAAACAGTTGTCGATTCTCCGAGAGAAGGCAAAAGACTCTTGACTCAAACTCTACATGGGTGCTTGTGATCCAGCTTGTATGGGTGCGTGTGATCCTCTTCAGGCATGCACTCGTAACATGCTGTGATTGTTTTCTCATGCCGAATCCGAATAAGAAAATAATCACAGATCTGTCCCAGAGTATAACATTGGGCCAAGCGTTATCCAAAAAAACATCACAGATCTGCATTGACCCATAGTATAACAAGGAGCCGAGCGCTATCCGATAAAACATGCTATTCTGACCATCAGTGCAGCATCCGATTTTTACGGATACATTGCAATTCTTTGACATAGGAAACTGTAAATGGTAAATGATTAAAATCTGCTGAGTAAAAAAACAGACATCTCACAGATGAAAAGTGAGATAAAATTGTCCCGCTCTCCTCAATGAAAATTGGACAGATTTTTTTAAACAGCCTGATCAGATTAATCGAATCATTTTTCTTGGTTGGAGAGAAAACGGTTGTGTGTACCTACCCTATTGAGACAGACAGAAATGCATTCTCAGCGTAGTATGATTAAAATTGATGTGACGATAAAAAAGGAAACTTTTCGTCTGGCAAAGTTGTGCATGTAGGGCACAACTCCATGTACATGTATGTGAGAAGCGTATCAAATGAGCGCAGCCGACCTGGTATGCTGTAGGAACTGCCTCCAAGAAGAGTCCTGGCAGTGAATGATTGGGAGTGAAGGAACCAGTTAATAAGTGCTCCCTCAATCAGTAAAAATAGAAAGTTAAAGAATCACTATAAAAAATAAAATGTAAATAAAATAAAAAAAAAATAATAATAAATAACAATTAATTTAAAAAATACATTTTATTTTTCGTTTTTATGGCGAAAATTTCAATTTCGGTTTCACTCACAATCAACAAATTTGCACTATTTGCAGATTTAATTATCGATTAAATCACCAAATGTAGCCGAACATACACAGCACAAAAGCTGGTGTTTCCCACCTTGTGTGACAGTGTGGGAAACATGGGCGTAGCACTTCTGATCGGCAGTGAAATCATCCCCGCCGGTCAGAGAGCCATGGTTCCCATGCTGTGAGAAGACAACGTGAGTGCTCAGCTGTGATCAGAGGTATAAATTTACCTCCGGTCGCTGGTGTCAGCTGATGGGACTACAGCTCCCATCAGATGACACTTGCTGCTGCTAATAACAGTGATAGCAGGAGCAGGATGGGAGTATTCATCAGCCGCTTCTGCGCTGTAAATAAGTAACTTAAAGAAAACACCTGCTTGGGTTCCCCTGTATTTTTGATAACCAGCCAGGCAAAACTCACAGCTGTGGGCTGCAACCCTCAGCTGTCAGCTTCAGCAAGGTTGGTTATCAAGAATAAAGGGGTCCCCATGCCGTAAATTTAATTATTTAAATAATTTTAAAGAAACAGTGTGGGGTCCCTCATTTTTGACAACCAGCCTTGCTAAAGCAGACAGCTGGGGGCTGGTATTCTCAGTCTGGTAAGGGCCATGAATATTGCCCCCAGCCTAAAAATAGCAGCCGCAACTGCCCATAAAAGGCACATCTATTAGATGTGCCAATTCTTGCGCTTTGCCCGGCTCTTCCCACTTGCCCTGTAGCGGTGGCAAGTGGAGTTCATATTTGTGGGGTTAATGTCACCTTTGCATTGTCAGGTGACATCAAGCCCATGGATTAGTAATGGAGAGGCGTCTATAAGACACCTATCCATTATTAATCCTATAATTGTATGGTAAATAGACACATAGCCAGAATAAAGTTCTTTATTAGAAATAAGACTACTCACAGTTTTCCATATTATTTAAAAATAACAAACACATGTGTACTCACCTAACATCTATTCCCCCGAACCCCTCATTCTCTTGTAATAAAACTAAAATTAAAAAACAACAATATACAATACCTGTCTGTCATTCTGTCACACGCCGTAATCCATGTCTGGGGAATTAATAGTTTTTAACCTGGACGGTGCCAAGATGCCTTCTCTTGGTTGTTGATATGTTCCAGTTTTTTGTACCTTAAGGTTTGGCATTTCTGTAGCGATGAGAGCCCGCCTAATTTACATGTGCATGAGCTGGGCACAATGTACGGGCACTACAATGTGTACTGCTCACTACAATGACAGTTTTGCAATTTTCACTTAGCAACATCCATTGCTGCTAGTTTCTGGAAAACACCCATTGATTCAAAATCATCGATACACCTGTAGATAATTTCACAAAGGTGTATCATTTCCAAAATGGGGTCACTTGAAACAGGATTCTGCTCTTCTAGTACTTAGGTGCTCTGTATATGGAGTCTTCAAACTATCAGAGAAAATTCTGCACCCAAGGAAGCCTCTTGTATAACTATACTGCTTCGCCATACAGCAAAACTTGGGACTGAGCGCTCTTTTCCAAGAAGCATGTAATTCACCGAAAATAGCTTCAAAATGCTGACTAAGGAAAGCAGCTAGCAAGGCTAGCCAGGTGGTCTAATCAAAACCTGTAGAGTTAGGATTGAACCCTAGCCTACCTGGCTTTGCTAGACTACCTCAGCCCAATTTCCATTAAAACACTCTTTAAATCAGACCTGGGCAAACATCAATTCTTCTAACTGTAACAGTCTGGCCTGCGAACTGAGAAAGTCGAAGGACTAAAACAGTGGTTCAAGGGCCACACCATGCCCTTCCCTACCTGTCATCGCCGCCTGCTGTCATCGCTATCTGCATTTACAGGATGCAGACAGTGGTGAATACATTGGAGGTCGGGGCCGCCAATTTCATCTCCCACTAATCAGAGTGTGAAACAGCAGACACAATGATGTCCTTTCATCACACTGCAGCTGAGACTCAGTGCACAGGAAACAGAAGCAGAGCACAGGGGGCACGGGAGCAAGATTAGTATTTGTTGTTTTTTATGTGTATGGGATATTTGTATGTTTATAAGAGGTTATGTGGAGCTCTCACTGTATAAATGGAGGCTATGTGGGGATCAAATTGTATATTTGGAGACTACATGGGGATCAAACTGTTTATATGGAGACTATGTGAGGCTCACACTTAATATATGGAGGCTATGTGAGACTTTCACTATATGTATGGAGGCTATTTGGGGATCACAGTATATATAAATATAAATATATATATATATATATATATATATATATATATATATATATAGATATGGGGGCTATGTGGGGTTCACAGTGTGTATATGGAGGCTATGTAGAATTCACACTTTGTATATGGATGCTATGTGGGGCTCACAGTGTATATATGAAGGCTATGTGGGGCTCATACTGCATATATGGAGGCAATGTGGGATCACAGTGTATATGGAGGCTATGTGATGCTTAAACTGTATATATGGAGGTTATGTGTCTGGTTCATACTGTAAATAGGCTATGAAGGGGGATCATACTTTATATGAAAGGCTATGTGAGATGCTCATACCGTATATAGAAGGCTTTGTGGGTGCTGATACTGTATATACGAGGCTCATACTATACATAGGAGGCTATGTTGGGGATCATACTGTTTATAGGGGGCTATGTGGGGGCTCATACTCTTTATAGAAAGCTATATGGGGCTCATACAATATTTAAGGCTATGTAAGGGCTCATATTAAATATAGCGAGGCAATGTGGCGGTTCATACTGTATATATTGGGTGCTGTGCATGGGCTATTACAGTATACATGGTGCTGTATGCGGGCTCATACAGTATATAGAGAGGCTGTATGTGGGCTCATACGGCATATGGGAAGATGTTAGCATACTCTATTCTGCTCAATAAAAAGTCATACAAACTGCTATAAATGGTTGTGAAGTCTAACACAGCGCAAAAGAGTACCCAAGTCAACATTTTTCACGCTTGACTCTGAAATGAAAAATCCAACAAGCTTGTATAGTTATAATGGCCAGACTTCCATACTGTATATCAGTTCTTATTCCAGGTTTCTCTAAAGTAAATTTATCTCACAAAATTACCATTAACCTAGCAAACCAAACCACTAAATATATTCCTGACCTGGGAGTCATCTAACACTTTGGCTTCTGTCTTCATGGGTAAAACCTACATTCCGCGTTCTCTTCTAGTTCTCCACTTGAATTTTTGCCTGTGAACACAACCATTAGGGCTGCGATGAGACTGTAGTCATTGATAAAGTAAGCGATGTCATTTGATTTTAAGAAAAGTGAAGGCAAATCACACAAAAGAGTCTCTAATCAGGTCATATAGTGTTCTAGGTGTACAGTATGTTCCTTTGACACTGAACTTAGGCCTTGCAAAATACAATGGACTCTGATTTTGGATATACGTAAGAGAATCTGTGATGAAGAGGTGACTTTGAAGGTAGAACCTTCTCTTCTGTCTTTCTAGTGCCATCTAAAGAATTGACTATCATAAAAGTGAATGTTCGACCCTTTAAAGTGCCATGCAATATCACTGATCAGTGATCATATAAGCCCGAACATCTGCAAACAGATGTTTCATGTTTCTTGATCCTCATCAGTGCAGAGCAGAATACTGGTTGGCCGAGTGAAGGTCCTTTGATGTGAGTCTAGACGGTTCTGCTTCTTCTTGTTCAGACTGCCAGCTGGCGTAGCATGTTTTATAAGCTCCTGTTGAAAAAGGTATGCAAATTAGTTTTGCATGGAGTGTTACGTGTTACTAAAATTAATTTTTGTATAAAAATATCCCATTTTTACTGACAAAAAACACGAGTTATGCAGCATAGAACATTTTGTTTGAGGAGCACATTGTTTGCAGTCATAGAGGATAATAGAAGATGTGCGGAGAAGCTGTAATTTAACATGCTAGTCGCTCACTTAGCCTATAGATGGTATTTTAAGTAACTTAATTTTTCTATTCAAACACATAATGAAGCTATACAGCATTAAACATTATAATTATGGAGGAATACAGAACATCAACTCAGAAATAGATGTCTATGATAATAATATGGTCGATTTTCTCAAAGTTTAAAAATGTTAAAGTTTCTAATTACTATACACAATCTCATTTGAAAATTGAAAAGGCTAAAGATTAGCAATAGTATTATATGCACATCAAATTTGTGTCGAATTTTATAAAATTTAAACAATTTGAGATTCAATTTGCGCAATCGTAAAAAAAAAATGCCTGCCGAACTTTTACACATTGCATAAGATTGCATCTGCCATACAACAGTGCAGCCAATCAGGAGGGATCATCATAGCCTAAATAAAAGCTTTGGCAGGGAATGCAGCTTATTTAGGTTAATTTAAAATAGTGAGAGGATTTCAGAGCTCAGCAATAGATATAGGAAGACAGAGCTATAAAACATTATGCAAATACTCTAGTTTTGCAACTGCAGCAATAAAAAAGATGAGAATAGTAGTTTGACTTCCCCTGACGAAGGCACACTGCCGAAACGCGCATAGGGGCTGTGGCACCATCATTTGGGCTTTGGCAAGGTAAATCTATACTTATTTCATACTTTACTGCTTGTGCAAATTGTCTATGTATTAAGTGAGGACTAGCGATACAGAGTCATGGGATTTGGGCATGCAATATGGCATAATTGATCCTATAGAGTTTGAGGTATTAAGCAGTGCCCTCTTCCTGTCCCTGGCTCTATTATAAATGTATGGATACGTTGCACTATGTATTGACAGACTTATTGATGTGATAGTTCTGCCAACCCTATGGTGATGCCACCTTTGTGTTCTTTTGGCTCATTATAAGCACTACTAGATGGTGGCCCGATTCTAGCGCATCGGGTATTCTAGAATATGCTATTGCTCAGCCACGTAGTATTTTGCCCAGCCACGTAGTATATTGCCCAGCCACGTAGTATATTGCCCAGTCACGTAGTATACTGCCCAGCCACATAGTATACTGCCCAGCCACATAGTATACTGCCCAGTCACGTAGTTTATTGGCCAGCCACATAGTATATTGCCCAGTCACGTAGTATATTGCCCAGTGATGTAGTATAGTGCCCAGTCAACATAGTATAGTGCCCAGCCACATAGTATACTGCCCAGTCACGTAGTGGTATATTGCCCAGCCACATATTATACTGCCCAGTCATGTAGTATATTGCCCAGCCATGTAGTATAGTGCCCAGCCACGTAGTATAGTGCACAGCCACATAGTATACTGCCCAGTCACGTAGTATAGTGCCCAGCCACATAGTATACTGCCCAGTCACGTAGTTTATTGGCCAGCCTCATAGTATATTACTCAGTCACGTAGTTTATTGCCCAGTGATGTAGTATAGTGGCCAGCCACATAGTATATTGCCCAGCCACGTAGAATAGTGCCCAGCCACGTAGTATACTGCCCAGTCACATAGTATAGTGCCCAGCCACATAGTATAGTGCCCAGTCACGTAGTATACTGCCCAGTCACATAGTATAGTGCCACTATAGTGCCAAGCCACATAGTATACTGCCCAGTCATGTAGTATAGTGCCAGTACAGTGCCCAGACACATAGTATACTGCCCAGTCACGTAGTATATTGCCCAGTCACGTAGTATAGTGCCAGTATAGTGCCCAGCCACATAGTATACTGCCCAGTCACGTAGTATATTGCTGAGCCACGTAGTATGCATCATATCCCTGTTAAAAAAAAGAAATAAAATAAAAAATAGTTATATACTCACCTTCCAGAGCCTCAGGATTGAAGCAGCCGGTTACCACTCCTCGCGCGCTCTGGTCTGAAGATTGCATTGCGGTCTCACGAGATGATGACGTAGCGGTCTCGCTAGACCACTACGTCATCATCTCGCGAGATCACAGCATGGACCTGTTACCGGAGCGTCGTGAGCAGGGAAGGCTTGTTGTGGATCCGAGGGTCCGACGGACGGTGAGTATATAACTATTTTTTTTTTTATTATTATTTTTAACATTAGATATGTTTACTATTGACGCTGCATAGGCAGCATCAATAGTAAAACGTTGGTCACACAGGGTTAATAGCAGCGTTAACCGACCGCGGCATAGCGCGGTCGGTTAACGCTGCCATTAACTATGTGTGAGCGCTGACTGGAGGGGAGTACGGAGCGGGCGCTGACTGCGGTGAGGAAGGAGCGGCCATTTTCTTCCGGACTGTGCCCATTGCTGATTGGTCGCGGCAGCCATGACAGGCAGCTGGCGAGACCAATCAGCGAACGAATAACTGTGACAGACAGACAGATGGAAGTGACCCTTAGACAATTATATAGTAGATTGGCTACTTTTTAATGGTTATAAGTTTTTAACAAATTAATAAATCTTTTTCTGATGTTGTTTAAAATACGTTTGTGCCTATATGTTTATAGTTTGAGTAAGGCCGAAGTCACACTACCGTCGAAAACATTGCGTAGCACTCGGACCAGTGTTAATCTATGGGGCAGCTCAAATCACTGTATTTTTTCTCAGGCTTATTCGACGTACGTGTAAAACCGCATAATTGTATTGCAAACGCATTACACACGTATGACCGTACGGAAAACACTTGTGCGACAGTTGACAGAGAGATTTAGACCAATTTTTCATGTTTAGTGTGACTCCAGCCTAATTTGTAAGGGTGGATAATTCTGCTGTTTTGTACCTACCTCAGAAGACATCAATCGCATTTTGTGTTGTATTGTAATGTGAAAAATGTCCTGCGTGTTTTGTAAATATCATATTGTTTGAGTTGCAATGTAAGGTGCAGAGTAACTATTGTTAGTATAATGTAAGTTAATACAATGTATGCTGATGTAATGAATAGTGCATAGTATAGTGTTATAAGATAGGTAGTATAAGGAATAGTGATGTATATAGTTGACTAGAGAGTATGATGAGAGTGAATGTTTGAGACTAGCCCACAGTGGGAGAGGTTAGTGTTATGAAAAAGTGACTGCTTTCTGCTAGTTAGTGAGATAGGATTTGGAGCATGAAGTGAGCAGTGCTGCAACTAATGAGTGACCCTGAGTGAGAGGAGTGAGACCAAAAGAAGAAGGGAAAGCGTGATCCTGAGATAATGTGACTGACAAGACAGAGTTGCCTTCCAGAGACGGGTCATATGAGAGACCAGTCTTCCCTGTTATTTTGATTGTATAAAGCCATCTAGATTCTTGTCTTACTCTTCATCTTGTTCCTTCTATTCTTCCAACTATGATGTCCTTCTCTAGGGATTACTCTCTTCCTACAATGTGTCCAAAGTGGGCAAGTCGTAGCTTGGTGATCCTTGCTTCAAGTGACAAGTCTGGCTTAATTTGTTTGTTCTTTTTGCCATCCAAGGTATTGCTAATTCTTCTCAAGCACCCCATTTTGAAGGTATTGATTCTTCTTCTGCCTTGTTTCTTTATCAGCCAGGTTTTGCATCTGTAGGTTACTACTGAGGAGACCAGGCTATGTAAGCTTGTGTACTCTTACTGTACAACCTTGGTTTGTATAATCCCCCTTCCACTACTTTCTAGTTGACTTCTGTATGGGTATATTCTGCTTAGGATAGGTCATCAATATCTGATCTGTGTGGGGTGCATCACCTGGCACCCAAACAATCAGCTGTTCTGAGGGGCGGATGTGCAGTATCCGGACTTGGCCACAATCAGTAGATGGAGAAGCTTCGCCTGATCCTAAAGATAGGTCATCAATGTTGAAGTAGTGGGCAACCTCTTTAGCATTATCATCCAGATAGTTTTTAAAGACTTGAGGGCAAACTGATTATCCAAATCTACATACCAAAAGGGTTATATCATGCATAAAGCGAAGTCAATATTTTTGGGCACCAAAAGATTTGGTGGAGTGGCACAGACATGAATTGTACAAACTTCAAAATCTGTACAACTAAAAAATTTATATATTGTATTTTGAACCTAAAACTAGTTACTAACAGAAAATTAGACACCTTTCTAAAGAAAATTGTCAGAATAGAGAAAGTCCCAGTGAATTTTATATCTCATGTATAGTGCTTTTCTGCATGGCTTTGCAAGTGAGAGAGCAAGGAACAAGGAACCTTGAGAATAATTCGAACACTGTAGAGGTAAAATGGCATATGTCCCAAAGTACGTACTATGCAAATCTTGTGATGGAATATCACTACATGACAAAAATAGACTTGTGAATGGAAGCCAATTTCTAATGTACTGAAGTCTGCAGCACAACAGAGCGAGGAGCTGACAGGGATAGGGGGTAGCAGCACTATTATTAGCAGGCTTTTATTAAACAAAATAAATGTACAAGTTCATAATTGTTTTGGATCATTTTTTCATTTAGTCTTCTTACCCCATTCCTCATTCTCACCTGAAATTAAAAAATCACTTGCCGAAAATGTAAAAATGGAAATTAAAAATAATTGGGATTATTTTTGGATGGCGGTTTAAGGTTAACCTACTTAGGGTAGGTGATCCTCCTTCTTATAAAACTGTCCTTTTGTGTACAGTATCTGAAATAGGGAAAATGCCTTGACCTGGTTTGTGACTTGAAATAGTTCTGATCCTGGTGGATGATGGAGATTGAAAGGTGCACATTTTCTAAAATGTGGATTTATTGATGGGCCATAACAGTGTAGATTGTTGAGTTTGTTTTACAGTTTGAAAAAGGGTGTCCAAAGGACATACATTTTGGAGCACTTGGCCTTATTATAACATCTTGGTGTGTCAGAGTCCAGCCTCAACGTGCCTGAGAAATATGCCCAAGTGCTAAGTACTAAGTACTTATTGCATTTGGGGAATAATTCTCAAACAATAAATTAGATTTAATCTACAGTATGTCATACTATACTATATTATACTATACCATGCAATGCTATACTATACTATCCCATACTATACTATTGTGGCCAGGCAATAAATCCACCCTCTGGAATGTTTGAGCTTTTCCAGATGCATCATCCTACAGGCATAATGATCAAACTGTTTCTAATTAACTTAATTAAATGGTGTCATTTTCCGATGCCCGTAGAGTCTCCAATTTTCATGATCTCGGGTTGGGTGAGGGCGTAATTTTTGCACGCCGAGCTGACTTTTTAATTATACCATTTTGGTGCAGATCCGAACTTTTGATAGTCCATTACTGCATTTTAATGCAATGTGGCAGCTGCCCAAAAAACGTAATTCTGGCGTTTTTACTTTTTTTCTCGCTACGCCGTTTAGGGATCAGGTTAATTTTTTTTATTGATAGATGTTCAGATCGCCTGTATATAGCAGAATTGCTCACTTGCTATGAGCGCCGACTATTGGGTGGTGCTCACACTAAGCCAGCACTGACAACCATAGAGGTCTCCAGAAGACCTCGGTTGTCATACCAACACACCAGTGACCCGCGATCATGCGCAGCTTTGTAGGAGATCGCCGTACACCACTGCTGCGTGAAGAACAAATTGAAGCCATTGTCGGATGGATCGCAGCTAATGCATCGACTTCAATTAGTGCCACATCCTCTCAGGCACAGAGCACTGGAGAGCACCCATCTGTCTCTTCACCACCTGCCAAATTACCCAGGCAGTCAGAGAGCCCAGGACAGGAGCCATCTCTACTTCTGTTCTCTGAATCTCTTGGCTTGGAAACAGGGGGCCAGCCAAGCAGCATTGGAGAAATGGAAGAAGAGGCAGTATGCAGTTATGCCCAACAGCTTTGTCTCTCTGACTCTGAAGAGATGGGTGGGCCAGTGCCTCCGGTCACCACAACGCAGTACGCATCTGATGATGAGACTCAGGTGCCACTTTCTGGTGCATACTGTGCTGCCGAGACTACCCAGGAGAAGCAGTTGGTGGCAGAGGGTAGTGTAGATGATGAGGTCCTTGACCCATCATGGCGTGAGGTACAGGAAGGTGGTGGGAGCAGCTCTGTAGAAGAGATTCCCCGAATGGGCCAAAGAGAGAGAGGGAGGGGGAAGACTGCGGTTCCTGTAGGCTCTACTTCGGCACCCGTTAGGAGCATGCCTCTGCCAAAAGCCAAAACGGGCGCTCCCAAGACTTGCAGTGCCTGGTCCTTTTTTGACACAGTTGCAGATGACAATTGCTTTGTCAAATGCAAAGTGTGTCATCAGAAAGTCAAAAAAGGGAAAAATGTCAGCAACCTCAATACCACAAATATGTGGAAACATGTGGGGACCAAGCACGCGGTGGAGTTACAAAAACACACTGAAGACCTAGGCCAACCAACAGCGGCACCTACAACCTCTTCAGCTCGTGTTGTTGCCTCTTCCTCCAGCTCACACACAGCTGGTTCTGCTTCCTCAGAGGAACGCCATGGAAGAACCTTTGGCACTGTTGTCCAGAGACCCACTGTAATTCCACCCACAGCACCACGTTCCCAGTCATCCTCACACTCCCAGCCCAGTCTACAGCCATCGGTAGCAGAGGCATGGGATAAAAGGCAGCCATTCTTGGCAAACCACCCCCGAGCACAGGCTCTGAATGCTGGCATTGCAAAACTACTGTCCCTTGAAATTCTGTCATTCAGGCTGGTGGAGACTGACAGCTTCTGTAACTTGATGGCATTGGCAGTCCCACAATACAATGTGCCCAGCCGCTTTTATTTCAGCAGGCAAGCCGTCCCTGCCCTGCACAAGCATGAGGAGGGACACATAAAACACGTGCTACTGAACGCCGTCAGTAGCAAGGTCCACCTCACCACCGATAAGTGGACCAGTCACCATGGACAGGGGCGATACCTTTCCCTCACTGCCCATTGGGTTAATGTTGTTGAGCTGGGTACAGATCGTGTGAGTGGCACAGGACGTGTTCTGCCAACTCCAAGGATTGCAGGAATCCAGTCTGTACGCACTAACTCCTCCTCATACACAAGTTCCTCAGAATCATCGCTGCAGGAGCCATCACAGTCCACCTCCACATGGACCCGTGAACATTTACCTGTTACGACCGACATGAGCACAGCTGTGGCCAAACATCAACAGGCCGTCTTGAAATTAATTTCTTTGGGGAATCGAAGCCACACAGCGCAGGAGCTCTGGAATGCCATCAAGCAGGAGAGCGACGTGTGGTTTGTGCCAGCAAATCTCCAGCCTGGCATGGTAGTGTGTGACAATGGCCGAAATCTGGTGGCAGCTCTTGCCCTAGGCAACCTCACTCACATCCCATGTCTGGCACATGTGCTCAACTTGGTTGTGCAGAGGTTTTTGAGGGACTATCCGGATCTTGATGCACTGCTGCACAAGGTCCGCCTAGAGTGTGCTCACTTGCGGCGTTCCAGCATGGCAAGATCACGCATTGCGGCTCTGCAGCGCCGATTCTGCCTTCTGGAACATCGCATCATATGTGACCTACCCACCAGGTGGAATTCCACGTTACATATGTTGGAGCGGTTGTGTGAGCAGCAGCCAGCAGTAATGGAGTACCAGCTGCATCAGGCACAAAGAAATCGCACTCCGCGCCGTTCAGACTTCACAACCACTGAGTGGGCCACTATGAAGGACATCTGCCAGGTTTTGCGTTCCTTCGATGATTCCACGCAGATGGCGAGGGCAGATGATGCACTAGTCAGCATGACTGTCCCCCTTATCTGCCTGCTTCAACAAACACTGCAAGCACTAAGGGATGATGTTGTGGAAGAGGTGGAGGATGAGGAGTCACCAATTCCATCAGCTTCTGGACAGTCATCGCTACGTGGGTCCTCACAAAGGCCTAGGCAGGGGACACTTTGTGAAGAGGATGAGGAGGAGTCAAAGGAGGAGGAAGACATTGGACACAATTCTCCAGTAGTCAGTGTGTAGAGTGAGGGTGGGGTGATGCAGAGCAGGCAGAGATCACGCCACAAGCAGGGGACAGCGTTTCAGATGCATCATCCTACAGGCATAATGATCAAACTGTTTCTAATTAACTTAATTAAATGGTGCCATTTTCCGATGCCCGTAGAGTCTCCATTTTTCATGATCTCGGGTTGGGTGAGGGCGTAATTTTTGCACGCCGAGCTGACTTTTTAATGATACCATTTTGGTGCAGATCCGATCTTTTGATAGTCCATTACTGCATTTTAATGCAATGTGGCAGCTGCCCAAAAAACGTAATTCTGGCGTTTTGACTTTTTTTCTCGCTACGCCGTTTAGGGATCAGGTTAATTTTTTTATTGATAGATGTTCAGATCGCCTGTATATAGCAGAATTGCTCACTTGCTATGAGCGCCGACTATTGGGTGGTGCTCACACTAAGCCAGCACTGACAACCATAGAGGTCTCCAGAAGACCTCGGTTGTCATGCCAACACACCAGTGACCCGCGATCACGTGACGGGTTTCACCGGTGTGCGTATTTCAGGCACGATTGCTAAAAGCACAATTTAATAGCTATTGACAGCGGCATTTATCTGGGTTATAGCCTTGAGTGAATCGCAGCTATTGTGGGAACATGTCAGCTGATGAGAAAGTTGTGGGCTCACCGCCTGAGCCCACATCAAAGGAAGGGAGTCTGACATCAGCGTACTAATTTACCGGATGTCTGAAAGGGGTTAAATCACACACAAGATCTTCAGTGCTGCAGTTGTACAACACATTACTTCTGGAGTAATGGCTGCTGAATTCCTTTCCTCAAATTTTATGCAGACTTTTATAATCCCTTCTGAATGGTTAGCATACATTCATAGCCAAAAATGTTGGCACCAGAAATTGTCCCATGAAAATGAAATGTTTCTCCCAGAAAATTGTTGCAAGTACACTGTTGTGTTATACAGTACATATATCTAACAATTGTTGGCACCTTTCCAACATTGTGGATAGACAGCTTTATTTCAAGTAGCACTGTAGCTGATCTCCCTGGACGGGAAGTGTACAGCAAAGAATAATTGATGAAAGGTTAAAACGCAGGATAGTCTGGATAGTGAATTAGCAGTACCAATTAAGTTCCAAAGAAATTCAAGCTGTCTTGAAAGCTCAGGGTGCATCAGTGAACAATCCATCAACATTTGAATGAAATGAAACGCGATGGCAGGAGACCCAAGAGGACCTCACTGTTGACACAGATACATAAAAAGCTAGACTGCTGTTTGCCAAAATGTACATTACTATGCCAAAATCCTTCTAAAAAACCATCTTGTGGATAGATGAGATCTAGAAACAGCTTTTTTGGTAAAGCCCATCATTCTACTATTAAACGAAAAAGGAATGAGGTCTACAAGGAAAAAAACACAGTACCTACAGTCAAATATGGTGGAGGTTCAAAGATGTTTTGAGGTTGTTTTGCTGCCTTTGGCAATGGGTGCCTTGATTTTATGCAAGGCATCAATAAATGTGAAGATTATCAAAGGATCAAAATTCCAGTTGAGATGAGAGGTGTAAGAAGCTTTTTTTTATGATTATAGGAAGTGATTGATTGCAGTTATTTATTCCAAAGGGTGTACAACTAAATATTAAATTGAGGTTGCTAACAATTTTGTCCAGCCCATTTGGTTTTTTTTGAGTGAAATCATGTCCAATCTGGCTTTGTTTCTGTGGGTTTTTTGCATTGTTTCAATACTAGTGATATGCATTCTGATACCGCAAGTATCGGGTATCGGCCGATATTTGCGGTATCGGAATTTCGATACCGAGTTCCGATATTTTCAGTATATCGGATACCGGAATCGGAAGTTCCCACAATTCAAAGTGCCCTAATTCAGCCAATGAGGAATGATTAGTTGTGGGCACATCCTGTTCTGCATGGTGGGCATGGAAGTACTGGCATGGCTGTGATTGGCTGCTGAAATGATGTCATGATGCACTATAAAAGTCGCTGCTGCCATTTAGGGCTCACCCTGCTGTGAATTCAGTTAGGGACAGGATGCTGCGTTCTGACTGAGGGCCAGTTTAGAGATAGCGATTTGCTTCATTGTGCTTTACCCAGGCTAATTTAGCAACCGCTGTGTGAGATCCTTGCTTTTACCTTGCAGCGCTGTTCACAGCTGTCTGCAAGGTCTCTGTGTGTGTGAGTGCACATCGGTCTGTAGTCTGTCTGCAGCCACAGCCGGTTGTAGTCAGCTCAGAGCGCGTCACTGCCTCATACTGTTCTATCCATTGTCCTTTTTTGCAATTAGTGCAGCCTGCTGCACATTTTTTCAAATATTTCCTATTAGTGGCTTTCCATCCGTATCCAGCAAAATTGTGGAAAAACACTACATAGGATTACATAGAGCAGCTTTTTTTGGCCTTGCAGCACCATTTACGGCTGTCTGCACGGTCTCTGTGTGAGTGCACATCGCTCTGTAGTCTGTCGGCGGCCACAGCTGGTTGCAGTCAGCTCAGGGTGCGTGACTACCTCATACCGTTCAATCCATTGTCCTTTTTTGCAATTAGTGCAGCCTGCTGCACATTTTTTCAAATATTTCCTATTAGTGGCTTTCCATCCATATCCAGATAAATTGTGGAAAAACACTACACAGGATTACATAGAGAAGCTCTTTTTGGCCTTGCAGCACCATTTACAGCTGTCTGCACGGTCTCTGTGTGAGTGCACATTGCTCTGTAGTCTGTCGGCAGCCACAGCCGTTTGTAGTCAGCTCAGGGTGCGTGACTGCCTCACCCCATTCCATTGTCTGTTTCTCAATTAGTGCAGCCTGTTGCACATTTTGTCAAATTTATCCTATTAGTGGCTTTCCCTCCTTATCCTGCTAGATTGTGGAAAAACAAGCAACATTGGAGAAATGGAAGAAGAGGCAGTATGCAGTTATGCCCAACAGCTTTGTCTCTCTGACTCTGAAGAGACGGGTGGGCCAGTGCCTCCGGTCACCACACCGCAGTATGCATCTGATGATGAGACTCAGGTGCCACTTTCTGGTGCGTACTGTGCTGCCGAGACTACCCAGGAGAAGCAGTTGGTGGCAGAGGGTAGTGTAGATGATGAGGTCCTTGACCCATCATGGCGTGAGGTACAGGAAGGTGGTAGGAGCAGCTCTGTAGAAGAGATTCCCCGAACGGGCCAAAGAGGGAGAGGGAGGGGGAAGACTGCGGTTCCTGTAGCCTCTACTTCGGCACCCGTTAGGAGCATGCCTCTGCCAAAAGCCAAAACGGGCGCTCCCAAGACTTGCAGTGCCTGGTCCTTTTTTGACACAGTTGCAGATGACATTTGCTTTGTCAAATGCAAGGTGTGTCATCAGAAAGTCAAAAAAGGGAAAAATGTCAGCAACCTCAATACCACAAATATGTGGAAACATGTGGGGACCAAGCACGCGGTGGAGTTACAAAAACACACTGAAGACCTAGGCCAACCAACAGCAGCACCTACAACCTCTTCAGCTCGTGTTGTTGCCTCTTCCTCCAGTTCACACACATCTGGTTCGGCTTCCTCAGAGGAACGCCATGGAAGAACCTCTGGCACTGTTGTCCAGAGACCCACTGTAATTCCACCCACAGCACCACGTTCCCAGTCATCCTCACACTCCCAGCCCAGTCTACAGCCATTGGTAGCACAGGCATGGGATAAAAGGCAGCCATTCTTGGCAAACCACCCCCGAGCACAGGCTCTGAATGCTGGCATTGCAAAACTACTGTCCCTTGAAATGCTGTCATTCAGGCTGGGGAAGACTGACAGCTTCCGTAACTTGATGGCATTGGCAGTCCCACAATACAATGTGCCCAGCCACTTTTATTTCAGCAGGCAAGCCGTCCCTGCCCTGCACAAGCATGTGGAGGGACACATAAAACACGTGCTACTGAACGCCGTCAGTAGCAAGGTCCACCTCACCACCGATGAGTGGACCAGTCACCATGGACAGGGGCGATACCTTTCCCTCACTGCCCATTGGGTTAATGTTGTTGAGCTGGGTACAGATCGTGCGAGTGGCGCAGGACGTGTTCTGCCAACTCCAAGGATTGCAGGAATCCAGTCTGTACGCACTAACTCCTCCTCATACACAAGTTCCTCAGAATCATCGCTGCAGGAGCCATCACAGTCCACCTCCACATGGACCCGTGAACATTTACCTGTTACGACCGACATGAGCACAGCTGTGGCCAAAAATCAACAGGCCGTCTTGAAATTAATTTCTTTGGGGAATTGAAGCCACACAGCTCAGGAGCTCTGGAATGCCATCAAGCAGGAGAGCGACGTGTGGTTTGTGCCAGCAAATCTCCAGCCTGGCATGGTAGTGTGTGACAATGGCCAAAATCTGGTGGCAGCTCTTGCCCTAGGCAACCTCACTCACATCCCATGTCTGGCACATGTGCTCAACTTGGTTGTGCAGAGTTTTTTGAGGGACTATCCGGATCTTGATGCACTGCTGCACAAGGTCCGCCTAGAGTGTGCTCACTTGCGGCATTCCAGCATGGCAAGATCACGTATTGCAGCTCTGCAGCGCCGATTCTGCCTTCTGGAACATCGCATCATATGTGACCTACCCACCAGGTGGAATTCCACATTACATATGTTGGAGCGGTTGTGTGAGCAGCAGCCAGCAGTAATGGAGTACCAGCTGCATCAGGCGCAAAGAAATCGCACTCCGCGCCGTTCAGACTTCACAACCACTGAGTGGGCCACTATGAAGGACGTCTGCCAGGTTTTGCGTTCCTTCGATGATTCCACGCAGTTGGCGAGGGCAGATGATGCACTAGTCAGCATGACTGTCCCCCTTATCTGCCTGCTTCAACAAACACTGCAAGTGCTAAGGGATGATGTTGTGGAAGAGGTGGAGGATGAGGAGTCACCAATTCCATCAGCTTCTGGACAGTCATCGCTACGTGGTTCCTCACAAAGGCCTAGGCAGGGGACACTTTGTGAGGAGGATGAGGAGGAGTCAATGGAGGAGGAAGACATCAGACACAATTCTCCAGTAGTCAGTGTTTAGAGCGAGGGTGGGGTGATGCAGAGCAGGCAGAGATCACGCCTCAAGCAGGGGACAGCGTTTCTTGGCCAGTTGGCAGTCTGCAGCACATGGCTGATTACACGCTGCAGTGCCTGAGAAACGACCGCCGCACTGCCCACATTCTCAACACGGCTGATTATTGGGTGTAGACCCTCCTAGATCCTCGCTACCGGGACAGCTTACAAGGCCTCATAACACCGTTGAACCGGGAGCGTAAAATGCGGGAGTACCAAGACACACTGGTGAATTACATCATCTTCTCCAGTCCAAATGAGAGCAGTGCTGATAGTGCTATACAAAGCAGCTCAGTGCGTCGAGGCAGTGGAGGAAGCTCTGCACAAAGGGGGAGCAGAAGCAGTGCCTCAGCACAAGGCAAGACCAGTATGGCCCATCTTTGGCACAGTTTTTTGTGCCCGCCACACATGTCTACACCATCACAGACGGCTCCAGTCAGCAGGAGGCAACGTTTCCGTCAGATGGTGACAGACTACATGTCTTGCCCTCTTTCTGTACTCCCAGATGGCTCTTCCCCCTTCAAATTTTGGGTCTCTAAGCTGGATACATGGCCAGAGCTAAGCCAGTATGCATTGGAGGTGCTGGCTTGCCCTGCTGCTAGTGTATTATCGGAACGCGTCCTTAGTGCCGCAGGTGGTGTACTAACAGACCGTCGCATGCGACTCTCCTCCGATATCGTTGACCGGCTTACTTTTCTGAAAATGAACAAGGCCTGGATCTCACAGGAATTTGCCACTCCTCGTCCAGATTAAATAATTGGTTGGCTACAGTATCCAGGTCTCCTGTAGCGTTCATGTTTCTACCACCTGAACTGTAACCCCTGGGCTCCAACACTGCCAGTTGATGCTCAGAAGTGCCGTCTGCACAGTCAACACTTGCTGCCGTGTTATTGGGGTTCAGTAACTTCAGCTGATCTCCAGCTGTGTATCCGGCAATGTGTCCTGCGACCGCCATGCTGGCACAGCAACTGAAATGTAAGGGAACCTGTCCCCCATGCATTTGTTACTGAACGAGCCACCTTGTGCAGCAGTAATGCTGCACAAGGAAAAGGTAGCTCTTTTAGTTTTGCTCCTTGCACACGCTGAACTTAACACTTATAAAATGTTTCCCCTGATACCGTAAAACTGGCCCGGAGGTGGGACTTTCCTTCGTAATAGGATGCAGCACAGCCATCATCCCTACCCCCTTGGCGCCGTGCGCCGCCTCCTTAGCGTTGTTTGAATCTGTCCCGTAGCCTGCGCTGTTTTGTTCAACCTTGGCCATGCGCAGTTAGCTCTGCCCGTCTTCTGACATAGAAGTGCCTCCTTCTGGGTATCCGAGTCCCACCAACGTCAGGTGGTCCTTGGTAGTACTTTCTGGCACGGGTACCTCCTGCTTAGTAACCGGGTTCCAGTAACGTCAGCTGGTCTTCGGTTGTTCCATTGGCTCTTGTACCTTCTGCTACCCATCCGGGTTCCAGTACCATCAGCTGGTTCTCGGCAGTGTCTTTTGCTCTTGTACCTTCTGCTCCCCATCCTGGTTCCAATACCGTCAGCTGGTTCCGGGCAAAGCCTTTGGCTTAGGTGCCTCCTTCTGGGTATCCGAGTTCCACCAACGTCAGGTGGTCCTTGGTAGTGCTTTCTGGCACGGGTACCTCCTGCTTAGTAACCGGGTTCCAGTAGCGTCAGCTGGTCCTCGGTAGTTCCATTGGCTCTTGGACCTTCGGGTAGCCATCCGAGTTCCAGTTCCATCAGCTGGTTCTTGGCATTTTCTCAGCCTTCTTGTACCTTCTGCTACATTTCCAAGTTCAAGACCCTAAAGACGACGACCCGGAATACCGAGAAGCAGAAGAACAAGAGGCTGCAGAACAAAGAGCAGAAGAACATTAAGCATAAGACTAAACATCAGAGCAAAAGATATTATCTAAATTATAAGCAGAAGAAGACTAAGCAGTGTATTGGGATGAGTACGTTCCTCCTCGTGGTGCCCCTGGAAAAAGCCTGCTGCTGCAGGCCTAACTGAACGCGGACAAATCATGTTGTAACTCTTTTGTGACAGGCAGAACGGAAGGTGTAATGTTCAAACTTTTTTGGTAACGACTACAGGAATGCCTGTCACAAATAAGAATATGATGAAGAAGTAGAATATGAAGAAGAATAATAGTTTAATAAAAAGAATATGAAGAATGTAACAAAAAAGTAATAGGTAGAAGATGAAGAAGAAGATGAATAAGGTGAAGAAGAAGTTGATGTCAAATATGCTGCTGCTGAGGATGATGAAGAAGAAAGTGTCGGAGAAGTAAAAAAGAAGGTGAAGGGCATGGAAGTAGTGAAACATCAATATCTGACAAAATAAAAAAAAATCTTAACATATTCAATATCTTTGTAACTCCGAACGTCTTAAAAAAAATAAATAAATAAATAAATTCCTGCTATTCTATTTGATTGGGCTTAACCTCTATGCCTTTAATGTCTCTGCCACCTCCCCCAGTACATCCTACATTATTCTTAGTTGTTTTCCTTCATGTAGAATGAACCTACAAGGAAAGAAAGGGTTTATTTTAATTCCGATATTTTGGTCCCATTGACTTGCATTGGTATCGGTATCGGCGATATCCAATATTTTTGGAATATCCAATCCGATACCGATACTTTCCGATATCGGAAGGTATCGCTCAACACTATTCAATACACAACAATGAAATAAACATGCATATAACAAAACATGTGTAATTGCTATAATTTTCTGGGAGAAATACTTCATTTTCTGAAACAATTTCAATGGTACAAATACTTTCGGTCATGACTAGGGTTGAGCGACCTTTACTTTTATAGGATCGGGTCGGGTTTCACGAAACCCGACTTTTTCAAAAGTCGGGTCGAGTGAAATCGGCCGATCCTATAAAAAAGTCGGGGTCGGGGTCGGCCGAAACTCGAAACCCAATGCAGTGCATTGGGTTTCCAATGGTTCCCAGGGTCTGAAGGAGCGGAAACTCTCCTTCAGGCCCTGGGATCCATATTTAAGTGTAAAATAAAGAATTAAAATAAAAAATATCGCTATACTTACCATCTGACGGGCCCTGGTACTAACCGGGAACCTTCCTTCCTTAGAATCAGCCTTCCAGGACCTTGCGGTGACGTCGCGGTGACGTCGCGGCTTGTGATTGGTCGCGCGCCGCCCATGTGACCGCTCGCGCGACCAATCACAAGCCGCGACGTCACCGTGACGTCACCGAAGGTCCTGGAAGGGCTGATTCTTAGGAAGGAAGGCTGTCGGAAAGAAGCAGGGCGTGTCCGAGGGTGAGTATATACCTAATAGGAATATACTCACCCTCGGCTTTGTTCCGGCAGCCTTCCTTCCTAAGAATCAGCCCTTCCAGGACCCACGGTGACGTCACGGTGACGTCGCGGCTTGTGATTGGTCGCGCGAGCGGTCACATGGGCGGCGCGCGACCAATCACAAGCCGCGACGTCACCGCGACGTCACCGCAAGGTCCTGGAAGGCTGATTCTAAGGAAGGAAGGTTCCCGGTTAGTACCAGGGCCCATCAGAGGGTAAGTATAGCAATATTTTTTATTTTAATTCTTTATTTTACACTTAAATCTGAATTCCGATACCAATTCCCGATATCTTAAACATATCGGGAATCGGTATCGGAATTCCGATTCCAGATTCAGAAGATCGCCGACTTCATGGCCGACCCCACACAGGGGTTGGGTCGGGTTTCATGAAACCCGACTTTGCCAAAAGTCGGCGACTTCTGAAAATTGCCGACCCGTTTCGCTTAACCCTAGTCATGACTGTATAATATGATAACTGCAAGTCATTATGAGGAAGCCTGCACAGTTTCATCTGAGGTCATATGGGCATCCTGTGACTGATGCAATCTTCTGGAATGTGTATAATGGTGACTTGTGCAAGCAAAATCATAGATTGAATTTGCCAGGACTTGGAAATTCCAGAAAATTCAAATTGATTCTCTCATCCATAATTATGATGAATATGATTTTCGATAAAAACTAATTTAATGGAGAAAAACCTACAGTTATGAGAAAAAGTAAGTACACTGGAATTATATGGTTTTACAAATCAGGGAATATAAAAAAATGGTTCTCTCAGACAAAAGTAATGGGTCCAGAAAATTCTGGAACAAGTGGATCTCCTATCTTGGACCTAATTCTTACCAAAAAAGAGGAAATGGTTGAAGAAGTAAAGGTGGCTGGGTATTTAGGAGGCAGCAATCATGCAATCATGCTATCCTCAAATTTTAGATCACAAGAGGAGGAAGACCAGCAAGGACTACGACTTTAAGGTTGGACTACAGAAAGGCAGATTATAATGGCGTAAGAAAGAGGATGGAAAAGGTCCAATGGCTGGACGCTTTAAAGGACAGAAATGTCCATGAATGATGGGAGATTTTGCTAAATAAAATTCTCACTGCACAATCAGTAACAATCCTAAAAAAAATCCAGGGTGGATGAACACAGAACTTAAATATTTATTAAAAAGGAAAAAAAGAAATGTATATTAAAAGGAAAGAAGAATATCTAAATATCTAAAGAAGAATATAATGCTGTCTGCAGGGAATGCAGGACAAGCATTAGAACATCTAAAGCCAGTAATGAAGTGAGGTTTGCAAGAGAGACCAAAAGCAATAAAAAATGATTTTGGGGGTATTTCAAAAGCAAAAGAAAAGTCAAAGATGCTATAGGATATTTACATGATGAAAAGGGTGCAGTGGTAAAAAATGATGTTGAGAAGGCCAAACTTTTAAATTCCTGTTTCTCATCTGTGTTCTCTAAGGAAGCAATTGTAACATCAATTGATCTTCACAGTACTATCGAAGGAATAAAAGAATCCACACTATCTATAAACAGAGAGATGGTGAGGAAACAATTAATTTAACCCCGTTCCAATGTTGGGCGTAATAGTACGCCCATGTTGGAATCCCTCCCTTTGATGTGGGCTCCAGCGCTGAGACCACATCTTTTCTGGCACGTGTCAGCTGTTTGAACAAAGTATGTTCCACAAGGAACAGTGAAAGGATCTGGAAATGTTTAGCTTGCAAAAAAGAAGGCTAAGGGTAGACATAATAGCTGTCTACAAATATCTGAAGGGATATCATATTGTAGAGAGGACATCCTCATTCTCATTTGCACATGGAAACAGGAGATGCAATGGAATGAAACTGAAAGGGAGAAGATACAGATTAGATAGTAGAAAAAACTGTTTGACAGTTAGGCTAGGTTCATATTGCGTTAGTGCAGTCCGGTCAACGCATGCATTAAACGGACTGCGTTAACGCAAGTGCTAAAAAAGATCGTGTTATGCGATCACGCTAGCGCGGATGCTCTATCTGCGCTAGCGGTGACGGACCCGGAAACGCTGCAACCCGCGTCCGAGGGTCCGTCACATAATGATGGCACATCGCTATCTCATGCTGATTATGGCATGCGTTGGTGAAAGAGCCCGATAATAGGGGTCAATGGCAGCATTAACGGACTGCGTTACACCGTGTTATGCCGCAGTGTAACGCAGTCCGTCTAACAGACTGCCATAACGCAATGTGAACCCAGCCTTAGGGTGATTAATGAGTAGAACTGGCTGCCAGGAGAAGTGGTGATTTCTCCTTCAAAGGAAGTCTTCAAACAGAGACTCAACAGTCATCTGTCTGAGATGTTTTAGTAAATCCTGCATTGCGCAGGGGGTTGAACATCATGACCCTGGAGGTTTCTTCCAACTCTAATATTCTATGATTCTATGAGTCTTAAAATTGGCCTATTACAATTAGGGTATGTGCACACGTTGCGGATTCTCTGCGGATCCGCAGCGTTTTTTGAGGTGCAGAAACACTGCAGATCCGCAATTGATTTACAGTACAATGTAAATCAATGAGAAAAAAAAAGCTGTGCACACTTTGCGGAAAATCCGCTGCGGTTTAAAAGAAGTAGCATGTCGCTTCTTTTTTGTGAATCTGCAGCGTTTTTGTACCCATTCCATTATAGAAAACTGCAGGGGTAAAAAACGCAGCAAATCCACAAGAAAACCGAAGCAAAAACGCTTCAGAACTGCACAAAAAACGCAACAAATCCGCAGGTGCGTTTTCTGCCAGGAGAGGCAGAATCCACACCAGAAATTCCTAAGCCTAATCCGCAACGTGTGCACATAGCCTTACAGACAAATTTCACCATCTTATTATTTATTTAACATAAACTAAACAAAAATTCAGAAGCAGTGTGAAAACTTAAGTATACCCTCACTGCTTCTATAGGTATTAAGAGGATAGGTAACAGCCAGGTTCTGCTTGTCAAATGCCGATAAATAATTGTTGATCATCGTGTGAGCACCTCTATGAAAGCAGAAGTTTGCTGATCTGGAGCATGAGGGTATGCGTTAACAAAAATGCCAAGTAGTAAAGACATAATCGGTGATCTTAGAGAAGCAATTGCTGATACTCATCAATCTGGTAAGGCATTATAATGCCATTATAAACTATATGTGTCTATCATTCTACAGTGACAAAAATATCACAACTGGAAAACGTTAAAGACAGTTGACAATCTTACTAGGATTGGATGACCCAGCAAATTCATCCCAAAGTCCGAAAAATGCAAAAATACTGAGAACTATAGCTCCGACATTTATATTGAACATGACAGCATGCTAAAGTTTTCAAAGTTGGATCTGAACAATCTACAAGGTTTCTGGAAAAATGTCCTTTGGACAGATGTGACTAAAGTGATGTTTGACAATAATGTCCTGCACCACAACTGGAAAAAATCAAGCACAACATATCAGCACAAACATCTCATACCAACTTTCAAGAAAGCCTGGTAGTGCAGGAGTGATGATTTGAGGACCTGGGCACCTTATAGCTAAACTAGTGTCGAATGTGAGGCCATCTTTCCATATTCTAAAGCTTGACCAAAAATGGGTCATGCAACAATATTCCAAGAACATCAGTCCTTAGTGGTTGATACCTTTTAATGGCTAAAGAGACCTTATCATAAACTATTACTTTAAGTTATTGCTGCTAAAAGTGCTTCTCCATCAAATGATTCTCAGTTGAGCTTCATTTTTCACATACTGCTTCTCCATTTTGGAATAGTTTTTTATTAAATCAATAATGACACAGTGTAATTTTTCATGTGTTGTTAATCTGAAGTTGTATTTACCCAATTTTAAAATGTTCTAAAGAAATTACGATTTTGTATTTATTATGCCCTGATACGGAAAATCATAGTTTTTCTCATGATTTTATGTATGAGTCACAAATTGATTTATTATGCATATGAATTCTAAAAATGTATTTTTTTCATTTTTAAGTTATGTATTCAGCTATATTATATTTAGATATTAGAATTGATTTTCAAGCATCATAGCTATCACTGAAACAGGCTAAATCACTTAGGTATTATCCTTATTATTATGAACAAATCTAATTTTTCCCCCTGCCAAGATTATAGACTTAGCACATTATACAAAACATACAAATTGGAAGTGAAATAGTTAAGAATTGCCCAGGGTAATAGTATTATTCATCATTGTAGCACAATTGAGAAACAGCCTACTTACATAAATGAGACAAACACGTTTTCTGCCATTTAGTAACAGTCCGCTGAATCACATCATGATGTGAGACCATAGCAGCAATAAAAGAGACCAACCAATGTTAATTTTACCAATAAATAAGTCCTTTCACTCTACTCTGTTTAGTTATCATTTTCAGAGTTATAAAAAAAATTAGGCCTGCAAAAATATTCAATTATCATAGAAATAATGGAATACTTATGCAAATTTAAATTATAACTATTTTCGTAATGCGAACTAGAAATAAGCAATTTTCAACTTAATTTTTGGCCGATTAACATTTTTATATTTTGTTTACAAAACCGTTTTCTGTTTACCGGCTTTTAGAATACACCGGTGAGTCGAAAATCACTTTCAGCAAATATAAGAGAATAATAGGGGTATTGATTCTCTTATTGTAATCTCGTCAAGGGAGAATTGGCAAATCAATGACGAAATGGAAAATTGGGCAAAACATTTTACTCATCTATAATGCCAACAGATTCTGTAATGGAGATGAGCTAATCTTTTAGCTTGGTTGGCTAATTCACAGGTAAGTTTGTCCATAGAATAAGAGACTAGTAAGTGCAACACCAGCTAGGGCTGTGGGGCACTCGGAACCGGGTAGGACAATTCTTAAAGGAGTGGTCATGGCAGTGGTGACCCAGTCCGTGGCCATGGGCGTGCAATAAAAGGGAATGAGGGAATGTTGATGATAAAGTTTGTAGGGGATAAAGGGGACATGTTCATGACACCACCTGTGGTACTTGGCCAGGGATGGCTGACGCTGCTTAAAGGGACCACTGGGGCTGATGGTGTTGCAGCAGAGTTGGTATAGTTCCCCATAGGTAGAGCTTAGTCCCCAGGGCAGTTAAAGATGTTTTGTAGTAAAGTTCAGATGGTGATAGTGGTGCAGGGCAGGCGTTGTAGGAAAGAATTGAGAGGACACAGCAAGATTCAGTTTTCATGTTTTACTTACAGTTCAGATGTTGTTCCCCATCTGGGGTGTGGCGTCCTCCAGGTTAGTGGTCCAGGAAACTCTCCAGTAACTTGGGGCACCTCTCCAGAACCCACTATTTATAGTCCTTTCCTGGCCATCTAACTGTGCTGGCTGCCTCCTCTCCTGGTCTGCATGTTGCGCTGTTTCATGTCTTCCCACTGAGCCCTGCACTCCTGCTCTTCCGCTTCAAGTTTCAGTATCTGCAGCCGGCAGAAATCCTCCTTTCTACTGTTTCCACATGGTTGGCCCCTGCGTGGGTCTCCTCTGGAAAACTCATTAAGTCTGTCTCTGGGTGTTTCCAGTGGATAACCTCCCCCCACACGGCACACCCCTCGGGACAAGGGTTCGGGTACCAGCGAGTCTATCAGGGCACTCCCTAGGACTGCCATCCAGTTCCAGGCTACATCTGTCACTACCTGGTTGGGCTCTAAGGTCAGTGGGGGTCTTAAAGGTTCCACCAGGGTCTCCTCTGCTACCAGGGCAGTGTCCATACCTGCTCCTCCAGTGCCGGTCTCCTCCTCCACCTCTGCTGGGGCTAAGAGCGCTGGTGGCAAGGTTTGATTCTGCGCAGTCACCTTTCTTGGCAGGGCCTCCTTCCACACTGTTACCGCAGCCAGCTGCAACTGCAGAAGTTGTCGTGTCAGCTCCACTATATCAGCACCGAGGAGCTCTGGATCTATCGTTGGCAGCTGATTCGGGGCTTTAGCTTGCTGGTCGGGGTAGTTCACTTCTCCTTTGGTACGCTCCTGCTGCTATTCACCGCCTCCCGCCATCGTGTCCACCAGGTAGCATTCAGCCATGCTTGCTGCACAATTTCCAGTGGACTTCTCCCTCGCTTTCTTTTGTGGGTGATCCTTTTTCTCCTTTCCCGACAGCCATAACATGAGGCAGATCCGTCCTCCTGACAGACAAGTTTCTTTTACATTAAAGTCCTTTTGCGCCCTTTCTCGGACCCTGCCCACGACAGCACATCTGCATTCCTCACATGCCACCTGAGACAACAATGGCGGCAATTGAACTGTTCAATAAAATCCATGGCGCAGAGGACCAAGTTTGCTTGGTCGGTCCATCCTGTTTGTGACGCCAAAAATGCAACACCTAAAGATGTTTTGTAGTAAAGTTCAAATTGTGGTAATGGTGCAGGACAGGCATCGCAGGTAAAAATTGAGAGGACACAGCAAGATGCAGTTTTCACGTTTTACTTACAGTTCTGATGTTGTTCCCCAGCTGGGGTGCTGTGTGCTCCAGGTTAGTGGTCCAGGAAACTCTCCAGTAACTTGAGGCACCTGTCCGGAACCCCCTTTTTATATGCCTTTCCTGGCCATCTCACTGCATTGGCTGCCTACTCTCCTGCCCTCCGCTTCACACCAAGTGTCCCGAGCTGGTAGACATGGGTCCTGTCAGGTGACTTCTTCACTGTCCCCTTTACCCTCAGTGTCTATCTTTTCAGCAAAGTAGGTGTGAGATTGGCTGTCGTTCATACAGACATGACAGGCTCCAGGTTCCTAGTTAAGACCTGTAGTTCTTCCACTAGATCAGGGGCCGGTTCCCCTTACTGCAACCTGGTCCCTCCACCTGATGCTGGTCAGCCTGGATGCGGGCCCCATGGGTGGCTTTTGCACTTCCTTTGCCCCTAGGACCCTTTCTTCTTCTTCCTGAGAATTTCTCTTTCTGCTTTGCTCTCTTTCCTGCTGGGACGAGTTCCTACCAGCTAATCTCTCCCTGGCCTAGGGAGGTCTGGTATTACGTGCAAGTGTTAGGGTCCTGTACAGTGTCCCCTCCTTAACAGAGAGTTGGGGCACCACACCCCTGGGCTGAGATGCAATACCTCTTTGCGACTGGACCTTCAGGGGTGCCACATAAGCAAACAGGTCCCAGCCTGGTGCCCATCAACCATGAAATAGATCCATGATTGAGTTTAAATAACTATAGTAAGTAAATTGTCTGGTTCAACAATTGGTAATATATGCAGATGCTAGAGACTACGGTGCTTGCAGTTAACCTGTCATCAGGTTTTCTGAAGATAAGGTAATGCCACAAACTTTAAGCCCTGTGGTACAGCATTGTAGTATACGCTCTGTATGTCTTCAATACCATTTTCAAGGCACAAAAAAGACTTTTATTATATTCACAGACAGAGCTGTTTGGTCTCATGTGCATCTCTTTTACTGATCAGACATCTATTGTCTTCCTACGATCACTGTCCTCCTTTCCTGCTTCATGTTGAGGACACATCCTAAGTAATTCACACAGTGTCCCCCAACCATGCTCCTGCGCAGGTGCACTTGTCTCTGCCCTGCTGAGGCCAAAGCAAAGTACTGGGGTGCACATGTAGTGGGAAAGGCCAATGACCACTTGTAGGTAAAGCCGGTGTATGCCCCCTGCAATGCTTTGCTCTGCCCTTCATAGAACATAGAGAAGTACACCTGCACATGAGGGCGATTGAGGGACACTGGTTGGATGGCATAGGACATGTCATTAACGTGAGGCAGGGAAGGAAGACGGCAATCATAGGAAGAGAGGAGGCACCGGATCAAGAACAGATATGCCCATCGGACTGGACTCGTTCATGAGTATAATGGAAGGTCTTTTATGTGCCATGCAGAGGGGATTGGAGATATACTGTTCATATATCATACCAGAATTCTGGAAAAGAAGACTTAAAGATGGTGGCATTACTTTATATTGGGAAAACTTGGTGACAAACGTTAGTGTTATTCATGGCAACTCAATGTGCCGATTGTTTGCATCCTAATGGTCAGCGATTCACAAATTGATTGGTGTGCCAGAAAAGTTGACAAAACCCACGTACTCCTATTCAGTGGTCATCATGGAATTCCTACATGATAACAAGAAACTTTTCTGGTTTTTGCATCTGATACAAATAAAAGATTTTTATGTGACACAATTGCATTTTACTTATATAAATCTAGTGGGAGCTTTGTGGATGGATGCAATGTGAACTGATCAAGACCAAGTTCTCTTCATATTAAGACATCTATTTGAGAGAGTGCAATTTTATAAGCTGATGGCACTAATGTGCATGGAAAATGGCTAAAAATATCAGTCTTTTATCACTACCTTTTAAGGCTACGTTCACATTTGCGGTCAGCGCCGCAGCGTCGGGCGCCGCAGCGGCGCCGCATGCGTCATGCGCCCCTATATTTAACATGGGGGCGCATGGACATGCGTTGTGCTGCGTTTTGCGCTGCATGGCCGCAAGCGTTGGACGCAAGAAACGCTTCAAGTTGCATTTTTTTTGCGTCCAACTTTCGGCCAAAAAGGACGCATGCGGCGCAAAACGCAGCGTTTTAGCGTGCGTTTTGCCGCGTTTTTGTTTGCGTTGTGCGCTGCGGCGCCGACGCTGCGGCGCACAACGCAAATGTGAACGTAGCCTAAGAAAAACAGAGGGAAATTATGAAACTGTAGATTAGTCAGATGGAGCTGTAGGACAAAACCAAAAGATCAATCAGGAGGCATAGTCCAGAAGAAACGAATAAAAACAGATCGAAAGTTCAGGTGAGGAATCAAAACCAGGAAAAGCACATCAAAGAAAAGCAGAAGGCAAATTAAAGAAAAGAGAAAGGACAAACACGGCCAATAGGTGTATAATACCCTCCTTGTCTCACAACCCTAAACAGCTTTTCAACACTTTCAATTCTCTACTTCGTCCCCCTGCACCCCCTCCCTCCCCTCTCATTTCTGCTGAAGACTTCACCTCTTTCTTTAAACAGAAGATCAATACGATCAGAGAAAGCTTTGGCCCACAGCGCCCACTGCCCCTCTCTTAGCTGCTCACCCCTGCTTCTCCAAAACCAGCTTCTCCACCATGACAGAAGATCAGCTCTCCACCCTCCTGTCAAGATCACACCTCACCACCTGCACGCTTGACCCGCTCCCGTCCCACCTCATCCCTAACCTTTCCACGGTCTTCATCCCAACCCTAACGCACCTCTTCAACCTCTCACTCACAGCAGGTGTCTTCCCCTCATCCTTCAAGCATGCCAAGATCACACCCATCCTCAAAAAGCCCTCCCTTGACCCATCCTCTGTGTCTAGCTATCGCCCGATATCTCTTCTCCCTTATGCCTCCAAATTGCTGGAGCAACACGACCATCTTGAATTGTCCTCCCACCTCTCCTCCTGCTCCCTCTTTGATCGGTTACAATCTGGCTTCCGTTCTCATCACTCAACTGAAACTGCCCTAACTAAAGTCACCAATGACCTACTAACTGCCAGGAGCTAGCGACACTACTCCGTCCTCCTTCTCCTGGACCTGTCTTCTGCCTTTGACACTGTGGACCACTCCCTTCTGCTACAAATCCTCTCATCTCTTGGCATCACAGACTGGGCCCTTTCCTGGATCTCGTCATATCTGACAGACCGGACATTCAGTGTCTCCCTTCCCCACACCACCTCCTCACCTCGCCCCTTGTCAGTCGGTGTTCCTCAAGGCTCTTTTCTAGGACCCCTACTCTTCTCCATCTACACCTTCGGTCTGGGACAGCTCATAGAGTCCCACGGTATGCAGTACCATCTCTATGCCGACGACATGCAGATCTACCTATCCGGACCTGACCTCACCTCCTTACTTACCAAAATCCCGCACTGTCTGTCTGGTATTTCAGCCTTCTATTTTGCTCGCTTTCTACAACTGAACATGGACAAAACAGAATTCACCATCTTTCCCCCATCTCACTCTACCCCTCCACCAGACCTATCCATCAATGTCAATGGCTGCTCACTTTCCCCAGTCCCACACGCCCGGTGCCTCGAGGTGATCCTCGACTCTGCCCTCTCTTTCAAGCCACATATCCAAGCCCTTGCCTCCTCCTGCCACCTCAAACTCAAAAATATTTCCTGGATCCACGCATTCCTTGACCGTGACACCGCAAAAACACTAGTGCATGCCCTTATCATCTCCCGCATCGACTACTGCAACCTCCTACTCTCTGGACTCCCCTCTAGCACTCTGGCACCACTCCAATCCATCCTACACTCTGCTGCCTGACTAATCTACCTGTCTCCCCGCTATTCCCCAGCCTCTCCCCTATGCCAAGCCCTTCACTGGCTTCCTATCACCCAGAGACTCCAGTTCAAAACCCTCACAATGACCTACAAAGCCATCCACAACCTATCTCCTCCATATATCTGTGACATGATCTCCCAGTACCTACCAACACGCAACCTCCGATCCTCTCAAGACCTCCTTCTCTACTCCCCTCTCATCTCTTCTTCCCACAACCGCATCCAAGACTTCTCCCGTGCTTCCCCCATACTCTGGAACTCTCTACCCCAGCACATCAGACTCTTGCCTACCATAGAAACCTTTAAAAAGAACCTGAAGACTCACCTCTTCCGACAAGCCTACAGCCTGCAATGATCCTGAACCTACTGAACTGCCACACAACCAGCTCTACCCTCTCCTAGTGTATCATCACCCATCCCCTGCAGACTGTGAGCCCTCGCAGGCAGGGTCCTCCCTCCTTATGTTTTTTGCTCATGTTTAATGTATTTGTCTATATTTGCCCCGTATTTCACATGTAAAGCGCCATGGAATAAATGGCGCTATAAAAATGTATAATAATAATAAATAATAATAATAAAGCCCCTGATACACATTAGAGGTCTGTTTGCTGAACAATGCCATGTAGGTCAACTGTCTCACACACAGAAACACTCTTTTGGCCCAATGCTGTGTTCTTCATGAGAAAGCCCCATGCTAACATGTCGATTGCTAGTGTTATGTTCCTGGATTCGATTACTTGAGTTTGTGCTCTGTGGTCAGCTTCTCTTTCTGCCGGGTCACGGGAGACACATCAATTTATTTATTTATTTATCTGCTGTTCTTGCTGAAGTCTGTCTAGTTTAACACAGGTGTTTTCATTTCTATGCCTATCACCTGTTGGGTGCAGCTTTATATTCTGTCCTCATCCTCGCATTTCCTGCTTGTGATAGATTCATTTGGATGTTCTGACATTCTGTTGATGTTTGGAGCCAGAATTTGAGATTCTAGCTAAGGATTTTTGATTTGCTGATTCTTTGCTATACTTTGCACCTTCTATTTATCATTAAGAATTAGGCAGTGTATTTGTTAACAGGACTTGCATTATTCTTTCTGTGGCATTTCGTTATTTATTTTACTCACTTTGGGTTCTGTTCTTTGCTCAGCAGACTGCTCTTCCTGTAGGTAATTCACGCTCTGTTCTGCCCTCTGTTTTTTTAGGAGCAATGTGAAGCAACTTGTCTCCCTTTTAGCCAGTTTAAACCAGATTTTCCATCTTGTCAGTGGTTAGGTTTATCTCTGAACCTCCAGGCTCCACTAGGGACTGTGGAGTCAGGATATCTAGTCTGTACAGTAATCGGCAGGGTCAGTTGAAGATTTTAATGCATTTATCTATTTTCACCGTTAGCTGCTACACAAGCATAGTTATTCTAAGAGCTGTTAGGGGCATTCATAGTGAGCTGCCGTCGAGTGGGGACACCATTGCTTTATCGTATGAGTCCTGCCTCTGCAGTCCGGTTGGGACAGACCAGGGACAGAGTAGGGCTTTTAATAATCTGAACTGGGATCTGTCAGGTTCAGATCTTTGTCCCCCTGGTTTGTCCCCTTCCCATGTGCTTGTTCTTCTACAGAAATAAAGGTAGCTTATCTCCAGAAGAACAATAATATTGACAGTCCAAAAATGGACATTCCCAATTGACAACTTCCCTGTCAATCAGTTGGCCTATGTTAGAGTGTTGACCGAACCTTTCAATATTGGCAAATGTTGCTGACATTAGTCAAACGTGTCAGGGGAGACTAAACAGGTTGAATGGAGAGGACAATCCATGAGAAGGAAGGTGTGGAGTGCAGTAATAGTGGCCCGGAGAAGACAGACTTGTTGTGCGAAGGGACACTATGAGAAGGAGGGTGTGGGGTGCAGCACCACTGTCCAGAGAGGGACCTTATGGAAATGTATGTTTCAGCAAAGATTTCAGCAGATTGGGCAATATGACTATCTATGCAGGTATGCTCTACCATGCTACTGTACCTCAGGCTGCTTTCTGAATCAAACATGGGAATGTTAGCAAAAGACAACTATGGGCTTTTGTAATCAAATTTAGTTTGGCTCAATTTGGGTGTGGCATGTCATGAGTATTATGCAGCCTTACTCAAAAGTTGTAGGGCATCTAGTGATATCAGAGAGGACTGAAAGGATAACATCATTTGGCGTCCTGCTGTACAACTTAGTAACATGCAGCAGTAGTTATTTCAGGGCTATAAAACTAAAGGACCTGACTCAAAGTATTTTTTATATAAAATACTTAGAACTGTTGGAAACAATTTTGCGTAACACAAAGTTGCACAAAAATGTTGTGACTTTTCTCGTTTTTGTTTTTTTTAACCAAAATAGGTGGAACTTTGGTGAGATTGGGCAAATTATCAAAATTCAAACCACTTTAACCAAATTAAACCAGAAATGTACTAGAGTAATGTTTCTGACAGAACAGGACAGTCATGAGATTCTTCTAAATCATGTGCTCCTTGAATTAATCGCATCTTACTCAAGCCTTGACTTCATTAAGACTGACGATCACAGCACCTTTCGTAATGAATGATGCCCACAGTGTACAGATCAGAAATATGTATTTATATTATCAGTGGATAAGAAAAATAATTCTCCACTTCTGAAAATAAGACCTCTGAAATTGAGATAAAAGTGGTTTTCTTCCGCCCCATTTCTCAGTCACTTTTACTTGAAGCCATAAGTGGCACATATCCAAACACCATCACCTTCCGTCTTTCATTTTTCCTCTTCTCGTCTTTTGAACATATGTTGTTGTAGCACATTCATATCCAGCGGGGGAGATGTATCGAGCAAAGGCCAAATACAACACAGGAAAGAAGAGGTCATGTGGTGAATTTAATTATAATAATCAAGGTTAATTGTTTTAATATAGTGCTGACAATGTGCAGAAATGCTATTTTGGTTTGGAAATCCTCATTCACAGGTATAATTAGTATGGGAGCTCAGGTATTGCTTTGCAGGAAATCAGTAAGTCAGTGTTGTACACAAGACAACTATGAATATCTGTGATAAAAGCAGAACTGCTGTCCAGGGATGGAACATGTAACAGCTAAGATAGAACTCTGACAAATGAAGTTTTCTAAGATTGATCTACCGGTATGTGTATTTTCTGGGTAGATTAGGTTTGAAGATTACTCATTAAACAGGTTATTAAGTTTTGGATTCTTGAGAAGGGCTATTTGTTTTTGCAATAAAATACAAATTTTGCATATGTAAGACTAATCATAAACTGATATAATATACCATAAACATGAAGTGCTGTTATAAAATTGGCAGGAAAATGATTTTGAATTAAGAGATATTTCATAGAAAACCAAGAAACAGACAAAACTACAGGAATAATTATAAAATCCAACACAAAGGATCCATTCATGTCAGTTACATGTCTAAAAATGGATATTAAATATTTCACATTACCATTGTAGTTGATGGACCTGCATGGGCACCAGGAAATATTAAGAAGATCCACAATGGCAAATATGTTTGATGGAGTTAGGTGGAATGTAAATGGAACCTGTCCTAATGGTTTTGCATGTTAAACTAAAGTCATTGTTATATTGGTGCTGTTATACAGAATAAATAGATACCTCCAGTGAAGAAATCCGCATGATGGTTTTTCTTTAATCAACATTTGAAATTTGGATGTTATAAGATTTAGAAGGGTAAGTAAGGTCTTCGGCTCCTGATCCAGCCCTTCTGCTTGCCTCTGGTATATGTATGACAGGCCACTGCCTTGTGAGTGACCTGCCACCTGTTTGAAAGATTGAGACAGTGCCTCTCCTTCTCGGGAAGCTCTTGCGCAGATGATCTATCTGGTTTCAGAAGATATTAACATTAGTGGCACTTGTCCAGATTGATCTTCTGGTGGTCTTCAGGAAAATGGTGCTGATGGCGGCACATGCACAGATTGAGATCTCAGCTCATTTATATGTTTTAGAGATTTAATTGACCTGAGATATCCATCTGTGCATGAGTCACCCCCTGACTTTATGGACTCAAGCATGCATCACATCAGTTTGCAGAAAGCCCTTACAGTAGCACATACAGGTTGATGTTGACAAGAGGGTTAAAGCATGTGATTGACACCAATGTACTGTTCTCCCAAACCCAAACTTGTAGGAAGGTTCTAGAGGAAGTCTATAAATTAAGGTGGCTATGCTCCTTTGAATGGAGTGTGTGTCCTTCACTGCAGGGAGAGATTGCTACTCCGAGCAGGAGATAAGCAACATCTTGGTCACCCACACTGACAGTTCTGTAGTGAGACCGAGAGTGACTAGAATGCTGCAGATATTGATAAGTAGACCAGAACTTGGTGGTTTTTACTAGATGGATTATGCTGAACAGTGGAAGATTGGCAATTGTCAGTAGTGGTCTAGAGCTAAATTATGTCATGTAGTAAGTTGGCCGCCTAACCATTAATAACTGAGATGTATTGTAAGCCCATGTGATTAGCTTTGTGAGTCTGTAGAACAATAGGAATGATCAAAATGTTGAGGAACCAATGAAGGTGAGAGTGATTACTCAGGAGAGGCTGCAATGACATACGGGAGTAAAGCAGAGGACGTAAAGATGTGAGTGTGTATGAAAGCTGCATTTGTCTTAGCACTTTCTAAGAAATGACTAAAGCATAGTATGGTACTTTGAGATTCGGGAAACTATGACAAAGATACTAAGTCCTGGTGAAACTGAAATGTAGACAAGGTACGGCCACAGGATGAGGGGTACAGCAACAATCAGCAGACACGCTCAAAGATTAGATAATATAATATGAATATTTACTAATCAGTTTATAAAACAAATGAAAGAATGGTAGTTAAACAGTGTAAAAGTAACAAATACAATGACAGCAGTTATTCCTCCTAAGAGTATATGCATGTACACTTAAACAGAATTAAGTGTTATATGCAAGCAAAATACAACACGCTTAACCCTTTTGCATGCATAAATCAACAAAATGATAGTATTGTGCCAGTACTTTAGTACTCGCCCACTTGAAACAGTTTTAAAAGTGTCTTTTACAGAAGAGGCCTTTTCTCCTAACTAAATGGACCTCAATAAGGCTATTTATACATGTTCATATATGTTCAGATGTAAGATGGTACCGAAAACTGAAGTAGAAGCGTGTTTGTTGGGCTGAATCACAAATCATCAGAAACGTCTTGTAGGTCTTCGGGAATGCCGATCTCACCAACACAGGGCTTCCCTAAGTCCTTAGAATTAAGACTTCACAAAGTCTAGCCCAAAATGCTGTGTACTTGGTTGTCTCCAGGGAGTCAGATCATGTCAAGCTGAACAATGCATCCCAGAGTCACCAACAACAAATCCATAGTCGCATCGCCCTATCCAGACTTTACCCAAGGATGTGCAGCTTCACTTCCATCCTGGACTCTCCTTCGACTGCTCATCCTTGTTAAGCAGCTGAAAATGTGATCAATTCAGTTCTTGGAGACCTCAGAGTATTATTCATGTATTTTCTTGGCAATTAGAAGCTTTGCAGCATTGAGATTTGCAGCAGATCACATTTTTTTGGCAAAACTGACAAATTCGAATTTCAAAAGATCTGCTCATTTCTACTTATAGTTGATATATGCAAACAGGGGGAAGAAAAAAAATGAGATTATGGTCACAAGATGCAATGAAACTGAATCTTATTAAAGAACAAAATTGATCAAGACATTTCTAGTGATTCTGCAACATGGCTGGAAGGAGGGGCATAAAGCATAAAAGTCAAAGAGGTTGTCCACTACTTTTTAATTGATGACTTATTTTTAGGGTAGGGTAGGTTACGTATGTCTAATCAGCCTGGATCTGACATCTGGAGCCCCAGCCAATCAGCTGTTTTTGGTGGCAGAGGTCGCCTGCTGGAAGTACTTGCTTGAGGAGCATTGATGACCTATCCTAATGAAAAATTAATGATGAATGAAAAAGTAGTGGACAACCTCTTTAATGGAAAGAGTGAGTAAAATACAAGAAAGGAAGAGCTGTATAAATGGCATACATATATGTATCAATATTGTAGTGTATCGTGGATGCTTGTTGCCATAATATAGACATGTAATGCAAATATGCAGTATAACAGATATAAGGTAAATGCAATTAGGCAGTGCACATTAATATGGCACACATAAATTATATCACTGACATGGATCAAAACATTAAATGTGTTGTTTGGTGAGAAAAGTGCAAAACCCAGGTTCATTGTTCTATAGGATAAAAAAATGGCAATATATTAAAGTGTAATTGTGCAAATGCCATTAAGTACTTGTTATAGCATGGTTAAGCCAATACCAATGAAAACATGGATCATATCATGGTGCAACAAAGTATGATTGCAAGCCAATCCAAATATGCAGATCCATGAGATAAGTATTGTATAATACAATAAAGTGCAAATAAAGTGCAAATGGAGTAGTGATGATCGAGGACTGAAATGCTCGCTTGCTCGGTTCTCAAATCAAGCTTTTTGGATGGACGAAAGTGGCTGCTTAGCGAGCATAATGGAATTGAATGTAAAAAGACAGCAACATGCCCAATATGAGCCTACCCCCAATATGTGAAATTACGTAAACATCGTTACCAACTTTATATATATTAGTATTGTGTATGTATACGTGTGTATGCTTTTTTGGGTCTTTGATCTCCCCCTTAATGGTTTATATAGCAGTAATATCATTCAAATATATTGGTTTGCATATTTAATTTATTCAAACGATTTACTTTTCCAATTCCAGCTGACTGAAGGTAAAACTTAGTAAAAAGATTACTGATATTTGACAGAGGATGAAATTCCACAATTTTTAGCTTTTGTTATAATTGGAATCATTGACTAATGCATTGAATAATAAATTATTAATGAATAATAAAAAAATGAAAACAAGATATTTTAAATAAAGCAAGGTTGTGTGGCACGTGATACACTAACTACCACCGAATCAAATAAAAATACTCAGCAAGATAAATCCTACTCCAAAATGTAAAAATGAAAAATAATATGTAGTCAAGTGATAGGAAAGTAGGCGGTAATATTAAATTAGGACAAATTAAAGGGCAAACCAACAATAACAAACACACACAAGAAAGACAGAAAATTGGCAATTATCCCACAACATTAAATAATAATAAATATATACAATATATGTAAAAAATATAGGATCCAATTTACCAAGACAGGCATGTAAACATGACTCACGCTGACAAGAACCATGTCTACTTATGCAAACTGAGTGTTCTAGTATGGATTGCTCGGGGTTCATCATTTGTTTTGGTCTGCCTGAGTAAACAGGTAGTTAATCGACCACCAATCGGTGAAAGTTTACTGGTCAGCTGTTTGTTTCCTCTTCCTCTTTGTTTTCTTGATTTTTTTGGGCTGATTTGCCACCTTTGTTTGCTCATAATTAAGTCCTGTATAATTAATCACTAAGATGAAAGCAACCAAATCTGACCCCTTCCCTCTAGTATAGGTCTTCCTCTTTTGGATGCATAACCGTTCTATAAGAGTAGCCTATATACCAGTCGAAGACAACAGCAAATAAACATTTTGCCACTGAATAATGAATGATATGCATAATCTAAGAATGTTTTCTGTACAGCCCCACAGATGAACATAAATATACACTCACCGGCCACTTTATTAGGTACACCATGCTAGAAACGGGTTGGACCCCCTTTTGCCTTCAGAACTGCCTCAATTCTTCGTGGCATAGATTCAACAAGGTGCTGGAAGCATTCCTCAGAGATTTTGGTCCATATTGACATGATGGCATCACACAGTTGCCGCAGATTTGTCGGCTGCACATCCCAAAGATGCTCCATACAAGGCAGGATGGATCCATGCTTTCATGTTGTTTACGCCAAATTCTGACCCTACCATCCGAATGTCGCAGCAGAAATCGAGACTCATCAGACCATGCAACGTTTTTCCAATCTTCTACTGTCCAATTTCGATGAGCTTGTACAAATTGTAGCCTCAGTTTCCTGTTCTTAGCTGAAAGGAGTGGTACCCGGTGTGGTCTTCTGCTGCTGTAGCCCATCTGCCTCAAAGTTCGACGCACTGTGCGTTCAGAGATGCTCTTAGGCCTACCTTGGTTGTAACGGGTGGCGATTTGAGTCACTGTTGCCTTTCTATCAGCTCGAACCAGTCTGCCCATTCTCCTCTGACCTCTGGCATCAACAAGGCATTTCCGCCCACAGAACTGCCGCTCACTGGATTTTTTTTCTTTTTCGGACCATTCTCTGTAAACCCTAGAGATGGTTGTGCGTGAAAATCCCAGTAGATCAGCAGTTTCTGAAATACTCAGACCAGCCCTTCTGGCACCAACAACCATGCCACGTTCAAAGGCACTCAAATCACCTTTCTTCCCCATACTGATGCTCGGTTTGAACTGCAGGAGATTGTCTTGACCATGTCTACATGCCTAAATGCACTGAGTTGCCGCCATGTGATTGGCTGATTAGAAATTAAGTGTTAACAAGAAGTTGGACAGGTGTACCTAATAAAGTGGCCAGTGAGTGTATGTTTCTGGTTCTAATCAATATTTTTTTTATTACCGAAATGAATTATTTCCGAACAAAGAAGATAATTATTTGTTTTTGTTGTGCATTTGTGGCAAATGGTCAGCTTCTGCCATTACCTAAATACATTGCTTCCTTAATTATAGGCTATTTGCTAAGTGTTTATAAGCAACAAGTGTAATTTAAAACTGAAAACGTTAATATCTCCATAGAAACTAATAGCTTCATGTAGTTTGTTTTAATACAAATATTTATCAGGTTCTGAGGAATGTTTTAATCCTTCCCTTTCAAAGAAAGATAAACAGCCAAGAAAAAGTGCAAAATATATAATTTTCCTCTTTATTTGTAAATTATTAATATTTGCTAATTATATTTAAAGGATATTCCAGTCTATTGCATCTTTTACCTATTAGCAGGATCGGTGATAATTGCTAAATGCATGGTCATATCATCTCTAGGATCCTCCCAATCCTGTAGAATGGTATTTGAAAGTCAGCAAACATGGAATATGTGTCAAAATAATAATAATAATATTCAACACATAAATTGAAAGGGCACACCATTTTCCGTTGGGCTAGAATAGGCACACAATTATTAAACACCTGAAGTGACTTCAGATGTCTTTTCTCCTTTGAGCTGAAGTAGCTGAGATGATTCGCTGGAGTGGAATAATCAATTCTCCAAATGGAGAAAATGGATATTATTATTATTTATTGTTATAGTGCCATTTATTCCATGGCGCTTTACATGTGAGGAGGGGTATACATAATAAAAACAACTACAATAATCTTAAACAATACAAGTCATAACTGGTACATGAGGAGAGAGGACCCTGCCCATGAAGGCTCACAATCTACAAGGGATGGGTGAGAATACAGTAGGCGTGGATAGAGCTGGTCATGCACCGATATCCAAATAGTCAGGCACTTTGAAGAATGCACAGTCCATTCATTAAAATATATAGACAAAGCATTACTCTATTCTGAGAAACCATTTCCTTTCGCAAATGACCTGACTCTCAGAGAAAACAGTTCATTTCGCAAATGATCTGACTCTCAGAGGAACCAGTTCCTTTCGCAAATGACCTGACTCTCAGAGAAACCAGTTCCTTTCGCAAATGATCTGACTCTCAGAGGAACCAGTTCCTTTCGCAAATGACCTGACTCTCAGAGAAACCAGTTCTTTTTGCAAATGACCTGACTCTCAGACAAACCAGATAATTTCGGAAATGATCTGCCTCTTAGAGAAACTAGTTCCTTTTGCAAATGACCTGACTCTCTGAGAAACCAGTTCCTTTCGGAAATGATTTGACTCTCAGAGAAACTAGTTCCTTTCGCAAATGACCTGACTCTCAGAGAAACCAGTTCCTTTCGTAAATGATCTGACTCTCAGAGAAACTAGTTCCTTTCGCAAATGATCTGACTCTCAGAGGAACCAGTTCCTTTCGCAAATGACCTGACTCTCAGAGAGACCAGTTCCTTTCGCAAATGACCTGACTCTCAGAGAAACCAGTTCCTTTTGCAAATGATCCAACTCTCAGAGAAACCAGTTCCTTCCGCACATGATCTGACTCCTACATTAAAAGAGTTATCTTTTATTTTTTGAGGGGAGCTGAAGAGCCCTGATGAGTGACCACAACTGGATATATGGGACAGGTTTGGACAAAAAGTGACAACTGAAAAAAATGAGACCTGCTGTTGCTCTCTGTCTTCTCCGGATATCAGTTACACCTGAAGGAGGTGAGAGTGAAGTGGCCGGTGATTAATTGCAGGGCTCACATGACATAACAATGTCACGAGAGCTAATGAAACCAGGCATCAACTTAGCTGGAACGATGCCCGCACTGGAGGTGAGTATAGGCAGTTATTATTTTAGATGAGAGAAAAACAATGATCTGTCAAAGCAGTAGACAAATCCAGTAAAGGGATTGATTCATATTGACATAAAACTACTTTTACGTGAACATTGATGTCTCCAGCAGTGCAATATCAGGTAATATCAGATTATCCAAACATATAAATAATTTTAGATCATCAAACATAATTGATATCTGTAATAGCTTTTACAACTGACAACTGGACCACAGGGACCAACCTTTATAAAGGTATACTTACTGGCTTATCTCACTGTTTTTTCTATGAAATACAAGGTTGTGGGCATCCTGGAGACCATGACAAGATCATGGTCACTTATTTTTTTTTCTTAATAAGAAAACAAAAAGACATGATTATGGTAATTCCACGTTTTGACCTAGATATTGGATGTGTGACCAAGTTTCACCAGATAGCCGTAGCCATATGATGCAAAATTGAAAAGTGTGATTTCTGCATAGCAACTAATTGTCAATCACATTGTAATGCAGCGTTTGTCAATAGGACACTATGTATAAAAATGTGCTTCCTGCTTTCTGTCCAGTCCTCTATAACTGCATTGTGTCACATCTCCGGTTTGGTGTTCACTTTACGCTAGGGCTTCTAGATGAGGGTAGGCCTAAACCATGCCCAGTGAACTGTGAGGCCTGCTTGTGGCCGAAAGACCTTGCCTATAGTTAACAACAAGCTGGAGATGTGACATGACAAAGAAACAAAGAACCAGATAGCAGGCAAGGAGCAGCGGGAAGTGATCAGTGATCTTGAGGTCACATGAATTGACTGCGGGAACATGACACTGCTGGACCTCAATGCAATATGTGTAATACTGCCCCCTACCTGCTATGTGTCAATTATAATACTGGTGTCCTCCTTTCATCTGTTAGCAGGTCTTCATACACTATTCTAATGATTAATTGCCATGGATCCTGTTTCCTATTTTAAATGGCTTGTACAGGACTATACTTAGCACAGGTAATCAGAATTTTAGGAGTCCAACACTTCCCAGCATTTGGCAGGTCCCGTGGACACTACTTGTATGTTGTACACCACAAATTTGTACCATGTGTAAAAACCATTCTTGGGTACTATAGCTCAGCTCCTATTGGGGTTAATTTGATCTGAGCTGCAGTACAGAAGAATGGGTATTACACAGTCTAAGGAGAAGAATTTTTCAGGCTCCATACATTGAGTACATTCGGGACCTGCTACCAGTTAATTGTTGGAGCCTTTGGGTGTTGGACTTCCACCAATCGGAAGTAGATTACATTTTCTATAGATAGGTCATCAAGATCATAGTCCTGGACAACCCCTTTAAAAACATGGGCCCTATAGGAATTGATCACGAATCCGATGTTAACTCCCTTGTATGTAGTTTTGTCTGGGTAAGTAACTCTTAAATTATTTAAATCAATATTTGAAGCAATAGCGGAGAAGAGTAAGTCCCTTTTTCCAAGAGTAATTTAGATTGCAAAGCGAGCAAAGTTGCGGAGAGAAAATTCACACTCAAACATGTTGCATATCCTAAAATTAAAATCCAATTAATGTTTAGAGAAGATTCCTGGAGCCCTCTCAGAAAGACAGGAGAAAAATACGAACGACTCTCGCCTTTCCTTTTCTTGTCAGTTTGCAGACGGGTAATTGGAAACCTTTTAGCTTTTGTCACAATGCTTCTCATAATCGCACCATCTTGTTGCTATGGAAGTTTGGGGTGCACTTTTTAAGCAATCTAAATACCGTCATTAACTGTGATAGTACCTTGTACAATTACCCTTATTACATTCCTTTAAAACCTTATTTCCATTTTGTCTTTCTGCTGTTATTTTCTCCAGCTATAAGCATGGTCGCAGACAAAAAAAGTACACAACAGAAACAAGGCTTTTTTTTTATCCACATGCATGTAGACGTATTCCTTATAATCATAGGAGAAGGAATCAGATAAACTGTATGACACTAATACAATATAGAGTTATAAAATAACAGACAAAGAAAAAAATAACAACAAATATGTATCAACTATATACAGAAAATGTAATTAAAGTGCTTGTCCGACCCCAAAATACTAATTTTTGTTTTAAGCTAATCAACACCTTTATACATTTTACTTTTTGTTTCTACCTTTTGTTCCTCCTGAATGTCACTTCATTCCCTGCACCCAGCCTGTTTGCATGCTCCTCTACCAGACCTGGCAGCTTCCTGTGCTTTTTTATCTAATCTCACAGCTAGAGCTAGCTCCGCCCCCAGCCTCAGTGTCCGGCCCCATCCTCTGCCTGCCCGCTATACACACTCATTGGCTGTTACTGTCTGTCCCAGCACTGACCTCTGTCACTCATCCCAGCATTGGAAGTGACACAGCACTGATCATGTGTCCTCATTTGTAGCGCAATAATCTAACTCACAACACTTCCACAGTGGTGAAAGATTCGTCACATATTCCCCACATCACATCCACAGTGGTGACAGAGCCATCACATGTCCCTCACATTATAACCACAGTGGTGCCAGAGCCGTCACATGTCCCCCACATCACATCCACAGTGGTGGCAGAGCCGTCACGTGTCCCCCACATCCCATCCGCAGTGGTAACAAAGCAGTCACATGTCCTCCACATCCACAGTGGTGACAGCGTCACATGTCCTCCTCATCACATCCACAGTTGTGACGGCTGTCACATGTCCTTTACATCACATCCACAGTGGTGACAGATCCATCATATGTCCTCCACATCACAATCACAGTGGTGACAGAGCCATCATATGTCCTCCACATCACATCCACAGTGGTGACAGAGCTATAATGCTACACAACTCAGCTGCTGAAGAACCTCATAAAACACCTCAGATGCTGTAGAACCTCATAATACATTTTAGCTGTTATCGTAGCATTAAATTGTTAGTGTTCTTTATTTTCACACTGAGACATTAACCGGTAATCTAGAGATCGCAGTATGTAATGGATGACTTTAACTTTAGGCCTTTTAGAGATCATTTCATCTTCAACTTGATTAACTGTTCACAATAACAGTAATTTTGACCAGGGGTTCCCATACTTTTACATGCCACTATATGTGCGTATTTGTGTATATATACAGTGCCTACAAGTAGTATTCAACCCCCTGCAGATTTAGCAGGTTTACACATTTGGAATTAACTTGGCATTGTGACATTTGGACTGTAGATCAGCCTGGAAGTGTGAAATGCACTGCAGCAAAAAAGAATGTTATTTCTTTGTTTATTTTTTTTTAAATTGTGAAAAGTCTTTTCAGAGGGTCATTTTTTATTCAACCCCTCAACCCACCAGAATTCTGTTTGGTTCCCCTAAAGTATTAAGAAGTATTTCAGGCACAAAGAACAATGAGCTTCACATGTTTGGATTAATTATCTCTTTTTCCAGCCTTTTCTGACTATTTAAGACCCTCCCCAAACTTGTGAACAGCACTCATACATGGTCAACATGGGAAAGACAAAGGAGCATTACAAAGCCATCAGAGACAAGATCGTGGAGGGTCACAAGGCTGGCAAGGAGTACAAAACCCTTTCCAAGGAGTTGTGCCTACCTGTCTCCACTGTTGGGAGCATCATCCGAAAGTGGAAGGCTTATGGAACTACTGTTAGCCTTCCACGGCCTGGACAGCCTTTGAAAGTTTCCTCCCGTGCCGAGGCCAGGCTTGTCCGAATAGTCAAGGCTAACCCAAGGACAACAAGGAAGGAGCTCCGGGAAGATCTCATGGCAGTGGGGACATTGGTTTCAGTCAATACCATAAGTAACGTACTCCACCGCAATGGTCTCCGTTCCAGACGAGCCCGTAAGGTACCTTTACTTTCAAAGCGTCATGTCAAGGCTCGTCTACAGTTTGCTCATGATCACTTGGAGGACTCTGAGACTCACTGGTTCAAGGTTCTCTGATCTGATGAGACCAAGATCGAGATCTTTGGTGCCAACCACACACGTGACGTTTGGAGACTGGATGGCACTGCATACGACCCCAAGAATACCATCCCTACAGTCAAGCATGGTGGTGGCAGCATCATGCTGTGGGGCTGTTTCTCAGCCAAGGGGCCTGGCCATCTGGTCCGCATCCATGGGAAGATGGATAGCACGGCCTACCTGGAGATTTTGGCCAAGAACCTCCGCTCCTCCATCAAGGATCTTAAGATGGGTCGTCATTTCATCTTCCAACAAGACAACGACCCAAAGCACACAGCCAAGAAAACCAAGGCCTGGTTCAAGAGGCAAAAAATCAAGGTGTTGCAGTGGCCTAGTCAGTCTCCTGACCTTAACCCAATTGAAAACTTGTGGAAGGAGCTCAAGATTAAAGTCCACATGAGACAGCCAAAGAACCTAGATAACTTGGAGAAGATCTGCATGGAGGAGTGGTCCAAGATAACTCCAGAGACCTGTGCCGGCCTGATCAGGTCTTATAAAAGATGATTATTAGCTGTAATTGCAAACAAAGGTTATTCCACAAAATATTAAACCTAGGGGTTGAATAATTATTGACCCACACTTTTATGTTTAAAATTTATTAAAATTTAACTGAGTAACAAAACTTTTTGGTTTGTAAGATTTATGCATCTGTTAATAAATCCTGCTCTTGTTTGAAGTTTGAAGGCTCTAACTTATTTGCATCTTATTAAACCTGCTAAATCTGCAGGGGGTTGAATACTCCTTGTAGGCACTGTATATATATATATATATATATATATATATATATATATATATACCGAAAGTGTTGGCACCCTTGAAATCGCTCCATAAATTCAAATATTTCACCCGGAGAATTATTGCAATTATACATGTTTTTTTATACACATCTTTATTTCCTTTGTATGTATTGGGACACCAGAAAAGGGCAAATTGATCAAATTTTCACATAGAACCCTAAAAATGGGCAGGACAAAATTGTTGGCAAGCTTCCAAAATTGAAGGTAAACGACTTTGTTTCAAGCATGTGATACTCGTTGAAACTCACATGTGACAAGTAACAGGTATGGACGATATGAAAATCAGACTTCAAATCAGAAAAAAGACAAGTTGACTCAATCTTTGCATTGAGTGCATGCCATACTAAGCATGGAGAACAGAAAAAGGAGAAGAGAACTGCCTGAGGACTTGAGAATCAAAATTGTTGAAAAATATCAACAATCTCAAGGCTTTCAAGTACATCTCCAGAGATCTTAATGTTCCTTTATTCATGGTGCACAACACAACAAATAAGTCTACAACACATGGCACTGTAGCTAATCTCCCTGGAAATGGATGGCAGAGAAAAAGTGCTGAAAGTTAGAACACAGATTAGTCCAGATGGTGGATAAGTAGACCCAGTAAGCTTCACTGCAAGCTCAAGGTTCATCAGTGTCAGTGCGAACTATCCATCAACATTTGAATTAAATGAAATGCTATAGCAGGAGACCAAGGAGGACCCCACTGATGACACAGAGACATAAAAACACTAGACTGCAGTTTGCTAAAATATACTTGAATAAGTCAAAATCCTTTTAGGAAAGAGTCTTTTGGACAGATTAGACCAAGATAGAGTTTTTTAAGTAAAGCACAGCATTCTACTAATTACCAAAAATTGAAGGAGGTCTACCAAAAAAATAGAACACAGTACCTACAGTCAAATATGGTGGAGGCTCTAAGATGTTTTGGGGTTATGTTGCTGTCGCTGGTACTGGGTGCCTTGACCATGTTCAAGGCATCATGAAATCTGAATATTACCAAAGATTTTGGGTCACAATGTAATTGTCAGTATCAGAAAATTTGGTTTGCTTTTTAGGTGATGGGTGTTCCAGCAGAACAATAGCCCCAAACAAACTTCAAGAGTAACTCATAAATGGATGGAAACAAAGCACTGAAGACGTTCTACACTGGCCTGCAACGAGTCTGGATTTAAATCCCATTGAACTTTGGAGAGATCTTAAAATTGCTGTTGGGAGAAGGCATCCTTCAAATATGCGAGACCTGGAGCATTTTGCAAAGGAAGAGTGGTCCAAAATTCCAGTAAGAGGTTTAAGATTTTTTTTTCAATGGTTTTAGGAAGTGATTGATTGCAGCTATTTATTCCAAAGGGTGCACAATCAAGTATCAAATATTAAGTCGACGGTGCCAGTAATTTTGTCAGGCCTAGTTTGGGGGTTCTGTGTGAACTTATGTCCAATTTGGCTTTTTTTCTCTGCTTTTTATGTGTTGTTCCAATACACATCTATCTAGGTTTTTTTGCACCCTTGGTAAGAATTCAGTTTGGCACCCCTCTCCCGAAGCACATATGCAATTTGCACACTTAGGCATATGCCGTCTAGCTACTCTCCCTCATTCTTTCAATGTTCAGTGAAAAACTGAGAGAAGCAGGAAAAAAGCTAGTTGTCATGTGGTTGGAAATATGAAAATCACGAGTCAGGTGGCCATATGATGACTGCTAGAAAAAGTAAGTAGAGCTGAATGTTGACGGTGAGTTTACTATACGCTGTTAGGATTGGCTACAGGGCTTCATTTTAGAACTAAACGTCCTGTCCAGGTTTTAGATGAAAGTCTTTAGTCACTCTATGTGACTGCAGGACTCTGAATGAATGTTCGCAGTGCATGCACTGCACACCTTTAGGATTCTCCCTTGCCAGTGGCAAGAGTGGATGGTCATGTCAACACAAGTATGTAATTTGAGTAGTTCTGGCCACATTCAGACTAGACATGTCAATTAATTTTCATTTAGTGATTCCACGCATGTCTAGTCAGCAGCACTTGACCACATGCATGCAAATCGGCGGCAGCAGAAAATCCTGACAGCGTGCATTCGCATAGAATGACTGCAGACTCATCACAAGGGGGTTCTTATGGCTCCTACCATAAATAGACATATAAGAATTTGTCAATATCACAAAAACATTAAGATCCAGTTACCTGATAGTTGACGTTGTCTCTGATTGAAGTTGTTCTCTTTCTTTTCTTTATCTTGTCCAGACTCCATGATGAGTTTCACAGTCACAGCTTTCCCTTGCAGACTTCCATCTCTGGTCTTCTCCAGCACATCCCCACACAATGCACTTAAAAACAGTAGTGTCTTTATAATGTGTTTTAGGAGTATACGCCACTTCCTGGTTGGGAGGTCAAGTCGTCAAGTAGAATTTGAAGCCATATACAATCAAATATAAAACAAAAACACACAAGGTATAACATCTGCATGATAGAAGGGTTAACTGAGGGCAAATGTCCCAGAGGACTCAAAAAGCAACACCATAAAGCCAAGTTTTGTATAAAGGAGAATATTTGAAGTCTGGATGCTTCCAATATAACAATAATTAATACACATATAAAAACAAACAAACAAATAGCATTAAAAATGCATGACAAACAAAAATCTGCACTAACAGCATATCAAATGCCCAGATTTACTGATGCACAGCTTACATGAGCCAAGTCAGCATACCCAATTACTACACTGCTCAAAAAATAAAGAGAACACTTAAACAACACAATGTAACTCCAAGTCAATCACACTTCTGTGAAATCAACTGGTCCAGTTTTGAAGCAACACTGATTGTGAATTAATTTATCCTTCTGTTTTGCAAATGGAACAGACAATAGGTAGAAATGATAGGCAATTAGCAAGAAAACCCCTATAAAGGAGTGATTTTGTTATGTCTCTGTTGTCATCCTTTTTGGCTGTTGTTTTGGTCACTTTTGCATTTTGTCATTGCTCTGACCCTAGAGGTACAGTAGCATGAGGCAGCGTCTACAACTCACACAAGTTGCTCAGGTAGTGCAGCTCATCCAGGATGGCACATCAATGAGAGCTGTGGCAAGAAGTGTAGCTGTGTCTGTCAGCACAGTGTCTAGAGCATGAAGTAGTTACCAGGAGACAGGCCAGTACACCAGGAGACATGGAAGGAGCTTTTGGAGAGCAACAACCCAGCAGCAGTACCACTACATTCTAGTTTGGGTAAGGAGTAACAGGAGGAGCAGTCCAAGAGTCCTGAAAAATGATCTCCAGCAGGCAGCTTAAAATCCATGTATCTAATCAACTGTCAGAAATAGACTCCATGAGGGTTGTATGAGGGCCCTACATCCACAAGTGGGTGTTTTTATTACAGCCCAACACTGTGGAGGGCGATTGGCATTTGCCAAAAAACACCAAGATTGCCAGATTTGATATTGGCGCCTTGTGCTTTTCATGGGTGAGAGCAGGTTCACACTGAACAAGTGTGACAGACATCACTGAGTCTGGAGACGCTGTTGGGAATATTCTGTTGCCTGTAACCTCCTCTAGCATGAGCGGTGCGGCAGTGAGTCAGTAATGGTGTGGGGAGCCATTTCTTTGGAGGGCTGCACAGCCCTCCATGTGCTAGCAAAAGGTACCCTGACTGCTATTGGATACTCAGACACATTGTGAGACCATTTGCGAGTGCTGGTCACCCTGGACTTTTTCTGATTAATGACAATGCTAGGCCTCATGTGGCTGAAGTGTGTGAGCAGTTTCTGCCTGATGAAGGCATTGATGTTATGGACTGGCCTGCCTGTTCCCCAGACCTAAATTCAATCTACATCTGGGACATCATGTCTCGTTCCATCCACCAACCCCACATTGCACCACAGACTGTCCAGGAGTTCAATGTTGCGTTAATCCAGGTCTGGTCTCCCTCAGGAGAACATCCACCACCTCATCAGGAGGATGACCAGGCATTGTAGGGAGGTCATACAGGCATGTGGCCAATCCACCTGGCCCTGCCTCAGAAATGGAAGAAATTGAGTGCACTGATGTCCAACCACTAGTTCTGTCGGAGGATGAATACATGGGAGTGCCAGTGCACACAGTCAGGCTACCACCGCAGTACATTTCTGGGCCTGAGCAAACCCAGTTGCCAACTGCTGCAGTGTGACAACAGTCAAGGAGTGTAGGGGTCAGGACTGGGTGGAAGATGTTGTGGGGGACAATGAGGTTATAGACCTCACATGGAGACAAGACAATCTGAGTGATGTGGTCTGTTCAGAGGAAGAGGAGGTAGTCACACTAGCCCAGCAGCACACCAAAAAAAGAGCAGGGAGGAAAAGCACAGTGGTCGACCAATAGCCATAGTCATCTGCTACTGCTACTGCCTACCATGCCAAGGGGATGAGCCCCAAAAGCCAGCTCAAATGAGCTCCCTGGCATGGGATTTCTTCACGCAATGTACAGGTAACAGGTGGTTTGCAGGCTATGCCATCAGAGACTCAAGTGAAGTGTAAATGTTTTAAACCTGAACACCACCTGCATGGTGAACATCTCAAATCCAAGCATGAAGTGCAGTGGAGTACACATCATAAAAAGCATTGCAAACCTGAGCCTCCTCCTGATCCCTCTTTTGCTGATCCCGCTAAGCCTCTTCCTTTCTGTCACATTCAACAGAGCCACTTGCCTCCCCGCAAAGAGAAGATGTGACAGCAACACCACCACCAACAGCAGTGTCACTGACCATGTCCACACGGTCTTATAGAACTTTTCAGGTCTCCATTCCCCAAACCCTCGAGACAATGAGTAAATTCCACCCTACTAGCCTGAAGGTCAGCATTTCCAAATTACTGGCATTTGAAATGTTGCCATTCCGGCTAATGGAGATTGGCAGTTTAAAAAACTGATGCTGGTGACAGTCCCGCAGTATATTATTCCCAGCCGCCACTACTTTGCCAGGTGGACTATCCCTGCCTTGCCTTGCACACACACATTTCTGACCAGATGATATATGTACTGCTCAATGCCATCACTGGCAAGGTCCATGTTGCAACAGAGTACCTGTCCACATGTCTCCACGTTATATATAGCTGATTGGTCTGCTTCATTTAACTTTTGGGTCTCAAAATTGGACACATGCCCTGAGTTTGCCCTTTATGCCTTGGAAGTGCTGGCCTGCCCTGCGGTAAGTATACTGTTGAATGCGTGTTTATCACAGCAGGGGGTGTCATCACAGACACACGCATCCTCCTGTCTGCAGCCAACGTAGGCAAGCTCACATTTATAAAAATTAAAAAGGCATAGATAACAAAGGACTTGTCTGTACCTTCGTATGACTACACATCTATACCAGCCTCACACAGCCTTGGTTAGATTCTATTTGATATTCGTTTAATTTTGGGGCTTCCCCCACCCAAGAAAAAAAAACTAAAAAGAGTTGTCTACATTCTCCTCCTCCACTTCCACCTCCACTTCCTCCTCTTGGACCTAGGCCTCCTGGTTCAGGATAATGCTTTGGTTTTGTATTTAATTTCTGTTATTTTCAGTTGCCCTTAACAATTTTTTTAAAAAAAGATTAAAAAAGAGTTGGCTAGCTCCTACTTTGCCTCTTACCTTACATCTCCACATCCATCTCCACCTCCACTTGAACCTTGTTCTCCTGGTTTAAGATTATTATTTTTTTCTATTATTTTTTTGTCAGTGCCCTATCCCCATTTTTAAAGGGGTGCAAGAACCTTTGTCCTCCCCCTCACGACAGAACCCTTTTAGTAATTTTCCTCTCCACATTTCTTTGCAGGGCAATTGTCCTGCTATTACCCTCATTTTGCTTCCTGGTACAGGACCCTACCCCTTATTACCACCTTTTTAAAGCACAAAATTTCAGACCCCCAGTGTTTATGGGGGTATTGTTCCCATGCTCTGTTGGTTAAATTTTAAGGGGCTCATCAAAAAAGGTGTATAATTGTGTAATGGTGACATGTTCTAGTAGTACTTAATTCTGACCCAGTTGATTGCTTTAAACAGAATTTTTTTCAAGGTAAACTCTTTGTCACCTACTATGTTTTCCTCAGATGCTTTTGCTGTTCATGCTGCTGTAGCATAAATCTTACAACAGTGGGGGTATCATGTCACACAGGGGTGGACATACCGCCTGTACAGCCGGTGCAGCTGCACCGCCCTTGCAGGATGACTAATAATGAGGGCAATCTGATTTGTTTTTCCGGCCCCGAGGCCCTGGTGGGCCCCGGACAGATTGCCCTCATGTACAGTGGGCATGCAGCAAACCCTGCAGGGATCTGTCCTCTGCTTCCTTCCAGCACTTTCTGTCTGACACAGATGCGCGGCTGGATGGCGTCAGCATTCAATACGCACTTGTGTCAGAGAGAGAGCTGCCGTGATGATGGTGCTGTAGCTGTGGGGGAATGTGCAAAGAGGTGGATTGTGCTGTGTTTTTTTTTTTTAACAATACATTGGGTGGAGTTAGGGGAGAACAATGATTGGGGGGTGGAGAGCGCAATGATGGAGGTGGTGGAGAGGGCAATGATGGGATTGTAGAGGAGAACAATGTTTGGGGTGGTGGAGAGGGCAATGATGGAGGTGGAGGAGAGGGCAATTTTGAGGGGTGTGGTGGAGAGAGCAAAGATGGAGGTGGTGGGGAGAACAATGATTGTAGTGGTGGACAGGGCAATGATGGAGGTGGGTGAGAACAATGATGGAGGTGGTGGAGAGGGCAATTTTGAGGGGTGTGGTGGAGAGAGCAAAGATGGAGGTGGTGGGGAGAACAATGATTGTAGTGGTGGACAGGGCAATGATGGAGGTGGGTGAGAACAATGATGGAGGTGGTGGAGAGGGCACTGATGGAGGTGGTGGGGGAGAACAAAATGATGGAGGTGATGGGGGAGAACAATGATTGGGGTGGCGGAGAGGGCAATGATAGAGGTGGAGGAGAACAATGACTGGGATGGTGAAGATGGCAATTATGGAGGTGGTGGAGAGGGTGTTGGAGTCCTCCTACAGCATTATAGAATAAGCCCTGAAAGGTGGTGGCCGTATCATATATCGGCCAAACCTGGTGACAGGTTTCTTTTAAAGGGAATCTGTCACCCCAAAAATTGTATATGAGATAAGGCCACCGGCATCAGGTGCTTATCTACAGCATTCTGTAATGCTGTAGATAAGCCCCCGATGTAACCTGAAAGGTAGGAAAAACAGGTTATATTATACTCACCCAGCAGCGGTCCCGCTGCGGTTCGGGTTCGATGGGGGTTGCGATCCGGGTCCGGTGCCTCCTATCTTCATACGATGACGTCCTCTTGTCTTCTTGCCACGGCTCCTGCGCAGGCATACTTTGTCTGCCCTGTTGAGGACAGAGCAAAGTACTGCAGTGCGCAGGTGCCGGGCCTCTCTGACCTTTCCCGGCACCTGCGCACTGCAGTACTTTGCTCTGCCCTCAACAGGGCAGACAAAGTATGTCTGCGTCGCAGCTGCGGCAGGAAGACAAGAAGATGATGCCATCGTATGAAGATAGGAGGCGCCGGACCTGGACCGCGATGCCCATAGGACCCGGACCGCAGCGGACCACCCGTGGATGAGTATAATATAACCTGTTTTTCTTACCTTTCAGGTTACATCGGGGGCTTATCTACTGCATTACAGAATGTTGTAGATAAGCCCCTGATGCCGGTGGCCTTATCTCATATACAATTTTTGGGTTGACAGATTCCCTTTAAGAAGGTGCCCTTCTTGTAGTGTACAACCATTTTACACTGCTTTTTATCATTCAACTAATCCAACAGAAGATACATAGGTCTAGTACACAATTCTGATGTAGACTTGGAATTTAGCATAATGGATCGTTCAATAAAAGTGCACAAACAACACAAGCACTAATAGGTGATACCGTTAGCTCAAATATACCCACTTTGTATCGGCATCCAAGATGAAAGATGAAAGTACAACTCATGGGTCCCATTGTGACCGCATGGTCTGCCCGCATTGACGGTACGCTACTGGCACTGACATCACAAAGACAGCACGGCAGCCAATCAGTCCATGGAGTCGGAACGCCTCTCTGAGAGCTGCTGAGCTCACTGATTGGCCACCATGCTTTGTATATGCCATGTGAAGAGAAAGTGTATGCAAAAAATGTGATCACCAACAACAATAATGTAGTACAAAAGATCAATTTTTTATTGAGTACACCACACAAAAAACATTAAAAACAATTAAAAAACCTCCCCACACACACACATGGGTAGAGGTTACGGGTCTACAGTGGTTGTCATGGGTAAATACCAGAAAGAACACTAACAAGCCAGATATAACACACAATACAATCAAATCATGGCTCCATCTTGTCAGGTATAGACATCCTGTTATTCCACAGGATACAACCTTACAATATCATAATGGTGTAAGTATCAGTACACAATACGATAGTACCTAGACTACAGCAGGGTGTCTAAGCTATAAGCCTACCACACCACACTTTATACAAGACTTCCGCCGAGATACCTATAAGCTTACCTAGCCTAGCCACAGAATTACCCCCGACAAATTGGCATGCTGGATGAATAAAAAGTAATCGGCTGGATCAGTGTCCAAGACCCACGTGTATCGACGCACACAGCGTCTTCCTCAAGGTCAAAATATTGCTGTGTACATGCCGTCATCACAGCAGTCAATACCAGACATCGGGAGCAGCAACAGAGACACAGCACTGGACATTGGGATGATGAAGAGAGCTGCACCAAAAAGAGCAATTTTTTTTTAAAGTTGGCAACCCATTTACCCTTTTAACTGATATAGCTTTTAGTAAATATTTGCAGTGATATCTGTTGCTTTTACAAATGTTTTAGTATTTAAGTTGTTGAATAAACACAATTATGTTAATTTTTGCTTATACAACAATATAGCATTTACCTAGATATAACTGTGCTCCAAGAGATTTGGCCAGAGAAAAAGTAAAATGAGGTTTCTGGGCTAGCATCTCTATGTAAAATATAATTACTCAATATATTGAACAACATGTAAATACTCAGCTAAGTGAGCCAGAACAAATTGTGACAAATTATGTTGTTTCACAGATAACTGATGAATACAAGGAAATGAGAACTATTTAACAAAAAAGGTTTTAGCATGAAAATCCCTATTTTCATATACTGTAAGGACCAAAATGTTCACACCTAAATGAATGAGACCTTCATATTTTCAGAATGTATTATTTCTAGGTCAGACTCGGAGTTTAGAATAAAAGAAAATGCATTGAAATACAGTAACTAAAAGAAGATATCTTAAGCAGAAAATTATGTTCTTGAATAATGTGTTTTCATTTGTGCAGATTTTCAATAAGCTTCTTATTATCCATCCCTTACTCTCTTGTCTTCAATACTTCTCTCATGTTGCACCAGTTCTGTAGAATGCACTACCTCAGGCAATCAAGCTAATTTTCAATGGCCACACTTTAAAGCATACTCTAATAAACGTCTTTATTGGCAGTACTATCAAATTCACTAATCTAACTATTCTCCATTCCCCTTTGCTGCATATTTCATCAGATCCTGATCCCTCCTTTCAACATTATTCTCATTGGCCTCAGTAACACTTCATATCTATGCATATGCATATATTAGCTGGTGACTAGCTCATGCAGTTTTAAATCAATCAACAAACCTTCTTATTACAAAAAATATTGCTGGACCAAACAATACAAGTAGTTCAGGGGCTGTTATACCACTGATGCAACCTATGCAGCCACAGGGGTCCAAGAGGAAAGGGGACCTACTTATATCTAGAAAGTAGGTGGTATTATACATCGTAATTAGTGTTGAGCATGCCGATACAGCAAGTATCGGGTATCGGCCGATACTTGCGATATCGGAATTCCGATACCGAGTTTCGATACTTTTGTGATATTGGAAATCAGAATTGGATCCATATTCATGTAAAAAATAAAGAATTAAAATAAAAAATATGGATATACTCACCTCTCCAGCAGCCCCTGGACCTTACCGCTGTAACCGGCAGCCTCCGTTCCTAAGAATGAGCGCGTGAAGGGCCTTCGATGACGTCGCGGCTTCTGATTGGTCGCGTGTAGTGTTGAGCATTCCGATACCGCAAGTATCGGGTATCGGCCGATACTTGCGGGTATCGGAATTCCGATACCGAGATCCGATACTTTTGTGGTATCGGGTATCGGTATCGAAACAACATTAATGTGTAAAATAAAGAATTAAAATAAAAAATATTGCTATACTCACCTCTCCGACGCAGCCTGGACCTCACCGAGGGAACCGGCAGCATTCTTTGCTTAAAATGCGCGAGTTTCCTGATTCCCGTGACGTCACGGCTTGTGATTGGTCGCGTGCCGCCCATGTGGCCGCGACGCGACCAATCACAGCAAGCCGTGACGTAATTTTCAGGTCCTGAATGCCTAATTCTGCATTCAGGACCTGAAAATTACGTCACGGCTTGCTGTGATTGGTCGCGTCGCGGTCACATGGGCGGCACGCAACCAATCACAAGCCGTGACGTAATTTTAAAATGCGCGCGTTTCCTGCCTCCCGTGACGTCACGGCTTGTGATTGGTCGCGTCGCCCATGTGACCGTGACGCGACCAATCACAAGCCGTAACGTAATTTTAAAATCCTGAATGCCTAGAATTAGGCATTCAGGACCTGAAAATTACGTCACGGCTTGCTGTGATTGGTCGCATCGCGGCCACATGGGCGGCACGCGACCAATCACAAGCCGTGACGTCACGGGAATCAGGAAACGCGCACATTTTAAGCAAAGAACGCTGCCGGTTCCCTCGGTGAGGTCCAGGCTACATCGGAGAGGTGAGTATAGCAATATTTTTTATTTTAATTCTGTATTTTACACATTAATATGGATCCCAGGGCCTGAAGGAGAGTTTCCTCTCCTTCAGACCCTGGGAACCATCAGGGATACCGTCCGATACTTGAGTCCCATTGACTTGTATTGGTATCGGGTATCGGTATCGGATTAGATCCGATACTTTGCCGGTATCGGCCGATACTTTCCGATACCGATACTTTCAAGTATCGGACGGTATCGCTCAACACTAGTCGCGTGCCGCTCATGTGACCGCTCACGTGACCAATCACAGGCCGCAACGTCATCGCAGGTCCTAAACTCCTCATTGAGGAGGTCTTAAACTGCTCATTCTTAGGAACGGAGGCTGCCGGTTACAATCGGTAAGGTCCAGGGGCCCCCGGACGGGTGAGTATATCCATATTTTTTATTTTAATTCTTTATTTTTTACATGAATATGGATCCCAGGGCCTGAAGGAGAGTTTCCTCTCCTTCAGACCCTGGGAACCATCCAGGATACCTTCCGATACTTGAGTCCCATTGACTTGTATTGGTATCGGGTATCGGCGATATCCGATATTTTTCGGGTATCGGCCGATACTATCCGATACCCATACTTTCAAGTATCGGAAGGTATCACTCAACACTAATCGTAATGGGATATTGGACTGAAAAGGGCCCATTTACTGTTCTTCCACAGGGGTCCTTTTCTGTTTGTGTCCACCAAAGAAGCAGTTTTTACTCTTTGTGTGACCTCCATTTTTCATACATTGTAAGTTTTTGAGCAAGTAATGGCCAGTTCTAGCTTTTCTCCTGCCTGAGCAGAACACTGAAATGGCTCCACTCCATATAGTGTAATTTTTAACCTGCTGTGAACAACACAATTTTGTCATTGTGTTTTCAGTTTTTGGTATTCATTTATTATTATTTAGCCCCCTTGGCAGACTTGAAAATATGATTGTCTGATTGCTTTTAATGTATACTGCAATACCTCAGTTTTGTAGTTTGCAGAGTAAATCAGTAGGTCTCCCATGAAAGAAAACAGTATCAGAAACACTATCAGTATATAAATACAGCACTAGAACCACCATAAGCACGTGAATCCATCACTAGAACCACCATCAGTACATGAATACAGGACAAGAAGCATGACTAGTACCTGAATACAGCACAAGAGACACTATCAGTACATGAATACATCAGTACTAGAACTGTCATCAATACATGAATACAGCAGCAAAACCACCATCAATGCATGAATACAGCACCAGAACCACCACCAGCACATAAGCACATCATGAGAATTACCATCAGTACTTGATTATAGCATCAGAACCATCATCAGTTTATCAAAACATTACTATAACCACTAACAGTGCATGAATGCAGCACTAAAAGTACGATCAGTACACTAATGCAGCACTGCCATCAGAACAGGAATACAGCAGAAAAACCACTATACATAAACACAACATCAGAAGGATCATCAGTACATGAGTACAGCAGCACAGCTTCTATCAGTGCATGAATATAGCACCAAAATCACCAACATTACAAGGATACAACACCAGCAGCACTACCAGTACATGAATACAACACCAGAACCAGCATCAGTGTATGAATACAGCACCAGAAGCAACATCAGTAAATTTATACAGCAGCAGAACCACCATCAGTACATGAGTACAACACCAAATTCACCGATTGTATGAATGAAAACATCACAAAATCTCTGTAGACTTCTATCTTTTCTCAGACAAAGTTAGAATTCACCTGTTCGTACGAAATCTCCACTGAAGCTATTATCTGCAAATTTAATGTTCTTTATTATTAACATGTTCTGCTCATTGGTCCATGCTACATCTGTACAGTGGTGTACCTATAGATTGCAAAAGTTACAAGTAGGGATGAGTGAACCTGTGGATGTTTTGGTTAGTTGGGTTCGAACAAACTTTAGTACAAAGCTCAGTTCAGGTACCAGAACTGTATCCAAACTTGAACCCGAACACCATAGAAGGGCTTTGGGGCTCAAAAACCTCTCTGGGGGAAGTCCAGTTTCGGAGATCAGCACTGGTACGAACCCCAAACTTTACAGTTCGGGTAGGCTTATCTCTAGTTACTACCAAGCCTCCATTGCCACCTAAGGGAGAAAGCTCCACAAAAGTGCGGTGGCTAGTGTTGAGCATTCCGATACTGCAAATATCGGGTATCGGCCGATATTCGCTGTATCGGAATTCCGATACCGAGTTCTGATATTTTTGTGATATCGGAAATCGGAATCGGAAGTTCCCAGGCTGCCGGTTACACCGCTAAGGTCCAGGGTCCGCCGGAGGGGTGAGTATATCCATATTTTTTATTTTAATTCTTTATTTTTTACATGAATATGGATCCCAGGGCCTGAAGGAGAGTTTCCTCTCCTTCAGACCCTGGGAACCATCCAGGATACCTTCCGATATTTGTGTCCCATTGACTTGTATTGGTATCGGGTATCGGTATCGGCGAGATCCGATATTTTGCCGGTATCGGCCGATCCAATCCGATACCGATACTTTCGAATATCGGAAGGTATCGCTCAACACTAGCGGTGGCGCATCGCATTGTTCTCACTATTTTGAATTTTCTGTACTATATTGTAAAATAAGTCACAATTATTTTACTGAGGTCTAAAAGTTTAGAATAACCGAAATATATTTTTTTACAGACAATCCACAAATGTTCAATCAATATTCTAACTCCAGGACCACTGAATCACATTAAAGGGGTCTGCAGAGGTCTCAAAGCTCACATTCACTCCTACATACAATTGGTTAATACAGATATCCCATTCACTTAAATGGGACTAATTGTACAGATCCAATAAGATGTAATTAGGTCAATGCATTATTGTTTGCACAATGATCATAGTATAACATATGATTATTTTTTTCGCACTGCGGCTTAGATGGGCCAATCATATGCTATTGCATTTTCAGCTTTTAATTATTTTCTATTATGAAATATGTACATAGTTTTTACTCCAAATAAATAACTATTAGGGGATGTTCTATATCTAAATGTCACACATCTCTGTCTATAGCAAAAAAAAAAAAAAATTGCAATTAAAACTAGATGGGTATTTCCTGAAGGAACTACAGATAGTGCTTTGGAATGGTGCCCGGGCTGCCCCTGCAAGACTTTCACACTTGGGTGCCCCTCAGGCGCTGGCTTGGTAGTTGTAGCCCCTAAAGGGGTGAGGCCACTCTGGGTCCGATTTGGTGGGCGGGGTCATTCTGGGTCCGATTTGGTGGGCGGGGTCACTCTGGGACCAATTTGGTGGGCGGGGTCACTCTGGGACCGATTTGGCGGGCGGCGCCACTCTGGGTCCGATTTGGCGGGCGGCGCCACTCTGGTTCCGATTTGGCGGGCGGCGCCACTCTGGGTCCGATTTGGTGGGCGGCGCCACTCTGGGTCCGATTTGGCGGGCGGCGCCACTCTGGGTCCGATTTGGCGGGCGGCGCCACTCTGGGTCCGATTTGGCGGGCGGCGCCACTCTGGGTCCGATTTGGCGGGCGGCGCCACTCTGGGTCCGATTTGGTGGGCGGCGCCACTCTGGGTCCGATTTGGTGGGCGGCGCCACTCTGGGTCCGATTTGGCGGCCCGGGTCACTCTGGGTCCGATTTGGCGGCCCGGGTCACTCTGGGTCCGATTTGGCGGCCCGGATCACTCTGGGTCCGATTTGGTGGGCCGGGTCACTCTGGATCCGATTTGGTGGGCCGGGTCATTCTGGGTCCGATTTGGTGGGCCGGGTCACTCTGGGTCCGATTTGGTGGGCCGGGTCACTCTGGGTCCCATTTGGTGTCCCGGGCCACTCTGGGTCCCATTTGGTGGCCCGGGCCACTCTGGGTCCCATTTGGTGGCCCGGGTCACTCTGGGTCCCATTTGATGGCCCGGGTCACTCTGGGTCCCATTTGGTGGCCCGGGTCACTCTGGGTCCCATTTGGTGGCCCGGGTCACTCTGGGTCCGATTTGGTGGCCCGGGTCACTCTGGGTCCGATTTGGTGGCCCGGGTCACTCTGAGCCCGATTTGGTGGCCCGGGTCACTCTGGGTCAGATTTGGTGGCCCGGGTCACTCTGGGTCCGATTTGGTGGCCCAGTCACTCTGGGTCCGATTTGGTGGCCCGGGTCACTCTGGGTCCGATTTGGTGGCCCGGGTCACTCTGGGTCCGATTTGGTGGCCCGGGTCACTCTGGGTCCGATTTGGTGGCCCGGGTCACTCTGGGTCCGATTTGGTAGCCCGGGTCACTCTGGGTCCGATTTGGTGGCCCGGGTCACTCTGGGTTTGATTTGGTGGCCCGGGTCACTCTGGGTTTGATTTGGTGGCCCGGGTCACTCTGGGTCCGATTTGGTGGGCCGGGTCATTCTGGGTCCGATTTGGTGGGCCGGGTCACTCTGGGTCCGATTTGGTGGCCCGGGTCACTCTGGGTCCGATTTGGTCGCCCGGGTCACTCTGGGTCCGATTTGGTTGCCCGGGTCACTCTGGGTCCGATTTGGTGGGCCGGGTCACTCTGGGTCTGATTTGGTGGGCCGGGTCACTCTGGGTCCGATTTGGTGGGCCGGGTCACTCTGGGTCCGGTTTGGTGGGCCGGGTCACTCTGGTTCCGATTTGGTGGGCCGGGTCACTCTGGGTCCGATTTGGTGGGCCGGGTCACTCTGGGTCCGATTTGGTGGGCCGGGTCACTCTGGGTCCGATTTGGTGGGCCGGGTCACTCTGGGTCCGATTTGGTGGGCCGGGTCACTCTGACTGACAGCAGGATAAGGGAATGGCTGATAACAGAGAATAGACTGACAGCAGGACAAGGGAATGGCTGATAACAGAGAGAATAGACTGACAGCAGGAGAGGGGAATTGCTGATAACAGAGAGAAATAGACTGACAGCAGGACGGGGAATGGCTGATAACAGAGAGAATAGACTGACATCAGGACAGGGGAATGGCTGATAACAGAGAGAATAGACTGACAGCAGGACAGGGGAATGGCTGATAACAGAGAGAATAGACTGACAGCAGGACAGGGGAATGGCTGATAACAGAGAGAATAGACTGACAGCAGGACAGGGGAATGGCTGATAACAGAGAGAAATAGACTGACAGCAGTACGGGGAATGGCTGATAACAGAGAGAAATAGATGGGTATTTCCTGAAGGAACTACAGATAGTGCTTTGGAATGGTGCCCGGGTTGCCCCAGCAAGACTTTCACACTTGGGTGCCCCTCAGGCGCTGGTTTGGTAGTTGTAGCCACTCTGGGTCCGATTTGGTGGGTGGGGCCCCTCAGGGGCCGATTTGGTGGGCGCTGTATACTGCGGGGCTCTGCGCTGTATACTGCGGGGCTCTGCGCTGTATGCTGCGGGGCTCTGCGCTGTATACTGCGCGGCTCTGCGCTGTATGCTGCGGGGCTCTGCGCTGTATGCTGCGCGGCTCTGCGCTGTATGCTGCGGGGCTCTGCGCTGTATGCTGCGGGGCTCTGCGCTGTATGCTGCGGGGCTCTGCGCTGTATGCTGCGGGGCTCTGCGCTGTATGCTGCGTGGCTCTGCGCTGTATAATGTGGGGCTCTGCGCTGTATGCTGCGTGGCTCCGCGCTGTATGCTGCGCGGCTCCGCGCTGTATGCTGCGTGGCTCTGCGCTGTATAATGCGCGGCTCTGCGCTGTGTACTGTAATAATAATAAGACTACAGATAGTGCTTTGAAATTGTGCTGTACTGTCACTTTAAGAGCTGATATTATCTGGCAAAACTGTGCTGGGGTCATGTACAGTTCGCAGGCGTTGGCATAGTAACTGGGCCTGACTGCGCATATCAATGAGCTAATCAGCCAGGTGGCAGGTACATTTCAAATTGCCTCAGAAACCCGGCCATTATAACCTATGGGAAAATTTCCCTATTGAAATGCATTACAATGAGGGGAAAAAACATTTTCAAACGCAAATTGCGCCAAAACTACAAATCCGATCGACACGAAAAATACTTAGCACACCTCTTGGGGACGCTGGCTTCGAAATGACACCTCACTGGAGTCTGTGAGTGAAGCGGTTCGGGCCGCATTACGTGCGGACTGAATAATAATAAGAAGAATAAGAAGAAGTTATCCACGGTGGAATAACAGTATAGTGCTTTGTTCCAAAGCACTATAATAATAAGAACTAGATGGGTATTTCCTGAAGGAACTACAGATAGTGCTTTGGAATGGTGCCCGGGCTGCCCCTGCAAGACTTTCACACTTGGGTGCCCCTCAGGCGCTGGTTTGGTAGTTGTAGCCCCTCAGGGTTGAGGCCACTCTGGGTCCGATTTGGTGGGCCGGGTCACTCTGGGTCCGATTTGGTGGGCCGGGTCACTCTGGGTCCGATTTGGTGGGCCGGGTCACTCTGGGTCCGATTTGGTGGGCCGGGTCACTCTGGGTCCGATTTGGTGGGCCGGGTCACTCTGGGTCCGATTTGGTGGGCCGGGTCACTCTGGGTCCGATTTGGTGGCCCGGGTCACTCTGGGTCCAATTTGGTGGCCCAGGTCACTCTGGGTCCGATTTGGTGGCCCGGGTCACTCTGAGTCCGATTTGGTGGCCCGAGTCACTCTGGGTCCGATTTGGTGGCCCGGGTCACTCTGGGTCCGATTTGGTGGCCCGGGTCACTCTGGGTCTGATTTGGTGGCCCGGGTCACTCTGGGTCCGATTTGATGGGCCCGGGTCACTCTGGGTCCGATTTGGTGGGCCGGGTCACTCTGGGTCCGATTTGGTGGGCCGCGTCACTCTGGGTCCGATTTGGTGGGCCGGGTCACTCTGGGTCCGATTTGGTGGGCCGTGTCACTCTGGGTCCGATTTGGTGGGCCGGGTCACTCTGGGTCCGATTTGGTGGGCCGGGTCACTCTGGGTCCGATTTGGTGGGCCGGGTCACTCTGGGTCCGATTTGGTGGCCCGGGTCACTCTGGGTCCGATTTGGTGGCCCGGGTCACTCTGGGTCTGATTTGGTGGCCCGGGTCACTCTGGGTCCGATTTGGTGGCCCGGGTCACTCTGGGTCCGAGTTGGTGGCCCGGGTCAGTCTGGGTCCGATTTGGCGGGCGGCGCCACTCTGGGTCCGATTTGGCGGTCGACGCCACTCTGGGTCCGATTTGGCGGGCGGCGCCACTCTGGGTCCGATTTGACGGGCGGCGCCACTCTGGGTCCGATTTGGTGGCCCGGGTCACTCTGGGTCCGATTTGGTGGCCCGGGTCACTCTGGGTCTGATTTGGTGGCCCGGGTCACTCTGGGTCCGATTTGATGGGCCCGGGTCACTCTGGGTCCGATTTGGTGGGCCGGGTCACTCTGGGTCCGATTTGGTGGGCCGCGTCACTCTGGGTCCGATTTGGTGGGCCGGGTCACTCTGGGTCCGATTTGATGGGCCCGGGTCACTCTGGGTCCGATTTGGTGGGCCGGGTCACTCTGGGTCCGATTTGATGGGCCCGGGTCACTCTGGGTCCGATTTGGTGGGCCGGGTCACTCTGGGTCCGATTTGGTGGGCCGCGTCACTCTGGGTCCGATTTGGTGGGCCGGGTCACTCTGGGTCCGATTTGGTGGGCCGTGTCACTCTGGGTCCGATTTGGTGGGCCGGGTCACTCTGGGTCCGATTTGGTGGGCCGGGTCACTCTGGGTCCGATTTGGTGGGCCGGGTCACTCTGGGTCCGATTTGGTGGCCCGGGTCACTCTGGGTCCGATTTGGTGGCCCGGGTCACTCTGGGTCCGATTTGGTGGCCCAAGTCACTCTGGGTCCGATTTGGTGGCCCGGGTCACTCTGGGTCCGAGTTGGTGGCCCGGGTCAGTCTGGGTCCGATTTGGCGGGCGGCGCCACTCTGGGTCCGATTTGGCGGTCGACGCCACTCTGGGTCCGATTTGGCGGGCGGCGCCACTCTGGGTCCGATTTGACGGGCGGCGCCACTCTGGGTCCGATTTGGCGGGCGGCGCCACTCTGGGTCCGATTTGGCGGGCGGCGCCACTCTGGGTCCGATTTGGCGGGCGGCGCCACACTGGGTCCGATTTGGCGGGCGGCGCCACTCTGGGTCCGATTTGGCGGGCGGCGCCACTCTGGGTCCGATTTGGTGGGCGGCGCCACTCTGGGTCCGATTTGGCGGGCGGCGCCACTCTGGGTCCGATTTGGCGGGCGGCGCCACTCTGGGTCCGATTTGGCGGGCGGCGCCACTCTGGGTCCGATTTGGCGGGCGGCGCCACTCTGGGTCCGATTTGGCGTTCGGCACCACTCTGGGTCCGATTTTGCGGGCGGCGCCACTCTGGGTCCAATTTTGCGGGCGGCGCCACTCTGGGTCCGATTTGGCAGGCGGCATCACTCTGGGTCCGATTTGGCGGGCGGCGCCACACTGGGTCCGATTTGGCGGGCGGCGCCACTCTGGGTCCGATTTGGCGGGGGGCGCCACTCTGGGTCCGATTTGGCGGGCGGCGCCACTCTGGGTCCGATTTGGCGGGCGGCACCACTCTGGGTCCGATTTGGCGGGCGGCGCCACTCTGGGTCCGATTTGGCGGGCGGCGCCACTCTGGGTCCGATTTGGCGGGCGGCGCCACTCTGGGTCCGATTTGGCGGGCGGCGCCACTCTGGGTCCGATTTGGTGAGCGGGGCAATAATTATTATAAGACTACAGATAGTGCTTTGAAATTGTGCTGTGCTATCTCTTTAAGAGCTGATATTATCTGGCAAAACTGTGCTGGGGTCATGTACAGTTCGCAGGTGTTGGCATAGTAACTGGGCCTGACTGCACATATCAATGAGCTAATCAGCCAGGTGGCAGGTACATTTCAAATTGCCTCAGAAACCCGGCCATTATAACCTATGGGAAAATTTCCCTATTGAAATGCATTACAATGAGGGGAAAAAACATTTTCAAACGCAAATTGCGCCAAAACTACAAATCCGATCGACACGAACAATACTTAGCACACCTCTTGGGGACGCTGGCTTCAAAATGACACCTCACTGGAGTCTGTGAGTGAAGCGGTTTGGGCCGCATTACGTGCGGACTGAATAATAATAAGAACTAGATGGGTATTTCCTGAAGGAACTACAGATAGTGCTTTGGAATGGTGCCCGGGCTGCCCCTGCAAGACTTTCACACTTGGGTGCCCCTCAGGCGCTGGTTTGGTAGTTGTAGCCCCTCAGGGTTGAGGCCACTCTGGGTCCGATTTGGTGGGCCGGGTCACTCTGGGTCTGACTTGGTGGCCCGGGTCACTCTGGGTCCGATTTGGTGGCCCGGGTCACTCTGGGTCTGATTTGGTGGCCCGGGTCACTCTGGGTCCGATTTGGTGGCCCGGGTCACTCTGGGTCCGATTTGGTGGCCCGGGTCACTCTGGGTCCGAGTTGGTGGCCCGGGTCAGTCTGGGTCCGATTTGGCGGGCGGCGCCACTCTGGGTCCGATTTGGCGGTCGACGCCACTCTGGGTCCGATTTGGCGGGCGGCGCCACTCTGGGTCCGATTTGACGGGCGGCGCCACTCTGGGTCCGATTTGGTGGCCCGGGTCACTCTGGGTCCGATTTGGTGGCCCGGGTCACTCTGGGTCTGATTTGGTGGCCCGGGTCACTCTGGGTCCGATTTGATGGGCCCGGGTCACTCTGGGTCCGATTTGGTGGGCCGGGTCACTCTGGGTCCGATTTGGTGGGCCGCGTCACTCTGGGTCCGATTTGGTGGGCCGGGTCACTCTGGGTCCGATTTGATGGGCCCGGGTCACTCTGGGTCCGATTTGGTGGGCCGGGTCACTCTGGGTCCGATTTGATGGGCCCGGGTCACTCTGGGTCCGATTTGGTGGGCCGAGTCACTCTGGGTCCGATTTGGTGGGCCGCGTCACTCTGGGTCCGATTTGGTGGGCCGGGTCACTCTGGGTCCGATTTGGTGGGCCGTGTCACTCTGGGTCCGATTTGGTGGGCCGGGTCACTCTGGGTCCGATTTGGTGGGCCGGGTCACTCTGGGTCCGATTTGGTGGGCCGGGTCACTCTGGGTCCGATTTGGTGGCCCGGGTCACTCTGGGTCCGATTTGGTGGCCCGGGTCACTCTGGGTCCGATTTGGTGGCCCGGGTCACTCTGGGTCCGATTTGGTGGCCCGGGTCACTCTGGGTCCGAGTTGGTGGCCCGGGTCAGTCTGGGTCCGATTTGGCGGGCGGCGCCACTCTGGGTCCGATTTGGCGGTCGACGCCACTCTGGGTCCGATTTGGCGGGCGGCGCCACTCTGGGTCCGATTTGACGGGCGGCGCCACTCTGGGTCCGATTTGGCGGGCGGCGCCACTCTGGGTCCGATTTGGCGGGCGGCGCCACTCTGGGTCCGATTTGGCGGGCGGCGCCACACTGGGTCCGATTTGGCGGGCGGCGCCACTCTGGGTCCGATTTGGCGGGCGGCGCCACTCTGGGTCCGATTTGGTGGGCGGCGCCACTCTGGGTCCGATTTGGCGGGCGGCGCCACTCTGGGTCCGATTTGGCGGGCGGCGCCACTCTGGGTCCGATTTGGCGGGCGGCGCCACTCTGGGTCCGATTTGGCGGGCGGCGCCACTCTGGGTCCGATTTGGCGTTCGGCACCACTCTGGGTCCGATTTTGCGGGCGGCGCCACTCTGGGTCCAATTTTGCGGGCGGCGCCACTCTGGGTCCGATTTGGCAGGCGGCATCACTCTGGGTCCGATTTGGCGGGCGGCGCCACACTGGGTCCGATTTGGCGGGCGGCGCCACTCTGGGTCCGATTTGGCGGGGGGCGCCACTCTGGGTCCGATTTGGCGGGCGGCGCCACTCTGGGTCCGATTTGGCGGGCGGCGCCACTCTAGGTCCGATTTGGCGGGCGGCGCCACTCTGGGTCCGATTTGGCGGGCGGCACCACTCTGGGTCCGATTTGGCGGGCGGCGCCACTCTGGGTCCGATTTGGCGGGCGGCGCCACTCTGGGTCCGATTTGGCGGGCGGCGCCACTCTGGGTCCGATTTGGCGGGCGGCGCCACTCTGGGTCCGATTTGGTGAGCGGGGCAATAATTATTATAAGACTACAGATAGTGCTTTGAAATTGTGCTGTGCTATCTCTTTAAGAGCTGATATTATCTGGCAAAACTGTGCTGGGGTCATGTACAGTTCGCAGGCGTTGGCATAGTAACTGGGCCTGACTGCACATATCAATGAGCTAATCAGCCAGGTGGCAGGTACATTTCAAATTGCCTCAGAAACCCGGCCATTATAACCTATGGGAAAATTTCCCTATTGAAATGCATTACAATGAGGGGAAAAAACATTTTCAAACGCAAATTGCGCCAAAACTACAAATCCGATCGACACGAACAATACTTAGCACACCTCTTGGGGACGCTGGCTTCAAAATGACACCTCACTGGAGTCTGTGAGTGAAGCGGTTTGGGCCGCATTACGTGCGGACTGAATAATAATAAGAACTAGATGGGTATTTCCTGAAGGAACTACAGATAGTGCTTTGGAATGGTGCCCGGGCTGCCCCTGCAAGACTTTCACACTTGGGTGCCCCTCAGGCGCTGGTTTGGTAGTTGTAGCCCCTCAGGGTTGAGGCCACTCTGGGTCCGATTTGGTGGGCCGGGTCACTCTGGGTCCGATTTGGTGGGCCGGGTCACTCTGGGTCCGATTTGGTGGGCCGGGTCACTCTGGGTCCGATTTGGTGGCCCGGGTCACTCTGGGTCCGATTTGGTGGCCCGGGTCACTCTGGGTCCGATTTGGTGGCCCGGGTCACTCTGGGTCCGATTTGGTGGCCCGGGTCACTCTGGGTCCGATTTGGTGGCCCGGGTCACTCTGGGTCCGATTTGATGGCCCGGGTCACTCTGGGTCCGATTTGGTGGCCCGGGTCACTCTAGGTCCGATTTGGTGGCCCGGGTCACTCTGGGTCCGATTTGGTGGCCCGGGTCACTCTGGGTCCGATTTGGTGGCCTGGGTCACTCTGGGTCCGATTTGGTGGCCCGGGTCACTCCGGGTCCGATTTGGCGGGCGGCGCCACTCCGGGTCCGATTTGGCGGGCGGCGCCACTCCGGGTCCGATTTGGCGGGCGGCGCCACTCTGGGTCCGATTTGGGGGGTGGAGCCACTCTGGGTCCGATTTGGTGGGCTGGGTCACTCTGGGTCCGATTTGGTGGGCCGGGTCACTATGGGTCCAATTTGGTGGGCCGGGCCACTATGGGTCCCATTTGGTGGCCCAGGCCACTATGGGTCCGATTTGGTGGCCCGGGTCACTCTGGGTCCGATTTGGTGGCCCGGGTCACTCTGGGTCCGATTTGGTGGCCCGGGTCACTCTGGGTCCGATTTGGTGGCCCGGGTCACTCTGGGTCCGATTTGGTGGCCCGGGTCACTCTGGGTCCGATTTGGTGGCCCGGGTCACTCTGGGTCCGATTTGGTGGCCCGGGTCACTCTGGGTCCGATTTGGTGGCCCGGGTCACTCTGGGTCCGATTTGGTGGCCCGGGTCACTCTGGGTCCGATTTGGTGGCCCGGGTCACTCTAGGTCCGATTTGGTGGCCCGGGTCACTCTGGGTCCGATTTGGTGGCCCGGGTCACTCCGGGTCCGATTTGGTGGCCCGGGTCACTCCGGGTCCGATTTGGCGGGCGGCGCCACTCCGGGTCCGATTTGGCGGGCGGCGCCACTCCGGGTCCGATTTGGCGGGCGGCGCCACTCCGGGTCCGATTTGGCGGGCGGCGCCACTCCGGGTCCGATTTGGCGGGCGGCGCCACTCTGGGTCCGATTTGGCGGGGGGCGCCACTCTGGGTCCGATTTGGCGGGCGGCGCCACTCTGGGTCCGATTTGGCGGGCGGCGCCACTCTAGGTCCGATTTGGCGGGCGGCGCCACTCTGGGTCCGATTTGGCGGGCGGCACCACTCTGGGTCCGATTTGGCGGGCGGCGCCACTCTGGGTCCGATTTGGCGGGCGGCGCCACTCTGGGTCCGATTTGGCGGGCGGCGCCACACTGGGTCCGATTTGGCGGGCGGCGCCACTCTGGGTCCGATTTGGCGGGGGGCGCCACTCTGGGTCCGATTTGGCGGGCGGCGCCACTCTGGGTCCGATTTGGCGGGCGGCACCACTCTGGGTCCGATTTGGCGGGCGGCGCCACTCTGGGTCCGATATGGCGGGCGGCACCACTCTGGGTCCGATTTGGCGGGCGGCGCCACTCTGGGTCCGATTTGGCGGGCGGCGCCACTCTGGGTCCGATTTGGCGGGCGGCGCCACTCTGGGTCCGATTTGGCGGGCGGCGCCACTCTGGGTCCGATTTGGTGAGCGGGGCAATAATTATTATAAGACTACAGATAGTGCTTTGAAATTGTGCTGTGCTATCTCTTTAAGAGCTGATATTATCTGGCAAAACTGTGCTGGGGTCATGTACAGTTCGCAGGCGTTGGCATAGTAACTGGGCCTGACTGCACATATCAATGAGCTAATCAGCCAGGTGGCAGGTACATTTCAAATTGCCTCAGAAACCCGGCCATTATAACCTATGGGAAAATTTCCCTATTGAAATGCATTACAATGAGGGGAAAAAACATTTTCAAACGCAAATTGCGCCAAAACTACAAATCCGATCGACACGAACAATACTTAGCACACCTCTTGGGGACGCTGGCTTCAAAATGACACCTCACTGGAGTCTGTGAGTGAAGCGGTTTGGGCCGCATTACGTGCGGACTGAATAATAATAAGAACTAGATGGGTATTTCCTGAAGGAACTACAGATAGTGCTTTGGAATGGTGCCCGGGCTGCCCCTGCAAGACTTTCACACTTGGGTGCCCCTCAGGCGCTGGTTTGGTAGTTGTAGCCCCTCAGGGTTGAGGCCACTCTGGGTCCGATTTGGTGGGCCGGGTCACTCTGGGTCCGATTTGGTGGGCCGGGTCACTCTGGGTCCGATTTGGTGGGCCGGGTCACTCTGGGTCCGATTTGGTGGGCCGGGTCACTCTGGGTCCGATTTGGTGGGCCGGGTCACTCTGGGTCCGATTTGGTGGGCCAGGTCACTCTGGGTCCGATTTGGTGGGCCGGGTCACTCTGGGTCCGATTTGGTGGGCCGGGTCACTCTGGGTCCGATTTGGTGGGCCGGGTCACTCTGGGTCTGACTTGGTGGCCCGGGTCACTCTGGGTCCGATTTGGTGGCCCGGGTCACTCTGGGTCCGATTTGGTGGCCCGGGTCACTCTGGGTCCGATTTGGTGGCCCGGGTCACTCTGGGTCCGATTTGGTGGGCCGGGTCACTCTGGGTCTCATTTGGTGGGCCGGGTCACTCTGGGTCCGATTTGGTGGGCCGGGTCACTCTGGGTCCGATTTTGGTGGCCCAGGTCACTCTGGGTCCGATTTGGTGGGCCGGGTCACTCTGGGTCCGATTTGGTGGGCCGGGTCACTCTGGGTCCGATTTGGTGGGCCGGGTCACTCTGGGTCCGATTTGGTGGGCCGGGTCACTCTGGGTCCGATTTGGTGGGCCGGGTCACTCGGGGTCCGATTTGGTGGGCCGGGTCACTCTGGGTCCGATTTGGTGGGCCGGGTCACTCTGGGTCCGATTTGGCGGGCGGCGCCACTCTGGGTCCGATTTGGCGGGCGGCGCCACTCTGGGTCCGATTTGGCGGGCGGCGCCACTCTGGGTCCGATTTGGCGGGCGGCGCCACTCTGGGTCCGATTTGGCGGGCGGCGCCACTCTGGGTCCGATTTGGCGGGCGGCGCCACTCTGGGTCCGATTTGGCGGGCGGCGCCACTCTGGGTCCGATTTGGCAAGAGGGGGCACTCTGGTCCGATTTGGTGGGCTGGGTCCGATTTGGTGAGCGGGGCAATAATTATAAGACTACAGATAGTGTTTTGGAATTGTGCTCTACTGTCACTTTAAGAGCGGACATTATCTGACAAAATTTGTGACCTGGTGGGCTGATGTAGAGTTTATAGGCGTTGGCATAGTAACTGGGTCTCACTGCGCATAACAATGAGCTAATCAGCCAGGTGGCAGTTATTTTTAGAAATTGCCTCAGAAATCAGGCCCATTATAAACGTATTGGAAAATTTCCCTATTGAAACGCATTGAGACACTTTTTTCAAATGCAAATTGTGCCAAAACTACAAATCCGATCGACACGAAAAATACTTAGCACACCTCTCAGGAACGCTGGCTTCGAAATGACACCTCACTGGAGTCTGTCAGTTTAGCGGTTCGGGCCGCATTACGTGCGGACTGAATAATAATAATAAGAACTAGATGGGTATTTCCTGAAGGAACTACAGATAGTGCTTTGGAATGGTGCCCGGGCTGCCCCTGCAAGACTTTCACACTTGGGTGCCCCTCAGGCGCTGGTTTGGTAGTTGTAGCCCCTCAGGGTTGAGGCTTGGTGGGCCGGGTCACTCTGGGTCCGATTTGGGGGGTGGAGCCACTCTGGGTCCGATTTGGTGGGCTGGGTCACTCTGGGTCCGATTTGGTGGGCCGGGTCACTATGGGTCCAATTTGGTGGGCCGGGCCACTATGGGTCCAATTTGGTGGCCCAGGCCACTATGGGTCCGATTTGGTGGCCCGGGTCACTCTGGGTCCGATTTGGTGGCCCGGGTCACTCTGGGTCCGATTTGGTGGCCCGGGTCACTCTGGGTCCGATTTGGTGGCCCGGGTCACTCTGGGTCCGATTTGGTGGCCCGGGTCACTCTGGGTCCGATTTGGTGGCCCGGGTCACTCTGGGTCCGATTTGGTGGCCCGGGTCACTCTGGGTCCGATTTGGTGGCCCGGGTCACTCTGGGTCCGATTTGGTGGCCCGGGTCACTCTGGGTCCGATTTGATGGCCCGGGTCACTCTGGGTCCGATTTGGTGGCCCGGGTCACTCTAGGTCCGATTTGGTGGCCCGGGTCACTCTGGGTCCGATTTGGTGGCCCGGGTCACTCTGGGTCCGATTTGGTGGCCTGGGTCACTCTGGGTCCGATTTGGTGGCCCGGGTCACTCCGGGTCCGATTTGGCGGGCGGCGCCACTCCGGGTCCGATTTGGCGGGCGGCGCCACTCCGGGTCCGATTTGGCGGGCGGCGCCACTCTGGGTCCGATTTGGGGGGTGGAGCCACTCTGGGTCCGATTTGGTGGGCTGGGTCACTCTGGGTCCGATTTGGTGGGCCGGGTCACTATGGGTCCAATTTGGTGGGCCGGGCCACTATGGGTCCCATTTGGTGGCCCAGGCCACTATGGGTCCGATTTGGTGGCCCGGGTCACTCTGGGTCCGATTTGGTGGCCCGGGTCACTCTGGGTCCGATTTGGTGGCCCGGGTCACTCTGGGTCCGATTTGGTGGCCCGGGTCACTCTGGGTCCGATTTGGTGGCCCGGGTCACTCTGGGTCCGATTTGGTGGCCCGGGTCACTCTGGGTCCGATTTGGTGGCCCGGGTCACTCTGGGTCCGATTTGGTGGCCCGGGTCACTCTGGGTCCGATTTGGTGGCCCGGGTCACTCTAGGTCCGATTTGGTGGCCCGGGTCACTCTGGGTCCGATTTGGTGGCCCGGGTCACTCCGGGTCCGATTTGGTGGCCCGGGTCACTCCGGGTCCGATTTGGCGGGCGGCGCCACTCCGGGTCCGATTTGGCGGGCGGCGCCACTCCGGGTCCGATTTGGCGGGCGGCGCCACTCCGGGTCCGATTTGGCGGGCGGCGCCACTCCGGGTCCGATTTGGCGGGCGGCGCCACTCCGGGTCCGATTTGGCGGGCGGCGCCACTCCGGGTCCGATTTGGCGGGCGGCGCCACTCCGGGTCCGATTTGGCGGGCGGCGCCACTCCGGGTCCGATTTGGCGGGCGGCGCCACTTCGGGTCCGATTTGGCGGGCGGCGCCACTCCGGGTCCGATTTGGCGGGCGGCGCCACTCTGGGTCCGATTTGGCGGGCGGCGCCACTCTGGGTCCGATTTGGCGGGCGGCGCCACTCTGGGTCCGATTTGGCGGGCGGCGCCACTCTGGGTCCGATTTGGCGGGCGGCGCCACTCTGGGTCCGATTTGGCGGGCTGGGTCCGATTTGGTGAGCGGGGCAATAATTATAATAAGACTATAGATAGTGCTTTGAAATTGTGCTGTGCTATCACTTTAAGAGCTGATATTATCTGCCAAAACTGTCCTGCTAGGGTCATGTACAGTTCGCAGGCGTTGGCATAGTAACTGGGCCTGACTGAGCATATCAATGAGCTAATCAGCCAGGTGGCAGGTACATTTCAAATTGCCTCAGAAACCCGGCCATTATAACCTATGTGAAAATTTCCCTATTGAAAAGCATTACAATGAGGGGAAAAAACATTTTCAAACGCAAATTGCGCCAAAACTACAAATCCGATCGACCCGAAAAATACTTAGCACACCTCTTGGGGACACTGGCTTCGAAATGACACCTCACAGGAGTCTGTGAGTGAAGCAGTTCGGGCCGCATTACGTGCGGACTGAATAATAATAAGAACTAGATGGGTATTTCCTGAAGGAACTACAGATAGTGCTTTGGAATGGTGCCCGGGCTGCCCCTGCAAGACTTTCACACTTGGGTGCCCCTCAGGCGGTCCGATTTGGTGGGTTGGGTCAATCTGGGTCTGATTTTGTGGGCGGGGTAAATCTAGGTCCGATTCGGTGGGCGGGGTCACTTTTGGTCCGATTCTGTGGGCGCGGCCACTCTGGGTCCGATTCGGTGGGCGGAGCCACTCTGGGTCCGATTTGGTGGGCGAGGCACCTTAGGGACCAATTTGGTGGGTGGGGTCACTCGGTCCGATTTGGTGGGCTGGGCACCTCAGTGTCTGATTTGGTGGGCTGGGCACCTCAGGGTCCGATTTGGTGGGTGGGGTCACTCTGGGTCCGATTTGGTGGGCGGGGTCACTCTGGGCCCGATTTGGTGGAAGAGGTCACTCTGGGTCCGATTTGGTGGAAGGGGTCACTCTGGGTCTGATTTGGTGGAAGGGGTCACTCTGGGTCCGATTTGGTGGGCGGAGCCACTCTGGGTCCGATTTGGTGGGCGGGGTCACTCTGGGTCTGATTTAGGGGGCGGGGTCACTCTGGGTCCGATTTGGTGGGCCGGGCCCCTCGGGGTCCGATTTGGTGGGCCGGGCCTCTCGGGTTCCGAATTGGTGAGCGGGGTAATCTACTATCTAATTATCTAAGGGCACTTCCGTCTTTCTGTCTCACAACACCGCTACGTCATCATCTCGTGAGACCGCAATGCACTCTTGGGACCGGAGCGCGCAACAAGCATCGGGTACCGGCCACTCCAGGTGCAACAAGCATCGTGTACCGGCCGCTCTAGGAGGTGCAACAACCATCAGATACCGGCCGCTCCAGGAGGTGAGTATGTAACTTTTTTATTTTAATTCTTTTTTTTTTTAACAGGGATATGCAGTATACTATGTGACTGGACAATATACTACGTGACTGGGCAGTATAACTACGTGGCTCTGCGCTGTATACTGCGTGGCTCTGTGCTGTATACTGCGTGGCTCTGCGCTGTATACTACGCGGCTCTGCGCTGTATACTACGCGGCTCTGCGCTGTATACTGCGTGGCTCTGCGCTGTGTACTGCGCGGCTCTGCGCTGTGTACTGCACGGCTCTGCGCTGTGTACTGCGCGGCTCTGCACTGTGTACTGCGCGTTCTGCGCTGTATACTGCGCGGCTCTGGGCTGTATACTGCGCAGCTCTGCGCTTTGTACTGCGCGGCTCTGCGCTATATACTGCGTGGCTCTTCGCTGTATACTACGCGGCTCTGCGCTGTGTACTGCGCGGTTCTGCGCTGTGTACTGCGCGTGTCCGTGCTGTGTACTGCGCGTGTCTGCGCTGTATACTGCGGGGCTCTGCACTGTATACTGCGGGGCTCTGCGCTGTATACTACGCGGCTCAGCGCTGTATACTGCGCGGCTCTGCGCTGCATACTGCGTGGCTCTACGCTGCGTACTGCGCGGCTCTGCGCTGTATACTGGGTGGCTCTGCGCTGTGTACTGCGCGGCTCTGTGCTGTGTACTGTGCGGCTCTGCACTGTGTACTGCGCGGCTCTGCGCTGTGTACTGCGCGGCTCTGCGCTGTGTACTGCGCGGCTCTGCGCTTTATACTGTGCGGCTCTGCGCTCTGTACTGCGCGGCTCTGCGCTGTGTACTGCGCGGCTCTGCGCTGTATACTGCGCGGCTCTGCGCTGTGTACTGCGCGGCTCTGCGCTGTGTACTGCGCGGCTCTGCGCTGTGTACTGCTCGGCTCTGCGCTGTGTACTGCGCGGCTCTGCGCTGTGTACTGCGCGGCTCTGCGCTGTGTACTGCGCGGCTCTGCGCTGTGTACTGCGCGGCTCTGCGCTGTGTACTGCACGGCTCTGCGCGGTATACTGCGTGGCTCTTCGCTGTATACTACGCGGCTCTGCGCTGTGTACTGCGCGGCTCTGCGCTGTGTACTGCGCGTGTCCGTGCTGTGTACTGCGCGTGTCTGCGCTGTATACTGCGGGGCTCTGCACTGTATACTGCGGGGCTCTGCGCTGTATACTACGCGGCTCAGCGCTGTATACTGCGCGGCTCTGCGCTGCATACTGCGTGGCTCTACGCTGCGTACTGCGCGGCTCTGTGCTGTATACTGGGTGGCTCTGCGCTGTGTACTGCGCGGCTCTGTGCTGTGTACTGTGCGGCTCTGTACTGTGTACTGCGCGGCTCTGCGCTGTGTACTGCGCGGCTCTGCGCTGTGTACTGCGCGGCTCTGCGCTTTATACTGTGCGGCTCTGCGCTCTGTACTGCGCGGCTCTGCGCTGTGTACTGCGCGGCTCTGCGCTGTATACTGCGCGGCTCTGCGCTGTGTACTGCGCGGCTCTGCGCTGTGTACTGCGCGGCTCTGCGCTGTGTACAGCTCGGCTCTGCGCTGTGTACTGCGCGGCTCTGCGCTGTGTACTGCGCGGCTCTGCGCTGTGTACTGCGCGGCTCTGCGCTGTGTACTGCGCGGCTCTGCGCTGTGTACTGCACGGCTCTGCGCGGTATACTGCGCGGCTCTGCGCTTTATACTGTGCGGCTCTGCGCTCTGTACTGCACGGCTCTGCGCTGTCTACTGCGCGGCTCTGCGCTGTGTACTGCTCGGCTCTGCGCTGTGTACTGCGCGGCTCTCCGCTTTATACTGCGCGGCTCTGCGCTTTATACTGCGCGGCTTTGCTCTGTGTACTGCATGGCTCTGCGCTGTGTACTGCGCGGCTCTGCGCTGTGTACTGCACGGCTCTGCGCTGTGTACTGCACAGCTCTGCGCTTTATACTGCGCGGCTCTGCGCTGTGTACTGCACGGCTCTGCGCTGTGTACTGCGCGGCTCTGCGCTGTGTACTGCACGGCTCTGCGCTTTATACTGCGCGGCTCTGCGCTGTGTACTGCACGGCTCTGCGCTGTGTACTGCGCGGCTCTGCGCTGTGTACTGCGCGGCTCTGCGCTTTATACTGCGCGGCTCTGCGCTTTATACTGCGCGGCTCTGCGCTGTGTACTGCGCGGCTCTGCGCTGTGTACTGCGCGGCTCTGCGCTGTGTACTGCACGGCTCTGCGCTTTATACTGCGCGGCTCTGCGCTGTGTACTGCATGGCTCTGCGCTGTGTACTGCGCGGCTCTGCGCTGTGTACTGCACGGCTCTGCGCTTTAAACTGCGCGGCTCTGCGCTGTGTGCTGCACGGCTCTGCGCTGTGTACTGCGCGGCTCTGCGCTGTGTACTGCGCGGCTCTGCGCTTTATACTGCGCGGCTCTGCGCTGTGTACTGCGCGGCTCTGCGCTGTGTACTGCGCGGCTCTGCGCTGTGTACTGCACAGCTCTGCGCTTTATACTGCGCGGCTCTGCGCTGTGTACTGCACGGCTCTGCGCTGTGTACTGCGCGGCTCTGCGCTGTGTACTGCACGGCTCTGCGCTTTATACTGCGCGGCTCTGCGCTGTGTACTGCACGGCTCTGCGCTGTGTACTGCGCGGCTCTGCGCTGTGTACTGCGCGGCTCTGCGCTTTGTACTGCGCGGCTCTGCGCTGTGTACTGCGCGGCTCTGCGCTGTGTACTGCGCGGCTCTGCGCTGTGTACTGCACGGCTCTGCACTGTATACTGCGTGGCTGTGCAATATACTACGTGGACATACATATTCTAGAATACCCGATGAGTTAGAATCGGGCCACAGTCTAATAATCATAAGACTACGGATAGTGGTTTGGAATTGTGCTGTACTGTCACTTTAAGAGCTGATATTATCTGACAAAACTTGTGACCTGGTGAGCTGATGTAGATTTCATAGGCGTTGGCATAGTAACTGTGTCTGACTGCGCATATCAATGAGCTAATCAGCCAGGTGGCAGTTATTTTTAGAAATTGCCTCAGAAACCAGCCCATTATAAACGTATAGGAAAATTTCTCCATTGAAACGCATTGAAAGACTTTTTTCAAACACAAATTGCGCAAAAACTACAAATCCGATCGACACGAAAAATACTTAGCACACCTCTCAGGAACGCTGGCTTCGAAATGACACCTCACTGGAGTCTGTGAGTTTAGCGGTTCGGGCCGCATTACGTGCGGACTGAATAATAAGAATAAGAAGAAGTTTACCACGGTGGAATAACAGTATAGTGCTTTGTTCCAAAGCACTATAATAAGAAGTTTACCACGGTGGAATAACAGTATAGTGCTTTGTTCCAAAGCACTATAATAATAATAAGAAGAAGTTATCCACGGTGGAATAACAGTATAGTGCTTTGTTCCAAAGCACTATAATAAGAACTAGATGGGTATTTCCTGAAGGAACTACAGATAGTGCTTTGGAATGGTGCCCGGGCTGCCCCTGCAAGACTTTCACACTTGGGTGCCCCTCAGGCGGTCCGATTTGGTGGGTTGGGTCAATCTGGGTCTGATTTTGTGGGCGGGGTAAATCTAGGTCCGATTCGGTGGGCGGGGTCACTTTTGGTCCGATTCTGTGGGCGCGGCCACTCTGGGTCCGATTCGGTGGGCGGAGCCACTCTGGGTCCGATTTGGTGGGCGGGGCACCTTAGGGACCAATTTGGTGGGTGGGGTCACTCGGTCCGATTTGGTGGGCTGGGCACCTCAGGGTCTGATTTGGTGGGCTGGGCACCTCAGGGTCCGATTTGGTGGGTGGGGTCACTCTGGGTCCGATTTGGTGGGCGGGGTCACTCTGGGCCCGATTTGGTGGAAGGGGTCACTCTGGGTCCGATTTGGTGGAAGGGGTCACTCTGGGTCTGATTTGGTGGAAGGGGTCACTCTGGGTCCGATTTGGTGGGCGGAGCCACTCTGGGTCCGATTTGGTGGGCGGGGTCACTCTGGGTCTGATTTAGGGGGCGGGGTCACTCTGGGTCCGATTTGGTGGGCCGGGCCCCTCGGGGTCCGATTTGGTGGGCCGGGCCTCTCGGGTTCCGAATTGGTGAGCGGGGTAATCTACTATCTAATTATCTAAGGGCACTTCCGTCTTTCTGTCTCACAACACCGCTACGTCATCATCTCGTGAGACCGCAATGCACTCTTGGGACCGGAGCGCGCAACAAGCATCGGGTACCGGCCACTCCAGGTGCAACAAGCATCGTGTACCGGCCGCTCTAGGAGGTGCAACAACCATCAGATACCGGCCGCTCCAGGAGGTGAGTATGTAACTTTTTTATTTTAATTCTTTTTTTTTTTAACAGGGATATGCAGTATACTATGTGACTGGACAATATACTACGTGACTGGGCAGTATAACTACGTGGCTCTGCGCTGTATACTGCGTGGCTCTGTGCTGTATACTGCATGGCTCTGCGCTGTATACTACGCGGCTCTGCGCTGTATACTACGCGGCTCTGCGCTGTATACTGCGTGGCTCTGCGCTGTATACTGCGTGGCTCTGCGCTGTGTACTGCACGGCTCTGCGCTGTGTACTGCGCGGCTCTGCACTGTGTACTGCGCTGTATACTGCGCGGCTCTGCGCTGTATACTGCGCAGCTCTGCGCTTTGTACTGCGCGGCTCTGCGCTATATACTGCGTGGCTCTTCGCTGTATACTATGCGGCTCTGCGCTGTGTACTGCGCGGCTCTGCGCTGTGTACTGCGCGTGTCCGTGCTGTGTACTGCGCGTGTCTGCGCTGTATACTGCGGGGCTCTGCGCTGTATACTGCGGGGCTCTGCGCTGTATACTACGCGGCTCAGCGCTGTATACTGCGCGGCTCTGCGCTGCATACTGCGTGGCTCTACGCTGCGTACTGCGCGGCTCTGCGCTGTATACTGGGTGGCTCTGCGCTGTGTACTGCGCGGCTCTGTGCTGTGTACTGTGCGGCTCTGCACTGTGTACTGCGCGGCTCTGCGCTGTGTACTGCGCGGCTCTGCGCTGTGTACTGCGCGGCTCTGCGCTTTATACTGTGCGGCTCTGCGCTGTGTACTGCGCAGCTCTGCGCTGTATACTGCGCGGCTCTGCGCTGTGTACTGCGCGGCTCTGCGCTGTGTACTGCGCGGCTCTGCGCTGTGTACTGCTCGGCTCTGCGCTGTGTACTGCGCGGCTCTGCGCTGTGTACTGCGCGGCTCTGCGCTGTGTACTGCGCGGCTCTGCGCTGTGTACTGCGCGGCTCTGCGCTGTGTACTGCGCGGCTCTGCGCTGTGTACTGCACGGCTCTGCGCGGTATACTGCGCGGCTCTGCGCTTTATACTGTGCGGCTCTGCGCTCTGTACTGCACGGCTCTGCGCTGTCTACTGCGCGGCTCTGCGCTGTGTACTGCTCGGCTCTGCGCTGTGTACTGCGCGGCTCTCCGCTTTATACTGCGCGGCTCTGCGCTTTATACTGCGCGGCTTTGCGCTGTGTACTGCATGGCTCTGCGCTGTGTACTGCGCGGCTCTGCGCTGTGTACTGCACGGCTCTGCGCTGTGTACTGCACGGCTCTGCGCTTTATACTGCGCGGCTCTGCGCTGTGTACTGCACGGCTCTGCGCTGTGTACTGCGCGGCTCTGCGCTGTGTACTGCACGGCTCTGCGCTTTATACTGCGCGGCTCTATGCTGTGTACTGCACGGCTCTGCGCTGTGTACTGCGCGGCTCTGCGCTGTGTACTGCGCGGCTCTGCGCTTTATACTGCGCGGCTCTGCGCTTTATACTGCGCGGCTCTGCGCTGTGTACTGCGCGGCTCTGCGCTGTGTACTGCGCGGCTCTGCGCTGTGTACTGCACGGCTCTGCGCTTTATACTGCGCGGCTCTGCGCTGTGTACTGCACGGCTCTGCGCTGTGTACTGCGCGGCTCTGCGCTGTGTACTGCACGGCTCTGCGCTTTAAACTGCGCGGCTCTGCGCTGTGTACTGCACGGCTCTGCGCTGTGTACTGCGCGGCTCTGCGCTTTATACTGCGTGGCTCTGCGCTGTGTACTGCGCGGCTCTGCGCTGTGTACTGCGCGGCTCTGCGCTGTGTACTGCGCGGCTCTGCGCTTTATACTGCGCGGCTCTGCGCTGTGTACTGCGCGGCTCTGCGCTGTGTACTGCGCGGCTCTGCGCTGTGTACTGCACGGCTCTGCGCTTTATACTGCGCGGCTCTGCGCTGTGTACTGCACGGCTCTGCGCTGTGTACTGCGCGGCTCTGCGCTGTGTACTGCACGGCTCTGCGCTTTATACTGCGCGGCTCTGCGCTGTGTACTGCACGGCTCTGCGCTGTGTACTGCGCGGCTCTGCGCTGTGTACTGCGCGGCTCTGCGCTTTATACTGCGCGGCTCTGCGCTGTGTACTGCGCGGCTCTGCGCTGTGTACTGCGCGGCTCTGCGCTGTGTACTGCACGGCTCTGCACTGTATACTGCGTGGCTGTGCAATATACTACGTGGACATGCATATTCTAGAATACCCGATGAGTTAGAATCGGGCCACAGTCTAATAATCATAAGACTACAGATAGTGCTTTGTAATTGTGCTGTACTGTCACTTTAAGAGCTGATATTATCTGACAAAACTTGTGACCTGGTGAGCTGATGTAGATTTCATAGGAGTTGGCATAGTAACTGTGTCTGACTGCGCATATCAATGAGCTAATCAGCCAGGTGGCAGTTATTTTTAGAAATTGCCTCAGAAACCAGCCCATTATAAACGTATAGGAAAATTTCTCCATTGAAACGCATTGAAAGACTTTTTTCAAACACAAATTGCGCAAAAACTACAAATCCGATCGACACGAAAAATACTTAGCACACCTCTCAGGAACGCTGGCTTCGAAATGACACCTCACTGGAGTCTGTGAGTTTAGCGGTTCGGGCCGCATTACGTGCGGACTGAATAATAAGAATAAGAAGAAGTTTACCACGGTGGAATAACAGTATAGTGCTTTGTTCCAAAGCACTATAATAATAATAAGAAGAAGTTATCCACGGTGGAATAACAGTATAGTGCTTTGTTCCAAAGCACTATAATAAGAAGAAGTTATCCACGGTGGAATAACAGTATAGTGCTTTGTTCCAAAGCACTATAATAATAAGAATAAGAAGAAGTTATCCACGATGGAATAACAGTATAGTGCTTTGTTCCAAAGCACTATAAATATACTATCGTCAATATAAGAAATGGGCTTGTGCTCAGAATGATTACTGAATCTACTTTATTACAAAATGATGTATTTTAAAATCTTTCATCTCTTTCCAACCTAATTTCGCACCAAAGATTTGTGTGTTTCCAACGGCCGGAGGAAAGGACAAAGCACCTTAGTAGGAAATGATTGTCTTTGGGGCCTGTTTGAACTGGTAATTACTCTTCTGCATAGTAGATTGTAGCAATTCTCTTGCAATGCACTGTAAGCGTTAATATAGATCCAAAAAGTGCTGTATTACAGACATAATCTCAGCTCAGCTTCCTGTATTGTTTTCCCCGGGGGTTTGTAATATCCATAAGAGAAATAATGGTTTTTACTGTCAAGAGAAAATGTAAAAAAAAAGTACCTGTTCCTACAACCTTGCAGATTTAGAAAAAAAAAGCAAGATATTATTGAGAGAATCACTGTGTTTATAGCAAGCTGATTGTAGCCTCGAATTTATAGAAAGTAATTACTTGAATTCACCACCAACTGGTCGAAAGACCATGTAATGCAAAACTACTGTACATGACGGTGTAATTTTCAGAATGTATGGAAAAGGTTTTTTTTTTATTTTTACACATAGGAACACATTCAGTTGTTCTTCATTTAATAAAGACTCAAAAATATGTAAAATCCCCCAAAAATTTAAAAATCATCATTGTAATTATCACTCTTAAAGAGTACTTTAAAATAATTCCAACCACACTTTAGGAAACTAATTTGAATAAAATTTAGCAAAGGCAAAATAAAGCTCCTAACCTATAAAATTTGAGTTTAGTTCTTCTCTTGGGTCTTAGAATTTCTGTAAATGTGCATAAAGGTATGTTTATTTCTGTAATTGTGCTGAATGGGTGTGTTCTCCTTTGTGTCGTGCTTGAAAGTTGTGCTGTGTGCTCTGACCAATCACATGTCGCCAATTCTGCTCCTTCTCCTTTATCATAGCATGAGGGTCAAACTGATTTAAGAAGAAATACAGAAGTACTACCAGTTGGGATGAGCGAGCACTAAAATGCTTGGGTGCTCTTTGCTCGAACCGAGTATTTCCACCCGTTTCAAGTGAAGACATAATGGGAGTTAATGGGAAAGCCAAGCTATATATCGGCTGACCCTACAAAGAGGTCTTGGGGCATTGAAAATGTTCAAATGGATGGTAAATGTGGCGAATGGAAGGAGAACAGCATGGGGAAGATCCTTGGAAGCATCTTTGACTCCTAGATCGCTGCCGAGAACAATTATATCACACTTTTACTCCACTTTAAGGAATGACAATAAAATAATCCAAACTGATGAGAAATTGCATTTTACAGGAAAACATTGAAATGCAAAAAATTGTGGACATGATCCGCACTACTGAAGAGGATGTAGGTCCAGATGTAGAAATATAAAAGATGGTGGCTTTATTCTATATGTTTCAGAGTCAAATGACTCCTTCCTCAGGAGACGACCACAAATTACCACACCATAATCTTAGACTCATAAAGGCTATGTACTTTTGAGGGTTATATACCAAGGAAATGTACTCCAGACAACTGAATAGTCTGTGGATGAGAAATATAATACCGATAAAGCTATGTGCACACCTTGAGTATAATTTCTGAACTTTTGCATCTCAGTGCAGAAATAATGTGCGTTTTGGTGTGTTTTTCATTGATTGTGACGCACTGCCTTGTGAGATGCAGGGCTTAGCATCTCGTAGGATGGTTAAGTCACGGTGACTCTGATGGCTCTAACCATCCCTAGGTCAGGTGGCAATTATAAAGGGGGAGACGACGGATATATGAGACTGTGAGTTATGTTGATGACCGCAAGGTATGAGGCCGTGGACAAAAGAAGCATACACCGGGGGTCCCGTGCAAACTTGAAAGATGAACTTTACTGAAGACTGGTAACAATTCTTATATTTTTTCAATAGTCATGGGTTGCCGATAAAAATTTTCTTACACATTGAGATGGTCAAAGCCTTTTCTCGGTCCAGGCCTTGGGAGGATGGCGGTAAGTTTCCTTTTGACTAACTGTGCTGTGTGAAGAGGGAGGATCAGCCGACCTTAATCGGATCGGAGTATCCATGGAATCTGCTGCTCAGTTCTGCAGTTCTTTCTCTTGCCTCAGCACTCTGTTTCTGTAAAAGTGGGGCACTCCGAATAGGGTGCTATTTGTACTCCTCTGTTATGATCTGGTGGCCTAAGAGCAGCATGAGACATACTCTGGAAAAGGTGGTACCTGTACTGACCACAGACCCTGAACTTAACACCGCAACTAGAAGTAGCCGTGGAATGTACCTAGCGCTCCCTAGACATCTCGACACAGCCGGAGGACTAATTACCCCTAGAGATAGAAAAGGGAAAACTATTTTGCCTCAGAGAAAATCCCCAAAGGATAGACAGCCCCCCACAAATATTGACTGTGAGAGGAGAGGGAAAAAACATACACAGACTGAAATGAGAATTTAGCAAAGGAGGCCACTTCTAGCTAAATAGAAAGGATAGGACAGAGTACTATGCGGTCAGTATTAAAACACTAGAAAATATCCACCACAGAAAATACAAAATCTCCACATCTAACTAAAGATATGTAGGGTATTTCTGCATCTCCAGAGATACCAGCTTGGCTAAACAAATCCTCATACAGACCAAGCTGGACAAGAAAAAAACATGGAAAAGAACTGAGCAATAGTGTTGAGCATTCCGATACCGCAAGTATCGGGTATCGGCCGATACTTAGCGGTATCGGAATTCCGATACCGAGATCCGATACTTGCCGCGTATCGGATACCGGAATCGGAAGTTCCCAGGATTCAAACTGCACAAATTTGCACGAAATCAGCCAATGAGAATGATTCCAAGTGTGGGCACATCCTGTTCAGCATGGAGGGCATGAAACTACTGGCAAGGCTGTGATTGGCTGCTGAAATGATGTCATGATGCAGTTTAAAAGTCGCTGGCGCCATTTTTCGCTCACTCTGCTGTGAATTCAGTTAGTGACAGGACGCTGTTTGCTGACTGAGGGCCAGTTTAGAGATAGCGATTTGCTTCTTTGTGCTTTTCCAAGGCTAATTTAGCAACCGCTGTGTTCACCTACTAATCACCTTGCTTTTGCCTTGCAGCGCTGTTTTCACAGCGATCTGCAAGGTCTGTGTGTGTGTGTGAGTGCAGCCCACTCTCTAGTCTGTGTGCAGCCATAGGCCATAGCTGGTTGTATTCAGTTCAGGGAGGGTGGTTCATTGCCTCATACTGTTCTTTTTTTTTTTTTCAAGTAGTGTAGTCTGCTGCTCATTTTTTGTAATAATTCCTATTAGTGACTTTCCACCCGTATCCAGCTAACTTGTGGAAAAACACTACACAGGATAAAGTAGAGGAGGTTTTTTTTGGCCTTGCAGCACCATTTACGGCTGTCTGCACGGTCTCCGTGTGACTGCAGCTCGCCCTGTAGTCTCTGAGCAGCCATAGCCTGGTTGTATCCAGCTCAGGGTTGTTCACTGCGTCATACCGTAAAATCAATTTTCCTTTTGTTTTAAGTAGTGCAGGCTGCTGCACATTTTTTCAAAAAATTCCTATTAGTGTCTTTTCACCCGTATCCAGCTAACTTGTGGAAAAACACTACATAGGATAAAGTAGAGGAGGTTTTTTGGGCCTTGCAGCGCCGTTAACGGCTGTCTGCACGGTCTCCGTGTGACTGCAGCTCGCCCTGTAGTCTGTGAGCAGCCATAGCCTGGTTGTATCCAGCTCAGGGTTCTTCACTGCGTCATACCGTCAAATCAATTTTCCTTTTGTTTTAAGTAAGGCAGGCTGCTGCACATTTTTTCAAAAAATTCCTATTAGTGTCTTTCCACCCGTATCCAGCTAACTTGTGGAAAAACACTACATAGGATAATGCAGCACCGTTAACGGCTGTCTGCACGGTCTCCGTGTGACTGCAGCTCGCCCTGTAGTCTGTGAGCAGCCATAGCCTGGTTGTATCCAGCTCAGGGTTCTTCACTGCGTCATACCGTCAAATCAATTTTCCTTTTGTTTTAAGTAGTGCAGGCTGCTGCACATTTTTTCAAAAAATTCATATTAGTGTCTTTCCACCCGTATCCAGCTAACTTGTGGAAAAACACTACATAGGATAAAGTAGAGGAGGTTTTTTGGGCCTTGCAGCGCCGTTTACGGCTGTCTGCACTGTCTCCGTGTGACTGCAGCTCTCTCTGTTGTCAGTTCAGCCCCCAAAAAATAAATAAATAATAAAGTTCACCAAACACACCACTTTACATTTGTGTAGGCCACATTAGCTCATATTAAAGTCTAGTCCACACTTTAGAAAATTAGTGTTTCCTATACCTGTTAGGACTCGGAGCTGTTCAGGAATAAGCACACAAAGCCGTTAGTACTTTTCTGCTTATCTTTATCAGTCAACCAAGATGAAGAAGGCAGGGAGTAAGGCACGTGGGCGTGGGCGCGGAGCAGGGAGTGGACGTGGGGATTCTGTGCCTGCTGCGGGCACCGGTGACTCCTCAGCACCCAGTTTCACCAGGGAACAGTCCTTCATGCGCAGCTTTGTCGCAGAGCGCCATACACCGCTGCTGCGTGAAGACCAAATTGAAGCCGTTGTCGGATGGATGGCAGCTAAAGCATCGACTTCAATTAGTGCCACATCCTCTCAGACACAGAGCACTGGAGAGCAGCCATCTGTCTCTTCACCACCTGACAAATTGGCCAGGCAGACAGAGAGCCCAGGACAGGAGCCGTCTCTACTTCTGTTCTCTGAATCTCTTGGCTTGGAAACAGGGGGCCAGCCAAGCAGCAATGGAGAAATGGAAGAAGAGGCAGGGTGCAGTGATGCCCAACAGCTTTTTCTCTCTGAGTCTGAAGAGGTGGGTGGGCCAGTGCCTCCGGTCACCACATCGCAGGCTGCATCTGCTGATGATGACACTCAGGTGCCACTTTCTGGTGCGTGCTCTGCTGCTGAGACTACCCAGGAGGAGCAGTTGGTGGCAGAGGGTAGTGTAGATGATGAGGTCCTTGACCCATCGTGGCGTGAGGGACAGGAAGGTGGTGGGAGCAGCTCCGAGGAAGAGATTCCTAGAACGGGCCAAAGAGTTAGAGGGAGGGGGAAGACTGCGCAGCCTGTAGCCTCCACTTTGGCACCCGTTAGGAGCATGTCTGTTCCAAAAGCCAAAAAGGGCACTCCCAAGACTTGCAGTGTCTGGCCCTTTTTTGACACAGTTGCAGATGACATTTGCTATGTCAAATGCAAGATGTGTCATCACAAAGTCAAAAGAGGTCGAAATGTCAGCAACCTCAATACCTCCAACATGTGGAAACATGTGCGCAACAGGCACGCGGCGGAGTTAGAAAAACACACTGAAGAGCTTGGCCAACCAACAGCGGCAGCTACCACCTCTTCAGCTCGTGTTGCCTCTTCCTCCAGCTCACACGCAGCTGGTTCGGCTTCCCACCAGGATCGCCGTGGAAGAACCTCTGGCCCTGTTGTCCAGAGACCCACTGTAATTCCACCCGCAGCACCACTTTCCCAGTCATCCACACACTCCCAGCCCAGTCTACAGCCATCGGTAGTACAGGCATGGGAGAAAAGGCGGCCTTTCTCGTCAAACCACCCACGAGCACAGGCTCTGACTGCAGGCATTGCCAAACTTCTGTCACTGGAAATGCTGTCATTCAGGCTGGTGGAGACTGACAGCTTCCGTGACTTGATGTCATTGGCAGTCCCACAGTACAATGTGCCCAGCCGCTTTTATTTCAGCAGGCAAGCTGTCCCTGCCCTGCACAAGCATGTGGAGGGACACATAAAACACGCGCTACTGAATGCCTGTTACGACCGACATGAGCACAGCCATGGCCAAACGTCAACAGGCCGTCTTGAAATTAATTTCTTTGGGGAATCAAAGCCACACAGTGCAGGAGCTCTGGAATGCCATCAAGCAGGAGAGCGATGTGTGGTTTGTGCCAGCGAATCTCCAGCCAGGCATGGTAGTGTGTGATAATGGCCGAAATCTGGTGGCAGCTCTGGGCCTCGGCAACCTCACTCACATCCCATGTCTGGCACATGTGCTCAATTTGGTCGTGCAGAGTTTTTTGAGGGACTATCCGGATCTTGATGCACTGCTGCACAAGGTCCGCCTAGAGTGTGCTCACTTGCGGCGTTCCAGCACGGCAAAATCGCGCATTGCGGCTCTGCAGCGCCGACACCGCCTGCCGGAGCATCGCATCATATGTGACCTACCTACCAGGTGGAATTCCACGTTACATATGTTGGAGCGGTTGTGTGAGCAGCAGCAAGCTGTAATGGAGTACCAGCTGCATCAGGCGCAAAGAAGTCGCACTCCGCGCCATTCAGACTTCACAACCACAGAGTGGGCCACTATGAAGGACGTCTGCCAGGTTTTGCGTCCCTTTGATTATTCCACGCGGATGGCGAGTGCAGATGATGCACTAGTCAGCATGACTGCCCCCCTTATCTGCCTGCTTGAAAAATCACTGCAAGCGCTAAGGGATGATGTTGTGGAAGAGGTGGAGGATGAGGATTCACCATTTCCATCATCTTCTGGACAGTCAGCGCCACGTGGTTCCTCACAAACGCGTAGGCAGGGGACACTTTGTGAGGAGGATGAGGAGGAGTCAATGTAGGAGGAAGACATCCGTCCAGAGGAGGGAGTTACACAATTGTCCAGTACTCAGTGTGTACAGCGAGGGTGGGGTGATGACGAGCGGGCAGAGATCACGCCTCCAGCAGGGGACAGCGTTTCTTGGGCAGTTGGCAGTCTGCAGCACATGGTGGATTACATGCTGCAGTGCCTGAGAAACGACCGCCGCATCGCCCACATTCTCAACATGTCTGATTATTGGGTGTTCACCCTCCTCAATCCTCGCTACCGGGACAACGTAGAAAGCCTCAACACACCGTTGAACCGGGAGCGAAAAATGCGGGAGTACCAAGACACACTGGTGAATTCCATCATCTTCTCCATTCCAAGTGAGAGAAGTGCTGCTAGTGCATTACAAAGCAGCTCAGTGTGTCCAGGCAGTGGAGGAGGCTCTGCACAAAGAGGGAGCAGAAGCAGTGCCTCTGCCCAAGGCAAGACCAGTATGGCCCAACTGTGGCACAGTGTTTTGTGCCCACCACAAAAGTCTACACCATCACAGACGGCTCCAGTCAGCAGGAGGCAACGGTTCCGTCAGATGGTGACAGACTACATGTCTTGCCCTCTTGCTGTACTCCCAGACGGCTCTTCCCCTTTCAAGTATTGGGTCTCAAAGCTGGATACATGGCCAGAGCTAAGCCAGTATGCATTGGAGGTGCTGGCTTGCCCTGCGGCTAGTGTATTATCGGAACGCGTCTTGTTGTGAACTCCGTTTTCAGGCTCCCGCTTGTGGTCACAGATGGTATTGTGTGACTTTGGTTTTTGTGGCTCCTCCTGGTGGTTTGGTTTATTATCCTGCGGGTCTGCTGGATCAGCTGCCTCGTTATTCACCAGGGAGGCTCCTATTTAGCTCTGCTTCACTTCCACTTGTTGCCGGCTGTCAATGTATTCAGTGCTATTCTGATTACTCCTGATTATCTCGTTTTCTGCCTCTTCAGGATAAGCTAAGTTCTGTTTGAATATTTTTTGCTCATCTGCCTGCAATATGATTTCTGTGTATGATGAGTCTAGTCCAGTTTGCTAACATGTGATTTCTTTTTGCTGGTAAGCTCTGGGGTACGGAGTTGCTTCCCCCGCACCGTTAGTTGGTGCGGGGGCTCAAGCAATCTCTGCGTGGATATTTTGAATAGGGTTTTTTATTGACCGCACAGTTTCCTTCCTATTTTCTGCTATCTAGTATTAGCGGGCCTCATTTGCTAAATCTGATTTCATCTCTGCGTTTGTGCTTTCCCCTTAACTCACCGTTAATATTTGTGGGGGGCTATTCTATATCTTTGGGGTTTTCCACTGAGGCAAGTGAGGACTTACTTTCCCTCCAGGAATAGTCAGTTTCTCAGGCCGTGACGAGACGTCTAGGATTTTTTAGGTAACGTTCCACGGCTGCCTATAGTTGTTTGTGGATAGGATCAGGTTGCGGTCAATCTAGTTACCACTTCCCCAGAGCTAGTAGTCTGTTCAGTTACTTAGCTAGTCCGACCTGCAATCCTTGCCACTAGGATCATAACAGTACAGCCGGCCTATAAAGTGTTAATTGCATGGCAGAAGCAGGAGAAAAGAAGCTTGGAGATATTTTTTTTTTGCTGCCGTGTGTCTAGCTGCTGTGTGTCTGGCTTCTCTCCTCCTCTTAATCTTGGTGTGGCTCTGAGTTCAGCTGCTGATATGGATATCCAGAGTTTAGCCTCCAGTGTAGATCATCTTGCTGCAAGGGTACAAAGTATTCAGGATTTTGTTGTGCACAGTCCTATGTCAGAGCCTAGAATACCTATTCCGGAGTTGTTTTCTGGAGATAGATCTAGGTTCCTGAATTTTAAGAACAATTGCAAGTTGTTTCTTTCTTTGAAACCTCGTTCCTCTTGGGATTCTGTTCAGCAAGTTAAGATTATTATTTCTTTCTTGCGTGGCGATCCTCAAGATTGGGCTTTCGCATTGGCTCCAGGGGATCCTGCGTTGCTCAGTGTGGATGCGTTATTTCTGGCCCTTGGATTGCTCTATGAGGAACCTAATCTTGAGAACCAGGCTGAAAAAGCGTTGTTGGCCCTCTCTCAGGGGCAAGATGATGCAGAGGTGTACTGCCAGAAACTTCGGAAATGGTCGCTGCTTACTCAATGGAATGAGTGTCCCCTGGCTGCAAATTTCAGAAAAGGTCTTTCTGAAGCCATTAAGAATGTCATGGTGGGGTTCCCTATGCCTGCAGGTCTGAATGAGTCAATGACTCTGGCCATTCAGATTGATCGGTGTTTGCGGGAGCGCAAACCTGCGCACCATTTGGCGGTGTCTTCTGAACAGACACCTGAGTCTATGCAATGTGATAGAATTCAGACCAGAAGTGAACGGCAAAATTATAGACGGCAAAATGGGTTGTGCTTTTACTGTGGTGACTCAGCTCATGTTATCTCAGCATGCTCTAAGCGCACAAAAAAGATTGATAAATCTGTCACCATCGGTACTTTACAGCCTAAGTTTATTTTGTCTGTTACCCTGATTTGTTCCTTGTCATCTTACCCAGTTATGGCTTTTGTGGATTCAGGTGCTGCCCTGAGTCTGATGGATTTGTCATTTGCCAGGCGCTGTGGTTTTGTTTTGGAGCCTTTAAAATTCCCTATTCCACTAAGGGGAATTGATGCTACACCATTGGCTACGAATAAACCTCAGTACTGGACACAAGTGACCATGTGCATGACTCCTGTTCATCAGGAGGTGATTCGCTTTCTTGTATTGCATAATTTGCATGATGTTTTCGTGTTGGGCCTGCCATGGTTGCAGACTCATAATCCAGTCCTGGATTGGAAAGCAATGTCTGTGTAAAGTTAGGGTTGTCAGGGAATTCATGGCGACGCTCCTGTGGTGTCAATTGCTTCCTCTACTCCTTCTGAGGTCCCTGCGTTTTTGTCAGATTACCAGGATGTATTTGATGAGCCCAAACTCAGTTCTCTACCTCCTCATAGGGATTGTGATTGTGCTATAAATTTGATTCCTGGTAGTAAGTTTCCTAAGGGACGACTTTTCAATTTGTCAGTGCCGGAGCAAGCTGCTATGCGGAGTTATATAAAGGAGTCTTTGGAGAAAGGACTTATTCGCCCCTCCTCCTCCCCTCTTGGTGCGGGGTTCTTTTTTGTGGCTAAGAAGGATGGTTCCTTGAGACCTTGTATTGATTATCGCCTTCTAAACAAAATCACGGTCAAATTTCAGTATCCTTTGCCATTGTTATCTGATCTGTTTGCTCGCATTAAGGGGTCTAGTTGGTTCACCAAGATAGATCTTCGTGGTGCGTATAACCTTGTGCGTATTAAGCAGGGTGATGAATGGAAAACTGCATTTAATACGCCCGAAGGCCATTTTGAGTACTTGGTGATGCCTTTTGGACTTTCTAACGCTCCTTCTGTCCTTCAGTCCATTATGCACGACATCTTCCGCGAATATCTGGATAAATTTATGATTGTGTATCTGGATGATATTCTGTTTTTTTCGGATGATTGGGAGTCCCATGTTAAGCAGGTCAGGATGGTGTTTCAGGTCCTGCGTTCCAATGCTTTATTTGTGAAGGGCTCAAAATGTCTTTTTGGAGTCCAGAAGGTCTCTTTTTTGGGTTTCATTTTTTCTCCTTCTGCTATTGAGATGGACCCAATCAAGGTTCAGGCTATTCATGACTGGACTCAGCCTACATCTGTTAAGAGTCTTCAGAAGTTCTTGGGTTTTGCTAATTTTTACCGTCGCTTCATCGCTAATTTTTCTGGTGTTGTTAAGCCATTGACGGATTTGACCAAGAAGGGTTCTGATGTTTCTAATTGGTCTCCTGCGGCTGTGGAGGCCTTTCGGGAGCTGAAGCGCCGGTTTTCTTTGGCTCCGGTCTTATGTCAGCCAGACGTCTCCCTTCCTTTCCAGGTCGAGGTTGATGCTTCTGAGATTGGAGCGGGGGCTGTTTTGTCGCAGAGAAGCTCTGATGGCTCTGTGATGAAGCCATGTGCTTTCTTTTCAAGAAAGTTTTCGCCTGCCGAGCGGAATTATGATGTTGGTAATCGGAAGTTGTTGGCTATGAAGTGGGCATTTGAGGAGTGGCGACATTGGCTCGAGAGAGCTAAGCATCGTGTGGTGGTCTTGACTGATCACAAGAATTTGATTTATCTCGAGTCGGCCAAGCGGCTGAATCCTAGACAGGCTCGTTGGTCGTTGTTTTTCTCTCGTTTTGATTTTGTGGTCTCATACCTGCCTGGTTCGAAGAATGTGAAGGCTGATGCTCTTTCTAGGAGTTTTGTGCCTGACTCTCCTGGTGATTCAGAGCCAGCTGGTATCCTCAGAGAAGGCGTGATTTTGTCTGCCATCTCCCCAGATTTGCGATGAGTGCTGCAGGAGTTTCAGGCGGATAGACCTGACCGTTGTCCACCGGAGAGACTGTTTGTCCTGGATAGATGGACCAGCAGAGTTATTTCCGAGGTTCATTCTTCGGTGTTGGCAGGCCATTCTGGGATTTTTGGTACCAGAGATTTGGTGGCTAGGTCCTTCTGGTGGCCTTCCTTGTCGCGGGATGTGCGTTCCTTTGTGCAGTCTTGTGGAATTTGTGCTCGGGCTAAGCCTTGCTGTTCTCGTGCCAGTGGCTTGTTGTTGCCTTTGCCTGTCCCGAAGAGGCCTTGGACACACATTTCCATGGATTTTATTTCAGATCTCCCTGTCTCTCAGAGAATGTCGGTCATTTGGGTGGTGTGTGATCGTTTTTCTAAAATGGTCCATTTGGTGCCCTTGCCTAAGTTGCCTTCCTCCTCCGAGTTGGTTCCTCTGTTTTTTCAAAATGTGGTTCGTTTGCACGGGATCCCTGAAAATATTGTTTCCGACAGAGGATCCCAGTTTGTGTCTAGATTTTGGCGGACCTTTTGTGCTAAGATGGGCATTAATTTATCTTTTTCGTCGGCCTTCCATCCTCAGACGAATGGCCAAACCGAGCGCACTAATCAGACTTTGGAAACCTATTTAAGATGTTTTGTTTCTGCTGATCAGGACGACTGGGTGACTTTTTTGCCATTGGCCGAGTTTGCCCTTAATAATCGGGCTAGTTCTGCTACTTTGGTTTCGCCTATTTTTTGTAATTCAGGGTTTCATCCTCGTTTTTCCTCGGGTCAGGTGGAGTCTTCTGACTGTCCTGGAGTGGATGTGGTGGTGGATAGGTTGCATCAGATTTGGAATCATGTGGTGGACAATTTGAAGCTGTCACAAGAGAAGGCTAAGCGCTTTGCCAACCGCCGTTGCTGTGTGGGTCCCCGACTTCGCGTTGGGGATTTGGTGTGGTTGTCTTCTCGCTTTGTTCCTATGAAGGTCTCCTCTCCTAAGTTTAAGCCTCGGTTTATCGGTCCTTATAAGATTTTGGAAGTCCTTAACCCTGTGTCATTTCGTTTGGACCTCCTGGCATCGTTTGCTATTCATAATGTGTTCCATCGGTCGTTGTTGCGGAGGTATGTGGTGCCTGTGGTTCCTTCGGTTGAGCCTCCTGCCCTGTGCTGGTTGAGGGAGAATTGGAATACGTGGTGGAGAAGATCTTGGATTCTCGTATTTCTAGACGGAGGCTTCAGTATTTGGTTAAGTGGAAAGGCTATGGTCAGGAGGATAATTCCTGGGTTGTCGCCTCTGATGTTCATGCGGCCGATTTGGTTCGTGCCTTCCATGTGGCTCACCCTGATCGCCCTGGGGTTTTGATGAGGGTTCGGTGACCCCTCCTCAAGGGGGGGGTACTGTTGTGAACTCCGTTTTCAGGCTCCCTCTTGTGGTCACAGATGGTATTGTGTGACTTTGGTTTTTTGGCTCCCCCTGGTGGTTTGGTTTATTATCCTGCGGGTCTGCTGGATCAGCTGCCTCGTTATTCACCAGGGAGGCTCCTAATTAGCTCTGCTTCACTTCCACTTGTTGCCGGCTGTCAATGTATTCAGTGCTATTCTGATTACTCCTGATTATCTCGTTTTCTGCCTCTTCAGGATAAGCTAAGTTCTGTTTGAATATTTTTTGCTCATCTGCCTGCAATATGATTTCTGTGTATGATGAGTCTAGTCCAGCTTGCTAACATGTGATTTCTTTTTGCTGGTAAGCTCTGGGGTATGGAGTTGCTTCCCCCGCACCGTTAGTTGGTGCGGGGGCTCGAGCAATCTCTGCGTGGATATTTTGAATAGGGTTTTTTATTGACCGCACAGTTTCCTTCCTATTTTCTGCTATCTAGTATTAGCGGGCCTCATTTGCTAAATCTGATTTCATCTCTGCGTTTGTGCTTTCCACTTAACTCACCGTTAACATTTGTGGGGGGCTATTCTATATCTTTGGGGTCTTCCACTGAGGCAAGTGAGGACTTACTTTCCCTCCAGGAATAGTCAGTTTCTCAGGCCGTGACGAGACGTCTAGGATTTTTTAGGTAACGTTCCACGGCTGCCTATAGTTGTTTGCGGATAGGATCAGGTTACAGTCTAGTTACCACTTCCCCAGAGCTAGTAGTCTGTTCAGTTACTTAGCTAGTCCGACCTGCGATCCTTGCCACTAGGATCATAACAGCGTCTTTAGTGCTGCAGGTGGTGTACTAACTGACCGTCGCATGCGACTATCCTCCGATAACGTTGACCGGCTTACTTTCCTGAAAATGAACAAGGCCTGGATCTCGCAGGAATTTGCCACTCCTCTTCCTGATTAATTAATTAGGTGACTGTTGTGAATTTGGATTCTGGGCTCCCCCGGTGGCCGCTTGTGGAATTGGACTTGTCATCCTCTTTCCTGTTTCACCTGGTTCCATCAGTAGTGGGTGTCGCTATTTAAGCTCATTTCTCTGGTGGTTTCTTGCCGGTCAACAATGTTATCTGATGCCTCTCAGTGCTTGTTCCTGCTTCTAGACAACTACTAGTTAAGTTGGACTTTTGTCCATGTTTTGTTTTGCCTATTTGTTCCAGTTCACAGCTGAAGTTTTGTTACTGTGTCTGGAAAGCTCTCGTTGATCAGGGATTGCTACTCTGGCGTTATGAGTTAATGCCAGAGTTTAAGGTAATCTCTGGATGGTGTTTTGTTAGTGTTTTTCTGCTGACCATGAAAGTATACTATCTGTCTTCTGCTATCTAGTAAGCGGACCTCAAATTTGCTAAGACTATTTTCCTGCTGCGTTTGTAGTTTCATCTGAACTCACCGTCATTATATGTGGGGGGCTACTGTCTTCTTTGGAATATTTCTCTAGAGGTGAGCCAGGTCTTATATTTCCCTCTGCTAGCTATTTAGGTCTTAGGCCAGAGCTGGGCATCTAGCGATAAATAGGAAATGCTACCTGGCTATTTCTAGTTGCGCGGCAGGCTTAGTTCATGGTCAGTATAGTTCCATCTTCCGAGAGCTTGTCCCTCTATAGGCTTGCTATGATCTCTGCCTGCAGAGATCATGACAGTTTGACCGGCCACTGTCATGATCTCTGCAGGCAGAGATCATAGCAAGCCTATAGAGGGACAAGCTCTCGGAAGATGGAACTATACTGACCATGAACTAAGCCTGCCGCGCAACTAGAAATAGCCAGGTAGCATTTCCTATTTATCGCTAGATGCCCAGCTCTGGCCTAAGACCTAAATAGCTAGCAGAGGGAAATATAAGACCTGGCTCACCTCTAGAGAAATATTCCAAAGAAGACAGTAGCCCCCCACATATAATGACGGTGAGTTCAGATGAAACTACAAACGCAGCAGGAAAATAGTCTTAGCAAATTTGAGGTCCGCTTACTAGATAGCAGAAGACAGATAGTATACTTTCATGGTCAGCAGAAAAACACTAACAAAACACCATCCAGAGATTACCTTAAACTCTGGCATTAACTCATAACGCCAGAGTAGCAATCCCTGATCAACGAGAGCTTTCCAGACACAGTAACAAAACTTCAGCTGTGAACTGGAACAAATAGGCAAAACAAAACATGGACAAAAGTCCAACTTAACTAGTAGTTGTCTAGAAGCAGGAACAAGCACTGAGAGGCATCAGATAACATTGTTGACCGGCAAGAAACCACCAGAGAAATGAGCTTAAATAGCGACACCCACTACTGATGGAACCAGGTGAAACAGGAAAGAGGATGACAAGTCCAATTCCACAAGCGGCCACCGGGGGAGCCCAGAATCCAAATTCACAACAGGTGACTGTCTACAGTATCCAGGTCTCCTGTTGTGTTCATCTTTCTACCACCTGAACTTTAATTCCTGGGCTCCAACACCGCCAGTTGAGGCTCAGAAGTGCCATCTGCGCAGTCAAAACATACGACCCAGTGTTATTGGGTTTCAGTAACGTCAGCTGATCCCCAGCTGTGTAGCCGGCAATGTGTCTTGCGACCGCCACGCTGACACAACAACTGAAATGTAAGGGAACCTGTCCCCCCCAAGGCGTTTGTTACTGAAAGAGCCACCTTGTGCAGCAGTAATGCTGCACAAGGAAAAGGTAGCTATTTTTGTTTAGCTCCTTGCACACGCAGAACTTAACACTTATAAAATGTGTCCACTGATACCGTAAAACCGTCCCGGAGGTGGGACTTTCCTTTGTAATATGACGCAGCACAGCTGTCATTCCTACCCCCTTGGTGCCGTGCCCCGGCTCCTCAGGGTTGTTTGATTTCGTCCCGGAGCCTACGCTGTTATGTTATCCCTTGGCCAGGCACACTTAGCGCTGCCCCTTTTCTGACATCATTTGGTGTCAGGCTGACTGCGCCTGTGTGGCCGCACTGGCCAAAAGCCCGCCTCGCAGTGTCTTCTGATTTAATCCCACTGGGGGCCTGAGATCCATGGACATGCGCAGTGCATATCTGAACCTCCGACTCTCACTCATCTCCCTACGCCTTCTTCAGACTGTGTGCCGTCAGCTGATCCCTAATAGCATGCCACGGCCGTGACGCCGCACAGTCTGAAGTGAGAGGCAAGGATATGCACTGCGCATGGCCATGGATCCCAGGCCCGCAGTGGGATTACATTAGACGACACTGCGAGGTGGGCTCTCGGCCAGCGCAGCCGCACATGCGCAGCCAGCCTGACACCAAATGATGTCAGAAGATGGGCAGCGCTAAGTGTGCCTGGCCAAGGGATAACATAACAGCGCAGGCTCCGGGACGGAATCAAACAATGCTGAGGAGCCGGGGCACGGCGCCAAGGGGGTAGGAATGACAGCTGTGCTGCGTCATATTACGAAGGAAAGTCCCACCTCCGGGACGGTTTTAAGGTATCAGTGGACACATTTTATAAGTGTTAAGTTCTGCGTGTGCAAGGAGCATAATGAAAAGAGCCACCTTTTCTTTTTGCATCCTTTGTGCTGCACAAGCTGGCTCATTCAGCTACAAACGCCTTGGGGGGGGTTAAAGGTTCCCTTTCGACTTTCTCCAATCAGGCTTCGGCCTACACTGTGTTCCTCTGCTCCTCCTGCTGTCCCTGGGCTCCAACACCGCTAGTTGTTGCCTGGTAGTGCTGTACGCACAGTCAACAGTCGCTCCTCTGTTATTGGGGTTCAGTAACGTCAGCTGTTCCCCAGCTGTGTGTGTGTCATGATCTCTGCAGGCAGAGATCATAGCAAGCCTATAGAGGGACAAGCTCTCGGAAGATGGAACTATACTGACCATGAACTAAGCCTGCCGCGCAACTAGAAATAGCCAGGTAGCATTTCCTATTTATCGCTAGATGCCCAGCTCTGGCCTAAGACCTAAATAGCTAGCAGAGGGAAATATAAGACCTGGCTCACCTCTAGAGAAATATTCCAAAGAAGACAGTAGCCCCCCACATATAATGACGGTGAGTTCAGATGAAACAACAAACGCAGCAGGAAAATAGTCTTAGCAAATTTGAGGTCCGCTTACTAGATAGCAGAAGACAGATAGTATACTTTCATGGTCAGCAGAAAAACACTAACAAAACACCATCCAGAGATTACCTTAAACTCTGGCATTAACTCATAACGCCAGAGTAGCAATCCCTGATCAACGAGAGCTTTCCAGACACAGTAACAAAACTTCAGCTGTGAACTGGAACAAATAGGCAAAACAAAACATGGACAAAAGTCCAACTTATCTAGTAGTAGTCTAGAAGCAGGAACAAGCACTGAGAGGCATCAGATAACATTGTTGACCGGCAAGAAACCACCAGAGAAATGAGCTTAAATAGCGACACCCACTACTGATGGAATCAGGTGAAACAGGAAAGAGGATGACAAGTCCAATTCCACGAGCGGCCACCGGGGGAGCCCAGAATCCAAATTCACAACAGTACCCCCCCCTCAAGGAGGGGGCACCGAACCCTCACCAGATCCACCAGGGCGACCAGGATGAGCCCTATGGAAGGCACGAACAAGATCAGAAGCATGAACATCAGATGCATTGACCCAAGAATTATCCTCCTGGCCGTAACCCTTCCAGTTGACCAGATACTGGAGTTTCCGTCTGGAAACACGAGAGTCCAAAATTTTCTCCACAACGTACTCCAACTCACCCTCAACCAACACCGGAGCAGGAGGCTCAACTGAAGGTACAACAGGTACCTCATACCTGCGCAATAACGACCGATGAAAAACGTTATGAATGGAAAAGGACGCAGGGAGGTCCAAACGGAAAGAAACAGGATTAAGAATCTCCAATATTCTATAAGGGCCGATGAACCGAGGTTTAAACTTAGGAGAAGAGACCCTCATAGGGACAAAACGAGAAGACAACCACACCAAATCTCCAACACAAAGCCGAGAACCAACACGACGATGACGGTTGGCAAAACGCTGAGTCTTCTCCTGGGACAACTTCAAATTGTCCATAACCTGCCCCCAAATGTGATGCAATCTCTCTACCACCGCATCCACTCCAGGACAATCCGAGGATTCCACCTGACCGGAGGAAAATCGAGGGTGAAACCCCGAATTACAGAAAAACGGGGACACCAAGGTGGAAGAACTGGCCCGATTATTGAGGGCGAACTCCGCCAATGGCAAAAAAGCAACCCAATCATCCTGGTCAGCAGAGACAAAACACCTCAGATATGTCTCAAGGGTCTGATTAGTCCGCTCGGTCTGGCCATTAGTCTGAGGGTGAAAAGCAGACGAAAAAGACAAATCTATGCCCATCCTAGCACAGAATGCCCGCCAAAATCTAGACACAAATTGGGTACCTCTGTCAGAAACAATATTCTCAGGAATACCGTGCAATCGGACAACATTCTGAAAAAACAGAGGAACCAACTCAGAAGAAGAAGGCAACTTGGGCAGAGGAACCAAATGGACCATTTTAGAGAAACGGTCACAGACCACCCAGATGACAGACATCTTCTGGGAAACAGGCAGATCTGAAATAAAATCCATCGAGATGTGTGTCCAAGGCCTCTTAGGAATAGGCAAGGGCAACAGCAGTCCGCTAGCCCGAGAACTACAAGACTTGGCCCGAGCACAAACGTCACATGACTGCACAAAGACTCGCACATCTCGTGACAGAGAAGGCCACCAGAAGGATCTTGCCACCAAATCCCTGGTACCAAAAATTCCGGGATGACCTGCCAATGCAGAAAAATGTACCTCAGAGATGACTCTGCTGGTCCAATCATCCGGAACAAACAGTCTATCAGGCGGACAACGATCCGGTCTATCCGCCTGAAACTCTTGCAAGGACCGCCGCAGATCAGGAGAAACGGCCGACAAAATTAATCCCTCCCTAAGGATACCTGTGGGTTCAGAATTACCAGGAGAGTCCGGGTCAAAACTCCTAGAAAGGGCATCTGCCTTAACATTCTTAGAACCCGGTAGGTATGACACCACAAAATTAAAGCGAGAAAAAAATAAAGACCAGCGCGCCTGTCTAGGATTCAGGCGTCTGGCAGTCTCAAGATAAATCAAATTTTTGTGGTCAGTAAATACCACCACCTGATGTCTAGCCCCCTCGAGCCAATGGCGCCACTCCTCAAACGCCCACTTCATGGCCAAAAGCTCCCGATTCCCAACATCATAATTCCGCTCTGCGGGCGAAAATTTGCGAGAAAAGAAGGCACAAGGCCTAATGACGGAGCAGTCGGAACCTTTCTGCGACAACACTGCCCCAGCTCCGATCTCCGAAGCGTCAACCTCAACCTGAAAAGGCAGATTCACATCAGGCTGACGCAACACAGGGGCAGAGGCAAAACGGCGCTTAAGCTCCTGAAAGGCCTCTACAGCATGAGGGGACCAATTAGCAACATCAGCGCCTTGTCTGGTCAAATCAGTCAGTGGTTTAACGACATCCGAAAAACCAGCAATAAATCGGCGGTAAAAGTTGGCAAAGCCCAAAAATCTCTGAAGACCCTTAAGAGAGGAGGGCTGAGTCCAGTCACAAATAGCTTGCACCTTGACGGGATCCATCTCAATGGAAGAGGGAGAAAAAATATACCCCAAAAAGGAAATTTTCTGGACCCCAAAAACGCACTTAGACCCCTTCACACATAAAGAATTAGACCGCAGAACCTGAAAAACTCTCCTGACCTGCTGGACATGAGAGTCCCAGTCATCAGAAAAAATCAGAATATCATCCAGATATATTATCATAAATTTATCCAGAAAATCGCGGAAAATATCATGCATAAAAGACTGGAAAACTGAAGGGGCATTAGAAAGACCAAAAGGCATGACCAAATACTCAAAGTGGCCCTCGGGCGTATTAAATGCGGTCTTCCACTCATCCCCCTGCCTGATCCGCACCAAATTATACGCCCCACGAAGATCAATTTTAGAGAACCACTTAGCACCCTCTATACGAGCAAACAAATCAGTAAGCAATGGCAATGGGTATTGATACTTAACAGTGATCTTATTCAGAAGCCGATAATCAATACATGGTCTCAAAGAGCCGTCTTTTTTTGAGACAAAGAAAAACCCAGCTCCCAAGGGAGAAGAGGATGGACGAATATGTCCCTTTTCCAAAGACTCCTTTATATATTCCCGCATAGCAGCATGTTCCGGCACAGACAAATTAAACAAACGACCCTTTGGATATTTACAACCCGGTATCAAATCTATGGCACAATCGCACTCACGGTGCGGAGGTAACGACCCAAGCTTGGGTTCGTCAAAGACGTCTTGATAATCAGAGAGGAACTCAGGGACTTCAGAGGGAATGGACGACGAAATAGAAACCAAAGGTACGTCCCCATGAATACCCTTACATCCCCAGCTCAACACAGACATTGCTCTCCAGTCCAAGACTGGGTTGTGAGACTGCAACCATGGCAATCCCAGTACCAAATCGTCATGTAAATTATACAGCACCAGGAAACGAATAATCTCCTGGTGATCCGGATTGATACGCATGGTTACTTGTGTCCAGTATTGTGGTTTATTATTAGCCAATGGGGTGGAGTCAATCCCCTTCAGAGGAATAAGAGTCTCCAAAGGCTCTAAATCAAAACCACAATGATTGGCAAAGGACCAATCCATAAGACTCAGAGCGGCGCCAGAGTCAACATAGGCGTCCGTGGCAATGGATGACAAAGAGCAAATCAGGGTTACAGACAAAATAAACTTAGACTGAATGGTGCTAATGGAAACAGACTTATCAAGCTTCTTTGTACGCCTAGAGCATGCTGATATAACATGAGTAGAATCCCCACAATAGAAACACAATCCATTCTTCCGTCTAAAATTCTGTCGCTCGCTCCTGGACAGAATTCTATCACACTGCATACTTTCTGGCGTCTTTTCCATAGACACCGCCAGATGGTGCACCGGTTTGCGCTCCCGCAGACGCCTATCAATCTGAATAGCCATTGTCATGGACTCATTCAGACCTGCAGGCAAAGGGAACCCCACCATAACATCCTTAACGGCATCAGAGAGACCTTCTCTGAAAGTTGCCGCCAAGGCGCACTCATTCCACTGAGTAAGCACAGACCATTTACGGAATTTTTGGCAGAAAACTTCAGCTTCGTCTTGCCCCTGAGATAGTGCCATCAAAGTTTTTTCTGCCTGAAGTTCCAAATGAGGTTCCTCATAAAGCAAGCCCAAGGCCAGAAAAAACGCATCCACATCGCGTAACGCAGGATCCCCTGCTGGCAATGAGAAGGCCCAATCTTGAGGGTCACCCCTGAGCAAGGAAATCACAATCCTAACCTGCTGAGCAGGGTCTCCAGCTGAACGAGACTTCAGGGACAAATAAAGCTTACAATTATTTCGGAAATTCTGGAAGCTAGCTCTATTCCCTGTGAAGAACTCCGGTAAAGGAATTCTCGGCTCAGATACCGGAGCATGTACCACAAAATCTTGTAAATTTTGTACTTTCGTGATGAGATTATTCAAACCCGCAGTTACACTCTGGAGATCCATTATTGTCAGGTGCACACAGAGCATACAGAGATTAGGAGGAGAGAGAGAGAAAAGACTGCAGCAAGGCAGACTGGAGGAAAAAAAAAAAAAAAAAAATTTCAGCAGACTTCTTATAACTCTCCTTTCTAAACCTGGGTCTTTAACACTTTAGGGGCCGGTCAAACTGTCATGATCTCTGCAGGCAGAGATCATAGCAAGCCTATAGAGGGACAAGCTCTCGGAAGATGGAACTATACTGACCATGAACTAAGCCTGCCGCGCAACTAGAAATAGCCAGGTAGCATTTCCTATTTATCGCTAGATGCCCAGCTCTGGCCTAAGACCTAAATAGCTAGCAGAGGGAAATATAAGACCTGGCTCACCTCTAGAGAAATATTCCAAAGAAGACAGTAGCCCCCCACATATAATGACGGTGAGTTCAGATGAAACAACAAACGCAGCAGGAAAATAGTCTTAGCAAATTTGAGGTCCGCTTACTAGATAGCAGAAGACAGATAGTATACTTTCATGGTCAGCAGAAAAACACTAACAAAACACCATCCAGAGATTACCTTAAACTCTGGCATTAACTCATAACGCCAGAGTAGCAATCCCTGATCAACGAGAGCTTTCCAGACACAGTAACAAAACTTCAGCTGTGAACTGGAACAAATAGGCAAAACAAAACATGGACAAAAGTCCAACTTATCTAGTAGTAGTCTAGAAGCAGGAACAAGCACTGAGAGGCATCAGATAACATTGTTGACCGGCAAGAAACCACCAGAGAAATGAGCTTAAATAGCGACACCCACTACTGATGGAATCAGGTGAAACAGGAAAGAGGATGACAAGTCCAATTCCACGAGCGGCCACCGGGGGAGCCCAGAATCCAAATTCACAACAGTGTGTGGCAATCCCTCCTATCTCCTCCACCTCCTCCTCCTGCTGTCCCTGGGCTCCAACACCGCTAGTTGTTGCCTGGTAGTGCTGTACGCACAGTCAACAGTTGCTCCTCTGTTATTGGGGTTCAGTAACGTCAGCTGTTCCCCAGCTGTGTGTGTGGCAATACCTGCTATCTCCTACACCTCCTCCTCCTGTTGTCCCTGGGCTCCAACACCGCTAGTTGTTGCCTGGTAGTGCTGTACGCACAGTCAACAGTCGCTCCTCTGTTATTGGGGTTCAGTAACGTCAGCTGTTCCCCAGCTGTGTGTGCGGCAATCCCTCCTATCTCCTCCACCTCCTCCTCCTGCTGTCCCTGGGCTCCAACACCACTAGTTGTTGCCTGGTAGTGCTGTACGCACAGTCAACAGTCGCTCCTCTGTTATTGGGGTTCAGTAACGTCAGCTGTTCCCCAGCTGTGTGTGTGGCAATCCCTCCTATCTCCTCCACCTCCTCCTCCTGCTGTCCCTGGGCTCCAACACCACTAGTTGTTGCCTGGTAGTTCTGTACGCACAGTCAACAGTCGCTCCTCTGTTATTGGGGTTCAGTAACGTCAGCTGTTCCCCAGCTGTGTGTGTGGCAATCCCTCCTATCTCCTACACCTCCTCCTCCTGCTGTCCCTGGGCTCCAACACCGCTAGTTGTTGCCTGGTAGTGCTGTACGCACAGTCAACAGTCGCTCCTGTTATTGGGGTTCAGTAACGTCAGCTGTTCCCCAGCTGTGTGTGTGGCAATCCCTCCTATCTCCTCCACCTCCTCCTCCTGCTGTCCCTGGGCTCCAACACCGCTAGTTGTTGCCTGGTAGTGCTGTACGCACAGTCAACAGTCGCTCCTCTGTTATTGGGGTTCAGTAACGTCAGCTGTTCCCCAGCTGTGTGTGTGGCAATCCCTCCTATCTCCTACACCTCCTCCTCCTGCTGTCCCTGGGCTCCAACACCGCTAGTTGTTGCCTGGTAGTGCTGTACGCACAGTCAACAGTCGCTCCTCTGTTATTGGGGTTCAGTAACGTCAGCTGTTCCCCAGCTGTGTGTGTGGCAATCCCTCCTATCTCCTCCACCTCCTCCTCCTGCTGTCCCTGGGCTCCAACACCGCTAGTTGTTGCCTGGTAGTGCTGTACGCACAGTCAACAGTCGCTCCTCTGTTATTGGGGTTCAGTAACGTCAGCTGTTCCCCAGCTGTGTGTGTGGCAATCCCTCCTATCTCCTCCACCTCCTCCTCCTGCTGTCCCTGGGCTACAACACCGCTAGTTGTTGTCCAGAAGTGCTGTCCGCACAGAGCCAAACACCTCGCCAATGTTTTAGTGGGGTTCAGTAATGCCTGCTGCTCCCCTGCTGTGTATACGGCAACGTGTCATGAGACCGCCACGCAGGCACAACAACTTAAATTTAAGAGAACCTGTCCCCCCCCCCAAGGCGTTTGTTACTGAAAGAGCCACCTTGTGCAGCAGTAATAATGATGCAAAAGGAAAAAGTGGCTCTTTTTGTGGTGCTCCTTGCACACGCTGAACTTGACACTTATGAAATGTGTCCCCTCACACCGTTAAACCGTCCGGTCGGAGGGACTTTCCTTTCCGCGCTGGACGAGATCCCGCCTCTTAGTGTCTTCTGATTTAATCCCACTGTGGGCCTGTGATCCATGGACATGCGCAGTGCATATCTTAACCTCCGCCTCTCTCTCATCTCCCTCAGCCTTCTTCAGACTGTGCGCCGTCAGCTGATCCCTAATAGCATGCCACGGCCGTGACGCCGCACAGTCTGAAGTGAGAGGCAAGGATATGCACTGCGCATGGCCACGGATCCCAGGCCCGCAGTGGGATTACATTAGACGACACTGCGAGGTGGGCTGTCGGCCAGCGCGGCCGCACATGCGCAGCCAGCCTGACACCAAATGATGTCAGAAGATGGGCAGCGCTAAGTGTGCCTGGCCAAGGGATAACATAACAGCGCAGGCTCCGGGACGGAATCAAACAATGCTGAGGAGCCGGGGCACGGCGCCAAGGGGGTAGGAATGACAGCTGTGCTGCGTCATATTACGAAGGAAAGTCCCACCTCCGGGACGGTTTTAAGGTATCAGTAGACACATTTTATAAGTGTTAAGTTCTGCGTGTGCAAGGAGCATAATGAAAAGAGCCACCTTTTCTTTTTGCATCCTTTGTGCTGCACAAGCTGGCTCTTTCAGCTACAAACGCCTTGGGGGGGTTAAAGGTTCCCTTTCGACTTTCTCCAATCAGGCTTCGGCCTACACTGTGTTCCTCTGCTCCTCCTGCTGTCCCTGGGCTCCAACACCGCTAGTTGTTGCCTGGTAGTGCTGTACGCACAGTCAACAGTCGCTCCTCTGTTATTGGGGTTCAGTAACGTCAGCTGTTCCCCAGCTGTGTGTGTGGCAATACCTGCTATCTCCTACACCTCCTCCTCCGGTTGTCCCTGGGCTCCAACACCGCTAGTTGTTGCCTGGTAGTGCTGTACGCACAGTCAACAGTCGCTCCTCTGTTATTGGGGTTCAGTAACGTCAGCTGTTCCCCAGCTGTGTGTGCGGCAATCCCTCCTATCTCCTCCACCTCCTCCTCCTGCTGTCCCTGGGCTCCAACACCACTAGTTGTTGCCTGGTAGTGCTGTACGCACAGTAAACAGTCGCTCCTCTGTTATTGGGGTTCAGTAACGTCAGCTGTTCCCCAGCTGTGTGTGTGGCAATCCCTCCTATCTCCTCCACCTCCTCCTCCTGCTGTCCCTGGGCTCCAACACCGCTAGTTGTTGCCTGGTAGTGCTGTACGCACAGTCAACAGTCGCTCCTCTGTTATTGGGGTTCAGTAACGTCAGCTGTTCCCCAGCTGTGTGTGTGGCAATCCCTCCTATCTCCTCCACCTCCTCCTCCTGCTGTCCCTGGGCTCCAACACCGCTAGTTGTTGCCTGGTAGTGCTGTACGCACAGTCAACAGTTGCTCCTCTGTTATTGGGGTTCAGTAACGTCAGCTGTTCCCCAGCTGTGTGTGTGGCAATACCTGCTATCTCCTACACCTCCTCCTCCTGTTGTCCCTGGGCTCCAACACCGCTAGTTCTTGCCTGGTAGTGCTGTACGCACAGTCAACAGTCGCTCCTCTGTTATTGGGGTTCAGTAACGTCAGCTGTTCCCCAGCTGTGTGTGCGGCAATCCCTCCTATCTCCTCCACCTCCTCCTCCTGCTGTCCCTGGGCTCCAACACCACTAGTTGTTGCCTGGTAGTGCTGTACGCACAGTCAACAGTCGCTCCTCTGTTATTGGGGTTCAGTAACGTCAGCTGTTCCCCAGCTGTGTGTGTGGCAATCCCTCCTATCTCCTCCACCTCCTCCTCCTGCTGTCCCTGGGCTCCAACACCGCTAGTTGTTGCCTGGTAGTTCTGTACGCACAGTCAACAGTCGCTCCTCTGTTATTGGGGTTCAGTAACGTCAGCTGTTCCCCAGCTGTGTGTGTGGCAATCCCTCCTATCTCCTACACCTCCTCCTCCTGCTGTCCCTGGGCTCCAACACCGCTAGTTGTTGCCTGGTAGTGCTGTACGCACAGTCAACAGTCGCTCCTGTTATTGGTGTTCAGTAACGTCAGCTGTTCCCCAGCTGTGTGTGTGGCAATCCCTCCTATCTCCTCCACCTCCTCCTCCTGCTGTCCCTGGGCTCCAACACCGCTAGTTGTTGCCTGGTAGTGCTGTACGCACAGTCAACAGTCGCTCCTCTGTTATTGGGGTTCAGTAACGTCAGCTGTTCCCCAGCTGTGTGTGTGGCAATCCCTCCTATCTCCTACACCTCCTCCTCCTGCTGTCCCTGGGCTCCAACACCGCTAGTTGTTGCCTGGTAGTGCTGTACGCACAGTCAACAGTCGCTCCTCTGTTATTGGGGTTCAGTAACGTCAGCTGTTCCCCAGCTGTGTGTGTGGCAATCCCTCCTATCTCCTCCACCTCCTCCTCCTGCTGTCCCTGGGCTCCAACACCGCTAGTTGTTGCCTGGTAGTGCTGTACGCACAGTCAACAGTCGCTCCTCTGTTATTGGGGTTCAGTAACGTCAGCTGTTCCCCAGCTGTGTGTGTGGCAATCCCTCCTATCTCCTCCACCTCCTCCTCCTGCTGTCCCTGGGCTCCAACACCGCTAGTTGTTGCCTGGTAGTGCTGTACGCACAGTCAACAGTCGCTCCTCTGTTATTGGGGTTCAGTAACGTCAGCTGTTCCCCAGCTGTGTGTGTGGCAATACCTGCTATCTCCTACACCTCCTCCTCCTGTTGTCCCTGGGCTCCAACACCGCTAGTTGTTGCCTGGTAGTGCTGTACGCACAGTCAACAGTCGCTCCTCTGTTATTGGGGTTCAGTAACGTCAGCTGTTCCCCAGCTGTGTTTGTGGCAATACCTGCTATCTCCTACACCTCCTCCTCCTGTTGTCCCTGGGCTCCAACACCGCTAGTTGTTGCCTGGTAGTGCTGTACGCACAGTCAACAGTCGCTCCTCTGTTATTGGGGTTCAGTAACGTCAGCTGTTCCCCAGCTGTGTGTGCGGCAATCCCTCCTATCTCCTACACCTCCTCCTCCTGCTGTCCCTGGGCTCCAACACCGCTAGTTGTTGCCTGGTAGTGCTGTACGCACAGTCAACAGTCGCTCCTGTTATTGGGGTTCAGTAACGTCAGCTGTTCCCCAGCTGTGTGTGTGGCAATCCCTCCTTTCTCCTCCACCTCCTCCTCCTGCTGTCCCTGGGCTCCAACACCGCTAGTTGTTGCCTGATAGTGCTGTACGCACAGTCAACAGTCGCTCCTATGTTATTGGGGTTCAGTAACGTCAGCTGTTCCCCAGCTGTGTGTGTGGCAATCCCTCCTATCTCCTCCACCTCCTCCTCCTGCTGTCCCTGGGCTCCAACACCGCTAGTTGTTGCCTGGTAGTGCTGTACGCACAGTAAACAGTCGCTCCTCTGTTATTGGGGTTCAGTAACGTCAGCTGTTCCCCAGCTGTGTGTGTGGCAATCCCTCCTATCTCCTACACCTCCTCCTCCTGCTGTCCCTGGGCTCCAACACCGCTAGTTGTTGCCTGGTAGTGCTGTACGCACAGTCAACAGTCGCTCCTGTTATTGGGGTTCAGTAACGTCAGCTGTTCCCCAGCTGTGTGTGTGGCAATCCCTCCTATCTCCTCCACCTCCTCCTCCTGCTGTCCCTGGGCTCCAACACCGCTAGTTGTTGCCTGGTAGTGCTGTACGCACAGTCAACAGTCGCTCCTCTGTTATTGGGGTTCAGTAACGTCAGCTGTTCCCCAGCTGTGTGTGTGGCAATCCCTCCTATCTCCTACACCTCCTCCTCCTGCTGTCCCTGGGCTCCAACACCGCTAGTTGTTGCCTGGTAGTGCTGTACGCACAGTCAACAGTCGCTCCTGTTATTGGGGTTCAGTAACGTCAGCTGTTCCCCAGCTGTGTGTGTGGCAATCCCTCCTATCTCCTCCACCTCCTCCTCCTGCTGTCCCTGGGCTCCAACACCGCTAGTTGTTGCCTGGTAGTGCTGTACGCACAGTCAACAGTCGCTCCTCTGTTATTGGGGTTCAGTAACGTCAGCTGTTCCCCAGCTGTGTGTGTGGCAATCCCTCCTATCTCCTACACCTCCTCCTCCTGCTGTCCCTGGGCTCCAACACCGCTAGTTGTTGCCTGGTAGTGCTGTACGCACAGTCAACAGTCGCTCCTGTTATTGGGGTTCAGTAACGTCAGCTGTTCCCCAGCTGTGTGTGTGGCAATCCCTCCTATCTCCTCCACCTCCTCCTCCTGCTGTCCCTGGGCTCCAACACCGCTAGTTGTTGCCTGGTAGTGCTGTACGCACAGTCAACAGTCGCTCCTCTGTTATTGGGGTTCAGTAACGTCAGCTGTTCCCCAGCTGTGTGTGTGGCAATCCCTCCTATCTCCTACACCTCCTCCTCCTGCTGTCCCTGGGCTCCAACACCGCTAGTTGTTGCCTGGTAGTGCTGTACGCACAGTCAACAGTCGCTCCTGTTATTGGGGTTCAGTAACGTCAGCTGTTCCCCAGCTGTGTGTGTGGCAATCCCTCCTATCTCCTCCACCTCCTCCTCCTGCTGTCCCTGGGCTCCAACACCGCTAGTTGTTGCCTGGTAGTGCTGTACGCACAGTCAACTGTCGCTCCTCTGTTATTGGGGTTCAGTAACGTCAGCTGTTCCCCAGCTGTGTGTGTGGCAATCCCTCCTATCTCCTCCACCTCCTCCTCCTGCTGTCCCTGGGCTGCAACACCGCTAGTTGTTGTCCAGAAGTGCTGTCCGCACAGAGCCAAACACCTCGCCAATGTTTTAGTGGGGTTCAGTAATGCCTGCTGCTCCCCTGCTGTGTATACGGCAATGTGTCATGAGACCGCCACGCAGGCACAACAACTTAAATGTAAGGGAACCTGTCCCCCCCCCAAGGCGTTTGTTACTGAAAGAGCCACCTTGTGCAGCAGTAATAATGATGCAAAAGGAAAAAGTGGCTCTTTTTGTGGTGCTCCTTGCACACGCTGAACTTGACACTTATGAAATGTGTCCCCTCACACCGTTAAACCGTCCGGTCGGAGGGACTTTCCTTTCCGCGCTGGACGAGATCCCGCCTCGTAGTGTCTTCTGATTTAATCCCACTGTGGGCCTGTGATCCATGGACATGCGCAGTGCATATCTTAACCTCCGCCTCTCTCTCATCTCCCTCAGCCTTCTTCAGACTGTGCGCCGTCAGCTGATCCCTAATAGCATGCCACGGCCATGACGCCGCACAGTCTGAAGAAGCTGGAAGGAGGGGAGTGAGAGGCAAGGATATGCACTGCGCATGCCCATGGATCACAGGTCCGCAGAGTGATTACATTAGATGACACAGCGAGGCGGGATCTTGGCCAGCGCAGCCGCACAGGCGCAGCCAGCCTGACACCAAATGATGTCAGAAGATGGGCAGCGCAAAATGTGTGCATGGACAAGGGCTAACATAACAGCGCAGGCTCCGGGACAGATTCAAACAACGCTGAGGAGGTGGCGCATGGCGCCAAGGGGGTAAGAATGACAGCTGTGCTGCGTCACATGACAAAGGAAAGTCCATCCGACCGGACGGTTTAACGGTGTGAGGGGACACATTTCATAAGTGTCAAGTTCAGCGTTTGCAAGGACCATAATTAAAAGAGCTAAGTTTACCTTTTCCAGCATTAGTGCTGTACAATATGGCTCTTTTAGTTACAAACCCCTGGGGGGGGGGTTAAGGGTCCCCTTTCAACTTGCTCCAGTGCAGGCTTCGGCCTACACTATGCTCCTCCTGCTGACCCTGGGCTCTAACACCGCCAGTTGGCGCCCAGATGTGCTAGCTGCACAGAGAAAAACACCAGCCAATGTGTCAGTGGTGTTCAGCAACGCCAGCTGTACCCCTGCTGTGTAGCCGGCAACGTGTCCTGCAACAGCCACGCAGACACAACAGACCTAAAGCTGCCGCCAGTGCAGGCTTCGGCCTACACTCCGCTCCCTCTACTCCTCCTGCTGACCCTGGGCTCTAACACCGCCAGTTGGGGCCCAGAAGTGCTGGCTGCACAGAGCCAAACACCTCGCCAATGTGTCAGTGGGGTTCAGCACCGCCAGCTGTTCCCCTGCTGTGTAGCCGGCATTGTGTCCTGCAACAGCCACGCAGACACAAGAACTGAAATTGAAGGGAACTTGTCCCCCCTGCCCCAGGTGTTTGTATGCTTCACAGCCACCTTGTACAGCAGTAATGCTGCATGTGTGCAAGGTGGCTCAGAAACTTATTCCCCTTGCACACGTGGAACTGAACACATCTAAAATGTGTCCTCTGTGACCATTAAACCATCCCTGAGGTGTGACTTTCCTTTGTAATGACACGCTGCAACCCCCTTGGTAGCGCTGCCCGTCTTCTGGCATCATTGTTTGGCTGGCTGCGCCTCTGCGGCCGCCCTGGCCCACAAAACGCCCCTCGGTGTCTTATTTATTTTGACTGCGAGGGTGTGATTGATGGGCATGAGCAGTGCATATGTTTGCCTGTCCCTCATCTCCTTCGGCCTTCTTCAGACTGTGCGGCTTCATGGCCATGGCATGCGACAAAGGATCAGTCTGACGCCGCACAGTCTGAAGCAGGTGTAAGGACCCGAGTGTGAGAGGCGAACATATGTACTGCGCCAGGCCATGAATCCCTGCCCTGCAGTGTTTTAACAATGTAAAGACACTGCGGGGCTGGGATTCATGGTCATCGCGAACCGCACCGGCCAACATTAAATGATGTCAGAAGATGGGCAGCGCTAGCAGCGCAAGGCCAAGGGATAACACGACAGCGCAGACTCCTGGGGCAGCAAATAACGACGCTCAGGATGCCGCGCCCAGCACCAAGGTGGGATTTTTGACAGCTGTGCTGCGTCTCATTACAAAGGGAACTCACGCCTCCAAAACAGTTTGACTGCTAAGGGCCTAAATGTTATACGTGTTTCTTTCTGCGTGTGCAAGGAGCAAAATTAAAAGAGCAACCTTTGACATGTGCAGCATTACTGCTGCCCAAGCTGTGGCTCTTGTAGTTTGTAACCCCTGAGGGGGGGTTAAAGGTAACCTTTAAAATCGGTTCAATTAGGCTTCGGCCTACACTCTGCTCCACCTGCAGAGCCCTGGGCTCCAACACCGCTAGTTGCTGTCCGGAAGTGCTGGCTGCACAGAGCAAAACACACGCCACTCTGTCAGTGGGGTTCAGCACCGCCAGCTGTTCCCCTGCTGTGTAGCCGACAACGTGTCCTGCAACAGCCACGCAGACACAAAGCTGCCGCCAGTGCAGGCTTCGGCCTACACTCTGCTCCCTCTCCTCCTGCTGACCCTGGGCTCTAACACCGCCAGTTGGGGCCTGGTACTGCTAGCTGCACAGAGATAAACACCAGCCAATGTGTCAGTGGGGTTCAGCACCGCCAGCTGTTCCCCTGCTGTGTAGCCGGCAACGTGTACTGCAACAGCCACGCAGACACAAGAACTGAGATTGAAGGGAACCTGTCCCCCCTCCCCCAGGTGTTTGTATGTTTTACAGCCACCTTGTACAGCAGTAATGCTGCATGTGTGCAAGGTGGCTCATAAACTTATTCTCCTTGCACACGTGGAACAGAACACGTCTACAATGTGTCCCCTGAGACCATTAAAACGTCCCTGAGGTGTGACTTTACTTTGCAATGACATGCAACAACCCCCTTGGTAGCACAGCCCTTCTTCTGACATCATTGTTTGGCTGGCTGCGCCTCTGCGGCCGCCCTACCCAACACAACGCCCCTCGGTGTCTTATTTATTTTGACTGCGAGGGTGTGATTGACGGGCATGAGCAGTGCATATCTTCGCCAGGCTGTCACTCAGCTCCTTCCGCCTTCTTCAGACTGTGCGGCTTCATGGCCGTGGCATGCGATAAGGGATCAGCTGACGCCGCACAGTCTGTAGCAGGTGTAAGGACACGAGCGAGAGGCGAACATATGTACTGCGCCAGGCCATGAATCCCAGCCCCGCAGTGTGAAACACTGTAAAGACACTGCGGGGCTGGGACATGAAATGATGTCAGAAGACGGGCAGTGCATGGCCAAGGGATAACGCAACAACGCAGACTCCTGTACAGCAAAATGTGATGCTCAGGAGGCCGCGCCCAGCACCAAGGTGGTATTTTTGCCAGCTGTGCTGCGTCTCATTACAAAGGGAACTCCCGCCTCCAAGACAGATTGACTGTATAAGGGCCAAAATGTTGTACGTGTTTCATTCAGCTTGTGCAAGGAACTAAAATAAAAGAGCAACCTTTGACTTGTGCAGCACTACTGCTACATAAGGCGTGGCTCTTCTAGTTTGTAACACCTGAGGGGGGGTTTAAGGTTACCTTTAAAATTGTTTCAATTAGGCCTCGGCCTACACTCTACTCCCTCTCCTCCTGCTGACCCTGGGCTCTAACACCGCCAGTTGGGGCCCGGTACTGCTAGCTGCACAGAGATAAACACCAGCCAATGTGTCAGTGGGGTTCAGCACCGCCAGCTGTTCCCCTGCTGTGTAGCCGGCAACGTGTCCTGCAACAGCCACGCAAGACACAACAGACCTACAAATGCCTCCAGTGCAGGCTTCAGCCTACACTGTGCTCCCCCTGCTGACCCTTTGCTCCAACACCGCTAGTTTGGGCTCTAGGAAGACAAGCTTGAATAGGTCCCCATCCTGGTTCCAGCACCGTCAGCTGGTTCCGGGCAGAGCCTTTGGCTTAGGTACCTCCCTCTGGGTATCTGAGTTCCACCAACGTCAGGTGGTCCTTGGTAGTGCTTTCAGGCACGGGTACCTCCTGCTTAGTTACCAGGTTCCAGTAACGTCAGCTGGTCCTCGGTAGTTCCATTGGCTCTTGGACCTTCGGCTACCCATCCGGGTTCCAGTACCGTCAGCTGGTTCTCGGCAGTGTCTTTTGCTCTTGTACCTTCTGCTCCCCATCCTGGTTCCAGTACCGTCAGCTGGTTCCGGGCAGAGCCTTTGGCTTAGGTGCCTCCCTCTGGGTATCCGAGTTCCACCAACGTCAGGTGGTCCTTGGTAGTGCTTTCAGGCACGGGTACCTCCTGCTTAGTAACCGTGTTCCAGTAACGTCAGCTGGTCCTCGGTAGTTCCATTGGCTCTTGGACCTTCGGGTAGCCATCCGAGTTCCAGTTCCATCAGCTGTTTCTCGGCATTTTCTCAGCCTTCTTGTACCTTCTGCTACATTTCCAAGTTCAAGACCCTAAAGACGACGACCCGGAAGACCACCCCTAAGATGACGACGACACCAGAGACGACAACCACTGAGATGACGATGACCCTGGAGACGATGACCCTGAAGACCACCCCGATGACGACGACCCCGGAGACGACGACCCTGGAGACGACGACGACCTGGAAGACCGAGAAGCAGAAGAACAAGAGGCTGCAGAACAAAGAGCAGAAGAACATTAAGCATAAGACTAAATATTAGAGCAAAAGATATTATCTAAATTATAAGCAGAAGAAGACTAAGCAGTGTATGGGGGTGAGTCCGTTCCTCCTTGTGGTGCCCCTGATGCTGCAGGCCAAACTGAACGCGGACAAATGTAACTGTTTTGTGACAGGCAGAACGGAAGGTGTAATCTTCAAACTTTTATAGATAACAACTACGGGAATGCCTGTCACAAATAAGAATATGATGAAGAAGTTGAATATGAAGAAGAAAATAGTAAAATAAAAAGAATATGAACAATGTAACAAAAAAAAAATAGGTAGAAGATGAAGAAGAAGTTGAATAAGGTGAAGAAGTTGATGTCAAAGAAGCTGATGATGAGGATAATGAAGAAGAAAGTGTGGGAGAAGTAAAAAAGAAGGTGAAGGGCGTGGAAGTAGTGAAACATCAATATCTGACAAAGTAAAAAAAAAAATTAACATGTTCAAAATCTTTCTAACGCCGAACGTCATAAAAAACAAAACAAAATCCTGCTATTCTATTAGATTGGGCTAAACCTCTGTGCCTTTAATGTCTCCGCCACCTCCCCCAATACATCCTACATTATTCTTAGTTGTTTTCCTTCATGTAGAATGAACCTACAAGTTAAGAAAGGGTTTATTTTAATTCCGATATTTTCGTCCCATTGACTTGCATTGGGATCGGGTATCGGTATCGGATTAGATCCGATACTTTGACGGTATCGGCCGATACTTTCCGATACCGATACTTTCCGATATCGGAAGGTATCGCTCAACACTACTGAACAATAAGGCCACAGCATGTGGACATCAAAAATCAAGGCCAGAACTTGTTGAAATGAACTGCAAAGCAGAAGAGACCAGGCAGGGATGTGAATCCTCCAGGAACAATGGACAACTGGCACTGACTAAAGGATGAAGCAAGACTAAATAGCCCAGTCAAAATTGCAAAAAGTGAACACACCTGATAAATGCTGCAATTCAGAGACAGCAGCGCTACCACTTACAACCACCGGAGGGAGCCCAAGAGCAGAATTCACAACACTCCTCCCCACTTGTCCCATTCCAGGAGCACAAATTTTTTACCTCCTCTCCTCACCAAAACCACCCATAACGCAAACTTTTTCATTCTTCACGCACCACCTACAACTGCCACTTATTTTCAAATCAGAAAAACAAGTTGCAATCCCAAACTAAGGCAGAAGAGGGCAGCATAGTACTACAAGTTGTAATACCAAAACAAGGCAGGAGAGGGCAGCATAGTATTAAATAATTTCCCTCCTCCCAAGGCAAGATGAGGAGCCGGTGTCGCAAGGGTAATCATGTAAGGAATAGAGAACACACTTACCATATGACATATACCATGCATTAATAATGTTTTTTATGTTCACTACAATTGGAGTGAACTCAATGGAGAAAAATGCAGGGAAAGGATGCACAAAGAATTGACAGGCAGCAGATTATTTTCTGCACTAAATCTGCAAGTCAAACCTACTCAACGTCTGCATGACACAACAGGTTTCTCATTCACTTTGCTGACATCAGGGTTTGCTTCAGAATTTGTCACAAGGAAAACGTGCCAAAAAGCATCAAAATTGCATCGTGTGCCTAAATTTTTAAAGATATGTTTTGCTGTTTTCATGGCTGTATACCAGCAAAATGTAATCCAGACCACGGAATACCATATGGGTGAGCAATAAAATAACAATAAAATTCTGAACAATTTTTTTGAGGCTTCTATATTAACAAAATGCTCTCCAGACCAAGGAGTGAGGCTGAACTGGCTATAATCTCTCTGTGTTATATCTTTCCCCATCCATACCTGGTCCACATGCAAAGCGTCATGTTTAATTGTTAGCAATGACTGCTTAAGTAGGCACAGAAGTGGGATAGTTGTCGCCACTCACTATCTTATTGGAGTCCTCAAACTCTTGGAGAACCAAACAAATTTCAGACATTCGTACCCACTCTTCAGTTGTTATGTGCTGAGGCTGACCGGAATACTAAAGGGCAGGTTGGAGCTCGTATTCATCCACTGTCCTCTTCTGCTCACAAAGTCTTGTGAGCCTGTGCAGTGTAAAGTTCCAGCACGTGGTGACGTCGCACACCAGTCAGTAAGCTGGCACTTGCATGCCTTGCAGAGCGGCAGCTGCTGTAGCCGACTTGCGGAAATGTGTTCTGACTAGTGTTGAGCGATACCGTCCGATACTTGAAAGTATCGGTATCGGAAAGTATCGGCCGATACCGGCAAAGTATCGGATCTAATCCGATACCGATACCCGATACCAATACAAGTCAATGGGACTCAAGTATCGGACGGTATCCCTGATGGTTCCCAGGGTCTGAAGGAGAGGAAACTCTCCTTCAGGCCCTGGGAACCATATTAATGTGTAAAATAAAGAATTAAAATAAAAAATATTGCTATACTCACCTCACCGAGGGAACCGGCAGCGTTGTTTGCTTAAAATGCGCGCTTTTCCTTCCTTCCGTGACGTCACGGCTTCTGATTGGTCGCGTGCCGCCCATGTGACCGCGACGCGACCAATCACAAGCCGTGACGTCACGGGAGGCAGGAGACGCGCGCATTTTAAAATGCGCGCGTGTCCAGCCTCCCGTGACGTCACGGCTTGTGATTGGTCGCGTCGCCCATGTGGCCGCGACGCAACCAATCACAGCAAGCCGTGACGTAATTTCAGGTCCTTCAGGATTTTAAAATTACGTTCCGGCTTGTGATTGGTCGCATCGCGGTCACATGCGCGACGCGACCAATCACAAGCCGTGACGTCACGAGAGGCTGGACACGCGCGCATTTTAAAATGCGCGCGTCTCCTGCCTCCCGTGACGTCACGGCTTGTGATTGGTCGCGTCGCCCATGTGACCGCGACGCGACAACACAAAGCCGGGACGTAATTTTAAAATACTGAATGCCTAGAAGGACCTGAAATTACGTCACGGCTTGCTGTGATTGGTCGCGTCGCGGCCACATGGGCGGCACGCGACCAATCAGAAGCCGTGACGTCACAGAAGGAAGGAAAAGCGCGCATTTTAAGCAAACAACGCTGCCGGTTCCCTCGGTGAGGTCCAGGCTGCGTCGGAGAGGTGAGTATAGCAATATTTTTTATTTTAATTCTTTCTTTTACACATTAATGTTGTTTCGATACCGATACCCGATACCACAAAAGTATCGGATCTCGGTATCGGAATTCCGATACAGCAAATATCGGCCGATACCCGATACTTGCGGTATCGGAATGCTCAACACTAGTTCTGATGCGACGTGACATACCTTGATGTCACAGATGTACAGAAACAGTAGGTACCCCAACTGGAGCACTGAATAATGATCAATAATCAGATGTTAGATTTACAAACCTTTACTAGCAGGAATGTAGTGCAGAGATGATTTTTTTTAAATTCAATATTGATAAAATATATCAATCGCTTTTATCACATACAGTGGGGGAAATAAGTTTTTGATCCCTTGCTGATTTTGTAAGTCTGCCCAATGACAAAGACATGACATAATTTTAAGGGTAGGCACACTGTCAGATGACATCATGCACCAGCAGCTGTGACCGGTGGTAAAAAGCTAACCGCCGGTCACAGAGGCGTCCGTTGATGTGAGCACTACTTCCATCAACCTATGCCTACTGTCACTGAAAACAGCGACAGCAGGCACCGCTGATGGAAGTATTCATCAACCGCACCTGTGAATATAAATAAATAAATGTTTTTGTTTTTTTTAATGATGTGGGGTCTCATCTCTTTTTGATAACCAGCATGACAAAAATAACAGCTGAGGGCAGCAACCCAAGAATAGAGGACTCCCCATACCATTTTTTATAAAATATTTAAATTAATAGTTAAAAAGGAAAGGGTTCTCCTCATTTTTGACAACCAGCCAATCTAAAGTAGCCAGCCAAAAATAGCAGCTCTGAGCTGCCCCAGAAAATGCGCTTCTATTAGAAGGGCCAATTCTGGCACTTTCGCCGGCTCTTCCCACTTGCCCTGTGGCAAGTGCTCTGGCCACTGCTCTCTGGCCAGCGGTAATATTCTTACCGCTGATCTGAGCTGCCGGTGTTTCTTGTGCTGTCATGCAGATGAGTGTGGGAAACACCCGACGTTCAGGGTGCCGTACCCGAACAGTAACATGGACTTCATGGAGAAGTCTGTGGGCAGGATCCGTGCCTGTACAGTAGGTGTTTGGTACAGACTCTGAACTTTACTGTTTGAGTTCACCCATCACTGATCTTTATCTTTCGGTTTATCTTTCAATATCTTTCTCTATGGCTATGTATATATCTATCATTTTATAATTCTAATAAAGGCATTATTTACAGGTCCTCTAACATTTTAGCTTTGCCAAACCATCCAAAAACTGATAGGATGGAGATGGGGGTATAAGCACAAAGTTATTTTTCTCTCTTATGGAGATTAACCTAGAATTAGGTAACAGAGGCATTGCAGCAGGAAGAAGAGGTCCTCATACTCCTAGACCCCTGGTCTCATTGCTTGTAAGTTTAAAGACTAAGTCAAGTTATCTTGAAAAATGTGTTGTTGTTTTTTAAGTGTTCTTCAACCATTTTTTACAAGCTAGTAAATTTAGAGAAAACCAAAGCCATGAAGGGGTGTACTTCACCTGCCACAATGTTTAGGTTGATGGCAGGCGTCAAAGTGCCATAAAAATGGCAACAGCCAAGGTTTATCATCAGAATACTGGCTAGAGTATCACATTGATTCTGTCGTTTTCATAATTGTTAGAGTCATGACTAATGTTCACCTGAGACATCTATGGGCTTAACCGACACTCTAATATGCATAGCCAAATGATTGTAAGGGTAGATGAAAAATGGGCATGTCCTATTTCGGACTGCCAATGACTACATACTCCTAGAGATTAGCCACCCACAGATGTGTCTGTTGGAGCCTTTCTCATAGAGAACAGAAAAATGCTCAACCTGCCACATGTTGGCTGAGAGATGGCTGATTTGACTGTCAGCCACACAATAGTTGAAGCATCAATCGAAGGGTCATTCTCTTGACAGCCATCACGTATGCATGTCTAACTTTCATGCATGCTGGTGTTATCGTTTTGCCAAATTAACAACCAACACAAAGCCATTCATAAGAAAGCATGATTCATCATGACATGCATCTATTGCTGCGTTGTCTAGCTCTGATGCAAACAGCTGGCTTTTTAGGCAGTGATCAAGGGGCTTTGACGCGCCCACCAGGGCATTGGGGTACTCGTTACTGGGTACCGGTCTTAAAGGGGATGTCAAAGTGGCTAAGACCCAGTCTGTGGCCCTGGGCGCCCAATTAAAGGGGGGAAAGGTCTTGTAAAAAGGTTTTGGTATAAAGTCTATTTTCATGATGCCACCTGTTATTCTCGGTCAGTAGGGACAGACTCCACTTAAAGGGGTCCTCTGGGGTGATGGTATGGTGGCTGGATGGTGATGCTTACCACAGGTGAAGCGGGGTCCCCAGGGCTCCCAAGCTGAGTGGCAAGGATGTTGTATGCTGACGAATAAGTGGAGGACACAAGTAGTAAAGTCTTTACCTGGTTTACTGGTGGTAGTAGATCACAGTCCAGGGTACCAGGCAAATGTGGTGATGTGGTCCGGCCGGCTTGGAGGCAAAGGTGACCCCTCTCCCAGGTGAGGTCCGTAAGCCTTTCCTACTTGCGCTAAGATGGCGAGGCCCCTGCTGCTTGTAGCTTACTGGCAAGGTATCCACTCTCTCCTGTCCTGTAACAGCTGCCTGCATGGTAGGCAGTGTGAGCCTTTTTATAGGGTCTCTACCCGGGTTCTTAGAGTACTTTTGTACCTCAGGCTTGGTGTGGGCAGTTAATGTGTAGTTTAGTGCCCTCTGGTTCTGCTATGTGTCTTAGAGTCCCACTAAAGCCTCTGGCTCCCGGTGCCCGGTTTCTGCACTTTGGCTCTGTGGGTGCCCGGTCACAGTACCCCTCTGAGCCCTTTTTCCTCTCCTGTGCTCCTTTCCTCAATGCTCTACTGCATACAACAACCCTTCAGGTTCTCTTCCTTCCCATGAGCCGCAGCTCAGTCCTGGCTGCACGGCTCCGGTGTCTGCCTCACACACTTCCTACTGTCTCAGTCTCTCATTGACTGCTCTCCTTGGTCTCTTAAAGCTGGGGAAGCTCCCTTGAATCTTTGATTCAGAATGTGTTGCATGTTTGTGCTTACCTGTAAAGAGAATCCTCTTTGCCACCACGCACGATATCACCCTCCCCGAAATAAGGTAAAATCACTGTAACAACCGGTTACCTGGGGTGTTATATTTGCATGAGTGCTCAGTAAATAGAAGCTCTGAACTCCTGAGTTCCTGAGTTCATTAACTTTATACTATGCCCATACATTGCTCCTTACTAGTGTTGAGCGATACCTTTCGGATAGTATCGGCCGATATCCGAAAAATTTCGGATATCGCCGATACCGATACCCGATACCAATACAAGTCAATGGGACACAAGTATCGGAAGCTATCCTGGATGGTTCCCAGGGTCTGAAAGAGAGGAAACTCTCCTTCAGGCCCTGGGATCCATATTCATATAAAAAATAAAGAATACAAATAAAAAATAAGGATATACTCACCCCTCCGGCGGACCCTGGACCTAGCGGTGTTAACTGGCAGCCTCCGCTCCTAAGAATGAGCGAGTGAAGGACCTTCGATGACGTGGCGGCTTGTGATTGGTCACGTGACCGCTCATGTGACTGCTCACGCGACCAATCACAAGACCGCGACGTCATCGCAGGTCCTTCACTCGCTCATTCTTAGGAACAGAGGCTGCCAATTGCAGCGGTTACAACCAGGGCGCGTCAGATGGTGAGTATATCCCTATTTTTTTATTTTCATTCTTTATTTTACACATGAATATGCATTCCGATCCCGATTCCCGATATCGCAAAAATATCGGAACTCGGTATCGGAATTCCGATACCGCAAATATCGGCCGATACCCGATACTTGCGGTATCGGAATGCTCAACACGACTCCATACACATGCTTTTTAATGAACCTTAAAATTTTGTGGATAGTAGATATTCCACATGATAAAGAAACTCAACAATATATTGCATGTTATAGGTAATCTAGTACTGAACTTCAAATACTTTGATGCATGGTTACTAATAGAAGAATCATTGCAATAAGATCCGTAAAATATGTCTCTACACTGTAAATAGTGGCCATTTTATTTTGTGCACGTGTATTACACTACGTCATGACAGCAACGCATCTGTTACAGCAGCAAAAAGGTTTTTCAATGTTGAATCAGCAATCAGGCATCAATTCATGCAGTCACCCAGATGGCGCAGATGTCTTTGGAATGATCTACTGATTTAGTGCTTTTCTAATCTGCTGGAGAGAAAATGTAATCTATATGTGAATTTGCATATAATGGCTCATAGATCTTGAGAGAAGTGTTTTACGAAAGTTGGTTAGTAGACTGCAGTTTCTGCTTTGTCAGTTATTTATTTGGTGTCTTATAAACCTTATTCACAAATACAGTATATTATACAACCATGGAAGATGTTACAAACTGTGATCTCATCAACCAATATGAAATGAAAACAAAATGCAAAAGCCATCCCACCACTCCACGGTGACCGTAATTGGGACGGTTTTAACTCTAATATTAAAAACCTTTTTTTCAGTCTGTTTGTATCATGTTCATATAAAGGTGTAGCCTGCCTTTCCTTAGAGCTGGGCATTATATTGATGTGGCCTCCCATGCCTGTGTGTCCACTATTTGGGCCCAGTCATTCTCAGTCCTTATCCACATGCTTGTCACTTGACAAACGGTAAGGTTTTTAATATTAGAGTTAGGACTGTGCCAAGTCACCGTGGAGTGGTGGGATAGCTTTCACATTTTTTTTTATCAAAAACATGTCAACTAAGTACCACATATTATTTTGCTGCACTATGCTGTATATTTATTTACTGTAAGGTATTTGATCATTAGGTTTCTGTCTTTGGTTTTTCTGTTCTGTTGCCAGTGTGAACATGCTCTTACACGCTGCATGCACTCCAGTTTATCCCAGTTCATACATTTGTGTTTTTTTCCAATATGAAATGAGTAGAGATGAGAGGATCGATCTGTGGAGAATGAAGTTTGAGTCGAATATCCTGAAATGTTCAGTTAAATGCGGACTTGAACATTTTGAAGTTTGATTGACAGTTCGCATGAAAAAGCCTGCTCAACATCATTTCCTACTCTACTGAAGAATCAAAGTGCAGGCGAATGTCAAATTGCTTGGCCCTGCTGGCTTCCCCATAGTTTCCTGCAGCTATGACATCTTACAGATTATCATACATTGTACAGTGATGGTCAGTACATGGTTCCCAGTGAAGCACAGTTTGTTTGGCAGAGTAATTTTCCACTCTCTGGGTAAGACTATCTTTTCTGTAGAATGTAAGCTCTTATGGTCTTCAGGGTCCTCTCTCTCTCTTTCTTCTATACAGTGTAAGCTCTTATGGTCAGTGAGATCTTCTCTTTCTCACTCCAGTAGAGTGTAAACTCTTTTGATCAGCAGGCTACTCTCTTTTTTTACAGAGTGTAATCTCTAATGGTTAGCAGGGTCCTCACTCTCTTTCTCTCTCCTGTATCGTGTAAGCTCTCATGATTAGTGGAGTACTTTCTCTACACTCTTTCTATTCTCCTTCTCCTAGTTGCTGGAGACATCTCTCCGAACCCCGGCCCCCCATGTTATAGCCAGTCAAACCTCCCAACTGCTACACCCAGAAACCCCTCTAACCTTATTAATATTCCATGCATGCCTTCTGTCTCTTTCAATTGTGCTCTTTGGAATTCTCGCTCTGTGTGTAATAAACTCTCCTTCATTCATGACTTCTTCCTTTCTAACTCTCTTAATCTCCTGGCTCTTACTGAAACCTGGATCCAGCAGTCAGACACCACCGCTGCTGCTGCTCTCTCATTTGGTGGACTACACTTTTCTCATACCCCAAGATCAGACAACAGAGCAGGTGGAGGCGTTGGTCTGCTCCTTTCACCCAAATGTACCTTCCAAGTTATCCCCCAAGTACCCTCACTTGTATTCCCTTCCTTTGAGATCCATGCTGTCAGATTCTACGTCCCCTTCTCCATGCGAGTGGCGGTGGTGTATCGTCCTCCCGGCCCCTCTCACCAGTTCCTGGATCATTTTGCCACCTGGCTTCCACACTTTCTCTCTTATGACACCCCCACCCTCATCATGGGTGATTTCAATATCCCCATTGCTTCTCCCCTCTCCCCATCTGCTTCTCACCTTTTATCTCTAACCTCCTCTTTCGGCCTCTCGCAGCATACTAACTCTCCAACACATGATGATGGAAACTCCCTTGATTTGGTCTTCTCCCGGCTTTGCTCACTGGATGATTTCACAAACTCCCCTCTCCCGCTCTCTGACCACAACCTTCTTTCATTCTCTATCAAGAACTGCCATCCCGCTCAGGTCATCCCCACTTTCCACACTTATAGAAACATACAGGCCATTAACACCCAGAAACTTATGAAGAACTTGCAGTCTTCATTGGCCCCAATCTCCTCCATCTCTTGTCCTGATTCTGCTCTGAAGCATTACAATGAAACCCTGCAAAGTGCCCTGGAAGAAGCTGCACCTCCTATACATAGAACAACTCGGCACAGACGGCGACAACCGTGGCACACGCTGCAAACACGTTTCCTGCAGCGGTGCTCCAGGTGCGCCGAACGTCTGTGGAGAAAATCTAATCTGCCCGAAGATTTCATCCATTATAAGTTCATGTTAAAAACATACAACTCTGCCCTTCACCTCTCCAAACAAACCTATTTCAACACCCTCATCACCTCGCTGTCCAATAACCCTAAACGTCTCTTTGACACTTTCCGGTCCCTACTCAACCCAAGAGAGCAGGCCCCAACCACAGATCTCCACGCTGACGATCTGGCCAATTACTTCAAAGAAAAAATTGACCACATTCGACAGGAAATCATTTCCCAATCTCTTCATACCAAGCACTGTCCTCCCTCCCCCACTGCATCTAGTTCACTCTCTGACTTTGAACCAGTTACAGAAGAAGAAGTAAGCAGGCTCCTTGCATCTTCTCGCCCGACCACTTGCACCAGCGACCCCATTCCGTCGCATCTCCTCCAGTCCCTTTCCCCGGCTGTCACCTCTCACCTAACAAAAATATTCAACCTTTCCCTCACTTCCGGTATTTTTCCCTCCTCATTTAAGCATGCCATCATACATCCACTACTTAAAAAGCCCTCCCTCGATCAAAATTGTGCCGCTAATTATAGACCTGTCTCTAATCTTCCCTTCATCTCTAAACTCCTGGAACGCCTGGTCCACTCCCGTCTTACCCGCTATCTCTCAGATAATTCTCTTCTCGACCCTCTTCAATCTGGTTTCCGCTCTTTACACTCTACTGAAACTGCCCTCACTAAAGTCTCTAATGACCTACTAACAGCTAAATCTAATGGTCACTATTCCATGCTAATTCTCTTGGATCTCTCCGCAGCATTCGACACTGTGGATCATCAGCTCCTCCTCACTATGCTCCGCTCCATCGGCCTCAAGGACACCGTTCTCTCTTGGTTCTCCTCCTATCTCTCTGGCCGATCCTTCACTGTTTGTTTTGCTGGTTCCTCCTCCTCTCACCTTCCCCTTACTGTTGGGGTTCCTCAAGGATCAGTCCTAGGCCCCCTCCTCTTCTCTTTGTATACTGCCCCTATTGGACAAACAATCAGTAGATTTGGTTTCCAGTACCATCTCTATGCTGACGACACCCAATTATATACCTCTTCTCCTGTTATCACGCCGACCTTTTTAGAAAACACCAGTGATTGTCTTACCGCTGTCTCTAACATCATGTCCTCCCTCTATCTGAAACTGAACCTGTCAAAAACTGAACTCCTCGTGTTCTCTCCCTCTACAAACCTACCTTTGCCCGACATTGCCATCTCTGTGTGCGGTTCCACCATTACTCCAAAGCAACATGCCCGCTGCCTTGGAGTCATCCTTGATTCCGAGCTTTCATTCACCCCCCACATCCGATCACTGGCTCGCTCTTCTTATCTGCATCTCAAAAACATTTCCAGAATTCGCCCTTTTCTTACTTTCGACTCTGCAAAAACTCTTACTGTCTCACTTATTCATTCTCGTCTGGACTATTGTAACTCTCTACTAATTGGCCTACCTTTTACCAGACTCTCCCCGCTCCAATCTGTCCTGAATGCTGCTGCCAGGATCATATTCCTCGCCAACCGTTACACCGATGCCTCTACCTTGTGCCAGTCATTACACTGGCTACCCATCCAATCCAGAATCCAGTACAAAACTACTACCCTCATCCACAAAGCACTCCATGGCTCAGCACCCCCCTACATCTCCTCTCTGGTCTCAGTCTACCAACCTACCCGTGCCCTCCGCTCTGCTAATGACCTCAGGTTAGCATCCTCAATAATCAGAACCTCCCACTCCCGTCTCCAAGACTTTACACGTGCGGCGCCGATTCTTTGGAATGCACTACCTAGGTTAATACAATTAATCCCCAATCCCCACAGTTTTAAGCGTGCACTAAAAACTCATTTGTTCAGATTGGCCTACCACCTCAACGCATTAACCTAATTATCCCTGTGTGGCCTATTAATAAAAAACAACAACATAATCACGTTCCTCCATCATGTTCTCATACACTTTATGCAGTTAATAGCCTCTGTGTCTGTACTGTTACATACTTAGGCAGTTAACTGGTTCATGCAGCTTTACATGAACACCCGAGCCTTACACTATGGCTGGTCCAAATAACTAAAGCAATTGTTACCATCCACCTCTTGTGTCTCCCCTTTTCCTCATAGATTGTAAGCTTGCGAGCAGCAGGGCCCTCATTCCTCCTGGTATCTGTTTTGAACTGTGATTTCTGTTATGCTGTAATGTCTGTTGTCTGTATAAGTCCCCTCTATAAGTTGTAAAGCGCTGCGGAATATGTTGGCGCTATATAAATAAAAAAATTATTATTATTATTCTCTCTGTGTCTCTTAGTGTGTAAACTCTTATGATCACCTTGGTCCTCTCTTTCCCACTCTCTCTCTTCTGTAGCGTAAAAGCTGTTATGGTCAGCGGAGTTCTGTCCTCCATTTTCCATCTTGCTTTCCATTATTGAGATTTCCGTCTATTTATTTTTAGGGAAAATTTAGAGAAGCTGGAGAATTTTTTTGTCATTCGATTCAGCGCAGGTTTTGCAAAATGGTGGCTAGAGAACAATACTGAGAGTGTCATCAGAAGGTTAAATAAATCTTTAGAATAAAACTCACTGCTTACCTCTCAACTACCTCCACTCCTCAACATTACCCATGTCGTCCTCACCTCCTATCATCGCTGCTTGTGCAGTAATCCCGAGGTTTCTGTCTCTGATCTGGCCCAGGATGCTTCTGCACACATAAGATCACGGCACACGTTATAATATCAAAACCATTTGTGCAGAACACTCCAAGACCACATCACAGCTGGAAGTCTTGGCTGTGTTTGAGAGGTCCTAGGATATCAGCACAAGTGTCGAGAATTGGGCAGTTGATAGTGAGGCTAGTAGGGCTAGAATGGTGAACACTTAGGTGAGTATAAAGATGTCCTTATTTTGTAGACATTACGTTTATTATGCTATAGAGTCCAGAGAGACTCCAGAACATAATAAGGGACATCAAATTTGAGGAAAATATCTTCTCTGTTGAGATGAGTTTTCTGGGAATATCTGCGTGAACCGGCAAATTAGAATTTTGCCAGATCCGCTCATGTCTACTCACTGATCCACCATAATTTCCACTCTTAGCCTTAGTCTAGGGTCGCAACAGCATTTATCCTCTCATCAAACAGAATCTGACCGATTATCCTAATTAAACTCTGGTCAGAGTTTGGACAGAGTGTGATCATAGTCTGCTTTGATTTTTTTTTTTTGGAGAAGTTAGAGAAAAAAAGTCTCTATCTTCTCCATTTTTGTCAGTACGTGGAAATCAGACTCCACTCAGATGTCATTTCGAGTGAAGTCTGATGTTGTTTTCCACGCACTCATTGACTTGCATGGCTGACTTCAATTTGAACGTTGGATCTAACCTGGGCATGCAGTTATTTTTTTGTCTTCTGACAGGCTGAGGAAACAATTGGACAGGTGCACAGCCCCACACACTAATATTGGTCCAGGTAGGATCTGATGTTATGTCGGATTGCACTAGGACCAAAAATACTCTTGTCTGCATCTGCCCTTACTCGGTCCCTTATGGTTTTTACTTCCTGGCCCCATCTCAACACATTATAAATGATTGAGTAAGCAGGAGTTTCCACCCATTTACAGGTTATCAAGATCAAACTTGAAATTAGAGATCAGTGGGGATTGGGTAAGCGTTATAATAAGAGCTATGGGGGCACAGTGTCCTCAACTGCCACTCTGATGCCCCAAACAAATTTGATAGACCTCTTATTGAATTAGAATATATAGTCAAATAATGTTTTGTCCAGTACATAAAAAGAAACATAATAATATAATGTACCATAAAAAGTTTTAATAACCTGTTATCGCATTTACTTTGATTACCTCTGTGATCCATGTTGAGATTTTAAATAATTTGTATTGTGAAGTTGAATACAGTTTAACACCATGAATCAAACACACACAATATTACACAATAGAGCAAAGAAATCCGAGAAAGAGCTTTTAGCCGAAATTCATACGGTAAGTGTTGTTTTACTTTGTTTAAAGTAATTGACAGGGACAGAAATGCAACATTTCCTGTACACTTTGTAACAAGGCCATTTGTGGAGGCTTAATTATGAGGATTGCCAGAAGTGGGAGAAGTGACTGACAAAAAAATGAATTTTGAAAGCTCAAAAGTGGAATTTGTACTGTATAAAAATAGGAGTACTTATGCAGTTTGAACATTTTGGTTTTAAAGGTCTTGTCGGTAATTGTTATATATGTCCTTGTCATGGTGCAGAATGTACTCACTGTGGGATACATAAAAAAAGTTTGATGTAATTCTGCCCAGTAGTACATACAATAAATTCTCAGTATGTGGAATGTAACAATCCGATACTTGACCCTGAATTCTGTATACAGTTTATTGTGCTGCTTCAATAATTTACAATGGTATCTTCAATGGGCCGCAATCATATCACATAGTGTTTTACACAAAAAAAATAACTGCACAAAACATGTTAAAGTGGATATCACTTGATGAGTTGTTCTTCACTATGTGCCAACTTACTGCTAATAATTTCCTAGAAGAACATCACTACGAGTCTATCAGAGTCTGAAGTGGCTGCTTGTATTGAACTAAATGCAAAGATTCCGTGGTACTACACAGCTTGGGATAACCTAAGCTTTACTGTAGACTTAGCACACCTTTGTAATGCTTACTGGCATTGCCCATTTTATATTTATTTTTACAAATATATTGGGGACATGATTTTGTGGCATTTATTAATATATAAGAATTATAGCTTTTTCTTCTGAACTTTTTGTTATTGCCTTGCTCATATCGTGCAAAGTGCTCCTGCTCTCAAAATTGCGGTGGATGGAGAAGTACGTGACCAAAGCTTTCCATCAGTCTACTTCAATTGAAATGCACATGAAAAACCAGTTATATTGGTATTTTAGCCCCTTTTTGCTCCAAAAAGTACTATTACATCCTAAAACAGGTGCTCGTGTATGGAGCAGGCTCAGCAGCTGACTTCTTGGGAAAGGAACTGAATACTGAATTATCCGGTACTGAAATCAAGAATTTTCTTTCCAACTCGCGTGGCTTTTCCAAACTCTTACAGGAAAACAATTACAAAACACTATCTCGCTGGTACAGGCCCCCCAAAATTTAACATCACCTAGGTCTCTCTGGCTCCATCTTGTGATGTGGTATCCATATAGGGAACCTATTGCATATATTTTGGCACTGGTTACAACAATTTTGGGCAGATATTAATCGGATTTTAAGAAACTTTAAATTAATTACAAGGCATCTACATCCATCTGAATTATTATTCTTCTGCCCCTCCACAAACTTTAAAATAAAAAAGTAATCTTTTAACTCTAGGGATAGAGACTGTTAAACATGTAATCCCAACCCATTAGAAGCAATTCAGAATTGTTGTGAAAAATATGTCTGATCTACCGATCTATCGATTAGAGAGACTGTCCGGTTGGGAATGGCATACACATTGATCATTTCAGAAAATTGGGGCATCTTGGCTCCGAAAGTTAGTCACTTGTAATTAACCAATATAACCTGCAAACCTACTCTATTCTCTCCCACCTTTCTACTTTAACCACCGTTGATCTCTGTCTTGCACCTTTGTCAGGTCCAAATCGATAAGTCTGAAATCACACTGTGCACTGCGGGGATTCACCAGTTTCTGAGCCGAGACCGAAGAGTATGTATGTGATATACATACTCCTGGCCAAAGCCCGTGCAGTGGGGACAGACTCGCTGTATATATTTGTATTGATCAGGGCCACATCTCTACTAGTGAATGGCCAAGTAAAGAGAAAGGCCTCGCTTCATACAAGGAGTGAAGCCGTGCCCACTGGAAGGGCTCTGTCTGGGAGTATGTATAATTCATACATATTCATCAATCCAGGCTCAGAAACCAGCAAATCCGTTCAGTGCACAGTGGGTACACTGGGGGGATTCATAAGTCTCCAGTCACACAGAGTGACTGCAGACTTATCGATTTGGACTAGACAACCCCTATAATTACCCCTACTATATGAACATTATTGATTTCAGTCTTTCCATCATTCTTGTACTCAACAATTGATGGACTCTGCGAGTTTATTCTGTTTTTAAGCTTTCATTGCTACTCTACAGTAGTTCTTGTTTATGCTCTTCATCTCTCTGTTTAGCTTCTGTACCCTCATTTATTCTCCGTTTTTTGTTGTTAAATTAATTTTGTATGTCTGCACAACATGTTGTTATTATCTAAAATGTTCTTTAACTAAAGAATTATTAAAATTAACAAATTGGTAGCATTTTTTTTAACAAATCTGTGGGAATGTGATCATCTGTTGTCATTAGAGATTAAATTTTGACATTCCCCAACTGTGCCAAATTTTACATAGCATCTTATTAATGTGCCTCAATCTCAATACTGAATAGCTTGTAATTTTTTGGAAAATACACATGGGGAGGAGGGGAGAGAGAGAAAGAAAGGAGGACCCCTCTGACCATAAGAGCTTGCACAGATTTTACACTTTGCAGGACAGAGAGAGAGTGAGAGAGAGGACCCTGCTGACCATAAAAGTTTATACACTGTAGAAGAGAAAGCCTTAACCAGTGACCCTGGAGATGGAATACAACTCTGCCGTATAAACTGTGCTCCTCTGAGAGCCACTGATCTGCGATGGCCCAGGAACTGACCTGTAATAATTATAGGGGATAACTCAGGAGACTCTGCGTGGAACAAGACAACTACAGGACACAGTTTTATAAGTGGTAAAGTCTATATTATCACACGGTGATTCAAACAGGTGCAGAGAGAAACTCAACTCCACAACACTTGTTGTAAATATTAAATGCAGCTTAAACAGTCTATAGGGAACTTCTGTCATGTCGGACGCTGTTCAGACCAGGTCGTTCGACAGACAGCACTAATTCCGCTTTTGACCACTATTTGCTCATTGGCGTCGGCTAGATTTTATCTAGCTGTTCCGGGGTTAATTCACCTGATGCTCGGATTGGAAGCTGGGCCATGCCCATTGCCTTTAAATAGTTCACCTGATCATTAGGCGTCGCCGATTACAGCTTCTGTCTTGTGCGTTGTTATCTCGGTCTGGAGTGGAGAGCTGGTTGTTGGAGATTCGTTGCTGGTGGTGTATTTTCCTTTGTCTTATTTACTCCTTCCTATATTTGTATTTATTTTGCCCTGCACATTAATAGTGTATTCCTGAGTGACTGCGGCGTGGTGTATATTTTCCTTTATCCTTGTCTGTGCTAACTGTGGGTATTGGTGTATTACCAACACTGGGTGGTGGGCGGAGGTTTCAGCCTGGGTTTGAAACAGGAGACAGGGTGAGGTTCGAGGCCTGGACATGCACACCATCAGTGTAAACTCCAGGTAGAGGGTCAGTCAGGATTTCCCTAGTCTGAGGGAAATTGCAGGGGCCCGGGTTATTAGCTCTCGCTCACCTAGTCTCCCCGTGACATTATAATCGGCCCAACAAACACACACACAAAAAAAAGGGGGTTTCTTTTTTTTTTTTTTGTCATGGATCCCATGACTTCCATATCCCGCCAGTTGAGGGTGCTGTTCCTACAGGTCACTGAGTTGAGGGGGGCAGTGCAGCAACAGGGACTAGCAGTATCTAATGTGCAAGCTGGAGTGACAGGAAGAGCTGCTGAGCCTAAATTTCCTTTGCCTGAAAAATTTGCTGGGGAACGCAGTAAATTTGTTTCTTTTCGAGTAGCTTGCAAACTATATTTCCGCATGCGCCCGATCTCCTCGGGTAATGAGGCTCAGCGTGTGGGCCTGGTGTTGTCATTGTTAAGCGGGGAGGCCCAAGCATGGGCGTTTTCTTTGCCATCTGATTCTGCTGCATTTGACTCTGTGGAGAGTTTTTTTTCCACTCTTGGAAAAATCTACGATGAACCTGACAGAATGGCTCTAGCAGAATCTAAGATACGCAATATTCAACAGGGGAGCAAATTGCAGAGGATTACTATTCTGAATTTCGTTGCTGGGCGATCGATACACAATGGAATGATCCAGCATTGTGGAGTCAGTTTATACATGGGATTTCTGGAAGGGTTAAAAAAGCCCTTCTGATGTACGAGACTCCTGCTTCTCTAGACTCCGCTATGAGTCTGGTTGTCCGCATTGATCGCCGTTTGCGTCAGGGGGAGCATGAGACACCACCTATGGGAGAGGGTTTAGGTTCACGTGAGGTTGCTGCAGGTGAGCCCACGGAGTCTATGCAAATCGCAGGGGTGTCACATGTGAAGTGTCGAGCCCCTGAGCTCAGGAAGCAGGGAGCCTGTTTTTACTGTGGTAAAACTGGTCATTTTATTAACATCTGTCCTCTGCTGTCTAAGAAAAACGCAACGGCGGAAAACTTCTAAGCTCAGATTGTGTGGAGGAGACCAATCTGAGCTTATGTATATCCTCCATGGTGGTTTCTCAATGCATGCTCCCTGCTAAGGTTATAATCGCTGGCAGTGAGCGGCCAATTACTGTTTTTGTGGATAGTGGTTCAGCCACAAATCTCATTGATGAGGAGTTTGTGTGCACAGCAGGTTTTAGGATTGAAAAACTTTCGCATCCTATCCGCGTGGTCACCATCAATGCTGCTCCTCTCTCTCAGGGGGAGATTACTGAATTTGTGGCTGAGGTGAAACTCCACATTGGAGTTCTACATTCCGAGCGGGTTACATGTAAGGTGCTCAGGAATCTTCCTGCTCAGGTGGTTTTGGGTTTTCCTTGGTTGTCTATGCACAACCCGGTAATTAACTGGAAAACTCAGGACATAATTCAGTGGAGCGAGTTCTGCCAGGAGAATTGCCTGGCCACATGTGTGGCTGCGGTGACTTCAAGCGTTCCGGAGTCACTTCTGGATTTTGTAGATGTGTTCTCTGAGAAGGGTTGCTCAGAGTTGCCCCCACATCGTCTGTTATGATCCTAGTGGCAAGGATCGCAGGATGGACTAGCTAAGTAACTGAACAGACGACTAGCTCTGGGGAGGTGGTAACTAGATTGACCGCAACCTGATCCTATCCGCAAACAACTATAAGTAGCCGTGGAACGTTACCTGAAAATCCTAGACGTCTCTTCACGGCCTGAGAAACTGACTATTCCTGGAGGGAAAGAAAGTCCTCTCTTGCCTCAGTGGAATGACCCCAAAGATATAGAATAGCCCCCTACAAATATTAACGGTGAGTTAAGGGGAAAGCACAAACACAGAGATGAAATCAGATTTAGCAAATGAGGCCCGCTAATACTAGATAGCAGAAAATAGGAAGGAAACTGTGTGGTCAATAAAAAACCCTATTCAAAATATCCACGCAGAGATTGCTCGAGCCTCCGCACCAACTAACGGTGCGGGGGAAGCAACTCCGTACCCCAGAGCTTACCAGCAACAAGAAATCACATATTAGCAAGCTGGACTAAACTCATCTTACACAGAAATCATATTGCAGGCAGATGAGCAAAAAATATTCAAACAGAACTTAGCTTATCCTGAAGAGGCAGAAAACGAGATAATCAGGAGTAACCAGAATAGCACTGAATACATTGACAGCCGGCAACAAGTGGAAGTGAAGCAGAGCTAAATAGGAGCCTCCCTGGTGAATAACGAGGCAGCTGATCCAGCCAGACCCGCAGGATAATAAACCAAACCACCAGGGGGAGCCAAAAAACCAAAGTCACACAAAACCATCTGTGACCACAAGAGGGAGCCTGAAAACGGAGTTCACAACAATCGTCCCTATGACTGTTCTATCAGGTTTAAACCAGGGGCCAAATTGCCTAAAGCAAGGATGTTTAACATCTCTAGTCCGGAGAGACAAGCGTTAAAATATTACATTGCTGAAAGCTTGAGCAAAGGGCACATCAAGCCGTCATCCTCGCCGGTGGCAGCAGGGTTCTTCTTCGTGAAGAAGAAAGATGGTGGATTACGCCCGTGTTTCGATTTCAGGGAGTTGAACCAGATTACGGTTCGTGATCCATACCCTATGCCACTGATACCAGATTTGTTCAACCAGGTGGCAGGTGCTAAGTGGTTTACCAAGCTTGACCTCAGGGGGGCGTACAACCTCATAAGAGTCCGTCAAGGTGATGAGTGGAAGACGGCTTTTAATACCCCTGAGGGTCATTTTGAAAATTTGGTGATGCCTTTTGGGTTGACTAACGCACCTGCAGTGTTCCAACATTTCATCAATGATGTGTTCTCGCATGTTTTGGGGAAATTCGTTATCGTGTACCTAGATGACATCCTCATATATTCTTGCGACCGTGATGCTCATTTAAATCATGTCAGGCAGGTGTTACAGCTTCTCAGAGAGAATAAGCTGTATGCTAAACTTGAGAAATGTGTATTTTCTGTTCAAGAGTTGCCTTTCTTGGGTTATATTGTGTCTGCTTCTGGTTTTAAAATGGACGCCGCTAAGGTGCAAGCGGTGTTGCATTGGGAACGTCCTGATAACCTGAAAGCACTTCAGCGGTTCCTTGGGTTTTCTAACTACTATAGGAAATTTATCAAGGATTTTTCCATCATTGCTAAACCGCTAACTGACATGACTAAAAAGGGTACCAATTTCTCCGTTTGGCCTGAGGCTGCTGTGCGCGCATTTGAATTTCTTAAGATTCAGAACAGTTTTGTTTCAGCCCCCATTCTTGTGCAGCCAGATGTATCAAAACCCTTTGTTGTGGAAGTCGATGTGTCTGAGGTTGGTGTGGGGGCGGTACTATCTCAAGGCTCATCTTTGAGTGGTTTGCGTCCGTGCACCTATTTCTCCAAGAAACTGTCGTCCGCCGAACGTAACTACGATATCGGCAACAAGGAGTTGTTGGCAATCAAGTTGGCCTTTGAGGAATGGCGACACTTCTTGGAGGGGTCAGTACATCAGGTTACTGTTATTACCGATCATAAGAATCTGCTGTATTTGGAGTCAGCCAAGCGTCTGTCCCCCAGGCAGGCTCGCTGGGCATTGCTTTTCACGCGGTTCAATTTTGTTGTCACTTACAGACCGGGGTCTAAAAACACTAAGGCGGATGCTCTGTCCAGGTGTTTTCCGGGGGGTGAACCTCGGGAAGATCCAGTACCCATCCTCCAAAAGGGTGTTGTGGTTTCGGCTCTCAATACCGAGGTTGAGGCTGAGATTGCCGAGGCTCAGGAGGAGGTACCATCTGAGCTTCCCATCAACAAATCTTTTGTACCGCTTCATCTCCGCTTAAAGGTTTTGGTGGAGCATCATGATGCTGTCCTGGCTGGCCACCCAGGGGCTAGAGGTACCTTGGAGTTGGTGTCACGTCGGTTTTGGTGGCCCAAGATCCGACAGGACGTGGTCTCATACGTGTCAGCTTGTACCACGTGCGCTAGGGCTAAGACGCCCCGGTCCCATCCTGTTGGCACACTACTTCCTCTTGAAGTACCTAGTAAGCCATGGACGGAAATCTCCATGGATTTCATCACTGGTTTGCCCTCATCAGCAGGGAACACGGTCATCTTGGTGATTGTTGATCGGTTTTCTAAAATGTCGCACTTTGTGTCTTTGCCTTCGTTGCCTAACGCTAAGACTCTGGCTCAGGTATTTGTGCAGGAGGTGGTCAGACTTCATGGGGTTCCGTCTGACATTGTGTCTGATAGGGGGTCTCAGTTTGTGTCAAAATTTTGGAAAGCATTTTGCTCACGGCTGGGGATCAAGTTGTCTCATTCTTCGGCATTCCATCCTCAGTCAAATGGTCAGACTGAGCGTATGAACCAAAATTTGGAACAGTACCTATGCTGCTTTGTCTCTGATAACCAGGAGGAGTGGTCTACCTTTCTTCCTTTGGCTGAGTTTGCCATCAATAATCACCGCCAGGAGTCGTCTGGGGAGTCTCCGTTTTTTTGTGTTTACGGGCTATATCCTCAATTTTGTACCTTGAGTCAGAGGGGCTCTTCTGGCGTTCTGGAGGAGGATCAGTTAGGAGCACAATTGTCATCAGTTTGGAAGAGAGCTAAACAGCGCCTGTTGAGTGTGGGTGCTAGGTACAAACGTGTGGCTGAAAGTAGGCGTGTGCCAGGTCCGGACCTGAGTGTGGATGACTGGGTGTGGTTATCCACATAAAACATAAGACTCAAAATACCGTCCCTTAAATTGGGTCCATGGTTTATTGGTCCATTTAGGGTCACCGCCGTCATTAACCCAGTAGCATACCGATTGGAGCTCCCTACGGTGTATAAGATACACAACGTGTTCCACAGGTCTCTTCTAAAGAAGGTGGTGGGTTATGTGGACGCGGCGCCTATGCCACCTCCAATCTTGGTGGATGGTAATTTGGAGTTTGAAGTCTCCAAGGTGGTTGACTCTCGTGTAGTGCATCACACTTTACAGTACTTGGTACACTGGCGTGGTTATGGGCCTGAGAAGAGGTCCTGGGTACCAGCCTCGGATATTCATGCAGATCGGCTGGTCAGGTTTTTTCATCATCGCCATCCAGACAAGCCGGGTCCTATAAGCTGTGAGGGCCCTGGGGTCCCTCGTAGAAGGCGGGGTACTGTCATGTCGGACGCTGTTTAGACCAGGTCGTTTGACAGACAGTGGTAATTCCGCTTTTGACCACTATTTGCTCATTGGCGTTGGCTAGATTTTATCTAGCTGTTCCGGGGTTAATTTACCTGATCCTCAGATTGGAAGCTGGACCATGCCCATTGCCTTTAAATAGTTCTCCTGATCATTGGGCGTCGCCGATTATAGCTTCTGTCTTGTGCGTTGTTATCTCGGTCTGGAGTGGAGAGCTGGTTGTTGGAGATTCGTTGCTGGTGGTGTATTTTCCTTTGTCTTATTTACTCCTTCCTATATTTGTATTTATTTTGCCCTGCACATTAATAGTGTATTCCTGAGTGACTGCGGCGTGGTGTATATTTTCCTTTATCCTTGTCTGTGCTAACTGTGGGTATTGGTGTATTACCAACACTGGGTGGTGGGCGGAGGTTTCAGCCTAGGGTTGAAACAGGAGACAGGGTGAGGTTCGAGGCCTGGACATGCACACCATCAGTGTAAACTCCAGGTAAAGGGTCAGTCAGGATTTCCCTAGTCTGAGGGAAATTGCAGGGGCCCGGGTTATTATCTCTCGCTCACCTAGTCTCCTCGTGACAACTTCAGAGGAAAATGCAATCACGCAGAAAGTCTATGAAGCACAATTATTCTTGAGGATACTTGACACAAATAAGTCCTTGTTTTAATCCAAACATAGATAGATATGCTTATAAGGCAGTTCAAGCAATGTCTTATCTCAACCAGGAAGGCCTGGGTGATAATCTCAGGTTTAAGCAGAGCAGCAACAGCTTACATGTCCAGCAAATGCAGATGGGAGTAAACACGAGCAGCAGATGAAGGAGGATTACTGGAAACTGGTGTATGCAGCAGGAACTCAGAGCAGAGTAGCAGGATAACCACACAGGTTCACAGGAGCAGGTGTATAGCCAGGGAGTCATCAGAGTCAGGAGCTGGATGCAAGGCAGAATACTCTAAAACAGACTGAAGGCTGGGGTGGAGTTTTATAGCAGGAAGACATAGAACACATGAGACCAAAGACGCCATCTTGGAAAAGGGCAGTAATGCACAAAAGGTAATAAAAATGTTCAGAGTCCTGACTTGACCACTACTTTGCAAAGTATGATAACCCTCTAGGCCTCAGAGCAGCAGGGCATTATTGAGAAGCCTGTGTGACCATGTGAAAAGCTACTAGCTCGCTCTTTGATCCTTCAGCAGTTTGGGAAATGGTGCTGGGCAATTTTTTTGGTAAACCCAAATCAATTCTCCAAGTGATCGAATTCCCATAAAACCATGAATTTCAGGAAATTCTACTCAAACTTGATCACCGAGTATCGATCCACTCATCCCTAGTCTTTAGTCATTCATTAACACATCTATTTTTTGAGCGCTGCTCATGTCCAGAACACCTTAGATGTTTAGAGACACCTCTAGTCAGTAAGTCTGTAACAAATGGAACAAAAACTGATGCAATACTGAAACCAAAATGTGCATCCATTTTTGCACCTTTTGTAATGGATCCAAGTTTTTAAAAACAAACAGATGACAACTGGATATGTCAACAGATCCTGTGCTCTTATTTGTCCATATCTGTATTTAATCTGACAAATGACCTCCCATTGTCTCCAGTAGGGTTGAGCGACTTTTATTTTTATAGGATCGGGTCGGGTTTCACGAAACCCGACTTTCTCAAAAGTCGGGTCGAGTGAAATCGGCCGATCCTATAAAAAAGTCGGGGTTGGGGTCGGCCGAAACACGAAACCCAATGCAGTGCAAGGGGATACTATGGTTCCCAGGGTCTGAAGGAGAGGAAACTCTCCTTCAGGCCCTGGGATCCATATTAATGTGTAAAATAAAGAATAAAAATAAAAAATATTGATATACTCACCTCTCCGGAGGCCCCTGGACATCGCCGCTGGTAACCGGCAGCCTTCTTTGCTTAAAATGAGCGCGTTTAGGGCCTTCCATGATGTCACGGCTTCTGATTGGTCGCGGCCGCCCATGTGACCGCCACGCGACCAATCACAAGCCGTGACGTAATTCTCAGGTCCTAAATTCCTAATTCTTGGAATTTAGGACTTGAGAATTACGTCACGGCTTGTGATTGGTCACGTGGCGGTCACATGGGCGGCTGCGACCAATCAGAAGCCGTGACGTCATGGAAGGCCCTAAACGCGCTCATTTTAAGCAAAGAAGGCTGCCGGTTACCAGCGGCGATGTCCAGGGGCCTCCGGAGAGGTGAGTATATCAATATTTTTTATTTTTATTCTTTATTTTACACTTAAATGTGGATTCCGATACCGATTTCCGATATCGCAAACATATCGGAACTCGGTATCGGAATTCCGATACCAGATTCAGAAGATCGCCGACCTCACGGCCGACCCCACACAGGGATCGGGTCGGGTTTCATGAAACCCGACTTTGCCAAAAGTCGGCGACTTCTGAAAATGGCCGACCCGTTTCGCTCAACCCTAGTCTCCAGGTCAGGTACGGACTAGGGCTGAATTTCTGCCCTGGCATTTGAAATCACACAGGCCCATGCAGTCCCCCTCCCCAAGAACCAGATTTGATATATTACTAACATTATCCTGGAAGAAAGCAAGATTTACTGCAAGACCAATATTTCTACTGATACTTGTGGAATGCTGGGTAAGTGATGGAGTCAGCGACTTTGTGCTCCGTCACGACTCTTAACAGTATGGGTATCTTAAGATCACCGATTCTACTAACAATGTAGCAGACAAGGCAGCCCATGACCCGGCAGACCCTTCTAGCATTTGCCAGAATTGCCAGATGGCCAGTCTGGCCCTGCTCCAGGTTCTCTCTTTCCACTCCTGCATCTCCATCAAAGCTCAAATCTAATCAAATGAAATATAGTCAAGTAAATTCAAATCAGATTTAAGCTCATATGAATATCCAGGAAATAAAGAAAACTAAAGATTGTCCTCAGAAGAAGCTAGGTTTCTGATGTAACACAGAACAGAGTCAAGCAGCTTGCAGTGTATGGGAATAAGTGCAAGCTGCAAAAGTCAAATAGTGCAGAATGTTTAAAGAAAACTAATTGTCATAACGTTTTATACTGTAAAATACATACAAAGCAAATAAAAAATATGTGCAGAAGTGTCCATTGCCTCTAAATGCTGAATAGAGTTGTTACAGTATATCTCAGGAACTTTATTTTTGCAAAATAATGCATATGTTTCTGTTATTTTCATATTCCTTTCTTTCCAAACTAGACATTATTGCTAATCAAAAAATTAATTCATGTAAACCCCAGGAAGTACAGAGAGCTTGCCAGTTCACTGTGGCCTTCCTTGCTAAGTACGCCCACTGCATCGAGATTCAATGCACAGCCTACCGCCTAACTAAGCTATTGTTAATCAAAAACATTTTTATTTGGGTTTCGGAAACAAGAGAAAATGAGCTGGCATTTCTATTGACTAAAGCCCTTTCTTTTCAAGATCTGTTATCAAGAAAAGTGTGATATTTAGGCAAGTCGTGTTGAATACCATGCTAACGTAATCTCTCATATGAATGGACCGACTCGAATTGTCCATCCTACACAATTACCAATTGTCGCAGTGGGATTTCAAAATCAAATTGCTCCTATTAACATGCACGGGCTAATTTCAGAATAAGTGTCAGGTAGCGGTGTTTCAAAAGTCTCATAAAAAATATACCAATCGAACTTTTTATATTTGTAAATTTAAGATTGATTTGGTAAAAAAAGTATTCATTATTGCTATTTATTTGAAATATGGAAAATATATCTTGATAGGCTTACTTTTGGTTTGTGTTTGCACAATTTAATATGTATTAACTTTTAAGTGGACTAATAATGAAAGTGACAGAAGAACTCTAGTGGGCATACAGAAATAAAAAAAAAAACAAAGCATGCTTAAAAGAGGGCTGTTACACTCTTTTTCCAGGTATCTCAGGCTTCGCTTCCTTCATCTTGGTCCTCTGTTGTGCTCAATGTCAGGGTTTTCAGGTTCACTCTATGACGTCATATGTAGACCTATTTAAAGCCCATTTAGATACAGACCTGTGTCTTTGGTTGTTAGTTGAGACTCTAGTTTGGTATCCTTATCCTCATCTGCACCCCATACTAACCTGTTTCTGTTCATGCTGCTCTGCTGACTTTGCTTCATCTGTCCTGCTGCTACAAAGACTCTTGTATTTGCCACATCCTCACTCACATCTTCCTGTGGCCGCGCGTGCGCAGATTGAGCGCTCTGCTGCCCGGGGCTTCAGGAAAATGGCCGCGGGATACCGCGCGTGTGCAGATGGAGATCTGCGCACGCGCGGCCACAGGAAGATGGCCGCCCCCACCGATCACCAGGGGAATAGCGCAGATCGCGCTCTTTTCCCTCCCCTGTGCAGTGGATTCTGGACTTGGGCATGCGCAACCACTACGCCACCAACGGAAAACTAAGCAAGATCTGGGGGAAGACACCACGCCCATCTGACCAGACCAGCCTGATTGACAGGCGAAAACGGCTACTTTGGTAACGTATTTCGGCAGCATAGGTAAGGAATCGGGGTCCAGAAAATACACTATTGTAATGCACAGCTCAGGCCCTATTTAACAGTATTTTTATCTCATACGGAAAAAACGGGGTGACAGGTTCCCTTTAACGGCTCCACTTCATAAAGTGGCCTTAACTAGGGCCTTTTTATAATTCTAATACATTTGACAAGTGTAATTTCTGCCTTTTCTTGTGGCAAAATTTAGAAAGTTGTCTAAACTGACATTCATGAGTAGAGATGAGCGAACTTGTTTGGAAAATGTACGTCAATCTCAAAGTCAGCACAAATGTTGCACATTCAAATTCGTGTTCAGATTCCAGAGCATTTTCCTCAAAATTGACAGAATTCCATAAATTATCAAATTTCCACTAAGGCCGTGTGTTCACGGCGGCTCTGATGGGCGGTATCATTACCACTAGTAGGATCGTTACCATCGGTCAGAGCTCTGCGGGTTCACGCTTTCAGATGTCAGCATGAACCAGCAGCTGTGACTGGAACCCATGGTTAAAAGCTTACCCCAGATCAGAGGCATCAGCTGATAAGAGACTATTTCTCCCATCAACCCATGCCTTCTGTCACTGATAACAGTGGGAGTAGGTGGTGACTGGTGAGAGAAGTCATCAAACAATGCCTGTAAATAAATAAAAAGGTAAAATAAAGAAATAAACATTGAAATAAAAATAAAAAACACAGTGTATACTCACCTTACACCTAATCCCTGAAGTCCTTGTCTTCTGTAAAAAATAAAAATCACCATATACTCACCTTAACGCCTAATCCCCGATGCTCATGTCACCTGGAAAAGAGAAAACCACCATATCTGTGGCACGCCAGGAGTTCAGGTACCACAGTGGTATTGCCTTCCTCTCGGGGATGGTAATGACATGCCTGAAGACAGGAGGAATCCCTTTGGCAGGTAACCTTACATGCAACACCTTCTGACTCCAGGCCAGAAGGGGGAGCTCTACACCCGACTTGAGGGGAGCTGCTCTCTCTAGTTGGGAGGAGTGATCAGTTGCTAGGCAGTTGCTAGGGAGTTGACTGTTGATAGCAGACAGAAAAGGAGCAGCAGAGAGATCCAGGGCTAGAGGAGGCTACGAGTGGGCCTGCTTGAGCCAGAGTACAGAAACCGGGTGCCAGGAGCCGGAGGCTGTGGGGGAACTGCAAGCCCATCAGCAGAACCAGAGGGCATAGGAATACATGTAAATTGCCCACACCACACCTGAGGCACAGCAGCAATTTAGAGCCTGGAGTCACCGTGCCAGAGACCCCAAGTGAACAGCTCAGTCTGCCTGCCGTGCAGGTACCTGTCCCAGGACAGGAGAGACAAAAGGGTACCTTGCTAGGACTACAGTCAGCAAGGGACCAGAAAGCAGCGCAGAAATAGAAGGCCCCTAACCTGACCTGCCGAAGGGATCCTTGCTTGTTTTCAGGCTGCCTGGACTCCAGCTGCACCTTTTACCTTTACCCTGGACTGAGGCTGAATACCATCTCAGTAAACTAGGTAAAGACTGCAACCCTGTGTCCTCCAATTATTTGCAGCATTCACCGTCCCTGCCAAATACACCAGGAGCCCTAGGGACACCGCTTCACCTGTGGGAAGCGACACCATCTTTGCTGCAGCACCATCATCCCCAGAGGACCCCTTTAAGGAGCGTCGGTCACCTCTGACCAAGAACCACAGTACCCCATGGCCCTGACGGGTGACTCATATCCCTCCACTATCCACCGTAATCCATACTGTCCCACAACGATTCAGATCACTTATAGAGCATCTACATCAGCTGATGCGACTGCTCTATTCTGCAGCTGGAGACACACTGACAGGATCGTGTAGTCACTCCTGCAGTGTGTAGCTCTGAGCTAATTACACGCTCCTGTCAGTGTGTCACCAGCTGCCGGATAGAGCAGTCACATTAGAAACTGCTCTCAACTAGTGTTGAGCGATACCTTCCGATATTTGAAAGTATCGGTATCGGATTGGATCAGCCGATATCCAAAAAATATCGGATATCGCCGATACCGATATCCGATACCAATACAAGTCAATGGGACACAAATATCGGAAGTGATCTTGGATGGTTCCCAGGGTCTGAAGGAGAGGAAACTCTCCTTCAGGCCCTGGGATCCATATTCATGTAAAAAATAAAGAATAAAAATAAAAAATATGGATATACTCACCCACGGACGAGCCCTGGCTGTCACCGCTGCAAGACTCTGCCTCCGTTCCTAAGAATGCAGAGAGTGAAGGACCTTCGATGACGTCGTGGTCACGTGAGCGGTCACATGAGCGGTCACGCGACCAATCACAAGACCGCGATGTCATCGCAGGTCCTACACTCACTGCATTCTTAGGAACGGAGGCTGCCGGTTGCACCGCTGCGAGCCAGGGGCCGTCGGTGGGTGAGTATACTGTATCCATATTTTTTATTTTTATTCTTTATTTTTTACATGAATATGGATCCCGATCCCGATTCCCGATATCACAAAAATATCGGAACTCGGTATCGGAATTCCGATACAGCGAATATCGGCCGATACCCGATATTTGCAGTATCGGAATGCTCAACACTACTCTCAAAGTCTACAGGATCACTGTGGGGCATTATGGATTATCTCTTCACTTCGGACAGGTGAGGATTATGGTTGTTTATTATTTTAATTAATTTGCAGGGAACATTGACTTCAGTGGATGGAGCGATGAATATGGCTTCATTTAACCCCTTCATGACCTTGGAATTTTTCATTTTTCCGTGTTCCTTTTTCGCTCCCCTCCTTCCCAGAGCCATAACTTTTTTATTTTTCTGTCAATTTGGCCATATGAGGGCTTATTTTTTGTGGGACGAGTTGTACTTTTGAACAACATCATTGGTTTTACCATGTCATGTACTAGAAAACGGGAAAAAAATTTCAAGTTCGGTGAAATTGCAAAAAAAGTGCAGTCCCACACTTGTTTTTTGTTTGGCTTTTTTGCTAGGTTCACTAAATGCTAAAACTGACTTGCAATTATGATTATCCATGTCACTCCGAGTTCATAGACACCTAACATGACTAGGTTATTTTTTATTTAAGTGGTGAAAAAAAATTCCAAACTTTGCTAAAAAAACCCACAAAATTGCGCCATATTCCGATACTCGTAGCGTCTCCATTTTTCATGATCTGGGGTCGGTTGAGGGCTTATTTTTTGAATTCTGAGCTGGAATTTTTAATGATACCATTTCAGTGCAGATACGTTCTTTGGATCGCCCGTTATTGCATTTTAATGCAATGTCGCGGCGACCAAAAAAAGTTAATTCTGGCTTTTCTAATTTTTTTCTCGCTATGCCATTTAGCGATCAGGTTAATGCTTTTTTTTAATTGATAGATCGGGCGATTCTGAACGTGGCGATATCAAATATGTGTAGATTTGATTTTTTTTTATTGATTTATTTTGATTGGGGCGAAAGGGGGGTGATTTAAACTTTTATATTTTTTTTATTTTTTTCACATTTTTTGTAAACTTTTTTTACTTTTGCCATGCTTCTATAGCCTCCATAGGAGGCTAGAAGCTGGCACAACACGATCGCCTCTGCTACATAGCAGCTATCTGATGTTCGCTGCTATGTAGCAGAATTGCAGATGTGCTGTGAGCGCCGACCACAGGGTGGCGCTCACAGCTGCCGGGGATCAGAAACCATAGAGGTCTCAAGGACCTCTATAATTACTATTCTGAAGCATTGCCGACCTCCGATCATGTGACGGGGGTTGGCGATGCGATCATTTCCCGGCCGGAAGCGATAGTTAAATGCCGCTGTCTGCATTTGACAGCGGCATTTAACGAGTTAATAAAGAATCACGATCTGCCCACGCCTATTACGGGCACATGTCAGCTGTTCAAAACAGCTGACATGTCCCGGCTTTGATGCGGGCTCACCGCCGGAGCCCACATCAAAGCGGGGCTTCTGACCTCGGACGTACTATCCCGTCCTAGGTCAGAAAGGGGTTAAAGTCAGTAAAGGAGTCTGTGTCTTTATTTAAAATCAAAGACTTTATTCTTGATGTGTGTGTTTTTGCTATGCAATCACTATGGGGTTAGTATTGGGGGTGTCTTATAGACGCCTCTCCATTACTTACCTCTGGGCTTGATGCTACCGGACAATTCAAAGGTGAAATCTGTTATGACCCCAATGGCAGAGGGTCTCAGAAATAATTACTAAGTCTGCAAACACAAAAAACCAGCTCATAGGGCAGTGGTAACTGAGCTGACCATATATCTAATCCTAGCACCACAAATAGCAGCAGCCGGGGAACGTGCCTACGTTGGTTCTAGACGTCTCGCGCCAGCCGGAGAACTAACTAACCCTAGAAGGGAACAAAGAAAGACCTTTCTTGCCTCCAGAGAAAAGACCCCAAAAGTTGGATACAAGCCCCCAACAAATAATAACGGTGAGGTAAGAGGAAAGGACAAACGTAAGAATGAGCTAGGTATTTAGCAAAGAGAGGCCCACTAGCTAATAGCAGAATATAGTAAGATGACTTATATGGTCAGCAAAAACCCTATCAAAATATCCACGCTGGATATTCAAGAACCCCCGAACCGTCTAACGGCCCGGGGGGAGAACACCAGCCCCCTAGAGCTTCCAGCAAAGTCAGGAATCACATTTAGTACAAGCTGGACAAAAATAAGAGCAAAGCAAATAACCAAAAAACGAAGAAGCAGGACTTAGCTTAATTTTGCACGAACCAGGACCAGCAGACAGGAGCAAACAGAAAGGATCTGATTACAACGATGCCAGGCACTGGACTAAGGATCCAGGAAGTTTATATAGCAACACCCCTGGACTAACAACCCAGGTGGGTGCCAAACTGAGGAAAGACAATCCCAGAGTCATATCACTAGTAACCACAAGAGGGAGCCAAAAAGTCTAATTCACAACAGTACCCCCCTTAAGGAGGGGTCACCGAACCCTCACCAAGACCACCAGGGCGATCAGGATGAGCAGCGTGAAAGGCACGAACTAAATCGGCCGCATGCACATCAGAAGCAACCAACCAGGAATTATCCTCCTGACCATAGCCCTTCCACTTGACCAGATACTGAAGCCTCCGTCTGGAGAGACGAGAATCCAAGATCTTCTCCACCACGTACTCCAACTCGCCCTCAACCAACACCGGAGCAGGAGGCTCAACAGAAGGAACCACAGGTACAACGTACCGCCGCAACAAAGACCTATGGAACACGTTGTGAATGGCAAACGACACCGGAAGATCAAAGCGAAAGGACACAGGATTAAGGATTTCCAATATCTTGTAAGGACCGATGAAGCGAGGCTTAAATTTAGGGGAGGAGACCTTCATAGGAACAAATCGAGAAGACAGCCATACCAAATCCCCAACACGAAGTCGGGGACCCACACCGCGACGGCGGTTGGCAAAACGCTGAGCCTTCTCCTGTGACAACTTTAAGTTGTCCACCACATGATTCCAGATCTGCTGCAACCTATCCACCACAGAATCTACCCCAGGACAGTCAGAAGGCTCTACATGTCCCGAGGAAAAACGAGGATGGAAACCAGAGTTGCAGAAAAATGGCGAAACCAAAGTAGCGGAACTAGCCCGATTATTAAGGGCAAACTCAGCCAACGGCAAGAAGGTCACCCAATCATCCTGATCTGCCGAAACAAAACACCTCAAATAAGCCTCCAGAGTCTGATTAGTTCACTCCGTTTGTCCATTAGTCTGAGGATGAAAGGCAGACGAAAACGACAAATCAATGTCCATCCTAGCACAAAAGGTTCGCCAGAACCTGGAAACAAACTGGGATCCTCTGTCAGACACAATATTTTCAGGAATGCCGTGTAAACGAACCACATTCTGAAAGAACACAGGAACCAGATCGGAAGAGGAAGGCAGCTTAGGCAAAGGCACCAAATAGACCATTTTAGAAAAGCGATCACATACCACCCAGATGACAGACATGCCCTGAGACACCGGGAGATCTGAAATGAAATCCATGGAAATGTGTGTCCAAGGCCTCTTCGGGACAGGCAAGGGCAAGAGCAACCCGCTGGCACGAGAACAGCAAGGCTTAGCTCGAGCACAAGTCCCACAGGACTGCATAAATGACCGCACATCCCGTGACAAGGAAGGCCACCAAAAGGACCTAGCCACCAGATCTCTGGTGCCAAAAATTCCCGGATGCCCTGCCAACACCGAGGAATGAACCTCGGAAATTACTCTGCTGGTCCACTTATCAGGAACAAACAGTCTGTCAGGTGGACAAGAGTCAGGTCTACCAGCCTGAAATCTCTGCAACACACGTCGCAAATCCGGAGAAATGGCCGACAAGATAACTCCCTCTTTAAGAATACCAACTGGTTCTGCGACTCCAGGAGAGTCAGGCACAAAGCTCCTTGAAAGAGCATCAGCCTTCACATTCTTTGAACCTGGTAAATACGAGACCACAAAGTCAAAACGGGAGAAAAACAATGACCAGCGGGCCTGTCTAGGATTCAGGCGTTTAGCAGACTCGAGATACATCAAATTTTTGTGATCAGTCAAGACCACCACACGATGCTTAGCACCCTCGAGCCAATGACGCCACTCCTCAAATGCCCACTTCATGGCCAGCAACTCCCGATTGCCAACATCATAATTCCGCTCAGCAGGCGAAAACTTCCTAGAGAAGAAAGCACATGGTCTCATTACCGAGCAACCAGGGCCTCTCTGCGACAAAACGGCCCCTGCCCCAATCTCAGAAGCATCCACTTCGACCTGAAAGGGAAGTGAGACATCAGGCTGGCACAAAACAGGCGCCGAAGTAAACCGGCGCTTCAACTCTTGGAACGCCTCCACGGCTGCAGGAGCCCAGTTAGCAACATCAGAACCTTTCTTGGTCATATCCGTCAAAGGTTTAACAACACTAGAAAAATTAGCGATAAAACAACGGTAGAAGCTGGCAAATCCCAAGAACTTCTGAAGACTCTTATCTGACGTGGGTTGAGTCCAATCATGAATAGCTCGGACCTTGACTGGGTCCATCTCCACAGCAGAAGGGGAAAAAATAAACCCCCAAAAGGGAACCTTCTGTACTCCAAAGAGACACTTTGAGCCCTTAACAAACAAAGCATTCTCACGCAAAACCTGAAACACCATCCTGACCTGCTCCACATGTGAGTGCCAATCTTCAGAGAAAACCAGAATATCATCCAGATAAACAATCATAAATTTATCCAGATACTTCCGGAAAATATCATGCATAAAGGACTGAAACACTGAGGGAGCATTAGAGAGCCCAAAAGGCATCACCAAGTACTCAAAATGACCTTCGGGCGTATTAAATGCTGTCTTCCATTCATCTCCTTGCTTAATGCGCACAAGGTTGTACGCACCACGAAGATCTATCTTAGTGAACCACTTGGCACCTTTAATCCGGGCAAACAAGTCCGACAACAGAGGCAAAGGATACTGAAATTTAACAGTGATTTTATTCAGAAGCCGATAGTCAATACAAGGTCTCAAAGATCCGTCCTTCTTGGCCACAAAAAAGAATCCCGCACCAAGAGGGGAAGAGGATGGACGGATATGCCCCTTCTCCAGAGACTCCTTGATATACGAACGCATTGCGGCATGCTCAGGTACAGACAGATTAAATAGTCTTCCCTTAGGAAATTTACTACCTGGAATCAAATCTATGGCGCAGTCACAGTCCCTATGAGGAGGCAGAGCACTGGACCTGGACTCGCTGAATACATCCTGATAATCAGACAAATACTCAGGAACTTCCGAAGGAGTAGAGGAAGCAATAGACACCGGCGGGGAATCAGCATGAATTCCCTGACAGCCCCAACTTGACACAGACATTGCCTTCCAATCCAAGACAGGATTGTGGGTCTGTAACCATGGCAGACCCAAAACGACCAAATCATGCATTTTATGCAGAACAAGAAAACGAATCACCTCCCGATGTTCAGGAGTCATGCACATGGTTACCTGCGTCCAAAACTGCGGTTTATTTTCCGCCAATGGCGTAGCATCAATACCTCTAAGAGGAATAGGATTTACCAACGGTTCAAGAACAAAACCACAGTGCTTGGCAAATGACAGATCCATAAGACTCAGGGCAGCACCTGAATCCACAAACGCCATAACAGGGTAAGAAGACAATGAGCAAATTAAAGTCACAGACAAAATAAATTTAGGTTGCAAATTACCAATGGCGACAGGACTAACAACTAGTGTTGAGCGATACCGTCCGATACTTGAAAGTATCGGTATCGGAAAGTATCGGCCGATACCGGCAAAGTATCGGATCCAATCCGATACCGATACCCGATACCAATACAAGTCAATGGGACTCAAGTATCGGACGGTATCCCTGATGGTTCCCAGGGTCTGAAGGAGAGGAAACTCTCCTTCAGGCCCTGGGAACCATATTAATGTGTAAAATAAAGAATTAAAATAAAAAATATTGCTATACTCACCTCTCCGACGCAGCCTGCACCTTACCGAGGGAACCGGCAGCGTTGTTTGCTTAAAATGCGCGCTTTTCCTTCCTTCCGTGACGTCACGGCTTCTGATTGGCCGCCTGCCGCCCATGTGGCCACGACGCGACCAATCACAGCAAGCCGTGACTTAATTTTCAGGTCCTTCTAGGCATTCAGTATTTTAAAATTACGTTCCGGCTTTGTGATTGGTCGCGTCGCGGTCACATGGGCAACGCGACCAATCACAAGCCGTGACGTCACGGGAGGCAGGAGACGCGCGCATTTTAAAATGCGCGCGTGTCCAGCCTCCCGTGACGTCACGGCTTGTGATTGGTCGCGTCGCCCATGTGGCCGCGACGCAACCAATCACAGCAAGCCGTGACGTAATTTCAGGTCCTTCAGGATTTTAAAATTACGTTCTGGCTTGTGATTGGTCACGTCGCGGCCACATGGGCGACGCGACCAATCACAAGCCGTGACGTCACGGGAGGCAGGAGACGCGCGCATTTTAAAATGCGCGCGTCTCCTGCCTCCCGTGACGTCACGGCTTGTGATTGGTCGCGTCGCCCATGTGACCGCGACGCGACCAATCACAAAGCCGGAACGTAATTTTAAAATACAGAATGCCTAGAAGGACCTGAAAATTACGTCACGGCTTGCTGTGATTGGTCGCGTCGTGGCCACATGAGCGGCACGCGACCAATCAGAAGCCGTGACGTCACGGAAGGAAGGAAAAGCGCGCATTTTAAGCAAAGAAGGCTCCCGGTTCCCTCGGTGAGGTCCAGGCTGCGTCGGAGAGGTGAGTATAGCAATATTTTTTATTTTAATTCTTTATTTTACACATTAATGTTGTATTTTACACATTAATGTTGTTTTGATACCGATACCCGATACCACAAAAGTATCGGATCTCGGTATCGGAATTCCGATACCCGCAAGTATCGGCCGATACCCGATACTTGCGGTATCGGAATGCTCAACACTACTAACAACCCTTGTTAGGCGTTTAGAGCATGCTGATATAACATGTGTAGAATCACCACAGTAAAAACACAACCCATTCTGACGTCTATGATTTTTCCGCTCATTTCTAGTCTGAATTCTATCACATTGCATTAAATCAGGTGTTTGTTCAGACAACACCACCAGAGGATTAGCGGTTTTGCGCTCCCGCAAACGCCGGTCAATTTGAATAGCCAGCGCCATGGAATCATTCAGACTTGTAGGAATGGGGAAACCCACCATCACATTCTTAATGGCTTCAGAAAGGCCATTTCTGAAATTTGCGGCCAGAGCACACTCATTCCACTGAGTAAGCACGGACCATTTTCGAAATTTTTGGCAATACACTTCAGCTTCATCCTGGCCCTGAGAAATAGCCAGCAAGGCTTTTTCTGCCTGAACTTCAAGATTGGGTTCCTCGTAAAGCAATCCGAGCGCCAGAAAAAACGCATCAATATTTGCCAATGCCGGATCTCCTGGCGCTAGCGAGAAAGCCCAATCCTGAGGGTCGCCCCGTAAAAAAGAGATAACAATTTTAACTTGCTGAGCTGAATCTCCAGATGAACGGGGTCTCAGAGATAGAAACAATTTACAATTATTCCTGAAATTCCTAAACTTAAATCGGTCTCCAGAAAACAGTTCAGGAATAGGTATTTTAGGTTCAGACATTGGACTACTGGTAACAAAATCTTGTATGCCCTGCACACGAGCAGCAAGCTGGTCTACACTTGTAATCAAGGTCTGGACATTCATGTCTGCAGCAAGCACAAGCCACTCAGAGGTAAAGAGGAGGAAGAGAGGAAAAAAAAAAAAAAAAACCTCAGAATTTCCTTTCTTATTATCCCACTTCTGCAATGCATTAAACATTCAATGTTGGCCTGGCATACTGTTATGACCCCAATGGCAGAGGGTCTCAGAAATAATTACTAAGTCTGCAAACACAAAAAAACAGCTCATAGGGCAGTGGTAACTGAGCTGACCATATATCTAATCCTAGCACCACAAATAGCAGCAGCCGGGGAACGTGCCTACGTTGGTTCTAGACGTCTCGCGCCAGCCGGAGAACTAACTAACCCTAGAAGGGAAAAGAAAGACCTTTCTTGCCTCCAGAGAAAAGACCCCAAAAGTTGGATACAAGCCCCCAACAAATAATAACGGTGAGGTAAGAGGAAAGGACAAACGTAAGAATGAGCTAGGTATTTAGCAAAGAGAGGCCCACTAGCTAATAGCAGAATATAGTAAGATGACTTATATGGTCAGCAAAAACCCTATCAAAATATCCACGCTGGATATTCAAGAACCCCCGAACCGTCTAACGGCCCGGGGGGAGAACACCAGCCCCCTAGAGCTTCCAGCAAAGTCAGGAATCACATTTAGTACAAGCTGGACAAAAATAAGAGCAAAGCAAATAACCAAAAAACAAAGAAGCAGGACTTAGCTTAATTTTGCACGAACCAGGACCAGCAGACAGGAGCAAACAGAAAGGATCTGATTACAACGATGCCAGGCACTGGACTAAGGATCCAGGAAGTTTATATAGCAACACCCCTGGACTAACGACCCAGGTGGGTGCCAAACTGTGGAAAGACAATCCCAGAGTCATATCACTAGTAACCACAAGAGGGAGCCAAAAAGTCTAATTCACAACAGAAATCCAAACCACAAATATGAATCCCCCTTGCCACCGGCAAGTGGTAAAAGTCGGACAAAGTGCCACAATTGGTGCATCTCATAGATGTGCCTTTTCTGAGAATACTGTGTGCTGCTTTTTTTAGGCTGAGGGGGTAAATAACTATAGCACCTTACTGGCCTGAGAATATCAGAGCCCCAGCTGTCATCTTTAGCTTGGCTGGTTGTCAAAAATGAAGGGACCCCAAGCCATTTTTTTAAATTGTTTATTTAAATAATTTAAAAAATGACGCGGGGAACCCTCTATTTTTGATAATCTACCTTGCTAACACTGACAGTTGAGGGTTGCAGCCTGCAGCTGTTAGTTTTGACTGGCTAGTTATTAAAAATTCAGGGGAACTAATGCTGGTTTTTTTACTTATTTATTTAGAGAGCATGCACCTGCTAATCAATACTCCCATCAGCCGCTCCTGCTCTTACTGTTATCAGCAGTAGCAGCCATCTGCTGATGGAGGTAGTAGTCCCATCAGCTGATGCCAGTGACAGGAGGTATACTTTTCACTTCCAATCAGAGCTGTGAGCTCATGCTGTCAAATGACAGCATGAGTACAGTGGATGTCTGACCATCAGTCACAGACACAGCTGTGGGGTAACGCTGATATCTGACAGCGTGTTCCCGCAGTGCTCTGACCGATGGCATCTACAACATTCTTACCATTTTTCAGATCGGCGAACGTTTTCCAAACAAGTTAGCTCATCTCTATTCATAAGTTCAAAGTTAAAGGAACTACTTAGATATGTCAGATAGAGGAAGATGTGACTGTCTGAAACCCAGTGCCCCCCCAGTGATTGCAAAAGACATGACTCAAAAATGGACACAAAATTGGAACTTTTCATGCCTATGGATCAGTAGTATGTTTAAAGAAGGAAAAAAAATAAGCATATGCTGAAAGTGCACCGTGTCTGCAGTGAAGCATGGTAGCAGTTCCATGATGTTCTGGGGCTGCTTTGTTTCTTCTTGGACTGGAAACCTACATCATGTGTAGGGCAAGATAGATTCAATCAAACATTAGGAAATCCTAGTAGAAAACATCATGTCCTCTGTTAGGCGGTTGAAGCTTGGGCATCATTTGACCTTTGAACAGGACAACGTTCCCAAACATACAGTACCTCCAGTTACACCGAGTCTTGGTGTCAAAAGACACCCAGTTATATTATGGAATGGCCATCATAGTCACTTGACTTGAACCCTACAGAAATATTTGATAAGATTTAAAGATACCAATTCAACATGCAAACACAAGAATATTAGTAAAGTTAAGGCCATTGGCGGATTGCCAAACATTCCTCAGGAACATTGCCAGAAGTTGGTGAATGCATATGCATCCCATAATATCAAAGTGATCCAAGGAAGAACAACGTGTAATCCACCAAACATGCTCATAGTTGCTCAAGACTCATGATGAATTTGGGGAACAGATGCCAGCCGATCAGGTTTGATCACTTAAAACAGCTACTTTAGGAAAACTGGTGAAACATTAATGTTAACTATTATTATTTATTATTATAGCGCCATTTATTCCATGGCGCTTAACATGTGAGGAGGGGTATACATAATAAAAACAAGTACAATAATCTTAAAACAATACAAGTCACAACTGGTACAGGAGGAGAGAGGACCCTGACAGCGAGGGCTCACAATCTACAAGGGATGGGTGAGGATTAGTGTTGAGCGATACCGTCCGATACTTGAAAGTATCGGTATCGGAAAGTATCGGCCGATACCGGCAAAATATCGGATCCAATCCGATACCGATACCCGATACCAATACAAGTCAATGGGACTCAGGTATCGGACGGTATTCCTGATGGTTCCCAGGGTCTGAAGGAGAGGAAACTCTCCTTCAGGCCCTGGGAACCATATAAATGTGTAAAATAAAGAATTAAAATAAAAAATATCGCTATACTCACCTGTCCGACGCAGCCGGGACCTCGGCGATTGTAAGCGGCAGCGTTGTTTCTTTAAAATTCGCGCTTTTACTTGCTTACGTGAATTCCCGGCTTCTGATTGGTCAGGGCGGCCATGTTGCCGGGACTCGGACCAATCACAGCAAGCCGTGACGAAATTACGTCACGGCTTGCTGTGATTGGTCCGCGTCCCGGCAATATGGCGCCGTGACCAATCACAAGCCGTGACGTCACGGGAGGCTGGACACGCGCGCTTTTCAAAATAAGCGCGTGTCCAGCCTCCCGTGACGTCACGGCTTGTGATTGGTTAATGGCGGCCATGTTCCTGGGACGCGGACCAATCACAGCAAGCCGTGACGTAATTTCGTCACGGCTTGCTGTGATTGGTCCGCATCCCGGCAATATGGCGCCGTGACCAATCACAAGCCGTGACGTCACGGGAGGCTGGACACGCGCGCTTTTCAAAATAAGCGCGTGTCCAGCCTCCCGTGACGTCACGGCTTGTGATTGGTTAATGGCGGCCATGTTCCTGGGACGCGGACCAATCACAGCAAGCCGTGACGTAATTTCGTCACGGCTTGCTGTGATTGGTCCGCATCCCGGCAATATGGCGCCGTGACCAATCACAAGCCGTGACGTCACGGGAGGCTGGACACGCGCGCTTTTCAAAATAAGCGCGTGTCCAGCCTCCCGTGACGTCACGGCTTGTGATTGGTTAATGGCGGCCATGTTGCCGGGACGCGGACCAATCACAGCAAGCCGTGACGTAATTTCGTCACGGCTTGCTGTGATTGGTCCGAGTCCCGGCAACATGGCCGCCCTGACCAATCAGAAGCCGGGAATTCACGTAAGCAAGTAAAAGCGCGAATTTTAAAGAAACAACGCTGCCGCTTACAATCGCCGAGGTCCCGGCTGCGTCGGACAGGTGAGTATAGCGATTTTTTTTATTTTAATTCTTTCTTTTACACCTTTTTACATTAATGTTGTTTCGATACCGATATCCGATATTACAAAAATATCGGATCTCGGTATCGGAAATTCCGATACAGCAAGTATCGGCCGATACCCGATACTTGCAGCATCGGAATGCTCAACACTAGTGAGGATACAATAGGTGAGTATGATAGAAAAGTGTCTGAAAACAATATAGATGACAACTTGTGCCCACAATTTGCACTCGAGCATGAGAAGTAGACCAAGGAGCAATGGAAAAAGCTGTCCTGGTCTGATGCATCACATTATCTTTTACATCATGTGGATGGCCTGGTACATTTGTATCTTTACCTGAGGAAAAACTGTCATCAAGATGCATTTTGCAGACAATGCAAAGCAACAGAGGCAGTGTGTATATATTTTAACACTGTTACACACCTGTACCCAGTGTAGGACTGCGGTGACAAGGGCGCACCAGTAATATTGACTTTGGGGGGGGGCACTTTTCACCTGCATGCAAATATTATACTACCTTCGTTCACAAATGTACCTATATCTCAACATAATAATAAACTGGGTAGCGTGGTTAATGAATTATGAGATGCTTCTTTTTTCTGTACAGAGTGAATCAAGTGAATTTTGCCATGTACAGCCCATACAGTGGGGTTAGGGGCCCAGATCTACACAGTGGCCCACCGGGAGATTCCCCTGTTACCCTGTGGGCCAGTCCGAGCCTGTCTGTACTAAGTCCGGGCCCTTTTCCCTTTACCCCAGTCTGCAGAACTCTGTTGTGCTCTACGTTAAGCTTTACAAGTGTCCCAGCATGCTTCTATGTGATCGTCTGCCTAGGCCTTATAAGGCCCACCAAGGAACACACGTGTGTTGGTGTTAAGTCTCTTAGTTTCCATGTGTCCTGTCTGCTTGTGGCTTCCAGTGCTTCTAGTAACTGCTGCATACTTGCTTTCCAGTGTAATGTCTGTCTGCTGCCTCTTCTAGTATTTGTTTCCTGTGTGTCTTACCTACCTGCTGCATCCACACACGGGGTCCATGTGCCCACCCAGACCTGGGGCTTAGAGGGTCCATCTCACCAGGTCAGCTGAAATAGACATGTTACACCTATTTAAATAGTGATGTAGACTATATCTTCATAGTCACAGTTTTCACAAAGGCAATGGGATCTTCGAACAGGATGATGCCTTTGCTAAACCACAAAAATTGTTAAGAAATAGTTTGAGACATACAGTATTAAAAGTGTAAAGGATGTTGACTTGGCATGCACATTCGTTAGATCTTATGCTTATTGAGCATCTGTAAGAAAAAAACAAGTCCTAAAGATCTTACCTACAAAAATTACAAGATTTGAAGGTTTTCTGCTAACATCATAAGAATAAATTGATGTAAAAATGTTCTGCAGTCCAAAAAGTAAAAAATGACCAAAAAAGGTTAAAATTTATGAATAATACTTCAATATTCAAAATTCTCTCTCCCTAGTGATAGGTATCGAGGCGGTCAGCAGAAACAATATAGCAACAGCCTACACCATTCAATCTTAATATATTCCGATAAAAAAGTGATTTTTTTTTTTATTTTTGCAACTATGGCTAGGTTAAAAAACTTACATTTGTTTCCAATTTGTATAAAGTTTGTGATTAGTATATCTGAGTCAATGTGACTATAAGAAACGCTATCTGTAAGCATGGATATGATGAACAATTTGCATTAATGATGGTGAACTCAACCTGACCTATTCGTATAGTAAACAAAGTTAATGATTAGGTAGAAGAAATCAGAGATGGTGGACATCGGGAGCAAAATGTAATTAGAGTAAAGGACAACCCATAATATGCAAGAAAATGACTTTCTCTAGGGACTTTCCAGTAACGCTTGTTTGCTGGGGTGTGAAATAAAGGGAACAGGTCAGCAAGAGCAAGTACATTCCAGCCTGAAAGAAAGTTAAACATGGAGAAATTCATTGATCGATTGCTAATTGAAATACTCGAGTGCAGATCATAAATAATATCCATCATATCATATTCAATATCCAGCACAGTTAATAGACTTTATTATCGAACCTTGGAGAAAGCCAAAGTCTTTTAAGTGGTGAGTAGTGTTGAGCGATACTTTCCGATATCGGAAAGTATCGGTATCGGAAAGTATCGGCCGATACCGTCACAGTATCGGAATCCAATCCGATACCGATACCCGATCCCAATGCAAGTCAATGGGACGAAAATATCGGAATTAAAATAAACCCTTTCTTTCCTTGTAGGTTAATTCTACATGAAGGAAAACAACTAAGAATAATGTAGGATGTATTGGGGGAGGTGGCGGAGACATTAAAGGCACAGGGGTTTATCCCAATCAAATAGAATAGCAGTATTTTTAATTTTTTTATGACGTTCGGCGTTAGAAAGAATTTGACTATGTTAATTTTTTATTTATTTTGTCAGATATTGATGTTTCACTACTTCCACGCCCTTCACCCTATTTTTTACTTCTCCCACACTTTCTTCTTCATTATCCTCATCATCAGCTTCTGTGACATCAACTTCTTCACCTTATTCATCTTCTTCTTTTCTACGTATATATATATTTTTTTTTTACATTGTTCATATTCTTTTTATTTAACTATTATCTTTTTTATATTCAACTTCTTCATCATATTCTTATTTGTGACAGGCATTCCCGTAGTTGTTATCTATAAAAGTTTGAAGATTACACCTTCCGTTCTGCCTGTCACAAAACAGTTACATTTGTCCGCGTTCAGTTTGGCCTGCAGCATCAGGCTTTATCCAGGGGCACCACGAGGAGGAACGGACTCACCCCCATACACTGCTTAGTCTTCTTCTGCTTATAATTTAGATAATATCTTTTGCTCTGATATTTAGTCTTATGCTTAATGTTCTTCTGCTCTTTGTTCTGCAGCCTCTTGTTCTTCTGCTTCTCGGTCTTCCAGGTTGTCGTCGTCATCTCCAGGGTCGTCATCTCCAGGGTCGTCGTCATCGGGGTCGTCGTCATCGGGGTCGTCGTCATCGGGGTCGTCTTCAGGGTCATCGTCTCCAGGGTCGTCGTCATCTCGGTGGTTGTCGTCTCTGGTGTCGTCATCATCTTAGGGGTGGTCTTCCGGGTCATCGTCTTTCGGGTCTTGAACTTGGAAATGTAGCAGAAGGTACAAGAAGGCTGAGAAAATGCCGAGAAACAGCTGATGGAACTGGAACTCGGATGGCTACCCGAAGGTCCAAGAGCCAATGGAACTACCGAGGACCAGCTGACGTTACTGGAACCCGGTTACTAAGCAGGAGGTACCCGTGCCTGAAAGCACTACCAAGGACCACCTGACGTTGGTGGAACTCGGATACCCAGAGGGAGGCACCTAAGCCAAAGGCTCTGCCCGGAACCAGCTGACGGTACTGGAACCAGGATGGGGAGCAGAAGGTACAAGAGCAAAAGACACTGCCGAGAACCAGCTGACGGTACTGGAACCCGGATGGGTAGCCGAAGGTCCAAGAGCCAATGGAACTACCGAGGACCAGCTGACGTTACTGGAACCCGGTTACTAAGCAGGAGGTACCCGTGCCTGAAAGCACTACCAAGGACCACCTGACGTTGGTGGAACTCGGATACCCAGAGGGAGGCACCTAAGCCAAAGGCTCTGCCCGGAACCAGCTGACGGTACTGGAACCAGGATGGGGAGCAGAAGGTACAAGAGCAAAAGACACTGCCGAGAACCAGCTGACGGTACTGGAACCCGGATGGGGACCTATTCAAGCTTGTCTTCCTAGGGCCCCAACTGGCGGTGTGTTAGAGCCCAGGGACAGCAGGAGGAGGAGCAGGGGGAGGGGAGTGTAGGCCGAAGCCTGCACAGGCGGCAGCTTTGGGTGTGTTGTGTCTGCGTGGCTTTTGCAGGACACGTTGCCGGCTACACAGCAGGGGAACAGCTGGCGGTGCTGGACCCCACTGACACATTGGCGAGGTGTTTGGCTCTGTGCAGCCAGCACTTCCGGACAGCAACTAGCGTTGTTGGAGCCCGGGCTCTGCAGGTGGAGCAGAGTGTAGGCCGAAGCCTAATTGAACCGATTTCAAAAGTCACCTTTAACCCCCCCTCAGGGGTTACAAAGTAGAAGAGCCACAGCTTATGCAGCAGCAGTGCTGCACAAGTCAAAGGTTGCTCTTGTAATTTTTCTCCTTGCACACGCTGAATGGAACACGTATAACATTTAGCCCTTTATACAGTCAAACTGTGTAATGGAGGCGAGAGTTCCCTTTGTAATGAGACGCAGCACAGGTGTCAAGAATCCCACCTTGGTGCTGGGTGCAGCCTCCCGAGCGTTGTTATTTGCTGTACAGGAGTCTGCGCTGTCGTGTTATCCCCTGGCCTAGCGCCGTTAGCGCTGCCCATCTTCTGGCATCATGTAATGTCGGCCGGTGCGGTTCGCGATGCCCATGAATCCCAGCCCCGCAGTGTCTTAACATTGTTAAAACACTGCGGGGCTGGGATTCAGGGCCTGGCGCAGCACATATGTTCGCCTCTCACACTCGGGTCCTTACACCCGCTTCAGACTGTGCGGCGTCATCTGATCCCTTATCGCATGCCACGGCCATGAAGCCGCACAGTCCGAAGAAGGCGGAAGGAGAGGAGGGACAGGCGAACTGATGCACTGATCCTGCCCATCAATCACACCCTCGCAGTCCCATTAAATAAGACAACGAGGGCTGTTGTGTGGGTCAGGGCGGCCGCAGAGGCGCAGCCAGCCAAACAATGATGCCAGAAGACGGGCAGCGTTACCAAGGAGCTTGTTGCGTGTGTCAATACAAAGTCAAATCACACCTGAGGGACGTTTTAATGGTCACAGAGGACACATTTTAGACGTGTTCACTTCAACATGGGCAAGGAGAATAAGTTTCTGAGCCACCTTGAACACATGCAGCATTACTGCTGTTCAAGGTAGCTGTAAAACATAGAAACACCTGGGGGAGGGGGGACAGGTTCCCTTCAATTTCAGTTCTTGTGTCTGCGTGGCGGTCGCAGGACACGTTGCCGGCTACACAGCAGGGGAACAGCTGGCGGTGCTGAACCCCACTGACACATTGGCTGGTGTTTTTCTCTGTGCAGCTAGCACATCTGGGCAAAAACTGGCGGTGTTAGAGCCCAGGGTCAGCAGGAGGAGCAGGGGGAGCGGAGTGTAGGCCGAAGCCTGCACTCGAGCAAGTTGAAAGGAAACCTTTAACCCCCCCCCCCCCCCCCCCCAGGCGTTTGTAGCTGAAAGAGCCATTGTGTACAGCACTAATGCTGGAAAAGGTAAACTTAGCTCTTTTAATTATGGTCCTTGTACATGCGGAACCTAACATTTATGAAATGTGTCTCCTCACAGCGTTAAACCGTCCGGTAGGTGGAACTTTCCTTTGTCGTGTGACGCAGCACAGCCATCATTTTTACCCCCTTGGCGCCGTGCGCCGCCTCCTCAGCGTTGTTTGAATCTGTCCCGGAGCCTGCGCTGTTAGGTTAGCCCTTGGCCATGCACACATGTTGCGCTGCCCGTCTTCTGACCTCATTTGGTGTCAGGCTGGCTGCGCCTGTGCGGGTGCGCTGGCCGAGATCCCGCCTCGCAGTGTCGTCTAATGTAATCCCACCGCGGGCCTGTGATCCGTGCCCGTGCGCAGTGCATATCCTCTCCTCTCACTCCCCTCCCTACGGCTTTTTCAGACTGTGCGGTGTCACGGCCGTGGCATGCTATTAGGGACCAGCTGACATCGCACAGTCTGAAAAAGCCGTAGGGAGGGGAGTGAGAGGAGAGGATATGCACTGCGCACGGGCACGGATCACAGGCCCGCGGGATTACATTAGACGACACTGCGAGGCGGGATCTCGGCCAGCGCACCCGCACAGGCGCAGCCAGCCTGACACCAAATGAGGTCAGAAGACGGGCAGCGCAACATGTGTGCATGGCCAAGGGCTAACCTAACAGCGCAGGCTCCGGGACAGATTCAAACAACGCTGAGGAGGGGGCGCACGGCGCCAAGGGGGTAGAAATGATGGCTGTGCTGCGTCACACGACAAAGGAAAGTTCCACCTACCGGACGGTTTAACGCTGTGTGGGGACACATTTCATAAGTGTTTGGTTCAGCATGTGCAAGGAGCATCACGAAAAGAGGCACTTTTTCCCTTTGCATCATTACTGCTGCACAAGGTGGCTCCTTCAGTAACAAACGCCTGGGGGGGGGGGGTCAGGTTCCCTTACATTTAACTTGTTGTGCCTGCGTGGCGGTCGCAGTACACGTTGCCGTATACACAACAGGGGAACAGCTGGCGGTGCTGAACCCCACTAACACATTGGCGAGGTGTTTGGCTCTGTGCGTACAGCACTTCTGGACGGCAACTAGCGGTGTTGGAGCCCAGGGACAGGTGGAGGAGGAGGAGGTTGGAGGAGGTAGGAGGGATTGCCACACACACAGCAGGGGAACAGCTGACGTTACTGAACCCCAATAACAGAGGAGGGACTGTTGACTGTGCGTACAGCACTTCTGGACGGCAACTGGCGGTGTTGGAGCCCAGGGACAGGTGGAGGAGGAGGAGGTTGGAGGAGGTTGGAGGAGGTAGGAGGGATTGCCACACACACAGCAGGGGAACAGCTGACATTACTGAACCCCAATAACAGAGGAGGGACTGTTGACTGTGCGTACAGCACTTCTGGACGGCAACTGGCGGTGTTGGAGCCCAGGGACAGGTGGAGGAGGAGGAGGTTGGAGGAGGTAGGAGTGATTGCCACACACACAGCAGGGGAACAGCTGACGTTACTGAACCCCAATAACAGAGGAGGGACTGTTGACTGTGCGTACAGCACTTCTGGACGGCAACTGGCGGTGTTGGAGCCCAGGGACAGGTGGAGGAGGAGGAGGTTGGAGGAGGTAGGAGGGATTGCCACACACACAGCAGGGGAACAGCTGACGTTACTGAACCCCAATAACAGAGGAGGGACTGTTGACTGTGCGTACAGCACTTCTGGACGGCAACTGACGGTGTTGGAGCCCAGGGACAGGTGGAGGAGGAGGAGGTTGGAGGAGGTTGGAGGAGGTAGGAGTGATTGCCACACACACAGCAGGGGAACAGCTGACGTTACTGAACCCCAATAACAGAGGAGGGACTGTTGACTGTGCGTACAGCACTTCTGGACGGCAACTGGCGGTGTTGGAGCCCAGGGACAGGTGGAGGAGGAGGAGGTTGGAGGAGGTAGGAGGGATTGCCACACACACAGCAGGGGAACAGCTGACGTTACTGAACCCCAATAACAGAGGAGGGACTGTTGACTGTGCGTACAGCACTTCTGGACGGCAACTGGCGGTGTTGGAGCCCAGGGACAGGTGGAGGAGGAGGAGGTTGGAGGAGGTTGGAGGAGGTAGGAGGGATTGCCACACACACAGCAGGGGAATAGCTGACGTTACTGAACCCCAATAACAGAGGAGGGACTGTTGACTGTGCGTACAGCACTTCTGGACGGCAACTGGCGGTGTTGGAGCCCAGGGACAGGTGGAGGAGGAGGAGGTTGGAGGAGGTAGGAGGGATTGCCACACACACAGCAGGGGAACAGCTGACGTTACTGAACCCCAATAACAGAGGAGGGACTGTTGACTGTGCGTACAGCACTTCTGGACGGCAACTGGCGGTGTTGGAGCCCAGGGACAGGTGGAGGAGGAGGAGGTTGGAGGAGGTTGGAGGAGGTAGGAGGGATTGCCACACACACAGCAGGGGAACAGCTGACGTTACTGAACCCCAATAACAGAGGAGGGACTGTTGACTGTGCGTACAGCACTTCTGGACGGCAACTGGCGGTGTTGGAGCCCAGGGACAGGTGGAGGAGGAGGAGGTTGGAGGAGGTAGGAGGGATTGCCACACACACAGCAGGGGAACAGCTGACGTTACTGAACCCCAATAACAGAGGAGGGACTGTTGACTGTGCGTACAGCACTTCTGGACGGCAACTGGCGGTGTTGGAGCCCAGGGACAGGTGGAGGAGGAGGAGTTTGGAGGAGGTAGGAGTGATTGCCACACACACAGCAGGGGAACAGCTGACGTTACTGAACCCCAATAACAGAGGAGGGACTGTTGACTGTGCGTACAGCACTTCTGGACGGCAACTGGCGGTGTTGGAGCCCAGGGACAGGTGGAGGAGGAGGAGGTTGGAGGAGGTAGGAGGGATTGCCACACACACAGCAGGGGAACAGCTGACGTTACTGAACCCCAATAACAGAGGAGGGACTGTTGACTGTGCGTACAGCACTTCTGGACGGCAACTGGCGGTGTTGGAGCCCAGGGACAGGTGGAGGAGGAGGAGGTTGGAGGAGGTTGGAGGAGGTAGGAGGGATTGCCACACACACAGCAGGGGAACAGCTGACGTTACTGAACCCCAATAACAGAGGAGGGACTGTTGACTGTGCGTACAGCACTTCTGGACGGCAACTGGCGGTGTTGGAGCCCAGGGACAGGTGGAGGAGGAGGAGGTTGGAGGAGGTAGGAGGGATTGCCACACACACAGCAGGGGAACAGCTGACGTTACTGAACCCCAATAACAGAGGAGGGACTGTTGACTGTGCGTACAGCACTTCTGGACGGCAACTGGCGGTGTTGGAGCCCAGGGACAGGTGGAGGAGGAGGAGGTTGGAGGAGGTTGGAGGAGGTAGGAGGGATTGCCACACACACAGCAGGGGAACAGCTGACGTTACTGAACCCCAATAACAGAGGAGGGACTGTTGACTGTGCGTACAGCACTTCTGGACGGCAACTGGCGGTGTTGGAGCCCAGGGACAGGTGGAGGAGGAGGAGGTTGGAGGAGGTAGGAGTGATTGCCACACACACAGCAGGGGAACAGCTGACGTTACTGAACCCCAATAACAGAGGAGGGACTGTTGACTGTGCGTACAGCACTTCTGGACGGCAACTGGCGGTGTTGGAGCCCAGGGACAGGTGGAGGAGGAGGAGGTTGGAGGAGGTAGGAGGGATTGCCACACACACAGCAGGGGAACAGCTGACGTTACTGAACCCCAATAACAGAGGAGGGACTGTTGACTGTGCGTACAGCACTTCTGGACGGCAACTGGCGGTGTTGGAGCCCAGGGACAGGTGGAGGAGGAGGAGGTTGGAGGAGGTTGGAGGAGGTAGGAGGGATTGCCACACACACAGCAGGGGAACAGCTGACGTTACTGAACCCCAATAACAGAGGAGGGACTGTTGACTGTGCGTACAGCACTTCTGGACGGCAACTAGCGGTGTTGGAGCCCAGGGGCAGGTGGAAAAGCAGAGGAACACAATGTAGGCCGAAGCCTGAGAAAGTCGAAAGGGAACCTTTAACCCCCCCCCCAAGGCGTTTGTAGCTGAAAGAGCCAGCTTGTGCAGCACAAAAGATGCAAAAGGAAAAGGTGGCTCTTTTCATCATGCTCCTTGCAAACACAGAACTAAACACTTTTAAAATGTGTCCACTGATACCGTAAAACCGTCCCGGAGGTGGGACTTTCCTTCGTAATATGACGCAGCACAGCCATCATTACTACCCCCCCGCCGCCGTGCCCCGGCTCCTCAGCGTTGTTTGATTCCGTCCCGGAGCCTGCGCTGTTATGTTATCCCGTGGCCAGGCACACTTAGCGCTGCCCATCTTCTGACATCATTTGGTGTCAGGCTGGCTGCGCCTGTGCGGCCGCGCTGGCCGAGAGCCCGCCTCGCAGTGTCTTCTGATGTAATCCCACTGGGGGCCTGGGATCCATGGCCATGCGCAGTGCATATCCTCGCCTCTCACTCCCCTCCCTACGGCTTCTTTTTCAGACTGTGCGGTGTCACGGCCGTGGCATGCTATTAGGGACCAGCTGACACCGAACAGTCTGAAGAAGCCATAGGGAGATGAGTGAGAGGTGGAGGTTCAGATATGCACTGCGCATGTCCATAGATCCCAGGCCCCCAGTGGGATTAAATCAGAAGACACTGCGAGGCGGGCTCTCGGCCAGCGTGGCCGCACAGGCGCAGCCAGCCTGACACCAAATGATGCCAGAAGACGGGCAGCGCTAAGTGTGCCTGGCCACGGGATAACATAACAGCGCAGGCTCCGGGACGGAATCAAACAACGCTGAGGAGCCGGGGCGCGGCGCCGGGGGGGTAGGAATGACGGCTGTGCTGCGTCATATTACGAAGGAAAGTCCCACCTCCGGGACGGTTTTACGGTATCAGTGGACACATTTTATAAGTGTTAAGTTTTGCGTGTGCAAGGAGCAAAACCAAAATAGCTACCTTTTTCCTTGTGCAGCATTACTGCTGCACAAGGTGGCTCTTTCAGTAACAAACGCCTTGGGGGGGGGGGACAGATTCCCTTACATTTCAGTTGTTGTGTCAGCGTGGCAGTCGCATGACACATTGCCGGTTACACAGCTGGGGATCAGCTGACGTTACTGAAACCCAATAACACTGGGTCGTATGTTTTGACTGTGCAGACGGCACATCTGAGCCTCAACTGGCGGTGTTGGAGCCCAGGAATTTAAGTTCAGGTGGTAGAAAGATGAACACAACAGGAGACCTGGATAACGTATACAGTGACCTAATTATTTAATCAGGAGGAGGAGTGGCAAATTCCTGCGAGATCCAGGCCTTGTTCATTTTCAGGAAAGTAAGCCGGTCAACGTTATCGGAGGATAGTCGCATGCGACGGTCAGTTAGTACACCACCTGCAGCACTAAAGACACGTTCCGATAATACACTGGCCGCAGGGCAAGACAGCACCTCCAATGCATACTGGCTTAGCTCTGGCCATGTATCCAGCTTTGAGACCCAAAACTTGAAAGGGGAAGAGCCGTCTGGGAGTACAGCAAGAGGGCAAGACATGTAGTCTGTCACCATCTGACGGAACCGTTGCCTCCTGCTGACTGGAGCCGTCTGTGATGGTGTAGACTTTTGTGGCGGGCACAGAAAACTGTGCCACAGTTCGGCCATACTGGTCTTGCCTTGGGCAGAGGCACTGCTTCTGCTCCCTCTTTGTGCAGAGCCTCCACCACTGCCTGGATGCACTGAGCTGCTTTGGAATGCACTAGCAGCACTTCTCTCAGTTGGAATGGAGAAGATGATGGAACTGACCAGTGTGTCTTGGTACTCCCGCATTTTTCGCTCCCGGTTCAACGGTGTGATGAGGCTTTCTACGTTGTCCCGGTAGCGAGGATCGAGGAGGGTGAACACCCAATAATCAGACATGTTGAGAATGTGGTCGATGCGGCGGTCGTTTCTCAGGCACTGCAGCATGTAATCCACCATGTGCTGCAGACTGCCAACTGCCCAAGAAACGCTGTCCCCAGCTGGAGGCGTGATCTCTGCCCGCTCGTCATCACCCCACCCTCGCTGTACACACTGAGTACTGGACAATTCGGGAACTCCCTCCTCTGGACGGATGTCTTCCTCCTCCATTGACTCCTCCTCATCCTCCTCACAAACTGTCCCCTGCCTACGCGTTTGTGAGGAACCACGTGGCGCTGACTGTCCAGAAGATGATGGAAGTGGTGAATCCTCATCCTCCACCTCTTCCACAACATCATCCCTTAGCGCTTGCAGTGATTTTTCAAGCAGGCAGATAAGGGGGACAGTCATGCTGACTAGTGCATCATCTGCACTCGCCATCCGCGTGGAATAATCAAAGGGACGCAAAACCTGGCAGACATCCTTCATAGTGGCCCACTCTGTGGTTGTGAAGTCTGTACGGCGCTGACTGCGACTTTTTTGCGCCTGATACAGCTGGTACTCCATTACAGCTTGCTGCTGCTCACACAACCGCTCCAACATATGTAACGTGGAATTCCACCTGGTAGGTAGGTCACATATGATGCGATGTTCCGGCAGGCGGTGTCGGCGCTGCAGAGCCGCAATGCGCGCTTTTGCCGTGCTGGAACGCCGCAAGTGAGCACACTCTAGGCGGACCTTGTGCAGCAGTGCATCAAGATCCGGATAGTCCCTCAAAAAACTCTGCACGACCAAATTGAGCACATGTGCCAGACATGGGATGTGAGTGAGGTTGCCGAGGCCCAGGGCTGCCACCAGATTTCGGCCATTATCACACACTACCATGCCTGGCTGGAGATTCGCTGGCTCAAACCACACATCGCTCTCCTGCTTGATGGCATTCCAGAGCTCCTGCGCTGTGTGGCTACGATTCCCCAAAAAAATTAATTTCAAGACGGCCTGTTGACGTTTGGCCACGGCTGTGCTCATGTCGGTCGTAACAGGTACACGTTCATCACGGGTCCATGTGGAGGTGGACTGTGACGGCTCCTGCAGCGATGATTCTGAGGAACTGGTGTAAGAGGAGGAGTCAATGCGTACAGAATGGATTCCTGCAATTCTTGGAGTGGGCAGGACACGTCCTGCGCCACTCGCACGGTCTGTACCCGGCTCAACGACATTAACCCAATGGGCAGTGAGGGAAAGGTATCGCCCCTGTCCATGTTGACTGGTCCACGCATCGGTGGTGAGGTGGACCTTGCTACTGACGGCGTTCAGTAGCGCGTGTTTTATGTGTCCCTCCACATGCTTGTGCAGGGCAGGGACGGCTTGCCTGCTGAAGTAAAAGCGGCTGGGCACACTGTACTGTGGGACTGCCAATGACATCAAGTCACGGAAGCTGTCAGTCTCCACCAGCCTGAATGACAGCATTTCCAGTGACAGAAGTTTGGCAATGCCTGCAGTCAGAGCCTGTGCTCTTGGGTGGTTTGACGAGAAAGGCCGCCTTTTCTCCCATGCCTGTACTACCGATGGCTGTAGACTGGGCTGGGAGTGTGTGGTTGACTGGGAAAGTGGTGCTGCGGGTGGAATGACAGCGGGTCTCTGGACAACAGGGCCAGAGGTTCTTCCACGGCGATCCTGGGAGGAAGCCGAACCAGCTGCGTGTGAGCTAGAGGAAGAGGCAACACGAGCTGAAGAGGTGGTAGCTGCCGCTGTTGGTTGGCCTAGCTCTTCAGTGTGTTTGTCTAACTCCGCCGGGTGCCTGTTGCGCACATGTTTCCACATGTTGGAGGTATTGAGGTTGGCGACTTTTTGACCTCTTTTGATTTTTTGATGACACACCTTGCATCTGACATAGCAAATGTCATCTGCAACTGTGTCAAAAAAGGACCAGGCACTGCAAGTCTTGGGAGCCCCCCTTTTGACTTTTGGAAGAGACATGCTCCTTACGGGTGCCAAAGCGGAGGCTGCAGGATCCGCAGTCTTCCCCCTCCCTCTCCCTCTTTGGGCCGTACGGGGAATCTCTTCCTCAGAGCTGCTCCCACCACCTTCCTGTCCCTGACGCCAAGATGGGTCGAGGACCTCATCATCTACACTACCCTCTGCCCCCAACTGCTCCTCCTGGGTAGTCTCAGCAGCAGAGCACGCACCAGTAAGTGGCACCTGAGTGTCATCATCAGCTGATGCGGCCTGCGAGGTGGTGACCGGAGCCACTGGCCCACCCGCCTCTTCAGAGGAAGACAGAAAAAGCTGTTGGGCATCACTGCACCCTGCCTCTTCTTCCATTTCTCCAATGCTGCTTGGCTGGCCCCCTGTTTCCAAGCCAAGAGATGATTCAGAGAACAGAAGTAGAGACTGCTCCTGTCCTGGGATCTCTGTCTGCCTGGGCAATTTTGCAGGTGGTGAAGAGACAGATGGCTGCTCTCCAGTGCTCTGTGTCTGAGAGGATGTGGCACTAATGGAAGTTGATGCATTAGCTGCCATCCATCCCACAACGGCTTCAATTTGGTCTTCACGCAGCAGCGGTGTACGGCGCTCGGCGACAAAGCTGCGCATGAACGACTGTTCCCTTGTGAAAGTGGGTGCTGATGACTCACCGGTGCCCGCAGCAGGCACAGAATCCCCACGTCCCCTCCCTGCTCCGCGCCCACGCCCACGCCCACGTGCCTTACTCACTGCCTTCTTCATCTTGGTTGACTGATAAAGATAAGCAGAAAAGTACTAACGGCTTTGTGTGCTTATTCCTGAGCAACTCCTCCTAACAGGTATAAGACACACTAATTTTCTAAAGTGTGGACTAGACTTGAATATGAGCTAATGTGGCCTACACAAATGTAAAGTGGTGTAACTGGTGTGTTTGGTGAACTTTATTATTTATTTATTTTTTTGGGGCTGAACTGACAACGGATAGAGCTGCAATCACACGGAGACCGTGCAGACAGCCGTAAACGGCGCTGCAAGGCCCAAAACCCCTCCTCTACTTTATCCTATGTAGTGTTTTTCCACAAATTAGCTGGAGACGGGTGGAAAGACACTAATAGGATTTTTTAAAATAAATTAGCAGCAGACTACACTACTTTGAAAAAAAAGAAAATTGATTTGGCGGTATGACGCAGTGAAAAACCCTGAGCTGCAGACAACCAGGCTACGGCTGCTCACAGACTACAGGGCGAGCTGCAGTCACACGGAGACCGTGCAGACAGCCGTAAACGGCGCTGCAAGGCCCAAAAACCCTCCTCTACTTTATCCTATGTAGTGTTTTTCCACAAATTAGCTGGAGACGGGTGGAAAGACACTAATAGGAATTTTTGGAAAAAATGTGCAGCAGCCTGCACTACTTCAAAAAAAAAAAAAAAAAGGACAGTATGAGGCAATGAACCACCCTCCCTGAACTGAATACAACCAGCTATGGATGGCCTATGTGGCTGCACTCAGACTAGAGAGTGGGCTGCACTCACACACACACACAGAGAGACCTTGCAGATCGCTGTGAAAACAGCGCTACAAGGCAAAAGGAAGGTGAATAGTAGGTGAACACAGCGGTTGCTAAATTAGCCTTTGGAAAGCACAAAGAAGCAAATCGCTATCTCTAAACTGTCCCTCAGTCAGCAAACAGCGTCCTGTCACTAACTGAATTCACAGCAGAGTGATCGCAAAATGGCGCCAGCGACTTTTAAACTGCATCATGACATCATTTCAGCAGCCAATCACAGCCTTGCCAGTAGTTTCATGCCCTCCATGCTAAACAGGATGTGCCCACACTTGGAATCTTTCTCATTGGCTGAATTTCTGAATTTTGAATCATTGAACTTCCGATTCCGGTATCCGATACGCGCCAAGTATCGGAATCCCGGTATCGGAATTCCGATACCGCTAGTATCGGCCGATACCCGATACTTGCGGTATCGGAATGCTCAACACTAGTGGTGAGGTTTATGCTGATCTTTTGTAATTGGAAATAGCTACATTTCCATTTGGTAAAGTTGTGTTGAAAATATTATTTACATATTGATTTTCTCTCTAAATCTCAAAAAATCTCCCTCTGTTACTGTGTAGTGATCATTGCTTTCAAAGTATGCACTTTTATTTGGAAAAAGGGACACCTTTTGAAGTAAATTGCAGTCAATTATAAAAAAGCTGTGACTTATGGTCTCACATGGAATGGCAAGAACAGAACTTTAAAGGAGATTTCCACTACATTATTGATGAAATATCCTTCCTGTCATGACTAGTGTTGAGCGATACCTTCCGATACTTGAAAGTATCGGTATCGGATAGTATCGGCCGATACCCGAAAAATATCGGATATCGCCGATACCGATACCCGATACCAATACAAGTCAATGGGACTCAAGTATCAGAAGGTATCCTGGATGGTTCCCAGGGTCTGAAGGAGAGGAAACTCTCCTTCAGGCCCTGGGATCCATATTCATGTAAAAAATAAAGAATTAAAATAAAAAATATGGATATACTCACCCGTCCGGGGGCCCCTGGACCTTACCGATTGTAACCGGCAGCCTCCGTTCCTAAGAATGAGCAGTTTAAGACCTTCGATGACGTCGTGGCTTGTGATTGGTCACGTGCCGCTCATGTGACCGCTCACGCGACCAATCACAGGCCGTGACGTCATCGCAGGCCCTAAACTCCTCAATGAGGAGTTTAGGACCTGCGATGACGTCGCGGCCTGTGATTGGTCGCGTGAGCGGTCACATGAGCGGCGCGCGACCAATCAGAAGCCGTGACGTCATCGAAGGCCCTTCACGCGCTCATTCTTAGGAACGGAGGCTGCCGGTTACAGCGGTAAGGTCCAGGGGCTGCCAGAGTGGTGAGTATATCCATATTTTTTAATTTAATTCTTTATTTTTTACATGAATATGGATCCGATTCCGATTTCCAATATCACAAAAGTATCGGAACTCGGTATCGGAATTCCGATACCGCAGGTATCAGCCGATACCCGATACTTGCAGTATCCGAATGCTCAACACTAATCATGACATCCATCTTACCATTCGTTTGAACCTGGCTCCACCTACATTTCCTCTATCAATGGGTATGTAGTAATGATGAGTGGACAAGCCTGGATAAGGCGTTATTAAGAATTATGTTTAGGTACTGCTTTAGACACAGTCTTTGTTGAGCTGGGGACTATTGTTGTTTATACACAGTGGTGAAAAAAAGGATTTAGTCAGCTACCAAGAGAGGCCTGTAATTAACATGATAGGTACACCACAACTATGAGAGTCAAAATGAGAAAACAAATCCAGAAAATCACCTTGTCTGATTTGGCAAGATTTATTTTTCAAATTATGGTGTAAAATAAGTATTTGGTCACCTAAAAACATGCAAGATTTCTGGCTCTCACAGACCTGTAACTTCTTCTTTAAGAGGCTCATCTGTCCTCCACTCATTTCCTGTAGTAATGGCATTTGTTTGAACTTGTTATCAGTATAAAAGACATCTGTCCACAACCTCAAACAGTAACCACTCCAAACTCCACTATGGTGAAGACCAAAGAGATGTTGAAGGACACCAGAAACAAAATTGTAGCCCTGCAGCAGGCTGGGGAGACTGAGACTGCAATAGGCAAGCAGCTTGGTGTGATGAAATCAACTGTGGGAGCAATAATAAGAAATTGGAAGACATACAAGACCACTGATCTGGGGCTACATGCAGGATCTCACCCCATGGGGTCAAAATGATCACAAGAACGATGAGCAAAAATCCCAGAACCACATGGGGGGGCCTAGTGAATGACCTGCATAGAGCTGGGACCACTATAACAAAGGCTACCATCAGTAACACACTATGCCGCCAGGGACTCAGATCCTGCAGTGCCAGACGTTTCCCCCTGCTTAAGCCAGTACATGTCCGGGCCCATCTGAAGTTTGCTAGAGAGCATTTGGATTATCCAGAAGAGTATTAGGAGAATGTCATATGGTCTGATGAAACCAATGTAAAACTGTTTGGTAGAAACAAAACTCGTCGTGTTTGGAGGAGACAGAATGCTGAGCTGCATCCAAAGAACATCATACCTACTGTGAAGCAGTGGCAACATCATGCTTTGGGGCTGTTTCTCTGCAAAGGGACCAGAACGACTGATCCGTGTACAAGAAAAAATGAATGGGGCCATGTATCGTGAGATTTTGAGTGCAAACCTCCTTCCATCAGCAAGGGAATTGAAGATGAAATGTGCATGGGTCTTTCAGCATGATAATAATCCCAAGCACACCTCCAGGGCAATGAAAAAGTGGCTTCGTAAGAAGCATATGAAGGTCCTGGAGTGTCCTAGCCAGTCTCCAAATCTCAACCCCATACAAAACCTTTGGAGGGAGTTGAAAGTCCGCGTTGCCCAGTTACAGGCCCAAAACATCACTGCTCTAAAGGAGATCTGCATGGATGAATGGGCCAACATACCACCAACAGTTTGTGCCCACCTTGTGAAGACTTACAGAAAACGTTTGGCCTTAGGCTAATAGCAGTTAGCCTATGACTATGGGTGTGTGTACACCTGAAAAGCGTCAGGTACGAGGCCTCGCCTTTTAATGTTTTAACTGCGTTTGAATAAAGAATCTATTTTATCCCTGGATGGTTGTGCTGGAATTTGGCCCCATTTTTCGTCTATCTTCCTGTGATTACCAGTGGAAACGCACCCTCAGGAGGAACTCTGGGCCAAATTTCAAGCTACACATTCTCAGTGCGGTAATCTCCTTCATCCCTCTTCCTCTCCCTGCTCCTCTCTCTACACTTTGCCCCCATTTCCCACTGCCCCCTTACCATGTCCATTTTTTGCCTGCTATTCAAACTATACCATCATAATGCCCAACACGTTCCTTTCAAAACTTTACTTCCAGCCCACATTGTCCTATACGTGATATGATAGTCACCACAGCATTCCAATATACACTATGATGTCCACCACAGTACCTCATTCAGTATCATGGCCCCCAGTACCTGATACAGTAAAATGGTCACAGCCCCTTATATACAGTATAATGACCCCCGCATAGCACCACACACAGTATGATATTCAGCACAGTCCCCCAGTATACCATATGATGTAAACTCCAGCCCCATATACAGTATGGTCACTACAGCCCCCCAATACAGTATGGTTACCACAGACACCAGTATGTCCCCTACCCTATACAGTATGGTCACCACAGCCCCTTTTACAGTATGATGTCTCCTCATTCCCCTATGCAGTGTCTCCCACAGCCCCTATATAGTATGATGCCTGCCTCAGCTCCCAGTATAATTTCCTCCACAGCCTCACTTGTGATGTTTCCTTGGCAAACTCCTCTTGTGATGTCCCCACAGTCAAGGCATAGTTTACTCCACTAGTGATGAGCAAACCTTTCAAGGTTCAGATTAGCGAACTTCCCAATGTTTGCCAAACACTATGTCGAACAAGACCAAACCCCATTAAGTTCAATGGGAGGAAAAATCAAAGGCATAGACAACATCTTCATGTGCCAAAAGCTGCCAAAACAGCTCAAATTGGGGGAAGACACAAGGAAAAGTGGCATCAATTGACCCACAGTAGAAATGTTATAATGGTACAGCAGCGTTCAGGCATGGGCCGTGCATGAGATAGGGTCTGGGCCAGCATTTAGAATTTTAAATTCAGGTAGCCCAAATATCAGCCCCGTAGACTACTATTGTTAGAAAAATTTAAGGATATTAACACATGTAGTTGACAGTATGTGTAGGCCTGCCGGCATGGGAGCCCTACTGCTACAGGCAACACACATGAAGGAGAACCAACTTGGAGTCCAAATATTTCCACAAATTAGGGGCAGATGTCAGGAGAAGTGGCATCAATTGACCCACAGTAGAAATTTTATAATGGCACAGCAGCAGTCAGGCATAAGCCATGCATGAAACAGGGTCTGGTTCAGCATTTATAGCTTTGAATTTAAGTTCAAATTAAGAGGTGTGTGAGGGACCGGTTTAGGCCTGCTGTGCTGGGAGCCCTGATACCTCATGCAACAGCTCAAACTGCTTTTCTACTTAGCTACACTCAGGTGGCAAAAATATTAGCTTTGTAGACTACTATTTTTAGAAAAATGTAAAGATGGTAACACAGGTAGTTCACTGATAGTAAGTGCCAGCCTGCCGGGCTGGGAATCCTATTGCTACAGGCAACACACAAGAAGGAGACCCAACTTAGAGTCCAAATATTTCCAAAAATTAGGGACAGACATCACTAAAGTGGCATCAATTTTCCCAGAGTAGAAATAGTATAATGGGGTTCTGACACCCCTTCCAATACAGACAACCCACCAAATGGAGACCCAACTTGGAGTCTTCACATTTCAAAAAAATGTAACATCAGCAGCAGTAGCAATAGCAGCCATAGAAGCCACAACAGAGGTGTCACAGACTGCAATAATGCAAGATAAATGCAGCACACTAAATACTGTCCCATTGTTTAGGGTTCCCAGTCTGCGATTGCAAAGCAAAAGTCATTGGAGATCCATGACTTGTTCATCTTGATGAAAGTTAGGCAGTCTGCAGGGGAAAGCCAGATGCACTTATCCATCTGGACCCCACCAGCAGTGCTGAAGACACATTTTGAGAGAATGCTGGCTGTCGGACATGACAAAACCTTCAAGACGTGACAGGCGAGCTTAGACTACTGTTCCATTTTTGAAGACCAAAATGATAAAGGGTCCAAATCCCCCTGATGGAATTGATATTGAGCTCGAGATACTCCTGCACCATCCTTTCCAGTCATTCACAATGTGTCAGACTTGTATTCTGTTCTGCAGGTGCAAGGGCTGGTCTAAAAAATGTGTGAAACAACTCACAGAAATTGATTCTGCCACTTAACCTGCTGCTGTTGCTAATGTTTGTGGGGTAACACTTAAGCTTGTTTCCTCTGTCCCTTCCCACCAACCACTGACAACAGAGAGGGGATCATTGTCATATTCATCTTCCTGACTATTTCACACCCATCACTTCATCCTCCTCCATTTGTTCCTTGGCTCTTTGCACCTTTACTAACAGTTTGTCTGGTACCATGAGCCCCCCTCAATCACTGTAATAAATCCTCTCACGGCACCCGCCTGTGTGATGACAGTCCAAAACTTAAAGATATTGCTTTCCCTTCCACATCCTCTTCTGCTTCCTTCTCTACCTCTGGGACCACCACCACCTCCTCACACAGACTATTCAAAGCTTGCTCCAGCATTTAGGTGAATAGCGATGATGATGACAGCATCGTCAGTACTAACTATCTTAGTAGCTATTTCGAAACTGTGCAGATGGGTGCAGACGTCCTTCATCTGTGCCCACTCTGGAAGCGTGATTTGCACCATGTCTGTATTGCATTGGCCCAGATTATATAAAATATCATAATGCACCATGGCTTGTCACTCCTGCCACAGTCACTGCAACATGTGCAGAGTGGAATTCTACTGTCGAACATCGCATATCAACTGGTTAATCGGTAGGTCAAAAGACCTCTACAGCGATGAAACTCAATGATTTGCGGATGGCAAACGGCAGAAGTGAGCACATAGTGACCATGCTTTCTTCAGCAGCACATCCAGGCAGGGACAGTGGCGGAGAAATTGCTGTTCCACCAGGTTGAGAACAATGAGCCAGCCATGCAACACATATGTGTGAGGTTGCCCCAGTGCAGGGCTATCATCAAGTTTGCACCATTATCACACATGGCATTCCTTGGCTCCAGGTTCAGTGTAGACAGCCATTGCTAAAACTCGGCCTAGGTAGCTGTCCACAACTCTAGTGCTGTGTGACTGCAATCTCCATAGCATATTAATTTAAACAGTACTTGAGGTGCAGTATGGAGGAGGGGGATGCTTACTGTACTGGTGGAATGTGTGTCTTATTAAAGTAGAGATTGAGGGTTCAAGTGGAGGCCATAGAGGAGGCAGAAGCAGTGGAGGAAATGTTAGATACAGAGATTTGTCCCGCAAGCCTTGAGGATTCCATTACGCATGGAGCTGCCCTTTGCCTGCCTACCCCCACAGTCAGCAGAGTCACCCAGTGCCTAGTCAGTGAGATGTAAAGTCCCTAGCCATGCTTGCTCGTCCAAGTGTCAGTGATGAAACGCGCTTTGTCAGACAGATTTTTTCAAGGAATTGGTGATGTTGTCCGGGAGACATGGTCTTGTAACGCAGGCACAGCTTTTTTAAAGAAGTAATGGTGACTGTGCAAATGTTTCTGGGGGACTGCGCTGGCTATCAGCATTTGTAAACCATCTGTATCCATCAGGTGGAAAGGCAGAATTTCCATGGCCAACAGATTGGAGATGGTGAAGTTCAAGCTCTTAGCTCTGGCATGTATAGGAGGAAACAATATTTTATGTGACCACAACTGGGGGACCGAGGGCTAGTTGCTTTACTGAGAAAGGGTTGAGTAGGGTGAATAAAACAAACTGCTGGACTGTGAGTGAGGTGCAGGCGGAAATGTTATAATGGATTGAGAAAGAAGTGGTGTGCTTAATGAAACAAAAACAGCAAGCATGTCCACTTTCATAAGAGCTGGTGGGCTCTCACTCACCCCAACTGTATCGGGTAAACAAGTGGAGATTTTGTGGCCAGAGACCTGTGTGAGAACATTTGCCATGGTGACGGAGAAGGAAGAAGCAGCAGATGTGGTTGATGGGACAGCCGGTGGTTGGCCAAGCACGCTAGTCCACTTTTTAGCTCAGTGAGATTCCTAGACTGATGCATGTTGATAGCACATGTGCCAGTTCATGCATGTAATAGTTAAATTATTGGAATATTTTCCTATACTGTGTAATTTTTTACAAAGTTGGCAGATAATGTAAGGTGGGTTATCCGTGTGTTCTCAAAAAAGACCCAGGTTAAGAAACCCTTGCCACTCCTTTGAACTGCAGACCCATGACCGCTGGTGGCCACAGCCAGAGATGTGGCTGAGGATGCAGTGCTCGTCATGGTTGCATCACTCTTTGTGTGGGTAGCCGCAACATAACCTCCTTGTCTTCGTCACTGCTTGTTGCGACACGCGTTGGGCATCCGCTCCTGTGCCTGACTCCTTTAGGAACAGGTTATTTCACTGGACCTCCATGTGGCATTGATCTTTGGTGTTTCTGTAGGTTGGGGCTTTCAGTTCATACAGGTTTAACCTATCCCCTTGATGTGTATGGGGTTCATTGTGCTATTATTGTGTGTGATGTGGCTACTGTTACTTGTTGGTACTTGATGTAGGTCGTAACATCTGCCATATTTGTTTCCTATTGCTGGGTGCTGCTGTGGGGTGCACTACCTTGCCTATAGTGGGCACTCGGCTACAGCAGTCCAGGCTATACAAAGCAATAAGGTATAATTGTGTCCCAACAGAGGCTCCTTACGGGTGCCAAAGCGGAGGCTGCAGGATCCGCAGTCTTCCCCCTCCCTCTCCCTCTTTGGGCCGTACGGGGAATCTCTTCCTCAGAGCTGCTCCCACCACCTTCCTGTCCCTGACGCCAAGATGGGTCAAGGACCTCATCATCTACACTACCCTCTGCCCCCAACTGCTCCTCCTGGGTAGTCTCAGCAGCAGAGCACGCACCAGTAAGTGGCACCTGAGTGTCATCATCAGCTGATGCGGCCTGCGAGGTGGTGACCGGAGCCACTGGCCCACCCGCCTCTTCAGAGGAAGACAGAAAAAGCTGTTGGGCATCACTGCACCCTGCCTCTTCTTCCATTTCTCCAATGCTGCTTGGCTGGCCCCCTGTTTCCAAGCCAAGAGATGATTCAGAGAACAGAAGTAGAGACTGCTCCTGTCCTGGGATCTCTGTCTGCCTGGGCAATTTTGCAGGTGGTGAAGAGACAGATGGCTGCTCTCCAGTGCTCTGTGTCTGAGAGGATGTGGCACTAATGGAAGTTGATGCATTAGCTGCCATCCATCCCACAACGGCTTCAATTTGGTCTTCACGCAGCAGCGGTGTACGGCGCTCGGCGACAAAGCTGCGCATGAACGACTGTTCCCTTGTGAAAGTGGGTGCTGATGACTCACCGGTGCCCGCAGCAGGCACAGAATCCCCACGTCCCCTCCCTGCTCCGCGCCCACGCCCACGCCCACGTGCCTTACTCACTGCCTTCTTCATCTTGGTTGACTGATAAAGATAAGCAGAAAAGTACTAACGGCTTTGTGTGCTTATTCCTGAGCAACTCCTCCTAACAGGTATAAGACACACTAATTTTCTAAAGTGTGGACTAGACTTGAATATGAGCTAATGTGGCCTACACAAATGTAAAGTGGTGTAACTGGTGTGTTTGGTGAACTTTATTATTTATTTATTTTTTTGGGGCTGAACTGACAACGGATAGAGCTGCAATCACACGGAGACCGTGCAGACAGCCGTAAACGGCGCTGCAAGGCCCAAAACCCCTCCTCTACTTTATCCTATGTAGTGTTTTTCCACAAATTAGCTGGAGACGGGTGGAAAGACACTAATAGGATTTTTTAAAATAAATTAGCAGCAGACTACACTACTTTGAAAAAAAAGAAAATTGATTTGGCGGTATGACGCAGTGAAAAACCCTGAGCTGCAGACAACCAGGCTACGGCTGCTCACAGACTACAGGGCGAGCTGCAGTCACACGGAGACCGTGCAGACAGCCGTAAACGGCGCTGCAAGGCCCAAAAACCCTCCTCTACTTTATCCTATGTAGTGTTTTTCCACAAATTAGCTGGAGACGGGTGGAAAGACACTAATAGGATTTTTTAAAATAAATTAGCAGCAGACTACACTACTTTGAAAAAAAAGAAAATTGATTTGGCGGTATGACGCAGTGAAAAACCCTGAGCTGGAGACAACCAGGCTATAGCTGCTCACAGATTACAGGGCGAGCTGCAGTCACACGGAGACCGTGCAGACAGCCGTAAACGGCGCTGCAAGGCCCAAAAACCCTCCTCTACTTTATCCTATGTAGTGTTTTTCCACAAATTAGCTGGAGACGGGTGGAAAGACACTAATAGGAATTTTTGGAAAAAATGTGCAGCAGCCTGCACTACTTCAAAAAAAAAAAAAAAAAGGACAGTATGAGGCAATGAACCACCCTCCCTGAACTGAATACAACCAGCTATGGATGGCCTATGTGGCTGCACTCAGACTAGAGAGTGGGCTGCACTCACACACACACACAGAGAGACCTTGCAGATCGCTGTGAAAACAGCGCTACAAGGCAAAAGGAAGGTGAATAGTAGGTGAACACAGCGGTTGCTAAATTAGCCTTTGGAAAGCACAAAGAAGCAAATCGCTATCTCTAAACTGTCCCTCAGTCAGCAAACAGCGTCCTGTCACTAACTGAATTCACAGCAGAGTGATCGCAAAATGGCGCCAGCGACTTTTAAACTGCATCATGACATCATTTCAGCAGCCAATCACAGCCTTGCCAGTAGTTTCATGCCCTCCATGCTAAACAGGATGTGCCCACACTTGGAATCTTTCTCATTGGCTGAATTTCTGAATTTTGAATCATTGAACTTCCGATTCCGGTATCCGATACGCGCCAAGTATCGGAATCCCGGTATCGGAATTCCGATACCGCTAGTATCGGCCGATACCCGATACTTGCGGTATCGGAATGCTCAACACTAGTGGTGAGGTTTATGCTGATCTTTTGTAATTGGAAATAGCTACATTTCCATTTGGTAAAGTTGTGTTGAAAATATTATTTACATATTGATTTTCTCTCTAAATCTCAAAAAATCTCCCTCTGTTACTGTGTAGTGATCATTGCTTTCAAAGTATGCACTTTTATTTGGAAAAAGGGACACCTTTTGAAGTAAATTGCAGTCAATTATAAAAAAGCTGTGACTTATGGTCTCACATGGAATGGCAAGAACAGAACTTTAAAGGAGATTTCCACTACATTATTGATGAAATATCCTTCCTGTCATGACTAGTGTTGAGCGATACCTTCCGATACTTGAAAGTATCGGTATCGGATAGTATCGGCCGATACCCGAAAAATATCGGATATCGCCGATACCGATACCCGATACCAATACAAGTCAATGGGACTCAAGTATCAGAAGGTATCCTGGATGGTTCCCAGGGTCTGAAGGAGAGGAAACTCTCCTTCAGGCCCTGGGATCCATATTCATGTAAAAAATAAAGAATTAAAATAAAAAATATGGATATACTCACCCGTCCGGGGGCCCCTGGACCTTACCGATTGTAACCGGCAGCCTCCGTTCCTAAGAATGAGCAGTTTAAGACCTTCGATGACGTCGTGGCTTGTGATTGGTCACGTGCCGCTCATGTGACCGCTCACGCGACCAATCACAGGCCGTGACGTCATCGCAGGCCCTAAACTCCTCAATGAGGAGTTTAGGACCTGCGATGACGTCGCGGCCTGTGATTGGTCGCGTGAGCGGTCACATGAGCGGCGCGCGACCAATCAGAAGCCGTGACGTCATCGAAGGCCCTTCACGCGCTCATTCTTAGGAACGGAGGCTGCCGGTTACAGCGGTAAGGTCCAGGGGCTGCCAGAGTGGTGAGTATATCCATATTTTTTAATTTAATTCTTTATTTTTTACATGAATATGGATCCGATTCCGATTTCCAATATCACAAAAGTATCGGAACTCGGTATCGGAATTCCGATACCGCAGGTATCAGCCGATACCCGATACTTGCAGTATCCGAATGCTCAACACTAATCATGACATCCATCTTACCATTCGTTTGAACCTGGCTCCACCTACATTTCCTCTATCAATGGGTATGTAGTAATGATGAGTGGACAAGCCTGGATAAGGCGTTATTAAGAATTATGTTTAGGTACTGCTTTAGACACAGTCTTTGTTGAGCTGGGGACTATTGTTGTTTATACACAGTGGTGAAAAAAAGGATTTAGTCAGCTACCAAGAGAGGCCTGTAATTAACATTATAGGTACACCACAACTATGAGAGTCAAAATGAGAAAACAAATCCAGAAAATCACCTTGTCTGATTTGGCAAGATTTATTTTTTCAAATTATGGTGTAAAATAAGTATTTGGTCACCTAAAAACATGCAAGATTTCTGGCTCTCACAGACCTGTAACTTCTTCTTTAAGAGGCTCATCTATCCTCCACTCATTTCCTGTAGTAATGGCATTTGTTTGAACTTGTTATCAGTATAAAAGACATCTGTCCACAACCTCAAACAGTAACCACTCCAAACTACACTATGGTGAAGACCAAAGAGATGTTGAAGGACACCAGAAACAAAATTGTAGCCCTGCAGCAGGCTGGGGAGACTGAGACTGCAATAGGCAAGCAGCTTGGTGTGATGAAATCAACTGTGGGAGCAATAATAAGAAATTGGAAGACATACAAGACCACTGATCTGGGGCTACATGCAGGATCTCACCCCATGGGGTCAAAATGATCACAAGAACGATGAGCAAAAATGCCAGAACCACATGGGGGGGCCTAGTGAATGACCTGCATAGAGCTGGGACCACTATAACAAAGGCTACCATCAGTAACACACTATGCCGCCAGGGACTCAGATCCTGCAGTGCCAGACGTTTCCCCCTGCTTAAGCCAGTACATGTCCGGGCCCATCTGAAGTTTGCTAGAGAGCATTTGGATTATCCAGAAGAGTATTAGGAGAATGTCATATGGTCTGATGAAACCAATGTAAAACTGTTTGGTAGAAACAAAACTCGTCGTGTTTGGAGGAGACAGAATGCTGAGCTGCATCCAAAGAACATCATACCTACTGTGAAGCAGTGGCAACATCATGCTTTGGGGCTGTTTCTCTGCAAAGGGACCAGAACGACTGATCCGTGTACAAGAAAAAATGAATGGGGCCATGTATCGTGAGATTTTGAGTGCAAACCTCCTTCCATCAGCAAGGGAATTGAAGATGAAATGTGCATGGGTCTTTCAGCATGATAATAATCCCAAGCACACCTCCAGGGCAATGAAAAAGTGGCTTCGTAAGAAGCATATGAAGGTCCTGGAGTGTCCTAGCCAGTCTCCAAATCTCAACCCCATACAAAACCTTTGGAGGGAGTTGAAAGTCCGCGTTGCCCAGTTACAGGCCCAAAACATCACTGCTCTAAAGGAGATCTGCATGGATGAATGGGCCAACATACCACCAACAGTTTGTGCCCACCTTGTGAAGACTTACAGAAAACGTTTGGCCTTAGGCTAATAGCAGTTAGCCTATGACTATGGGTGTGTGTACACCTGAAAAGCGTCAGGTACGAGGCCTCGCCTTTTAATGTTTTAACTGCGTTTGAATAAAGAATCTATTTTATCCCTGGATGGTTGTGCTGGAATTTGGCCCCATTTTTCGTCTATCTTCCTGTGATTACCAGTGGAAACGCACCCTCAGGAGGAACTCTGGGCCAAATTTCAAGCTACACATTCTCAGTGCGGTAATCTCCTTCATCCCTCTTCCTCTCCCTGCTCCTCTCTCTACACTTTGCCCCCATTTCCCACTGCCCCCTTACCATGTCCATTTTTTGCCTGCTATTCAAACTATACCATCATAATGCCCAACACGTTCCTTTCAAAACTTTACTTCCAGCCCACATTGTCCTATACGTGATATGATAGTCACCACAGCATTCCAATATACACTATGATGTCCACCACAGTACCTCATTCAGTATCATGGCCCCCAGTACCTGATACAGTAAAATGGTCACAGCCCCTTATATACAGTATAATGACCCCCGCATAGCACCACACACAGTATGATATTCAGCACAGTCCCCCAGTATACCATATGATGTAAACTCCAGCCCCATATACAGTATGGTCACTACAGCCCCCCAATACAGTATGGTTACCACAGACACCAGTATGTCCCCTACCCTATACAGTATGGTCACCACAGCCCCTTTTACAGTATGATGTCTCCTCATTCCCCTATGCAGTGTCTCCCACAGCCCCTATATAGTATGATGCCTGCCTCAGCTCCCAGTATAATTTCCTCCACAGCCTCACTTGTGATGTTTCCTTGGCAAACTCCTCTTGTGATGTCCCCACAGTCAAGGCATAGTTTACTCCACTAGTGATGAGCAAACCTTTCAAGGTTCAGATTAGCAAACTTCCCAATGTTTGCCAAACACTATGTCGAACAAGACCAAACCCCATTAAGTTCAATGGGAGGAAAAATCAAAGGCATAGACAACATCTTCATGTGCCAAAAGCTGCCAAAACAGCTCAAATTGGGGGAAGACACAAGGAAAAGTGGCATCAATTGACCCACAGTAGAAATGTTATAATGGTACAGCAGCGTTCAGGCATGGGCCGTGCATGAGATAGGGTCTGGGCCAGCATTTAGAATTTTAAATTCAGGTAGCCCAAATATCAGCCCCGTAGACTACTATTGTTAGAAAAATTTAAGGATATTAACACATGTAGTTGACAGTATGTGTAGGCCTGCCGGCATGGGAGCCCTACTGCTACAGGCAACACACATGAAGGAGAACCAACTTGGAGTCCAAATATTTCCACAAATTAGGGGCAGATGTCAGGAGAAGTGGCATCAATTGACCCACAGTAGAAATTTTATAATGGCACAGCAGCAGTCAGGCATAAGCCATGCATGAAACAGGGTCTGGTTCAGCATTTATAGCTTTGAATTTAAGTTCAAATTAAGAGGTGTGTGAGGGACCGGTTTAGGCCTGCTGTGCTGGGAGCCCTGATACCTCATGCAACAGCTCAAACTGCTTTTCTACTTAGCTACACTCAGGTGGCAAAAATATTAGCTTTGTAGACTACTATTTTTAGAAAAATGTAAAGATGGTAACACAGGTAGTTCACTGATAGTAAGTGCCAGCCTGCCGGGCTGGGAATCCTATTGCTACAGGCAACACACAAGAAGGAGACCCAACTTAGAGTCCAAATATTTCCAAAAATTAGGGACAGACATCACTAAAGTGGCATCAATTTTCCCAGAGTAGAAATAGTATAATGGGGTTCTGACACCCCTTCCAATACAGACAACCCACCAAATGGAGACCCAACTTGGAGTCTTCACATTTCAAAAAAATGTAACATCAGCAGCAGTAGCAATAGCAGCCATAGAAGCCACAACAGAGGTGTCACAGACTGCAATAATGCAAGATAAATGCAGCACACTAAATACTGTCCCATTGTTTAGGGTTCCCAGTCTGCGATTGCAAAGCAAAAGTCATTGGAGATCCATGACTTGTTCATCTTGATGAAAGTTAGGCAGTCTGCAGGGGAAAGCCAGATGCACTTATCCATCTGGACCCCACCAGCAGTGCTGAAGACACATTTTGAGAGAATGCTGGCTGTCGGACATGACAAAACCTTCAAGACGTGACAGGCGAGCTTAGACTACTGTTCCATTTTTGAAGACCAAAATGATAAAGGGTCCAAATCCCCCTGATGGAATTGATATTGAGCTCAAGATACTCCTGCACCATCCTTTCCAGTCATTCACAATGTGTCAGACTTGTATTCTGTTCTGCAGGTGCAAGGGCTGGTCTAAAAAATGTGTGAAACAACTCACAGAAATTGATTCTGCCACTTAACCTGCTGCTGTTGCTAATGTTTGTGGGGTAACACTTAAGCTTGTTTCCTCTGTCCCTTCCCACCAACCACTGACAACAGAGAGGGGATCATTGTCATATTCATCTTCCTGACTATTTCACACCCATCACTTCATCCTCCTCCATTTGTTCCTTGGCTCTTTGCACCTTTACTAACAGTTTGTCTGGTACCATGAGCCCCCCTCAATCACTGTAATAAATCCTCTCACGGCACCCGCCTGTGTGATGACAGTCCAAAACTTAAAGATATTGCTTTCCCTTCCACATCCTCTTCTGCTTCCTTCTCTACCTCTGGGACCACCACCACCTCCTCACACAGACTATTCAAAGCTTGCTCCAGCATTTAGGTGAATAGCGATGATGATGACAGCATCGTCAGTACTAACTATCTTAGTAGCTATTTCGAAACTGTGCAGATGGGTGCAGACGTCCTTCATCTGTGCCCACTCTGGAAGCGTGATTTGCACCATGTCTGTATTGCATTGGCCCAGATTATATAAAATATCATAATGCACCATGGCTTGTCACTCCTGCCACAGTCACTGCAACATGTGCAGAGTGGAATTCTACTGTCGAACATCGCATATCAACTGGTTAATCGGTAGGTCAAAAGACCTCTACAGCGATGAAACTCAATGATTTGCGGATGGCAAACGGCAGAAGTGAGCACATAGTGACCATGCTTTCTTCAGCAGCACATCCAGGCAGGGACAGTGGCGGAGAAATTGCTGTTCCACCAGGTTGAGAACAATGAGCCAGCCATGCAACACATATGTGTGAGGTTGCCCCAGTGCAGGGCTATCATCAAGTTTGCACCATTATCACACATGGCATTCCTTGGCTCCAGGTTCAGTGTAGACAGCCATTGCTAAAACTCGGCCTAGGTAGCTGTCCACAACTCTAGTGCTGTGTGACTGCAATCTCCATAGCATATTAATTTAAACAGTACTTGAGGTGCAGTATGGAGGAGGGGGATGCTTACTGTACTGGTGGAATGTGTGTCTTATTAAAGTAGAGATTGAGGGTTCAAGTGGAGGCCATAGAGGAGGCAGAAGCAGTGGAGGAAATGTTAGATACAGAGATTTGTCCCGCAAGCCTTGAGGATTCCATTACGCATGGAGCTGCCCTTTGCCTGCCTACCCCCACAGTCAGCAGAGTCACCCAGTGCCTAGTCAGTGAGATGTAAAGTCCCTAGCCATGCTTGCTCGTCCAAGTGTCAGTGATGAAACGCGCTTTGTCAGACAGATTTTTTCAAGGAATTGGTGATGTTGTCCGGGAGACATGGTCTTGTAACGCAGGCACAGCTTTTTTAAAGAAGTAATGGTGACTGCGCAAATGTTTCTGGGGGACTGCGCTGGCTATCAGCATTTGTAAACCATCTGTATCCATCAGGTGGAAAGGCAGAATTTCCATGGCCAACAGATTGGAGATGGTGAAGTTCAAGCTCTTAGCTCTGGCATGTATAGGAGGAAACAATATTTTATGTGACCACAACTGGGGGACCGAGGGCTAGTTGCTTTACTGAGAAAGGGTTGAGTAGGGTGAATAAAACAAACTGCTGGACTGTGAGTGAGGTGCAGGCGGAAATGTTATAATGGATTGAGAAAGAAGTGGTGTGCTTAATGAAACAAAAACAGCAAGCATGTCCACTTTCATAAGAGCTGGTGGGCTCTCACTCACCCCAACTGTATCGGGTAAACAAGTGGAGATTTTGTGGCCAGAGACCTGTGTGAGAACATTTGCCATGGTGACGGAGAAGGAAGAAGCAGCAGATGTGGTTGATGGGACAGCCGGTGGTTGGCCAAGCACGCTAGTCCACTTTTTAGCTCAGTGAGATTCCTAGACTGATGCATGTTGATAGCACATGTGCCAGTTCATGCATGTAATAGTTAAATTATTGGAATATTTTCCTATACTGTGTAATTTTTTACAAAGTTGGCAGATAATGTAAGGTGGGTTATCCGTGTGTTCTCAAAAAAGACCCAGGTTAAGAAACCCTTGCCACTCCTTTGAACTGCAGACCCATGACCGCTGGTGGCCACAGCCAGAGATGTGGCTGAGGATGCAGTGCTCGTCATGGTTGCATCACTCTTTGTGTGGGTAGCCGCAACATAACCTCCTTGTCTTCGTCACTGCTTGTTGCGACACGCGTTGGGCATCCGCTCCTGTGCCTGACTCCTTTAGGAACAGGTTATTTCACTGGACCTCCATGTGGCATTGATCTTTGGTGTTCCTGTAGGTTGGGGCTTTCAGTTCATACAGGTTTAACCTATCCCCTTGATGTGTATGGGGTTCATTGTGCTATTATTGTGTGTGATGTGGCTACTGTTACTTGTTGGTACTTGATGTAGGTCGTAACATCTGCCATATTTGTTTCCTATTGCTGGGTGCTGCTGTGGGGTGCACTACCTTGCCTATAGTGGGCACTCGGCTACAGCAGTCCAGGCTATACAAAGCAATAAGGTATAATTGTGTCCCAACAGAGGCAAGTATGTGTGTATTGAACCACAAGGGTTGATGTTGTCCTAATAAATACTTTTTGTGCATATTTGCTGATTTGTGGCCCCTCTGGGTTATTATCACATGAAGGTCCATGAGCATTTAGACTAGGTTCCTGATATGCTGTCCATATATGAGCCCAATCTATTTATGTGTATCTACAGTACATGTTTACATATTTATAAAGGAGTCAGGCCCATGTTTTAGCCATATTTTGGGCTTTTTTGTGTATGTTTTTAAAAGTAAGTGTTTGCTGAGTTCAATTTAATAAAAGTGTAATTTCTTTGTCACATCCGTGTCTTTGGTGATCCCCAATATATGGCCTATTCTTTTCTCCCCTTTTTTTTAGCTCTGGTGAAATCAGTATAAAAGACCAATGCTAGATAAAATGGTCACCGATAGCACAGGAATTCTAGCAAGAAAGTGCAAGTGCACAAAATCACCGGCGGTTATGAAATGTGCATTAAGGTGTTTGATGTCATCAATTTGACCAAAGATATTGTCTATGTACTGTTTCATACTATTTGATATACTGTCTATCTAAGTCTATGTGCAATAGTTAGGTATTTTTGTTTGCACTTACTTGCATATAGTAATAATGCCACTTGAGTTCTCCACATATAGTTACATTATATAGTTGAAAAAGACACATATCCATGAAGTTCAACCAAGGAAATATCCAGTCCGCCACAAAAGAGCTAATCTTTCCCTCCTGGTCCCAATTATTGATCCACTGAACCAAACATTCAGAAAAGAAATTTTCTCATTTACATAATTATTTTAGTTTCTTCTAATAAAACATCTAAGCCCTTTTTGAAACCATCAATGGCTCCTACTGTGATCAGTAATTGAGGTAGACTATTGCACAGATTACTACAACTTATGATAAAGATGTGAAGACCTTTGGAGATTGAACATGTCTTTCTCCAGATGATGGGAGTGTTCTCTTGTCTATTAACAAGGTTTTACATTAAGCAGTTTTTCAATTAGTAATAATGTCTCCGAGTTTCGGCATTTACTGTAGAGTCATAATGCCCCATGTGTCTGACCCGCATACACTAATAATTGCCCCTGAGTCCCAAATATTGTGGTTTGTCCTGATGAAGAAGTGTGATACTTCAAAACGCGTTGACCAATAAACCACTTTCCTGGATCTCTGACTCATGTTCATCTTTCATCCTCCAGCAGTGCAGAATTAACCCATTTTTCTCCAGCCTTTTCATGTCCTCCATATCGTGAGTCTGCAGCAGCCATTTTATTCTATAACTGGTTGTGGTTACACAACCCTACCAGGCGATCCAAATTACTCACATCAAGACCATATTGCAATTACTGTTTTTCCAGCCTTTTATCCTACTACATGATGTAGGGGCATCTACCTTGGTCCTAGTCATGTATTACTTAATGAGCTGCTTTCTGTTATTATGAGAAAATCACTTTTTAGTTGCTGTAGATCAACCAGTACTCTGAATGCTGAGCTCTACATCTCTGCCAACACCAGCTTTCATGTACACTGTGCATAGGCAAAAGCTGCCAATCAGTGGTGGGGGTGTGGTCAGACTACATGGCTGAAGGCTTACTAGTCCTATAGTAATATTCTCCTGCTGATAAAGCAATTACTTCATCAAAACTACAGCAAGCAGCCCAGAAAGTGACACACATTGGAAACAGGCTGTTTGCCACTCCTCAACTTGAGTCACCCTCCTCGGAGGTGGGGGTTTGGTTGGACTACCTGGCTGAAGGTTTACTAGAACTCTAGTAATAATCTACTGATGATGATAAACAGTGATTTAATCAAAACTACAGAAAGCAGCCCAGTAAGTGAAACACACTGGAAACAGGCTGTTTACTACTCCTCAAACTGAGAATCACCCTCCTCGGTGGAGGGGGTGTGGTTGGACTACCTGATTGAAGGTTTACTAGTCCTCTTGTAATAATCTACTGCTGATAAAACAATAATTTCATCAAAACTACAGCAAGCAGCCCCATAAGGGACACATCATTGTGGATAGCCCCCACGTAAGGGCAATGGGGTACTCGGCACCGAGTCCTTCGGTTCGGGGGATGTCACGGGGGCCTGACCTGGTCCGTGGCCCTTTGAAGGGCATCCAATAAAAGCTGCGGTTTGTATAATGTTCGTGACGCCACCTGTGGTATTCGGTCAGGGTGACCGACGCTGCATAGGGGTCCGCTGGGGTGATGTTATGGCAGCTAGATGGTATACCTTCCCACAGGTGAAGTGTATCCCCAGGGCTTCCCAGAAGTGTAGATGGTGGATGGTGTGAGGCGCAGTAAAGAATGAGGACACAAGGTTGCAGTCTCTTTACCTTTTACTGAAGGCTTCAGTGTCCACAGTCCAGAGTACCATTCAGAGGGCAGGCAGAGTCCGGCCGGTCCGAAGGCAAATCCAGAGTCTCCTTATCCAGGTGGAATGCAATAGCCTTCCTATGCTCACAGTAACACAGTAGGTCCTCACTTGCTTAAGCTCTAATAAGGTCCTCTGTCATGGTTCTCAATGGCAAGAGACCGTAGTAAAGCATACAAAAGGACTAGCTCTTGGAAGATGGGAACTCGAGCTGACTGTGAGCTAAACCTACCGCACAACTAACAGTGGCCGGGTAGCGTGCCTACGTTTTATCCCTAGACGCCCAGCGCCAGCCGGAGAACTGACTGACCCTAGCAGAGGAAAATACAGACCTGGCTTACCTCTAGAGAAATTTTCCCCAAAAGGCAGACAGTAGCCCCCACATATAATGTCGGTGATTTTAGAGGAAATTGACATACGAAGTATGAAGATAGGTTTAGCAAATTGAGGTCCGCTTACTAGATAGTAGGAAGACAGAAAAGGGAACTACACAGTCAGCTGAAAACCCTTTCAAAACACCATCCTGAAATTACTTTAAGACTCTAATATCAACTCATGACACCAGAGTGGCAATTTCAGCTCACAAGAGCTTCCAGCCTCAGAAATATTCAAACACAGAGAACTGGAACAAAAATGCAAAACAAACTTAGGACTACAAGTCCAACTTAGCTGATAGTAGTCTAGGAGCAGGAACATGCAACAGAAAGGCTTCTGGTAACATTGTTGGCCGGCATAGAAATGACTGAGGAGCAAGGCTAAATAGACAACTCCCACATCCTGATGGAAACAGGTGAACAGAGGAGATGAAGCACATAAGTGCAGTACCACCAGAAACCACCGGGGGAGCCCAGAAACCAAATTCACAACAGTACCCCCCCCTCAAGGAGGGGGCACCGAACCCTCACCAGAACCACCAGGGCGATCAGGATGAGCCCTATGAAAGGCACGGACCAAATCGGAGGCATGAACATCAGAGGCTGTCACCCAAGAGTTATCCTCCTGACCGTAGCCCTTCCACTTGACCAGATACTGAAGTCTCCGTCTGGAAACACGGGAGTCCAAGATCTTCTCGACAACGTACTCCAACTCACCCTCAACCAACACCGGAGCAGGAGGCTCAATGGAAGGCACAACCGGTACCTCATACCTGCGCAACAATGACCGATGGAAGACATTATGAATAGAAAAAGATGCAGGGAGGTCCAAACGAAAGGACACAGGGTTAAGAATCTCCAATATCCTGTACGGGCCGATGAACCGAGGCTTAAACTTAGGAGAAGAAACCTTCATAGGGACAAAACGAGAAGATAACCACACCAAGTCCCCAACACAAAGACGAGGACCAACACGACGACGGCGGTTGGCAAAATGCTGAGTCTTCTCCTGGGACAACTTCAAATTGTCCACCACATGCCCCCAAATCTGATGCAACCTCTCCACCACAGCATCCACTCCAGGACAATCCGAAGACTCCACCTGACCGGAAGAGAAACGAGGATGAAACCCCGAATTACAGAAGAAAGGAGAAACCAAGGTGGCAGAACTAGCCCGATTATTGAGGGCAAACTCCGCCAAGGGCAAAAAGGCAACCCAATCATCCTGATCCGCAGACACAAAACACCTCAAATAAGTCTCCAAGGTCTGATTAGTTCGCTCGGTCTGGCCATTAGTCTGAGGGTGGAAAGCAGACGAAAAAGACAAATCAATGCCCATCCTAGCACAGAACGCTCGCCAAAATCTAGACACGAATTGGGTTCCCCTGTCAGAAACGATATTCTCCGGAATACCATGCAAGCGCACCACATTTTGAAAAAACAGAGGAACCAGCTCGGATGAGGAAGGCAATTTAGGCAAGGGAACCAAATGGATCATCTTAGAAAAACGGTCACACACCACCCAGATGACAGACATCTTCTGAGAAACAGGGAGATCAGAAATAAAATCCATGGAGATGTGAGTCCAAGGCCTCTTCGGAATAGGCAAGGATAACAACAATCCACTAGCCCGAGAACAACAAGGCTTGGCCCGAGCACAAACATCACAAGACTGCACAAAACCTCGCACATCTCGCGACAGGGAAGGCCACCAGAAGGACCTAGCCACCAAATCCCTGGTACCAAAGATTCCAGGATGACCTGCTAACGCAGAAGAATGGACCTCCGAGATGACTCTACTGGTCCAATCATCAGGAACAAACAATCTACCAGGCGGGCAACGATCAGGTCTATCCGCCTGAAACTCCTGCAAGACCCGTCGCAAATCTGGGGAAACAGCAGATAATATCACTCCATCCTTAAGGATACCTGTAGGTTCAGAATTACCAGGGGAATCAGGCTCAAAACTCCTAGAAAGGGCATCCGCCTTCACATTTTTAGAACCCGGTAGGTAAGAAACCACAAAATTAAACCGAGAGAAAAATAACGACCAGCGCGCCTGTCTAGGATTCAGGCGCCTGGCGGACTCAAGATAAATCAAATTCTTGTGGTCGGTCAATACCACCACCTGATGTCTAGCCCCCTCAAGCCAATGACGCCACTCCTCAAAAGCCCACTTCATAGCCAAGAGCTCCCGATTACCAATATCATAATTTCGCTCAGCGGGCGAAAACTTACGAGAAAAGAACGCACAAGGCCTCATCACGGAGCAGTCGGAACTTTTCTGTGACAAAACCGCCCCAGCTCCGATTTCTGAAGCGTCGACCTCAACCTGAAAAGGAAGAGTAACATCAGGCTGACGCAATACAGGGGCGGAAGAAAAGTGGCGCTTAAGCTCCCGAAAGGCCTCCACAGCCGCAGGGGACCATTCAGCAACATCAGCACCCTTCTTAGTCAAATCAGTCAACGGTTTAGCGACATCAGAAAAACCAGTTATAAATCGACGATAAAAATTAGCAAAGCCCAAAAACTTCTGAAGGCTCTTAAGAGAAGAGGGTTGCGTCCAATCACAAATAGCCTGAACCTTGACAGGGTCCATCTCAATGGAAGAGGGGGAAAAAATGTACCCCAAAAACGAAATCTTTTGAACCCCAAAAATACACTTAGAACCCTTTACACACAAGGAATTAGAGCGCAAAACCTGAAAAACCCTCCTGACCTATTGGACATGAGAGTCCCAGTCATCCGAAAAAATCAAAATATCATCCAGATACACAATCAAAAATTTATCCAAATATTCACGGAAAATGTCATGTATAAAGGACTGAAAGACTGAAGGGGCATTTGAAAGACCAAAAGGCATTACTAAATACTCAAAATGGCCCTCAGGCGTATTAAATGCGGTTTTCCACTCATCCCCCTGCTTAATTCGCACTAAATTATACGCCCCACGAAGATCAATCTTAGAGAACCACTTGGCCCCCTTTATTCGAGCAAACAAATCAGTAAGCAGTGGCAAAGGATACTGATATTTAACCGTGATTTTATTCAAAAGCCGATAATCAATACACGGCCTCAAAGAGCCATCTTTTTTAGATACAAAGAAAAAACCGGCTCCTAAGGGAGATGACGAAGGACGAATATGTCCCTTTTCCAAGGACTCCTTAATATATTCCCGCATAGCAGCATGTTCAGGCACAGATAGATTAAATAAACGACCCTTTGGAAACTTACTGCCCGGAATCAGATCTATAGTACAATCGCACTCTCTGTGCGGAGGTAGTGAACCAATTTTAGGCTCCTCAAAAACGTCACGATAATCAGATAAAAATTCTGGAATCTCAGAGGGAATAGATGACGAAATGGAAACCAAAGGTACGTCCCCATGAGTCCCCTGACATCCCCAGCTTAACACAGACATTGCTTTCCAGTCGAGGACTGGGTTATGAGATTGCAGCCATGGCAATCCAAGCACCAACACATCATGTAGATTATACAACACAAGGAAGCGAATAATCTCCTGGTGATCCGGATTAATCCGCATAGTTACTTGTGTCCAGTATTGTGGTTTATTACTAGCCAATGGCGTGGAGTCAATACCCTTCAGAGGTATAGAAACTTCCAGAGGCTCTAAATCAAACCCACAGCGTTTGGCAAAGGACCAATCCATAAGACTCAAAGCGGCGCCAGAGTCGACATAGGCGTCCGCGGTAATAGACGATAAAGAGCAAATCAGGGTCACAGATAGAATAAACTTAGACTGTAAAGTGCCAATTGAAACAGACTTATCAACCTTCTTAGTACGTTTAGAGCATGCTGATATAACATGAGTTGAATCACCACAATAGAAGCATAACCCATTTTTTCGCCTAAAATTCTGTCGTTCGCTTCTGGACAGAATTCTATCACATTGCATAATCTCTGGCGCCTTCTCAGTAGACACCGCCAAATGGTGCACAGGTTTGCGCTCCCGCAAACGCTGATCAATCTGAATAGCCATTGTCATGGACTCATTCAGACCTGTAGGCACAGGGAACCCCACCATAACATCCTTAATGGCATCAGAGAGACCCTCTCTGAAATTCGCCGCCAGGGCGCACTCATTCCACTGAGTAAGCACAGACCACTTACGAAATTTTTGGCAGTATATTTCAGCCTCATCTTGCCCTTGAGACAGGGCCATTAAGGCTTTTTCAGCCTGAATCTCTAAATGAGGTTCCTCATAAAGCAACCCCAAAGCCAGGAAAAACGCATCCACATTGAGCAACGCAGGATCCCCTGGTGTCAAAGCAAATGCCCAGTCCTGAGGGTCGCCCCGGAGCAAGGAAATTACAATCCTGACCTGCTGTGCAGGATCTCCAGCGGAGCGAGATCTCAGAGACAAAAACAATTTACAATTATGTTTGAAATTCTGGAAGCGAGATCTATCCCCGGAGAAAAATTCAGGTAAAGGAATTCTAGGTTCAGATATAGGAGCATGAATAACAAAATCCTGTAAACTTTGAACCTTCCCAGCGAGATTATCCAAACCTGTAGCTAAACTCTGAGGATCCATATTAATCAGGTGAAATCAGAACCATTCAAGGATTAGAAGGAGAGAGAGACGAAGGCTGCAGTAAGCAGAGATGCTAGTGAATCAACTAATGAGCAAACTCAGGAAAAAAAAAAAAAAAAAAACTCTGCAGACTTCTTTTCTCTCCTTTCTTCTGACAATTATTTTAACCCTCGCCGGCCAAACTGTCATGGTTCTCAATGGCAAGAGACCGTAGTAAAGCATACAAAAGGACTAGCTCTTGGAAGATGGGAACTCGAGCTGACTGTGAGCTAAACCTACCGCACAACTAACAGTGGCCGGGTAGCGTGCCTACGTTTTATCCCTAGACGCCCAGCGCCAGCCGGAGAACTGACTGACCCTAGCAGAGGAAAATACAGACCTGGCTTACCTCTAGAGAAATTTTCCCCAAAAGGCAGACAGTAGCCCCCACATATAATGTCGGTGATTTTAGAGGAAATTGACATACGAAGTATGAAGATAGGTTTAGCAAATTGAGATCCGCTTACTAGATAGTAGGAAGACAGAAAAGGGAACTACACAGTCAGCTGAAAACCCTTTCAAAACACCATCCTGAAATTACTTTAAGACTCTAATATCAACTCATGACACCAGAGTGGCAATTTCAGCTCACAAGAGCTTCCAGCCTCAGAAATATTCAAACACAGAGAACTGGAACAAAAATGCAAAACAAACTTAGGACTACAAGTCCAACTTAGCTGATAGTAGTCTAGGAGCAGGAACATGCAACAGAAAGGCTTCTGGTAACATTGTTGGCCGGCATAGAAATGACTGAGGAGCAAGGCTAAATAGACAACTCCCACATCCTGATGGAAACAGGTGAACAGAGGAGATGAAGCACATAAGTGCAGTACCACCAGAAACCACCGGGGGAGCCCAGAAACCAAATTCACAACAGTCCTCACTGTTATTACTTTTCTTTCTCTGTTCCCCGTGGTCGGATAGAACAAAACCCGTATGACTGATGGCCTGAGGCTTGTTTATAGGGACCCTAGAGACGCCCCGACCCCCACAAGTTGCCGCCTGTCTTTTTAGGTATTAAGGTCGGGCAGCCAACTTGAAATTGACTGTCCTGCCAGTCTCTGAAGCAATGGCGTAGAGCACTTTACTCCCTTGGTATTCTGGCTACCGGAACGCGCACCAGAAGGACGCAGCTCCTCTCGTCTACTATCCTCTCTGGTATCCACTTGTTGCTATGCCTTCGTTTCTCACTCACTACAACACGCTTCCTTTCAATGTCTCTCTCTTTGGATGCTGCCGCACGTGGGGCAAGCGCAGCTCCGTGGACCCTCGTCTTCCACAGATCGCAGTCTGGATCTGGCTGGAACCCACTCCAGCCAGCTTCTGCCAAACTCTGTCAAGATCTGACTGTCTGTACGAATCCCAGTCAGCTTCTGCCTAACATCCTAACCAACCCACTAGTTTTACCCAACTGTGAGGAGTGGCCTAGTGAATAGAACCTTTGCTCCCCCTAGTGGACTGGAGTGTGAAGTGTGTGGTGTGGTTGTGATACCTGGACAGGAGATCTCCTTTATTGCCTCCAGACGTAATATCACTCCCCCTGGTGGAGGAATAATATTACTGCAGCAACCAGGACTCTGGGGCTCTGCACTTAGAACATGCTGCTCGCAGATTAGGTAGCAAAAATGTGATGACCGATTCCCTTTAATTCCAGAAAGAGCAATTATTCCTTGTCCTGTAAAAAGCTAATAGGAAAAGACGAATAAGTAAACTGAACATAGAGACATAATCATTTTGGCAGCAGCTTTTGGAATGATTTTTCAGAAAAAAAAACTCAATGTATTTTTTCCAATCAGGGGCATATTAATGAAATATTTTTCATCAGATGACATTGTAAAAGAGATGGTACCAAAACAGAGGGATGTCTGTTTTGATGCCCCGCACAGCACGACACTCCAATCTGCATCTCAAATTAATATAATTCTTAAATCATAATAATATATTCTTTTCAATTGCATGAGAAATATGTGCTGTAAAGGCAAACTATAATTATTGGCATGAAAGTCTTATTGAATTTGCATGCTTCTTCGATTAAAGAGGAAGTGCACTAATTATGATAAAGCACTGTGTGATTTAGGGCCGTATCTTTAGTAAAACAAAAAGGTCGTAGTTCTCGGATACAACAATGGAATCTGAAATGTATGAGATGTGTGAAAGAAACAAACACATGAAAAGATGCTGTAATTATTTTGAATAATTTCCAGCTAATAGAAGTAGAAGCATTTTATTTAAAAGCGTCCATATTAGCAAAGAACAAGCCGTGTTAACTCCTTATTCTTTGCTTTGATTCCAAACAACATTATGCGGGTAGGTTCTATGATTCTCTCAGCTCCTTAAACCTTTGATTACCTGGTCTACAAGGTACAAATCTTTCCTTTTTCCTGTTGTTCTGGATACAATTGGACCTCAAATAAAGAGGAACAAAACATCTGTTGTACTTCCTAAATTTAAGCAATGTATAGCAACAATGAAGCAAATCAAAGTGCCAAAATATACATTTTTAGTAGCTGTATCTCCCCTAAAATATGTAATAAAAAATAATCAAAATGTCCAATGCACACCAAAACTATATCAATGACATTGTTAGCTCACAACGCAAAAAGTAAGATCTCATATAGAACATGGAAAGAAAAATGAAAATGCTACAAGTCTCAGAAAAATGGCAACACAAAATATATTTTTTTACATACATTTCTTAGTTTTTCTTAACTATTTAAAGAGTAGCCGTCATTTTAATTTTTATTTCGCAAACCAATAGTACACTAAAAATAAGCAACTTAAGAATCCATGCTATCTATAAACAGAGAAATAGTAAGGGAATACTTAGCTAACATAAATGAAATCAAGTCTTCGGGTCCAGATGAATTACGAGGGTACTAAAGGGGATAGCAGAGGAAATTATTGAACCACTCTCCATAATCTTTAAAAATGCTTGGAGAATAGAAGTCCCAGAAGACTGGAGAAGAGAAAATGTTGTCCCTATCTTGAAATGGGGAAGAAGGTGGACCCAGGGAACTATATGCCTGTGAGTCTGACTTGTATAAAAGGAAAGAGCTTTGAACAAATTATTAAACAACATTTATGTAAGTACCTGGATAAGAATGATGTCATTAACCAGAGTCAGCATGGGTTTGTAACTAGTAAGTCATGTCAGACTAACTTAATTTCCTTCTATGGTAGAATCACTGACTGGGTGGATCATAGAAATGCGGTAGATATAGATTGCATTGACTTCAGAAAAGCATTCAACAAAGTTTCTCATCCTTATTGAAAAAAATGACCAAGTAAGGAATGAACAAGGCAACTGTTAGGTGGATTCATAACTGGCTCAGTGATTGAACCCAAAAAGTGGTCATAAATGGCTGCACATCCAGTTGGAATAATGTCTCAAGTCGGGTACCACAGGGCTCTGTACTTATTGTTTAATAATCAATGATTTGGATGAAGGAATTGAGGGTAAACTGGTTAAATTTGCTGAAGACATAAAACTAGGAGGGATAGCTAATATACTATAAAGATTAAGTACCCTGCAGCAAATAAATAAATGGTATAGTGCATGAAAATAATATACGGTACTTTGTTAACATGTTTTTTGATAAAAAAAAGATGCCAAAACCATCCCATGTTTTTTTTTTTAGCAATAAACATGTTAGCAAAGTACCATATATTATTTTCATGCAATATGCTATTCATTTACTGTATTTACTGCAGGGTATTTAATAATTATGTTTCTGTCTTAGTTTTTTTTCTATTCAGTGGCCAAGTGTGAACGTTCACTTACACTCTTCATGAACACCAGTTTATATCCCAGCTCATACCTTTGGGGCTTTTTCTGTCTGCTTGAATCATGTGCAAATAAAGGTGTTGCCTGCTTTTCCTTAGGGTACCGTCTCACAGTGGCACTTTGGTCACTAGGACGGCACGATCCGTGACGTTCCAGCGATATACATACGATCTCGCTGTGTCTGACACGCTACTGCGATCAGGGACCCCGCTGAGAATTGTACGTCGTAGCAGATCGTTTGAAACTTTCTTTCGTCGCTGTGACACCGATCCAGCGATGTGTTCGCTTGTAACCAGGGTAAATATCAGGTTACTAAGTGCAGGGCCGCGCTTAGTAACCCGATGTTTACCCTGGTTACCATTGTAAATGTAAAAAAAAAAAACACTACATACTTACATTCCGGTGTCTGCCACGTCCCTCGCCGGAGGCTTCCCGCACTGACTGTGAGTGCCTGCCGTAAAGTAAAAGCAGAGCACAGTCAGTGCGGGAAGCTGACGGCGAGGGACGTGGCAGACACCGGAATGTAAGTATGTAGTGTTTTGGGTTTTTTACAATTACAATGGTAACCAGGGTAAACATCGGGTTACTAAGCGCGGCCCTGTGCTTAGTAACCAGATGTTTACCCTGGTTACCCGGGGACTTCAGCATTGTTGGTCGCTAGAGAGCTGTCTGTGTGACAGCTCCCCAGCGACCACACAACGACTTACCAATGATCACGGCCAGGTCGTATCGCTGGTCGTGATCGTTGGTAAATTGTTTAGTGTAACGGTACCCTTAGACCTGGGCGTTGTATTGATGTGGTCTCTCATGGCTGTGTGTCCACTAGTTGGGCCCAGTCCTTCTCATCCCTTATCCACATGCATGTCACTTGACAGACGGTAAGGTTTTTAATATTAGAGTTAGGACTGTACCACTTATGGTCACCATGAAGAGGTGGGATGGCTTTTGCATTTTTTTTTATTAATAAAAACATGTTAACTAAGTACCGTATATTATTTTCATGCACTATACTCCTTAATAATTTACTGCGGGGTATTTAATCATTATGTTTCTTTCTTTGTTTTTTTCAGAATGATGACCAGTCTGCAAACAATGTCCTATGAGGTGGGGTTACAGGATTTTGGAGTGTTTAGCTTGCAAAAGAGTAGACTTAGAGGAGACTAAATAGCTGTCTACAAATATCTCAATGGCTTTCACATGGTAGAGGTATCAGCTTTATTCTCATTTACACAAGGAAAGACTAGAAGCAATGGGATGAAACTGAATGGGAAGAGACACAATTTAGATATTAGAAAAAAACTTTTTGACAGCGAAGGTGATCAATGAGTGGAACAGGCTGCCATGAGAAGTGGTGAGTTCTCCTTTAATGGAAATCTTTAAACAGAGGCTGGACAGACACGAACAAAAGTTCATTTTAAAAATTGTGTCTGATTGTGTACGGAGCATACCACATCTCCTGGGCAGGGAGGGAGCAAAATACAATACTGACATTACAGCAGGGGATCACAGTGGATTCTTTTTGTGAGGTAAAATATTTCACTGACTGTTTTTAAAAAATATTTTACCTCACAAAATGTATCCTCTGCAATCTCCTGCTGTAGTGTCAGTATTGTCTTTTGCTTCTTCCTCTGCCCAGGAGTTGTGGGATGTTTCGTACACGGTCAGACACAGACAACTTTTAAAATTAACTTTTGTTCGTGGGAAAACCCCTTCAAAAAGCAGATATCAACGCCAACATGGCTCCTCCTAAAAAGTACGCCAATGACAATGAAAGAAAAGCAGCAAAGGCACAACGTCAAAGACAACAATGGGTAAATGAGACCCTTGAAGAGCAACAGCATCGCTGGGACAAAACAATGCATATAAATGTAGGCGTCAAGCACGAGTCCCCTGAAGCAAAAGTCATTAGATTATCACAGGATGCCATTAGGCAACAACAGCGCCACATGCCTGTCCCCATCGTGACATTACCGCCCTCCCAATGCTCTTATGGCCATCAGGGTCCTCTCTATCTCTCTCCTGTAGAATGCAATCTCTTATGGTCAGCAGGATACTCTCTCTCTCTCTCTCTCCTGTAGAGTGCAAGCCCTTATGGTCAGCGGTGTCCTCTCTCTCTTTCACCTGTAGAATGCAATCTCTTATGGTCAGTGAGGTTCTCTTTCTCTCCTGTAGAGCGTAAGCTCTTATGATCAGTGTGGTCCTCTCTCTCTCCTGTTGAATGCAATCTCTTATGATCAGTGTGCTCCTCTCTCTCTCCTGTAGAGTGTAAGCTCTTATGATCAGTGTGGTCCTCTCTCTCTCTCTCCAGTAGAATGCAATCTCTTATGGTCAGTGAGGTCATCTCTCTCTTTCTCTCCTGTAGAGCGTAAGCTCTTATGATCAGTGTAGTCCTCTCTGTCTCCTGTAGAATGAAATCTCTTATGATCAGTGTGCTCCTCTCTCTCTCCTGTAGAGTGTAAGCTCTTATGATCAGTGTGGTCCCCTCTCTCTCTCCTGTAGAATGCAATCTATTATGGTTAGCAGGTCACTCTCTCTCTAGCTGTCCTGAGAGTGTAAGCCTTTATGGTCAGTGCTCTCTCTCTCCTGTTGAGTATAAAATGTTTAAAAAATTAGTCATTAGCAAATCTGATCCTAAGTAAAAAAAAAAAAAAAAAAAATCTAGTGGAAAAAACTAGTCTTCTCTGCATTGTGATAGATTGTAGAAAAAAAATGCGTGAGGCCTAAATAAAAGGTTTCAGGAACACAATGTTTGTCTCCAAAGTATAAACGAGTATAGGGAAACTGAAGAAATGGGAAAAAAAGTTGTCTCTCTGCTTCTGGATACTCATAGGTTTCCAATAAAACAAATACACTTACGTTGGCTATAGCTAAACACTCGTTTGCCATTTGACAGCTATTCCTCCTGACTAGTGTTGAGCATTCCGATACCGCAAGTATCGGGTATCGGCCGGTATTTGCTGTATCGGAATTCCAATACCGAGTTCCGATATTTTTGTGATATCGGAAATCGGAATCGGAAGTTCCCAGTGTATGGTTCCCAGGGTCTGGAGGAGAGGAGACTCTCTCCTTCAGGCCCTGGGATCCATATTCATGTAAAAAATAAAGAATAAAAAAAAAATATGGATATACTCACCCCTCAGGCGGCCCCTGGACCTTAGCGATGTAACCGGCAGCCTCCGTTCCTAAGAATGCAGGGAGTGAATGACTTGCGATGACGTCGCGGCTTGTGATTGGTCGCGTGAGTGGTCACATGAGCGGTCACGTGACCAATCACAAGCCACGACGTCATCGAAGGTCCTTCACGCTGCATTCTTAGGAACGGAAGCAGACGCCTGGATCGGTGAGAGCCAGGGGCCATCCGAGGGGTGAGTATATCAATATTTTTTATTTTTGTTCTTTATTTTATACATGAATATGGATCCCAGGGCCTGAAGGAGAGTTTCCTCTCCTTCAGACCCTGAGAACCATTCCGATATTTTGTGTCCTATTGATATGCATTGGTATCGGGTATCGGTATCGGCGATATCCGATATTTTTTGGGTATCGGCCGATCCAATCCCATACCAATACCTTTGCATATCAGAAGGTATCACTCAACACTACTCCTGACTTCTATCCCTATACAACTGTATGCATCCATGTGCTCTAAAGGGGGAACATGGAGTAAACTGCTGAAAGATGCCTTTGTGTACATCAGAGTTGCTAACATATATTAATGATACTAATAAGGTGACATAACTGCTAATATTACATTTTCATCTTCATTTTAAAAGATTATTTGTTTTATTATGCCATTCATTTAATGGTTCTAGATTGTTATTTATAATACTATAGCACTGCCTACCTCACAGTTTACTGTAAAAGATTGTTTATTCCATCATGCCATTGATTTATTGAGTTCAAGTTGCTATTTATAATACTATAGTACAGCCTACCTCCAAGCTCCCTTAAAGGGATTTGTACTTATAAAATTTTGATGTGATGGTCCTGGCATTTTTTCTAGACAGTTAACTCACTTTTTTTAAAGTCCTAAGTCCCCCGTGTTGTTGTTCTACATCCTTCTAAGATTTTAATCTTCAATGAAATATGTCAAAAGGATTTTGCTACCCCATCTGAGAGCAGCATGATGTAGGCGAACAGACCCTGATTCGAATGATGTGCTTACTGCAATTTTCATAAAATTACTGTTTTATCTGCTGCAGATTTGGTAGTCTTCAGAATGATAAACTCTGTATAATTTCGACCACACTACTGATTGGCACCTTTCTGTGTATACTGTGCAACTGTGCATAGGGAGAAAGCTGCCAATCAGTGGTGTGAGAGGGGTTAGACCGAGCTCACAAGTATGGAGAACTACATGGTAGCAGGCCTACTAGTCCTCTATTGATAGTATTCTCCTGATATAATTGTAATTTTATCAAAACTACAGCAAGCAGCTCAGTAAGTGAAATCGGTCTCTGTCGCTACATTATGCTGCCCATCTACTGTATTTATTATTTATCTGTCTATCTATCTAGTCTATCATCTACCTCTATCTATCTATCTATCTATCTATCTATCTATCTATCTATCTATCTATCTATCTATCTATCTTTCTAATCTATCAACTACCTCTGTCTATCTAGAAATCTAATAAACATAGATCATCCAACTGTGCGAATAAGCTTAACTCAGCCATGGGTGTAATTGATTAACTTGCAAAACATTATGCCATCTTCAAATGTCAGCTTACTATCAAAATGCAGGAAAATGTCAAAGATTGATAACAACTATAATCTTAAATTGTCATCAGTGCTAAAATATTCCAAATGATTAACAGGCCGCATTCAACAGTATGATGTTAAAATGAAAATTGAAATATTTGCTGAAGCAATTTAGAAAACTTTATATTTTAGCCAAGTTTGAATTTTGAGTAGATCAGAACTGTTTGCTTCATGTACATTTCATGATATTGATCTCAAAATCAAAGCAAACTATCAGTATGATTCAATCTTTTGCCAATTCACAACCTTGTGTCCTTTTCACCTCTCTGATCCCTCTGCTCCTCACCTTTACATATCAGGTCCTCGTCGCATTTACTGATCCCAGCCAGTTGTAGACTGTGTACAGGGTTGCTCTCTCCCAGGATAGAGCGGGCCGAGGACAAAGAACATGACCAATTTGTCAAGGAAATACTTCTTACTAACAAAGGAAACTGAGTTGCCCCCACAATGTAAGAAACACAGTTAAGTTTCATACACATATCACACACATTATCTATAAAGTCAGTACTTTGTAGAGCCTCATTTGCAGAAATGACAGCTGCAAGTTGCTTTGGATGTCTCTGCGATCTTTCCACATCTTGCCACTGGGATTTTTGCCCATTTCTCAATGTAAACATTCTCCAGCTCCTTCAAATTAGATGCTTTCCCCTAATAACTAGCAATCTTCAGGTTTAACCATAGTTTCTCATTTGAATTAAGGTCTGGACTAGATCACGCCAGAACATTTAAGTATTTCCCCTTAAACCACTCTAGTGCTTCTTTAGCAGTATGCCTTGGGTCATTGTCTTCTTGGAAGGTGAACCTCTGTCCTAGTCTCAAATTACTGACAGACTGAAACAGGTTTTGCTCAAGAATATCCCTGTATTTTGCACCACCCATCTTCCCCTCGACTCAGACCATTTTCCCTGTCCCTGCTGCCAAAAAAAATACCCAGAGCGTGATGCTGCCACCACCATGTTTCCCTGGGGGGTGGTGTTGATTTGGCGCCAGACATAGCGTTTACCTTGGTGGCAAAAACGTTCTGTTTTGCTCTCATCTGACCACAGCACCGTCCTCTATACATGTGAGAAGTCTCCCACATGTCTTGTGGCAAACTTAGTACAAGCCTTACAATTTTTGTGTGTAAATAAAGGCTTTTTTTCAGCCCACTCTTTCATAAAGGCCACCTCTATGGAATGTACGGCATAGTGTGCTTATTAGTGTTGAGCATTCCGATACCGCAAGTATCGGGTATCGGCCGATATTTGCTGTATCGGAATTCTGATACCGAGATCCGATACTTTTGTGGTATCGGGTATCGGTATCGAAACAACATTAATGTAAAAATGTGTAAAAGAGAGAATTAAAATAAAAAAATATTGCTATACTCACCTCTCCGACGCAGCCTGCACCTTACCGAGGGAAGCGGCAGCGTTCTTTGTTTAAAATTTGCGCTTTTCTTTCCTTACGTGAGGTCCCGGCTTGTGATTGGTCGCGTGCCGCCCATGTGACCGCAACGCAACCAATCACAGCAAGCCGTGACGTAATTTCAGGTCATTCAGTATTTTAAAATTACGCTCCGGCTTTGTGATTGGTTGCGTCGCAGTCACATGGGCGACGCAACCAATCACAGCAAGCCGTGACGTAATTTCAGGTCCTTAAGGATTTTAAAATGACGTCCCGGCTTTGTGATTGGTTGCGTCGCAGTCACATGGGCGACGCAACCAATCACAAGCCGTGACGTCACGGGAGGCTGGACACGCGCGCATTTTAAAATGCGCGCGTGTCCAGCCTCCCGTGACGTCCCAGCTTGTGATTGGTTGCGTCGCTGTCAACCAATCACAAGCCGGGAGGCTGGACACGCGCGCATTTTAAAATGGCTTCCCGGCTTGTGATTGGTTGACAGCGACGCAACCAATCACAAGCCGGGACGTCACGGGAGGCTGGACTCGCGCGCATTTTAAAATGCGCGCGTGTCCAGCCTCCCGTGACGTCACGGCTTGTGATTGGTTGCGTCGCCCATGTGACTGCGACGCAACCAATCACAAAGCCGGGACGTAATTTTAAAATCCTTAAGGACCTGAAATTACGTCACGGCTTGCTGTGATTGGTTGCGTCGCCCATGTGACTGCGACGCAACCAATCACAAAGCCGGAGCGTAATTTTAAAATACTGAATGACCTGAAATTACGTCACGGCTTGCTGTGATTGGTTGCGTTGCGGTCACATGGGCGGCACGCGACCAATCACAAGCCGGGACTTCACGTAAGGAAAGAAAAGCGCGAATTTTAAGCAAACAACGCTGCCGGTTCCCTTGCTGAGGTTCAGGCTGCGTCGGAGAGGTGAGTATAGCAATATTTTTTATTTTAATTCTTTATTTTACACATTAATGTGGTTCCCAGGGCCTGAGGGAGAGTTTCCTCTCCTTCAGACCCTGAGAACCATCAGGAATACCGTCCGATACTTGAGTCCCATTGACTTGTATTGGTATCGGGTATCGGTATCGGATTGGATCCGATACTTTGCCGGTATCGGCCGATACTTTCCGATACCGATACTTTCAAGTATCGGACGGTATCGCTCAACACTAGTGCTTATATTGGCAGATACTCCAGTTTCTGCTTAGGAACTCTGCAGCTCCTTCAGGGTTACCTTTGGTCTCTGAGCTGCCTCTGATTATTGTACTCCTTGCCCGGGCTGAGAGTTTTAGTGGACGGCCCTCTCTTGGCATGTTTGTTGTGGTACCATGTTCTTTCCATTTCATGATAAGGGATTTGATGGTGCTCCAGAGGAACATAAGAGATTAGGATTTTTTTTTACAACCCATCACTGACTTGTACTTCCTAAAGCCTCGTCCTTCACTTGTTTGGAGATCTCCTTGAACTTCATGGTGTTTGGTTAATGGCACCTCTTGGTTAATGATGTTGCAGCCTCTGTTGCCTTCCAGAAAAGGTATAGTGTATATACTGATAGACCATTTGACAATTACACTGCACACAGGTGGGTGTCCTTTCACTAAGCATGTGACTTATGAAGCTAGTTGATTGCACAGAAATTTTTAGGGACTTCATTGCAAAAGGGGTAAATACATATGCACATGCCAATTTTTCTCATAACTTTAATTTCTGCCTCTATTTTTTCCACTTCACTTCCCCAATTTAGACTATTTAGTGCTGACGCATTACACACAAACTGAATCACAAAAAATATTAAAGCACAGTATGTAATGTAACAAAATGGGCAAAAAGCCAAGCGGATGAATACTTTTGCAAGCAACTGTCTTTCCTCTAGTTGTCTGCAAGAGAGCTCTTGATTAGGTTTCTGATGAACATAGTATTTCCAAAGAAAAATGGTGGGAAATATTGGAATAGACCTTACTTAAAATGTAGTTCTAGACAACTACTACGTGTCAGCCATGATCACAAATCCTCTTTTTATATGCTGTAGTGAAATGTTCTTAAGTGATTGTGGCTAGTTTTGTTATGGATCAGATCAATTCCAACCGCAAATCTGTGAAAAAGTGAAAAAATAGGTGTTATATTCTTAAAGGGAACCAGGTTTTTGCTGCTTAATTTGAGAGCAGCATGAAGTAGGCACAGAGATTTTGATTTCAGCATGGGTTGCTAATGAGATTATCAGTAGAAAACTAGCAAACCTGCTAACAGGTAGTCCAACCACGCCCCCATAATCATGAGAATTTAGTCTTAACACTAGATATCTATCAGCCTAATGATAATTTGGACGATAGCTATAATTCCCAATTACCTCATACAGAGTGACACTTAACTAAGCGTTTCTGTTTTCTCTGCTTTAGTCGCAGCTTACATCCTTGGGAACAAATGGATCAGCCTTCAAAGGGAATCTTTCAGTAGGATCATTCATCCTAAACCATCTATATGGACAGGGTTGCAATATTATTGCAATACAGCAGAGCTGTGAGAGCTGCAGTGATAGCGATTTTGCTATTAGACAAAGTTCAGTTCTACTGTTCAGGCTTAGTTACATGCCTCACACTGGTAACTCCCTTTTTTTTGACAAATAAGGTCTGGGGAAGAATCTCATGCAGATCAGTGTCCGCCCTGTAGCCTGGAACAGCTCATTTGCAAAAAATAAAAACGTGGATTTCACTGAAATAAGATTTCAGATTGCAAATATCAAGATATAATTATGTTCAGCTTTAATACTACTAACAGATTTTAAAAAAAAAATTCAACAGGCTGGATTTTTTTCTCTCCTGACATCATTTGCAAGGGGGAGAGTAGGAAGGCGACACCAAACACATTAGATTGTTGGACAATCTTTAGACTACTGTTTGGGGAAGATTTTAAGGTAAATTGACATTGTAGAAAGTTGTGCCTTAATTATGATGCTCCTTAGGAGCCAGGGAAAGGAAGATAGCCACTCTATAAGACCAGGTCCTATTCTGGTAGACCTAAGCCCAACATGCGTGCAGCAGCTTTCCCTTATGAAATCATCTGATAGGGGAAATCAAACATCTACCTATAACTGGATGTAACTTCTATGAATCTTATCTAATACAGCACTTTCCATATCTCATTCTTTGGTGTAGAAAGGTCTCATGATCACTACAATGATACAATGACAATATGTTCTGAGTCTATACAGCCTGGCTTCAAAAAATGCAATTTTCTGTTAATATTGTTTCTTTTACTGCACGGCGTTTAGATGATCATTGCTCGTCCTTTCAAGAACACCATCTTTTATTATATAGGGCTCTCTATTGTTTTCACTGCCGCTGTTATTTGGATGCCCCCGGTAGACCCAGATGAATAACATTGTACTATCGGCTGATAACGGTAATATGCTGGGAGATAAACAAGGAATAATGGCAGCCATTGTAGTACGGTGGTCTTCCTATCTCCACCTCTGCTCTACTTTCTATAGATGCACTTTTCTTTTTCTGTATTATAGGAACCCAGCCTGAGGCCTATCTTCTTCTAACCTAGAGAAATCGATAGACTTAAATAAGCACCTTTTACAGAAACTGTACAAAACCCAAGGAAAAATATACAGTCCGATTTCTTCTACACTTCACAGAGTCATTTTGCAAAGAAATTGCTGGGAACATAATTAAACTCTTCGCTATAAGAGGAGGGATAGAAAGCAATGTGCAAAAAAACATTATACCACCGAATGGGTTAATGGCAACTTAAACTCTTCTGAAATAAAGATAACCTGTCCACTTAGTATATACTGATGGAAAAATACGTGTGAAAAAATGATTCAAAGACAGTGTTTAATTATCAGATGTGTTAGCAGGTTCATAGCCGTGCAACAAGGAGTGAGATGAAGAATATATCAGACAAAAATCCTTTTTTGACATAGTAAGCAAAGCTAAAAGTTGGTTTATGACAGGTGTTAACTAATGTACATGATGCCTGGCATTTATACTATGCAAAGTCTATATATAGCAGTACTCAGATATGAAAATTCTTAAAATGTTGAAACAACATCACAAATTGGGAAAATGTTGATAGTACTGTTAATATTAATTATTATTATGATATCATGCTACTTCTACTACTACCTACTACTACTACTAATATCTGTATTACTATTATTGCTATAGATGAGTGAGCATTTTGGAGTGGAGTTGAATTCTGATCCAGGTAAATGTTGGCAGCAGGCCCCCATTTTGTGGGATCATAAAGGGCCATAAAAAGCATAAAAAATAAACGAATACTTATGCTCACCTTACGGCTCACCTCTTCGGACTCTGTGCTTCTTACTGTCCCCTCTCCGGTCTTCATCACATCGTCGTACTATCGCCAGGATTGCTGAATCTCGAAGACATTTGCATGCGTGCATGAACAAGGTTAAGGTACATTGTAATATCATGAAATTCTTGGCTTAGAATGATGAGACCTATGTATTCAGTGCTCACAGCAAAGATTAGAAAATGTAACGAGAACGAGCTGCTAATGGTGAGGAGCGTAGGGCCCGGAGAAGTGAGTATATGAAATTGTTTCTTTTTAAAATTTATGTTTATTATGCTCTGGGGTATGAAGTTCCCAGAGCATATTGAGGGACAGTCAATCCATAATCCAGAAAATAAGATACCGCCCATAAACCAAGGTCATGGTTGATGCTGGTATACAAAAATTGAACATTCATGAAAACAAAATAGAGCCTGGAGGAATATGAAGATTGTCCATCTGTTGAATGTAGTGCAGTGAGTCCCTTACATCAGAGGTTAATAAGAAAACCGATGGTTGGAAATAAAAGTCCAAGTAAATGCAAGGTCGTTCTTTAAGGCTACAAATGTCCATAACTATAGGTCTTCCTGGAGGGTTTTGTATGGATTTATGCACCTTCTGTAGCATATAGAAGGTCGAGATATTGGGGTCATGTGCAGTGAAGAATAGTTGTTTCTTTTTGGTAAGTACATCATGTTGATGTGCAGATGTTAGCAGCCTATTCAAAAGTATTCAAAAGTTGCTTCTTTGCTTCTTTACTGTAAAGGTCTACCAGCCTTATGTTTCTGTCCTTGTGTGTCTCCTTAATGAGAAAGTGTTATTATTTTTAGTACTCGTAATTAGAGATAGACCAACATGAACAGTAAATTTCAGCGTCCGCACCAAACACCTACTTTTCAGGCATTGACATCGAACACGGACTTCACCAGTGCAAAGCTGTGATCAGAGGTAAAAAGTTTACCTCCTGTAATTGGTGTCAGCTGATGGGACTACCGTTCCCATCAGCCAATGCCTGCTGCTGATAATAAAAGCGAGAGCAGGAGTAGCTGATGAGAGTATTCATCAGCTATGCCTGCACTCTAAATAAATGAAAAAAAAACAGCATGGGTTCCCCTGTATTTTTGATAACCAGCCAGGCAAAAATCGCAGCTGGGGGCTGCAACCCTCAGATGTCAGATTCCGCAAGGCTGGTTATCAAGATTAGAGGGATCACCATACTGTTGTTTTAAATAATTTAAATAAGTAATTTAAAAAAATGGTGTGAGGTCACCCCCATTTCTGACAATCAGTCAAGCTAAAGCAGATAGCTTGGGACTGGGATTCTCAGACTGGTAAGGGGCCATGGATATTGCCTTCAGCCCAAAAATAGCAGCCCGAAGCTGCCCAGAAAATGCACATCTATTAGATGCGCCAATTCTAGCATTTTGCCTGGCTCTTCCCACTTGGCCTATAACGGTGGCAAGTGGGGTTCATATTTTGGGGTTGATGTCACCTTTGTGTTGTCAGGCAACATCAAGCCTACGGATTACTAAATGGAGAGGTGTCTATAAGACAAGTATCCATTATTAGTACTATACTTACATGGTAAATAAAGACAAGGCCAGATTGAAGTGTTTTGACTGTATGGGAACGACGGCTGTCTGACGAGTGGTGATGATTTTACCGCTGATCAGAAACAGTGTTTGCCGAGCTTTCATGTGAAAAGTTGCAATATGCGTGGGGCTTTCTCAATTTCCTCCTCTGCCTCGACTAGTGTTGAGCATTCCGATACCGCAAGTATCGGGTATCGGCCGATACTTGCAGTATCGGAATTCCGATACCGAGATCCGATACTTTTGTGGTATCGGGAATCGGTATCGGGATTAATATCAATGTGTAAAAGAAAGAATTAAAATAAAAAATAGGGATATACTCACCTCTCCGACGCAGCCTGGACTTTACCGCCGTAACTGGGAGCCGTTGTACCTAAGAATGCGCGCTTGAAGGGCCTTAGATGAGGTCACTGCGCTCTGATTGGTCACGTAGCGGTCACATGACCTCTGCTCGACCAATCACAAAGCCGTGACGTCACCTAAGGTCTTTCAAGCGCTTGAAAGACCTTAGGTGACGTCACGGCTTTGTGATTGGTCGCGTAGCGGTCACGTGACCACTACGCGACCAATCAGAGCGCAGTGACCTCATCTAAGGCCCTTCAAGCGCGCATTCTTAGGTACAACGGCTCCCAGTTACGGCGGTAAAGTCCAGGCTGCGTCGGAGAGGTGAGTATATCCCTATTTTTTATTTTAATTCTTTCTTTTACACATTGATATGGATCCCAGGGCCTGAAGGAGAGTTTCCTCTCCTTCAGACCCTGGGAACCATCATGGATACCGTCCGATACTTGGTGTCCCATTGACTTGTATGGGTATCGGGTATCGGTATCAGATTAGATCCGATACTTTGCCGGTATCGGCCGATACTTTCTGATACCGATACTTTCAAGTATCGGACGGTATCGCTCAACACTAGCCTCGACTAAAAGGTCCTTCCTATACCCATTGTCTCATGGTAAACTGTGATGTTTTTTTCCTTACAGATCTTTAGTGCTTATTTTCCTATTACAGGATTTATTATTACAATTGTGTTCTATGTTCTTTTTGCTCTTCCTGACATTTTATTTCTTATACCGGGTATATTATTTGCTATATTGAAGAATTCTTAAAGGACTCACAAAATATTTGGTTACAGATTTTGGTTTATTTTTTCATAGTCTGTACATTGTTTGAAACTGGAACTTATTGGTCCTTTAGGTCAGTACTTTTTTTTCCTTCACTCTGTTATGTGATACATGTTTTGGTGGAAGAGGGTAGGTTGCTATCTTATTTAGCGCACATTGTATTGTTATTTGCCTCTTAGATTATAAAGTGTTTTATGCATTGTCCTTTTTGTACATTTGTATAATAAAATTATTTGTACCTCTGGAGTTCCCTTTTGAACTTGCATACTTCTTTTTGTGTTAAATGGTTAATCTTTAAGTATAAGTTAAGATGATCTCCTTATCCCCTTAAACGACCAGAGGTATTTTTGATTTTGCATTTTCATTTTTTCCTCCCCTTCTTCCTAGAGCCATAACTTTTTTATTTTTTTTACCGTGTTCACTAAATGCTAAAACTGAGCTACCATTATGATTCTCTATTATGAGTTCATATAAACCAAACATGTCTAGGTTCCATTTTATTTAAAAAAATTCCAAAGTTTGTTAAAAAAAAATTGCACAATTTTCCGATCCCAGTAGCGTTTCTATTTTTCATGATCTCGAGTCAGATGAGGGCTTATTTTTTGTGCGCCAAGCTGACCTATTAAATTATACAATTTTGGTGCAGATATGATCTTTTAATCGCCATTTATTGCATTTTAATGCAATGTTGTGGTGATCAGAAAAACGTAATTCTGACTTTTTTTTCATTACGCCATTTAGCGTTCAGGTTAATCCTTTTTTATATTGATAGATTGGGCAATTCTGAATGCGGTGATACCAAATATGTGTATATTTGATTTTTTTATTGTTTTACTTTGAATGGGGCAAAAGGGGGTGAGTAGAACTTTTATATTTATTTTTTATTTTTTAAATATTTTTAAAAACATTTTTTTACCTTTGGTATGCTTCAATAGTCTCCATGGGAGACTAGAAGCTGCCATAACCCAATCAGCTCTGCTGTATAGAGGCGATGATCAGATCGCCTGTATGTAGCAGAAATGCTCACTTGCTAGGAGCGCAGACCACAGGGTGGCGCTCATAGCAATCTGGCAGTGACAACCATAGAGGTCTGCTGGAGACTTCTGGCTGTCATGCCAACCCATTGGTGACCCGCAATCATTTGATGGGGTCACCGATGGGCGGGATTTCCGGTGCGCTTGCCGGATGCATGCGTTAAAAGCATCTGTCGGAGATTGACAGCGGAATTGAACTAGTTAAGAGCGTGGGTGGATCGCGATTCCACTGCGGCTGTTAGAGGCACATGTCAGCTGTTCAAAACAGCTGACGTATGCTGAAAAAGATGTGGGCTCAGCGTCAGAGCACATATCAAAGGGAGGGAGTTCAACATTGGCACACTATTACACACGGTGTCGTAAAGGGGTTAATAGTGGTGTTCTCTTAGTGTACATATTTTTCTAATATTATGTAATACTAATATATGTGAACAGATCTATCTTTCGAAATTTGCGCTTCCGTGTGACTTTGAATAAGCAGAAATGTGAATCGCAAGAAAAAAAGTTTATTAAGCGGATATTCACACTATGTGCAGTGATGGTCAGTACACTAATGAGTCACTGGAGATCATCAGTTCCCAGTGGAGCGCAGTCAGGTACAGGACTGTATGTACAACACTGTTGGATTCCAATTTTTAAAAAAATTTATATTGTGGCCATTCTCTCTCTTTTTGTCTCTCTCTTCTCCTTTTCAATGCTGAGATCTGCATAATTATTATATTGAAATTCCAACAAACAAGAGTATAGACACAACAATCTTTTCAAGATAACTGAAGAAAGAATGGTTTTGTTTGACAATTTTTGGACAAGATAATCGGAAAATTGGCAGAGAAAAAATGTAGCTACAGCTTATAAATGCCTTAAAAACCAGGACTGAAAAGTCCTCTTATGATAGTAACATAGTAACATAGTTAGTAAGGCCGAAAAAAGACATTTGTCGATCCAGTTCAGCCTATATTCCATCATAATAAATCCCCAGATCTACGTCCTTCTACAGAACCTAATAATTGTATGATACAATATTGTTCTGCTCCAGGAAGACATCCAGGCCTCTCTTGAACCCCTCGACTGAGTTCGCCATCACCACCTCCTCAGGCAAGCAATTCCAGATTCTCACTGCCCTAACAGTAAAGAATCCTCTTCTATGTTGGTGGAAAAACCTTCTTTCCTCCAGACGCAGAGAATGCCCCCTTGTGCCCGTCACCTTCCTTGGTATAAACAGATCCTCAGCGAGATATTTGTATTGTCCCCTTATATACTTATACATGGTTATTAGATCGCCCCTCAGTCGTCTTTTTTCTAGACTAAATAATCCTATTTTCGCTAACTAAATAATCATAATTTCGCTAATCTATCTGATGCCACATGTAGATTGTGTGAGGTGTTAGACAAAACAGTAAACCATGTCAAAACATTGCGTAGCATAGCTACAAACAGTGACATAATACTTTGACAAAAATTATTTATTGAAACAATTGCGAAAATTACCAGGTGAACACTAAGAACTGGTGGGAGTACGCAACTGGAATAGTGGTCGAAAATGAACTTATTAAAATATTGTGGGACTTTTAGATACACAGGAATAAGTTATTGATGCAGACCACACCCACTTTAACTATCATTGAGGAAAAGAGGGTGTGGATCTTTGACATATCAATATCTGAAGTCGACGAGTTAGAGAAAAAAGAATTGGAAAGGGCTGAAAAAGACTTGGAAATCAAAATTCAAAGACTATGGCGCAAACATATGACATAACTGGTCATCAGCTCTCTAGGTGAAATTTCAAAAAATCTCGGGAAGCACTTACACAAACTCAAAGGTGACAAAATCACCTTCAGTCAACTGTGGAAGCCAACTCTGCTTTAGATCTTCGCATATCCTAATCTACACATATTGGTGTGTTGAACCAAAAACAAATGTAAGGAAGGACATCAGTACTCGGTAGTATGTTCTGAGCAAAGGTCACAATGCAGGGAAGGGAATGAGGACAAAATATTTTAACTGTCCTAATCAACTACTGTCAGTGTTATTGTATTGGATTTACTTTGTGACAAATTGGAGTCATTTACCAAAATTAACAAAAGGGTACACGGTGACACATCTGTCTTTATGGACTGTGTGACTCTGTTAGTGACTCTGGCTGTGTCTTTGATCACTCTTGGTACTTTTGGATTTCTTTGACTATTGTCCTAGTATTTGCTTTTGGATCCTGTATCCTGTCCTACTATTATGCTTAGTGCTTACATTACACTCTACATGGAGCCATTCTGGTTATTGGCTTCTGATCATACTTGGAGATATAAAACACTTGAATCTACAAGAGCAGACATGGAAAAAGTATGTCCCAAGGATCACATCCAGCCTTTGGCTATTCCTGTCCAATTAATATAAAAGGATAGCCAAAGAGCTGGCAAGAATGGCACATGGCACCTCTAAGCTGGCTCTCACCCATCTCTATTCCACCTGTATCTACATCTTCATAATTATGACAAAAGCAAAAAATCTTCACAATGCATACACTGGTAAATACAATTGTGATGCAGGGAGAGGATGGCTTCCTGCTTCACCATTCAGACTGCGTGCTTGAGTATATTAGCACTGAAGGCACAATAACATCACCAGATAGTCCATGATGCATAGTCCAAATGTTGCAATGACCAGGGATAGGCACATTGGACGGAAAAAGGTTAGATGAGTTGTTTTATTTATTTTTTTGTAAGTCAGTAGTTGGATGAAACTGGTGATCATCACACAGTGTATAGAATGCTGTGGGAGCATCATATACTTTGTGGGGGCACTGTAGGGTTATCATGCTGTATGACTATCAATTTGTCCATCAACCTGTGAAGGAGGCTTTGGAGGCATCATTCCATGTCTGGATGACTGTACAGGCTGTACACATGCCCCTTACTGAATTTGGTGCATCTTTCAGTTTCTTTGTGTTCTGGTATGGACTGGGACTGAAATTCAACCCTGGCATTTGAAATCACACAGGCCCATGCTGTCCTCCTCCCCAAGCACCAAATGGGATATATTACTAATATTATCATCCATGGAGCAAAGCAAGATTTACTACAAGACCAATATTTCTAATGATACCTCAGTCACAACTCTTGACAGTATGGGTGTCTTGAGAACATAGATTCTGTTAACAACGAAGCAGACAAGGTGGCCCACAACCAGACAGGCCCTTTTGGCATTTGCCAGAATTGCCAGATGGCCAACCCGGCCCTGTTTGTGTTCCACAGTTACATGCAGTCAGATCAGCCAGTGGACATCTAGAACCAACGTGTTTTGGCCTGTATCAAGGCCTTAATCATGGTCTTTGTTACTGGTCAAAACATGTTGGTTCTAGATGTCCACTGGCTGATCTGACTGCATGTAACAGTGCTTTTTTATATTTTTCTACTATTCTTCAATAAAATGCAAGTTTTATACATATAAGACCTCTGAAGGTGCAGCGGATTCTTCATCGCCGGGTCATTTACATTTTTTTGGATTTCGTTGATGTGGCTGCCGAGCCGCGACCCTGGTTGACGGACGGACTACTGGAGTGAGACGAGGACGGTGAGCTGACAAAATTTTTTTCCTTTTTCTTGCTAAAGAGTTAGAAATGTGCTCCAGTACAGAGCTAGTGTATATCTTTGGTCAAAAAAAAAATGTACGACTTTAATAGTGAAACTTATAGTGAATTTGCCAGACTGTGTTAGGCCACGTCTCCTCTTATATGCTCTGCTGACAGTGTACAGTTTTCAGGGGTTCATTGTTTTACGAATTCCACCACCTCCCTCCCCTCAAAAAAAAAGTTCTTTACCAACCACAACATATTTTTTGGGTTTCTGGTAGGAGACAATTACTGGCTTTCCTCTTCTTGGTAATAACCAACCATTTATGATCATAAACTGCCGCCAACCACTTCTCTATGTTAGAAATGTAATTTAATATAATCTAATAATAGGTAAGATACTGGCGAGCAACATAATTTATGGTGCGGAACCATTTTCTACTCTAAACAAAAATCTGACAGCGGGAATAAACCTTTCAGTCTGCCCTTTTATAGATATTCAGGCATTTTTTTCCCCGTTGATAGAGGTAGCGTGTTCTATGCGGAACCATATCATATGCTACATTCCAGTTGTGCTGGAAAAAAAAATCAAGGAATTAAACTTTCTACTTCATACAGTTTCACGGCTCCGACATAGAACATCTAACAATAAGCAGATTTCTGTTCCAGCAGAATACAGCCATAGGATCATTAGCATTTCCTGATCACCAAACTGCCATGTTTCCTTTCCCTCATTAAAACAAAGGGCCACCATTTTGAACAGTTTTGTGTACTGCAGATATCACTGTACACAAACGTTAAACGCTTTGCAACTTAATGATCTGTCATAATATCCTGCTGGCTTGTGAAGTGTTATGACAAAAGAAGAAGCCAATTAAGTGTTTGTTATTGCGCTTTCTAATGTGACTTTACTGTGACTGCTGTGTATTTGGTAAAGCTGAGAGATGAAGCGCTTAGAAAAAGACGGAGAAATGTACTTGTTCCAATGTGTAGCTCTAAAAACAATTTATTCCCAATTTTCGCAAAGTCACCATATTCCACGGCATTGTACAAAAATTGCCAGTATTCACAACAATCACTGTCACCAATGGTTCTCACAATCTAATTTCATTAGCACATTTTTGGAATATGGGTGAAAACCATAAGTCCTAAAGAAAAGTCACAGCAACAGTGGGAGAATGTATCTACAGTACTTCATGTAGATGTTGCCGTTGGTCAAGGAATACAAGTGCCACCATCATTTCAATCTGATATGAATTTTTTGTTGACCAATGATGTCCAAAGGTATTGGCCGGGCTATTGATGTAGAAGGCCTATCTTTTAGATAATTGATCAGTATCAGATTGGTGATGGTCTGACACAGCCAACTTGTAAATCATCTGCTATCAGGTGTCATGTCGGACGCTGTTCACACTAGGGCGTCCGACAGACAGCAGTAATTCCACTTACGTCCACTACACGCTCAGTGGCATCGGCTAGATTTTATCCAGCTTGCTCGGGGTTAATCTAGCTGGTAATCAGGTTGGAGGCTGGGTCACGCCCACGGCCTTTAAAAAGTCACGCTGGACTTTGGGCGTCACCGATTATAGCTTGTGCTTTATGCCTAGTGCTTCCGGTCTGGAGTGGTGGTCTTGTTGTAGGAATATCGTATCTGGTGGTGTATTATCCTTTGTCATATTCCTCCTTCCTATTTGTGTTTGTTTTGCCCTGTGCACATTATAGTGTATTCCTGTGTGTCTGCGGCGTGGTGCGTTTTTCAGTTTTCCCTGTCTCTGCTTTCTGTGGGGATTGGTGTGGGGTCTCTTCAGTGGGTGGCAGGTGGTGGTTTCAGCTTAGGGCTGAAACAGGAGTCAGGGTCAGGCCTGGCGGCCCAGACATGCACACCTTTAGTGTAACTTCTGGAAAAGGGACAGACAGGGTTTCCCTAGCCTGAGGGATATCGCAGGGGCCCGGGTAACCAACCTTAGTCTGAACAGCACAGCTCCGATCTCTTTTTTAATGGACTTTCCTGAGAATTGTAGCTCAACTCCTCCAGCAATCTGATATTCGTGACCTATCCCAATGATAGATCATTAATATTATTATAACTCAGCATAGTCTGTAAAAAAAATATTTGGCCTTCTTCTCTAGTATACCTTCACTCCGTATAAGCAGAGATATAAGCACATTGCCGAAGTCTATATTCTGGTATTGTGAGAGAGCTACTATTCAGGTATCTGAAGTCTAAGTCGTGTTCTCTTCTTTGTAAGATTTACCTAAAAGTATAGGGGCTCAATGAATCAAGGCCAGTGTTGATCACATCAGTCTTGATAAATGGGTGATCTAGAGTCAGATCCTTCTGATGTCAGAGCCTCTATTTGCAACTTGCCACAAATTCTAATCCAGTCCATGTTATAGTAGGATTTGAAGCATAGCAAAAGCCGAGGCTCATCTTGAATTTGATGAGTGGCAGTCACTCCCCACCGCAATCCCCTAGCTTCGCCCATTTTGTCAGAGTTTGGAAAAACTGACATGAGAACGCTAAAAGTCACAAAATGTAGATGAAACTCTGAGTGCTTAATGTTTGCGACTTTTCGAATCTTCCAAGACAGAGTTCTGGCTTGAAAGTTTAGATGAATAGGGCTCCAACTTTTTAGTTTCTAAGTAGCTTTCTCCTAGTTCTATAACAAAGGTTCCTTTAAATCTAAATGCTAAAACTAGCTGAAGCTAACTACATAGTCGCATAGAAAGGTTACATGTGACACATCTATTGTGAAGCAAAATTAACTTCTCAAAGTTGAAACTGCAACTTCAAGAAGAAAAAGTCGTGGAATTATGGAAAACAAAGATGGATAATCTTGCTAGTGTAATGCAATTAATGAAAAAAGGAAACAACCTTTTCAAAACATCCTGATTTATTCAGTATCAAGTATGAGCGCCACACTCACAAATTCCTGCACTTACATGCCTTGGCTGCTATCAATGAGGTTATTAATGGTTGTCTGAGGAATGTTCTGACACATAGAACACAATTGGGCAAATCATCAAGATCCGCTGCTGGCAGCTCTCTTTGCAATTGCTGACCAATGACATCTCAGATGGATTTGATGGGAGACAAGGCTAAAGACACTGCAGTTTAGACCATGCAGGCTGATTATAGCAGCACCAGCAACATGTGATCTGGCGTAGTACTATTGAAAAATGGTTCCTAGGATACTATGGAGAAATTGCTGAACTACTGTTTCCACCACTAATTCAAAGTAATACCAAACGTTTTAGTTTGTCTTGAATGAATATTACAAGGAACCAGGTACCATACTTTATGCCTCCTCACACCATAATCCTGGGAATAGGATCGGTATGATGTTGCCATGAAGCAGACACTCAAACAAGTAAAATCAATCTGCATGGAGTCACAATAAGCAAAATAAATAGTGATGAGCGAGTATACTCATTGCTCGGGTTTTCCCAAACACGCTCGGGTGGTCTCCGAGAATTTGTTAGTGCTCGGAGATTTTGTTTTCGTTGCCGCAGCTGCATGATTTACAGCTGCTAGACAGGCTGGATACATGTGAGGAATGCCTGTTTGTTAGGGAATTCCCACATGTATTCAGGCTGTCCAGCAGCTGTAAATCATGCAGCTGAGGCAACGAAAACTAAATCTCCGAGCACTAACAAATACTCGGAGATCACCCGAGCGTGCTCGGGAAAACCCAAGCAACAAGTATACTCTCTCATCACTAGAAATAAGTGATGTTACACTTTGCCAAAATAGATATAAACTTAACTATAAAAAAGAAAATGGAGGAGCACGCCAATTTGAAAAACAATTAAAAAAACTGCTATTTAATAGCCCATAATGGCGACATTTCAGTTCCAACTGAGAACCTTTTTCAAATCTTTTATATTAACGGGGTCTTATAGTCTAGAGGGTAAGAACAAATCCATTTTTTTCCATATTTTTCATGGATTTAGTGTGGAGAATACAGTATATCTGTAAAACAGTTTTGCTCTATTTGCAATATTAAAAAGTTATGTGACTTTATAATGAGCAAACATCGGCACACTCGGCGCTCGGATCGCACGGCCCACAATGGAGCATCTCATTGGCTTTGTCTGCTTGTATGCATTCTTAGCTTTTAGATTAACTTGCTCAAGAGATGGTCATTTTAAAAAACAGTCCTTGGTATAATAACCCTTAGTATTTACCTAACACTGATCAGAGACCTATTAGGGTAATGATTTTCCGAAACGTTGTGTTGGAGCATAAATGCAAAATAACAATGAATTGCTCAGCTCACTCATTTGGACTTTTGCTCCAAAACATCTTTATTCAGGTGCAAAGATTGTGAATGTAGCTACGTTTTGGCAATAATTATCTTTATTGAGGGATTTATGCCAAATCCTAAAGCAATGGTTGTATGGCACAGCAAGCGGAGATGTATGGGCACACTCGGGACACGGCTGATTTAAGGCGCTAGGAGTGGCGTTTATCTGACTCCGTTCGAGACGACAGATCTCATTGCAGAAAAGAGAGCAGCTTTGCAGGAATTTTATGAATATGACGAAGGATCACTCTATGGTCCTGGAATAGCTGATTGATCTTAAGTAAATGTGTCTCTGTGTAGTCCGTACAAAAAACTTTAGCGTTTTTTTCTCTAAGTCATTTTTTTTTTTAAACCAGTAGCCACGATATCTCCAGAACCAATTAGTTAATTTAGTCAGGCTTATGTACAAATTTTCATCATATAAGTGCCTATCACTTGTACTAAAGTCAAGTTGAACTCTTTTTTTTTTGTAATTTTTTTTAGACCTCCAAAAATTGATATTCAATTTTCAACATGACGCCATTTTTTGAATTTTTTTTTTTTTAATTCTGCTATTGGAGATAGCAACAATTATAATAATTAAGAATCTCTTTTTTTTGTTATAGGCAAGTACAACAGACGTGGTCATGGCCACCTTTCGCCACTGTTTTTTATTTCCTTGCCCACTTTACTGCATTTTGAAAAGTACTTATGTCTACTTATTACATAAAAAATCAGACTGTAAGCATACTTCAAATGTGTATATAAATTGTAAAATACACTATCCAAAAAATCTTATACTTTTTCCACAAAAAAATCACAAAAATACCTTAAAAATTGTGTGTCTAAATCAGAAGGCCCCCTTAAATATAAAAAAAACAAACAACAAACCTAATAATCTGGATAATTTATTCAACAGGTTATTTAGCTTGAAGCATAAATGATGGACAAAAAAATGCAAAAAATACCTTCTCTCACCTGCTCTCTTTGCAACTAATAAAAAAATGATAGAAATTATACAGTAATTTACAGTATGTGTATCTGAAAAACAAGGCAATCTCCTCTGCATGAAACTATATGCAGGTATGACAATGACAGAAATAAAATATGGCTGCTGAAATGCAGAGAGGTCAAAATGCAAATGATTGGCTGGACATTGAATTTATTTCAAATTTCTACACATGATTAGCTTGCCTGTGTTAAAAATTCTAAAAATCAGCTGTACTCACCCTCCTCAGGTCTGCCACTGCCTGTTCTCTGCTTTTCCTGTTTATTGTTTACAGGCAGCAGCATTGACTTCACAACTACAGTACAGGACAGCTGCAGCCAGTCATTGAGCTTTTTCCACTTAGTCTAGAGAATATGTTCAGCAGTCATGTGAGCTTTAGTGGTGACATTATCATTGCAGCCTGCAAACAATCAATGGAATCAGTGGCAGAAATCCGTCGCTAGAGCAGAGGAGGATGTTTATGCTGATTTCAATATTTTAGCATGGGCAGATGGTTTGCAGAAAGTTGAAAGAGGAAAACCCCTTTATAGCATTAACTGTGATGACAGTGAAAATAGTATGAGATACTTTATCAAATGTTTTGCTGAATTCGAGATATACTACATCTACCGCATTTCCCTGAACAACCCAGTCAGTGATTCCATCAAAGAAGGAAATTAGATTAGTCTGGCTTGACTTATGTGCTACAAACACATGCTGGCTCTGGTTAATTACTGTATTCTTATCTAAGTACTGTGAGGCTGTGTCTGTTTGTGCTCCCCAAAATGTGCATTCAGACGGATGAAGTACATAGGTGTGCATGGGAGTCAAGGATTTATGATTTGGGTTTTCCATGTGGCTGAAGGCCACAGGTTTGTGTGTGTTAAAAGCCCTGCAGTAAGAGGTATGGCTGTGTCAGGTCAGGTGTGTGAGGTGCACGTCAGGTCTGGTGTGCAGAGCAGAGGCTTGTAGAGTGCTTGCTGAGTGCATGGAGGCACAGGCCAGCAGAGCCAGCACCTAGGGCAGCTGAATAGCCTGGCACCCGCAGCATATGCAGTGATGCAAGTCATCCATGGTACTGGTCTCAGATGTGGACAGTCCTGTGCCCGGAGGTGGATGTCCTGTGCCTGAAGGAGTCAGATATGGATAGTCCAGTGCCCGGAGGTGGATGTCCTGTTCCTGAAGGAGTTGGATCTGGACAGTCCTGTGCTCAGAGGTCGATGTCCTGTGCCCGGAAGAGGACTAGCCTGTGTAACAATTGCAAACAGTTCGATATGGTGCCCGGCTGAGGAGGGCTGGCGTGTGTAATGTCTGCAACATATGAGGCTGCGTATATGGAGACTGTAATATGGCGTGCGGTCGCCCAGGGAAACTGGACAAGGGAAGTCAGGCCTGTTTAGGGACCATAAATCTAAAGCCATGTACTATGTATTGCTATGAACTGGTGTGAACTGAACACTGATAATATACACCGAAGTTATATGCATATGTGTGAATTGGACTTTAATGCTGTGAGGAAACACATTAAACAGACTTTTGCGTTGGAACTTTGTGGGTCACTGCCTCTTCACTGCGTACGATGCTACTGCAGCCTTACAGTACTTACATACATGCTGTTTAATAATTTGTTCAAAGATCTTTCCTGGTATAGAAGTAAGGCTCACTGACCAGTAATTTCCTGACTCCATCTTCTTTCCTTTTTTGAAGATAGGGACTACATTTGCCCTTCTTCAATCAGGCTTTGCAAGTGTGTGTATAATGCATCTGTTTCTAGCTCTTTTTTGTTGCTCTGCTCCCATAATGTTACAGGACAATAGAAGGGTTCAGTAGTAGTGTGCACATAGCCTTAACAGGAATGTTAATCCCTTTCTAACATTTTCTTTGTGTGACCACAGAGAATAAAATGTTAAATGGGTGTAAGTAGGGGTGTTGTTAAGGGCATGGCCTAAAAGTTCACATTGGGGCTTGTGTGCACCACACGATTTGTCTCTCTTTAACTTCTACAAAAATTTAGAGGTATGATTTAAGTAAGAGTAAAAAAAGAAACCAAAATAGACAATGTCTTTAGTTAAAATCTCTGCACTGTAAACAGCATCTTGTTCTTAAAAAGAGTGGTGTGTATACCATAGGGTTAAAAATGATTGGAACAAGTAATGTATCTACAATAAGTTAATTTCCTTCCAACTGACCCTTTATAAATGTTCTGCCTTATTGAATTACAACTATCGGTCAGAATAAATGAAACTTCCTGTTATTTGTATCCCTCCGAAAAAAAAGTGGCAAAAAGGTTTTAAAGAATAAATCAATACTAAGTATGTTTGAATCCATTTTGTAAACTTTTTAAATGTTGCCATGGTGATGGAATATTTGGAGTTTTGTTTTCATCATTTTTCCTAATCTATTACGTGATTTGTGACCTTGACTCCAAATGTTCTTTTTGCAAAGTAGTTATGAAAGCATCACACGCTATACCACACACAAGAAAAAAGAATTTGAGGGTTGTCATTATCTCATTCAATAACTACTGGGGACATTTAAAGTAGATTCACAATGCACAGACACGTCGATGGAATGCTATTATAAAAGTGTTATCTGTTTATTCTCAATGCTATATAAATGTACACCATTGGCCACCTTAGGCCTATACAGAAGTACAGTTCAAGGCAGTGTCATCATCAGAAAAAAGTATTTTGGTTAAATAATTTATTTTAATATTTATTTTTAAGGCCCATTGTTTCTCCTGCAAAGCCCAGCAACAGGTTGGACTTCATAGGAGATCATGATTTTCACTATATCCTGCAATACCGAAGAATACAAGCCAGACTTGGCCAGACTTCAAAGAAGACTGTGATTTTTACTATATGTAGCAATGCTGTGGCATCACTGTATATAGCACAAACGATCAGATCATCCAAGCTTCAAGTCCCCTAAGGGACTATCAAGAACAGTGAAAAGTAAAAAGAAAATATGAAAATAAAACAAAAAACATAAAATTCAAGTCATCACCCTTTTCACTCATTAATAGTGTTGAGCGATACCGTCCGATACTTGAAAGTATCGGTATCGGAAAGTATCGGCCGATACCGGCAAAGTATCGGATCTAATCCGATACCGATACCCGATACCAATACAAGTCAATGGGACACCAAGTATCGGACGGTATCTTGTATGGTTCCCAGGGTCTGAAGGAGAGGAAACTCTCCTTCAGGCCCTGGGATCCATATCAATGTGTAAAAGAAAGAATTAAAATAAAAAATAGGTATATACTCACCCTCTGACGCGCCCTGGACTTTACCGCCGTAACCGGGAGCCGTTGTACCTAAGAATGCGCGCTTGAAGGGCCTTAGATGATGTCACGGCGCTCTGATTGGTCCGTAGCGGTCGCGTGACCGCTACGCGACCAATCACAAAGCCGTGACGTCACCTAAGGTCTTTCAAGCGCTTGAAATACCTTAGAAGACTTCCGCAGCTTCTGATTGGTCGCGTAGCGGTCGCGTGACCGCTACGCGACCAATCACAAAGCCGTGACGTCACCTAAGGTCTTTCAAGCGCGCATTCTTAGGTACAACGGCTCCCGGTTACGGTGGTAAAGTCCAGGGGCCGCCGGAGAGGTGAGTATATCCCTATTTTTTATTTTAATTCTTTCTTTTACACATTGATATTAATCCCGATACCGATTCCCGATACCACAAAAGTATCGGATCTCGGGATCGGAATTCCGATACCGCAAGTATCGGCCGATACCCGATACTTGCGGTATCGGAATGCTCAACACTACTCATTAAATATAAAGATAGTAAAAAAAAATGCACATATGTGGTTTTGCCGCGTTCATACAAGTCCCCCAAAAAATTCAAGAACACCAAAATTATGTTTTTTTGGTCACTGCAATACTACAAAAAATCCTGTAACAAGCGATCAAAATGTCATATATATCCCAGAATGAAATAATTACAAATGACATTTCATCACAGAAAAAAAAAAGCATCACACAGCTCCAATGACCAAAAAATGAATACGTTTCAGGTCTCGGGAAAATGGCAACTCAAACCCAACAAATGTTTTTTGCAAACATGATTTTTTTTTTTACAACGCTAAAAATAAAAAATTGACATGTTTTACATAGTTAAATACATTGAAAAAAGACCTAGGTCCATCAAGTTCAAACTTTCTCTACTAATTGTTCATTTTGTCACTAAATTAACAATAACCCACAATGTTATGTGTATTGATGTGTATGTTTGTACATGTATGTGTCTTGTCTATGTTTGGCATCACATTAATCATACTCATGAGCAGAATTATATTGTGATGTCATTTTTACCACAAAATGTACACTGTAAAAACAATTTAAAAAAAACAATAGCAAAAAATCATTATCAGAACTACATTATTTTTACAATTTATCCCCACTTGGAAGTTTTTTTCCCATTTTCTAGTATCCTATGTGTTAAATTGAATAGAGATAGATACTGTATTTTTTGGACCATAAGATGCATCGAACCATAAGACGAACCCCAAATTTTCAGAATTAAAATAGGGAAAAAAATTGTCAAATGGGGGTCCGTCTTACAGTTTGAATTCAGCTTACCAGGGAGGAGTTTCGGTACGGGTGGAGGAGTGATCACAGGGGTTGTTCGGTGGCCCAGGCTGGTGAGGTGGCCTCTGGGAAATCCCATCCCAGGCTGGTGCTGCTCTATGGCGTGGTGGGGCTCTGCCGGCATTTTGCAACAGGTGCTCTGTGGGTAGTCGGTGGCCTGGGGTGCATCGATGGCCTGTGGGACTGGGGTGGCATGTGGCACGGCAGTGCTCTGTGGGACAGGAGTGGCAGTTGTGATGGTCTGTTGGACGGTGGGGCTCCGCCAGCATTTCATGAATGCCTGGATGCCCACGCAGATAAATTCCAGCGATGCAGTGGCCTCCAGGAAATTGGCCGCCGGGGGGTGGTGCATGCTCAGATTCTGATCTCGGCAAAGAGATCTCATCTCGATGCCAAGATCTGAATCTGAGCATGCGCCGCCCCCAGGTGGCCATTTTCCAGGAGGCCACCGCATCGTAGGAATAGATCTGCAAGGGCCATTGTATAATCACCGCCGCAACAGAGAGCTGCAACAGCCTGGGAAGGGAGGCTGTAGCTCCGGACCAGGACCACCACCACGGTATTTGTAAGTATATTCCGACTATAAAACGCACCCCTATTTTCCCCAAATTTTTTTTGGGGAAAACAGTCCGTCTTATAGTTTTAAAAATACGGTAGATAGATAGATAATCATGTGTTGTGTATGAAATATGCATCTGTATGTGTATGCAATCATATATGCATATATAAAATGATTTGTGGCTATGTAAAAAATTCAAGTGTGTTATTTCTGGGGTTGCTGAGAGCTGTTGTTATTAATCCGGTAGGTTGCTAATATCCATGGCCCCTTCCCAGCCTATTAATATCAACTCACAGCTGTCTGCACAGCCATTGATGGCTTCAAAATATAGGGTGGATCCCCATCATTTTTTTTGGACCCCCATTTCAATAACCAGTAAAGGCTACACAGACAGCTGTGAGTTGATATTAATATACTGGGAAACTTTATGGACATTGGCCCCATCTCAAAATAATAATAGAAGCTCACAGTTATTATTATTATTATTATTATTATTATTTATTGTTATAGCGCCATTTATTCCATGGCGCTTTACATGGGAGGAGGGGTATACATAATAAAAACAAGTACAATAATCTTAAACAATACAAGTCATAACTGGTACAGGAGGAGAGAGGACCCTGCCCATGAGGGCTCACAATCTACAAGGGATGGGTGAGAATACAGTAGGTGAGGATAGAGCTGGTCATGCAGCGGTTTGGTCGATCGGTGGTTACTGCAGGTTGTTTGTTTTCCCTCGGCTGGTTTTAAAAAAGACGGGGACTGCACATGTTGCAGCAGCCACTCACAGCCATGCCATTACTTGAGATGACTGTTATGGAGCCAGAAGTGTCCAAAGCCTTAAAGGCTGAGCTGCAGCCTTTCAACAAGCTTTATTAGGATGACAACCCAAACAGGAAACCGGACATACAGTAAGTAGTCTGTGTTCGGGATTAGGTAATAGACATTAGAAGTTCAGTATGAACCCTGAACTTTCCAGGTCTATCAATGACTTCGAACACTCTCAGCAATCTGCTCTTGCTGGTTCTGGTAGTTAGATAAAATGGAGATATGCTGCACAGCTGCATTCATTGTGTAGCAGCTGTTGCCAGGTACCGCAGATCAGCTCCTATTCTCTTGAATTCAGTCCATCTCTGTTCAATGTTTATATCGGACCACCACCAGAGCTAACAGCAGTTGATCAGTGAGGGGCGACAGGTGTTGGTCCCCCAACGATCTGATATTGATAACCTAACCTAAGGAGTGTGTGTAAGAATGCAAGTGAGCAAAACATTTTTGATATATTCTACGCATACATATGTAAAGTCACAATGCACATCGTGACTTCGAGATATTATTCACGCTAGCACAGAAATGTACGTAAGTGTCCTGGCATATAAAGACCCGGGATTTCCATGCTTTTGGCTACAGTAAGATGTGAAAAGGAGTGGAGGAGCAAAAGAGGTGAGTGGAAAGGTGACTATAATTTTTTCATTTTTAACTTTCCGATGGCTCTTTACAGATCTGCAAAATGGCATCCACCTGCAAGGAAGCGAATATAAAATATGAATTTTTGGCAAAAATCAATTTTTGTAAACTCTGAGTAGTATTCGGTTACACTCAATTAAATTATCTCTTCCCAACTCATTTGCCATGTGAATTAAGAGTAGTTGCCCCTGTTCATATTCATGGAATATTTTCTATATTTTTTCTCATTTTTCACCATTAGAAGCCAAATCTGCTTACACTTAAGGCACACTTTCCATGTTACAGTGCCGTATCAGCACTTTAAGTTTAGGTGATGAGTCCATCAGTATTGAACAGCTGGCGCTGAGTAGGGTCACTGAATTTGTACATTTTTTGTTTATCCCGGGATTCTCCAAGCAAGCTGTATAAAACATCAGGTAAAGTCTCCAGGGAGTCTACATTTCTCCATATGGATAGAAAACTTAAACAAAGGCACCTTTTCATTTCTTTTTGTTGATAAGCAGATTACTAAAATACTGTAGATACTGTATCATAGTCATGAAATAACCACAGGAAACTCAAGCAATTTATATAAGAATATGGAAGATGACTATACTGATAATAAATGCTGTGTCTAATTATTGATATCTGTCACTTTCCCATGCCTATTGTACATAAAAAGTATGTGTTATGCAAATTGTTCTATCAGAAACTACAGACAAGTACAATAGGATCTATATGAATAACAGTAAATGTAACATTGGCATTTTAAGAGTAGCTGTAATGTCCTAGATGGCTGCACAAACGTTGCTACCTGTCCAGTAAGGATGTCACGTGTGACCATGAAAATCTATATACAGTAGCTTGAATATTGAAGTTGTAACACCAAGAATGAAAAGTCATTAAGTTAAGGAAATCACAGGATGTATAGGCAAGATAATGATATGTAAATGATGAAAAAAATGGAAGCCAAATTTTCAAAATTTTTCGATTAATTTAGTATCTTGTATGAGCGTCACACACAGAACACACACACTTACAGAACTTGGCTGCTATTATTAAGGTTGTTAATGATTGTTTGAGGAATGTTCTGCCTCACTGAATGCACCTGGGCAGCAAATCATCAAGATCTGCTGCCGGCAGCTTCCTTTGTAATTGGCGACCAATGACATCCCAGATGTGCTCAATGGGAGACAAGTCCTGAGACGCTGGAAGTGTAGGCAGCTCACAGTATCATGAGCAATATGCAGCCTGGTGATCACAAGCTTGAAAATAGCTCTGGGGACACTTTGTCGAAATTGCAACAACACTTGCTCTAATATTGATCCTTTCTGTAACACAAGCGGTTTGGATAGCACATATCAAACCTAAGGTGTTAAACAGTCTCTACACCAAATTAATGTAAAACAAAGTTATTAGTGTACCTGGAATGAAGATTAAATGGTTCTGGCCACCATTAAAAAAACGAACAGTTTTCAGCTGACCGATGTAAAAGATATATTGAAGCAGGGCACGGTGCACGGAGGGATCAGGCTGGCTCCTGAGCTGAAAACATGGAAGAAATAGTGGCAAAATCCAGCAACCGCAAAAAAATATTTTTTCTAAGGCTCGAAATGCGTAGACCCGATGCCATCATGTTATTTTATATTTTCTTTATTTTCTCTTTGTTTTTAGCCATATCCAAATAAATGGGATGTTTTATATATAATACAATTCTTTTTTGCAGTTGCTGGATTTTTCCACTATTTCTTCTGGCCATCGTACATTATAAGGCCGGCGTCACACTCGGCGTAAGAAAATACAGAACGTATTATACGTCCGTAATACGCATGTAATACACCAAAATGTCCCAGAAATCTAGTTCCGTAGTTAATGCGTTGCCTAGGTGTGGTCGCGTATTTTGCGCATGTGCTGTTGCGTGTGTAATCCGTATGTGATCCGTATGGCATACTTTTCACGCAGCATCACAAAATGGACATTTAAAAGTTTTCAGGCCTGCTAATCATTTAAATCATCATTAACAACACTATTTAAGCCCTCTACAACAGGTGGAACCCTCCCATCTGCCCTATTTGTTCTGGAGCTTCTTTTGGCTGTGTTGCTTTCACCTTACAAACATGTCTGACCATGTGTATTTAAGCACAACTCAGCGGGTGTTACTTCACTGGGTGTTGTCACATCGCTTTGGACAGCCATATCCGGTCAATGTTGATCCGCGAAGGAGGAGACAAGGATTGTGGGTGCATCCTCTATTGACCCAATGCCAGAGTAAAGGACATTTTCAGAGTCTATATTCAGCTTTGAGGTCACATCCTGCCAAGTTTTACCTGTATAGTCGCATGACCATCAGGACTTTTGATATCTTGTTGGAGATCTTACGTCCTGGGATCACCTATCAGGACACAAAGATGAGAAAAGCCATCTCTGCTGAGGAGCGTCTGCTCCTAACTAGTGTTGAGCGGTACCGTCCGAAACTTGAAAGTATCGGTATCGGAAAGTATCGTCCGATACCGGCAAAGTATCGGATGTAATCCGATACCGATACCCGATACCAATACAAGTCAATGGGACTCAAGTATCGGACGGTATTCCTGATGGTTCCCAGGGTCTGAAGGAGAGGAAACTCTCCCTCAGGCCCTGGGAACCATATTAATGTGTAAAATAAAGAATTAAAATAAAAAATATTGCTATACTCACCTCTCCGGCGCAGCCTGGACCTCACCGAGGGGACCGGCAGCGTTCTTTGCTTAAAATGCACGCGTTTCCTTCCTCCCGTGACGTCACGGCTTGTGATTGGTTGCGTGCCGCCCATGTGGCCGCGACGCGACCAATCACAGCAAGCCGTGATGTAATTTTCAGGTCCTGAATGCCGAATTCTAGGCATTCAGGATTTTAAAATTACGTTCCGGCTTGTGATTGGTCGCGTCGCGGTCACATGGGCGACGCGACCAATCACAAGCCGTGACGTCACGGGAGGCAGGAAACGCACGCATTTTAAAATTACGTCCCAGCTTGTGATTGGTTGCGTGCCGCCCATGTGGCCGCGACGCGACCAATCACAGCAAGCCGTGATGTAATTTTCAGGTCCTGAATGCCGAATTCTAGGCATTCAGGATTTTAAAATTACGTTCCGGCTTGTGATTGGTCGCGTCGCGGTCACATGGGCGACGCGACCAATCACAAGCCGTGACGTCACGGGAGGCAGGAAACGCACGCATTTTAAAATTACGTCCCGGCTTGTGATTGGTTGCGTGCCGCCCATGTGGCCGCGACACGACCAATCACAGCAAGCCATGACGTAATTTTCAGGTCCTGAATGCCTAATTCTAGGCATTCAGGATTTTAAAATTACGTTCCGGCTTGTGATTGGTCGCGTCGCGGTCACATGGGCGATGCGACCAATCACAAGCCGTGACGTCACGGGAGGCAGGAAACGCACGCATTTTAAAATTACGTCCCGGCTTGTGATTGGTTGCGGCACGCAACCAATCACAAGCAAGCCGTGATGTAATTTCAGGTCCTGAATGCAGAATTCTGCATTCAGGATGTGAAATTACTCACGGCTTGCTTGTGATTGGTTGCATGCCGCAACCAATCACAAGCTGGAACGTAATTTTAAAATCCTGAATGCCTAGAATTCGGCATTCAGGACCTGAAAATTACGTCACGGCTTGCTGTGATTGGTCGCTTCGCGGCCACATGGGCGGCACGCAACCAATCACAATCCTTGACGTCATGGAAAGAAGTAAACGCGCGCATTTTAAGCAAAGAATGCTGCCGGTTCCCTCGGTGAGGTCCAGGCTGCGTCGGAGAGGTGAGTATAGCAATATTTTTTATTTTAATTCTTTCTTTTACACAATAATGTTGTTTCAATACCGATACCCGATACCACAAAAGTATCGGATCTCGGTATCAGAATTCCGATACCCGCAAGTATCGGCCGATACCCGATACTTGCGGTATCGGAATGCTCAACACTACTCCTAACCTTACGGTATGTATTCCACATTCTCACATACTGTATGTTGATGATATATTTTTTTATGTGTTGGCTTCTAGTAGGTTTATGTCAGTTTAGGTTGACATTATGGCACAAGCACATGAACAAAACTGTGGTTAATGTTGTATTAAAGTAACCATGGGAACTGTACATTTTTATATTGTACATAATGTCTTTGTAAATATACTATACACTTGTGCTTCTTCATGTTTTCTTTGGACTCGTGTTTAATACCTTTTTTTTTGTCTTTCAGCTTCCTGTCCACAGGCTTGTCCTATGCGGGACTACACTTGGAGTTCCTTATTGGGCGTTCGACAATTTCAGGCATTGTTCATACAACCTGTTTCCAAATATGGGAGAAACTTCATGAAGTTGTTATGCCTGAGCCCAAACAGGAGGATTGGCTACAAATCGCCAGTGGTTTCAAGAACACTTGTGACTTCCCTAACTGCATTGGAGCTGTGGATGGGAAACATATTAGGGTGCGTAAGACGCCAAACTCTGGTTCCCAATTCTACAATTATAAGCAGTTTTTCTCTGTAGTTCTGTTAGCTGTTGCTGACAGTAACTACAGGTTTATAATTGTAGACATTGGGGCCTATGGGCGAACTGGAGACTGTAGGGTCTTCAATTCGTCCATAATGGGTCAGCGGCTACGTGACAACCAGTTAAACCTCCCACCACCACAACAACTCCCAGGATCCAATGCGGAAGCAGTGCCTTTTTGGGTTTTTTTTGGTTGGAGATGAGGCTTTCCAACTGACGAGGCACGTCATGAGGCCTTATCCCAGGCGCAACCTGGACCACCAGCGGAGGGTCTTTAATCTGAGACTTTCCAGGGCGTGGAGACTGGTGGAGTGCGCCTTTGGGATTCTTGTTGCCAAATGGTGTGTTCTTCAGTCTGCCATTCAGCTCAGTGAGGCTACAATCAATTAAGTTATCAAAGCCTGTGTTATTTTACATAATTTTACCTGCATACATGATTGTTCCTCACCTAATATTGATGATCACCTCATGAACAATGTTATTAGGCCTACCCCATATGTCCCTCCTCCGCGTCATCCCCTTTCTGGCCTCAAAGTTCGGGATGTATTCACCAATTATTTTTTGAGTCCTCAAGGTGCTACTCCCTGGCAAGAATATGCAATTTGGTATGTTTAATTTTGTATATTTTCAAAGATTTTGATTACCATTTTAAAAAATCTGTCTGTTGTATTTCATTAATTTACATATGGTTATGAGCCTATCATGTGTGTGTGATGTAATAATGAATTGTCCACAACCAGATGTTGATTTTTTGAAAATTACTTTTTACTTAACTGAAAATTTTTTGGGTGGTTATTGTTTTGTCATAACCTTTTTTGGTAAATATTTTTTCTGGACACTTTTTTTGTGGCAATATAAACATACAACATCAGCAGCATTACAAAGTGCTATGTCAGCACACACAACCTCTAGATTGTATAAAGAAAACAAACAAAAAAAAACAATGTTAAAACAAATTTAAAAAACAAAATAAAAATAAAAATTAAAATCACAAGTCTTGGTAGGTAGGTTGTGGAGATGGGGATTGCTCAGGGTCCTCATGAGGTGGCCTTTGTAGGCCCAATTGTCCTGCACCCTGTGAGGATGTGGTAGTGGCTGTCGGAACATTATGCATGGTATGATGCTGGGCAGTTGGCATATTTGGGTAAGGATTTTGAGGTAACCCCTGATGTTGCTGACCATATGGCCTGGAATCATACCCCAAACCAAAATGGCCATATTGTCCAAACCCAGGTTGGGACCAGCCTCCAGCACTGGGTGTGGACAAGTGGGCATATTGGGATGGTTGACGATATCCGGCCATATGGTACTGAGGTTGCCATGGTGGGTTGGGTGTGGCTTGGGGTTGAGGTGTCGGCTGACGTGGAGGGGGTGCTTCAGATTCCTGATGAGCATGCATGCCTTGTAATCTCTGAGGCTGCAGGATATTTTGAGGTGACATCTGCCACTGTTCAATAATCTCCATAAGTTGGTATGGGTTATTTGGGGGGGTGCATGCATCAATAAGGATCTGAAAGCCCCCGCTCACACGAAGCCTCAACTCACGCTCTATGGGCCTTAAATACCGGGCAAGGCTCCTTGTAAAGCCCTCCTCCGCATCATCCTCACGAACCCCAGCATCAACGTTTCTCCTGCTTTGGAGGAGCTCTCTCCTGCGGCGAGCATGCTGTGAAAAGACTGCAGCCTGTGGTGAGTGCTCCAGGGCAACAGTAGGGCTGCTGCTGTTTCCAGGGTCATCCTGGCTAGGTGGTGGTGGTGCTGCTGCTGCTGCTGCAGATGACAACTGTGGGGCCTCTTGCTGTTGTTCTGGCTCTGCTGGAGCTGGCTGACCAGATGAGGAGGATCCTGGAGGGATGGAGCCTGAGGGAGCAGAAGATGGACCAGCCACCTCTTCTCCTTCACCAACTGGGTCTATGACTAATTCTGAGTCAGACCCTGTCTCCCTGACAGTGAGGTTGGACTGTGTTCTGTAAATAAAAAATTTTTGGAGTGCAAATGTTGATGTTTTAAAAATGTTAAAACAAAAAAAAAATGTTTTGTGATGTTTGTACTTACGGCCTGAGGTCCATGCTGGGGTTCAAAAAAGTGAGCCTGTCAAAATATATATATATTTTTTTCTTTGTAGGTGCGCCTGCCCCACTCCTCTCCCGCTGCTGCCTCTCCCTCCTATATTGGTCGCGGATGCTCCGCCATCTGGATGTAACATCACCCACTGAAACAACAAATATTACACACATTGATTAGCCCATTATGCAGAGTGGTCACACAAGGTGTAATTGACTACACATATTTTAGTGTAGCATAGGAATATGCATTTGTAGAATACATTTATTAGTTAATTTGAAAAAATAAGACAATTCTAAAGTAAGGCCACAAGGACAGAGTCCGCTACCCAGAAAGAACAATTACTGGAAAACAATGTTATTAAGGGACATCTGTTAAAAACATTATTGAAATCCGTTTATCGTGTCCAACACCATGTACGTACTGGTGTTGTTTCAATTAATTTCTGTATTCATTAATAAATTCATGCTTACAAATTCAAAGTAGTAAGGTCCTGCTGTTTAACAAGAACATTAAATATCAAACATGAGTGTACTTACTTATTTGTCGCTGTGCCTCACGTGGCTGCTGCTCATAATGTGGGAAGAGGGACCCACACACACTCCTCCATGCTGCCTCTTTTTGGGCCCTGTTGGCATAGTTGGGATCCCTCTGATCCCAGATAACAGGCCTTTCTTGCACCAATATGATGAGGAGATCAACATTTATGATGTGTGCCATCTTGAAGACCTCACTCCATGGAGGCGTGCAGCAGACTTCCGGGTTCACTGTCTGGCTTTTCCAGCTAATTAGCATGTCTCACCTGCCTGATTGAGGCCTTTGGACATTTCCGGACATCTGCCAGTGAGTAACGTATTTCTCGCAAGTCACACGCATGGTCCGTATGCATTCCGTATTTTACGCTCCCCCATAGACTTTCATTGGCGTATTATTTGCGCAATACGCTGACAAATGCAGCATGCTGCGATTTTGTACGTCCGTAGAAAGCCGTATAATACGGATCCGTAATACACGGCTGATAGGACCAGACCCATTGAGAATAATTGTGCCGTTTTTTTGGTGAGTTTTACGGACGTATTTTCTGCGCTCTTACGTCCGTAAAACTCGCTAGTGTGACGCCGGCCTATCAACCTATACCATGACCCCAGGAACAGGACAGATGTGACATTCCCTCGAGAAGGCCTCTTCATGATGTTGCCCACATGGTCTCCAGACAAATGTTTTGTAATAATTGCATCCAAGACAAAAGCAAATTCATTGTTGAAGAGCATTGCCTTCCATTCTAGCCTCCATTGCTCTCTATCTGAAGACCGGGTGGGCAATAGCATGACGAGTCCTTCACAAGGGAATGTCATGCTTGACCTATTCCTGAGATTATGCTGTGGGATGGCATATTGTATGGTAGCCAGACTCCTTAAGTCTTCATTCCAGGTACGCTAACAGTCCAGTGTTAGAGTTTGCCACACTGGTGTATAATACAGAGCAGTGCAACGCGAGAAAATCTTGCATAGTACCCCGAAACACAGCGTCTGCAAATTGAGATTCTGGTTTGGCTATTATCCTAAGTCATGTGACAAGGCTCGTTAAATTGTCAACATTGACTTGTAGGATTGCTACCTTCCAAAAGGTGGCACCAAAGTTCTAGCTCTCTTCCTCTCTGAAGAGACAATTTGCATAATTCGCTTGCAAGAGGAATGGATCACAGTAGCTTGACACGGCTCACATTCGCAGTAGAGTTTGAGCAGAGGGTCATTAACATATCACTCCTGTATCGGATGCTGTACTCCAATTTTGTTTTGGGTTTTTGGGTATGGTACCTGTGGTCAGGCTACATGTTGCCCCAAGTGCAGGTTAAATAAATAATCTACTAAAATATAAAATGCCATTGAAAATAAATGTTTAAACTTAAACTTTACTAAAAGCTAAAATATATATATAAATATGAAAAAAAAAATTATCTGGCTCATTTAATTATTTTTCTGGAATACATATTTTTTACAACGTGTGTTCCAATTTTCACTTGAAGCGTTATCTGGAAGAAATGGAGCATAATGATTTAATTGTGATATCACCCTAATTCAGAATAAATTTATAAAAGCCTGAAAATTAGCTTATTAAAAAAGCAAAATGCAAACAGTTATCAACTAGATTCCACCCTTAAAATCTAAAATAAAAACCTAATTGCTATTTTTCATATTACAAATGACAGATTCTGAGCAAAAAAAAGTAGCTACCATTTACGACGCAACAGAGACAATCTCCATCAGTTAGAGGCCAACAGCATGGCGATCAGTTGATCAACTAGAGACTGGTTCTTTAAATCTCTAGGCACACAGCTGATTTCACTGGAAAAAAACAGAACTTAGGCACAGGAATAGTGTAGCACCTTGTGGACATGTTGGTGAGAATTTGGACAGCTCAATGTGACTTGAGTTCATTCAGGTATGTGAAAGGAGTTTCTAGTAGAAAAACCACCAATATGATATCTACATGACCCACTTAAAGAGTTTGCCCACTAGTAGGAAAACATTCCTTCTCAACCTAAATATTTGCCCCGTTAAAATAAAAACACCTATATTCACCTCCCATGGTGTCCCCATTCCAACGGTGTCAGTATACATGTCCCCAGCGCGGGAGTCACTGTCCACTTCTTTGTACGTATACGTAATCAAGAGGGAGTTAGTGCCTTGGCTTCTTTTTGAATACTTATACATCCAAAGGCGGGAAGTGAAGACAGTGATGATTGAGGCGTAGGGCTCAAGTGACATAACAACCTCATGCAAGCATTGGGAACATGAGTGTCAGCATCGCTGGAATGACGCCGGCACGGGAGGTGAGTAAAGGTGTTTTTATTTTAATCGGGCAAACATTCAGGATGAGAAAGAGTTGTCCTAGTAGTGGACAACCCCTTTAAAGCTTTGTGTAATGCTTAACCTTTCTTGCATTGGATACATGACCATTTTGCAGTTACAGTCTTTGAACTGATACTTGCAAATACAAAAAAAATCCCAAACTTCCTTGCAGATGCAAAATGGAATATTTCAGACACAAAAGTGTTGAAGAGTTATAATAAGTTAGACATCTTGAAATCATGTTATAGCTTGATTTGAAAAAGTTTCACAGAATTTACTTCTGCTCATTTTACATTTTTCTTAAACTGCTTTGATTTGCAAAGTCACAAAACAATTATGTTACCAGGGTTGTTTGTAGACTCTATGTAGACCTAGGCAGCAATGAAGATGGAAGGCGCAGATACAGCTGATCGCAATAATCTCTGATACTAGTAAATTTGAGCAACCAAGCAAAAGGTTTGGGACACGTAACCTTGGCTCCCACATGTTAGGCAGTAAAAGCATGACTGGTAGGGACATGATTTTACCACTAAAATCACCATCGATCCTGAAAATGAGGGTGCAGTACTGTCTATGAATGGCCAATGGTTAGAAATTGTGGTTCTGTGCTCCTATCAGGGAATGGATCAGGATTGGTGCTACCCTTCTCTGGTTGCAAGAACCGTCATTGACTGTCCTTCCGGCCTTGAGAGGGTTCAGCCTTCCCCAGTTATCAGGAAGGGGTCTGTTCACCCTTGATGTGGTGCTATTACTCGCGCAAGGAGACCGTCCCACTCTTATGGAGCATTGCTTTCTGGAGTAGTTGAATGTGGGCCGACACGGGATGCAGTATACCCCACAGATTTCACAGCCTGGGGGCATGGTGGGATTGTGTCCTGTCTGCTGTTCAAGTAGGCAGGGAGTGATTGTCTGGGGGTGATTGGGAGGTGTTCAACACCTGATCATTTCCTTCAGCATCGGGTGGGCTATTCAACCCTGTTTCCAGCTCAGGTCTTTGCTGGTTATTGCAGTTCCTATGTGTTGTGGTAGTGAGAGGTTGCTGCAGTTTTGGTCAGTGTCTTTCAGGTTTGACCTTAGAGTTTGCTTCCTTTTCTCTTTGTGCTACACTCCCAAAGTTTCCCGCAGAGAGACCTACCTATTCACCATTCGCCAGCTGCCCGCACCTGAGAAACGCTCTGCCCAAGTCTCTCTCTCCTATTTATGGGGAGCTGGGTGAAGAGAATCTCGGCCCTTTATGGCTCTCCTAGCTGTAGCAGCTTGTGCCGAGTATGTCTGTAGCTGCGCCTTTGCTGGTTTGTTATCAGCGTTGCTGGATCTCTCTGAGATTGCTCATAACACCATTACAGCTCTATTCATATGGATTGGAACCTAACATTTGATCATACATTTATCACTTATCCGATGGATGAATATTCATTAAATCTTAAGGTTGAATATACTGTATATGATAAATTGTTGCTTTTTGTGAATATAAAGTAATCTATTCTATTCCTTTAATACAGTCTTAAAAGAAAAAGTAGAAGTTGTGAAAGAAAAAGATGATGCATCCAGCATTTCATCAATGTATTGTGGAAAAGTAGAGAAAATATGAAATTTATTCTGTTATTATTATTATACAATGAGCTCTAGCAGCAACGAAATACAGCAAGGTCTGGCGCAACCTCTCACACCGTAGCGTCTATTAAAACAATGTATCAAGGTTATGTCTCTAAATGGTTTCTATGTCTCTAAGCATTAGCAGAAATTTGATTTACAATATCATTGTACATTATTGTTGGTAGCGGGGAAGTGTTGCTGCCTGTACCCACTCTGACACAGGCACTCTTATAATGCTTGTATAGAACACATAGCCTACAAAAAAAAGCAAAATAAAGAAACAAAAAAAAAACAACAAATGAAAACATAGATATGATCTGCTCCGGTTCCTCTGCAGAAGAATAATTATATTTCAGAGCAGTTTTGAATAGTATCATCTGTATACATTCATCTCTCCTGGAATTGAGTTTTAGTGCTGAATGCAGACAGGATTGTTGGGTGTATGTGAATATATAATTTGAAGATTTTTCATGAATTCTAAAGAACTAATTTTTCATTTTTCAAAGACAGTTGGTCAAAGACAGACTTTATTGTCATGCTTGCAAGAAACCTTACGCCCACGGGAGTACAGTACATCATTTTAAATACTTTGCTAAATAGACAGAACATATGAGATTATCTTGTTTTGAAACACAGTTTCTATTAGGCCAGGTGCAGATTACCGTATTTTTGGTCCGTGCGCGAGACGACAAAACATCAGATCACACTCGGACCAGTGCTATTATAGGGCCTTGCACATGTCCATTTTTTCTTCAGGCTGAGACTGTCCAGGGAAAAGTATCTCAGCATGCACAATATTCATCCAATATTCAAATCACACTTTACCGTGCAAGTCAATTAGCTTGTGACCGCCCGCGAATGCTATCCAAGTGCTTCTGATTTTCACAGACTGACAGAATGGAGGAGATGGAGACATATTTTTCCCATCTTCTCCTCATCTGAAAAAATCAAGACACGCTCTAATCATACCAGAGCTTGACTAGAGTGAGATTAGTATAATCGGCTTGATACTCTCAGATGAGAAAAAATACGGAGGGGTGACCCTAGCCTCAGAGTTTGTTGTAGGAACATTCATCCTAGGACCAACTACAGTGCATAGAAGTCTGTGGATAGATGATGGTGGGCTAACGGTATGTGCACACCAGTTTTTTAAAACTAGGACATAATCTCCAAGTTTTCCAAGTAAAAGATACTTCAGAATAATGCCGGTGATGTTTTGCCTGAAGCTTCTTTTTGGCGCCTTTGTAAGCAGGTTGCTGGATGCAGTGACAGACAGGAGACAGAGCAAAGGTTAACATTTTTAACCATTTTAATTAACAGGGGGTTAACTCCTTGCAGGGAGATGAGTTGAAACAAGGAAACAAACAGTTCTTTTGCAGAGGATATGCAGAGTTAATGTATAAAGTAACAACAGTTATTTTGTACACTTACTGTTTCAGAAGTTCCTCAGGCTGCAGAGAATACTTAGAAGTCTGTAGCGCCAACAACGGCTGGTGCAGTGCTTGTCCAGGAAAGTCCTGCTGGTAACAGTGGTCCATCTTCTGCAGCAGCGGTCGGTTTCCAGCACCTTCCGCCTTGTCCATAAACACACGTGGCTGGAGCAAACAAGGCCACAGCACCTTTGGAATTCAACGGAAACGGTTGTGGAGCAAGTGGCTGGGAAGGCCACAGGAATCCTCCTGGGATTCGGTTCTCCTGCTTTCTCACAAGTGCGGTACTCACAGTCATTTAGCACACCACACTACTCTCTCTGGCTATGTCAGACTGCACAGCAGCTCTCTTTGTAGTGGTTGCAGAGCACACAGCACCTCTATCTCCGGCAGTCATTGAGCGCATGGCAGCGGTTCCTTTGCAGATGGTAGGGCCCAACCTATGCGGCCTGTCACGTCACTCTTACTCGGGTGATGGAGCGCTGACTGAGCGCTGCTATGGGTTGGCGTCAAACTCTTTGCTGCTGCATGCGCTTTTCTTTTAATGTAACCCTGCCTCCCTGGGTCATCAGATTGGTCCGGCTACTCATTTCTTCCTCTGGGAAAGAGGTGACGCAGCCTTAAAAGTTCCGGACCCGGCAAGCAGGTATGTTGTGTATCCGCTTTTTGGGCTCCCCTGGTGGTTGCTGGTGGTACTGGTGACTTGTTTGCACTTTGCTTCTTCTGTTCACCTGCTTCCATCAGTGTTTGGGAGTTTCCTATTTAGCCTTGCTCTCCAGTCATTTCCTTGCCGGTCATCATTGTAACCAGAGCCTTCGGTTGCATGTTCCTGCTACTAGTCTGCTGATCAGCTAAGTGGACTTTGTCCTTTTGTTTTGTACCTTTTGTCCAGTTTGCAGTTTTTGTGATTCTCTGTAGCTGGAAGCTCTTGCGGGCTGAAATTGCCACTCCTGTGTCATAAGTTGACACAGGAGTCTTAAAGTAATTTCAGGATGGTTTTTTGAAAGGGTTTTCAGTTGACCGTGAAGTCCTCTTTTGTATCCTTCTGCTATCTAGAAAGTGGACCTCTCTTTGCTAAATCTACTTTCATACTGTGTATGTCTTTTCCTCTTAATTCACCGTTATTACATGTGGGGGGCTGCTATCATCTTTTGGGGTATTTCCCTAGAGGTAAGCCAGGTCTGTTTCTTCCTCTACCAGGCGTAGTTAGTCCTCCGGCTGGCGCGTGGCATATAGGAAGCCGTAGGTATGCTCCCTGGCTACTGTTAGTTGTGTGGTAGATTTAGCTCACGGTCAACTCGAGTTTCCATCACCCGAGAGCTCGTTCGTTACTTATGTGTTTTTTACGTTCCCTTGCCATTGGGAACCATGACAGTATGACCGGCCAACAAAGTGTTAATTGTTTGGGCTGAAGCAGGAGAAAAAGAAGTGTTGAAGGGAATTTTTTTTTTTTCTTTCCCTCAGAGTTTTGCTGCCTAGCCCTTAATTGCTGTCTAGCTGCTTCTTACCTCCTCTTAACCCTTGAATGGCTCTGACCTTAGCTGTTTAACATGGATGTCCAGAGTTTGGCTGCAGGTTTAAATAATCTTGCTACGAAGGTTCAAAATTTACAAGATTTTGTTATACATGCTCCTATTTCTGAACCTAAAATCCCTACACCAGAGGTGTTTTCCGGAGATAGATCTCGGTTTTTGAATTTCAAATATAATTGTAAATTATTCCTTTCTCTCAGACCTCACTCCTCAGGAGATCCTGTCCAGCAGGTTAAGATTGTAATCTCTTTGCTGCGAGGTGACCCTCAAAATTGGGCATTTTCATTGGCACCAGGGGATCCTGCGTTGCTCAATGTGGATGCGTTTTTCCTGGCTTTAGGGTTGCTTTATGAGGAACCTAATTTGGAGATTCAAGCTGAAAAAGCTTTGATAGCCCTATCTCAAGGGCAAGATGAAGCGGAGATATACTGCCAAAAATTTCGTAGGTGGTCTGTGCTTACTCAGTGGAATGAGTGCACCTTAGCGGCAAATTTCAGAGAGGGCCTTTCTGATGCCGTTAAAGATGTTATGGTCGGGTTCCCTGCGCCTACAGGTCTGAATTAGTCCATGATAATGGCAATTCAGATTGATCGGCGTTTGCGGGAGCGCAAACCCGTGCACCATTTGGCGGTATCTTCTGAAGAGACGCCAGAGAAAATGCAATGTGACAGAGTTATATCCAGAAGCGAGTGGCAGAATTATAGGCGTAAAAATGGGTTATGCTTCTATTGTGGTGATTCTGCTCATGTTATATCGGCATGCTCTAAGCGTACTAGGAAGGTTGACAAGTCCATTTCAATTGGCACTTTACAGTCCAAATTTATTTTGTCTGTAACCTTGATTTGTTCATTATCAGTTATTACCGTGGATGCCTATGTGGCCTCGGGCGCCGCTCTGAGTCTTATGGACTGGTCCTTTGCCAGGCGCTGTGGGTTTGATTTAGAGCCTCTGGAAGTCCCTATACCTCTGAAGGGTATTCATTCTACACCTTTGGCTTGTAATAAACCACAGTTCTGGACGCAAGTGACTATGCGTATGACTCCAGACCATCAGGAGGTGATTCGCTTCCTTGTGTTGTACAATTTACATGATGTTTTGGTGCTTGGATTACCATGGTTACAGTCTCATAACCCAGTCCTTGACTGGAAGGCTATTTCTGTGTTAAGCTGGGGATGTCGGGGGGCTCATGGGGACACTCCTATGGTGTCCATTTCGTCATCTATTCCATCTGAGATTCCAGCATTTTTGTCTGATTATCGTGATATTTTTGAAGAGCCTAAGATTGGTTCACTCCCTCCTCACAGGGATTGTGATTGCGCCATAGATCTGATTCCTGGCAGTAAATTTCCAAAGGGTCGTTTGTTTAACCTATCTGTACCTGAACATGCTGCTATGTGCGAGTATATTAAGGAGTCCCTGGAAAAGGGACATATTCGTCCTTCTTCATCACCTTTAGGAGCCGGTTTTTTCTTTGTCTCTAAAAAGGATGGCTCTCTGAGGCCTTGTATTGATTATCGTCTCCTGAATAAAATTACAGTCAAATATCAGTATCCGTTGCCTTTGCTGACTGATTTGTTTGCTCGCATAAGGGGGGCTAAGTGGTTCTCTAAGATTGATCTTCTTGGGGCGTATAATTTGGTGCGAATTAAGCAGGGGGATGAGTGGAAGACCGCATTTAATATGCCTGAGGGCCATTTTGAGTATTTGGTAATGCCTTTCGGCCTTTCTAATGCACCTTCTGTCTTTCAGTCCTTAATGCATGATATTTTCCAGGAATATTTGGATAAATTTATGATTGTGTACTTGGATGATATTTTGATTTTTTCTGATGACTGGGAGTCTCATGTTCAGCAGGTCTGGAGGGTTTTTCAGGTTTTGCGGGAGAATTCTTTGTGTGTAAAGGGTTCAAAGTGTGTTTTTGGGGTTCAAAAAATTTCATTTTTGGGGTATATTTTTTCCCCTTCTTCTATTGAGATGGACCCTGTCAAGGTTCGGGCTATTTACGACTGGACGCAGCCTACTTCTCTGAAGAGTCTCCAGAAATTCTTGGGCTTTGCTAATTTTTATCGTCGATTTATAGCTGGTTTTTCTGGCGTTGCTAAACCTCTGACGGATTTGACTAAAAAGGGTGCTGATGTTGCCAATTGGTCCCCTGCTGCCGTGGAGGCCTTTCGGGAGCTTAAGCGCCGCTTTTTGTCTGCCCCTGTGTTGCGCCAGCCTGATGTTTCTCTTCCCTTTCAGGTTGAGGTCGATGCTTCCGAGATCGGAGCGGGGGCGGTTTTGTCGCAGAAAAGTTCCGACTGCTCAGTGATGAGACCTTGTGCGTTCTTTTTGCGAAAATTTTCGGCCGCCGAGCGAAACTATGATGTTGGTAATCGGGAGCTTTTGGCCATGAAGTGGGCATTTGAGGAGTGGCGTCATTGGCTTGAGGGTGCCAGACATCAGGTGGTAGTTTTGACTGATCACAAGAATTTAATTTATTTGGAGTCTGCCAGGCGCCTGAATCCTAGACAGGCACGTTGGTCGTTGTTCTTTTCCCGGTTTAATTTTGTGGTCTCGTACTTACCGGGTTCTAGGAATGTGAAAGCAGATGCTCTTTCTAGGAGTTTTGAGCCTGACTCTCCTGGGAATTCTGAACCTGCTGGTGTCCTTAAGGATGGAGTGGTTTTGTCTGCTGTCTCTCCAGATTTGCGACGTGCTTTGCAAGAATTTCAGGCGGATAGACCTGATCGTTGTCCGTCTGGTAGACTGTTTGTTCCTGACGAGTGGACCACTAGAGTCATCTCGGAAGTTCATTCTTCTACTCTGGCAGGTCATCCGGGAATTTTTGGCACCAGAGATTTGGTGGCTAGATCCTTCTGGTGGCCTTCCCTGTCTCGAGATGTGCGTGTTTTTGTGCAGTCTTGCGATGTGTGTGCTCGGGCCAAGCCTTGTTGTTCTAGGGCTAGTGGGTTGTTGTTGCCCTTGCCTATTCCGAAGAGGCCTTGGACGCACATCTCTATGGACTTTATCTCGGATCTCCCTGTTTCTCAGAAGATGTCTGTCATCTGGGTGGTGTGTGACCGTTTTTCTAAAATGGTTCATTTGGTGCCATTGCCTAAGTTGCCTTCCTCATCTGAGTTGGTCCCTCTGTTTTTTCAAAATGTGGTTCGCTTGCATGGTATTCCGGAAAACATCGTTTCTGACAGGGGTACCCAGTTCGTGTCTAGATTTTGGCGGGCAGTCTGTGCCAGGTTGGGCATTGATTTGTCCTTTTCGTCTGCATTCCATCCTCAGACCAATGGCCAGACGGAGCGAACTAATCAAACTTTGGAGACTTATTTGAGGTGTTTTGTGTCTGCGGATCAGGATGATTGGGTTGCCTTTCTGCCGTTGGCGGAGTTTGCTCTTAATAATCGGGCTAGTTCTGCCACTTTGGTTTCTCCTTTCTTTTGCAATTCAGGGTTTCATCCGCGTTTTTCATCTGGTCAGGTTGAATCTTCGGATTGTCCTGGAGTGGATGCGGTGGTGGATCGGTTGCATCGGATTTGGGGACAAGTGGTGGATAATTTGGAATTGTCCCAGGAGAGGACTCAGCAGTTTGCTAACCGTCGTCGTCGTGTTGTTCCCCACCTTCACGTTGGGGACTTGGTGTGGTTGTCTTCCCGTTTTGTCCCTATGAGGGTTTCTTCTCCCAAATTTAAGCCTCGGTTCATCGGTCCTTATAGGATTTTGGAGATTCTTAACCCTGTTTCCTTTCGTTTGGACCTCCCGGCATCTTTCGCTATCCATAATGTGTTCCATCGGTCGTTGTTGCGGAGATATGAGGTACCGGTGGTTCCTTCTACTGAACCTCCTGCTCCTGTGCTGGTGGAGGGTGAATTGGAGTACGTCGTGGAGAAGATCTTGGACTCCCGTATTTCCAGACGGAGACTTCAATATCTGGTTAAATGGAAAGGCTATGGTCAGGAAGATAATTCTTGGGTAACTGCCTCTGATGTTCATGCCTCGGATTTGGTTCGTGCCTTTCATAGGGCTCATCCAGATCGCCCTGGCGGTTCTTGTGAGGGTTCGGTGCCCCCTCCTTAAGGGGAGGGTACTGTTGTGTATCCGCTTTTTGGGCTCCCCTGGTGGTTGCTGGTGGTACTGGTGACTTGTTTGCACTTTGCTTCTTCTGTTCAACTGCTTCCATCAGTGTTTGGGAGTTTCATATTTAGCCTTGCTCTCCAGTCATTTCCTTGCCGGTCATCATTGTAACCAGAGCCTTCGGTTGCATGTTCCTGCTACTAGTCTGCTGATCAGCTAAGTGGACTTTGTCCTTTTGTTTTGTACCTTTTGTCCAGTTTGCAGTTTTTGTGATTCTCTGTAGCTGGAAGCTCTTGCGGGCGGAAATTGCCACTCCTGTGTCATGAGTTGACACAGGAGTCTTAAAGTAATTTCAGGATGGTTTTTTGAAAGGGTTTTCAGTTGACCGTGAAGTCCTCTTTTGTATCCTTCTGCTATCTAGAAAGTGGACCTCTCTTTGCTAAATCTACTTTCATACTGTGTATGTCTTTTCCTCTTAATTCACCGTTATTACATGTGGGGGGCTGCTATCATCTTTTGGGGTATTTCCCTAGAGGTAAGCCAGGTCTGTTTCTTCCTCTACCAGGCGTAGTTAGTCCTCCGGCTGGCGCGTGGCATATAGGAAGCCGTAGGTATGCTCCCTGGCTACTGTTAGTTGTGTGGTAGATTTAGCTCACGGTCAACTCGAGTTTCCATCACCCGAGAGCTCGTTCGTTACTTATGTGTTTTTTACGTTCCCTTGCCATTGGGAACCATGACACAGGTACCCGCAGCCCGGTCTTCCTTCTTACACTCTCCTCTCCTTTAGTTCGCCATTCCACGGGTGAGAGTTCCTTCATCAGATGTTCACACTCTTCCATTTCTTGCACCATACACTGCCAAATAAACTGGTCTTGGTCTTAACGAGTGGGAGGTATTCCATCTGTCGTCTGCTCAGTACGGCGTAGTTCAGGTTGGGTTGTAGGGGACAGGAGTACGTCCGGGCTCAATGGATCAGCCATCTCTGGAGTTTCAGGACTACGTACTTTCTTTGGACTGGTGGGTGGCAAACTATCCATTTCAGAGAATGAGGCAAGTGGTTCTTCCTCATCATCATCGGGAACAGTGGGAGTGAGCATTTCAGGCACACTTGGCACTCACTCCCCTTCTTCGGGATCTCGTGACAGGCAGGGACGCGACATACTTCGGTTGCCTATTCGAATAGGCGCCCCTTTTTCCCCTTCGGGTTTAAACTCAAAAATGGGACCATTGGAGCCAGTTTGGCTTTTCACCCGTTTCGCCTCCATGCTCCTGAGTAACGCAAACATCTCACTGTAGGCAGATGATGCCTTCTCCCTCACTTCTCGGCAGATGACGTCATGGCTCTGCCTTGCTCTGGGTAAGGCTTCCCTCTGCTCACCGTCCCATTTCTTCCAGGTACAGAATTCTCTCCATTGAGCATGACCTTTGGAAGGGTGAGCGAATCTTCACCGTCAGCTGTCTTGTGTAGGGCAGCTCCTTGATATGTGTCCCATTTTTCTACAAGTCCAACACTCACTTTTGCACCTGCCTGGTGGGTGCTTTGGTCTGGATCGCCATCCACCAGAAGAGGCATGCCCCCTCAGCAATCGCTCTTCACCCCATGATATGGGATTAAGTTCTGGGGCTGCTGCTTATGCTTATGCTCTGTATCTATCCTCTAACTTCTCTTGTCTCTTGCCGTAAGTTACCTCGGGGTATGGGATTGAACTCCAAGGTAACAGCAAGGTCTTCCTTTAGGCTCCCTATTTCTGCCTCATTTTCCACATTCATGGGACCATTCCGGCTCTTTGGGGTTCGAGGTAGGTACTTTGCGGCTCTGGACCATCCCTGCCAAGGCTGTGGTCCTCTGCTCCTGCTCCCTTATGCGCATTTTCACCCCAATTTCTACAAAAGTCATACATGGCCTAGCACGCAGGGGCTCCCGCAAGGCTTGCTTAAGCGGCATGTCTCTGAGACCCACCACGAACTGGTCTCTCAGTGTCACGTCAGTGGACTTTACTCCGATTACCACTACATTATCCCGGCTGGTGATATGCGCTTGTATCACCTGCAGAGCTATAATGTACTGCATCACAGACTCCCCCTCTTTTTGGACATGGCTGAACAAGCGCATCTGGAGTTCCTCAACATCAGTGGGATCTCCATGCATTTCCCCTAGGACGTACAAACATGTACTAAAAGTAGCAGCAGCCTCTGTCTGTAGCTCTCTCCTACTCTGATCATCCCACCTTCTCCCCATTTCCTTTTCATTGACTTCAATAGCCAGTTGTAATCTGATCTCTCAGTGACCTGGTAGTCTATGTTGTCTTAATGGGAATCTGCAGCCAGGTTGTTGCTACCCCATTTGGGAACAGCATAATGTAGGGGGAGAAACATTGATTCCACTTACTTGCTGGGCTGCTTGCTGCTCTACGATGGAGAAAGGGCAGCATCACTGATGTGTAGCTACAATAATGATATTTTTTTCGGGAACATTTTCGATAGCAGTTTGACGCTACTTAGGTCTATGTGGGCATACTAGATTGCCATTTTGGTCGGTGTCCCACTTGCAACTGCAATGCGAGAAACTCGTCTCAATACCCGGCACTGCCACTGATGGCTCGGATCGGAGCATTCAGCTGCATAGAAATACATGCAGCCACACACTCCGGTCCCGAGTGCCGGTGGCAATGCCGGGTATTGAGGCAAGGGACTCACTTGGGTTTCTCGCATTACAGTTGCATGTGAAACATCGGCCTTAGGCAAAGTTTGGTGCTTTGTAAGCAATTGGCAAAAATTTTTTTGCATAGAGGCACCACAAAGGCTACGCAATTATTTTCCTCTTCCTTTTTAAAGATTTTCTTAAGGACTCCAGTTTTTCATTATGCAAATGCAATGTTATCATCACATGTTAACAAACATTAGGGCAGACAAAAACTCATATCTGAACTACCAGCCACACATCGATACATATAAAAGAAAGCTACTAGCAGAGTATCGCAAAATAATATTTTTTTCAAAGTTGGTCAGGTTGAGCCAATCATCTCGGGATATGTCAAGCTAAAATGAAAGATAAGGAAGGGCCTAGCTACAGTCCGTGTGTCTCCATATTTATTTTTGATTAACAATTATTGTTTAAAATATATAAATCACTATATAAATGTATAAACCAAAATGTATTTGTCACATCTTTATCTGGATCGGCTCCAGCTACGTTTATTTCAGTCACCAAATGCCACTATATTCACTCTATGGGTGGCACTGCAGATAGAAGAGATAAAACCAGTACTGCCAGAAAGTGATTAGTCTTGCTGAGATCTGTTCCATTTAGGCAGCTAATGGGTGTGTTTACTGTCCAGCTGCCAAGCAGGTGTAATCATATCCATATTTTACCTAAACAGGCAGTACCACTTCCTATTTAAACTCCCAGCTCACTACGAAAGTTGTTAGATATTGTGCATGAAAGCTCCCTGGATTCTAGTGTTCTGTTTGTTCTATGATTCTTGACATAGACCCAGCTTGTACCATGAATTCTTCTGATTCTGTCATTCACTTATCTTGTCCTAAGCCTGTTTGACTACATTCTAACTGATTACTTGGCATCTGACTCAGGCTAGGTCTCCGACTTTTGCTTTTGAATTTGGTTTCTGTCCTTTGTCTTGTCACCCCAGTTACTGCCTCCGCTAGCTAGACTTCTCTTGCTTAAGGTTTGCGCCTCCATCCGGAAGTCACTTCATGGAAGCAACCAAGGAGATGCCTGTTGTAGGCCAAATCATTGTGAAAAGGTTAAAGGTTAAAGGCCAGGGTTTCTTCTGGGATCTGCCAGATGGAATGGCTAGTGCCAATTCTGTTGGAGGTGGCTTTTTCAGTAAACAACATCTTACAGAATTAAGAATACCATGTTCTTCTCAAACTACTACTTTAGGTATCAAAGTCCTCTATATTGAATATAAAAGCAGACTTTGCTATTTGCTTGATTCTAGTTTTCTGACATAGAGAAAATAACACGTTGTTTTACAGAAAAGTTTACAATAGTATTTCAATTAAAAATAAAAATAAGTACTTATATAGAGTACAAGAACAATGTAGAAATTCTCCATAAAGTGTTGGTACACAACAGATGGATCACTGGGATATCTTGAAACCCGCGAGAAACACATACAAGACACCAACGCTAATAGCTGTTAAATCATTAAAATCAAAGTGATTTATTAAATGTTGTCAAACACATGACAGTTATAACGTACAAACGTCAATTTTCGGGTTTTAGGAAAGGAGTGATAAACTGACTGTCACTTATTTTTTAAATTTTTGAAGGAACTTAACTTACATGGATGTTCTCCAAGATTATTAATTTACAATCATTGTCAGCCATGTTGAAAATGCTTTGGAACTGCTTCTAAAAGTACTTGGCGATAAAAATGCCAAATGCTAGCTGCCTGTTAGTATGAGTGAAATCTCCCTTCTATCTCAAATAAAGACTATAGCAGCATGTTGGCTCTGACAGGAGCTTTTATGATATTCCATTCTAAGTGGACAGCCAGACCCGTTACAGAGCCATTGTCAGTCAGTGCCGTGGGCGAGGTTACAGCCTCCGCTCTCTATACTCAAAGCAGTGACACTGAACCCACATCGGTGCTATCACCATGACTGAGGCTGAAAGCTGCCAGGGAGAATAAAGTTTATTTTCTGCCCACAGAGTTCAACTAAGTCTCATATCAGCAGGTTAATAGCATTTTTTCTAGTGACAGGTTCCCTTTAAATGTATTTTGGGGGATTTTATGCGATATATCAACGCAAAGTAGCAAGTATTTATTTAGTGTAAAGGAAATGATACATGGTTTTCTATTTGTTTTAAAAATATAAATCTGAAAATTGTGACGTCTTATACCCCTAAATAAAATCCTGAGTGACCATTTGCCTCCAGAAGGCGCATAATTAGTAAATTGATTCCACCTGTGTGAAATTTTATAGCTGTTCTGTGAATACCTCAGAGGTTTGTTTGAGAACATTAGGGATCAAACAACATAATTAAAACAAGAGGATATGTGACACGCCTGGTTGTCACAGTGACATTGGACATTGCTTTCCTCATGAGGAGAGCGATGTCAGGCTTGGAAGCGAGGAAGGATCTTCTTTATCAGGTACACAAAAACATGCAACATGTTCACACTTCAGGCCAGAAGGGGGAGCTCTGATCCAGCTTGTGGGTGGCTCCCCTATATATTCTGGTCAGAAGGGAAAGTAGAGAGTGATTCCTGTCAGAGAGACAGAGGAGAAGGAAGCAGAGGAGCTGTGCAGCCACGAGAAAGTGCTGCAGCTCCTGGAAAGAAAGAAAGAAAGAAAGAAAGAAGGAGAAAGCCGAACAATTTGTAGAGAGCGTGTAGGAGCAGTGAAGCACAGAAGAGTGAGAACTGGGGAGGACAGCTGCGACTGGGCTATCACCCTACAGAGTGCAGAAAACGGTAGCCTGAAGACTGAGGTTGTGAGGAACTCCACGGCTCACAGCAGAAACCGGCAGGACAGCTGGATTATATATCACCTGTCCGCCCTGACACTTGGAGACACAGTGGCACATAGAGCCCAGGTCATGATAGAGACCCTGTAAAAAGGCTCGAGCCACCTGTCATACGGGTTAGTGTCCTACCTACAATGAGGACAGAGAGAAAACGTGAGGACCTTGTGAGAGGACTAGGGCTGCATGGAACTACACCATACTGCTAGAGGGAAGGCTTCTAATGCCACCTGGTAAAGGGGACTCCCAACTCACTTCCAAACTGTCCGGACCCTACCTGTACCTGTACCTGTAATCCGGGACCCTGGACTGTGGCTGCCTGAATTCTTCAGTAAACTAGGTAAAGAGACTGCAAACCTATGTCCTCCGTTTCTTGCTACACTACCCACCATCTTCATCCATTCACCGGGAGCCCTGGGGACCCAGCTTCACCTGTGGGAAGCCATACCATCTTAGCTGCCATAACCTCACCCCAGTGGACCCCTTTAAGCAGCGTCGGTCATCACTAACCAAGAACCACAGGTGGCGTCACAAACACAAACTTTATTCATAAATCCCTTTAAAGACTTTTCTCTTAACATGGGCGACCAGGACCACGGACTGGGTCACCGCCACTGTGACATATCCCTTAAAGTACCAGACCTGGTACCGGGTACCCCACGGCCCTGGCGGGCGACTCTGGTACACCATACAGGATAGGGATAAAGATGTGGAGAAGTGGAAAGCCGGTAAAAAATAGCCCAGGCTCATAGAGCACTGTTCAATACTTCATTCAAAAATGTAAGGAGGATGGCACAACTGCAAACCTATTAAGACATGACTATCCACCTGTACTGACATCCTAATCAAGGAAAGCACTAATTAGAAAAGAAGCCAAGAGGCTCATGGTCACTCTGGAGCATATCCACAGCTCTGGTGAGAGAATTTGCCCTCGAGCAACTATTAGTCACTCCACAAATCTGGTCTTTATGGAGGAGTGGCAAAAAGAAAAACATTCTTGAAAGCAAGCAAATAGAAGTCTATTTGCAGTTTGAAAAAAGACATGAAGAGTAAACAGCTATCATGTGACAGAAGGTTTTCTGGTCAAATGAGACCAAATTAGAACTTTTGGGGTTAAATACAAAATTCTATGTGTGTTGGAAATCTAGCAGTGCACATTACCCTGAAAACACAATCCCAACCATGAAACATGGTGGTGGCAGCATCATGCTTTGGGGATGCTTTTATTCAGCAGGGACAGGGAAGCTGGTCAGAGTTGATGGGAAGATGGAAGGAGCTAAATACAAGGTACTACTGGAGGAAAACCTGTTAGAGGCTTCAAAAACTTGAGACTGGGGCATAGGTGCACCTTCCAGCAGGAAAATGACCCTAAATGTACTGCCAGAACAGGCCAGGCCTTAATGCCTTTGAGAATCTTGGGGGAAGGGAGCTTAATACAAATGTACGTAACAATTTTCTGATATTTTGTTTTTAAATAACTACAAACCTTTGCATCATTTCTTTTACACTTCAAAAATACTTGCTACTTTGTGTTGGTATTACATATAATCCCAATAAATTACATTTAAGTTTGTTGGTGCAATGTGAAAAAATGTGGAAAAGTTCACAGGGCATGCATCTTTTTTTTAATTACTCGTATTAAACAAACCTTCATCTCATCCCACAGAAAACAAAAACACACACATAAATGGAAAAATGGAAAAAAAAGTGTTATGAGTCCCAGAATAAAGGAACTGTATATATATATATATATATATATATATATATATATATATATATATATATATATATATATACAGTGCCTACAAGTAGTATTCAACCCCCTGCAGATTTAGCAGGTTTAATAAGATGCAAATAAGTTAGAGCCTTTAAACTTCAAACAAGAGCAGGATTTATTAACAGATGCATAAATCTTACAAACCAAAAAGTTTTGTTGCTCAGTTAAATTTTTATAAATTTTAAACATAAAAGTGTGGGTCAATTATTATTCAACCCCTAGGTTTAATATTTTGTGGAATAACCTTTGTTTGCAATTTCAGCTAATAATCGTCTTTTCTAAGACCTGATCAGGCCGGCACAGGTCTCTGGAGTTATCTTGGCCCACTCCTCCATGCAGATCTTCTCCAAGTTATCTAGGTTCTTTGGGTGTCTCATGTGGACTTTAATCTTGAGCTCCTTCCACAAGTTTTCAATTGTGTTAAGGTCAGGAGACTGACTAGGCCACTGCAACACCTTGATTTTTTGCCTCTTGAACCAGGCCTTGGTTTTCTTGGCTGTGTGCTTTGGGTCGTTGTCTTGTTGGAAGATGAAATGACGACCCATCTTAAGATCCTTGATGGAGGAGCGGAGGTTCTTGGCCAAAATCTCCAGGTAGGCCGTGCTATCCATCTTCCCATGGTTGTGGACCAGATGGCCAGGCCCCTTGGCTGAGAAACAGCCCCACAGCATGATGCTGCCACCACCATGCTTGACTGTAGGGATGGTATTCTTGGGGTCGTATGCAGTGCCATCCAGTCTCCAAACGTCACGTGTGTGGTTGGCACCAAAGATCTCGATCTTGGTCTCATCAGACCAGAGAACCTTGAACCAGTCAGTCTCAGAGTCCTCCAAGTGATCATGAGCAAACTGTAGACGAGCCTTGACATGATGCTTTGAAAGTAAAGGTACCTTACGGGCTCGTCTGGAACAGAGACCATTGCGGTGGAGTACGTTACTTATGGTATTGACTGAAACCAATGTCCCCACTGCCATGAGATCTTCCCGGAGCTCCTTCCTTGTTGTCCTTGGGTTAGCCTTGACTCTTCGGACAAGCCTGGCCTCGGCACGGGAGGAAACTTTCAAAGGCTGTCCAGGCCGTGGAAGGCTAACAGTAGTTCCATAAGCCTTCCACTTCCGGATGATGCTCCCAACAGTGGAGACAGGTAGGCCCAACTCCTTGGAAAGGGTTTTGTACCCCTTGCCAGCCTTGTGACCCTCCACGATCTTGTCTCTGATGGCCTTGGAATGCTCCTTTGTCTTTCCCATGTTGACCATGTATGAGTGCTGTTCACAAGTTTGGGGAGGGTCTTAAATAGTCAGAAAAGGCTGGAAAAAGAGATAATTAATCCAAACATGTGAAGCTCATTGTTCTTTGTGCCTGAACTACTTCTTAATACTTTAGGGGAACCAAACAGAATTCTGGTGGGTTGAGGGGTTGAATAATAAATGACCCTCTGAAAAGACTTTTCACAATTTAAAAAAAAATAAACAAAGAAATAACATTCTTTTTTGCTGCAGTGCATTTCACACTTCCAGGCTGATCTACAGTCCAAATGTCACAATGCCAAGTTAATTCCAAATGTGTAAACCTGCTAAATCTGCAGGGGGTTGAATACTACTTGTAGGCACTGTATATATATATATATATATATATATATATATATTACAAAGCTATGAATTTTATTAGCCAATAGAATGCAAAACAAAAAACCTTGTATGAACGGTGCCATTCTGAAATAAAACTCACCTCATAAAAAAAACAAGACTACATATGGCTAGGTTGATGGAACAATAAAAATGTTGTGGCTCATGAAGAGAAATAAAAGATTAATGCAATAAAGTTTTATCATGGTTCCTAGAGTTTATTAGAGTCTTTGACTTTTTGGGATAAATGACCTAATTCTCTGTAATAATAGTATTAATTTTATTTCTATAGCGCCAACCTATTCTGCAGCACTTTACATTTTAGAGATGACTTGTACAGACAATAAAATACATTACAGATGAGCAATAATCACATAAATCAACCGATGCCAAGAAGAGTGAGGGCCCTGCTTGCACGCTTACAATCTTTGGAGAGAACATGCATGTAGAACACTTTTGGAAACATCATTAACACGCAGACGTTTGGTATGAGATAAAATAAGATCTAAATATCAACAATACCATCTCTGAGTCTATCTCTCTCTCATTATTCTCTTGTTTCTTTTTCCCTTTACTTATTTTTTGTAGACCTTTATGGCCAGTATGCCGATACCTCAGTGAAGCTGGAAAGCTGCCTCCTCTTTTTTATAGCTCTTACCACTTAATTCAAAGAGAATGTAAAAGGTTAGGAGGTGAGAAAGAGGGAAGTTGTATGAAATGCCTGCTAAGTAAAGAAAGACATTTTCTCAATAATGATTAGTGATGAGCGAATGTGTTGGGATAAGGCGTTATCGGAACATGCTCATCTGCTAACCGATATGTTCGAGTCTCAGTGCCTACATATATTGTGGCTGTTAAACAACCACAACATATGGAGGGATTGCCCAACAGTCAATCCCTTCATGTGTTGGGTCTGTGAAACAGCCGCGAGACATACAGGTGTGGAGACTCGAACATACTTTCCAAGCATGCCAAAAGACACTCGGTTAGATCACGAGAATGCTCGGATAACACCTTATCCCAACAAGTTCGCTCATCACTAATAATGATTAATTGAGTGGTTCTTATCTTTACTCTCACTGTTTATTTATGGAAAGTACTTTTTTTTATTTAATTGGTCTTACACGGTAAAGCATTTCTTAAGATGTTTGATTAAACTTTCAGCAAAATGAAATGCTGAGAACATGTAGCGGTAACTGCAGAATACCTTGTACTGCTTCCTTTGTTCTTGTGAAAAGTCATTAGATGGAGTTAACCTCTGTTCCTGAGAGGTCTAACATGATGTAAGAAAACAGGATAACAAGTTTTCCACTTGTATAAACTGATAGAATGGAAACGATTTACTTTTTGATGCTGATCAAAATGGTGCACTGATGTTCCAAAAGTTCCCAGCTGTAAATCTTGCCGTTTGTTTTTTTAGTTGAAGAGACCATCGCAAACGTATTTACTAGCTTAAACTGAAAATTCACGAACAGTGTTTCTTCTTCACGGTAACTTTTCACAATGACACTACTTTTTATTTAATTACGAAATATATTATTTCTCTATTCTATTAAAATATTAAACCAAAATATTCTTGGCTTTATATAAAAATTATACGAGGAAATTTGGCATTGATCCATATGAAGAAGATAATTATTTGGCTTATTTTATTTTTCCAATTTTTGATATGAGCAAACAAATAGATACATTTGTATTTTTACAATAAACCCTCATTGTTAGCCATTTTTTCTCCTTCAAACCTTAAGCAATCTGCAAGGTAGTGATTTCATTCGCCATTACGAGTTTAAATGTTCCTGATTCAACATAAAAAAAAAAAATTCTATATGATTTTTTTTAATCATGTCTGGTATTCTTTTATATTGAAATAATGAACTTCAATTAACCTAAAGTAATGGGATCATCACCTAGTAAATAGGAAAATGTTTTCCAGTTTGATGCATATAGAAAAAATACTAATTAGCTGTGTTGCCAGAGGTAAACCTAAAATTACTATTAAAAGGGTTGTATTTTTTAATTTAAGCTGACCAGGCAATCACACAATTTATTATTTATACATTTCAGGGGCACCTCAGAATGCATAATTTTGTCAGGGGCACAGTGCATAGAATCAGTTTTGGACTGGGGTGCCAAGGGCCCACCAACAATATTGACTGGGCTCAGTAACCCACTTTTCAGTTACATGCAAATATAACATTAGCCTCACAAATTTGCCTATGTTTTTATATGCAATAAACTAGATAATTTGCTATTTGAAGTTATGAGATTCTTCCCTAATTTGTACATAATGAATCAAGTGAATTGTGCCAGCTACTGCTTATATAGGTGGAGTGTACTTACTCGTGCAGAGTGGCCCACCGGGTAATTCACCTGTTCCCATATAAGCCAGTCCAAGTCTGTACAAACTTTTTTGTTTCAAGGCATACGCAATATAAAGTTATTCTATTTATTTCAGGGCTTTGTGTATGACCATTTTTAGAGGCAAAAATGTGCAATGCTTCTTCCAATATTACATATTAAGAGGCATATTTTAGTAATATAATTTTCAAGGTTATAAAGTATGTTTGGGAAATTTGGTGGTAGAGAGAAGCAAACATATTCAAGTGGAATTTAAATCTACTGAAATTTTACAAATCTACAAATTTCGGCAAAATGCAAATTTTTTTATTTGCTTCTGCGCAGATTCAGCAGAATAGTGGCCCCTGATTGCCATTTTGCTGAACTACAAAGTGTCTTCAAAAGGTTAGAAAATGTAAAAAGAATTCTTATACTCACTAACCCGCTAACTTCTCTGGCCTTTCTGCTTCTTACTGTTACTTGTCTGGTGCTCACGGCATTTTTTTTATCACCGCTATTCATGTTGAAATAAGGTCACAGCACAAATCATAATGTCATAATATCATGACCTTTTGTGTACATACACCTGGAGACTTCAGTGCGGAAGGTGGCAATAAGAAGATGTGCTGATGACCATGCAGACGAGAATAAGGAGTACAACGAGTGGAAACATGATTGGTAGAGATGAGCAAACCCAAACTGTAAGGTTCGGGGTTTGTACCGGACATTTGTTGAACTCCGAACATGGGCTTCTCCCAGAAGTCCAATTACTGTAAGTGTTCGGAGTTTGGATGCTGAGGAGAGAGACTTTCTCAGCTCCTCTGCCCTTACTACAGTCATTTTATAGCCATTTTAAAGCACCAAAGATCGAGTCCACATTGACTTTTATGGGGTTCAGGTTCAAGTTCAGGTAGAGTTCTGATACCTGAACCAAAGTTTGGTCTAAAGTTCGCTCGAACCCAATGAACCTGAACATCCACTGTTTCATTCATCCCTAATGATGTTTAAGGTGAGCATAACTTTTTTTGTACATCATACATTTATTATGCTCTAGTGTCTGCAAAGACCCCCCAGAACACTAATAAAAAAAATTGATTTGCAGAAAATAACTTCTCTGTAAATCGAATTTCCCAAACAATTCAGCACAGTGCATGTCAGGTTTTTTTTTCAGGGGGTTTGGTGTGTAACAGCATTATGTTCTTTATAATTATTGCTGTAAGCTGTAGACAAGGTTTTGTTATTTTTTATATATATTATATTTTGAGCTTTATTATTTTTGAACAAACAAATTAATTTGGGAACAAATGAAGCCAGACATGTCACTCAAAGCAAGGGTCATCAAGCTATGACTTGCCTACTTTAGACACATCATACGAAGAGAGCAATCACTGGAGAAGGGCATCGTGGTCAGAAGAATAAAAGGAACAAAGTGAAGAGGAAGACCAGCAACCTAATGGCTTGATTTTACTAAGACCCTGGCAGACCTATCAAGGCTTTCACAGGTTGGAACTTCATTGGGCAAGTCGCCATGGCTCGGGATCAAGCCGAAGGACGTTAAAAAAAAAAGTAGTAAATACATTATTTTTAAAAAGTAGGGTCTCCAGTTTCCTTCACGTGCAATTGAGCTCTATAAAACATCCTGTCCCTATTACCTCTTTTCACAATCTACTATCATATTCCTGCATCCATTGTATGTTAAATGTCTAAATAGTCTCTTCTAATGTGGATATATTCACCTATCAGTGTGAACTATTTGATATCCATATAATTTATTCTACCTGAGGCTTTTGATAAATTGTTATCCTAAGCACATCTGTTTTTGATTCTCTCTTTCAATGTATGTCCAAAAATCAACTGTGTTATGGTAAAGTGTTCCAGTAAATTTTAAATTAATCCCATTGTTATTTAGATAACCTAAAATAAAGCAGTGCAAATAGTTTTGTCATCTGCCCCATACAATTAGTATGCTGTCTATAAAAAGCCTACACTATACAATAGATGATATGTATTGGTTAGTATTTACTATCCATGTAGATGAAGTTCTCCTTCCATCGCGCATCATAAAAATTTACAGGGGCCAATGAGAATTTTGACCTCATCTGGGTTTTTTCTACTTGTTTAGAGGTTTTAATTGAGTATCAATCCATGAGCTCAATGGATTAATATGATGGGTCTGAGGGGAGTGGTGATATTCACAATATTCCTAAGAATTTTCAGCAACCATGAAAGAATGTTAAGTAATGTGTTGTATAATCATTTATATTTCCTAGATGTTAATACATCCAATCTCAAGATTAACTGTTCTCAAACCCCATTGTTTTCCTGGACTTTCCAAGTTGCACAATAATTTAGAGTTTGCTACCATCAGTAGTATTGAGCATTCCGATACTGCAAATATCAGGTATCGGCCGATATTCGCTGTATCGGAATTCCGATACCGAGTTCCGATATTTTTGTGATATCGAAATCAGAAGTTCCCATAAGTTCCCACTCATCTTCGGTGTGTGCGGTGCGTATGATTCCCAGGGTCTGGAGGAGAGGAGACTCTCCTTCAGGCCCTGGGATCCATATTCATGAAAAAAATAAAGAATAAAAATAAAAAATATGGATATATTCACCCCTCCGACGGACTCTGGACCTCAGCGGTGCAACCGGCAGCCTCCGTTCCTAAGAATGCAGTGAGTGTAGGACCTGCGATGATGTCGCGGTCTTGTGACTGGCCGCGTGACCGGTCGCGTGACTGCGACGTCATCGCAGGTCCTACACTCACTGCATTCTTAGGAACGGAGGCTGCCGGTTGCACCGCTGAGAGCCAGGGTCCGTCGGAGGGTGAGCATAGCCATATTTTTTATTTTTATTCTTTATTTTTTACATGAATATGAATCCCTGGGCCTGAAGGAGAGTTTCCTCTCCTTCAGACCCTGGGAACCATCCAGGATTGCTTCCGATATTTGTGTCCCATTGACTTGCATTGGTATCGGGTATCGGTAACGGCGATATCCGATGTTTTTTGGATATCGGCCGATCCAATCCGATACCGATACTTTTGAATATCGGAAGGTATCGCTCAACACTAACCATCAGTCTTTTGAATGTAACATGTTTCTCCTCTTTTTTTCTCAAAAGAGCACACTGCTGTCTCTACTGCTATCTTTTGGTTCTTCTGCCACCAATTTTTTTCTGTTTTTCTGATCTTCTACTTACAGTTCCAGCAACACAACAGTAATTTGCTATCAAACTGTTGCTTTCAGAAAACTATGGCTGTCTGAACAGTAACAACACCCAGTTTGAAACTAAACCACTGCTCTATTTCCACATTCTTCTGCATGCCCCATAATTCCTTATGTAACTACAATCACCCACAAATCATCTAAGTATTGACTATCAAGGGGAATATACACTACACTTGCAATTTAGACCGTAAACACAGAACAATTTATAATAATGGAAAACTTGCATTATTTAGAAGGTGCTAGGGTTATCTTCTACCTTCTTACTATAATAAAGAGGTTGGGAATCTATAGAAAAACTGAAAAGCCAAAGAAATCTAGATGGCAAGCTTTGTTGAGGTTTAGCTGGAAGAAGTTGTCATGGTAGTCATCAAAAGAGGAAAATAAAAATAGGAAGGAAACGAACGATAATCAGAGAAGACATAACCTGTGGGAAACTGAATGCCAATATTTATCTTAGTTGTATTCAATCATTGAGTCTGTAGCAGGATGACTTCCATCATTCATGGTAGGACTGGAGAGCCTTTGGCCCAAAAATAACCACAGTTCAGCTACATACAAATTTTACATTACTGTCATTCACAAATGTATTTATTCTTCTACATAATAACACATGGGATGCTTTGTTAAAGGGAACCTGTCCTGTCCGATAATGCTATGAACCCCTCGATATAAGGTTAAACCGACAGTTCATAGCATCATGAAGGCGCTCAGTCGCTGTATTGAGAGTACAGCTCCATCATGAATGGCAGATGTAATCACTCCAGTGGACCTTTGACTGTCAGCCAACTCTGCACTAATGTATTACACAGTCAGCTTTCAGTCAACGTGCCAAGGTGTGTTTATAGCTGCACAGGCTCACAAGAATGCCTGAAAAGCAATAGCTCATAGGAAAAATAAAGTTAGATTTCTCTGATTTTCAGTACAATAGCCGGACCCCTTCCTAATGCTTTTAACCTTCAGATTAACCCTATATCCATAGGGCAAATGCGTTATTGGACATATAGTGGGATGAAGTGCCCAATTCCGAACATGTGTCCATCGGGGGGTTCACCAGCACCCCTGCGGGTCAGTCCAAGACTACCAATATCAATATTGTCTTAGAAAAAAATTGTCACAGAAAACCTTTACCATAGTTTGTCATAATCAGATCTATAGTTTCTCATGCACATGTTTATGGTATTTCACTCTCCAAGGAGGGAACCTGCTGCAATAGGAGACCCTATGACTGATGGTTAATATTTTTGGAAATTCCTCTAAGCATTAATAGAATTTTAAAGTATTATGACAGATTCTAGTTTGTATCAAATGCAGTATTATTAACTCATTTAAAGTTTGATATCACTTGATCATTTTTTTGCTATGCTTATTAAGAGTAAATGAACATCTCTTTATCACCTATCAAAATGTAAGAAAGTACTAAAATCAAGTATGATGTAAAGCTCTAAGGAAAATGTTGATGACAATGATAGAAGTTCACGGCTCCCCAGTCTCTCACTAAACTTGTGTGCAGGGCCAAGTGTATAAAAAAGAAGTGATTTGTATTCAATGAAAAACCACCATTAAGGTATTAGAATATACTATAGTCATAGGTCTAGGATATGATAAAAAAGGAAGGCAGCCGACAGCATATCAATAGTGTGATGCACGCTCCAGTCCAACGACCCAATTGGAAATAAACAGTCTTCAAAGTAAAAGGAACAGCATCCTGTCCAGGTGATAAAAAAATCCAATAGCTTTATTCTGCCATAATGTGATGTTTCGACCTAAAAAGGTTTTTATCAAGCATCTTTGAAGACTGTTTATTTCCAATAGGTCTAGGATATGTCAAAAAGGGGGTTCACACTTTTCTTTCAGTTCCAATCTACTTTCATGGACTTCCACAATTACATTTGCTTTGAATATATGAGTTCTTGCCTGGAAAGCATGGAACCTATTAATTTGGTATAGCCTTAAAGATGTTTTCATTTGTGGACCACTGTGCATGAAGAGGGGAAAAATATTTTTTTACACTGTTCCCCAAACCATCACTGATTGTGGAAACTTCACTCTAGACCTTAAGCAGCTTGGATTGTGCGCCTCTCCACTCTTCCTTCAGACTCTACAACCTTGATTTCCAAATGAAATGCAAAATTTACTTTCCTTGTGGAGTGTGTCAATCACTGCCTTCTTGACATCTGTCAAGTCAGCAGTCTTCACCAAGATTGTGGAGCCTACTGAAACAGACTAAGGGACCTTTTTAAATGCTTAGGAAGACTTTGCAAAAGTTTTTAGTAAATTATTCTAATTTACTGAGGTAATGACTTTTGGGTTTTCATTGGCTGTAAGCCATAATCATCACCATTAACAGTAACAAACACTTGTAATAGTTCGCTCTGTAATAACTCTATATATTATATGAGTTTCATTTTTTGTATTGAAGAACTAAAATAAATTAACTTTTTGATGATATTCTAATTTTGTGAACAGCAATGATATATATACATATACAGTCATATGAAAAAGTTTGGGCACCCCTATTAATCTTAAGCTTAATGTTTTATAAAAATAGGTTTTTTTTGTACTTATGCACCTGTCAAATTTAGTTTGAATGCAGATTGCACATTTTCTGTTAGTACAATAAACCTCATTTCAAGGCAGAAACATTACTGTGTCCAACAGTTAATAGATATATGAAACTGAAATAGCTGTTGCAAAAAAAACTATTTTTATAAAACATTAAGCTTAAGATTAATAGGGGTGCCCAAACTTTTTCATATGACTGTATATACTGTATATATATGTATATATATATGCACATTGTAGTGCAGCGGTAGCACCCTGTGCAGTGATAAGGCAGTGACCCATCACCCATCAAAGTTCAAAGCAAAAAGTCTCTTTAATGTTCAACTCACGAAAACACAGCATACAATATCCTTTGGATCCCATCCGAGAATCATCTGCTCTGGATTACAGCCAATAAACACGCCAGTCTATCTCTGTGACTGGTTGCCATGGGCAACCGCACCGCCATGTTAATGTTCAACTCACAGCACTACACAGTACACGATATCCTCCGGATTGCAGTCGGGAACCATATCCTCCAGTTTGCAGTCGATAAACACACCAGTCCACCTCCAAGACTGGTTGCCGTAGGAGACTACACCACTTTGTACACTGGGTTCCAGACCTTCCAGCTGCCTTAGCTGTTTGGCTCTGCTTGCTTGTGTTGTCTCACATAGGTGTTGCTATGCAGAACCTTCTGCTCTGTACTCCTCCAAACACCAGACTGACACTAACACTGACCCTAACACATCCAAATCTCTGCATCAGGGGTTTTTACAAGCCACCTGTGGCCTCCAACCACAAGGAAAACCTGGCCAGGAATGAAACGGACTGCACAACTACCAGTAGTCTGTTTGAAAACACAAAAAACACAAAAAAAGCAGGTTTTCTTAAATATACCCTTGACAAATTACATGTCCAATACCAATACTCACTTTTATTCTGCATTGCAATCACAGCTACACCTGTGACTGCAATGCACCATAGCCTCAAAATGCCTTTGTGCACATCCTGGGGGGAACATACAGTGACACCAGACACTGCCTCACAATATATGTATATATACTGTACATATATAAAAAGAGATTTGCCGTAATCATTGGAAAGGAAATCTGTCAGCAGGTTTTTTTTTTATATAGAGGCAGAAAGCCTGATTCCAGAGATGTGTCACTTGCTTGGTGTGGTTTTGATAGAATCCCTTTTTTTGCTGTTGTAGATGGAGCAGTGGTCAGAATGCTGAGCTGGGCATAACCCAACTCACACCCCTGATTGGCAGCTTCCTGAATACACTGTAAGCAAGCTGTCAATCACTGATGGGGGTGGGGTTACACAGATTAACCTGACTGGCCTGCACAGGTCACCTAGTCCAGTAGTGATAATCTCCTGCTTATTAAACACTGATTGTACTGAAATTTCAGCAGGTGACACATCCCTGAAATCAGGTTATCTGTCCCTATATTATGCTACACTCAGATTATCAAAAACAAAATGACAGATTAGCTTTACTCTAAAAGTGTTATGGCTGGTGAAGTTAAGAAAAAGCAAATGGTCATTAAATGGAAAGTGTTGCGTGAAAAAATGCTATTAATTTGCAAATATGGGTGATTATGAAGTTTAATAGTGTTCTGACCCTGCCAGACACCCGAACTTTAAGGTGCATTGCAAAGAGGAAATTAACTTGATTCCTCTCGGCAGGCTCACTCTTTGGGTCATGGGGTTAAGCTGGAGCAGGTTGAGTGACCGCTTTGTGCATAGAGAGTGGTGGCTGCAACCATGTCCCTGGCACTGACTGACAGTGGCTCAGCAATAGAGGGCAGCTGTCAGTCAGTGTTGGGGGCGAGATTACAGCCGCCGCTCTCCACACACAGAGCAGTGATTGAATCCTTGCCGGCACCTCCACAGTAATAGAATGCTGAACGTTGCCAGGAAGCATAAAGTTAATTTCCTCCCAGAAGTGTGGCTCTAAGTGCGGGTGCCAGGCAGGTTAGAACGCTATTAACCTGCAGATTTACCCCATATCTGCAGGTTATTAGCACTTTATTCAGGTGACAGGTACCCAATGACCACAGTAGATGCTTAAGAAGGTCAAGGATCCACAGATATCCACCTAGTCAGGTTATTTTTAAGCAGGGCAAGGACCTACTGACTTTGTTTCCTTGTTATATTCCATAGTTGACATTATTTTGATTATAAGCTTCTTATCTATTACAGTTACGTTTGCCCTAAAAGGGCTTCCAGGATTTAGATAATGATGGCCTACCTGACATCGCGCACCGTCACCTATCGGCAGGATGCATCTCCTACGGTGGCAGAAATGTCACACTCCACAGTTTCAGAAGATCACAGCTTCATACGCTTTGGCATTCACATTCTCTGGTACGGATGTTCAGCTCCCATAGACTTCAATAAAAGCTGAGCTTCCTCCCATGAGAATGGATAGTACACAGTGCATGGAGCTCTGCTGTTCCAGCTCTATACATCCAGCAGGTACAAGAGCTTCAATCAGCTGATTGGTGGGATTACTGGATATCGGACCCCCATTGATGTGATATTGTTGACCTATCCTAAAAAAATACGTAGTTAATGTGAAAGTTCTAACCCCTTTGAAGAAAGCTGAATAGTTTAGATTTTTTTTTATTTTTCTCTGACATGATTTCATTAGAAATTTTACCACATAAATATATTGTTTTTTACACAAAACACATGTATTGCTGAAGAATGCAGAAAGCCCAACACGTGACCTTCCTATGTTGCTCGTTGAACTTATTCTTTTCACAACTGGCATTTTGTTTTCTACTCGTACGTAGAAATCCTTGCATTGATAGCACTCACGGTATGTATCATTGAAAACTTTTGATATTCTAAATATGGAGTATTTTTGGAACACAGTGTGAAGGACTCAACCTGTAAAATGTTCACTGAGAAAATTATTTTAGTAAAAAATTGGAAGATATAATCTTTAACTAATACAAGGATAAATTCTGCCTTGAAGTAATTTTACTAATTGGGAGCATAATTTATCAATTTAGGACTTACAATTATGTGTGTGGACCACCTATCCTGGTATATCTAGGATGCTCCTGGAAAAATGGGACATTCAGGACTTCAAAGGTGCTGTTGAGTCTACAAGTAACTTGTGCTCTCAATAAAAACTGACTTCTCATCCCTGCAGCTCTTACCGGGCATGCAGGTACTGCCTCGGGCAAGGCGTTGATGTTGACCCCAACATCAGAATCATGAAAAGGCACCACAGATTTAAGAGGAATCGGTCTAGAAGTCAGCAATCGTCTATATTAGAGGTGAGCAAATATAGAGTGGAATTGGTGTTTGTTACAGATCTGCACACAGGAATAAGGCTACGTTCCCATTTGCGTTGTGCGCCGTAGCGTCGGGCGCTGCAGCATCGCCGCATGCGTCATGCGCCCCTATATTTAACATGGGGACGCATGGACATGCGTTGTGTTGCGTTTTGTGACGCATGCGTCTTTTTGGGCGCACGCGTCAGGGTGCAGAGGACGCAGCAAGTTGCATTTTTTTTGCGTCCAAAATCATACAAAAAAAGGATGCATGCGTCACAAAACAATGCGTTTTGCATGCGTTTTGCATGCGTTGTGCGTTGCGTCGCCAATGCGTCGCCGACGCAACACACAACAATGCAAATGTGAACGTAGCCTAAGGTAGAAGGGGGAAACTGACCCTACACTACAGTATGACTAGGCTGAAACCCTACGATGGAGTGGGCGACCCATTCCTTGCAAATAGACCCACCGACGATCCTAAGTTAATCTCAAGCAAAGACCTATAGATAAGGGGAAGGGGTACCCTAAAAGAACTAAGGACAGGGTACAAAAACGGGTCACCTCCTAGTAGAAAATACAGAGAAGGCTGCAGAAACAATAGAAAACAGAAACTAAGGCTAGCAGAACCAGAGGTACCAGTACTGCACAAATAACACACGCAGAATACAAAGCAAAGCACCAAGCTAGAGCTCAAGCAGATTAACACTGTTGTCCAGCAAGGACTGGGAGGCAGGTGCTGGTTAATAAAGAGTGATACAAACACCTGACCAAAGACAAACCCAGCACCAGAGGAAAAAGACCAGCAGCCAGAACTCCACAAGAAAATGGCGGATAGTAACAATCTAAACAGATTCTAACAGTGTCCACAGGTCGGGATCCGGTCCTTTTGTCTGCCCTTATTCACACACTGATACATGGTAAGGTTTTTAATACTAAAAAGCATAGGACCATCCCGATCAGGGTCACCTTGTCGACGAAGGGATGGCTTTTATGCTATTTTTAATCAAAAACAGTATTACTAAGAACCCTGTGTTATTTAAATGCACTTTTACTTTTTACTTATTTAGTTACTGCATGGTTTTTGCTCACTTTGTTTATTGTAGGTTTTATATGGAATTGAATTCTACACAAATAATTAAAAAATCAGCATTCGCAAACATGCTCTTTTTTTGTCATTTAATTTGAGCAGATCCAATAGTAAAATGCCATCAAAAGGTTTAAAAATCGATAAGATACATATACCGTATTTTTCGGACTATAAGACGCACCGGACTATAAGGCGCACCCAGGTTTTAGAGGTGGAAAATAGGGAAAAAAATATTTGAAGCAAAAAAAGTGGTAAAATATTTAATAACATAAATAACATACTATTATATGTGGTGTTATTATATATAATAGTATGTTATTATGTTGGAAGCTGCGGGACCAGTGTGGTGTCTGTGAAGTTCTATATGAAGACTCTGGAGTGTGAGTATAAGAATGGGGGCACAGGGCTGATATTGAAAGCACCACTCCAGCACTGCAAAATAACACTGGAGTGCTGCTTTAAAATCCCATGGGAGAACTATAACCCCCAGCATGTCCTGCAGGTCATCTGACATGCTGGGAGTTATAGTTCACTAAAGGAGTGGCAGAGTGCATTATTGTGTTTTGGAAAGACTAACCTCTTAATTGTGGCAGCCAGCCTGTGGTGAGGTAAAAGCATCCCATGACTGCACACAGAGCCCTCCCTCTTGTTGCCTTTCCACAGCACAGGTAATGGAAGCCAGCAGATTCTAGTGTTGGAGTCTGAAGGACCTGTGATGATGTCAAGAAGAAGGAGGGCTCTGTGCTGCCATGTGATGCTCCAGCCCGCCCACTCCTGACATCACACAGGTCCTCCTTGTGCACACTGCACAGCACTCAGCTCCAGCCCAGGAAGGTACGCAGCGATCTCCTCTCCCCCGGACACTGCTGCTGCCTCCTCCTCCCCTGCACACACAGATCTCCCCAGCTGCTGCAGGAATCAGCGCTGAGGAATCCATGTGTGTGGCTGTTTAAGTGCAGTATTCATTTGCTGCTCCCCGGCTCACCGCTCAGCTGATAGGTGGGCGGGGAGTAGCTAATGAATATTCACTGCACTTAATCATCGGGACCACATGGTTTCCCCAGCAGCTGATTCCCTGCTGTGGGGACATTTTTCTGCCTCCTGAAGTGGGATATCATTGCGATCCCACTCGCTGCTGCCCCCCTCCCGACATGCTACATCCCTACCATAAGACGCACCCACACTTTCCTCCCAAATTTGGAGGAAAAAAGTGCGTCTTATGGTCAGAAAAATACGGTACTCACCTTACCACTTACATCTCCTGTGCCTTCGCTCTACATTGTCCCCTATCTGGGTGGGCGCCGCGGTCAGGGCCTAGGCCTCCCATCGTCTTACGATGACGTCCTCCTCTTGTCTTCATGCTGCGGCTCCGGTGCAGGCATACTTTGTCAGCCCTGTTGAGGGCAGAAGAAAGTACTGCAGTGCACAGGCACCGGGCCTCTCTGACCTTTCCCAGCGCCTGCGCACTGCAGTACTTTGCTCTGCCCTCAATAGGGCTGACAAAGTATGCCTGCACTGGAGCCGCAGATTGAAGACAAGAAGAGGACGATATCATAAGAAGATGGGAGGCCCCGAACCGGACCGCGACGCCCATCAAACCAGACCGCAGCGGGACCGCCCCTGGGTGAGTATAATCTAACCTCTTTTTCTCCTCTTTCAGGATACACCAGGGGCTTATCTACAGCATTACAGAATGCTGTAGATAAGCCCCTGATGCTGGTAGGCTTAGTGTTATGACCCCAATGGCAGAGGATCTCAGAGGTTACAACAAAGTCTGCAAACACAAAAAACCAGCTCATAGGGAAGTGGTAACTAGGCTGACCGTATACCTGATCCTAGCACAACAACTAGCAGTAGCTGGGGAACGTACCTACGTTGATTCTAGACGTCTCGCGCCAGCCGGAGAACTAACTAACCCTATAAGGGAAAATAAGACCTTTCTTGCCTCCAGAGGAAAGCCCCCAAAGTTGAATACAAGCCCCCAACAAATAATAACGGTGAGGTAAGAAGAAAAGACAAACGTAAGAATGAACTAGGTTTTAGCAAAGATAGGCCCACTGACTAATAGCAGAATATAGGAAGATGACTTATACGGACAGCAAAAAACCCTATCAAAATTCCACGCTGAATATTCAAGAACCCCCGAACCGACTAACGGTGTGGGGGGAGAATATCAGCCCCCTAGAGCTTGCAGCAATATCAGGAATCACATTTTGTACAAGCTGGACAAAAATTAGAACAATGCAAATAACCAAAAAATAAGGAAGCAGGACTTAGCTTATCTTGCAAAGAACCAGGACCAGCAGACAGGAGCAAACAGAAATAAACTGATTACAATGATGCCAGGCACCAGACTGAGAATCCAGGAAGTTTAAATAGCAACACCCCTGGCCTAACGAAACAGGTGGGTACCAAGCTGGGGAAAGACAATCCCAGAGCCATACCACTAGTGACCACAAGAGGGAGCCAAGAAGTATAGTTCACAACAGTACCCCCCCTTTAAGGAGGGGTCACCGAACCCTCACCAAGACCACCAGGGCGATCAGGATGAGCAGCGTGAAAGGCACGAACCAAATCGGCCGCATGAACATCAGAGGAGACCACCCAGGAATTATCCTCCTGACCACAGCCCTTCCATTTGACCAGATACTGAAGCCTCTGTCTAGAGAGACGAGAATCCAAGATCTTCTCCACCACGTACTCCAACTCGCCCTCAACCAACACCGGAGCAGGAGGCTCAACAGAAGGAACCACAGGCACAACGTACCGCCGCAACAAAGACCTATGGAACACGTTGTGAATGGCAAACGACACCGGAAGATCCAAACGAAAGGACACTGGATTAAGGATTTCCAAAATCTTATAAGGACCGATGAAGCGAGGCTTGAATTTAGGAGAGGAGACCTTCATAGGAACAAACCGAGAAGACAGCCACACCAAATCCCCAACATGAAGTCGGGGACCCACACCGCGGCGGCGGTTGGCAAAACGCTGAGCCTTCTCCTGTGACAACTTTAAGTTGTCCACCACATGACTCCAAATCCGCTGCAACCTATCCACCATGGAATCCACCCCAGGACAGTCAGAAGGCTCAACATGTCCCGAGGAAAAACGAGGATGAAAACCGGAGTTGCAGAAAAATGGCGAAACCAAAGTAGCGGAACTAGCCCGATTATTAAGGGCAAACTCAGCCAATGGCAAGAAGGTCACCCAATCATCCTGATCCGCAGAAACAAAACACCTCAAATAAGCCTCCAGTGTCTGATTTGTTCGCTCCGTTTGGCCATTAGTCTGAGGATGAAAGGCAGACGAAAACGACAAATCAATGCCCATCTTAGCACAAAAGGATCGCCAGAACCTGGACACAAACTGGGATCCTCTGTCAGACACGATATTCTCAGGAATGCCGTGCAAACGAACCACATTCTGAAAGAACAAAGGAACCAGATCGGAAGAGGAAGGCAACTTAGGCAAGGGCACCAAATGGACCATCTTGGAAAAGCGATCACACACCACCCAGATGACAGACATTCCTTGAGACACCGGAAGATCTGAAATGAAATCCATGGAAATGTGTGTCCAAGGCCTCTTCGGGACAGGCAAGCAACCCGCTGGCACGAGAACAGCAAGGCTTAGCCCGAGCACAAGTCCCACAGGACTGCACAAATGACCGCACATCCCGTGACAAGGAAGGCCACCAAAAGGACCTAGCTACCAAATCTCTGGTGCCAAAAATCCCCGGATGCCCTGCCAACACTGAGGAATGAACCTCGGAAATGACTCTGCTGGTCCATTTATCAGGAACAAACAGTCTGTCAGGTGGACAAGAGTCAGGTCTACCAGCCTGAAATCTCTGCAACACAAGTCGCAAATCAGGAGAAATGGCCGACAAGATTACTCCCTCTCTAAGAATACCAGCTGGCTCTGAGACTCCAGGAGAGTCAGGCACAAAGCTCCTAGAAAGAGTATCAGCCTTCACATTCTTCGAACCAGGCAGGTACGAGACCACAAAGTCAAAACGGGAGAAAAACAATGACCAACGAGCCTGTCTAGGATTCAGGCGCTTAGCAGACTCGAGATACATCAGATATTTGTGATCAGTCAAGACCACCACACGATGCTTAGCACCCTCGAGCCAATGACGCCACTCCTCAAATGCCCACTTCATGGCCAACAACTCCCGATTCCCAACATCATAGTTCCGCTCAGCAGGCGAAAACTTCCTAGAAAAAAAAGCACATGGTCTCATTACAGAGCAACCAGAGCCTCTCTGCGACAAAACAGCCCCTGCACCGATCTCAGAAGCATCCACTTCAACCTGAAAGGGAAGTGAGACATCAGGCTGACACAAAACAGGCGCCGAAGTAAACCAGCGCTTCAGCTCCTGGAAGGCCTCCATGGCTGCAGGAGCCCAATTAGCAACATCAGAACCTTTCTTGGTCATATCCGTCAAAGGTTTAACAACGCTAGAAAAGAGCGATAAAACGACGGTAGAAGTTAGCAAAACCCAAGAACTTCTGAAGACTCTTAACAGACGTGGGTTGAGTCCAATCATGAATAGCTCGGACCTTGACTGGGTCCATCTCCACAGCAGAAGGGGAGAAAATAAAACCCAAAAAGGGAACCTTCTGCACTCCGAAGAGACACTTTGAGCCCTTCACAAACAAAGCATTAGCACGCAAAACCTGAAACACCATCCTGACCTGCTTTACATGAGAGTCCCAATCATCAGAAAAAAACAGAATATCATCCAGATAAACAATCATAAATTTATCCAGATACTTCCGGAAGATGTCATGCATAAAGGACTGAAACACTGAAGGAGCATTAGAGAGCCCAAAAGGCATCACCAAGTACTCAAAATGACCTTCGGGCGTATTAAATGCAGTTTTCCATTCATCTCCCTGCTTAATGCGCACAAGGTTGTACGCACCACGAAGATCTATCTTGGTGAACCACCTGGCACCCTTAATCCGGGCAAACAAGTCCGACAATAGAGGCAAAGGATACTGAAATTTAACAGTGATTTTATTCAGAAGCCGATAGTCTATACAAGGCCTCAAAGATCCGTCCTTCTTGGCCACAAAAAAGAATCCCGCACCAAGAGGGGAAGAGGATGGACGAATATGCCCCTTCTCCAAAGACTCCTTGATATAAGAACGCATTGCGGCATGCTCAGGTACAGACAGATTAAATAATCTTCCCTTAGGAAATTTACTACCCGGAATCAAATCTATAGCGCAGTCACAGTCCCTATGAGGAGGAAGAACACTGGACCTGGACTCACTGAATACATCCTGATAGTCAAACAAATACTCAGGAACTTCTGAAGGAGTAGAGGAAGCAATAGACACCGGCAGGGAATCGCAATGAATTCCCTGACAGCCCCAACTTGACACAGACATAGCCCTCCAATCCAAAACTGGATTATGGGTCTGTAACCATGGCAGACCTAAAACGACCAAATCATGCATTTTATGCAGAACAAGAAAACAAATCACCTCCCGATGTTCAGGAGTCGTGCACATGGTCACTTGTGTCCAAAACTGCAGCTTATTTTCCGCCAATGGCGTAGCATCAATTCCTCTAAGAGGGATAGGATTTTCTAAAGGCTCCAGAACAAAACCTCAGCGCTTGGCAAACGACAAGTCCATAAGACTCAGGGCAGCACCTGAATCCACAAACGCCATAACAGGGTAGGAAGACAATGAGCAAATTAAAGTCACAGACAAAATAAATTTAGGTTGCAAATTACCAATGGCGACAGGACTAACAACCCTTGTTAGGCGTTTAGAGCATGCTGATATAACATGTGTAGAATCACCACAGTAAAAACACAACCCATTCTGACGTCTATGATTTTTCCGTTCGATTCTAGTCTGAATTCTATCACATTGCATTAAATCAGGTGTCTGTTCAGACAACATCACCAGAGGATTAGCGGCTTTTTCGCTCCCGCAAACGCCGGTCAATCTGAATGGCCAGCGCCATAGAATCATTCAGACTTGTAGGAATGGAGAAACCCACCATCACATTCTTAATGGCTTCAGAAAGGCCATTTCTGAAATTTGCGGCCAGAGCACACTCATTCCACTGAGTAAGCACGGACCATTTCCGAAATTTTTGGCAATACACTTCAGCTTCATCCTGGCCCTGAGAGATAGCCAGCAAAGCTTTTTCTGCCTGAATTTCAAGATTGGGCTCCTCATAAAGCAATCCGAGTGCCAGAAAAAACGCATCAATATTTGCCAATGCCGGATCTCCTGGCGCCCAATCCTGAGGGTCGCCACGCAAAAAGGAGATAACAATTTTAACTTGCTGAGCTGAGTCTCCAGACAAACGAGGTCTCAAAGATAGAAACAATTTACAATTATTCCTAAAATTCCTAAATTTAAATCGATCTCCAGAGAACAGCTCAGGAATAGGTATTTTAGGTTCTGACATAGGACTACTAGTAACAAAATCCTGAATGCCCTGCACACGTGCAGCAAGCTGATCCACACTAGTAATCAGAGTCTGGACATTCATGTCTGCAGCAAAGCTTAAAGCCACTCAGAGAAAAAGGGGAGGAAGAAAAAAAAAAAAAAAAAAAAAAACCTCGAAATTTCTTTTCTTTTAATCCCACTTCTGCAATGCATTAACTATTCACTTAGGCCTGCCATACTGTTATGACCCCAATGGCAGAGGATCTCAGAGGTTACAACAAAGTCTGCAAACACAAAAAACCAGCTCATAGGGAAGTGGTAACTAGTCTGACCGTATACCTGATCCTAGCACAACAATTAGCAGTAGCCGGGGAACGTACCTACGTTGATTCTAGACGTCTCGCGCCAGCCGGAGAACTAACTAACCCTATAAGGGAAAATACGACCTTTCTTGCCTTCAGAGGAAAGCCCCCAAAGTTGAATACAAGCCCCCAACAAATAATAACGGTGAGGTAAGAAGAAAAGACAAACGTAAGAATGAACTAGGTTTTAGCAAAGAGAGGCCCACTGACTAATAGCAGAATATAGGAAGATGACTTATACGGACGGCAAAAAACCCTATCAAAATTCCATGCTGAATATTCAAGAACCCCCGAACCGACTAACGGTGTGGGGGGAGAATATCAGCCCCCTAGAGCTTCCAGCAATATCAGGAATCACATTTTGTACAAGCTGGACAAAAATTAGAACAATGCAAATAACCAAAAAATAAGGAAGCAGGACTTAGCTTATCTTGCAAAGAACCAGGACCAGCAGACAGGAGCAAACAGAAATAAACTGATTACAACGATGCCAGGCACCAGACTGAGAATCCAGGAAGTTTAAATAGCAACACCCCTGGCCTAACGAACCAGGTGGGTACCAAGCTGGGGAAAGACAATCCCAGAGCCATACCACTAGTGACCACAAGAGGGAGCCAAGAAGTATAGTTCACAACAGCTTAGCTCATCGTCGATTTTGAGGGTGACAGGTTCCCTTTATATGTATGGAAGTTGAAACAGGGCCAGGAAATAAAAATAATACTCTCCTCACCTTCCACCACTCCGGACACCCTGCTCCTCTCCTCTTACCATATGGTCTCTTGATTTCCATCATGTCCTGTCCTCCTCACTATAGGCCAGGACTTACAGCCATGTACAGACCTCAGAGGTTACTGCATGTTAAAAAGTCATGACTAATAAATTAAGTTTAAAGAAATTGCACTCCTCAGCCAACCCATTTGAAGGATTTTAATTTGGGTTCTGTATTTGCTTAGAGTATTTGGTCAGAGGTATAAAAAAAAGTACACAACAGAAAAAAGCTTAAAAACATTTCTGAAAATAGTGATTTTTTTTACTAGCCTGAAAAAAGTGCTGCCAAAAGCTTTAAAAGGAAGTTATCATCAACAATGAAACCTACTGTTTAAATCAGACTTTTGTGTATAATGCATTTTTAAGAATAAACGGGACAGTCTTTTTTTATTTTCTTCATATGATGATGTTTATTAAAAAAAAATAAATCATATTTGTAGTCATGCAGTTTTCACAATAGCCACTGTGGCTTTTTTAGACTCATACTTCGTGTCTTTTCAGGAACAATTTACTGGAGATTTCTTATTTGTAAGGCCAGGATTACAATGACCGGTAGCGCCTCTGTGATTATAGCTGATTAGCCCTTCATAATGATCTTTGCACGCGCTCATTAGACACTTCAATACATAAGATAGAGTCGCGGTCTCTCAACTGTGGCTAATTTACATGTGTTATTTCCTGAAGCAAAAGTACACATGATTCTAAAAAGCCCCAATAGCCAGTGTGAAAATTTGCTAGATTTCTATTTTTAATTTTAAGACTTATTGTGATGAAAAAATGCAAAATCCTGATTTAATCAATAGCTCAATTTACTTATAATATTTTCTTTAAAGGATTATCCAGGTTTAGATAAACATGTCTGATTTTTTTTTCAAAAAACAGCATGTACCTTCCCATTGGTTGAACCTTTTACTTTGGGGAAGCAGGCACAATCCTTGAATGGGGCAAGAAGTAGCCACAATTCTCGAATGGACCATACCATAAATTATGTATAGACGATATGGAGATAATACGAAAAAACCCTCTTTTTTTCCCTTTTTTTGAGAGGGGGATGTTCCTTCAAATCTCCAAAACAGGAGAGGATCTTAAATGGAATCTACCACCAGAGATTTTGCTACTTCAAATGAAAGCAGCATAATACAGGGTGGGCCATTTATATGGATACAACTAAATAAAATGGGAATTGTTGGTGATATCAACTTCTTGTTTGTGGCAAATTAGTATATGGGAGGCAGAAAACTTTTCAAGATGGGTAGTGACCATAGTGGCCATTTTGAAGTCAGCCATTTTAGATCCAACTTTATTTTTTTCAGTGGGAAGAGGGTCATGTGACACATCAAATTAATTAGAATTTTACAAGAAAAAACAATGGTGTGCTTGGTTTTAGGGTAACTCTATTCTTTCATGAGTTATTTACAAGTTTCTCTTTGTTTACAGCCATTGACATGTTGCAGAGGTTAACACGTGAGGAGCGGATAGAAATTGTGTTGATGTCTGGTGAACGCATTGCAAGACACTCTACGCAAGAAAACTGTCACCATTCCCATATTATTTAGGTGTTGCCACATTATGTAGCTACACGATTCGCCACTGCTGCCAGTCAGCTGCACTGCTGTCTTTCTAGCCTGATGGTCCCTGGATGGCTGGGCACTACACTTAACATTTGGCAGCTGCTGGGTAGCCTGGGCTCTGGAGCCCGACCAAGCTGCCTGGGCATCCTGGCCCTACTAAATCTAACTAGGAAGATGTTCCTTCCTTACCCCAGCTAGCTCCTCCTATGATTAAATATTTACACACTACTAATGATACAGTGTCATGGGCTGATTTAAAAAAAACGGATGCACTGGAGCCGGTTTTTTGATAGTTCCAGTGCATCCTAGAAGGCTATGTGCAAACATTGTGTATGCGTCTTCACCGAGCTCTTTCACTGCGAAAACACATACCCAACACAACCCATAATAAAAATAATTAAAAAATTAAAAAATCGTGATATTCTTACCTTCCAGTGTCCCGCATAGCCCCTGCAGCCTTCCCGATGCTCGCGATGCTCCGTTCCCAGTGATGCATAGTGAGACAATGACCTGTGATGACGTAGCGGTCTCGCAAGACTGCTACATCATCGGGTCATTTTGCAATGCATCACTGGGAACCAGAGCTGCCGACAGCATCGCGAGCATCGGGAAGGCTGCAGGGGCCACGCAGGACCCCGGTAGGTAAGCATATCATGATTTTTATCTTTTTAAATAATTTTTAACATTATATCTTTTTACTATTGATGCTGCATAGGCAGCATCAATAGTAAAAAAAAGAGAGAGAGCGCGAGAGAGAATTTCCCTGACGGGAAATTCTTCCGCGCATGCTCAGTTTGAAAAGACGGCATACGTCACTGGATTCCTGCTTTTCACAGTCAGCGACGGATCCTGCGTCCATAGGCTTCCATTATAGCCAACGACGGCCAGCGCAGGATCCGTCGATGAGCGATTTTCCAACTTACAGAAAAAACATCTCCTCAAGACGGACAGCAATTTTACGATGGATCCAGTGCAAGATGGATGAAACGGAAGGCCATCCATCACAATCCGTCGCTAATACAAGTCTATGAGCAAAAAAACGGATCCAGCAGCACTATTTGCTGGATTGGTTTATTTCACAAAAGGACGGATTGTGACGAAAATAGAAAGATGGGAGTGTGAAAGAGGCCTTAGAAAACACGACAAACATCATTAAACAAACTTATTCTTACACAGTGCAGAACCGGGACATTTTTAAAAGGTGGGGGTATCTATTAATCTTTGTGACCCCCTTACAAAAACACAAACATGTTGGGAAAAAGTTTTTTCCAATGCAAGTCCTATTTGCGGCTTGAATATTGGAATGAAACTGACAAGTATTAAGAAACACAAGCAGCAAATATTAACTGGTTGAAACTAGGACAGCCATCTATAGTGTATGGAAATGCATATTGCAGTCGAAGTGTATTACTCTCCTTATACTGACAGCATGTCTTTTATTACATACACATTAGCAATGCACGGCATCTGGCATAAAATGCAGATAGACCTGTAAGTTTGGAATGTTTCTGTCCTTTCCAAAGCACCAAGGTCAACAAATAGTAACTTTCTGATAAAGATGAGAAATGATCAGATAAAGAAGAGAGAAAGGTTAATCACTGGACACAGCTCTCGAAAACTCGCAACTCGCTCATCTGAGAACTGTTCTCAATTTGAAAAAAAAAGAACTTTTATTTTAAGACCATTAATCTCTCCTTTAGGCTTGTAAAACAGTATTCTTCTGTTTCTCGTATAGATATATTTTTTCAGTTGGTATTAGAGATGAGCAAACATGCTAGGATAAGGTGTTATCTGAGCATGCTTGTGTGCTAACCGAGTGTCTTCAGAGTGCTTGAAAAATATGTTCGAGTACCCGTTGCTGCATGACTCGTGGCTTTTCAGCAGCCGCAACACATGTAGGGATTGCCGATTTTTAACACCTTATCCGAGCAAGTTAACTCATCACTAGTTGGTATATATAAAATACACTGCTCAAAAAAAATAAAGGGAACACATAAACACCAGAATATAACTCCAAGTAAATCAAACTTCTGTGAAATCAAACTGTCCACTTAGGAAGCAACACTGTTTGACAATCAATTTCACATGCTGTTGTGCAAATGGAATAGACAGCAGATGGAAATTATTGGCAATTATCAAGACACCCTCAATAAAGGAGTGGTTCTGCAGGTGGGGACCACATACCACATCTCAGTACCAATGCTTTCTGGCTGATGTTTTGGTCACTTTTTAATGTTGGTTGTGCTTTCACACTCATGGTAGCATGAGATGGACTCTACAACCCACACAAAAGGCTCAGGTAGTGCAGCTCATCAAGGATGGCACATCAATGCAAGCTGTGACAAGAAGGTTTGCTGTGTCTGCCAGCATAGTGTCAAGAGGCTGGAGACGCTACCAGGAGACAGGCCAGCACACCAGGAGACGTGGAGGGGGCCATAGGAGGGCAACAACCCAGCAGCAGGACCGCTACCTCAGCCTTTGTGCAAGGAGGAACAGGAGGAGCACTGCCAGAGTACTGCAAAATGAACTCCAGCAGGCCACAAATGTGCATGTGTCTGCACAAACGGTTAGAATCCGACTCCATGAGGATGGTCTGAGTGCCCGACGTCCACAGATGGAAGTTTTGCTCACAGCCCAACACTGTGCAGGATACTTGGCATTTTCCACAGAACACCAGGATTGGCTAATTCGCCACTGGCGCCCTGTGCTCTTCACAGAAGAAACCATGTTCATACTGAGCACATGTGACAGACATGACAGCTATGTACTGTCCCACTCATTCCCCAGAACTGAATCTGATTGAACACATCTGGGACATCATGTCTCGCACCATCCACCAATGTCACGTTGCACCACACACTGTCCAGGAGTTGGCGGATGCCTTAGTCCAGGTCTGGGAGGAGATCCCTTTGGAGACGATCCGCCGCCTCATCAGGAGCATGCCCAAAGAACCTGACACGAAACGCGCGTTGAGGTTTGTCACCTCCCAGCATCAGGTTATTTTTGAACATTTATTTTTGGGTTCTCATGCCCTTTGGGACCTTGGTAAATTGGTTATACAATGTGCATTTGACACATTGTAAAATGTTGAACTGTCTAAGACTATTTTGGCTTGTGATTGTCATTTTATGAGTAATAAATACTGTAGAAGACCCTATCCTACATGTATTTTATACTGTTTATACCATTAGAGTAATCACTGTAGGGGTAGCAGAGATTGTAGACTCACATGGACACTTTACTACATTGAGGAGATTACAAGTGTTATTACAGTATCTTTCTGTTCCTATTTGTTAGGGATAAGCGAACCCAAATTGTAAAGTTCGAAGTTTGTATCATACATCTAGTGTCCGGTTCTGAATCTGAACATGGGTACATCTTACTGTTCGGGTTTTTGGTTTGGCAGCCTAATAAAGCTTGTTTAAAGGCTTCAGCATTTGCACAGCAATTATTCTGCTCTTACCCCATTTTGCTTCCTTTTGCAGCCCCCTTGCCATTACTACCGTACGACCTTTTTACAGCCATTTTCAGCACCAAAGTTTGGGTCCCCACTTTAGACTCAAGTTTGGCCAAACCCAAACTTCTACGGCTTCTGTTATCCCTACTTATTATTCATGTTCTGTGACTTAAAGGCCCCGTCTCACTTAGCGACGCTAACGATCCCGACAACGATACAACCTGTCAGGGATCGTTGCTGCGTCGCTATGTGGTCACTGGTGAGATGTCAAACAGTGAGATCTTCCCAACGATCGCTGCTGCGATCTCACTGTTTGACATCTCACCAGCGACCTGTAGCGACCTGTACAACGATGTCACATGGGAGCTATTATGACGATTCAGTGTCTGAGTCGTCAACGAGGTCGTTGGTAAGGTGTCAAACACAGCGATGTGTGCTACCCAGCGGGACCTCAACGATCAAAAAAAGGTCCAGGCCATTCCGACACGACCAGCGATCTCACAGCAGGGGCCTGGTCGCTGCTACGTGTCACACATAGCGAGATCGCTACTGAGGTCGCTGTTGCGTCACAAAACTTGTGACTCAGCAGCGATCTCGCTAGCGATCTCGCTTAGTGAGACGGGGGCTTTTGGCTCTGTGACTTCACTGTGATCCCAATGTTTATTATACCTTTTCTGTGGCATTTTCCCTGTTCTGTAGCCACATATCACACATGCTGTGACATGCCTCTGTGTAGTAACCTGTGCTATAAATCCACCATGTTCACTATCCATGTACACTTGTCTTTCCCATGTTTGTTTATCCTGTTTTTCTCTTTCATCATTATGCATATGAATTAGAGTTGAGCAAAAAGATTCACAGGTCTCTGGTTCGACATCCATGTCAGTAATCCACGGTGATTAGACCAGGACGTTACACACGTGCTTGGCTAGCTCTTAATTGCTGGCATTCTTGGCATCTCTTATGATTGATTATAAATTAAGCCTAGCCACTAGGCTTCATGCGACGTCATGGGCCTCATAATCACCAGAGGTGTCTACGATGCATCTGGGAAATACCAATGACACCAAATATATTTTATATGAATTGTATGTAAAAAAAAAAGTATATACATTTCAGGCCCCTTCTTGTCCCTCGATACAGCCCTCCTCCAGTATACTTTTCATTCTTCGTCCAGTCACTGGGCCATTGTTGCGTCTTTTGGCATCTTACACTTCCATCTCTCTCCCTATTTGATATCACTTGGTCTATTGTCATGGCGTTATGATTAGAGATGAGCCAATTTGTTCATGTTCCCTCTTATTTGGCAAGCTATAGCGCTTGCCAAATAAGCTGCAGAGGGAACCCGGCTTCCTGGATCACGCCGGCCGATCAGCTGATCAGCGCCGCAGCTGCATGTGTCACGGCTGTGTCACAATAACAACACATGTATGGAGAGCCCAACAAACAAGTTCTCCAAACATGTGTCATGACTGTGACACAGCCACGACACATGCAGCTGCAGCGCTGATCAGCTGATAGGACAGAGCGATTCAGGATGTCAGATTCCCTCTGCAGATTTTTCTGGCAAGCGCTATAGCTTGCCGAATAAGAGGGAATCTGATCAAATTTGCTCATCTCTAGTTATGATGTCACTGCCTAATCAGTGCAGGGAATGCCAAATATGCCAAGTGCGGGAAAATGCTGAAGATGGCCCAGACCAAAGCGGTAACCATAGCGGAGAGAAGAAGAAAGGTGATGGTCAGGTGAATATTAGTTTATTTTATTCCTCAAGAAGGTATCCAGGACTACATTAGTTTTTTACTCTGAACCAAAAAACTAGCGGTCAGGTAGTTGCTAACTAGTTAGTAACTACCCACCTGTTCTATTCAGAGTCAGCTCAGAGCGTTTGCTGATCGAACTTGCCAGCGTAACTGCCAACATCATGCTGATTGACTACTAGCTTCCCGCATTTATGCAGCAATGAGCTGGCTGTCAATCAACATGACATTGGCCATCATACCCCATCAATGGAGCAGAGCAGAAGAGAAGCCTCTGTTTTGTTGCTTGGAAGGAGCAGTCAGTGATCACTCTGTACAGGCTTCTCCTTGACTGTTAGCACTTAGGGAAATAATAAAATATAAATATAGTCCTGAATAACCCTTTTAAATTACCTGCCAGCCCTTTCGCACATAGAAAAAATGGCAAATACACTATTTTGCTGGATCCAGACAAATAGAAGTGCAAAAAATTTCAAATCTGTCAAATTCAAATTTTTGTCAAAATTTTAGATAAATGCTATTCAACTCAAAGTGATTTATTTGAGGTTACCCAATGATTCTTCTACACATAGCATAACAGTACCATAAATTACATGGAAAGTTGCTGAAGTCTTCTGCCAGGCTTTAAAATTTGTTCCCCAAAGCTTTACACTAATTTCTTCCATTTTAATTATCTTATCAGTTAAGTTTTTCTTTTAGGCTTCGCTTACATTTTTGATTATAAAAGTGTAATGTGAGAAAACAAATCACATTGCACTCGCAACAATGTTATTCACTTAGGCAGTGTTCGGCTGCGTAAAATGGCTGAGACTCACAAATGCAAGTCAATCGGTGCGAGAAAATAATCGCATGGCACATGGACCATGCATCTGTCGTGTGATCTTTAAGCACCCATGCCACAGGAAACCTGACATTTCATCTGCTGAATACAGTAAATTCCCAGCTTGAACTGTCAGAATAGAAAGATACATAGAATAGACATTTAGATAGAGTAGATGGATAAACAGATGCCAGTGAGCTATATAATTAGTGCACATTTATTTAGAAATTAAATAAAAGAAATGACATGGGGTTCCCACTATTTTTATTAATGAGCTGAGGGAAAACATACAGCTGAGAGCTGGTCTTAATAGTCTGTGAAGGGGGCAATAAACATGTAGTTTCCCTGGCTATTAATATCAGCTCACGGCTATCTACTTAGCCTTTAGGGGTTATTAAAAATTGGGAAATCCCCCCAAAAATGGCATTGGGGTTGTCCTATTTTTAATAACCCGCAAACGCTAAGCAGAGAGCTACGGGCTGAGATTAATAGGCTTGGAAGGGTCCCTGGATATTGGCCCCTTCCCAGACCAACAAAAACAGCCCTCAGCCACCCTATAAATGGTGCATCCATTAGATGTGCCAATTCTGGCTCTTAGCTTCGGCTCTTCCCGCTTGACCTGGTGCATTGGCAAGCAGGGTAATGGTTTTGGGGTTGATGCAAGCTTTGTAATGTCTTTAAGCGCAGGGGTTAGTAATGGAGAGGCATCTATAAGACCCTCATTACTAACTTCTTAAGTTTAAAGCAAAAAACATATCTCGAGAAAAGTCCTTTATTTGTGCAAAGCACTCCCCACACCTCTTTTTCCCAGTTTTTACCTTTAACAAATTATCTATCTATCATCATCTATCTATATCTGTATATAGCATTGCTTTATTACTTAGAAAACTGGATTGAAATGACAGAATTACTGTATATAAAAGCTGATGTTAAAAATGAATTGCATATGGATTGCATACACACGTCATATGGATGCTAGGTGAGAAAAAAGAGCATGACACTAGCCTGACACTCTCCAACTTTTCTGGATGAGAATCTCAGCTTCTTTATATATGCAGATATGATAGATTCACAATAGTGTATGCTAATGGCACTCGGCTCCAGTACTGCTGCGAGCGTGAGCTGAGTGTCAACGCATTGTGCTCCGATTCTCTCGCATGAATTGCCGCACAGGTGCAGAGAAGACGGAGAAAGTAATTTCTCCATTTTCTCCATTACATGTCTCAGTGTATATAACAATGCACTGGGGTGACATCCGAGTGCAGTCCAATGTTTTCCACCCACCCATAGACTTGTATGGGTTCGAGTGAGCTGAGTTTTGCTGCCATTTGCAGCATGCTGCCGAATCTGCATGAGAAAATAATCACTAATCTGAGTTGCCCCATACAGTAACATTGGGCTGAGTGCTATCTGATAAAACATCACATAGCACTCGTCAGTGTTATGCGCTCATGTTAGTGAGCTTGAATGCAGAGCCACTCCTAATACCATAATGTATTTCTGAAATGTCATCTTAAACTTTAAACCCACTTTTTTTATTCTGAGAACTTCTTTGTTTGTCAAGTAACTACTCCAAACTTTCTGCTTACTTTTGAATGTTTTTGCCAGATTTACCACCTTAATTTTGCTAGGTTTTTTAACCATTTTTCCAGACTTCAGTCATTTTCCTACAAAGAGCATTCTAAATCGCATTTTTCAACCTGACAGTTCAAAAGAACATTTAAGCTATTAACAAATGATCGAAGCAAACCAAAGCTTTCCCGGCAAACGAGTTAAAAAAACTAATGAAAGTAAATTTTCTGATCTTCGATGTCTAAGGCTTTATGAACAGCAAGGTCAACAAAGGACATTTTAATAGGATGTTGAAGAAAATCACTTCTGATGAGACTTCAGGCAGCATAACATGCAAAGTTGATCTACAGTCTAGCAAAAGGGCTCTCAAGAACCCCTTATCATTCAGCTCCTTGGTTGCTTCATTAATACTTTTGAAAATTCTCTGCATATTTTTCTGTATTATCAAGTATCAGATTCATCTGAACCCAAGGGAGATGTGGCTGGCTGTGAACTGGTTAATGGCAGAATGTTGTTATCCTGTCTTTATAAACTCAAAAAATGCAAATTCTGTGCCTTTCCAAAGATGAGCAAAAAATGCGAAGACAAAGCTGATGCAGTTTTCTGATTACCTGGGTTGTTGGAGGACTTGGAGAACTCATTGTATTTCATGACCTGACAGGGAAGGTCAAAGCCAACAGCACTAGTTTCTGATTACATAAAGAAAAATAATAAAATGGAAAAAAACACAAGAGAATATATTAGCTGTGTTACTCTTAGTTGGAAGACACAGATACTAATTGGAAATGTAGAGATGTGCCAAAGCATGGTAAAACATGCTGATCAATCTATTGAAGTATCTACTCATGTTTTGTGCCTTGAGCTGTAGGAGAACTGCTTCAATTAGTTTGAAACAGATTCCCGTTTTCCAATTTTCTGTCACTTACCTTGGATGTGTCAAAAAATAATGCGGATTTCCACATGTCAAATCCAATCAATATATAATGCGGAACATCTCATGCCAAAGCCAATTTTCTTAGAATTCAGTATCACATTTATTCAAATTAATGGTCAAGTATTATTTCACCAATTTTGAATCAGGTGGCGTCCAGGCCAGTTTTTTGCTATTTTAAGACCATGTTTGCATGTTCAGGATTTGATCAGCATTTGACATCAGTATTTCTAAGCCAAAGTCAGGTGTGGAACAATCAGAAGAAAAACATAACAGAAACCCATCACCACTTCTGTATTTTTCAACCACTCTTGGTTTTGGAGTCACACTAGTGTATAAAAAATTGGTCCGATATTGATTCAGAAAAGTAGGACAAATGTCATACGAATACAATTCAAATTTTCTCAACTAGCATCCGTATGACATGTGTATGCAATCAGTATGCAATGTGCTTTTAACATCATTTTTTGCATACTGCAATTTTCTTTGTCATTTAAAAATAGATGATAGATAGATAGATAGATAGATAGATAGATAGATAGATAGACAGATAATGTAAGATGCTAGCAGGTGCCTAGGATGTAATGACACACGGGAAGCAGAGCACGGGTTAACAGGCTTCTTATATGTAGAAACGGTAAATGGTACAAGCAGGGGGTAAAGGACGTGATTGGAGGATGGGGGAAAGTCAAATGCAATAGAATATAACAAGCTAACTTATCAGTCTCTGTGCACTGTAGGAAGGTGGCTGGAAGATCCCTCAGCGGTGCAGCAAGCGGCGCAAAATGTCTCCGATCTGTTCCCGCAGATGAGCGATGCACTTTCTCCTTGTGATGACGAATCTTCCGGGTTCTTCAGCACATGATCTCCTGATTCTTGCATACATTGGAATAGAGGTGATGGTCGGCGGCCACAGGCACGGGCCGGTCCATAGCAGGCACCGCAGTGATGGGACTAAGCGGTGCCTCCGCGATGGTGAGCAGAGCCAAATTATGTACTCTATCCTGGTCACTACTCGGTGCAGAAGTCTCTCTGGGCTGAGGGTAGGATGTGTCGACAGTCTGGCTAGGTATAGCCACAGCTAGCAGTCGTGGGTCCATGGAGAGGGAGTCAACCATTTCACTACACACAAGCTCGTTCCCTGCCAAGTGTCCCATCTTCCCGCTCAAACTGCTATTTATGTCGGACCCGCCCCTATCAGTCAGGTGTCCTGAACTTCTCCGGTCAGCAATCTCTCCCCCCTGAAACACTGGAGACAGCCCTGACGGTTCCGGCCCAGACACACAGGAGAGACCTTTAGCTTGGCTCTCCTCCCTACACTCCCCCGCACTTTTTTCTCACCATTCCAAGGGCAAGACTCTTTGAGAATTGTGTGACCATCTTCTCTTTTTCTGTGTGAATTGCAGCCAGATGAAATTCTCTTGGTCATAGCGACTGGCCGGTTTGCCAGCTGTTGTTTGTTCAGAGCATCTCAGATCAGGAAAAGTGGTGGAGCTCTCTTGTGGGGCAGAATTTGTCTGTGTGGAAAGAGCCATGGGGGGGCTTGCATCCTCTGGTTCTAACCTCTCGGAGCTTAATCCCCCCCTTCTTCATCCTCTGCTTCTATTGGCGTATAGACCATCTCAGGAGCCTTGAGCTCCTCTTCTAAATGAACAAGGTCCTTAGACAAGCAGGGTCGGAGCATATTCCAATGAAGAGTTCGAGTGGGAGCATCTTCTTTTCCTTCAGGTTGGACTTCAAAGACAGGTCCCTCTGGACTAACTCTTCTCTTTACCCGATATGGGTCTTTCTCCCAACGATTTTCCAGCTTGTCTCGAGGGTGCTTATCCCGCACTAAGACACGGTCTCCAGCTCGAAACTCTGTTGCTCCAGATGAGGTCCTCTCTGCGCGATCTAGCTCCTGTAATCTGGTCCAGAACAACGTGTGTAAGGTCTGCAGGCGGTGTTGATGTTCTCGAACCCAGGAGGACAACCCTGTCTGTGGTAGTCATCTACTGGGTCCAGTGCCAACTTGACGATCCCTTTTCCTTCTTGGCCGAGCAGAAGAGAGAAAAGGTGTATATTCCGTGGTTCGGTGTATTCGATTATTATATACCCACACCAGTTTAGAAACATACTCTGGCCTCCAGGCCTTCTGATCCTCCTCTAGAGTTCTTAACATCTGAATCAGTGTACAGTTGAATCGTTCACATGCACCATTACCTTGAGGGTGGTACGGTGTGGTGTGGGACTTGTCAATCTGGTACAGCGGTGCACTTCATCCATTACTTTTCCTAAGAAACAAGCTCCCTGATTAGAGTAAATTCTCTTTGGACACCCAAGTTCTTACATATTGCATATGCAGTGGACTTTGCAGTCTGATCCCGTGTCATAGTCACCACAGCAAATTGTATAAAGTGATCCACCATTACCAGGCAATGTTTGTAGCGCTGATGGGCCGGGACAATGGTTAGACAGTCTATTGTCAAGAGTTCCGGAGGAGCGGAGGTTATAATGGATTGAACGGGAGCCTTCTGCTCTGGCGGCTTAGCCAGTTCACATGTCCGGCACTTCCTACAGGCCTAGTCAACTTTCACCTTCAACTGGGGATGGAAGATGAACCATTGTAGCCATTGGAAGGTGTTTTCTGAACCGAAGTGGGTTCCTTGCTGGTGTGCACCGACAGCAATTTCAGAAAATGATGTGGTTGGAACGAGGACTTGCTAGGTCACATTCGGCTCAGTCCGCAGTTGTGCTTTCCGATATAGTAAGCTGTTCTCTTTCCATAGATGTTCCTACTATTGTAGGATCTGCAACACCTCCGGGGACAAGGTACCCCTTTCCGATTAGCTTGGAAGTCTCTGAGAAGCCACATATCGTCTTAACAAAGCCAGTCCGCAATCTACCTGTTGAAGCTGAACCCACTCATCTCGAGTTCATCCCAGTATGTTGTCTTGGACTGAAGTATGTATCTGTCCCTGCGTTGCCACCACCATCCTAGTTGACCTCCAAAATCTAGGGACCTCTTTATACTCTAGCTCTTCGTCTCTGTCCCGCTCGGATCTGGTACTCTTCCTCTGGTACAGGGCATCAGCGTGGGTATTTTCTGCCCCCCTTCTGTAGGCGATTTTATAATGGAATTTCACCATTCTGGCTACCCATTGCTGTTCTAAGTCCCCCAGTCTCGCATTCGCCAGTACCCAACAACACTTTGTAGCCGGACAGATATTCCACGAATCTCTCCGTCATAGCCCACACCAACTTGAAAGAACTGTAATTGTCTGGATTGCATTCAGAATCGTGAAGGGACCAACTTGCATAAGCAATCACCCTCTCTCTTCCATCCTGCATCTGCGACAACAAAGCCCCAAGTCCCAGCAGACTCCCATGGGTGTGGAGAATGAACGGTTGTGAGAAATACATGTAAGCCAAGATAGGAGCTCCGGTGAGTGCCTTTTTGAGATCTTGAAAAGCCTATTCTTGGGACTCTTCCCAGCAGATCTCCCAGTTCTTGGCTCCAGAGGGTACCTTTTTCAACGCTTCCTGTAAGGGCTTTGCCCATCGAGCAAAGTTCTTCACAAACCACCTGTAATAACCAGTCAGTCCCAGGAATGCCCGCACATCCTTCATGGTCTCCAGAGTGGACCAGTCTTGAATCGTGGTGACCTTCTCTTTTTAGGGCTCTACCCCTTCAGCAGAAGCGACATGGTCCACGTATTCAATTTGTGTGCGTAACAGATGGCACTTCTGGGGATTTACTTTTAATCTGTGCTTCTGAAGGTGGGCCAACACTTGATCCAGGCATTGCAGATGTTCCTCAAATAAAGCCACAAAGACTATAATATTATCCAGGTAAATGAGCATCTACTCAAAGTTTAAGTCCCCTATTCATCTCTCCATGAGGCATTGAAAAGTTCCGGGAGCGTTGGCAAAGCTGAACGGCATGTGGTTGAACTTGTACAAACCCATGGGAAGAATGAAGGCAGTCTTTGCTTGATCTTGTTCAGACATGGGGACATGCCAGTAGCCGCTGGTGAGGTCCAGAGTAGAGAAGAACCTGGCTTTCCCCAGAGCAAACAGGAACTCCTCCATCAGGGGCAGCAGGTGCGAGTCTCTCACAGTACAGGCGTTGAGTTTACGGTAATCCACACAAAAATGCAAGGTGCCATCTTTCTTTCATACCAACACAAATGAGGCAGCCCACGGACTCTGGCTCTCCCGGATCACACCGGCCTGCAACATTTGATTCAACATGCTCTTCACTTCCTGGCACAACTTTGGGGAAATCTTCCGGTAACGCTCCCATGTGGGCATGGTGCTTCCAGTTTGTATTTTGTGCGTAATGGCCGTGGTGCAGCCAAAATCTTCTTCTTGGAGGGCGAAGACTTCCTAATACTTACCCAGCAGAGCATCTACCTACTGCCCCTGAGAGGGTTCAAATTCAGTCAGTTCAGCCCGCATTTATTCCAATATGGTTTGGCCCTCCTTGATGTAACATGGTTTTGAAACTGAAATGGAATTCACGGACACAGTCCAGGGGTCTCCAGGGTGTATCTCCAATTGCACTGTTTAGGGGGGTATTACTTCTTCAGGTAGGTTCAATATTCATGCCACTACACTTCTGGGAATGACTGTAATGTCCCGATCTCCTAAGATAATGCACCGCACCCAAATGGTCCGCTCCCTTACAATGGCCAACGTATGCACCAGTAGGAGTCCTATGGGTAGCTGTTCAGAAGAGGTTGGTTCAATTTGGACCTCAGCCCCCTCCACGGGGACACAAGCATGAACGAGCAGGGACAGCACTGTTTATACTGGTGGAAGAACAATTTTGGTGGAGGCCAGGAAAATTACTTTTCCTAACACTCCTCCCTCACATTTAAACTCCTGTACTTGTGCCACTCGTGCTAGTTGTTGGAAAATTCTTCTCTGTGGTGTATGTGGGCCCCACTGTTTCAAAGTCTCATTAGAGGGGTCTCTGATGAGAAGGCTTCCAAACACCTTCAGCACATTCATCCCCAAGGTGACAATGGGTCCATAATCACCTCTCCATGTGTCAGTACCATGCCATTCCATCCCAGGTCTTTCCTACAGATAGATACTTGAATCCATACCACCCCAGCGACCTGGCTGGATAGTTGGTTGGCCACCATTAACTTTATCTTAGAGCCCCATTTGGGCCAGTTTGCCCTGGGAAAATGTTGGCGGTGATAAGCCTCTGGCATCATTGTCACCTGCAAGCCCATGTCCACCAGGCATCGTACTGCACATCTGTCCATTTCTGCCCATATCAGGGGGCATGTTGACACTAAACTTGAGGGACTTCCACTACTCTTCCTCACTTGTTCTGGCTCCGGGTGGTGAGAAATCAGTATTTTATGGCGAGTGACTCCCGTGCAATGTGTTCGCTCTCTCCGCAGTTGTAACAAGTGATGAGCCTTGGCCGGTGAAATATTATGGAACCACGGTGAGGCTCCGGACCTTCCATGCCCTCTGAAGGATTACTGGTAGCCTCCGTTTTTCTCTTGATGTCAGCCAGTTCTACTTTCACACTCAGAACTTCTCTCCTCAGCTATTCCACCCCTTTGGGTTCAGCAATAGCATTTACAGACACCCCCATGCTCTAGACCTTTCCCACCAGGCTGTCACCCCCAGCTCCTAGTCATGCATGCATTCCTCACTCCCTACTTCAGGGAAAGTTATTAGGGGATTCACCCATACACGTTCTCACAGGGCTTGTTTTGTCATCACATCTCGCAAACCTGTCACTAGGAGGTCTCGTAACATTATGTCTGTAGGTCCTACTCCCCTGCTGTCTTTCCTAATAATTGGAATGTGTAGCTCTTGCAATGTATTCATATATTGAGTCACGGTCTCCTCCTCCTTCTGCATCCTACTAAAAAGGCGTGTTCTCAATTCCCCTACTTCTGTGGGGTCCCCGTGAGTCTCCCCCAAGATCTGCAGCACCTTATTGAAGGTATCCCGGTCTCATGGGGTCCGTAATATCACTGAATCCCTGGCTTCTACTTCAAGGGCCATAATGGCCACCTCAGCCTCCAGCGCAGGGGTCATGAGGTGCATTCTCATCAGGTCTCTAAGGCATTCATTCCAGCTCTACAGCATTGTATTGCTCCGCATGAACTTGGGCAAATTGCTCATCATGGCCCCCAAGGAAAGGCTATTCCTGGGGCCAACCCCAACTGCTTGGTCTGCCGCCTGCATGCTGTTGGACCGCATCCTGCCGACTACGCCAAGTGTAAGATGCTAGCAGGTGCATAGGATGCAGTGACATACAGGAGGCAGAGCAAGGGTTAACAGATTATTTATATGTAGAAATGGTAATGGTACAAGCAGGGGGGAAAGGATGTGATTGGAAGATGGGGGAAAGTCAAATGCAATAGAATATAACAGGTTAACTTATCAGTCTCTGTGCGCTGTAGGAAGGTGCTGGAAAATCTCTTGGCAATGCAAGCGGTGCGAGATGTCTTCGATCCGGTCCCGCAGATGAGCAATGAACTTTCTCCTTGCGACGATGAATCCTCCGGGTTCTTCGGCACATGATCTCCTGATCCTTGCACATGGTGGAGTAGAGGTGATGGTCGGTGGCACAGAAGATGAAGCAGAAAGTTCAATAGGCAAGGCAGCAGTAGAAGCACACATTCCAGCAGACACAGTCACAGGCACGAGCCAATCCTTAGAAGGGACCGCAAAGATGGGACTAAGCAGTGCCTCCACGACGGTGAGCGGAGCCAAGGTACACACTCTATCGTGGTCACTACTCGGTGCGGAAGTCTCTCTGGGCTGAGGGTAGGATGTGTCGGAAGTCTGACTAGCTGGGGGTATAGGCACAGCTAGCGGCCATGGGTCTGTGGAGAGGGAGTCACCTGTCTCACTACTCACAAGCTCGTTCCCCGCCAAGTGTCCCATCTTCCCACTCAAACTGCTATTTATGTCAGATCCGCCTCCATCTGTCAGATGTCCTGCACTGCTCTGGTCAGCAATCTCTTCCCCCTGTAAGACTGGTGACAGCATCGACGGTCGCAGCCCAGAGATGATGGAGAGACCATTAGCTTGGCTGTCCTCTCTACACTAGATAGATAGATAAATAGATAGATAAATAGATCGATAGAACTGGCTGTTACCCATGCCTCAGTTGTATTAATTGTCCCAATATTATGAAACAAAATTCATGCCAACATCCAATAACAAAAAAGATCTTCCATATTAACCATTATTTAACATGCTCATTTGAATTTGTCATTTATCTCCTGCAATGCTCTTGTAACTTGTGGTACGTGGGAGAGACCACCTGGGACCTCAAGACTAGATTAAAGCACCACAGGTATATGATACGAAAAAAGAGGTTAGATTTACCAGTGTCCAAACATTTCACAGAAAGTGGACAACTGGAGAAAAACTTAAAATTTAGGATTATTCAGGATTATTCATCATGTACCACCTCTTAGAAGGGGTTATGACCGTGTCTGAATGTTAAATATTAAAGCACTACAATAGATTATGAAACTGAATACATTAAAGCCGTATGGTCTCAATTCAGAATATAAATTAGATGTTACTCTTTAGGTGTCCCATTTGCCTTGATCCCCTGTATGAAACTCCTCCTCTCTACTGTATAATGTAGCTTGACAATTAGATACAAATTGGTTTATTAACCAAAACATTTTTTCTCTATTCTCTTCTCCTTTGTAGATCATAAGATCACTGGGGACTTGTTGGGACGCATGACTCATCCCATTATGGAATATCATCATAAAATCTAAATCTAAATGTATAGCATGTCATATACTTCTGTCCTTTTTTCTTCCTTTTTTATATAATATTTTCATAAGTATTTTGTTTGAAATTGCAATCTTATACTGCTTTAATGGTCCACGACAAGAATGACTATAATGAGGTTGTATGGATTTTCTGCTAAAATATTTTGGCACTATATGGTGTATATCCAATCTAGAGACAGAGGTAGATTATTGTGTCCTGGAAGGGGCACATGACTCCCACTGTTCTCTATGGGCAACAGGTTACCAGTCCGAGCTAATGGGTGGTGTTCTTGTTCCGGTTTAGATCAATCTATTGCCTTTATACTTATGTCATGATCCATTTCCTCTTATTAAATAGTCTTATTTAATATGTGGATTGAGCCCCTTGAAGCATGACAGTGAGGGAAATAAGTATTTGATCCCTTGTTGATTTTGTAAGTTTGCCCACTGACAAAGACATGAACAGTCTGTACTTTAAGGATAGATTAATTGTAACATTGAGAGATAGAATATCAAAATAAAATCCAGAAAATCACATTTTATTAATTATATAAATGTATTTGCATTTTGCAGTGAGAAATAAGTATTTGATCCGCTACCAACCATTTAGAGTTCTGGTTCCTACATATATGACACTTCTAATCAACTCATTACCTGCATTAAAGGGCTATTAAACTGGGTAAAGATACTGGGTGAGAAGGAGACAACTGTTGGTGCAATAGTAAGAATATGGAAGAAATTCAAAATGACTGTCAATTGACATCGATCTTGGGCACCATGCAAAATCTCACCTTGTGGGGTATCCTTTATCATGAGGAAGGTGAGAGATCAGCCTAAAACTACATGGGAGGAACTTGTTAATGATCTCAAGGCAGCTGGGACCACAGTCACCTAGAAAACCATTGGTAACACATTACTCCGTAAAATCCTGCAGTGCCCGCAAGGTCCACTTGCTCAAGAAGGCACATGTGCAGGCCTGTCTGAAGTTTGCCAATGAACGCCTGGATGATTCTGTGAGTGATTGAGTGAAGGTACTGTGGTCAGAGGAGACAAAAATTGAGGTCTTTGGCATCAACTCAACTTGCCATGTTTGCAGAAAGAGAAATGCTGTCTATGACCCAAAGAATGCTGTCCACACTGTCAAGCATGGAGGTGGAAGCATTATGTTTTGGGGGTGTTTCTCTGGTAAGGGCACAGGACTACTTCACAGCATCAATGGGAGAATGAATGGAGCCATGTACCATACAATCCTGAGTGCAACCTCCTTCCCTCCACCAGGACACTAAAAATGGGTTGTGGCTGGGTCTTCCAGCAAGACAATGACCCAAAACATACAGCCAAGGTAACAAAGGATTGGCTCAAAAAGAAGCACATGAAGGTCATGGAATGGCCTAGCCAGTCTCTAGACCTTAATCCCATAGAAAACTTATGGAGGGCGTTGGATCTCCGCTTTGCCAAGCAATAGCCTATGACATGTGTGCAAACCTCATCATCAACTACAAGAAACACCTGACTGCTGTGCTTGCCAACAGGGGTCTTGCCACCAAGTATTAAATCTTGTTTGCCAGAGGGATCCAATACTTATTTCTCACTGAAAAATGCAAATAAATGTACGGTATATAGTTTTTATAATTATATTTTCTGGTTTTTATTTTTGATATTCTGTCTCTCAATGTTAAAATTAACATACCCTTAAAATTAAAGACTGTTCATGTCTTTGTCAGTGGCCAAATTAATAATAAGAGACCTAGCACTCAATTTTAGGTGAGATGAAGCAGGAAAATTTATTGTAGTAAACACAGGAAAATGTTTTGGTCAATTGTGACCTTCATCAGTTACAAGTAGTTGTAGAATATAAGCTGGTTATGGGTAATTTATTCCCTGCATGAACATATATGAAGACTTGTTCTTATATATAAATGAAGACTTGTGCTCCCCGACGCGGTATCCGCCACATCAGGGAGCACAGCAGCTCCAGGAATTTTCCTATGCGCCTATATCAGGATTGCTTGTACTAACCACGCTAAGCAAGTCTTCATATATGTTCATGCAGGGAATAAATTACCCATAACCGGCTTATATTCTACAACTACTTGTAACTGATGAAGGTCACAATTGACCGAAACATTTTCCTTTATTTACTGCAATAAATTTTCCTGCTTCAACTCACCTAAAGTTGAGTGCTAGGTCTCTTACTATTAATTTGTGTGGTTTGGGAACCTGTCCTTAGCACCCCCCCTCTATTAGTGCTCACGGTTCATTTTTCATTTTTCAGTGGCCAAACTTGCAAAATCAGCAAGAGATCAAATACTTATTTCCTCCACTGTAACTCATGCAACACCTCCAAATTTTTGTTTTTCCAGCCACACTCAGATGACACAAACATAAGTTTCATAGAGTGCTATTGGTAGAAAAGTATAAGCTTCCATCAGGTCCAAGTCCATGGTGTGTTAGTGGCAGGGTAACAGTCAAGCTTGCTTCCTCCGTCCTCTCCCGCCAATCACGGACAACAAAGAGGGGATCATTATCCTTTTCATCTTCTGACAGTTGTGCACCCATCACCTCTTCCTTCTAATCCTCCTCCATTTGTTACTCGGCTCCTGTACCTTCACTAACATTTTGGATGGTACCATGAGCCTCCTTTGAATAACTGTAAGAAAGGGAGTCAAGTAGCTTATCCAGGATAGGAGAAAATGGTGTTTGTTAAGTTGAGCTTTCATTAACAGCTAACCCACTGTGACGGGGTCACTGGTGACGTACATGAGGGGAGATATATGTCACAAAGGTTGCTTTCCTGCACGATGTGAAAGCCATAAGTATTTTCTCCAGCATGATATGTACTGAGAACAATCCAGTCGCGATATGTGCATGGCTTTTATGGTGAGTAGGTCAGAGATAGGCAGGATGCTTACCGTATACAGTATATCTCCACCTCCAGGGTATGGCTGGAAGGAGTTAAATGTTCAGCTAGTTTTTTTTTTCTCTGTCAGTATGTGTTGAGGAAAGGAAGCCTCCTGACTGCTAGCTCCTACAAGAGTTGCCCTAGGTGTTGTCCCAGAGGAACCGGGCAGGACTTTAATATGAACTTTTTATTTTAATTTGAGCCAGAGAGGCTGCTTTTCTGTTACCAGTTTGAGTTTTTGGTTTATGATGCAATAAACCACCCAAATGTGTGTCTGTTAGGGGTCGAGTTCCCACCTCTGCACAGGTGGAATCTCGGGCCATCTCCACTGTGGTCTCCCATTCTTCTCCTGCTGCAGTGGAGACGTCGGTCCCAGCGTTTCGCTCAGTCTGACAAAGTGCAAAGGGATACTGCTGCCTTTCCAGTTACTGCCATTGTAGCCAATACTGGGCAGCGGCGAGCAGAGGTCTTTGGGACTAAGTCCTACTTTTCCCCTTCTGAGCATGCCCAGAGTAAGATCTCTCGTTGGAGATCAAGGGTCACATGCTTAGATAGTGCAGCAAACCCCATTTGGTCCTGAAGGTGCTTCTGTGGCAGCCTCCCATTGGTCCTTCTGGGAAGGTCCTGTACTTGATGCAGCTATAAAAGGTGCGCATGACCGCACGGCCATGCGCTAGTATTAATTCATGTCATGAGTTTTGCGCCAATGTGGTCATTCATGTGTGTATTCAGGGCCCCGGCTGAAATAAGCCACTAGAATACCGGCACCTCCGGTGAGGGGATTGTATTTATGCATTCAGGGCCCTGGCTGAAATAAGCCACTAGAATACTGGCTCCGGTGAGGAGATTGTGTGATTGCCTCTTTGACTGTGTGACCACAAACTGCTATCTGCTTGGCAGTTGCTGAGTACTCCTGTGAGCTAAACAGGACACAGTGCTTTCTTTATAGGCGACTCTGTGAAGTAACAGAGTTTGCTTCTACCGCCATATAGGGCTGACATTTGCCAGCAGCAGGTTCTCTCCTGCACGGTGGACCCTGGGCTGCGAACGCACCAAATATCATCTCACTATTTACTCGGTGCATTCCGCCAGCCCTAACAGTGTCTGTGTCTACCTCAAGGAGCAGCTAAGTGAGCAGACCTTCCACTCCACATACAAGTTGAACACCAAGCCTACTTCTGCTTCCACCATGTCCTCGCTTTTTCCCCTCTTTTAACCTGCTGTTTCACAACCTAAGTCCCGTAGTTTCAGTCAGTTGTCATTAAATGAACAATCACTATTTTTTTCTTAGATAGTGTGCCTGAACAATACTCTTAGAACTAACGATTTACATTTGGAAATGAGGCCTCCTGATTCCTGACTGCAACACAGTTTTAGCCTAAATGATTTGGAATAGCAAATATGGCCTCCTGGCTGAACCTCTATATTAGGTCTAACGATTTTAATGAGCAAATGGGGTGTTAGGGTTGGCGGAACGCACCAAATATATTTATTAGATGGGATTGGTGCGTTCGCAACCCGGGATCCACCATGCAAGAAAGAACCTGCTGCTAAGTAAATGGTGGCACTATATGGTGGTATGAACCAGCTCTGTTAGCTTCACAGAGCGGTCGAGAAAGCAAAGCTCTGTGCCCTGTTAGACTTTCATAGAGGCACTGGCTAACTACCCAAATGAGAGCAGTCAGTGGTCATGCATGCACACAAAACTCCTCGCCGGAGGTGCCAGCATTCTAGGGGCTTATTTCAGCAGGGTGTTATGGTTTCCAATGGCAAGGAAACATCAGAAGCATAGAATAAACGAACAAGCTCTCGGGTGATGGAAACTAGAGCTGACCGCGATGCTAAACCTACACACCACACTAGAAGTAGCCAGGGGGCATTCCTGCGTTGTCTCTAGATGCCGCGCGCCAGCCGGAGAACTAACTACCCCTGGTAGAAGAAAACACAGTCCTGGCTTGCCTCCAGAGAATGTCCCCACAGGAGATAGCAGCCCCCCACATATAATAACGGTGAGAGCAGATGAAAAGACACACGTAGTATGAAAGCAGATTTAGCACAGAGAGGCCCGCTAACTAAATAGCAGAAAGATACAACAGAGGACTTCGCGGTCAGCTGCAAAACCCTTCAAAACACCATCCTGAAATTACCTTAACTCATGTGACAACTCATGCCACTGGAGTGGTAATTTCAGCCCAACAAGAGCTTCCAGCTGCAGAGATTCACATAAGTGCAAACTGGACAAAACATACAAAAATAGACTTAAGGACTAAAGTGTCCAACTTAGCTGAGCAGAAAACTGGGAGCAGGAACATGCAACAGAATCACTCTGGATACATTGATGGCCAGCATTAGAATGACTGAGGAGCAAGGTTAAATAGGATACTCCCACATCCTGATAGGAACAGGTGAACTGAGAAGGCAAAGCTTGCAGGACACCAGTACCACAAGAGACCACCGGGGGAGCCCACGAACCGAATCACAACAGTACCCCCCCCTTAAGGAGGGGGCACCGAACCCTCACAAGAACCACCAGGGCGATCTGGATGAGCCCTATGAAAGGCACGGACCAAATCAGAAGCATGAACATCAGAAGCTGTAACCCAAGAATTATCCTCTTGACCGTAGCCCTTCCATTTCACCAGATATTGAAGTCTCCGTCTGGAAACACGGGAGTCCAAGATTTTCTCCACCACGTACTCCAATTCACCCTCAACCAGCACAGGAGCAGGAGGCTCAACAGAAGGCACAAGTGGTACCTCATACCTCCGCAACAATGACCGATGGAAGACATTATGGATAGCAAAGGATGCTGGGAGGTCCAAACGAAAAGACACAGGGTTAAGAATTTCCAAAATCTTATAAGGACCAATGAACCGAGGCTTAAACTTAGGAGAAGAGACCCTCATAGGGACAAAACGGGAGGACAACCACACCAAGTCCCCAACACGAAGACGAGGACCAACACGACGATGGCGATTAGCAAAACGTTGAGTCCTCTCCTGGGACAACTCCAAATTGTCCACCACCTGCCCCCAAATACGATGCAACCTATCCACCATGGTATCCACTCCAGGACAATCCGAAGACTCCACCTGACCAGATGAAAAACGAGGATGGAACCCTGAATTGCAAAAGAAAGGGGAGACCAAAGTGGCAGAACTGGCCCGATTATTAAGGGCAAACTCATCCAACGGCAAAAAGGAGACCCAGTCATCCTGATCAGCAGACACGAAACACCTCAAATAAGTCTCCAAGGTCTGATTAGTACGTTCCGTCTGGCCATTTGTCTGGGGATGAAATGCAGACGAAAAAGACAAATCAATGCCCATCCTGGCACAAAACGCCCACCAAAATCTGGACACAAACTGGGATCCCCTGTCGGAAACAATATTCTCCGGAATACCATGCAGCCGAACCACATTCTGAAAAAACAGGGGCACCAACTCAGATGAGGAAGGCAGCTTGGGCAAGGGCACCAAATGAACCATCTTAGAAAAGCGGTCACACACCACCCAAATGACGGACATCTTCTGAGAAACAGGGAGATCAGAAATAAAATCCATAGAGATGTGTGTCCAAGGCCTCTTAGGAACAGGCAAGGGCAGCAACAACCCACTAGCCCGAGAACAACAAGGCTTGGCCCGAGCACAAACATCGCAAGACTGCACAAAAGTACGCACGTCCCGAGACAGGGAAGGCCACCAGAAGGACCTAGCCACCAAATCTCTGGTACCAAAAATTCCCGGATGACCTGCCAACGCAGAAGAATGAACCTCCGAGATGACTCTATTGGTCCACTCATCCGGCACAAACAATCTACCAGGCGGACAACGATCAGGCCGATCCGCCTGAAACTCTTGTAAAGCACGTCGCAGGTCTGGGAAGACAGCAGACAATATCACCCCATCCTTAAGTATACCCGTAGGTTTAGAATCACCAGGGGAATCAGGTTCAAAACTCCTAGAAAGGGCATCCGCCTTCACATTCTTAGTACCTGGCAGATACGAAACGACAAAATTAAACCGGGAGAAAAACAACGACCAGCGCGCCTGTCTAGGATTCAGACGTCTGGCCGACTCAAGATAAATCAAATTTTTGTGATCAGTCAAGACCACCACCTGATGTTTAGCACCCTCAAGCCAATGACGCCACTCCTCGAATGCCCACTTCATCGCCAAAAGCTCCCGATTACCGACGTCATAATTTCGCTCGGCGGGCGAAAATTTTCGAGAAAAGAACGCACAAGGTCTCATCACTGAACAATCTGAACTTTTCTGCGACAAAACCGCCCCCGCTCCGATCTCGGAAGCATCAACTTCCACCTGAAAAGGAAGAGAAACATCAGGCTGGCACAACACCGGAGCAGAAGAAAAACAGCGCTTAAGCTCCCGAAAGGCCTCCACAGCAGCAGGAGACCAATCTGCAACATCAGCACCCTTTTTAGTCAAATCAGTCAAAGGCCTGACAACGCTAGAAAAACCAGTTATGAATCGACGATAAAAGTTAGCAAAGCCCAAAAATTTCTGAAGGCCCTTAAGAGAAGTCGGTTGCGTCCAGTCACAAATAGCCCGAACCTTCACAGGATCCATCTCAATAGAAGAGGGGGAAAAAATGTACCCCAAAAAAGAAATCTTCTGAACCCCAAAAACACACTTTGAACCTTTAACAAACAGAGAATTGGTCCGCAAAACCTGAAAAACCCTCCTAACTTGTTGAACATGAGATTCCCAGTCATCCGAAAAAATCAAGATATCGTCCAAATACACAATCATAAATATATCCAGATATTCACGGAAAATATTGTGCATAAAAGACTGAAAGACCGAAGGGGCATTTGACAGACCAAAAGGCATCACCAAATACTCAAAATGGCCCTCGGGCGTATTAAATGCGGTTTTCCACTCATCCCCCTGCTTAATTCGCACCAAATTATACGCACCGCGAAGATCAATCTTAGAGAACCACTTCGCCCCCTCAATGCGAGCAAATAAATCTGTCAGCAATGGCAAAGGATACTGATACTTGACTGTGATCTTATTCAAGAGTCTATAATCAATACAAGGTCTCAAAGAACCATCGCTTTTAGCTACAAAAAAGAACCCCGCTCCAAGAGGAGACGAAGAAGGACGAATATGTCCCTTTTCCAAGGACTCCCTAATATACTCTCGCATGGCAGCATGTTCAGGTACAGACAGATTGAATAGACGACCCTTAGGAAATTTACTGCCAGGGATCAAATCTATGGCGCAATCGCAATCTCTGTGAGGAGGAAGAGAATTAAGAGTAGATTCCTCAAAAACCTCACGATAATCAGACAAAAACTCAGGAATTTCAGAGGGAATAGATGAAGCAATGGAGACCAAAGATGTGTCCCCATGATTTCCCTGACATCCCCAGCTTAGTACAGACATTGTTTTCCAGTCAAGGACTGGGTTATGAGTTTGCAACCATGGCAATCCCAGCACCAACACATCATGTAGATTATACAGTACAAGGAAGCGAATCACCTCTTGATGGTCTGGAGTCATACGCATAGTCACTTGTGTCCAGTATTGTGGTTTATTACTAGCCAATGGTGTAGAATCAATACCCTTTAAAGGTATAGGAACTTCCAGAGGCTCTAGATCAAACCCACAGCGCCTGGCAAAGGACCAATCCATAAGACTCAAAGCGGCGCCAGAATCCACATACGCATCCGCAACAATAGAAGATAACGAACAAATTAGAGTTACAGACAAAATAAACTTGGACTGCAAAGTGCCAATAGCAGAGGATTTATCAACTTTCTTGGTTCGTTTAGAGCATGCTGATATAACATGAGTAGAATTTCCACAATAGAAGCACAAATGATTTTTGCGCCTATAAATCTGTCGTTCGCTTCTGGACAGAAAGCTATCACATTGCATACTCTGTGGTGCCTCTTCAGAAGACACCGCCAACTGGTGCACAGGTTTGCGTTCCCGTAAACGCCGATCAATCTGAATTGCCATTGTCATGGACTCATTCAGACCAGTAGGCGCAGGAAACCCCACCATGACGTCTTTTACAGCATCAGAGAGACCTTCTCTGAAAATTGCCGCCAGAGCGCACTCATTCCACTGAGTAAGCACAGACCATTTTCGAAATTTTTGGCAATATATTTCGGCTTCATCTTGCCCCTGAGAGAGGGCTATTAGGGCTTTCTCAGCCTGAATCTCCAAATTTGGTTCCTCATAAAGCAACCCCAAAGCCAGAAAAAACGCATCCACATTGAGCAACGCAGGATCCCCTGGTGCCAATGAAAATGCCCAATTTTGGGGGTCACCCCGCAGTAAAGAAATAACAATTTTTACTTGCTGGGCAGGATCTCCAGCAGAATGAGATCTCAGCGAAAGAAACAATTTACAATTGTATTTAAAATTTAGAAAACAAGATCGATCTCCAGAAAAAAACTCCGGTATAGGAATTTTAGGTTCAGACCGAGAAGCATGTAACAAAAAATCTTGTATATTCTGAACTTTAGAGGCAAGATTATTCAAATTGGTAGCCAGACTCTGGGGATCCATATTTCAACAGATAAAGTCTGAGCCATTCAGGGGTTAAGAGGAGAGGAAAACAGGAGACTGCAATTAGAGCTGGAGTGCAACTACAGAGGAAAAAAAAAAAAAGGTTTCACACAGTTCCTTTTCTCTCCTGCTTCAGCCTATAGATTAAACATTTGGGCTGGCATACTGTTATGGTTTCCAATGGCAAGGAAACATCAGAAGCATAGAATAAACGAACAAGCTCTCGGGTGATGGAAACTAGAGCTGACCGCGATGCTAAACCTACACACCACACTAGAAGTAGCCAGGGGGCATTCCTGCGTTGTCTCTAGATGCCGCGCGCCAGCCGGAGAACTAACTACCCCTGGTAGAAGAAAACACAGTCCTGGCTTGCCTCCAGAGAATGTCCCCACAGGAGATAGCAGCCCCCCACATATAATAACGGTGAGAGCAGATGAAAAGACACACGTAGTATGAAAGCAGATTTAGCACAGAGAGGCCCGCTAACTAAATAGCAGAAAGATACAACAGAGGACTTCGCGGTCAGCTGCAAAACCCTTCAAAACACCATCCTGAAATTACCTTAACTCATGTGACAACTCATGCCACTGGAGTGGTAATTTCAGCCCAACAAGAGCTTCCAGCTGCAGAGATTCACATAAGTGCAAACTGGACAAAACATACAAAAATAGACTTAAGGACTAAAGTGTCCAACTTAGCTGAGCAGAAAACTGGGAGCAGGAACATGCAACAGAATCACTCTGGATACATTGATGGCCAGCATTAGAATGACTGAGGAGCAAGGTTAAATAGGATACTCCCACATCCTGATAGGAACAGGTGAACTGAGAAGGCAAAGCTTGCAGGACACCAGTACCACAAGAGACCACCGGGGGAGCCCACGAACCGAATCACAACAGCAGGGTCCCTGAACACATACAAACACATGACCACACTGGCGCAAAGCACATAACTTAGGAAGATACTAGCGCATGGCCGTGCGGCCATGCGAACCTTAAATAGCTGCAGCATGTACAGGACCTTCCTAGAAGGACCAATGAGAGGCTGCCACAGAGCCTGCACACATACAGGAGCTTCCTAGAAGGACCAATAGATTTGGCTGCAGTACCTGGGCATGTGACCCTTGATCTCCACTGAGAGATCTTACCCTTGGCATGCTCAATGTGTGCAAAGCAGGACTTAGTCCCAGAAAAGCCTGCTCGCCGCAGATTAGTGCAGAGTACCATAGCAGAGCCTGGAGAGGCAGCAGTAACCCTTTGCACAGTATCGGTCTCAGTGAGACGCTGGGACCGACGTCTCCGCTGAGCAGGCTCCACTGCAGCCGATGCAGAATGGGAGACCGCAGCAGACACGGATCGAGATTCCCCCTGTGCAGCAGAGGAAACTCGACTCCTAACATGGGGCTTCCTGATTCCTCACTGCATCACAGATTAAGCCCAAAAAATTTAGATTAGCAAATGGGACCTGTTGGCTGATCCCCAATATTAGGACTAATGATTTTGATTAGCAAATGGGGTCTCCTGACTCCGAAATGTAATACAGCTTTATCCCAAATGATTTGGATAAGCAAATAAGGTCTACTGACTGAACTCCTACATTAGGACTAACAATTTTTATGAGCAAATGGGGCCTCCAGATTCCACACTACAACACTTGCAGCCACAACACTTGCAGGGATTGCTTGTTTGTTAGGCAATCTTCGCATTTGTTGCAGTTGTCGAACAGCCACGAGACATGCAGTGGGGACTCTAATTTATTATCTGAGCACGCCAAAAACACTCGATTAGCACACGAGGATGCTCAGATAACACCTTTTCCAAGCATGTTCGCTCATCATTATTTACTATAAAGATCTGCCTGAAGTAATTCCTAACTATCCAAAAAATCTATATACTCTTTCATTGAGCAGCATTGAAGAGGCAAAATAATATTTTATAGCACTTCACTTATTTATAGCGTTTAGCAGATATGATAAAATTAGAATTTGACAAATCACTCTATTTCCAGGGAAATACAATTCACAGTGAGGTTATTCTTTGTGAATCAAGTGTCCTTTATTATGCTCTGGGGTCTCTATAGACCTCATGCACAATAAATGTAAGATGTAAAAAAACCACCTTATGCTCACCTCAATGCTCACCTGCCCGTGGCATCCCACTGCTTGCACCCGTCGTCTGGTCCTCAAAGCTGCTTCTTGTTCCCTCCTTCACAAGTCGCATCTCCCAGACTTTTCATCTCAGGCTGGTCCTTCCATCCGTGACTAGGCCTTTGAGTTAATTTTGTGTTGCCCATCGTGATGCCATGGAATTGCCACGTTCAGTGACCTCTGAGGCCTAATTACAGCAAAGAATCTCGACCTGAACAGGCTGGAGCGTCAATAGCATAAATAAGAGTGCATAAGAATCCTCTATCATCATTCTGTAAATACAGGCAAAATGTCATGTATTATATGTAGACCAAATTGGACATGGTGTCAGCAGACATTTACATTGTAAACCAATAAGTTCTCTACTTAAAAATTTGATCTGATAAACACTGACATTTTCTTTCCAGTTTCCCTCGTACATTTAGTTTGACTTGTTCTCTAATTCTCAGAGGCTTATAAATATATGTATATTTTTAAACCCAAAGTGTGAAGCACCTAATTAATGAATCTGGCTTTGAACAGATGGTATGTTTTATTCATTGTGTATTTTTTTTTCCTGTTCTACCCCCGTTCTGTGTAACTACCAGTTGAAATCCTTATAATTAAACCCTTTTGCATTCGAGTCGATGGGGGTGAGTATTTTAATGAGACGAGTAAGGGGTCACTTTCTTGATCATTACCTGCAGATAGTGTTTTCTTTTTTTTTGTTACGTAGTGATAAAGAACAATGAAACTGTAACATAGCAAATGTGTGAAAATGATAGAATTGGAAAATGGGATATGAGGAGTGAACAGATGGAGATAAGAAATAAACATAAGTCAGTGCTACATGATAAGATCATTTGTTAAGTTTCTGGAAAATATGTGTAATGCTTGTTGTTATATCCAAGCCCATGCCTTGGCACTGAAATTAAAGTGCATAATTGTATGTGTATGTTCGTGTGTTTCAGTACTTCTTTTGGATTTGTTGTATATTTTATGCAGCCCTAAGAATAAGTACAAGTAATTGAATTAGCAAAGATAATCCATTTTGGATATAATCAATAATGACTGAAGTTCAGATTGTACAGTATAGTTTAAAGGGGTTGTCCACTTCTTGGGCCTTCTCAATCCATATACTTTTCCCCTAGTAAAATAATAACACTTACACCATTTCAGCAGTGTAGGCACTGGCTCTCCTAAGGATCACGTGACATTGTTATGGCTTCCGATCCATGTGGCCAATTAGCGTTGGCTTCATTCTCCGTAATTGGCATCCAGAGGAAGTAAGAGAGCCTGCCACTCTCACTTCTTCCAGATGTCTTGATTTGTCCGAATTGGGCAAGAGTATAGCCACCCCTGATTTTTATGCCATGCAAGCCCCTGGAGAGCCATTACTGACACTGATGGAATGGCCTTGGCACAGGATATGAATGTAAGGGATATTATTTTACTGGGTGGAAACATAGGGATACAGAAGGAGTTGTCTGAGTAGAGGACATCCTCTTTAAACAATTATGTAGCTAGAGCGTTGTAGCAACTCACCAGCCCGTTGTCCCTAAATGGAAGGAGTATATGTTTATTTATTTACCAAGCCTAGGACTGGCCGAGAGGAGAACAGGGGAATCCCCCGGTGGGCTCCAGTGCAGAAACGGGCCCCCAACCCCAAATCTATGGGTAGTACTTGACATAAGTCACATAATTTACTATGTACAGAAAAAAAGCAGCATGTCATTAACCAAACTACCCAGAGATATAGGCAAATTTGTGACAGGGTAGCATTTGTATGCAGGTTAAAAGTCAATGTTACCAAATGGCCCTTGCCACCCCAGTTCAACATTGTATTTAACTATCTTTCTTACAGCTATCTATTTAAGGTGTTACTCTGTGCATTTGCAGGTTATATAGCCAACCCGTAGTTTGTCAAGACACATGAACGTGGAACTTTTTCAGATTCTGCCATACTGCATAGACTGCTAGAGATCTATTCCCATGTGAACTTATATTATGCAGCTCTGACATACCATGTGTGTATTTATGCTCACGTCAAACAGATCATCCAATTTGACCTCTTCTGTTGATAGTTACCCTTTAGGCTGCCGTCACACTATCAGTATTTGGTCAGTATTTTACATCAGTATTTGTAAGCCAAAACCAGGAGTGGGTGATAAATGCAGCAGTGGTGCATATGTTTCTATTATACTTTTCCTCTATTTGTTCCACTCCTGGTTTTGGCTTACAAATACTGATGTAAAAAACTGACCAAATACTGATGTGTGACGGCAGCCTTATACTTACCATCATGGATTATTTACATGTATAACCCTCTGGTTATTATTATCACATAAGCAGTGCTCTCGGTCCCTTCATCTCTGGATTATTTGTCACTGCTTTACCCTTATATCTTTTTGCCCATCATTAACGTATTTTTGTGTTTGTAATTGTTATTTTAATAAAATACATGTTTTTATCAAGTAGCATGGTCTCAGGTTTCTCATTTTTTTTGCATATCTAACAGCATTGCTAACATATTCATTTTGGGGATTTATTTGCATATCTATATACAGTATGCATATTTAACAAAATGTTTTATTAGAGAGTATTCAGTATGTATAAAAAAAAAGTACACATATTTGATATCATCGCATCCAAAACAACCAGGCCTATAAAACTGTCACACTAATGAAAGTCGTCAGTGAACATCGTAAAAAAAAAGTTTGAAAAAACTATGCTTTTTCATCATACTGCAAAAAAAAGTAGTATAAAATGTGATCAAAAAGTTGAATGAAAATAAAAATGGTATCTCTGAAAACATCATCTTGTCCCACAAAAGAGAAGCTGCCATACAGTTCCAACAGTGGAGAAATAAAAAACTATAGCACCTTTGAAGGTTTCTTCTGTTTTGGCATTTCAGGGGTCCTTGAATGTAACATGACATCTGCAATCTATCCAAGCGAAAATTGCTCTCCAGAATTCAAATTGCGTTACTTGCCTTTTGAGCCTTGCCGTGCACCAAAACAGTAGTTTATTACCACATGTGTGGTATCGGTGTGCTCAGGAGAAATTGCACAACAGATTTTTGGTTCATTTTCTCCTTTTACCCTTGTGAAAGTGAAAAATTTAGGGTAAAAGCAACATTTTTCTTTTTAAAGTAAAATGTTCATTTTTTTTCTACCACATGTATTGTATTCCTAAAAAGCACCTAAAGGCTTAATACGTTTTATTTTTTTAATGTGATTTTGAGGACTTTGATGGGTGTAGTTTTTAAAATGGTGTTATTTGAGAGCATTTTCTGGCATATAGGCCCCTCAGAGTCACTTGCAATGTGATGCTGTCCTTAGAAAAAATTGCTTTTATGAATTTTGAATAAAAAATTAGAAATTGTTGGTAAACTTTAAACCCTTTTAACTTTTTAACAAAAACAAATTACCGTATATACTCGAGTATAAGCCGACCCGAGTATAAGCCGACCACCCTAATTTTGCCACAAAAAACTGTGAAAACTTAATGACTCGAGTATAAGCCTAGGGTGGGAAATGCAGCAGCTACCTGTAAATGTCAAAAGTAACAATAGATACCAATAAAAGTAAAATTAATTGAGACATCAGTAGGTTTAGTGTTTTTGAAAATCCATATTGAACCAGGAGCCTCATATAATGCTCCATAAAGTTTATGCTAGCCCCATAAGATGCTCCATATTAAAATATGCCCCATATAATCCTGCATAAAGGTTAATAATGGCCCCATAAGATGCTCCATATACACGTTTGCCCAATATAATGCTGCACAAATGTTGATTATGGCCCCATAATATGCTCCATACAGACACTTACCCCATATAGTGCTGCACAAACGTTATGGCCCCATACAGACACTTGCCCCATATAGTGCTGCACAAACGTTATGGCCCCATACAGACACTTGCCCCATATAGTACTGCACAAACGTTATGGCCCCATACAGACACTTGCCCCATATAGTGCTGCACAAACATCATGGCCCCATAAGGTGCTCCATACAGACACTTGCCCCATTTGCTGTTGCAATAAAAAAAATAAAATCACATACTCACCTCTCTGTCGCTCAGGCCCCCGACACTTGCAATATTCACCTGCTCCTTGTTCCGGGTGCCGCTCCATCTTTAGCGTCTTCTTCCCTGACGTTTGGGCAGGGGACGCAAACTAACCACGTCACCGCGCCCTCTGACCTGAGCATCACTGCAGAAGATGCTGAAGATGAAGCGGCGCCGGAACGAGGAGCAGGTAAATATCGTGCAGTGCTCCTCTATCCGTTATACTCACCTGCTCCTGGCGCTGTGTAGTCCCTGCTTCCCTGGCGCTGCAGTTTCTAACTGTACTGAGCTGTCACAGTTACCGCTCTTTACAGTAATGAGTATGCGGCTCCACCCCTATGGGAGGTGGAGCTGCATATTCATTACTGTAATGAGCGGTACCATGTGACCGCTCAGTGCAGGAAGAAGCTGGGGCGCCGGGAAGCCAGGGACCTGCAGGGACCATGCCAGAAGCAGGTGAGTATTATTAGACAGCCCCCCGCTCCCCCTTCCCTGCCGACCCCTGGGTATGACTCGAGTATAAGCCGAGAAGGGGACTTTCAGCCCAAAAAAATGGGCTGAAAATCTCAGCTTATTCTCAAGTATATACGGTATGTTTCAAAAATTATGCTGATGTAAAGAAGACATGTGGAAAATGTTATTTATTAACTATTTTTTGTGATATAATTATCTGGTTTAAGTGCATAAAAATTAACAGTTTGAAAATGACAATATTATCAACATTTTCATGAAAATGTCAATCTCTTCCAACACAGAGCAGTCACAGATCACTCCTGCCGGTGTTTCAGCAGCGTCCGCTGATGTCACTTCAACAGGGCAGTGGCTTCTCTTCTGTGGCTTCTCTTTTGCTCTGTTGATGGGGAATCACTGCTGATGTCATGCTGATTGACACTCAGTGGCAATCTGGCTGCCAACCATCATGACATTGGCAGTCATGCTCCATTAACAGAGCAACTCAGAAAAGGAAGAGCTGCTCTGTTCATGCGGAGCAGCTGAATTGCCAGCAGGAGCAGACAGTGACCACAATGTGCCGGGGCAGGTAGAGCAGGTAGGTAGTTGGTCACTACCTGCTTGTTAGTGTCTAGGGCCATATTGAAAAAAAAAGTCCTGGACACGTCCTTTAAATGAGCGCCTAACGACTTGTTATATAGTCAGTCAGTGCTCTCTAAATAGGACTTGTCACCAGGTCAATAGTAACCAGTTTTTTTTAACTTATTTTATTCCCATTGCTCGTCTGTGTATTATTCTTTTATGTTTTTTTTTTTCTTTTGTACTATTACAAAGAAATGTGCCTTTTTATTTAGTGCTAATTTAGTGCAAATTTTTATGGTATTTACCAATGGGGCATGCTTCGTAGGATAAAAATAGAGAGGAGCCTAAAGACATGCCCTCAAAGAATTCTGTGAGCAATGCCACATTGGCTGAGACCATAAAAATTAATATAAAATATAAAGAATAATATCTCTGGAATGAGCTAAAAAAATAAAAAGAAGATTACGTAGGGTATCAGGGGATCAATAAGAATAAAATTCTAGCAATGTCCAGCCACTTTTGATCTGATGACAGGTCTTTTTAAGGTAAAATACAAGACAGAACCAACACGTGTAACCTCACCATAGGGCTTTGACCCTACCTACAATTACCCATAATTGTGTATTATTTTTAAGCTGAACATTTCAAAAGCTTCAATTGCAAAGAAACACATTACTGAAATAAGAGGCTGATATCATAGCTCCTTGATTTTCTTAAATTCTTTGTTCTTACATGTGGCCAGCCCAGGAGTAACTGGCTCTGTTTTTTTCATGGAGGTCACTGTAATAAATCCCGGAAGATTTGTCACTTTGCAGTTTTATAACGTAGAATCCCATGAAAGTAAAATGAGCTGCAGAATGCCAGTTTTGAACTTATTTCCTTATTATCTCCCTTAAACAGTATTTTTACAGGCGGTACAAACCTTCACTAAATACAGGCTACAATACCTTCCTTTACGCATGTTTGCTGAGGTAGTGTTAACTTGAAAGACCATTTTTTTCAGTGACCTACAAATTATTTCCTTATAGACTGAATAATATTTAAACAGAAAACTTTTTGGCTTTACTTAGCTATAATCCAATGCTGCTTGGACAGCTCACTAGCTGCTGCTTGTAAGAGGATTACTTAGAAAAAAAAAAGGAAAGGGGGAATTCAGATACACTTTTTGATTTCTAAAGCTTAAGAATCTATAAGAAAAAGAAACAATGGCATTATATTAATTCATGTACAATATAGAATACAATACATGTCTTTCCAGTAAAAGAGGCATTCACATTAGCAGAAATTATTTATCCAGTAGACAGTTGATAACTTCAATATCAATGGAGGTCCAACCATTTGTAAAACTATCAATTTCCAGAATGTGAAATTTTTATTGTTAACCCCTTTCCGACGTTGGACGTAATAGTACGCCCATTTCAGATTCCCCCTGTTCTGGGCACATGTCAGCTGATCTATACAGCTGACATGCGCCTGCAACAGCCGCGGGTGGAATAGAGGTCCACCCGTGGCTGTTAACTAGTTAAATGCCGTTGTCAATTTCTGACAGCAGCATTCAAATTGCCTCTTCTGAGAAAAAGAGGACTTAAACTCTATAGCGCCACCTGTTGGAAGTAGCGATCCTACAAGTCACAATCAACCCTTTAACCCCTTAAGCCCCGAGGGTGGTTTGCACGTTAATGACCGGGCCAATTTTTACAATTCTGACCACTGTCCCTTTATGAGGTTATAACTCTGGAACGCTTCAACGGATCTTGGCGATTCTGACATTGTTTTCTCGTGACATATTGTACTTCATGTTAGTGGTAAAATTTCTTCGATATAACTTGCGTTTATTTGTGAAAAAAACGAATATTTGGCGAAAATTTTGAAAATTTCGCAATTTTCCAACTTTGAATTTTTATGCCCTTAAATCACAGACATATGTCACACAAAATACTTAATAAATAACATTTCCCACATGTCTACTTTACATCAGCACAATTTTGGAACCAAAATTTTTTTTTGTGACGGAGTTATAAGGGTTAAAAGTTGACCAGCAATTTCTCATTTTTACAACACCATTTTTTTTTAGGGACCACATCTCATTTGAAGTCATTTTGAGGGGTCTATATGATAGAAAATACCCAAGTGTGACACCATTCTAAAAACTGCACCCCTCAAGGTACTCAAAACCACTTTCAAGAAGTTTATTAACCCTTCAGGTGTTTCACAGGAATTTTTGGAATGTTTAAATAAAAATGAACATTTAACTTTTTTTCACACAAAATTTATTTCAGCTCCAATTTGTTTTATTTTACCAAGGGTAACAGGAGAAAATAGACCCCAAAAGTTGTTGTACAATTTGTCCTGAGTACGCTGATACCCCATATGTGGGGGTAAACCACAGTTTGGGCGCATGGCAGAGCTTGGAAGCAAAGGAGCGCCATTTGACTTTTCAATGCAAAATTGACTGGAATTGAGATGGGACGCCATGTTGCATTTGGAGAGCCCCTGATGTGCCTAAACATTGAAACCCCTAACAAGTGACACCATTTTGGAAAGTAGACCCCCTAAGGAACTTATCTAGATGTGTGGTGAGCACTTTGACCCAACAAGTGCTTTACAGAAGTTTATAATGCAGAGCCGTAAAAATAAAAAATCATATTTTTTCACAAAAATGATCTTTTCACCCCCAATTTTTTATTTTCCCAAGGGTGAGAGAAGAAATTGGACCCCAAAAATTGTTGTGCAATTTGTCCTGAGTACGCTGATACCCCATATGTGGGTGTAAACCATTGTTTGGGCGCAGGGCAGAGCTCGGAAGGGAAGGAGCGCCATTTGACTTTTCAATGCAAAATTGACTGGAATTGAGATGGGACGCCATGTTGCATTTAGAGAGCCCTTGATGTGCCTAAACATTGAAACCCCTAACAAGTGACACCATTTTGGAAAGTAGACCCCCTAAGGAACTTATCTAGATGTGTGGTGAGCACTTTGACCCAACAAGTGCTTTACAGAAGTTTATAATGCAGAGCCGTAAAAATAAAAAATCATATTTTTTCACAAAAATGATCTTTTCACCCCCAATTTTTTATTTTCCCAAGGGTGAGAGAAGAAATTGGACCCCAAAAATTGTTGTGCAATTTGTCCTGAGTACGCTGATACCCCATATGTGGGTGTAAACTATTGTTTGGGCGCAGGGCAGAGCTCGGAAGGGAAGGAGCGCCATTTGACTTTTCAATGCAAAATTGACTGGAATTGAGATGGGACGCCATGTTGCATTTAGAGAGCCCTTGATGTGCCTAAACATTGAAACCCCTAACAAGTGACACCATTTTGGAAAGTAGACCCCCTGAGGAACTTATCTAGATGTGTGGTGAGCACTTTGACCCAATAAGTGCTTCACAGAAGTTTATAATGCAGAGCCGTAAAAATAAAAAATCATATTTTTTCACAAAAATGATCTTTTCACCCCCATTTTTTTATTTCCCCAAGGGTAAGAGAAGAAATTAGACCACAAAAGTTGTTGTGCAATTTGTCCTGAGTACGACGATACCCCATATGTGGGTGTAAACCATTGTTTGGGCGCATAGCAGAGCTCAGAAGGGAAGAAGCGCTATTTTACTTTTCAATGCAAAATTGACTGGAATTAAGATGGGATGCCATGTTGCGTTTGGAGAGCCCCTGATGTGCCTAAACATTAAACCCCCCCACAAGTGACACCATTTTGGAAAGTAGACCCCCTAAGGAACTTATCTAGATGTGTTTTGAGAGCTTTGAACCCCCAAGTGTTTCACTACAGTTTATAACGCAGAGCCGTGAAAATAATTTTTTTTTTTTTTTTCACAAAAATGAAATTTAGCCCCCAGTTTTGTATTTTCACAAGGGTATCAGGATAAATTGGACCCTAAAAGTTGTTGTCCAATTTGTCCTGAGTACGCTGATACCCCCTATGTGGGGGGGAACCACTGTTTGGGCGCATGACAGAGCTCAGAAGGGAAGGAGCGCCATTTGGAATGCAGACTTAAATGGATTGGTCTGCAGGCGTCACGTTGCATTTGCAGAGCCCCTGATGTACCCAAACAGTACAAACCCCCCACAAGTGACCCCATATTGGAAACTAGACCCCCCAAGGAACTTATCTAGATGTGTTGTGAGAACTTTGAACCCCCAAGTGTTTCATTACAGTTTATAACGCAGAGCCGTGAAAATAAAAATTATTTTTTTTTTCACAAAAATGATTTTTTAGCCCCCAGTTTTGTATTTTCACAAGGGTATCAGGATAAATTGGACCCTAAAAGTTGTTGTCCAATTTGTCCTGAGTACGCTGATACCCCCTATGTGGGGGGGAACCACTGTTTGGGCGCATGACAGAGCTCGGAAGGGAAGGAGCGCCATTTGGAATGCAGACTTAAATGGATTGGTCTGCAGGCGTCACGTTGCATTTGCAGAGCCCCTGATGTACCCAAACAGTACAAACCCCACACAAGTGACCCCATATTGGAAACTAGACCTCCCAAGGAACTTATCTAGATGTGTTGTGAGAACTTTGAACCCCCAAGTGTTTCACTACAGTTTACAACGCAGAGCCGTGAAAATAAAACATATTTTTTTTCCCACAAAAATGATTTTTAGCCCCCCAAATTTTTATTTTCCCAAGGATAACAAGAGAACTTGGACCCCAGAAGTTGTTGTTCAATTTGTCCCTAGTACGCTGATACCCCATATGTTGGGGTAAACCCCTTTTTGGACGCACGGGAGAGCTCGGAAGGGAAGGAGCACTGTTTTACTTTTTCAACGCAGAATTGGCTGGAATTGAGATTGGACGCCATGTCGCGTTTGGAGAGCCCCTGATGTGCCTGAACAGTGGAAACTCCCCAATTCTACCTGAAACCCTACCCCTAACCTCACCCCTAACCGTTTACTGAACATTTTCTGACAGTCATAAGTGCCACGTATATAAGTGCCACGTATGTAAGTGCCACGTATGTAAGTGCCACGTATGTAAGTGCCACGTATATAAGTGCCACGTATATAAGTGCCACGTATTTAAGTGCCACGTATTTAAGTGCCACGTATTTAAGTGCCACGTATTTAAGTGCCACGTATTTAAGTGCCACGATATTTCAGTGCCACGTATTTCAGTGCCACGTATTTCAGTGCCACGTATTTCAGTGCCACGTATTTCAGGCACTGAAAAATACGTGGCACGTAAATACGTGGCACGTAAATACGTGGCACGTAAATACGTGGCACGTAAATACGTGGCACTTAAATACGTGGCACTTAAATACGTGGCACGTAAATACGTGGCACGTAAATACGTGGCACTTAAATACGTGGCACTTAAATACGTGGCACTTAAATACGTGGCACTTAAATACGTGGCACTTAAATACGTGGCACTTAAATACGTGGCACTTAAATACGTGGCACTTAAATACGTGGCCACTGAAATACGTGGCCACTGAAATATCGTGGCACTTATATACGTATATAAACGTATATTTCAGTGCCACGTATTTCAGTGCCACGTATTTCAGGTTAGGGGTAGGGTTAGGGTTTTTTGTTTTTTTCTTGTTTTCTTGTGTTTTTCTATAAAAACGCATGCGTTTTACCGCGTTTACATGCATTTTTTCACACATGCGGTTTTTTAAAAAAACGCATGCAGATAAAAACGCAAGTGTGAAACCAGACTAAAAGACGCTTTTTATAGCAAAAAAGTTTTTGCGTTACCACATTTTGAGACCTATAATTTTTCCACATTTTGGTCCACAGAGTCATGTGAGGTCTTGTTTTTTGCGGGACGAGTTGACGTTTTTATTGGTAACATTTTCGGACACGTGACCATTTTTTATCACTTTTTATTCCGATTTTTGTGAGGCAGAATAACCAAAAACCAGCTATTCATGAATTTCTTTTGGGAGAGGCGTTTATACCGTTCTGCGCTTGGTAAAATTGATAAAGCAGTTTTATTCGTCGGGTCAGTACGATTACAGCGATACCTCATTTATATCATTTTTTTTATGTTTTGACGCTTTTATACGATAAAAACTATTTTATAGAAAAAATAATTATTTTGGTATCGCTTTATTCTCAGGACTATAACTTTTTTATTTTTTTGCTGATGATGCTGTATGGCGGCTCGTTTTTTGCGGGACAAGATGACGTTTTCAGCGGTAACATGGTTATTTATATCCGTCTTTTTGATCGCGTGTTATTCCACTTTTTGTTCGGCGGTATGGTAATAAAGCGTTGTTTTTTGCCTCGTTTTTTTTTTTTTTTTCTTACGGTGTTTACTGAAGGGGTTAACTAGTGGGCCAGTTTTATAGGTTGGGTCGTTACGGACGCGGCGATACTAAATATGTGTACTTTTATTGTTTTTGTTTGGTTTTTTTAGATAAAGAAATGTATTTATGGGAATAATATTTTTTTTTTTTATTATTATTTATTTAGGAATTTTTTTTATTTTTTTTTACACATGTGGAAATTTTTTTTTTTACTTTTTTACTTTGTCCCAGGGGGGGACATTACAGATCGCTGATCTCACAGTGTGCACAGCACTCTGTGAGATCTCCGATCTCACTTACAGCCGTGCAGGCTGCAGCTTTCATCTGCAGCCTGCTCCGACCCGGAAGTGCTCCCTGCAGGACCCGGATACAGCCCCTCGGCCATTTTGGATCCGGGGCCTGCAGGGAGAAGACGTTCGGTACGAGGTGAGTACATCACCTTGTACCGATCGTCTCAGGGAAGCCCGCAGGGAGCCCCCTCCCTGCGCGATGCTTCCTTATACCGCCGGTACACTGCGATCATGTTTGATCGCGGTGTGCCGGGGGTTAATGTGCCGGGGGCGGTCCGTGACCGCTCCTGGCACATAGTGCCGGATGTCAGCTGCGATATGCAGCCGACACCCGGCCGCGATCGGCCGCGCTCCCCCCGTGAGCGCGGCCGATCGCGTATGACGTACTATCCCGTCACCGGGAATTAAGGCCCACCCCACCTCGACGGGATAGTACGTCATACGGGCTTAAGGGGTTAACGAGTCTTGCAATATGACTTAGGATAAAAGCCAAATCAGTATCTCAATTCGCAGACACGGTGTTTCGGGCTGTTGGCCCTTGTCAGTGCGAAACATGAGAACTGATTTGGCTAGGTGAGAGGCTCTTTACTGTGGTCTAAGGGGTAACGTTTCTCCTTATGGAGAGTAACATACCAGCTGGCTTGTCAAGGTAAGGAGGCTTATTCGCCGTGCAATGCTCCTCTGGGAAATCAAATATTCAAATTGCCTCTTCTGAGAAAAAGAGGACTTAAACTCTATAGCGCTACCTGTTGGAAGTAGCGATCCTACAAGTAACTCACGCTTTTTTGTTAGGGAGTTATAAGGGTTAAAATTTGACCAGCGATTTCTTATTTTTAAAACACCATTTTTTTTAGGGACCACATCACATTTGAAGTCAATTTGAGGGGTCTATGTGATAGAAAATACCCAAAAGTGACACCATTCTAAAAACTGCACCCCTCAAGGTGCTCAAAACCACATTCAAGAAGTTTATTAATCCTTCTGGTGCTTCACAGGAATTTTTGCAATGTATAAAAAAAAATTAACATTTAACTTTGTTTTCTCAAAAAATTTCTTAAGATCCAAATTTTTTATTTCCCCAAGAATAACAGGAGAAATTGGACCCCAAAAGTTAACCCTAACTTTAGCCCCGACCTTAACCCTAACTTTAGCCCTAACCCTAGGATGTATTTTGTGAGGACAAAATACTTTTCCACTTCTATATCTATGTGTAAACATTTGTTCATTTTGTTATCTAGCCCACTGAAGAGATATTTCATGCCTTAATAAGCTGCACTCTGTAGACAGTCTTGGCTTCAAATGGAATTTGAATTAGATCTGTCACTTCCCATTTATACGTAATTTCCTCTATATTAACTGTTTAAATGGTACTAAATTAAATAAAATTTAACTTTTAATATTAGTATTTAAAATCAGTATAGACAAGAACAGCAACACAAAAAAAACCGCACACCACCAAAGGTAGTAAAAGATACCCACAGAATAAAATCACCTATTGGGTGTATCAACAACAGTTCACTCGGATAAATTAACAAGTCTCAATCTCTCAGCATGTAAATCCTTATAATCCGAGCAGTAACAACAACACAGCAGTGTCCTTGGGCGTCATACGATTGGTATCAGTAACCTTAAAAACAGAGAGTCTAACTGTACCATGTCAATATCATATATCATATAGCTGCCATAATGTTAGAAAAGACATCTGCTTAAATAATGGAACAGTCTCACCCAGGTAGATAGTGCATATGTTCCTCCTGGTCTCTCAGACAGTTCCAAAAGGATGCTCCAAGTTGATCCCAGAATGTGGGGAAACGGGTGTATCACAATCCCCGTAATATTGAAAACCCACCATTAGGATACCCAAGCTTCCAAGATTAACCCCGTTGCCTCCCGACGCGTTTCATTGTTCCAAATCATCAGGGGAGGAATAGATGAAAAGATACATTGCCAATTTGGGGACTGAAGGGGTTTTCCCCGCAAAGAATAAACCACCTCCTTGCTTACAATCATCCAGCGATCTCCCAGATTGTGATACACCCGTTTAAAAAAGTTAAATTTTATTTAATTTAGTACCATTTCTATCCTGCTGTATTTAAAAATTTATTGGGATTGGTAGAATTTTTTTGATTAAATAACCTCTATATTAACTGGGCAATTCTATTTTAAGGCAACTTAGATTGCAAGTGTGGCACCCCAGGAGTTCAGGTACCACAGTGGTATTGCCTTCCTCTTGGGGAGGGTGATGCCATGCCTGGAAACGAGGAGGATCCCTTTGACAGGTAATCTGTACATGCAACATGTTCTGACTCCAGGGCAGAAGGGGGAGCTCTAGACCTGGTTTCAGGGGAGCTTCCCTATATATATATATATATATATATATATATATATATATATATATATATATATATATATATTCTGGCTTGGAGGAGGAGTTTGTTAGTTCAGTCTGGAGTTTGTGTGAGACAGAGAAGGAGGAAGGAGTGCAGGAGAAGTGAGGAGCAGGAGGGGAGCTGCGACTAAGCTCCCTCCACACTGGAGCACAGGAACTGGACACCGGGAGTCCGAGGCTGTGTGGGACTGTATGCCCCACAGCAGAAACTGGAGGGCAGGAGATTGAAAGTAACTTGCCCACAACTACACACTGAGGTACAGCAACATACAGAGCCCAGAGTCACCTTATATAGAGATTCCTATAAAACGGCTCACATTGCCTACCATGCAGGAACTGTCTGAGGACAGAGAGTGAGAGGGGACCTTGAAGGAAACCGTAGGCAACAAGGGACTATCATACAGTGCGTAGAGGAAGGCTCCCAATCTGACCTGGCAAAGGGAATTCAACTCGTTACAGGCTGCCTGGACTCTACCGTCACCTGTTGCTCGTACCCTGGACTGTGGCCGTAAAACATCAGTAAACCAGGTAAAGAGACTGCAACCTTGTGTCCTCTGCTTTTTTCTGGCACCACACCATCTTTGCCAAATAAATCGGGAGCCCTGAGGACCCAGCTTCACCTGTGGAAAGCCAGACCATCCTTGCTGCAGTGCCATCACTCCCCAGAAGACCCCTTTAAGCAGAGTTGGTCACCCTGACTGAATACCACAGGTGGCGTCATAAACATTCTTATTTCTAATAACCCCTTTAAAGACATTTCCTTTAATTTGGACTCCCAGGGCCAAGGACCGGGTTGCTACCACTGTGACTTCCCCTTTAATGACCACCGGACCCGGTACCGAGTACCCCTAGGCCCTGGCGGGTGTTCCATAATTTCTTGTCCTAATGAAAAAGATATAGAGGAGGAGAGAGGGGGTGAATGCCCCCTCACTAGCGGCTTCAGGGATCTTAATATTTTATATGACAGTATGCAAAAAGAATTTAAAAAATGTAGATTATTTGACAGGACTACATTAAGGACAGTGAGGAAAAAAAGAATCACAACCGTGCATGTGTCCTACGGCAGTCGAGTGCTGATCACTGACAGTCAGGTAGCATATGCCCTAAACCCATTCCCAGGAGACCTGCATGCTGTGCGCAGGTCCTGGGAACAGACAGATGTCGAGGGAGCATGGATGGGTAAGTCTCTGCAGGGGAGAAGGAGAGGACACGAGCAGGGACGCCGGCGATGTCCTATTAGATAGTTTGAGTACTGGCTGTTTAATTTCTGGTCTCTAAGCAGTTGACAAGGTAAGAGTACTCTCTTTACACTCTATCAACCTCCAAGAAACAGTAGCCTTTGTGTCTGATTTAAGGAAACCTATTAGAAAAAGATGATATGACGGGTAGAAGCTATACTGATGATTTAAAATCACCCAGCAACTAGAGGGGTTACAATAGTTACAGTAGACAGAGAGTGATAAGCCCGGGCCCAGGTGATACTGGGAAGTTAGTATGTGGGCCCCTGAGAGATGCAGGTCAGGACACAGGACTAATGGAAGTGCTAGACCTGTCTGGCTGTAATGGCTAGTGCAGAGCAGCTATTGGCAGAAGTGGAGAGACAAGTCAGGAGCAATCTGTTTTGTAACAGAAAAGAGTGCTAGTTATGACTCAAGGTGGACTCTTCCTCCCTATCTCACTGCCTATAAGGTATTGTGCACTGCGCTATGTATGGACACTGAAGAGAAGTGATTCTGTGTGATAAAAAGAAGTTTGAATAAAATCCATGCGATCCATTTCAGCTCAGAACCATGTCTTAGATGTGAGCCTGTAGGCTATTGTTTCAACTCTACTGTGAAGGATTCTAATTAATGATCATCTTGAGTAATATTCCCATGTTCCTTTGCATTGTCTTCATGTATTGAGCGGCATGCATGCAACAATGAGAAAATCAATTCACAGGACCCTGGTCCAGTGGCCATGCCAGTAGTTCATAATGACAGATGAAAAACCTGCGAGCCTCCTTCTATCCGACCGAATCCCGAGAAACTCTTCTGATTAGTTGGAGATACAGTAGACAAAGATTGTGTACTTTCTAACAAGACTTTTGCCTCCCTCCAAAGTTGGATTTAAAGGCACACTGAACAGTGACCGCAGCCCAGGTACTACACATACACAACCTATTGACTTGAATAGAGGGCAGATGAGCTGTACACGGCCACTATACAGTTGGCAAATCTGTTCTGTGTAGCTCCGTAACTGAGCAGTTCTGGCCACCACCAACACCGACAGCAGATTGCTTTGGGGATCTGAAGCCGGCTAACCAATCTATCTGCACATTTAGGTTGGTTAGCCCTGCACTGAATAGCTCCACTCTAGGCTGGGCACATTTACATGGACACTCCTTTCTCACTGATGCCGCTCACCCTCTCTTCCAGCCTGAGAGGAGCTGAGGAGCTTCTGGGCAGATGCCATTAGAGACTGCCTGCATGGAGAATGCTGCGGAGATGGAGAGGTGGCTCATTGGCAGTGGTAAGATGATCAATCCCTTACTGAGTAGCTGCATTTTTCATCACCACTATACTTTCAACGGAATGGCTATGCAAAATGCGTCCAATAGGGCAGAAGTGTCAATTAGTAGCTGACTATTTACAAGGGAAGTGAGGAGGGAATTAGTGTGGTCTTACTTCCTGGCCCATACAGAAGTGTCACACATATGGATTTCTCCCAGCCAGTGTATGAAGGTTAGAGGAACTTACCCGATTCAGAATATGTAGACATTTTTAAAGGGACTAAGGGCCCTGGAAAAAAACAATCAGAACCTCCCTCTCCTCTGCTGCACACATTAGGGAACCAATGGAGTAAGCTGATGGAAGGATGAGGGATTGATTAATAAGAAGAAAGAGGAACAACGCTTGTTTTTTGCAGGAGGAAAATTAAAAAGAGAGGTGCAGGAAGGGAGCAACATATTTAGGACCACACTGCCAGAAGATGCTTTAGAGCATGTGTGGCTCCCCTGAGGGTTCAGTCGCCACAAAGTACTGCACCTCACCCAAAGGTGTGGTAATCCACTCTCAGGTAAGGAGGGGACATCACCCATGACTCTAAGGGTACTGTCACACAGTGGCACTTTGATCGCTACGACGGTACGATCCGTGACGTTCCAGCGATATCCATACGATATCGCTGTGTCTGACACGCAGCAGCGATCAGGGAACCTGCTGAGAATCGTATGTCGTAGCAGATCGTTTGGAACTTTCTTTCATCGCTGGATCTCCTGCTGTCATCGCTGGATCGTTGTGTGTGACAGCGATCCAGCGATGCGTTCTCTTGTAACCAGGGTAAACATTGGGTTACTAAGCGCAGGGCCGCGCTTAGCAACCCGATGTTTACCGTGGTTACCAGCGTAAAAGTAAAAAAAAAAAAAAGACGTACATACTCACATTCCGGTGTCCTTCAGGTCCCTTGCCGTCTGCTTCCCGCTCTGATTGACTGCCGGCCGGAAAGTAAGAGCAGAGCACAGTGGTGACGTCGCCGCTGTGATCTGCTTTCACCGGACACCGGAATGTGAGTATGTACGGTTTTGTTTTTTTTACTTTTACGCTGGTAACCAGGGTAAACATCGGGTTACTAAGCGCGGCCCTGCACTTAGTAACCCGATGTTTACCCTGGTTACCCGGGACCTCGTCATCGTTGGTCGCTGGAGAGCGGTCTGTGTGACAGCTCCCCAGCGACCACACAACGACTTTCCAACGATCACGGCCAGGTCGTATCGCTGGTCGTGATCGTTGGAAAGTTGCAGAGTGTGACAGTACCCTAACACCCGCATCTAACACATATCAGTTCAGTCTGGGCATTTGGACGTACCCTAAGGGAGGAAGGTCTCATATCAGGCTGGATAGGAAAGGGTGTTGGGAGTGGGTGGGGAATGTAGGTAATGGGAGGAGCTGACTAGTGAGTTGGAACAATCGAGAAGCAGACAGTGAGTCTTCAGGGAGAAGGAGAACAGAGCAGATGTGTGACAGCAGTTGGTCCTGAGGAGACCAAAAGAGAAAAACATTGCAAAATGGAACTAAAGAACGAACAGAGAGAGATAAACAGAAGCAAGCTCCTGGGAGGAAAGAAGGGGTCCTGGAGGCACAAGTAGTGAGCAATCCACCAGTGGGGCTCGTATCCAGAAGTGGAGGGACCAGGTCACAGTGAGGGACCGGCCCTCAAAATAGTGGAGAAACTAAGGACTCAGCTAGCTAACCAGAGGCTGTGGTATCTATATATGCCACAGTCACATCCACCCATACTTCGCCAAAAAGGCAGCCATATAGAAGCAAGGGGACTCAGAGGAGGTTGCCTGACAAGGTCTGCGGCTGCTGGCTTGGGACACTGTGTGGAGAGATGCTGGGCAGGGAAGTGAAAGCAGGTGTAGTGAGACGGCCAGTGAAAGGCATATGAAAGGAGTTCTGGAAAGGTGCATCCCAAACTACCTGGGAGTTTGCTGGACCACTTACCCAAAGAACATAGCTTCCAACTGGCATGTGTATGTGTACTATGGATATAGCAGTCCTATATAAATGCACTACGGATGTAGTAGAGTTGTGTGAGCGAACTATGACTGTAGCAGAGCTGTGTGTATACTATGGCAGTAGCAGAGCTGTGCTGGTATACTATGACTGGAAAAGAGCTGTATGTGTGCACTATTGTTGTACTGTGTGTACTGTCACTGCAGCTGAGCTGTGTATTGGCACACATGCAACAGATATAGACTTATTTGTGTGCAGGAGGAGTTTACACTTTTCTGACAGTAAATGGTGATGTTGTTACTGTTATATGCTTAGTTGAATGTAATGCATATACTTGTTGTACTTTGGTTTCATTTTCTCTCTGGTAAAAGGTCTTTCAGGCTTCCTGTTATGCTGTATTAAGAAGCTGATGCATGTACCTCATGTGCTGTGTGGATAAATGTTGAACTATCCCATATAATCTACTCTCACAAGTTTCTTCTGCGACCAAAGTATGCAACACGTTTCCCCTTGAAGACATGAGCACAATGAGCACAATTTCCAGGAGGAATGTCTGGTAGGCATGAGCTTGCAGCAGTAGCAGATCTCAGGTCAGATTGAGAAGCAGAACCATGTGCAGTAGGTGTCCTGTGGCAAAAGAGAGAGACAACTGAGCAGATAGTAAGGTCCTACAGAGACGGGAGTCGCAGCCCAGAGTTGGTTCAGAGTAAAAGGAAAGTATGAAATATCGGGAAGCAGGAAGCCTAACGGTAAAAAGGAAGGACAAGTGAGATGAAAAAGAAAATCCCTGTCTTGTGGTCCAGACTCCAGAGGCATCAATAGATCAAGAAGCTCAGTAACAGGCATGTTGGCATAGAAAACACTCCTAAGGGGAGTAAGACATGGAACCGCAGTTGGAAGTATAGAGCTCTTGCTTGCTGGACTGCAGTGCTATAATTGGGGGATGAGGAGACTCCAGGAGTTGTGTGCTTAGCTGTATTGAGACAGAAGAGCTAAGAGAAATGAAAAGCAAATGAGACTCCAGGAAAAGAGAGGAATAATTGTATGACAATGTACCATGTCATAACTAAAACGTCCATGAAGATGAATGCCTGCGACCTGCTGTACATAGTTCCTCAGAAATTTTCAGTAAAATATGTTCATTTATGAACTCTCATTGAACTCTGCAACACCAGGTCCTGGCTGGCCAAAAACAATGGCATCATACAGTGTGCAATGGCCCAGCTGAAGTTCACACACCCAGCCAGGACCCACATTTTCATGTAGAATGCTGGGGCGTAAAATACGATTACTTAGTCCACAGCTAGTGCCCCGTGCCATGTTACACAACCATATAAAGCTTTACTCTTTTACTGTATTGGCAGCGCTTGAATGCAATGGATGTGGACCACAGAGCTGCAGAACTGTTCATTGTAATCAGTAAAATGGTGCCGCCCTGACACTGTATGTTACTGTGCACAATCCTGCTGACAGGTTCCCTTTAAGAGGTGTTTATCTCCCTTGATTGATTCCCCACCCAGCACCAGCCACTTTAGCATGATTGACATCTCACTGTAAGATTTTTCTGTCACCTGCCTTTCTTGCCTGGCCCTGATATTACACAGACAATGAGGAACAAGTTCTGGAGGCAGAGGATCTTTAAGTGTTATGTAACACCCAAAGCACTTTAAGCCTCAACATCCTTTTTGTCTCGGGAATGCATCAACAGATATACATCTTGAAGACCTATATGCACTTTTAGGGGGAGAAGTGGGTTGATCTTATTGATAGGTGTCATTCATACCCACAATATGCCCAAAGGGGGAATAATGTCTGATCACTGAATACAAAAGGTTTAAGGATTTAAAATAATGTTAACAATAAATGTAGTAAGGGAACAAGAACTGAGTATTCCAAATGGCTAAATGGAATTTACTTTGTTACAAGAGGCAGTGAGTACACCAAACAAAACTAATATTGTGCTTGATTGTGGTGTTAAGTAGAGCAATTCACTCAGCAAATCAGTGTTACCTTTAGAAACATCATTAGCCCAAGGCTTATGCTTAAAATATGTACCTTCTTGGTGAAGTCTACCACCTTCTCATTGTCTGTCTCGAGTGCATTAGTCAACACACACCGCCTGGCTGCTGAGCAGTTATAAGATGGATGTATTTGTGCTCTAATGGCTGAAACTAAAGTCTCGGCTTTTTTCTTTGTTTTAAGGAAAAAAGTTAGATAAATTATAGGAAATCAGATGAAGAATGTGAAGAAAGTTTTTGACATACCATAAGGGGAAAACAGTAAACAAAAATTAATAAAAAATACCCTAAGGGAAGAAGAAGCAGATGAAATTGTAGCACTGAATTAAAAGGCTGAAACCACTGCCAAGCATCTAAGTGTATCATTATAATGCATGGTTTTATGTTAAAGTTCCTTTAAGTTGAAGTAATTTGAAAGTTGGTGAGTGAGCCTAAAGTTGCTTATTGTTTTGAAATTGTTCTTTAAATTCTGCCACTTTTTCAATACATTGTTTCTCATTGAAAACTTCCTTTGCTACCCCTTCACACTGAGGCCATTTTTCATTTTTTCGTTTTCATCTTTTCCTCCCCTTTTTCAGAGAAAGTGCAATTTCACATTTGTTTTTTCGGATTTTTGTTTACCATGTTCACTTCAATGATAAAAGTGAACTTGCGCTATGATTCTCCAGGTCAATACGCCTTCCTCAACGCATCCAGTACCTCCTGGATCTTCTGCTGATGACTTACCCAATCCAAGCTGAAAATCAAAATATCATCCAGATAAGCAGTGGCATACTTCATGTGAGGGGCTAGGATCCTGTCCATGGCCCTCTGGAAGGTGTCTGGGGCTCCTTGGAGCCATAAAGCCATTTTGGTATATTGCAAGCAACCGTCAGGTATGGAGAAGGCTTTCTTCTCCTTGGCATTTTGGGACATGGGAATTTGGATTAAAATAATCAGGCTTACACTCACCCATGTGCCGGTGCCATTCTCGCGGTGTTGGCACTAGCTCTCTTCAGGGCTGTGATGTGTTCTGACACATGACGCGGGCGCCCAATTAGCGCTGGCATCACTGTCTCCACCTTAGTACAAATTAAACACGAATAGGAAGCCAGAGCTACAGCTAATCCCAGACTTCCTCTTCATGTTCAGTTTGTCTGAAGGTGGAGACAGTGAGGCCAGGGCTAATTTGGTGCTGGGCATCATGTGTCATTTCACTGCATCACAGCCATTGGACAGCGAGTGCCAACACTGCTGTAATGGAGCCAGCTTGGAAGGGGAGTATAGGCTTTATTATTTTATCAGGCTGAACAGTTAGTTTCAGAAGGGGTTGTCCTAGTCGTGAACAATCCCTTTATGTTGAGTGTGGTGATGTATGTGGCTGATCCTAGCCTCTCAATGAGTTCATTGACATAGAGCATCGGATACTCATCGAACTTGGACACCTCATTTCACTTCCTATAATCATTACAAAAGCACCATTCTCCATCGGGCTACAGCACAAGAACAATGTGACTGGACGATCCACTCTTTGACTCCTCAATGACGCTCAGGTTCAACATTCTTTTCACCTCCTTCAAAATCACCTAGCAGCAGGGTTTGGGACTTCGATAAGGCTTTAGGTTTATCTATACATGTGATTTTTATCAGGATTTTGTGATCGACGATCTGTGTACATCCTGACATATCTGAAAACAGGTCTTGGTTCCACTAAATCAGTTCTCAGCACTGATTTTCCTGAGGCAGTGACAGTGTCTGCCAACTTGGTTTCCTTGATCTTGACTTCGGAATTAGCCTTCAGGCTCGTAGTTTCCACCAGTTCCCTTTCTTGCCGCGGTTTAAGCATGATGACGTGGTACACCTGATAGGGTTTTATTTTCTCTGGCTGATGGACCTTGTAGTTGACGTTGTCTAGCTTTTTGACCACTTCATAAGACCCCTGCCACTTGGCCAGAAATTTTGCTTCCACTGTGGGAATCAGCACTAACACCCTATCTCCATGGCTAAACTGTCTCACCCTTGCTGACCGATTGTAGACTCTTGACTAAGCTTCTTGTGCGTTAAAGAGGCTCTCTCTCACAATCTGCATCACCTCCGCAACCCTTTTCTGCATCTAAGCCACATGTTTAATTATGCTCTGGTGGGGTGAAACCTCTGTTTCCCATGTCTCCTTTGAAAAATCCAGAAGTCCCCGAGGGCCCGACCGTACAACATCTCTAATGCTAAAAAACCTACAGAGGCCTATGGAACTCTTCTAACAGAAAACAGCAGATACGGGAGTAGGCATATCCAATCTTGGCCATCGTTCTCCATGACCTTCTTGGGTATGGACTTCCAGGTCTTCTTGAACCTCTCCACCAAGCCGTCTATCTGTGGATGGTACACCAATGTCCTCCTTTGTGTAATCTTGAGAGCCGGGCGCAACTTCTTCATCAATCTGGACATGAAAGAAGATCATTGGACTGTTAGAATCTCCTTTGGCAGGCCGCATCCGAGGATAAATATGAACTCACTCTTGGGCTATACTCCTGGTGGAGTAGTTTCTCAGTGACAACACCTTTAGGTATGGTGTTGCATAGTCCATGACCACCAGGATATATTAGTGCCCTCTGGTGGACTTAACTAGGGATCCGACAATATCCATGGCAATTTAGTCAAATAAGACCTCTATAATGGGTATTGCCACTATGGGACTATATGATTGAGAGACTGGAGCAGTTAGCTGACAGGTGTAACAGGACCTTCAATAGTTAACAATCTCTCTTTGATATCCAGGCCTGTAGAACCTCTTTAGGACCCATTCTTGGGTTTTGTCTACTCCCAGATGACCACCAAAGACATGATAATGAGCCAGGTCTAACAATGTATGAAAATAGGGTCCTGGTACTAACAGTTGCTCTATTACCTCCCCACCTCAATTTAGTAACCCGCTATAGCAAATCCTCATTTAGCACAAAGTATGGAAACCTGGGCTCAGCCATTGGCTCTTAAGCAAAACCACTTAGAACAGTAAAATTATCAAATCTCCATTTTATGTAAGGTAGTTCATTTAAGCAAAAATTCCCTCCAGAAACCCCCAACTCAGGAATGTTGGCCTCATGCATTAGTCTCATCCTCATTGCCAGCAATAACACACAGCAGGGAAACTCATCCGCCTCCACCTCCGCCTTCAATGGGTATTCTTTATAGTTGAATGTGCTCTTATCTTAATAACTTGGCACTACTACCTTTCATCATGAGTCCCAGAATAAGCTAAATTCCCACCCTATTATTGCTGGGTGTAGCAGGTCTTTAACTATTCTAATCTCATGGAACTCAGTGCCACAGTTCATTTTTATTTTTAGTATCACAACAGGGTTTTCCTTGGCATCCTTGTGAATATAATGTATGCCCACTAGTTTTCAAGGGGTTAAACTGATAGGAGTGTGTGACCCTTACCAGGGTTATCAGACTCCCTGAGTTCAAGAGTTCTGGTTTCTGAACTCTTATGATCACAGGACATGCCTGTGGCACCTCGACAAGCTGATAGTCTACACTGCAAGCTGGATAAGGATAATGCGAACAGCGCCTCCAGCACCAGCATATTACTCCAGCATCTCTGCCCAATCCTCCAATGGCAGCTTCTCCCACTCTGCTACCCTTTCAAATATGGTTAAAATTGCCTTGAAATCAACACCTGGGGTCATCTTTTGCATAGCACGTCTTACCACCTTTCAGACCTATGAGTCCTCAACTGTACTTGGGAGAGAGGCAGTGCGATCGGATAAAGTGGGTCACCTCAATCAGGAACGCCAACTGCTACTGTTGGAATTGTTCCTGCTGCCGCTGCTGCTGTTGGAGCTGTTCCTGCTGACACTGCTGCTGTTCCTTTTGCCATTGCTGCTGTTGCTGCTGTAGATTAGCCTGCAGTAGCTTCTTTAACATCTCCTCCATCTTGTTTGCTTTTAATCCTGCATCCGCCTTTTAGAAAGACCTCAGAAAATGTATTATAGTAGACACACATCAAAAGACCTACTGAACTCAATAAACTACAGAAACCATGCTGGCTCATTTTCTAATTCTTATTGTTTCTCATAAACTGAAGTAATCTGATGATATTCTTGTGACTAAGATTACTACTGACTTAAGAGGGTCTAGTTTAATAGACAAAAGCTTATTATAGAAATGCCAATGGGAAAGAGCCATATTATGATGTCTTCAGTGGATCAGGAGAAGGATATAGTATTTGATCCATGGCAGGCAACTTACAAAACCTGACTTGGAGCACAATGGAGGGCAGCAGAACTAAGGGAAGTAAGCAGAATCCAAGATACCCAGGACAGGTGTGTACCAGTTGCTTTTACTTAGCCATAATATGGGAGAAAATTATATTTTACAATTTTTGCAACATTCCCATAATCCAATCCCCTAACTTTCAAAGGTTCTACAAAACTGGTCTTAGCTCAATATTGGTTCCTGTGGAGATCTCATTCCAGCTCAGTAGAACTTTTGGCAATCCATTTGGTGATCAAAGCAGCTTTCTTCTGAAAAGTAGTTCTCTTCCAATGGTAGTTTATAGTACCACTGAAAGACAATGTAATTTTATCTAAAAATTGCAATTTTCAAGAACATTTGTTTGCTAACCTTACTTGGGTGCAAACTTCAGTATATTTGGCATCTGGCAAGCTAAAGCCTGAGTATATGATTCACAGGTAATACATGGAAAGATTATTAAGCACAGTCACAAATAGTGTTGAGCGATACCTTCCGATATCGGAAAGTATCGGTATCGGAAAGTATCGGCCGATACCGTCAAAGTATCGGATCTAATCCGATACCGATACCCAATCCCAATGCAAGTCAATGGGACGAAAATATCGGAATTAAAATAAACCCTTTCTTTCCTTGTAGGTTAATTCTACATGAAGGAAAACAACTAAGAATAATGTAGGATGTATTGGGGGAGGTGGCGGAGACATTAAAGGCACAGAGGTTTAGCCCAAACAAATAGAATAGCAGGTTTTTTTGTTTTTTTTTATGACGTTCGGCGTTAGAAAGATTTTTTTGACTATTTTTTTTTTATTTTTTCAGATATTGATGTTTCACTACTTCCACGTTCTTCACCTTCTTTTTTACTTCTCCCACACTTTCTTCTTCATTATCCTCATCATCAGCTTCTTTGACATCAACTATCTTCACCTTATTCATCTTCTTCTACCTCTAATTTTTTTTTTTTACATTCTTCATATTCTTTTTATTTAACTATTATCTTTTTCATATTCAACTTCTTCATCATATTCTTATTTGTGACAGGCATTCCCGTAGTTGTTATCTATAAAAGTTTGAAGATTACACCTTCCGTTCTGCCTGTCACAAAAGAGGTACATTTGTCCGTGTTCAGTTTGGCCTGCAGCATCAGGCTTTATCCAGGGGCACCACGAGGAGGAACGGACTCACCCCCATACACTGCTTAGTCTTCTTCTGCTTATAATTTAGATAATATCTTTTGCTCTGATATTTAGTCTTATGCTTAATGTTCTTCTGCTCTTTGTTCTGCAGCCTCTTGTTCTTCTGCTTCTCGGTCTCCCATGTCGTCGTCGTCTCCAGGGTCGTCGTCTCCGGGGTCGTCGTCATCGGGGTTGTCGTCATCGGGGTCGTCTTCAGGGTCATCGTCTCCAGGGTCGTCGTCATCTCGGTGGTTGTCGTCTCTGGTGTCGTCATCATCTTAGGGGTGGTCTTCCGGGTCATCGTCTTTAGGGCCTTGAACTTGGAAATGTAGCAGAAGGTACAAGAAGGCTGAGAAAATGCAGAGAAACAGCTGATGTATCTGGAACTCGGATGGCTACCCGAAGGTCCAAGAGCCAATGGACCACTACCGTGGACCAGCTGACGTTACTGGAACCCGGTTACTAAGCAGGAGGTACCCGTGCCTGAAAGCACTACCAAGGACCACCTGACGTTGGTGGAACTCGGATACCCAGAGGGAGGCACCTAAGCCAAAGGCTCTGCCCGGAACCAGCTGACGGTACTGGAACCAGGATGGGGAGCAGAAGGTACAAAAGCAAAAGACACTGCCGAGAACCAGCTGACGGTACTGGAACCCGGATGGGTAGCCGAAGGTCCAAGAGCCAATGGAACTACCGAGGACCAGCTGACGTTACTGGAACCCGGTTACTAAGCAGGAGGTACCCGTGCCTGAAAGCACTACCAAGGACCACCTGACGTTGGTGGAACTCGGATACCCAGAGGGAGGCACCTAAGCCAAAGGCTCTGCCCGGAAGCAGCTGACGGTACTGGAACCAGGATGGGGAGCAGAAGGTACAAGAGCAAAAGACACTGCCGAGAACCAGCTGACGGTACTGGAACCCGGATGGGTAGCCGAAGGTCCAAGAGCCAATGGAACTACCGAGGACCAGCTGACGTTACTGGAACCCGGTTACTAAGCAGGAGGTACCCGTGCCTGAAAGCACCACCAAGGACCACCTGACGTTGGTGGAACTCGGATACCCAGAGGGAGGCACCTAAGCCAAAGGCTCTGCCCGGAACCAGCTGACGGTACTGGAACCAGGATGGGGACCTATTCAAGCTTGTCTTCCTAGAGCCCCAACTGGTGGTGTTAGAGCCCAGGGTCAGCAGAAGGAGGAGCAGGGGGAGGGGAGTGTAGGCCGAAGCCTGCACTGGCGGCAGCTTTGGGTCTGTTGTGCCTGCGTGGCGGTCGCAGGACACGTTGCCGGCTACACAGCAGGGGAACAGCTGGCGGTGCTGAACCCCACTGACACATTGGCGAGGTGTTTGGCTCTGTGCAGCCAGCACTTCCGGACAGCAACTAGCGTTGTTGGAGCCCGGGCTCTGCCGGTGGAGCAGAGTGTAGGCCGAAGCCTAATTGAACTGATTTCAAAGGTAACCTTTAACCCCCCCTCAGGGGTTACAAACTAGAAGAGCCACAGCTTATGCAGCAGTAGTGCCGCACAAGTCAAAGGTTGCTCTTTTAATTTTTCTCCTTGCACACGCTGAATGAATCACATATAACATTTAGCCCTTTATACAGTCAAACTGTGTTGGAGGCGCGAGTTCCCTTCGTAATGAGATGCAGCACAGATGTCAAGAATCCCACCTTGGTGCTGGGTGCAGCCTCCTGAGCATTGATATTTGCTGTACAGGAGTCTGCGCTGTCGTGTTATCCCTTGGCCTAGCGCTGTTAGCGCTGCCCATCTTCTGACATCATTTAATGTCGGCCGTTGCAGTTCGCGATGACCATGAATCCCAGCCCCGCAGTGTCTTAACATTGTTAAAACACTGCGGGTCTGGGATTCATGGCCTGGCGCAGTACATATGTTCGCCTCTCGCACTCCGGTCCTTACACCCGCTTCAGACTGTGCGGCGTCAGCTGATCCCTTATCGCATGCCACGGCCATGAAGCCGCACAGTCTGAAGAAGGCGGAAGGAGATGAGTGACAACAGGCGAAGATATGCACTGCTCATGCCCATCAATCACACCCTCGCAGTCCAAATAAATAAGACACCGAGGGGCGTTGTGTGGGTCAGGGCGGCCGCAGAGGCGCAGGCAGCCAAACAATGATGCCAGAAAACGGGCAGCGCTACCAAGGGGGTTGCAGCGTGTCATTACAAAGGAAAGTCACACCACCGGGACGGTTAAATGGTCACACAGAGGACACATTTTAGACGTGTTTTCAGTTCCACATGTGCGAGGAGAATACGTTTATGAGCCACCTTGCACACATGCAGCATTACCGCTGTACGAGGTGGCTGTAAAACGTACAAACGCCTGGGGGAGGGGGGACAGGTTCCCTTCAATTTCAGTTCTTGTGTCTGCGTGGCTTTTGCAGGACACGTTGCCGGCTACACAGCAGGGGAACAGCTGGTGGTGCTGGACCCCACTGACACATTGGCTGGTGTTTTTCTCTGTGCAGCTAGCAGTACCGGGCCCAAACTGGCGGTGTTAGAGCCCAGGGTCAGCAGGAGGAGAGAGAGCAGATTGTAGGCCGAAGCCTGCACTGACGGCAGCTTTGGGTCTGTTGTGCCTGCGTGGCTGTTGCAGGACACGTTGCCGGCTGCACAGCAGGGTAACAGCTGGCGTTGCTGAACCCCACTGACACTTTGGCTGGTGTTTTCCTCTGTGCAGCTAGCAGTACCGGGCCCCAACTGGCGGTGTTGGAGCCCGGGCTCTGCAGGGGGAGCAGAGTGTAGGCCGAAGCCTAATTGAACCAATTTCAAAGGTAACCTTTAACCCCCCCTCAGGTGTTACAAAGTAGAAGAGCCACAGCTTATGCAGCTGTAGTGCCGCACAAGTCAAATGTTGCTCTTTTAATTTTTCTCCTTGCACACGCTGAATGAAACACGTATAACATTTAGCCCTTTATACAGTCAAACTGTGTTGGAGGCGCGAGTTCCCTTCGTAATGAGACGCAGCACAGATGTCAAGAATCCCACCTTGGTGCTGGGTGCAGCCTCCTGAGCGTTGTTATTTGCTGTACAGGAGTCTGCGCTGTCGTGTTATCCCCTGGCCTAGCGCTGTTAGCGCTGCCCATCTTCTGACATCATGTAATGTCGGCCGGTGCGGTTCGCGATGACCATGAATCCCAGCCCCGCAGTGTCTAAACATTGTTAAAACACTGCGGGTCTGGGATTCATGGCCTGGCGCAGCACATATGTTCGCCTCTCACACGCGGGTCCTTACACCCGCTTCAGACTGTGCGGCGTCAGCTGATCCCTTATCGCATGCCACGGCCATTAAGCCGCACAGTCTGAAGAAGGCGGAAGGAGATGAGTGACAACAGGCGAAGATATGCACTGCTCATGCCCATCAATCACACCCTCGCAGTCCAAATAAATAAGACACCGAGGGGCGTTGTGTGGGTCAGGGCGGCCGCAGAGGCGCAGGCAGCCAAACAATGATGCCAGAAGACGGGCAGCGCTACCAAGGGGGTTGCAGAGTGTCATTACAAAGGAAAGTCACACCACCGGGACGGTTAAATGGTCACACAGAGGACACATTTCAGACGTGTTTTCAGTTCCACATGTGCGAGGAGAATACGTTTATGAGCCACCTTGCACACATGCAGCATTACCGCTGTACGAGGTGGCTGTAAAACGTACAAACGCCTGGGGGAGGGGGGACAGGTTCCCTTCAATTTCAGTTCTTGTGTCTGCGTGGCTTTTGCAGGACACGTTGCCGGCTACACAGCAGGGGAACAGCTGGCGGTGCTGGACCCCACTGACACATTGGCTGGTGTTTTTCTCTGTGCAGCTAGCAGTACCGGGCCCAAACTGGCGGTGTTAGAGCCCAGGGTCAGCAGGAGGAGAGGGAGCAGAGTGTAGGCCGAAGCCTGCACTGGCGGCAGCTTTGGGTCTGTTGTGCCTGCGTGGCTGTTGCAGGACACGTTGCCGGCTGCACAGCAGGGGAACAGCTGGCGTTGCTGAATCCCACTGACACTTTGGCTGGTGTTTTCCTCTGTGCAGCTAGCAGTACCGGGCCCCAACTGGCGGTGTTGGAGCCCGGGCTCTGCAGGGGGAGCAGAGTGTAGGCCGAAGACTAATTGAACCAATTTCAAAGGTAACCTTTAACCCCCCCTCAGGTGTTACAAAGTAGAAGAGCCACAGCTTATGCAGCAGTAGTGCCGCACAAGTCAAAGGTTGCTCTTTTAATTTTTCTCCTTGCACACGCTGAATGAAACACGTATAACATTTAGCCCTTTATACAGTCAAACTGTGTTGGAGGCGCGAGTTCCCTTCGTAATGAGACGCAGCACAGATGTCAAGAATCCCACCTTGGTGCTGGGTGCAGCCTCCTGAGCGTTGTTATTTGCTGTACAGGAGTCTGCGCTGTCGTGTTATCCCCTGGCCTAGCGCTGTTAGCGCTGCCCATCTTCTGACATCATGTAATGTCGGCCGGTGCGGTTCGCGATGACCATGAATCCCAGCCCCGCAGTGTCTTAACATTGTTAAAACACTGCGGGTCTGGGATTCATGGCCTGGCGCAGCACATATGTTCGCCTCTCACACTCGGGTCCTTTATCTTGAGTCTGCCAGGCGCCTGAATCCTAGACAGGCGCGCTGGTCGTTATTTTTCTCTCGGTTTAATTTTGTGGTTTTTTACCTACCGGGTTCTAAAAATGTGAAGGCGGATGCCCTTTCTAGGAGTTTTGAGCCTGATTCCCCTGGTAATTCTGAACCTACAGGTATCCTTAAGGATGGAGTGATATTATCTGCTGTTTCCCCAGACTTGCGACGGGTCTTGCAGGAGTTTCAGGCGGATAGACCTGATCGTTGCCCGCCTGGTAGACTGTTTGTTCTGGATGATTGGACCAGTAGAGTCATCTCGGAGGTCCATTCTTCTGCGTTAGCTGGTCATCCTGGAATCTTTGGTACCAGGGATTTGGTGGCTAGGTCCTTCTGGTGGCCTTCCCTGTCGCGAGATGTGCGAGGTTTTGTGCAGTCTTGTGATGTTTGTGCTCGGGCCAAGCCTTGTTGTTCTCGGGCTAGTGGATTGTTGTTATCTTTGCCTATTCCGAAGAGGCCTTGGACTCACATCTCCATGGATTTTATTTCTGATCTCCCTGTTTCTCAGAAGATGTCTGTCATCTGGGTGGTGTGTGACCGTTTCTCTAAGATGGTCCATTTGGTCCCCTTGCCTAAATTGCCTTCCTCATCCGAGCTGGTTCCTCTGTTTTTTCAAAATGTGGTTCGCTTGCATGGTATTCCGGAGAATATCGTTTCTGACAGGGGAACCCAATTCGTGTCTAGATTTTGGCGAGCGTTCTGTGCTAGGATGGGCATTGATTTGTCTTTTTCGTCTGCTTTCCATCCTCAGACTAATGGCCAGACCGAGCGAACTAATCAGACCTTGGAGACTAATTTGAGGTGTTTTGTGTCTGCGGATCAGGATGATTGGGTTGCCTTTTTGCCCTTGGCGGAGTTTGCCCTTAATAACCGGGCTAGTTCTGCCACCTTGGTTTCTCCTTTCTTCTGTAATTCGGGGTTTCATCCTCGTTTCTCTTCCGGTCAGGTGGAGTCTTCGGATTGTCCTGGAGTGGATGCTGTGGTGGAGAGGTTGCATCAGATTTGGGGGCATGTGGTGGACAATTTGAAGTTGTCCCAGGAGAAGACTCAGCAGTTTGCCAACCGCCGTCGTCGTGCTGGTCCTCGTCTTTGTGTTGGGGACTTGGTGTGGTTGTCTTCTCGTTTTGTCCCTATGAAGGTTTCTTCTCCTAAGTTTAAGCCTCGGTTCATCGGCCCGTACAAGATATTGGAGATTCTTAACCCTGTGTCCTTTCGTTTGGACCTCCCTGCATCTTTTTCTATTCATAATGTCTTCCATCGGTCATTGTTGCGCAGGTATGAGGTACCGGTTGTGCCTTCCGTTGAGCCTCCTGCTCCGGTGTTGGTTGAGGGTGAGTTGGAGTACGTTGTCGAGAAGATCTTGGACTCCCGTGTTTCCAGACGGAGACTTCAGTATTTGGTCAAGTGGAAGGGCTACGGTCAGGAGGATAATTCTTGGGTGACAGCCTCTGATGTTCATGCCTCCGATTTGGTCCGTGCCTTTCATAGGGCTCATCCTGATCGCCCTGGTGGTTCTGGTGAGGGTTCGGTGCCCCCTCCTTCAGGGGGGGGTACTGTTGTGAATTTGGTTTCTGGGCTCCCCCGGTGGTTACTGGTGGTACTGAACTTGTGTGCTTCATCTCCTCTGTTCACCTGTTTCCATCAGGATGTGGGAGTTTCTATTTAGCCTTGCTCCTCAGTCATTTCTATGCCGGCCAACAATGTTACCAGAAGCCTTTATGTTGCATGTTCCTGCTCCTAGACTACTATCAGCTAAGTTGGACTTGTAGTCCTAAGATTGTTTTGCATTTTTGTTCCAGTTCTCTGTGTTTGAATATTTCTGAGGCTGGAAGCTCTTGTGAGCTGAAATTGCCACTCTGGTGTCATGAGTTGATATTAGAGTCTTAAAGTAATTTCAGGATGGTGTTTTGAAAGGGTTTTCAGCTGACTGTGAAGTTCCCTTTTCTGTCTTCCTACTATCTAGTAAGCGGACCTCAATTTGCTAAACCTATCTTCATACTTCGTATGTCAATTTCCTCTAAAATCACCGACAATATATGTGGGGGCTACTGTCTGCCTTTTGGGGAAAATTTCTCTAGAGGTAAGCCAGGTCTGTATTTTCCTCTGCTAGGGTCAGTCAGTCCTCCGGCTGGCGCTGGGCGTCTAGGGATAAAACGTAGGCACGCTACCCGGCCACTGTTAGTTGTGCGGTAGGTTTAGCTCACAGTCAGCTCGAGTTCCCATCTTCCAAGAGCTAGTCCTTTTGTATGCTTTACTACGGTCTCTTGCCATTGAGAACCATGACAGGAGGGATTGCCACACACACAGCAGGGGAACAGCTGACGTTACTGAACCCCAATAACAGAGGAGGGACTGTCGGGACTGTGCGTACAGCACTACCAGGCAACAACTAGCGGTGTTGGAGCCCAGGGACAGGTGGAGGAGGGGGAGGTGGAGGAGATAGGAGGGATTGCCACACACACAGCAGGGGAACAGCTGACGTTACTGAACCCCAATAACAGAGGAGGGACTGTCGGGACTGTGCGTACAGCACTACCAGGCAACAACTAGCGGTGTTGGAGCCCAGGGACAGGTGGAGGAGGGGGAGGTGGAGGAGATAGGAGGGATTGCCACACACACAGCAGGGGAACAGCTGACGTTACTGAACCCCAATAACAGAGGAGGGACTGTCGGGACTGTGCGTACAGCACTACCAGGCAACAACTAGCAGTGTTGGAGCCCAGGGACAGGTGGAGGAGGAGGAGGTGGAGGAGATAGGAGGGATTGCCACACACACAGCAGGGGAACAGCTGACGTTACTGAACCCCAATAACAGAGGAGGGACTGTCGGGACTGTGCGTACAGCACTACCAGGCAACAACTAGCGGTGTTGGAGCCCAGGGACAGGTGGAGGAGGAGGAGGTGGAGGAGATAGGAGGGATTGCCACACACACAGCAGGGGAACAGCTGACGTTACTGAACCCCAATAACAGAGGAGGGACTGTCGGGACTGTGCGTACAGCACTACCAGGCAACAACTAGCGGTGTTGGAGCCCAGGGACAGGTGGAGGAGGAGGAGGTGGAGGAGATAGGAGGGATTGCCACACACACAGCAGGGGAACAGCTGACGTTACTGAACCCCAATAACAGAGGAGGGACTGTCGGGACTGTGCGTACAGCACTACCAGGCAACAACTAGCGGTGTTGGAGCCCAGGGACAGGTGGAGGAGGAGGAGGTGGAGGAGATAGGAGGGATTGCCACACACACAGCAGGGGAACAGCTGACGTTACTGAACCCCAATAACAGAGGAGGGACTGTCGGGACTGTGCGTACAGCACTACCAGGCAACAACTAGCGGTGTTGGAGCCCAGGGACAGGTGGAGGAGGGGGAGGTGGAGGAGATAGGAGGGATTGCCACACACACAGCAGGGGAACAGCTGACGTTACTGAACCCCAATAACAGAGGAGGGACTGTCGGGACTGTGCGTACAGCACTACCAGGCAACAACTAGCGTTGTTGGAGCCCAGGGACAGGTGGAGGAGGAGGAGGTGGAGGAGATAGGAGGGATTGCCACACACACAGCAGGGGAACAGCTGACGTTACTGAACCCCAATAACAGAGGAGGGACTGTCGGGAGTGTGCGTACAGCACTACCAGGCAACAACTAGCGGTGTTGGAGCCCAGGGACAGGTGGAGGAGGAGGAGGTGGAGGAGATAGGAGGGATTGCCACACACACAGCAGGGGAACAGCTGACGTTACTGAACCCCAATAACAGAGGAGGGACTGTCGGGACTGTGCGTACAGCACTACCAGGCAACAACTAGCGTTGTTGGAGCCCAGGGACAGGTGGAGGAGGGGGAGGTGGAGGAGATAGGAGGGATTGCCACACACACAGCAGGGGAACAGCTGACATTACTGAACCCCAATAACAGAGGAGGGACTGTCGGGACTGTGCGTACAGCACTACCAGGCAACAACTAGCGGTGTTGGAGCCCAGGGACAGGTGGAGGAGGAGGAGGTGGAGGAGGTAGGAGGAGGTAGGAGGGATTGCCACACACACAGCAGGGGAACAGCTGACGTTACTGAACCCCAATAACAGAGGAGGGACTGTCGGGACTGTGCGTACAGCACTACCAGGCAACAACTAGCGGTGTTGGAGCCCAGGGACAGGTGGAGGAGGAGGAGGTGGAGGAGATAGGAGGGATTGCCACACACACAGCAGGGGAACAGCTGACGTTACTGAACCCCAATAACAGAGGAGGGACTGTCGGGAGTGTGCGTACAGCACTACCAGGCAACAACTAGCGGTGTTGGAGCCCAGGGACAGGTGGAGGAGGAGGAGGTGGAGGAGATAGGAGGGATTGCCACACACACAGCAGGGGAACAGCTGACGTTACTGAACCCCAATAACAGAGGAGGGACTGTCGGGACTGTGCGTACAGCACTAACAGGCAACAACTAGCGGTGTTGGAGCCCAGGGACAGGAGGGGGAGGTGGAGGTGGAGGAGATAGGAGGGATTGCCACACACACAGCAGGGGAACAGCTGACGTTACTGAACCCCAATAACAGAGGAGGGACTGTCGGGACTGTGCGTACAGCACTACCAGGCAACAACTAGCGGTGTTGGAGCCCAGGGACAGGAGGGGGAGGTGGAGGTGGAGGAGATAGGAGGGATTGCCACACACACAGCAGGGGAACAGCTGACGTTACTGAACCCCAATAACAGAGGAGGGACTGTCGGGACTGTGCGTACAGCACTACCAGGCAACAACTAGCGGTGTTGGAGCCCAGGGACAGGTGGAGGAGGAGGAGGTGGAGGAGGTAGGAGGAGGTAGGAGGGATTGCCACACACACAGCAGGGGAACAGCTGACGTTACTGAACCCCAATAACAGAGGAGGGACTGTTGACTGTGCGTACAGCACTTCTGGACAGCAACTAGCGGTGTTGGAGCCCAGGGACAGGAAGAGAAGCAGCGGAACACAATGTAGGCCGAAGCCTGATTGGAGAAAGTCGAAAGGGAACCTTTAACCCCCCCCAAGGCGTTTGTAGCTGAAAGAGCCAGCTTGTGCAGCAAAAAAGATGCAAAAGGAAAAGGTGGCTCTTTTCATGATGCTCCTTGCAAACACAGAACTAAACACTTATAAAATGTGTCCCCTGATACCGTGTGACCATCCAGGAGGTGGGACTTTCCTTCGTAATATGACGCAGCACAGCCGTCATTCCTACCCCCTTGGCGCCATGCCCCGGCTCCTCAGCGTTGTTTGATTCCGTCCCGGAGCCTGCGCTGTTATGTTATCCCTTGGCCAGGCACACTTAGCACTGCCCATCTTCTGACATCATTTGGTGTCAGGCTGGCTGCGCCTGTGCGGCCGCGCTGGCCGAGAGCCAGTGTCGTCTAATGTAATCCCACCGCGGGCCTGGGATCCATGGCCATGCGCAGTGCATATCCTCGCCTCTCACTCCCCTCCCTACGGCTTCTTAAGACTGTGCGGTGTCACGGCCGTGGCATGCTATTAGGGACCAGCTGACACCGCACAGTCTGAAGAAGCCGTAGGGAGATGAGTGAGAGGTGGAGGTTCAGATATGCACTGCGCATGTCCATGGATCTCAGGCCCCCAGTGAGATGAAATCAGAAGACACTGCGAGGCGGGCTCTCGGCCAGCGCGGCCGCACAGGCGCAGCCATCCTGACACCAAATGATGTCAGAAGACGGGCAGCGCTAAGTGTGCCTGGCCAAGGGATAACATAACAGCGCAGGCTCTGGGACGGAATCAAACAACGCTGAGGAGCCGGGGCACGGCGCCAAGGGGGTAGGAATGACGGCTGTGCTGCGTCATATTACGAAGGAAAGTCCCACCTCCAGGACGGTTTTACGGTATCAGTGGACACATTTTATAAGTGTTAAGTTCTGCGTGTGCAAGGAGCTAAACAAAAATAGCTACCTTTTCCTTGTGCAGCATTACTGCTGTACAAGGTGGCTCTTTCAGTAACAAACGCCTTGGGGGGGGACAGGTTCCCTTACATTTCAGTTGTTGTGTCAGCGTGGCGGTCGCAGGACACATTGCCGGCTACACAGCTGGGGATCAGCTGACGTTACTGAAACCCAATAACACTGGGTCGTATGTTTTGACTGTGCAGACGGCACTTCTGAGCCTCAACTGGCGGTGTTGGAGCCCAGGAATTTAAGTTCGGGTGGTAGAAAGATGAACACAACAGGAGACCTGGATACTGTAGACAGTCACCTAATTATTTAATCAGGAAGAGGAGTGGCAAATTCCTGCGAGATCCAGGCCTTGTTCATTTTCAGGAAAGTAAGCCGGTCAACGTTATCGGAGGATAGTCGCATGCGACGGTCAGTTAGTACACCACCTGCAGCACTAAAGACACGTTCCGATAATACACTGGCCGCAGGGCAAGACAGCACCTCCAATGCATACTGGCTTAGCTCTGGCCATGTATCCAGCTTTGAGACCCAAAACTTGAAAGGGGAAGAGCCGTCTGGGAGTACAGCAAGAGGGCAAGACATGTAGTCTGTCACCATCTGACGGAACCGTTGCCTCCTGCTGACTGGAGCCGTCTGTGATGGTGTAGACTTTTGTGGCGGGCACAGAAAACTGTGCCACAGTTGGGCCATACTGGTCTTGCCTTGGGCAGAGGCACTGCTTCTGCTCCCTCTTTGTGCAGAGCCTCCACCACTGCCTGGACGCACTGAGCTGCTTTGGAATGCACTAGCAGCACTTCTCTCACTTGGAATGGAGAAGATGATGGAATTCACCAGTGTGTCTTGGTACTCCCGCATTTTTCACTCCCGGTTCAACGGTGTGATGAGGCTTTCTACGTTGTCCCGGTAGCGAGGATCGAGGAGGGTGAACACCCAATATTCAGATATGTTGAGAATGTGGGCGATGCGGCGGTCGTTTCTCAGGCACTGCAGCATGTAATCCACCATGTGCTGCAGACTGCCAACTGCCCAAGAAACGCTGTCCCCTGCAGGAGGCGTGATCTCTGCCCGCTCGTCATCACCCCACCCTCGCTGTACACACTGAGTACTGGACAATTCTGTAACTCCCTCCTCTGGACGGATGTCTTCCTCCTCCATTGACTCCTCCTCATCCTCCTCACAAACTGTCCCCCGCCTACGCGTTTGTGAGGAACCACGTGGTGCTGACTGTCCAGAAGATGATGGAAATGCTGAATCCTCATCCTCCACCTCTTCCACAACATCATCCCTTAGCGCTTGCAGTGATTTTTCAAGCAGGCAGATAAGGGGGACAGTCATGCTGACTAGTGCATCATCTGCACTCGCCATCCGCGTGGAATAATCGAAGGGACGCAAAACCTGGCAGACGTCATTCATAGTGGCCCACTCTGTGGTTGTGAAGTCTGTACGGTGCTGACTGCGACTTCTTTGCGCCTGAAGCAGCTGGTACTCCATTACAGCTTGCTGCTGCTCACACAACCGCTCCAACATATGTAACGTGGAATTCCACCTGGTAGGTAGGTCACATATGATGCGATGTTCCGGCAGGCGGTGTCGGCGCTGCAGAGCCGCAATGCGCGCTTTTGCCGTGCTGGAACGCCGCAAGTGAGCACACTCTAGGCGGACCTTGTGCAGCAGTGCATCAAGATCCGGATAGTCCCTCAGAAAACTCTGCACGACCAAATTGAGCACATGTGCCAGACATGGGATGTGAGTGAGGTTGCCGAGGCCCAGAGCTGCCACCAGATTTCGGCCATTATCACACACTACCATGCCTGGCTGGAGATTCGCTGGCACAAACCACACATCGCTCTCCTGCTTGATGGCATTCCAGAGCTCCTGCGCTGTGTGGCTTCGATTCCCCAAATAAATTAATTTCAAGACGGCCTGTTGACGTTTGGCCACGGCTGTGCTCATGTCGGTCGTAACAGGTACACGTTCATCACGGGTCCATGTGGAGGTGGACTGTGACGGCTCCTGCAGCGATGATTCTGAGGAACTGGTGTAGGAGGAGGAGTCAATGCGTACAGACTGGATTCCTGCAATCCTTGGAGTGGGCAGGACACGTCCTGCGCCACTCGCACGGTCTGTACCCGGCTCAACGACATTAACCCAATGGGCAGTGAGGGAAAGGTATCGCCCCTGTCCATGGTGACTGGTCCACGCATCGGTGGTGAGGTGGACCTTGCTACTGACGGCGTTCAGTAGCGCGTGTTTTATGTGTCCCTCCACATGCTTGTGCAGGGCAGGGACGGCTTGCCTGCTGAAGTAAAAGCGGCTGGGCACATTGTACTGTGGGACTGCCAATGACATCAAGTCACGGAAGCTGTCAGTCTCCACCAGCCTGAATGACAGCATTTCCAGTGACAGAAGTTTGGCAATGCCTGCAGTCAGAGCCTGTGCTCGTGGGTGGTTTGACGAGAAAGGCCGCCTTTTCTCCCATGCCTGTACTACCGATGGCTGTAGACTGGGCTGGGAGTGTGTGGATGACTGGGAAAGTGGTGCTGCGGGTGGAATTACAGCGGGTCTCTGGACAACAGGGCCAGAGGTTCTTCCACGGCGATCCTGGGAGGAAGCCGAACCAGCTGCGTGTGAGCTGGAGGAAGAGGCAACACGAGCTGAAGAGGTGGTAGCTGCCGCTGTTGGTTGGCCTAGCTCTTCAGTGTGTTTTTCTAACAACGCCGCGTGCCTGTTGCACACATGTTTCCACATGTTGGAGGTATTGAGGCTGCTGACATTTCGACCTCTTTTGACTTTCTGATGACACACCTTGCATTTGACATAGCAAATGTCATCTGCAACTGTGTCAAAAAAGGCCCAGGCACTGCAAGTCTTGGGAGCGCCCTTTTTGGCTTTTGGAAGAGACATGCTCCTAACGGGTGCCAAAGCGGAGGCTGCAGGATCCGCAGTCTTCCCCCTCCCTCTCCCTCTTTGGGCCGTACGGGGAATCTCTTCCTCAGAGCTGCTCCCACCACCTTCCTGTCCCTCACACCAAGATGGGTCAAGGACCTCATCATCTACACTACCCTCTGCCCCCAACTGCTCCTCCTGGGTAGTCTCAGCAGCAGAGCACACACCAGTAAGTGGCACCTGAGTGTCATCATCAGCGGATGCGGCCTGCGATGTGGTGACCGGAGCCACTGGCCCACCCGCCTCTTCAGAGGAAGAGAGAAAAAGCTGTTGGGCATCACTGCACCCTGCCTCTTCTTCCATTTCTCCAATGCTGCTTGGCTGGCCCCCTGTTTCCGAGCCAAGAGATTCAGAGAACAGAAGTAGAGACGGCTCCTGTCCTGGGCTCTCTCTCTGCCTGGGCAATTTGGCAGGTGGTGAAGAGACAGATGGCTGCTCTCCAGTGCTCTGTGTCTGAGAGGATGTGGCACTAATTGAAGTTGATGCATTAGCTGCCATCCATCCGACAACGGCTTCAATTTGGTCTTCACGCAGCAGCGGTGTACGGCGCTCTGCGACAAAGCTGTGCATGAATGACTGTTCCCTTGTGAAAGTGGGTGCTGATGAGTCACCGGTGCCCGCAGCAGGCACAGAATCCCCACGTCCCCTCCCTGCTCCGCGCCCATGCCCACGCCCACGTGCCTTACTCACTGCCTTCTTCATCTTGGGTGACTGATAAAGATAAGCAGAAAAGTACTAACGGCTTTGTGCGCTTATTCCTGAACAACTCCTCCTAACAGGTATAAGAAACACTAATTTTCTAAAGTGTGGACTAGACTTTAATATGAGCTAATGTGGCCTACAGAAATGTAAAGTGGTGTCACTGGTGTGTTTGGTGAACTTTATTATTTATTTATTTTTTTGGGGCTGAACTGACAACAGAGAGAGCTGCAGTCACACGGAGACCGTGCAGACCGCCGTAAACGGCGCTGCAAGGCCCAAAAACCCTCCTCTACGTTATCCTATGTAGTGTTTTTCCACAAATTAGCTGGAGACGGGTGGAAAGACACTAATAGGAATTTTTTTAAAAAATGTGCAGCAGCCTGCACTACTTAAAACAAAATGAAAATTGATTTTGCGGTATGACGCAGTGAACAACCCTGAGCTGGAGACAACCAGGCTATGGCTGCTCACAGACTACAGGGCGAGCTGCAGCCACACGGAGACCGTGCAGACAGCCGTAAACGGCGCTGCAAGGCCCAAAAACCCTCCTCTACGTTATCCTATGTAGTGTTTTTCCACAAATTAGCTGGAGACGGGTGGAAAGACACTAATAGGATTTTTTGTTAAAACTTAGCAGCAGACTACACTACTTGGAAAAAAAAAAAAAAAAAAAGAACAGTATGAGGCAATGAACCACCCTCCCTGAACTGAATACAACCAGCTATGGATGGCCTATGTGGCTGCACTCAGACTAGAGAGTGGGCTGCACTCACACACACACACACACACAGACCTTGCAGATCGCTGTGAAAACAGCGCTACAAGGCAAAAGCAAGGTGAATAGTAGGTGAACACAGCGGTTGCTAAATTAGCCTTTGGAAAGCAAAAAGAAGCAAATCGCTATCTCTAAACTGGCCCTCAGTCAGCAAACAGCGTCCTGTCACTAACTGAATTCACAGCAGAGTAATCGCAAAATGGCGCCAGCGACTTTTAAACTGCATCATGACATCATTTCAGCAGCCAATCACAGCCATGCCAGTAGTTTCATGCCCTCCATGCTGAACAGGATGTGCCCACACTTGAAATCATTCTCATTGGCTGAATTTGTGCATTTTGAATCTGGGAACTTCCGATTCCGGTATCCGATACGCGGCAAGTATCGGAATCCCGGTATCGGAATTCCGATACCGCAAGTATCGGCCGATACCCGATACTTGCGGTATCGGAATGCTCAACACTAGTCACAACCCATGAATAGGTTTTGTTCAAATGTCTGAAAAAAACAATTTGCAGATTTCTACCAGTTTTGATGTTATTTTGTTGCATGATTTCATTGAGTGCATAAAGGCCAAACACATTCATAGTGAAAAGAGGGCTATTATTTTGGAATGGACACATCTTGACAAGTTGGTCAGATCGAAATACCAAAGCATCTTTTTTTTGCTGTATACTTGACCCTGCAAGGTTAAAGAAATGCATAATTAACTAAACTTAAACAATTCGGCTAGATTGTAGACCTTTCAGAATTTCTAATAAACTGTGAAAGAAATAGCTGGATGCTTGCTAATAGCAGTAAACTGAAATAATAGCTATGATTCATGGAAATATTAAGCAATGTTAGAAAGGCATTATGCAAATAAATTAAACTCCAGTATTTGATGATTGCTCAAGTGTTTCATATACTGCATTATTGTTTTTAGATCAAAGACATCCTAGGCCAAATATATGAACAAATACTTCTGGACTGGTTCCAAATTTCCTCAGATGGCTTACGATAATATATAAAGAGCTCAGAAGCGTATAAACTAAGACATATCTCCATTTTTCATTACAACTAGCAGAATGCAATAGGGCTACCATCTCTCGCCAATGTTGTTCACCATTACATTGGCCAAACTTATTAGCGATAATGACAAGAGAGGAGCAAATTGATTTACAACTAATTGAATTCATTACAAATTTCCGGAAACTATTTCAGGATTTGATTCTCACAAATCATAGAATAATAGCTAGCTGCCATTTTGCTCTATTCTTTATAGAGCAGGAAAGATGTAAAAAAGTAACTAATGATTAAACTCATCTGTCCTAGCCCACACCTCACCTGTTCTGCTGCTGCATATCCCTACCCATTCCACAGCTCATTTTTCTTGGGATTTTAGTTGTTGATTTTGTTTTAGTTTTCTAGCACTGAATATGCATTCCTTAGTCAACACCAAAGAGAAAACTGAAAAGAAGACAAGAAGATTGATGATAGATGAGTAGAGGACTTACCGGGAGACCGCAGAGACAAAAAAGGTGAGGGATAGGTCTAGGAAGATTGAATATCATCTTTTAATAAGTTTTATCCCTATCCTGGTCCTTGTTATATAATCAGCCCAAATATAACCAAATTTGCCCAAAATGAATTTCAGGAGATTTGCTCATTTCTAGTACTGGACAGGTCTTCATTCTTTGCTTCAGTCTCCTTTTCAATCTCACCAGTGTAAGCTCAATATGACATGTGGGACCTGATTAGTGCCAGATGACATAAAAGATGACCAAAGATAGACAAGAAGATCAAAGAGAAGAGAGAAAATGACGCGGAGGGAAGTTACAGCCTATTCTTCCCAGCCATCCATTCATTAAGCTTTAAGATCTTTAATAACACCAAAATATAATAAACATTTTTTATTATTTGTTGAATCAAACTTTAGGAGATTTACTTATATCTAACAGGTGTATGTGTTTTAGCAGAAAAATCTACTTTTCTTTAATAAGCAAGTGAGGGCTCTTCGGGGCACGTTTGGCATGGCCTATTGATTGGTGCACTGTTACGCTCTCTAAATTGCATGTAACCATTAGTTCCTTGTGAAAATTGATAACTCTCACTTCTGTGCTTGTGCACTGACACTGGATGAGCCCAACCTTGTGCTCACAGTGTCACTGTGATTGTGAGCAAAATGTGGCTGAAGGCGCCCTCTCATACTTAGCTCCTACCTGTCTGCAGTCGCCTCACTGTACACCAGAAAGAGAAGAAAGCAAATGACTTCCCAGAAGGAAGGGCAATAAAGACTTGTGACTTGTCGCGGCTCCTGCTTCCTGCCTCTTTTCCATACACTTTTAACTACAAAGAGCAGACAGCTTTATTTGACGAATGACAACATTTTTTTTCAGGTAGATTCCACCTTGATTTGCTCAAAAACTGTAGCAAAATACAATGCCCAGCAATGGAAAATACCATTGTGGTGCACATGTTCAGTCTTACATTACTTCTTTTAACAATTTGAGGGTTTAGAAATCTTGAAAAGTAGTAACACATTCATTCTTCGAGTGGCTTTGTTTGAAGGCCACCTGGTCTTTATAGTTGAAAGCACTGGGAAAAGGCGTCATAATAAAAGACAACAAAATCGCAAGCAAAATCGATTCACGAAAAAGACCGCCAGCTTCTTACTTTAGGAAAAATTCAACTGTTTTACCGGCATCTTAAATCGTCATGTAGATATACCCTCATTTCTTTTAGCTGCTTCACGATTTCCAAACATTGTTTTTGTGGTTGTTTTGCGTAGCTTTTTCAGGCAAATTCCATGCAAAATATGGAAATGGTATCGTGCAGACATAACCTAAACATATTTCTGAAGGATGCTAAATAGAGCGTTATCAGGAATCTAAAACTTTACTCAAAGAGGCACCATAGCTTCTTGGTCCTTTATAGTTCATTACGATCTGAAATCCTCCCATTTATTATTAATGGGTCCATCAAGTGCATTTTGAAACTATTCCATGTTAATAAGAGTAGAATGGAAATGATGTTTCTAAAGAAGTCTAAGAAACTGATAAAACATGCTTGTCTGCCTTTAGAAACTTATTTTTAGCTGAAATAAAATGTGTTTACTCACGGATTTCATATTTTGTCAAACTTCACCATGTTACAGAGATGACAGAATGACATTAAAAAACATTTCCAGATGGTAGAATGGTTTCCGGTACAGCAAGGTTCATTGATGCCAGAAGATTCCATGATCTGTGGCTCCCAGTCCTGTAGTCTAAGTGCAATGACTAAGATTGTACCTAACCCCTCTAGTTGACCACAAAGTAGAAAAAAACTGAATAGTTTTACTAACATTTGAATTTAGTTAGTAAACTTTATAAATTGCAGTTTAATTACTCTGTTTTCTGGCAATTAAACCTCCCCCTTGAATTTTGAGCACTGATTTTATTACTTAGATTTTGCAATATTGTTGCAATATCAGAGAATCACTCATGATAACATATTAGGTTTTTTTCAAAACCAGCGGTAAGTACTATGTCTGCATTGATTAAGTTTTGCATTGATTACAACACCTCTCTAGTTTTTTTTTTTTTAACGCTGGAGTGTCGCTTTAAATGTAAGGCCCCTGGCCTAGGTCATATACTCACCCTCCTGTGTCTTCACCATTTTTTGGCCGGAAGTCAGAAGTTAACTCACACGCTTTAAAGGCAAGTCTATGAGAGCCAGAACGAGGCTTTCATCGACTTGTCTAATCGACCAGCAGGTCACTGTTTGCCGGAGACCAACAGGAGCGACGCTGAAAAGCGATGAAGGCGGCGGCAGGTGAGTATGAGACAGGGGGCAGGGGAATAACATTTAAAGCACCACTCCAAAAAAAAACACTGGAGTGGTGCATTAAGTGTTGGAGGCATGCTAAAGGTATACGTAGTAGAAATCAGTGGACAATTTGAAATTTTAATTTATATGGAGCAGCTAAATCATCGGAAAGAACGGTCTGTGACCTCACTGAACCAGCGCCGAGTACAAGAGTTATGCAGTGTCTGTTAGTTGTTAAGCACATAGTGAAAAAAATTGTAGATATCCTCTTTAAGGCTCATATCTCAAAGGAGGTGCAAGCTTATTACATGTCCATATTCATCATCACTTTTTTCTTTCTTCCCTTCAGAAAATTGTTAGTTAGAAAACTCTTTTGTCTCTTATGCCCGCTTCTCTGAATTCCTTATTATTATTATTCCTTATTGCTAACTGTCTGATACCATGAGATATAATGTATGACAGCGTACTGCATGTTCTTGCTTCCAGTCACCAGTATGTGGAAACTTATTTCTAAAAGAAGGTGTATATTTTACTGAGATTTAAAAAAAAAGATGTATTTTTGGAATTCTTTACACATCCCTCGTTTTAACACTTAAAATCTAAATAACAAATTTGTGTATGTGTGAAACAAGCAAGGGAATTCTTGTCAGCCCTAAACCAAAGAAAAATAGACCAAATGTTGCCTGCAGATAGACGTCACATTGACTTTTAATTTTTTGCTTTTCTTCTAATTAAACAATATTTAATCCTTACATGGTATATAGAATTCATTTCCATTACTCAAGTCCTGACATGAGGATTCTAATCATCTGCCACATATAGAACAGATTTTTAAACATCATTGGTATCATTGAAAAGGCAATTATTTTTACAACCAAGATTTGACTTGTTCTCTTTGCGGCAAAATTATTATATTTCATTTTTGCGTGATTATGAAACTTTATCCTATAAGGTCTGATTAATCCATGTTTAAATAAAGGAATAGCTAGTATCGTAAAGTAATATATATATATATATATATATATATATATATATATATATATATATATATATATATATATATATATATACAGTTAGGTCCATATATATTTGGACAGAGACAACATTTTTCTCATTTTGGTTATAGACATTACCACAATTTAATTTTAAACAAAACAATTCAGATGCAGTTGAAGTTCAGACTTTTAGCTTTCATTTGAGGGTATCCATATTAAATTTGGATGAAGAGTTTAGGAGTTTCAGCTCCTTAACATGTGCCACCCTGTTTTTTAAAGGGACCAAAAGTAATTGGACAATTGACTCCAAGGCTATCTCATGGACAGGTGTGGGCAATCCCTTCATTATGTCATTCTCAACTAAGCAGATAAAAGGTCTGGAGTTGATTTGAGGTGTGGTGCTTGCATTTGGAAGGTTTTCCTATGAAGTAAACATGCGGTCAAAAGTGCTCTCCATGAAGGTGAAACAAGCCATTCTTAAGCTGTGAAAACAGAGAAAAAACCCATCCGAGAAATTGCTACAATATTAGGAGTGGCAAAATGTACAGTTTGGTACATCCTGAGAAGGAAAGAAAGCAGTGGTGATCTCATCAATGCAAAAAGACCTGGGCGCCCACGGAAGACAACAGTGGTGGGTGATCGCAGAATAATCTCCATGGTGAAGAGAAACCCCTTCACAACAGCCAACCAAGTGACCAACACTCTCCAGGAGGTCAGCGTATCAATATCCAAATCTACCATAAAGAGAAGACTGCATGAAAGTAAATACAGAGGGTTCACTGCACGGTGCAAGCCACTCATAAGTGTCAAGAATAAAAAGGCTAGACTGGACTTTGCTAAAAACCATCTAAAAAAGCCAGCACAGTTCAGGAAGAACATTCTTTGGACAGATGAAACCAAGATCAACCTCTACCAGAATGATGGAAAGAGAAAAGTATGGCGAAGGCTTGGTACAGCTTATGATCCAAAGCATACCACATCATCTGTAAAACACGGCGGAGGCAGTGTGATGGCTTGGGCATGCATGGCTGCCAGTGGCACTGGGTCACTAGTGTTTATTGATGATGTGACACAGGACAGAAGCAGCCAAATGAATTCTGAGGTATTCAGAGCCGCCATACTGTGTGCTCAGATCCAGCCAAATGTAGCAAAACTGATTGGTCGTCGTTTCATACTACAGATGGACAATGACCCAAAACATGAAGCCAAAGCAACCCAGGAGTCTATTAAAGCAAAGAAGTGGAATATTCTTGAATGGCCAAGTCAGTCACCTGATCTCAACCCAATTGAGCATGCATTTCACTTGTTAAAGACTAAACTTCAGACAGAAAGGCCCACAAACAAACAGCAACTGAAAACCACCGCAGTGAAGGCCTGGCAGAGCATCAAAAAGGAGGAAACACAGCGTCTGGTGATGTCCATGAGTTCAAGACTTCAGGCAGTCATTGCCAACAAAGGGTTTTCAACCAAGTACTAGAAATGAACATTTTATTTAAAATTATTGAATCTGTCCAATTACTTTTGGTCCCTTTAAAAACAGGGTGGCACATGTTAAGGAGCTGAAACTCCTAAACCCTTCATCCAATATATATGGACCTAACTGTGTATATATATATATATATATATATATATATATATATATATATATATATATATATAAATTCAAGACTGGTTATGAGTGGTTGGTAGGGAGGGGATTGAATTGAAGTCGAAATTTTGAAATTTGCAAATTCCAAATGAATTCGAGCACTTTGAGATTCAATTTGAGCACTTTGAAATTATCGTATCTTGCACAGTGGTGGTCAGTACCTGGACCATCACAGATCAAAAGTTCTCAGTGGAGCACAGTTTGTATGGCAGAGTCCTTTTCTTTCTTCAGAGTCATTGGGTAAGTCTTTCTTCTCTGTAGTCCTCTTCCTCTCTGAAGAGACAATTTGCATATTTCCCAGAGGAGCATTGCGGCTTTAAGTCTCCTCACCTCGACATGCTTATCATGTCACTCTCCGCAAGGAGAAACGATACTTCTTGGATCCTGGTCAGACGCCTCTAAATCAGCCAAACCAGATCTCCACTTTGCACTGACGAGGGGCAGTACCCCGAAACACAGTGTCTGCAAATTGAGATTCCGGTTTGGCTATTATCCTAAGTCATGTGACAAGGCTCGTTAAAGGGTTGACATTGACTGTTAGGATTGCTACTTCCAATAGGTGGCACTAGAGTTCTAGTCCTCTTCCTTTCTGAAGAGACAATTTGCATATTTCTCTGTGGAATGTAATCTCTTATGACTAGCTGTACAGTGTAAGCCTTTCTGATCCATGAGGTCTGCTCTCTCTCTTTCTCCTGTAGAATTTTAGCACTTATGATCAGATGGGTTCTTTCTCGCTCTCTTTTGTAGTATGTAAGCTGTTCAACACAAAACTCACAAAGATTAACATCTATTGGTGGCCAAGAGCACAGATTTATTAAGTCTCTTCCCGTATTTCTGTCTATACATATGAGACAGCGTAGGATACTCCCTAAACTATAAAACACCAAAAAACGGAGTATATAAATCCCAAAACACATTATTAGTATAAATAATATACTTTTATTAGGGGCGGTGAGCGGAGCCGTTTGAGACACTTGGAACCTGATGGGTAAGCTGCTATTTGATAACTAGTATGAGGTAGTTGGTCTAAGATGCACTGTGACACTTTATCGGTGGATATAAGTTGATACTATGGCATTTCACCAGGTATAGTGGAGTGTTGACAATTGTACTCTGGTATACATAGTTTTATTTGCCATCGCCGGTCTGAGGCACTTAGCCTAAGGGCGCACTGTGACACTTTATTTATTAGTGTAGGCTGGCATTATGGCACTTTACTTTATTAAACTAACTATCTCTATAAATAATGGATATATGTATGCTTAAGCTATCATGAATTATATATTAGCAGTTCCTGTGGTGTTATATGGTCTCTAACTGCTCCCCCACTGTCATCTGGTTCCTCCTTGGCATTTTATCCTGTGATAGATATTTTGTAGTACTGTCTCACTTGAGTGTTACTGTCTTGATTAAATTAATAAAAGTATATTATTTATACTAATAATGTGTTTTGGGATTTATATACTCCGTTTTTTGGTGTTTTATAGTATGTAAGCTGTTATGCTTTTGCCTGTAGAAAAGAGTCAGTTTTATTTGTCCTGTTAACTTCCATATCATAAAGCCAGTTCTAAATCCTCTTGTAACATCTTTTATTGGCCAGTTATCATATTGTGTATGCTGCTCTTGTGCCCTTAAATGCCCTTGATATTCTGGTTACCGAAACACCACATTTGTTCCACGCTGTTTAACCTTTGCATGCTTTTTTGGACCCGACACTTAGACCGCATTGATGAATTGCCTTTTGTATCTGGTTAATATAACTGTGATCGCACTTCAAGTGGTCAAATTGAATCTCAATGTGCTCGAATTCATTTGGAATTTGCAAATTTCCAAAATTCAACTCCAATTCAATCCCCTCCGGATAAACCACTCATAACCAGTCTTGAATTTATATATTTTATTATTTTAAAATAAATATTACTTTACCATACTAGCTATTCCTTTCTTTAAACATGGATTAATCAGACCTAATAGGATAAAGTTTAATAATCACGCAAAAATGAAATATAATAATTTTGCCGCAAAGAGAACAAGTCAAATCTTGGTTGTAAAAATAATTGCCTTTTCAATACAGGAAAGAAATATATCTTGGTACCGTGTTAGCCAGTAGATAGAAAAATATTTAGAATTGAGAGTCCTCAGTGGTTGATACCTTTTAATGGCTAACTGAAAAGATGGTAACAAATTGCAAGCTTTCGAGACTACATACATCTCTTCATCAGGCAAAGACTAAAACAAATTGTGAAGAATCACATATTTATGCACAACATAGTATAGAGAAAAAAAAAAAAAAAAAAAAGGGGGAAAAAAAACCATGGATAAGCTAGGTGACATGAAGCAGAATTACCATGGGTGATAAACAGTTACGTCCATAAATATTGGGCCAATTCTTAGATAAGGATTGTTTTATTGTCCTGTGATTAGGGTCTCGTTCTGTTGTGATGACCCCACATGGTCTGAGGGGCAAGTTCATTAGTTGATGTAAAAAGACATAAATCCGTGTGACACATTCATTCCTGCATTTAGAGTGTCAAAGGTCGTCATCAGTTTATACTCCCAGACTCTTCTGTCTCTCTGAGTTTTGAAGTTACTTTTCAATACAAGTAATTTCATGTCCATAATGCTATGATTTGGGAGACAGAAATGTATTGCCACAGGTATATCCATTCTTTTTTCTTTTATTGTATGGCGATGAGAGTTCATCCTTGTTCTCAGTTTCTGCCCTGTCTCCCCCACATACAGACCCCCAGTTGGACATTTAGTACAAATAATTAGGTACACCACATTAGAAGTGACGCAGCTGAAGGTACCTGGTATCTTGTAGTCCTGATGTGAATTGGGGATCTTTATCTTGTCCGTGGTCATTATAAATGGACAGGTTTTACATTTTTTCTGATTGCAGGGAAAGGTACCTGCAGCTGTTGGAGAGGACAGGGAGCTTCTGACAATGATGCTTCTTAGATTTGGGGGCTGCCTAAAACACAGTAGTGGGGGGTCTGGAAACATGGATTGTAGTCGGGCATCTTTTTGCAGTAAAGGTTGTAATTTCCGTGCAGCTCCCCTTAGTGCCTCCAGATTTGGATTGTAGGTAACTACTAGAGGTACCCGGTTATTTTCTTCTTTAGTTTTGTAATGTAGCAGGTGATTCCTTGATATTCTGGTGGCTCTTGTGATCTGATTTTCAATTGTTCTTGGATGGTAGCCCTGATTCAAAAAGGTCTTTCTGAGGCGACCCAGGTGTTCATCTCTATCCATTGGGTTGGAACATATACGATTGTATCTGATGGCTTGGCTGTAGACAATGGAGTTTTTTATGTGTTTTGGATGGAAACTGTCCCATTTAAGGTATGTTGGACGGTCGATTGGCTTCTGATACAGGGATGTCTCTATTTTATTGTTTTGCAGCTTAATGATGGTGTCCAAAAAGTTAATTTCAGTGCAGGAGTAGTTGAGTGTCAAGTTGATGGTAGGATGAAATTGATTAAACTGTTCATGGAACGACTTTAGCTGTGGCTCAGACTCCGTCCAGATGATTAAAATGTCATCAATGTAGCGGTAGTACGCCAGAGGCCTGATGGGACATGAGGACAAAAAGTCGCTTTCAAGCTTGGCCATGAACAGATTTGCATACTGTGGGGCCATTTTACTTCCCATTGCTGTGCCAGTCTGCTGTAGATAGATCTTCTTGTCAAACTCAAAGTAATTGTGGGTGAGGATAAATTTTATAAGTTTCACCACAGAATTTGCATCAGTCCCTGTGTTTTCCAGGAAGAATTTGCAGGCATTTAATCCATCCTGATGTGGGATATTGGAGTACAAAGATTCCACATCCATGGTGACCAGGATGGTTCCTTCTGGTAGAGGACCAATTGCTGATAGTTTATTCAATAGGTCAGTTGTGTCCTGAATGAAGCTGGGTGTATCTTTTACTAGGGGTTTAAGAATACCCTCTACCCATCCAGATACCTGCTCAGTAAGGGTGCCCACACATGAAATAATTGGTCTTCCTGGGTTTCCAGATTTGTGGATTTTGGGAAGCATGTAGAATGTCCCTGTTCTTGGACTTTCTGGTATCAGGTCATTGGCTCTTATGGATACGTCAGGCAGACAAGATACTAACTTGTTTAGTTCCTTGTAATAGTCCTGTGTAGGATCCGACTCCAATGTTTTGTAGTAGCGTGTGTCCATAAGTTGTCTGTTTGCTTCCTTCATGTAGTCTGATGTGTTCATCATGACTAGTGTTGAGCATTCCGATGCTGCAAGTATCGGGTATCGGCCGATACTTGCTGTATCGGAATTCCGATACCGGGATTCCGATACTCTTGTGGTATCGGGTATCGGGTATCGCAACAACATTAATGTTAAAATGTGTAAAAGAGAGAATTAAAATAAAAAATATCGCTATACTCACCTCTCCGACGCAGCCGGGACTTCAGCGAGGGAACCGGCAGCGTTGTTTGTTTAAAATTCGCGCTATTACTTGGTTACGTGAATTCCCGGCTTGTGATTGGTCAGGTCGGCCACGTTGCCGGGACGCGGACCAATCACAGCAAGCCGTGACGAAATTACGTCACGGCTTGCTGTGATTGGTCCGCGTCCCGGCAATATGGCCGCCCTGACCAATCACAAGCCGTGACGTCACGGGAGGCTGGACACGCGCCCATTTTAAAATGAGCGCGTCCAGCCTCCCGGCTTGTGATTGGTTGACCGCGGCGCAACCAATCACAAGCCGTGACGTCACGGGAGGCTGGACACGCGCCCATTTTAAAATGAGCGCGTCCAGCCTCCCGGCTTGTGATTGGTTGACCGCGGCGCAACCAATCACAAGCCGTGACGTCACGGGAGGCTGGACACGCGCCAATTTTAAAGTGAGCGCGTGTCCAGCCTCCCGTGACGTCACGGCTTGTGATTGGTCAGGGCGGCCATATTGCCGGGACGCGGACCAATCACAGCAAGCCGTGACGTAATTTCGTCACGGCTTGCTGTGATTGGTCCGCGTCCCGGCAACATGGCCGACCTGACCAATCACAAGCCGGGAATTCACGTAACCAAGTAATAGCGCGAATTTTAAACAAACAACGCTGCCGGTTCCCTCGCTGAAGTCCCGGCTGCGTCGGAGAGGTGAGGATAGCGATATTTTTTATTTTAATTCTTTCTTTTACACATTTATATGGTTCCCAGGGCCTGAAGGAGAGTTTCCTCTCCTTCAGACCCTGGGAACCATCAGGAATACCGTCCGATACATGAGTCCCATTGACTTGTATTGGTATCGGGTATCGGTATCGGATTGGATCCGATATTTTGCCGGTATCGGCCGATACTTTCCGATACCGATACTTTCAAGTATCGGACGGTATCGCTCAACACTAATCATGACTATTGCACCTCCCTTGTCAGCAGGTTTGATGATGATTTCTTTGTTGGTTTTCAGAGACTGTATGGCCTTTCTCTCCTGGGCACTGATGTTGAATGCTTGTGTCCTGTTAGTATCTATGATGGTGGATTTTATCAAATGTCTGAAGGAGTCTATATAGTTATCCAAATGAGGGTTGCGTCCCGGTGGAGGTGTCCAGTCTGACCTCTTTTTGGTTGTTAGAATCCCTTTTCCTTCAGTCTGAGTGTTTTCTGAATCTTCTGTATCATTGAAATATTCCCTCAGACGCAGTCTCCTGAAAAAATGTTCCATATCACTGCAGAGTTCAGTTTTATCCAGGGCCTTAGTAGGACAAAATGAGAGTCCTCTGGAAAGCACAGCCAGCTCCACTTTGTTGGGTTTATAATCTGAGAGATTCATGACACAGTTATTTGTGCCTGGAATGGAGTGGTTGTCCAAGTTGTCAGGTTTAGGCTTTGTTTTGTATCTGTTTGCATAGAGGCCTGAATTGAGGCGCAATCTGTGCAGTTTCTTTTCCTTGTTATGAATTAGATGGGTCCGTAGTTTGTTGTAGTATTGTTGTAATTTTTGCTCTGTGTCTGCTGTAAGTGTTTTCCTCAGGGTTTCAAACTAAGTAACTTCAAAACTCAGAGAGACAGAAGAGTCTGGGAGTATAAACTGATGACGACCTTTGACACTCTAAATGCAGGAATGAATGTGTCACACGGATTTATGTCTTTTTACATCAACTAATGAACTTGCCCCTCAGACCATGTGGGGTCATCACAACAGAACGAGACCCTAATCACAGGACAATAAAACAATCCTTATCTAAGAATTGGCCCAATATTTATGGACGTAACTGTTTATCACCCATGGTAATTCTGCTTCATGTCACCTAGCTTATCCATGGTTTTTTTCCCCCCCTTTTTTTTTTTTTTTCTCTATACTATGTTGTGCATAAATATGTGATTCTTCACAATTTGTTTTAGTCTTTGCCTGATGAAGAGACGTATGTAGTCTCGAAAGCTTGCAATTTGTTACCATCTTTTCAGTTAGCCATTAAAAGGTATCAACTAGTGATGAGCGAACACTAAAATGTTCGGGTGCTCGTTGTTCGAGTCGAACATCTCCCGATGTTCGAGTGTTCGTTTCGAATAACGAACCCCATTGTAGTCAATGGGAGACTCGAACATTTTTCAGCGGGACCAAAGCTCTGCACAGGGAAGGTCGCCTAAAAACCTGGGAAGCTCAGAAAATGATGGAAACAACACTGGAATGGACAGGAAACAGCAGGGGCAGCATGCATAGTTGCCTCTGAGGCTGCCCAAATGCACCATTACGCCAAATTATGGCCAACAGCTTTGTGGTGACAGAGTGACCCACTTTGATGAGGTAGCAGGTGAAACACACCGAAATTGAGCCTGACACAGCATGGCAGCTATGGGCACGGCATGCGGAGGCAGCATCAGGCCGGAGAGCGGCACAGTGACGGACCCTTGAGGAGGCGGCAGCAGCATCATTCCTTACACATTGAGGCCACAGAGTGGCACAATTACATAGTTTGGAGGTAGCGAAGACCCAGCATGTGGAGGCGTCAGCACGGAGAGTGGCACGGTGACGGACCCTTGAGGAGGCGGCAGCAGCATCATTCCTTAATCCTTACACATTGAGGCCACAGAGTGGCACAATTACATAGTTTGGAGGTAGTGAAGACCCAGCATGTGGAGGCGTCAGCACGGAGAGTGGCACGGTGACGGACCCTTGAGGAGGCGGCAGCAGCATCATTCCTTTCACATTGAGGCCACAGAGTGGCACATTTACATAGTTTGGAGGTAGCGAAGACCCAGCATGTGGAGGCGTCAGCACGGAGAGTGGCACGGTGACGGACCCTTGAGGAGGCGGCAGCAGCATCATTCCTTACACATTGAGGCCACAGAGTGGCACAATTACATAGTTTGGAGGTAGCGAAGACCCAGCATGTGGAGGCGTCAGCAGCGTCAGCACGGAGAGTGGCACGGTGACATGACAGACTTCAGTTTGAGCTGCTTTAACACGGTGGCGAGTGGAAATCTGTAGAAATCCATGCTTTATTCATCTTGATAAGCGTCAGCCTGTCAGCGCTGTCAGTTGACAGGCGTGTACGCATATCAGTGATGATGCCACCAGCTGCACTGAAGACCCGCTCTGACAACACGCTAGCGGCAGGGCAAGCCAGCACCTCCAAGGCGTACAGTGCCAGTTCTGGCCACGTGTCCAGCTTTGAAACCCAGTAGTTGTATGGAGCAGAGTGATCATGCAGGACGTTGGTATGGTCACCTAGGTAGTCCTTCACCATCTTTCTGTAAATCTCGCCTCTACTCTGTCTAGACTGTGGATTGGTGGCATACTCTTGCATGGGTGACATAAAACTGGCAAAGGCCTTGGAGATTGATCCTCTGCCAGCGCTTGACAAGCTGCCTGCTCCCCTCCTCTCCCTCGCTTGTTGGCCCTCAGAACCACGTCCTCTGCCGCTAGCGGTGTCAGATGGGAGATGGGAAGGCTATTTTCAGCTTGTGCACCAGGGCCAGTTGGTATTGATGCAGTCTCATACTCCTTTCCTCTATAGGAATTAGAGTGGAAAAGTTGTGCTTGTACCGGGGGTCCAAGAGGGTGAACACCCAGTAATCGCTGGTGGAAAATATTTTTCTCACGCGAGGGTCACGGGAAAGGCAGCCTAACATGAAGTCAGCCATGTGCGCCAGAGTCCCAACATGTAAGAATTCCCCCTCCGCAACAGGCCGACTCTCCATTTCCTCCTCCTCCTCCTCCTCCTCCAACTCCTCCTCCTCAGCCCAAACACGCTGAACTGAGAAGAGGGAATGGGTACCGTCTTCAGTCTCGCCCACAGTCTCCTCCTCTTCATCCTCATCTTCCTCCTCCCCCTCCTCAGTTACACTCTGAGAAACAGACTGGCTGGTGTTCTGGCTCTCAGTCAACTCTTCTTCCCCCATCTCCTGTGACAATCGATGCGCCTCAGACTTCATGCTGAGCAATTATTTTTTCAGCAGACAAAGCAGCGGGATGGTGACGCTGATTATGGCGTCATCCCCGCTGACCATCAGTGTTGACTCGTCAAAGTGGCTTAACACCTTACATATATCAGACATCCACGTCCACTCCTCATTGTAGATTTGAGGAAGCTGACTAACTTGACTACCGGTTCTGGTGGAAGTGGTCATCTGACAGTCTACAATGGCTCTGCGCTGCTGGTAAACCCTGTTTAACATGTGTAGGGTGGAATTCCATCTCGTTGGCACGTCGCACAACAGTCGGTGAGCTGGCAGTTGTAAGCGCCGTTGCACTGCCCTCAGGGTGGCAGCATCAGTGGTGGATTTGCGGAAATGGGCACAGATGCGTCTCACCTTGGTGAGCAAATCTGACAGATTGGGGTAGGTCTTGAGGAACCGCTGAACCACCAGATTGAACACGTGGGCAAGGCATGGAACGTGTGTGAGTCTGCCCAGTTGCAGAGCCGCCACCAGATTACGCCCATTGTCACACACGACCATGCCTGCTTTCAGGTTCAGCGGCGCCAGCCAAAGATACGTCTGAGCCGTCATGCCCTGTAACAGCTCCTGGGCAGTGTGCCTCTTGTCACCTAAGCTCAGCAGTTTTAGCACCGCCTGCTGGCGCTTGCCCACTGCGGTCCTGCTGCGACTGCAGCTGCCGACTGAAGGTGGCGTGTCCACGGATGGAAATTTACAAGTGGTGTTTGTGGAGGAGGAGGAGGAGGAGGAGGAGGAGGGGGGAGAAGTATAGTAATCCTGGGAAACAGTCACCGAGGTAGGCCCCGCAATCCTGGGTGTGGGCAACACATGAGCTGACCCCGGTTCAGACTCTGTCCCAGCCTCAACCAAATTAATCCAATGTGCCGTCAGGGAGATATAGTGTCCCTGCCCCCCAGCACTGGTCCACGTGTCCGTGGTTAAGTGGACCTTTTCTGTAACCGCGTTGGTCAGGGCACGGTTGATGTTCTGAGACACGTGCTGGTGTAGTGCTGGGACGGCACATCGAGAAAAATAGTGGCGGCTTGGGACGGAGTAGCGAGGGGCAGCCACCGCCATCAGGTTGCGGAATGCCTCCGTCTCCACCAGCCTGTAGGGCAGCATCTCCAAACTCAGGAGTTTGGAGACGTGGACATTTAAGGCCTGTGCATGTGGGTGGGTGGAGGCATATTTGCGCTTGCGCTCAAATGTTTCATGCAAAGACAGCTGAACACTGCGCTGGGACACATTGGTGGATTGTGGGGGGGATGGTGAAGGTGCAGGGGTGGTTGCATGGCGGGAGTCGCTGGTGCCGGGCTCCTGGGCTGGGGAGTTACTGGCAGAGCCAGCATGTGACACAGGGGAAGGAGCAGCGGTGCGACCAGAAGGAGGTGAACGGCCTTGATTCCAATGAGTTGGGTGTTTAGCACTCATATGCCTGCGCATGCTGGTAGTGCTTAGGTTGCTAGTGGTGGCTCCCCTACTGAGCTTGGTGTGGCACAGGTTGCACAACACAGTCCGTCGGTCCTCCTCACTTTCTTTAAAGAAGCTCCAGACTTTAGAACACCGAGGCCTCGACCAAACTGGTTCACTTGTTGAACCTCTGTCTGATGAAATTACTCTGGCCCTGCCTCTCCCTCTGGTCGCACGTCTACCTCTTGCAACGTTTTCTGATGTTACACTTGCCTCCCCCTCCGAAGCACTCTCTTGACTAGGCCTAACAACCCAGCTGGGGTCAGTCACCTCATCATCCACCGGCTCCTCCTCCTCCCATTCATCAGCCTGCTCCCCCCTGGGAATTACTGCACTGACAAGCACCTCACTGTCTGACACCCGTGTCTCATCCTCAGACACCTCTCCACAGACTATTTGTAAATCCCCACTTTCATCACCCACAGACTGGGAAAGCTCTCTATTTTGGGCATCGGGACAGACCCACTGGTCAGGTTGCTGCTCAGCAGTGCTTTGTGAATTTAGGAAGGGTTGGGAAAACAGTTCCTGGGAGTATGCAGGATTTGAATCACTAATTTCCAAGGAGGGGCCAGGCTGGGCGGGAGGAGGTTGAGCTGAAAGATCCTGAGGTCCACTCCCTTGGCTAGCGTTGGTGGACTGCGTGGAAGACTGGGCGGTGGATAAACTACTGGATGCATTATCCGCTATCCAGTTGATCACCTGTTCGCACTGCTGGGGATCCAATAGGGGTGTGCCACGTGACACTGTAAATTGGGACAGGAAGCTAGAAAAGGGTACTCTGCGGCGTTCCAGTGTTCCATCAGAAGCAGGTACTGTGTCACCCTGCCCAGGACTACGGCCTCTGCCTGCAACCTCACTTTGACGCCCACGACCACGTCCTCGTCCTCGTCCCTTACCCCTGGGGTTCACCATTGTAAAGGTTATGCTAGAAAAGCTAGTTATGAAGGTGAAATACACTCTATTTGTCCAAACAGAGGATATATTGCGTGTTGCAAAAAGGACTATTCGGTAAAGAGCGTATTTTATGCAACCAAACCTTGGTTTACAGCAAACTGATGTGTATCAGTAACAGATATAAAACTGTGTTTTATATTTGTGGTATTTCTTCAGATCAAATACCCCTTCTTTATGTAACTATTAGATATGGCGTGCACAAAACTGGCCACAGGCCTAGTCACTAAATACAGAGCTTATTTTTGGACCACAAAACTTGGGTACCAGTAACAGATATAAAACTGTGTTTATATTTGTGGTATTTCTTCACATCAAATACCCTTTATTTCTTTAACTATTAGATATGGCGTGCACAAATCTGGCAACAGGCCTAGTCACTAAATACAGAGCGTATTTTTGAACCACAAAACTTGGGTACCAGTAACAGATATAAAACTGTGTTTATATTTGTGGTATTTCTTCACATCAAATACCCTTTATTTCTTTAACTATTAGATATGGCGTGCACAAATCTGGCAACAGGCCTAGTCACTAAATACAGAGCGTATTTTTGAACCACAAAACTTGGGTACCAGTAACAGATATAAAACTGTGTTTATATTTGTGGTATTTCTTCACATCAAATACCCTTTATTTCTTTAACTATTAGATATGGCGTGCACAAATCTGGCAACAGGCCTAGTCACTAAATACAGAGCGTATTTTTGAACCACAAAACTTGGGTACCAGTAACAGATATAAAACTGTGTTTATATTTGTGGTATTTCTTCACATCAAATACCCTTTATTTCTTTAACTATTAGATATGGCGTGCACAAATCTGGCAACAGGCCTAGTCACTAAATACAGAGCGTATTTTTGAACCACAAAACTTGGGTACCAGTAACAGATATAAAACTGTGTTTATATTTGTGGTATTTCTTCACATCAAATACCCTTTATTTCTTTAACTATTAGATATGGCGTGCACAAATCTGGCAACAGGCCTAGTCACTAAATACAGAGCGTATTTTTGAACCACAAAACTTGGGTACCAGTAACAGATATAAAACTGTGTTTATATTTGTGGTATTTCTTCACATCAAATACCCTTTATTTCTTTAACTATTAGATATGGCGTGCACAAATCTGGCAACAGGCCTAGTCACTAAATACAGAGCGTATTTTTGAACCACAAAACTTGGGTACCAGTAACAGATATAAAACTGTGTTTATATTTGTGGTATTTCTTCACATCAAATACCCTTTATTTCTTTAACTATTAGATATGGCGTGCACAAATCTGGCAACAGGCCTAGTCACTAAATACAGAGCGTATTTTTGAACCACAAAACTTGGGTACCAGTAACAGATATAAAACTGTGTTTATATTTGTGGTATTTCTTCACATCAAATACCCTTTATTTCTTTAACTATTAGATATGGCGTGCACAAATCTGGCAACAGGCCTAGTCACTAAATACAGAGCGTATTTTTGAACCACAAAACTTGGGTACCAGTAACAGATATAAAACTGTGTTTATATTTGTGGTATTTCTTCACATCAAATACCCTTTATTTCTTTAACTATTAGATATGGCGTGCTATAAAAATGCAATTTTTATCTAATGCGGTTTTTTGGACACACAAAACCTTGGATTAGAATGTAGGGTATTCTATACTATATATATATATATACTATATATGTGGCAGAATTGCGTATTCTGTACACTGCGCTTATGTGTACGCTAAACAAATATTTTTGGGCCAGGTGTGGTATATCTGTATCACTCAAAAATGCATTTTTATATCTTATGCGGTTTTATTTTTAGGCCGCAAATATTTCCTTTTTTAATTTATTAATTATTGTTATTAATTAATATTATTATTATTAAATGAGGTGACAGCGTGTGCTGTACCACTCTACGGAGTCTGAGGCACTACAAGTCCCAGACAGCAGCACAAATGAGGTTACAGCGTGTGCTGGAGTCTGAGGCACTACAAGTCCCAGACAGCAGCACAAATGAGGTTACAGCGTGTGCTGGAGTCTGAGGCACTACAAGTCCCAGACAGCAGCACAAATGAGGTTACAGACAGCGTGTGCTGGAGGCTAAATGGAGTCTGAGGAACATCCAGCAGCCGATATTCTAATAGTGCGGCGTTCGCCCAAAATGGCGGACGCCGCACTATAAAGCCCAGCCTAATGCACACACGATCCCTGCCTAATGCCTAATGCCTATAAAGATTGACTTGGAGACTGAGATTGAGACTTGGCACTGAGACAGTGAGTGCGCAGCTAAGATGGCGGCCGCTGCACTCCTGGTCCCAGCTGCCACACAGCTAGCCAGCAAATACAAGAGAGGACTAGTAGTAGTAAACGTAGATTAGCCCTGACAAGGGCTGTTGATTTCTGCACCCTGCCTGCCTGATTAATTCTGGTCTTTGTCCCTGCTCTAGTCCCTATCAATTCCCAGTCCCCCCAGCACGTCTGTCCCTATGCTCTTTCACACTGCAAATGGCTGAAAGCGCCGAACATAATGAAAGCAGTCTATTGGCTGGTCAGGTCACCTGATCTGGCCAGCCACTCACTGCTCTCGTCTTGTACATGTCCCTACGTCATGCTAGTAGCTTAGAAGGCTCACCTAACATGATTGGCTCCTTGAAAAACCGCCAAAAATGAGAAAAACAAAAACGAGATTTCACTCGAGTACCGCGAGATGTTCGGCCGAATACCGAACACCTTCGAACGCCCTAATGTCCGATCGAACACCAGGTTCGAGTGAACACGTTCGCTCATCACTAGTATCAACCACTGAGGACTCTCAATTCTAAATATTTGCCTTTTCAATGAAACCAATGATGTTTAAAAATCTGTTCTATATGTGGCATATGATTAGAATCCTCATGTTGGGACTTGAGTAACGGAAATGAATTCTATATACCGTGTAAGGTTTAAATATTGTTTAATTAGAAGAAAAGCAAAAAAAAAAAGTCAATGTGACGTCTATCTGCAGGCAACATTTGGTCTATTTTTCTTTGGTTTAGGGTTGACAAGAATTCCCTTGCTTGTTTCACACATACACAAATTTGTTATTTAGATTTTAAGCGTTAAAACGAGGGATGTGTAAAGAATTCCAAAAATACATCTTTTTTTTAATTAAAATCTCAGTAAAGTATACACCTTCTTTTAGAAATAAGTTTCTATATTCTGGTGACTGGAAGCAAGAACATGCAGTACGCTGTCATACATTATATCTCATGGTATCAGACTGGTATCAGACAGTTAGCAATAAGGAATAATAATAATAAGGAATTCAGAGAAGCGGGCATAAGAGACAAAAGGGTTTTCTAACTAACAATTTTCTGAAGGGAAGAAAGAAAAAAATTATGATGAATTTTGACATGTAATAAGCTTGCACCCCCTTTGAGATCACTGAGCCAGTGAGGTCACTGACCATTCTTTCCGGTGATTTAGCTGCTCCATATAAATTCAAATTTCAAATTGTCCACTGATATCTACTACGTATACCTTTAGCATGCCTCCAACACTTAAAGCACCACTCCAGTGATTTTTTTGGAGTGGTGCTTTAAATGTAATTCCCCTGCCCTTGTCTCATACTCACCTGCCGCCGCCTTCATCGCTTTTCAGCATCGCTCCTGTTGGTCTCCGGCAAAAAGTGACCTGCTAGTCGATGAGACAAGTCGACGAAAGCCTCGTTCTGGCTAACATAGACTTGCCTTTAAAGCGTGTGAGGTAACTTCTGACTTCCGGCCAAAAAATGGTGAAGACACAGGAGGGTGAGTATATGACCTAGGCCAGGGGCCTTACATTTAAAGCGACACTCAAGCGTTAAAAAAAAAGCTAGAGCGGTGTTGTAATCAGTGCAAAACTTTATCAATTTGTGGAGTGGGATTAATCTTTAGAGATTCAAAATTAGCAATTTATTTTCTCAAATGTATTATGGATATTGCACCAATTGCATGTTTCATATTATGCTCTGGGGTCTTTCTAGACATCAAAATAATAAAACTGTAGGATGTAAAATTAAAAAAATAGTCAGCTCACCTGTCTCACCTGGGTCAAGCTAGACAGGAACAGGAAACTGTACAAACATATACTTGATGTTGTCAGAAAGCCCAATACGAAACCAATGGTGAAGGGTTTGCATTCCACTGAGAGTCTATAGACCAGTGCCAGAGCTCAGACCAGTACTCCTCAGCAGTATTTTGCCTATGGTGTATGGCTCCTTATTTACTTTCTTTGAATTTTTAATCAGTCAGGGTCATCATACAGGAGCCAAGGGGCCTCAAAGAATGAGTCAATGCAGAGAGAAATCCTGGCACTCATGTCTAGAATAATTGATTATTTAATCCAGTGAATAGAAATCTAAACAAATAGAGGTATTTCAGCCCATCTCAGGCTTTTGGCATTGCTACTTCCCTCCACTTACCTCATGATTTTATGGAGTGCCGGCCATTGTTCTATTACTCAAAGAATGAGTCAAATGGAGAGAGTTCTGGAGCATAGGGAGAAGGCCTAAGCTTGGGGGATCACCCTGCAGAAAGGAAATAATGCCAAGTCTGAAGTACAGACAACAAAGGTACTAAAGGTAACTAACTTTCTCTGAGTCCCAAAGATACTGTAAATAAATGTTGAATGTGTAACTCATTAATCAGGTGAAAAAACCAAGATGTAATCCAGATAGACAACTGCATATTGACCACTTACATCTCTGAATATGTTATTAACAAAATTGTGTAAAACAGCCATTGTGTTAATTAGCACAAAATACATAATAAAATACTCCAGGGTATTAAATGTTAACTTCCGCTCACCCCTTTCCTTGATACAGATCAACTTATTTCTACCCCTGAGTTCAAGCCTTAAGAACCAATGGTCTCCTAACAGCTGGTTGTAAAGAATCAGTATCCTCAGCCGCTCTTCCATCAACAACACATCAGACATATACTGACTGTACTTCAAAGATTTAGAGACAATTCTTTGTATGCTAAATTTGAAAAAGTGATCAAGAGGTAAACTTCATGTGTAATAGACTGACCTGCAAAGGTTTATGAGTGAATCCCCTTAAGGTTAAAACTAGGGTTGAGCGAAACAGATCGGCCAATTTCAAAAGTCGCCGACTTTTGGCAAAGTCGTGAAACCCGACCCGATCTCATTGTGGGATCGGGTCGGCAGTCGGCGATCTTCGCTCTAAAGTCGGGTTTCGTTTTTTTTATATATATATATATATATATATATATATATATATATATATATATATATATATGTCATTGAGACACATATATACAGTATATATATATATATATATATATATATATATATATATATATATATATATTTATATTTACTTCAGAGCGATATAGCACAAAAGCCGGTAATTCAATTGCCGGCTTTTCATTTCTCCAGCCTAAACCCGACATGATATGAGACATGGTTTACATACAGTAAACCATGTCATATTCCCCCTTTTTTTGCATATTCCACACTACTAATGTTAGTAGTGTGTATGTGCAAAATTTCGGCGCTGCAGCTATTAAATTTAAGGGTTAAATTGCGGAATAAATTGGCGAGGGCTCCCGCGCAATTTTCTCCACCAGAGTGGTAAAGCCAGTGACTGAGGGCATATATTAATAGCCTAGAGAGGGTCCATGGTTATTGGCCCCCCCTGGCTACAAACATCTGCCCCCAGCCACCCCAGAAAAGGCACATCTGGAAGATGCGCCTATTCTGGAACTTGGCCACTCTCTTCCCACTCCCGTGTAGCGGTGGGATATGGGGTAATGAAGGGTTAATGTCACCTTGCTATTGTAAGGTGACATTAAGCCTGATTAATAATGGACAGGCGTCAATTATTACACCTATCCATTATTAATCCAATTGTATGAAATAGTTAAAAAAACACACACACAATATTGCAAAGTATTTTAATGAAATAAACACACAGGTTGTTGTAATATTTTATTGCTCTCTCAATCCATCTGAAGACCCTCAATCTGTAACAAATTAAAAATAATAAACCAACAATATACATACCTTCCATAGATCTGTAACGTCCCACTATGTAAATCCATCTGAAGGGGTTAAAATATTCTACAGGCAGGAGCTCTGCTATAATGCAGCTGTGCTCCTGCCTGTAAAACCCCGGGGAATAAAGGTAATGTAGGTCAATGACCTGTAGTTACCTTCATTCGCGGTGAGACGCCCTCTGCTGGATGCCCTCATGAACTGCAGCCTGGTAAAAGTTCCCACGCTCGAGGTCATATGAGGACATCCAGCAGAGGGCGCATCACCGCGACTGAAGGTAACTATAAGTTTCGTGAAACCCGACTCGACCTCAAAAAAGGAAAAGTCGCTCAACCCTAGTTAAAACTATTAAAGATGAGGTAGATTGCATTGTTTTACTATCGTTAATTTGTTACAAATTTCTACAATAAATTTTATCGCAATGTACATTGTCTCTGACTCAACGCCAACCATCCTTCTTTTTATCAAAGTTTTCACCTGCTGAGACAAATTACAAAATTGGTATTCTCCACTTACTAGAGGGTGCTAAACAAAAGGTTACTGTTATCGTGATCTCAAATATTTAACTTTTCAAGAATCAGCAAAAAGATTAACCCCTTAGTGACGGAGCCAAATTTTTGAAATCTGACCAGTGTCACTTTATGTGGTAATAACCCTGGAACGTTTCAACATATCCCAGTGATTTTGAGAATGTTTTTTCGTGACACAATATACTTTATGATAATGGTAAATTTAGGTTGATATGTTTTGTGTTTATTTATCAAAAATATTAGTAATTTAAGAAAAATTTCAAAAAATTAGCAATTTTCAAACGTTGAATGATTATCCCTTTAATCCAGATAGACATACCACAGCAAGACATTAATAAATAACATTTCCCACATGCCTGCTTTACATCAGTATCATTTGTAAAATGTTCTTTTATTTTGTTAGCATTTTAGGAGGTTTAAAAATGTAGCAGTAATTTTTCATTTTTTCAAGGAAATTTACAAAATGTATTTTTTTAGTGACCTATCCATGTTTGTAGTGCCCATTTTAAAATCAGCCCCCCCCTGACATATTGAAAACTGCAGTCAGGTAGTTTATTAACCCTTCATGTGATTTTCAGGAATTAATGCAAAGTGGCATGACAGAAGTGAAAATGTGTATTTTTACCACCTAAATGCCTCTAACTTCTGAACAGGTTACAACAGCCATCAGACTCTGAGGCCGCTATTTGGCCATGAATTGCCATCACAAACATCAGTACACAATCATGATCTGAGGGTGCTGATGGGGAAAAAGAGGAAGCCCCCACACTCTGTTAACCGTTTATATAATATAGTCACTATTGACAGCAGCATCTAAGGGGTTAAACAGATTTGGACGGCGCAAACACTGATTGTGGCTTATACAGAAAGATGTCAGCTATAGTGTACAGCCAACAGCTGCTGGATTGTCACCTGTATGGGGAGGCTATTCTCTTATATCTCAGGTCAGTTAAAAGACGTATTGGCGGTCATTAAGGGGTTAAACCCAAGATTAGATTGATGGTACTAAAAATGTAAACGTCGGTGCTCTCACCCAAATCATTTTTTTTTCTCAAACCATGGACTAATTCTAGCTGAGTGTCCTTTGTCTTCTAGACCTTGTTGCAGAGATCTGTATAACTTAATAGTTAGCCTCTGATAATACTTACCTAAAATGTATTTGTTCCTCCTCAGTGTTATGCCAGCCACTCGCACACCTTCTAAGCGCTACCCTACTCACCACACATTTCAGTACCTGACCACCGCTCTGAGCTGCCATGTGCTGTCTTTCAGTGCGGCTGATTGTGTGTCATGGGGGGCATGTTCGAACTCTGCAGGAATTTGTATCCTCCCTTTCCTGCACATACTAGCTTCCCCGCATTATCACCTCCCAGCAAGCATTATTTTAGGCAAATACACCCTCCATTCCTAGCCTGAACTTAGGTTTGAAGTAACTTATCTCTAGTTCCTGTTTCATATTCATTCTGTCTCTCTTGTTATTGACCCGGCTTGTTAACCAATTATCATGATCTCTCCACTTCTGACCTCGGCTGCGTATATTAAACCTGTGCTGACTGCCCTGACCTTGGATCATCTGACCTCGCTTTTGTCTTGCTCACCTATACCCCATACCCAAGTCTCTGACCCTCTGATCAGCTGCTGTACTCCCGTTATTTGCTCTGAAGTAGTTCCTGGTGTCTACCAGCGGTCCAACCTATTCTAACCTCTAGTAAATACCCAGTAGACACTTAATCATACCCTTCCAGGGTAAACCCAGCCCATGATGCAGTGGGTCCACACCCACCAGCGTTACACTCCGTTTCATCTGCGAGTATTTCATAAGTTTTTGGAGTCTGTCTCAGTTGATCACCCTTGCGTTTACAATGCTATCCAACTGATAATCAGGAATTTTAGTGTCCATATGTTTTTCATGGGAGGGCAAAAAGAAGAGGTGCAAATGACTGGACTGGCTGTGGAGTTAGTGAGACAGGTGAGTGGTGAGTTGACTATTTTTTTTAATTTACATCCTACAGTTTCTATATTATGAGGTCTGGAAAGACACCAGAGCATAATATGAAATATGCAATTGGTACAATTCAAATATCCAAATACATTTGAGAAAATAAATTGCCAATTTTGAATCTCTACAGATTAATCCCTCTCTAGAAAAGGAGCAAATTTTTGGACTTTTTTTTTTTTTTTTAATAATGTGTCACTGTGCTTTATTTATTAAGTGGACTGTTTATTACTACCAGGTTGACATCCTTTTCTATTTTGAGGTCACTTTGACAATTCTTATGCTGTGTTTGCAAAAATGAGCTTACAATTGGTTAGATAGAGTCCTTGGAGATGTTGGAGTGTTACATTTTTTTCAGGGCAATTGGATGTTTGCTGGATTGTGATTTGTGGTCAATCAATCAGTTTCAAATCATATTTTTGGGAAAAATTGGTTAAAACTATCAAATTTGACTTTCAAAACGACAACCAGCCCTAATCTTGAGTCATGATAGGGATGATATTGACATTTAAAATTTCCACTGCCAGCATATGGCACTACAAAATACTTTGTAAACCCAAGAACATGGCCCTGTAGCTGAACAAGGAGACGGGAATGGCATCTATAAAACATTTAAGCCATATCATCTGAATACGCCATAAATGGTTGAGCTTTGAATATCCCTTTAAAATTGGCACTGAAAGCTTACATAGTATAAATAGTATATAGCATAATATATTATAGTAGAGGGTTTATAAAATTCCTGGTTACTTTATTTTTTTGCAAACATTTTTCTTCAAAAGGAAGTTATTCTTTAAAGTACAGCAGCCATTAGCAGTCGCTAATGGCAATCTAAGTGATTGACCATTTGCAGTCATTGTTAAATGCTATAATTTAATGACTATACATAATTTTTTATTTATTTGAAAATACATGTTTCCTATGTAAAACAGAGATCAAAAGAAAAATGAATCTGTAATGCTTCAACTAGCATTTTTATCTGAAAAAAAAACACATTATGAGTAGGTTTCATTATAATAGAGTCATCATGTTACAGACATGTTGCGGAAAGTCACAAGAATACTATTATTGCATTTAATTTAGGGCAGAGAAGCTTTGGAGTTAGAATGATCCAGAAAAAGGAAGAAATTACTAATGGAGGAGAAAATGGAGCCTCAATACTATAAATTACATATTATATTCTTTCTATAAGAACATATTAAAAATCACATGCATATTTGAAAGGTTTCATGCTTACTATAAATAATAATAAAGAATTTTATGCTAAAGAATTGAAACTTAGCTATACATTTTATAGTTGCGACTTTGATCTCTTGGAGCTGGGTCAAGCAAAAAACTAAAATCAACCTTTTCGAGTACTTGTAGTCACCATCATTGAGTCACTCAGACTGTATATAAATCATATATATGTAAAATCACATAAGATGTATTACAATAGCAAAAATTTACTCTTTATAGAAATAGTTTCTGAATCAATGGTCTGTAAAGGCAAATTCAAATTGCTTACCAAAGTATTGTTATCACAGATCTTGCCCGAGGAAGTGAACAGAAACATTAGCTACAACTTTGCTCAGCCAACATCAAAGACCTTCCAGACTCACGGAAGCATTGGCAAATCTTTCAGGCACCCCCACGTCCTCCTGAAACTCTCAGAGACCAGCAATTCCAGAAAGTCTCTTGTGTTCTAGCATCATTGTGTAGAATCCTCTAAAATGAACATCAGTATCGGAGAACAAAGATTGGAAAAGTAGGCAAGTGCATAATGTGTGAATTGATTTGATGTAAATTAATTTTGTTTCAAATTTTATTAAATTTGCAGGTCTCAAAAAATTCCAAAAAATTGTAATTTCATTGGTGCAAAAAGCCAAATACAGTGCGTGAAATAAGTATTGAATATATCACCAAATATACCTCTAAAGGTGCTATTGGCATGAAATTCTCACCAGATGTCGGTAACAATCCATCAAATCCACACACATAAAGAAACCATAGATGCCCGTAGCTTAACTTATGTATAACAATGAAAAATGACACTGGAAAAAAGTCTCAAACACACTTACTGAAATGTATTTAATACTTCTTACAAAAGCCTTTGTTGGTGATAACAGTATTAAGATGCCTCCTTTATGGAGAAACTAGTCGCATGCATTGCTCAGGTGTGATTTTGGACCATTCTTCTACACAAACACTCTTCAGATACTGAAAGTTCTGTGGGCTCCTCCTATGAACTCTAATAATAATAATCTTTATTTTTATATAGCACTAACATATTCCACAGCGCTTTACAGTTTGCACACATTATCATCACTGTCCCCGATGAGGCTCACAATCTAAATTCCCTATCAGTATGTCTTTGGAATGTGGGAGGAAACCGGAGGAAACCCATGCAAACACAGAGAGAACATACAAACTCTTTGCAGATGGTGTCCTTGGTGGGATTAGAACCCAGGACTCCAGCGCTGCAAGGCTGCTGTGCTAACCACTGCACCACCATGCCACCCATACTCTGAACTTTAGTTAATTCCATACATTTTCTACTGGATTTAGGTCAGGCGAAAGGCTGGGCAGTTCTAGCAGCTATATTTTCTTTCTCTGAAGCAACGAGTTTCCTTGTGTTTCTGAAATGTCCACCCTCATTTCATCTAAATCATTCTGGTAGATGGCGGCAAATGTTTATCAAGAATGTCTCAGTACACTTGTCAATTCATCCTTCCTTCAACCATTTGAAGTTTTCTAATGCTGTATGCTGAAACCAGACCCACATCATGATGTTGCCACCTACAAACTTCACTGTAGGTATGGTGTTTTAGGATGATATACAGTGCATTTTGGTCTCCAAACATGGAGTGAATTATGGCATCAAAAGAGTTAAATTTTGGTCTCATCTGAGCAGACTATATTCGACAAGTATTTTTCAAGCTTGTTTAAATGCTGTTGAGCAAAGTTTAAATGCCTTTGAACATGTTTTTTTCAGCAAGGGTGTCTTGTGTGGTTAGGACGCATACAGGACATGGAGGTTAAGTGCATTACTTATAGTTTTCTTTGAAACAATTGTACCTGCTGATTTCAAATATTTCTGTAGCTCTCTACAGGTGGTCCTTGGATCTTAGACAACTCTTACGATAATTCTTTCCTCTCCTTTGTCTGAAATCATGTGGGGAGCACCTGGTCGTGGTCAGTTAATTCTAATATGATGTTCTTTCCACTTCTGGATTATGGCCCAACAGTGCTCACTTCAACCTTCAGTAGTTTTGAAATTCTTCTGTAACCAATGTCATCAGTATATTTTGCAACAACATTACAAAGGTCTTGAGTCAGCCTGTTGTGAATTCTGCTCTTGGGTTCCCTCCGGTGGTTGTTGGTGGTAATACAGTTGTCCCTGGGTTGCAATCCTGGGCAGGTGTCCCTGCTGATTTCAGTGCTGACTGGGGTATTTAAGGTTGAAGGATTCATTAGTCCTTGCCAGTTGTCCATTGTTTTTGGAAGGTTTGGATCTCAGTCTGGTTCCTCCTGCCCTGCTGCCAATTCAGCAAAGATAAGTGTCTGGTTTTTGTTTCTGCAGCACACATGCTGTGTGCTTTACAGATCAGTGCTATTCATTGTTTTTTCTTGTCCAGCTTAGACTGTGCCAGGATTTTTCCAGTCAAGTTGGATTCTCAGGAGATGCAGATTTATGTTCCATGTCTTTAGTTAGATGGTGGAATTTTTGTATTATCTGCTGTGGATATTTTCAGTGTTTTATTACTGACCGCTTAGCATTCTGCCTATCCTTTCCTGTTTAGCTAGAGTGGCCTCTTTTGCTAAACCCTGTTTTCTGCCTACATGTGTCTTTCCTCTAATACTCACAGTCAATATTTGTGGGGAGCTGTCTATCCTTTGGGGTTCTGCTCTGAGGCATGATAGGATTCCCATTTCCATTGATAGGGGTATTCAGTCCTCCGGCTGTGTCGAGGTGTCTAGGATTGTTAGGTACATCCCACGGCTACTTCTAGTTGCGGTGTCAGTTTAGGGATTGCAGTCAGTATAGGTTCCACCTACTCCTGAGAAAGTCTCATGCGGCTCCAAGGTCACCGGATCATAACAGTACAACTGGCCAACAATGAGTTAAATGCATCTCAGAAGAAGGGAAGAAAGGTGTTGAGCCATTTTTCTTTCTGTAGCCTGCTTTGTCTTTTCTTCCCTCTTTTTCTCTGGGTGGCTGAGGAGTCTGGTGCTAGCATGGATATTCAGGGATTAGCTTTTTGCGTAGACCAGCTTGCTGCTAGGGTACAGGGTATTTCTGATTATATTGTTCAGACTCTGGTTTTAGAGCCTAAGATTCCTATTCCTGATTTGTTTTTTGGTGACAGGTCCAAATTTCTGAGTTTTAAAAATAACTGTAAACTGTTTTTTGCTCTGAGACCTCGATCCTCTGGTGATTCCATTCAGCAGGTTAAAATTGTCATCTCCCTGCTGCGTGGCGATCCTCAGGATTGGGCATTTTCCCTGGAATCTGGGAATCCGGCCTTGCTTAATGTAGACGCCTTCTTTCAGGCTTTAGGATTATTATATGATGAACCAAACTCTGTGGATCAAGCAGAGAAGACCTTGTTGGCCCTGTCTCAGGGTCAAGAAGCGGCAGAATTGTATTGTCAGAGATTTAGAAAATGGTCTGTGTTGACTAAATGGAATGATGATGCTTTGGCGGCTATTTTCAGAAAGGGTCTTTCTGAATCCGTTAAAGATGTTATGGTGGGGTTTCCCACGCATTCCGGTCTGAATGATTCTATGTCTCTGGCCATTCAGATTGATCGGCGTTTGCGAGAGCGCAGAACTGTGCGCGCTGTTGCGTTGTCCTCAGAGCAGATGCCTGAGCCAATGCAATGTGATAAGATTCTGTCTAGAATGGAACAACAAGGATTCAGATGTCAGAATAGGTTGTGTTTTTATTGTGGCAATGCCCTTCATGTCATTTCAGTCTGACCTAAGCGTACTAAGAGGATCGCTAGTTCATTTACCATCAGTACTGTACATCCTACATTTCTTTTATCTGTGTCCTTGATCTGCTCATTGTCTTCATTTTCTGTCATGGCATTTGTGGATTCAGGCACCGCCTTGAACTTAATGGATTTTGAGTTTGCCAGGCGTTGTGGTTTTCCCTTGCAGCCTTTGCAGAATCCTATTCCTTTAATGGGGATTGATGCTACACCTTTGGCTAAAAATAAGCCTCAGTTTTGGACACAGGTGACCATGCACATGGCGCCAGACCATCAGGAAGATTGTCGATTCCTTGTGTTGCATAATTTGCATGATGTTATCGTGTTGGGTTTTCCGTGGCTGCAGGTACATAATCCTGTGTTGGATTGGAAGTCTATGTCTGTGACTAGTTGGGGTTGTCAGGGGGTTCACAATGACGTTCCTTTGATGTCAATCTCCTCTTCTTCCTCTTCTGAAATTCCAGAGTTTTTGTCTGATTTTCAGGATGTATTCGATGAGCCCAAGTCCAGTTCCCTTCCACCGCATAGGGACTGTGATTGTGCTATTGACTTGATTCCAGGCTGTAAGTTTCCTAAGGGCCGACTTTTCAACCTGTGTGTGCCTGAATATACCGCTATGCGGAGTTATGTTAAGGAGTCTTTGGAGAAAGGGCATATTCGGCCATCTTCTTCACCTTTGGGAGCTGGATTTTTTTTGTTGCTAAGAAGGATGGCTCCTTGAGACCCTGTATTGATTATCGCCTCTTGAATAAGATCACGGTCAAGTTTCAATACCCTTTACCTCTGCTTTCCGATTTGTTTGCTAGGATTAGGGTGGCTAGTTGGTTTACTAAAATTGACATTCGGGGGGCATATAATCTTGTTCGTATTAAGCAGGGTGATGAATGGAAAACTGCGTTTAATATGCCCGAAGGCCATTTTGAATATCCTGTGATGCCATTCGGGCTCTCTAATGCTCCATCTGTTTTTCAGTCCTTCATGCATGATATCTTCCGGACTTATCTTGATAAATTCTTGATTATATATTTGGATGACATTTTGATCTTTTCCGATGATTGGGAGGCTCATGTGAAGCAGGTCAGGATGGTATTTCAGATCCTTCGTGATAATGCTTTGTTTGTGAAGGGGTCTAAGTGTCTCTTTGGAGTGCAGAAGGTTTCTTTTTTGGGCTTCATTTTTTCTCCCTCATCTATCGAGATGGATCCAGTTAAGGTTCAGGCCATTCATGATTGGATTCAACCCACATCCGTGAAGAGCCTTCAGAAATTTTTGGGCTTTGCTAATTTTTATCGCCGGTTCATTGCTAACTTCTCCAGCGTGGTTAAACCCTTGACCGATTTGACGAAGAAAGGCGCTGATGTGGCGAATTGGTCCTCTGCAGCTGTCTCTGCCTTTCAGGAGCTTAAGCGCCGATTTACTACTGCCCCAGTGTTGCGTCAACCGGATATTTCTCTTCCGTTTCAGGTTGAGGTTGACGCTTCTGAGATTGGCGCAGGGGCCGTTTTGTCCCAGAGGGATCCTGTTGGTTCCTTGATGAAACCATGTGCTTTCTTTTCCCGTAAGTTTTCGCCTGCCGAACGCAATTATGATGTCGGCAATTGGGAATTGTTGGCTATGAAGTGGGCGTTTGAGGAGTGGCGACACTGGCTTGAGGGAGCTAAGCACCGTATTGTGGTCTTGACCGATCATAAGAATCTGATTTACCTTGAGTCTGCCAGACGGCTGAATCCTAGACAGGCTCGATGGTCCTTGTTTTTTTCTCGTTTTGATTTCGTGGTCTCGTATCTTCCAGGTTCTAAGAATATTAAGGCTGATGCCCTCTCTAGTAGGGTTGAGCAAAACGGATCGTTCATTTTCATAAGTCGCCGACTTTTGGCAAAGTCGGCGTCTCATGAAACCGACCCGATCCCTGTGTGGGGTCTGCCATGCGGTACGCGACTTTCGTGCCAAAGTCGCGTTTCAATTACGCTAAAAGCGCCATTTCTCAGCCAATGAAGGTGGACGCAGAGTGTGGGCAGCGTGATGACATAGATCTCAGTCCCCACCATCTTAGAGAAGGGCATTGCAGTGATTGGCTTGCTTTCTGCGGCGTCACAGGGGCTATAAAGGGGCATTCCCGCTGACCGCCATCTTACTGCTGCTGATCTGAGCGTAGGGAGAGGTTGCTGCCGCTTCGTCAGAAGCAGGGATAGTGATAGGCAGGGTACATTCACCCCCAAACCGCTTGTGCTGTAGCGATTTAAACTGTCCAACACCACCTTTTGTTTGCAGGGACAGTGGAAGCTACATTTTTTTTTCCTCAGCGCTGTAGCTCATTGGGCTGCCCTAGAAGGCTCCCTGATAGCTGTGTTGCTGTGTGTGTACGCCGCTGTGCAAACCAACTGCTTTTTTCAAAGCACAAATCTTGTTGTTCCTTCCTTTCTGCACAGCTATCTTGTGTGTTTGTCACCACTTTTGTGTGCAGCAGTCCTTTTTATAGCTGCCTGCCATACTTTCCTGAGATTACTGCAGGGAGATAAAGATTGGCAAGTCTGCCTCTGTGCCAGTCCTGTGTGTGGCATCTGTCTCTCATTGTGTGCCACCGAAAACCACTCTGTAATACTGGGCTTTTTTTTTTTTTTTTTCTAAATTCTCCCTTTTAAAAAAAAATAATTAGTGGGAGATAAAGATTGGCAAGTCTGCCGCTGTGCCAGTCCTGTGTGTGGCATCTCTCTCTCATTGTGCGCCACCGAAAACCACTGTGTAATACTTGGCCATTTTTTTTGGGGGGGGGGTAAATTCTCCCTGTAAAAAAAAAATAATTAGTGGGAGATAAAGATTGGCAAGTCTGCCTCTGTGCCAGTCCTGTGTGTGGCATCTGTCTCTCATTGTGTGCCACCGAAAACCACTGTGTAATACTTGGCCATTTTTTTGGGGGGGGTAAATTCTCCCTGTAAAAAAAAAAATTATTAGTGGGAGATAAAGATTGGCAAGTCTGCCTCTGTGCCATTGCTGTGTGTGGCATCTGTCTCTCATTGTGTGCCACCGAAAACCACTGTGTAATACTGGGCTTTTTTTTTTTTTTTCTAAATTCTCCCTTTTAAAAAAAAATAATTAGTGGGAGATAAAGATTGGCAAGTCTGCCGCTGTGCCAGTCCTGTGTGTGGCATCTGTCTCTCATTGTGTGCCACCGAAAACCACTGTGTAATACTTGGCCATATTTTGGGGGGGGTAAATTCTCCCTGTAAAAAAAAAAATTATTAGTGGGAGATAAAGATTGGCAAGTCTGCCTCTGTGCCATTGCTGTGTGTGGCATCTGTCTCTCATTGTGTGCCACCGAAAACCACTGTGTAAAACTGGGCTTTTTTTTTTTTTTCTAAATTCTCCCTTTTAAAAAAAAAAAAAATTAGTGGGAGATAAAGATTGGCAAGTCTGCCGCTGTGCCAGTCCTGTGTGTGGCATCTCTCTCTCATTGTGTGCCACCGAAAACCACTGTGTAATACTTGGCCATTTTTTTTTGGGGGGGGGTAAATTCTCCCTGTAAAAAAAAAAAAATATTAGTGGGAGATAAAGATTGGCAAGTCTGCCTTTGTGCCAGTCCTGTGTGTGGCATCTGTCTCTCATTGTGTGCCACCGAAAACCACTGTGTAATACTTGGCCATTTTTTTTTTCTAAATTCTCCCTTTTTTAAAAAAAATAATTAGTGGGAGATAAAGATTGGCAAGTCTGCTGCTGTGCCAGTCCTGTGTGTGGCATCTGTCTCTCATTGTGTGCCACCGAAAACCACTGTGTAATACTGGTCTTTTTTTTTTTTTCTAAATTTTCCCTTTTAAAAAAAAATTATTAGTGGGAGATAAAGATTGGCAAGTCTGCCTCTGTGCCATTGCTGTGTGTGGCATCTGTCTCTCATTGTGTGCCACCGAAAACCACTGTGTAATACTTGGCCATTTTTTGGGGGGGGTAAATTCTCCCTGTAAAAAAAAAAAAATTATTAGTGGGAGATAAAGATTGGCAAGTCTGCCTCTGTGCCATTGCTGTGTGTGGCATCTGTCTCTCATTGTGTGCCACCGAAAACCACTGTGTAATACTGGGCCATTTATTTTTGGGGGTAAATTCTCTTTTTTAAAAAAGAAATAATTAGTGGGAGATAAAGATTGGCAAGTCTGCCTCTGTGCCAGTCCTGTGTGTGGAATCTGTCTCTCATTGTGTGCCACCGAAAACCTAGTGTGTAATATTGTTTTTTTTTTTTTTTTTTACATTCTCCCATAAAAAAAAAAATTGTGGTAGATTAAGATTGGCATTTCTGCTTGAGTGCTGGTCCTGTGTGTGCCATCTGTCTCAAATTATTGTGGCACAGAAAACCTAGTGTGTAACATTGGGCCTGATTTTCCATTCAGTGTCAGGCACCTATAAAGGTATATATAAATCCAACAGAAGTTTGAGTTCACCTTATAAGTTGTTTTACAGTAACAAATACCGTTACTTTGGTTACGTTTTGCAAACAATGAGGAAGTCTAGTGGAAGAGGTCGTGGCCGTCGGCGGTCATTGTCAGCTGGTAATGATGGTAGTGGTGGTGGAGCATCAGGTGGTCATGGTAAAAGCAGTACAGCACCTAAGTCTCGAGTTGTTGAGCCAAAAACGTCATCTGCCTACACAAGGCCTCGAACGCTCTCTTTTCTGGGAGTAGGAAAACCACTTTTGAAGCCGGAGCAGGAGGAACAAGTATTGGCTTTCATTGCTGACTCTGCCTCTAGCTCTTTCGCCTCCTCCTCGGAAAGTGCAAAATGTCAGAGCAGTGCATCGTCAGTGGATGCTCCCGGTCAGGAGCAAGTCGCTTCCTTGTGTCCTTCACCCAGAACAACAGTGAAGGATGCGTCAGTCGACAGAACAGGTTACTCCATGGAGCTCTTTACACATACCGTTCCTGGGTTAGACAGTGAAACAGTTAACAGGCCATGCCCATTCGAAGTTGAATCGGACATGGAGTGCACAGATGCACAGCCACAGCCAGATTACTATGCTGTTCCTTTGACTCAGACCAGAACATTGCCCTCGCAGTGTACTGAGGCAGAATCAAACCCAGCGGAGACTATGGTGCCCCGTCACGAACGCAATACCACCGGCTTACACGGTGACACAGACGAAGTTGCACACGACATAGAAGAGGAGGTCATAGATGACCCAGTTGTTGACCCCGATTGGCAGCCATTGGGGGAACAGGGTGCAGGCGGCAGTAGTTCTGAAGCGGAGGAGGAGGAGCCACAACAGGCATCAACATCACAACAGGTTCCATCTGCCGGGCCCGTATCTGGCAAAAAACGTGTGGCAAAACCAAAAGCAGTTGGAGGACAGCGTGGCCATCCGGTTAAAGAAGCTCAGTCTGCAATGCTGAAAAGGTATCCGATAGTAGAAAGAGTGCAGTCTGGCATTTTTTTAAACAACATCCAAATGATCAGCGCAAAGTCATCTGTCAAAAATGTTCAACTACCTTAAGCAGAGGTCAGAATCTTAAAAGTCTAAATACAAGTTGCATGCATAGACACTTATCCACCATGCATTTGCAAGCCTGAACTAACTACCAAACGTCCCTAAAGGTTGCAGCACCCTCGCCAATGAAGCTAGTCAGCAACGCTACATCCCTTCCCTCCCTGTAAGCCCACCATTTCCCGCACCACCTGCAGTATCTGTGCAGCTTTCGTCGCCAGGCCAAAGCAGTCAGGGAATCACCAGGTTAGTAGTAGGAAACACTGCATGTAGGGCACCGGCAAGAATACCATCTCCAACCCTCTCTCAGTCACCCATGTCCACCGGCACCACCGCTAGTTCCACGATCTCCAGCTCTCCAGTCCAGCTCACCCTACATGAGACTCTTGTTAGGAAAAGAAAGTACTCATCCTCGCATCCGCGTACACAGGGTTTGAACGCCCACATTGCTAGACTAATCTCATTAGAGATGATGCCCTACCGGTTAGTTGAAAGCGAAGCTTTCAAAGCGCTGATGGACTACGCTGTACCACGCTACGAGCTACCCAGTCGGCACTTCTTTTCTAGAAAAGCCATCCCAGCCCTCCAACAGCATGTTAAAGACCGCATCGTCCATGCACTCAGGCAGTCTGTGACTACAAAGGTGCACCTGACAACAGATGCATGGGCCAGTAGGCATGGCCAGGGACGTTACGTGTCCATCACGGCACACTGGGTGAATGTGGTAGATGCCGGGTCCACAGGGGACAGCAATATTGGGACAGTTCTGCCTAGCCCACGGTCAAGGAAAGAGTTGGCTGTAGGCGTTCGCCCCCCCTCCTCCTCTTCCTCCTCCTCCTGCAGAAGCGAGAGCTCGTCCACAGACCGCAGTCGCCCTACCACTCCATCCACAGCTGCCAGTGTTGCACACGAGGTGTCCCATTATGGGACAGCTAGTGGCAAGCGACAGCAGGCTGTATTGGCAATGAAGTGTTTGGGCGACAACAGACACACCGCGGAAGTTCTGTCCGAGTTCTTGCAGAAAGAAACTCAGTCATGGCTGGGCACTGTACATCTTGAGGCAGGCAAGGTAGTGAGTGATAACGGAAGGAATTTCATGGCTGCCATAGCCCTTTCCCAACTGAAACACATTCCTTGCCTGGCTCACACCTTAAACCTGGTGGTGCAGTGCTTCCTGAAAAGTTATCCGGGGTTACCCGACCTGCTCCTCAAAGTGCGCAGACTTTGCTCGCATATCCGCCGTTCGACCGTACACTCCAGCCGTATGCAGAACTATCAGCGTTCTTTGAACCTTCCTCAGCATCGCCTAATCATCGACATTGCAACAAGGTGGAACTCCACACTGCACATGCTTCAGAGAGTGTGCGAACAGAGGCGTGCTGTTATGTATTTGTGGGAGGATACACGGGCAGGCAGTTGGATGGCAGACATGGAGTTGTCAGGTGTGCAGTGGTCGAAGCTACAAGACCTGTGTCAAGTCCTTCAGTGTTTTGAGGAATGCACAAGGCTGGTTAGTGCAGACAATGCCATAATAAGCATGAGCATCCCCCTAATGCATCTGCTGATGCAAAGTTTGACGCACATAAAGGAGCAGGCATCTGCAGCCGAGGAAGAGGAAAGCCTTGATGACAGTCAGCCATTGTCTGGTCAGGGCCGTGTAGAGGACGCGGTAGCGGGCGAAGAGGAGGAGGAGGATGAGGAGGATGATGGGGATGAGTACTTTTTTAATGAGGAAGCTTCTCCTGGGCCAACAGAAATTAGTGGCGTTGCAAGGCCGGGTTCTGTTTTTTTAAGGGAGACAAGTGACGTAGATTTGCCTGTAACTGCCCCTCAAACCAGCACAACCGCAGATTTGCCAACTGGAACTTTGGCCCACATGGCGGATTATGCCTTACGTATCCTCAAAAAGGACCCACTGTATAAAGCTGAGCTTCAACATTCTGGCTTTCGGCCTATAGTATCAGATATTAAACTGCATTTGGCCTTCAACTTTGGTTACGGCCTACTAACGGTGTCTGCCACTCCCTGGTGTTTTCCTCAACTGAATAAATCTGAGCTTCAACCTTCTGGCTCTCATTAAGTGCTGTTTTTTAAAAAATTGGTGGTTAGGGCCTACTAACGGTGTCTGCCCCTCCCTGGTGTTTGTCCTCAACTGTATAAAGCTGAGCTTCAACCTTCTGGCTTTCGGCCTATAGTATCAGATATTAAATTGCATTTGGCCTTCAACTTTGGTTATGGCCTACTAACGGTGTCTGCCGCTCCCTGGTGTTTGTCCTCAACTGAATAAATCTGAGCTTCAACCTTCTGGCTCTCATTAAGTGCTGTTTTTTTAAAAAGCTTGGTGGTTACGGCCTACTAACGGGGTCTGCCGCTCCCTGGTGTTGTCCTCCACTGTATAAAGCTGAGCTTCAGTCTTTAGGCTTTTGGCCTATAGTAGCAGATATTAAACTGCATTTGGCCTACTAGTAAGGTTGGGCCCTTAAAACAGTGTCTGCTGCTCCTGGGTTTGCTCCTCCACTGAACAAAGCAATGCCGCCTGTTTAGTCCTGTTACCAATTTTGAACTGCATTTAGCCTACTTTATTCTTTGACCCTATATCTGTGTTTCCTCCTCATCCTGCCCATTGCCCAGCCACTGCTAGATGAGTCTGCTGGTACATTGACCTAGACCACTACATTCCCCTTGCACTCTACACAGCCAGAATCTGACCCTGCTGAAAGTAAGGTTCCCCTTCCCGCATGTTATACCACCTTACACAGGGACAAAGAGGAAGGTGCAGATGAAAGTGCAGGTTCCTTCATCAGGTGGGGGGGCATACTCGTTGGCGACGTCACTGGCACAGGGCTCCTCAGAGTACGCAAAAGTGTCGCTGCTGGTGGGAGGCACCCCCGCCGTGCAAACACACCACTGTACTTTGAGGGGCCATGTGCCAGTGCCAATGCCAACGAGTGGGCCCCCCCTGCTTGCTTAGGATCACAGCACTTGCAAACTTGACATACTTACCTCTCACTGCTCCACCACCGTGATGTAGTCCACGTTTCCTGGGCCCACTAAAACCTTGAACCAGCCCTACCCCCCCCCAACTTTTGCCAAAAGACCCCCAATTTCCAATGCCCAACTATTATTATAAAGTTAATTAAGATTGACAAGCTTCAGTAAACAAGAATGGATGTTTTTGGCATTAAAATGGGCACTGTAGGTGTTTTCCTGGCCTCCACTCACTGCCGACTATGCTTCCCCATTGACTTGCATTGGGTTTCGTGTTTCCGTCGATCCCCGACTTTTAGCGATAATCGGCCGACTGCACTCGACTCGACTCTGGACAAAGTCGGGTTTCACAAAACCCGACTCGATCTTAAAAATATGAAAGTCGCTCAACCCTACTCTCTAGGAGTTATTTGCCTGATTCTCCTGAGGTCCTTGAACCAGTCGGCATTCTGAAAGAAAGGGTGGTCCTCTCTGCCATTTCCCCTGATTTACGACGGGTTCCTCAGGAATTTCAGGCTGACAAACCTGACCGCTGTCCGGTGGGGAAACTGTTTGTTCCTGACAGATGGACTAGTAGAGTGATTTCTGAGGTTCATTGTTCTGTGTTGGCTGGCCATCCTGGTATTTTTGGTACCAGAGATTTGGTTGGTAGGTCATTTTGGTGGCCTTCTTTGTCACGTGATGTGTGTTCTTTTGTGCAGTCCTGTGGGACGTGTGTGCAGGCCAAGCCTTGTTGTTCCCGTGCTAGTGGGTTGCTTTTGCCATTGCCGGTCCCTGAGAGGCCCTGGACGCATATTTCTATGGATTTTATTTCTGATCTTCCGGTTTCCCAGAGGATGTCGGTTATTTGGGTGGTTTGTGACCAGTTCTCTAAGATGGTTCATTTGGTGCCTTTGCCTAAATTGCCTTCCTCTTCAGATGTGGTTCCGTTGTTTTTTCAGCATGTAGTTTGTTTGCATGGCATTCTGGAGAATATTGTGTCCGACAGAGGTTCCCAGTTTGTTTCTAGGTTTTGGCGGGCCTTTTGTGCTAGGCTGGGCATTGATTTGTCTTTTTCTTCAGCATTTCATCCTCAGACAAATGGCCAAACCGAGCGAACTAATCAGACCCTGGAGACTTATTTGAGATGCTTTGTGTCTGCTGATCAGGATGATTGGGTGATTTTCTTGCCATTGGCCGAGTTTGCCCTTAATAATCGGGCTAGTTCGGCTACTTTGGTTTCGCCCTTCTTTTGTAATTTTGGTTTTCATCCTCGTTTTTCTTCAGGGCAGGTTGAGCCTTCTGACTGTCCCGGTGTGGATTCTGTGGTTGACAGGTTGCAGAAGATTTGGGCTCATGTGGTGGACAATTTGGTGTTGTCTCAGGAGGAGGCTCAACATTTTGCTAACCGTCGCGGTGTGTTGGTTCCCGGCTTCGGGTTGGGGATCTGGTTTGGTTTTCTTCCCGTCATGTTCCTATGAAGGTTTCTTCCCCTAAGTTTAAGCCTCCGTTTATTGGCCCTTATAGAATTTCTGAGATTATTAATCCGGTGTCTTTTCGATTGGCGCTTCCGGCCTCTTTTGCTATCCATAATGTCTTCCATAGATCTTTATTGCGGAAATATGTGGTGCCCGTTGTTCCCTCTGTTGATCCTCTGGCCCCGGTGTTGGTTGATGGGGAGTTGGAGTATGTGGTTGAGAAGATTTTGGATTCTCGCTTTTCGAGGCAGAGGCTTCAGTACCTTGTCAAATGGAAGGGTTATGGCCAGGAGGATAATTCTTGGGTTTTTGCCTCTGATGTCCATGCTGCTGATTTGGTTCGTGCCTTTCATCTGGCTTGTCCTGATCGGCCTGGGGGCTCTGGTGAGGGTTCGGTGACCCCTCCTCAAGGGGGGGGTACTGCTGTGAATTCTGCTCTTGGGTTCCCTCTGATGGTTGTTGGTGGTAATACAGTTGTCCCTGGGTTGCAATCCTGGGCAGGTGTCCCTGCTGATTGCAGTGCTGACTGGGGTATTTAAGGTTGCATGATTCATTAGTCTTGCCAGTTGTCCATTGTTTTTGGAAGGTTTGGATCTCAGTCTGGTTCCTCCTGCCCTGCTGCCAATTCAGCGAAGATAAGTGTCTGTTTTTTGTTTCTGCAGCACACATGCTGTGTGCTTTACAGATCAGTGCTATTCATTGATTTTTCTTGTCCAGCTTAGACTGTGCCAGAATTTTTCCAGTCAAGTTGGATTCTCAGGAGATGCAGATTTATGTTCCATGTCTTTAGTTAGATGGTGGAATTTTTGTATTATCTGCTGTGGATATTTTCAGGGTTTTATTACTGACCGCTTAGCATTCTGTCCTATCCTTTCCTGTTTAGCTAGAGTGGCCTCTTTTGCTAAACCCTGTTTTCTGCCTACGTGTGTCTTTCCTCTAATACTCACAGTCAATATTTGTGGGGGGCTGTCTGTTGTGAACTCTGTTTTTAGGCTCCCTCTTGTGGTCACAACTGGTACTGTGTGAGTGCTGTCTTTGGGCTCCCTCTGGTGGTTCTTTGTGTCATTCTGCAGGTCTGAGGCAGGATCAGCTGTCTCGTTATCTCTTAGCTGGTTTCCTATTTAGTTCACCTGGACTCTCAGTTGTGTCCTGCTGTCAATGTCTTCAGTGCTATTTTGGAGCTCTCCTGCAGTCCTTCATTATCAGTCTCTTCAAGAGAAGCTAAGTTTTGCTTGGTTCATTTTTTGACCATCAGTGGTCATATGTTTCTTGGTTTATTTTTGTCCAGCTTGCTAATATGTGATTTCCTTGCTTGCTGGTAGCTCTAGGGGGCTGAGTTTCTCCCCTCACACCGTTAGTTGGTGTAAGGGTTCTTGTATTCTCAGCGTGGATATTTTGCATAGGGTTTTTTACTGACCGCACAGTTCCCTATCTGTCTTCTGCTATCTAGTATTAGCGGGCCTCATTTGCTTAATCTGTTTTCATTTCTACATTTGTGTTTTCCCCTTACCTCACCGTTATTATTTGTTGGGGCTTCCTATATCTTTGGGGTGATTTCTCTTGAGGCAAGTGAGGTCTTACTTTCCCTCCAGGAGTAGATAGTTTCTCAGGCTGCGTCGAGACGTCCAGGATTTTAGGCACGTTCACCGGCTTCCTTTAGTGTGTTGGTTGGGATCAGGTTTGCGGTCAGTCCAGTTACCACCTCCCTAGAGCTCGTGTCTATGTTCATAAACTTAGGTAGTCCGTTTTGTGATCCTCAGCCACTAGGATCATAACAGCTGTCTATCCTTTGGGGTTCTGCTCTGAGGCAAGATAGGATTCCCATTTCCATCTATAGGGGTATTTAGTCCTCCGGCTGTGTCAAGGTGTCTAGGATTGTTAGGTACATCCCACGGCTACTTCTAGTTGCGGTGTCAGTTTAGGGATTGCAGTCAGTATAGGTTCCACCTACTCCTGAGAAAGTCTCATGCGGCTCCAAGGTCACCGGATCATAACATCAGCCCACTGGTTTTAACCATCATGAGATGTTTCTTGTGTGGGCCATTAGTAATGAGACACCTTTTTATAGACCATTAGTTAATGCAGCTGTTATTATTTTTCACCAGTAGCAAAATTGCTTTCTAATTACTGAAAGATTTCAGCGGGTGTCATGACTTTCCATTGCTTTTTGCACCTTTCTTTCTTCATGTGTTCAATACTTTTTCCTCCTGTCATTTCTCATTATTACTCATAACTTAATATATGGAAATGTATGGTTTGATTTCTTTGCCTGTGTGGAGTGAATGGCTTGTTACTGACATCTAGTGAGAATTTCATGTAAATAGCACCTTTAGAAACATATTTACTATGAAAGTTGGAGATGTGTTCAAAACTTATGTCACCCGCTGTAAATGTTAGTCAACATTTTAAAACATTGCAGAAGATTGCTTTAGTCACAGAAGGTTCACATGGCATCAGTCACAACCACATAGGCTTCCCTAAAATGCCTTGCAGCTATTACCTCACATCATGCATCACAGTCAATTAGGAGGGACTGTCATAGCCTGTATGAAAGCCAAAGCAGGGAATGCACTTGCCATCTTATGGTGATTTATGATTGTGGAAGGACATCAAAGCTAGCAGCTCAGCAATAAAGATAAGAAAAGGCCTAAATCATTAGAGAAATACTCCAGACAAAAATTGTGTTGTACAGCTGCAGAAGTGAAAAATGTGTGTTGTAGTCTGCAAATAGTACAGAGTTTCAATTGATAAGTGGTGGGAGAGATAGGAGAAGTGACAGCAGCAGTAGTGCCTAACTCAGTGGGATTAATCAGTGATATTGTGCAAAGGGCATTTGTCCTGTTGAATACTGTTTTACTAGTCCACATGCTGCCAAATTTTCCTTTCTGTATACAGTTAGGTCCATATATATTTGGACAGAGACAACATTTTTCTAATTTTAGTTAGAGACTTTACCACAATGAATTTTAACCCCTTACTGACCTCGGATGGGAACAACGAAAAATCCCATAGTCATGAAGGGGTTAAGCAAAACAATTCTGGTGCAGTTGAAGTTCAGACTTTCAGCTTTCATTTGAGGGTATCCACATTAAAATTGGATGAAGGGTTTATGAGTTTCAGCTCCTTAACATGTGCCACCCTGTTTTTAAAGGGACCAAAAGAAATTGGACAATTGACTCCAAGGCTATTTCATGGACAGTTGTGGGCAATCCTTTTGTTATGTCATTCTCAATTAAGCAGATAAAAGGCCTGGAGTTGATTTGAGGTGTGGTGATTGCATTTGGAAGGTTTTACTGTGAAGTAAACATGCGGTCAAAGGAGCTCTCCATGCAGGTGAAACAAGCCAAACTTAAACTGCGAAAACAGAAAAAGACCCATCCAAGAAATTGCTACAATATTAGGAGTGGCAAAATCTACACTTTGGTACATCCTGAGAAAGAAATAAAGCACTGGTGAACTCATCAATGCAAAAAGACCTGGGTGCCCACGGAAGACAACAGTGGTGGAAGATGGCAGAATAATCTCCATGGTGAAGAGAAACCCCTTCACAACAGCCAACCAAGTGAACAACACTCTCCAGGAGGTCAGCGTATCAATATCCAAATCTACCATAAAGCGAAGACTGTATGAAAGTAAATACAGAGGGTTCACTGCACGGCGCAAGCCACTCATAAGCATCAAGAATAAAAAGGCTAGACTGGACTTTGCTAAAAAAATCTAAAAAAGCCAGCAAAGTTCTGGAAGAACATTGTTTGGACAGATGAAACCAAGATCAACCTCTACCAGAATGATGGAAAGAGAAAAGTATGGCGAAGGCGTGGTACAGCTCATGATCCAAAGCATACCACATCATCTGTAAAACACGGCGGAGGCAGTGTGATGGCTTGGGCATACACGGCTGCCAGTGGCACCGGGTCACTAGTGTTTATTGATGATGTGATACAGGAATGAATTCTGAGGTATTCAGAGCCGCCATACTGTGTGCTCAGATCCAGCCAAATGCAGCCAAACTGATTGGTCGTCGTTTCATACTACAGATGGACAATGACCCAAAACATAAAGCCTCAGCAACCCAGGAGTTTATTAAAGCAAAGAAATTGAATATTCTTGAATGGCCAAGTCAGTCACCTGATCTCAACCCAATTGAGCATACATTACACTTGTTAAAGACTAAACTTCAGACAGAAAGGCCCACAAACAAACAGCAACTGAAAATCACCGCAATGAAGGCCTGGCAGAGCATCAAAAAGGAGGAAACACAGCGTCTGGTGATGTCCATAAGTTCAAGACTTCAGGCAGTCATTGCCAACAAAGGGTTTTCAACCAAGTACTAAAAATAAACATTTTATTTATTAAAATTATTGCATCTGTCCAATTACTTTTGGTCCCTTTAAAAACAGGGTGGCACATGTTAAGGAGCTGAAACTCCTAAACCCTTCATCCAATTTTAATGTGGATACCCTCAAATGAAAGCTGAAAGTCTGAACTTCAACTGCATCTGAATTGTTTTGTTTAAAATTCATTGTGGTAATGTCTATAACCAAAATTAGAAAAATGTTGTCTCTGTCGAAATATATATGGACCTAACTGTATGTACCTACCTATTAAGCTTTTCTTGCTAATTCCATTTTGGCAAGAGTTCAATAATTGGAATTGAAAAGACTGCCAAAAATTAATTATAATTACCTGAGGCCAATACGTGCACTGCAGTTTGTACACAGGCCATATTTCACAGACGTCTGAATTCAGCTTAAGGCCACTTTTGCATTTTCAGTATTTAGCCAGTATTTTACATCAGCCAAAACCATTAGAGGAGCAATGAGAGCAAAAGAATAATAGAAACATGTCACCACTTCTGCATTTGGCATCCACTCATGATTTTGGTTTACAAATACTGATGTAATATACTGACCAAATACTGAACATGTGAATGTGCCTAAAACTAACAATGTAAATCATGCTGTCAACTTTTTGGATTGAAAACAGGTAGCTCCTTGCTTTGTGTTAATACCAGAAGCAACGATTGCGTTCATCCACCAAGCGACAGGACTGCCTCTGCTTGTGATAGGTTGCCATTGCTAGGTAGATATTTTTAGGATTTTTTTATAGATATGTGTCTAAGTCCCCTTGACAAGGCAGCCTATCATTAGCAGGCATTGTTTATGCTTCTAGTGAGTGTGATTTATTTTGTTATATGTATAGAATAAAGGTTATAAGCAACTTTTGCTCTGATAACCCCTTCAACTGCATTGTATCCAAATGACTATGCTCAACATCTGAAAAGCATACGTGTTCATTTTTACCACTAATTTCCTTATATGGGGATGACTAAACAAGTGCCAACTCATAAATTCCACGATCGGAGCATGGATGTTATTTCTGCAGCCCCATATTACTCTAATAGTCAAAACAGAAGCCATTTCATAGACCAGAATGTTAATGATAGGTCAGTAAAGAAGGAATGTATGCTAATTGAAACATCTTCAAAACAGGAAGTATAATATACTCATTAACCCAAAATGGCCACAGTAAGGAGAGTCCTTATGTTTCCTCATTTTAGAAAACATCGATAAATTCACTAATAAGCAGAGTTACTATTTTTGTTTAGTAATCACAGAGATCCCTTGCCAGATGCAGCTGTCCTCAGGAACATTACTTTGGGCATAGCTTTTATATGTTGCGCTACACGATGCTATAAATATAACAGAGCCAGCCAGCAAATATGCGTAAAATTACAGTAATTTAAGATATGATTTTTCACAGAATTACCTCTGAAAATGCTTCAAAACTCACACTTAATATAGGAAAGTAATGCATCATGCTGGAATCAGTTTAGCAGAACTGTGATTTAAAGGCATCACACATTTTTCACTCATAATCTCCCTTTTGCTTTACAATGCCTAGTACATGCAAACAATTTTTAAAGAATTTTTCAAACTTGCATTATAAATTGCATTATAATATTCAAAATCATGATTACTCACAGTGCTGTATGTCAAAATTCACTAATACGAGAAAGGTTCAAAATCCACAAAAATTGCACACCAGCTTACATCCACAAAGCTATGAAAACATTGACTGTCATAGATTACTTATGTGACTGATTACTCCTCAATGGACATGACATTACTGTCTGAAGGGCCAGCAACAAAGTAGGGAGTGGGCCACAGTGCTGGAAAGAGTCTTTTTTCAAGATTTTGAATATATTGAAAATATCTCAGTTATTTGACATCCTGTGAAATAAATGAGTTTACCTAATTCCATCTAGATTTTAGGAAACCTCTTTAAGAAATTCAGAATTTCCAAGAAAATTTGATGGGCTTCTTGATGACTGGGTCAGGTTTTGGCCAAATTCTGCAGCTGGTCAGCTTCATTTTACTGCCCATTGAAATCCACTTTAGGCTGGTGTCACACTTGCGAGTGTAATGCGAGAAACTCGCATCAATACCCGGAACTGCCGCCAGCACTCGGGACCGGAATGTGCGGCTGCATGTATTTCTATGCAGCTAAACGCTCCGGTCCCGAGTGCCGGCGACAGTGCCGGGAATTGATACGAGAGTTTCTTGCATTGCACTCGCAAGTGTGATACCGGCCTTAGAGTGCTAGTAGCTCTCAGTCAGATGCCAATGTCCATTGAGAAAAAGAGATATTCTGGCTCAAGTTCGGTTACAGTTCTGGTCCCCAAACCGAACTTTGATATAAAGATCAAATTGGGTACCAGAACACAAACTTCCATCGGTCAGCTCATCCCTACTCCCAAAATTTTCATTACCTTTCAGAAAAGCCCACATTCTTGCTAAAGTGTACAAACCCTGCCCATTTTATCACCTTTTTCCTGGGACAATCCCCCCAAAATGGGATGGTTGGAGGGATTGCTTTCTGCATATTTATTTATACACCTCTCTTTGGAAGCTTTGTGAGCCTACATGCATGGACCACCAAGGTATATTTAACATTCTTATCAACTCTCCTAAAACAACCAGTAGGTTACCGGGAAAAGGACCATCTTGACTGTCAAATGTCCGAACATTGACAAAGCCTATGAACAGTGAAAACAGGTTTTCAGAGGCTTTATATTTATATTTATAATTATATGTATTTAGATACATATTCATGGAGGATGGTAGAGGCGTTGGAAAAAAGTTGGCCTGTAAAAGGAGTCAATTTTATAAGAAAAGTAAAATAATAATCAATTTCCACCCATATGGATACTTGTAAAAGTTGGGAAGTATGATAATTAATGATTACCATGCCACCTTGGAAATCACAATGTTGTAAATTTATGACATTTGTGGAATGAAACAAAACCCATTATCGAAGTAATTAACAGCTTCTGTAGAGGGAGATCATCATGACAGGTATTTTGTTATGTAACACCTGTCCTTCTGATATAAGCCATGCATTTGAATCTTCCTAATTGCTCTGTTAGTCCCTTTTTAAATTTGGCAAGTGTTAAAATCTCCAGTTAAATTAGCAGCGATGTTTACAAGTGTAAGGAGTCCTCAAACACAGATCTCTTTTTAACCTAGTACACTTTTAACACTCCTTATCTTTCAAATGCCATTAAAGCCATTTTTTGATCTTACAATTAAATAGGTTGTTCAGCTCTAGGGATGTTGGGGTTGCAAACCTCCTAGGAATATACATTGATAGTTTGTTAGACCTTTCCAGAGTTGCCAACCATCCAAAAATTCCAACCCAGTCCGCAAAAAAAAATTAAGGCATTCATAATTATTTTGAAATTGAAGAAGCTTATGCAGATTATTTTGACTGTAGTTATAATCACTTTTCAGTTTACAGTAAATGCAGATAATGAATTTATGTGAGAATTATGGACTGCAGACATTTATCACTTATAATATAATAGTTTATTATGGTTTTCTAATGTGTCCGTAAAAAATATTGCCTGTCCGTGATTTTTTGATAAGCACTCTAGAAAAATAAAAAGTGAAGTTGTCAACCATTTACAACCTCTGCTCCCACTGTTTAACAGAACTATGATGGCTCAGAGAGTGAGTGGAGACTGATATAATGCTTAGCTTCGTCCTGAAACTCAGCCAACCCTATTTCATCAAGCTCCTAAAAGATACCTCTTTCTTGCTCACCATCAGGGCCGGATTGGCCATCTGGAAATTCTGGCAAATACCAGAAGGGCCTGTATGGTTGTGGGCTGCCTTGTCTGCAACATTGTTAGCAGAATTAGTGTTCTCAAGACACCCATATTGTTAAGAGTTGTAAAGGAGCACAAAGTCGCTCACTCCGTCACTCACCCCAACAGGCCAGTATCATTAGAAATATTGGTCTTGTAGTGAATCTTGCTTTCCTCTATCCAGGGTAATATTTGCAATATATCCCATCTAAGGTTGGGGATCTGATAGCATGGGCCTGTGTGATTCCAAATGTCAGGTTTGAATTTTAGCCCCAGTCCGTACCTGCTCACCAGGAATGTTGTCATTGGTTGAATACCAATTTCCATGCTTTAGTATATAGTTTTTAATATTTACGGAAAACCCCCTTAAAAACTTGCTTGAATGGAGCAAAACTTTGCACTGTTTCCACATTGAAATTCAGCAACCAATCTTACTTAGTGAGTTTATCAGCCTAAACAGATAAAAAGGGGCAGAAACATGTGCCATGCAGCGCGTCCAGTGGCAAAAACACAAAATTTCGGGACAAGGCCAACTCTACTAACATGAGCTATTAAAATATGTATTCTGCATTTCACCTACTTTTATTATTTTGAATATTGTTTATATAAAAACATTTTAGTTCAGCAAAAAGATTTGTAGGACCCTGATCCAGTAGCCAAGTCAGTCTTTCATAGCCCTGGACCAAAGTACTGTAAATCCCTTACTACTATCCGAGGCAAATCTTCCGATTAATAGACTTTCTTCACATCTTGCATATGCTGCTCCACAACATGTTGATATTGTGAGGCCTACTTGTTGGAAGAGGAATGAGGGATGCCAAAGAGTGTAGGAAGGGAGGTTCATAGTCCTACTACAGCCATGGACTCCCGACATGGCCACCAGACTTCAATTTTTTTATATCTACACAGAAAAATGTTTAAAGAGTAGCCAAATGCTTCATAGACCTAAGCCAAAGTCTACTAGATGTGTATCATTTCAGAAAATCTAGATTAACAAGGCTGTACTTACTATTAAAGAGATTTTCTCATGAACAAGAGTTCACTTTAATCAATACAGTTTGGAATAATAATAACTTCCACAATTTGATGTGCCTCAATAAAATGTTCTTGTGCTGAGATAATCTTATACATGTGCCCCTGCTATGTGCTGTGTAATGGTTGTGTCTGCTCCTGCAGGAACATGGTCTGATCATACAACAGCTCCTGGGCAGGGGAGGAGAGTATACAGACAGGATAAGATGGGATCACAGCTGATTCTTTTTGTGAGGTAAAACATTTCCCTTCCCGTTTGTTAAACAATGTTTTACCTCAAAGAATGAATTAGCTGTGATTCTGCAGCGCCCCAGGGTCCTGGTCGTTGCAGTAGTATCATTCTCCTCTAGGGGGGAGTGATGTTAAGTTTGGAGGCAATAAAGGAGATCTCTTTACCAGGTACCACCAACATACAACACATTTAAAACTCCAATCCACCAGGGGGAGCTATGCTTCTATTTATTAGGGCACTCTTCACACTTAAGTAAAACTGGTGGCCTGGAGAGGAAGTTAGGCAGTTGCTAGCTGAGCTTTGCTCAGGTAGTTGGTCCCTGACAGGGGTGGGATCCTGTCAGAGGCCTAGACAAAAGGTCACGGAGCTGCGCCTGCCCCACGTGCGGCAGTTCCTAAGAAAGGACACGAACAGAGAACTGTATTGTAGAGAGGGTGAGAAAGAAGTCATAGCAAAAGGAGTGGAAACCAGAAGGAGTTCTGCCCTGCATGGGCTGCCTCCTTCTGAGGCGCAGGATCCCGGTAGCCGGAACACCGAGGGAGCTACAGTCCTTTATGCCTTGCTCCAGAGACCGGCAGGACAGCTAATTTCAAGTTACTGATCCGCCCCATACCCAGGAGGCAAGGTGGCACCCACGAGAGGCCGGGGCATGATAGAGTCCCTGTAAAAAGCCTCAAGCCACTGGTCATACAGGTTGTCCTATCCATCTGGGGGACAGAGAGAGAGAGACATAACATCTACAACATCTGTGAGGACCTTATGAGAGGCTCAGCAATAAGGTACTACAACACTCAGGAACTAGAGGAAGGCTACTGATTTCCACCTGGGTAAGGGGACTCTGGATTTGCCTCCAAACTGGCCAGGACTCAGCCTGGCCTGTGATCTGTGCTCTGGACTGTGGATGCTGAAGCCTTCAGTAAAGGTAAAGAGACTGCAACCTTGTGTTCTCGTTCTTCACTGCGCCTCACACCATCCACCTTTTACACACTGAGAAGCCCTGAGGATTCACTTCACCTGTGGGAATGTATACCATCTAGCTGCCATAACATCACCCCAGCGGACCCCCTTAAAGCAGCGTCAGTCACCCTGACCGAATACCACAGGTGGCGTCACAAATATTTCCCCTTTAAAGACCTTTCCCTTTAATACGGATTTCCCTAGGGCCACGGACCGGGTCAACCACAGTGACATCCCCCTGCGAACCAAAGGACCCAGTACCGAGTACCCCTAGCCCTAGACGGGGTGCTCCAATTCCATGCCGTCCTGTCTGTATACCCTCTTTCCTTCCCCCTTGCCCAGGAGCTGTGGTATGATCAGGCCATGTTCCTGTATGGTCAGACACAGCCATTACACAGTACACAGCAGGGACACATTTATAAGATTATCAGAGCACATGAACATTTTTTTAAACACATCCAATTGTGGAAATTATTATTATTCCAAGATCTACTGAATAAAATGACATTTTCTCCATGAAAAAAACCCATTTAAGACAGACTATGTCTATAATACAGGGCCAGGCTTTGTTTGGTCTTACTCCCTTTTAAACTGGTCGCAAAAAACACATGTAAGACCTCCCTCCCTAAAAAAAACTGAAATGAAACAAAAGGTGCATATTGAGCCCAAGAGTAATGTTTAGAGTTTAAAAGGATGGGCAAAACCCATTTCTTGTGTCTTGGTGACAAAATCAGCTCACTTTTGCAATTCATGTTACAGTATTTACACTACTGCTATCTGACAGTATATTCTGATTCTCTTTATAAAAGTTTCATTGCTAAATTTATCAGTTGTCAGAAAAAAATGCTAATTTTAAAAATAAATTCTGTTTTGATTGGAACATTAAAAAAAATAATAAAAACCTGTTTCCAAACCAAGTCCTGTCAAACACAGCTAATGCATCCTTCCTATCAGCGTTTGCTTGCTCAAACTGTTTCATGACTACATTCTCTCTGTTCCTAAGCGTACATTGGCCATGCAGCCTTTCTGGGCTGGAATCCACAATCACCTAACCAGGGAATTTTTGGCAAAGGACTACGAACACATCTTGGCATAAATAAATTGCTGCTTAGCTAATTAAAATAATGCAACTCAGCAGCAAAGCGAATCGTCTTCACTTGATTTTGTGTTAAACAGCTGCGGGGTTCATCAGTTGCATTAGTAATTTATTTCTGCAAAACAGTTTTAACAGCCCAGAAAACACATCATTCAGTTACTTAAAACAGACTTCTTTTTTATGTCCTCTGGATTAATTTGCTATGGTAATGTAATGTGTTCCATAAATAACAATACACATAAGGTGAACAGACTTTAAGTATTTTAGTCTGAAAGTTTATGTAAAGGAAAAAAAAAGGAAAAAACAACTTCTGGGTCTTCAACAAACCATTTCAGATCATGTTATTGGAAATATCATTCACTTCAGAATACTTTTCTAGCTAATTTTGTCTAAGCCCTTAACCCCCAGAAGAATTTTCTTTTTTGCGTTTTTGTTTATCCCAGAGCCATAACTTTTTTAGTTTTAGGACAATATGGCCATATGGGGGGGCTTGTTTTTCGTGAGACAAGTTGTACTTTTGAACAACACCATTGGTTTTACCATATCATGTACTAGAAAACGGGAAAAAAAATCCAAGTGTGGTGAAATTACAAAAAAAAGTGCACTTCCAATGTTGCTTTTTTCTTTTTTACCGTGTTCAATAAATGCTAAAACTGACCTGCCATTATGATTCTCCAGGTCACTACGAGTTCATTGTCAGGAAACATACAGTGGGTACGGAAAGTATTCAGACCCCTTTAACTTTTTCTCTGTTTCATTGCAGCCATTTTGGTAAATTCAAAAAAGTTCTTTTTTTCCCATTAATGAACACTCTGCACCCCATCTTGACTGAAAAAAGCAGAAATGTAGAAATTTTTGCTAATTTATTTAAAAAGAAAAAAAATATCACATGGTCATAAGGAATCAGACCCGTTGCTCACACACTCATATTTAAAGGGAACCTGTCACCCCGTTTTTTGAAGATGAGCTAAAAATAGCGTTAAATAGGGGCAGAGCTTGGCGTTACATTAGTGTCTTTTGTGTGCCTTTATTACCCACCTATGCTGCTGAAATACCTTTGCAAAGTCGCCGTTTTCTGCTGTCACTCACGCTGGTCTGGTCCTATGGGTGTGGTGACAGCGCTGTTTCTCCCCCAGATCAGGCTCATCATTCCGTTGGTGGCGTAGTGGTGTGCGCATGTCCAACAGAGAATATCCACTGCCCAGGAGATGAAAAAGAGCGCGATCTGCGCTATTCAGCCGTTTACCGGTGGGCGCGGCCATCTTTCCTGTGGCCGCGCGTGCGCAGATGGAGGGCTCTGCTGCCCGGGGCTTCAGGAAAATGGCCGCGGGATTCCACGCGTGCGCAGATGGAGATCGCGGTGGCCATTTTCCTGAAGCCCCGGGCAGCAGAGCGCTCCATCTGCGCATGCGTGGCCACAGAAAGATGGCCGCGCCCACCGGTAAATGGCTGAATAGCGCAGATCGTGCTCTTTTTCATCTCCTGGGCAGTGGATATTCTCTGTTGGACATGCGCACACCACTACGCCACCAACGGAATGATGAGCGTGATCTGGGGGAGAAACAGCGCTGTCACCACGCCCATAGGACCAGACCAGCGTGAGTGACAGCAGAAAACGGCGACTTTGCAAAGGTATTTTAGCAGCATAGGTGGGTAATAAAGGCACACAAAATACACTAATGTAACGCCCAGCTCTGCCCCTATTTAACACTTTTTTTAGCTCATCTTCAAAAAACGGGGTGACAGGTTCCCTTTAAGTCACATACTGTCCATTTCCTTGTGATCCTCCTTGAGATGGCTCTACTCTTTCATTGGAGTCCAGCTGGGTTTAAATAAACTGATAGGACTTGATTTGGAAAGGCACACATCTGTCTATATAAGGCCTCACAGCTCACAGTACATGCTGGATGCATGTGTTGAATGCCACTATCAGCTGATATGTGCCGATAAAGATGTGGGCTCAGCGCCAGAGCCTACATCAAAGGGAGGGTGTCCAACATTGGTGTACTATTACTTCTGATGTCGGAAAGGGGTTAAAATCATCATGGCTTTTTTTTTGAGGAGGAAGGTTGCAAAGTTAATATAATAGGGCACTAGGTAGCATTGAAAGTCTAGGCACATACAGTAGCAATATTTCTAGATTAGATCAGGATTTGTAAAAAGGAGAACGTGCAAGGCATAAACTATGTGATGGGGCATTAAGGTGGCTCGGTGGTTATGATTGTTGCTTTGCTGAATGAGCAATTCCTGGGAATATGCCCAACCTTACACGTTTCGAACTATCATAGTCTTAATCACAGTAGTTGCCATACTATGATTAAGAACTAGGGTTGATCGATCACCCTAAAAATCGGATCAGAAAGGATCGGTCCAATCACACTTGAAAATCGGCGATCGGGAATTCCGATTTCCGATCCTCATTGAAGTCAATGGGGATAAAAAAAATCGGAATTCCTAAAACACCTATTTTACATTGTGGTGTTTTCTAAATGACTTAAAAAAACAAAATAACATGTAGAATTGGTAATTGGAGGCAGAAGAGCCAGAGAAATCAAATAATAATGGGCACAAGTACTGTTTTTAGTATGAATAGCGGTTATAATGGGGCACATTTGGTCTACGGGTCAAAATAATAACATAATACATGGCAAACTCTTTGGAATTTACTTTTTCTTCATTCATTTCATTTTATTCTTCAACAGTGGGCATGGCGTTGTAGATACCATTATCATGCCTGTGGATCTCCCAGGCCGAGGTGCCTGCTTCGCTCTTTTTTCCGCTAAGATCAAGGGCAAAAACGGTTCTTAAATGATTGTCTGTCGCTTCCGCTGCAATCTACGCCTGAGATGCAGGGAGGCCATACACTGGAACCATCGGGGAAAACCACAAAATTCACTATAGATACTGATGACCCGAAATCACACCAACATCTTTCTGACCCACGTCGCACACAACAAGATGCTGGAAGGCTCTAGTCTACAGCTAACGCCCAGTCGCCACAGTCAATAAAAATGTTGAAGAGATCTAAAGCTGCGCACCACAATCCAAAATAGAGTGTGCTGTAGCAAGAGTCCTGCCTACTTTTTTGTCTGCACATCATTCCGCAGCAGCAGCATTGATGCCATGTTTACTGTTCCTTGCCCTGGGTACAATAAATGGTACCGAGTTCTCCCCTCTAGTAATTTCAATTTTTTTTTGTTACCTTTCATCCTTCTTTTTTAAATAGCTCATTCTGATTTTTTAAGAAAATGTGTTTATTGTTAAAAAAAAGAAAAAAAAGAATAATAATTTTGCTTCCCCTATTCCTCTGTTGTGTTGGAGTAGGTTTAAATATACTTTGCATGGTTTAACGACTTTTGAAAAATACACCTTCCAGGAGGCCTGTCTCAGTGGACTCTCACTGGGAGAGGTCCGCTTTCAGCTTGCCCCACAGCAGCAGGGAGTCTCCAGGGGTACCACGAGGAGGAATGGACTCACCCCCATGCATTGTTTCGTCTTCTTCTGCTTAGACTTATTTTTTCTTCTTCTGCATTTTATCATTCTGCTTATTCTTATTCTGCTTATTTTTTTATCCTGTTCTTATGGTATCTGGTTCTTCTGGTTCTGGTGCTTTGGGTACTGGTGCTTCTGGTTCTTCCATTTCCTAAACCTTTGCTTCATCTTCTTCTTCCTCTGGTTCTTCTTCTTCTTCTGGGTCTTCTTCCTCTTGTACCGGTTCTTCTTCTGCTTCTTCTTCCTCTGGTTGCGGTTCTTTTTCTTCCTCCTCTTGTTCCGGTTCTTTTTCTTCTGGTTGTTCTTCTTCCTCTGGTTCCGGTTCTTCTTCTTCCTCTGGTTCTTCTTCCTCTGGTTCCAGTTCTTCTTCTTCTGGTTGTTCTTTGTCTGGTTCTTCTTCTTCTAGTTCTTCTTGTTCTTCTTCTTTTGGTACTTGTATTTATAATTGTAATTTGTGAAGCATGTAGTTCAGGTGCACGGAGGAACAGCAAGAAATACCAGTGTCTGAAAGCACATTTTTGGACCAGCTGATGTTCATGGAACCCGGATACACAGTAGAAGGAACCTGTGGCAAAGACATTATCGAGAACCAGCTGGTGGTGCTGGGACTCTGTTATTAAGCAGAAGGTATAAGTGCCATTGGCACTAGCGAGAACCATCTGGTGCTGCTGGAACCCTATTACTAAGCAGAAGGTATAATTGTCATTGGCACTAGCGAGAACCATCTGGTGCTGCTGGAACCCTGTTACTAAGCAGAAGGTATAACTGCCATTGGCACTAGCGAGAACCATCTGGTGCTGCTGAAACCCTGTTACTAAGCAGAAGGTATAAGTGCCATTGGCACTATCGAGAACCATCTGGCAGTTCTGGAACTTATATTGGACTGCAGGGTTAACGTGTGTTACTAACCACCAAAATAAAGGACAGCTTCTGTTACTGGAACCGGGAGCCACAGCAGGAGCCGCCTGGACTACCTGCACTCTGGAGACCCAGCTAACTCTACTGGGGCATGGAGCAGAAGCAGATCAAGTTGTGCATCTCCCCGATTACCAGTCTACATTACCGGAACCTGGAGCCAAGCTAGGAGGCAACTGTTCTGCCCGCACTCTTGAGAACCAGCTACCAGAAGGCTTCCAGAAGAAGGCACGCACGCCAAAACGCGTGTAGGGGTGGTGGCGCCGCAGGTCTGAGGTAGATATGCTGTATGAATAGTTATAACTCCCTTGATGTTTTCCGCTGTGCTGTTGCTGGATGTTTTTACCAGCTGAGTGTACTAAGTTCTATTTTCAATGAACTCACTATGCACATGTGCTATGATTAATTAAGGGCATCTGCAATGTTATATACATATTTGTAGCCTCTGACCTGTGGCTCCTGTGTAGCTGTCATTTATCAGAGTATCCCATAGATTGTTAGGTAATTTTTTTACTCTTTGTTTTGTTTAAATAAAAATATTTTGCTTGATCTTGATCCCGGTAGTGCAATTTTTTCTATGTAGGGTTAAATGCGCGCATTGTGTACGCTCGAACGGCGCAAGTGTGCGCACTCGCCACGGACCTTGTGCAGAAGATCTTCAAGATCCGGATAGCTTTTACGAAAACTCTGCATAACCAAATTTAACACATGTGCCAGGCACGGGATGTGTCAGATTGGCTAGACCCAGAGCTGCCACCAGGTTTCGCCTATTATCACCATGCCTGGCTTGAGGTTGAGCAGCCCAAACCACTGGTCGCTCTGCTGCTTGATGGCATTCCACAGCTGCTCTGCAGTGTGGCTTGTATCCCCCAAACTAATTAATTTCAACATGGCCTGTTGACGTTTGGCCACGGCAGTGCTCAACTTGGTCGTGTCAGTGGACGGTTCACCAATCCATGTGGATGTAGATGGTGCCAACTGCTGTGCGGAGGAATCTGAGGAAGTGGAGTAGGAGGAAGAGGCAATGAGAAAGGACAACAGTCATGCAATCCTTGGCGTTGGCAGGACCTGCACAGTGCCACTATCCACTTCTGTACCCGGCTCCACCACATTTACCCAATGGGCAGTGAGGGAAATGTAGTGTCCCTGACTATGCTTACTGGTCCACGCATCGGTGGTTAGGTGGACCTTGCTGCTGATGGCGTTAAGTAGCACACTCTTAATTTTTTCTCCACATGCTGTTGCAGGGCAGGGACGGCTTTTCGACTAAAATAGTGGCGGCTAGGAACACAGTATTGTGGGACTGCCAATGCCATGAGGTTGCAAAAGGCATCCGTGTCCACCAGCCTGAATGATAGCATTTCAAGGGCCAGAAGTTTTGAAATGCTAGCATTGAGGGCCTGTGCTCAGGGGTGGCTTGCAGGGAATTTCCTTTTTTGAGCCCATAACTGTGGGACAGATGGCAGCAGACTAGACTGGGACTGTGAGGATAACTGGGATTGTGAGGTTGGTGGCATTGTGACAGTGATGATGGCTTTCTGTACACTACTGCAGGAGGACGTTCCCTCTCTCTCCTGGGAGGAACAAGCTACAACGTTAGCGGAAGCGGTGGCACATGGAGCTGCAGGTTGGGCAAGATTTTTTATGTGACTTGTCCGCGCCTGTCTAGGATTCAGATGCCTGGCGGACTCAAGGTAAATCAGATTCTTGTGATCAGTCAAGACCACCACCTGATGTCTAGCACCCTCAAGCCAATGATGCCACTCCTCAAATGCCCACTTCATAGCCAAGAGCTCCCGATTACCGACATCATAATTTCGCTCGGCGGGCGAAAACTTTCGAGAGAAAAATGCACATGGTCTCATCACTGAGCAATCGGGACTTTTCTGCGACAAAACCGCCCCCGCTCCAATCTCGGAAGCATCAACCTCAACCTGAAAAGGGAGCGAAACATCAGGCTGGCGCAACACAGGGGCAGAAGAAAAGCGGCGCTTAAGCTCCCGAAAGGCCTCCACAGCCGCAGAGGACCAATTGGCAACATCAGCACCCTTCTTAGTCAAATCAGTCAGAGGTTTAGCAACACTTGAAAACCCAGTTATAAATCGACGATAGAAATTAGCAAAGCCCAAGAACTTCTGAAGACTCTTCAGGGAAGTAGGCTGCGTCCAATCACAAATAGCCCGAACCTTGACAGGATCCATCTCAACAGAAGAAGGGGAAAAAATATACCCCAAAAAGGAGATCTTCTGAACCCCAAAGATACACTTTGAACCCTTTACAAACAGAGAATTGGACCGCAAAACCTGAAAAACCTTCCTAACCTGTTGAACATGCGACTCCCAGTCATCCGAAAAAATCAAAATATCATCCAAATACACAATCATAAATTTATCCAGGTATTTACGGAAAATATCGTGCATAAAGGACTGAAAGACTGAAGGAGCATTAGAAAGACCAAAAGGCATTACCAAATACTCAAAATGGCCCTCGGGCGTGTTAAATGCAGTTTTCCACTCATCTCCCTGCTTGATCCGCACCAAATTATACGCACCCCGAAGATCAACCTTAGAGAACCACTTTGCCCCTTTAATACGAGCAAATAAATCAGTCAGTAGTGGCAAAGGATACTGGTATTTGACTGTAATCTTATTCAACAGGCAATAATCAATACAGGGCCTCAGGGAGCCATCTTTTTTACCCACGAAAAAAAAACCTGCTCCTAATGGGGATGAGGATGGACGGATATGTCCCTTTTCCAAGGACTCCTTAATATACTCTCGCATAGCAGCATGCTCAGGCACAGATAGATTGAACAAACGACCCTTGGGAAACTTGCTGCCCGGAATCTAGTCTATAGCACAATCGCAATCCCGGTGAGGGGGGAGAGAACTAAGTTTAGGCTCCTCAAAAACATCACCATAATCAGACAAAAATGCCGGAATTTCAGAGGGAGTAGATGAAGCAATGGAAACCAAAGGTACTTCCCCATGAGCCCCCTGACATCCCCAGCTTAACACAGACATTGTTTTCCAGTCAAGGACTGGATTATGAGTTTGCAACCATGGCAATCCAAGCACTAAGACATCATGCAAGTTATGCAACACAAGGAAGTGAATCACCTCCCGATGGTCAGGAGTCATACACATAGTCACTTGTGTCCAGAACTGTGGTTTATTCCTAGCCAAAGGTGTGGAGTCGATACCCTTCAGAGGGATAGGAACTTCCAAAGGCTATAGCCTAAACCCACAACGTCTGGCAAAGGACCAATCCATAAGACTCAAGGAAGCGCCAGAATCCACATAGGCATCCACAGTAATAGTTGATAATGAACAGATCAAAGTTGCAGACAAAATAAACCTAGACTGTAAGGTGCCAATTGCAAAAGACTTATCAACCTTTTTTGTGCGTTTAGAGCATGCTGATATAACATGAGCAGAATCACCACAGTAGAAGCACAACCCATTTTTAAGCCTATAATTCTGCCGTTCACTTCTGGACAGAATTCTATCACATTGCATAATCTCCGGTGCCTGCTCAAAAGACACCGCCAAATGGTGCACAGGTTTGCGCTCCCGCAAACGCCGATCAATCTGAATAGCCATAGTCATGGATTCATTCAGACCTGTGGGCGTAGGAAACCCCACCATGACATCTTTAACGGCGTCAGAGAGACCTTCTCTGAAATTCGCCGCCAGGGCGCACTCATTCCACTGAGTAAGCACAGACCATTTTCGAAATTTTTGACAATATACTTCAGCTTCATCATGCCCTTGAGAGAGGGCTAGCAAGGCCTTTTCAGCCTGAATCTCCAAATTAGGTTCCTCATAGAGCAACCCCAGTGCCAGAAAAAACGCATCCACATTGAGCAGCGCAGGATCCCCTGGTGCCAATGCAAATGCCTAATTCTGGGGGTCACCCCGCAACAAGGCAATAACAATTTTAACCTGCTGAGCGGGGTCTCCAGCGGAACGAGATCTCAGAGAAAGATACAATTTACAATTGTGCTTAAAATTCAAAAAGCGAGATCTATCTCCAGAAAAGAACTCAGGTATAGGGATCTTGGGTTCAGACATAGGAGCATGTATCACATAGTCTTGGATATTTTGAACCTTAGAGGCAAGAGTATTAAGATTAGAAGCTAAACTCTGGATATCCATTTCTCAACAGCAGAGATCTGAGCCATTCAGGGGTTAAGAGGAGAGAAAAAAAACAAAAAAAAAAACAGCAGATTGCAATTATGGCTAGACAGAACCTCTGAGTAAAAAAAAAAAAAAAAAAGTGTCAGAAACTTCTTTTTTTTCTCTCCTTCTTTAGCCAATACCTTTAATACATTATGGCCGGCAATACTGTCATGATTCCCAATGGCAGGGACATGGGCAAAAACGGACTAGCTCTAGGAAGATGGTATCTCAGGTAACCGCGATGCTGAACCTAACACGCAAATAAAAGTAGCCAGGGGGTGTGCCTACGTTGTATCCCTAGACACCTCGCGCCAGCCGGAGAGCTAACTACCCCTATAAGAGGAATACACAGACCTGGCTTGCCTCCAGGGAAACCCCAAAAGTTATAGTAGCCCCCCACATGTAATAACGGTTAGGTAAGAGGAAAACACAAACGCAGTATGAATATAGATTCAGCAAAGTGAGGCCCTCTGACTAGATAGATGAAAATACAAAAGAGGACTTCGCGGTTACCTCAAAACCCTAAGCAGCCATCCTGAAACTACCTTAACTCCGTTATCAACTCATGACACCGGAGTAGTAATTTCAGATCACTAGAGCTTCCAGCAGCAAGAGAAATATAAATGCATGCTGGAAAAAACAAACACAAAAAGCCAAAGATTTCAACTTAGCTGAATTGCAGACTTGGAGCAGGTAGCAAGCAACAGAGATGCTCTGGTAACATTGATTGCCGGCACTAGAGTGACTGAGAAGCCAGACTAAATAGGAAACTCCCAATTTCCTGATGAAAACAGGTGCACTGGAAACACAAGACCAAAGTCAACCAGTACCACCAGTAGCCACCAGAGGGAGCCAAAAACAGAATTCACAACAGAGCACCCCTTGCACTAGTTTTTGCATGGGTCCTGCTCCTTCCGGGTGCCGAAGTGGAGGCAACAGGCAACCAACTCCCACCCCTCTCTCTACTCCCTTTTTTGGCCCTCTGCTGCTGTACTGTTGTGAGAATCTCTTCCTCTGAGCTGCTACCACCACTTTGCTGTCCCTCACACCATGATGGATCAAGGACCTCATTATCTGTTGGACCCTCTTCCAACACCTCAGACGATTGCTCCTCCCAAGTCAATGAGGAGTGTCATGATCTCTGCAGGCAGAGATCATAGCAAGCCTATAGAGGGACAAGCTCTCGGAAGATGGAACTATACTGACCATGAACTAAGCCTGCCGCGCAACTAGAAATAGCCAGGTAGCATTTCCTATTTATCGCTAGATGCCCAGCTCTGGCCTAAGACCTAAATAGCTAGCAGAGGGAAATATAAGACCTGGCTCACCTCTAGAGAAATATTCCAAAGAAGACAGTAGCCCCCCACATATAATGACGGTGAGTTCAGATGAAACAACAAACGCAGCAGGAAAATAGTCTTAGCAAATTTGAGGTCCGCTTACTAGATAGCAGAAGACAGATAGTATACTTTCATGGTCAGCAGAAAAACACTAACAAAACACCATCCAGAGATTACCTTAAACTCTGGCATTAACTCATAACGCCAGAGTAGCAATCCCTGATCAACGAGAGCTTTCCAGACACAGTAACAAAACTTCAGCTGTGAACTGGAACAAATAGGCAAAACAAAACATGGACAAAAGTCCAACTTATCTAGTAGTTGTCTAGAAGCAGGAACAAGCACTGAGAGGCATCAGATAACATTGTTGACCGGCAAGAAACCACCAGAGAAATGAGCTTAAATAGCGACACCCACTACTGATGGAACCAGGTGAAACAGGAAAGAGGATGACAAGTCCAATTCCACAAGCGGCCACCGGGGGAGCCCAGAATCCAAATTCACAACAGTACCCCCCCCTCAAGGAGGGGGCACCGAACCCTCACCAGATCCACCAGGGCGACCAGGATGAGCCCTATGGAAGGCACGAACAAGATCAGAAGCATGAACATCAGATGCATTGACCCAAGAATTATCCTCCTGGCCGTAACCCTTCCAGTTGACCAGATACTGGAGTTTCCGTCTGGAAACACGAGAGTCCAAAATTTTCTCCACAACGTACTCCAACTCACCCTCAACCAACACCGGAGCAGGAGGCTCAACTGAAGGTACAACAGGTACCTCATACCTGCGCAATAACGACCGATGAAAAACGTTATGAATGGAAAAGGACGCAGGGAGGTCCAAACGGAAAGAAACAGGATTAAGAATCTCCAATATTCTATAAGGGCCGATGAACCGAGGTTTAAACTTAGGAGAAGAGACCCTCATAGGGACAAAACGAGAAGACAACCACACTAAATCTCCAACACAAAGCCGAGAACCAACACGACGATGACGGTTGGCAAAACGCTGAGTCTTCTCCTGGGACAACTTCAAATTGTCCATAACCTGCCCCCAGATGTGATGCAATCTCTCCACCACCGCATCCACTCCAGGACAATCCGAGGATTCCACCTGACCGGAGGAAAATCGAGGGTGAAACCCCGAATTACAGAAAAACGGGGACACCAAGGTGGAAGAACTGGCCCGATTATTGAGGGCGAACTCTGCCAATGGCAAAAAAGCAACCCAATCATCCTGGTCAGCAGAGACAAAACACCTCAGATATGTCTCAAGGGTCTGATTAGTCCGCTCGGTCTGGCCATTAGTCTGAGGGTGAAAAGCAGATGAAAAAGACAAATCTATGCCCATCCTAGCACAGAATGCCCGCCAAAATCTAGACACAAATTGGGTACCTCTGTCAGAAACAATATTCTCAGGAATACCGTGCAATCGGACAACATTCTGAAAAAACAGAGGAACCAACTCAGAAGAAGAAGGCAACTTGGGCAGAGGAACCAAATGGACCATTTTAGAGAAACGGTCACAGACCACCCAGATGACAGACATCTTCTGGGAAACAGGCAGATCCGAAATAAAATCCATCGAGATGTGTGTCCAAGGCCTCTTAGGAATAGGCAAGGGCAACAGCAGTCCGCTAGCCCGAGAACTACAAGACTTGGCCCGAGCACAAACGTCACATGACTGCACAAAGACTCGCACATCTCGTGACAGGGAAGGCCACCAGAAGGATCTTGCCACCAAATCCCTGGTACCAAAAATTCCGGGATGACCTGCCAATGCAGAAGAATGTACCTCAGAGATGACTCTGCTGGTCCAATCATCCGGAACAAACAGTCTATCAGGCGGACAACGATCCGGTCTATCCGCCTGAAACTCTTGCAAGGACCGCCGCAGATCAGGAGAAACGGCCGACAAAATTACTCCCTCCCTAAGGATACCTGTGGGTTCAGAATTACCAGGAGAGTCCGGGTCAAAACTCCTAGAAAGGGCATCTGCCTTAACATTCTTAGAACCCGGTAGGTATGACACCACAAAATTAAAGCGAGAAAAAAATAAAGACCAGCGCGCCTGTCTAGGATTCAGGCGTCTGGCAGTCTCAAGATAAATCAAATTTTTGTGGTCAGTCAATACCACCACCTGATGCCTAGCCCCCTCGAGCCAATGGCGCCACTCCTCAAACGCCCACTTCATGGCCAAAAGCTCCCGATTCCCAACATCATAATTCCGCTCTGCGGGCGAAAATTTGCGAGAAAAGAAGGCACAAGGCCTAATGACGGAGCAGTCGGAACCTTTCTGCGACAACACTGCCCCAGCTCCGATCTCCGAAGCGTCAACCTCAACCTGAAAAGGCAGATTCACATCAGGCTGACGCAACACAGGGGCAGAGGCAAAACGGCGCTTAAGCTCCTGAAAGGCCTCTACAGCATGAGGGGACCAATTAGCAACATCAGCGCCTTGTCTGGTCAAATCAGTCAGTGGTTTAACGACATCCGAAAAACCAGCAATAAATCGGCGGTAAAAGTTGGCAAAGCCCAAAAATCTCTGAAGACCCTTAAGAGAGGAGGGCTGAGTCCAGTCACAAATAGCTTGCACCTTGACGGGATCCATCTCAATGGAAGAGGGAGAAAAAATATACCCCAAAAAGGAAATTTTCTGGACCCCAAAAACGCACTTAGACCCCTTCACACATAAAGAATTAGACCGCAGAACCTGAAAAACTCTCCTGACCTGCTGGACATGAGAGTCCCAGTCATCAGAAAAAATCAGAATATCATCCAGATATATTATCATAAATTTATCCAGAAAATCGCGGAAAATATCATGCATAAAAGACTGGAAAACTGAAGGGGCATTAGAAAGACCAAAAGGCATGACCAAATACTCAAAGTGGCCCTCGGGCGTATTAAATGCGGTCTTCCACTCATCCCCCTGCCTGATCCGCACCAAATTATACGCCCCACGAAGATCAATTTTAGAGAACCACTTAGCACCCTCTATACGAGCAAACAAATCAGTAAGCAATGGCAATGGGTATTGATACTTAACAGTGATCTTATTCAGAAGCCGATAATCAATACATGGTCTCAAAGAGCCGTCTTTTTTTGAGACAAAGAAAAACCCAGCTCCCAAGGGAGAAGAAGATGGACGAATATGTCCCTTTTCCAAAGACTCCTTTATATATTCCCGCATAGCAGCATGTTCCGGCACAGACAAATTAAACAAACGACCCTTTGGATATTTACAACCCGGTATCAAATCTATGGCACAATCGCACTCACGGTGCGGAGGTAACGACCCAAGCTTGGGTTCGTCAAAGACGTCTTGATAATCAGAGAGGAACTCAGGGACTTCAGAGGGAATGGACGACGAAATAGAAACCAAAGGTACGTCCCCATGAATACCCTTACATCCCCAGCTCAACACAGACATTGCTCTCCAGTCCAAGACTGGGTTGTGAGACTGCAACCATGGCAATCCCAGTACCAAATCGTCATGTAAATTATACAGCACCAGGAAACGAATAATCTCCTGGTGATCCGGATTGATACGCATGGTTACTTGTGTCCAGTATTGTGGTTTATTATTAGCCAATGGGGTGGAGTCAATCCCCTTCAGAGGAATAAGAGTCTCCAAAGGCTCTAAATCAAAACCACAACGATTGGCAAAGGACCAATCCATAAGACTCAGAGCGGCGCCAGAGTCAACATAGGCGTCCGTGGCAATGGATGACAAAGAGCAAATCAGGGTTACAGACAAAATAAACTTAGACTGAATGGTGCCAATGGAAACAGACTTATCAAGCTTCTTTGTACGCCTAGAGCATGCTGATATAACATGAGTAGAATCCCCACAATAGAAACACAATCCATTCTTCCGTCTAAAATTCTGTCGCTCGCTCCTGGACAGAATTCTATCACACTGCATACTTTCTGGCGTCTTTTCCATAGACACCGCCAGATGGTGCACCGGTTTGCGCTCCCGCAGACGCCTATCAATCTGAATAGCCATTGTCATGGACTCATTCAGACCTGCAGGCAAAGGGAACCCCACCATAACATCCTTAACGGCATCAGAGAGACCTTCTCTGAAAGTTGCCGCCAAGGCGCACTCATTCCACTGAGTAAGCACAGACCATTTACGGAATTTTTGGCAGAAAACTTCAGCTTCGTCTTGCCCCTGAGATAGTGCCATCAAAGTTTTTTCTGCCTGAAGTTCCAAATGAGGTTCCTCATAAAGCAAGCCCAAGGCCAGAAAAAACGCATCCACATCGCGTAACGCAGGATCCCCTGCTGGCAATGAGAAGGCCCAATCTTGAGGGTCACCCCTGAGCAAGGAAATCACAATCCTAACCTGCTGAGCAGGGTCTCCAGCTGAACGAGACTTCAGGGACAAATAAAGCTTACAATTATTTCGGAAATTCTGGAAGCTAGCTCTATTCCCTGTGAAGAACTCCGGCAAAGGAATTCTCGGCTCAGATACCGGAGCATGTACCACAAAATCTTGTAAATTTTGTACTTTCGTGATGAGATTATTCAAACCCGCAGTTACACTCTGGAGATCCATTATTGTCAGGTGCACACAGAGCATACAGAGATTAGGAGGAGAGAGAGAAAAAAGACTGCAGCAAGGCAAACTGGAGGAAAAAAAAAAAAAAAAAAAAAATTCCAGCAGACTTCTTATAACTCTCCTTTCTCAACCTGGGTCTTTAACACTTTATGGGCCGGTCAAACTGTCATGATCTCTGCAGGCAGAGATCATAGCAAGCCTATAGAGGGACAAGCTCTCGGAAGATGGAACTATACTGACCATGAACTAAGCCTGCCGCGCAACTAGAAATAGCCAGGTAGCATTTCCTATTTATCGCTAGATGCCCAGCTCTGGCCTAAGACCTAAATAGCTAGCAGAGGGAAATATAAGACCTGGCTCACCTCTAGAGAAATATTCCAAAGAAGACAGTAGCCCCCCACATATAATGACGGTGAGTTCAGATGAAACAACAAACGCAGCAGGAAAATAGTCTTAGCAAATTTGAGGTCCGCTTACTAGATAGCAGAAGACAGATAGTATACTTTCATGGTCAGCAGAAAAACACTAACAAAACACCATCCAGAGATTACCTTAAACTCTGGCATTAACTCATAACGCCAGAGTAGCAATCCCTGATCAACGAGAGCTTTCCAGACACAGTAACAAAACTTCAGCTGTGAACTGGAACAAATAGGCAAAACAAAACATGGACAAAAGTCCAACTTATCTAGTAGTTGTCTAGAAGCAGGAACAAGCACTGAGAGGCATCAGATAACATTGTTGACCGGCAAGAAACCACCAGAGAAATGAGCTTAAATAGCGACACCCACTACTGATGGAACCAGGTGAAACAGGGAAGAGGATGACAAGTCCAATTCCACAAGCGGCCACCGGGGGAGCCCAGAATCCAAATTCACAACAGAGGAGTTTAGGACCTCCGATGACGTCGCGGCTTGTGATTGGTCGCGTGAGCGGTCACATGAGCGGCACGCGACCAATCACAAGCCGCGACGTCATCGAGGGTCCTAAACTCCTCATTCTTAGGAATGGAGGCTGCCGGTTACAATCGGTAAGGTCCAGGGTCCGCCGGACGGGTGAGTATATCCATATTCTTTATTTTAATTCTTTATTTTTTACATGAATATGGATCCCAGGGCCTGAAGGAGAGTTTCCTCTCCTTCAGACCCTGGGAAAAATCCAGGATAGCTTCCGATACTTGTGTCCCATTGACTAGTATTGGTATTGGGTATCGGTATCGGCGATATCCGATATTTTTCGGGTATCGGCCGATACTATCCGATACCGATACTTTCAAGTATCGGAAGGTATCGCTCAACACTAGTGATGGCCTCTCCTTTGAATAAGTCATCAATGTCTTAAAATGAGGGAATAATACCCTCCAATCAGCTGCTCCAGAACTGCTTAGCTGCTAAGCTGCATAGCATTGTCGAATACTGGCCGCTGCCAGGTACTGCACATTTGCCCCACATTGATTTGAACAGGGGGCAGCCCACTACAGGGATGATGGAGCTGTGAGGTGCAGCTCCACAACTGAACAGTTCCTGCTTCCATAGACAGGGGGAACCGCTGATCAGCAGGGGTGCCTAGTATCGTACCTTCATCGATAACATTGATAGGTATATGCCATCTACTAGTGATGTGTCGTTCGCAAACAATCCGATACAAAGAGCCGGCTCCCTGCTGTGAACGATGGGAGTCGGCACCCCAGTGAGAGCCACTAAATTCTCTAAATGGCTCTCATTGGGCATAAAATCCCGGAATTAAGGAGGCATAACTCCGCCCACCAGAGCAAAACTCCACCCACTCATCAATTTAATGCGTTCCTGGCAAGTGGGTGGAGCATCTATGGTAGGTGGGCAGGGTTTCAGACGCCTGAACACGTCTTTAAATGGGATCTATTTAGGATCCAAAAACAGCTGGCTCTTTTTGGTGAGCGGAGCCATGACAGCTGGATTGCCAAAAAAAGCCAGACTGCCCATCACTACCATCTACAGTAAGTTAAAAACCAAGAAAATCCCTTTTACTAAAAGTAGAAATGTGAAAATCAATTAACTTAACATTTCACACAATTCACGTATTTTAGTGAATCCAAATTTTGGGGAATTTGATTTGTACTGTTTTTTGTGTACAGGAAATGGGTTAAAAACAATAGAATATCATACTCAACTAGCCCTTCACCTGTCCTTGCCATTAAGGTTTTGCACTGGACTTTCAAAGGCTTCTTAAGACACCTGCCCCCTGGCTAGTCTTCTCTTTAGAGATGGGTGGACTCCTGAATATTCTGGTACGGTGGGTTCAGCCGAAGAGTTAAAAAAAGTTTGTGCTCGGGAGACAAGACAGGACCTGAACCCAGAACTCATTCCCTTGAATGGGGGGCCCAAACATCAGGCATTTGCCATTCTGTCATGTGCATGACAGCGTAGCAAACACTGCTTCTGAATGGCGGGAAAATCATTATTTCCGATCAGACAGCCGGGTTCCCATGCTGTCAAATGACAGCATGAGCCTGCAGCTGTGATCGGAGGTAAAAAGTTTACCTCTTTTCACTGGTGTTGGCTGATGGGACTACTGCTCCCATCACATTATGGCTTCTGTCGCTACAAACAGCAATTGAATGGGACGACTGATGGGAATATTCAGCAGCAGCCTGCGCTCTAAATAAAGTTGTTTTCTTTAAAATGGTGTGGGATCCCATTAATTTTTGATAACCAGCTATGCATACTCACAGCAGTTGGCTGCAACCCTCAGGTGTCAGCTTTAGCAATGCTGGTTATCAAGAATAGAGGGGTCCCCACTCTGATTTTTTTAATTATTTAAATAAATAATAATAACAAAGGCTTTGGGGTCCTCCCTATTTTTGACAACCAACCAAGCTAAAGCAAACAGCTGTAGGCTGGAATTCTCAGGCTGGTAAGGAGACATGGACATTGGTCTCCCCACAGCCTAAAAATAGCAGCCCACAGTCACCTTGAAAAGGCGCATCTATTAGTTGGGCCAATTCTGGAGTTTTGCTTGACTCATTCTACTTGCACTGTGGTGGTGGCAAGTCGGGTTCATATTTGTGGTGTTGATGTCACCTTTGTATTGTTCGACGACATCATACCCAGGCCTCTTTATTACTAATCCTATAGTTGTATGGCTGCTATTCTTATTTAGAGGGCAATACCCATGGCCCATTGCCAGCCTGAGAATACCAGCTCCTAGCTCTCTGCTTTAGCTTGGCTGGTTGATAAAAGTAGCGGGATCCCATGCATTTTTTTATTATTTATTTATTTAAATAATTTGAAAAACAGCATGGGGACTCTCTATTATTGATAATCAGCCTTGATAATGGTAACAGCTGAGGTTTGCCTGGCTGGTTGTCAAATATGCAGGCACATTTGATAGATGCTCCTTTTCTGGGCAGCTGAGGGGGGCCAATGTCCATGGCCCTTTACCAACCTAAGAATACCACCACATAGCTGTCTTCTTTAGCTTGGTTGGTTGTCAAAAATTGGAGACCCCATGCCATTTTTTAAAATTATTTATTTTAATAATTTAATAAATTGGAGTGGGGACATCTCTTGATAACCAGCCTTGCTGAAGCAGACAGCTGAGGGTTGCAGCCCCCAGCTGTGAATTTCAGCTGGTTATCAAAATTACAGAGGAACCCACTCAGGATTTTTTTATTTATTTAGAGCATAGGCGCCGGCTGATGAAGACTCCCATCAGCCGCCACCTGCTCTCATTGTTATTAGCGGCACCAGGCGTAAGCTGATGGGAGAAGTAGTCTCATGAGCCGACACGAGTGACTGGAGGTAAACTTTGTATCTCTGATCACCTGCCGGCTCACACTGTCATTGGACAGCCTGGGAACCATGGCTCTTTATGCAGCGGTAATAATTTTACCACCAATCAGAAGCAGTGTTTGATGTGCTGTCATGTACATGAAAGTGCAAGAAACACCCAGTGTTCGAGGCGCCAAAACCCAAACAGTAACATCAATTTCTTGTTGAAGTCCGTGCCTGAACAATAGATATTTGGTATGGATGCCAAACTTTACTGTTCGAGTTTGACCATCTGTACTTTTCTTCACTGTAATCCAACAGTTTTTCAACCGGCTGGCTTTAATGTATATTCTGCTGTTATTAACTTCTAACATACATCTTCTCACACAGTCATTGGGGGCAACACATGGTATATATTCATAAGAGACATCAAGGCCTATCCTGCGCCAAAAGCATCAGTAAAGAGTGACGAGGAGACTGGCGCCAAAGATTGTGCCTCTGAGAAGCTAAAAGGACATGGACAAGTGAGGGGTGAGACAAGTATAATAATTTATTATTCTTTATCCCATTTCCAGCCCAAGTATTTTTAGTGCTTTTTCTACATGCCAATCACTCTCCTTCGATTTGCTTAAAATAAATCTGATGAAAATTAAATTTGGGTGAACCTTGCGAAATGCAGTGTCTACCAAAAAGAATAACAATATAAAATCTTCTGATGTAGATGTAGATGCTCCGATATATATAGACGTTCTAATGTATGTGTAGACATTCTGGTGCATCTTTAGGCGTTCTGATGCATTTTTTCTTTCTAAACACATTTTAGTTATTGGGAGCATAAATTCACTAGAAACGAGCATTTAAATGTATATTTCATCCTCACTGCTCTCTTCTAATGGTATGCCTTGTATGTATGACTGCTGAATATGTTTCAGTTTAGTCTTTCAAACACTGTCAAGGATGTTCAGCAATTATATTACAGGTGCCCCCTGACTCAATAAGCATTTGTAACACTGAATCTCCAATTCTGAGCTGAAATTTTCCAGCATGAAATATGTCAAGAGCAAATATGTATTCATCGGCTGATGAATTGCCTGTCATCTTTGTTTTCATTTAATTAGCATTAGCTCTAGATTTTACAAGCAGAAATGTCTGGGATCCTTGAAATTTTAAGTTCCAAAAACAACTGCAATGTCTGTGATTGTGTTCTGGAAATGATGGCTTTTCTTCCGTCTTTAGTGATCTATCACGTACTGTGCATATTATTTTACTATTCCGTGAATGTTATCAAATTTTACACTCCGGGTTTTCATCTATGAAGCTGGCAACAAACCATTCAGCCTTCTTAGATACTGAGCTAAATAACCTAACTTCAAGAGAAGCAAAAACCCATCTACAACTTTACAACGTTACTTTCATGTAGTAAAGAAGTTGCATCTGATAGAAGTTGCTTAATTAACTTCGAAAAAGATTTATAGACCTTTCATTTTGGTCACCAATTTGGACGAAAGTTGAATGAACAGAGTTGAAATTCTGGCTTGAGTTTTTTATTAGTTGTTAATTTGATTCCCTCCTAGATTCCATTTCATGTGTCAGTAAAAATTTATAATTTTACCAGGTTAGCCGTTAAAAAAATATTAAGATTTGAGAGTCTTCAGTGATTGTTGCCTTTTAATGGCTAACTGAAAAGATGGTAACAAATAGCAAGCTCTCTAGGCTACTTAGGTCTCTTCATCAGGCATAGAATAACCCAAAATCTGAAAAGTTTCTTACTTATACACAACAGGACATAAAGCAGTGCAGTAATAAGACAAGCGACATGAAGCAGAACTATCAATATTGGAAGGGAAGAAAACAGTTGTGGAAGTAAAATATTGTCGCAGTTGATAGATAAGGAGTTTTAATTTTTAATTGTCCTCTGATTCAGGTCTTTCCAAAAGTTGTGATGCCCCCAAATGGTCTTTGGAACACATTCCTTAATTGATGTAGGAAGATATAAAGCCATGCAACTTATTTCTACTCTGAGTGTCAAAGGTTTTCATAAGTTTGTACTCCCAGGCTCTTCTGTGTCTCTGTAACTTCAAATTTCAAGGAGACAAAAATGTCTGGGAGTACAAACTTATAACAACCTGTGACAAACTTGAAGCAGAAATGAGTGTGTGATTTATGTATTTCTAAATCAATTTCGGAATCTGCTCCTCAGATTATTGTGGGCATTGCAACCCTGCATCTGGTAATGTAACTTGAATCTGGTAAGCCCCAATGCAAAAACTCCACCGGGGTACGGGGGCTGTCCTTTAATAGTATTGTAATTTTCATAAGAGGTAATGGGACATTTTGGACCCGCTAGGCACCAGGGCCTGGGTGCATTTGCAACTCCTGAACTTATGACACTTTCACCCCTGCTGGGACCATACCTCAATCAGAGAACAATAAAACTTTCACACTTCTTATCTTTGAACTGATCCAATATTTACTGCCACAACTGTTTCTCTCCTTCCCATATTGATAGTTCTGCTTCACGTCTCATTACTGCTCTATTCTATGTCCTGTTGTGCATAAATATGTGACTCTTAAGATTTTGTGCATGCCTGATGAAGAGACTTGAGTAGTCACCTGTTATGATCCCTAGTGGCTGAGGATCACAAATAGACCAGCAAGTGATTAAACTAAGGACGAGCTCTAGGGAGATGGTAACTGGACTGATCGCAAATCTGAACCTATCCAACACAACTAGAGGTAGCCGGTGAATGTGCCTAAAAAATTCCTAGACGTCTCGAGCCAGCCTGAGGAACTAGCTACCCCAAATGAGAAACAAAGACCTCGCTTGCCTCCAGAGAAATAATCTCCAAAGATATAGAAGCCCCCAACAAATATTAACGGTGAAGTAAGAAGAAGGCACATACATAGGGATGAAATCAGATTCAGCAAAAGAGGCCCACTAGTACTAGAAAGCAGAAAATAGAGCAGGGGTCTATGCGATCAATAAAAAAACCCTTACAAAATATCCATCCTGAGATTTCAAGAACCCACACACCAACTAACGGTGTGTGGGGAGAAACTCAGTCCACTAGAGCAACCAGCAAGCGAGGGCATTACATTTTAGCAAGCTGGAACAGAAAACATAATAAACACTGCTGATCAAAAATGAGCAAACAAAACATAGCTTGTCCTGGATGGACTGGGAGCAAGGTAGACAGAAGGAATCTGAGTAGCACTGATTACATCAACAGCCGGCAACAAGTGAAAGTAAAACAGAGCTATATAGGAACCTCCCAGAGGATAACGAATCCAGCTGATAGCCAGAGACCAGCAGGCTAACAGACAAAGCCACCAGGGGGAGCCCAAAGCAAAAGTCACACCATACCACCAGTGACCACAAGAGGGAGCCTGAACACAGAGTTCACAACAGTACCCCCCCCCTTGAGGAGGAGTCACCGAACCCTCATGAAAACCACCAGGGCGATCAGGATGAGCCACATGGAAGGCACGAACCAAATCGGCCGCATGAACATCAGAGGCGACAACCCAAGAATTATCCTCCTGACTATAGCCCTTCCATTTAACCAAATACTGGAGCCTCCATCTAGAAATACGAGATTCCAAGATCTTCTCCACCACGTATTCCAATTCTCCCTCAACCAGCACCGGGGCAGGAGGCTCAACCGGAGGAACCACAGGCACCAAAAAGACCTGGCCACCAAGTCTCTGGTACCAAATATTCCAGGATGGCCCGCCAACACCGAAGAATGAACCTCGGAGATGACTCTGTTGGTCCATCTATCCGGGACAAACAGTCTCTCCGGTGGACAGCGATCAGGTCTATCCGCCTGAAACTCTTGCAGCACACGTCGCAAATCTGGGGAGATGGCAGACAAAATCACCCCTTCTCTAAGAATACCAGCTGGCTCTGAATCTCCAGGAGAGTCAGGCACAAAACTCCTAGAAAGAGCATCAGCCTTCACATTCTTCGAACAAGGCAGGTACGAAACCACGAAATCAAAATGAGAGAAAAACAACGACCAACGAGCCTGTCTGGGATTCAGTCGCTTGGCCGACTCGAGATAAATCAAATTCTTGTGATCAGTCAAGACCACCACACGATGCTTAGCTCCCTCGAGCCAATGTCGCCACTCCTCAAATGCCCACTTCATAGCCAACAACTCCCGATTACCGACATCATAATTCCGCTCGGCAGGCGAAAACTTTCTTGAAAAGAAAGCACATGGCTTCATCACAGAGTCATCGGAGCTTCTCTGCGACAAAACAGCCCCCGCTCCAATCTCGGAAGCATCAACCTCCACCTGGAAGGGAAGTGAGACATCTGGCTGACATAAGACCGGAGCCGAAGAAAACCGGCGCTTCAGCTCCCGAAAGGCCTCCACAGCCGCAGAGGACCAATTAGTCACATCAGAACCTTTCTTGGTCAAATCCGTCAAAGGCTTAACAACACCAGAAAAATTAGCTATGAAGCGACGGTAAAAATTAGCAAAACCCAAGAACTTCTGAAGACTCTTAACAGATGTAGGCTGCGTCCAGTCATGAATAGCCTGAACCTTGACCGGGTCCATCTCAATAGTAGAAGGAGAAAAAATGAAACCCAAAAAAGAAATCTTCTGGACTCCAAAAAGACATTTTGAGCCCTTCACAAATAAAGCATTGTCACGCAGGACCTGAAAGACCATCCTGACCTGCTTAACATGAGACTCCCAATCATCCGAAAAAACCAGAATATCATCCAGATACACAATCATAAACTTATCCAGATATTCACGGAAGATGTCGTGCATAAAGGACTGAAAGACTGAAGGAGCATTAGAAAGTCCAAAAGGCATCACCAGGTACTCAAAATGGCCTTCAGGCGTATTAAATGCAGTTTTCCATTCATCACCCTGTTTTATACGCACAAGGTTATACGCACCACGAAGATCTATCTTGGTGAACCAACTAGACCCCCTAATGCGAGCAAACAAATCAGTTAACAATGGCAAAGGATACTGAAATTTAACCGTGATTTTATTCAAAAGGCGATAATCAATACAAGGTCTCAGGGAACCATCCTTCTTAGCCACAAAAAAGAATCCCGCACCAAGAGGGGAAGAGGACGGGCGAATATGTCCCTTCTCCAAAGACTCCTTTATATAACTCCGCATGGCAGCATGCTCCGGCACAGATAAATTGAAAAGTCGTCCCTTAGGAAACTTACTACCAGGAATCAAATTTATAGCACAATCACAGTCCCTATGAGGAGGTAGAGAATTGAGTTTGGGCTCCTCAAATACATCCTGGTAGTCTGACAAAAACGTAGGGACTTCAGAAGGAGTGGACGAAGCAATTGGCACCACAGGAGCGTCACCATGAATTCCCTGACAACCCCAACTTGACACAGACATAGCTTTCCAATCCAGGACTGGATTATGAGTCTGCAACCATGGTAGACCCAACACGACCATATCATGCAAATTATGCAATGCAAGAAAGCGAATCACCTCCTGATGAACAGGAGTCATGCACATGGTCACTTGTGTCCAGTACTGAGGTCTATTCGTAGCCAATGGCGTAGAGTCAATTCCCCTTAGTGGAATAGGGAATTTTAAAGGCTCCAAATCAAAACCACAGCGCCTGGCAAATGACCAATCCATCAGACTCAGGGCAGCACCTGAATCTACAAAGGCATTAACCGGGTAAGATGACAGGGAACAAATCAGGGTAACAGACAGAATGAACTTAGGCTGTAAAGTACCAATGGTGACAGATTTATCAACCTTTTTTTTGCGCTTAGAGCATACTGAGATGACATGAGCTGAGTCACCACAGTAAAAGCACAACCCATTTTGCCGTCTATAATTTTGCCGTTCACTTCTGGTCAGAATTCTGTCACATTGCATAGATTAAGGTGTCTGTTCAGAAGACACCGCCAAATGGTGCACAGGTTTGCGCTCCCGCAACCGCCGATCAATCTGAATGGCCAGAGTCGTTGACTCATTCAGACCTGCAGGCATAGGGAACCCCACCATGACATTCTTAATGGCTTCAGAAAGACCTTCTCTAAAATTTGCAGCCAGGGCACACTCATTCCACTGAGTAAGCACCGACCATTTCCGAAATTTCTGGCAGTACACCTCTGCTTCATCTTGCCCCTGCGAGAGGGCCAATAACGCTTTTTCAGCCTGGTTCTCAAGATTAGGTTCCTCATAGAGCAATCCAAGGGCCAGAAAAAATGCATACACACTGAGCAATGCAGGATCCCCTGGCGCCAATGCGAAGGCCCAATCTTGAGGGTCTCCACGCAAAAAGTAAATGATAATCTTAACTTGCTGAACGGCATCACCAGAGGAACGAGGTTTCAAAGAAAGAAACAACTTACAATTGTTCTTAAAATTCAGGAACCCAGATCTATCTCCAGAAAACAACTCCGGAATAGGTATTCTAGGCTCAGACATAGGACTGTGAACAACAAAATCCTGAATACTTTGAACCCTAGCAGCAAGATGATCCAGACTGGAAGCCAAACTCTGGACATCCATGTCAGCAAGCTGAACTCAGAGCCACACCAAGATTAAGAGGAGGAGAGAAGCTAGCACAGCAGCAAGACACACGGCAACAACAAGAAAAAAAAAAAAAATTCTCAAGGCTTCTTTTCTCCTGCTTCTGCCATGCAATTAACACTTTGTGGGCCGGCTGTACTGTTATGATCCCTAGTGGCTGAGGATCACAAATAGACCAGCAAGTGAGTAAACTAAGGACGAGCTCTAGGGAGATGGTAACTGGACTGATCGCAAATCTGAACCTATCCAACACAACTAGAGGTAGCCGGTGAACGTGCCTAAAAAATTCCTAGACGTCTCGAGCCAGCCTGAGGAACTAGCTACCCCTAAAGAGAAAGAAAGACCTCGCTTGCCTCCAGAGAAATAATCCCCAAAGATATAGAAGCCCCCAACAAATATTAGCAGTGAAGTAAGAAGAAGGCACATACATAGGGATGAAATCAGATTCAGCAAAAGAGGCCCACTAGTACTAGAAAGCAGAAAATAGAGCAGGGGTCTATGCGATCAATAAAAAAACCCTTACAAAATATCCATCCTGAGATTTCAAGAACCCACACACCAACTAACGGTGTGTGGGGAGAAACTCAGTCCACTAGAGCAACCAGCAAGCGAGGGCATTACATTTTAGCAAGCTGGAACAGAAAACATAATAAACACTGCTGATCAAAAAATGAGCAAACAAAACTTAGCTTGTCCTGGATGGACTGGGAGCAAGGTAGACAGAAGGAATCTGAGTAGCACTGATTACATCGACAGCCGGCAACAAGTGAAAGTAAAACAGAGCTATATAGGAACCTCCCAGAGGATAACGAATCCAGCTGATAGCCAGAGACCAGCAGGCTAACAGACAAAGCCACCAGGGGGAGCCCAAAGCAAAAGTCACACCATACCACCAGTGACCACAAGAGGGAGCCTAAACACAGAGTTCACAACAGTCACCAAAGCTTGCTATTTATTTCCATCTTTACAGTTAGCCATTAGTGATGAGCGAACATACTTAGAAAAGGTATTATCCGAGCATACTTGTGTGCTGACCAAGTGTCTTCAGCGTGCTTGAAAAGTATGTTTAAGTCCCAGTGGCTGTGTGTCTTGCTACTCTTAGACAGCTGCTGGGATTGCCACATTGACTTGAACATATTTTTTGAGTACGCCAAAGACACTCTGTTAGCACACGAGCATTCTCAGATAACAACTTATGTGAGCACGCTCACTCATCACTATTAGCCATTAAAAAATATTATCCATTAATAACTCTAAAATTTTAATATTTTTCATTTTATGTGTGTAATGATAAATACTTGCTTAACCTAAAGGATAAAAGTTCTAGAGCAACATTTTTTTTACAACTCTAGAAGGTGCCCTTCCTATGTAAATTTACATCTACGTGTTACCATATCTCTTCTCACTTGGTCAGCACTATTCATTCTGATGGTAAAAACACAAAGCTTGAGGTGTTAGTGGTCAAGTTCCCGCGTCTGCACAGGGGGAATCTCAGGCCATCTCCGCTGTGGTCTCCCATTCTTCTCCTGCCGCAGGGGAGCCTGCTCAGCGGAGACGTTGGTCCCAGCATCTTGCTCAGTCTGACTCTGTACAGAGAGTTACTGCTGCTTTTCCTGCTTCTGCCATTGGAGTCAGTGCTGGGCAGTGGCGAGCAGACGCTTCTGGGACTAAGTCCTGCTTTTCTCATTCTGAGCATGCCCAGAGTAAGATCTATCAGTGGAGATCGAGGGTCACATGATCAGAAACTGCAGCTAAGGCCATTGGTCCTTCAGGAAGGTCCTGTAGGTGCTAACGCTCTGTGGCAGCCTCTCATTGGTCCTTCTAAGTTAAGGTCCTGTACATGCTGCAACTATTTAAGGCTCGCATGGCACCTCCGGCGAGGAGTTTGTATGTTTGTGTATTCAGGGACCTGGCTGAAATGGGCCCGTAGAATGCTGGCACCTCCGGCTAGGAGTTTTGTGTGCGTGCATGACCACTGACTGCTCTCGTTTGGGTAGTTAACCTGTGCCACTGTGAAGTCTAACAGGGTGCAGTGCTTTGAGTTCACGGCTACTCTGTGAAGTAACAGAGTTAGCTCATACCGCCATATAGTTCCGCCATTTGCTAGCAGCAGGTTCGCCTGCACGGTGGACCCCGGGCTGCGAATGCATCTATTATAATAAAGTCTCTATATTCATGGTGCATTCCGCTAGCCCTAACATAATACTAGCGCCAGGGTCTGGCTAGTAAATGGCGGACATTCAGCAATCTTTGCGGTATATCCAGCAGCTGGAGGGTAGGTTGGCGGCTCTCGAGAGCTCAACCTCAGCTGTGGATGTAACCGCAGGTGCTGTACAGGCTGCTAGCGTGGCTGCAGCAACCTTGTCCACTGCCTTCCCTGTTCCAACATTATCTCGCCTCCCTCTACCAGAAAAATTTTCTGGAGATAGCAAATCCTGTAGGGGATTCGTGAGTCAGTGCTCTATTTACCTCGAGCTCCTGGCTGCACGTTTTCCCACAGAGCGGGCTAAGGTGGGATTTATTTTGTCCCTCTTGTCAGACAGGGCGTTGGAGTGGGCTACACCGCTGTGGGAGCGTGGCGATCATGTGGTGCAGAGTGCTCAGTTGTTCCTGAGCACTTTGAAGCAGGTCTTTTTAGGACCTCGAGTCACCCATGACACGGCGCTCCAACTGCTGGCATTAACTCAGGGTGTGTCCTTGGTCAGCCATTTTGCCGTCCACTTCCGTACATTAGCTTCTGAGCTGGAGTGGTCGGATGAAGCCCTTATCCCCATATTTTGGAGGGGGCTGGCTGATCACGTTAAGGACGCTCTGGCCACTAGGGAGATTCCTGCCACACTGGAGGAGTTAATAACTGTCTCTACTCGTATTGACCTCCATTTTAACGAGTGGAGGTTAGAGCGAGCCCAGTGTAGGCAGAGGTTTCGGCTGGCTCCCACCTTCGGCAAACTTCTGGAATCTCCGGTCCTGGTTCCTGAGTCACATGAGGCCATGGAAGTGTCACGAGCAGGATCTAAGTCCCGGACCGCTTGTGCACTCATGGTCTGTCATGTCTGCCAGCAGTCAGGACATCTTGCCACCAGATGTCCCCAGTGGTCGAGGAAACATCAGCGTCTAGTGGTAGTAGGTGGAGGTACACTAGACACGGCGACGTTTGCCTCCAAATTGTCCTTTAAGGGGACAATCATTATAGGCTCATCCTCCCACTCGGTAGAGCTCTGTGTGGATTCTGGGGCGGAGGGCAATTTTATGTCTTCAGCCTTCGCCCAATGTCATGCAATACCCCTGGTTATGCTAGCTCGACCAGTAACGGTACGAGTGGTGAATGGGTCGACACTGCCCTCACAGATAACACACCAGACATCCCTTTTACTCTGTCCATATCACCATTTCATCAGGAGATTAAATCTCTGCTCGTCATTCCTGAGGGAATAGATGAGGTCCTGTTGGGGATACCATGGCTACGGTACCACTCCTCTCATATCGAGTGGTCCTCAGGCAGAATTTTGGGTTGGGGTGAATCTTGTGGGGGTGTCAGAGGGAGTGCATTCAGGTTGCTACTACAGAGGTACCCGCAGATCTATCCTCTCTTTCCCAAGCAATATTGGTCTTATGCGGACGTGTTCTCCAAAAAGGCAGCGGAGACCCTTCCGCCCCATCGCCCCTATGACTGTCCCATTGACCTCTTGCCTGGTGCTGAGCCTCCCCGGGGTTGAGTCTATCCGTTATCTCTCCCAGAAACGGAGGCAATGTCTCAGTACTAGTGTTGAGCGATACCGTCCGATACTTGAAAGTATCGGTATCGGAAAGTATCGGCCGATACCGTCACAGTATCGGAATCCAATCCGATACCGATACCCGATACCAATACAAGTCAATGGGACTCATGTATCGGACGGTATCCCTGATGGTTCCCAGGGTCTGAAGGAGAGGAAACTCTCCTTCAGGCCCTGGGAACCATATAAATGTGTAAAAGAAAGAATTAAAATAAAAAATATCGCTATACTCACCTGTCCGACGCAGCCGGGACTTCAGCGAGGGAACCGGCAGCGTTGTTTGTTTAAAAATCGCGCTATTACTTGGTTACGTGAATTCCCGGCTTGTGATTGGTCAGGTCGGCCATGTTGCCGGGACGCGGACCAATCACAGCAAGCCGTGACGAAATTACGTCACGGCTTGCTGTGATTGGTCCGCGTCCCGGCAATATGGCCGCCCTGACCAATCACAAGCCGGGACGTCACGGGAGGCTGGACACGCGCTCATTTTAAAATGGGCGCGTGTCCAGCCTCCCGTGACGTCACGGCTTGTGATTGGTTGCGCCGCGATCAACCAATCACAAGCCGGGAGGCTGGACGCGCTCATTTTGAAATGGGCGCGTGTCCAGCCTCCCGTGACGTCACGGCTTGTGATTGGTTGCGCCGCGATCAACCAATCACAAGCCGGGAGGCTGGACGCGCTCATTTTGAAATGGGCGCGTGTCCAGCCTCCCGGCTTGTGATTGGTTGACCGCGACGCAACCAATCACAAGCCGTGACGTCACGGGAGGCTGGACACGCGCCCTTTTTAAAATGAGCGCGTTTCCAGCCTCCCGTGACGTCACGGCTTGTGATTGGTTAATGGCGGCCATGTTGCCGGGACGCGGACCAATCACAGCAAGCCGTGACGTATTTTCGTCACGGCTTGCTGTGATTGGTCCGCGGCCCGGCAACATGGCCGCCCTGACCAATCACAAGCCGGGACTTCGCGTAACCATGTAAAAGCGGGAATTTTAAACAAACAACGCTGCCGGTTCCTGCGCTGAGGTCCCGGCTGCGTCGGACAGGTGAGTATAGCGATATTTTTTATTTTAATTCTCTATTTTACACATTTTAACATTAATGTTGTTCCGATACCCGATACCCGATACCACAAGAGTATCGGAATCCCGGTATCGGAATTCCGATACAGCAAGTATCGGCCGATACCCGATACTTGCAGCATCGGAATGCTCAACACTACTCAGTACATTCAAGAGAATCTGGCAAGAGGGTTCATCAGGAAGTCAGTGTCACCTGCTGGGGCTGGGTTCTTCTTCGTGCAGAAGAAGAATGGGGAACTACGTCCATGCATAGATTACAGGGGTCTTAACGCCATCACCGTTAAGAATAAGTATCCTTTGCCCCTGATTTCTGAGCTCTTCGATAGGCTTCGGGGAGCAAGGGTATTTACTAAGTTAGATCTGCGGGGTGCTTACAAACTGATTCACATCCGTGATGGGGACAAATGGAAGACGGCTTTTAACACCAGGGATGGGCACTATGAATATCTGGTGATGCCCTTCAGGCTCTGCAATGCCCCAGCCATTTTCCAAGACTTTGAGAACGACATCTTCCGGGATATGCTCTCCACCTCGGTCGTAGTCTATCTGGATGATATTCTCATCTACTCTCCAGATATTGACTCCCACCGGAGAGATGTTTGCAAAGTCTTCGATCTCCTACGGGCAAACTCCCTCTATGGTAAGTTGGAGAAGTGTGTGTTTGAGCAGGAGTCCTTACCTTTCCTTGGCTATATCATCTCCACAAAGGGATTGGCTATGGATCTTAAAGCGGTGCAGCGCTTTATGGGGTTCATTAATTGTTATCGCCAGTTCATTCCGCACTTCTCAACTTTGGTAGCTCCCTTGGTTGCCCTCACCAAGAAGGGAGCAAATCCCAAATTGTGGTCTGAGGAGGTCTCCAAGGCCTTTAACTCCATTAAGTCACACTTCGCTAGCGCTCCCATCCTACATGTCCCCGATGTTGATAAGGCATTTATCATGGAGGTGGATGCCTCATCTGTTGGTGCTGGAGCAGTCCTCCAAAAGGATGCTCAAGGTCGGAAGCATCCTTGCTTCTTCTTTTCTAAGACCTTCTCACCAGCAGAGAGGAATTATTCCATCGGGGACAGGGAGTTGCTAGCCATGAAGTTGGCTTTCTCGGAGTGGAGACATCTCTTGGAGGGAGCTCGTTTTCCCTTCCAAGTCTTCACAGATCATAAAAATTTGGTGTACCTGCAGACAGCCCAGCGGTTAAATTCTCGCCAGGCCAGATGGTCCTTGTTCTTCTCCCGGTTCCATTTCACCCTCCATTTTCTTTCTGGGGAGAAGAACATTCGTGCCGACGCTCTCTCTCGCTCTGTTGTGTCATCTGTGGAGGAGGAAGAGGAGCCTCGGCTTATTGTCCCCACTGAGAGCCTGAGAACTGTGGCCCCGGTTTCGCTAGAGTCTGTGCCTCCGGGCAAGACTTTTGTACCATCCAGTTTGCGACCGGAGGTTCTCTCTTGGGCACACTCGTCCAGGGTGAGTGGACATTTTGGTTCCAAAAGGACATCTTAGTTACTGGCGAGGACATACTGGTGGCCGCATATGGCTCGTGATGTTGCAGACTATGTCCGGGCGTGCGTCTCTTGCGCCAAGAACAAGTCCCCTCGGCAACGGCCAGCTGGGTTGCTTTACCCTCTGCCGGTGGCAGACAGGCCATGGGAGATGGTCGGGATGGACATTGTGATGGGCTTACCCAAGTCTCGTAACTGCACCATTATCTGGGTGAACACTGACCATTTTTCCAAAATGGTTCATTTACTGCCTCTTCCACAGCTACCTTCTGCATGGGCTCTGGCAGCCTTATTCATCAAGCATATCTTTCGCTTACATGGTATGCCGGACAAGATTGTCAGTGACCGGGGTCCCCAGTTTGCGTCTCAATTCTGGAGGGAGCTTTGTCGTCTACTCATTATTGAGTTAAATCTCTCCTCGGCTTATAATCCCGAGACAAATGGGTTGGTTGAGAGGGCCAATCAGACTCTGGTCACTTATTTACGACATTTTGTTTCTGCCAGGCAGGATGACTGGGCATCCTTGTTATCGTGGGCTGAGTTTGCTCTTAACAACCCTGTAGCCGACTCCACCGGTCAGACTCCTTTCCTCCTTAATTACAGCCAACATCCGCGGGTTCCTATGCCCATGCCCGTGTCCTCTCCTGATTCCAGGGTGGCAGACTGGGCAGTGGAGGCACGAGACAATTTGGGACCGCACTCAGGATGCTATCCGGGCCTCCAAGGAGAGAATGAGGTCCTCCGCCGATGCACATCGGCGCCCTGCCCCGACCTTTGCTCCTGGTGACTTAGTGTGGCTCTCCGCTCGTAACATCAGGCTGCGTGTTGAGTCCACTAAGTTTGCACCTCGCTACTTGGGTCCCTTCAAGGTCCTCGAACAGGTTAATCCTTGGTCTACCGTCTAGCCCTTCCTCCACGCCTAGGTATCAACGACACCCTTCATGTGTCCTTCCTTAAGCCCGTATACATGTCCCGGTTTTCTGAGTCATCTGCCGGGACATCGGGTTCGTCTACGGACGATTACGAGGTGAACGCTATTTTGGGGTGCAAGTTGGTTTGTGGCAAAAAATTTTATTTGGCGGACTGGAAGGGTTACAGTCCTGAGGATAGATCCTGGGAGCCTGCTGAGCACATTCGGGCTCCGCAGCTCATTGCTGCCTTCGAGCGTAGCGAGGCCCAAGGGGGGGGGCAATGTTAGGGGTCCAGTTCCCACCTCTGCACAGGGGGAATCTCAGGCCATCTCCGCTGCGGTCTCCCATTCTTCTCCTGCTGTAGTGGAGCCTGCTCAGCAGAGATGTCGGTCCCAGCGTCTCGCTCAGTCTGACTCTGTACAGAGAGTTACTGCTGCTTTTCCTGCTTCTGCCATTGGAGTCAGTGCTGGGCAGCGGCGAGCAGATGCTTCTGGGACTAAGTCCTGCTTTTCTCATTCTGAGCATGCCCAGAGTAAGATCTCTCAGTGGAGATCGAGAGTCACATGATCAGAAACTGCAACTAAGGCCATTGGTCCTTCAGGAAGGTCCTGTAGTATTGTTCTAAGTTTTGTTCTTTGCGCCAGTGTTGTCATGTATGATTGTGTTCAGGGACCCGGCTGAAATAAGCCTCTAGAATGCTGGCACCTCCGGCGAGGAGTTTGTATGTTTGTGTATTCAGGGACCTGGCTGAAATGGGCCCGTAGAATGCTGGCACCTCTGGCTAGGAGTTTTGTGTGCGTGCATGACCACTGACTGCTCTCGTTTGGGTAGTTAGCCTGTGCCACTGTGAAGTCTAACAGGGCGCAGTGCTTTGAGTTCACAGCTACTCTGTGAAGTAACAGAGTTAGCTCATACCGCCATATAGTTCCGCCATTTGCTAGCAGCAGGTTCGCCTGCACGGTGGACCCCGGGCTGCGAACACATCTATTATAATAAAATCTCTATATTCATTCGGTGTGTACCGCTAGCCCTAACATGAGGTTGATTCAAGTTTGTACACATGCAACACATAAACACATGTTCACATTGGCCATAAAACATACAAAACCTACAAAAAACAAAATAAGCAAACACCCTGCTGTAACTAAATAAGTAAAAAGCAAAAGTGCATCTAAATAACACAGGGATCTTAGTAATACTGTTTTTGATCAAAAATAGCATAAAAGCCATCCCACCGTCGACAAGGTGACCCTGATCGGGACAGTCTTACATTCTGATAGCGTTCAATCAGTGCTGACAGTATATGTAGGAACATACTTATTTAATAAATTGATAATTTGGTCATTTATTTCAAGAAGGATTACCACAGTGATATCACAATGCAGTGAACAGTACACCCATTCCAAAAATTCCAATTTTTAAAGATTACGGCACTGATTCATGAGTTGCATTTCTTTTAAGTCATATTTTTTTTTTTATCTAGAGGTGTTTGTTGACATTTACTACACCAAATTTATCAAAATGTCACATGCAATTCATAAATTTAGCACAAAATAAAAAAAAAAATTGGTGAAAAAGTTCTTCTTTCCTGTCTTTGACCATCGCTGCGACTCTTTCAGTAAATAGTGACATATTTTTCAGAAAAACGCTGAAAGATGTGACTTTTTGGAAAAAGATGTATAAAACTACACCAAGTTGTGGAGTGGGGCCAAAGTTGTGACTTTTTAAATGGATAAAAATGTCAGGTAATATTAAATCAAAGCGGAAGACAAAAAAAATAACTAGGAGGCGACATATGAAATAAATTTCCAAAAGTACGAAAGTGGAGTTAGGAATTTGATGCGAAAAAAAGAAGGAAAACAAGGAAAAAACAGATGCAAAGGGGCCTACGATTGTCCTTTATAACAAAATTGTCAGGAAAGATTGTAAAAACGTCTTCAAAATACACTAGTAGCACGGTATTCAAGAGAAACATTACAATGGGCATAAGGGTATTTTTACAAGAATCAACAGTTTTTGCTGTTTGTTCTTTGGTGGTGGGTGGGTCAAGAAAATCAAAAGGAACTGAACAAAGTGGAAGCATTACTGCAAGGGAGGCCATATAGCAGGGAATGGATTGCCGATGTTTCCGTAAGAAAAATCTATTGTAACTCTATGTCCTATCATATCAACTTTAAACCCATTGCTTTTCTGCTTGGATAAGGTCTTTCAAATAACCTTGAGAAAAGATCTGTACCCTTGAACGATGAAAAAATAGAGTTAAATGACTTTATGGAAGTTCATACCCCTTTGGTGTTTCTCAGAAATATGTACATCACTATAGAATGTTACAATATTGGGGAGCATGAATGGAAACCAATGGCTGGAGGAGCTTGAGTAGGGAACATCAAATGGTAGTAGAAGTCCTTGGAGTAGGAGTAGTAGGAAACAATCCAGAGAGGAGTGGGAGCAGTCTGAGTAAGACCGTTTTTAGGACTTGAAGATTGGAACTTGACTAAAAGTTACGCACAATATTTAAGCAGTGAGTGAATGTTCCATATATCTTCAAGTAGGCCCAAACAGGAAACAAGTCAGCTTCCACAATTCAGAATCTGCCATCTTAGTAAGGAGTGATTGCAGAACACAACAGCAACCTCCAATGGTAAGGAATGGAAATACAGCGAATTTATCAAGGGATAAAACAGCAGTCACTTGTTAGGGCTGACGGAAAGCACCAAATAATTATAAGGATGGTATAAGGTGCGTTCGTAGCCCAGGGTCCACCGTGCAGAGATGGAACCTGCTGCTGAGTGGAGGGACGCTTGCTCACACATGGGTTAGACATCATGCAGTGTGAATGGAAGCGAACTCTGTTGCTTCAGAGAGTCGCCAAATAAACACTGCACCCTGTTAGCAGTCACAGGGTGCAGCTGAAAGATGCTGGTGGGATCCCTATGAATCACCCCCACTAGACTGGTGATTTGACTCGCTCTGACCCTCGGTGGCTTTTGAGCCCACATCTGAGGACGCCCTGAGTCAGATGCAGAGTCCAAGCGGGAATTCCCACCCTACACTGACCGGTTGTCAGGACAGAACTAGGAATTTACTGCACAAGAGTGCGTGCAACACCGCTCTGGCGGACGCCACTAACCACCCAAACTTGGGCCAGGAAAGCACTCTATGAGCGCATGGTGCCACACTGGCGGTCACTGCTAACAGACACAGTATCATGTGCTAGACGTGCGGGATAGCACTGTCAGGCGCTAGGTAGCTTCCACCATTCGTGAACAGTCAACAACACTAGGGATGGGAATGATTCAGAGCTTTCATCCATCAACAGGCATACATCCACACACACACACATAGCTAGTTTATACTAGCACATGGCCGTGCGGCCATGCAAACCCTTTATAGAGGAAGTTCTCCAGGACCTTCCTAGTGATCCAATAGGAGCTGCTACAGGACCTGAGCATGTGACCCCTGTCCTCCAATGAGAGGTCATCCTTTGGGCATGCTCAGCAGAAGAAAAGCAGGACTTAGTCCCAGGAGTGCCTGCTCGCCACTGATCAGTACTGGTTACGATGGCTGAGCCTGGAAAGACAGCAGTAACCAGCCGCACAGTATCAGCTTGAGCCAGATGCTGGGACGGACGTCTCTGCTGAGCAGGCTCCACTGCGGCTGGAGGAGAATGGGAAACTGCAGCGAAGATGGTTTGAGATTCCCCCTGTGCAGCGGCAGGAACTCAACACCTAACAGTCGCTAGTGCTCAATGAGCAGGACAACAGAATCCTGCCAAAGAATAAACAAAGCAGTGGTGAATGAGATATAACTTTACTACTGGAAATTGGTGGTGATCTGACATGAAATAACTCACCAATGCAATCTTATCTTATGTGTACATGACTTATCAGAAGATCACTATCATTTGATCTCCACTTTAATACTGGCAGCATCAGATGAGTTAGCTGTTAGCTGAGTTTTTGTATGGCAGACAGCAATCTCTTCTGATTCCCCCATATACATGAATGCTTGGCTTCAACCTGGAGAGAACAGGTGTTGGGCACCTGCTTATCTGTCCTTAAAACAGCATTCTAATGAGTATGGAAGTATGATAAAGATAAACATTCTTATCTGCCCTGAAAACAAATGGATCTAGCGTTGAAAATTTCAATTTCCTGGTCTTTCTCTCTACCGACAAAATCGGTTGGATCAGAGTTAGGAAGCCTCAATTGACACCAGATGGTTCAAGTTCGGTGAAAATTGAGTTTAACCAACATTCTTCTTATGTGTATGAGGCCTCAAGATTAGGTTAAGAAATAGAATCATTCATAGAAATACAAAATCTCTGGTCATTTGGTAAGAACAATATAGACCCAAATTGACAATTCAAATCTTCCCTTTTGACAAAACTCTAAAAATATCACTTGTCTTTGCAAAAATTCAATTATGTAGTTTAATCCCCTTGACTTTATTTAAATTGCTGACATTTTAACAGAATGTCAATGTTAGTCACTCCACTCACCGCTGACTAACTCATCATCAAATTACTCACTTTTTTAATGATCACAGAGGTGTTAATGTTCTCCGTACACTTTTCCTGTGATACTGATCAAGAAACTTTGTAGCTCATTTTAAATAGCTGGTGAATGATTTAAACAGAATAGTTGCTAGATACATCAGACTGGGATCTGCACTGTTAAAAGCAACTATCTGTGAGTTATCCACCGCTTCTAAACATTCAGAAAGCTGTACTGACTTATATAACAACTCATTTAGAAATGTATCTGCTTGTAATGACATAAACTAGAAGCTCAAGTTATGATTTGAGGTTTTTACATTTTTTAGTTAAGATTAAGAAATTTTGAGTCAAACCAAAAAATTGTCTTTTTTTCTGCCCATAACCATTTTATATTTTAATTTTAAAAGCAAAAAACAGCAGATTTTGCAAAATAATTAGATTTTTAAGCTGGCGTATATGAATTCACTCATTGAAGTAGAGTTGCAAAAATTTTTGTAACTATTTCCAAATCTTGCATTTGATGAGTCGAACTTTCTGAAAAAGTCAAATTGATGTAAAACTTCCAGCAGAACACAATTTGTACAGCAAAGCCATTTACCACCTCCAAAGTCACTAGGTAAAGGCCCCGTCTCACACAGCGACGCTGCAGCGATACAGACAACGATGCTGATCGCTGCAGCGTCGCTGTTTTGTCGCTGTGAGGTCGCTGGGGAGCTGTCACACAGACAGCTCTCTCCAGCGACCAACGATCAGGGGAACGACTTCGGCATCGTTGAAACTGTCATCAACGATGCCGAAGTCCCCCTGCAGCACCCGGTAACCAGGGTAAACATCGGGTTACTAAGCGCAGGGCCGCGCTTAGTAACCCGATGTTTACCCTGGTTACCAAAAAAAACAAACAGTACATACTCGCCTTTCGGTGTCCAGGTCCCTTGCCGTCTGCTTCCTGCTCTGACAGTGCCGCTGTACACTGAGAGCAGAGCGCAGCGGTGACGTCACTGCTGTGATCTGCTCTCACTTTCCGGCCGGCAGTCAGAGCAGGAAGCGGACGGCAAGGGACCTGGACACCGAAAGGCGAGTATGTACTGTTTGTTTTTTTGGTAACCAGGGTAAACATCGGGTTACTAAGCGCGGCCCTGCGCTTAGTAACCCGATGTTTACCCTGGTTACCAGTGAAGACATCGCTGGATCGGTGTCACACACACCGATTCAGCGATGTCAGCGGGACCTCAACGACCAAAAAAAGGTCCAGGCCATTCCGACACGACCAGCGATCTCGCAGCAGGGACCTGATCGCTGGTACGTGTCACACATAGCGAGATCGCTACTGAGATCGCTGTTGCGTCACAAAACTTGTGACTCAGCAGCGATCTCGCTAGCGAACTCGCTATGTGAGACGGGGCCTTAAGTCTTTCTCCTCTGTAGAGTGTAAGCTTTTATGCTCAGCAGGGTTCTGTTGCTACCTCTCCTGTAGAGTAAAGTTTATTTTTATCAATAGGATCCTATCTTTCTTTCTCTCCTATAGAGAACGGCGAAATGCGCGTTGAGGAGGCAGGCTGGGGTCCAGGTCTCTCACCACATGTAAGCTATACGACCATATACGCACCTTATGTTTAAAATTACGTAACTTGGTATTCTTCACTCTCTTATGCTCTGCATTAAGTTTCCAGGCATTTTGCACATTATTATATTATAGGACAACTTGTGCAATAGCTCTTTACTATAGTAGTCTCATTTAGGTAGTTGTTAGCAGCTGTGTTGCAAAAAATTTATATGCACATGCACTTTATATATTCCTATATATGCATATGCAATGAGCCTTAACATAATTATATATATATATATATATATATATATATATATATATATATATATATATATATATATATATATACAGGGCCGGCTCCAGGTTTTTGAGGGCCCCGGGCGAAAGAGTCTCAGTGGGCCCCCCCCCCCCCCTTTTAACACATACCACGACTCATGATGCCAAGATACAGCAGAGAAATATAGGTATAGTACAATGCCAGATTTCACTTCTTACATGAGTGATAGCTATTGTAAATTCTGCAGTGTATATATACAGGACAGGAGGGGTGGTACTGTGCAGTGTATATATACAGGAGGAGTGGTACTGTGCAGTGTATATATACAGGAGGAGTGGCACTGTACAGTGTATATATACAGGAGGAGTGGCACTGTACAGTGTATATATACAGGACAGGAGGAGTGGTACTGTGCAGTGTATATATACAGGACAGGAGGAGTGGTACTGTGCGGTGTATATATACAGGAGGAGTGGTACTGTGCAGTGTATATATACAGGAGGAGCGGTACTGTGCAGTGTATATATACAGGAGGAGTGGTACTGTGCGGTGTATATATACAGGACAGGAGGAGTGGTACTGTCTGTGCAGTGTATATATACAGGACAGGAGGAGCGGTACTGTGCAGTGTATATATACAGGAGGAGTGGTACTGTGCGGTGTATATATACAGGACAGGAGGAGCGGTACTGTGCAGTGTATATATACAGGACAGGAGGAGTGGTACTGTGCAGTGTATATATACAGGACAGGAGGAGTGGTACTGTGCGGTGTATATATACAGGAGGAGTGGTACTGTGCAGTGTATATATACAGGACAGGAGGAGCGGTACTGTGCAGTGTATATATACAGGACAGGAGGAGTGGTACTGTGCAGTGTATATATACAGGACAGGAGGAGTGGTACTGTGCAGTGTATATATACAGGAGGAGTGGCACTGTACAGTGTATATATACAGGGCAGGAGGAGCGGTACTGTGCAGTGTATATATACAGGAGGAGTGGTACTGTACAGTGTATATATACAGGAGGAGTGGCACTGTACAGTGTATATATACAGGACAGGAGGAGTGGTACTGTCTGTGTAGTGTATATATACAGGACAGGAGGAGCGGTACTGTGCAGTGTATATATACAGGACAGGAGGAGTGGTACTGTGCGGTGTATATATACAGGAGGAGTGGTACTGTGCGGTGTATATATACAGGAGGAGTGGTACTGTGCAGTGTATATATACAGGAGGAGCGGTACTCTGCAGTGTATATATACAGGAGGAGTGGCACTGTACAGTGTATATATACAGGACAGGAGGAGTGGTACTGTCTGTGTAGTTTATATATACAGGACAGGAGGAGCGGTACTGTGCAGTGTATATATACAGGACAGGAGGAGCGGTACTGTGCGGTGTATATATACAGGAGGAGTGGTACTGTGCAGTGTATATATACAGGACAGGAGGAGCGGTACTGTGCAGTGTATATATACAGGACAGGAGGAGTGGTACTGTGCAGTGTATATGTACAGGACAGGAGGAGTGGTACTGTGCAGTGTATATGTACAGGGGAGAGGTACTGTGCAGTGTATATATACAGGAGGAGAGGTACTGTGCAGTGTATAGATACAGGAGGAGAGGTACTGTGCAGTGTATATATACAGGACAGGAGGAGTGGTACTGTGCGGTGTATATATACAGGAGGAGTGGTACTGTGCAGTGTATATATGCAGGACAGGAGGAGCGGTACTGTGAAGTGTATATATACAGGACAGGAGGAGTGGTACTGTGCAGTGTATATATACAGGACAGGAGGAGTGGTACTGTGCAGTGTATATATACAGGGGAGAGGTACTGTGCAGTGTATATATACAGGAGGAGAGGTACTGTGCAGTGTATATATACAGGGCAGGAGGAGTGGTACTGTGTGGTGTATATATACAGGAGGAGTGGTACTGTGCGGTGTATAGATACAGGACAGGAGGAGCGGTACTGTGCAGTGTATATATACAGGACAGGAGGAGTGGTACTGTGCAGTGCATATACACAGGACAGGAGGAGTGGTACTGTGCAGTGTATATATACAGGGGAGAGGTACTGTGCAGTGTATATATACAGGAGGAGAGGTACTGTGCAGTGTATATATACAGGAGGAGAGGTATTGTGCAGTGTATATATACAGGAGGAGAGGTACTGTGCAGTGTGTATATACAGGAGGAGTGGTACTGTGCAGTGTATATATACAGGACAGGAGGAGCGGTACTGTGCAGTGTATATATACAGGACAGGAGGAGTGGTACTGTGCAGTGTATATATACAGGACAGGAGGAGTGGTACTGTGCAGTGTATATATACAGGACAGGAGGAGTGGTACTGTGCGGTGTATATATACAGGACAGGAGGAGCGGTACTGTGCAGTGTATATATACAGGACAGGAGGAGCGGTACTGTGCAGTGTATATATACAGGACAGGAGGAGCGGTACTGTGCAGTGTATATATACAGGACAGGAGGAGTGGTACTGTGCAGTGTATATATACAGGACAGGAGGAGTGGTACTGTGCAGTGTATATATACAGGACAGGAGGAGTGGTACTGTGTAGTGTATATATACAGGACAGGAGGAGTGGTACTGTGCAGTGTATATATACAGGACAGGAGGAGCGGTACTGTGCAGTGTATATATACAGGACAGGAGGAGTGGTACTGTGCAGTGTATATATACAGGAGTGGTACTGTGCGGTATATATATACAGGAGTGGTACTGTGCAGTGTATATATACAGGAGGAGAGGTACTGTGCAGTGTATATATACAGGAGGAGAGGTACTGTGCAGTGTATATATACAGGAGGAGAGGTACTGTGCAGTGTATATATACAGGACAGGAGGAGTGGTACTGTGCGGTGTATATATACAGGAGGAGTGGTACTGTGCAGTGTATATATACAGGACAGGAGGAGCGGTACTGTGAAGTGTATATATACAGGACAGGAGGAGTGGTACTGTGCAGTGTATATATACAGGACAGGAGGAGTGGTACTGTGCAGTGTATATATACAGGACAGGAGGAGTGGTACTGTGCAGTGTATATATACAGGACAGGAGGAGTGGTACTGTGCAGTGTATATAGACAGGACAGGAGGAGTGGTACTGTGCAGTGTATATAGACAGGACAGGAGGAGTGGTACTGTGCAGTGTATATAGACAGGACAGGAGGAGTGGTACTGTGCAGTGTATATATATACAGGACAGGAGGAGTGGTACTGTGCAGTGTATATATACAGGGCAGGAGGAGTGGTACTGTGCAGTGTATATATACAGGAGGAGTGGTACTGTGCAGTGTATATATACAGGGGAGAGGTACTGTGCAGTGTATATATACAGGAGGAGAGGTACTGTGCAGTGTATATACTTCAACAGCCGCCCAGCCCAGGCCCCCAGCCTGTGTCCTGTATATATATTATATACACTGTATCTATACAGGCTGTGCTGGGGGCCTGAGCTGGGTGACTGCTGTAGTATATATATATGTCAGCTGCAGCCGCCCAGCCCATGGCTGCCCCAGATCACCCACACTGTCAGAACATACAGCGATATAGCATTGCATTGCACTCACTCAGGTGCTGGTAGGAACTCCGTCTCCTCCGGAATCTGCCTGTGCCTGATAAGTTCAGCACTGAGCAGAGAAGTGCTCTCTCCGCCCACAATGTCACGCTGGCTGTGTCCTTAACCCCTACGTGCCTGGCCCTGCACTGACAGTGAGAAGATGCTTGTGCCAGCTCAAATTGAAAGGGTAGAAAGGGTTAAAGCGGCCAGATGGATCTATGACTGTGTGAGTGGGCCCCCCTGTCTCGTCAGGGCCCCGGCACTTGCCCGGGTAAGCCGGGTGCTGACGCCGGCCCTGTATATATAACAATCTTGGATTGGTTATATTACTATAGTTACGGTCTTTATCAGTGAGTCTACATTTTAATTATTGGATTTTTACAATATAATTCATATTCTTATTCTGCTTCACATGGTGATTGTGTACCTCTCCTATCCTGCTTGGTTAGCTATACTCTGATTAATGACATTTGCATTGTATTTTGTTTAATAAAAGTACTAATTTTCCATAAGATACTCTGGATTTGGTCTCATTTGCACTTAGAGGTTCTTTTCTTTTGTGATATAATTTATGTAGAGATGGATTTATTCATTTTCATGATCTAGAAAGGTTTTTTTGTGTTTCTACTCTCCTATAGAGTGTAAGCTCTTATGGTCAGTGTGGCCCTTACTCTTTCCTACAGAATGTAGGCTCTTATGGTTAGTGCGATCCTATCTCTCTCTTTCTAACGTAGAGTGTAAGCTGTTATGATCAGCAGGGTCCTGTTTCTATCTCTCCTGTAGAGTGTAAGTTCTTACGATCAGTGGGATCCTCTTTCTTTGTCTCCTATAGAGTGTAAGCTCTTATGGTCAGTGTGGGCCTTAATCTTTCCTACAGAATGTAGGCTCTTATGGTCAGTGCGATCCTATCTCTCTTTCTCTCTTGTAGAGTGTAAGCTCTTATGCTCAACAAGGTCCTGTTTCTATCTCTCCTGTAGAGTGTAAGCTCTTATGATCAGCAGGGTCCTGTTTCTAACTCTCCTGCAGAGTGTAAGCTCTTATGGTCAGTGGGATCCTCTTTCTTTGTCTCCTATAGAGTCTAATCTTTATGGTCAGTGTGGGCCTTAATCTTTCCTACAGAATGTAGGCTCTATGGTCAGTGCGATCCTATCTCTCTTTTTCTCATGTATAGTGTAAGATCTTATGATCAGCAGGGTCCTGTTTCTATCTCTCCTGTGGAGTGTAAGCTCTTATGGTCAGTGGAGTCCTCTTTCTTTGTCTCCTATAGAGTGTAAGCTCTTATGGTCAGTGCGGGCCTTAATATTTCCTACAGAATGTAGGCTCTTATGCTCAGCGGGTCCTCTTTCTCTCTCTAATTTCCCCCATATGTATTACTGAGCAATTACATGATTTCCAGTGTTGAGATTCCAGAAACTATATCCACCACAAATCAAATTTGTTGTGAAAATTTACCTAAACTGGTGAATTTGAATTCCAAAAGTTTTGCTCATCTCTGCTTAGTTCCTGCAGCATCTCAGAGAGAAACATACATAATACATTAATGGAGCCAGTCTCAATATCGTGTTTCTCATTTTCCCCTTCAATGCTGCACCATAAATTTACAATGGAAAAATATTAAATTCAAGATTAATTTAGGGAACTTGGATCCTTTAGACTTTGCACACCAAGCTATCCTGTGCAAAACAAGATGTATAAAGCATTCAGTTTTAGCTTCAATGACCACTTTGTGCCTCCAGAAAGAGGAGGTACTGTGTAAGGCTTTAGTCTTGCCAGCATCCTAATTTAAGGGGTATTGCTAGAGATGAGCGGATCTTTTGAAATTCAAATTTGACAACTTAGCTGAATTTTCCTCACAAATATAATTTGCGGTCTATAATTTTGCGTGAATCTCATTACTGAAAAGCTTGTAATTGCTTGGAAAATGCACTTGAGAAGAGGAGAGAGAACCCTGCTGACCATAAGAGGTTACACTTTACAGGAGGAAGAGAGAGGGAGAACCCTCATTACTGTAAGAGTTTACACTCCATGGGAGACAGAAAGTGAGAGAGAGGACTCCGCTAACCATAAAAGTTTATACCATACAGGAGAGAGAGAGGACCCCACTAACCATAAAAGATTATTCTATACAGGAGAGTGAGACATACCCAGTGAATCCGGAGATGGAAAAATGACTCTGACATACAACCTGTTCCCCACTGGGATCTCTGATGGCCAAGGTACTAAGCACCATTGTACAAGATATGATAATCCGCAGATGTCATAGTTTCAGGGCATAATGGTGAACACAAAATTATGTTAGCCCGCTTTCCCATGCTTCAGCAGTCTGGGAAATGTTACCTGGCATGTTTTATTTTTCTCGCAAACCATGAATCGAATCTAGAAATGTTTGAATTCCCATAAAACCACAAATTTCTGAAAATTTGGCTCAAAATTGATCATCCGCAAATTGATGCCTCACCTCTAGGTATAACCATTTTGATGCACTTAATCGTTAATTTATGAAGGAGAACAAAACAGCTTATATTTTCTGTTCTGTGCTAGGTGACAAAATCATTTAATCTATGTACCTAAACGAACTGTATTTTTTGTCACAACTTTTATTTTTCTAACCTTTCAATATATTTTGTACCTTGACATATGAAGAACCGTATTATTATGTTTTATATCAGGATCCAATAGACTATCAGACTTTAGAATAAATTATTTGGATTATTAATTTGCTTTGGTTATTATAACTATATTTGTTGTAGTATTCGCATTTGCTAACAAAAAAAATACAGCACAAAGCGATTCTCTAAAGGCCGACAAGAACACACTGTTCTCTGAAAAAAAAATCCATAGTAGCAAATATTAGGCGTTGTATTATCAGTTTTGAACATAACACATTAAAACGGTATAACCACCTCCATAATATGTAACAGTTATCAGTGAGCAATACAAATGTTCAAATGACAGAGGATTGAAATCTTTTCATACAATGAAGAGGAAGGAAAGATAATCTCTGGCAAAGTATGTGGAGATAAAGACATATTGGAAGTTGCCAAGAATAAAGCAAATTGTGGTGGCCCAGATGAGGAGATACGGAGGGAACTGGAGGATTTAGAGAAAAACATTGTTGATGTTACTGTACAGAGATTTACGTGTAAGCGTTACAAGCAGCCATTTTCCAAGATGAAGATATTATAAGCAAAATGTGCTAAAACTGAATTTATCTCAAATTATTATTTAAGAATAAAAAGTCTTTTCATATTCAGAGCTTTGTTAATTTTTGGAAATCATTGTTTAGAAATAACGTGGACATGGCAAAATGAATTATTGAAGGTTGGACATGGGCAAATTTGCTTAAGTAGAATTGAATTGTACTCAAGATTTCTAAAAATCTGCAATCTGGAGAATATGTTGTTTTTTCGTAATTTAGCAAAATGGTGGTCAACTGTGGATGCTGTCTTGCTGAACAGTAGGGGCCAACAAAATATATATATATATAAAAAAAACATACCTCACCCCTCAACTTTCCAGAAGTCCACTGTTTCCTGCCTACTATCCAGTGCTGTATGCCTCCATCGCATCACATCTCCAGGCCGGTGTTTACTCTAGGCTGGACCTTCCTGACGCAAGTAGGCCCTGGAGTTCACTGTTCCTGCACCGGTCTAGACTGAACATCAGGTCAGAAATGCAATGTGATATAGGCACAGAGAAACGAGGGCAGAGAGCAGCAAGAGCAGAGTGCCGGAGATGTGACCGATGAGGTGAATATAAGTATTTTTTTCACATCTTGTATGTATCATGCTTCAGAGTGTAGGTGAACTCAGAACATAATAAGGGACAGTAAATTTGCAGATAATAAAATCTTTGAAAATCAAATTTCTATTCTGATCCAATCCTTTCTATTGATAGTACTTCAAACTTAGTAGCTCCTTGCTGCCGTTAACTACATGTAACATGATTATTTTGCCACTTGAAGATTATTTCTCTCCTCAGGCCACGTTCACACGTTCAATTTTTTGTCTGAATTTTCCATCACCCAGCAGTGGGTGAAAAAAAACAGATGTAGTGCACATGTTCCTATTATAGATCATTACTGATGAAAAACACAAAATATGGAATTTGTGAACGTGACCTTATTCTGCTCTACACTATGCTACTAAATACCTTGAAACATGCTATTGTATGAATGCTGTCTATGCAACTACTTGCCAATTTCTACAAATTATCTGGGTGGCTTCCAGGCACAGGGGAGGCCTCTCTACTCCCAAAATATTTCACAGGTCTCTCAGTCGCCCCTTAAACCTGGGAAACCAGCTTAGCTACAGTGGAAGAAATGAGTTATCACAACATGCTAATGAGGTCAACGATCCCAATCACAGATATGACTGTCTTCAGAATTTGATATTTTTTATCTCTATAATTTCTATAACTCACAGCTTAGAGGGATCCACAGGTAAGTAACTGACCACCTCAATTTCCATCACTGTGCCAGAGCGCCTCAGTGTCTAGTGACACATTAAAGGGCCAGAGATTTTTACATGGAAATTGAAACGATGTTCTCTTATACATCTAATATGTTTATTATCACTCATGCCTATGTATATGTTTCTGTAATACTTGGTGTTCACAATATTTGAATATATAAACACTCATTAACCTCCGATTCAAATGCACAACTAAATGTTTTGTTCAATATGCTCTAATGATGGAATGAGTCAAACTGCCGGTAGCAATATGTGTTTTCCAGTCTGATTTTAGTGTAAGTGAGAAATTCGGGTGCAAGTAAAATTTTTCCTCCATTGCTGTTTCACACTTAGTAACACAACCCTTTCATATAAAGCACACAGCAGAACAGATGGGTGTGGAGTTAGTAACTGAGAGGTAATAAGCAACAAGCTGGTAAACATAAGTGGGGTTTTCTTATCTTAAGCATTTACAAATTTTCCTCCATACAATAAATGCTTCAATTGTGAGTAACCCATCTCTATGATGTTCTCATTTAGGAAAAATTAAGACCTATCACTTGTCACTGCAGTCTCCTTACATATTAATGAGGAGGGTAGCCATTCTTCATTTAAGTCTATGGGACCTACAGAATGATGTGAGCCCTGGAGCAATCTCATCATTGAAACATGAAGCAGGCATTGGCCAGGAATCAGTGAAAAGGTATCATGGACCTCCTTTCTCCAAATATAGGCAAGTTATCCCTTTTTTCTGGCTTGGCTTGACATTTTCCAAGATGACTATCTTTGTATACTCTGTTGGGAGTTATTTATTCTACCCAGTGGTTGTGAACGATGACAGGATTAAAAGTCCTGGCAGAAAGTGAAGAGGCTGGAGATGCAGATGGAGACCAGAGGGTGGCAGGGAAGGTAAATGATAAGGTATTAGGGTTTTTTTTACTTCTTACATTATGCTTCAAGCTCAAAAGAGACCCCAGAGCAAAAGGATAAGGAGTTTTATTTCAAATAAAGGAGTCTTTGTGTTAATTTCAAATAAAGGACTTTATTCTGGCTGTGTCACTAACCTGTGGCCTTGATGCTGGCTGGCATTACAAAGCTAACATCAACCTCACAAATATTACCCCACTTGCCACCACACTAGTGTAAGTGGGCAGGCAGAGACGGGCAAAGGGCAAGAAATGGTGCATCTAATAGATGTGCCTTTTCTGGGGCAGCTGAGCATTGCTCTTTTTAGGCTGAGGTGGACAATATCCATGTCCCCTTGTCAGTCTGATCATACCATCCCCAAGCTGACTGCTTTAGCTTGGCTGGTTATCATAAATGAGGGAGGATTCCCACGCTATGTTTTTAAATTATTTATTTAAATAATTTAAAAAAATTGACATGGAACTCCTCTATTCTTGATAACCAGCCATGATAAAGCTGACAGCTGAGGGTTGCAGGCCACTGCTCTCAGTTTTGCCTGTGCTCGTTAGCAAAACTAGAAGGGACCCCACATAATTTTTCTTTTTATTTATTTATAGCACAGGCACAGGCTAATAAGTACTCATCATCATCATTATTTCAATTAAAGGATTTTATTTTGGCTGGGTCTTTTTTACAGTCTAGCTATGGGGACGCTATGGGGACGCTGTTAGCGTTGTAGTTTTGGACGCTGGAGCGTTCTGAATTCCATGTTAATGCGTTCTCTTTTTGACGCTTCTGCGTCATGGTTTGCACGTTACTGCGTTATCAATTTGACAGCCACGCCCCTTCACTTCCGGCAGATGCGGTCACTGTTTCTCTCTTCCCTGTTGCCGTACGGACCATTTTGGTCGCTGCACCTGCTCATTTCCTGTCCGGGAGCTTTTTAAACCCATGTGCACTCACTGTCTTTGCCCCCTGATGAAGGTGTGATCGCCGAAACGCGCGTTGGGGTGGAAGCGCGCCTCCAGTACTACAGTCCTCTGTGCGGTGGGTACCTTGCTTTACTAATATCTACTGTGTCGGTTTGATAGGTATGGGATTTCAATTAGGATAGCATTATAGCGGTTCTTGCACTCACCTATCTTATATGTGAAACAGTTGGTACTTGGCTTGGTATCCCTGACTGCAGTAGGATCAAGTTATTATTTTGGTTTATTTAGTTTTTTACTATTTGTTTCCTATTTTTGCTTATTTGTTTACTCTGATAATGTATAAGCCTGTAGGACTGTTATCTCTGGTGGCGCCCTTCCTGTTAACTTCATAACAGTGTTTTCTGTGCTTTACTACCTTCCCTCCGCTCACCTGGTTTTAATATTGTGGTTTGGTATTAATAAAGGTTATAGCATTTCTATTTATTGTGTGTGACCATTTTTCATCGTTTCCCTCTTGTGTCATGTGCTTATCTTGATGATAGGTCTTGTTGGTCCTTTTTCACCTATGGTACAGATTTTTGTCATATTATGAGTTACCATGGTGTTTAGTCTTATAAGTTGTTATTCATTTCTTGCTGTGTTTTGCACAGGGTTGCTTATAGGCATGGACTTCAGAGCCAAGGAAATAGCTTGGCGTTCACATATTGATCAGGTGTTCGGAGGTGATGTTTCCATCACACAGCAGGCTACCGATCGCAGATGGGAGGAACAAGTTATGGAGCTACAAAATATGGTGATAAAACGGACAAAACTTTGGTGGAACTGTAGCTTTTTGGAAGGGTACCAAAATAGAAAAATGATCCCACGTGGCCTTAGAGTTCGGGTTATCCCTACTTTTCCTGTGGAGGATGCGGCCTTCATTTCGGGTTGGGAGGAGGCGTGCAATAATTGTTCTGGTCAACTTATGAAGTTATTGGGAGATTATAATAAAGGTATCATTGAACAGTTGGATGCATCTATTAAAGTGGCAGAGGAGGAATTGAAAAAATGTGGGACTGTGGAACAACTTGACCTATGCAATAAACAAATTGAGAAATCCTTGGAAAATGTGGTTAAAAAAATTCAAGATACCCAGTCATCCAAAATTGGTAGAGATCGTCATGACTACGAGTGTAAAAGGGTGTACCTGTGGAGAAAAAGTAGACAAGGCGATGGACAGATGAGGCGGGCCCAGTCTCAGTCGTCCATCTCTTCTGTAAGTGATACTTCGGAACGATCTACATCGTCAGTGACCACACGGTCAAGAATGACCACACGGAACCAGAGAGAATTTATGTTTCATCCTTACAGACGAGATGATTCCTCCACGGAACCCCGTAAATATAACAACAAGGTAATTAACCTTAGCTCACATGATTTTACTGACATTGATTTAGAACTATTAGAGAAGGGCCTATCTTTTTCACCTGCAGCACCATTTGATGTATTTGAGGCTGTAAAAGATCTTCACCTCTTTGCCAGATCATTAATTTTCAAAAAATACTTCTTTGATGGTAATCTGGCTGCACTCTTCCCCACAGAGGAAGAACAGATAGCCCTTCGTACTTTGGAAGAGTTGGCAGTTGAACACGACACCCCTGAAGGAGGTATGATCCCAACCTCCATTCGTTCTAGATCTAAAAAATTCCCTCCCCTGTCTTCATGTCCAAATGTAGATTTATTTGTACAATTGGTTACCAAAGATTTTCAGGGAATCCCCAAACATATCTATAAAGATAATTTAACAGCTGAGGAGAGGGGGCGTCTTCGTGTCCTTCAAGATCTTGGGGATGTTGTGTTTAAGCCGGCGGACAAGGGGGGTAACGTGGTGGTGTGGCCTAACTCAATGTATGAGAAGGAGGCCTATCGCCAGTTAAACAACAAAGTTTGTTACAAAAAACTCACGTTTAACCCCTTGTCCGCCTTCTCTAAACAACTTGGTGATATTGTGAAACAGGCTAGAGATGCGGGTACCATTACCAATGAATTAGCATCAGCATTATTGACAAGTGATTCTACAATTCCTACATTCTATCTTCTCCCCAAGATACACAAGGACACAAAGACGCCCCCTGGGCGTCCTATAATATCTGGTAGAGGTAATTACCTCGAGAAGGTAAACCAATGGATCGACTCTAAGCTGCAGCCATTGGTTTTAAGTCTTCCGTCGTATCTTAAAGATACGGGTGAATTCCTGAGACTTATGGATGGGGTCAGTCTCGGGGATGAGGAATTATTAGTTACAGCCGACGTCGAGTCGTTGTACACCAGCATTCGACACTCCGATGGCCTTCGAGCGGTCAAGTTCTTCTTAGATGCATCCAACTCTTCAATTGAAATCAAAACACTTATTTGTGATCTCCTGGAATTTTCTTTAACTCACAATTTTTTTGTTTTTAAGGGGTCCTTCTTCCTGCAGCTCCAAGGAACAGCAATGGGTGCCCCTTTTGCCCCTGCCTACGCTAATCTGTTCTTGGGGCTGTGGGAGAGGGGCCTCTCCCTGCCAGATCATCCGGAGTCAATGTGCCGTGTCCTCTTGTGGACACGGTACATTGACGACATTTTTATGATCTGGCGGGGCCCGTCTACCAGTCTGCAGGAATTTATGACATCCCTCAATGATAACACCAGTAATATCAAATTGACATATAAATTCGATGGCAATGCCATCGAATTCTTAGATGTCATGACTAAACGAGATGTTCATGGTGACCTGCAGACAGTTATTTACAGGAAACCCACCTCTACCAATCTCTTGTTGCACGCCTCCTCCTCACACCCGGATCATGTCATTAAATCAGTCCCCACGGGGCAATTTCTCCGTCTACGTAGACTCTGTTCTACTGAGACGGATTTCTGCGAACAGGCTGAAGATTTAAAAAACAGATTAGTGTCCAGAGGCCATAGTAAACGTAGTATCAAAAAAGCGTTCAATAGAGCGAAATACTCCTCGAGGGATTCACTACTATATAAGAGCAATGCTAAACAAGAGCATGATATTGTCAGATTTGTTACTAGGTACCACTCCCAATTCCCGATGATGAAAAATATCCTACAAAAATCATGGCATGTATTGAGGGCTGACCCTGTTATTGCACGATATCTCCCTGAGAGGGCTGGGATTGCAGTTAGACGGTCCAGGAATCTCAGGGATACCCTGGTGCATAGCCATTATACCGGTGAGAGGAGGACCACATTTCTTGATAGTATGGCGGTTCGGGTGGGGTGTGTTCCGTGTGGCCGCTGTGTCGCATGCCCAAACATTGAGAGAATTGGCGTATTTGCCAACTGGGATAGATCACGCGAATTTAAAATAAAGAAAAAAATAACCTGTACTAGTACTAATGTGATCTATGTTGTCACATGCCCTTGTGACAAAATGTACGTAGGAATGACCACCCGCCAACTAAAAACACGCATCCGGGAACATGTCTTGGGCATCGGCGCAGCGGCTACTGTGGAAGACACATCCACCCTTAAAACAATACCACGCCACTTCAAGACCTTTCACAACTGTAACCCTGATCTTCTCAGGGCTAGAGGGATTGATTTACTGGAAGTAGGGATCCGCGGGGGTGGTACCTTCCAGAGGCTGGCCCGTGTCGAGTCAAGATGGATATGGACTCTGGGCACAGTTCAGCCAACCGGCCTCAATGACAATATTAGCTATGCCCCCTTCTTGTAAGAATCGGTATCAATACAACTGCTCCTCTCCTAAGTGTATATGCTGCTATCGGTCCTGCTTGTAGTATCTGCATGTTTACGCTGTTAGTTCTTTGTTTTTAATCTTGTTTTTTACTTACCTCGTTGTTTTTAGCACATGTTGACCTGGTAGTTTCCTGTGGCATATTCCATATTTTTGTATTACGATGTTATGAAGAGGACATTTCCTTAACGGTGTGAATAAGAAAAAAAGAGAATAAAAAGAAGAGAACAAAGGAAAAAAGAAAGAAAAGGATTCAGAAGGCATTAATGAGTAATGGACCACGGCCACTATGATAAAGCCTTGTCTTTATAATCATAGTTGTTTGTATATATATGTTTTCTTTATATTTATTATAGTTATCTATATATGTGATTGCCATTTCGTTTGCAATGTATAGATTATGTATTAAGTTTTCATTAACTGTGAGCTTCTTGTACTTCTATGCGAATAGAGGTGATTAAGCAATGTATAGTTTGTGGTTGGTGTCCTAGTCATTTATTGGTATCTGCCCTTTTTGTCTTTATATATTTTATGGTTTTATGTTTGTCCATGTATAATTAAATGGGGCTATTTTTAGTGGTTGTGGTGACTCCACCTAGCAGTTATTATATCTGTGGGTGCTGCCTTAGCGATTCCTATGCGCCGGAGCGTTCCTGTGGTGACCTTTGGGTGCTGTGGTCCACTTGGGGCCCCAGTGGTCCTCGGCTCCCTTTGGCCCCCATTGGACGCAGCCGGCGCTATGGTGTTCATGAAATTTCGCGATTACTTGGAGGTTTTTGGACGCTGTTAGCGTTGTAGTTTTGGACGCTGGAGCGTTCTGAATTCCATGTTAATGCGTTCTCTTTTTGACGCTTCTGCGTCATGGTTTGCACGTTACTGCGTTATCAATTTGACAGCCACGCCCCTTCACTTCCGGCAGATGCGGTCACTGTTTCTCTCTTCCCTGTTGCCGTACGGACCATTTTGGTCGCTGCACCTGCTCATTTCCTGTCCGGGAGCTTTTTAAACCCATGTGCACTCACTGTCTTTGCCCCCTGATGAAGGTGTGATCGCCGAAACGCGCGTTGGGGTGGAAGCGCGCCTCCAGTACTACAGTCCTCTGTGCGGTGGGTACCTTGCTTTACTAATATCTACTGTGTCGGTTTGATAGGTATGGGATTTCAATTAGGATAGCATTATAGCGGTTCTTGCACTCACCTATCTTATATGTGAAACAGTTGGTACTTGGCTTGGTATCCCTGACTGCAGTAGGATCAAGTTATTATTTTGGTTTATTTAGTTTTTTACTATTTGTTTCCTATTTTTGCTTATTTGTTTACTCTGATAATGTATAAGCCTGTAGGACTGTTATCTCTGGTGGCGCCCTTCCTGTTAACTTCATAACAGTGTTTTCTGTGCTTTACTACCTTCCCTCCGCTCACCTGGTTTTAATATTGTGGTTTGGTATTAATAAAGGTTATAGCATTTCTATTTATTGTGTGTGACCATTTTTCATCGTTTCCCTCTTGTGTCACGTAGCTATGGGGAAGGTAGTTCAGGCCCCTATCCTGTAATAATGTACCTCATTCTTGGCTCTTCCTGATATAATGCCCCCAATTGTGTGCCCCTTCTTATTATAATGTCCTTTGCTCTTGGTATAATGTCCTCCATACTTGTATAATGTCCCCAATCATGACCCCTTCTTGTTATAATATCCCTTGCTCTCGATATAATATCTGGTATATTGTCCCTGTTAATGGACCCCTTCCTAGTATAATGTCCCACATCATGGGCACCTTCCTGGTATAATGTCCCCTGTCCTAGGCCCCTTCCAGTAATAATGTGTCCAACCATGTCCCTTTCATGTAATACTGTTCCCCTTCCAGATATAATGTCATCCATCATGGGCCTCTTCCTTGTATAATGTCCACCATCATGGGCCCTTTCCTGGTATAATGACCCCGCATCCTGTGCCCCATTCTGGTATAATGACTCTCTTCCTGGACCCCTTGCTTGTACAATTTACCCCAACCTGGGCCTACTTTATGATGTAATGTTCACTCTGCCAGTCTTTTTCAACACATTAAAAAGAATGAATAAATGATTCTTCTTACCTTCTTCCTCTCCCACAACATGCAACTTACTCTTTTATAGAATGCAGATGAGTTTGGCGTGCCCGCCATGGGCAGCATATGATGCACTTACATGCCCTGATTGCAATGTGCATGCCGACATAAGCTGCCTGCCTCTGATTGGCTGGTGGGGTGTATTGCAATGCAGAGAGCTTCCAGGTCTCTGCACCACAATACACTTCCTAGGATGAACATCTAGCTAAAATAGGCACTGACATCAGAGGGCACCCTTTCTCCACTGGCCCGGTCATGGTCGAAGCCCGTGCAGCCACTATTGTTATGCTCCTGGCTGCTATCTCTCCATTTACACCAATGAAGCACCATGCAGACAGGTTTATGAGCGAGGGTAGGTCCCAGGTCTCTGATTGACATCAGACATTATGGCATGTCCTGTGGATATACCATCGATGACTAAGATGAGAATACTGCTTTAAACTGTTGCCTGTGAGTTCCTTTCATCAGTCGTGCTGTGTTTCTTTCCTAGCACTGTCTTCTTCCCTTTCCTTCCTTTATGCAATTATTATTCCCTTCAGAAAGCCTATCTTATTACTACTGCGATACAAATTGTTTTTGAAGCCATCCGCTGCTTATGCTACGTATTGATTCGGAAAGCATATTGCAGCCATTTTCTTGATAAAAGGGACACAAATGACACTTAGATTGACAAATGTGCAAAATAAGACAGCTTATTAAAGAAAGACGCACTGATAGAATTACATCTCTTCCTCTTAAGCCGGTTAGGATTAGCAATATAGGGGAAATATGGAGTGCGTATTGTCATAATCAAGTAACTGGACATTTTTATGGATTGTCTCTGGCTGGCTTTATGATGATATGTTTCCACGAAATCCCAGGCTTTAAGGTTTTACATCAAGCAACATCTTGGGGTTAAGTTATCTAATGGTAACTCCAGTTTTATAGGCCTTGTTGTCATAGTGATAATAATGAATATAATTCTTTAGGCCTTAACTTGAGGTATATAGTAGACGACAGTGGCGCTCCTATTGTTAGTCTCTCTCTACGTGAGGAATTAGATAGCTCTCTAATCAGGAGAGATGGACTGCCTGGGTATATCCCGAAGGCCCTTCATTAGTATCCTATTGCAGTGTGTAGGTCTAGGCTTCTCAGCTCAGGTCCTCCGGGGGAATTTGGTAGTACACTTTTCAAGATTACATTGAATTTTACTTTAAGAGAAGCTGGCACCATCAATTTCAAAAGGTTATTTATTTGATTAGATGGTCGCTCCGATATAGTATTAATAATATACATATTATTATTCTATTGGTCTGGTTAGGCACATAGAGGGATAAGACACTAGACTTAGGGCCCAACCAATGAGGTCACCTTGTCGTTGGTGAATGGCTTATACACTTATTGATCAAAAAATGTTAAGCCATTTTTTTTATGTGTGTAGCAAATCTGGAAATCATATACTAATTGCTTTGTGCTCGCACATTTTATTAATATATTTGTTTATATATTGGCAACGTCGTGCCTGCAACTATGAATTGATTTAATATTATAGAAGTACTAGCCTAGTCTTGTACATTTCTGCATTAATATTCTAACAGTGACGGACTGTTAAGAATCACACATGGTCTGTACTTTCTTACTTCTAGATCCAAAAGTTGACCAAGTTTAATGCCAATTCCAGAGGACCTGTCACCAAATCAAAAGTGAACAGTTCTGGCTCTTGTTTTATTGACTTTGAGTAGTCAAGTTTTTTTTTTTTCTGTTTTTCTTTATTTATTAAGATTCAACATACAGTTCCAAAGGTATGGGTCTTTTTGTTTAGTTGTAATTTTTATGATCATTCCAAAGACATACTGATAGGGAATTTAGATTGTGAGCCTCAACGGGGACAGCAACGATAATGTGTGCAACCTGTAAAGCGCTGCGGAATTTGTTAGCGCTACATAAAAATAAAGTTTATTATTATTATTATTATTGGGCCATGGCTCATAGAAACCTCTGGGGTGTGTCTTTAGGTTGTTCTGAATTATTACACTGTGAGCAATGTTTCTTTGGAAAAGATCTTAAAAATTAGCACTAAATAAAAAGCCCCATATTTCTGGAACTGTATAGCGATTTTCTTTAAAAAAAAGGATTACTTGGAGGAGCACCAGGAATAAAATAAGTGCAAAAGTTGTACATTTTTGACCTGGTGACAAGTCTCCAGACTTGACAATCACATTATGTACATTGACATATTTTGAATTTGTGTTGTACTGATTCATTCTTTTGTGTTCTTCTAGGGCAATGGAGGGTGAGAAAGTTGTGGTTGCATTCAGCCTTTGAGCCTGAGGGAACTGTAAATGATAATGCACAGTATGTCATCCTGTAGTTGGATGCCCTGATGCTCTGGAGCACCAAAGTTTAACCCCTTTCTGCCAGCTGACGGAATAGTACGTCAGCTGGCAGAACCCCCGCTTTGAGTTGGGCTCCGGCGGCGAGCCCACCTCAAAGCAGCGACATGTCAGCTGTTTTGTACAGCTGCCATGCGCGCAATGAGTGCGAGAGGAATCGCGATCCGCCCGTGCCCATTAACTAGTTAAATGTCGCTGTCAAGCACTGACAGCGGCATTTAACTAGCGCTCCCGGCCGCGTGGCCGGAAGTACTCGCACCGCTGACCCCCGTCACATGATCGGGGGTCATCGATGCATTGCCATAACAACCAGAGGCTCTATGGTTGCTGATGGCCGATTGCTTTGAGCGCCACCCTGTGGTCAGCCTTCAAAGCAACCCTGCATTTCTGCTATATAGAGGTGATCTGTGCTTCACCTCTATGTAGCAGAGGCGATTGAGTTGTGCATGCTTCTAGCCTCCTATGGAGGCTATTGAAGCATGCCAACATTTTAAAAAAAGTGTTTAAAAATATAAAAAAAATAAAAAATATATAAAAGTTCAAATCACCCCCCTTTCGCCACAATCAAAATAAAACAATAAAAAAATCAAACCTACACATATTTGGTATCGCCGCATTCAGAATTGCCCGATCTTTCAATAAAAGCAAAGGATTAACCTGATCGCTAAATGGCGCAGCGAGAAAAAAAATCATAATGCCAAAATTACGTTTTTTTGGTTGCCGCAACATTGCATTAAAATGCAATAACGGGCGATCAAAAGAACGCATCTGCACCGAAATGGTATCATTAAAAACGCAAGCTCGGCACGCAAAAAATAAGCCCTCACCCGACCCGACCCCGGAACGAAAAACGAAAACGAAAAAACGGAAAAAGCTCCAGGGATGAAGGGGTTAAAGTTACTCCATTTGTGCCGGTAGGGTACAAACAGTGCATAATTTGACTTTCTTTGCCTCCCAAGACCATATTTATAGTAGTAACTGAAACATTGGTATCAACGTGGTTGTAACACAAGATTTCACAATAAAAATGACTTGCATTATTGAATGTTCTCTTAGACCTGATGAGGTTGATGTACTTACTATAAAAAATAATGCCAAAATGAGCGTATAATCTTAATATTAAAATGGGCATTTTCTAAGTCCAGAATGAGAGAGCTCAGGAGTTCAAGTGTTCTCAATCTCTGCTCATCCAGCCTGACTGATGAGGGTACGAGGGAAGAGGGACATTGAGCAGCTCTTAATGGGAGGAGATTGAGTTTAAAGTTTTAAAAAGGATTATGCAGCCATTCTGACATGGATTTTCAAAGTTTGTACATAGAAGTGGTCATGTGGTTGTCGTCGTGCTCCTTTAAATTAAGGATAAAAGGACACTTTCCTGTAGCATGACTTGTGGTGTTAGAAATGTCCATAGGAGAAAGCTCACATAACTTTTTTCATATATAGACAATGTGCTTTATGGTTACAGAGTCTTTAAAATGCAACCTTCTTGGTGGTTACAAACATTCTTGCATGGAGCAACAATGGTAGATGATTGGTATACAGTGAGCTTACATTAGGAACATTTTACTCAGCCCGCTAGCATGTTCTCTACATTGCTCCTGATAAAGCACTGCACTCTTACTTTAGGTGCTCAGAAAAGTCATCGTGTGACAACAATACTCTGCAACTGAAAGTTTGAAACTCTTGCTCATTCCCGCTGCTTACTCACACAGTTGCCATGTAAGGGTATGTGTCCACGTTCAGGATTGCATCAGGATTTGGTCAGGATTTTTCATCAGTATTTGTAAGCCAAAACCAGGAGTGGGTGATAAATGCAAAAGTGGAGCATATGTTTCTATTATACTTTTCCTCTAATTGTCCCACTCCTGGTTTTGGCTTACAAATACTGATGAAAAACCCTGACCAAATCCTGGCACTAGTTGTCTCACTGCCTCTGTGGTGGCAAACCTCTTCGTTCATAGGCATCAGCATACTTTACCTACCTTGGTTGATGCGCTCTATAATCACTGGTTATACCTCAATGCACTTCTCCAGTATGGAAATCCTCATTATCTCTAAAATAACCTGCCAAACTTGTGCAAAAAAAAGTAAATTGAGCTCAAGGGTAGACGCACACGACCGTTTTCTCTCCATCCGAGAAAAATGGTTCAATTATTTTGATGAGACTCTGATCAGAGTTTGATCAGAGTTTGATCAGAGTGGCATGATTTTTTCTCGGACGTGGAGAGAAAAGAAAATTTTTTTCCACCCCCTCTATGAAACTCAGACTGAACTCAAGTCATCCTAATGCAGTCCGATGTTTTTCATGAACCCATACACTTGCCAATTTTGATCCTACTTTTCGATCAAAATTGGTCATGTCTCCGATTTTTTTCTTGGACCATTTGGTTCAAGGAAAAAAATTGGACAAGTGCAAAGGCCCCATAAAATATCATGAATATGAGTTCCATCCATGAAAACCATGGAAAGCATTCATCTAATGTAATCAGTTGTGTGCACGGGCCTTAAGGCCAACTCTGATTGCTGGAAAACTAATAGTGTACAAAATAAAGAATTAAGAAAAGATTAATCTCTGCAAAAGCTGCATTTTATAATTATTTATTTTTTTTATCTTTTATGTATCATGCATCGTAGTAAAAAATAAATTAATTAACCCTTCACACCCCCGTGTTCAGTAACTGCAGCTTTAACTAGGCATTAATAAGACTGACAGCCTTGTAGCCCGCGGTGGCATGTGATATCTCACCAATGTACATCACATTCAGATTAGGGCAGGAATTAAAGTGTGCAATACATGAGGATTTGTCATCACTGACATCTTAACACATGAAACGGCCTGAGAGACGCTTCTGCCTTTTATTTTCTGAATCTGTTTTATACCCGATGTACCTAGGAATTTGAACACAGTCAGGGCTTTTCCCTCTCGCTGGCTTCCTTTTCAGATTAAAGAGACCTTTGTCCCTCTGGAATCCCTTAATAGCTTGATCTAGTAACGCTACAGGCTCACTCCTAAAAAATCCTACGAGGAAAGGCCTTAGTTGAACATGGTGCCTTTGGGAGCTTGCATGGCTGCAAGGTGTAAAGCATAATACAATTTTTCCTTTTGTCTTTTTTTATGATAGCTGTTTAATTGCTGTGTGGTCTATTCTTTTGTGCTTAGTTATCCATCTTCATGTTCCCCCCTGGATTTTTTTTTTTTGTAAGATGAGACTCTTTTAAAGTATTTTTCTTTTTATTCTGTACTGAATGTAAATTACAGTGCTACAAATAACTAAATATAGGATTTTGGGTTCTATTGTATTTTATCGTCTTTTATATTAAGTGCTGGATGACTTTGAACCTAAAGAGTTTTGCTAAGTGTCCGAAGGTCTCAAAGGTGCTACACATGTGGAGGACAATGACAAATACTATAAATTACACCAAGTTCAACATTCGTCAAGGACATTTAAATGTAAATTTTGGCACTCAAATTGACTAACAGCTTGAAATAATCAACTACTTTATTAATATATTGCTACTCAACTCTTTTGGTTCCAGGAGAGGGGTGCGGCTTCCTCCTCAATTTGTCAGCTTTCTCTGCTCTTTGGCACAGTAAATGTCTATTCCACCTCTGACATCACAAACGTGGACCATATAGGCCTCCTGAAAATTTAAGAAGTTGGGATCTACGCTGCTACTGTCGCGTGCTTCCCTGCTCTGCCTATAAACTGCTATACCACTGCTTAGCTTTACTTACTTAGCTCCTGTCATTTATTACCATACCTGTCTCTTTCCATTAATGTCACAGTATCCTGTGATGTCTAGTGGTTGTCCTGTGCCTGTGCCATGTAATTTCCATATTCCACGTTACTTTTCCACCCTTCTATGGGCATTGCCATCGGATGAGTGCGCTAAAAAAACACATTACTGTCTATGGGAACGCATGTCCTTGCGTACGCATACGTTCAATGTGCTTGCGTACTTCAATCTGTGCATGTCCAGGAACTGATTGATAAAGGTACAATGGTGTGCACTCAATTTAGAAAGTGAGGTGCAGGTGTCATGGACTGAAGAGTCCCCGTACAAGTAATATCTAGAAGACACCGCACACTCTTAATAGATATTTATGCAAATTGTGCAAAATTTATTAAATATCACACTACACATTAGTGACACATGGGAGCAATGTACATTTCAAGGATAAGCGACCACTTGTAGTAACAATTCAATTGACGTTTCGGTTCTCCTGAGCCTTAATCATAATATCGCTACAAAGACACAAAAAACATAACAAGGGTAAATAACACAACAAAATTATATACATATATACAGCATCCGTGCATGATGAAGCAATAAATAGTATGCCAGGTATAAGATGGACGGCAGGCAACTAAATAGATTACCAAGCACCAAGGATGCACCGAAGTGAATAGAATAGAACTCCTAGAGTCATATCAGATGTGAATCCAAGAGGAGGTCAAGAGGTCAAAAGGTTAGGAGCAAGAGCAGAAGGGGAACAGGACAATAGGCACTCATTACCTTGGTATAGCAATGATAGATACACATAGCGAATTTCTTGCTTACGGGTATAGGTGGTGCTAAAAGGATAGACAGGAGGTAAGTATAAGTACGGTGTGTCAATATAGGAAACAAATGAAGAGGGGAGCCTGAATCAATACCTATTAGCAGATAAGGTGGTATGTGGCCAATCGTGGTATGCTGCCCTGTGTGCTGAACCTATATTGGACCGAAGTAAAGAATCATAAGAATCGCTGTATATGTAAGGCAAAGGTGAGTGGGAGTAAAACAATATAAAATAAAATAAAGGGCTGTCCAGGAATTGGCTGGGGGAGAGGAGAACGGGTCCATATAGAGGAATGGGAAGCCTGTGTTGAGAGGGATCGCACTGCCTGCATTTCGTGCGTCCCCCGTGGAAGGAACCTGTATATAGTAACAGGGAATATGGAAGCAGAGGATATGGGGGCAGAGTCCCACTATACCTGGGGTGGATGTCTTGTAAGGCGGCGCTCCTGCGCCTTGCTGATGTCGGCGTGCCCAGGAGGAGAAGGTGGGACTGTTAAATAGCAGTGGTGACCGCCGGACCGGAAGTGCGTCATCCGGACCGGAAGTCCCACTGTATGGAGCCAGAAGGAGTTACTGAGCATGCCTGTGTGTCACCATGGTAACCTGCTTGAATATAGAACTTAGTAGTGATCGCAAAATGTAGTGACAATGCTCCAAGAGGCATATGGATGAATATTAGGGGATAATCGGACTATATAGAGGAGAGTTTGGTGTCACTACAGGATATGTGCGCTGCATATGTATCACTCTAATAGCGCTCCTTGTGCGACCCCTAATATTAACCAAGGTATACAGTTATGGTGTCACTAAGGGCATGTTGGTAGGTGTTTGTATAGATGGCTGGACTATGCGATATGGGGTCTTGTGTAATTATGAGATCCCGGCGCTGGCAGGACTAAACAAAGGATGGGTGGTAGGAGTAGTAAGTAAAAGATAAAAAAAGGAATAAATAAAAAATAAAAATATCAAAATAAATAAATAAAAGGGTGGTATAAATGAATGAACTATGAATAGAAAATAGTCGACTGAAAAAAAATTGGAGAAAAAATAATGTTGAAAAAACAATGATAATAATAATAATAATAATACGGTTAAAAAAAAAAAAAAAAAAGAATGACGGAGGGGTTTTTTTTTTTGAGTCGTCACTCACCTTCATGTAGAGTTATCAGCGGGTCTGGAAAAAATGGGAGATATAGTTAGTACTACAACTTAACAAACCTGCCAATCAATTTCTCTATTGAGACCCCTCGGTGCCAGAGTATCTAAGGTGTGTATCCAGAAAGTCTCTCTGGTTTTCAGTAATTTGATATGGTTGCCCCCTCTTCTGGGACGTAGAACCTGTTCAAGTATTTGAAATTTTAATTGGGCCACAGAATGTTTGAAGGTGACAAAGTGGTCGGGGATAGGAAGCCATGTTTTGCTACAGCGGATAGTAGACTTGTGGCTAGCGATCCGATCTTTAACATGTTGGGTAGTTTCTACAACATACAGGAGGCCGCAGGGACATTTAATCACATAGATGGCAAAATTAGTATTGCAGGTAAAGAAGCCCTGAATAGGATACGATTTCGCTGTCCTAGGATGGGTGACTTTATCGGACCTGATAACGTTTGAACATGCTGCACAATTAAGGCAAGGGAAAGTGCCACACCGTTGGCTGGCTAAAAGCCTCTGTGTAGTCTGCGGTTGGGTACTCCCAATGTCAGCCCGTACTAGCTGATCTTTGATGTTTTTTGGTCTTCTTGTGCTCATCAATGGTGGTGATTGGAAAGGTTCCACTGAAGGGTAGGCTTTGTGCAAGAGGGACCAGTGTTTTCTAATAACTGAGTATATTTTGGGCATAAATGGATGGTGCGTATGCACAAAGGGTAGACGCTCCTTAGGCCGCTCCCGAGGGGGAGGGGAATGCGGGGAATTGATGCGTAAGTTTTCTTGGTCCAAGAGTTTCAAAGGGTATTCCCTCTCCTGGAATTTGAGGGCCATGGTGTCGCTATGTGTATCTATCATTGCTATACCAAGGTAATGAGTGCCTATTGTCCTGTTCCCCTTCTGCTCTTGTTCCTAACCTTTTGACCTCTTGATCTTGACCTCTTCTTGGATTCACATCTGATATGACTCTAGGAGTTGTATTCTATTCACTTTGGTGCATCCTTGGTGCTTGGTAATCTATTTAGTTGCCTGCCGTCCATCTTATACCTGGCATACTATTTATTGCTGCATCATGCATGGATGCTGTATATATGTATATAATTTTGTTGTGTTATTTACCCTTGTTATGTTTTTTGTGTCTTTGTAGCGATATTATGATTAAGGCTCAGGAGAACCGAAACGTCAATTGAATTGTTACTACAAGTGGTCGCTTATCCTTGAAATGTACATTGCTCCCATGTGTCACTAATGTGTAGTGTGATATTCAATAAATTTTGCACAATTTGCATAAATATCTATTAAGAGTGTGCGGTGTCTTCTAGATATTACAGGAACTGATTGAGACATACCCATTGAGACACGCCCTCCTGGAAATATCGAACGCATGCACATAAAAATGCAAATGCAGGCAAAAAACACATACAAACGCATGCACAATCATCATGCGTAAGATGATGTGGATAAAAAATGCTGCTTAACCATGCATTTGCATGCGTTTTTGCATGCTTTTCCGCATGCGGATGATACGCTGCGGACTCAAACGCTAAGCCTAAGGGTTTGTGGAGATGACCGCCTTTTTGGTTCAAGTTCGATCCAACTGAACACTGAATTACCCTCAGGCAAAATTTATCCTATGGAGCCATGCACATGTCTGATTTTTTCCTGGGACTGAGAAAAAAAATTGTAGAATGCTCAACATGCATGCAATTGTAAAATAAAAATAAAAAAAATAAGGAGCAATTATCGGATCACACTCAGCCATGCAGGTAAATGGGACCATGAATGAAAATACTTCCGAGGGTGGTCACAGACTGACAGAATGGAGGAGATGTAGAAAATAGTTATTCCATCTTCTCCACATCTGAGAGAATAGGATCACATTGTGATCAAATTCTGATCAAATTCTGATCTGAGTATGATTAGTATAATAGTCTTGATTCTCTCTAAGGAGAAAAAATATGATTGTGTGACCCTAGCCTAATAGACATATAGATCAGAATTAGTGATGGGCGAACCCGTGGATGTTCGGGTTCGGCCGGCGTCTTATAGACGCCTCTCCAATACTAACCTGTAGGCTTAATGTTAGCAGCCATAAAACAGCTGACATCAACCTCACAAATATTACTCCACTTGCCACCGCAACAGGGAAAGTGGGAAGAGCCGGGCAAAGACCCAGAATTGGCTCATCTAATAGATGCACTTTTTCTGGAGTGGCTGTGGGCTGCGATTTTGTGGCTGGGGGGGGCAATATCCATGGCCCCTTACCAGTCTGAGAATACCAGCCCCAAACTGTTTGCTTTAGCTTGGCTGGTTGTTAATTATTGGAGTAACCAACAAGTTATTTTTATTATTTATTTAAATAATTAAAAAAATTGGAGTGGGGACCACTCTATTCTTGATAACCAGACATGATAAAGCTGACAGCTGAGGGTTGCAGCCCACAGCTGTCAGTTTTTGCCTGTGTTGGTAATCAAAAATAGAAGAGACCCCAGTTCATTCTTTTTTATTTATTTATTTTTAGCACAGGTTCTGGCTGATGAATACTCCCATCAGTGTTGCCAGCTCTCGCTGTTATCAGTGACTGCAGGTGTAGGCTGATGGGAGCAGTACTGTCTAATCTCCTGACACCTGTGACCATAAATAACCTTTTGAGATCAGATATACAGATGTTTCTCGAGCTGTCATGCACGTGACAGTGTGGGAAGCACCTGATGTTCTGGGTACCGAACCCAAACAGTAACACAGACTTCCTGGAGAAGTCCATGTTCAGGATTTGTGCACAAACACTAAGTATTATTTACGGACCCCAAACTTTATTTTTCGGGTTCGCCCATCCGTAATCAGAAAACTAAATATTTATAAATAATATGAATTTGGTACAAACTTATTTTTTATGTTCCCTTAAAAAATCTGTCCATTATAAATTCATTTTCAAATAATCTGTTTTAGTATTACTAATAAATGAGCAATGAACCAAGACTTATCACCCCTACCTTATAGCCAGAGAGGCTAAGGAGAGCACCTCACACTCTGAAGGACTCTGGCAAAGCTAATGAATATACCCTAGTTTATGGCCATGGTAATTCTTTAATGCTTTATTTTCCCTGTGGTATTGCAGGAAAATAACATACATATATAATGCATACTTTGTATTATTTATCTGTTACTGAACCTGTGTTAAAGCATGCTTCATGGTCAAGAAAATGTCAATTTAAGGTTCCCTGGGTCCACCAAAATAAATTATTCTGTGGGTCTGCACTCTGCCTATACAGTATGTGTAATTGTTTAACATTCTTTATTGCATGCAAAGGATACATCAACAATAAAGACTGATAGTTTATATGTAGAGTAGTGATGAGAGAGTGTGCTCGTTACTCAAGTTTTCCGAGTATGCTAGGTTGTTCTCCGAGTATCTTGGGCGTGCTCGTAGATTAAGTTTGTGTCCCCACAGCTGAATGATTTGCAGCTGTTAGACAACCTGAACACATGCAGGGATTGCCTGTTTGTCAGGGAATCCCCACATGTATTACGGCTGTCTAGCAGCCACAAATCATGCAGCTGTGGGGACTCAAACATAATATATGGGCACGCCCAAGATACTCGGAGAACACCTGAACATGCTCAAAAAAGTCAAGTAACGAGTAGTGTTGAGCATTCCGATACCGCAAGTATCGGGTATCGAGGGACTCAAATATACCCTGTATTAGACATAAAGGAGGGCCTCATATACATTCTGTTCAAATTGTAATGTAGTGGTTCCTAGACTCATCAAAGTTATGCACTAAATTATAAGAAGGTTCATCCATACACCCTTGAATGCACCAACTGTATTGCCTCATTCAAATATTGTGAACAAAGTGTAGTTTTGCTACTCCTACACTCATACAAGCTCTGCACAATGTACAAAGTCTGCCATTAATTTTAAACAGGCTTATCTATGCACCCTTAAATGCACCATGTGGAGTGCCTCATAAAAAATATAGAAAGTGTAATTGCGGTACTTATACACTCACAAAGGCTTTGCACAAAGTGGAAAGACAGGGAAAATTATAAGTAGGGTCATTCAGTCATCCATATAGCCTAGAAGACAAATGGTGGGCCTCATTAAAAAATTGAACATTAAAAATACTTTATGTGCTGCTGTCATCTGGTGGTGTGGAAAAGGGGGGGTTAATCCAGGCTTTGTTCATTGCTATCGGAGTGAGCATTTCAGTACTTTCAGTTGAAAAGCGAAAGTGCCTGTCTGTTATGACCCCCTTGGTGGCACTAAAAAACTTCCAGACATTAGGGCAGTGCAGCACAGCACCTTGAAGACACAGAGGTCAAGCTCTTGCCAGATGTCCAGCTTTGAGAACAAACAGCTGAGGATCTCAGGAGAATTAGGGAGTAAGCTGGTTTTGTCGGCCATGGATTGCTTGACCATCTTTAAAACTTTTCCTTACTTGACGAAAATACCTGGTCATCAGGTCATGGACGCTGGGAGGATGTAATGAAATTGGCCAAAGCCTTAGACAGTGTACCGCTGCCTCTGCTGTACCTGGTGTGTGTCTCCTCCACCTTTCCTCTTTAGTTGGGCAAGGAGGAAGCCTACCTCCGGCTGCTAGCATTGTCTGATGGGAATTTTTTTCACATATTTTCCATAATAGATTTCTGGTATAGCGCATTTTAGACAACTTCTCTGGAACAAGAGAGGCAAGGTTCTCTTTGTAGCATGGGTCTAGCAGGGTAAACAACAAGTACATTTTTTTGCCCAAGATGAATGTAACGTGAGAGTCATGGAAAAGGCAGGGGTAATTAAAGTCTGCCATATGTGCCAGGTACCCTACAACTAACACTTCCCTGTCTATCATGATGACTCCTCTTTATTTCCTGCTCCATCTCTTCATCCTCATTCCCCTCCTAAGCCTATCCATGTAGGAGAGAGACAAGATGAAGCTTGTGTGGGTACTAGCCTCTGTTGCACTATCATCCAGCTCATGATCCTTCTCCTCCTCGGTCTTCACAACCTTATTGGTACCCAATCTGCACTGAGCAGATGACATGATGTTGGGCTGGGTAATATCTCCCTGTCTCATGTCTTACTCCATCTCTACCTGGTCTGCATGTAAAGCTCCATGTTTGTCAGCAGCCACTGTTTAAGTAGGCACAGAAGCAGGATCAACACTCTCCATCTTTGTGGGGTCCTCAAAGTCTTGGAGATTTGCCCAAATGTCAGACATCCACGCCCACTCTTCAGTTGTTATGTGCAAAGTCTGACTAGAATACCAACAGGCGTGTTGGAGCTGGTAATCCACAACTGGTATCTGCTGCTCACAAAGCCTTGACAGCATGTGCAATATGGAGTTCCAGCACGTGGTCATGTCAAACACCAGTCGGTGAGCTGGCACTTGCATGCACTGCTTGGCTACTGACACGACGTTCCCTGACCAAAAACAGGCAAATATAGGTAGGTTTTCAGAAACTGATGAACTATCAAATAGAACACTTGGGCCAGGCATGATACAACCATGAGCTTGTCAATCTTCACAGCTGCCACCAGGCCTTTATCATGCAAGGCTATGCCTGGTTGTAAGTTCAGTGGTGAGAACCACAAATCTGTCTGGTCTGTTTATTCCTTTCAATAACTATGCCACGGTGTGTGGTTTGTCTCCTAGACAAATTAGCTTCAGCAGAGCTTGTTGCCTCTTCACTCAGCCAGTGCTGCAGAGCTTCCAGATGATGGGTGCTCTGACACAGCATGTTGGAGATGGAGGATGAGGAGCAGGAGGGGGTGCAGGAACTGGAGTAGGAGGTGGGGAAAGCCCTGATTGAAATAGGGCCATAAATCTTCGGAGTCGGTAGCACACTTTCACGGATGTGTCAGAGGCTGCAGACCATTGAACTGCATATGTCTGCAGAAGGTCTTAGCAGTTTGCTTTGCAAACTTCTACCTGGTCCTTCTGATGCTAGGATCCAATGGTCACCTCCCCTGGTGCTAATGGTCACACCTGGGCCTGAGTGTTGATATACTTCCTGCTTGCTGCTTGCAAGAACGGGTGATATTTTCTACAGTATTTGCACTTTCCTGTTGAGGCTTGGAGCTGCAACAGTAGACTAGCATACTCTTTGGAGTTTGAAGGACGATGGTGTTTCTCTCTACGTCATCTCAAGCCAAGTTTCCCCTTGTTTTATGTATCATAGCTGTCTTTAGTGGGGTTCGAACAGTGTCCACCACGTCATTCCCTAAGCAGGGTTTACTGCTAGAGTCTGACAGGGACTAGGGATCCTGCTCGGCGATAAATGTGGAAGCTATTTAGGGACTCTTAGGGCAGACAGTGTGACGTTAGATATGCCTAGGGGTCTCCATTCCCCAGTTCCCTGTTGTTGAGCCAAATTTTCCTTTATTTCTTTGTGTTGCACTTAGTCTGTCCTACACTGTGCATGACACACATGTGCCGTGCCAGGGTGGTACTCAGCCCCGGCTTGAACCATGGTCACCAAGTGGGCCGTCAGTGAAATGTAGTGTCGCTGGCCAGAAGCACTTGTCCACAATTTTGTCTTTAAGTAGACAATTACTTTAACCATGTTGGTAAGGACACTGGTGATGTTCCTAGACATGAATTGGTACAAGGCGTAGATGCCACATAGGGAGAAAGAATGGCGAATGAGGGTAGAGTACCGAGGGACAAAATTTCTACACCTGTAGCGGGTCAATTTTGGTTTTAATTTCAAACAAATGAAACTGCACACAAACCAAGTTCTACAGTATGTATTACAATGGTCAAATTTTGAACAACCAAATTTGTAAACCCTATAGCTGGCCAATTTTATCTTTTCTTTCAAACCAACAAAATTATACACAAAGCAGGTTCTGCAGTATATATGACAATAGTCAATTTTTATACAAAAAATATATTGTGAACTGTGTCAGGTCAAGCGATTTTTAAGTGTTAACCCACCATAATTTTATACAAAACCATGTTAAACAGTATGGATGAATAATTGAATCCATAAAAAAGTTTTGGAAGGTTTTTTGACAGTTTTATATAATGTAAGTTTTATGTAATTATATAAGTTTTTTTATATATAATATGACTGTAACACCCTAAGGGGATGCAAAGTTTGATGGGAGTGCTTCTTTAAAGTACAACTCCAGGTTTTGTTTTCTGTTTTTTTATTTTATTTTGCCACTGGATAGGTATCAGCAATGTATGTTATCTATGCATAGTAAAATATTTCTGGGCACAGTCTCTTGCTGTTCCCAGAGCTGTTCTGGACATGATCTTAATGTAGAAAGAGGTTTTCATAGACTTACAGAAAGTATTCACTTGTGGCGAGTCAGAGCTGCGTTAAAAAAATAGCAGAGAGGAACCAGAGTGGCATTGGAAAGAATAAAAGATGACCACTAGTAAGTAACATATTTTTGTACTATAAAACACACTTTTTTCCTCCAAAATTTTGGAGGAAAGTGAGGGTGCATCCTAGAGTCTGGATGTACCTTAGTCTGGCTGTGGTTGTGGCTGTGGATGGTGGGGGGGGGGGCAGCTGCCAGTCTTTGTGATATGTGACTTTAGATAAAAGAGCCATCATTCAAGCAGGAGGACACAGCATTAGACGGGGGAAAAAGAGCTGGATCAACAGAGATTTCAGATATACAGCCTCTTTTATATTTCAATTCAAACACTGATTTCTCAGTAACGGAGGGACAGACTGGCCTTGTAAAGGTATTTCTGGATCTGAACTACATGCACCTATATTATTTTTTGGGTGGGGGGAAAATGCTGCTGATGGACTCCTTTTTAGTGAAAAAAACATCTGTGACAAGTGTCACGGGGTCCTTCTCCGGTATCACACAATCAACAAAGCAAGAGAATAGAAAACAATTCCAAGACCTTTATTTAGGCAAAAATACGAAAGATCCATATATAATCCACCACACAAAGAATAAGATAGTCCACAAGCCGAATGCAGTTCAGTAAGGAGATAAAAGCCCTGCGAGATGAGAGTCCAACAATCCAGCAGACAAAGGATAACATAGTCCATATATTCTTCTTTCTCTCTGAGGTGCTGTGATCACATCATAGTTCCACACAAGATCTGATCTGTGTCTCACCTCTCTATTCACAGGTCAGGAGGGGGAAGGTCACAAGGGCTAATTGTTTCAACAAGCTAGTTCAATATGTCATTAGTATATTAGCAAACATGATTATTCACTGACCCTGTGAGAAGACAACAATACAGTACTGTGGGGGCTGATATCAGATGGCAACCACAGACATTCTCATCTATTAGCAAATAACTCATCCTACAAGACAATACCATGATAATCAATAAAATATTAATACAAATTAAATGATATCCACATACCATATCCCACCATCACAACCTCTCCCTCCTCTTAATAAGTGAGTACTCCATGAGGTCTACACAGATCTCTGGCCTGCCCACTTTAGTCCACATTGCTCCACTATTTATAGTTCCTTGTACAATGGCAGGGGTTGCAATAATCATGAGCATTTGTCCATAATTTTCCGGGTCCTGGCTTTATGGTCATACCAGGTTTTTTGACTGGACTGGGCCATTCGCTGATGTTCATTAGCCAAGGTAGCTAGTTGGGCGAGACAGTCTCTGAACTCTAGAACATAGGGAATGATGGGCGTTCTGGTATCTGCGATATCTCCCTCCAATTGTTCTTTCAGAAGAGTGAGAGGCCCACGGAGCTTCTGGCCAAACATGTTGCTCCCCAGTGAGGTCTGGATGTCGTGGTGCTTGAAGGGCCTGTAGCCGGCTGACTGATCCCATAAAATGACACTGTAACTATCCAATGTCATTTCCAAGGAGGATATCTGCAGTCCTCCCATAACTCTAATCCAACACAGTTTTTCTCCAAAACCATAATCCAAAGATACCAAAGCTAGCTGTATATATTTGTGGACACCCCCGCCAGGACAATAGGAATTCCCGGGCCTTGGTGAATTGCCTCGGGTCAAACCACACGGGGGTCAGCGATAGTCAGGATTGCCCCTGTGTCTCTAAATCCCGACACTTTGTATCCATCAATTAAGACATCCTGCAGGTGGCGATGCCATTGCTCTGTATTTCTCATGGACAAAGGCCTGAGTCCGTACACTCCAGGTGGGGTATCTATGGTGCCTGGGTCAGTGGTCCTCTCAGGTGGGGGTGGTGGTAACTCTTCCTCAGGCAGGATGGAGTGCACAAAATGCACTGGACGAGGTGGGGATGCATGGGGCTGCCTCCAAATTCTTGAGGGACAACTGGATTGCAAATGCCCAGGTTGCCTACACCCATAACATCTCCTCTCAGTGATACCCGCAGGTCGTGGTCGGAACTGCTGGGGCCCAGGATTGTGAGGCATGATTGTCATCGGCCTGCAGCTGGGTGGAGGGGCAGATATAATCTCAGGGGGCCGGGGTGCAAGAGAAGGCTGTGGTTTATTGTCCAGAAGCCTCCTCCATTGCGGTCGGATAGTAAGGGCCTCATTGGCCAGGGCTGCAGCTCTATCCACGGTACACGTTTGCGCTCCCGGACCCATTCTCGTAGCTCTGTAGGGGCACTTGGCAAGAAATTGTTCTATAAAGAACGCCTGTATAACATCTTCAACAGTAAAGGCGTTTTCTGCTTCCACCCATCTCCAACATGCCTGGGATATCTTATGTGCATACATCCTAAACGATCTACCCATGATGCATGGGAGGTCTCAGGACTTGGCCCTATATGAGTCTGGGATGATAGCATGGTAATCCAGGATAGTCACTTTACAATGTTATAATCCCGATTCCGCTGTGAGTCAATGGTTTGGTAATCCTCCGCCATGCTACTGTTCAGGAGTCCCACTAACAAAGGCATCCAGCCAGAGTGGGGCACCTCCATCACAGCACACTTCTGATCAAAGTCCTTGAACAACCCCTCCACATCTCTGGAAGCCTCATCAAATGGCTTGAAGTCTGTTTGGGTGATCCGTACAGGCTCCCGGATCATGGGGTTTGCACTCCAAATTGCATTACTCCCTCTTTTGATCTCCATCGCTTCTTGTCTCCATTGCACTCGGCGGGCAGCCTCCTCCTTATACTCCTGAGAAACACCTGGACCCAGAACCGCCATCTCTTCTTCATACCATACCACCCACTGGCTTTTAGGGGTGGGGGTCCTCGTCTCCTTGGCTTGTCCTTCAGACATATGGGAGTAGGTGGTCTGGGTAGCACCAACAAGTAGATCAATTAAGGATTCTTTAGTCAGTCCCTGGTAGTTCATGCCCAGGTCTCTGGCTTTCTTCTGTATACTGGATACAGTCCAATTTCTGTACTCACTCTCCATTTCTCCATTTGGTTACGCTCTGTTGATCCCGCTGTTGCCATCAGTTGTCACGGGGTCCTTCTCCGGTATCACACAATCAACAGAGCAAGAGAATAGTGAGCAATTTAAGACCTTTATTTAGCCAAACATACGAAAGGTCCATATACAATCCACCACACAAAGGATAAGACAGTCCAGAAGCCGAATGTGGCTGTGGCTGTGGATGGTGGGGGGGCAGCTGCCAGTCTCTGTGATGTGTGACTTTAGATAAAAGAGGCATTATTCAAGCAGGAGGACACAGCATTAGACGGGAAAAAGAGCTGAAGTGACAGAGGTTTCAGATATACAGCCTCTTTTATATTTCAATTCAAACACTGATTTCTCAGTAACGGAGGGACAGACTGGCCATGTAAAGGTATTTCTGGAACTGTCTTTCAAAGTACTACATGCACCTATATTATTTTTGGGTGTCGGGAAAATACTGCTGATGGACTCCTTCTTAGTGAAAAAAACATCTGTGACAAGTGTCACGGGGTCCTTCTCCGGTATCACACAATCAACAGAGCAAGAGAATAGTGAACAATTCCAAGACCTTTATTTAGGCAAAAATACAAAAGATCCATATACAATCCACCACACAAAGGATAAGATAGTCCAGAAGCCAAATGCAGTTCAGTAAAGGTGCCTTCACACGAAGCGACGCTGCAGCGATAGCGACAACGATGCCGATCGCTGCAGCATCGCTGTTTGATCGCTGGGGAGCTGTCACACAGACCGCTCTCCAGCGACCAACGATGCCGAGATCCCCGGGTAACCAGGGTAAACATCGGGTTGCTAAGCGCAGGGCCGTGCTTAGTAACCCGATGTTTACCCTGGTTACCAGCGTAAAAGTAAAAAAAACAAACAGTACATACTCACCTGCGCGTCCCCCGGCGTCTGCTTCCTGACACTGACTGAGCGCTGGCCCTAACAGCACAGCGGTGACGTCACCGCTGTGCTTTCACTTTCACTTTAGGGCCGGCGCTCAGTAAGTGTCAGGAAGCAGACGCTGGGGGATGCGCAGGTGAGTATGTACTGTTTGTTTTTTTTACTTTTACGCTGGTAACCAGGGTAAACATCGGGTTACTAAGCGCGGCCCTGCGCTTGGTAACCCGATGTTTACCCTGGTTACCAGTGTAAAACATCACTGGTATCGTTGCTTTTGCTTTCAAACACAATGATACACGGCAATCGGACGACCAAATAAAGTTCTGGACTTTATTCAGCGACCAGCGACATCACAGCAGGATCCTGATCGCTGCTGCGTGTCAAACTAAACAATATCGCTAGCGAGGACGCTGCAACGTCACGGATCGCTAGCGATATCGTTACAAAGTCGTTTCGTGTGAAGGTACCTTAAGAGGATAAAAGCCCTGGGAGATGAGAGTCCAACAATCCAGCAGACAGAGGATAAAGGCCCCGGCACACATAGCGATTTACCAATGACCACGACCAGCGATACGACCTGGCCGTGATCGTTGGTAAGTCGCTGTGTGGTCGCTGGGGAGCTGTCACACAGACAGCTCTCTCCAGTGACCAACGATCAGGGGAACGACTTCGGCATTGTTGAAACTGTCTTCAACGATGCCGAAGTCCCCCTGCAGCACCCGGGTAACCAGGGTAAACATCGGGTTACTAAGCACAGGGCCGCGCTTAGTAACCCGATGTTTACCCTGGTTACCAAAAAAAAACAAACAGTACATACTCACCATCTGATGTCCGTCAGGTCCCTTGCCGTCTGCTTCCTGCTCTGACTGAGTGCCGCCGTACAGTGAGAGCAGAGTGCAGAGGTGACGTCACCGCTGTGCTGCGCTCTCACTGTACGGCCGGATCTCAGTCAGAGCAGGAAGCGGACGGCAAGGGACCTGACGGACATCAGATGGCAAGTATGTACTGTTTTTTTTTTTTTACATTTACGCTGGTAACCAGGGTAAACATCGGGTTACTAAGCGCGGCCCTGCGCTTAGTAACCTGATGTTTACCCTGGTTACTAGTGAAGACATCGCTGGATCGGTGTCACACACACCGATTCAGCGATGTCAGCGGGACCTCAACGACCAAAAAAAGGTCCAGGCCATTCCGACACGACCAGCGATCTCGCAGCAGGGGCCTGATCGCTGGTACGTGTCACACATAGCGAGATCGCTACTGAGGTCGCTGTTGCGTCACAAAACTAGTGACTCAGCAGCGATCTCGCTATGTGAGATGGGGCCTTTACAGTCCATATACTCTTCTTTCTCTGTGAGGTGCTGTGATCACATCATAGCTCCACACAGGATCTCATCTGTGTCTCACCTCCCTAATTTTTTAAAAGTCCCCCTCCTCATTCACCGGTCAGGCGGGGGAAGGTCGCAAGGGCTAATTGTTTCAACAAGCTAGTTAAATATGTCATTAGCATATTAGCAAACATGATTATTCACTCATTCTTAGGAACAGAGGCTGCCGGTTACAATCGGTAAGGTCCAGGGGCTTCCGGACGGGTGAGTATATCCATATTTTTTATTTTACTTCTTTATTATTTACATGAATATGGATCCCAGGGCCTGAAGGAGAGTTTCCTCTTCTTCAGACCCTGGGAACCATCCAGGATACCTTCCGATACTTGAGTCCCATTGACTTGTATTGGTATCGGGTATCGGTATCGGCGATATCCGATATTTTTCGGGTATCGGCCGATACTATCCGATACCGATACTTTCAAGTATCGGAAGGTATCGCTCAACACTATTCACTGACCCTGTGAGAAGACATCAATACAGTACTGTGGGGGCTGATATCAGATGGCAACCACAGCCATTCATCATTTAGCAAATAACTCATCCTACAAGAGAATCAGTAAAATATTAATACAAATAAAATGATATCCACATACCATATCCCACCATCACAACAAGTTATCAAGATGGTGTGAAATGAGTCTTGCTAGTAACCTTTCCTATATCTGTAAATTAAATAAACTTTATATCTATTAATACAATGCACAGACACCTATAGAGATGCATGATTACGATTCAATCCCGTCTTCAATAAGCCTAGATCTTTTTATATATATCATTTTTTTCACACTGACAATAGTTTATATTTTTATATTTGCTTGCATCTCCTCTTACGTCTTACCCCCTCCCACACAGACTCATCTTTCTCGAGATGTCATATTTAAGTAACTGATTCATAGCAACTATTGTGTGCCAGAAACTTTTTCCTACAGTCTCTTATAGGATGTAGAAGAAGAAGCTGTAAATTATATATTAGGGGAAAAAAGCACCATTTTACTATTGGTAGGTAGAGGAGGAGGACAAATACTCCCCGTTATATAAGGTCTAATTTATGGTGTGTCTATTTTGGATAGGGCTCGTAGATCAGCCTTTGGTGTAGAAGAATGAAGCCTTTTAGAGGAGGCGAGAAAGGGAAACAAGAATTGTTAAGCCGTAATGTTCACAGGGGAGTAAATTGTTTAAGTGTTGCAGTAAGAAGGAGGACTGAACAAGGTACAGCTGCGGAGACAGGTTTATGTGGCAGGTGGGATCGGAAGGCATCATATATTCTAGGCTGCCTTTCTAAAAGGAAATGGCTCTTACTCCCTTATTGAGTCATATCATATTATTTGTCTGCCCAGTTGTTAAGTCCATTTGCACTGTACATTAGAGGAAAAATGATCTGACCCCAAAACTGAGGTGACTGACGTTATCCGATATGGCTTTGTCTTCATTTCCATTCTAGTATCTTCAGTTCCCAAGTTCACAGCGAACCAGCAGTGCATTTTCAAGCATTATCATCCCTTTCAATGGCAGTAAATCATGTTTCTTAACCTTAAATTAGAAATTTATTACCGCAATAGAGATTCTCCCAGATGACATCCATGAGAGTTATTTCGGAAGCGTCTTGCTAATTACATTCATATAGTTCGGCAAATGGGCTTTGACTTCAGGTTAGTAATTTTGCACATATGCAGAAAAATGTTTAACTAGTCAACCCAGATGTTTTACTTTTTTTTTTATTAAGTTAATGCATCTTGTTTATATAAAATTAATAAATCAATTAATGAGTTTGTACTGAGTATTTCTAATACACCCATCAGTTCTGTATCTGAAGTCCAGTGACAGCCATAGCTCTGTATGTGCTAATATTTCTATTAATTTTATTTTTCAAATCCATTCTTTACTCAACCCTGAATCTACTAAAATGTTAGTGCATGCCCTCATCATCTCCAGCGTCAACTACTGCCACTGGCTTCCCTGTTAGCACTGTAGCACCTCTCCAGTCTGACCAATCCACCTCTCTGCTTGCTACTATTAAGCTCTCCCCTTTGCAAAACCCTCCACTGATTCCCAATTCCCCAGCATATCCACTTAAAACTAGAAGCATTGACCTACGAGGCCGTCCGTTATCTGTCTCCCCCATTATATTTCCAAAATAATCTCCTGATATCTTCCCACAGATAACATCTACTCAGGGCCATCATCAGCACCCAACACACCCGGGCAAGTGCTGGCAGGTGGGGGGCCCACTCGCCATCGGGGACACCAGCATGTTATGGGGGCCATCCCTCACCTACTCAGGCACCCAGTACTTGCAATACTTACCTCTCCCCATTCCTCCACTGCGGCATCTTCCAAGTCTTTTGACTCTGTAATGTTCAGGTCAGAAGGCGCAATGACGTGACATGTGTGCGCTGTCTGCCTGAACAGTCACAGTGCAGAGAGCCGGAAGAGGGTGATGGTGAGGAGTCCAGAGCAGAGCAGCGGCCAGCAAGAAGAAGAGAGTATTATATATTTTTTTTCTTTTATGTTTGGAAAAATAAATGGGCCCATCATATACTGCCCCATTTTATGGGGCCCATTCTGTATGGAGCATCACACCAGCACACAATTTTAATCTTGATGTTCTGAATAAACAAGATTTATTACAGGAAAGCACAGTGCCAACTCTTCACTTCTCTTCTTGGATTCCTGATGACATTGTACGCCTGCTGTGGATCCATCAAGATATGCACATTGTGTTTAGTACCGGTGTCTCTATGTTTCTTTTCACTGTAAGCTGCAATATATGGGGGCTCATCATTTACTGGAGCATTATATGTGGCCCACTATACACCATGTTCCAATTATTATGCAAATGACATTTTTCTCGGATTTTCCTAAATGGTTGGTGCAAATGACAGTTAGTCTAATAAAAGTCATCACCTGTTAGAGTATACATCAAATTTTATTAAAGAAACCTCCCAGTGATAACAGTATAATCTTCAAAATGAATAAAACCTCACAATGCACTGCTCCAATTTATTAGGCACAGAATAATTTCTAAACATTTGATATGTTTTAAAGAACTGAAAATGCTCATTTGTTGAATTTGCAGCATTAGGAGGTCACATTCACTGAACAAAAAAGCTATTTAACTCCAAAACATCCTAACAGGCCAAGTTACATGTTAACATAGGAGCCCTTCTTTGATATCACCTTCACAATTCTTGCATCGATTGAACTTGTGAGTTTTTGGAGAGTTTCTGCTTGTATTTCTTTGCATGAAGTCAGAATAGCCTCCCAGGGCTGCTGTTTTGATGTGAATGGCCTCCCACCCTCACAGATCTTTTGCTTGATGATACTCCAAAGGTTCTCTATAGGGTAGAGGTCAGGGGAAGATGGTCGCCACACCATGAGTTTATCTCCTTTTATGCCCATAGCAGCCAATGACTCAGGGGTTTTCTTTGCAGCATGAGATGGTGCATTGTCAGCATGAAGATGATTTTGCTCCTGAAGGCACATTTCTGCATTTTATACCATGAAACAAAGTTGTCAGTCTGAAACTGTATATAGTTTGCAGAGGTCATTTTCACACCTTCAGGAACCTTAAAGGGCCCTACCAGCTGTTTCCCCATGATTCTGGCCCAAAACATGACTCTTCCACCTCCTTGCTGACGTCGCAGCCTTGTTGGGACATGGTGGCCATCCACCAACCATCCACTACTCCATCCATCTGGACCATCCAGGGTTGCTTGACACTCATCAGTAAACAAGACTGTTTGAAAATTAGTCTTCATGAATGTCTGGGCCCACTGCAACCGTTTCTGCTTGTGAACACTGTTTAGGGGTGGCCGAATAGTAGGTTTATGTGGAGCGCCCCCAGATGCAGGGCCACGGGGTATTCGGTACCGGGCCTCTCTGTCTCGGTTCCGGTGATGTCACGGTGGCTAGACCCGGTCCGTGACCCTGCTAAGGGGCGTCCAATTAAAGGTGATGGTGCATGGTGCGAGGCGCGATGAATAACGAGGACACAGGGTTGCAGTCTCTTTACCTTTTTACTGAAAGCTTCGGGATCCGCAATCCAGAGCACTGCTAACAGGGCTGGCTGAGACCGGCCGGTCCGAAGGCACATCCAGAGTTCCCTTTGCAGGTGGAAATCAGTAGCCTTCCTACTAGCGCCTGTGTGTTGTAGTACCTCCCTGCTGAGCACCACGGGATAGTCCTCACAACTGTCGTGTCTGTTTCTGATGTTCTTTCTCTCTCCGTCCCCCAGATGACATGGATAGGATGCACCCGTATGACGGGGTAGGCCTGGAGCTATTTTATAGGGACCCTAGAGACGCCCCTCTCCCACAATTGCCTCCGTTGTCTTCATTAGGTGTAAAAGGTGAGACAGCCAACCTAAAGTTAACTGCTCTGCCGTAGTTCAAAGTAATGTGTAAAGTCTGTTACTTCCTCGGTGCTCTGGCCACCGGCTACGTGCCTCAGAAGGATGTTGCTACGATCTTAGGGGCACGACTCCTTCTGGTTCTATCTCCTTTGTGCTGTGATCTCGTTTCTCACTTCTCCACACTATACTTTGCTTCGTGTCCTTTCTAAGGAGTCTGCCGCTATATCATACAGGCACGGCTCCGTAACGATCTGTCCTTTTGCTAGGCCTCTGTCAGGATCCCACCCCTGACAGGTCCTCTCCCGAACTCTCCCGGGCTGCTTTCTCCCTAACTTTCTGTCCAACCCCCAGTTTTACCAGAGCGTGAGGAGTGGCCTAATAGATAGAACCACCCCCCCTGGTGGCCGGAGTGTGAAGTGTCGTGTGTGTATGATACCTGGTCAGGTGAACTCCTTTAGTTCAATCAGACGTAACATCACTCCCCTTATTGGCAGAGTGACATTACTGCAACGACCAGGACTCTGGGGCGCTGCATATGCACCACAGCAAGCCTTTGAAGGTTGAGGTTCGAGGGACTCCAGAGGCACCAGCAGCTTCAAATAACTGTCTGCTGCTTTGTAATTGTATTTTAGCTGCTGCTCTCTTAATCCAATGAATTTGTCTGGCAGAAACCTTCCTCATTATGCCTGTATTTGAATGAACTCTGTCCGTGCTCTGTTTCAGTCACAGTATGATGATCACTCTTAAGTTTTCTTGAAATATCTAATGTTTTCATACCTTGTCCAAGGCATTGCATTATTTAACGCTTTTCAGCAGCAGAGAGATCCTTTTTATTTCCCATATTGCTTGAAACCTGTGGCCTGCTTAATAATGTGGAACATCATTTTTAAGTAATTTTCCTTCAATTGGAATCACCTGGAAAACTAATTATCACATGTGTCTAAGATTGATTTCAGTGATCCATTGAGCCCTGAGACACAATACCATCCACAAGTTTATTTGAAAAACAAAACAATTAAATCTTTATGACACTTAAATCCAATTTGCATAATAATTTGGAACATTGTATATGGAGCAATATATAGGGCTTATCATATACTGTATGGAGCAATATATGGGGCTCATTATGTATGGAGCATTATATGGGTGCCATTATATATAGAGCAATGTATGGAGTCCGTCATAAACTGTATGGTGCATTATATTGGGCCCATTATGTATGGATCATTATATGGGGCCTGGAAGAAGCTACATAGCGAAACGGTGCTCGTCGGGCGAAGGAGTTACTCCTGCAACAGATAATCGTGCACATTACCATTGCGGCACAATCCAAGGTTCCGTCTAATGCAAGGTAACCTACATTGCTACTAAGCTTTTTATATTTATCTATATACCTGCATGTACCTTATAGACGTCCATACCTCTATATTACTTTCCACCATTTCTTCCTTGGATGATTTTTCTTTCTTTCTTTCTTTCTCTACCCTTGTATGTTCCTCACCCAATCGCCTCCATTACTTTGCCCTAGTATCCCCCATCATTTGGAATTCTGTGCCTCAACACATCTGATTATTCACCACACTCAACTTTTAGATGGAATTTACAAACCCGTCTCTTCACGAAAGCTTACACCCTGCAATGATCCTGCTGCCACCACAGCACCTCCGAAGCTGCTGCAAACCCCTGACCTACTGTCTCCTTACCCATTATCCGGTAGACTGTAAGCCATAAGGGCAGGGTACTCTCCCCTCTGTACCAGCCTGAAATTTTTAGTTTGCTCACTGTAATGTATCTGTAATTTATATGTAACCCCTTCTCACATGTACATTCCTAAGGAATCAATGGCACTCTAAAGTAAATAATAAAAATAAAAGTAATAATGCTATAGTACAAAGAATATTTTGTTAGTATTTATGTCATGTGATTCTATAAAGTTCGAGCTCCACAGTGTCTTTGGCCACGACACCTGTATCGTGGTCAAAGTTCGCTAGGTGTCACTGCTACATGGCAGTGTAATACCAGTGTATGGGGCCACAATTTGAGGCACTGCAACTTCACCCAGCAGGTTGCAGAATACAACATGGTTGGACTTCTTGTGACTTGCTCGTTGCAACCCCATTCACTTGTATTGAACTGCAATAGAACAGCGACACTTAGCGAAGCTTGGGAGCGCGACAAGTGTCGCAGACAAAAGTTGCCATCTAGCCTCCACCTTAAAGGGGCTGTCCAGGCTTGTGATTCAAGTATGCAGTCACTTCATGTGTAGGCAAACTTTTGAAACCTCACAATGTGAGTGCTGTGAACTTGCTGATTCATTGGGAACTGTGGGACAAGGATGTGCTATTAAGTCAAAGTAGGTTAGGCTAGGTTCACATTGCGTTAAGTGCAGTCCGTTCAACGCATGCGGACTGCGCAATTCAAGTGCCTTTTAAAGATTGCGTTATGCGATCGCGCTAGTGCGGATGCTCCATCTGTGCTAGTGGTGACAGACCCGAAAATGCTGCAGACCATGTCCGAGGGTCCATCACAGAATGACGGCACATCGCTAACGCATGCCGATTATGACATGCGTTAGCGATGCGCTACATAATGGCAGTTAATGGGTGCGCTAACGCATCCGTTACATAGCGTTAGTGCCGCTATGTAACGGATGCCATCAGCGCATTGCCATTAACGCAATGTGAACCTGGCCTTAGAGATGAAAACCTCCTAATGTGTACGGTGAAGGTGTAACTTATATGCTGCAAGTACTGGGTGAAGCTAAAGTGAGCAGTCCCTTTAGGATCCTTGTCCTTTACTACAAAGAGGTTGTGTGACCACATGATGTGCCAAGTTTTGTTGATGGCCACCTTTTTTGGGTTTGCTGTCAAAAGCAACTAGGAGCAACGCTGTGGTATGTAGTGACTTTGGGGCTGCAACAACCTCTACAGATGCTAAAAATAACACTATGGAGTGCCTGGTGGAACTTCTTCTGAGCGGACGATGAACGCACACGAGAAGGAATCATAACAGCCCTGAAGAACTGTGGGCAGCCAGCAGTCACTTGGCTTAAGAAAACCACAATATTTCAGAACAATGGTTAACCTTTATGTTTACTTACTGTGCTACTGATTGCAACAATCAAGTGTGGCTTCACTCCTTGTGAAGAAAAACAGATATAAATCCTACGCACACTGATTAACTATATGGTTTTATATCATTAGATTTGGATTTTTAAGGGACTGCATAGTGTGGATGTCACTTTCAGAATTTTTCTTCCCGTTTTACATATCTACAGGGAGAGCAAAAAGAGACTACAGTGGGGCAAAAAAGTATTTAGTCAGTCAGCAATAGTGCAAGTTCCACCACTTAAAAAGATGAGAGGCGTCTGTAATTTACATCATAGGTAGACCTCAACTATGGGAGACGAACTGAGAAAAAAAAAACCCAGAAAATCACATTGTCTGTTTTTTAAACATTTAATTTGCATATTATGGTGGAAAATAAGTATTTGGTCAGAAACAAACAATCAAGATTTCTGGCTCTCACAGACCTGTAACTTCTTCTTTAAGAGTCTCCTCTTTCCTCCCCTCATTACCTGTAGTAATGGCACCTGTTTAAACTTGTTATCAGTATAAAAAGACACCTGTGCACACCCTCAAACAGTCTGACTCCAAACTCCACTATGGTGAAGACCAAAGAGCTGTCAAAGGACACCAGAAACAACATTAATTGTAGCCCTGCACCAAGCTGGGAAGACTGAATCTGCAATAGCCAACCAGCTTGGAGTGAAGAAATCAACAGTGGGAGCAATAATTAGAAAATGGAAGACATACAAGACCACTGATAATCTCCCTCGATCTGGGGCTCCACGCAAAATCCCACCCCGTGGGGTCAGAATGATCACAAGAACGGTGAGCAAAAATCCCAGAACCACGCGGGGGGACCTAGTGAATGAACTGCAGAGAGCTGGTACCAATGTAACAAGGCCTACCATAAGTAACACACTACGCCACCATGGACTCAGATCCTGCAGTGCCAGATGTGTCCCACTGCTTAAGGCAGTACATGTCCGGGCCCATCTGAAGTTTGCTAGAGAGCATTTGGATGATCCAGAGGAGTTTTGGGAGAATGTCCTATGGTCTGATGAAACCAAACTGGAACTGTTTGGTAGAAACACAACTTGTCGTGTTTGGAGGAAAAAGAATACTGAGTTGCATCCATCAAACACCATACCTACTGTAAAGCATGGTGGTGGAAACATCATGCTTTGGGGCTGTTTCTCTGCAAAGGGGCCAGGACGACTGATCCGGGTACATGAAAGAATGAACAGGGCCATGTATCGTGAGATTTTGAGTGCAAACCTCCTTCCATCAGCAAGGGCATTGAAGATGAAATGTGGCTGGGTCTTTCAAAATGACAATGATCCAAAGCACACCGCCAGGGCAATGAAGGAGTGGCTTCGTAAGAAGCATTTCAAGGTCCTGGAGTGGCCTAGCCAGTCTCCAGATCTCAACCCTATAGAAAACCTTTGGAGGGAGTTGAAAGTCCGTGTTGCCAAGCAATAAGCCAAAAATATCACTGCTCTAGAGGAGATCTGCATGGAGGAATGGGCCAACATACCAACAACAGTGTGTGGCAACCTTGTGAAGACTTACAGAAAACGTTTGACCTCTGTCATTGCCAACAAAGGATATTTTACAAAGTATTGAGATGAAATTTTGTTTCTGACCAAATACTTATTTTCCACCATAATATGCAAATTAAATGTTAAAAAAACAGACAATGTGATTTTCTGGATTTTTTTTCTCAGTTTGTCTCCCATAGTTGAGGTCTACCTATGATGTAAATTACAGACGCCTCTCATCTTTTTAAGTGGTGGAACTTGCACTATTGCTGACTGACTAAATACTTTTTTGCCCCACTGTATATTGTTGGCTGCCATCAGGAAAACGAGACTACTTCTGACCAAAGGCCACCTCTAGTACCATCAATTAGCAGCACCAAAGAGGACACAGGGAAACCAATAACGCTAAGTATTTTATATAAACAATTCATATTACTATAAAAATACCTATAAATGTTTTAAACTTTTGGCATGAAAATTCAAATGCCAAATCATAAGATTAAGGAAGGAAGCAAGTAAGAGAAAGAAAAGACATCTCAAGAGACTCAAGGGAAATACCTGGTTTTATAGATGATTTAATTTATATTGGCCAGACCGCATACGTACAACCACATCTCATACCTCGGCCCTGTCATCCCATGTGACAGTTTTCTTGGGACGTAAAAAGGAAGACCATGAGCCGTAAGCACTATTTTTAATTATTCTTTGATCGATCACTTACGTTATGGAGAGCTCAGATCTTTTACAAGTTCCACCTCGTAAATTGAAGGGTCAATGATTGTGTGTGACGGAAGAACGTTCTAAAAGCCCATCTTGTGGAATTAGATACATTTTTTTTTCACTTTTAATAGATGGAGAATTTGCCTGTACTTTTTATTCCTGGATTTTGAGGTAGGGTGACTAGATACAAGTCTCACACAGGGCAAAGTGGCAATAAAGAGAATGGATATTGGAGAAAGATACAAATGATTAAAGAACATTGATTAGAAAATGCAGGCAGGGGATGCTGACAAGCAGCTTGTGGATAAATTGAATGGGGGGAAAACAAGAGACTGGAGAGTTTGGGTCTATAAAAAGTATATGTTAAACATGTCTAGCGTTGAGGGAAAAAGAGATGATCCATTGCAGATCGATATAAAGAAACTGCAAGAAGAAAAATCTAAAAATCTCAAGTTACATTTATTTTCCTTTCTAGAACTTTCCACAACGCATTTTTATAGAGTAAAGACAGCGACATGTAATATTTTCTCATTACATACTGACATTGTACACTGCAGAGAGTATATAGAATAATTGCAGGCAGAAAGAAACTTATTGATTACTATATAATCTCTCCATGACCAAAGTGGACTGATAGCAACGAAAAGTTAAGGAGTTACAACTCTTTTATTGATTTCACTTTCCTCTACTAATACAGCGCCTTAAAGGGTTGTTTCTGGGCATAGAAAATTTATCATCTAAAAGATAACTAATATGCATCTTGCTTTCCAATGCAGTGATTCTGTGAAATTATATCTCACTTTCCCATGGCCGGAAGTTCGGTGGTTCTTCAACTTGCATTTATGTGCTACCCATGTCTAATCAAAAATAACCTTTTGTTTATTTTTCTTTACATTTTTCATTGGTAACATAGTAAAAATGTACACATTATAATTATATATATATATATATATATATATATATATATATATATATATATATATATTTAACTTTTTTTTTTTCAATTTCACTCAAATAAATTACAGATCCTCCTGTATATAGTATATACCTGTGTCATCTGTTCCTGTATATAGTATATACCTGTGCGTCATCTCCTCCTGTATATAGTATATACGTGTGTCATCTCCCCTGTATATAGTATATACCTGTGTGTTATCTCCTCCTGTATATAGTATATACCTGTGTGTCATCTCCTCCTGTATATAGTATATATCTGTGTGTCATCTCCTCTGTATATAGCATGTACCTGTATGTCATCACTTCCTGTATAGAGTATGTGCCTGTATGTCATCTCCTCCTGTATATAGTATATACCTGTGTGCCATCTCCTCCTGTATATAGTATATACCTGTGTGTCATCTCCCCTGTATATAGTATATACCTGTGTGTCATCTCCCCTGCATATAGTATATACCTGTGTGTCATCTCCCCTGTATAAAGTATATACCAGTGTGTCATCTCCTCCTGTATATAGTATATACCTGTGTGTCATCTCCCCTGTATATAGTATATATGTGTGTGTCATCTCCTCCTGTATATAGTATATACCTGTGTGTTATCTCCCCTGTATATGGTATATACCTGTGTGTCATCTCCTCCTGTATATAGTATATATCTGTGTGTCATTTCCTCCTGTATTAGACCTCGTTCACACGTTATTTGCTCAGTATTTTTACCTCAGTATTTGTACGCTAAATTGGCAGCCTGATAAACCCCAGCCAACAGGAAGCCCTCCCCACTGGCAGTATATATTAGCTCTCACATACACATAATAGACTGGTCATGTGACTGACATCTGCCGTATTTCCTATTTGGTACATTTGTTGCTCTTGTAGTTTGTCTGCTTATTAATCAGATTTTTATTTTTGAAGGATAATACCAGACTTGTGTGTGTGTTTAGGGTGAGTTTCATGTGTCACGTTGTGTGTGTTGATTTGCTTGTGGCGACATGCATGTAGTGACTTTTGTGAGATGAGTTTTGTGTGGCGACATACATGTAGCAACTTTTGTGTGTCGAGTTGCATGTGACAGGTTAGTGTAGCAAGTTGTATGCAGCAAGTTTTGCGCATGGCGAGTTTTGCGCGTGGCAAGTTTTATGTGTGGTGCGTTTTGAGTATGTGCAAGTTTTGTGCATGTGGCAATTTCTCCGCGTGTGCAAGTTTTGCGTGTGGCAAGTTTTCCATGAGGTGAGTTTTGCACATGTGGCGAGTTTTGCGTGAGCCTAGTTTTGCATGTGGCGAGTTTTGAGCGGCGATTTTTGCGTTTCGACTTTTATGTGGCGAGGTTGGTGTATGTGTGGTGAAATGTGTGCTGAGGGTGGTATATGTGTTCAAGCACGTGGTAGTGTGTGGCGCATTTTGTGTGTGTTCATATCCCCGTGTGTGGTGAGTATCCCATGTCGGGGCCCCACCTTAGCAACTGTATGGTATATACTCTTTGGCGCCATCACTCTCACTCTTTCAGTCCCCCTTGTTCACATCTGGCAGCTGTCAATTTGCCTCCAACACTTTTCCTTTCACTTTTTCCCCATTATGTTGATAGGGGCAAAATTGTTTGGTGAATTGGAACGCGCGGGGTTAAAATTTTACCTCGCAACATAGCCTATGACGCTCTCGGGGTCCAGACGTGTGACTGTGCAAAATTTTGTGGCTGTAGCTGCGACGGTGCAGATGCCAATCCTGGACATACATACACATACACACACACATTCAGCAATTTATATTTTATACATATATATATATATCTCAAGGCAAGAATTTATTTGAGGGACATACTGTATTTTTCAAATTATAACATGCACGTTTGTTCCCTTAAATTTTGGGGGAAAGTGGGGGTGCATCTTACAATGCAAATCTGTGTGCTGTGCTGTAGTAGAGGGGATGCCAGCTCTAGAGTGGTGTCAGGCGGCTGGGGTAGGCTGGCTGCAGGATGCAGAGACAGCGGGAGGTCACGTACTCCCGCTCATTAGCCTCATGTAATATTCCCTGCTCCCGCAGTCAATCACCCCAGTGCTGAAGCCGCACCTAGTTGGTTGACAGGGGAGCGGCGCATACTGCATGTGCCTGCACTGCCCCCTCCCATCATGAATATGCCCCCCAGTCACTCTATATGCCCCCTGCTGGCACGCACATGCTCCCGCGGTCACTATATGCTGGCACACACGATAAAATAACAAACACTTAACTCACTTTCCAATGATGGCTCTGTGTTCCCAGTTCCCCCCGTGGCTCTTCCTGTGTCTGTGCTGACATCCGATCGGCACAGCAAAGTGATATCATCACTGTGTGCCCAGGTCACATGATCAGATTTCCATGAAACTGGAAATGCAACCGAGGAGCTGGGAGCACGGAGCCATCATTGGAAGGTGAGGTAACTGCTTGTTATTTTATCATGTGCGTGCCAGCAGGGGGCATATAGTGACCAGGGGGTGCCATGTGTATGCCAGGCAGGGGGCATATAGAGAGAGGGGGGACAAGTGCGTGCCAGCAGGGGGTCATATAGTGACCTGGGGGCAATATCCAGGATGGGATGGGGGGCTATGTGCCAGCACAAGGAAGCAATGCACCAATGTACCAGCACAAGGGGGCCATGTGCCAGAGGGGGCAATGTGCCAATCTGTCAGCACAAGGGGCAGTGTGCCAGGGTGCAAGCACAAGGGGGTAATGTACCAGCACAAGGGGGCAGTGTGCCAGCAGCACAGGGGGCAATGTGCCAGCAATACAGAGAGACAATGTCCCAGCACAGAGAGGGCCATGTGCCAGGATGGGGATTATATAGATAGCAGGATGAGGGATATATATGATTTGTAAGATGGACACTGACATTATAAAACAGACCCCCATTTAACATAAAAAATATTTTTTTCTATTTTTCTTCACCAAATTTGGGTGTGCGTCTTATAATCAGGTGTGCCTTTTAAAGCTTAACCCCTTAAGCCCCGAGGGTGGTTTGCACGTTAATGACCGGGCCAATTTTTACAATTCTGACCACTGTCCCATTATGAGGTTATAACTCTGGAACGCTTCAACGGATCTTGGTGATTCTGACATTGCTTTCTCAAGACATATTGTACTTCATGATAGTGGTAAAATTTATTTGATATTACCTGCGTTTATTTGCGAAAAAAATGAAAATTTGGCAAAACTTTTTGAATTTTTATGCATTTAAATCACAGAGATCGCAGTGTGCCAGGGGTTAATGTGCCGGGGGCGGTCCGTGACCGCTCCTGGCACATAGTGCCGGATGTCAGCTGCGATAGTCAGCTGACACCCGGCCGTGAGCGCGGCCAATCGCATATGACGTATTATCCCGTCACTGGGAATTAAGTCCCAGGTCACCTTGACAGGATAGTACGTCATATGGGATTAATGGGGTTAAAATACAGTATATGTATGCAGGGTATATATCAATGTGTAGTATATGTATCGGTGAGTAGTGTATATATTGGTGTGGTATGTAGTGTATGTGTCAATTTGTGTAATCTATATATATATATATATATATATATATCAGTGTGTATGTAATGTTTATATATAGGTGTGTATGTATATATTCATGTATGTAGTTTAAGCATTGGTGTATGTGAGTTGCCTGTCAGGGCAGTGGGGTACACGGTACTGGGTCTGGTACTTAAAGGGATGTGTCACGGTGGCGGCGACCCGGTATGTGGCCCTGGGCGCCCATGTTAAAGGGATAGGTCTTTAACCCTAGAACGCATACCCATAGAAATCTACACATTCACGCACCTGGGGCCTTTTAGGCCAGTTTACAATTATCATAACTCAAATAAAAATACTTTTCAAAGTTTAATGCAAAGTAAGGATGCATTCCCACTAGCGCAGGGGTCCGCCAGGATGGGATTCCGTAATGCATCTGACCTCCTGGTGACCCCAGCTAAGGCTGGCGGACGCATATCTGGGGCCTCGCAGGCCTGCGTGAATATGGGGTAGTCCCAAAAAAAGGTTGTTATACCAAAATGTCTGTAACATAAAAATATATGAATAACTGGAAATTACTAACAACTACAGTCATGGCCAAACGTATTCACACCCCTGCAATTCTGTCAGATAATACTCAGTTTCTTCCTGAAAATGATAGCAAACACAAATTCTTTGGTATTATTATCTTCATTTAATTTGTCTCAAATGAAAAAGCACAAAAGAGAATGAAGCAAAAACAAAACATTGATCATTTCACACAAAACTCCAAAAATGGGCCAGACAAAAGTATTGGCACCCTCAGCCTAATACTTATTGCACAACCTTTAGCCAAAATAACTGCGACCAACTGCTTCCGGTAACCATCAATGAGTTTCTTACAATGCTTTGCTGGAATTTTAGACCATTCTTCTTTGGCAAACTGCTCCAGGTCCCTGATATTTGAAGGGTGCCTTCTCCAAACTGCCATTTTTAGATCTCTCCACAGGTGTTCTATGGGATTCAGGTCTGGACTTATTGCTGGCCACCTTAGAAGTCTCCAGTGCTTTCTCTCAAACCATTTTCTAGTGCTTTTTGAAGTGTGTTTTGGGTCATTGTCCTGCTGGAAGACCCATGACCTCTGAGGGAGACCCAGCTTTCTCACACTGGGCCCTACATTATGATGCAAAATTTGTTGGTAGTCTTCAGACTTCATAATGCCATGCACACGGTCAAGCAGTCCAGTGCCAGAGGCAGCAAAGCAACCCCAAAACATCAGGGAACCTCCACCATGTTTGACTGTAGGGACCGTGTTCTTTTCTTTGAATGCCTCTTTTTTTTCTCCTGTAAACTCTATGTTGATGCCTTTGCCCAAAAAGCTCTACTTTTGTCTCATCTGACCAGAGAACATTCTTCCAAAACGTTTTAAGCTTTTTCAGGTAAGTTTTGGCAAACTCCATCCTGGCTTTTTTATGTCTCGGGGTAAGAAGTGGGGTCTTCCTGGGTCTCCTACCATACAGTCCCTTTTCATTCAGACGCCAATGGATAGTAAGGGTTGACACTGTTGTACCCTCGGACTGCAGTGCAGCTTGAACTTGTTTGGATGTTAGTCGAGGTTCTTTATCCAACATCCGCACAATCTTGCGTTGAAATCTCTTGTCAATTTTTCTTTTCCGTCCACATCTAGGGAGGTTAGCCACAGTGACATGGGCTTTAAACTTCTTGATGACACTGCGTACGGTAGACACAGGAACATTCAGGTCTTTGGAGATGGACTTGTAGCCTTGAGATTGCTCATGCTTCCTCACAATTTGGTTTCTCAAGTCCTCAGACAGCTCTTTGGTCTTCTTTCTTTTTTCCATTCTCAATGTGGTACACACAAGGACACAGGACAGAGGGTGAGTTAACTTTAATCCATGTCAACTGGCTACAAGTGAGATTTAGTTATTGGCACACAGGTGCCACAGGTAAATTACAGGTGGTGTTAATTACACAAATTAGAGAAGCATCACATGATTTGTCGAACAGTGCCAATACTTTTGTCCACCCCCTTTTTATGTTTGGTGTGGAATTATATCCAATTTGGCTTTAGAACAATTGTTTTTGTGTTTTTTCATTTAAGACAAATTAAATGAAGATAATAATACCAAAGAATTTGTGTTTGCAATCATTTACAGGAAGAAACTGAGTATTATCTGACAGAATTGCAGGGGTGTGAATACTTTTGGCTATGACTGTATATACCTGAGGATTACCTAGATTTTCTAAATTCTAACTAAAGTACTTTTACAGAAAATATAAAACAAGTAACCTGGCAGGCCTGTGAGGCCCCAGGTATGCGTTCTAGGGTTAAAGGTTTTTTGCAGAAAAATGGAAAGTTTGTGACTCCACCTGTGGTACTCGGTCAGTAGGGACCGACACTACTTAAAAGGGTCATCTGGGGTGTTGTTATGGCAGCCAGATGGTATAACTTCCCACAGGTGAAGTAGGTCCCTAGGGCTCCCGTGTGTAGATGGAGATGGTGTAGTAAGAAACACAGCACACAAGGTTGCAGTCTCTTTACCTCTTTACTAAAGCAATTCAGGCAGCCATAGTCCAGAGTAGCGGATCACAGGTGCTGGTGGTGGTCTGGCTGGCTTGGAAGCAAGTTGGGATTTCCCCCTTACCAGGTGGGGTTAGAAGCCTTCCCTTTAGCTCTGTGGTGTAGTTCCTTGCTGCCTATAGCTGTCCAACAAGGTCCTCAAGAGTTTTCTGTCCTTTGTGTAAGTGGGACGCTAACATGTGTGACAGGTGGCTCGAGCTTTTTCACAGGGTCTCTATCATGACCCAGGCCCTATACGCCACTGTGTCTTCAGGCGTTAGAGTGGGCAAGTGACCTGTAGTTCAGGAGTCCTGCCAGTTTCTGCTGTAAGTCTTACAGCCCCTCACAACCTCGGTTTTCCGGCCACCGGTGTCTGTGCTCTGTCAGGAGGTACCTAAATTGCAGCTATTCTCCTCTGATCTTAACTTTGCCTTTGCCTCTTTTCCCTTCAGTCTCTTTATCAGTTGCTTTGTTCTGTCTTTCCTTCCCAGGAGCTGCAGAATCACTCGTCTGCCTGGCTCCAGCTTTCCTTCCTCACACGTCGCTCTCCTCTCACCAACTACTCACTCTAACTAACTGTCTAGCATTGGCCTAGCAACTGACTCCTCCTACTGACCAGTGAGAGCAGCTCCCTTGAAATTGGGTGTAGAGCTCCCCCTTCTGGCCTGAAGTCAGAATGGTGTTGTAAATGCTGATTCCTGTTAAATGGATCCTTCCCTGCTTCCTAGCGTGACAACACTCTCCCCATGAGGAACCGATTACCTGGGGTGTTACACATGTGTAGTGTATATACAGTGGCATGTAAAAGTTTGGGCATCCCTAGTCAAATATTTCACTTGTAGTGGAAAGAATGGATTTAAATTATTGATGCAAGCATAACCCCATCTGTAAAAAAGATGAAGTAGAAAATAGGATGGCTTCTTCAAATGGATAATAATCCTAAACACCCATTAAAATCCACAACAGAAGACCTCAAATGGTGCAAGCTGACGGTTTTACAATGGCCCTCACAGTCCCCTGACCTGAACATCATTGATAACCTGTGGCTAGACCTCAAAATAGCAGAGCATGTAAGACGACTTAGAAATCTCACAGAACTGGAAGAATTTGCCAAGGAAGAATGGATGAAAATACCTCAAACAAGAATTGAAAGACTCCGGTCTGGCTACTAATAGGGTTTACAAGCTATGATACATTCAAAGGGGGTGCTACTATGTACTAACCAAGCAGGATGCACATACTTTTGTATTGGCCCATTTTCCTTTTTTTGTTTAGTGTAAAAGATGAAAACGTATATATTTTTTGTCTAAAATACAAAGGAAATGTGTGCACTTTAACTTTAGGCCTTTTAGAGATCATTTCATCTTCAACTTGCTTAACTGTGCACAATAACAGTAATTTTGACCAGAGGTGCTCAAACTTACATGCCACTGTATAGCTTGAGATTTGAGAATTAATTCGAGTAGAATTGCGTTTTCCTCAGATTTTTGAATTCCAAACATTTGTATACTCCAGAATACTGATTTTTTGTGTAATTGACTTCATTCAAATTCACCAAAATGATAGCCAGCCGCAGGTGACATTTTTCTAAGCCAAAGAGGACTAGGTAAATGGTTAGAAATAATAATGATATTCAGGTCTCCACTCACCTGTCCTGCTGAACTCGCCGTCTGGTCCTCCATGCATTTTCTTTTCTCCTTTCCACACTTGCGCATCCTGTTTGGCCTTTTGACTCCCGGCCAGGCTCTTGGCAATACTAAACCTCTAACATCCCTTTGTGCTGTGCCATCAAACTGTACAGTTGGCACTATGCAGTCAAGCAGGTGTCAATCTCTTGGCATTCACCTAACCCAGACTCACCCATCAGATGACCAGTTAGTATGGTGGGATTCATCACTCCTTTGAACACTTTTCTACTGCTCCAGTGTCCTGTGACAACAGGTTTTACACCACTCCTTCTGATGCTTGGCATTGTACTTTGTGATATAAGGCTTGTAGCAGCTACCATGCCATGAAAATCCTAAGGAACAGTTTTTGTGCTGATGTTAATAGCAGAGGAGGATTTGTATTCTGCAGTTCTTGAGACAGCAGAGCGCTGATGACTTTTTGTGGACTATGCTCCTCAGCACTCGGCAACACGGCTTTGTAACATTATGCAGTCTGCCACTTGAGGCTAAGGTTTTCTGATTTCTACATGCTGACATTTTCCACTCAGAGTTGATGGAGGAATCCAATATAACAAAAAAAGCCAGCATCTTCAGTAAAATCTTGACAGCTTTATTACGTTTTGATTAAAATGAGGTAACAGACAGGTAATCGTAACATGTCCCTCGTATGTTTCTTCCTCCAATAAAAACATTATCATACTCCCCCCGCAGTGATATCACTAGAAGTAATTATATGCAAACACATGTGTAGTGGATCAATAAGTTAAAATATCAAAACATACCCAATATTCCGAAATTTAAAGGGAACCTGTCACCAGGTTTGACCGATAAGTGATATGGCCACCACCTCTCAGGGCTTACATACAGCATTCTCTAATGCTGTATATAAGCCCCAACCTGACCTGAAAGAGAAGAAAAATAATTTTTATTATACTCACCTGTGAGGTGGGTTGGTCCGATGGGGGTCGCTATTCTTGATCCGGCGCCTCCCTTCTTCTTGCGATACCGTCCTCCTGCTTGCTTCATGTGGATGACGTGTCTGCTAGGCACCGTGCTCCTGTGCAAGCGTAGTTCTCTACCCTGTTGAGGGAAGAGCAAAGTACTGCAGTGCACAGGCACTGGGAAAGGTCAAAGAGCCACAGTGCATGCACACTGCAGTACTTTGCTCTGCCTTTGACAGGGTAGAGAAGTACGCTTGCACAGGAGCGCTGTGCCAAGGAGACTGTGTGGATGATGAAGGTCATCCACATGAACCAAGCAGGAGAATGGGGATCGTAAGAAGATAGTAGGCGGCGGACCAAGACCAGCTATGCCCATCGGACCTGACTGCACCGCAGGTGAGTATAATGAAAGTTATTTTTCTTCTCTTACAGGTCGGGTTGGGGTCAAATATACAGCATTATAGAATGCTATATATCAGCCCTGAAAGGTGATGGCAGAATTGTATATCAGCCATAACTCATGACAGGTTCTCTATAAACAATGTTTCACATAGCAAGCAAAATAGTATTATTATTATTATTTATTGTTATAGCGCCATTTATTCCATGGCGCTTTACATGTAAGGAGGGGTATACATAATAAAAACAAGTACAATAATCTTAAACAATACAAGTCATAACTGGTACAGGAGGAGAGAGGACCCTGCCCTTGAGGGCTCACAATCTACAAGGGATGGGTGAGAATACAGTAGGCGATAAAGGCAAAAAAAAAAAAGTAATCTTTCCTTTCAACATAGCAATTGTTATTTTTGCAATTCTCTTTTCAGCATTCTATATACCGTATTTTTCGGCGTATAAGATGACTGGGCGTATAAGACGACCCCCAACTTTTCGGGGGTCATCTTATACACCGGGTGTTGTCTTACATGGCGTGTGCAGGGAGTGGTCCCGGTTTGTTCCCAGGGTCTGGAGGAGAGGAGACTCTCCTTCAGGCCCTGGGATCCATATTCGTGTAAAAAAAAAAAGAATAAAAATAAAAAATATGAATATACTTACCTTCCGACGGTCCCCGGAGTTACCTTCCCGTGGGCCGTCGGAAGGTAAGTATATCCATATTTTTTATTTTTATCCTTTTTTTACACGAATATGGATCCCAGGGCCTGAAGGAGAGTCTCCTCTCCTCCAGACCCTGGGAACCATCTGGGACCACTCCCTGCACCATATGCGGCGACCTCAGAGCTCCGCACATGCCGTACCCGACGTAAAAGACGACTGAGCGTATAAGACGACCCCCAACTTTTTGGGGGTCATCTTATACACCAGGTGTCATCATATACGGCGTGTACAGGGGGTGGTCCCGGAAGGTTCCCAGGGTCTGGAGGAGAGGAGACTCTCCTTCAGGCCCTGGGATCCATATTTGTGTAAAAAAAAAGAATACAAATAAAAAATATGGATATACTTACCTTCCAATGGTCCCCGGAGGTACTTTCCCCTGGGCCTCCTCTCCTCTTCTCAGGGGTTAAAATGTCATCTTATACGCCGGAAAATACGGTAGATTTTTGTTATAATCTCTTTCTCTTAATCTGTCCTGAATCATGTTTTGTTGCTTAGAAAAAAACAGATACAAATCATTTCACCATAGAGGATAGCATTCAAAATGTGTCTGGGATGACGGCTATCCACTTTTAATGTTATCTTGCCCACACAAGGTTTTCCATAAATTGTGATATGAAATTTATACTATATAGTATCCCCCCAAAAAAATTATAGAAAAAAACAAAAAAAACAAAAATCAGAAATGTTTGTAAATGCAGACTTTATGGCAAAACATTGGATTTTGTGATATATGTGACCTGTTACCTCTGAAAAAACCCCTTAAAAATTAAATGTTTTGTTGCCAGGGAATATATTTGTCACCTTGCATTTCCTTAGAATACAAATAAATATTATTATTATTATTATTATTATTTTAAAATTATTTATTATTATTTATATAAATAACTACAACTTTTGCTTTGCTCTATATATTTGTCCTAGTTTTTTCAAAAACTATTGATTTCTTGCTGTGAGATGAAATTCTGCTCAAAAAATGGAAGTCCTTTCGAAAGTTGCCTTTTAGTACATCTCCAAATCAGTTTTTTTTTTTTTTTTTTAAATGTATTGAAAGTTATATAGCATGAGGACGGTCTCATATGTTATGTAAAAGCATTTTAACTTAAGGGAAGGAGCGCAGCAGGATGTTACGCTGTTTTTTTAATTGAAAATGAGAGATACATTTTAAATCAGATGCTATAAAACTGACATGGATTCATGCATTGTTTATAAGTTGACAGCCAATTCATGTTGGGTAGGTTATTACTTCTATGTTTAGTATTTTTACCATAAGGAAACTTGTATATGATATACATTATCCGAATAAAGGTAGGAAAAAGGTAACTTTAACACTTCATAGTGTAGAACAGAGCTTGGTAAAGTGTGGCCCACATCCATCCCTCTTGCGATTTTCTTCGGGGTCTGGCTTGTTGACCGAGACAGCTGAAGGGCTACACTATGCCCTCCACAGTCGTCCATCCACCGCCTCCAGCTATCACCTCTATCCGCATTCTTGGAATCCAGAAATCGATAAAAACATGGAAGGAGGACAGAGCCACCTGCTCCTTCTTCCACCAATCAACGTGTGCGACTGAGACAGCAGAGGTGATGACATCCCTTCATCACGTCTGCTGTGCAGAGAATCAGTGTGCCAAAGACAGGAGCAGGGTGTCGGGGTAATGGGAGCGAGGTTTGTGTTTTTCTATTCATAGATCTATAGCATATTTGCAAGTAAATAGGAGGTTGTGTGGGGCTCACACTGTATTTAGGAGCTATGTGGGGGCTCATACTGCATATTTGGAGGCTATGTGTGGGGCTCCTACTGTATTAAAGAGGCTATACGGGCTCATCTATATATATAATTGTCTTAGGGTTTTTCTGTCTGTCTGTCTGTCCTGGAAATCCCGCGTCTCTGATTGGTCGAGGCCGCCTGGCCAGACCAATCAGCGACGGCCACAGTCTGCCGCGAATTCGCCTCGACCAATCAGCGACGGGCACAGTATCGACGTAGATGTCATAATGGTTGCCATGGCGACAATGATGTCATAAAGGTTGCCTCGACCAATCAGCGACGGGCACAGTCTGCCGCGAATTCTGGAATCATCATTGTCCATATACTACGGGGACATGCATATTCTAGAATACCCGATGCATTAGAATCGGGCCACAGTCTAGTCTACTATATAATTGTCTAAGGGTCACTTCCTTCTTTCTGTCTGTCCTTCTGTCTGTCTGTCTTTCTGTCTGTTATGGACATTCATTGGTCGCGGCCTCTGTCTGTCATTGAAATCCAAGTTGCTCATTGGTCGCGGCAAAACGGCCATGACCCATCAGCGACGGGCACAGTCCAGCGGCAAATGGCCACTCCTTCCTCCCTGCAGTCAGTGCCCGCTCCATAATCCCCTCCAGTCAGCGCTCACACAGGGTTAATGGCAGTGGTAACAGACCGCGTTATGCCGTGGGTAACGCACTCCGTTACCGCTGCTATTAACCCTGTGTGACTAACTTTTTACTATTGATGCTGCCTATGCGGCATCAATAGTTGAAATATCTAATGTTAAAAATAATTTAAAAAATAAAATAAGTTATATAACCGCCGTCCGTCGGCCCCTCGGATCCAGAACCGGCCTTCCCCGCTCCTCGCGACGCTCAGGTGACCGCTCAATGCATTGCGGTCTCGCGAGATGATGACGTAGTGGTCGCGGCAAAACGGCCACGACCAATCAGCGAAGGGCACAGTCCAGCGGCAAATGGCCACTCCTTCCTCCCTGCCGTCAGTGCCCGCTCCATAATCCCCTCCAGTCAGCGCTCACACAGGGTTAATGGCAGTGATAACAGACCGCATTATGCTGTGGGTAACGCACTCCTTTACCGCTGCTATTAACCCTGTGTGACTAACTTTTTACTATTGATGCTGCCTATGCGGCATCAATAGTTGAAATATCTAATGTTAAAAATAACTAAAAAAATTTTAAAAGTTATATAACCGCCGTCCGTCGGCCCCTCAGATCCAGAACCGGCCTTCCCCGCTACTTGCGATGCTCCGGTGACCGCTCAATGCATTGTGGTCTCGCGAGATGATGACGTACCGGTTTTGCGAGACCACTACGTCATTATCTCGCAAGACCGCAATGCACTCTTGGGACCAGAGCGCGCGAGGAGCGTCGGTAACCGGGATATGATGCCCACATTGCTTTATACTGTGTGGGCTGTGCAATATAATACATGGGCTGTGCAATGTACTACGTGGGCTGTGCAATATATTAGGTGGGCTCTGCAATATAATACGTGGGCTGCGCAATATAATATGTGGGCTGCGCAATATACTACGTGGACTGTGCAATATAATACGTGGGTTGTGCTATAAAATACGTGGGCTGTGCAATATACTACGTGGGCTGTGCAATATAATATGTGGGCTGTGTAATGTACTACATGGGCTGTGCAATATAATACGTGGGCTGTGCAATATAATACGTGGGCTGTGCAATATACTACGTGGGCTGTGCAATATAATATGTGGGCTGTGCAATATACTATGTGGGCTTTGTAATGTACTCCGTGGGCTGTGCAATGTACTGCGTGGGCTGTGCAATATACTACATGGGCTGTGCAATGTACTACGTGGGCTGTGCAATATACTACGTGGGTTGTGCAAGATACCACGTGGGCTGTGCAATATGCTACGTGGGCTGTGCAATATACGATGTGGGATGTGCAATATACTACATGGGCTGTGCTATACACTACGTGGGGGTGCAATATACTATGTGGGCTGTGCAATGTACTATGTGGGCTGTGCAATATAATATGTGGGCTGTGCAATATAATACGTGGGCTGTGCAATGTACTACATGGGCTGTGCAATATAATACGTGGGCTGTGCAATATAATACGTGGGCTGTGCAATATACTATGTGGGCTGTGCAATATAATATGTGGGCTGTGCAATATACTATGTGGGCTTTGTAATGTACTCCGTGGGCTGTGCAATGTACTGTGTGGGCTGTGCAATATACTACATGGGCTGTGCAATGTACTACGTGGGCTGTGCAATATACTACGTGGGTTGTACAAGATACCACGTGGGCTGTGCAATATGCTATGTGGGCTGTGCAATATACGATGTGGGCTGTGCAATATACTATGTGGACTGTGCTATACACTACGTGGGCATGCAATATACTATGTGGGCTGTGCAATGTACTACGTGGGCTGTGCAATATACTGCGTGGGCTGTGCTATATACTATGTGGGCTGTGCAATATACTATGTGGGCTGTGTTATACACTACGTGGCCTGTGTTATACACTACGTGGGCTGTGTTATACACTACGTAACCTGTGTTATACACTACGTGGGCTGTGTTATACACTACGTGGGCTGTGTTATACACTACGTGGGCTGTGTTATATACTGTGTGCATGGGCTGTTATATACTATGTGAGCTGTGTTATATGCTACGTGGGCTGTTATAAACTATGTGGCTGTGTTATATGCTATGTGGGCTGTTATTCCCTCTGTGAGCTGTGCTATATACTACATGGCTGTGCTATATACTCCATGGGCTGGGTTATATACAATGTGGCTGTGCTATATACTCCATGGGCTGTGCTATATACTCCATTGCTGTGCTATATACTACGTGGCTGTGCAATATACTACATGGCTGTGCAATTTACTATGTGGCTGTGCTATTTACTACGTGGGCTGTTATATACTACATGGCCGGCCGCGAACAATCAGCGACAGGCGCAGTCCGGCCACGAATTGGCGCGGGATTTGAACCACGCTTCGCTAATTGGTCGCGGCCGGCAGAATCCTGTGTATTCAATGTATTATTCTAAAATCTTCATAAATAAACTACATGCATATTCTAGAATACCCGATGCATTAGAATCGGGATACCATCTAGTACTGTATATAAGAGGTTATGTGGGGTCTCATGCTGTATATAGGAGGTTATGTGGGGACTCATAGTGTATATAGGAGGCTATGTTGGGACTCATACTTTATATAGAGAGGCTATGTGGGGGCTCATGCTGTATACAGGGGCTATGTGGCATCTCATCCTTCATATAAGAGGCTATGTGGGGGCTCAAACTGTTGATAAGAGGTTAAGTGGGAGCTCAAACTTTATGTAGAGAGGCTATGTGGGGGCTCATGCTGTATATAGGAGGCTATGTGGGAGCTCATACTGTATGAGGCTATGATGGGGCTTATTATTATTATTATTATTTATTTTTATAGCGCCATTTATTCCATGGCGCTTTACATGTGAGGAGGGGTATACATAATAAAAACAAGTACAATAATCTTAAACAATACAAGTCATAACTGGTACAGGAGGAGACAGGACCCTGCCCGCGAAGGCTCACAATCTACAAGGGATGGGTGAGGATACAGTAGGTGAGGAGAGAGCTGGTCATACAGCGGTTTGGTTGATCGGTGGTTACTGCAGGTTGTAGGCTTGTCGGAAGAGGTTTGTCTTCAGGTTCTTTTTGAAGATTTCGATGGTAGACGAGAGTCTGATGTGTTGTGGTAGAGGGTTCCAGAGTAGGGGTGATACGCGAGAGAAATCTTGTATACGATTGTGGGAAGAGGAGATAAGAGGGGAGTAGAGAAGGAGATCTTGTGAGGATCGGAGGTTGCGTGTAGGTAAGTACCGGGAAACAAGGTCACAGATGTATGGAGGAGACAGGTTGTGGATGGCTTTGTACGTCATGGTTAGGGTTTTGTACTGGAGTCTCTGGGCAATGGGGAGCCAGTGAAGGGAGTGACAGAGGGGAGAGGCAGGGGAATAGCGGGGGGACAGGTGGATTAGTCTGGCAGCAGAGTTTAGAATAGATTGGAGGGATGCGAGAGTGTTCGAGGGGAGGCCACAGAGCAGGAGGTTGCAGTAGTCAAGGCGAGAGATGATGAGGGCATGGACTAGGGTTTTTGCAGATTCTTGGTTGAGGAATGAACGGATTCGTGAAATATTTTTGAGTTGAAGTCGGCAGGAAGTGGAAAGGGCTTGGATATGTGGTTTGAAGGAGAGATCAGCGTCAAGGATTACCCCGAGGCAGCAAGCTTGTGAGACTGGGGAGAGTGGGCAGCCATTTACTGTAATGGTTAGGTTCGTTGGGGGGGTCGCGTGAGATGGGGGAAAGATGATGAGTTCTGTTTTGTCCATGTTAAGTTTCAGAAATCTAGCGGAGAAGAAGGATGAAATAGTGGACAGACATTGAGGGATTCTGGTTAGTAGAGAGGTGATATCTGGTCCAGAGATGTAGATCTGTGTGTCATCAGCATAGAGGTGATACTGAAAGCCAAGAGATTCTATGAGCTGTCCCAGGCCAAAGGTGTAAATGGAGAAGAGCAGGGGCCCAAGAACTGAACCTTGTGGGACTCCGACAGATAGGGGGCGAGGTGAGGAGGTGGTGTGTGAGTGGGAGACGCTGAATGTCCGGTCTGTTAGGTATGATGAGATCCAGGATAGGGCCAAGTCTGTGATGCCAATGGATGAGAGGATCTGTAATAATAGGGAATGGTCCCCTGTGTCAAAGGCAGCTGACAGGTCGAGGATGAGGAGAACAGAGTAGTGTCGCTTGCTCTTGGCGGTTAAGAGGTCGTTGGTGACCTTAGTTAGGGCAGTTTCAGTGGAATGGTGTGACCAGAAGCCAGATTGTAAGCGGTCAAAGAGGGAGCAAGAAGAGAGATGGGAGGACAGTTCAAGGTAGACGTGTTGTTCCAGTTAAGGAGGCATAAGGGAGAAGTGATATAGGGTGATAGCTAGATACAGAGGATGGGTCAAGAGAGGGCTTTTTGAGGATAGGTGTGATGGAGGCATGTTTAAAGCTTGAGGGGAAAACACCAGTTGTTAGTGATAGGTTGAAGAGATGGGTTAGGGTTGGGATGAAGACTGTGGTGAGGTTTGGGATGAGGTGGGATGGGAGCGGGTCAAGCGCACAGGTGGTGAGATGCGATCTTGAGAGTAGAGTGGAGCGTTGATCTTCTGTAATGGTGGAGAAGTTGGTTTTGGAGGTGGAGGGCAGGGAAGTCGGGAGGAAGGGCTCTGGGGCTTGTTGACCAAAACTGTCTCTGATGCTATCAATCTTCTGCTTGAAGAATGAGGCAAAGTCTTCAGCGGTGATAAGTGGGGAGGGAAGAGGTGCTGGGGGACGGAGGAGAGAATTGAAGGTGTTGAATAACTGTTTAGGGTTGTGAGACAGGGAGGATATGAGAGATGAGAAGTAGGTTTGTTTAGCTGTGGCGAGTGTGGTCTTGAAAGTAGTGAGGGACTGTTTGAATGCGATAAAGTGGTCGTTGGAGTGGGATCTTTTCCATCTGCGCTCAGCAGCCCTGGAAGCTCGCCTCAGTTCTTTGGTCAGGCTGGTGTGCCAGGGCTGTCTGTTGATTTTGCGAGCTTTGGTATGTGTAAGTGGGGCAGCAGATTCCAAAGCTACAGCTATTGTGGTGTTATATAGAGCATATATATGCTGTATATAAGAGGTTATGTGGGAGTTCATACTCTATATAGTGGGGCCATATTGGGCTCATGCTTTATATAAGTGAGGCCATGTGGGGGCTCATATAGTATATAGTGAGATGTCCGCATATTTAATTCTACTCAATATTAAGTGATATAATTAATATTAATATACAATAATGATCAAAATGTTAATATTAATATTGAACAGAATAAATTGCAGCCTATTGGTTCAACATCCAACACAGTCACGGTCTCTCATGTGACCCCTCCAGAAAATTAATTGTAGAATAAACATTTATTTTTTCCCTAGTGTAAGCAAGGAAAGCCATTGTCGAAAAACCATAGTGAGTGATGTGCAGCCAACATAAAAAATAAAGAAAATAATTGTGAAAAAAAACCCCATAACAAATAAGGTAATTTTACTCAGGAAACAGAGTTAAATGACAAAACTTTCATTTTAAAATGTTGCAAAGCAAAAGACAAAGTTGCCATATCTTAATAAGCTCCGCGAAGGGCCTTGCAGTATGAGTCATAATAGATACTTTCTCCACAGCTCCTTATCTCACTTCATTCCACTATTATACACTGTGAAAGCCTCAGCTGTGGGGATATATTATGTGAACTACGGTTTAATTGTACAATTAACCTTTGTTGTACAATTTGGTTTTTAAACAGCCCGTCTCCTACCTCCCCGCAATTTCAGAGCCATTTCAGATAAATTACCCAGAGCATTTAAAAATGCAAAACGGAAAGCTGCATGCTCTCACGAGTCTACGAAAGGTCGCGGGGTTGTAACACCTGGATCTGGAGATGTCACGGGCGGCATGACAGACCTGTCACCGTTCTTGCATTCTTCTAGCTCTTGGGGCACATACTTAATCTTACCGTGACAGTGGTGACACAAATGGTTGTAATTAGTTTGATACTCTCTCCTATAGATCATATGCAATACCCTAGCTGCCTCCTATAATAACACACTGATCCTTGTCTACTGTATTTAGTACTTTGAGTCTGAAGAGTCGCATCGTAAAGAAGGGCTGCAATTTCTATTTCACGCTCGTAAAAAGATACATAGTTCGGACATCTCGCTGTGACCTTGGGTAAGTTACTCGATGACAAAAACAGATTATAATCAGCCTTTATCCACTCGACATTATGATCCCTTCCTCTATCAGAGTTACGCCTATCTAGCAGGAAATAATGAGATACCATACAAATAATTTGTATTTAATAGATAACCACAACGTTAACATTACTCTATTTATTTGTCTCGGTCTTTATAAAAGAAACTGTTGACTTCTTGGTTGCGAAAACAAATTCTGGCCAAAAATGGTAGGCAAGTGTTTATTTTTAGTCCATCTCCATATCTTTTGTTTTTCCTGCTGCCACTGGCAACGAACACTAGAAAATGGAAGTTTCTACATCTACAGTGCTGGAAGAAGACACTTTAGGTGTTAATTTCTATTTCATTTTCATACAAAGATACATAGTTCTTGCTGTGACCTTGGGTAAATTATTCATCACAAAAACAAATTAAAATTATTCTCTACGTTGTTAACAATTTTCCCCCTTTTCTAGCAGAGTTATGACTATATTGGAGGATATAATGAGATGCTGAATTTATGGTCAAAAATACAGCAATTTGTTTTTTACAGCACCACTCCAGCAATTATTTAAATTTAGACATGGAGTGGTTCAACTAATCTAAGCTGTCTGGCCCTAGTATAATGATTACCATCCGCCATCTTCAGCTCTTACGGGCACCGCTCCAGTTTCGATCCGCCATTTGTGACAGCAACTTCTGACTGACTGGTAGTCAGAGGTAACGGTCACAAGCTATCAATGTAAGTGTTTGAGAGTCTTGTTCTGGTTCTCATAGACTTACATTAAGTCGTGACTTCCAGATCACCCAGCACACACTGAAGCACAGGTCACAAACTGTTGGAGACTGACTGGAGCAGTGTCAAAAACAGAAGAACATTGCAACCGGTATGCAGGGCCGGACTGGCCATCTGGCAATTCTGGCAAATGCCAGAAGGTCCTGCCTGGTCATGGGCTGCCTTGCCTGCCACATTGTTAACAGAATCGGTGTTCTCAAGACACCCATACTTTTATGAGTTGTGATGGAGCATAAAGTCGCTAACTCCGTCACTTACCCAGTAGCCTATGGGTATCATTAGACATATTGGTGTTAGGGGTCGAGTTCCCGCCTCTGCACAGGGGGAATCTCGGTCCATCCCCACTGCAGTCTCCTATTCTTCTCCTGCCGCAGTGGAGCCTGCTCAGCAGAGACATCAGTCCCAGCGTCTCGCTCAGTCTGACTCTGTACAAAGAGTTACTGCTGCTTTCCCTGCTTCTGCCATTTAAGTCAGTGCTGGGCAGCGGCGAGCAGATGCTTCTGGGACTAAGTCCTGCTTTTCTCGTTCTGAGCATGCCCAGAGTAAGATCTCTCAGTGGAGATCGAGGGTCACATGATCAGATACTGCAGGTTAGGCAATTGGTCCTTCAGGAAGGTCCTGTAGGTGCTCACGCTCTGTGGCAGCCTCTCATTGGTTGGTCCTTCTAGGAAGATCCTGTACGTGCTGCAACTATTTAAGGCTCGCATGGCCGCACGGCCAGTATTGTTCTAAGTTATGTACTTTGCGCCAGTGTGGTCATGTATGATTGTGTTCAGGGACCCGGCTGAAATAAGCCCCTAGAATGCTGGCACCTCCGACGAGGAGTTTGTGTGTTTGTGTATTCAGGGACCTGGCTGAAATAAGCCCCTAGAACGCTGGCACCTCCAGCTAGGAGTTTTGTGTGCGTGCATGACCACTGACTGCTCTCGTTTGGGTAGTTAGCCTGTGCCACTGTGAAGTCTAACAGGGCGCAGTGCTTTGAGTTCACGGCTACTCTGTGGAGTAACAGAGTTAGCTCATACCGCCATATAGTTCCGCCGTTTGTTAGCAGCAGTTTCGCCTGCACAGTGGACCCTGGGCTGTGAACGCATCTATTATAATAAAATCTCTATATTCATTCGGTGCGTTCCACTAGCCATAACAATTGGACTTGTAGAAAATCTTCCTTTCCTCTATCCAGGGAAATATTAGTAATATATCCCATCTGGTTCTTGGGGACAGGGACAGCATGGGCCTATGTGATTTCAAATGCCAGGACTGAATTTCAGCCTCAGTCCGTACCTGCCGGTACGTATAAGACTAAGTGCATGGAACTTAGATTAATGACACCACCTCTGGAGTGGTGCTTTTAAGGATTGTCTTTATCAAATAAAATCAGCCTGTATCATCTTCATAAGGTCCAACTCTGGGATCCAAATCAAGGCAAAGGCAGGTAAAGTCTCTATGATGATACAATGAAGTCGCATTTACTATTTTATTGTCTCACTTGTAGACTTTGTACTATAGGAGCAAATGATTTTTTTCCAATCTATGAGGCCTTGTTTGAAAGACAGATTGCCTTAATGTCACATGTTGCATCAGTTACCTATCACTTTTGAAGTAGAATATTTTTCTAATTTTTCTTTTCTAAAATTCAAAAAGTCGCTTTATATGTAATGCTTAACTTTGAATAGATTTCTTGTAAGCAGGTAATGCTTTAAAATAAAAAAAAAATACAACATATTGTACATTACTCAATTGCCTCCACTTCTCCAGTGGTCACTGAAATCTTGATCTCTCTGTAATTCTATAAATCTGAACATGTCTTTTACCTACATGGCAATATGGCACATGATCAGCTGCTTGGAAGAAAAAAACAGACCAGTGCGGACCTCTGCAGTGATGGGAGTATAAGTAACAGTGTAATTTATTTTTGTGTTTGTTGTTTTAAAGCACCACTCCAGCATTTTTTTCATTTCAGTGATGGAGTGGTGCAAGAAATGTAGATTCCCTGACCCGAGTATTATACTTACCAGCCATTGTCTTCACCTATTCCTGGCGCTGCTCATGCCCTAAAGCGTCATCATGTAACAGTAACTTCTGATGCAAGTCTATTAGAACCTCGTTCTGGCTCTCATAGATTTGGAGCATTCTAGCAGGTCACCACATGCAGAAGATGACCGTAGCCGCCCTTATAAAAGATGAAGATGGTGGCTGGTGAGTTTAACACTAGTGGCAGGGAACTTAGATTAGCAGAACCTCTCCAGCACTGCAGTAAAAAAAAAAGTACTGGAGTGGTGCTTTAAGCATTCCATGCCTTTACAAATAAAATTTTAAATCCTGCATTTACTTTAATAATACATATGCAGAATTATTGGAGTGTTACAGCAAAGAAACAGAGTTGTTTTTTTTTAATCTTAAAGCACTCTCCTTAAACCAGAGTTGGTGTTTACAGTTCTTGAGCTGCCTGCTCCATTTATCCAACCACCCACCTTTCAATCTTTATGTAGAATGCACGCACGCGGCATTGACTACTGCACGTCGTCACTGCATACACAATGCAGGATTAAATCTAAGATGTTCTTTGCAGAAGGAGTTAACATGCTCTGCTCTCCTATCCCGCTTCTACCTGTAATGTATGCAGCATTTGCAGTGTCTCCTATGTGAAGTATATACAATAATTTTAGTGTCTCCTATGTTATATATAGCAGAGTCTCAATGTATTCTATTGTATGTGATGTATATATCACAGACTATGATATTTATTTCGCACAATCTCAGTGTATCCCATGTGATTAATACAACAGTCACAGTGTCTCCTATGTGATGTATTCAGCAGTCTCAGTGTTTCCTATGTGACAGATATGCAACAGTCTCAGTGTCTCCTAAACGTTGTAAATACAACTTTATGTGATGTATATATCAGTCTACTATATATATATATATATATATATATCACAGTCTCAGTGTAATCCATGTGGTTCATACAACAGTCATATAGTGTCCTACGTTATGTACACAGCAGTCTCCTATGTGACATATATACAGCAGTCTCAGTGACATCTAAGTGATGTATCTTCTGTTATACATTCAGCGGAGTCTCAACATATCCTATGTGCTGTATACAGCAGTCTCAATGTCTCCTATTTGGCATATATACAGCAGCCTCAGTATATCAAATTTGATATATGCAGCAGTCTCAGTGGCTCATACTTTATGTATACAGCAGTCTCATTGCATGCTATGTGATGTATACTGTATATACTGTAGCAGCCTAAGTGTATCCTTTGTAGTTTACATAGAGTGTCAGTGCATCATTTGAGGTGTTTATTCATCAGTCTTAGTTTATTCTATGTGATGTATACAACAGGATACTTCTGACTGCCCACTTCTTGAGCTCTATAAGCGTTATGTGAGCAGTGAGTTTCCCACTTTGAGGAGACATACATCGAAATATGCATCTGAACTTTTAAACTTGCTCAATTCTGTTCATACATTAAAGCCAGCAAAAACAGTATTCTGTTGACGTGGGTGTTTAAGGAATTGACTTGTGTTTTAGAGTGGGCCAAGTTAATGGAGTTGTCCTGTCTAAATTGATAAGTCTGCAGTCACTTTGTTTGACTGCAGACTTCTGATTCCCCCCTAGCGAACGTACTGTGCGCTGCAAGAATTTGCCAATTTCTGAGCTAAGACTAGTGGGTAAAAATGCGTTAGGTACACTCCCGACAAAGCCCACTAGACGGTCTCTGACCGAGAGTATGCATAATGTATACCCTCGTAGTGATGAGCTAATATACTCATTGCTCGGGTTTTCCCGAGCACGCTTGGGTGGTCTCCGAGTATTTATGACTGCTCGGAGATTTAGTTTTCATTGCCACAGCTGAATGATTTACAGCTACTAGCCAGCCTAAGCACATGTGGGGGTTGCCTGGTTTGCTAGGGAATCCCCACATGTAATCAAGCTGTCTAGTAGCTGTAAATCATTCAGCTGCAGCGATGAAAACTAAATCTCTGAGCACTAAAAAGTACTCGGAGGTCACCAGAGCAATGAGTACACTCGCTCATCACTAGTGCATATACATGACTGCAGACTTATCGATTAAGACAAGTTAACCCCTTTAAGTTAAGTTATTGGGTCTTTCTGCGGTCAGTAGAGTCAAAACCTATATTCTACAGAAAATGATAACATTTTCCAAAATAAATACATGGAAAAATGTATTAGTAATAATAATAATACAATAATTAATACAGATTTTTATGCTAATTTTGTCTCTTTTATTTCCCACAATCCATAAACCAGGACATCCTTAGTAGTAAGTAGCTAAGTAACAGATCATTAGTATGAAAGAACCAAATGAAAATAAATATAATAAAGATAAAATGAAGCATTAACCACCATAAAATGGAATATATTCACATTCCATCAAAGGTAATGCTTTGCTTTTGTGTCTTAGGCAGTGAAAAATGGTGTACTTTTCTGCATGAATATACACAAGCATTCTGGAAATAATCCTTCCTGGCCCTAATGTACCACCTGGCATCGACATTATTTTTATACTAATTATATCCTGAAAGTCTCCTTTTCACCTCTTTTAAATTACACCCCTCTAGCTGTAAACAAGTTGAAGTGCATTGAAATTTATCACCAGTCGGTTAAGTTTTTGCTCCTTTTGAAACACAACTTTCTCAGGGTTGAAGTGTAAATTACATGATTAAAAAACATGAATGGGAATAGAACAGATCCTGGCGTTCCAGAAATAGCGACATCCGGAAGATTCGTAATGAATTTCAGTGTTCTTCATACCTTTCTAATTCTCTATGTGTTCTAAATGACATCGACGATAAATATGGCTGCCTTCTGAGCTTGGCGAAGGGTACGGTCTGAGAGTAATTAAGAGTAATTAACCTTTTGTTACAGAATAGAGAAGAATTCTTATACTTACTTGCACAGGAGATAGCGAGTGCATCTCTTTCTCTCAATTATTTTATTCCATTTAAAATAAAGAAAATTAACATCTTTCTAAACTGTTCATCTTTGCTGCTGGTCATCTAAGGGGGTCCCGAATACTTTACATAAAATGCAAACAACAGCATAAGTCCCAAATAAATTTGAATAGTTCCCAACTAAACTATATTTTGTTTTCTCATCAGCAGATTGTACACGACTAGAGATGAACAGGTAGATTTAATAGAAATTGAATTTTTGCAAAATTTTCAGGAATTCACTGAACCCAGGAAAATTGAACAATTTGCGATTAGCCTAAATTGGTCAACGTCATATTACATGCTACTGAAGACTAGATATGACCGAACCTTTGAAGGTTCGTTGCGGTTCGTTTCAGTGAACTTCCAGATGTTCTCTAAACATATTTATCGAACGCACCCTAACCCCATTGAATTCAATGGGAAGCAAAATCAAATGCATAGACAACACATTAAAGGAGGCCAAAAAGCTTCCCAAACAGCTAAAATTAGGGCACACACGATGAAAAGTGGCACCAATTGATCCAGAGTAAAAATAGCATTATCGCGCAGCATGGATGCATAGGACCAGACTTGATCCAGCATTTCTAGGTGAAATATTGATCAGTAACAAGTGGATGAGTGATAGGTGTATGCCTGGTGGTCTGAGAGGTCTGCCAAAATTAGGCAACATACATGAAGAAGACCCCATTTGGGGTGCAAACATTTCAAAAAAATAGGGGCAGACACCAGGAAAGTAGCATCAATACTTTCACAGTAGTAATAATAGTAATAATAATAATAATAATAATAATAGTAGTAGTAATTTCACAGTAGAAATTTGATATGCAAATTACCTCTTCAGAGAAAAAGAGGACTTGAACTCTACAGCGTCATCTGTTGGAAGTAGTGAACCTACAAGTCACAATTAACCCTTTAACGAGTCTTGCAATATGACAGGATAAAAGCTAAATCAGAATCTCAATTTGCAGACACTGTGTTTCGGGTTATTGTCCCTCATCAGTGCAAAGTATGATAAACGATTTGGCTAGGTGAGAGGCTCTGGACTGAGGTCTAAGGGGCAACATTTCTCCTTGTGGAGAGTGACATACCAGCTCTGGCATGTCACGGTAAGGAGGCTTATTCTCTGTGCAATGCTCCTCTGGGAAATTTAATGTGCAAATTGCCTCTTCAGAGAAAAAGAGGAAATAAACTCTATAGCACCATCTGTTGGAAATAGAGATCCCACAAGTCACAATTAACCCCTTCACCCCGAAGCCTGTTTTCACCTAAGTGACAGGGCCAATTTTTTGAATTCTGACCACTGTCACTTTATGAGGTCATAACTCTAAAACGCTTCAACAGATCCTGGCGATTCTGACATTGTTTTCTCGCGACATATTGTACTTCATGATAGTGGTAAAACTTCTTTGATATGACTTGCATTTATTTGTGAAAAAAACAAAAATTTGTCAAAAATTATGAAAATTTAGCAATTTTCAAACTTTTAGTTTTTATGCACTTAAATTAGAGAGTTATATCTCATAATATAGTTAATAAACAACATTTCCCACATGTCTGCTTTACATCAGCACAATTTTGGAAACATATTTTTTTTTTTTGTTAGGGAGTTATAAGGGTTAAAAGTTGACCAGCGATTTCTCATTTTTGCAACAAAATTTGCAAAACCATTTTTTTTACGGACCACCTCACACTTGAAGTGACTTTGAGGGGTCTATATGACAGAAAATGCCCAAAAGTGACACCATTCTAAAAACTGCACCCCTCAAGGTACTCAAAATCACATTCAAAAAGTTTATTAACCCTTCAGGTGCTTCACAGGAATTTTTGGAATGTTTAAAAAAAATTGAACATTTAACTTTTTTTTCACAAAATTTTTATTTCAGATCCAATTTGTTTTATTTTACCAAGGGTAACAGGAGAAATTGGACCAAAAAAGTCGTTGTACAATTTGTCCTGAGTACGCCGATACCCCACATGTTGGGGTAAACCATTGATTGGGCACATGGCAGAGCTCGGAAGGGAAGGAGTGTCATTTGACTTTTCAATGCAAGATTTGCTGGAATTGAGATCGGAACCCATGTCGCGATTGGAGAGCCCCTGATGTGCCTAAACAGTGGAAACCCCCACAAGTGACACTATTTTGGTAAGTAGAGTGTTATGATCCTTAGTGGTTGAGGATCACAAATACTCCAGCTAAGTAACAAAACATAGGACAAGCTCTAGGGAGGTGGTAAACTGGACTGACCGCAAATCTGAACCTATCCAACACACTAGAGGTAGCCGGTGAACGTGACTAAAATCCTAGACGTCTCGAGCCAGCCTGAGGAACTAACTACCCCTAGAGAGAAAGAAAGACCTCACTTGCCTCCAGAGAAATAATCCCCAAAGATATAGAAGCCCCCAACAAATAATAACGGTGAGGTAAGAGGAAGGCACATACACAGGGGTGAAAGCAGATTCAGCAAATGAGGCCCACTAATACTAGATAGCAGAAAATAGAAAAGGGGTCTGTGCGGTCAGTGAAAAACCCTTACAAAATATCCACACTGAGATTTCAAGAACCCCCGCACCAACTAACGGTGTGGGGGGAGAAACTCAGTCCCCTAGAGCAACCAGCAAGTGAGGAAATCACATTTTAGCAAGCTGGACAAGAAACATGATAAATGCTGATAATCAAAAAATAAACAAACAAAAACTTAGCTTGTCTTGGAGAGACTGGGAGCAAGGTAGTCACAAGGAATCTGAAGAGCACTGAATACATTGAGAGCAGGCAAGGAACTGAGTATCCAGGTGAGCTAAATAGGAAACCAACCAAGGATAACGAACCAGCTGATGCTGCCAACCTGCAGAAAGACAACACTACATAGTACCGCTTGTGACCACTAGAGGGAGCCCAAAAATAGAGTTCACAACAGTACCCCCCCCCTTGAGGAGGGGTCACCGAACCCTCATCAAGACCCCCAGGGCGATCAGGATGAGCCGAGTGGAAGGCACGAACCAAATCGGCCGCATGAACATCAGAGGCGACAACCCAGGAATTATCCTCCTGACCATAGCTCTTCCACTTAACCAAATACTGAAGCCTCCGTCTAGAGATACAAGAATCCAAAATCTTCTCCACCACGTACTCCAATTCGCCCTCGACCAGCACCGGAGCAGGAGGCTCAACAGAAGGAACCACAGGTACCACATACCTCCGCAACAAAGACCTATGGAACACATTATGAATGGCAAACGATGCTGGGAGATCCAAACGAAAAGACACCGGGTTAAGGATTTCCAAGATCTTATAAGGACCGATGAAGCGAGGCTTGAATTTAGGAGAGGAGACCTTCATAGGAACATACCGAGAAGACAGCCACACCAAATCCCCAACACGAAGTCGGGGACCCACACCGCGGCAGCGGTTGGCAAAGCGCTGAGCCTTCTCCTGTGACAACCTCAAATTGTCCACCACATGGTTCCAAATCTGCTGCAACCTATCCACCACAGAATCCACCCCAGGACAGTCAGAAGACTCAACCTGACCCGAGGAAAAACGAGGATGGAAACCAGAATTGCAGAAAAAAGGCGAAACCAAAGTAGCAGAACTAGCCCGATTATTAAGGGCAAACTCGGCCAATGGCAAAAAAGTCACCCAATCATCCTGATCAGCAGAAACAAAACATCTCAAATAAGTTTCCAACGTCTGATTAGTTCGCTCGGTTTGGCCATTAGTCTGAGGATGGAAGGCCGATGAAAAAGACAAATCAATGCCCATCTTAGCACAAAAAGTCCGCCAAAACCTGGACACAAACTGGGATCCTCTATCAGACACAATATTTTCAGGAATGCCGTGCAAGCGAACCACATTCTGAAAAAATAGAGGAACCAAATCGGAGGAAGAAGGCAACTTAGGCAAGGGCACCAAATGGACCATCTTGGAAAAACGATCACACACCACCCAGATGACAGACATTTTCTGAGATACTGGAAGATCCGAAATAAAATCCATGGAAATGTGCGTCCAAGGCCTTTTCGGAATAGGCAAAGGCAAAAGCAAACCGCTGGCATGAGAACAGCAAGGCTTAGCCCGAGCACAAATCCCACAAGACTGCACAAAGGAACGCACATCCCGCGACAAGGAAGGCCACCAGAATGACCTAGCCACCAAATCTCTGGTACCAAAAATCCCAGGATGACCCCCCAACACCGATGAATGAACCTTGGAAATAACTCTGCTGGTCCATCTATCCGGGACAAACAGTCTCTCTGGTGGACAACGGTCAGGTCTATCTGCCTGAAATTTCTGCAGCACTCGTCGCAAATCTGGGGAAATGGCAGACAAAATCACTCCCTCTCTGAGAATACCAGCCGGCTCAGAAACTCCCGGAGAGTCAGGCACAAAACTCCTAGAAAGTGCATCAGCTTTCACATTCTTCGAGCCAGGCAGGTATGAGACCACGAAGTTGAAACGGGAGAAAAACAACGACCACCGAGCCTGTCTAGGATTCAGGCGCTTGGCAGATTCAAGGTAAATCAGATTTTTGTGATCAGTCAAGACCACCACACGATGTTTAGCTCCTTCGAGCCAATGTCGCCACTCCTCAAATGCCCACTTCATAGCCAACAACTCCCGATTACCAACATCATAATTCCGCTCGGCAGGCGAAAACTTTCTTGAAAAGAAAGCACATGGCTTCATCACAGAGCCATCAGAGCTTCTCTGCGACAAAACAGCCCCTGCTCCAATCTCAGAAGCATCAACCTCGACCTGGAAGGGGAGAGAGACATCTGGCTGACATAACACTGGAGCTGAAGAAAACCGGTGCTTCAGCTCCCGAAAGGCCTCCACGGCCGCAGGAGACCAATTAGTCACATCAGAACCCTTCTTGGTCAAATCTGTCAAAGGTTTAACCAGGCTAGAAAAATTAGCGATGAAACGACGGTAAAAATTAGCAAAACCCAAGAACTTCTGAAGACTCTTAACAGACGTGGGCTGAGTCCAGTCATGAAAAGCCTGGACCTTGACTGGGTCCATCTCCACAGTAGAAGGAGAAAAAATAAAACCCAAAAAGGAGACCTTCTGTACTCCGAAGAGGCATTTTGAGCCCTTCACAAATAAAGCATTAGCACGCAGGACCTGAAACACCATCCTGACCTGCTTCACATGGGACTCCCAATCATCAGAAAAGACCAAAATGTCATCCAGATAAACAATCATAAATTTATCCAGATATTCTCGGAAGATGTCATGCATGAAGGACTGAAACACAGAAGGAGCATTAGAGAGTCCAAAAGGCATCACCAAGTACTCAAAATGGCCTTCAGGCGTATTAAATGCTGTTTTCCATTCATCTCCCTGCCTAATGCGCACAAGGTTATACGCACCACGGAGATCTATCTTGGTGAACCAACTGGCACCCTTAATCCGAGCAAACAAATCAGACAATAGTGGTAAAGGATACTGAAATTTGACTGTGATTTTATTCAGAAGACGATAATCTATACAAGATCTCAAAGAACCGTCCTTCTTGGCCACAAAAAAAAATCCTGCCCCAAGAGGGGAAGAGGATGGGCGAATATGTCCCTTCTCCAAAGACTCCTTTATATAACTCCGCATCGCGGCATGCTCTGGTATAGACAGATTAAAAAGTCGTCCCTTAGGGAATTTACTATCAGGAATTAAATTTATAGCACAGTCACAATCCCTATGAGGGGGCAGGGCACTGGACCTGGGCTCATCAAATACATCCTGGTAGTCAGACAAAAACTCAGGGACCTCAGAAGGAGTGGAAGAAGCAATAAACACCAACGGAGCATCGCCATGAATTCCCTGACAACCCCAACTTGACACAGACATAGCTTTCCAATCTAAAACTGGATTATGAGCCTGCAGCCATGGCAGACCCAAAACGACAACATCATGCAAATTATGCAGAACAAGAAAGCGAATCACCTCCTGATGTACGGGAGTCATGCACATGGACATTTGCGTCCAATACTGAGGCTTATTCTCAGCCAATGGCGTAGCATCAATTCCCCTCAGAGGAATAGGAAATTCCAAAGGCTCCAGGACAAAACCACAGCGCCTGGCAAATGACAAATCCATCAGATTCAGGGCAGCACCCGAATCCACAAAAGCCATAACCGGGTAGGACGACAAAGAACAAATCAAAGTAACAGACAAAATAAATTTAGGCTGCATAGTACCAATGGTGACAGGTTTAGCGATTTTTTTAAAGCGTTTAGAGCATGCTGAGATAACATGAGTAGAATCACCACAGTAAAAGCACAACCCATTTTGACGTCTATGACTTTGTCGCTCAATTCTGGTCAGAGTTCGGTCACATTGCATAGACTCAGGTCTCTGTTCAGAAAACACCGCCAAAGGATGAGCAGATTTGTGCTCCCGCAAACGCCGATCAACCTGAATGGCTAAAGCCATAGAATCACTCAGACTTGTAGGGGTGGGAAACCCCACCATAACATTCTTAACGGCCTCAGAAAGACCTTCTCTGAAATTTGCAGCCAGGGCACACTCATTCCATTGAGTAAGCACCGACCATTTCCGAAATTTTTGACAATACACCTCTGCTTCATCCTGACCTTGAGAGATAGCCAGCAACGCTTTTTCTGCCTGATTCTCAAGATTAGGCTCCTCATAAAGCAGTCCAAGAGCCAGAAAAAATGCATCTACATTAAGCAATGCAGGATCTCCTGGCGCCAGAGAGAAAGCCCAATTTTGAGGGTCGCCACGCAACAAGGAGATAACAATTTTAACTTGCTGAGCGGAATCACCAGAGGAACGAGGTCTCAGAGATAGAAATAACTTACAATTATTCTTAAAATTTAGAAACCTAGATCTATCTCCAGAAAACAACTCAGGAATGGGTATCTTTGTTTCTGACATAGGGCTATGAATAACAAAATCCTGAATACTTTGCACCCGTGCAGCAAGATGATCCACACTAGAAGCCAGAGTCTGAACATTCATGTCTGCAGCTGAGCTCAGAACCACCCAGAGTTCAAGGGAATGAAAGAAGCTAAACAGACTGCAGCAAAGGAAAAGCTGGGGAAAAAAAAAAAATGTACTCAGGTCTTCTTTTTATCCCACTTCTGCGATGCATTAAACACTTTTTGGCCTGCTCTACTGTTATGATCCTTAGTGGTTGAGGATCACAAATACTCCAGCTAATTAACAAAACATAGGACAAGCTCTAGGGAGGTGGTAAACTGGACTGACCGCAAATCTGAACCTATCCAACACACTAGAGGTAGCCGGTGAACGTGACTAAAATCCTAGACGTCTCGAGCCAGCCTGAGGAACTAACTACCCCTAGAGAGAAAGAAAGACCTCACTTGCCTCCAGAGAAATAATCCCCAAAGATATAGAAGCCCCCAACAAATAATAACGGTGAGGTAGGAGGAAGGCACATACACAGGGGTGAAAGCAGATTCAGCAAATGAGGCCCACTAATACTAGATAGCAGAAAATAGAAAAGGGGTCTGTGCGGTCAGTAAAAAACCCTTACAAAATATCCACACTGAGATTTCAAGAACCCCTGCACCAACTAACGGTGTGGGGGGAGAAACTCAGTCCCCTAGAGCAACCAGCAAGCGAGGAAATCACATTTTAGCAAGCTGGACAAGAAACATAATAAATGCTGATAATCAAAAAATAAACAAACAAAAACTTAGCTTGTCTTGGAGAGACTGGGAGCAAGGTAGTCACAAGGAATCTGAAGAGCACTGAATACATTGAGAGCAGGCAAGGAACTGAGTATCCAGGTGAGCTAAATAGGAAACCAACCAAGGATAACGAACCAGCTGATGCTGCCAACCTGCAGAAAGACAACACTACACAGTACCGCTTGTGACCACTAGAGGGAGCCCAAAAATAGAGTTCACAACAGTAGACCCTCTAAGGAACTAATCTAGATGTGTGGTGAGCACTTTGAACCTCCAAGTGCTTCACAGAAGTTTATAATGTAGAGCCGTAAAAATAAATTCATATTAATTTTAACAAAAAATGATATTTTTGCCCCAATTTTTTTATTTTCCCAAGGGTAACAGGATAAATTGGACCCCAAAATTTGTTGTGCAATTTGTCCTGAGTACGCTGATACTTCATATATGCGGATAAACCACTGTTTGAGCGCATGGCAGAGCGCGGAAGGGAAGGAGCGCCATTTGACTTTTCAATGCAAAATTGGCTGGAATTGAGATCGGAACCCATGTCGTGTTTGGAGAGCCCCTGACGTGCCTAAACAGTGGAAACCCCCACAAGTGACACCATTTTGGAAAGAAGACCCTCTAAGGAACTTATCTAGATGTGAGGTGAGCACTTTTAACCCCCAATTGTTTCACTAAGTTTAGAATCTAGCGCTGTGAAAATTAAAAAAAATCATTTTTTCTTTCCACAAAATGATGTTTTAGCCAGCAATTTTTTTTTCCCAAGGGTAACAGGAGAAATTGGACCACAAAAGTTATTGTCCAATTTGTCCTGAGTAGGCTGATACCCCATACATTGGGGGGAACCACTGTTTAGGCGCACGGCAGAGCTCAGAAGGGAAGGAGCGCCGTTTGAAATGCAGACTTAGATGGATTGGTCTGCAGGTGTCATGTTGCATTTGCAGAGCCCCTGATGAACCTAAACAGTAGAAACCCCCCACAAGTGACCCCATATTGGAAACTAGACCCCCCACGGAACTTATCTAGATGTGTTGTGAGAACTTTGAACCAACAAGTGTTTCACTACAGTTTATAACGCAGAGCCGTGAAAATAAAAAATATATTTTTTTCCACAAAAATTATATTTTAGCCCCCACGTTTTTATTTTCCCAAGGGTAACAGGAGAAATTGGACCACAAATGTTATTGTCCAATTTGTCCTGAGTACGCTGATACCCCATATATGGGGGGGAACCACTGTTTGGGCGCACGGCAGAGCTCGGAAGGGAAGGAGCGCTGTCATGAATCCCAATGGCTAGGGATAGCACAGGACAAGCAAGGTACAAATATATAACGGACGAGCTCTAGGGTGATGGAACCTGGGCTGACCGCTGCCCTACGCCTGACAAACGCAACTAGAGATAGCCAGGGAGCGTGCCTACGTTGGTTCTAGACGCCACGCACCAGCCTAAGAGCTAACTAGCACTGCAGAGAAATAAAGACCTCACTTGCCTCCAGAGGAATGAACCCCAAAAGGTATAGTTGCCCCCCACATGTATTGACGGTGAAATGAGAGGAAGGCACACACATAGAGATGATATATATAGGTTTAGCAAATAGAGGCCCGCTGTAAACTAGAAAGCAGAACGATACAAAAGGGGTCTGAGCGGTCAGCAAAAAACCCTAATCAAAAAACCATCCTGAGATTACAAGAACCCATGTGCCAACTCATGGCACATGGGGAGAACCTCAGTCCACTAGAGCTACCAGCTAGCATAGAGACATAATAAGCAAGCTGGACAAAAAAACCAAACAACTGAAAATCAGCACTTAGCTTATCCTGAAAGATCTGGGAGCAGGTAGGCAGGAACAAAACAGAGCACATCTGAATACATTGATAGCCGGCAAGGGAATGACAGAAAGGCCAGGTAAAATAGGAAACACCCAGTCTCTGATGGACAGGTGGAAACCAAAGGCCGCAACCCACCAAAGTCACCCAGTACCAGCAGTGACCACCAGAGGGAGCCCACAAACAGAATCCACAACAGAGCGCCATTTAAATTGCAGACTTAGATGGATTGGTCTGCAGGTGTCATGTTGCATTTGCAGAGCCCCTGATGTACCTAAACAGTAGAAACTCCCCACAAGTGACCCCATATTGGAAACTAGACCCCCCAGGGAACTTATCTAGATGTGTTGTGAGAACTTTGAACCAACAAGTGTTTCACTACAGTTTATCACGCAGAGCCGTGAAAATAAAAAATATATTTTTTTCCACGAAAATGATATTTTAGCCCCCACGTTTTTATTTTCCCAAGGGTAACAGGAGAAATTGGACAACAAAAGTTGTTGTCCAATTTGTCCTGAGTACGCTGATACCCCATATATGGGGGGAACCAGTGTTTGGGCGCACGACAGAGCTCAGAAGGGAAGGAGCGCCATTTGAATTGCAGACTTAGATGGATTGGTCTGCAGGTGTCATGTTGCATTTGCAGAGCCCCTGATGTACCTAAACAGTAGAAACCCCCCACAAGTGACCCCATATTGGAAACTAGACCCCCCAGGGAACTTATCTAGATGTGTTGTGAGAACTTTGAACCAACAAGTGTTTCACTACAGTTTATCACGCAGAGCCGTGAAAATAAAAAATATTTTTTTTTCCACGAAACTGATATTTTAGCCCCCACGTTTTTATTTTCATAAGGGTAACAGGACAAATTGGACCCCAAAAGTTGTTGTCCAACTTGTCCTGAGAACGCTGATACCCCATATGTTGGGGAGAACCACTGTTTGGGCGCACAGGAGAACTCGGAAGGAAAGGAGCACTGTTTTAGTTTTTCAAAGCAGAATTGGCTGGAATTGAGATCGGATGCCATGTCGCGCTTGGAGAGCCCCTGATGTGCCTAAACAGTGAAAACTCCCCAATTCTAACTGAAACCCTAACCCCAAACCTAACCCCAGCCCTAACCCTAGCCCTAACCCCAACCCTAACCCTAGCCCTAACCCTAGTCCAAACCTTAGCGCTACTTTCACACTAGCGTTTTTTTGCATACGTCGCAATGCGTCGTTTTGGCAAAAAAACGCATCCTGCAAAGTCATCTGCAGGATGCTTTTTTTCCCCATAGACTAACATTAGCGACGCATTGCGACTAGTGTTGAGCATTCTGATACCGCAAGTATCGGGTATCGGCCGATACTTAGCGGTATCGGAATTCCGATACCGAGATCCAATACTTGCCACATATCGGATACCGGAATCGGAAGTTCCCAGGATTCAAACTGCACAAATTTGTACGAAATCAGCCAATGAGAATGATTCCAAGTGTGGGCACATCCTGTTCAGCATGGAGGGCATGAAACTACTGGCAAGGCTGTGATTGGCTGCTGAAATGATGTCATGATGCAGTTTAAAAGTCGCTGGCGCCATTTTGCGCTCACTCTGCTGTGAATTCAGTTAGTGACAGGACGCTGTTTGCTGACTGAGGGCCAGTTTAGAGATAGCGATTTGCTTCTTTGTGCTTTTCCAAGGCTAATTTAGCAACCGCTGTGTTCACCTACTAATCACCTTGCTTTTGCCTTGCAGCGCTGTTTTCACAGCGATCTGCAAGGTCTGTGTGTGTGTGTGTGTGTGAGTGCAGCCCACTCTCTAGTCTGAGTGCAGCCATAGGCCATCCATAGCTGGTTGTATTCAGTTCAGGGAGGGTGGTTCATTGCCCCATACTGTTCTTTTTTTTTTTTTTTTCAAGTAGTGTAATCTGCTGCTCATTTTTTCAAAAAAAATCCTATTAGTGTCTTTCCACCCGTCTCCAGCTAACTTGTGGAAAAACACTACATAGGATAACGTAGAGGAGGGTTTTTGGGCCTTGCAGCGCCGTTTACGGCTGTCTGCACGGTCTCCGTGTGACTGCAGCTCGCCCTGTAGTCTGTGAGCAGCCATAGCCTGGTTGTCTCCAGCTCAGGGTTCTTCACTGCGTCATACCGTAAAATCAATTTTCCTTTTGTTTTAAGTAGTGCAGGCTGCTGCACATTTTTTCAAAAAATTCCTATTAGTGTCTTTCCACCCGTCTCCAGCTAACTTGTGGAAAAACACTACATAGGATAACGTAGAGGAGGGTTTTGTGGCCTTGCAGCGCCGTTTACGGCTGTCTGCACGGTCTCCGTGTGACTGCAGCTCGCCCTGTAGTCTGTGAGCAGCCATAGCCTGGTTGTCTCCAGCTCAGGGTTCTTCACTGCGTCATACCGTAAAATCAATTTTCCTTTTGTTTTAAGTAGTGCAGGCTGCTGCACATTTTTTCAAAAAATTCTATTAGTGTCTTTCCACCCGTCTCCAGCTAACTTGTGGAAAAACACTACATAGGATAACGTAGAGGAGGGTTTTTGGGCCTTGCAGCGCCATTTACGGCTGTCTGCACGGTCTCCGTGTGACTGCAGCTCGCCCTGTAGTCTGTGAGCAGCCATAGCCTGGTTGTCTCCAGCTCAGGGTTCTTCACTGCGTCATACCGTAAAATCAATTTTCCTTTTGTTTTAAGTAGTGCAGGCTGCTGCACATTTTTTCAAAAAATTCCTATTAGTGTCTTTCCACCCGTCTCCAGCTAACTTGTGGAAAAACACTACATAGGATAACGTAGAGGAGGGTTTTTGGGCCTTGCAGCGCCGTTTACGGCTGTCTGCACGGTCTCCGTGTGACTGCAGCTCGCCCTGTAGTCTGTGAGCAGCCATAACCTGGTTGTCTCCAGCTCAGGGTTCTTCACTGCGTCATACCGTAAAATCAATTTTCCTTTTGTTTTAAGTAGTGCAGGCTGCTGCACATTTTTTCAAAAAATTCCTATTAGTGTCTTTCCACCCGTCTCCAGCTAACTTGTGGAAAAACACTACATAGGATAACGTAGAGGAGGGTTTTTGGGCCTTGCAGCGCCGTTTACGGCTGTCTGCACGGTCTCCGTGTGACTGCAGCTCTCTCTGTTGTCAGTTCAGCCCCCAAAAAATAAATAAATAATAAAGTTCACCAAACACACCAGTGACACCACTTTACATTTGTGTAGGCCACATTAGCTCATATTAAAGTCTAGTCCACACTTTAGAAAATTAGTGTTTCTTATACCTGTTAGAAGTTGTTCAGGAATAAGCACACAAAGCCGTTAGTACTTTTCTGCTTATCTTTATCAGTCAACCAAGATGAAGAAGGCAGTGAGTAAGGCACGTGGGCGTGGGCGCGGAGCAGGGAGAGGGCGTGGGGATTCTGTGCCTGCTGCGGGCACCGGTGACTCACCAGCACCCAGTTTCACCAGGGAACAGTCCTTCATGCGCAGCTTTGTCGTAGAGCGCCGTACACCGCTGCTGCGTGAAGAACAAATTGAAGCCGTTGTCGGATGGATGGCAGCTAACGCATCGACTTCAATTAGTGCCACATCCTCTCAGACACAGAGCACTGGAGAGCAGCCATCTGTCTCTTCACCACCTGCCAAATTGCCCAGGCAGACAGAGAGCCCAGGACAGGAGCCGTCTCTACTTCTGTTCTCTGAATCTCTTGGCTTGGAAACAGGGGGCCAGCCAAGCAGCATTGGAGAAATGGAAGAAGAGGCAGGGTGCAGTGATGCCCAACAGCTTTTTCTCTCTTCCTCTGAAGAGGCGGGTTGGCCAGTGCCTCCGGTCACCACATCGCAGGCCGCATCCGCTGATGATGACACTCAGGTGCCACTTTCTGGTGCGTGCTCTGCTGCTGAGACTACCCAGGAGGAGCAGTTGGTGGCAGAGGGTAGTGTAGATGATGAGGTCCTTGACCCATCATGGCGTGAGGGACAGGAAGGTGGTGGGAGCAGCTCCGAGGAAGAGATTCCTAGAACGGGCCAAAGAGGTAGAAGGAGGGGGAAGACTGCGCAGCCTGTAGCCTCCACTTTGGCACCCGTTAGGAGCATGTCTGTTCCAAAAGCCAAAAAGGGCGCTCCCAAGACTTGCAGTGTCTGGCCCTTTTTTGACACAGTTGCAGATGACATTTGCTATGTCAAATGCAAGGTGTGTCATCACAAAGTCAAAAGAGGTCGAAATGTCAGCAACCTCAATACCTCCAACATGTGGAAACATGTGCGCACCAGGCACCCGGCGGAGTTAGAAAAACACACTGAAGAGCTAGGCCAACCAACAGCGGCAGCTACCACCTCTTCAGCTCGTGTTGCCTCTTCCTCCAGCTCACACGCAGCTGGTTCGGCTTCCTCCCAGGATCGCCGTGGAAGAACCTCTGGCCCTGTTGTCAAGAGACCCGCTGTAATTCCACCCGCAGCACCACTTTCCCAGTCATCCACACACTCCCAGCCCAGTGTACAGCCATCGGTAGTACAGGCATGGGAGAAAAGGCGGCCTTTCTCGTCAAACCACCCACGAGCACTGGCTCTGACTGCAGGCATTGCCAAACTTCTGTCACTGGAAATGCTGTCATTCAGGCTGGTGGAGACTGACAGCTTCCGTGACTTGATGTCATTGGCAGTCCCACAGTACAATGTGCCCAGCCGCTTTTACTTCAGCAGGCAAGCCGTCCCTGCCCTGCACAAGCATGTGGAGGGACACATAAAACACGCACTACTGAACGCCGTCAGTAGCAAGGTCCACCTCACCACCGATGCGTGGACCAGTCAACATGGACAGGGGCGATACCTTTCCCTCACTGCCCATTGGGTTAATGTCGTTGAGCCGGGTACAGATCGTGCGAGTGGCGCAGGACGTGTCCTGCCCACTCCAAGGATTGCAGGAATCCATTCTGTACGCATTGACTCCTCCTCTTACACCAGTTCCTCAGAATCATCGCTGCAAGAGCCGTCACAGTCCACCTCCACATGGACCCGTGATGAACGTGTACCTGTTACGACCGACATGAGCACAGCCGTGGCCAAACGTCAACAGGCCGTCTTGAAATTAATTTCTTTGGGGAATCGAAGCCACACAGCGCAGGAGCTCTGGAATGCCATCAAGCAGGAGAGCGATGTGTGGTTTGTGCCAGCGAATCTCCAGCCAGGCATGGTAGTGTGTGATAATGGCCGAAATCTGGTGGCAGCTCTGGGCCTCGGCAACCTCACTCACATCCCATGTCTGGCACATGTGCTCAATTTGGTCGTGCAGAGCTTTTTGAGGGACTATCCGGATCTTGATGCACTGCTGCACAAGGTCCGCCTAGAGTGTGCTCACTTGCGGCGTTCCAGCACGGCAAAAGCGCGCATTGCGGCTCTGCAGTGCCGACACCGCCTGCCGGAACATCGCATCATATGTGACCTACCTACCAGGTGGAATTCCACGTTACATATGTTGGAGCGGTTGTGTGAGCAGCAGCATGGAGTACCATGGAGTACCAATGGAGTGTAATGGAGTACCAGCTGCATCAGGCGCAAAGAAGTCGCACTCCGCGCCGTTCAGACTTCACAACCACAGAGTGGGCCACTATGAATGACGTCTGCCAGGTTTTGCGTCCCTTCGATTATTCCACGCGGATGGCGAGTGCAGATGATGCACTAGTCAGCATGACTGTCCCCCTTATCTGCCTGCTTGAAAAATCACTGCAAGCGGTAAGGGATGATGTTGTGGAAGAGGTGGAGGATGAGGATTCACCATTTCCATCATCTTCTGGACAGTCAGCGCCACGTGGTTCCTCACAAACGCGTAGGCAGGGGACAGTTTGTGAGGAGGATGAGGAGGAGTCAATGGAGGAGGAAGACATCCATCCAGAGGAGGGAGTTACACAATTGTCCAGTACTCAGTGTGTACAGCGAGGGTGGGGTGATGACGAGCGGGCAGAGATCATGCCTCCAGCAGGGGACAACGTTTCTTGGGCAGTTGGCAGTCTGCAGCACATGGTGGATTACATGCTGCAGTGCCTGAGAAACGACCGCCGCATCGCCCACATTCTCAACATGTCTGATTATTGGGTGTTCACCCTCCTCGATCCTCGCTACCGGGACAACGTAGAAAGCCTCATCACACCGTTGAACCGGGAGCGAAAAATGCGGGAGTACCAAGACACACTGGTGAATTCCATCATCTTCTCCATTCCAAGTGAGAGAAGTGCTGCTAGTGCATTACAAAGCAGCTCAGTGCGTCCAGGCAGTGGTGGATGCTCTGCACAAAGAGGGAGCAGAAGCAGTGCCTCTGCCAAAGGCAAGACCAGTGTTATGGAAATATTAGGGTTGGATAAATATATCCCTGTGTGTGCTGTGGCCGCTCCCAATTAGACTGAGTATTTTGAGCGCTCATCAAGAATGGACTGTACACAACTGTGACAGAACAACATTCCATCAATACTGATACTTTATTGTACATACATAGTTTTATATTTTCACATAGAAAGGAGTGGTTAGGGGTTGTCAGGGGTGGTTAGTTAATTATCATATTGTCTAGCTCCTCTGTCATTGGTTATCTAAACATATATGGAATATTGTGATTAATGCTCATATGACTGCTGATCAAGCAACTAAACTCGAGTTCTCTGTCTAGGACAAAGTGGAGACACCTGACCAGCAGTCACCAAACATCTGACTCTCTTCTGCTTTTAGGGGTGGAAAACCCCATATGATCTGTCTGGGTTATATCAGGCTTATATCAGTTCAGTTCGTGTCAGCCATTTTAAACCATTGATTATAATATATATATTAGCTGTGAGCATATAAGTATATATTTGATTATAGAGGAGTATACATGCAAGTGAGATCTACATGATATATATATTTCTATCACAAGCCCCCCTTAGATATCACTTGCCCTAATCCTAGCCTCCTGTCCCAAAGCGCTGCAACTCTTTTGTGCTGTTGGCGAACTGACACAAGCCTAACGCCTGTGCCCCACTCCATACAGACTTTTCGCAAATGGGCGGTCAGGAGATCTGTCCCTAACGGGGGTTCGTTGCAATCAGTCTCTTAGTCAATAGCATGTGTAGTGAGCGATGTGTAGTCTTTATCAGGTAGGTCATCTTTTCGGTCAGGCAGGGCATCCACGACATCATTCTGGCTTGGGTGTCATCTTCTGGTAGGGGAGCTTTCTTGCCATGCGATGAGTGGATCCAAGTGGGTCTTCCCTCCAGTTTCACAGAGTTTGGTGTCATCAGCAGCACTTGAACAGGACCATCAAATCTGGGATCGAGTGGTGTTCTCCTTACAAGCTTTTTCACCAACACCCAGTCTCCTGGCTTCTAGGAGTGCATACCGGACACTGAATCTGGATCTGGCAATGAAGAAAAAAACTCGAGAATGGATGTTAGCAAGTTTCTTGGTGATTTCAATTACATAAGCAGACAAAGTATCATATTACATAGTCAGCTGCTGAGGGAAAGGATACCCCTAACCTGGAACTAGACACAAACAAAATTTCATATGGTAACAGCTTTCCTGGGCCCCTGGGAGTGTGCCTGAACACTGAGTAGTGTGATTGGGAGTGTGTAGGCCTAAGTCTGACCCTACTGCTGACTAGATCTCTCATGTGAGGTTTGCTGTGAATGCAGGTCCCTGGTCACTCTCTATCACCTCTGGGACCCCATAGCTGCATATCTCGTCTCTGAGAGTAGCTTCTTTGCAGTAGTCTTTGCTGACTGGTTCCTCACTGGGAAAGCTTCTGGCCATCCTGAGAACACGTCCGCGACCACAAGGGCATATTCGAATCCTCCACTTGGCGGCATCTGGATGTGGTCTATCTGGATCCTCTGGAAGGGGGTACAGTGGTCTGGCAAGACGATGTGTGGGAACTTTCTTCATTCTCCCAGGGTTGCATTTGCCACAGGTCAGACAGCTGTTTATGAACTTGGCTGTTAGGGTGGAGATTTCTGGAGTGAACCAGTAAGCACCAATCGGATCATTCATCTGTGTCTTTAATCTGTGTGTGGGCCCATGTGCCCACTGGACCACCATAGGGTACATGCTTCGGGGTAAACAGGGTTTGTAGTCCATTTAGTATACCCTTCCTTCTTCATGTGTTGCTCACTTCTGCACCCAGCATTCCTTCTTGTCCTTTGGGGCTTGCTCTTGCAACTTTTTTGAGCAGATCCCAGGATGTCATCTTGTCAGGTTTCCTGTCTTCAGCCGTCCTGTAGTAGCCGTCCGGCTCTACGACCTCTTCCACTTGTCCATATTGTCTTCCCTTGACTGTTTCTTTGGCTGCCATATCCGCCATGTTGTTGCCTCGTGCCCCTACTGTGTTCAGTTTTCCATGCGCTTTGACTTTTAGCATTGTCACCACTTTTGGAAGTTGAAGTGTGTTCAGCAGGACCTTAATGGCACCATTGATGCTTCACGGTTGCTCCGCTTGCTGTGAGGAAGTCCCTTGCAGCCCAGATGGGTCCGAAGTCGTGTGCTATGCCATGCAAGTACCTTGAATCGGTAAACATTTTCTCAGTCTTGTCTTCTGCCATCTGGTAGGCCTTCATCAGCGCTATCAGTTCTGCTTCCTGGGCTGACAGACTGGGCGGCAGACTTCTGGACCACAGGATCTCTTGATTGCTGGTCGCTGCACCTCCCGTGTGGAATCTTCCTTCATCATCTGCAAATCTGGAGCCATCCACATAGAGGATCAACTCTGGGTTGGTCAGTGGCTCTTCTGCCACCTTGGGTAGTCCTGCTGTTTCCTGTTGCATGATGCTGAAGCAATCATGGTCATCCGTCCGGAGCAAATTCAGATCCCTGCAGAAGGTATCATGCAGATTTTGATCAGACTTTTTATCTGAGGATCCGTATCTGTATCCCCCCTTGGGAGTGGGAGTAGAGTGGGCGGATTGAGGACTGTGCATCTGGAGATGGTGACATTGTTGGGCAGGAGTAGAGAGCACTGGAGGCGAAGATGCCTGGCGGTGGAGAGATGTTTTAGCTGGGTTTGGTTGAAGATTGCCGAGATGTCATGCGGAGCCAGGATTTCCAATGGTTTTTCCACTGATGTCAGTAGTCCTGTCCAGGAGGGCGTGTGCTGCAACTGCTGCTCTCATGCGGGAGGAAGAGGCTCCCCTTGCAACTGGATCCAGGCAAGCTGAAAAGTAGTCCAAAAGTCTCTGCTTTCCCCCCTGAAGCTGTGTCAGGACTCCAGTAGCAAGGCCTTCTCTTCTCATCAAGTAGAGACGGAATGGCTTCTTGTAGTCAGATAGGCCTAGTGCTGGCAGAGACTACAGAGCCTTTTAACTTCTTGAACGAACTGAAGGCCACATCTCTCTGGAGGAACGGGGGTCACGCTGACGTATTCACACAGAGGCTGCATTAGGACGGAAGCATCAGGGATCCAGGCTCTGCAATATGAAACTAGACCAAGGAAGGCCTGTAGCACCTTTGGAGTTGTCGGAGGGACCATCTTCTCCACTGTGGTCTTCCGGTCATCTGTCAGGTGTTTCGCCTGGTGAGCAATACAGTGTCTCTGGAACGTAACTTGCTTCAGACACCACTGGACTTTGTTCTTTGAGATCTTGCAGTGCTGCTCCGCCAGGTAGAGTAGGAGATACAAGGAGTGGGCTTTACACGTGTCAAAGTCAACTGCACAAAGGAGTAGATTGTCCATGTATTGTAGCAGGGTTACTTCTGCTTGTTCTGTGACTCAGTTGGTGAGAACTGTGGACATTGCTTTGGTGAACTGTGAAGGGCTGTTCTGGGCCCACTGTGGCATCACTGTCCATGTGTGGTGTCCCCCCTGGTGCATTAAGGCAAACAGGAACTGGTCATCCGGTTGAAGGGGGAACACTGGAGAAAACCTTAGTCAGGTCGGTCACTGTGAACACTTTTGCTGTGGCAGGCACATTCGAGAGCAGAGTGTGCGGATTCGGCATAATTGCAGTTTCAAACACTGTGGTGTCATTCACAGCTCTCAGGTCATATACCATTCTGAACTTGGCTGGCGCTCCTTTTACAGTCTTTTTCTTGACGGGGAAAAGCGGGGTATTGCAAGGCGATTTGCGAGGAACAATGATTCCTATTTCCAGGTAGACCTTCAGTTGGTCAGAGGCAGCTTGACTCTAGGCCTGGCCTGGGCCTTACGAGGGTACGGGGTACATGGCTTGAGTGACACCCGTACTGGGGCAACTTGAGGTTTTCTCACGTGCTGGGGTCCCTTAGACCATAGACTTTCTGGTACTATGTCCAGTACCTCCTTGAGTAGGCCTCATTGGTTGCTTAATGTTCTTGTAGGGCCGCCAGCATGACTCTTCTTGGGTCAGGGATGAAGAAAGTGTCACTGTCCCATCTTCCTGGAACACTGTGGTTGCCTTCAGCTTCTGCAGTAGGTTCGCTCCCAGCAGGTTGAGTGGCAGGTCCTTTACACCACAAACTGGGACAGGATAGAGTGTCCTGGCTGAGTGCACACGCTCAGTGGCTTTGTAAGCTGAGAATGTCTGACTTGACCATCAATGCCCATGCGAGACACAGAGAATTCTGATAGGCAGGTGGGATCAGCGAGTTCCACAGGTGTCATCACACTTCTGGCTGCACCACTTTGGATCTGACAACGCCATCCACTTTAAGGGTAATTTGAGGTATTGGTCTTGCAGATGAAGTTTTACATGTCAGGAGCATAGTGTCTTGCGGGCCTGGCTTGCTTGCCTCTGTTCTGGTAATGGCCAAACTTGCCACAGATGTAACCCTTGACACTTCTTCTGTCTTTGTAGGGTGGTTGCGCTTCCAGGTCAGTAGTCACCATGAGAGGGGCTGTCTTCTGCACCCCTGGTTGAGACTCAATCCTTTTGGCTACTGTGATCAACGGCATGATGGGTACTGTAGCAGCAGCGGGGTACGGTCTGCTGATTGAAGCTGCGGTGGTAAGACGGGGCCTGCAGGTGCATCAGTGACGAGGCCCGGGGGTGCCATGAGACCGGCGGCTGCATCCAACCCAAGGTCTTGGGGCATTACAGGGGCTGCGGCTGCATCTGCCATCACTTCTTCCCCCTGCTCCAACATAGCTTCTCCCCTTTGCTAACCTTGTTGAGGTCGGTGTCTCCTCTCTGGAGTCTGCAGCGGTTCTTCTGGTGTGTTGGTCGGCACTTTGCAGCATCTTCACCTCTGGCTCCCCTTCCAGCGTTCTCAGCAGCACGGCACCCGTTTCCTTCTTCGCGCTCTTTGTGGTGCTATAATGGTGGCAGTTTTGGTGACAATCGGCAATAGACAGTCTCCTAGGCGCACATAAAACATTTTTTCTGGGTCAGTCCACTGCTATTGACCTGTTCTCAGGCCTAGCCACTATCAGTGGTTTCCTGATTGGCTGTCTCAGTCCATGCACAAAGGCCTGTGTATCTGGTCATCAATGGTGAAGCCCAAGTCTTGGAATACTTGCATTACTCTGCACTGAAACTTCTTTACAGACTCTGTCTTATCTTGGCTCATGTCATGGCTTCTCCTGCCAATCTGCCTTTGGCCCACTCTCTGAGTTGTTCAATTAGCTGTGGCCCTGACTCCCAAGCGTGTACGTCTGATTCTGCTGGAAGTTTGAATTGTTCCTTCATGATTGGCCAGAGTGCATCACCTGCTTCTATTTTCATTCATGGCCCAGAGATCATTGCAGCTGCCTGCATATGTTTGCTGCTTCTGCTACATTCTTCGGTAAAATGGCATGGGATGCATCCCTGGGTCTGGACTATTGTCACCTGACTTGAAGTGCAGTGCACATAGTGTAATGGTGGTGCCTCTATCTGCCCCTGCATTCTTGGTGCCTGTGGGTTTCTTTTCTAGTACTAGACAGCATGTATGATGTTCCCTCTTCATCTTCATCAGAGGAATAGTTGTGATGGCTTGTACCGGGGTCATACACTGACTGATTTTGGACTTAGAAGTTGCTTTTTTGTGTGAGGATGTCTCCCCCCTTGCTGAAGCTATGATGGATTAGGATTATAGTTTCATGTTGGTGTGAATGTGGATGCAGGCAGCTCTGACCGGTGCTGAAGCTGTACATTATCAATACATGGTGATATGAAAGTTCATGTAAAACCTTAAGGGTTACAATATTGTTGACTGTGAAATGAGGTAACGGAGGATCTGTCAGTGAGCTCGTTCTGATATCACTCCTCCCCCCTCTGCACCCAGGGCTGAGCTGTCTGCTACCTGATGTGTCTAGGGCTGCCCACTGTAGGGGGGGCTTTCACCTTCTCTCCCCGATATCACAACTGGCAATGGCTGGACTGTGCCAGGGACACCTTGTGCTGTAAGCACCATATTGTTTGAATTGGGCGTTGGCCCAGCCGGCAACACGGAGGAAAAAAAAGGAAGAAGAAGGAGGAGGGGGTGATGAGTGAGACAAAGGAGTAGTAGGAGGGGAGAGAGAATGTGGAGAGAGAGGGAGGAGAAGAGAGGAGAGAGAGAGAGAAGAAAGGTGTGGTGGGGGAGTGGATAAGGAGGGAGGAGAAGATGGAGGGTATGGAGGAGAGAGATAGAGAGGGGAAGAGAGAGAGAGAGAGAATGTGGAGAGAGAGGAGAGAGAAAGGAGAGAGAATGCGGAGAGAAAAAGACTGACAGAGAAAAAAAAAAAAAAAAAAAAAAAAGGAGGATAGATGAGAACAACAAGAATAATAGAGAGGAGCAATTATGCCTTCTCCCTGTAGGGAGAGACGGGGCGCACCACATACTGTGCAAAAATAACTACCTATACCATGGATTCTGCTAAAAGCCGACTGCGCAGATTCTCCCGTCTCATACCCACAAAAATCACTTCCTGGTTTGCTCACATAACTTTCTGTACCACCTAAACGATGTAAGCTCTGCTGCCACTTCATACCATGTATTAGTATTCAGCAATCTAACATCAGCTACTGTAACTTCCCTTATTTTCCTTTCTATGTCATGCCACTCCGCAGCTTGAAATCTGCCATTCTAATGAATTTCACGTACTTTATACCTTCCAAAAATCTTCACATACTTAACACCTTCGTATTCTGTCACTATCTAGGGGCTGTTTTCTCATCAGGAAGTAAAAAGACTTTCCTGTTGCTCGGCCACTTTATTCCCCATAGCAAAAGCAAAAAAATGAAAATGAAAAACACACAAAAATGAGAAAAGAAAACAGTACTAAAAAAAACTTCTAAAAATGAGTATATAAAACACTAAGAAAAAACTCAAAACGATAAGAAAAACCTTCAAAAACTTAGTTCACAACCAAAAACTCAAACTTTGATACAAGAGGAAAAAAAAAAAACTTTTTTCAAAAATAAATAAATAAAAAATAAAAAGGTAAAGAGATTGAAGATTGAGGAAAACTTAATTAAAAAACTTTAAAATGCCGCAAAAAGAAAGACCCTTTAAAAGAGTAAAAAAAAAAATTAAAAATTAAAACGGCTTTTCTCTTTTTTTTTTTTTTTTCCTTTAGAATCTCTGCGCTCAAATGCAGCCAGAGACACACTTCCTCTTAGATATACCACGTATGCCATTGCAATAATATCAAATGTCACTAAAATCACGTTTCTGAAAACACTTATGTCACATCAAAAATGATAGATACAACTTAAATTTCACTTCTTCACAAAAAAAACTACACATACCCAGCACTGCAGCTGAAAACAGTCCGGAAAAAAAAATGTGACAGTTTGATTTACAATGCATATCTCTCTGCTAAACAGCACGGAGAAAGAGGAAGTTCGGACAAGAGAACTATTTCTGCTTCTTAAAGCGGCAATAGTACATGACACAAACAGACAGATAGACAATCCGAGAGATGCCCTTTTAAATTCTGTGACACATGCAGGCTGCGCTGGGAACAGACTACTGCCAATCGCACTGGACGCACCTGCGCCCGGGCCACCTGAGTGCTTGAGAAGCACAACAAGCGGGAAATCTACCACCCCGGTCCGGACGTCCTGACTGGATCGCCGGCACTACGGGAATCTGTGGCAGCCCCTGTAATCTATCACCATCCGAGCCTGGATTCTGGAGCCACCTGCTCCGGAACTACCTGTTCCTTTCCTCTTGCACGGGAATCTGTGATAGCTTACTCAGCGATTTGACCTCCTGCGGTCTGTTTCTCAGCAACCACAAACAAAAGTCACTTTTTCCTTCTTCTCTCGGATTTTACACAAACACATACACGGTCCACAGCAGACACCTCCCAGGGTGGATTCGTGGCTACGGATTTTTTACACTACCTGGGAATTTGTGACCACATCTTACCGGCAAGAGGCATAGACAAGGACTGGGCACAGGGGACTTTCAGGCAAGATGATAACATTTTCTTACCTTACTTATGGAGCTGCGCAGTCTCCTGCCCCTGTGCCAGGCCACGCTACAGCTTCCGTATCTCCGGTTAGAAGGATCCCGTGCGTTTCATCCGAGCCGTTGGGCGCCATTCTGTTATGGAAATATTAGGGTTGGATAAATATATCCCTGTGTGTGCTGTGGCCGCTCCCAATTAGACTGAGTATTTTGAGCGCTCATCAAGAATGGACTGTACACAACTGTGACAGAACAACATTCCATCAATACTGATACTTTATTGTACATACATAGTTTTATATTTTCACATAGAAAGGAGTGGTTAGGGGTTGTCAGGGGTGGTTAGTTAATTATCATATTGTCTAGCTCCTCTGTCATTGGTTATCTAAACATATATGGAATATTGTGATTAATGCTCATATGACTGCTGATCAAGCAACTAAACTCGAGTTCTCTGTCTAGGACAAAGTGGAGACACCTGACCAGCAGTCACCAAACATCTGACTCTCTTCTGCTTTTAGGGGTGGAAAACCCCATATGATCTGTCTGGGTTATATCAGGCTTATATCAGTTCAGTTCGTGTCAGCCATTTTAAACCATTGATTATAATATATATATTAGCTGTGAGCATATAAGTATATATTTGATTATAGAGGAGTATACATGCAAGTGAGATCTACATGATATATATATTTCTATCACACCAGTATGGCCCAACTGTGGCACAGTTTTCTGTGCCCGCCGCAAAAGTCTACACCATCACAGACGGCTCCAGTCAGCAGGAGGCAACGGTTCCGTCAGATGGTGACAGACTACATGTCTTGCCCTCTTGCTGTACTCCCAGATGGCTCTTCACCTTTCAAGTTTTGGGTCTCAAAGCTGGATACATGGCCAGAGGTAAGCCAGTATGCATTGGAGGTGCTGGCTTGCCCTGCGGCTAGTGTATTATCGGAACGCGTCTTTAGTGCTGCAGGTGGTGTACTAACTGACCGTTGCATGCGACTATCCTCCGATAACGTTGACCGGCTTACTTTCCTGAAAATGAACAAGGCCTGGATCTAGCAGGAATTTGCCACTCCTCTTCCTGATTAAATAATTAGGTGACTGTCTACGTTATCCAGTTCTCCTGTTGTGTTCATCTTTCTACCACCTGAACCTAAATTCCTGGGCTCCAACACCGCCAGTTGAGGCTCAGAAGTGCCGTCTGCACAGTCAAAACATACGACCCAGTGTTATTGGGTTTCAGTAACGTCATCTGATCCCCAGCTGTGTAGCCGGCAATGTGTCCTGCGACCGCCACGCTGACACAACAACTGAAATGTAAGGGAACCTGTTCCCCCCCAAGGCATTTGTTACTGAAAGAGCCACCTTGTGCAGCAGTAATGCTGCACAAGGAAAAGGTAGCTATTTTTGTTTAGCTCCTTGCACACGCAGAACTTAACACTTATAAAATGTGTCCACTGATAGCGTAAAACCGTCCCGGAGGTGGGACTTTCCTTCGTAATATGACGCAGCACAGCTGTCATTCCTACCCCCTTGGCACCGTGCCCCGGCTCCTCAGCGTTGTTTGATTTCGTCCCGGAGCCTGCGCTGTTATGTTATCTCTTGGCCAGGCACACTTAGCGCTGCCCATCTTCTGACATCATTTGGTGTCAGGCTGGCTGCGCCTGTGCGGCCGCGCTGGCCGAAAGCCCGCCTCGCACTGTCTTCTGATTTAATCCCACTGGAGGCCTGAGATCCATGGACATGCGCAATGCATATCTGAACCTCCGCCTCTCACTCATCTCCCTACGCCTTCTTCAGACTGTGCGCCGTCAGCTGATCCCTAATAGCATGCCACGGCCGTGACGCCGCACAGTTTGAAGAAGCCGTAGGGAGGGGAGTGAGAGGCGAGGATATGCACTGCGCATGGCCACGGATCCCAGGCCCGCGGTGGGATTACATTAGACGACACTGCGAGGCGGGCTCTCGGCCAACGCGGCCGCAAAGGCGCAGCCAGCCTGACACCAGATGATGTCAGAAGATGGGCAGCGCTAAGTGTGCCTGGCCAAGGGATAACATAACAGCGCAGGCTCCGGGACGGAATCAAACAACGCTGAGGAGCCGTGGCACGGCGCCGGGGGGGTAAGAATGACAGCTGTGCTGCGTCATATTACGAAGGAAAGTCCCACCTCCGGGACAGTCTCACGGTTTCAGGGGACACATTTTATAAGTGTATAGTTCTGTCTTTGCAAGGAGCATAATGAAAAGAGCCACCTTTTCTTTTTGCATCCTTTGTGCTGCACAAGCTGGCTCTTTCAGCTACAAACGCCTTGGGGGGGGGGTTAAAGGTTCCCTTTCGACTTTCTCCAATCAGGCTTCGGCCTACATTGTGTTCCTCTGCTTTTCCTCCTGTCCCTGGGCTCCAACACCGCTAGTTGCCGTCCAGAAGTGCTGTCCGCACAGTCCCAACAGTCGCTCCTCTGTTATTGGGGTTCAGTAACGTCAGCTGTTCCCCAGCTGTGTGTGTGGCAATCCCTCCTATCTCCTCCACCTCCTCCTCCTCCTCCTGTCCCTGGGCTCCAACACCGCTAGTTGCCGTCCAGAAGTGCTGTCCGCACAGTCCCAACAGTCGCTCCTCTGTTATTGGGGTTCAGTAACATCAGCTGTTCCCCAGCTGTGTGTGTGGCAATCCCTCCTATCTCCTCCACCTCCTCCTCCTCCTCCTGTCCCTGGGCTCCAACACCGCTAGTTGCCATCCAGAAGTGCTGTCCGCACAGTCCCAACAGTCGCTCCTCTGTTATTGGGGTTCAGTAACGTCAGCTGTTCCCCAGCTGTGTGTGTGGCAATCCCTTCTATCTCCTCCACCTCCTCCTCCTCCTCCTGTCCCTGAGCTCCAACACCGCTAGTTGCCGTCCAGAAGTGCTGTCCGCACAGTCCCAACAGTCGCTCCTCTGTTATTGGGGTTCAGTAACATCAGCTGTTCCCCAGCTGTGTGTGTGGCAATCCCTCCTATCTCCTCCACCTCCTCCTCCTCCTCCTGTCCCTGGGCTCCAACACCGCTAGTTGCCATACAGAAGTGCTGTCCGCACAGTCCCAACAGTCGCACCTCTGTTATTGGGGTTCAGTAACGTCAGCTGTTCCCCAGCTGTGTGTGTGGCAATCCCTTATATCTCCTCCACCTCCTCCTCCTCCTCCTGTCCCTGAGCTCCAACACCGCTAGTTGCCGTCCAGAAGTGCTGTCCGCACAGTCCCAACAGTCGCTCCTCTGTTATTGGGGTTCAGTAACGTCAGCTGTTCCCCAGCTGTGTGTGTGGCAATCCCTCCTATCTCCTCCACCTCCTCCTCCTCCTCCTGTCCCTGGGCTCCAACACCGCTAGTTGCCATCCAGAAGTGCTGTCCGCACAGTCCCAACAGTCCCTCCTCTGTTATTGGGGTTCAGTAACGTCAGCTGTTCCCCAGCTGTGTGTGTGGCAATCCCTCCTATCTCCTCCACCTCCTCCTCCTCCTCCTGTCCCTGGGCTCCAACACCGCTAGTTGCCGTCCAGAAGTGCTGTCCGCACAGTCCCAACAGTCGCTCCTCTGTTATTGGGGTTCAGTAACGTCAGCTGTTCCCCAGCTGTGTGTGTGGCAATCCCTCCTATCTCCTCCACCTCCTCCTCGTCCTCCTGTCCCTGGGCTCCAACACCGCTAGTTGCCGTCCAGAAGTGCTGTCCGCACAGTCCCAACAGTCGCTCCTCTGTTATTGGGGTTCAGTAACGTCAGCTGTTCCCCAGCTGTGTGTGTGGCAATCCCTCCTATCTCCTCCACCTCCTCCTCCTGTCCCTGGGCTCCAACACCGCTAGTTGCCGTCCAGAAGTGCTGTCCGCACAGTCCCAACAGTCGCTCCTCTGTTATTGGGGTTCAGTAACGTCAGCTGTTCCCCAGCTGTGTGTGTGGCAATCCCTCCTATCTCCTCCACCTCCTCCTCCTCCTCCTGTCCCTGGGCTCCAACACCGCTAGTTGCTGTCCAGAAGTGCTGTCCGCACAGTCCCAACAGTCGCTCCTCTGTTATTGGGGTTCAGTAACGTTAGCTGTTCCCCAGCTGTGTGTGTGGCAATCCCTCCTATCTCCTCCACCTCCTCCTCCTGTCCCTGGGCTCCAACACCGCTAGTTGCCGTCCAGAAGTGCTGTCTGCACAGTCCCAACAGTCGCTCCTCTGTTATTGGGGTTCAGTAACGTCAGCTGTTCCCCAGCTGTGTGTGTGGCAATCCCTCCTATCTCCTCCACCTCCTCCTCCTCCTCCTGTCCCTGGGCTCCAACACCGCTAGTTGCCGTCCAGAAGTGCTGTCCGCACAGTCCCAACAGTCGCTCCTCTGTTATTGGGGTTCAGTAACGTCAGCTGTTCCCCAGCTGTGTGTGTGGCAATCCCTCCTATCTCCTCCACCTCCTCCTCCTCCTCCTGTCCCTGGGCTCCAACACCGCTAGTTGCCGTCCAGAAGTGCTGTCCGCACAGTCCCAACAGTCGCTCCTCTGTTATTGGGGTTCAGTAACGTCAGCTGTTCCCCAGCTGTGTGTGTGGCAATCCCTCCTATCTCCTCCACCTCCTCCTCCTCCTCCTGTCCCTGGGCTCCAACACCACTAGTTGCCGTCCAGAAGTGCTGTCCGCACAGTCCCAACAGTCGCTCCTCTGTTATTGGGGTTCAGTAACGTCAGCTGTTCCCCAGCTGTGTGTGTGGCAATCCCTCCTATCTCCTCCACCTCCTCCTCCTCCTCCTGTCCCTGGGCTCCAACACCGCTAGTTGCCGTCCAGAAGTGCTGTCCGCACAGTCCCAACAGTCCCTCCTCTGTTATTGGGGTTCAGTAACGTCAGCTGTTCCCCAGCTGTGTGTGTGGCAATCCCTTCTATCTCCTCCACCTCCTCCTCCTGTCCAGTACTCAGTGTGTACAGCGAGGGTGGGGTGATGACGAGCGGGCAGAGATCATGCCTCCAGCAGGGGACAGCGTTTCTTGGGCAGTTGGCAGTCTGCAGCACATGGTGGATTACATGCTGCAGTGCCTGAGAAACGACCGCCGCATCGCCCACATTCTCAACATGTCTAATTATTGGGTGTTCACCCTCCTCGATCCTCGCTACCGGGACAACGTAGAAAGCCTCATCACACCGTTGAACCGGGAGCGAAAAATGCGGGAGTACCAAGACACACTGGTGAATTCCATCATCTTCTCCATTCCAAGTGAGAGAAGTGCTGCTAGTGCATTACAAAGCAGCTCAGTGCGTCCAGGCAGTGGTGGAGGCTCTGCACAAAGAGGGAGCAGAAGCAGTGCCTCTGCCCAAGGCAAGACCAGTATGGCCCAACTGTGGCACAGTTTTCTGTGCCCGCCGCAAAAGTCTACACCATCACAGACGGCTCCAGTCAGCAGGAGGCAACGGTTTTGTCAGATGGTGACAGACTACATACCACATAAGAAAGGAAGGACAGCATCCAGTCCAGGTGAAAGTGTTCAAAAACGAATTCCTTTATTTTCCACGGTGCGACGTTTCGACCCGGATGGGTCTTTATCAAGCATAAAACAAGTTGGTAATGGTGGACTTTTTATAGGGAGTGGATTGCCACACACCAATCCCCACAAAGGAGCCACCTACATCTTATATATCATAAAAAACAATACAATAATACACATACAAATAGCACATCTCATATGTATAACAGATAACAGGGCAGAGTCAAAAAAATCATTACATACAGGGCGATATAGTACATAAAAACACCCACTCCAGCCTCGTTATAAATCCGTCCGCTTACCCATAGTAACCATAGACCAATAAAAGGGTGCGTTATATCCAATACACCAACACCCCACCTATCAGGTCTAACCTGGTATCACATTCGGACACATGCATAGAATCCACCAATCTACATGTTGCACCAATCATCTGTAACACCCAAAATGCAGTGCTAACCACCTCCACCAATCACACCGCAGGACAGTGTTATATTTACTAGCAATCTCTCATAGCCAATAGATGAGCTGCTCATACCGGTGCCATGTGTATTTCATCCAATGGATCGATCAGCCTCAAGAGCTGTAAACAGCAGTCGCACAACGGTGTGCAGGCGTGCGGACGCACATCGCTCCGCCCCCAGACGCGCCATCACTGATGACGCACCATAGTGAGGGAGACAGCGCACGCCCACCGCCGCACAAACACGCATGCGCTCCATGCACTTGTCTTGCTGCAGTTCGAGCGCTGAGTCAGCTATCACACAACAGTGTGCAGGCGTGCGGACGCACATCGCTCCACCCCCTGGAGCGCCATCACTGATGACGCACCATAATGAGGGAGACGACGCACGCCCACCGCCGCACAACCGCGCATGCGCTCCAGACACTTGTCTTACTGCAGCCCGAGTGTTGAATCACCCATCTGCAAGGAGGCATAACGTGTATAGCGCTATAGAAAGCTACCTCATTACATTGGAGAGCGCCCCCTGGATGGTCCGTTAGAATAGTTATATAATATATAAAACATCAATAGCAGTGGAACATATCTAATAGTGGAGTGGTAAAGCATATATTGCAATGGGGCTGATGAATTCATAAACATAACCGGTCACATATTAGATCGCAGTTACATAGTAAGGCCAGTGAGCAAGATAATGTACATACTAAATAAAGTCCATAGAGTACCATTCGACTCACAGAGGCCATCAGCCTCTGCGTCTTCTACCAAGGTGGCCATGTATGTGTTTAAACCTAAAAACACAAAAAACATAATATATAAAACCAATAAAAACAATCCTATAACACGATAAGGTCACAGGGTAACATCACAGCTACTAATCACAGCTAGTTTATGGTACACAGATTTGGAGATTATATTCAATATTTAATCCTCCAGGTTGCAAAGAGCCTAACCTGGAGATCCATCTCAATTCTTTTTGCTTCAACAACATAGTACGGTCACCACCCCTCCTCAATGGTGGCACCCCATCGATCACCCTGAACCTCAATTGGCTCACAGTGTGCCTATTGTCACAAAAATGTTTAGGGACCGGTAGTTCTAACATCCTATTCCTAATGGTACTCTTGTGTTTCCCTATTCGTGTCTTTACCTCCTTCGTTGTCTCGCCAACATAGACAAGCCCGCAAGGGCACACTATCATATATATGACGAAACTAGACATACAGGTATATCTACCTTTGATAGTAATCTCTTTCCCCGTATGGGGGTGATGGAAAACATCCCCCTTAATCATGTTGCTACAGCAGGCACAACCGAGACAGGGGAAATTCCCCTGTCTCGGAGGGGCCAAAGTCCTCTGTACGAGAGTCTTACCAGAGCCTATATCCGAGTGCACAAGCCTATCTTTAAAATTACGCCCTCGTTTATATGAGAAAAACGGAGCATGTGAAAATTCGGCTATATTTGGAAGTCCTTTCTGCAATATATGCCAATGTCTCCTCAAAATACCGCCAATCTGGCTACTGGCAGTATTAAATGTAGAGACAAAAGGTATACGTTTATCAACAGTCTTAGTTCTCTTATTTCTGAATTCCTGTCGTGTCCCATTTTTGACTTTATTTCTATAGACCCTCACATCACTAGCTGGGTAACCCCTGTCAATGAACTTACTACACATATCATCAAGTCTGGGATCAAGAAAAGAATCATCCGATACTATTCTTCTCACCCTCACCATCTGACTCCACGGTAAGGATTCCACCATTTTCCTAGGATGGTGGCTATTAAAACACAGTAAACTGTTCCTGTCGGTCTCCTTGACGTATAAATCCGTCTTTAAAGTTAACCCCTCCTTGTACACCATCGTATCCAAGAATTGGACCCGCTCCGAAGAATATGTCAGAGTAAAGTCCAACTCAGGAAAAATGCCATTGAGTTCCCCCTGAAATTCGAGCAACTCCGTCACATTGCCATCCCAGACCACAAAGATGTCGTCGATGTAGCGCCACCAGGCCCGAACATGGGGCCAATGCTTGGAACTGTACACATGCCGGTCCTCGAGTACCGCCATGTAGATGTTAGCATAAGTGGGTGCAACGTGGGTGCAACATGTTCGGGCCTGGTGGCGCTACATCAACGACATCTTTGTGGTCTGGGATGGCAATGTGACGGAGTTGCTCGAATTTCAGGGGGAACTCAATGGCATTTTTCCTGAGTTGGACTTTACTCTGACATATTCTTCGGAGCGGGTCCAATTCTTGGATACGATGGTGTACAAGGAGGGGTTAACTTTAAAGACGGATTTATACGTCAAGGAGACCGACAGGAACAGTTTACTGTGTTTTAATAGCCACCATCCTAGGAAAATGGTGGAATCCTTACCGTGGAGTCAGATGGTGAGGGTGAGAAGAATAGTATCGGATGATTCTTTTCTTGATCCCAGACTTGATGATATGTGTAGTAAGTTCATTGACAGGGGTTACCCAGCTAGTGATGTGAGGGTCTATAGAAATAAAGTCAAAAATGGGACACGACAGGAATTCAGAAATAAGAGAACTAAGACTGTTGATAAACGTATACCTTTTGTCTCTACATTTAATACTGCCAGTAGCCAGATTGGCGGTATTTTGAGGAGACATTGGCATATATTGCAGAAAGGACTTCCAAATATAGCCGAATTTTCACATGCTCCGTTTTTCTCATATAAACGAGGGCGTAATTTTAAAGATAGGCTTGTGCACTCGGATATAGGCTCTGGTAAGACTCTCGTACAGAGGACTTTGGCCCCTCCGAGACAGGGGAATTTCCCCTGTCTCGGTTGTGCCTGCTGTAGCAACATGATTAAGGGGGATGTTTTCCATCACCCCCATACGGGGAAAGAGATTACTATCAAAGGTAGATATACCTGTATGTCTAGTTTCGTCATATATATGATAGTGTGCCCTTGCGGGCTTGTCTATGTTGGCGAGACAACGAAGGAGGTAAAGACACGAATAGGGAAACACAAGAGTACCATTAGGAATAGGATGTTAGAACTACCGGTCCCTAAACATTTTTGTGACAATAGGCACACTGTGAGCCAATTGAGGTTCAGGGTGATCGATGGGGTGCCACCATTGAGGAGGGGTGGTGACCGTACTATGTTGTTGAAGCAAAAAGAATTGAGATGGATCTCCAGGTTAGGCTCTTTGCAACCTGGAGGATTAAATATTGAATATAATCTCCAAATCTGTGTACCATAAACTAGCTGTGATTAGTAGCTGTGATGTTACCCTGTGACCTTATCGTGTTATAGGATTGTTTTTATTGGTTTTATATATTATGTTTTTTGTGTTTTTAGGTTTAAACACATACATGGCCACCTTGGTAGAAGACGCAGAGGCTGATGGCCTCTGTGAGTCGAATGGTACTCTATGGACTTTATTTAGTATGTACATTATCTTGCTCACTGGCCTTACTATGTAACTGCGATCTAATATGTGACCGGTTATGTTTATGAATTCATCAGCCCCATTGCAATATATGCTTTACCACTCCACTATTAGATATGTTCCACTGCTATTGATGTTTTATATATTATATAACTATTCTAACGGACCATCCAGGGGGCGCTCTCCAATGTAATGAGGTAGCTTTCTATAGCGCTATACACGTTATGCCTCCTTGCAGATGGGTGATTCAACACTCGGGCTGCAGTAAGACAAGTGTCTGGAGCGCATGCGCGGTTGTGCGGCGGTGGGCGTGCGTCGTCTCCCTCATTATGGTGCGTCATCAGTGATGGCGCTCCAGGGGGTGGAGCGATGTGCGTCCGCACGCCTGCACACTGTTGTGTGATAGCTGACTCAGCGCTCGAACTGCAGCAAGACAAGTGCATGGAGCGCATGCGTGTTTGTGCGGCGGTGGGCGTGCGCTGTCTCCCTCACTATGGTGCGTCATCAGTGATGGCGCGTCTGGGGGCGGAGCGATGTGCGTCCGCACGCCTGCACACCGTTGTGCGACTGCTGTTTACAGCTCTTGAGGCTGATCGATCCATTGGATGAAATACACATGGCACCGGTATGAGCAGCTCATCTATTGGCTATGAGAGATTGCTAGTAAATATAACACTGTCCTGCGGTGTGATTGGTGGAGGTGGTTAGCACTGCATTTTGGGTGTTACAGATGATTGGTGCAACATGTAGATTGGTGGATTCTATGCATGTGTCCGAATGTGATACCAGGTTAGACCTGATAGGTGGGGTGTTGGTGTATTGGATATAACGCACCCTTTTATTGGTCTATGGTTACTATGGGTAAGCGGACGGATTTATAACGAGGCTGGAGTGGGTGTTTTTATGTACTATATCGCCCTGTATGTAATGATTTTTTTGACTCTGCCCTGTTATCTGTTATACATATGAGATGTGCTATTTGTATGTGTATTATTGTATTGTTTTTTATGATATTTAAGATGTAGGTGGCTCCTTTGTGGGGATTGGTGTGTGGCAATCCACTCCCTATAAAAAGTCAACCATTGCCAACTTGTTTTATGCTTGATAAAGACCCATCCGGGTCGAAACGTCGCACCGTGGCAAATAAAGGAATTCGTTTTTGAACACTTTCACCTGGACTGGATGCTGTCCTTCCTTTCTTATGTGGTATGTGTATCTTCCATGGGGGTCCAGTGGAATTAGGACGTGCATCTACCTATCTGTTGTGCTGTCGGTCAGCTGCTATATTTCTAAGACGGTGACAGACTACATGTCTTGCCCTCTTGCTGTACTCCCAGACGGCTCTTCACCTTTCAAGTTTTGGGTCTCAAAGCTGGATACATGGCCAGAGGTAAGCCAGTATGCATTGGAGGTGCTGGCTTGCCCTGCGGCTAGTGTATTATCGGAACGCGTCTTTAGTGCTGCAGGTGGTGTACTAACTGACCGTCGCATGCGACTATCCTCCGATAACGTTGACCGGCTTACTTTCCTGAAAATGAACAAGGCCTGGATCTAGCAGGAATTTGCCACTCCTCTTCCTGATTAAATAATTAGGTGACTGTCTACGTTATCCAGGTCTCCTGTTGTGTTCATCTTTCTACCACCTGAACTTAAATTCCTGGGCTCCAACACCGCCAGTTGAGGCTCAGAAGTGCCGTCTGCACAGTCAAAACATACGACCCAGTGTTATTGGGTTTCAGTAACGTCAGCTGATCCCCAGCTGTGTAGCCGGCAATGTGTCCTGCGACCGCCACGCTGACACAACAACTGAAATGTAAGGGAACCTGTCCCCCCCCCCAAGGCATTTGTTACTGAAAGAGCCACCTTGTGCAGCAGTAATGCTGCACAAGGAAAAGGTAGCTATTTTTGTTTAGCTCCTTGCACACGCAGAACTTAACACTTATAAAATGTGTCCACTGATAGCGTAAAACCGTCCCGGAGGTGGGACTTTCCTTCGTAATATGACGCAGCACAGCTGTCATTCCTACCCCCTTGGCACCGTGCCCCGGCTCCTCAGCGTTGTTTGATTTCGTCCCGGAGCCTGCGCTGTTATGTTATCTCTTGGCCAGGCACACTTAGCGCTGCCCATCTTCTGACATCATTTGGTGTCAGGCTGGCTGCGCCTGTGCGGCCGCGCTGGCCGAAAGCCCGCCTCGCACTGTCTTCTGATTTAATCCCACTGGAGGCCTGAGATCCATGGACATGCGCAGTGCATATCTGAACCTCCGCCTCTCACTCATCTCCCTACGCCTTCTTCAGACTGTGCGCCGTCAGCTGATCCCTAATAGCATGCCACGGCCGTGACGCCGCACAGTTTGAAGAAGCCGTAGGGAGGGGAGTGAGAGGCGAGGATATGCACTGCGCATGGCCACGGATCCCAGGCCCGCGGTGGGATTACATTAGACGACACTGCGAGGCGGGCTCTCGGCCAACGCGGCCGCACAGGCGCAGCCAGCCTGACACCAGATGATGTCAGAAGATGGGCAGCGCTAAGTGTGCCTGGCCAAGGGATAACATAACAGCGCAGGCTCCGGGACGGAATCAAACAACGCTGAGGAGCCGTGGCACGGCGCCGGGGGGGTAAGAATGACAGCTGTGCTGCGTCATATTACGACGGAAAGTCCCACCTCCGGGACAGTCTCACGGTTTCAGGGGACACATTTTATAAGTGTATAGTTCTGTCTTTGCAAGGAGCATAATGAAAAGAGCCACCTTTTCCTTTTGCATCCATTGTGCTGCACAAGCTGGCTCTTTCAGCTACAAACGCCTTGGGGGGGGGGTTAAAGGTTCCCTTTCGACTTTCTCCAATCAGGCTTCGGCCTACATTGTGTTCCTCTGCTTTTCCTCCTGTCCCTGGGCTCCAACACCGCTAGTTGCCGTCCAGAAGTGCTGTCCGCACAGTCCCAACAGTCGCTCCTCTGTTATTGGGGTTCAGTAACGTCAGCTGTTCCCCAGCTGTGTGTGTGGCAATCCCTCCTATCTCCTCCACCTCCTCCACCTCCTCCTGTCCCTGGGCTCCAACACCGCTAGTTGCCGTCCAGAAGTGCTGTCCGCACAGTCCCAACAGTCGCCCCTCTGTTATTGGGGTTCAGTAACATCAGCTGTTCCCCAGCTGTGTGTGTGGCAATCCCTCCTATCTCCTCCACCTCCTCCTCCTCCTCCTGTCCCTGGGCTCCAACACCGCTAGTTGCCATCCAGAAGTGCTGTCCGCACAGTCCCAACAGTCGCTCCTCTGTTATTGGGGTTCAGTAACGTCAGCTGTTCCCCAGCTGTGTGTGTGGCAATCCCTTCTATCTCCTCCACCTCCTCCTCCTCCTCCTGTCCCTGAGCTCCAACACCGCTAGTTGCCATCCAGAAGTGCTGTCCGCACAGTCCCAACAGTCGCTCCTCTGTTATTGGGGTTCAGTAACGTCAGCTGTTCCCCAGCTGTGTGTGTGGCAATCCCTCCTATCTCCTCCTCCTCCTCCTCCTGTCCCTGGGCTCCAACACCGCTAGTTGCCGTCCAGAAGTGCTGTCCGCACAGTCCCAACAGTCCCTCCTCTGTTATTGGGGTTCAGTAACGTCAGCTGTTCCCCAGCTGTGTGTGTGGCAATCCCTCCTATCTCCTCCACCTCCTCCTCCTCCTCCTGTCCCTGGGCTCCAACACCGCTAGTTGCCGTCCAGAAGTGCTGTCCGCACAGTCCCAACAGTCGCTCCTCTGTTATTGGGGTTCAGTAACGTCAGCTGTTCCCCAGCTGTGTGTGTGGCAATCCCTCCTATCTCCTCCACCTCCTCCTCGTCCTCCTGTCCCTGGGCTCCAACACCGCTAGTTGCCGTCCATAAGTGCTGTCCGCACAGTCCCAACAGTCGCTCCTCTGTTATTGGGGTTCAGTAACGTCAGCTGTTCCCCAGCTGTGTGTGTGGCAATCCCTCCTATCTCCTCCACCTCCTCCTCCTCCTCCTGTCCCTGGGCTCCAACACTGCTAGTTGCCGTCCAGAAGTGCTGTCCGCACAGTCCCAACAGTCGCTCCTCTGTTATTGGGGTTCAGTAACGTCAGCTGTTCCCCAGCTGTGTGTGTGGCAATACCTCCTATCTCCTCCACCTCCTCCTCCTGTCCCTGGGCTCCAACACCGATAGTTGCCGTCCAGAAGTGCTGTCCGCACAGTCCCAACAGTCGCTCCTCTGTTATTGGGGTTCAGTAACGTCAGCTGTTCCCCAGCTGTGTGTGTGGCAATCCCTCCTATCTCCTCCACCTCCTCCTCCTCCTCCTGTCCCTGGGCTCCAACACCACTAGTTGCCGTCCAGAAGTGCTGTCCGCACAGTCCCAACAGTCGCTCTTCTGTTATTGGGGTTCAGTAACATCAGCTGTTCCCCAGCTGTGTGTGTGGCAATCCCTCCTATCTCCTCCACCTCCTCCTCCTCCTCCTGTCCCTGGGCTCCAACACCGCTAGTTGCCATCCAGAAGTGCTGTCCGCACAGTCCCAACAGTCGCTCCTCTGTTATTGGGGTTCAGTAACATCAGCTGTTCCCCAGCTGTGTGTGTGGCAATCCCTTCTATCTCGTCCACCTCCTCCTCCTCCTCCTGTCCCTGAGCTCCAACACCGCTAGTTGCCGTCCAGAAGTGCTGTCCGCACAGTCCCAACAGTCGCTCCTCTGTTATTGGGGTTCAGTAACGTCAGCTGTTCCCCAGCTGTGTGTGTGGCAATCCCTCCTATCTCCTCCACCTCCTCCTCCTCCTCCTGTCCCTGGGCTCCAACACCGCTAGTTGCCATCCAGAAGTGCTGTCCGCACAGTCCCAACAGTCCCTCCTCTGTTATTGGGGTTCAGTAACGTCAGCTGTTCCCCAGCTGTGTGTGTGGCAATCCCTCCTATCTCCTCCACCTCCTCCTCCTCCTCCTGTCCCTTGGCTCCAACACCGCTAGTTACCGTCCAGAAGTGCTGTCCGCACAGTCCCAACAGTCGCTCCTCTGGTATTGGGGTTCAGTAACGTCAGCTGTTCCCCAGCTGTGTGTGTGGCAATCCCTCCTATCTCCTCCACCTCCTCCTCGTCCTCCTGTCCCTGGGCTCCAACACCGCTAGTTGCCATCCAGAAGTGCTGTCCGCACAGTCCCAACAGTCGCTCCTCTGTTATTGGGGTTCAGTAACGTCAGCTGTTCCCCAGCTGTGTGTGTGGCAATCCCTCCTATCTCCTCCACCTCCTCCTCCTCCTCCTGTCCCTGGGCTCCAACACCGCTAGTTGCCGTCCAGAAGTGCTGTCCGCACAGTCCCAACAGTCGCTCCTCTGTTATTGGGGTTCAGTAACGTCAGCTGTTCCCCAGCTGTGTGTGTGGCAATACCTCCTATCTCCTCCACCTCCTCCTCCTCCTCCTGTCCCTGGGCTCCAACACCGCTAGTTGCCTTCCAGAAGTGCTGTCCGCACAGTCCCAACAGTCGCTCCTCTGTTATTGGGGTTCAGTAACGTCAGCTGTTCCCCAGCTGTGTGTGTGGCAATCCCTCCTATCTCCTCCACCTCCTCCTCCTCCTCCTGTCCCTGGGCTCCAACACCGCTAGTTGCCGTCCAGAAGTGCTGTCCGCACAGTCCCAACAGTCGCTCCTCTGTTATTGGGGTTCAGTAACGTCAGCTGTTCCCCAGCTGTGTGTGTGGCAATCCCTCCTATCTCCTCCTCCTCCTCCTCCTGTCCCTGGGCTCCAACACCGCTAGTTGCCGTCCAGAAGTGCTGTCCGCACAGTCCCAACAGTCCCTCCTCTGTTATTGGGGTTCAGTAACGTCAGCTGTTCCCCAGCTGTGTGTGTGGCAATCCCTCCTATCTCCTCCACCTCCTCCTCCTCCTCCTGTCCCTGGGCTCCAACACCGCTAGTTGCCGTCCAGAAGTGCTGTCCGCACAGTCCCAACAGTCGCTCCTCTGTTATTGGGGTTCAGTAACGTCAGCTGTTCCCCAGCTGTGTGTGTGGCAATCCCTCCTATCTCCTCCACCTCCTCCTCGTCCTCCTGTCCCTGGGCTCCAACACCGCTAGTTGCCGTCCATAAGTGCTGTCCGCACAGTCCCAACAGTCGCTCCTCTGTTATTGGGGTTCAGTAACGTCAGCTGTTCCCCAGCTGTGTGTGTGGCAATCCCTCCTATCTCCTCCACCTCCTCCTCCTCCTCCTGTCCCTGGGCTCCAACACTGCTAGTTGCCGTCCAGAAGTGCTGTCCGCACAGTCCCAACAGTCGCTCCTCTGTTATTGGGGTTCAGTAACGTCAGCTGTTCCCCAGCTGTGTGTGTGGCAATACCTCCTATCTCCTCCACCTCCTCCTCCTGTCCCTGGGCTCCAACACCGATAGTTGCCGTCCAGAAGTGCTGTCCGCACAGTCCCAACAGTCGCTCCTCTGTTATTGGGGTTCAGTAACGTCAGCTGTTCCCCAGCTGTGTGTGTGGCAATCCCTCCTATCTCCTCCACCTCCTCCTCCTCCTCCTGTCCCTGGGCTCCAACACCACTAGTTGCCGTCCAGAAGTGCTGTCCGCACAGTCCCAACAGTCGCTCTTCTGTTATTGGGGTTCAGTAACATCAGCTGTTCCCCAGCTGTGTGTGTGGCAATCCCTCCTATCTCCTCCACCTCCTCCTCCTCCTCCTGTCCCTGGGCTCCAACACCGCTAGTTGCCATCCAGAAGTGCTGTCCGCACAGTCCCAACAGTCGCTCCTCTGTTATTGGGGTTCAGTAACATCAGCTGTTCCCCAGCTGTGTGTGTGGCAATCCCTTCTATCTCGTCCACCTCCTCCTCCTCCTCCTGTCCCTGAGCTCCAACACCGCTAGTTGCCGTCCAGAAGTGCTGTCCGCACAGTCCCAACAGTCGCTCCTCTGTTATTGGGGTTCAGTAACGTCAGCTGTTCCCCAGCTGTGTGTGTGGCAATCCCTCCTATCTCCTCCACCTCCTCCTCCTCCTCCTGTCCCTGGGCTCCAACACCGCTAGTTGCCATCCAGAAGTGCTGTCCGCACAGTCCCAACAGTCCCTCCTCTGTTATTGGGGTTCAGTAACGTCAGCTGTTCCCCAGCTGTGTGTGTGGCAATCCCTCCTATCTCCTCCACCTCCTCCTCCTCCTCCTGTCCCTGGGCTCCAACACCGCTAGTTACCGTCCAGAAGTGCTGTCCGCACAGTCCCAACAGTCGCTCCTCTGGTATTGGGGTTCAGTAACGTCAGCTGTTCCCCAGCTGTGTGTGTGGCAATCCCTCCTATCTCCTCCACCTCCTCCTCGTCCTCCTGTCCCTGGGCTCCAACACCGCTAGTTGCCATCCAGAAGTGCTGTCCGCACAGTCCCAACAGTCGCTCCTCTGTTATTGGGGTTCAGTAACGTCAGCTGTTCCCCAGCTGTGTGTGTGGCAATCCCTCCTATCTCCTCCACCTCCTCCTCCTCCTCCTGTCCCTGGGCTCCAACACCGCTAGTTGCCGTCCAGAAGTGCTGTCCGCACAGTCCCAACAGTCGCTCCTCTGTTATTGGGGTTCAGTAACGTCAGCTGTTCCCCAGCTGTGTGTGTGGCAATACCTCCTATCTCCTCCACCTCCTCCTCCTCCTCCTGTCCCTGGGCTCCAACACCGCTAGTTGCCTTCCAGAAGTGCTGTCCGCACAGTCCCAACAGTCGCTCCTCTGTTATTGGGGTTCAGTAACGTCAGCTGTTCCCCAGCTGTGTGTGTGGCAATCCCTCCTATCTCCTCCACCTCCTCCTCCTCCTCCTGTCCCTGGGCTCCAACACCGCTAGTTGCCGTCCAGAAGTGCTGTCCGCACAGTCCCAACAGTCGCTCCTCTGTTATTGGGGTTCAGTAACGTCAGCTGTTCCCCAGCTGTGTGTGTGGCAATCCCTCCTATCTCCTCCTCCTCCTCCTCCTGTCCCTGGGCTCCAACACCGCTAGTTGCCGTCCAGAAGTGCTGTCCGCACAGTCCCAACAGTCCCTCCTCTGTTATTGGGGTTCAGTAACGTCAGCTGTTCCCCAGCTGTGTGTGTGGCAATCCCTCCTATCTCCTCCACCTCCTCCTCCTCCTCCTGTCCCTGGGCTCCAACACCGCTAGTTGCCGTCCAGAAGTGCTGTCCGCACAGTCCCAACAGTCGCTCCTCTGTTATTGGGGTTCAGTAACGTCAGCTGTTCCCCAGCTGTGTGTGTGGCAATCCCTCCTATCTCCTCCACCTCCTCCTCGTCCTCCTGTCCCTGGGCTCCAACACCGCTAGTTGCCGTCCATAAGTGCTGTCCGCACAGTCCCAACAGTCGCTCCTCTGTTATTGGGGTTCAGTAACGTCAGCTGTTCCCCAGCTGTGTGTGTGGCAATCCCTCCTATCTCCTCCACCTCCTCCTCCTCCTCCTGTCCCTGGGCTCCAACACTGCTAGTTGCCGTCCAGAAGTGCTGTCCGCACAGTCCCAACAGTCGCTCCTCTGTTATTGGGGTTCAGTAACGTCAGCTGTTCCCCAGCTGTGTGTGTGGCAATACCTCCTATCTCCTCCACCTCCTCCTCCTGTCCCTGGGCTCCAACACCGATAGTTGCCGTCCAGAAGTGCTGTCCGCACAGTCCCAACAGTCGCTCCTCTGTTATTGGGGTTCAGTAACGTCAGCTGTTCCCCAGCTGTGTGTGTGGCAATCCCTCCTATCTCCTCCACCTCCTCCTCCTCCTCCTGTCCCTGGGCTCCAACACCACTAGTTGCCGTCCAGAAGTGCTGTCCGCACAGTCCCAACAGTCGCTCTTCTGTTATTGGGGTTCAGTAACATCAGCTGTTCCCCAGCTGTGTGTGTGGCAATCCCTCCTATCTCCTCCACCTCCTCCTCCTCCTCCTGTCCCTGGGCTCCAACACCGCTAGTTGCCATCCAGAAGTGCTGTCCGCACAGTCCCAACAGTCGCTCCTCTGTTATTGGGGTTCAGTAACATCAGCTGTTCCCCAGCTGTGTGTGTGGCAATCCCTTCTATCTCGTCCACCTCCTCCTCCTCCTCCTGTCCCTGAGCTCCAACACCGCTAGTTGCCGTCCAGAAGTGCTGTCCGCACAGTCCCAACAGTCGCTCCTCTGTTATTGGGGTTCAGTAACGTCAGCTGTTCCCCAGCTGTGTGTGTGGCAATCCCTCCTATCTCCTCCACCTCCTCCTCCTCCTCCTGTCCCTGGGCTCCAACACCGCTAGTTGCCATCCAGAAGTGCTGTCCGCACAGTCCCAACAGTCCCTCCTCTGTTATTGGGGTTCAGTAACGTCAGCTGTTCCCCAGCTGTGTGTGTGGCAATCCCTCCTATCTCCTCCACCTCCTCCTCCTCCTCCTGTCCCTGGGCTCCAACACCGCTAGTTACCGTCCAGAAGTGCTGTCCGCACAGTCCCAACAGTCGCTCCTCTGGTATTGGGGTTCAGTAACGTCAGCTGTTCCCCAGCTGTGTGTGTGGCAATCCCTCCTATCTCCTCCACCTCCTCCTCGTCCTCCTGTCCCTGGGCTCCAACACCGCTAGTTGCCATCCAGAAGTGCTGTCCGCACAGTCCCAACAGTCGCTCCTCTGTTATTGGGGTTCAGTAACGTCAGCTGTTCCCCAGCTGTGTGTGTGGCAATCCCTCCTATCTCCTCCACCTCCTCCTCCTCCTCCTGTCCCTGGGCTCCAACACCGCTAGTTGCCGTCCAGAAGTGCTGTCCGCACAGTCCCAACAGTCGCTCCTCTGTTATTGGGGTTCAGTAACGTCAGCTGTTCCCCAGCTGTGTGTGTGGCAATCCCTCCTATCTCCTCCACCTCCTCCTCCTCCTCCTGTCCCTGGGCTCCAACACCGCTAGTTGCCGTCCAGAAGTGCTGTCCGCACAGTCCCAACAGTCGCTCCTCTGTTATTGGGGTTCAGTAACGTCAGCTGTTCCCCAGCTGTGTGTGTGGCAATCCCTCCTATCTCCTCCACCTCCTCCTCGTCCTCCTGTCCCTGGGCTCCAACACCGCTAGTTGCCGTCCATAAGTGCTGTCCGCACAGTCCCAACAGTCGCTCCTCTGTTATTGGGGTTCAGTAACGTCAGCTGTTCCCCAGCTGTGTGTGTGGCAATCCCTCCTATCTCCTCCACCTCCTCCTCCTCCTCCTGTCCCTGGGCTCCAACACCGCTAGTTGCCGTCCAGAAGTGCTGTCCGCACAGTCCCAACAGTCGCTCCTCTGTTATTGGGGTTCAGTAACGTCAGCTGTTCCCCAGCTGTGTGTGTGGCAATACCTCCTATCTCCTCCACCTCCTCCTCCTGTCCCTGGGCTCCAACACCGATAGTTGCCGTCCAGAAGTGATGTCCGCACAGTCCCAACAGTCGCTCCTCTGTTATTGGGGTTCAGTAACGTCAGCTGTTCCCCAGCTGTGTGTGTGGCAATCCCTCCTATCTCCTCCACCTCCTCCTCCTCCTCCTGTCCCTGGGCTCCAACACCGCTAGTTGCCGTCCAGAAGTGCTGTCCGCACAGTCCCAACAGTCGCTCTTCTGTTATTGGGGTTCAGTAACATCAGCTGTTCCCCAGCTGTGTGTGTGGCAATCCCTCCTATCTCCTCCACCTCCTCCTCCTCCTCCTGTCCCTGGGCTCCAACACCGCTAGTTGCCATCCAGAAGTGCTGTCCGCACAGTCCCAACAGTCGCTCCTCTGTTATTGGGGTTCAGTAACGTCAGCTGTTCCCCAGCTGTGTGTGTGGCAATCCCTTCTATCTCCTCCACCTCCTCCTCCTCCTCCTGTCCCTGAGCTCCAACACCGCTAGTTGCCGTCCAGAAGTGCTGTCCGCACAGTCCCAACAGTCGCTCCTCTGTTATTGGGGTTCAGTAACGTCAGCTGTTCCCCAGCTGTGTGTGTGGCAATCCCTCCTATCTCCTCCACCTCCTCCTCCTCCTCCTGTCCCTGGGCTCCAACACCGCTAGTTGCCGTCCAGAAGTGCTGTCCACACAGTCCCAACAGTCCCTCCTCTGTTATTGGGGTTCAGTAACGTCAGCTGTTCCCCAGCTGTGTGTGTGGCAATCCCTCCTATCTCCTCCACCTCCTCCTCCTGTCCCTGGGCTCCAACACCGCTAGTTGCCGTCCAGAAGTGCTGTCCGCACAGTCCCAACAGTCGCTCCTCTGTTATTGGGGTTCAGTAACGTCAGCTGTTCCCCAGCTGTGTGTGTGGCAATCCCTCCTATCTCCTCCACCTCCTCCTCGTCCTCCTGTCCCTGGGCTCCAAACACCGCTAGTTGCCGTCCAGAAGTGCTGTCCGCACAGTCCCAACAGTCGCTCCTCTGTTATTGGGGTTCAGTAACGTCAGCTGTTCCCCAGCTGTGTGTGTGGCAATCCCTCCTATCTCCTCCACCTCCTCCTCCTCCTCCTGTCCCTGGGCTCCAACACCGCTAGTTGCCGTCCAGAAGTGCTGTCCGCACAGTCCCAACAGTCGCTCCTCTGTTATTGGGGTTCAGTAACGTCAGCTGTTCCCCAGCTGTGTGTGTGGCAATACCTCCTATCTCCTCCACCTCCTCCTCCTCCTCCTGTCCCTGGGCTCCAACACCGCTAGTTGCCTTCCAGAAGTGCTGTCCGCACAGTCCCAACAGTCGCTCCTCTGTTATTGGGGTTCAGTAACGTCAGCTGTTCCCCAGCTGTGTGTGTGGCAATCCCTCCTATCTCCTCCACCTCCTCCTCCTCCTCCTGTCCCTGGGCTCCAACACCGCTAGTTGCCGTCCAGAAGTGCTGTCCGCACAGTCCCAACAGTCGCTCCTCTGTTATTGGGGTTCAGTAACGTCAGCTGTTCCCCAGCTGTGTGTGTGGCAATCCCTCCTATCTCCTCCACCTCCTCCTCCTCCTCCTGTCCCTGGGCTCCAACACCGCTAGTTGCCGTCCAGAAGTGCTGTCCGCACAGTCCCAACAGTCGCTCCTCTGTTATTGGGGTTCAGTAACGTCAGCTGTTCCCCAGCTGTGTGTGTGGCAATCCCTCCTATCTCCTCCACCTCCTCCTCCTGTCCCTGGGCTCCAACACCGCTAGTTGCCGTCCAGAAGTGCTGTCCGCACAGTCCCAACAGTCGCTCCTCTGTTATTGGGGTTCAGTAACGTCAGCTGTTCCCCAGCTGCGTGTGTGGCAATCCCTCCTATCTCCTCCACCTCCTCCTCCTCCTCCTGTCCCTGGGCTCCAACACCGCTAGTTGCCGTCCAGAAGTGCTGTCCGCACAGTCCCAACAGTCGCTCCTCTGTTATTGGGGTTCAGTAACGTCAGCTGTTCCCCAGCTGTGTGTGTGGCAATCCCTCCTATCTCCTCCACCTCCTCCTCGTCCTCCTGTCCCTGGGCTCCAACACCGCTAGTTGCCGTCCATAAGTGCTGTCCGCACAGTCCCAACAGTCGCTCCTCTGTTATTGGGGTTCAGTAATGTCAGCTGTTCCCCAGCTGTGTGTGTGGCAATCCCTCCTATCTCCTCCACCTCCTCCTCCTCCTCCTGTCCCTGGGCTCCAACACCGCTAGTTGCCGTCCAGAAGTGCTGTCCGCACAGTCCCAACAGTCGCTCCTCTGTTATTGGGGTTCAGTAACGTCAGCTGTTCCCCAGCTGTGTGTGTGGCAATACCTCCTATCTCCTCCACCTCCTCCTCCTGTCCCTGGGCTCCAACACCGATAGTTGCCGTCCAGAAGTGCTGTCCGCACAGTCCCAACAGTCGCTCCTCTGTTATTGGGGTTCAGTAACGTCAGCTGTTCCCCAGCTGTGTGTGTGGCAATCCCTCCTATCTCCTCCACCTCCTCCTCCTCCTCCTGTCCCTGGGCTCCAACACCGCTAGTTGCCGTCCAGAAGTGCTGTCCGCACAGTCCCAACAGTCGCTCCTCTGTTATTGGGGTTCAGTAACGTCAGCTGTTCCCCAGCTGTGTGTGTGGCAATCCCTCCTATCTCCTCCACCTCCTCCTCCTCCTCCTGTCCCTGGGCTCCAACACCGCTAGTTGCCGTCCAGAAGTGCAGTCCGCACAGTCCCAACAGTCGCTCCTCTGTTATTGGGGTTCAGTAACGTCAGCTGTTCCCCAGCTGTGTGTGTGGCAATACCTCCTATCTCCTCCACCTCCTCCTCCTCCTCCTGTCCCTGGGCTCCAACACCGCTAGTTGCCGTCCAGAAGTGCTGTCCGCACAGTCCCAACAGTCGCTCCTCTGTTATTGGGGTTCAGTAACGTCAGCTGTTCCCCAGCTGTGTGTGTGGCAATCCCTCCTATCTCCTCCACCTCCTCCTCCTCCTCCTGTCCCTGGGCTCCAACACCGCTAGTTGCCGTCCAGAAGTGCTGTCCGCACAGTCCCAACAGTCGCTCCTCTGTTATTGGGGTTCAGTAACGTCAGCTGTTCCCCAGCTGTGTGTGTGGCAATCCCTCCTATCTCCTCCACCTCCTCCTCCTCCTCCTGTCCCTGGGCTCCAACACTGCTAGTTGCCATCCAGAAGTGCTGTCCGCACAATCCCAACAGTCCCTCCTCTGTTATTGGGGTTTAGTAACGTCAGCTGTTCCCCAGCTGTGTGTGTGGCAATCCCTCCTATCTCCTCCACCTCCTCCTCCTCCTCCTGTCCCTGGGCTCCAACACCGCTAGTTGCCGTCCAGAAGTGCTGTCCGCACAGTCCCAACAGTCGCTCCTCTGTTATTGGGGTTCAGTAACGTCAGCTGTTCCCCAGCTGTGTGTGTGGCAATCCCTCCTATCTCCTCCACCTCCTCCTCCTCCTCCTGTCCCTGGGCTCCAACACCGCTAGTTGCCGTCCAGAAGTGCTGTCCGCACAGTCCCAACAGTCGCTCCTCTGTTATTGGGGTTCAGTAACGTCAGCTGTTCCCCAGCTGTGTGTGTGGCAATCCCTCCTATCTCCTCCACCTCCTCCTCGTCCTCCTGTCCCTGGGCTCCAACACCGCTAGTTGCCGTCCATAAGTGCTGTCCGCACAGTCCCAACAGTCGCTCCTCTGTTATTGGGGTTCAGTAACGTCAGCTGTTCCCCAGCTGTGTGTGTGGCAATCCCTCCTATCTCCTCCACCTCCTCCTCCTCCTCCTGTCCCTGGGCTCCAACACCGCTAGTTGCCGTCCAGAAGTGCTGTCCGCACAGTCCCAACAGTCGCTCCTCTGTTATTGGGGTTCAGTAACGTCAGCTGTTCCCCAGCTGTGTGTGTGGCAATACCTCCTATCTCCTCCACCTCCTCCTCCTGTCCCTGGGCTCCAACACCGATAGTTGCCGTCCAGAAGTGATGTCCGCACAGTCCCAACAGTCGCTCCTCTGTTATTGGGGTTCAGTAACGTCAGCTGTTCCCCAGCTGTGTGTGTGGCAATCCCTCCTATCTCCTCCACCTCCTCCTCCTCCTCCTGTCCCTGGGCTCCAACACCGCTAGTTGCCGTCCAGAAGTGCTGTCCGCACAGTCCCAACAGTCGCTCTTCTGTTATTGGGGTTCAGTAACATCAGCTGTTCCCCAGCTGTGTGTGTGGCAATCCCTCCTATCTCCTCCACCTCCTCCTCCTCCTCCTGTCCCTGGGCTCCAACACCGCTAGTTGCCATCCAGAAGTGCTGTCCGCACAGTCCCAACAGTCGCTCCTCTGTTATTGGGGTTCAGTAACGTCAGCTGTTCCCCAGCTGTGTGTGTGGCAATCCCTTCTATCTCCTCCACCTCCTCCTCCTCCTCCTGTCCCTGGGCTCCAACACCGCTAGTTGCCTTCCAGAAGTGCTGTCCGCACAGTCCCAACAGTCGCTCCTCTGTTATTGGGGTTCAGTAACGTCAGCTGTTCCCCAGCTGTGTGTGTGGCAATCCCTCCTATCTCCTCCACCTCCTCCTCCTCCTCCTGTCCCTGGGCTCCAACACCGCTAGTTGCCGTCCAGAAGTGCTGTCCGCACAGTCCCAACAGTCGCTCCTCTGTTATTGGGGTTCAGTAACGTCAGCTGTTCCCCAGCTGTGTGTGTGGCAATCCCTCCTATCTCCTCCACCTCCTCCTCCTCCTCCTGTCCCTGGGCTCCAACACCGCTAGTTGCCGTCCAGAAGTGCTGTCCGCACAGTCCCAACAGTCGCTCCTCTGTTATTGGGGTTCAGTAACGTCAGCTGTTCCCCAGCTGTGTGTGTGGCAATCCCTCCTATCTCCTCCACCTCCTCCTCCTGTCCCTGGGCTCCAACACCGCTAGTTGCCGTCCAGAAGTGCTGTCCGCACAGTCCCAACAGTCGCTCCTCTGTTATTGGGGTTCAGTAACGTCAGCTGTTCCCCAGCTGCGTGTGTGGCAATCCCTCCTATCTCCTCCACCTCCTCCTCCTCCTCCTGTCCCTGGGCTCCAACACCGCTAGTTGCCGTCCAGAAGTGCTGTCCGCACAGTCCCAACAGTCGCTCCTCTGTTATTGGGGTTCAGTAACGTCAGCTGTTCCCCAGCTGTGTGTGTGGCAATCCCTCCTATCTCCTCCACCTCCTCCTCGTCCTCCTGTCCCTGGGCTCCAACACCGCTAGTTGCCGTCCATAAGTGCTGTCCGCACAGTCCCAACAGTCGCTCCTCTGTTATTGGGGTTCAGTAATGTCAGCTGTTCCCCAGCTGTGTGTGTGGCAATCCCTCCTATCTCCTCCACCTCCTCCTCCTCCTCCTGTCCCTGGGCTCCAACACCGCTAGTTGCCGTCCAGAAGTGCTGTCCGCACAGTCCCAACAGTCGCTCCTCTGTTATTGGGGTTCAGTAACGTCAGCTGTTCCCCAGCTGTGTGTGTGGCAATACCTCCTATCTCCTCCACCTCCTCCTCCTGTCCCTGGGCTCCAACACCGATAGTTGCCGTCCAGAAGTGCTGTCCGCACAGTCCCAACAGTCGCTCCTCTGTTATTGGGGTTCAGTAACGTCAGCTGTTCCCCAGCTGTGTGTGTGGCAATCCCTCCTATCTCCTCCACCTCCTCCTCCTCCTCCTGTCCCTGGGCTCCAACACCGCTAGTTGCCGTCCAGAAGTGCTGTCCGCACAGTCCCAACAGTCGCTCCTCTGTTATTGGGGTTCAGTAACGTCAGCTGTTCCCCAGCTGTGTGTGTGGCAATCCCTCCTATCTCCTCCACCTCCTCCTCCTCCTCCTGTCCCTGGGCTCCAACACCGCTAGTTGCCGTCCAGAAGTGCTGTCCGCACAGTCCCAACAGTCGCTCCTCTGTTATTGGGGTTCAGTAACGTCAGCTGTTCCCCAGCTGTGTGTGTGGCAATACCTCCTATCTCCTCCACCTCCTCCTCCTCCTCCTGTCCCTGGGCTCCAACACCGCTAGTTGCCTTCCAGAAGTGCTGTCCGCACAGTCCCAACAGTCGCTCCTCTGTTATTGGGGTTCAGTAACGTCAGCTGTTCCCCAGCTGTGTGTGTGGCAATCCCTCCTATCTCCTCCACCTCCTCCTCCTCCTCCTGTCCCTGGGCTCCAACACCGCTAGTTGCCGTCCAGAAGTGCTGTCCGCACAGTCCCAACAGTCGCTCCTCTGTTATTGGGGTTCAGTAACGTCAGCTGTTCCCCAGCTGTGTGTGTGGCAATCCCTCCTATCTCCTCCACCTCCTCCTCCTCCTCCTGTCCCTGGGCTCCAACACTGCTAGTTGCCATCCAGAAGTGCTGTCCGCACAATCCCAACAGTCCCTCCTCTGTTATTGGGGTTTAGTAACGTCAGCTGTTCCCCAGCTGTGTGTGTGGCAATCCCTCCTATCTCCTCCACCTCCTCCTCCTCCTCCTGTCCCTGGGCTCCAACACCGCTAGTTGCCGTCCAGAAGTGCTGTCCGCACAGTCCCAACAGTCGCTCCTCTGTTATTGGGGTTCAGTAACGTCAGCTGTTCCCCAGCTGTGTGTGTGGCAATCCCTCCTATCTCCTCCACCTCCTCCTCCTCCTCCTGTCCCTGGGCTCCAACACCGCTAGTTGCCGTCCAGAAGTGCTGTCCGCACAGTCCCAACAGTCGCTCCTCTGTTATTGGGGTTCAGTAACGTCAGCTGTTCCCCAGCTGTGTGTGTGGCAATCCCTCCTATCTCCTCCACCTCCTCCTCGTCCTCCTGTCCCTGGGCTCCAACACCGCTAGTTGCCGTCCATAAGTGCTGTCCGCACAGTCCCAACAGTCGCTCCTCTGTTATTGGGGTTCAGTAACGTCAGCTGTTCCCCAGCTGTGTGTGTGGCAATCCCTCCTATCTCCTCCACCTCCTCCTCCTCCTCCTGTCCCTGGGCTCCAACACCGCTAGTTGCCGTCCAGAAGTGCTGTCCGCACAGTCCCAACAGTCGCTCCTCTGTTATTGGGGTTCAGTAACGTCAGCTGTTCCCCAGCTGTGTGTGTGGCAATACCTCCTATCTCCTCCACCTCCTCCTCCTGTCCCTGGGCTCCAACACCGATAGTTGCCGTCCAGAAGTGATGTCCGCACAGTCCCAACAGTCGCTCCTCTGTTATTGGGGTTCAGTAACGTCAGCTGTTCCCCAGCTGTGTGTGTGGCAATCCCTCCTATCTCCTCCACCTCCTCCTCCTCCTCCTGTCCCTGGGCTCCAACACCGCTAGTTGCCGTCCAGAAGTGCTGTCCGCACAGTCCCAACAGTCGCTCTTCTGTTATTGGGGTTCAGTAACATCAGCTGTTCCCCAGCTGTGTGTGTGGCAATCCCTCCTATCTCCTCCACCTCCTCCTCCTCCTCCTGTCCCTGGGCTCCAACACCGCTAGTTGCCATCCAGAAGTGCTGTCCGCACAGTCCCAACAGTCGCTCCTCTGTTATTGGGGTTCAGTAACGTCAGCTGTTCCCCAGCTGTGTGTGTGGCAATCCCTTCTATCTCCTCCACCTCCTCCTCCTCCTCCTGTCCCTGAGCTCCAACACCGCTAGTTGCCGTCCAGAAGTGCTGTCCGCACAGTCCCAACAGTCGCTCCTCTGTTATTGGGGTTCAGTAACGTCAGCTGTTCCCCAGCTGTGTGTGTGGCAATCCCTCCTATCTCCTCCACCTCCTCCTCCTCCTCCTGTCCCTGGGCTCCAACACCGCTAGTTGCCGTCCAGAAGTGCTGTCCACACAGTCCCAACAGTCCCTCCTCTGTTATTGGGGTTCAGTAACGTCAGCTGTTCCCCAGCTGTGTGTGTGGCAATCCCTCCTATCTCCTCCACCTCCTCCTCCTGTCCCTGGGCTCCAACACCGCTAGTTGCCGTCCAGAAGTGCTGTCCGCACAGTCCCAACAGTCGCTCCTCTGTTATTGGGGTTCAGTAACGTCAGCTGTTCCCCAGCTGTGTGTGTGGCAATCCCTCCTATCTCCTCCACCTCCTCCTCGTCCTCCTGTCCCTGGGCTCCAAACACCGCTAGTTGCCGTCCAGAAGTGCTGTCCGCACAGTCCCAACAGTCGCTCCTCTGTTATTGGGGTTCAGTAACGTCAGCTGTTCCCCAGCTGTGTGTGTGGCAATCCCTCCTATCTCCTCCACCTCCTCCTCCTCCTCCTGTCCCTGGGCTCCAACACCGCTAGTTGCCGTCCAGAAGTGCTGTCCGCACAGTCCCAACAGTCACTCCTCTGTTATTGGGGTTCAGTAACGTCAGCTGTTCCCCAGCTGTGTGTGTGGCAATACCTCCTATCTCCTCCACCTCCTCCTCCTCCTCCTGTCCCTGGGCTCCAACACCGCTAGTTGCCTTCCAGAAGTGCTGTCCGCACAGTCCCAACAGTCGCTCCTCTGTTATTGGGGTTCAGTAACGTCAGCTGTTCCCCAGCTGTGTGTGTGGCAATCCCTCCTATCTCCTCCACCTCCTCCTCCTCCTCCTGTCCCTGGGCTCCAACACCGCTAGTTGCCGTCCAGAAGTGCTGTCCGCACAGTCCCAACAGTCGCTCCTCTGTTATTGGGGTTCAGTAACGTCAGCTGTTCCCCAGCTGTGTGTGTGGCAATCCCTCCTATCTCCTCCACCTCCTCCTCCTCCTCCTGTCCCTGGGCTCCAACACCGCTAGTTGCCGTCCAGAAGTGCTGTCCGCACAGTCCCAACAGTCGCTCCTCTGTTATTGGGGTTCAGTAACGTCAGCTGTTCCCCAGCTGTGTGTGTGGCAATCCCTCCTATCTCCTCCACCTCCTCCTCCTGTCCCTGGGCTCCAACACCGCTAGTTGCCGTCCAGAAGTGCTGTCCGCACAGTCCCAACAGTCGCTCCTCTGTTATTGGGGTTCAGTAACGTCAGCTGTTCCCCAGCTGTGTGTGTGGCAATCCCTCCTATCTCCTCCACCTCCTCCTCCTCCTCCTGTCCCTGGGCTCCAACACCGCTAGTTGCCGTCCAGAAGTGCTGTCCGCACAGTCCCAACAGTCGCTCCTCTGTTATTGGGGTTCAGTAACGTCAGCTGTTCCCCAGCTGTGTGTGTGGCAATCCCTCCTATCTCCTCCACCTCCTCCTCGTCCTCCTGTCCCTGGGCTCCAACACCGCTAGTTGCCGTCCATAAGTGCTGTCCGCACAGTCCCAACAGTCGCTCCTCTGTTATTGGGGTTCAGTAATGTCAGCTGTTCCCCAGCTGTGTGTGTGGCAATCCCTCCTATCTCCTCCACCTCCTCCTCCTCCTCCTGTCCCTGGGCTCCAACACCGCTAGTTGCCGTCCAGAAGTGCTGTCCGCACAGTCCCAACAGTCGCTCCTCTGTTATTGGGGTTCAGTAACGTCAGCTGTTCCCCAGCTGTGTGTGTGGCAATACCTCCTATCTCCTCCACCTCCTCCTCCTGTCCCTGGGCTCCAACACCGATAGTTGCCGTCCAGAAGTGCTGTCCGCACAGTCCCAACAGTCGCTCCTCTGTTATTGGGGTTCAGTAACGTCAGCTGTTCCCCAGCTGTGTGTGTGGCAATCCCTCCTATCTCCTCCACCTCCTCCTCCTCCTCCTGTCCCTGGGCTCCAACACCGCTAGTTGCCGTCCAGAAGTGCTGTCCGCACAGTCCCAACAGTCGCTCCTCTGTTATTGGGGTTCAGTAACGTCAGCTGTTCCCCAGCTGTGTGTGTGGCAATCCCTCCTATCTCCTCCACCTCCTCCTCCTCCTCCTGTCCCTGGGCTCCAACACCGCTAGTTGCCGTCCAGAAGTGCTGTCCGCACAGTCCCAACAGTCGCTCCTCTGTTATTGGGGTTCAGTAACGTCAGCTGTTCCCCAGCTGTGTGTGTGGCAATACCTCCTATCTCCTCCACCTCCTCCTCCTCCTCCTGTCCCTGGGCTCCAACACCGCTAGTTGCCTTCCAGAAGTGCTGTCCGCACAGTCCCAACAGTCGCTCCTCTGTTATTGGGGTTCAGTAACGTCAGCTGTTCCCCAGCTGTGTGTGTGGCAATCCCTCCTATCTCCTCCACCTCCTCCTCCTCCTGTCCCTGGGCTCCAACACCGCTAGTTGCCGTCCAGAAGTGCTGTCCGCACAGTCCCAACAGTCGCTCCTCTGTTATTGGGGTTCAGTAACGTCAGCTGTTCCCCAGCTGTGTGTGTGGCAATCCCTCCTATCTCCTCCACCTCCTCCTCCTCCTCCTGTCCCTGGGCTCCAACACTGCTAGTTGCCATCCAGAAGTGCTGTCCGCACAGTCCCAACAGTCCCTCCTCTGTTATTGGGGTTTAGTAACGTCAGCTGTTCCCCAGCTGTGTGTGTGGCAATCCCTCCTATCTCCTCCACCTCCTCCTCCTCCTCCTGTCCCTGGGCTCCAACACCGCTAGTTGCCGTCCAGAAGTGCTGTCCGCACAGTCCCAACAGTCGCTCCTCTGTTATTGGGGTTCAGTAACGTCAGCTGTTCCCCAGCTGTGTGTGTGGCAATCCCTCCTATCTCCTCCACCTCCTCCTCCTGTCCCTGGGCTCCAACACCGCTAGTTGCCGTCCAGAAGTGCTGTCCGCACAGTCCCAACAGTCGCTCCTCTGTTATTGGGGTTCAGTAACGTCAGCTGTTCCCCAGCTGTGTGTGTGGCAATCCCTCCTATCTCCTCCACCTCCTCCTCCTCCTCCTGTCCCTGGGCTCCAACACCGCTAGTTGCCGTCCAGAAGTGCTGTCCGCACAGTCCCAACAGTCGCTCCTCTGTTATTGGGGTTCAGTAACGTCAGCTGTTCCCCAGCTGTGTGTGTGGCAATCCCTCCTATCTCCTCCACCTCCTCCTCGTCCTCCTGTCCCTGGGCTCCAACACCGCTAGTTGCCGTCCATAAGTGCTGTCCGCACAGTCCCAACAGTCGCTCCTCTGTTATTGGGGTTCAGTAACGTCAGCTGTTCCCCAGCTGTGTGTGTGGCAATCCCTCCTATCTCCTCCACCTCCTCCTCCTCCTCCTGTCCCTGGGCTCCAACACCGCTAGTTGCCGTCCAGAAGAGCTGTCCGCACAGTCCCAACAGTCGCTCCTCTGTTATTGGGGTTCAGTAACGTCAGCTGTTCCCCAGCTGTGTGTGTGGCAATACCTCCTATCTCCTCCACCTCCTCCTCCTGTCCCTGGGCTCCAACACCGATAGTTGCCGTCCAGAAGTGCTGTCCGCACAGTCCCAACAGTCGCTCCTCTGTTATTGGGGTTCAGTAACGTCAGCTGTTCCCCAGCTGTGTGTGTGGCAATCCCTCCTATCTCCTCCACCTCCTCCTCCTCCTCCTGTCCCTGGGCTCCAACACCGCTAGTTGCCGTCCAGAAGTGCTGTCCGCACAGTCCCAACAGTCGCTCTTCTGTTATTGGGGTTCAGTAACATCAGCTGTTCCCCAGCTGTGTGTGTGGCAATCCCTCCTATCTCCTCCACCTCCTCCTCCTCCTCCTGTCCCTGGGCTCCAACACCGCTAGTTGCCGTCCAGAAGTGCTGTCCGCACAGTCCCAACAGTCGCTCCTCTGTTATTGGGGTTCAGTAACGTCAGCTGTTCCCCAGCTGTGTGTGTGGCAATCCCTTCTATCTCCTCCACCTCCTCCTCCTCCTCCTGTCCCTGGGCTCCAACACCGCTAGTTGCCGTCCAGAAGTGCTGTCCGCACAGTCCCAACAGTCGCTCCTCTGTTATTGGGGTTCAGTAACGTCAGCTGTTCCCCAGCTGTGTGTGTGGGAATCCCTCCTATCTCCTCCACCTCCTCCTCCTCCTCCTGTCCCTGGGCTCAAACACCGCTAGTTGCCGTCCAGAAGTGCTGTCCGCACAGTCCCAACAGTCCCTCCTCTGTTATTGGGGTTCAGTAACGTCAGCTGTTCCCCAGCTGTGTGTGTGGCAATCCCTCCTATCTCCTCCACCTCCTCCTCCTCCTCCTGTCCCTGGGCTCCAACACCGCTAGTTGCCGTCCAGAAGTGCTGTCCGCACAGTCCCAACAGTCGCTCCTCTGTTATTGGGGTTCAGTAACGTCAGCTGTTCCCCAGCTGTGTGTGTGGCAATCCCTCCTATCTCCTCCACCTCCTCCTCGTCCTCCTGTCCCTGGGCTCCAACACCGCTAGTTGCCGTCCAGAAGTGCTGTCCGCACAGTCCCAACAGTCGCTCCTCTGTTATTGGGGTTCAGTAACGTCAGCTGTTCCCCAGCTGTGTGTGTGGCAATCCCTCCTATCTCCTCCACCTCCTCCTCCTCCTCCTGTCCCTGGGCTCCAACACCGCTAGTTGCCGTCCAGAAGTGCTGTCCGCACAGTCCCAACAGTCGCTCCTCTGTTATTGGGGTTCAGTAACGTCAGCTGTTCCCCAGCTGTGTGTGTGGCAATCCCTCCTATCTCCTCCACCTCCTCCTCCTCCTCCTGTCCCTGGGCTCCAACACCGCTAGTTGCCTTCCAGAAGTGCTGTCCGCACAGTCCCAACAGTCGCTCCTCTGTTATTGGGGGTCAGTAACGTCAGCTGTTCCCCAGCTGTGTGTGTGGCAATCCCTCCTATCTCCTCCACCTCCTCCTCCTCCTCCTGTCCCTGGGCTCCAACACCGCTAGTTGCTGTCCAGAAGTGCTGTCCGCACAGTCCCAACAGTCGCTCCTCTGTTATTGGGGTTCAGTAACGTCAGCTGTTCCCCAGCTGTGTGTGTGGCAATCCCTCCTATCTCCTCCACCTCCTCCTCCTCCTCCTGTCCCTGGGCTCCAACACCGCTAGTTGCCGTCCAGAAGTGCTGTCCGCACAGTCCCAACAGTCGCTCCTCTGTTATTGGGGTTCAGTAACGTCAGCTGTTCCCCAGCTGTGTGTGTGGCAATCCCTCCTATCTCCTCCACCTCCTCCTCGTCCTCCTGTCCCTGGGCTCCAACACCGCTAGTTGCCGTCCATAAGTGCTGTCCGCACAGTCCCAACAGTCGCTCCTCTGTTATTGGGGTTCAGTAACGTCAGCTGTTCCCCAGCTGTGTGTGTGGCAATCCCTCCTATCTCCTCCACCTCCTCCTCCTCCTCCTGTCCCTGGGCTCCAACACCGCTAGTTGCCGTCCAGAAGTGCTGTCCGCACAGTCCCAACAGTCGCTCCTCTGTTATTGGGGTTCAGTAACGTCAGCTGTTCCCCAGCTGTGTGTGTGGCAATACCTCCTATCTCCTCCACCTCCTCCTCCTGTCCCTGGGCTCCAACACCGCTAGTTGCCGTCCAGAAGTGATGTCCGCACAGTCCCAACAGTCGCTCCTCTGTTATTGGGGTTCAGTAACGTCAGCTGTTCCCCAGCTGTGTGTGTGGCAATCCCTCCTATCTCCTCCACCTCCTCCTCCTCCTCCTGTCCCTGGGCTCCAACACCGCTAGTTGCCGTCCAGAAGTGCTGTCCGCACAGTCCCAACAGTCGCTCTTCTGTTATTGGGGTTCAGTAACATCAGCTGTTCCCCAGCTGTGTGTGTGGCAATCCCTCCTATCTCCTCCACCTCCTCCTCCTCCTCCTGTCCCTGGGCTCCAACACCGCTAGTTGCCATCCAGAAGTGCTGTCCGCACAGTCCCAACAGTCGCTCCTCTGTTATTGGGGTTCAGTAACGTCAGCTGTTCCCCAGCTGTGTGTGTGGCAATCCCTTCTATCTCCTCCACCTCCTCCTCCTCCTCCTGTCCCTGAGCTCCAACACCGCTAGTTGCCGTCCAGAAGTGCTGTCCGCACAGTCCCAACAGTCGCTCCTCTGTTATTGGGGTTCAGTAACGTCAGCTGTTCCCCAGCTGTGTGTGTGGCAATCCCTCCTATCTCCTCCACCTCCTCCTCCTCCTCCTGTCCCTGGGCTCCAACACCGCTAGTTGCCGTCCAGAAGTGCTGTCCGCACAGTCCCAACAGTCGCTCCTCTGTTATTGGGGTTCAGTAACGTCAGCTGTTCCCCAGCTGTGTGTGTGGCAATCCCTCCTATCTCCTCCACCTCCTCCTCCTCCTCCTGTCCCTGGGCTCCAACACTGCTAGTTGCCATCCAGAAGTGCTGTCCGCACAGTCCCAACAGTCCCTCCTCTGTTATTGGGGTTTAGTAACGTCAGCTGTTCCCCAGCTGTGTGTGTGGCAATCCCTCCTATCTCCTCCACCTCCTCCTCCTCCTCCTGTCCCTGGGCTCCAACACCGCTAGTTGCCGTCCAGAAGTGCTGTCCGCACAGTCCCAACAGTCGCTCCTCTGTTATTGGGGTTCAGTAATGTCAGCTGTTCCCCAGCTGTGTGTGTGGCAATCCCTCCTATCTCCTCCACCTCCTCCTCCTGTCCCTGGGCTCCAACACCGCTAGTTGCCGTCCAGAAGTGCTGTCCGCACAGTCCCAACAGTCGCTCCTCTGTTATTGGGGTTCAGTAACGTCAGCTGTTCCCCAGCTGTGTGTGTGGCAATCCCTCCTATCTCCTCCACCTCCTCCTCCTCCTCCTGTCCCTGGGCTCCAACACCGCTAGTTGCCGTCCAGAAGTGCTGTCCGCACAGTCCCAACAGTCGCTCCTCTGTTATTGGGGTTCAGTAACGTCAGCTGTTCCCCAGCTGTGTGTGTGGCAATCCCTCCTATCTCCTCCACCTCCTCCTCGTCCTCCTGTCCCTGGGCTCCAACACCGCTAGTTGCCGTCCATAAGTGCTGTCCGCACAGTCCCAACAGTCGCTCCTCTGTTATTGGGGTTCAGTAATGTCAGCTGTTCCCCAGCTGTGTGTGTGGCAATCCCTCCTATCTCCTCCACCTCCTCCTCCTCCTCCTGTCCCTGGGCTCCAACACCGCTAGTTGCCGTCCAGAAGTGCTGTCCGCACAGTCCCAACAGTCGCTCCTCTGTTATTGGGGTTCAGTAACGTCAGCTGTTCCCCAGCTGTGTGTGTGGCAATACCTCCTATCTCCTCCACCTCCTCCTCCTGTCCCTGGGCTCCAACACCGATAGTTGCCGTCCAGAAGTGCTGTCCGCACAGTCCCAACAGTCGCTCCTCTGTTATTGGGGTTCAGTAACGTCAGCTGTTCCCCAGCTGTGTGTGTGGCAATCCCTCCTATCTCCTCCACCTCCTCCTCGTCCTCCTGTCCCTGGGCTCCAACACCGCTAGTTGCCGTCCAGAAGTGCTGTCCGCACAGTCCCAACAGTCGCTCCTCTGTTATTGGGGTTCAGTAACGTCAGCTGTTCCCCAGCTGTGTGTGTGGCAATCCCTCCTATCTCCTCCACCTCCTCCTCCTGTCCCTGGGCTCCAACACCGCTAGTTGCCGTCCAGAAGTGCTGTCCGCACAGTCCCAACAGTCGCTCCTCTGTTATTGGGGTTCAGTAACGTCAGCTGTTCCCCAGCTGTGTGTGTGGCAATACCTCCTATCTCCTCCACCTCCTCCTCCTCCTCCTGTCCCTGGGCTCCAACACCGCTAGTTGCCTTCCAGAAGTGCTGTCCGCACAGTCCCAACAGTCGCTCCTCTGTTATTGGGGTTCAGTAACGTCAGCTGTTCCCCAGCTGTGTGTGTGGCAATCCCTCCTATCTCCTCCACCTCCTCCTCCTCCTCCTGTCCCTGGGCTCCAACACCGCTAGTTGCCGTCCAGAAGTGCTGTCCGCACAGTCCCAACAGTCGCTCCTCTGTTATTGGGGTTCAGTAACGTCAGCTGTTCCCCAGCTGTGTGTGTGGCAATCCCTCCTATCTCCTCCACCTCCTCCTCCTCCTCCTGTCCCTGGGCTCCAACACTGCTAGTTGCCATCCAGAAGTGCTGTCCGCACAGTCCTAACAGTCCCTCCTCTGTTATTGGGGTTTAGTAACGTCAGCTGTTCCCCAGCTGTGTGTGTGGCAATCCCTCCTATCTCCTCCACCTCCTCCTCCTCCTCCTGTCCCTGGGCTCCAACACCGCTAGTTGCCGTCCAGAAGTGCTGTCCGCACAGTCCCAACAGTCGCTCCTCTGTTATTGGGGTTCAGTAACGTCAGCTGTTCCCCAGCTGTGTGTGTGGCAATCCCTCCTATCTCCTCCACCTCCTCCTCCTGTCCCTGGGCTCCAACACCGCTAGTTGCCGTCCAGAAGTGCTGTCCGCACAGTCCCAACAGTCGCTCCTCTGTTATTGGGGTTCAGTAACGTCAGCTGTTCCCCAGCTGTGTGTGTGGCAATCCCTCCTATCTCCTCCACCTCCTCCTCCTCCTCCTGTCCCTGGGCTCCAACACCGCTAGTTGCCGTCCAGAAGTGCTGTCCGCACAGTCCCAACAGTCGCTCCTCTGTTATTGGGGTTCAGTAACGTCAGCTGTTCCCCAGCTGTGTGTGTGGCAATCCCTCCTATCTCCTCCACCTCCTCCTCGTCCTCCTGTCCCTGGGCTCCAACACCGCTAGTTGCCGTCCATAAGTGCTGTCCGCACAGTCCCAACAGTCGCTCCTCTGTTATTGGGGTTCAGTAACGTCAGCTGTTCCCCAGCTGTGTGTGTGGCAATCCCTCCTATCTCCTCCACCTCCTCCTCCTCCTCCTGTCCCTGGGCTCCAACACCGCTAGTTGCCGTCCAGAAGAGCTGTCCGCACAGTCCCAACAGTCGCTCCTCTGTTATTGGGGTTCAGTAACGTCAGCTGTTCCCCAGCTGTGTGTGTGGCAATACCTCCTATCTCCTCCACCTCCTCCTCCTGTCCCTGGGCTCCAACACCGATAGTTGCCGTCCAGAAGTGCTGTCCGCACAGTCCCAACAGTCGCTCCTCTGTTATTGGGGTTCAGTAACGTCAGCTGTTCCCCAGCTGTGTGTGTGGCAATCCCTCCTATCTCCTCCACCTCCTCCTCCTCCTCCTGTCCCTGGGCTCCAACACCGCTAGTTGCCGTCCAGAAGTGCTGTCCGCACAGTCCCAACAGTCGCTCTTCTGTTATTGGGGTTCAGTAACATCAGCTGTTCCCCAGCTGTGTGTGTGGCAATCCCTCCTATCTCCTCCACCTCCTCCTCCTCCTCCTGTCCCTGGGCTCCAACACCGCTAGTTGCCGTCCAGAAGTGCTGTCCGCACAGTCCCAACAGTCGCTCCTCTGTTATTGGGGTTCAGTAACGTCAGCTGTTCCCCAGCTGTGTGTGTGGCAATCCCTTCTATCTCCTCCACCTCCTCCTCCTCCTCCTGTCCCTGGGCTCCAACACCGCTAGTTGCCGTCCAGAAGTGCTGTCCGCACAGTCCCAACAGTCGCTCCTCTGTTATTGGGGTTCAGTAACGTCAGCTGTTCCCCAGCTGTGTGTGTGGCAATCCCTCCTATCTCCTCCACCTCCTCCTCCTCCTCCTGTCCCTGGGCTCCAACACCGCTAGTTGCCGTCCAGAAGTGCTGTCCGCACAGTCCCAACAGTCCCTCCTCTGTTATTGGGGTTCAGTAACGTCAGCTGTTCCCCAGCTGTGTGTGTGGCAATCCCTCCTATCTCCTCCACCTCCTCCTCCTCCTCCTGTCCCTGGGCTCCAACACCGCTAGTTGCCGTCCAGAAGTGCTGTCCGCACAGTCCCAACAGTCGCTCCTCTGTTATTGGGGTTCAGTAACGTCAGCTGTTCCCCAGCTGTGTGTGTGGCAATCCCTCCTATCTCCTCCACCTCCTCCTCGTCCTCCTGTCCCTGGGCTCCAACACCGCTAGTTGCCGTCCAGAAGTGCTGTCCGCACAGTCCCAACAGTCGCTCCTCTGTTATTGGGGTTCAGTAACGTCAGCTGTTCCCCAGCTGTGTGTGTGGCAATCCCTCCTATCTCCTCCACCTCCTCCTCCTCCTCCTGTCCCTGGGCTCCAACACCGCTAGTTGCCGTCCAGAAGTGCTGTCCGCACAGTCCCAACAGTCGCTCCTCTGTTATTGGGGTTCAGTAACGTCAGCTGTTCCCCAGCTGTGTGTGTGGCAATCCCTCCTATCTCCTCCACCTCCTCCTCCTCCTCCTGTCCCTGGGCTCCAACACCGCTAGTTGCCTTCCAGAAGTGCTGTCCGCACAGTCCCAACAGTCGCTCCTCTGTTATTGGGGTTCAGTAACGTCAGCTGTTCCCCAGCTGTGTGTGTGGCAATCCCTCCTATCTCCTCCATCTCCTCCTCCTCCTCCTGTCCCTGGGCTCCAACACCGCTAGTTGCTGTCCAGAAGTGCTGTCCGCACAGTCCCAACAGTCGCTCCTCTGTTATTGGGGTTCAGTAACGTCAGCTGTTCCCCAGCTGTGTGTGTGGCAATCCCTCCTATCTCCTCCACCTCCTCCTCGTCCTCCTGTCCCTGGGCTCCAACACCGCTAGTTGCCGTCCATAAGTGCTGTCCGCACAGTCCCAACAGTCGCTCCTCTGTTATTGGGGTTCAGTAACGTCAGCTGTTCCCCAGCTGTGTGTGTGGCAATCCCTCCTATCTCCTCCACCTCCTCCTCCTCCTCCTGTCCCTGGGCTCCAACACCGCTAGTTGCCGTCCAGAAGTGCTGTCCACACAGTCCCAACAGTCGCTCCTCTGTTATTGGGGTTCAGTAATGTCAGCTGTTCCCCAGCTGTGTGTGTGGCAATACCTCCTATCTCCTCCACCTCCTCCTCCTGTCCCTGGGCTCCAACACCGCTAGTTGCCGTCCAGAAGTGATGTCCGCACAGTCCCAACAGTCGCTCCTCTGTTATTGCGGTTCAGTAACGTCAGCTGTTCCCCAGCTGTGTGTGTGGCAATCCCTCCTATCTCCTCCACCTCCTCCTCCTCCTCCTGTCCCTGGGCTCCAACACCGCTAGTTGCCGTCCAGAAGTGCTGTCCGCACAGTCCCAACAGTCGTTCTTCTGTTATTGGGGTTCAGTAACATCAGCTGTTCCCCAGCTGTGTGTGTGGCAATCCCTCCTATCTCCTCCACCTCCTCCTCCTCCTCCTGTCCCTGGGCTCCAACACCGCTAGTTGCCATCCAGAAGTGCTGTCCGCACAGTCCCAACAGTCGCTCCTCTGTTATTGGGGTTCAGTAACGTCAGCTGTTCCCCAGCTGTGTGTGTGGCAATCCCTTCTATCTCCTCCACCTCCTCCTCCTCCTCCTGTCCCTGAGCTCCAACACCGCTAGTTGCCGTCCAGAAGTGCTGTCCGCACAGTCCCAACAGTCGCTCCTCTGTTATTGGGGTTCAGTAACGTCAGCTGTTCCCCAGCTGTGTGTGTGGCAATCCCTCCTATCTCCTCCACCTCCTCCTCCTCCTCCTGTCCCTGGGCTCCAACACTGCTAGTTGCCATCCAGAAGTGCTGTCCGCACAGTCCCAACAGTCCCTCCTCTGTTATTGGGGTTTAGTAACGTCAGCTGTTCCCCAGCTGTGTGTGTGGCAATCCCTCCTATCTCCTCCACCTCCTCCTCCTCCTCCTGTCCCTGGGCTCCAACACCGCTAGTTGCCGTCCAGAAGTGCTGTCCGCACAGTCCCAACAGTCGCTCCTCTGTTATTGGGGTTCAGTAACGTCAGCTGTTCCCCAGCTGTGTGTGTGGCAATCCCTCCTATCTCCTCCACCTCCTCCTCCTGTCCCTGGGCTCCAACACCGCTAGTTGCCGTCCAGAAGTGCTGTCCGCACAGTCCCAACAGTCGCTCCTCTGTTATTGGGGTTCAGTAACGTCAGCTGTTCCCCAGCTGTGTGTGTGGCAATCCCTCCTATCTCCTCCACCTCCTCCTCCTCCTCCTGTCCCTGGGCTCCAACACCGCTAGTTGCCGTCCAGAAGTGCTGTCCGCACAGTCCCAACAGTCGCTCCTCTGTTATTGGGGTTCAGTAACGTCAGCTGTTCCCCAACTGTGTGTGTGGCAATCCCTCCTATCTCCTCCACCTCCTCCTCCTCCTCCTGTCCCTGGGCTCCAACACTGCTAGTTGCCATCCAGAAGTGCTGTCCGCACAGTCCCAACAGTCCCTCCTCTGTTATTGGGGTTTAGTAACGTCAGCTGTTCCCCAGCTGTGTGTGTGGCAATCCCTCCTATCTCCTCCACCTCCTCCTCCTCCTCCTGTCCCTGGGCTCCAACACCGCTAGTTGCCGTCCAGAAGTGCTGTCCGCACAGTCCCAACAGTCGCTCCTCTGTTATTGGGGTTCAGTAACGTCAGCTGTTCCCCAGCTGTGTGTGTGGCAATCCCTCCTATCTCCTCCACCTCCTCCTCCTGTCCCTGGGCTCCAACACCGCTAGTTGCCGTCCAGAAGTGCTGTCCGCACAGTCCCAACAGTCGCTCCTCTGTTATTGGGGTTCAGTAACGTCAGCTGTTCCCCAGCTGTGTGTGTGGCAATCCCTCCTATCTCCTCCACCTCCTCCTCCTCCTCCTGTCCCTGGGCTCCAACACCGCTAGTTGCCGTCCAGAAGTGCTGTCCGCACAGTCCCAACAGTCGCTCCTCTGTTATTGGGGTTCAGTAACGTTAGCTGTTCCCCAGCTGTGTGTGTGGCAATCCCTCCTATCTCCTCCACCTCCTCCTCCTGTCCCTGGGCTCCAACACCGCTAGTTGCCGTCCAGAAGTGCTGTCTGCACAGTCCCAACAGTCGCTCCTCTGTTATTGGGGTTCAGTAACGTCAGCTGTTCCCCAGCTGTGTGTGTGGCAATCCCTCCTATCTCCTCCACCTCCTCCTCCTCCTCCTGTCCCTGGGCTCCAACACCGCTAGTTGCCGTCCAGAAGTGCTGTCCGCACAGTCCCAACAGTCGCTCCTCTGTTATTGGGGTTCAGTAACGTCAGCTGTTCCCCAGCTGTGTGTGTGGCAATCCCTCCTATCTCCTCCACCTCCTCCTCCTCCTCCTGTCCCTGGGCTCCAACACCGCTAGTTGCCGTCCAGAAGTGCTGTCCGCACAGTCCCAACAGTCGCTCCTCTGTTATTGGGGTTCAGTAACGTCAGCTGTTCCCCAGCTGTGTGTGTGGCAATCCCTCCTATCTCCTCCACCTCCTCCTCCTGTCCCTGGGCTCCAACACCGCTAGTTGCCGTCCAGAAGTGCTGTCCGCACAGTCCCAACAGTCGCTCCTCTGTTATTGGGGTTCAGTAACGTCAGCTGTTCCCCAGCTGTGTGTGTGGCAATCCCTCCTATCTCCTCCACCTCCTCCTCCTCCTCCTGTCCCTGGGCTCCAACACCGCTAGTTGCTGTCCAGAAGTGCTGTCCGCACAGTCCCAACAGTCGCTCCTCTGTTATTGGGGTTCAGTAACGTCAGCTGTTCCCCAGCTGTGTGTGTGGCAATCCCTCCTATCTCCTCCACCTCCTCCTCCTCCTCCTGTCCCTGGGCTCCAACACTGCTAGTTGCCATCCAGAAGTGCTGTCCGCACAGTCCCAACAGTCCCTCCTCTGTTATTGGGGTTTAGTAACGTCAGCTGTTCCCCAGCTGTGTGTGTGGCAATCCCTCCTATCTCCTCCACCTCCTCCTCCTCCTCCTGTCCCTGGGCTCCAACACCGCTAGTTGCCGTCCAGAAGTGCTGTCCGCACAGTCCCAACAGTCGCTCCTCTGTTATTGGGGTTCAGTAACGTCAGCTGTTCCCCAGCTGTGTGTGTGGCAATCCCTCCTATCTCCTCCACCTCCTCCTCCTGTCCCTGGGCTCCAACACCGCTAGTTGCCGTCCAGAAGTGCTGTCCGCACAGTCCCAACAGTCGCTCCTCTGTTATTGGGGTTCAGTAACGTCAGCTGTTCCCCAGCTGTGTGTGTGGCAATCCCTCCTATCTCCTCCACCTCCTCCTCCTCCTCCTGTCCCTGGGCTCCAACACCGCTAGTTGCCGTCCAGAAGTGCTGTCCGCACAGTCCCAACAGTCGCTCCTCTGTTATTGGGGTTCAGTAACGTTAGCTGTTCCCCAGCTGTGTGTGTGGCAATCCCTCCTATCTCCTCCACCTCCTCCTCCTGTCCCTGGGCTCCAACACCGCTAGTTGCCGTCCAAAAGTGCTGTCTGCACAGTCCCAACAGTCGCTCCTCTGTTATTGGGGTTCAGTAACGTCAGCTGTTCCCCAGCTGTGTGTGTGGCAATCCCTCCTATCTCCTCCACCTCCTCCTCCTCCTCCTGTCCCTGGGCTCCAACACCGCTAGTTGCCGTCCAGAAGTGCTGTCCGCACAGTCCCAACAGTCGCTCCTCTGTTATTGGGGTTCAGTAACGTCAGCTGTTCCCCAGCTGTGTGTGTGGCAATCCCTCCTATCTCCTCCACCTCCTCCTCCTCCTCCTGTCCCTGGGCTCCAACACCGCTAGTTGCCGTCCAGAAGTGCTGTCCGCACAGTCCCAACAGTCCCTCCTCTGTTATTGGGGTTCAGTAACGTCAGCTTTTCCCCAGCTGTGTGTGTGGCAGTCCCTCCTATCTCCTCCACCTCCTCCTCGTCCTCCTGTCCCTGGGCTCCAACACCGCTAGTTGCCGTCCAGAAGTGCTGTCCGCACAGTCCCAACAGTCGCTCCTCTGTTATTGGGGTTCAGTAACGTCAGCTGTTCCCCAGCTGTGTGTGTGGCAATCCCTCCTATCTCCTCCACCTCCTCCTCCTGTCCCTGGGCTACAACAACGCTAGTTGCCGTCCAGAAGTGCTGTCCGCACAGTCCCAACAGTCGCTCTTCTGTTATTGGGGTTCAGTAACATCAGCTGTTCCCCAGCTGTGTGTGTGGCAATCCCTCCTATCTCCTCCACCTCCTCCTCCTCCTCCTGTCCCTGGGCTCCAACACCGCTAGTTGCCATCCAGAAGTGCTGTCCGCACAGTCCCAACAGTCGCTCCTCTGTTATTGGGGTTCAGTAACGTCAGCTGTTCCCCAGCTGTGTGTGTGGCAATCCCTTCTATCTCCTCCACCTCCTCCTCCTGTCCCTGAGCTCCAACACCGCTAGTTGCCGTCCAGAAGTGCTGTCCGCACAGTCCCAACAGTCGCTCCTCTGTTATTGGGGTTCAGTAACGTCAGCTGTTCCCCAGCTGTGTGTGTGGCAATCCCTCCTATCTCCTCCACCTCCTCCTCCTCCTCCTGTCCCTGGGCTCCAACACCGCTAGTTGCCATCCAGAAGTGCTGTCCGCACAGTCCCAACAGTCCCTCCTCTGTTATTGGGGTTCAGTAACGTCAGCTGTTCCCCAGCTGTGTGTGTGGCAATCCCTCCTATCTCCTCCACCTCCTCCTCCTCCTCCTGTCCCTGGGCTCCAACACCGCTAGTTGCTGTCCAGAAGTGCTGTCCGCACAGTCCCAACAGTCGCTCCTCTGTTATTGGGGTTCAGTAACGTCAGCTGTTCCCCAGCTGTGTGTGTGGCAATCCCTCCTATCTCCTCCACCTCCTCCTCGTCCTCCTGTCCCTGGGCTCCAACACCGCTAGTTGCCGTCCAGAAGTGCTGTCCGCACAGTCCCAACAGTCGCTCCTCTGTTATTGGGGTTCAGTAACGTCAGCTGTTCCCCAGCTGTGTGTGTGGCAATCCCTCCTATCTCCTCCACCTCCTCCTCCTCCTCCTGTCCCTGGGCTCCAACACCGCTAGTTGCCGTCCAGAAGTGCTGTCCGCACAGTCCCAACAGTCGCTCCTCTGTTATTGGGGTTCAGTAACGTCAGCTGTTCCCCAGCTGTGTGTGTGGCAATACCTCCTATCTCCTCCACCTCCTCCTCCTCCTCCTGTCCCTGGGCTCCAACACCGCTAGTTGCCTTCCAGAAGTGCTGTCCGCACAGTCCCAACAGTCGCTCCTCTGTTATTGGGGTTCAGTAACGTCAGCTGTTCCCCAGCTGTGTGTGTGGCAATCCCTCCTATCTCCTCCACCTCCTCCTCCTGTCCCTGGGCTCCAACACCGCTAGTTGGCGTCCAGAAGTGCTGTCCGCACAGTCCCAACAGTCGCTCCTCTGTTATTGGGGTTCAGTAACGTCAGCTGTTCCCCAGCTGTGTGTGTGGCAATCCCTCCTATCTCCTCCACCTCCTCCTCCTCCTCCTGTCCCTGGGCTCCAACACCGCTAGTTGCCATCCAGAAGTGCTGTCCGCACAGTCCCAACAGTCCCTCCTCTGTTATTGGGGTTTAGTAACGTCAGCTGTTCCCCAGCTGTGTGTGTGGCAATCCCTCCTATCTCCTCCACCTCCTCCTCCTCCTCCTGTCCCTGGGCTCCAACACCGCTAGTTGCCATCCAGAAGTGCTGTCCGCACAGTCCCAACAGTCGCTCCTCTGTTATTGGGGTTCAGTAACGTCAGCTGTTCCCCAGCTGTGTGTGTGGCAATCCCTTCTATCTCCTCCACCTCCTCCTCCTGTCCCTGAGCTCCAACACCGCTAGTTGCCGTCCAGAAGTGCTGTCCGCACAGTCCCAACAGTCGCTCCTCTGTTATTGGGGTTCAGTAACGTCAGCTGTTCCCCAGCTGTGTGTGTGGCAATCCCTCCTATCTCCTCCACCTCCTCCTCCTCCTCCTGTCCCTGGGCTCCAACACCGCTAGTTGCCATCCAGAAGTGCTGTCCGCACAGTCCCAACAGTCCCTCCTCTGTTATTGGGGTTCAGTAACGTCAGCTGTTCCCCAGCTGTGTGTGTGGCAATCCCTCCTATCTCCTCCACCTCCTCCTCCTCCTCCTGTCCCTGGGCTCCAACACCGCTAGTTGCTGTCCAGAAGTGCTGTCCGCACAGTCCCAACAGTCGCTCCTCTGTTATTGGGGTTCAGTAACGTCAGCTGTTCCCCAGCTGTGTGTGTGGCAATCCCTCCTATCTCCTCCACCTCCTCCTCCTCCTCCTGTCCCTGGGCTCCAACACCGCTAGTTGCCTTCCAGAAGTGCTGTCCGCACAGTCCCAACAGTCGCTCCTCTGTTATTGGGGTTCAGTAACGTCAGCTGTTCCCCAGCTGTGTGTGTGGCAATCCCTCCTATCTCCTCCACCTCCTCCTCCTCCTCCTGTCCCTGGGCTCCAACACCGCTAGTTGCCATCCAGAAGTGCTGTCCGCACAGTCCCAACAGTCGCTCCTCTGTTATTGGGGTTCAGTAACGTCAGCTGTTCCCCAGCTGTGTGTGTGGCAATCCCTTCTATCTCCTCCACCTCCTCCTCCTGTCCCTGAGCTCCAACACCGCTAGTTGCCGTCCAGAAGTGCTGTCCGCACAGTCCCAACAGTCGCTCCTCTGTTATTGGGGTTCAGTAACGTCAGCTGTTCCCCAGCTGTGTGTGTGGCAATCCCTCCTATCTCCTCCACCTCCTCCTCCTCCTCCTGTCCCTGGGCTCCAACACCGCTAGTTGCCATCCAGAAGTGCTGTCCGCACAGTCCCAACAGTCCCTCCTCTGTTATTGGGGTTCAGTAACGTCAGCTGTTCCCCAGCTGTGTGTGTGGCAATCCCTCCTATCTCCTCCACCTCCTCCTCCTCCTCCTGTCCCTGGGCTCCAACACCGCTAGTTGCTGTCCAGAAGTGCTGTCCGCACAGTCCCAACAGTCGCTCCTCTGTTATTGGGGTTCAGTAACGTCAGCTGTTCCCCAGCTGTGTGTGTGGCAATCCCTCCTATCTCCTCCACCTCCTCCTCCTCCTCCTGTCCCTGGGCTCCAACACCGCTAGTTGCCTTCCAGAAGTGCTGTCCGCACAGTCCCAACAGTCGCTCCTCTGTTATTGGGGTTCAGTAACGTCAGCTGTTCCCCAGCTGTGTGTGTGGCAATCCCTCCTATCTCCTCCACCTCCTCCTCCTGTCCCTGGGCTCCAACACCGCTAGTTGGCGTCCAGAAGTGCTGTCCGCACAGTCCCAACAGTCGCTCCTCTGTTATTGGGGTTCAGTAACGTCAGCTGTTCCCCAGCTGTGTGTGTGGCAATCCCTCCTATCTCCTCCACCTCCTCCTCCTCCTCCTGTCCCTGGGCTCCAACACCGCTAGTTGCCATCCAGAAGTGCTGTCCGCACAGTCCCAACAGTCCCTCCTCTGTTATTGGGGTTTAGTAACGTCAGCTGTTCCCCAGCTGTGTGTGTGGCAATCCCTCCTATCTCCTCCACCTCCTCCTCCTCCTCCTGTCCCTGGGCTCCAACACCGCTAGTTGCCATCCAGAAGTGCTGTCCGCACAGTCCCAACAGTCGCTCCTCTGTTATTGGGGTTCAGTAACGTCAGCTGTTCCCCAGCTGTGTGTGTGGCAATCCCTTCTATCTCCTCCACCTCCTCCTCCTGTCCCTGAGCTCCAACACCGCTAGTTGCCGTCCAGAAGTGCTGTCCGCACAGTCCCAACAGTCGCTCCTCTGTTATTGGGGTTCAGTAACGTCAGCTGTTCCCCAGCTGTGTGTGTGGCAATCCCTCCTATCTCCTCCACCTCCTCCTCCTCCTCCTGTCCCTGGGCTCCAACACCGCTAGTTGCCATCCAGAAGTGCTGTCCGCACAGTCCCAACAGTCCCTCCTCTGTTATTGGGGTTCAGTAACGTCAGCTGTTCCCCAGCTGTGTGTGTGGCAATCCCTCCTATCTCCTCCACCTCCTCCTCCTCCTCCTGTCCCTGGGCTCCAACACCGCTAGTTGCTGTCCAGAAGTGCTGTCCGCACAGTCCCAACAGTCGCTCCTCTGTTATTGGGGTTCAGTAACGTCAGCTGTTCCCCAGCTGTGTGTGTGGCAATCCCTCCTATCTCCTCCACCTCCTCCTCGTCCTCCTGTCCCTGGGCTCCAACACCGCTAGTTGCCGTCCAGAAGTGCTGTCCGCACAGTCCCAACAGTCGCTCCTCTGTTATTGGGGTTCAGTAACGTCAGCTGTTCCCCAGCTGTGTGTGTGGCAATCCCTCCTATCTCCTCCACCTCCTCCTCCTCCTCCTGTCCCTGGGCTCCAACACCGCTAGTTGCCGTCCAGAAGTGCTGTCCGCACAGTCCCAACAGTCGCTCCTCTGTTATTGGGGTTCAGTAACGTCAGCTGTTCCCCAGCTGTGTGTGTGGCAATACCTCCTATCTCCTCCACCTCCTCCTCCTCCTCCTGTCCCTGGGCTCCAACACCGCTAGTTGCCTTCCAGAAGTGCTGTCCGCACAGTCCCAACAGTCGCTCCTCTGTTATTGGGGTTCAGTAACGTCAGCTGTTCCCCAGCTGTGTGTGTGGCAATCCCTCCTATCTCCTCCACCTCCTCCTCCTGTCCCTGGGCTCCAACACCGCTAGTTGGCGTCCAGAAGTGCTGTCCGCACAGTCCCAACAGTCGCTCCTCTGTTATTGGGGTTCAGTAACGTCAGCTGTTCCCCAGCTGTGTGTGTGGCAATCCCTCCTATCTCCTCCACCTCCTCCTCCTCCTCCTGTCCCTGGGCTCCAACACCGCTAGTTGCCATCCAGAAGTGCTGTCCGCACAGTCCCAACAGTCCCTCCTCTGTTATTGGGGTTTAGTAACGTCAGCTGTTCCCCAGCTGTGTGTGTGGCAATCCCTCCTATCTCCTCCACCTCCTCCTCCTCCTCCTGTCCCTGGGCTCCAACACCGCTAGTTGCCGTCCAGAAGTGCTGTCCGCACAGTCCCAACAGTCGCTCCTCTGTTATTGGGGTTCAGTAACGTCAGCTGTTCCCCAGCTGTGTGTGTGGCAATCCCTCCTATCTCCTCCACCTCCTCCTCCTCCTCCTGTCCCTGGGCTCCAACACCGCTAGTTGCCGTCCAGAATTGCTGTCCGCACAGTCCCAACAGTCGCTCCTCTGTTATTGGGGTTCAGTAACGTCAGCTGTTCCCCAGCTGTGTGTGTGGCAATCCCTCCTATCTCCTCCACCTCCTCCTCCTCCTCCTGTCCCTGGGCTCCAACACCGCTAGTTGCCGTCCAGAAGTGCTGTCCGCACAGTCCCAACAGTCGCTCCTCTGTTATTGGGGTTCAGTAACGTCAGCTGTTCCCCAGCTGTGTGTGTGGCAATCCCTCCTATCTCCTCCACCTCCTCCTCCTCCTCCTGTCCCTGGGCTCCAACACCGCTAGTTGCCGTCCAGAAGTGCTGTCCGCACAGTCCCAACAGTCCCTCCTCTGTTATTGGGGTTCAGTAACGTCAGCTGTTCCCCAGCTGTGTGTGTGGCAATCCCTCCTATCTCCTCCACCTCCTCCTCGTCCTCCTGTCCCTGGGCTCCAACACCGCTAGTTGCCGTCCAGAAGTGCTGTCCGCACAGTCCCAACAGTCGCTCCTCTGTTATTGGGGTTCAGTAACGTCAGCTGTTCCCCAGCTGTGTGTGTGGCAATCCCTCCTATCTCCTCCACCTCCTCCTCCTGTCCCTGGGCTACAACAACGCTAGTTGCCGTCCAGAAGTGCTGTCCGCACAGTCCCAACAGTCGCTCCTCTGTTATTGGGGTTCAGTAACGTCAGCTGTTCCCCAGCTGTGTGTGTGGCAATCCCTCCTATCTCCTCCACCTCCTCCTCCTCCTGTCCCTGGGCTCCAACACCGCTAGTTGCCGTCCAGAAGTGCTGTCCGCACAGTCCCAACAGTCGCTCCTCTGTTATTGGGGTTCAGTAACGTCAGCTGTTCCCCAGCTGTGTGTGTGGCAATCCCTCCTATCTCCTCCACCTCCTCCTCCTGTCCCTGGGCTCCAACACCGCTAGTTGCCGTCCAGAAGTGCTGTCCGCACAGTCCCAACAGTCGCTCCTCTGTTATTGGGGTTCAGTAACGTCAGCTGTTCCCCAGCTGTGTGTGTGGCAATCCCTCCTATCTCCTCCACCTCCTCCTCCTCCTCCTGTCCCTGGGCTCCAACACCGCTAGTTGTTGTCCAGAAGTGCTGTCCGCACAGAGCCAAACACCTCGCAAATGTGTTAGTGGGGTTCAGTAATGCCTGCTGTTCCCCTGCTGTGTATACGGCAACGTGTCATGCGACCGCCACGCAGGCACAACTTAAATTTAAGGGAACCTGTCCCCCCCCCAAGGCGTTTGTTACTGAAAGAGCCACCTTGTGCAGCAGTAATAATGATGCAAAAGGAAAAAGTGGCTTTTTTTGTGGTGCTCCTTGCACACGCTGAACTTGACACTTATGAAATGTGTCCCCTCACACCGTTAAACCGTCCGGTCGGAGGGACTTTCCTTTGTCATGTGACGCAGCACAGCTGTCATTCTTACCCCCTTGGCGCCGTGCGCCGCCTCCTCAGCGTTGCCCATGGATCACAGGTCCGCAGAGTGATTACATTAGATGACACAGCGAGGCGGGATCTTGGCCAGCGCAGCCGCACAGGGGCAGCCAGCCTGACACCAAATGATGTCAGAAGATGGGCAGCGCAAAATGTGTGCATGGACAAGGGCTAACATAACAGCGCAGGCTCCTGGACAGATTCAAACAACGCTGAGGATGCGGCGCACGGAGCCAAGGGGGTAAGAATGACAGCTGTGCTGCGTCACATGACAAAGGAAAGTCCCTCCGACCGGACGGTTTAACGGTGTGAGGGAACACATTTCATAAGTGTCAAGTTCAGCGTTTGCAAGGACCATAATTAAAAGAGCTAAGTTTACCTTTTCCAGCATTAGTGCTGTACAATATGGCTCTTTCAGCTACAAACCCCTGTGGGGGGGTTAAAGGTTCCCTTTCAACTTGCTCCAGTGCAGGCTTCGGCCTACACTATGCTCCTCCTGCTGACCCTGGGCTCTAACACCGCCAGTTGGCGCCCAGATGTGCTAGCTGCACAGAGAAAAACACCAGCCAATGTGTCAGTGGGGTTCCGCACCGCCAGCTGTTCCCCTGCTGTGTAGCCGGCAACGTGTCCTGCAACAGCCACGCAGACACAAAGCTGCCGCCAGTGCAGGCTTCGGCCAACACTCTGCTCCCTCTCCTCCTGCTGACCCTGGGCTCTAACACCGCCAGTTGGGGCCCGGTACTGCTAGCTGCACAGAGAAAAACACCAGCCAATGTGTCAGTGGGGTTCAGCACCGCCAGCTGTTCCCCTGCTGTGTAGCCAGCAACGTGTCCTGCAACAGCCACGCAGACACAAGAACTGAAATTGAAGGGAACCTGTCCCCCTCCCCCAGGTGTTTGTATGTTTTACAGCCACCTTGTACAGCAGTAATGCTGCATGTGTGCAAGGTGGCTCATAAACTTATTCTCCTCGCACATGTGGAACTGAACACGTCTAAAATGTGTCCTCTGTGACCATTTAACCGTCCCGGAGGTGTGACTTTCCTCTGTAATGACATGCTGCAACCCCCTTGGTAGCGCTGCCCGTCTTCTGGCATCATTGTTTGGCTGCCTGCGCCTCTGCGGCCGCCCTGACCGACACAACGCCCCTCGGTGTCTTATTTATTTGGACTGCGAGGGTGTGATTGATGGGCATGAGCAGTTCATATGTTCGCCTGTCCCTCATCTCCTTCCGCCTTCCTCAGACTGTGCGGCTTCATGGCCGTGGCAGGCGATAAGGGATCAGCTGACGCCGCACAGTCTGAAGCGGGTGTAAGGACCCGAGTGTGAGAGGCCAACATATGTACTGCGCCAGGCCATGAATCCCAGCCCCGCAGTGTTTTAACTATGTCAAGACACTGCGGGGCTGAAATTCATGGTCATCGCAAACCGCACCGGCCGACATTAAATGATGTCAGAAGATGGGCAGTGCTAACAGCCCAAGACCAAGGGATAAATCGACCGGGCAGACTCCTGTACAGCAAATAACAACGCTCAGGAGGCTGCGCCCAGCACCAAGGTGGGATTCTTGACATCTTTGCTGCGTCTCATTACGAAGGGAACTCTCGCCTCCAACACAGTTGGACTGTATAAAGGGCTAAATGTTATACGTGTTTCATTCAGCGTGTGCAAGGAGAAAAATTAAAAGAGCAACCTTTGACTTGTGCAGCACTAGTGCTGCATAAGCTGTGGCTCTTCTACTTTGTAACACCTGAGGGGGGATTAAAGGTTACCTTTAAAATTGGTTCAATTAGGCTTCGGCCTACACTCTGCTCCCCCTGCAGAGCCTGGGCTCTAACACCGCCAGTTGGGGCCCGGTACTGCTAGCTGCACAGAGAAAAACACCAGCCAATGTGTCAGTGGGGTTCCGCACCGCCAGCTGTTCCCCTGCTGTGTAGCCGGCAACGTGTCCTGCAACAGCCACGCAGATACAAAGCTGCCGCCAGTGCAGGCTTCGGCCTACACTCTGCTCCCTCTCCTCCTGCTGACCCTGGGCTCTAACACCGCCAGTTGGGGCCCGGTACTGCTAGCTGCACAGAGAAAAACACCAGCGAATGTGTCAGTGGGGTTCCGCACCGCCAGCTGTTCCCCTGCTGTGTAGCCGGCAACATGTCCTGCAACAGCCAAGCAGACACTAAGCTGCCGCCAGTGCAGGCTTCGGCCTACACTCTGCTCCCTCTCCTCCTGCTGACCCTGGGCTCTAACACCGCCAGTTGGGGCCCGGTACTGCTAGCTGCACAGAGAAAAACACCAGCCAATGTGTCAGTGGGGTTCCACACCGCCAGCTGTTCCCCTGCTGTGTAGCCGGCAACGTGTCCTGCAACAGCCACGCAGACACAAAGCTGCCGCCAGTGCAGGCTTCGGCCTACACTCTGCTCCCTCTCCTCCTGCTGACCCTGGGCTCTAACACCGCCAGTTGGGGCCCGGTACTGCTAGCTGCACAGAGAAAAACACCAGCCAATGTGTCAGTGGGGTACAGCACCGCTAGCTGTTCCCCTGCTGTGTAGCCGGCAACGTGTCCTGCAACAGCCACGCAGACACAAAGCTGCCGCCAGTGCAGGCTTCGGCCTACACTCTGCTCCCTCTCCTCCTGCTGACCCTGGGCTCTAACACCGCCAGTTGGGGCCCGGTACTGCCAGCTGCACAGAGAAAAACACCAGCCAATGTGTCAGTGGGGTTCAGCACCGCCAGCTGTTCCCCTGCTGTGTAGCCGGCAACATGTCCTGCAACAGCCACGCAGATACAAAGCTGCCGCCAGTGCAGGCTTCGGCCTACACTCTGCTCCCTCTCCTCCTGCTGACCCTGGGCTCTAACACCGCCAGTTGGGGCCCGGTACTGCTAGCTGCACAGAGAAAAACACCAGCCAATGTGTCAGTGGGGTTCCGCACCGCCAGCTGTTCCCCTGCTGTGTAGCCGGCAACATGTCCTGCAACAGCCAAGCAGACACTAAGCTGCCGCCAGTGCAGGCTTCGGCCTACACTCTGCTCCCTCTCCTCCTGCTGACCCTGGGCTCTAACACCGCCAGTTGGGGCCCGGTACTGCTAGCTGCACAGAGAAAAACACCAGCCAATGTGTCAGTGGGGTTCAGCACTGCCAGCTGTTCCCCTGCTGTGTAGCCGGCAACGTGTCCTGCAACAGCCACGCAGACACAAAGCTGCCCCCAGTGCAGGCTTCGGCCTACACTCTGCTCCCTCTCCTCCTGCTGACCCTGGGCTCTAACACCGCCAGTTGGGGCCCGGTACTGCTAGCTGCACAGAGATAAACACCAGCCAATGTGTCAGTGGGGTTCAGCACCGTCAGCTGTTCCCCTGCTGTGTAGCCGGCAACGTGTCCTGCAACAGCCAAGCAGACACTAAGCTGCCGCCAGTGCAGGCTTCGGCCTACACTCTGCTCCCTCTCCTCCTGCTGACCCTGGGCTCTAACACCGCCAGTTGGGGCCCGGTACTGCTAGCTGCACAGAGAAAAACACCAGCCAATGTGTCAGTGGGGTTCAGCACCACCAGCTGTTCCCCTGCTGTGTAGCCGGCAACGTGTCCTGCAACAGCCACGCAGACACAAAGCTGCCGCCAGTGCAGGCTTCGGCCTACACTCTGCTCCCTCTCCTCCTGCTGACCCTGGGCTCTAACACCGCCAGTTGGGGCCCGGTACTGCTAGCTGCACAGAGAAAAACACCAGCCAATGTGTCAGTGGGGTTCAGCACCACCAGCTGTTCCCCTGCTGTGTAGCCGGCAACGTGTCCTGCAACAGCCACGCAGACACAAAGCTGCCGCCAGTGCAGGCTTCGGCCTACACTCTGCTCCCTCTCCTCCTGCTGACCCTGGGCTCTAACACTGCCAGTTGGGGCCCGGTACTGCTAGCTGCACAGAGAAAAACACCAGCCAATGTGTCAGTGGGGTTCAGCACCGCCAGCTGTTCCCCTGCTGTGTAGCCGGCAACGTGTCCTGCAACAGCCACGCAGACACAAAGCTGCCGCCAGTGCAGGCTTCGGCCTACACTCTGCTCCCTCTCCTCCTGCTGACCCTGGGCTCTAACACCGCCAGTTGGGGCCCGGTACTGCTAGCTGCACAGAGAAAAACACCAGCCAATGTGTCAGTGGGGTTCAGCACCGCCAGCTGTTCCCCTGCTGTGTAGCCGGCAACGTGTCCTGCAACAGCCACGCAGACACAAGAACTGAAATTGAAGGGAACCTGTCCCCCCTCCCCCAGGTGTTTGTATATTTTACAGCCACCTTGTACAGCAGTAATGCTGCATGTGTGCAAGGTGGCTCATAAACTTATTCTCCTCGCACATGTGGAACTGAACACGTCTAAAATGTGTCCTCTGTGACCATTTAACCGTCCCGGAGGTGTGACTTTCCTTTGTAATGACACGCTGCAACCCCCTTGGTAGCGCTGCCTGTCTTCTGGCATCATTGTTTGGCTGCCTGCGCCTCTGCGGCCGCCCTGCCCGACACAACGCCCCTCGGTGTCTTATTTATTTGGACTGCGAGGGTGTGATTGATGGGCATGAGCAGTGCATATGTTCGCCTGTCCCTCATCTCCTTCCGCCTTCCTCAGACTGTGCGGCTTCATGGCCGTGGCATGCGATAAGGGATCAGCTGACGCCGCACAGTCTGAAGCGGGTGTAAGGACCCGAGTGTGAGAGGCCAACATATGTACTGCGCCAGGCCATGAATCCCAGCCCCGCAGTGTTTTAACTATGTCAAGACACTGCGGGGCTGGGATTCATGGTCATCGCAAACCGCAACGGCCGACATTAAATGATGCCAGAAGATGGGCAGCGCTAACAGCGCAAGGCCAAGGGATAAAACGACAGCGCAGACTCCTGTACAGCAAATAACAACGCTCAGGAGGCTGCGCCCAGCACCAAGGTGGGATTCTTGACATCTGTGCTGCGTCTCATTACGAAGGGAACTCTCGCCTCCAACACAGTTTGACTGTATAAAGGGCTAAATGTTATACGTGTTTCATTTAGCGTGTGCAAGGAGAAAAATTAAAAGAGCAACCTTTGACTTGTGCAGCACTACTGCTGCATAAGCTGTGGCTCTTCTACTTTGTAACACCTGAAGGGGGTTAACGGTTACCTTTAAAATTGGTTCAATTAGGCTTCGGCCTACACTCTGCTCCCCCTGCAGAGCCTGGGCTCTAACACCGCCAGTTGGGGCCCGGTACTGCTAGCTGCACAGAGAAAAACACCAGCCAATATGTCAGTGGGGTTCAGCACCGCCAGCTGTTCCCCTGCTGTGTAGCCGGCAACGTGTCCTGCAACAGCCACGCAGACACAAAGCTGCCGCCAGGGCAGGCTTCGGCCTACACTCTGCTCCCTCTCCTCCTGCTGACCCTGGGCTCTAACACCGCCAGTTGGGGCCCGGTACAGCTAGCTGCACAGAGAAAAACACCAGCCAATGTCTCAGTGGGGTTCAGCACCGCCAGCTGTTCCCCTGCTGTGTAGCCGGCAACGTGTCCTGCAACAGCCACGCAGACACAAAGCTGCCCCCAGTGCAGGCTTCGGCCTACACTCTGCTCCCTCTCCTCCTGCTGACCCTGGGCTCTAACACCGCCAGTTGGGGCCCGGTACTGCTAGCTGCACAGAGAAAAACACCAGCCAATGTGTCAGTGGGGTTCCGCACCGCCAGCTGTTCCCCTGCTGTGTAGCCGGCAACGTGTCCTGCAACAGCCACGCAGACACAAAGCTGCCGCCAGTGCAGGCTTCGGCCTACACTCTGCTCCCTCTCCTCCTGCTGACCCTGGGCTCTAACACCACCAGTTGGGGCCCGGTACTGCTAGCTGCACAGAGAAAAACACCAGTCAATGTGTCAGTGGGGTTCAGCACCGCCAGCTGTTCCCCTGCTGTGTAGCCGGCAACGTGTCCTGCAACAGCCACGCAGACCCAAAGATGCCGCCAGTGCAGGCTTCGGCCTACACTCTGCTCCCCCTGCTGTCCCTTTGCTCCAACACCGCTAGTTGGGGCTCTAGGAAGACAAGCCTGAATAGGTCCCCATCCTGGTTCCAGCACCGTCAGCTGGTTCCGGGCAGAGCCTTTGGCTTAGGTGCCTCCCTCTGGGTATCTGAGTTCCACCAACGTCAGGTGGTCCTTGGTAGTGCTTTCAGCACGGGTACCTCCTGCTTAGTAACCGGGTTCCAGTAACGTCAGCTGGTCCTCGGTAGTTCCATTGGCTCTTGGACCTTCGGCTACCCATCCGGGTTCCAGTACCATCAGCTGGTTCTCGGCAGTGTCTTTTGCTCTTGTACCTTCTGCTCCCCATCCTGGTTCCAGTACCGTCAGCTGGTTCCAGGCAGAGCCTTTGGCTTAGGTGCCTCCCTCTGGGTATCTGAGTTCCACCAACGTCAGGTGGTCCTTGTTTAATATTACAGTCATGAAGCACCAATATGCTCTGTATATATGAGTGGTAAGTACCAACTCTCTCTAGGCACTCCTCGGGTGCCCTTCTGGGACTACTCCAAACCAATACATAGACAAGAAAACGGAGGAAAAAAGTCCACTTCAACATATTTAGAAAACAATATACAAAAGATTTATTAAGTAATCAATACAAATACAAATATGTAAAATACAAAAACATGGGTGTATTGTTAATACCGCCATATAGCAGAAGACACATAGGAGGAAATGCGGCAATGACCAAGTCAGGGGGGGAGTTCACATATACACCTTTTGGGTGGCAGCGTCAGCTCAGAAAGTAAAGAGAATGTATGACCAAATACAATCACTACGTCTAAATCACATGGCACAGGTAGCCCAAAGTACAAAGATCATATCTTCATAAGCACATATAGTTGCTGCTTACCCATTATGGATCAGGTGTGTTCTCCCCACCTCACTCGGTCCCCCCGGACGCGCGTTTCGCGTGGCTTTTTCAACAAGGTTTCACCCTGGTTCCAGTACCGTTAGCTGGTTCCGGGCAGAGCCTTTGCCTTGGGTGCCTCCCTCTGGGTATCTGAGTTCCACCAACGTCAGGTGGTCCTTGGTAGTGCTTTCAGCACGGGTACCTCCTGCTTAGTAACCGGGTTCCAGTAACGTCAGCTGGTCCTCGGTAGTTCCATTGGCTCTTGGACCTTCGGGAAGCCATCCGAGTTCCAGTTCCATCAGCTGTTTCTCGGCATTTTCTCAGCCTACTTGTACCTTCTGCTACATTTCCAAGTTCAAGACCCTAAAGACGACGACCCGGAACACCACCCCTAAGATGACGACGACACCAGAGACGACAACCGCTGAGATGACGACGACCCTGGAGACGATGACCCTGAAGACCACCCCGATGACGACGACCCCGGAGACAACGACCCTGGAGACGACCACGACCTGGAAGACCGAGAAGCAGAAGAACAAGAGGCTGCAGAACAAAGAGCAGAAGAACATTAAGCATAAGACTAAATATCAGAGCAAAAGATATTATCTAAATTATAAGCAGAAGAAGACTAAGCAGTGTATGGGGTTGAGTTCGTTCCTCCTCGTGGTGCCCCTGGATAAAGCCTGATGATGCAGGCCAAACTGAACGCGGACAAATGTAACTGTTTTGTGACAGGCAGAACGGAAGGTGTAATCTTCAAACTTTTATAGATAACAACTACGGGAATGCCTGTCACAAATAAGAATATGATGAAGAAGTTGAATATGAAGAAGATAATAGTAAAATAAAAAGAATATGAACAATGTAACAAAAAAAATAATAGGTAGAAGATGAAGAAGAAGATGAATAAGGTGCAGAAGTTGATGTCAAAGAAGCTGATGATGAGGATAATGAAGAAGAAAGTGTGGGAGAAGTAAAAAAGAAGGTGAAGGGCGTGGAAGTAGTGAAACATCAATATCTGACAAAATAAAAAAAAAATTAACATAGTCAAAATCTTTCTAACGCCGAACGTCATAAAAAACAAAACAAAATCCTGCTATTCTATTAGATTGGGCTAAACCTCTGTGCGACGGTTGTGTTGTGTTGTGGCGGACTGCCGGCAGCAAAAAACGTTACATGTAACTTTTTTTGTGCCGACGGTCCACCATTTCTGACCACGCATGCGCGGCTGGAACTCCGCCCCCACCTCCTCGCACCTCACAATGGGGCAACGGATGCATGGAAAAACAGCATCCGCTTCCCCCGTTGTGCGGCGCTTGCACAGTATGCGTCGGTACGTCGGGCCGACGCAACGTGACGGCCCCGTATCGACGCTAGTGTGAAAGTAGCCTAACGGGAAAATGGAAATAAATATATTTTTTAAAATTTTATTATTTTTCCCTAACTAAGGGGGTGATGAAGGGGGATTTGATTTACTTTTATAGCGTTTTTTGGTCGGATTTTTATGGTTGGCAGCCATCACACACTAAAAGACGCTTTTTATTGCAAAAAATAGTTTTTGCATCACCACATTTTGAGAGCTATAATTTATCCATATTTTGGCCCACAGAGTCATTTGAGATCTTGTTTTTTGTGGGATGAGTTGACGTTTTTATTGGTACCATTTTCGGGCACATGACATTTTTTGATCGCTTTTTTTTCCGATTTTTGGGAGGCGGAATGAACAAAAACCAGCAATTCCTGAAATTCTTTTAGGGGGGGCGTTTATACCATTCCACGTGTGGTAAAATTGATAAAGCAGTTTTATTCTTCAGGTCAGTACGATTACAGCGATACCTCATTTATGTAATTTTTTTATGTTTTGGCGCTTTTACACAATAAAAACTATTTTATATTAAAAAATAATTGTTTTTGCATCGCTTTATTCTGAGAGCTATAACTTTTATATTTTTCTGCTGATGATGCTGTATGGTGGCTTTTTTTTTTGCGGGACAAGATGACGTTTTCAGCGGTACCATGTTTATTTATATCCGTCTTTTTTATCGCGCGTTATTCCACTTTTTGTTTGGCGGTATGAGAATAAAGCATTGTTTTTTGCCTCGTTTTTTTTTTTTTTTTTTTACGGTGTTTACTGAAGGGGTTAACTAGTGATATAGTTTTATAGGTGGGGTTGTTACGGACGCGTCGATACTAAATATGTGTACTTTTATTGTGTGATTTTTTTTTATTTAGATAAAGAAATGTATTTATGGGAATATTTTTTTTTTCTTTATTTAGGAATTTTTTTTTCTTTTTTTTACACATGTGGACATTTTTTTTTTTACTTTTTTGCTTTGTCCCAGGGGGAGACATCACAGATCGGTGATCTGACAGTGTGCACAGCACTCTGTCAGATCACCGATGTGACAGGCAAGGGCAGAGGCTTGCCGGCGCCTGCTATTAGGAACTCTCAGCAGGCGCCGGCAAGCTAGGTCATCTCATGACCCGGAAGGAGTCCCGCGGCCATCTTGGATCCGGGGACTCCTTCCAGGTCACCGGAGCAGCGCGATCTCATCGCGTTGCTCCGGTGGGAGAGCGCAGGGAGCCCCTGTCCCTGCACGATCCCCCTCTATGCCGCTGTCACTATTGACAGCAGCATCAGAGGGGTTAAATGCCCGCGATCGGCGATAGCGCCGATCGTGGGCATTGCTGCGGGGTGTCAGCTGTCATATACAGCTGACACCCGCACCCGATCACCGCGGCGCTCAGCGCGAGACCGCGGTGATTGATGCACCGTACTAGTACTGCTGCTGGCACAAATGCAGCGCCGGCAGCGCAGTACTAGTACGGCGCATGTCGCGAAGGGGTTAACCCTTTTACGAGTCTTACAATATGACTTAGGATAAAAGCCAAATTAGTATCTCAATTTGCATACACTGTGTTTCGGGTTATTGTCCCTCATCAGTGCAAAGTATGAGAAATGAATTGGCTAGGTGACAGGTAATGGACTGAGGTCAAAGGGGTAAGGTTTCTCCTTGTGGAGAGTGACATATCAGCTCTGGCTTGTCATGGTAAGGAGGCTTATTCCCTGTGCAATGCTCCTCTGGGAAATATAATGTGCAAATTGCCTCTTCAGAGAAAAAGAGGACTTGAACTCTATAGCGCTATCTGTTAGAAGTAGCAACCCTACAAGTCACATACAACCCTTTTATCGAGTCTTGCAATATGACTTAGGATAAAAGCCAAATCCGCATCTCAACTTGCAGACATGGTGTTTCGGGCTATTGGCCCTCATCAGTGCAAAGTATGAGAACTGATTTGGCTAGGTGAGAGGCTTTGGACTTAGATCCAAGGGGTAAGGTTTCTTCTTGTGGAGAGTGACATACCAGCTCTGGCTTGTCAAGGTAAGGAGGCTTATTCGCTGTGCAATGCTCCTCTAGGAAATTTATTATGCAAATTGCCTCTTCAGAGAAAAAGAGGACTTGAACTCTATAGCGCCATCTGTTGGAAGTAGTGATCCTACAAGTTACAATCAACCTTTAAAACCCTTAAAACTCTTAAAAATTTAATAATGGCACAACAGCAATCAGCCATGGGCCATGCATGAGGTATCAGGGTCTGGGCCAGCATTTGCATCTTTGAATTTAATTTTAAATTAAAACGAGGTTGGTGGGGGTTCCGTATAAGCCTGCTGTGCTGGGAGCCTTGATACCTCATGAAACAGCTCAAATATGACACTATAAACGACTCCACTGACTGGTCAGCCCAGTTTGCGACTGGGGTGCAAAAGTATTTGAAGATCCTTGATTTGTTCATCTTGATGAAAGTTTTGCAGTCTTCACTCTCAGGAGACAGCCAAATTTGATTATCTGTCAGGACACTACTAGCAGTCAGGACACTACTAGCAGCACTGAGGAAATTTTCTGAGAGAACACTGGCTGCCGAGCATGATAAAACATCTAAGGTGAGACATGCGAACTAAGGCCACTCTTCCATATTTGAAAATAAAAATGCAAAAGGGTCCAAATTCCCCCTGATGGCATTGCTATTGAGTTTGAGATACTCCTGCACCATCCTCTCAAGTTGTTCACTATGTGTCAGACTTGTACTCTGTTCTGCTGGTGCATGGGCTGGTCTAAAAAAAATGCATGAAATGACTCACAAAAATTGCTTATGCCACTTACACTGCTGCTACTAATGTTTTTGTGTTGATGGATCAACATTGCCGGGGATAAAAGTCTATAACTGTGATGCACACTTTGTACCTCACTGCTGTCTTGGGATAAACCAATGTGGAGATTGTCTACAAGCATGTTTCGATACTTCTGTATGTGCACGTCCCTTTCCAGGGGGGACGCATCTGACGAAAATTACTCTTGTACCATGGATCTAATAATGTGGTAATATTGAAGTCAGCATTATTTCTAATCTTAACAATACAGGCATCTTGTTGCAGCAAGAAGGTGCTCATATGTTGAGCGCTTGCTTCTATGAGGTCCAAGTCCATGGTGTGTTTTTGGTAGGGTAACACTCAAGCTTGCTTCTTCCGTCCCCTCCCACCAACCACAGACAACAATGAAGGGATTATTTCCTTCTTTATCTCCTGATTTTTGCACGCCCATCGCCTCCTCTTACTTGTCCTCCTCCAATTGTTCCTCGGCTCCTACACCTTCAGTAACAGTTTGTATGGTACCATGAGTCGATTGCTGTAATCCACCCTCCCATGGCACCCGCCTGTGCTACAACAGTCCAAAACTTAAAGATATTGTTATCCCGTAAACATCCTTCTCTGCTTCTACCTCTTCCATTGGGACCACCGCCTCCTCCTGCAGACTATTCAATGTGTGCTCCAGTATGTAGATGACAGGAATAGTGATGCTGATGACAACTCTTGAGCTGTGTAACTGCAATCGCCAAGGCATATAAATGTTAACACTTGCTTAATTGCAGTGAGACCAGGGAGTGCAGTATGGAGGTGTAGGGGATTCTCTTTAAAATGCATGTCTCACTAAGGGAGAGGTTGAGGTCACAGGTGGAGACCCTAGAGGAGGTGGAGGAGTCAGAAGCAGTGGAGGAAGTGTTAGGTGCAGAGGTTTCCCCCACAAGTCTGGAGATTTCAAGACTTGTGAATCACTACCTTGCCCACTTGCCCCCACAGCCAGCAGAGTCACCCAGTGAGTTGCAACACCCCTGCCCATGTTTGCTCGCCCATGTGTCAGTGGTAAAATACACCCTGGCAGCAACAGATTTTTTCAGGGAACCTGTGATATTGTTTGTGACCTACTATTAGCACAAACTAATTAGATGCTGGAAGATCAATTTCAAATAGGACAGGATCCTATCTAACAATATGACAACTTGCAGCAGAAGGAGCTGCCTCTCTGCACTGTTACACTGAGAAAATGGAGCCATCAAATCAATATGTCCTTTTTTTATATGGAGAGGGACATGTGACATCTGTAGCCAATGACAGAAGCACTTGTGTCTGGGAGTTGTGGATGGTTTCTGCACCCTGATTGTCTTCCGGAATGTACACACATTAAGTTAAGAAAAAAGAAGAAAGAATAATAGTTTGTCATTCCCCTGACCTCTCCCCATGCTTTCCCCTCATAAAACACATCCCCCCATCTCATCATATAGCACCACTATCCTAGCAAAAGTCCTAACAAAAGCATTAGTAGAAACATGATCATTTATTGAACTGTGACTGAATTTTGCAGACTTTGATGAAGAAATGCTCAGGAAACTGAACATGAATCCGATTGGCGTACATTTTCCAAACAAGTTATCTCATCTCTACCGAAGACTTCATTGGTTTGAGAAGAATCTCATGACAATAGTGATGAGCAAGAGTACTTGTTGCTTGGGTTTTCCCGAGCACACTCGGGTGGTCTCTGAGTATTTATGACTGCTCGGAGATTTAGTTTTCATCGCTGCAGCTGAATGATTTACAGCTGCTAGCCAACTTGATTACATGTGGGGATTCCCTAGCAACCAGGCAACCCCACATGTACTCAGGCTGGGTAGTAGCTGTAAATCATTCAGCTGCTGCGATGAAAACTAAATCTCCGAACACTAACAAATACTCAGAGATCACCCGAGCGTGCTCGGGAAAACCCGAGCAACGAGCACACTCGCTCATCACTACATGACACCGGATGGAGTTGGGCAAGCTTTCCCATTATGACTTGCTATCACATGGCTTAGCACAGCCAACCAGGAGGGATCATTATAGCCAGTATAAAAGCAGAAGCAAGGAATGCAGCAGCCTTTTTATTTTGAATATGGATGAGAAAACAATGTAACAGCTCAGTCATAGCTATATAGAAAAAACAATCAATCACTGAGCAAACTATATAGATAGTGTGTGACAGCACAGCAGTGAAAAAGATTATTACTTTGTGAAGATCAAGTTGTTGGTTGCCACCAGTTTATTTAATTTAATTGCTTATTTAGCACCATTAATTCTGCAGCGTTTTACACACATTACAATTGGGGTTCAGAATTTACATACTTTACCAGTATTTATTTAGAGTATGAGTGGAAACCAGAGCACTCAGAGGAAACTCACATAAACTCCTTGCAGATGTTGTCCTTGGTGGCATGTAAACCCTTTGTTTGTACTGGCAGTTAATGTCCAGTGCTAAAGTCTGAACACGGACATCTCCTTTAAGTTATTGTTTAGCATTTTGGGAGAAGTGAGAGAGAGGGAGAGAGATATATTGTCATGTACAGTGTAGAAAAGACTAAGTGCAACACAAAGGGATAAGGGAAAGGGAACAAAACACTAGGGAAGGGGGGAGTGTTGACCCCTAGATAGATTTAACATCACCCTGTCTGCCCTATCATCCCTATATAGGTTCTGCACCTATCACTGAGCAGGATACCTAATCCCTGCCTGACCCTGGTGATAAGCCCTGCACTGGGAAGGATAGGATGAGCTAGTCAATCCCCACTACCACTAAAAACAGATGGATACACAAGCAAGGGGGAACATTTAGCTTGAGTAGTCTCAGAGAGAAACACAGATGTCCTCCAACAACTCCAAGGAGGAAGATAGATGACTGCAATAGCTCAAAGCCACAGCAGGGAACTGGAAATAGAAATATCAACCACAACTTTCAGCAGCAAGCTGTAAGTTATATAAACCCCTGTCCAGGTGAGTCAACTAGAGCCAGAGGAGGTTGCCATTGGGTCCTAAAGTCAGAAGGACTAGGAAGGAGTCTGCAAAGCCAGCTGCTGTGACAATCTGTAGCTAGATGCAGTGCGACTGTCTGCAGCCTCTGACACATCCGTGACAGATATACAGTTGCTTGCGAGAGTATTCAGCCTTTTGGCTTTTTACCACTTTTGTTACACTACAACCTGTGTTTATATATTTTTGTGATCAGATTTGTGTGTGATGCATCAGCACTACATAGGATAAGTTGATGAAGTGAAGTAAGAAAAATATAGGCATAAATAAAATTTATGGAATCAAATAACTAAAAATGAGCATGTAAATATAAATTCACCCCATTTGCGATGCAGCCTCTAATAATTCCCAGTGCAGGCAATTATCTTCATAAGTCACATGCTTAATGAAAGGAAGTCCACCTGTGGGTAATCTAAGTGTCCCATGGTCAGTATGTACACACCTTTTCTGAAAGACCACAGAGGCTGCAATGCCATTAAGCAAGAGGAATCACTAACCAAATAACACCATGAAGACCAAAGAGAACTCCAAACAGTTCAGAGACAAAATTGTTAAGATGCAAAAGTCAGGGTTGGGTTATGAAAAATATTGCAATCTCTGATGATCCCCAATCCCTGATGAACCATAAAATCCAATATCATCAAATGGAAAGAACATGGTACCACAACAAACCTGTCAAGAGAGTACCACCTACAAAAACTCTCAGCCCAGGCAAGGAGGTAATTAATTAGAGAGGCAGCACAGAGACCAAATGTAACCCTGAAGGATGTGTAGAGTTTCCAAACAGAGACTGGAGTATCTGTCCATACGACCACAATAAGTTGTACACTCCATAGAGGTGGCCTTTATGGAAGAGTGAGCAGAGAAAAACCTTTACTTACACAAAAATTGTAAAGCTCATTTTGGTTTGCCAAAAGACATGTGGGAGACTCCTTATGTGTATGGAGGAAGGAGCTCTGGTCAGATGAGAACAGAATTGAACTTTTTTGACCATCAAGGTATACGCTATGTCTGGCGCCAAAACAACACAGCTCATCACCCCAAGAACACCAGCTCCATAGTGAAACATGGTAGTGGCAGCATCATGCTGTGGCGATGTTTTTCAGCAGCAGGAGCAGGGAAAATAGTCCTAGTCAAGGATGGTGCAAAATACAGGGATGTTTTTGACAAAACCTGTTTCAGTCTGTCAGTGACTTGAGACTGGGATAGAGGTTCACCTTCCAATAAGACACTGACCGAAAGCATACTGCTAAAGCAACACTCGAGTGGTGTAACTGGAAAATTTTAAATGTTTCGGAGTGGCCCAGTCAAAACCCAGACCTTAATCAAATTGACAATCTTTGGTAATTGATTGCTGTTCACGAGAGGAAATGATGAAATTCCAGTTTTCGAGGTAGCAAAAAAAATGTCAAAGGGGCGAGTACTTTCGCAAGCCATTGTATTTAGAGAGAGAGAGATAATTTTTCGCAGATCCAAAAGTTTGGGTCCCCATTGTTTTTTAATGAGGTTCAGCTTCTAGTTCAAGTTTAGGTACTTTGGACTAAAGTTCGGGTCAGGTACCAGAACTTCCATTGGTCCGATCATCCCTAGCCATATATGTTAGTGCTTGTTTGTCTAATTACTAAAGCTGTGTCTCCATTAAAGAGCTTGAAATAGGTTGGATACTGTCCTTGGAGACTTCAGAGCTTCATAGATGTCTTTTTCATAACGATTGGAGGTTTTGCAGGACTTTTGGTTCCTCTCTTGACACGATAAATTCTACCATTTATATGTTGCATATTGTATGAATATTCATGGAGTTGATATTGTTCAACCTAGATATGAAATGGCTGCTTTAACAAAAACACTGTCTCGGAAAGTAAGCTTTAAAGAGTAAAAGATGGTCTCAGGCAATTCTTTTTCAGCTTCTGAAGAGCACAACAACCAGAGCATATTATACCGGAGACATCACAGGAGTGCACTTTCACCTGCAGTTCCTCCAGGACAACATTTTACCACTGTCTACTTCTACAAACACATGGCCTCAGCAGTTAATACACATCATCTTTTATCAGCGTAGACCTCTAAAACAGATCCATTCATGAATAGCAATCCCAGTAAGTGGGATAAATGTTTGCACTGCATATTTCTTTACTATACTAACAAAATCAAAAAGAACAAAAATGGGATATTTCATCCACAGCATTTTATATTCTACTGTTATTGAAAATTATACCTTAACATAAGTGAGAAAACATTTTTATGGCCTTGTAGTCCTCATACAAAACTAAAGTATATAAGGCGATAAACTGTATATTCCTATAATAAAGATGCAGAGATGTGATTAAGTCCGGGGTCACACTTGCAACTGCAATGCAATTTTTTTTAAACTCAATATCTGCAAGGAAGTAGCATTTTCTAAAGTGACTGGTTCCCTTCAAATTCAACCAGGTTGAAGGAAATTAATTGTTTTAAGTAGCAATAGAACTTTGCAAACCAGAGTAAGTTTTCTGTGTTTTTTTAAGATTAAGCAGAGTAGTTGGCATACAGGAGCGCTGATACTAGTATCCCTGGAGAGCAAGTTGTGCCATATGACTTTGTCTCCAATGGCTACTCACTGGGCAGCTAAACATTACTGATGTAAAATCATAGAATCATAAACTTTACTGGCAAAGTACTGGAGGGGAGATATGTTTCACTGAGGCTATTCGCTTCAGTGATTTGAAACCCAAAAGTATTGAGAAGGGTTAAGCAGCCATTTTAAAGGAGTTGAGTTTTCGTGAACAATCATAGAGAGGGAAGAAGGACGGTTGTTCACCATGTCTCCACCCCGGGTTGTGGTCTGGGATTTAAATAATCGACCTACTGAGGCATTCATTTGCAGTGTGTTTGGAGAGGCTAACTCCAGAGAGGTGCTCGTATTGGTTCTAAACTGAACCATGTATATTCTTTTGTGAAACCTGAGTGGATGTATCAACTGTGATATACCACTTTGTTTTGTTTTACTGCTTTGCACAAAGAGCCGTGTTTATTTTTACTTCACCATTGTTTATGCCACATGTATATAATAAACCAGTGAAGGACTTAAAGGAAGAGTGTGTTAGGGGTCGAGTTCCTGCCTCTGCACTGGGGGAATCTTGATCCATCTCCGCTGCGGTCTCCCATTCTTCTCCTGCCGCAGTGGAGCCTGCTCAGCGGAGACGTCGGTCCCAGCGTCATGCTCAGTCTGACACTGTGTGAAGGGTTACTGCTGTCCTTCCAGCTTCTGCCATTGTGTCCAGTACTGTTCAGCAGCGAGCAGATGTCTTTGGGACTAAGTCCTACTTTTCCTCTTCTGAGCATGCCCAGGGTAAGATCTCTCATTGGAGATCAAGGGTCACATGCTCAGGTACTGCAGCAAATCCTATTGGTCCTCTAGGAAGGTCCTGTACTTGCTGCAGCTATAAGAGGTGCTCATGACCGCACGGCCATGCGCTAGTGTCAATTTATGCACGAGCGCAGCGCCAGTGTGGTCATGTTTGTGTGTGTATTCAGGGACCCGGCTGAAATAAGCCCCTAGAATGCTGGCACCTCCGGCGAGGAGTTTGGAGTGTGTGTATTCAGGGACCCAGCTGATATAAGCCCCTAGAATGCTGGCACCTCCGGCGAGGAGCTGCGTGTTTGCATTTGACTGCATGACCACCATCTGCTCTACTAAGTAGCTGTGTTCCTCTGTGAGCCAAACAGGGCACAGTGTTATCCTTGCTAACAGACTCTGTGAAGTAACAGAGTCTGTTTATATTACTAAACTAGACTGTGGCCCGATTCTAATGCATCGGGTATTCTAGAATATGCATGTCCCCATAGTATATGGACAATGATGATTCCGACTGTGCCCGTCGCTGATTGGTCGAGGCAACCTTTTTGACATCATCGTCGCCATGGCAACCATTATGACATCTACGTCGATACTGTGCCCGTCGCTGATTGGTCCAGGCCTGGCGGCCTGGACCAATCAGAGATGCGGGATTTCCATTATGACATCATCGTCGCCATGCTGTGCCCGTCGCTGATTGGTCGAGGCTTGGCGGCCTCGACCAATCAGAGACGCGGGATTTCTACGTCGATACTGTGCCCGTCGCTGATTGGTCGAGGCCCAGGCGGCCTCGACCAATCAGCGAATGAATAAACGGGACAGACAGACAGAAAGACAGAAAAACCCTTAGACAATTATATATATAGATTGTACCACCATATCTAGCTGCAGGTGCTTTCCTGCATGGTGGCTCCCGGGTTGCGAACGCACCAACTTCTTCTAATAAATATATATATTTGGTGCGTTCCGCCAACTCTAACAGTGTGTACCCATGTCTACCTCCATGTACAGCTGAGTGAGCTGATCTACCACCAATCATATAATGATAGAGAGGGTAGGTACCTCCTGGGTCATCATGTTGAACCCCCTGCTCAATGCAGGATTCACTAATCAGAACAGGCAGCCTGTTACTCTCGTTGATCACCCTCACTGCCAAACAGATTTTTCTAATATCTAATTTGGGTCTAGTCTTTCCTTGTGTAAATGAGAATAAATCTGATCCCTCTACAGTGTGAAAGTCCTTGAGATATTTGTAGACAGATATTAAGTCTCCTTTCAGGCCTATAGTTCCTTGGGTCTACCTTCTTCCCCTTTGTGAAGATAGGGACAACATTTGTTTTTTCTCCAGTCATGGGGCTTCTCATGTTTCCCAAGAACTTTCAAAGACTATGGAGAGTGGTTCAATAAATTCCTCTGCTATCTCCTTCAGTAACTTAGGATGTAATTAATTTATTTTAGCTAAGTATTTCCTCACTATCTCTCTGTTTATAGATAGTATGGTGTCTTCTATTCCTTCAAAAGAACAGTGAAGATCAGTTGATTTTACATTTACAGTACTTTCTGAGAGAACACAGATGCAAAATAGGAAAATATAAAAGTATGGCTTTCTCAAAATTATTTTTTTCCACTTTACCTTTTTCATCTTGTAAAAATCGTATAGCAACTTTGACTTTTATTTTATTTTTGACATACCCACAAAATTCTTTCTTATTGTTTTTAACATATTTTGGAAGCCTTTATTCATTACCAGCTTTAGATAATCTGATTCGTGCCCTGCAGGTTCTGCAAAGAACATTATATTCTTCTTTAGATATGCCTTCATTTTTAGCATATGTTTGAGTCTTCACAGGTCTTCCTCCTCTAGTTATCCAACATTTTATTGCATGATCACTGGTCCCAGCCACCCTTACCTCCTCAATCATTTCCTCCCTGTTTATAAGGATTAGATCCAAGGTAGCAGATCCCCTTGATTTCTCCTCAACCTTTTGGAAGATAAAGTTGTCATCAATAGAATATAAGAATTTGCTGAACCTGTTATTTTTGCTTGAGAGGGATTCCCAACAAATGTTTGGAGAGTTGAAATCTTCCATAATCACGACATCATATTTGCTGTATACCTAAACTTGGGTGCATCATTTATTTTTATTTTCTATATATTTTCTTTGGTTTCCACATGTCATATAATTTCCGCAATGATCTGGAATCTGAAGTAAGTACCTGGCCACAAGGCAAAATGGAAGAGAAATAAAATATCATTTTTTAGAGAATAGAAGGAAATTCTACATTAATGTACAACATAGAGGGAACAATGGATAAATGCGATGTCCTTATTTTACCTCAAACTTTCAATTTATGGTTATATTGTATCCACACAGGATTAGCACAATCTTGAGAAAAAAAAAGAAAAAACACATTTCGCGTATGCTCGCTCCTATAACATCAGAAAAACGTCAATAAAACAAATAGTGAACAGAAAAAAGCAAAGCGATTGCTACCGCGATATCCTTCCATATTTCTCAGCAGTCATTCTTATCCTGTAAATCATTGGAGGTTTTATTTTTTTTTTTTTCTCCCTAAACTTTTACATTTGGGTTTAGAAGTTGTCTTTTAAATCTTCAAAGTGAAGCTGATGTTTTGCACCTTAAATTCTCGCCTTCTGCTGTACTGTATCCTGTAAAAGCAATTTAATAAAGGTTGAAGAGGAAAGTGAACAGGATTTTGCCAGACAATTTCCTTATTTGTGTAGTCCACAGGACTCCAACTGTGGTAGTTTTATTTACACCACAGGATTTTTTCAGAATTTTCGGCTCTATAAGGTTGATTACAAAAGACCGAAAATCATGTCCTTGCAATTCATTTTTTTTTGTCAACTTATATTCACAATATAGAAGCCAAAAAACATCAGGTGAAAACTGTTTGGATAAAAGTGTGGGAGTTTAAATTGTTTGCATTGTCAGGTCATTTTAGTCTATACCATAGAATTATGCGTACCTCTTATGTTACATCATTTATCCCTAAATTATTTGTGGAGTAAATAAATCTAATGGGGTAAAAAAGATAATCTCTTCTCAATGTGATTGTTGGCGGTCCCAAACTGAGGACTCCCCTTCTATTGTAAAATGTTATGAATGAATGGACAAATAGGAGTCAATGGGGCAATCTATTAAAGGGAACCTGTCACCCCCAAAATCGCTAGTGAGGTAAGCTCACCGGCATCAGGGGCTTATCTACAGCATTCTGTAATGCTGTAGATAAGCCGCCGATGTTACCTGAAAGAGGAGAAAAAGACATTAGATTATTCTCACCCAGGGGCGGTCCCGGTGCGGTCAGGTCGGATGGGTGTCTCCGGTCTGCTCCGGCGCCTCCCATCTTCATTCCATGACGTCCTCTTCGGGTCTTTACGCCGCGGCTCCGGCGCAGGCGTACTTTGTCTGCCCTGTTGAGTGCAGACAAAGTACGCCTGCGCCAGAGTCACGGCGTAAAGACCCGAATAGGACATCATGGAATGAAGATGGGAGGCGCCGTAGCGGACCTGCGACACCCATTTGACCAGACCGCACCTGAACCGCCCCTGGGTGAGCATAATCTAACGTATTTTTCTCCTCTTTCAGGTAACATCGGGGGCTTATCTACAGCATTACAGAATGCTGTAGATAAGCCCCTGATGCCGGTGAGCTTCCCTCACCAGCCATTTTGGGGGTGACAGGTTCCCTTTAAAGTGATTTTGCCATCAAACTCAGAGTGGTACAAAAAATGTACCAGCGCCACCAAAATGGGTGTAGCTGGAGAGAAGCCAACATGGTACAGGATGTCGCTACTCCAGCTTGTTAAATTTAGCAAAAGTACCAGTGCTTCTTATGCCAGAAATGTTACTCCATTCACTGACTGAAGTGACATTTCTGGTGAAGCACACAGAGCCCCATGTCATTGAGGAGAAGCACTGAATTCATTAAGCGGTGATCATACTAATTTTGGAATATCTAACTTCACTTGGATAATAAAATAATTCCTTAAAGTCTCATGCATTGCCCCTTCCTGATTTCCTGTCTTTTGTATGTGTGTCACACTTACACTACCGTTCAAAAGTTTAGGGTCACTTAGAAATTTCCTTATTTTTGAAAGAAAAGCAGTTTTTTCCATTGAAGCTAACATTAATGATTCAGAAATACACTCTATACATTATTATTGTGGTAAATGACTATTCTAGCTGCAAACGTCTGATTTGTAATGCAATATCTTCATAGGTGAATAGAGGCCCATTTCCAATGACCATCACTCCAGTGTTCTTATGGTACTTTGTGTTTGCTAACTGTGAAAGAAGGCTAATGGATGGTTAGAATACCCTTGAAAACCCTTGTGCAAGTATGTTAGCACAGCTGAAAACAGTTTGGCTGATTAGTAGAACCTATAAAACTGACCGTCCTTTGAGCTAGTTGAGAATCTGGAGTATTAAATTTGTTGGTTCCGTTAAACTCTCAAAATGGCAAGAAAAAAAGAACTTTCATGTGAAACTCGACAGTCTATTCTTGTTCTTGTTAGAAATGAAGGCTATTCCATGCAAGAAATTGCCAAGAAACTGAAGATTTCCTACAGAGGAGAGCACAAACAGGCTTTAACCAGAGTAGAAAGAGAAGTGGGAGTCCCCGCTGCACAACTGAGCAACAAGACAAGTAAATTAGAGTCTGCAGTTTGAGAAATTGACTCCTTGCAGGTCCTCAACTGGCAGCTTCATTAAATAGTACATGCAAAATGCCAGTCTCAATGTCTACAGTGAAGAGGCGACTCCGGGATGCTGGCCTTCAGGGCAGAGTGGCAAAGAAAAAGTCATATCTGAGACTGGTTAATAAAAGGAAAAGATTAATATGGGCAAAAGAACACAGACATTGGACAGAGGAATATTGGAAAAAAGTGTTATGGACAGACGAATGCAAGTTTGAGGTGTTTGGATCACACAGAAAAACATTTGTGAGACACAGAACAACTGAAAAGATGCGGAAGAGTGCCTGACGCCATCTGTCAAGCATGGTGGAGGTAATGTGATGGTCTGGGGATGCTTTGGTGCTGGTAAAGTGGTAGATCTGTACATGGTAAAACTGATATTGAATAAGGAAGGCTATCACTCCCCTTTGCATTTCCATGCCATACCCTGTAGACAGCGCTTGATTGGAGCCAATTTCATCCTACAACACGACAATGACCCAAAGCACACCTCGAAATTATGCAAGATCTATTTAGGCAAGAAGCAGGAGGCTGGTATTCTATCTGTAATGGAGTGGCCAGCAAAGTCACCGGATCTCATCCCCATTAAACTGTTGTGGGAGCAACTTGACCGTATGGTACGTAAAAAGTGCCCATGAAGCCAAACCAACTTGTGGGAGTGGCTTCTGAAAGCATGGGGTGAAATTTTCTCAGCTTACCTCAGCAAATTAACTGCTAGAATGCCAAAGGTCTGCAATGCTGTAATTGCTGCAAAGAGAGCATTCTTTGACAAAAGCAAAGTTTGAAGGAAAAAATGATTATTTCAAATAAAAATCTTTTTTTTCGAACCTTGTCAATATCTGGACTAGATTTTCAATTCATTTGGCAACTCATTTGATTAATAAAAGTATGAGCTTTCATGGAAAACACAAAATTGTCTAAAATAGCATAAAAGCCATCCCACCACGACAAGGTAACTCTGATCGGGACAGTCCTACACTGTCTAATATTAAAACCTTACCATGTGTCAATGTTGACCTCAGTGTGAATAAGGGCAGACAAAAGGACTTGGCCCAACCAGTGAAACACCAGTCTGGGGAGGCCTTATATGCAATTTCCAGCTCAGGAGAGGAAGGCCACACCCTGGCCTGCACAGAATGCAATAATACAAAGAATAATTTTGTAAGCCAACAATATTATTTGCATAATGCGACAGATGTTCAGTTACTTGTCAAAACCCCATAAGGATGCACATGTAAGCAGAGCACAACATAAAGCCCCGCCCACAAGCCCTCCCTGAAGCACAAGAATCTCATTAACTGATAACTGCAAATGCAGATTAAACTACAACCACAAGATGGATTTCATCAACCAAGGTATTATTTTACTCAGTATAACTTTGGCAATCTGACTGTTAGGTACCGAGTTCCCGCCACTGCATAGGGGGAATCACGAACCACCTCTGCTGCGGTCTCCCATTCTTCTCCAGCTGCAGTAGAGTCTGCTCAGCGGAGACATCGGTCCCAGCATCTGGCTCAGGCAGATACTCTGCGCTTGGTTGCTGCTGCTCTTCCAGGTTCAGCTATTGTAGCCAGTACTGGTCAGCGGCGAGCAGACGCCTCTGGGACTAAGTCCTGCTTTTCTCCTTCTAAGCATGCCCAAAGGAAGACTTGTCATTGGAGGTCGGGGTTCACACACTCAGGTCCTGTAGCAACTCCCATTGGTACTCTAGGAAGGTCTTTGTCTGCTGCAGCTATAAAAGGTTTGCATGGCCGCACAGCCATGTGCTAGTATCAGCTTATGTTATGAGCTTTGCTGTTTGGTGGTCATGTCTGCTTGTGGTCAGGTTCGGCTGAAATAAGCCCCTAGAATACCAGCACCTCTGGTGAGGAGTTTTTTGTGCTTGAATTCAGGGCAGGCGTATAGCCACTAGAATTCCGGCTCCACCGGAGAGGAGCTGTTTGTGTGTTAAGCTGACTGCATAATCACTAATTGCTTTCTGCTCTGTTAGGTAGCTGTAATCCTCTGTGAGGTTAACAGGGCACAGCGTTTTTCTATCTAGGTGACTCTGTGAAGTAACAGAGTTCGCTTATACTGCCATATAGTGCTGCCAATTGCTAGCAGCAGGTTCCTCTCTTGCACGGTGGACCCCGGGCTGCGAATACACCTTTAATAACAATCACAAGCCGTGATGTAATTTTCAAATCCTGAATGCCTAGAATTAGGCATTCAGGACCTGAAAATTACGTCACGGCTTGTTGTGATTGGTCGCGTCGCGGTCACATGGGCGGCACGCGACCAATCACAAGCCGTGACGTAATTTTCAAATCCTGAATGCCTAGAATTAGGCATTCAGGACCTGAAATTACGTCACGGCTTGTTGTGATTGGTCGCGTCACGGTCACATGGGCGGCACGCGACCAATCACAAGCCGTGACGTAATTTTCAAATCCTGAATGCCTAGAATTAGGCATTCAGGACCTGAAATTACGTCACAGCTTGTTGTGATTGGTCGCGTCGCCGTCACATGGGCGGCACGCGACCAATCAGAAGCCGTGACGTCACGGAAGACAGTAAACGCGCGCATTTTAAGCAAAGAAGGCTGCCGGTTCCCTCGGTGAGGTGCAGGCTGCGTCGGAGAGGTGAGTATAGCAATATTTTTTATTTTAATTCTTTATTTTACACAGTAATATGGATCCCAGGGCCTGAAGGAGAGTTTCCTCTCCTTCAGACCCTGGGAACCATCAGGGATACCGTCGGATACTTGAGTCCCATTGACTTGTATTGGTATCGGGTATCGGTATCGGATTAGATCCGATACTTTGCCGGTATCGGCCGATACTTTCCGATACTGATACTTTCAAGTATCGGACGGTATCGCTCAACACTAGTTACAAGGGCTCTATGAGGACATCATGCTGTTTAAGGAGTTGTGTGGACACTTCATACTGTTTGATGGGGCATCATACTATTTGAGAGGCTATATGAGGACAATATATTCTGTAGGGGGACTATGGGATCATCAAATTGCTTTTGTGAGCTGTTGATCAAAGTGGAAGAACTGAATAACATGAATAGCATGATTTAATGTTTTTTCTGAACTTTATAAAAAGCAGTACATTAAATGTTTTTTTATTAGCATCTACCGGTATGAATATATATTACAATAAGCCCTATCATTATATGGATTAGCATTAGCAGTGAGTCACCAAACTTAATTTTACTCAATATTAAGTAATTATTAGCTTTTCTAATATTAAGCCTTACTAACATTAAGAAAGACTTGAAACTATCGAGATAATGGTGGAAAGACTCTGGTCGACCTAAGTTTTCACAAGATCGATCTTCCTAAAGATCGTTCATCCATCAAGTTACCATGGCTCGAGATCAAGCCAAAGACTGCTAAATAATAATAATTAAGTCATGATTAGCTTTACTAGCATTAAGCCTTAGTAATATTAAGTAAGACTTGACACTATCAAGGTAACGGCGGAAGAGACCCTGATGGACCTATCTAGGCTTTCTCAAGATCGAGCGTCCTACAACTCATTCATTGATCAAGTCGCCATGGATTGAGTTAGAGATAATAAAAATAAAGTAATGAAAATTAAAATTAAACAATAATAATGAACAGAAAAAAGTTTGGCCTGTTGGTTCAAGCCTCTACAACAGTCATGTACTCTCAAGTGACTCTTTGGGAAAAGCAATTGTCCACACCTGCATTGCACCATCACAGACAGTAGATTAAATGATTCCTTAGACAAAAATGCAGAGTAATTTGTTTAACAAGAAAAGCAGAGAGTGAAACTTCATATGTTGGCTTTCATTGATGGGTTCAAGTTCACTAGGTCAGATACTTGGAAAGCTTTCCCAGTTGACAAGTGACATACGCTTTTCCACTGGACTAACAATGATTAGGCAAGATACCATTAGACATGGACCATTAAGAGTGTGAGGCTAATTATTGTCATGAAGGCAATATTAGGGAATTTTAGAGACATTCTCACAGAAACATTTCTGCATGAAAAATGTGTGAATATCAGCAAAAGAAGAATCTTACTCATTTTTTTAATCAACTGAAATAACACACTAGTTTCCTATCAATCTCATGCAGACAGGAAAACATAAAGCGCAAATCTCATCTGCATATTATTTCTTCATGTTGTTTTTATCAGCAAACCAAGATCCCTGTAATTGAAGTTAATATGTGTAAGATCTCACAATCATTTTTCAATTTGGATTTGTTTCAGAGAACCATGAAGTTGTCATGAATTTATGATCATTATTTGCACCCTAAGAGCTCAGAAAAATCTGTGGCCTAAGGCAAAAGGAACATATGAAAGAAACATATGGATTCTTCCCACCATGCTTCGTTTCATATTTTCTTATCACTTGAAACCATTTATTACAAATTTATCTCAGAATATGCTTGATCTTCTCTTCTAATTTGTGAACTTTGCTATAGTTTCCTTGAAAGTAAAAATCATATTCAGTGATACTTAAAGGATACACTAGTTCACAGGGATCTTGAAAATGAAGGAATTCAAAATACAAAGCATAATAGAAGTTGAAAAAAGCTTTACAACTGATGTAGTAAAAAAACTTATAAAAGACTAACTATTATAATACATTATATATACTACTAGAAACAATAATAATCATTTTTATTTAGCACAAACATACTCTGAGGCACTTTAAAGTGTAGAGGAAAAATGTACAGACAAAAAAGGCAATATATAAAGTGACTTGAAAAAATAGTCATACTCAATGAACTTTTCCACATGTTTTCACTTAACATCCACAAGCATAAATGTATTTTAATTGGGATTTTATGTGATATAGATCCAGAAAGTAACAAGCATTTAGGCGTAAAGGAAATGATACATGGTTTTCTCATTATCTATATATATAATTGTCTAAGGGTTTTTCTGTCTGTCTGTCTGTCTGTCCTGTTTATTCATTCGCTGATTGGTCGAGGCTGCCAGGCCTCGACCAATCAGCGACAGGCACAGTATCGACGTAGATGTCATAATGGTTGCCATGGTGACGATGATGTCATAAAGGTTGCCTTGACCAATCAGCGACGGGCACAGTCTGCCGCGAATTCTGGAATCATCATTGTCCATATACTACGGGGACATGCATATTCTAGAATACCCTATGCGTTAGAATCGGGCCACAATCAGCGACGGGCACAGTCGGAATCATCATTGTCCATATACTACGGGGACATGCATATTCTAGAATACCCGATGCATTAGAATCGGGCCACAGTCTAGTCTATATATATAATTGTCTAAGGGTTTTTCCGTCTGTCTGTCTGTCCTGGAAATCCCGTGTCTCCGATTGGTTGAGGCCGCCAGGCCTCGACCAATCAGCGACGGGCACAGCATGGCGATGATGATGTCATAAAGGTTGCCTCGACCAATCAGCGACGGCCACAGTCTGCCGCGAATTCGCCTCGACCAATCAGCGACGGGCACAGTATCGACGTAGATGTCATAATGGTTGCCATGGCGATGATTATGTCATAAAGGTTGCCTCGACCAATCAGCGACGGGCACAGTCTGCTGCGAATTCTGGAATCATCATTGTCCATATACTACGGGGACATGCATATTCTAGAATACCCGATGCATTAGAATCGGGCCACAATCAGCGACGGGCACAGTCGGAATCATCATTGTCCATATACTACGGGGACATGCATATTCTAGAATACCCGATGCATTAGAATCGGGCCACAGTCTAGTCTATATATATAATTGTCTAAGGGTTTTTCCGTCTGTCTGTCTGTCTGTCTGTCCTGGAAATCCCGTGTCTCCGATTGGTTGAGGCCGCCAGGCCTCGACCAATCAGCGACGGGCACAGCATGGCGATGATGATGTCATAAAGGTTGCCTCGACCAATCAGCGACGGCCACAGTCTGCCGCGAATTCGCCTCGACCAATCAGCGACGGGCACAGTATCGACGTAGATGTCATAATGGTTGCCATGGCGACGATGATGTCATAAAGGTTGCCTCGACCAATCAGCGACGGGCAGTCTGCTGCGAATTCTGGAATCATCATTGTCCATATACTACGGGGACATGCATATTCTAGAATACCCGATGCATTAGAATCGGGCCACAATCAGCGACGGGCACAGTCGGAATCATCATTGTCCATATACTACCAATCAGCGACAGGCACAGTCCAGTGGCAAATGGCCACTCCTTCATCCCTGCAGTCAGTGCCCGCTCCATAATCCCCTCCAGTCAGTGCTCACACAGAGATAATGGCAGTGGCAACAGACCGCGTTATGCCGTGGGTAACGCACTACGTTAACCCTGTGTGACTAACTTTTTACTATTGATGCTGCCTATGCGGCATCAATAGTTGAAAGATCTAATGTTAAAAATAATTAAAAAAATAAAAAAGTTATATAACCGCCGTCCGTTGGCCCCTCGGTTCCAGAACCAGCCTTTCCCGCTCCTCGTGACGCTCCGGTGACCGCTCCATGCATTGCGGTCTCGCAAGATGATGACTTATTGGTCTCGCGAGACCACTAAGTCATCATCTCACGAGACCGCAATGCACTCTTGGGAACGGACCACGCGAGGAGCGTCGGTAAATGCTTCGCCTGGATCCGGGGCCAACGGAAGGTAAATATATAACTATTTTTTATTTTAATTATTTTTTTTAACAGGGATATGATGCCCACATTGCTATATACTGTGTGGGCTGTGCAATATACTACATGGGCTGTGCAATATAATACGTGGGCTGTGCAATGTACTAAGTGGGCTGTGCAATATATTACATGGGCTGTGCAATATGATATGTGGGCTGTGCAATATAATACGTGGGTTGTGCAATGTACTACATGGGCTGTGCAATATAATACGTGGGCTGTGCAATATACTATGTGGGCTGTGCAATATAATACGTGGGCTGTGCAATATAATACGTGGGTTGTGCAATGTACTACATGGGCTGTGCAATATAATACGTGGGCTGTGCAATATACTATGTGGGCTTTGCAATGTACTCCGTGGGCTGTGCAATATACTACATGGGCTGTGCAATGTACTACATGGGCTGTGCAATGTACTACATGTGCTGTGCAATATACTACATGGGCTGTGCAATGTACTGCGTGGGCTGTGAAATGTACTGCGTGGGCTGTGCAATATACTACGTGGGTTGTGCAAGATACCACATGGGCTGTGCAACATGCTACGTGGGCTGTGCAATATACGATGTGGGCTGTGCAATATACTACGTGGGCTGTGCTATATACTACGTGGGCGTACAATATACTATGTGGGCTGTGCAATGTACTACGTGGGCTGTGCAATATATTACGTGGGCTGTGCAATATAATATGTGGGCTGTGCAATGTACTACGTGGGCTGTGCAATATATTATGTGGGCTGTGCAATATGATACATGGGCTGTGCAATATAATATGTGGGCTGTGCAATATACTACATGGACTGTGCAATATAATACGTGGGTTGTGCAATATAATACGTGGGCTGTGCAATGTACTACATGGGCTGTGCAATATACTACGTGGGCTGTGCAATATACTACGTGGGCTGTGCAATATATTACATGGGCTGTGCAATGTACTACATGGGCTGTGCAATATAATACATGGGCTGTGCAATATACTACGTGGGCTGTGCAATATAATATGTGGGCTGTGCAATATAATACATGGGCTGTGCAATGTACTACATGGGCTGTGCAATATAATACGTGGGCTGTGCAATATAATATGTGGGCTGTGCAATATACTACGTGTGCTGTGTAATATAATTTGTGGGCTGTGCAATATACTATGTGGGCTTTGCAATGTTCTCCGTGGGCTGTGCAATGTACTGCGTGGGCTGTGCAATATACTACATGGGCTGTGCAATGTACTACGTGGGCTGTGCAATGTACTGCGTGGGCTGTGCAATATACTACGTGGGTTGTGCAAGATACCACGTGGGCTGTGCAATATGCTACGTGGGCTGTGCAATATATGATGTGGGCTGTGCAATATACTACGTGGGCTGTGCTATATACTACGTGGGCGTGCAATATACTATGTGGGCTGTGCAATGTACTACGTGGGATGTGCAATATACTGCGTGGGCTGTGCTATATACTACATGGGCTGTGCAATATACTACGTGGGATGTGTTATACACTACGTGGCCTGTGTTATACACTACGTGGGCTGTGTTATACACTACGTGGCCTTTGTTATACACTACGTTGACTGTGTTATACACTACATGGGCTGTGTTATACACTACGTGGGCTGTGTTATATACTGCGTGCATGGGCTGTTATATACTACATGAGCTGTATTATATGCTACATGGGCTGTTATAAACTACGTGGCTGTGTTATATGCTATGTGGGCTGTTATTCCCTCTGTGAGCTGTGCTATATACTACATGGCTGTGCTATATACTTTATAGGCTGTGTTATGTACTATGTGGCTGTGCTATATACTCCGTGGGCTGTGCTATATACTCCGTGGGCTGTGCTATATACTCCATGGCTGGGCTATATACTACGTGGCTGTGCAATATACATTTCTGTGAAATTTACTATGTGGCTGTGCTATTTACTACATGGGCTGTTATATACTACATCGCCGGCCGCGAACAATCAGCGACAGGCGCAGTCCGGCCACAAATTGGAGCGGGATTTGAACCACGCTTCGCTAATTGGTCGCGGCCGGCCGAATCCTGTGTATTCAATGTATTATTCTAAAATCTTCATAAATAAACTACATGCATATTCTAGAATACCCGATGCATTAGAATCGGGCTACCATCTAGTTTTAAAAATATAAATCTAAAAACTTTGATGTGCATTTGTATTCAGCCCGTTAACAAAATCCTGAGTGACCATATGCCTCAAGAAGTCACATTTTTAGTAAATTGATTCCCCATATGTGTAATTTATTCTCAGTACAACTACAGCTGTTCTGTGAAGGCCTCAGAGGTTTGTTTGAGAATAGTATGGAATAAACAGCTTTATGAAAACAAGGGAACACACCAGACAGGTAGCAGATAAAATTGTGGAGAAGAGTAAAGCAGGGTTAGGTAATTAAAAAAAATACCCCAAACTCTGAACATCTCAAGGAGCAATGTTTAATCCATCATCCAAAAATTTAAGGGGCATAGCACAACTGCAATCCTTCCAATACATTGCCTTCCACTTAAGCTGACATCCCAAATAAGGAGGGCACTAATTACAGAAGGAGCTAAGAGACCCATCTTCACTCTGGAGAAATGGCAGAGATCTACAGCTAAGATGGGAGAATCTGTACACAGGACAACTATAAGTCGTATACTTCACAAATATGCCTTTATGGAAGTGTGGCAAGAAGAAAACCATTCTTGAAAACAAGTCATAAGAAGGCCTGTTTAGAATTTGCAAAAATCCATGTAGATGACACAGCTAGCATGTGAACAATGGCATTCTGGTCAGATGAGATCAAAGTAGAACTTTTTGTGCTAAATGCAAAATGCTATGTGTGGCATAAATTTAATACTACACCTCACCCTAAAAACCCCATGCCTACTGTCAAACATGGTGGTGGCAGCTCTATGCTGTGAGCATACTTTGCTTCATCAGGGACATGGAAGCTGATCAGATGTGATTGAAAGATGGATAGCATTAAAGGGAACCTGTCACCACTTTTTTGCTCTATCAGCTAAAAATATCATTTAATTGCTTGTCAGATATGCATTCCACATCTACATTTGAAACCCCCGGACACCCCATGCATCAAACATAAAAACCTTTTTAATTTGTCCCGCGCTGTATGATAATCTGTTCAGTCCCGTCTGATGGGCGTTGCCCGTGTTCCCTCACTCCACCCCTCCTCGGCTTGCTGTATGCACTCTTCGCCGTGCGCGTACAGATTTTGTGCGTGCACATTGCAATGTGACCTCGCGCATGCACAGTATGCTTGCTCAAAGGCAGACAAAGCCGAAAAGCAGTACGGTGCAGTTCTGGAGCATACGCCATACTGCTTTTCGGCATACTGCACACGCGCGAGGTCACATTGCAATGCGAACGCCCAAAATCTGTACGCGCTCTGCGAGATTCACGTTGAAGAATGCGTACAGGAAGCCGTTGAGGGGTGGAGTGAGGTAACACAGGCAATGCCCATCGGACCGGACTGAACAGATGAACATACAGCACGGGACAAATTAGAAAGGTTTTTTAGCTGATAGAGCAAAAAAGTGGTGACAGGTTCCCTTTAAATACAGGACAATCTTGGATGAAAAACTTTTCAGATGCTGCAAAGGTTCACTTTCCTGCAGAACAACAACCCTAAACATACTGCCACAGCTATAATAGAATGGTTATCATAAAAGCATATTCAATAGTGATGAGCAGGTATGCTAGCCATTGCTCAATACTTGATTGAGCATTAGCATGCTCAGACATGCTCATTACTTGATCTAGTATTGTGGATGTTCGAGCGCCATGCTCGAGTCTCCATCCTGCATGTTTGTCACCTGTTAGACAGCCAATGAGCAGGCAGGGATTGGTCATCATACACAGTAATGCCGTAGCCATGTTGGATACTGTTGGGTATGTGGCCTTTTCCTGAGGAAAAAGTGCTTGACTCTTTGAAGCGTGTTGAATGGAATAAAAACCACATGTTTGAATAAATTGCTGAGACTTGACATCTTCCATACACAGCAGTGCGGGAGACATCCACAAATTATTCCTATCTTCATACATGTTGGATACTGGCATTGCTGAAATTGGCTGGCCGCATCGCATCATGAGGTCTTATTTAAAACCTGGTGAAGCGATGCTCGGCACACTGTGCTCAGCACAAGTTCAGAGACAGTTGTTATAGGATAGAGAGTGTATTTTAGAGCAGGAAGAGAGTTAAGATTTAATATTGCTATTGCAGTACTTGTATACAATCACTGTTGTAGCATTAATATAACAGTCCTTTTCAGGGCTAAATAGTTTCCTTTCTGTAGGAAAACCATTGTTACCTGCATTCAGTGGAGGGTACATTTAGGAATAGAAGATTTTAGGCAGAGTTTATTATTGCTATTGCAGCACTTGCATACCACTGCTACTGCAGGTGAAACTGTGACTGCTACAGAAGCACAATAAACATAATCATCCATGAGACCTAGCTTCCTTACCCACTTTTCAGAGAAGAGCAGAACACCACCCTTGAAACCACAACAGTGCGAGCAGGTGGTCAGTTTTGGATGGCAAATAATGCTTCCAGTATGTCTCCCAGCACCACCCTGTCTTTCACATGGGCCAGTCTCATTAGCCAAGAGTCTGGACCACATAATCCTTGACTTGATCCTCACTCCTCCCACACATTATTTGAATTGCTGGTAAAAGCAAAAAGCAAAAATATAATGCTCATCTTGCTCCTCACCTGCACTAGCACTGTAACTTCCCAATCGGTCCTTCACTAACTTGGTTCCTCCCTTCTACTCTAGTATTCATTTCTTACAGTTTTCTTCAATCTTCAGCACCTCATGTACTTACTAGATCTATCCCAATGTCATTACGTGTGTTGCCCCATTACATTATGATATCCCATGTAACCTAATCACTGCCTGAAAGTTAGAGAAGACTGGAGTTGGAGGGAGGCAGCAAGCAAATGGAAGACCAGGCAATTAGCTGTGGCATCCTAAAAAAACTAGATGCATGGAGTGTATAATTTTTTTTAACCCTTTCCCGGCCTTAAAAATGAGAAGTAAAGTAAAGTAAGTCACCATTTTGTTTTATTCAAGTGAATCAAATTATGTATAATCAAGTTCTGGCAATTCCAAAGCTTTTGTGAAATTCAAAATGTATTTGATTTGCCTTAAATTAATTCACTGATCTCTAGCTACCTTGTTTCTACATATTTTCAAGCTTAGAGTATTAAATGTGATATTACTCAACCAATCCTACAGAACACTACCTAGTGGTCACTGCTTGAAGGTCTGCACTCAAGGTACATTTATGCATATTGAAAACCCACTAATTGGCAAAAAAAATTCAATATATAATCCAATGATGTTTTAGGCAGTGTTTGAATGTCTGCTGATTATTTCGCCAATTGTTATTGATGCTTCTTTTAACTTCTATATTCCCGGTTTTAACTTGTGAAAGAATTTTTGGAAAGCTGTGCCAATAGCCAGTCAAATTAAACAAAAGAAACACATCCTGACAATAGATTTCTGTAAGTCTGTGTATCTGTTGCCTGTCCAGAAACTTTCAATTATAGATCAGATGCAAGCGGATCAAGTACTTTCCGTACAATTCCACTGGTGTACAAATCATCATGGTCTGCAAGTGAGAACACAGCATGGAGCAGAATTATCAAAGAGCAACATTTTGGTATCCTTAACTTCCATTACCAGTAAGCAGAGATAAGGAGTGTTATACTTTATAAACCCTTGAGAAATCTTGACCCAAGTGTTTCGCATTATATAGTCAAGGTTTCTTGCCACTCTGCAGGTGCTCTTCCCCTTATTCTTCCTGTATGTGCCAGCCTGATACAGGATGAAATGATTTTGTTACATTTTTACTTATTTTCAGTGGTAAGATTGTAAATTTCTTTCTGCTGCCTACTCCACATAAATATTTCAGATAAATAGAATCTCTGAAAATTGGGTTTTTCACCTTTCTCTCTTTCATACTTGGTTGCTATGTGCCTGGCTATTTATTCAGCTTAAAATACTTATCTGCTTCGAAATGTACTCACTCCTATCATCATGAACCAACCTCCCCCAAAAAAATTCCTGAGGTAGGACAGCTTCACACATTTATCAGCAAATGAAGTGCTATCACATCCCATAACATTTAATATTATTATTGTAATTGTTGGGGAAAATTGAATGTGACATAGACAACATAGAATGCGTGATTCACAGAGAAGGGCCAAATGTAAAAATGGGTAATACCATAGAAATTGCATAGCTAGACATGCAAAAGGAAAAATAAAGAGTAGATGTAGAGGGAAATACACTTATTACAGTGACAAAATCTATGCATCTAACCTTACATGGCATACTTCTGTGTTTTTTAAGCATTTTGTAAAAAATCAGCTACCATTTTTACTGCTTTCTTGTTTTCTCTGATGATTTGTGTTAGGGCTAGCGGAACACACCAAATAATATAAAGGGAGATAAGAGGTGCGTTTGCAGCCTGCGGTCCACCGAGCAGAGATGGAACCTGCTTCTGAGTAATGGCGGATGGACGCTTGCTCACACGTGGGTTTAGACCTCACCCAGTGTGAATGGAAGCAAACTCTGTTGCTTCACAGAGTTGCCAAATATACACTGTGCCCTGTTAGCTGAAAGATGCTAGTGGGATCCTATCAATCGCACCACACTAAACTGGTGATTGGACTCGCTCTGACCCTCGGTGGTTTTTGAGCCCGCGCCTGAGGACGCCCTGTGTCAGATGCTGAGTCCAAGTGGGAATTCCCACCCTACACTGACCCGTTGTCAGGACAGGACTAACTAAAACATTTACCACACTGAGTGCGTACAGCGCCGCTCTGGTGGACGCCACTAACCACCCTAACTAGGGTCATGAAAGCGCACTGATTGCCCACGGCACGGCACTGGCGGTCGCTGCTAATAGACGCTGTAGCTTGTGCCTAGTGCTGGATTGCACAGTCTGGCACTAGGTAGCTCAATCACCCAAGTACTTTCAACAACACTAGGGATGGGAATGATTATGGAGCTTCCACCAGATTCAGTCATACATCCACACACACAGAATTTCAGTTTTATACTAGCGCATGGCCGAGCGGCCATGCAAACCTTTCATAGCTGTAGCCTTCCAGGACCTTCCTAGTGATCCAATCGGAGAAGCTACAGGACCTGAGCATGTGACCCCCAACCTCCAATGAGAGGTCGTCCTGTGGGCAAGCTCAGCAGAAGAAAATCAGGACTTAGTCCGTGGAACGTCTGCTGGCCTCTGATCAATACTGGTTACAAAGGCTGAGCCTGGAAAGGCAGCTGTATCTGCTTGAGCCAGATGCTGGGATCAACGTCTCTGCTGAGCAGGCTCCACTGCAGCTGGAGGAGAATGGGAGACCGCAGCAGACAGGGTTTGAGATTCCCCCTGTGCAGCGGCGGGAACTCGACACCTAACAATTTGTCTCCATGTTCCTCTGTCTTTTGACATGTATCTTAATATGTAATATCAAAATGGAAAACCTTTCATTTTCCAGAAGTTTTTTTTATCAAGAAATACTGTTTTGCAATTATCTTGACTGCAGATTTGGGTTCCTTTCCTTTACTCTATTGCTGTCACTCCTTGCTGTACTCCACGTTGGGTTTCACTACTTGCCTGGCAAACCTATTTGAAATCTTTATCCAAGGCCCTTTAAGATCAACTTTAGACACACCTATGTGTCTAAGTGCTCAGTCACTGTTGTTTCCAGTATCTGTTTGTTTGAAGTTTGCCATTAATTGGTTTTTTCAGCTACAAACATCTCTTCAAACTCCATTGATTTCTCCAACTTAAATCTCCTAAAGATGAGCAAGTCTTTTGAAATTCAAGTTTGTTGAATATGATGAACTTTCCCCCAAAAATTGATTTGTAGTAAAACATTTGCACAGATTTTAGTACTTGAAACCAGAGAGAGAGAGAATCACTAATCAAATCTCAAAGTTTTTGAAGTTGCATGGAACCACAAATTTCAGGGAATGTGACAATTTGACTTGGTCACAAAATTAATAGCAAATGTTAATAAGTAGTTCAAAGGGTACCTTTGAAGATCTGAGGTTGTGGGTTGTAATAATCACCTAGACAGGTTAACGATGCAACTATTTTTTATTCCTTATGTCCAAGGTCTTACAAAAACTCTGTGTTGCTGGTCAAATTACATTGCTCCCATTTCACAAGATTGCAACCTGGGGCTAGTAGTTCCACTGCCCCCATACTAGGTGATACTCACTGTCTCCCAAATTTTGGTTGGCCCACCACTTTTGGATCTCCAACCAGTGTAGTCTATAGTCACAGTTCACACTACTCCAGACAATGTACAACATGATTATAGCACATGTACCTAGCTCCAGCCAGCAGCAACAGTCCTTAGCATAGTTCCTCAAATTCAGACAACAGATAACACAACTGCAGCACACGTGACAAGCTCTAGTCAGCAACTGATCTTCAAACCCTATAGGCCATCTATTGTGGGCACCGGGACCTCAGAAACAGATCCTTGCCCTTTGACATCACCAAACTAACTCACTAAATAAAAATGTGGCTTATTGTTGTTCCTCTCTTGTGATCAGCCCCCTGGATGGGCAGACATTTTCACCCTCTTCCCTGAAACATTTACTGAAGAATGTTCCAGGAGTCTAGTCTCCAGCCTGTCTTCAGGGTTGTGTATTAGGGATGCCCACTGCAGAGAGGAACAGAAATACTCATGCCCCCACCAGATGCAGGACAGAAATGCTAATGTAGGCTTTATGTATACATGAGATCCAGCACTCACAACTTCCTCTGCTTACTGTCACTAAAAGGAAACATTGATTTTTGAGGCTGAACACTTTCCATGAGAGATTTGTGCACCTTAAAATGATGAGCAGGCAAATCTCTAATAAACACAACAATAAGATCAAGGTACCGGTGCTCCATGCTGGAAAAAGTCTGTGGAAAGCTTTGCATAGTACATATTATTGGTGTATGAGTATTAACATGTTAAAGACAAGATGGATAGTCACAGTGTATTTGAAATGCCACAACTTAGCTCATTGTCCATTTACAGACAACAACCTTTGAATTCACTAATCTGGGTCATCATAGAAATTTAAGCCTATGGTCAGGATTATAATAAGCTGGGTGGCACACATGGGGGCTGCCTAAGGGTTGATGCAATCCATGATTCACTTCTCCTTCCCTCAGGAAAACAGACAATAAGTGTAGAAGGAAACGTTTAGATATTTCTGTCATTTCTCCCTTTTTATTTTATAACTGTTTTGCATATTTGTGTGTCACTTTATTTTTTGCTTTTTTAATATAGTTATTGTGAGCATTGTATATTTTATATTAAAACTTAAAATCTTTAATAAGTTTAATCTTGTATACACTAAAATAATCCAATAGCCTTTCAGAGAGTGTGTGACCTTTTGATTGTCTGGCAGTAACATATTTTGGGGACTCATCACTCCAAGTGTTTGATGAGTGTTGACAGCGTTAAAGAAATGGGGGTGGCCTGAATGTGTCAGGGCAAGATTTATGCTCACTTTATAGCCAATAACAGAGGTTGAGAGCTGGATTGAGTGAGAGGAGATAAATTAACCCATGCAGGCGCACTCCATATCATGTGCTGAGAATTGTGTATGTGACATCCGTGAAAAGTCCTCTCTAAAAAAGTTGGACATTACTAGTGTTGAGCATTCCGATACCGCAAGTATCAGGTATCGGCCGATACTTGCGGGTATCGGAATTCCGATACCGAGATCCGATACTTTTGTGGTATCGGGTATCGGTATCGAAACAACATTAATGTGTAAAATAAAGAATTAAAATAAAAAAAAATTGCTATACTCACCTCTCCGACGCAGCCTGGACCTCACCGAGGGAACCGGCAGCGTTCTTTGCTTAAAATGCGCGCGTTTACTTCCTTCCGTGATGTCACGGCTTGTGATTGATCGCGTGCCGCCCATGTGGCCGCGACGCGACCAATCACAGCAAGCCGTGACGTAATTTTCAGGTCCTCAATGCCTAATTCTAGGCATTCAGGATTTTAAAATTACGATCCGGCTTGTGATTGGTCGCGTCGCGGTCACATGGGCGACGCGACCAATCACAAGCCGTGACGTCACGGGAGGCAGGAAACGTGCGCATTTCAAAATTACGTCACGGCTTGTGATTGGTTGCGTGCCGCCCATGTGACCGCGACGCGACCAATCACAGCAAGCCGTGACGTAATTTCAGGTCCTGAATGCAGAATTAGGCATACAGGACCTGAAATTACGTCACGGCTGGCTGTGATTGGTCGCGTCGTGGTCACATGGGCGGCACGCAACCAATCACAAGCCGTGACGTAATTTTAAAATGCGCGCGTTTCCTGCCTCCCGTGACGTCATGGCTTGTGATTGGTCGCGTCGCCCATGTGACCGCGACGCGACCAATTACAAGCCGGATCGTAATTTTAAAATCCTGAATGCCTAGAATTAGGCATTGAGGACCTGAAAATTACGTCACGGCTTGCTGTGATTGGTCGCGTCGCGGCCACATGGGCGGCACGCGACCAATCACAAGCCGTGACGTCACGGAAGGAAGTAAACGCGCGCATTTTAAGCAAAGAACGCTGCCGGTTCCCTCGGTAAGGTCCAGGCTGCGTCGGAGAGGTGAGTATAGCAATTTTTTTTATTTTAATTCTTTCTTTTACACATTAATATGGATCCCAGGGCCTGAAGGAGAGTTTCCTCTCCTTCAGACCCTGGGAACCATCAGGGATACCGTCCGATACTTGAGTCCCATTGACTTGTATTGGTATCGGGTATCGGTATCTGATTAGATCCGATACTTTGCCGGTATCGGCCGATACTTTCCGATACCGATACTTTCAAGTATCGGACGGTATCGCTCAACACTAGACATTACCTAATTTCCCTCCATTGGAAAAAGCACCATGTGCTTACTCAGAATTTATAAGTAATATCAATTTGATATGCTGCCTTGAAAAACTCTCCATTTGGAAAACCCACACCCATTTCGTATTCCTTAAAATATGGAAACACTGTAAAAGTTACACCTATCTATCCTGCCTAATGATGATCAAGCACTAAAATGCTCGAGTGCTTGGTACTCGAATCAAGCAGGTTGGACGATCGGACTTGCTCAACTCGAGCACCGTGTATAATGGAAGTCAACAGGAAATGTGAGTATTTATAATAATAATAATAATAATAATAATTTTATTTATATAGCGCCAACATATTCCGCAGCGCTTTACAACTTATAGAGGGGACTTATACAGACAACAGACATTACAGCATAACAGAAATCACAGTTCAAAACAGATACCAGGAGGAATGAGGGCCCTGCTGCTTGCAAGCTTACAATCTATGAGGAAAAGGGGAGACACAAGAGGTGGATGGTAACAATTGCTTTAGTTATTTGGACCAGCCATAGTGTAAGGCTCGGGTGTTCATGTAAAGCTGCATGAACCAGTTAACTGCCTAAGTATGTAACAGTACAGACACAGAGGCTATTAACTGCATAAAGTGTATGAGAACATGATGGAGGAACGTGATTATGTTGTTGTTTTTTATTAATAGGCCACACAGGGATAATTAGGTTAATGCGTTGAGGCGGTAGGCCAATCTGAACAAATGAGTTTTTAGTGCACGCTTAAAACTGTGGGGATTGGGGATTAATTGTATTAACCTAGGTAGTGCATTCCAAAGAATCGGCGCCGCACGTGTAAAGTCTTGGAGACGGGAGTGGAAGACTCTAACAGGAGGGTTAGGAGGCAGGAAAATCACTGAAATGGATGGAGATGAATGGAAACATTGCACAAATGGAATTGGAACAGCATGGGGAAGAATACCTGGATGCATCTCTTATTCCCAGGTTGCTACTAGAAACAATGTTGTCAGAGTTTTACTCCACTTTTAAGGACTGACAATAAAACATACAAAACCAAAGATGAAATGGATTTTGCAAGAAAAAGTGTTAGGAAACATTGTGTTTCCTGTGTAATGATTTTTATATAAGGCAAAATTAAAAAGAGAAGAAAAAAGCCTCCTACATCCCTTAGTAGCCAGGCCATCCCTCATCGAACTTGTCCTGTGCCTAGTTGTAAAGTCAGACAGAAAGCTAGGTCTCATAGATAAGCACGTTTGTTGTGCTCTCACAACAGGCACAATTGCATCTGGCCAACGGCATTGGTTTCTGTGTGCATCAGCAGCATGTCCACTTCCGTATCCCTTACCACACGCCTTTCTCTTTATAAAATAGGTATATAATATATGCCTGCAAACTTTGTGGTATTAAAAGGGAAAAGAAAATACGTAGCCCTGAAGAGCTGCAAAACATGCGGGGCGGGAACTCGATCATGGCCCTCGAGCACCAACAATTCTCAATCAAGTAACGAGCAGTGGCAAGCACTAATCCAGTCTGCTTTCTCTAGGGCATCCCCTTCTGCCTGTGGATTCCACTAGCTCTGCTACCTGTCTGCGGTTTCCAGAACATCTTCTGTCTGCTTTTGACTTCCACTAACCCGGCTGCCTGTGTGCAGTCTCCAGGATGTCTCCTATCTACTTGCGGCTTGTAATTACTTTGCTAACCGGTCTGCGGTTTCCATGATGTCTACTGTCTGCCTTCAGCTTCCAATAACTCGGCTACCTATCTGAGGTCTACAGGATGTCCCCTGTCTGGCTTTTACTTCCAGTAACTCTGCTACCTGCCTCTGGTCTCCAGGATATCTTCTGAGTGCCTGTGGCTTTCAGTGACTGCACTACCTGTCTGCTGTCTTTTGGACATATCCGATCTGCCTTTGGCTTCCAATAACTCTACTACCTTTCTGCAATCTCCAGGACATCTTCTGTCTGCAAGCATAAAAAGGAAAAAAAAAATTGTATAGTCAGTTTACTCAATGCAGTTCATAACATACTGGTAGCATAGACATTTGTTCTGACAAACATGAAGCATCTAAAAGAAAATAAAAGGGAAATATTGTGTCCATCTCCAAATTAGCTTAACATTTAAGCTTTTAATACAGAAATTCCATGATATTAAGTGACAAATAAGAATGATAAATACATGTCCATGATAAGAAGCAGCAGCTATGCGTTTCAGACTCTCACAAGCTTCTATTTTTTATTTCATCTCCTATTTTTCACTTCATGTCTGCCTGCAGCTTCCAGCAACTCTGCTACCTATCTGTGGTGTCCCAAATGTCTCCTGTTTTCCTGCAGCTTCTAATTACTCTGCTACCTGTTAGCAGTCTCGCTGACATCTGCGGTTTGCCTGTGGCTTGCAGTAATGCTGCAATCTGTTTTGCACATGCAACACCAGCCTGCTGCACAGATGTCTGTATGCCCAATTGGACCTTGGGGTTTGAGGGTCCTCCCCACCCAGTGAGCCCTTGACACTACCACTCTACTGCAATATCTCCACTATCCTCCCTCCACGCTGTCCCCCAACCACTGTCATCTCCACCTTGCTGACCACGCCCCATTGTCCTCCCCTGGTGCTGCCACTTTTCTACCATGATCTCTCACATGCATTCCCCTTTCCACTGTCTTCATTTCAAAGCTGCACCCATTATACTGCCCCCATGCTGTCCCCTATCCACACTGTCTTTTCCATTTTGCTTCCTCTCCAACATTAACCCCTACTGCTCCCACTCCCCTGCCCCTCTCCTGCTCCAAAATGATGCACTCACTTTAGCAACTGTCTTCGACTGTGATCCAGGCCCCTGAAGAATGATGGCATGACCACATTATGCCGCTACATCACTTGAAAAGATGCTATACAGTTAGGGAGGGAGCTAATGATAGCTCGTCTGCTCCAGCAATTCCCACGTTCAAAGCTCTTCATGTGTAACCTCATCTTATAGACACATACATTTGAACATGATAAGAAACTGAATCATATTCTGCAATTCCCCCGACTCACCAAACCAGTTGTATATCTATTTACTTGTTTGTGGGAACTGGAATTTACTGATTGAATTCTACCTCTGACTGGTCAGATCAATCCAGAAATCAGGCATAACCATGCTAATGGGAGTGTCAGAATTTGAGGCAGGCAACCAGAATGATTGAACTTTTCCTTTCTGGTGTCAACAGGCTGGTGTAGGTGAAGTAAGGGAATGTTTTTTTGGCAAACTCTAGTCCTTTTATGTCTGGATGAATGTTTGGGCAGTATGTCTTAGTATGTTGGTCAACCAGGTTCATCAATTCATCGTAGGTATTTATTCTATCACAGGAGGAAACATTCAGCACATAATTGTTCTCTTCCTGAGATTGCAAGCTATGTTTAAATTGTGACTTTTGATGCAGACCAAGCAAATTATGTTTATCGTATATTAATTGGGAAATGATAGGTAGGCACCCAAAGAGGCAAACGTGAAAGGCTACAGAGTACTCTAGATGCTGTAAAAAGCACAACACAGATTTTGGCTTATAGGGGTAGTCTGAGGCTTTTAATAAACTTATCAAAGAACTGAATATGGTGAAAAAAATTACATCTATAAAAAAAAGTTGACTCCTTAAATCCCTTGTATGGTCCCCATTGATCCTTCAGCAATGATGTAACATGCATTATTGACATGGTAGTTGCAGCCAATAGTGGCCTCAGTAGTGGCGCTTGGTTGTGCTCGGTGCATGATTGTGAGAAAAGTGATGAGCTGCAGAGACCACAGGAATGATATACTTGACGTACTTAAAATCATCGCAGCAGATGAGCATTAGGGAGGCAGCAGTGGAATGCTGGAGTAAACAAGAAAGGTTAGGTAATTTTTTTATTTTATGCTATTTTCTGTCCTTAGTCAATTTTCCTAATATCTGGAATAACTCATAAGCAGTGAAACATTTTTAAATCCACACATATAAGGTTGGTCCTACTTATCCATCAAAGTCTACGTGGCAGATATTCGGTGCCTACAGGCTCTTGAAATATACAATATGGTGAATCCATCACTTGTTTCAAGGAACAAGTTTTTTTCCAAAAAGCTCTGGAATGAAGACTTTTATTGGAAAACATGAAAAATGAAAATGTGATGCAGCATTCTTCAATTTTTACAATGTGGGAGCTGCATATTTTTTTTTATACAATGATATGCATAGTCCCAGTGAAGTATTCAGACAACATATTAGGATCTGTGTAATATGCTCCATCAAATTTTTCTTTCCATGGTCATTTTTTAGGACCCCTCTATACCATGCCCCTTTGCTCCTCATCAACGTCCCCTAGATGGACATTTGAGACAAAGCATGTTGGCATCATGTCTGAGAAGACTTTACAGACACTCCCATGTCTGTAAAGCTCTGCTATTCATGAGAGGTAATTTTGCTCTTCTGGGTATCTCTGAGGTCTTCTTCCTAGAGCCTGCTGGAGTAGAAGAGTTGGCAAGTATGCTTTGTATACACATAGTCATGAACAATTAAGTAGGGGGCATAGATCTAGATTTTGCTTTAGGGCCCAGTTACTTCTGTTTCAGGATTAAATATTCCTCATATATTACCTTTTCCATTGTTCGAAGTGTCTTCTTGCTTTTGTCACACATTGCTAATGTTCTTCCCTTAATTCTTTGTATTCCTCTCTGTTATACAACATGACATTAGTACTAGTTTACCACATGTGTCATCTAATCTGTTTCCCCAGTACAGCAGAACAAGGCATGCCACCAACATTTCCACAGACATAGACTCACACCCTGCAGAGAATACAATCTATTTTTCTCTGACTGAAACACCGGGAAGAACATATTTAACCGAAGGTGACAAAGAGCTGTCACTGGGAGTCCAAATCACAGGCTTGAAAGCAAATTTGGAAACGAGAATAGCGTATACCATTTATGAAGGCGTTATATGGTTGAGTGCATTCATTTGATTCCAGACATTAGGAGCTGTGCTGAAAGTAACCGAGGAGAAAGATTTTAAAAAAGCTGTAAAAAAATGTATTAGAGGAAACACAAAGCAACTGGTAGGATTGTCAGTGCGGTTTTGTGCAGCTGGTCTTGTTTCGTGAGCCCGGCCACCATGTGAACTCCACAGTGCTCTCAAAGCTTCATAGTTTTCTGCACAGTTCTCAACCTGGGGGGCTCCTTTTTCCAAGGAGTGTAAATAACAGGATATCATTCTTGGTCTTTCCTTCTCCATTTCACTTTTATAATCAGAATGTGGCAAGAGGGACGCCCAGCCAGCAGGAAAAAAAACACACAGAGAGAGGATGGAAAACAGCCTTGGCAGATGTGAGGCAGGGCCGTGAATTGAATTCTCCTTTGAAATGTCTCTACAGAGATGGGAAAGTATTAATCCCCATCTATGAGAAGTACTGACACTTCAAGGGCTTTATCAGTTCAGTCATGAGGCAATGGGGGGCCAGCTCCATAAACTTCTGGCTATGTCACTGATTTTGGCGCCCATCAAAATGAAGCAGTCTCTTGTTTCGTCCTGAGCACTTAATACCGATGTGTCTCTGCATTACAATGCATTAATAGTTTGTGCACCCCCTCTTTCTCAGCAAGAGTCAAGACTTAAGGAAAGGATGGAAAGAAGAGTCTATCTCACCGTGCGTGATGTGAGGCCACAGTGTGATGTGAGGCCGCAGTGTGGGGTATAATCCTGTGTTAAGCTAGTTATCTCTTAGCTACATGAATATGTGGTTTTTATGACTTTAGTTGGAGGCTGACAAGTATATATAGCATCATTTGTCATCAAATGCTACAGGAAAAAAGTTTTTCGGCACAATTTACTTAATAAAAAACTAAAATAGTTATAAAAATGAATAGCACATACCATGTCTGTAGTATCCATATATCTAAATACCATTAATTCATCAAATGTGCTGCTCCAACAGAAAGTTTATCAAATTTCATAGCTCTGCTATTCATTGGTATATATCCTTCATTCATCTACTGTGTGTTAACCCTTATGAATTCTGCACTCCACTCCCATGTCTGTAAAGCTCTGCTATTCATTGGTATTTACAGGGTGGGTCAATTATATAGATAGACCTAGGTGGGCCATTTAAAAAGTTGGATACAAAATGGCCGACTTCAAAATGGCCGCTATGGTGACCACCCATCTTGAAACATTTTCCCCTCCCATATACTAATGTGCAAGTAGCAGAAAGTTGATATCTAAAACTATTTCCATTTTATTTGGGTGTATCCATATACATTGCCCACCCAGGTGTATCCATATAAAAGGCCCACCCTACATATATACAAAACCAGGGGAGGAATCCTGATGAGAGAATTTGCATATTCCCAGTGCATTGTGGGATAAATACCAGTGCCTGAGCATGTGACCCCTGACCTCCAATGAGAGGTCTTACTTTGGGCATGCTCAGAAGGGGAAAAGCAGGACTTAGTCCCAGAGATGTCTGCTTGCCGCTGACCAGTACTGGCTACAATGACTAAGCCTGGAAAGGCAGCAGTAACCATCCGCACAGTATCAGGCTGAGCCCGACGTCTCCGCTGAGCAGGCTCCACTGCGGCTGGAGAAGAATGGAAGACCGCAGTGGAGATGGTTCAAGACTCCCCCATGCAGAGGCGGGAACTTGACCCCTAACAGCAGCTGCTGCAAATGGCCTGTTTGGGGTTATCGGCTGAGTCTTTAAAAAATAACCAGACTTGGGAGGATCTAACAGTCAGAATGGCAACTTCCGTCATGATGGTGTTACGGGGAATAGATGCATGCCTTCTGTCTGTGGCCACCACACTGCTTCTTCCTGACTGTTGGGGTGATATGCCTCCTTCCCCACGTGTGCTGCTGTCCTCCCTCTGCACGTCCTACTGTCAGGTTGGGGCAGTCACTATGTCATCCACCACCTCGTCTTCTACATCTGCACCCTGCTCCTCCTCCCGACTTTCTGGCTATTGTGTCTCATCGTCATCCACCTCTTGTGACACTTTCCCACCATCGCCTTCATGTGACTGTGACTGTTCAAATCTTTGGGCATCGCTACATGTGATCTCATCTGGCCCTACTTCAAGTTGACCAGCCGAGAATCTGGAATCTTTAAAGGGAAAACTGAACAGCTGTTCGGAGTGTCCAAGTGTTGGATCAGTTGTCTCAGGGCACTTGGCGTGGTGGGAGGAAGGAGGATCAGGGTGAGTAATATCCGGTCCACACTCATGGCTACTCAGACTTGGCCATGTGGAAGACATGGTGGTGGTGGTCCTCTGCATGCACCATCAGCATCACGTCCACTTCCTCGTCCCTTGCCCCTTGCCTTGCCAATTTTAAATGGACTACTGAAATATTTGAAAAGCTCAATATAAATGGATTTATTTGTAGAAAAATTATGTTATCATTATGCCTGAAAATCAAGTGTTTTGAGACCACAGATCACCAAGCGTCTGATGGCGATAACAGACAGTTAAAATAAGTTTTGTTTGTTAGTTTTTTTAATATTTTTTAAACAAAAAATAATGAGTAGACCAAGGCTAGCAGACAAAAAAAACAAGCTATGCCCGCAAAGAGAAGATTTTGACACCACAGATAAACCAGGCATCTGACGGAAATAACAGGCTGTATAGTTTTCAATGTTTTTTTTTTAAACACTAAATACTGAGTAGACCAAGGCTAGCAGACAGAACATTGCAAAGTATGCCTGCAAAGCGATGATTTTTACACCACAGATACACCAGGCACCTGACGGAGATAACAGACTGTATAAAATTTTTGTAATGTTTTTTTGGAATGTTTGAAAATACTAAATACTGAGTAGACCAAGGCTAGCAGACAAAGCAATGCAATGTATGCTTGCGAAGCGAAGATTTTGAAACCACAGATACACCAGGCGTCTGACGGAGATAACAAACTGTATCATTTTTTTTTTTAAGTTTTGAAAACACTAAATACTGAGTAGACCAAGGCTAGCAGACAGAACAATGCAACATATGCCTGAAAAGCAAGGATTTTTACACCACAGATACACCAGGCGTCAGACAGAACTAACAGACTGATCAAAATGTGGCCTTGATTTTTTTGGGCACACTACAATTGTGTCAATAAGTTGGCTATGACACTAAAAAAAATGGAGTACTAAAATTTTAAGATATTTTGCCCAATGATATGTGATGCGTGTGGCGTAAAACTCACAGTGATAAATCTAAGAACTGTAGCTACATATTTTTGGGCCAGTTACAGATTTTTGGGGCTGCAAAATGGTGTCCAAAAATGTTATAAGACACTACAAAATATTAGCTAGTATAAAAAAAGGATAGATTTTTTGGTGCACTCACATCTGATGCCTGGGACAAAAAAAAAATACTTACATTTGCACTCTCTTGTACTGCAATGAACTGGCTGTAGTCTGCAGCGTGACCATGTAAATAAATGTAGAAAAAAGGGGGCTATGGATTGCTGTATAATAAAATGAACAGGTATAAGCTGAAAAAAAAAAATTGCCAAGGATAACTGCAGCTAGGTATATATAAAATAAGCAGCAGCAGACAATAGTGGAGCTTTTTGAGGTATGCAGTGAGATCTACGTACTCACATACAGTGCCTGCAGGCCTTGCATTGATGTGGATATGTGCACATAGACTCCCCTGCCTACATAGCGCTGCAATCTATGTACCCCAGAATTAGCCCTAAAAAGGACTGTTGGTCTTTCAGGATTTGTGGAATGAACACTAGCAGACCCACATTAACTATTAAAAGAACAATTCTGACCATATCTCAGCAGCAGCTCTCCCTACACTTACTGACTGTGGAGCAGAATGCGGCAAGCAGAGCGGCGTCTGGTCTTTTATACCCCTGATGATGCTGTGTGGCCAGCCAATCACTGTAAGACCACACAAAGATGGCTGTGACGTTACAGTGCCTGGCAGACAATCCCTGCATGTTGATTGGGTCTCTAAAGACTGCCAAAAATGCAGGGTGGAGACTCAAGTTCCCACTGAGAATTCCCGGAAATGCTTGGTGATACTAGGGCGAGTAACGAGTAGTGGCTCATCACTATTGCTAATGAGTTAAATTTGTGTTAGATCTCAGTACATACTGCCTTATATGTTCAGGCCGAACTAAGGGGTAGCATTTATGCAGATTTTAACCAAGTGTCATGTTTTTCAAAGTTCCAGGACAGTTAGATATGGCAGTTGGACAGAGCAGGAGACAGGTAAGACATGCAAGTAGTGATGAGTGAGTGTGCTCACTACTCGAGATATCCGAGCACGCTCGTGTGTTCTCCGAGTATTTTGAGCGCACTCGGAAATTATGTTTGAGTCCCCGCAGCTGCATGGTTTGCGGCTGCTAGACAGCCTGAATACATGTGGGGATTCACTAACAAACATGCAATTCCTGCATGTGTTCAGGTTGTCTAGCAGCCAGAAATCATGCAGTTGTGGGGACGCAAACATAATGTACAAGAATACCCAAGATAGTCGGAGAACACCTGAGCATGCTCGGAAAACTCGAGCAATGAGCACACTTGCTCATCACTACATGCAAGAAATTCAAATGAACTTCGTTCCAAGTCATCTGATTTACAAAGAGTATTCACCATCTGTATCTGTGCCATTTATGTTCTGGCTGCTGCAATCACTCACATCTATCATCCTTTCACAAACCTGGCACACTCCATGATGTCACCACTAGAGATGAGCAAATATGTAAATGTTCGGTTCAGATTACGATCGCAATATTTGCAATATTCACAGATTAATTCACTGAATATTAGCTGAACAAAACCGAATGCCATTCATGTCAATGGGATGCAAAAACAAATGCATGCACAACACACCTTATAACGGCCACAAATGCTGCCAAAACACGTCAAATGAGGGACAGACACCAGGAAAATGGTCTCAATTCACCCACAGTATAAATTGTAGCATGGCACTGCAGCAATCAGCCAGGCATGAGGTTTTGGGGTTTGGGACAGCATTTACAATGGAACATCACAGTAAGACGAGGTGGGTGAAGGATTGTTGTAGGCATTTGCTGAGAGCCCTGATACCCCATGCAACACCTCTACCTGCTTTCATGTTGAGCTACACTCAGGTGGCACAAATATCAGTTTTGTAGACTACTATTGTCAGAAAAATTTAAAGAGAACCTGTCACCCCCAAAATTGATGGTGAGGTAAGCCCACCGTCATCAGGGGCTTATCTGCAGCATTCTGTAATGCTGTAGATAAGCCCCTGATGTTACCTAAAAGAGGAGAAAAAGATGTTAGATTATACTCACCTAGGGGCGGTCCCGCTGCGGTCTGGGTCCAATGGGTGTCTCAGGTCCACTCCAGAGCCTCCCATCTTCATTCCATGACGTCCTCTTCTGGTCTTCACGCCGCGGCTGCGGCACAGGCGTACTTTGCCTGCCCTGTTGAGGGCAGAGCAAAGTACTGCAGTGCGCAGGCGCCGGGACAGGCCAAAGAAGCCAAACTGAGGCTCGTATAATCTAGAAGATTATCCATGGCATTGGAATACCAGAAATATGGCCTACATGTCATTAGATCAACTGATCAGGAAAAAGGGGCATGACTATGGCAGGAATGGGAACGTACAGCAGGATCAAAAACAGCACAGCTATGGGAAGTATGATATCCAGGATCCTGTCAACAACGATCACTCATTTACCCAGCACCAATTACCAGAAAGCATTTGATGCTCTTCAGAAGATAGGATTAACAGATGGGCGTCTCAAGCTAGGCATAAAAGATGCCAAAGATTCACATAATCTAGAAGATAGGCTTAAAACAGTTTCAAACACTGATCTTGGCTGATGTAACACGTTTGTAAAAAAAATAAAATAAGTTAATTTTAATGTGCAACAGCTCTGCACACAGAACAATTTCAATGTCACCAAACAAAAAGGTTGGATATAGTGGGCTGCATCACGTTTTCAGCATAAAAAATAAAAATTTTAATGTGCTTGAGGTCTGCAGACAGCTTCATATCACTGCCACAAAATGACAAGGTGGGATACAGCAGGCTGTATCACATTCAGCAACAAAAAAAATTATAATATTATTAATGCGCGTTACGTCTGCAGACAGGTTCATATCACTGCCACAACATGACAATGTGGGATATGGCAGGCTGTATTCACATTTTTTAATGCGCATTAGGTCTGTAGACAGGTTCATATCATCGCTGCAACATGACAATGTAGGATACGGCGGGTTGTATCATAATCAGTAACAGAAAAATTATATATTTTTTTAATGCTCGTTAGGTCTGCAGACAGGTTCATATCACTGCCACAACATAACAATGTGGGATTCGACGGGCTGTCTCAGATTCAGAAACAAAAAAAATGAAAAAATGTTTTTAATGTACATTAGGTCTGCAGACAGGTTAATTTCATCACTACAATATAACAATGTGGGATTCGGTGGGCTGTATCACATTCAGAAACAGAAAAAAACACCACAAAATGACAAGATGGGATACAGCAGGCTGTTTCACATTTAGAAACAGAAAAAAAATATTTTTTTATTTTCATTTTTTTATAGGACATGTGCCCTGCTGGGTTTGTCTGTGGACCTCATTAATGGCAAAAAAAATGCTGGAAGGTAAATTTAACAGTCACACTGGACACTAGCTACACTATCTGACTGATAAACAACCTCCTAGCTAACTAGCTAAACTCTTGCTGCTAACAGTGCCAGCGTCAGTAGCAGCCTCTCTGAGCTGTTACAATGTCAAAATGGTGCTAAAATAAAATGTCCGCTCTTTATATGGAGAGGGACATGTGAATTCAACAGCCATTGACACAAGCCATTGTATCAGGACATTGTGGGTGTTTCCTGCACCCTGATTGGCTAGCTGCAATGTGCACACATAAAGTTAGGAAAAAAAAATACTGTTTACAAGAACGCTGCGCCTCTGAGCTCTGCAAACCCCCTCTCCTCATCTTACACGTGCCAACCGCTCATGATACACCACCATTATTGCTGCTAAAGTGCTGAAAATACTTTTGGGCAATGCAAATATTTTCCCGCACTTTAACCGAATGTTACCGATTTTTCACGATTTTATAAAATTTTGCTCGTGTTTCTGATCATGAATCCGAATGTGACATATTCGTGCTGAATTTATTTTTGGCAATCATTTTCCGGACAAATTCGCTCATCACTAGTCTTCAGGACCCACTGGTCTACACATGACTTGATGATATTATGGGGTGATGTACAGCATGGCATTTTGTAAGTCTGATCAATTACTAGGTCTCAGGCAAGGGTCAATGACTGTATTTTTTCTCATCCGAGAGAATCGGATCGATTATGCTAAGCACACTCTGACCAAACTCTAATCAGAGTTTGATCAGAGTGTGCTCATAGTGTGCTCCAATTTTCTCGGATGTGGAGAAGATGTAAAAAAAGTCTCCATCTTTTTCATCCTGTCAGTTTGTGAAAATCAGACTGCATGTCATCGGACTGCAGTCTGAGTTTTTCCCACACACTCATTAACTTGTATGGCCAAGTATGTTCCAAATATCAGATGCAAACCGAGCATACTGCAATTTTTTCCTAAGATTAATTTTTGTCTGAGGAAGAGATTGGACATATATACTGCCCCATAGAATAACATCTGTCCAAGTGCAATCCGAAGTTTTGTTGGACATTATGTTGGAAAACATTAGAATTGAAAATATGGACTTCTTCATGAGTCTTGCCCTACAACACCCCTTAGTGAATACCAGAAGCACAAAAGAACACTTTGATGGTGGTGAAGATGGTAGATCGAACCAAAGAGTGCTAGCAGTGCACATGATTCAATGAGGAGCTGCTCACAGGGTCAAGTAGAAGCATGGGTAGACTTAATATTTTGCTTAATGTTCCTAACATGAAAGGAAAGGTGGCCAGACAACTGCCTTTTTGCTGGTTTAGAGCAAATCAATTTGCAAAATGTCCTGACTGTTGAGAAGCAGACTACTCCCCGATGAAGTTTCCTTTGCAGGATAATTTGGACACAACCACTATATATGAAGTAACTCTATCCTTTCTCAATCTGGTGGTGGTCTCTGGTTCTGTCCTTCAGAAGCCATAGAAAATAAACCATTATCCGGAATGTAAAGAAAATTAAAAAAAACCTGAAACTTTGATTACTTCTTTCTTTAACACACTGTCATAATTGTATACATCTCCAGAATAGCAGCATAAGATTCTCTGACTTACAATTTCTGAATATATTTGGCGGGCAGGTGCAGCTCAGGTTAAAATAGTTTGGGATTTTTACTGTGTATAGTGCAATACTTTATAGCTATGGGGAACACAAGGTCACAGTATTTGATTTTTGCTCACAGTAGAAGTAATTAAGGGCAGGATCTCTCCCTTGCACATATAGGCTTTAGTATTTTTTATTGCTTTAGGCAAGAATCAAGGAGGACCTTGTGATTACAGCTCAGATTCCCTCACCACAAGGCCAAATGTCTCTTTACTTACAAGAGAAAAATCAGTCAACATACCAAATATATGAAACAAGTGATGATTTCAGAGAGTTTCAGCAATTTCGAAAATAATAAGTCTCGGCAATGTATTTGAGCATGTTAGAAGCAGAAATTATGTATTATTTTCACTTCATGATGTTTTAAAGTGAACCCGTCATCCAGTTTTCTCTAAAAAGGGCACATTCTAAACAGAAATCTACAATCTGAAAACTGCATTTGTTCTCGGAAATAGGCCAGCCATTCTCCAACAGCTGATGGGTGACAGCAGCTTTTGAATCCCATGGGAAAGAAAAAAGAGTGACTGTTGCTGCCATCCATAGGGGCGACACCATGGGCACATGTGGTAAAGTTGTATGAGCATGGGAATTAGGACAGCGTCACACTACCGTAGAATACGGACGAGTGCTATGCGAGAAAACATTGCATAGCACAGACCAGAGTTAATCTACCACCGTATTTTTTCTCCGGCTTATTCTATGTGTGTGCTGCGATTTTACACGTATATCGGCCGAGTCTCGTCAATGTAAGCCTATAGGTGGGAGAAAAAATCGGACACCACACGGACCATGTCCGATGTTTACGCACCGGTGTCCTTTGAAAAGCCGGCAATTCATGAGCACGTACAGTAAAATCACAATGACAGGTTAGAATGGAATAGATAGAATAGATATATACACAAAGAATACATAGCTATATAGATGTCAGTAACACACACATATATATATATATATATATATATATATATATATATATATATTTATATTGCATAGATAGATACTGTAGATACAAGAAAAGCTGGAAAATCATCAGCCATGTTCTGTAAAATCACTGCAGGAGCCGACAGGATAGAAGAGATGGATTCCATACAGTAATACAAATAGAATAGGTAGATACATAGATGTCAGTGACAAATACAATTAGTACAGTGTGTGTGCAAATTACTGTACATAAATTTAATTAATAAAAAATATTTTTGGGAAAAAAATGGCGTGGGCTTCCACACAATTTTTGTAACCATCCAAGGGAAAGCCGACAACTGGGGGAAGATGTTCATAGCCTGGGAAGGGGGTAATACCCATGGAGCTTCCCAGGCTATTAATATCAGCTCACAACTGTATACTTAGCCCTTACTGGCTATTAAAATGGGGGACCACCCAAAAAAATTACGTGGGGTCCCCCTATAATTAATAACCAGCAAAGGCTATGCAGATAGCTGCGGGCTGATATTAATAGCCTAGGAAGTGGCCATGGATACTCTTGTACTGTGGATCTAACCCAGTGAAAACCCAGTAGTCAGCACAAAATGTGTATGTAGTGTAGAGTAAGGGTAGCTATACATGACCATTTTCTCTCCATCCAAGAAACAGGGTCCTCTCATTGTAATCATACTCTGATCAGAGTGTCATTAGTTTTATTCAGAAGGGTAGAGAAAAAAGCTTCCCCATACTCCCCATTCTGTCAGTTGATAAAATTTGGGCCATAGTCGTCAGATGTCATCTGAGTGTGTTCCAATGTTTTTCACAAACCAATAGACTTGCAGTGCTAATTTTGATCCAACACTCAGCTCAAAATCAGACATATCTCTGTTTTTTTTCTTTGGACCACCTAGTCCCAAAAAACAAATTGAACATGTGCTCAGTCCTACAGAATATTATGGGTACGAGTCCTATCTTTAAAAGCCATGGGTAGCACTCGTTTGACCTAATTGCTGGTGTGCATGAGCCCTTAGTGTGGTAATCTACACAATGGCAGCTATCTTGACCAATTTCTAGCACTACTGCAGTCTTCTTCTTGGTCACATAAAATCTATTCCGCCTTTTTCAATCACACAGGGGTCTATTTTTGAGCAGAATGATTCTTCGTAGACTTCTATTGTAAAAGTGACTTTCAGCTCACACATAGAATCTAGGGTGAGTTGACAAATCAGAATAGAAGTCATGTGACCCAGAAGAGGACCAGAGCAATGCTGTAAATAGGGGAACATGGCTGGTGGTGAGTATGTTACGGCACCTACATTACACTACTTGCACGTTAAGATGGGTTTAGGCAATAAAAGGTTATCTGGAACTGATTCTTTAATTAAATATTTTTTTCTGCAAAACTTTTTCTTCTGCAGTCAATAAATACAAAATTAGTCATCAAATGTGTAGTCCAAAAATGTTTATATCCTATGAGTTTATGCCTGACTTTTCTCCTACATCTACTAACTACAACAATTTTAGTAAATGACTCTCAGAATGCATTTATACAAAGTATTTGAAAGTAACTTTTTCCTATCACACCAAAAATTGTTTTTCAGTTCTCACTGCACCCCATCAGATACTTCCCACGTCTTTGTTTCGTCTCATATGTGCCATCTCATTATTAAAACCTGCTTGATTCATAGAATCCACTGTGCTGGTTTCTGAAGGCAACTTGTTGTTGGTCCGTTCACTGCAGTGTCCTATATGTGTACTTGCAAAACAGTCCCTGAGTAATTGTATCTGACTCATTATGCATAGAAGGGGGTGGGAATAAAATTGTCTCTGTATTTAAAAGAAAATGCAAGATATTGAAATCACGACTACCCAGATTCTTCAGGAATGAATCAGCGGGTCAGAACTGCGGTATGCTTTTTCTTAAAAAGCCAGTGATTACCGCTGTACTATCTGTACATTGCTGCCGCAGAGTCTGGCGCCCAACTGTGACTTGCAATGTTCGGAATAACAATAATAATACAAATAGTTGTTATAATAATAATCACAATAATAAAAGTTTTGGGGCTCTCCAGGTTTTATCGGCATGAGAATATTACAGAACGAGTGTTCTTCTAAGACACACTAAACATTCCCCTGCTGGACTAAGTAAATAGTTTGTTATCTCGAGATACACAATGGCTTTTTTAGCTTTGGCTCCTTATCTTGTTCAGAGCTGTTCTGCTACTCAGTTATTGTTCGTAAATAAATTGCATTTCCTTTTGTGTAGCACTCGTCCATCTCTCCGAAGCTTTCCTCCTCTTCTCCCTCCCATACCTTTACACTTGCTCAGCGAGCTTAACTCTTCCAATGCTCCTCTCGTTACAGTCCTCTAAATTGTCTCACCGGCCTATTAAAGACCGAGTCCTTTCATAGCAATGTCCACGTCCGTTATCATTAAAGTGCCAAGATCATCTTTTGTATGTCTGGCTGAACACTAGAGACACTTCCTGCTCTATTTAGACACACGCTGTCATCTCTTTTTTGGGGGGCCATCATTAAGTGTTCTTCAGTCTGCCCATAATAGCCTTTCAAGTATACTTTTCATTCTTGGTAAACTGCTTTGTTGCATTGAGTGGATGCAGCTCTTTACTACTTTGTTCACCTAGCAGGAAAATATTCTAGCCGTTGAACACTTCTATAAACAATGGCTTTTACTGGTTAATTATTTCACATAGTGGTTTCTCCTTATCGAGAAGTCTACTCATAATATTGCAGAAATGTTAGCATATTTTTTTAATCAATACATGTGGAAATAAAAACATCTAAAAAAAAAATTGTGTTTTTCTTTACTGCTTATTTATATATAAAAAGTATTGTTTCTCCTTGCGGAGATCGACATGCTAAGCATGCCGAGATGAGGAGACTTAAAGCCGCAATGCTCCTCTGGGTAATATGCTAATTATGCAAATTGTGTCTTCAGAGAGGAAGAGAGCTAGAACTCTAGTGCCACCTATTGGAAGGTAGCAATCCTACAAGTCAATGTTGACCCTTTAACTAGCCTTGTCACATGACTTAGGATAATAGCCAAACCAGAATCTCAATTTGCAGACACTGTGTTTCGGGGTATTTCCCCTCGTTAGTGCAAAGCGGAGATCTGGTTTGGCTGTGTGTGAGGCGTCTGACTGTTGTCCAAAAAGATTGCTACCTTCCAATAGGTGGCACTAGAGTTCTAGCTCTCTTCCTCTCTGAAGACACAATTTGCATAATTAGCATATTACCCAGAGGATCATTGAGGCTTTAAGTCTTCTCATCTCGGCATGCTTAGCATGTCAATCTCTGCAAGGAGAAACAATACTTTTTGTGTAACGGTCTGATGCCTCTCACACAGCTAAACCAGATCTGCGCTTTTCACTGACGAGGGGCAGTACCCCGAAACACAGTGTCTGCAAATTGAGATTCTGGTTTGGCTATTATCCTAAGTCATGTGACAAGGCTCGTTAAAGTGTCAACATTGACTTGTAGGATTGCTACCTTCCAATAGGTGGCACTAGAGTTCTAGCTCTCTTCCTCTCTGAAGACACAATTTGCATATTTATATATAACTCGGCAAACACATTAAATATAAAATAATTGAGAAGAAAACAATAATTGTAAAGGAAACACATCAGAAGTAGTGATGAGCGACTGTGCTCATTACTCAAGTTTTCTGAGCACGCTCGGGTGTTCTCCGAGTATCTTGGGCGTGCTCGTATATTATGTTTATGTCCCCGCAGCTGAGTGATTTGCGGCTACTAGACAGCCTGAATACATGTGGGGATTTCCTAACAAACAGGCTATCCCTGTATGTGTTCAAGTTGGCTAACAGCCGCAAATCATGCAGCTGCGGTGACTTGAACATAATCTACAAGCACGCCCAGATACCCGGAGAACACCGGAGCATGCTCGGAAAACTTGAGTAACGAGCACAGTCGCTCATCACTAGTCAGAAGCTTTAGGCTCACTAAACTAACTACATTGCTGGGTAGGTTAGTAAAAGACAAGTTCTTGCCTACCTTTCTGGCTTTAAGTCAATTTTTCATCACTGAGAAAATCAACTTTGAATCTTCATGTAAATGTTGCTGCAAGTGCACTAAGTGAGGGCTAATTCTCAGCTATTATTCCCCACCTAGATCCATCACTATGAACTTGATTGACAAGGTCATTGTCATCATCTAAGAAGAACAGACATCAGTCAAGGCCATGGGTAGAGCGCTGGGAGTATTAATGCTGAAGATCGAGGGAATTGACTTGCCCTCAGCGCACTTGCAGCCTAATTTACATAAATGTTCTCCATTGATTTTCTAATGATGCAAAATCAATTTGCAGCCAAGAAGATATGTGTGAATTTGTCTTTTATTACACTATCCAACAATGTAATTAGTTTGAGATTACCTGGCTGTTTTCAACCTTTTGGCCAATGTGCTAACTGCAAATAAGGAGTGGGCTCACTAGTTGAGCCTGCTCGATACTACTAAGGTGCTGACTGTAATATACAGTTTCACCTAACAGTAATTGCTGCAATGAGTGTTAGCTCTGACTCCATTAGTTTAACATTTCAGGTGCTACTGCCATTTGCGAAATTGGTATTTAGTGCACATTGACTTAGTGGTTAGCACTGTTGTTTTGCAGCACTGGGGTCCTTTGTTTGACCAAATGACCCCATCAACGTCACCATCTGCAAGAATGCTCTTCTCATGTATGCGTGGGTGTAAAATCTGTGCCAGTTCATATTACCACTGTTTTGGCTTCAGCCACTTGGTGGCATTGTGCCTTTGTTTGCAGGTGAGGCATAGCTACTACAGTCCTGATTTATTCCTGGAACATTTCATGCCTTTGAATAAGGGAGCTACGGAGTTAATTGTATGGTTTTGATTACACTTTTCTGAGAGTCCTAGGTAGGACTGTATACCATTTAAACCCCACAACTTCTAAGTTTAACTGCCAGTCATTAAGTTCAGCTTACCTGGTCTGTAGTCTTAGTCTTTGTTCCTGTGGTGTCTCCTGATTTATACCATTTTCAGACCTTGGCTTGTATTTTGAGTACCCACTCATGTTTTAATTTTGTCTTTGACTTGACTGACTTCTTGTTATTGAACCTGCATAATGGCCTTTCTTTCCTCTTTCTTCCATGGAAGCAATTCAATGAACCCCATCGTAAAACCAGATCCCTGCATAGGGGATGAAGGGTAAAGTCCGGGATTCCTCTGTTATCTGCCAGATGGAGTAGCTTGCACCATGTCTGTCTAAGGTAGCCTTCTTGAGCCTGCTGCCTCTGATAGCTGTAACAGTGGGTTTCCCTCGAGTACTCATTTCCTACCACACTCCAAAAAACATACTGATAGGGAATATAGATTATGAGCCCAATGGGGACAGTGATGATAATGTGAAGCACTGAGGGATATGATGGCGCTATATAACTAAACATGATAAATACATTGGAAATATAAAGAAGAATTTGGTATTCATCCAGTATTGAAGTGAACACAAAGTAAACAACTCATGTCTTTACACATCAATAATGTTTCCAATTTCTCATCTGATATTTATCTGACAAATTTAATATCTGTAAACTATTAGATAAATGTATCATGCAAACAAAGCAATAGTGCTTGATAGATGGGCTGCTTATAATTATTTATTTCTTTGACAGCAATATTCTTTGTTCTATACTAGTAAAAGGAGAGGAGAGAAAGTCAATTAAAGCTGACAGAAATACAATTACAACCTTCTATTTTATGTTGCTAATATACATTCATAATGATAATTTAATTAATTTAAGCTGACACCATAAGCAACATATTGGACGTTTATTTAAAGGGTTTATCCATTAAGAAACGCTTTGATGGAGTCAATGGTGCTAAGGGAACAGATGTCTTTACTACATAGCAGCAAATCTTTTGAAATTTGAATTTATTTGCTTTGTCGATTTTTTTTTTCTTAAATTCAATTTGCGCCAAATTGAAAGTTTTGAGACTGTAAACACAGGCTTAGTATTGTAAAAATAACCTCAATGTATTTGCTTATGGGTAAATGGATAATAACAGTTTTTCACTGCTGTACTCTTACACAGATTGCCTGATTTTACAATCAGGTAACAACAATGGACTAGAATGAAATAAGTCAAAGGATAGTAGAAAGAATAGGGCTATCCACGATTTATGAGTATGGACAGAGAGAATTAAAGTATGATATGCTTGGGTACACAAATGTTAATTATCCAACTGTGGTGGAAAAAAATGTATTTTGAATCAGAATGTTTTATGTATACAGTATGCATGTCTACATATCTGTAATATGAAAATAAAACAAAAACAAGTCCCATATTTCTGCCCCTCACCAAATACAAAGGTATATTGCTCCTGACATACAGATTTAGTAATCCTTATCTTATCAAATTGCACACTACTTTATTAACATAGCCATGTGGCATGTTATCTGTGAAGTTATGAATTGATATATTATAATTATTAACTGTTCAAGAATATATACATGACTACGGCACCAGAAACACAATCAGTACTTGAATTCATCACTAGAACCATCATCAGTACATGAACACATCACCATATCATCAGTACTTGAATACATCATCAGAACAAGCATCATTACATGAATACATTAGCAGAAACATGGGCATCACTATAGCTCAGTGGTTTGCAGAACTGGAGCAGCAGTGATTGAGTTGGGTACCAGTAAAAATGACAACTGCCTGAACAGTGTTCAGCAGACTGAACTGGGGTTAAATTACTTAGCAGCATGATGCACAGGACTTGCAATAAAGTCGACCAGGAGATAGTTGGGTTACATCGCTCAGCCCTTACACAAGAACAGTTTAGTAACACTTGGTATGCCTTATCCTTTTACTGTTGTACATTTTTTCATTAACCCTACTAATCGTAACAATAGCATTTAAATGGTTTTGTAGAAATTTTCATTTATGACCCATACTTGAAATACAGGGTGGCCCATGTATATGGATACACGTAAATAAAATGAGAAAGGTTGGTGATATCAACTTCCTGTTTGTGGCACATTAGTATATGTGAGGAGGACAACTTTTCAAGATGGGTGGTGACCATGGCGGCCATTTTGAAGTCAGACATTTTGGATACAATTTAGTTTTTACCAATGGGAAGAGGGTCATGTGATGTGACACATCAAACGTATTGAGAATTTCGCAAAAAAACAATGGTGTGCTTGGTTTTAACGTAACTTTATTCTTTCATGAGTTATTTACAAGTTTCTTTTTGTTTGCAGCCATTGACATGTCGCACAGGTTAACACGTGAGGAGGAGATAAAAATTGTGTTGATGTCTGGTGAACGCAGTGAACCTGAGTCATTGCAGCAGATTTCTCCCATATACTAATGTGCCACAAACAGGAAGTTGATATCACCAACCATTCCCATTTTATTTAGGTGTATCCATATACATGGCCCACCCTGTAGACTGTTGATGTCTGATCAGTAGGAGAATGATCTCATGGTCCATTTGTACATGTGACCGTTTCTGGTATTGCATCTCACCCACATATCAACAAGTGCTGATTTATAGGTTATTTATTGGTCAGAGCCCTACCAATTACAATTGATCTAGTCCAGTGCTCCCCAACTTCGGTCCTCAAGAGCCACCAACAAGTCATGTATTCAGGATTTCCTTAGTATTGCACAGGTAATGGAATTCTTGCCTGTCCAGGTAATGCAATTATCACCTGGGCAATACTAAGGAAATCCTGAAAACATGACCTGTTGGTGGCTCTTGAGGACCAGAGTTAGGGAACAATTATATAGTCTGTCATGAGGATATTACATATAATTATTTGCTCTATGGTCTACCCTTCCACTTTTGTAAATAATGTGACTGGTTACGAAGGATAACAATGGCATCTTTTTTAGAGCTCTTTTATATGTGAGGCCCAATGTGTACAATGCTCGAGCAGCTGCAGCAATATTCAATAAAGCTGAGAATAAGCTAGGTTTTAATATGACTTTGACTCAACCAAGTATTTTACGGGCTTGTCATTGTCTGCTCCTGTCTTTTTTAGAAATCTCACACTGCACTGAGACTCAAAAATGTCTTCATAATAAATATAACTGAATCAGAACTCTAGTCCTGAAAAAGTAAAGTATGCAAGATAATTTGACAGCTATTGTTATATGACATGGACAGAATATGTCACAGGCAAAAATAAACTTACATTGGACTTTTTAACAACGGTTTACATTTATGTAAAGTATTAAGTGAGTTTATAAACACTTATCTTTACTTACAATATCTTTCACTAATCTTCATTTCTTTGTTTCCAAAAGTTCACTTGTCCTTTCACACAAAATCTGTAGTTTTTTGCTGCTAACAACTTGAAAGTGCTTCAGGTGCATATACGAGTCTCACAGTTTTATGGATCGGGCTAAGGTTATGCTAATGTTCTTGCCGGCATCTCCTGATGATGTCCTATGCGGATGACTACACTGGACTACTCATATCTACAATTCATGGAATTGACTGGTCAAAATTAGTGCTGAGCACAAGCGTTCATTACTCGAGTTTGCCTAGGGTGCTTGAGTATACATTGAATATTGTGGGTGCTCGTGTGACATGTTCATGGTTGTCAGTAGTGATGAGCGAGTGTACTCATTGCTCAGGTTTTCCCGAGCATGCTCGGGTGACCTCCGAGTATTTATGACTGCTCGGAGATTTAGTTTTCTTTGCGGCAGCTGAATGATTTACAGCTACTACCCAGCCTGAGTACATGTGCGGGTTGCCTGGTTGCTAGGGAATCCCCAGATGTAATCAAGCTGTCCAGTAGCTGTAAATCATTCAGCTGCTCCCATGAAAACTAAATCTCCGAGCAGTCATAAATACTCGGAGGTCACCCGAGCGTGCTCAGGAAAACCCAAGCAACGAGTACACTCGCTCATCACTAGTTGTCAGGCGTGGTTTGCGGCGGTATAGCAGCTGCAAAACATGCGGCCCTGGGAACTCAAACATGTCACTTGAGCATACCAGAGAACCATAGGATACCTTGCGCTCATCACTTGCCCAATCATACACTGTAAATGATCATTTTAGTGTTGCGTGAAGTATGTTACACGGCAGCTATTAACAGCAAAGTCAAGAAAACAGTAAATTTTCAGATTGCTTATTGTGTGACATATATATGAGGTATGGGGTGCATTTACATTTTCAGATATATAAATTCTATATTATTATAATATATAATTATAATAATGGTTTTTACCTTTTAAAACTGTCCAGTCTAAAACCAGGATTTCCTTATATTGCCAGTAATCTTTTTTTTTGTATATAAATACGGTATGTATTTGCACTGCCCATCTTAAACTTTTATTTTTGGAGGTGTTGTGCGCTATTAACACCTTTCTGACATCAGACGCAATATTTCTTCCATGTGCCCTGGGCCTATTTGACCACGTACGGAATATTATATATAGTTACATAGTTACATAGTTAGTAAGGCCGAAAAAAGACATTTGTCCATCCAGTTCAGCCTATATTCCATCATAATAAATCCCCAGATCTACGTCCTTCTACAGAACCTAATAATTGTATGATACAATATTGTTCTGCTCCAGGAAGACATCCAGGCCTCTCTTGAACCCCTCAACTGAGTTCGCCATCACCACCTCCTCAGGCAAGCAATTCCAGATTCTCACTGCCCTAACAGTAAAGAATCCTCTTCTATTTTGGTGGAAAAACCTTCTCTCCTCCAGACGCAAAGAATGCCCCCTTGTGCCCGTCACCTTCCTTGGTATAAACAGATCCTCAGCGAGATATTTGTATTGTCCCCTTATATACTTATACATGGTTATTAGATCGCCCCTCAGTCGTCTTTTTTCTAGACTAAATAATCCTAATTTCGCTAATCTATCTGGGTATTGTAGTTCTCCCATCCCCTTTATTAATTTTGTTGCCCTCCTTTGTACTCTCTCTAGTTCCATTATATCCTTCTTGAGCACCGGTGCCCAAAACTGGACACAGTACTCAATGTGCGGTCTAACTAGGGATTTGTACAGAGGCAGTATAATGCTCTCATCATGTGTATCCAGACCTCTTTTAATGCACCCCATGATCCTGTTTGCCTTGGCAGCTGCTGCCTGTCACTGGCTGCTCCAGGTAAGTTTATCATTAACTAGGATCCCCAAGTCCTTCTCCATGTCAGATTTACCCAGTGGTTTCCCATTCAGTGTGTAATGGTGACATTGATTCCTTCTTCCCATGTGTATAACCTTACATTTATCATTGTTAAACCTCATCTGCCACCTTTCAGCCCAAGTTTCCAACTTATACAGATCCATCTGTAGCAGAATACTATCTTCTCTTGTATTAACTGCTTTACATAGTTTTGTATCATCTGCAAATATCAATATTTTACTGTGTAAACCTTCTACCAGATCATTAATGAATATGCTGAAGAGAACAGGTCCCAATACCGACCCCTGCGGTACCCCACTGGTCACAGCGACCCAGTTAGAGACTATACCATTTATAACCACCCTCTGCTTTCTATCACTAAGCCAGTTACTAACCCATTTACACACATTTTCCCCCAGACCAAGCATTCTCATTTTGTGTACCAACCTCTTGTGCGGCACGGTATCAAATGCTTTGGAAAAATCGAGATATACCACGTCCAATGACTCACCGTGGTCCAGCCTATAGCTTACCTCTTCATAAAAACTGATTAGATTGGTTTGATTTGTTTATGTTATTGCGATCGCCCGTGCACACGGCACTAAGTTCCAGGAGTGGTCACAGACGGCTCTTGGTTCCTTAACCCCCAAAATGCTGCGATCAAACACAATTACAGAATTCCGGAAGCTGGCAGAGGGCTGACAGCCCCTCTGCCTTTGGATCGGAGGGGCCGCGGGCTCCCGATCTGCCATGGTGTCCCTATGTCATCATGGCGACATCCGGGTCAACAGAGCTAGGAAACCTGATGATCATGCGCAGCGCAGTGCAGCGCTGACAGTTTCTTATCTATATGCTATAGAAGCGACCAGCCGACAAAAAATGATAGTTCCACAGTGGGGCAAAGTAAAAAGGTTAGAAAAAAGTAAAAAAAAAAAAATTTTAAATAATTGTAAAAATATTTTTTTTAAAATAAGACTTAAAAAAATATATATTCTATCTCTAAATAAATAAGTATTTGAATGACAAAAATATATAAACAATAAAAGTACAGTATACAGACCCGACCTATAAAACTGTTCCACTAGTTAACCGTTATATAACTTTCTAACAAAAAAAAATTGGTTCCAAAATTGTGCTGATGTAAAGTAGACATAGGCGAATTGTTACTGTTTAAGTATTTTTGTGACATAACTCTGTGATTTAAGGGCAAATAAATTCAAATTTAGAAAATTGCGAAATTTTCGCCAAATTTTCATTTTTTTTCACAAATAAACGCAAGTCATGTCAACAAAATGTTACCACTATCATGAAGTACACTATGTCATGAGAAAGCATTCTGAATCACTGGGATCCATTGAAGCATTCCAGAGTTATTACCTCGTAAAGGGACAATGGTCAAAATTGTGAAAAATTGGCCTGGTCATTAACGTGCAAAACGCCCTCTAGGGTAAAGGGGTTAATATAATTTTTTTATTATTTTTTTCATTAAAAAAATATACTTTCATGCCCAATTGCATGAAGGTGCCTGTGTGGTTAAAGTGGAGTTCAATTTTGAAAATGTCTTTGTTGCTCACATACCTTAGATCCAACAGTAGAGTCAACCATGCACCCTTCAAGGCAACAACTGTAATGCCTCATTCAAATATTGTTGTGGTACTCCTACACTCATAAAAGTTCTGCCTGCGAAAAAATTACAAGCAGGATTGTCAATACATCCTTGAAGGCACCAACCGGAGTGCCTCGTAAAAAAAAAATTAAGTAAGTGTAGTTGTAGACTGGGGAACACCTAACTCTTTGACGGAGAAATTCCCAGATGCCCATCTTCTCTATCTGGTCACCCCACTATCTCTTCCTGCCTGTTTTGCTGCTGTCAATCCTTCTCCCTCAGCGCTGCTAGTCTCGCTCTGCCTGCCAGCTTCCCAGGTTGGGTCAGTGACTTCATTATCCACCATCTAGTCTTTCACCGCCGCACGCTGGTCCTCCTATATTTGTGACTTAACAACATCATGACTTATCAGCAACTGTGGCTCATCATCTACACCTTAGAAAAAAATTGCAATTCTACACAGTCATCTTCTTGTGACCATGGCTGCTTTAAGTTTTATGCATCACTAAACGGCATGTTGTTTTGTCCCTCTTGGAACTTGCATTGTGAGATGTCACAATCAAGAAATTATTAAGTAAAGAGCTACTTGAAGTGTCCTAGTGTGGGATCACTGGTCTCCTGGGACTCAACATGGTGGCAGGAAAAGTATCAGGATGAGGATTAAGTGTTCCAGACACTTGGGTGGTGAGACTGGACTGTGTGTAAGATTGTGATGCAAAGCCTGCTGGAAGCATCATCTGCTATCCAACTGACTACCTGTTCACACTGGTGTGACTTCAGAAGTGGTGTACTGTGCCTCCCTGCAAAGTGAGACAAGAACCTTTGTTTTGTGGATGGGTGTGTTTCTTGTGCTCCAGCAACAGGTGCAGTCCCACCTGCCCCACATCCTCACCGTCTGCATGCACCATCATCAGCACTGTTCCTTACCCATGCCTTACGCATTTTTCAATTACTATGTCTCTGGAAATCAAATTTACTTGATTAATTGAAACTAAATTTTTTTAATAAAAAATAAAATGTGGTCACCTGTAGCAGACCAAGCAGTTTCAAAATTGTTTAAAGCACCATAATATTATATAAAGAATGTTAAACTGTATGGATGATTTATTGTTTGGAACCAAAAAATGTTGTGAACTATAGCAGGCCAAGTGACCCCGTCATGACCTACTATGTTTAGGTGTGTCTTAGCTCGTGTCCCGACATTTGATACGGGCTCCAGTGCTGAGTCTGCATGTTTTCAGGCACATGACATCTGATCTGACCAGCTGTCAAGTGTCCCTAACAGCCGCGAGTGGAATCGCAATCCACATGCGGCTGTTAAAATGTTAAGTGCCGCTGTCAACCTCTGACAGCAGTATTTACCTCACGCAAAGCAGAAGTGCATAACTAGCTCTGCCTATCGACAATCTGTCACATGATCGTGGTGAGCCAATAGGTTGACATGACAACCCAGGGTCTGCAGAAGACCCCTCTGCTTGTCATTGCTTGTCTGCTATTACAAAAATAAAACAATAAAAAAATACAGATATTTGGTATCACTGTGTTCGGAGACACCCAAGCTATCAAAATCTGAAAAGAATTAATCCGATCGTAAATGGCACAATTAAAAAAAATCAAAACTCCAGAATTTTTTTTTTCAGTAGCCGCAACATTGCAATAAAAAGTATTAACAAGCGATCAAAACATTATATCTACCCCAAAAATGTGGTCAACTGTAGCAGGACAACTGTTTTTTTTAAATTTCAAGCCACCATTGTTTCACAAAAAGCAACTGTGTGGATGACAATACAGTCTATTTTTTCAACAGAAAAATAAAAAATTGGTGACCTACAGCAGGTATACATTTAGCCATGTACTGCAAAGCCCTAACTCCTGCCTAGAGGCTGTATTCAGCCACTCTCCCTGCTCTGGCTATCCATAGGCTAAATGCAGATTGTATTGCATACAAACAGCAAAGCACAAGATTATCACTAAGAAGAATTTTTAGTATGACGGATCAAAATTAGCATCAGTATTACCATTAGAGGACTCTCTTTAATGAAACTGTGCATGCAGCCAGTCAATCACCGTAATGCCACTACCAAATTGGCTATAGCATTACAGCAACTGGCAGGCAATACCCGCATGTTTATTGGCTATGTAACAGGCACCAAACATGTGTGGTGGAGATTCGAGCATTCAATCCGAGCACTAGCCAATGTGCAACGAGTGCCAAGCATATCCGTTCACCCAGATACTCGAGTGATATCTGAGTATCACTGAGCATGTTCGCTCATCACTATTATACATGTCAAAAGTGTAAAAATTGTCTAGAATACTTGAGCTGCAAAATGCGCCAAGACTCAGGGCGCTCAAGGGTTTCAGAATTATTTACAATCCCATGTGTTATAAATTCACAAAAAATAAAATAATATTGTATTGTAGTGGTATGCCATCTCCTTCCTTATGAGATGTCCATTTAGACTTGGGTCACATAAGTGCAGCGCGGTAACTATGGCAGATGAAGAAGTCACCACAACGGCCGAGAGCATCGGGTGAGGGACCTGCCGACACCAGTCAATACTTCAGCTGGATGTGCGTCCCGGAATGCACATTCTGCTGAAGTGTATTGCGGTGCACTGAGCCGTCAGGTGCTCATAGTTGCCCCACTGAATAAGCGTATTAAAAAATTGGTCCTATTCATCAAGAAAAGTGGGATGATTTATTTCTCACTGGTCATCTATGTGCCAACCATTTTTTACTCAGCAGTTAATAATCATTTACAAGACCATTTATAGCTTCCTGTGATACAGTGTTGTAATGTACACATAACAATCAGATGCTATACTGTGGCTCCTTATGGCATCAGATTTTTTTTTCTTACTCCCACCCATTTCGGAGTGAAATCACAGCATGCTGGGATTAATTTTACAGACGAATTCTGTCAGTGAAAGATATCAGTCATCTGCATTGCCCCATTGAATAACAATGGTCTGAGTGTTGTCTGATAATAAAATTGGATAGCACTCATCCGTTTTATACGGTGATGTTAGCAACCCTGGATCGAGCCGTGCTGGAGACTACTCAGAGAGGCGGGTCCCAGGCAGCTACTTCCCAATCACTGTTTTGGATTGACAGGTCTCTGTCTACACACGCACTTAGGCAGAGACTTGTCAATCGAGGGCAGCAGGCAGGGGGAAGCCGCCGGAGGTCCACCTGTCCAACTAGCCTCCAGTGCCACTTGGTCCCCAGTGTTTTTTAAGGTATGCTCTTCTCTGATTTGATGCACCGATTCAGAGTCAAACATGCCTAGCTGAAATCATACAGCCATTGCCTTGTACATTCATCATATATCAGCTGCCAGTTTTACTTAAAGGGTGCAGTAAGACAGCTGTTTAACATGGACGACAATCACATTGCGGTGCACAGACTGGCCGGTGGCTCTCCTGATGCTATCACGCTCAGGTTATAAGAGCTGCTTGCCAGTCCATGGTTTACGATGCAATTGTCGTCCGTGTTATGTGGCCATCTGACTGCACACTAAAGGTGGACATTCAATCAGATAAACTAGATTTACCATATTATTTACCCAAAATATTTTTGAGACAAATTACAAGTTGAGTATCCTAGAGCTGGGATGCATTCTGGTTAATGCCAACAATTATTGTAACGAAAGAAAACTCAAAATAATTTATTTTCTACTTGCTCTCATTTTCTGTTCTTTTTCCATGAGCCAGAATGAAAGAAATATAAAAAAAAAAATATGCAAAGCCGTATTGTAAAGTATACATTACTGAACTTGTATGGCCCATAATAAATCATGACTTCTGTCATCATCTGGTTTTGCCTTACATAATGGGAGTATTTTATGCACAGACAGAACGGTATCTCTGAGCCACAGCCGGTGTCTTTCTCTCACCTGGGCATATTCAATCAAACTTTCGAATGTTTTCCCTTTGTTGTAGTCCATTTTTCCATATCATATGCATATTGGTTGCACAATAGTCCTATTCATAATGTTCTCCAAGAACAGGTAGTGCGACTTCTACAGTTAAAGTGCGAGGGAGGGGAGCAGTTTATGAGGAACCATTCTGTCACGTTGCGCTACACAGGACCCGTTACACTACCGGAACTGATATATGAGTCACCAATTCTTTTAAATGAGAATCTATTCACCAAAAGCATAATAAATAAGAATAAACCACATCCATACAAAGGCCCTATCCATTAAAGTAATTGAATCATCTCACTGGGAAAGAAACGGCATGTGACAATCAACAAGCCAAGGATTGTGTTTTTCTGAGAAAGAAGACATCTGTATTCGAGTAACAAGAATATTTTACATTTTCTGATTTCTTTTCTGTCATGTCTTTATTTTTGTTTCAATGCCGTCAGTGATTCTGCCACCAAGAAAGGAAGGCATTTGATGGACATTTGTGCAATAACTTGTTATTTTGTTGTGTAAACTTCTCTACACCGCTTCGCGCAAGGAATAATGTGCTGTTTCTAAGATTACAGGAGAAAGCCGCTCTACCTGTGTCTAGCATGCTACATAATAAGACTACTCCAGCAGATTACAGGGAAACCTGGAGCTTAGGCTTGTCAGCCATCTTGCATTATTACTTAAATGATAAGACATGATGGAGAAAATGGTTCCTGAATGACAACTTTTTATATAAATAAAAGAATATTTACTAGTAGAGACGAGCAAATATGGGGAACTAAATCCTTTGTTTTTAGGGGAGCTCGACCACCAGAATTGGTAATAGGAAGAAATGAAGGTGTGTAACAGAGATGGGCAAATAGTTTCGAGTGGAATTGAACTCTATGCAAATTAAAAAAAAACAAAACTTTTTTTAGTCCCAAGTAGCGATGATTGAGTATACTCGTTACTCGGGTTTCTCCAAGCATGCTCGAGTGGTCTCCGAGTATTTTGGCATGCTCAGAGATTTAGTTTTCGTCGCCGCAGCTGCATGATTTCCGACTGCTAGACAGGCTGAGTACATGTGGGGGTTGCCTGTTTGTTAGGGAATTCCCACATGTATTCAAGCTGTCTAGCAGCCACAAATCATGCAGCTGCGGCGACGAAAGCTAAATCTCGGAGCACGCCAAAATACTCGGAGACCACCCGAGCGTGCTTGGGGAAACCCGAGTAACGAGTATACTCACCCAACACTAGTCCCAAGGTTAGACAAGGCTGGGTTTTTATAAAGCTGGAATATTTTCATCACCTTTCCTTTCTTAATGATGATGGTAAGCAAGCCATAACAGGCTAATTAAGATGTGAAACCTTAGTCAAATTTATCTGAACACACAAATCTCCAAAGGTGCAAAAATATTTGCATCGGCCCATTTTCCTTTTTGTAATTTTTGAAATGAGAAAAAAATAAAATCTATGTTTTTTTTTGCCTAAAATACACTGAAAATGTGTCATCTTTAACTTTAAGCCTTTAAAAGATTATTTAATCTTCAACTTGCTTAACTGTTCACAATAACAGTAATGTTGACCAGAGGTGCCCAAACTTTTATATGCCACTGTATTTGCATTCCTTTTTTTAAAAAAAAATTCTCACTTCTCTAAAATATCACAGTTTTTTTTCAACATTAAAGTGGTTAAGTGAGACGAGCATCTTCATCCAGACGCTTTGGTTTTGACTTTCATCAGTGGTTATTGGCGGTAACAATCTCTCCGTATAGATGAGGAAATGCCCCCCTTTAAACGATAATGTATTCTCGAAAGTTTGTCAGTCATTCTAACTATGTATAAAAATGCATGGCTTTGTAAAACCAAATTGATGTGAACTAATGCATCGACTTGCTTTTATGCATATTACTAAGTGATGATGCAAATATATGCAAGAACACACCCTGTGATGCCTGTCAGGACAATTTATGGGTGAAGGGTTTAAAGAGTATTAGCGTTGAACTTGACAATCTAAACTGTGCAAGTTCTCACTGGGAATGTGCAAATACTACATAATGAAAATAAATTAGACAAGAATCGGCCATCATTTCTGAAAGCAGACATTTTGGAAAACGTACAATCCTTTACCCCTTCTATCTGACTTAAGTTAAAACATCATCTTTTATCTTAGCATATTATAAGTTATTAGTGTGACCCATGGGAAATTACATATATGGATGATTATATTCTACAGAAACTGTTATTAATCATGCTGGTTCAGTGGAAGGCCATTAAGTGTTGACCTGATGCTCGGATACTTCAGTGTGATTTCCCGGGATGAGAAGTAGATTTTTACAACAGACTAAAAGTCAATAGTCATGGTCAATGACTTTCTGTCAAAGTACAGATGCACACTTTATCTTAGATCAAGTATGGAGATAAAAGAAATCTAAAACTAGATTCCTAGATACTCTATCACTAGATGTCTGGGCTATGTGTGTCTATGTGTGGCCACACAGTGGTTCTACTAGTGATGAGCGAGTGTACTCGTTGCTGGGTTTTCCCAAGCACGCTCAGGTGTTCTCCAAGTATTTGTAACTGCTCAGAGATTTAGTTTTCCTTGCCTCAGCTGCATGATTTACAGCTATTAGCCAGCTTGATTACATGTGGGGATTCCCTAGCAACCAGGCAACCCCCACATGTACTCAGGCTGGCTAGCAGCCATAAATCATGCAGCTGCGTCAACAAAAACTAAATCTCAGAGCAGTTACAAATTCTCGGAGACCACCCGAGCGTGATCAGGAAAACCCAAGCAACGAGTATACTCGCTCATCACTAATGTTTAGTGTAGCCTATCCATGGCTGTGCTGTTGTTATTTTGCACTAAAAAGGAGTTATTATCAAGTTTTTAATGTAGACTTAGACACACAATGTAGAGCAAAATAAAACACGTATTTCTTTTGTTTCTTTTTCTATTTTGCCTCTACGTTGAGGAGATATTAGCAATCAAAGTATTTCTCCCTTAATGAGTTAATTTTCATTAGGTCCAAGTGGGCATCATCAGAGAATTTTCACTTGGAGTTGTATACTTCTTCCTTCTGTATGACATTGACCTATCATAACCAGGCAGTAACACTCAGGGTAAACAAGAACGCGCCCCCATTACAGCTTAACCTTAGTGTCGCTGTGAGGCATTTATTGTCATGCAACCTATTCTCACTGCAGAGTTATGCAAACTGCTGTGATCACAGCAGACATAAGTGATTACTGACATCTTTGCAATTTAAACTTCTATCATTGCAAGTGGATGGAGGGGCAGCACAGCTGAGCTTATCTGTGTCACATTACACAGGATTATAAGAGGAAGAGAGATAGTAGAAGGGTTTGTAATGTGACACAGCTAAACTCTCGGATTGCCAGTGGATGGAAGCTCAAATTATCAGGTCTTCTTTGCTCACAGGAACTTGTAATTGCTCTGCAATGCGATTACACTCTTCGTCATTATATGTCTCAAGGTTAGAAACCTGCACTAAGTTTTTGTGGTGTTCGATAGATCTATAGATAATAAGTAGACTAGATAAATATTAGATATAATAGATAGATAAATAGATATAGATAGATAGATAGATAGATATGGGAAAGATAAATAGATAGATAATAGATAGTTATCTGGATAGATAGATATGGGATAGATGATAGATAGATAGATAGATAGATAGATAGATAGATAGATAGATAGATAGATAGATAATAGATAGATAGATATGGGATAGATAGATAGATAGATAAATAGATATATAATAGATAGATATCTGGATAGATAGATATGGGATAGATAATAGATAGATAGATAGATAGATAGATAGATAGATAGATAGATAGATAGATAGATAGATAGATAGATAGATGATAGATGGATAGCTGGATAGATAAATATGAGATAGATAATAGATAGATAGATAGATAGATAGATAGATAGATAGATAGATAGACATATGAGATAGATAATAGATATATAGATAGATAGATATGAGATAGTTAGATAATAGATAGATAATAGATAGATAGATAGATATGGGATATATAGATAGATAGATGGATAGATAGATAGATAGATAGATAGATAGATAGATAGATATATGAGATAGATAATAGATATATAGATAGATAGATATGAGATAGTTAGATAATAGATAGATAATAGATAGATAGATAGATATGGGATATATAGATAGATAGATAGATAGATAGATAGATAGATAGATAGATAGATAGATAGATAGATATGGGATAGATAAATAGATAGATAATAGATAGATAGCTGGATAGATAGATATGAGATAGATAATAGATAGATAGATAATAGATAGATAGATAATAGATAGATAGATAGTTTTCCATATATTGCATAGCACAAGTCTGCAGGACTTTAGTCTGCAGTGTGATTTCTAGAAGTGTGTTCTAAAAGTGTGGATTACATTAGAATTAAAACCTGAAAGATGTATACAGACTGTGCCCTGCTACCTGCCACCATCGCACTCTAACAAGCATCTCTATTCTTCCAACAGGTATGTTCATCCAGCTCTCCAATGAAGCGCACATAATACATCACCCAGCTTTGCGCATAGACTTTCCCCTGCTCCTAGCATTGTGATGGTATGTTCATCCAGCTCTCCTATGAAGCGCACATAATACATCACCCAGCTTTGCGCATAGACTTTCCCCTGCTCCTAGCATTGTGATGGTATGTTCATCCAGCTCTCCTATGAAGCGCACATAATACATCACCCAGCTTTGCGCATAGACTTTCCCCTGCTCCTAGCATTGTGATGGTATGTTCATCCAGCTCTCCTATGAAGCGCACATAATACATCACCCAGCTTTGCGCATAGACTTTCCCCTGCTCCTAGCATTGTGATGGTATGTTCATCCAGCTCTCCTATGAAGCGCACATAATACATCACCCAGCTTTGCGCATAGACTTTCCCCTGCTCCTAGCATTGTGATGGTATGTTCATCCAGCTCTCCTATGAAGCGCACATAATACATCACCCAGCTTTGCGCATAGACTTTCCCCTGCTCCTAGCATTGTGATGGTATGTTCATCCAGCTCTCCTATGAAGCGCACATAATACATCACCCAGCTTTGCGCATAGACTTTCCCCTGCTCCTAGCATTGTGATGGTGTGTTCATCCAGCTCTCCTATGAAGCGCACATAATACATCACCCAGCTTTGCGCATAGACTTTCCCCTGCTCCTAGCATTGTGATGGTATGTTCATCCAGCTCTCCTATGAAGCGCACATAATACATCACCCAGCTTTGCGCATAGACTTTCCCCTGCTCCTAGCATTGTGATGGTATGTTCATCCAGCTCTCCTATGAAGCGCACATAATACATCACCCAGCTTTGCGCATAGACTTTCCCCTGCTCCTAGCATTGTGATGGTATGCCTTTCAGCTAACCCCCAACTTACTCTGTGATATTTATGACCTTGTTTACTTAGTCTTGATTGTACGCATCTGGTCCACCCTTAATTCTCTGACCAAGATGAGCAGAGACCACTCCTCTCTGCTCCACACCTGACCGCACTTAGTTTTCCATATATTGCATAGCACAAGTCTGCAGGACTTTAGTCTGCAGTGTGATTTCTAGAAGTGTGTTCTAAAAGTGTGGATTACATTAGAATTAAAACCTGAATTGGAACTGAAGGTAACTGGCCAGTCACTGCAAACAATGTTTCTGTTTGTTGTCACTTTTACCCCTATAATCTTTCACTTTCTGCAACCTCCCCCAATCCCCACACCAAGTAAGGAACTGTTCATCTCCTCTTCAATCCTCCCCATCCATCTCACCTCCTCCTCAGAACTGTTCCTTAACATACAATCCTCTGTCTCAAAGCACAGGCAGACCCCTCACTCTCTCTCCTGCTCCCACCTGCTAACACTATCTCTGCTCCTTCTCACTGCTGGTGATATCTCTCCAAATCCTGGTCCTCCTCACCATATTACCACAGTCATTTCTACCTCCCATCCACGCTCCATCACAAACTTCCGTAACCTCTCTAACCTTATACCCATTCGCCCAGCCCCCGCTTCCCCAGTCCCACTAACAGGAGCTCTGTGGAACGCTCGCTCTGTCTGTAACAAGCTTTCCTACATCCATGATCTTTTTGTTACTACCAAACTTTCCTTCCTCGCCATCACCGAAACCTGGCTCACCCCTTCTGACACGGCCTCCCCTGCTGCACTCTCTTACGGTGGCTTCCACCTTTCTCACACACCCCACCCCAGCAGCAAACATGGTGGAGGAGTTGGTTTTCTCCTGTCAGATAACTGCTCCTTCACCCCAATCCCACTGCCACCCTCTGTTACCCTCCCTTCCTTTGAGGTGCACTCTGTGCGCATCTACTCCCCCTCCAACCTCCAACTGGCTGTCATTTACCGCCCCCCAGGGCCAGCCACCACCTTCTTTGACCACTTCACCACCTGGCTACTTCATTTCCTTTCTGCGGACATCCCCACTATCATCATGGGCGATTTCAACATACCCATTGACACTTCCCTCTCAGCTGCCACTAAACTTCTATCTCTCTCTTCCTCCTTCGGCCTCACTCAATGGTCTTCTGCAGCCACTCACAAAGATGGTCACACACTGGACCTCATCTTCACCCGCCTCTGCTCCCTATCTAACCTCTCTAACTCGCCTCTTCCTCTCTCTGACCACAACCTTCTCACATTCTCATCTCTCTCCACTCCATGTCTAGAGTCCCCACCCCACAAACTTTCACACCCTCGCAGAAATCTTAAACATCTTGACCTACATTCATTCTCTGAATCCCTCCTCCCTCTCACAGACATAAGTTCCATACACAATGCGGATGACGCTGCCGCTCTATATAACACCACAATAGCTGTAGCTTTGGAATCTGCTGCCCCACTTACACATACCAAAGCTCGCAAAATCAACAGACAGCCCTGGCACACCAGCCTGACCAAAGAACTGAGGCAAGCTTCCAGGGCTGCTGAGCGCAGATGGAAAAGATCCCACTCCAACGACCACTTAATCGCACTCAAACAGTCCCTCACTACTTTCAAGACCGCACTCGCCACAGCTAAACAAACCTACTTCTCATCTCTCATATCCTCCCTGTCTCACAACCCTAAACAGTTATTCAACACCTTCAATTCTCTCCTCCGTCCCCCAGCACCTCCTCCCTCCTCACTTATCTCTGCTGAAGACTTTGCCTCATTCTTCAAGCAGAAGATTGATAACATCAGAGACAGTTTTGGTCAACAAGCCCCAGAGCCCTTCCTCCCAACTTCCCTACCCTCCACCTCCAAAACCAACTACTCCACCATTACAGAAGATCAACTCGCCACTCTACTCTCAAGATCGCATCTCACCACCTGTGCACTTGACCCGCTCCCAACCCACCTCATCCCAAACCTCACCACAATCTTCATCCCAACCCTAACCCATCTCTTCAACCTATCACTAACAAATGGTGTTTTCCCCTCAAGCTTTAAACATGCCTCCATCACACCTATCCTCAAAAAGCCCTCTCTTGACCCATCCTCTGTATCTAGCTATCGCCCTATATCACTTCTCCCCTATGCCTCAAAACTACTGGAACAACACGTCTACCTTGAACTGTCCTCCCATCTCTCTTCTTGCTCCCTCTTTGACCGCTTACAATCTGGCTTCCGGTCACACCATTCCACTGAAACTGCCCTAACTAAGGTCACCACTGACCTTTTAACCGCCAAGAGCAAGCGACACTACTCTGTTCTCCTCCTCCTCGACCTGTCGGCTGCCTTTGACACAGTGGACCATTCCCTATTATTACAGACCCTCTCATCCCTTGGCATCACAGACTTGGCCCTATCCTGGATCTCATCATACCTAACAGACCGGACATTCAGCGTCTCCCATTCACACACCACCTCCTCACCTCGCCCCCTCTCTGTCGGAGTCCCACAAGGTTCAGTCCTTGGGCCCCTGCTCTTCTCCATTTACACCTTTGGCCTGGGACAGCTCATAGAATCTCATGGCTTTCAGTATCACCTCTATGCTGATGACACACAGATCTACATCTCTGGACCAGATATCACCTCCCTACTAACCAGAATCCCTCAATGTCTGTCCACTATTTCATCCTTCTTCTCCGCTAAATTTCTGAAACTTAACATGGACAAAACAGAATTCATCATCTTTCCCCCATCTCACGTGACCCCCCCAACGAACCTATCCATTACAGTAAATGGCTGCCCACTCTCCCCAGTCCCACAAGCTCGCTGCCTCGGGGTTATCCTTGACGCTGATCTCTCCTTCAAACCACATATCCAAGCCCTTTCCACTTCCTGCCGACTTCAACTCAAAAATATTGCACGAATCCGTTCATTCCTCAACCAAGAATCTGCAAAAACCCTAGTCCATGCCCTCATCATCTCCCGTCTTGACTACTGCAACCTCCTGCTCTGTGGCCTCCCCTCAAACACTCTCGCACCACTCCAATCTATTCTAAACTCTGCTGCCCGACTAATCCACCTGTCCCCCCGCTATTCTCCGGCCTCTCCCCTCTGTCAATCCCTTCACTGGCTCCCCATTGCCCAGAGACTCCAGTACAAAACCCTAACCATGACGTACAAAGCCATCCACAACCTGTCTCCTCCTTACATCTGTGACCTCATCTCCCGGTACTTTCCTACACGCAACCTCCGATCCTCACAAGATCTCCTTCTCTACTCCCCTCTTATCTCCTCTTCCCACAATCGTATACAAGATTTCTCTCGTGTATCACCCCTACTCTGGAACCCTCTACCACAACACATCAGACTCTCGCCCACCATCGAAACCTTCAAAAAGAATCTGAAGACCCACCTCTTCCGACAAGCCTACAACCTGCAGTAACCACCGATCAACCAACCGCTGCACGATCAGCTCTATCCTCACCTACTGTATTCTCACCCATCCCTTGTAGATTGTGAGCCCTCGCGGGCAGGGTCCTCACTCCTCCTGTACCAGTTATGACTTGTATTGTTCAAGATTATTGTACTTGTTTTTATTATGTATACCCCTCCTCACTTGTAAAGCGCCATGGAATAAATGGCGCTATAACAATAAATAATAATAATAATAATAATAATAATAATAATAATAATAGATAGATAGATATGAGATAGATAGATAGATAGATAGATAGATAGATAGATAGATAGATAGATAGATAGATAGATATGGGATAGATAAATAGATTGATAATAGATAGATATCTGGATAGATAGATATGGGATAGATGATAGATAGATAGATGGATAGATAAATATGAGATAGATAATAGATAGATAGATATATATGAGATAGATAGATGATAGATAGATAGATAGATAATAGATAGATATATGAGATAGATAATAGATAGATAGATAGATAGATAGATAATAGATAGATAGCTGGATAGATAAATATGAGATAGATAATAGATAGATAGATATATATGAGATAGATAGATGATAGATAGATAGATAGATAATAGATAGATATATGAGATAGATAATAGATAGATAGATAGATAGATAGATAATAGATAGATAGCTGGATAGATAAATATGAGATAGATAATAGATAAATAGATAGATAGATAGATAGATAGATAGATAGATAGATAGATAGATAGATAGATAGATAGATATGGGATAGATAGATAGATAGATAGATAGATAGATAGATAGATAGATAGATAGATAGATAGATATGGGATAGATAGATAGATAGATAGATAGATAGATAGATATGGGATAGATAGATAGATAGATAGATAGATAGATAGATAGATAGATAGATAGATAGATAGATTTTTCACTTAGGATTATATAATTTAATACACCCCGACTTTTAACTCGGAATCTGTTAGTAATAAAACAGATGGCATAAAAAAAAAGGCATCATGACTTTTCTTTGTCTAGTGGAGCTTGCCAATGTAGAACATTTGCTGGAGGAGGAGATGTAAAAATAAAGGTCCAGCCTTCTTTTTTTTCTTCCTTTAGCATAAAAATCTTTAGAAAAGATGTTGAAGAGCCATAAAATATAATTAACTACAGCTCTGTATTTGTGAGTCTTTCTTTTGGGTGACAGTATCAGCTCATTAAAATAAAGAGCAATAGATACACACGCCGTCTCCACATTATTGCGATGCAAAGGTTTAGTGGCAGGGAGCATGTCATTACTAGCTTGATGGAACGTGGCAAAAACCTAATAATTATCCTCTCCTATCTGCTTGTTTTCAACACAACAGAAAGGGAAAAATGAGAGGGATCTGTATTCACATGTTCTGTTCAAAGCGAAGGGAAGGAGGGACACAAGGAGGAAAAGATAGTGAAATGGAAAGCCGAGAACGAGGAAATGAAGAGAATAGAGCAGAGGAAAGTAAGTGACCTATTTATACTGTAGAGAACAGTGTACGGGATTATACATCCAAATGTGCTGTTATTCATCAGGTACCAGGTTGGTGTATCAGCCGGTATGAATCAGGTATATAGGTCACATAGCAGATATTTAGATCAAATATGGAGGGGAGTGAATTCATTAGTAATGAATCAAATTCCTTACAAATTTCCCCAAAATATCAGATTCGGGGCAAATTTAAAATGTTTTGATTGGATTCGCAATAATCCAGCAAAATTATAACACCCTTGTGATGAATTTCTTGAGGGCTGGGAAACGGTTCAAATTAAAAAATATATATACTCACCTCTCATAGGCCCACTCTGACTCATTATGTTGTCTCCTTGACCTTAGTGCTATGGTCCTTCAGTTGGGTTTTTGGTTCTTCCGAAGCTGAAGCAGCGATTGGCCTAAAGTGCTTACATGTAGGTTGTGTAAGGGGTCAATTGAGGGCCTAATTTTTTTTGTACAGTTTTTTAACCCCTTTCATCACCTTTTTACTAGAATTTGGGGACTTGAGATATCTCAGAGCATAATAGACCACCATAATAGAGAATAAACCACTTTTATTTGGACTGTAACGAATCTAACAAATGAATGGAGCGAATCTGCCTGAAACGAATTTCAGGAAGTTTTCCCATTTATCACATATCGTAGTCAGGATTCAGAGTCAGGCAACATCAATTATTATTCTCCAAAGCTAAATCCAGGGCCGGTTTTAGACAAAGTGGGGCCCTAGGCAAAAGTTTAAAATGAGGCCCCCAATGCTCACATACATATTGCACCATGACGCTCAAACATTTTGTTGTATTGACATGCGTTGAGTTCAGACCGTTTGATGCGTGCAATTGACAACATTGAAGTCGTTTGGCTCTTGTTTCTCGGCCTCTTTACATCGTCTGAGGACGAATCGAATGATGGGGACAGAACGCTAGTAGATCAATGATCAATCTGTCCCCATATAGTATCATGCTATAAGCAGCAGGGCTGTGTGTGTGTGTGTGTGTGTGTGTGTGTATACAGTGGGGCAAAAAAGTATTTAGTCAGTCAGCAATAGTGCAAGTTCCACCACTTAAAAAGATGAGAGGCGTCTGTAATTTACATCATAGGTAGACCTCAACTATGGGAGACAAACTGAGAAAAAAAAATCCAGAAAATCACATTGTCTGTTTTTTTATCATTTTATTTGCATATTATGGTGGAAAATAAGTATTTGGTCAGAAACAAACAATCAAGATTTCTGGCTCTCACAGACCTGTAACTTCTTCTTTAACCCCTTCCCGACATGTGACGGTATAGTACGTCACATGTCGGGACCCCCGCTTTGATGTGCGCTCCGGCGGTGAGCGCACATCAAAGTCGCGACATGTCAGCTGTTTTTTACAGCTGACATGTGCGCGCAATAGCGGCGGGTGAAATCGCGATCACCCGCCGCTATTAACTAGTTAAATGCCGCTGTCAAGCGCAGACAGCGGCATTTAACTACCGCATCCGGCCGTGCGGCCGGATATGAGCGCATCGCCGACCCCCGTCACATGATCGGGGGTCGGCGATGTGTCAGGAAGGTAACCATAGAGGTCCTTGAGACCTCTATGGTTACTGATTGCCGGTGGCTGTGAGCGCCCCCCTGTGGTCGGCGCTCACAGCACACCTGCAAATCTGCTGTGTAGCAGCGATCTTATGATCACTGCTGCATAGCAGAGCCGATCGGGCTGTGCCTGCTTCTAGCCTCCCATGGAGGCTATTGAAGCATGGCAAAAGTAAAAAAAAAAAGTTTTTAAAAATGTGAAAAAAATAAAAAAAATATAAAAGTTTAAATCACCCCCCTTTCGCCCCAATCAAAATAAATCAATAAAAAAAAAACCCAACCTACACATATTTGGTATCGCCGCGTTCAGAATCGCCCGATCTATCAATAAAAAAAAAGCATTAACCTGATCGCTAAATGGCGTAATGAGAAAAAAATTCGAAACGCCAGATTTACGTTTTTTTGGTCGCCACGACATTGCATTAAAATGCAATAACGGGCGATCAAAAGAACGTATCTACACCAAAATGCTATCATTAAAAACGCCAGCTCGGCACGCAAAAAATAAGCCCTCACCTGACCCCAGATCACGAAAAATGGAGACGCTACGAGTATCGGAAAATGGCGCAATTTTGTTTTGTTTTGTTTTTTGCAAAGTTTGGAATTTTTTTTCACCACTTAGGTGAAAAATAACCTAGTCATGTTAGGTGTCTATAAACTCGTAGTGACCTGGAGAATCATAATGGCAGGTCAGTTTTAGCATTTAGTGAACCTAGCAAAATAGGCAAGCAAAAAACAAGTGTGGGATTGCACTTTTTTTGCAATTTCACTGCACTTGGAATTTTTTTCCCGTTTTCTAGTACACGACATGCTAAAACCAATGATGTCGTTCAAAAGTACAACTCGTCCCGCAAAAAATAAGCCCTCACATGGCCAAATTGACGGAAAAATAAAAAAGTTATGGCTCTGGGAAGGAGGGGAGCGAAAAACGAAAATGGAAAAACGGAAAAAGCTCCGGGGGTGAAGGGGTTAAGAGTCTCCTCTTTCCTCCACTCATTACCTGTAGTAATGGCACCTGTTTAAACTTGTTATCAGTATAAAAGGACACCTGTGCACACCCTCAAACAGTCTGACTCCAAACTCCACTATGGTGAAGACCAAAGAGCTGTCAAAGGACACCAGAAACAAAATTGTAGCCCTGCACCAGGCTGGGAAGACTGAATCTGCAATAGCCAACCAGCTTGGAGTGAAGAAATCAACAGTGGGAGCAATAATTAGAAAATGGAAGACATTCAAGACCACTGATAATCTCCCTCGATCTGGGGCTCCACGCAAAATCCCACCCCGTGGGGTCAGAATGATCACAAGAACGGTGAGCAAAAATCCCAGAACCACGTGGGGGGACCTAGTGAATGAACTGCAGAGAGCTGGGACCAATGTAACAAGGCCTACCATAAGTAACACACTACGCCACCATGGACTCAGATCCTGCAGTGCCAGACGTGTCCCACTGCTTAAGCCAGTACATGTCCGGGCCCGTCTAAAGTTTGATAGAGAGCATTTGGATGATCCAGAGGAGTTTTGGGAGAATGTCCTATGGTCTGATGAAACCAAACTGGAACTGTTTGGTAGAAACACAACTTGTCGTGTTTGGAGGAAAAAGAATACTGAGTTGCATCCATCCAACACCATACCTACTGGAAAGCATGGTGGTGGAAACATCATGCTTTGGGGCTGTTTCTCTGCAAAGGGGCCAGGACGACTGATCCGGGTACATGAAAGAATGAATGGGGCCATGTATCATGAGATTTTGAGTGCAAACCTCCTTCCATCAGCAAGGGCATTGAAGATGAAACGTGGCTGGGTCTTTCAACATGACAGTGATCCAAAGCACACCGCCAGGGCAACGAAGGAGTGGCTTCGTAAGAAGCATTTCAAGGTCCTGGAGTGGCCTAGCCAGTCTCCAGATCTCAACCCTATAGAAAACCTTTGGAGGGAGTTGAAAGTCCGTGTTGCCAAGCGAAAAGCCAAAAACATCGCTGCTCTAGAGGAGATCTGCATGGAGGAATGGGCCAACATACCAACAACAGTGTGTGGCAACCTTGTGAAGACTTACAGAAAACGTTTGACCTCTGTCATTGCCAACAAAGGATATATTACAAAGTATTGAGATGAAATTTTGTTTCTGACCAAATACTTATTTTCCACCATAATATGCAAATAAAATGATAAAAAAACAGACAATGTGATTTTCTGGATTTTTTTTTTCTCAGTTTGTCTCCCATAGTTGAGGTCTACCTATGATGTAAATTACAGACGCCTCTCATCTTTTTAAGTGGTGGAACTTGCACTATTGCTGACTGACTAAATACTTTTTTGCCCCACTGTATATATATGTGTATATATATATATATATATATATATATATATATATATATATATATATATATATATATATATATATATACACTCTAGTCTGTTCAACCATTATTTTAAAATGTGCATGGAACACACACACACACACTATCACTGTATGTTTATATAGAATAATGCAAAAAATTATATATATATATATATATACACACACACACACAATTAAACACACACGCACATGACACATGCTTATACACACATTCATACATGTACATGGCACACACTTATATACACACACATATATATGGCATGCACTCAGTGGCGTAACTACAAAGTTATGGGCCCCGGTGCGAACTTCCAAATGGGGCCCCCCACCCCACCCTGGGTCCCCCCGCCTCAACCCGCCCCCCCCCACCTTCCCCTAGATACGCCTTGGACTGTCGCAGGAATCTCCTGCACTGCAACATGGTGTTGGGTGCCAGCACAGCCCGCACAGTGGTATATCCAGCACAGTGGTATATCCAGCACAGTGGTATATCCAGCAGAGCCCGCACAGTGGTATATCCAGCAGAGCCCGCACAGTGGTATATCCAGCACAGGGATATATACAGCAGAGCCCGCACAGGGATATATACAGCAGAGCCCGCACAGGGATATATAGAGCACAGCCCGCACAGTGGTATATACAGCAGAGCCCGCACAGGGGTATATAGAGCACAGCCCGCACAGGGGTATATAGAGCACAGCCCGCACAGGGGTATATAGAGCACAGCCCGCACAGGGGTATATAGAGCACAGCCCGCACAGGGGTATATACAGCAGAGCCCGCACAGGGATATATAGAGCACAGCCCGCACAGGGGTATATACAGCAGAGCCCGCACAGGGATATATAGAGCACAGCCCGCACAGGGATATATAGAGCACAGCCCGCACAGGGATATATACAGCAGAGCCCGCACAGGGGTATATAGAGCACAGCCCGCACAGGGGTATATAGAGCACAGCCCGCACAGGGATATATACAGCACAGCCCGCACAGGGATATATAGAGCAGAGCCCGCACAGGGGTATATAGAGCAGAGCCCGCACAGGGGTATATAGAGCAGAGCCCGCACAGGGGTATATAGAGCAGAGCCCGCACAGGGGTATATAGAGCAGAGCCCGCACAGGGGTATATAGAGCAGAGCCCGCACAGGGGTATATAGAGCAGAGCCCGCACAGGGATATATACAGCAGAGCCCGCACAGGGATATATACAGCAGAGCCCGCACAGGGATATATACAGCAGAGCCCGCACAGGGATATATACAGCAGAGCCCGCACAGGGATATATACAGCAGAGCCCGCACAGGGATATATACAGCAGAGCCCGCACAGGGATATATACAGCAGAGCCCGCACAGGGATATATACAGCAGAGCCCGCACAGGGATATATACAGCAGAGCCCGCACAGGGATATATACAGCAGAGCCCGCACAGGGATATATACAGCAGAGCCCGCACAGGGATATATACAGCAGAGCCCGCACAGGGATATATACAGCAGAGCCCGCACAGGGATATATACAGCACAGCCCGCACAGGGGTATATACAGCACAGCCCGCACAGGGGTATATACAGCACAGCCCGCACATCTCATCTCCCCCCCCCCCCCCCCCGATAATGGCCCCACAGTCCAGTTAAAAAGAAAGAAAAAAAAACTCTCCTCACCTTTCCTTTTGCCCGCGCTGCTCCCGGCGGCTGCAGTCTGCCCAGGACACTGCAGGTGCGCGATGATATGACGTCATCGCGCACCCGCAGTGTACTGTCAGAGGCAGAGCGGGGAATGATGGGAGAGGAAGCGTCAGGTGACGCTCTCTCCTCCATCATTGCATTCAACTATATCGGTGTCATAGACGCCGGTATAGTTAAAGGGAACCTATCACCTGAATTTGGCGGGACCAGTTTTGGGTCATATGGGCGGGGTTTTCGGGTGTTTGATTCACCCTTTCCTTACCCGCTGGCTGCATGCTGGCTGCAATATTGGATTGAAGTTCATTCTCTGTCCTCCGGAGTACACGCCAGCGCAAGGTAATATTGCCTTGCGCTGGCGTGTACTATGGAGGACAGAGAATGAACTTCAATCCAATATTGCAGCCAGCATGCAGCCAGCGGGTAAGGAAAGGGTGAATCAAACACCCGAAAACCTCGCCCATATGACCCAAAACTGGTCCCGCCAAATTCAGGTGATAGGTTCCCTTTAAATGCAGCGGCCCACTACTGGCACCGGCTCTTCTGCCAGAAGTGCCCGATGGCCAGTCCGGCCCTGTACTGACCTGCCAACCCGGGGCCCCTGACCTGCGGGGCCCGGTCGCAATGGCGACCGCTGCGACTGCAGTAGTTACGCCCCTGCATGCACTTATACACAGACACATACATAGCATTCTTATACATACACACATACATAGCGTATATATATATATATATATATATATATGTGTGTATGTATGTATGTATGTATGTATGTATGTATGTATGTATATATATATATATATATATATATATATATATATTACACACACATAAACACACGCATGGCACGCACTTATACACACAAATATATACATGGCACGCATTCATACACATACATGGCACGCATTTATACACACATACATACACATATATATACACATACATACACACACATATACACATACATACACACATATATATATATATACACACACGGCAAGCAAAGACACACTTATACACACACACATACACGGCACACACATGCAGCACAACAAATGCTCATTTGATACATGTGATTCACATAAGCACACACTACACATGACACACACACACACCTTTATGCTGGAGGGAATGAGATGATGCACACTATCAGATGCAGCTCCTCCTGCTCCCAGCAGACACCTTCCTGCCCTCTCCTCTGCTGGGACTGCCGACAAGAGCAGGAGTTGCTGACAGCAGGACAGGAGCCATCATCACCAGGAGCAGCACACACAGTGGGACGGTGCTCTTTACTTATCTGCCGGCTCAGGTTGTTACTGGTGCTGGGTCTCTCTCCCTTCCCCTCAGGACTCCGTACAGCAGGACAGGGCGCTGGCCAATGAGCACTTCTATCACGCTGATGGGGGAGGTTCAGTGGCCGCTGCTCCTGTGCTTCACTGCAGGCTCCTATTTTACTGCTACAAACATTCCCAGAGTACATGGCCTGTGGTGACATCACGGTCACATGGCAGGTCACCTGATCGTGATGTCACTACAGGTCCTTAACCAGTCTCTACTCGGAAGCTTCACTGATAATGCTATCATCAGTGAAGCTTCTGCTGTAGATGCTGGGGGCCACCAAGGGAGTGGGGGCCCCAGGCAGCTGCCTAGTCTGCCTGGCCCTAACGCCGGCCCTGGCTAAATCCACACAATGGAGCCGAGATAAAGAATAAAACAGACTCTGCAGTCTAACGATGCAAGATTATTGAAGAAAATAACATATACAGTATAAGTGTTGGTGAAGATTGCGCAGTCAGTATCTTGCTCCTCAGGTTTCAGTTAAAGTGAATCTGTCACCAGATTTTATAATTTTTTCCCAAAATTTGATTTATCACAAATTGATTTGCCATGAATCGCAAAAACTGCAAAATCTCCAATTGCCCTTACAAGACTTGTATAACACACACACATTCAGCTCGGCTTTGATTCATTCTGCTCAGGGTTTGGGCAGTATGAATTGTGACTAGAGATTAACGAACCCAAACGTAAAAATTCGGGATTTGTACCGAACAATTAGTGTCTAGTGCTAAACGCCGAGAACTAACTTCTCCCGGAAGTCTGTTGCAATGTTTGGAGTTCTGAGGGAAGTCCATTGGAGAGAGACAAAGACAGGGGAGTAAAGTTCGGGTCGGGTACCAGAACCCGAATTTCCACGGGTCCGCTCATCCCTAATTGTGACAGGTTTCCTTTAATGCAAAAACATCTTTGGTAATGTCAAAGTAGCCTCAATATTGAAATGGATGCAAAATTTGTACCAATCAACAGCCCATTTAATGACAGCACACTGATAGACTTTTCATGTTTTTTAAAGTAAAAAAAAATCATTCAAAAAGTTGTTAGTGATCAAGTAGAGCATTCTGTCTCTGGCTGTATGAAAACTATTGAAATTGCCTACATAGGAACCTACCAAAAGATGCTGTCAATCACGGAAACCCTGAATTTTTGTTTGACATTTTCTTTTGTCTTACGTGCCCAGCCTTGCCCAGGGTCCTTCTAGGGCAATATACCCCCAGGCGTTGTACAAAAACACTGAGGTTGACGGTAAATAAAATTGTGATCGTGGAAGCCCATGATTTTTTTTCTCAAAAATGTAACCTTCTGTTCCCAGGTCTGTGCAGAGGTCCAGTCCTGTGCGGGGTCCTACTCGGGAACGTCAGTCTGATTGAAACAAATGGAATCCTAATTTTTTATAAAAAATGAATGCCTCGGTAAAGAAAATTGAAGTCACAGATGACCGTATATTTTTGAATTTTTTTTTTGCCTTTAAGTGCCCAGCATTGTACAGGATTCCATACCTGTGCATGGTTCTACTGGGAGAATCTACATCAGTGAAAACCCTCATCTTGATTTTTATGGAATTTAAGGCTGATGGTAAAGAAAATTGCAGTTATGGAAGACCATGATTTTTTTTTGCCTTTCAAGGGTCCTACTGGGGGAATATAGACCAGTCAAAACCAAAAACATGCTCATACTCATAAGAAATGATGATGATGGCTTATAATCATGGATGCAATGATTTATTCCTTAAGCCGTGACAAAATATGGCAAACGTTTTGGCACTATAGTAATAAAACCCCCACCAATTAAAATATTTCTGGTCCATTTTACCCAAATTCTATAAAACAATGCGAAACTGCAGGAGTGGGGTCGTACACTTTGGCCTGTGAAAAAGCAATGTGAAGCTCCATGGGGGCCCTAGAGACCCAGGATAGAGGGATATGTTGCTAATATCCTTCCTCCATGCCTTTTGCATCTTTGTCAGTATTTTTATCCAATATAATTAAGAGGGAAATGATACTGCTGATGTCGAAGCTGTCACTCCTAACAAACTTTGTCTGATATGACCTGGTAAGCTTCCACCTCCCTTATCACCTGTTAATGGTGGATTTCAAGGCAATATCAGCTTCCGTTTCTGCAGTATGATATAATCAGTTCCCTCACCTTCTTATGTTGCACGTACAGATACTGCAACATATGCAGTGTTGAATCTCATCATGTTGCAATGTTACAAATCAGGCAGCGCTAAGGCATACAACTCCGTCACTACAAATCATGGAGGACATTGTTCAAAACATAAGAATGATTAAAGTGCCCACAATCTCTCCTCACAAAGAGAACCACCTTGTTCAAAGGGGCAATATTTGTTTAAAAATTGAGGATGTTCATCATGCAGAAAGCATTCGTCAATTTGCCCAAATCCATGGTAGCCTCAATGTTTCTGGCATTGGCGCTACTAAGTTGCCCAGTTGTAGTTCATGAGGAGCCATCCAGTTTGACATTTGATGCAATGTTCTGCCCTTATTGCTGTTGGGGATGGAGAGATATCCACTGAGGAAAATGTGAAAGAAGTGCCAAAACATCTCCTCATGAGGAGGTGTCATCAACAATCACTTGACCCGCTTACCAAAATATTGACTCAATGGACCATAAAACCATCTAAAATCCCAGACCATAATTGCTTCTGTCAACAGTGGAGTGTTTTCTGCAGAACAAGGTAAATTCCAAAGACCATCCCACAGTCTATGCCACATTGACAGTACAAAGTAGAGATGGTTTTCTTCAAGAAATAATGGCGGGTAGGTATTTTCCATCAAGACTGAGGGCACATTATTATTTTTAAAAAAAGCAGTTCAAGCCACATGCTACAACAGCAATTGGGCTGATCTTGGGCATGTGGGAGTTGAGTTTCCACACAAATGGTCACTCACCACCCTTCTTGAAAAGTTTTCCCTCTCCCATATAGTAATGTGCCACAAATAGGAAGTTGATATCTCCAACAATTCCCATTTTATGTAGGCGTATCCATATAAATGTCCCACCCTATATTTCTCCATACAGTATAATGGGCCCCATATATTGCTCCATACAGTTTTGTGAGCCCCATATACTGCTACATACAGTATAATGGCTCCATATAATGCTACATACAGTATAATGGCCCCATGTATTGCTACATACAGTGTAATTGCCCCATATATTGCTCCATGCAGTATATAAGGGCCCCATATAGTGTTCCATAAAGTATATTATGGCACCATATATTGCTCCGTACAGTATATAATGACCACATATATTACTAAATACAGAATAATGAGCCCCATATATTGTTCAATGCAGTATATAATGACCCCATATAATGCTACATACAGTATAATGGCATAATATATTGCTCCATACAGTATATTTTTGCCCCATATAGTGTTCCAAAAAGTATATTATGGCCCCCTATGTTGCTCCCTACAGTATTATAGACCCATATAAAGTTCCATTCAGTATAATGGGCCCCATATATCTCTTCAAACAGTATAATTTCCCCATATATTGCTCCATACAGTATTGTGAGCCTCATATAATGCTCCATACAGTATAATGGCTCCATATATTTCTCCATACAATATATTGGCCCCATATAGTTCTCCATAAAGTACATAATGGCCCACATATTGCTCCATACAGTATAATGGCCCCATATATTGCTCCATACAGTATAATGGCCTCATGTAATGTTCCATAAATAAAACAATATGTAATCAAATACTCACTCTAGTTCCCCAATGCTCTGGTCTCCATTGCTTTAGTCTATTCTGTGTCTTCTCTCTCTCTGCACTGCTCAGCACAGAGAGGTTGCACTGTAGAAATGTCATTGTGCCCTTTGCCCTGAGACGCTACAAAGAGTCAGAAGACACTGAAGAGACCGGAGCAGCCGGGAATGGGGAGGTTTGAGTATTTTAGGTGGGACCTGTGCCAGCACTGATACTGAGCTCCTCCGGCTCACAGGCCCCATAGTGTGCTGGTGTCCTTTGCAGTGAGCGGGCCCCCCATTTGTCTAGGGCCCCAACACGTGCACACAGTGCGTGCATTGGTGTGATTCATAAGTTTGTAATCAAACAGAGTGACTAAAAACTTATCAATTTAGACAGGACAACCCCTTTAATTCATATTTATATGGCAGCAAAGATTACAGTTAATGGGGGGCACCATTCAGTTTATGTTTGGAATGGCTAATAGTATATTAATGGTGGGGCACATATTTGTATTCAGGGGCTCAGTGCGTGGGATGTTTTATTCAGGACACACATGTATGTATACAATATATGTGACCTTTTTATTTTCAGGGCTGTGGTGATTATCGTGACAAGATAAATCGTGGCTGGAAGATACCGACATGAATGTCGGACTGGGTGGAGAAGAAACAAAAAAAAAACAGCTCTAATCAGACAAGATATTAGCGGTCACTAGATGTAAGTACTTATCCTTCATACTGTGTGACTTGTAGTAATAGTGCGGGCTGTTCTAGACCCTGCACTTTGGCTACAGCAGTAATGTCATGACTAGGGTTGAGCGACTTTCATTTTTTTAAGATCGAGTAGGGTTTTGGGAAACCCGATTTTGTCCAGAGTCGAGTCGAGTGCAGTCGGCCGATTATCGCTAAAAGTCGGGGATCGACCGAAACACGAAACCCAATGCAAGTCAATGGGGAAGCATAGTCGGCAGTGAGTGGAGGCCAGGAAAACACCTACAGTGCCCATTTTAATGCCAAAAACATCCATTCTTGTTTCTGAAGCTTGCCAATCTTAATTAACTGTATAATAATAGTTGGGCATAGGGAATTGGGGGAAAGTTGTGGGGGGAGTAGGGCTGGCTCAAGTTTTTTGTGGGCCCAGGAAATGCGGACTACGTCACGGCGGTGTTGCAGGGAAAGGTAAGTATTTAAACGTTGCAAGTGCTGTGATCCTGAGCAAGCAGGGGGGGCCCCACTCGTTCGCATTGGCACTGGCACAGGGCCCCTCAAAGTACGGCGGTGTGTTTGCATGGCGGGGGCACCTCCCACCAGCAGCGACACTTTTGCGTACTCTGAGGGGCCCTGTGCCAGTGACGTCGCCAACGAGTATGCCCCCCCACCTGATGAAGGAACCTGCACTTTCATCTGCACCTTCCTCTTTGTCCCTGTGTAAGGTGGTATAACATGCGGGAAGGGGAACCTTACTTTCAGCAGGGTCAGATTCTGGCTGTGTAGAGTACAAGGGGAATGTAGTGGTCTAGGTCAATGTACCAGCAGACTCATTTAGCAGTGGCTGGGCAATGGGCAGGATGAGGAGGAAACAGATATAGGGCCAAAGAATAAAGTAGGCTAAATGCAGTTCAAAATTGGTAACAGGACTAAACAGGCGACATTGCTTTGTTCAGTGGAGTAGCAAACCCAAGAGCAGCAGACACTGTTTCAAGGGCCTAACCACACTAGTAGGCCAAATGCAGTTTAATATCTGATAGTATAGGGCGAAAGCCAGAATGTGGAAGCTCAGCTTTGTTCAGTTGAGGACAACACCAGGGAGGGGCAGACACCTTTAGTAGGCCGGAAAAGCCTATTGCATTTTTTAAAATGGTAATTTGGAGCAGAAGGTTGAAGCTCAGCTTTATTTAGTTGAGGACAACACCAGGCAGGGGCACACAGACAGACACCTTTAGTAGGCCGGAAAAGCCTATTGCATTTTTTAAAATGGTAATTTGGAGCAGAAGGTTGAAGCTCAGCTTTATTTAGTTGAGGACAACACCAGGCAGGGGCACACAGACAGACACCTTTAGTAGGCCGGAAAAGCCTATTGCATTTTTTAAAATGGTAATTTGGAGCAGAAGGTTGCAGCTCAGCTTTATTTAGTTGAGGGCAACACCAGGGAGGGGCAGAAGCCGTTAGTAGGCCCTAACCACCATTTTGTTTTTTAAAAACCACTTAATGAGAGCCGGAAGGTTGAAGCTCAGCTTTATTCAGTTGAGGACAACACCAGGCAGGGGCACACAGACAGACACCTTTAGTAGGCCGGAAAAGCCTATTGCATTTTTTAAAATGGTAATTTGGAGCAGAAGGTTGAAGCTCAGCTTTATTTAGTTGAGGACAACACCAGGCAGGGGCACACAGACAGACACCTTTAGTAGGCCGGAAAAGCCTATTGCATTTTTTAAAATGGTAATTTGGAGCAGAAGGTTGAAGCTCAGCTTTATTTAGTTGAGGACAACACCAGGCAGGGGCACACAGACAGACACCTTTAGTAGGCCGGAAAAGCCTATTGCATTTTTTAAAATGGTAATTTGGAGCAGAAGGTTGAAGCTCAGCTTTATTCAGTTGAGGACAACACCAGGCAGGGGCACACAGACAGACACCTTTAGTAGGCCGGAAAAGCCTATTGCATTTTTTAAAATGGTAATTTGGAGCAGAAGGTTGAAGCTCAGCTTTATTTAGTTGAGGACAACACCAGGCAGGGGCACACAGACAGACACCTTTAGTAGGCCGGAAAAGCCTATTGCATTTTTTAAAATGGTACTTTGGAGCAGAAGGTTGAAGCTCAGCTTTATTTAGTTGAGGACAACACCAGGCAGGGGCACACAGACAGACACCTTTAGTAGGCCGGAAAAGCCTATTGCATTTTTTAAAATGGTAATTTGGAGCAGAAGGTTGAAGCTCAGCTTTATTTAGTTGAGGGCAACACCAGGGAGGGGCAGAAGCCGTTAGTAGGCCCTAACCACCATTTTGTTTTTTAAAAACCACTTAATGAGAGCCGGAAGGTTGAAGCTCAGCTTTATTCAGTTGAGGACAACACCAGGCAGGGGCACACAGACAGACACCTTTAGTAGGCCGGAAAAGCCTATTGCATTTTTTAAAATGGTAATTTGGAGCAGAAGGTTGAAGCTCAGCTTTATTTAGTTGAGGGCAACACCAGGGAGGGGCAGAAGCCGTTAGTAGGCCCTAACCACCATTTTGTTTTTTAAAAACCACTTAATGAGAGCCGGAAGGTTGAAGCTCAGCTTTATTCAGTTGAGGACAACACCAGGCAGGGGCACACAGACAGACACCTTTAGTAGGCCGGAAAAGCCTATTGCATTTTTTAAAATGGTAATTTGGAGCAGAAGGTTGAAGCTCAGCTTTATTTAGTTGAGGGCAACACCAGGGAGGGGCAGAAGCCGTTAGTAGGCCCTAACCACCATTTTGTTTTTTAAAAACCACTTAATGAGAGCCGGAAGGTTGAAGCTCAGCTTTATTCAGTTGAGGACAAAACCAGGCAGGGGCACACAGACAGACACCTTTAGTAGGCCGGAAAAGCCTATTGCATTTTTTAAAATGGTAATTTGGAGCAGAAGGTTGAAGCTCAGCTTTATTTAGTTGAGGACAACACCAGGCAGGGGCACACAGACAGACACCTTTAGTAGGCCGGAAAAGCCTATTGCATTTTTTAAAATGGTAATTTGGAGCAGAAGGTTGAAGCTCAGCTTTATTTAGTTGAGGGCAACACCAGGCAGGGGAACACAGACAGACACCTTTAGTAGGCCGGAAAAGCCTATTGCATTTTTTAAAATGGTAATTTGGAGCAGAAGGTTGAAGCTCAGCTTTATTTAGTTGAGGACAACACCAGGCAGGGGCACACAGACAGACACCTTTAGTAGGCCGGAAAAGCCTATTGCATTTTTTAAAATGGTAATTTGGAGCAGAAGGTTGAAGCTCAGCTTTATTTAGTTGAGGGCAATACCAGGGAGGGGCAGAAGCCGTTAGTAGGCCCTAACCAAAGTTGAAGGCCAAATGCAGTTTAATTTCTGATACTATAGGCCGAAAGCCAGAAGGTGGAAGCTCCGATTTAGACAGTGGAGGATAATTTGAATTAGGGACTGCAGACAGACTTAGTAGGCTGTCCCCTGTGGACCATGCATCCAACACATTAACCCATTGCGCCGTAATGGACACGTAATCTTCCGTGGCCATGCCTACAGGTCCATGCGTCTGTTGTCAGGTGCACCTTTGTACTCACAGATTGCCAGAGTGCATGGACAATGCGGTCTTCTACATGCTGGTGGAGGGTTGGGATGGCTTTTCTCGCAAAAGAAGTGTCGACTGGTTAGCTTGTAGCGTGGTACAGCGTAGTCCATCATGGCCTTATTAATAGTAAATAAAATATATAACTAGGCTCTATGAACTTTTAAATAGGTTCCAGGGGTACACGGGCAGCATTGGTGTGGTCAGTGGAGGAGTATTGCAAGTAGGGGCTGCAGACAGGCTATCAAAGGCCTAAAATACCAAACAGTAGGCACTCATGGCAGTTTTACATCGGTTACATGGATACACAGGCAGGCACTCCAGGCAGCATTGTGGTCAGTGGAGGAGTATTGCAAGTAGAGGCCGCAGACAGGCTATCAAAGGCCTAAAATAACAAACAGTAGGCAGTCATGGCAGTTTTACATCGGTTACATGCATACACAGGCAGGCAATCCAGGCAGCATTGTGGTCAGTGGAGGAGTATTGCAAGTAGGGGCCGCAGACAGGCTATCAAAGGCCTAAAATAACAAACAGTAGGCAGTCATGGCAGTTTTACATCGGTTACATGGATACACAGGCAGGCAATCCAGGCAGCATTGTGGTCAGTGGAGGAGTATTGCAAGTGGGGGCCGCAGACAGGCTATCAAAGGCCTAAAATAACAAACAGTAGGCAGTCATGGCAGTTTTACATCGGTTACATGGATACACAGGCAGGCACTCCAGGCAGCATTGTGGTCAGTGGAGGAGTATTGCAAGTAGGGGCCGCAGACAGGCTATCAAAGGCCTAAAATAACAAACAATAGGCTCATTGCAGTTTTACAGCGGTTACATGGATAGACGGGCAGGCAGCTTGGTGGTGAGTGGAGGAGTATTTAAAGTAGGGACCGCAGACAGGCTTCAAAGGCCTAACATAAGAAAATGGGCTGGCTGTAGGCACTTTATAATTGGTTCCAGGGGTACACGGGCAGCAGTGGTCTGGCCAGTGGAGGACTAGTGGAAGGAGGGACCGCAGACAGGCTTCAAAGGCCTAACATAAAAAAATGGGCTGGCTGTAGGCACTTTATAATTGGTTCCAGGGGTACACGGGCAGCAGTGGTCTGGTTAGTGGAGGACTAGTGGAAGGAGGGACCGCAGACAGGCTTCAAAGGCCTAACATAAAAAAATGGGCTGGCTGTAGGCACTTTATAATTGGTTCCAGGGGTACACGGGCAGCAGTCGTCTGGCCAGTGGAGGACTAGTGGAAGGAGGGACCGCAGACAGGCTTCAAAGGCCTAACATAAAAAAATGGGCTGGCTGTAGGCACTTTATAATTGGTTCCAGGGGTACACGGGCAGCAGTGGTCTGGTCAGTGGAGGACTAGTGGAAGGAGGGACCGCAGACAGGCTTCAAAGGCCTAACATTAAAAAATGGGCTGGCTGTAGGCACTTTATAATTGGTTCCAGGGGTACACGGGCAGCAGTGGTCTGGTCAGTGGAGGACTAGTGGAAGGAGGGACCGCAGACAGGCTTCAAAGGCCTAAAATAACAAACAATAGGCTCATGGCAGTTTTACAGCGGTTACATGGATACACGGGCAGCTTGGTGGTGAGTGGAGGAGTAGTGCAAGGAGTGTCTGTCCCAGTACTCCCAAAATATAAATAGATGTTAATGTCTCGCAAAACAACCAAAACAAAAAAAAAGGTGGCATACTTAGGTACAGGGGTGGGCTCATCTGCTGAGTTTCTGACATAGTAATTTGGCAGTAACTATTTAATGGTGCCAATATAGGACACAGACACAGACTACTTTAAGTTGCATCATAGATGTCTACAAATGTGTATTGTCAGTGCCAGACATTGAATGATGTCAGCGAATAGACTAAAGATTGGTGGAGCTGTGCGACATAATTTTGCATGTGGTAGAGCACATTTTGAGCTGGGGTAGGGGGGAACTCTCTAGAGGCCGGCGGGACCGCCCCAGGGCCCCTCATGTTACAACGGTGTGTCTGACGTTGGGTGCGCACCACCACCGCCAGAGACACTACATTGTACTATGAGGGACCCAGTAGCAATGCCGTCAACCAAAAGCGAGCACACCCACCTCTTCAGACAAACAGCAGTCTCACGGGTGCTTGCGCCAAGTCGCGATACCACGGCCCCGTGTGGGGAGTTTGGCCATTTAGGGAGGTGTAAACATGTCGTATGCTGTACAATCAGCTGCAGCAAATTAGACATTAGAAAAGTAATTCACAGGCAAGAGCCTTTCATAGGAAAGCTAGGTGTCGGCCGGGCAAGGTGGGGCAAAAGATTTCGAAATCCAGTTGTGGTTCATTTTAATGAATGTTAGATCGTCAACATTTTGGGTAGCCAGACGAGTCCTTTTTTCGGTTAATATTGAACCTGCAGCACTGAATACTCTTTCTGATAGGACACTTGCTGCCGGGCAAGCAAGCTCCTGCAATGCATATTCTGCCAATTCTGGCCAGGTGTCTAATTTGGAGGCCCAGTAATCAAATGGGAATGACGGTTGAGGGAGAACATCGATAAGGGATGAAAAATAGTTAGTAACCATACTGGACAAATGTTGTCTCCTGTCACTTTCAATTGATGCAGCAGTACCTGTCCTGTCTGCGGTCATAGCAAAATCACTCCACAACCTGGTCAGAAAACCCCTCTGTCCAACGCCACTTCTGATGTGTGCACCCCTAACACTCCTAGTCTGCTGCCCCCTGGAGCTCGTGTGAGAACGATCACGTGCGCTGTGTGCTGGGAATGCCTGAAGCAAACGGTCAACAAGAGTTGATTGTTTGGTTGCTAATATTAGTTCCAAGTTCTCATGTGGCATAATATTTTGCAATTTGCCTTTATAGCGTGGATCAAGGAGGCAGGCCAACCAGTAATCGTCATCGTTCATCATTTTCGTAATGCGTGTGTCCCTTTTTAGGATACGTAAGGCATAATCCGCCATGTGGGCCAAAGTTCCAGTTGTCAAATCTCCGGTTGTGATTGGTTGAGGGGCAGTTGCAGGCAAATCTACGTCACTTGTGTCCCTCAAAAAACCAGAACCCGGCCGTGACACGCAACCAATTTCCTGTGCCCCCGGGAAAGGTTCGGCATTAAAAATATACTCATCCCCATCATCCTCCTCGTCCTCCACCTCCTCTTCGCCCGCTACCTCGTCCTGTACACTGCCCTGACCAGACAATGGCTGACTGTCATCAAGGCTTTCCTCTTCCTCTGGTGCAGACGCCTGTTCCTTTATGTGCGTCAAACTTTGCATCAGCAGACGCATTAGGGGGATGCTCATGCTTATTACGGCGTTGTCTGCACTAACCAGCCGTGTGCATTCCTCAAAACACTGAAGGACTTGACACATGTCTTGTATCTTAGACCACTGCACACCTGACAACTCCATGTCTGCCATCCTACTGCCTGCCCGTGTATCCTCCCACAAATAAATAACAGCACGCCTCTGTTCGCACAGTCTCTGAAGCATGTGCAGTGTTGAGTTCCACCTTGTTGCAACGTCTATGATTAGGCGATGCTGGGGAAGGTTCAAAGACCGCTGATAGGTCTGCATACGGCTGGCGTGTACAGGCGAACGTCGGATATGTGAGCAAAGTGCACGCACTTTGAGGAGCAGGTCGGAGAACCCAGGATAAGTTTTCAATAAGCACTGCACCACCAGGTTTAAGGTGTGAGCCAGGCAAGGAATGTGTTTCAGTTGGGAAAGGGAGATGGCAGCCATGAAATTCCTTCCGTTATCACTCACTACCTTGCCTGCCTCAAGATCTACTGTGCCCAGCCACGACTGCGTTTCTTGTTGCAAGAACTCGGACAGAACTTCCGCGGTGTGTCTGTTGTCGCCCAAGCACTTCATAGCCAATACAGCCTGCTGACGCTTGGCAGTAGCTGGCCCATAATGGGACAACTGGTGTGCAACAGTGTCATCTGCCGATGGAGTGGTTGGCAGACTGCGTTCTGTGGAAGAGCTGTAGCTTCTGCAGGAGGACGAGGAGGAGGAGGAGGAGGGGGTGCGAACGCCTACAGCCAACTGTTTCCTAGACCGTGGGCTAGGCACAACTGTCCCTAAATTGATGGACCCTGCATCCACCACATTCACCCAGTGTGCCGTGATGGACACATAACGTCCCTGGCCATGCCTACTGGTCCATGCATCTGTAGTCAGGTGCACCTTTGTACTCACAGATTGCCTGAGTGCATGGACGATGCGCTGTTTAACATGCTGGTGCAGGGCTGGGATGGCTTTTCTGGAAAAAAAGTGTCGACTGGGTAGCTCGTATCGTGGTTCAGCGTACTCCATCAGGGCTTTGAAAGCTTCGCTTTCAACTAACCGGTAGGGCATCATCTCTAACGAGATTAGTCTAGCTATGTGGGCGTTAAAACCCTGTGTACGCGGATGCGAGGATAAGTACTTCCTTTTTCTAACCAGAGTCTCATGTAGGGTGAGCTGGACTGGAGAGCTGGAGATCGTGGAACTTTCGGGTGTGCCGGTGTACATGGCAGACTGAGAGACGGTTGGAGACGGTATTGTTTCCGCCGGTGCCCTAGATGCAATATTTCCTCCTACAAAACTGGTGGTTCCCTGACCCTGACTGCTTTTGGCTGGCAAAGAAACCTGCACAGATACTGCCGGTGGTGCAGAAAATGGTGGCCTTACAGTGACGGAAGGGATGTTGCGTTGCTGACTAGCTTCATTGGCCGAGGGTGCTACAACCTTGAGGGACGTTTGGTAGTTAGTCCAGGCTTGAAAATGCATGGTGGTTAAGTGTCTATGCATGCAACTAGTATTTAGACTTTTCAGATTCTGACCTCTGCTTAAGCTAGTTGAACATTTTTGACAGATGACTTTGCGCTGATCAGTTGGATGTTGTTTAAAAAAATGCCAGACTGCACTCTTCCTAGACTCGGATCCCTTTTCAGGGATTGCAGACTGAGCTTTAACCGGATGGCAACGCTGTGCTCCAACAGGTTTTGGCTTTGACACGCGTTTTGGGCCAGATACGGGCCCGGCAGATGGAACCTGTTGCGATGTTGATGCCTGCTGCGGCCCCTCTTCCACCTCCGCTTCTGAACTACTGCCGCCTGCACCCTGTTCCCCCAATGGCTGCCAATCGGGGTCAATAACTGGGTCATCTATTACCTCCTCTTCGAGCTCGTGTGCAACTTCGTCTGTGTCACTGTGTCGGTCGGTGGTATAGCGTTCGTGGCGGGGCAACATAGTCTCATCAGGGTCTGATTGTGGATCTGTACCCTGAGAGGGCAATGTGGTGGTCTGAGTCAAAGGAGCAGCATAGTACTCTGGCTGTGGCTGTGCATCAGTGCACTCCATGTCAGAATATACTTGTAATGGGCATGGCCTGTTAAATGTTTCACTTTCTAAGCCAGGGACGGTATGTGTAAAGAGCTCCATGGAGTGACCCGTTGTGTCGCCTGCTGCATCCTTCTCTCTTGTTGTAGTTTTTGCTGAGGAGGACAAGGAAGCGACTTGTCCCTGACCGTGAACATCCACAAGTGACGCGCTGCTTTTACATTTACCAGTTTCGGAAGAGGAGGCAAAAGAGCTAGAGGCTGAGTCTGCAATGTAAGCCAAAACTTGCTGTTGCTGCTCCGCCTTTAAAAGCGGTTTTCCTACTCCCAGAAAAGAGAGCGTTCGAGGCCTTGTGTAGCCTGACGACGAAACTGGCTCCACAGCTCCAGACTTAGGTGGAATATTTTTATCCCCACGACCACCTGATGCTCCACTACCACTACCATCATTACCAGCTGACAATGAACGCCCACGACGACCTCTTGCACCAGACTTCCTCATTGTTTTAAAATCTTAACCAAAGTAACTTTATTTGTTGCTGTCAAACAACTTACACGGTGAGCTATAACTTCAGTATGATTTCAATATCCCTTAACAGGTTGGTGAGACCACAAGGAAAATCAGGCACAATGTTACACACTCTGTTTTCTGTGGCACAAAATCACAGAGATGACACACACGCAGGACTGTCACTCAAGCACTAATGTCAATATTAATCTCCCACCTAATTTATTTATTTTTTTTTCTCAGGGAGACTTTAGAAACCAAATAATATTAAAAAAAAAAAAAAAAAAAAGGCTTTCTATGGCCCACAATTAGAGAGAGAGAGGTGGCACACCCAGGAGTCAAGACTGGCGCACAAGCTGAAAGGGCAATATTACTCTCCCACTGTTTTTTTTATGTTTTTTTTGTTTTTTTCAGGGAGACTTTAGAAACCAAATAATATTAAAAAAACCAAAAAAAAAATAGCCTTTCTATGGCCCACTGAATGAGAGAGAGAGGTGGCACACCCAGGAGTCAAGACTGGCACACAAGCTGAAAGGGCAATATTACTCTCCCACTGTTTTTTTATGTATTTTTTTTTTTTAAGGGAGACTTTAGAAACCCAATAATATTTAAAAAAATATAAAAAAAAGGCTTTCTATGGCCCACTGAATGAGAGGGAGAGAGGTGGCACACCCAGGAGTCAAGACTGGCACACAAGCTGAAAGGGCAATATTACTCTCCCACTGTTTTTTTATGTATTTTTTGTTTTTTAAGGGAGACTTTAGAAACCCAATAATATTTAAAAAAATATTAAAAAAAGGCTTTCTATGGCCCACTGAATGAGAGGGAGAGAGGTGGCACACCCAGGAGTCAAGACTGGCACACAAGCTGAAAGGGCAATATTACTCTCCCACTGTTTTTTTATGTATTTTTTTTTTTCAGGGAGACTTTAGAAACCAAATAATAAGAAAAAAAATAAATAAATAAATAGGCTTTCTATAGCCCACTGAATGAGAGATAGCACACACAGCAGTGGCACACAAGCCCTCACTGAGGCCAATATTTTTCTCCCACTGATTGATGTAGTGTTTTTGTGTTGAGGTAGATTTTAGAACACAAATCAAGGAAAAAAAAAAAAATGCTTTCTATGGCCCACTGAATGAGAGAGAGGTGGCACACCCAGGAGTCAAGACTGGCACACAAGCTGAAAGGGCAATATTACTCTCCCACTGTTTTTTTATGTATTTTTTGTTTTTTAAGGGAGACTTTAGAAACCCAATAATATTTTTTAAAAAAAATAAATAGGCTTTCTATGGCCCACTGAATGAGAGGGAGAGAGGTGGCACACCCAGGAGTCAAGACTGGCACACAAGCTGAAAGGGCAATATTACTCTCCCACTGTTTTTTTATGTATTTTTTGTTTTTTAAGGGAGACTTTAGAAACCCAATAATATTTTAAAAAAAAAATAAATAGGTTTTCTATGGCCCACTGAATGAGAGGGAGAGAGGTGGCACACCCAGGAGTCAAGACTGGCACACAAGCTGAAAGGGCAATATTACTCTCCCACTGTTTTTTTATGTATTTTTTTTTTTTTTAAGGGAGACTTTAGAAACCCAATAATATTTAAAAAAAAACATAAATAGGCTTTCTATGGCCCACTGAATGAGAGGGAGAGAGGTGGCACACCCAGGAGTCAAGACTGGCACACAAGCTGAAAGGGCAATATTACTCTCCCACTGTTTTTTTATGTATTTTTTGTTTTTTAAGGGAGACTTTAGAAACCCAATAATATTTAAAAAAAAAAAAAAAAAAAGGCTTTCTATGGCCCACTGAATGAGAGGGAGAGAGGTGGCACACCCAGGAGTCAAGACTGGCACACAAGCTGAAAGGGCAATATTACTCTCCCACTGTTTTTTTATGTTTTTTTTTTTTTTTTCAGGGAGACTTTAGAAACCAAATAATAAGAAAAAAAATAAATAAATAAATAGGCTTTCTATAGCCCACTGAATGAGAGATAGCACACACAGCAGTGGCACACAAGCCCTGACTGAGGCCAATATTTTTCTCCCACTGATTGATGTAGTGTTTTTGTGTTGAGGTAGATTTTAGAACACAAATCAAGGAAAAAAAAAAATGCTTTCTATGGCCCACTGAATGAGAGAGAGGTGGCACACCCAGGAGTCAAGACTGGCACACAAGCTGAAAGGGCAATATTACTCTCCCACTGTTTTTTTATGTATTTTTTGTTTTTTAAGGGAGACTTTAGAAACCCAATAATATTTAAAAAAAAAAATAAATAGGCTTTCTATGGCCCACTGAATGAGAGGGAGAGAGGTGGCACACCCAGGAGTCAAGACTGGCACACAAGCTGAAAGGGCAATATTACTCTCCCACTGTTTTTTTTTTTTTTTTTTTTTTTTCAGGGAGACTTTAGAAACCAAATAATATTAAAAAAACCAAAAAAAAAAATAGCCTTTCTATGGCCCACTGAATGAGAGAGAGAGGTGGCACACCCAGGAGTCAAGACTGGCACACAAGCTGAAAGGGCAATATTACTCTCCCACTGTTTTTTTATGTATTTTTTGTTTTTTAAGGGAGACTTTAGAAACCCAATAATATTTAAAAAAAAAAAAAAAAAAAAAAAAGGCTTTCTATGGCCCACTGAATGAGAGAGAGAGGTGGCACACCCAGGAGTCAAGACTGGCACACAAGCTGAAAGGGCAATATTACTCTCCCACTGTTTTTTTATGTATTTTTTGTTTTTTAAGGGAGACTTTAGAAACCCAATAATATTTAAAAAAATAAATAAATAGGCTTTCTATGGCCCACTGAATGAGAGGGAGAGAGGTGGCACACCCAGGAGTCGAGACTGGCACACAAGCTGAAAGGGCAATATTACTCTCCCACTGTTTTTTTAGGTTTTTTTTTTTTTTCAGGGAGACTTTAGAAACCAAATAATATTAAAAAATAAATAAATAAATAAATAGGCTTGCTATAGCCCACTGAATGAGAGATAGCACACACAGCAGTGGCACACAAGCCCTGACTGAGGCCAATATTTTTCTCCCACTGATTGATGTAGTGTTTTTGTGTTGAGGTAGAATTTAGAACACAAATCACGGAAAAAATAAATAGGCTTTCTATGGCCCACTCAGTGAGAGATGGCACACACAGGGATGGCACTGTAGCAGAAATGCCAATCTTAATCTCCCACAAAAAAAACAAAAAAAAAACAGGGACTGTCCTACAATTACTATCTCCCTGCAGTAATCTAAGCCAGGTATGGCAGGCAGCAATAGGAGTGGACTGATGCACAAATTAAATAAAAAGTGTGGACAAACAAAAAAGATAGCTGTGCAGAAAGGAAGGAACAAGAGGATATGTGCTTTGAAAAAAGCAGTTGGTTTGCACAGTGGCGTACACACAGCAATACAGCTATCACGGAGCCTTCTAGGGCAGCCCAATGAGCTACAGCGCTGAGGGGAAAAAAAAAAAAAAATAGCTTCCACTGTCCCTGCACACCGAAGGTGGTGTTGGACAGTGGAAATCGCTGCAGCACAAGCGGTTTGGTGGTTAGTGGACCCTGCCTAACGCTCTCCCTGCTTCTGACGAAGCGGCAGCAACCTGTCCCTAAGCTCAGATCAGCAGCAGTAAGATGGCGGTCGGCGGGAACGCCCCTTTATAGCCCCTGTGACGCCGCAGACAGCAAGCCAATCACTGCAATGCCCTTCTCTAAGATGGTGGGGACCAGGATCTATGTCATCACGCTGCCCACACTCTGCGTTCACCTTCATTGGCTGAGAAATGGCGCTTTTCGCGTCATTGAAACGCGACTTTGGCGCGAAAGTCGCGTACCGCATGGCCGACAAGCACAGGGGTCGGATCGGGTTTCATGAGACGCCGACTTAGCCAAAAGTCGGCGACTTTTGAAAATGATCGACCCGTTTCGCTCAACCCTAGTCATGACTATGGCAAACAAGACTGCTGCATCCAATCTTTCAGCTCTAGAGATAAGCGAACCGATTCTTGGAGGAATTAGTTCTAGTACAATTTCTGGAAATTTGTTGTTTCACATTAATTCAAGGATGTTCATATTTGGTTCGGGGTTTGTAATAAGAAAGAAAACTTGCCCGTCACCATTTCCCTCATTACTAAGCATCAGAGAACGGGCAAATGTCTTTTTGCATAGCCACTTGGGCCTCCCCGTAATGTCCTGCAGACTATCAGAAATCAGCGGTTCCCAGTGGAGCACAGTTTGTACGGCAGAGTCATTTTCCATCTTCACAGTCACTGGGTAAGTCTCTCTCTCCTGTAGAGTGTATGCTTTTATGGTCAGTGGGGTCCTCTCTCTCGCCTGTAGAGTGTAAGCTCTTATGGTCAGCAGTCTCCTCTTCTGTAGTGTGTAAGCTCTTATGGTCAGCAGGGCCCTCTCTGTCTTTCATTTTCTCCTATAGAGCGTAAGTTCTCAAGGTTAGTGGGGTCCTCTCTCTGTCTCGTGTGAACTGTAAGCTCTTATGGACAGCGAGGTCCTCTCTTTCTCATGTTGAGTGTAAGCTCTTATGGTTGGCAGGGTCCTCTCTCTCCTGTTGAGTGTAAGTTCTTAAGGTCAGCGGGGTCCTCTCTCTCTCTTTTGTAGAGTGTAAGCTTTTATGGTCAGTGGGGTCCTCTCTCTCTACTGTAAATTATAAGCTCTTATGGTTAGCAGGGTCCTCTCTCTTTTGTAGAGTGTAAGCTCTCATGGTCAGTGGGGTCCTCTCTCTCCTCTATATTATTAGCTCTTATGGTCAGCGGAGTTCTCTCTGTCTTTCACTTTCTCCTATAGAGTGTAAGTTCTCATGGTTAGTGGGGTCCTCTCTCTCTCTTTCTCATGTTGATTGTAAGTTTTTATGGTCAGTCGGGTCGTCTCTCTCTATCTCCCGTTGAGTGTAAGCTCTTATGGTCAGCAGAGTCGTCTCTCTTTCTTTATCCTGTTGCATGTAAGCTCTTATGGTCAATCGAGTCCTCTCTTTCTCCCATTGAGTGTAAACTTTTATGGTCAGCAGAGTCCTCTCTCTCTCTCTTTATCCTGTTGCATGTAAGCTCTTATGGTCATCGGGGTCCTCTCTCTCTCATGTAGAGTGAAAGCTTTTAAGCTTTTATGGTCAGCGAAGTCCTCTCTCTCTCCTGTAGAGTGTAATCTCTTATGGTCAGCAGGGTCCTCTCTCTCTCTCTCCTGTAACTGTAAGCTTTTATGGTCAGCGGAGTCCTCTCTTTCTCTTTCTCTCTTGTAAACTGTAAGCTCTTACGTAAGCGTTCATTCTCTCTCTTCTCCCACACAAGTATTTTCCAAGCAATTACAAGCTTTCCAGTATTGAGATTTGTGCAAATTTATATCCCACAATTCAATGTTTTTGATGAAATCAGCGCCTTTTTTGATGTAGACAGCATGAGCTGCCGAGCTCAGTGATTGGCTGTAGTGATAATGTGCGCTGTACTCATGCCATCACTGCTGCAGGTGAAGCACAGAGAGCAGAACAGCATCTCTTTCAGTTCACAACTATCATTTGGGAACTACTTTCTTGAAAGTGGAAAACTTCTTTAAATATTTACGTATATACATGATTTTAATTGAACAATTCCTTTAAGCAGTCGAAAAAACACAACTTTCCCTTAAGCAATAAAACAAATCCTCTACATGTAAATTGAACTTTCTGTATTCCAAGCCCAATGTGAACTTGTCAAACTTGTTATTTTACTGCTGCTTATATCACTAGCTGTGCTTACGTCTGTAGCTCCGTGTCCAAACCTCTAATGAAGCAGCTCTTTCTCACTCTCTCGCAGCAGGAGATCCCAGCGCTAATCACCTACTGTTAAACACAGTCCGGTCTTTGTATGTATGGGTAGTTTCAGAAAAACTCAAATATCCCATGTTATCTCACACAGTGTGAACAAGGCTACGTCGATACCTGCTCAGAATTGATCGGGAAGTCACAATATCTGCTATCATACACGCCACACGTTTGCTTTACTGTCGACAGCCGGCATCCCGGCAATGCATCTCTATATTGATTAGCTTCTAGCCAAATCTTTATTATCAAGCATCAGTTCCTGAATACAAAACGGTGGCAATTAACCGGGTTGAATGAGGTTAATCCAAATATTAGGACTGCGTCTAATGAATTTTGTTTATTTAGCCTATCCATTATAGAACGTAATATTTCTCGCCGTTCATTAAGACGTTTACTGTAATTGTTCATCGGTTCACCTACAGCCATCATCGCCATCTACTGGTCACAGGAAAGCTCTGCACTTCAATCAATCAGTTGTCAGCCCAAAAATTACATTAATAACTTGTTGTCGATGATGCGTTAATCAGAAGATGGACCGGCACCAAATAGTTAAAACGAGACATGGCAGCCTGAGCCCAGGTACGGCTATTTAGGCTGCAAAACAAAAAACAAAACCTCACTTCATTCCAGTAATTTGATTAATTAAGTGTTTAAAAATCCACTAGTCGGCAGAGAAGGGAGAAAATGGACCAGGAAAAGACAAAAGGAACCTAGAAAAGGGAGAGAGGACATTTTTAAAGGACATCAACAATAAGGCGAGTTGAGGTCACAATTACTGTACAAAGATGCAATTGCTGATGGCAATTAGCAGCCACGAGCAACGTTCCTATAGGAATCAGTGCAGCCATTCATTAGTTTGCATCTGCATTGCAGAGTTACACATAGAAACAGGGAAAAATGTTCCAAAATAGAAAAACCGGCACTGAATACTTAGGAAAAGAGGCTGGAATTCAGTGCACAACTACCATTCAATGGCTATGATGGGGTTAATATGGAGTGTATGTCTGACAGGCATCACGTGCACCACCAATGGCCCATATTCATATAATCGTGCAGTTTAGCTTTGAGGTTTCAATTAAAAAAATGCAACATTAATCTGCTTCAAGGGAATTTTTTATCAGAATTTTTCTTTCTGAGAGCAGCATGATACAGGGGCAGAGATCCTGATTCCAGTCATTTATCACGTATTGGGCTGCTTGCTGAAGTTTCTATAAAATCACCAGTTCTCTGACTGCTGAGCTCTGTATAACTCCACCCACACTACTGATTGGTAGTTTTTTGTGTACACTGTGCATAGGCAGGAAGCTGCTAATCAGTGGTATTAGAGCAGTTCAATATAGCTCATGAATATGCAGGAATACATGGCAGCAGGATTAGCAGTCCTCTAGAAATACAGTAATCGCCTGCTTATAAAATAGCATGTTTATCAAAGTCCAGCAAGTGACACATCACTGGAATCAGGGTCTCTGTCTCTAGATTATGATTTTCTCAAAATAGGTGGAAAAAAACTGGTGACAAAATCCCTTAAAATATACAGATGTAGCCTTACGCAGTGTTCACAGAACGCTGACAATCAGTAGTGTGGGCGGGGTAATACAGAGCTCAGCATTTAGAGCACTGAACAGTGATTGCATTAAAAGTAAGGCAAGCAGCCCAATAAGTGATACATCTCTAGAATCAGGTTCTCTGTCTCTAAATTGTGCTGATTTCAGATTAGGTGGTAAAAACCTGGTGACAGATTCCATTTAAAAAGAGTTTGAGGAAGATTTTCAAGTGGATCTGCTCTAAAATCCACATAAAAAGGTGCTTCAAATATTCTTTGAGTACTCGTCGATGTGGATTTTAAAGGGGATATGCTTCTAAATCCACATCAAAATGTTATATGTGAACTTGCCCTAACTTTCATTTCCAAATTTTGATCAATGGGATTTTGGGTGCTGAGGCCCAATCCATTCACTACAATGGAGGATCAGAATTTTTGAAGTGTCAGAGGAGAAAAGCGCTAACCTCAGCCCTTCTGCCCCTTCTGCTTAATAATTATATTTTACCTTTCTTATGATCGCCCTAGCAGTTACCCTTCATTAAAACTTTGAAAAGATTCTTAAATTTAAGTGCAAGTAAGATGCCCGTAATTCATTAAATGGTTCATACCACTAAGGGTATGGGTCCTCGGGGCGTATTGGCAGCGCTTTGGACACAGCGGATACCCCACTCCGCCCAAAGTGCTGCCCCCTGTTGTACACGCGGTGATTCCATATGTGTTCATTGAACACATGCAGAATCAACGCATTGTATTTTTAGACTGGGTTAATTATCTTACGGAGATGGAGCGTCTCCGCAAGATAAATAGACATGCTGCAGTCTATAAAGACGCGCCGCATGTCCGATTACGCAGGTCCACCGGATGCGGCCCTGCACACATAGTGGAGACGGGATTTCATAAAATGCTGTAACATCTGGCCGCTGCGGCTGTACGTCCACAGCGTCCAATCCGCAGCAAACACTGAAGGAATCTGGACAGTGGAAACATAGCCTTAGTGAATTAAGAATCTTACAAGTGCCATGCACTCTGGCAGAAATGTACATGTATATAAACATAGTATACACACTGCACAGGATTTACTAGCCCACCTCCTCTCCAGTTCTTCTAAACTCCCGCCGGGTAAAGAACCTTTGGTGACATCATGGTCATATGACCATGATGTCAGCAAAGGTCCTTATGCACTCATAACCTTGGAAACTACATTGATAATACTGAATCTGTAGTATCTACAGTTACTGCTTGAAATCCTGGGGGCCTCAAAGAGTGTACGGGACCTGAGTAATTGCCCAGCTAGACCCCCCTAACGCCAACCCTAAGTAAAACTGATATTTTTTTCCGCTAGGAACATTGTTCTAGTAGGGAGTTTTTATAACACAGTTTTGTATTGAGGTAATACACACAATACTAATATACTAATACTAATACTAAATTATCTACAGCTAGTAAAGAGCCACGCGCACTGTGTATGCCGTCACGTAAAATTAGTGATGAGCGAGTGTACTCCTTGCTCGGGTTTTCCAGAGCACGCTCGCGTGGTCTCCGAGTATTTGTTAGTGTTCGGAGATTTAGTTTTCATCACAGCAGCTGAATGATTTACAGCTACTAGCCAGCCTGATTACATGTGGGGATTCCTTAGCAACCAGGCAACCCCCACATGTACTCAACCTGGCTAGTAGCTGTAAATCATTCAGCTGAGGCGATGAAAACTAAATCTCTGAACACTGACAAATACTCGGAGACCACCAGAGCGTGCTCAGGAAAACCCGAGCATCGAGTACACTCGCTCATCACTAGTACTAATGACTTGTGTGCTTGCAGTATCTGTACGATACGGTATAAGCAGCTAGATCATCTCAGTAAACAAGAAAACTTTTGAATTTCCATAACTTCACAGAAAACGTTTCTAAATTTTGTCTAATGGTGTTACACATTTTCTTCAGAGAAGTCTTGAAACCAATTTTTAAAGCTAAAACTTATTTATATTCTCAATCTTGATTTCTTTTTTTTTTTTTCTACTAACACCAATTAACTTTTTGCAGACATTTCACACTTCCAGCGCTATTTCATGGGCTTTTACATTTTTTTTTTGCGAGCCAAAGTGTTTCACTCCATGTATCAAAGTACGGTAATTAATCTCCATATCAGCCCGTATCCTTAAATGATGGCTCGTGGAAGAGACTTGTGTGGTCAACAAGGTCAACAGGAGCGTTAATTACTCAGTGTCAGCAGGCTTGTGCTAGAGACATGAAGGTTTTTTCCATCCAAACTTCAAGCTGGTGACTTGTAAATTGAACTCCTCAAAAATTCTGTAAAGGTTTTGTACAAGTAAGTCATGTAATTCATGCTGCTCGAACCATGGGGAGCATGAATCAGGTTTGGCCGCGTTATTTCAGCCAGGTATATACAGTATTAGGCCGGGGTCACACTTGCAAGTATGATGCGAGAAACTCGGGCATCAATACCCGGCACTGCCGCCGGCTCGGGACCGAAGCATTCAGCTGCATAGAAATACATGCAGACGCACACTCCGGTCCCGAGTGCCGGCGGCGGTGCCAGGTATTGATGTGCGAGTTTCTCGCATCATACTCGCAAGTGTGACCCCGGCCTTACCCTAAAATGCTGCTGGACTACGCATCTCAGCTGGCTACTCTGAGGTCGCTCCTTGACATCTCCCTCGAATGACTGGCCTCTTCGTGTGTGTGTAAAGGGATTAATAAGGATCTCATGGGACAAAGACCACCAGGGACCTGCCTCGGACTCGTCCTCTGAGACGTATAGTCATAGGCTACCTTCTCAGAGTATGTTTGTGAGTAAAATGTACCCAACTGCATTAACGCTAGGCTGTCACCTGGTCCAAGATGTTAATCTTTAGGTAAATAGCGTTCCATTGCTGCTACTGAAAGTAGGCTACCGGGAGAAAAATGAACTTATTTCCTGTAGGGAGCCATCAGCTTTCAGTCATAGAGGCTGTGCAAGTAAGAGATTACAGTCATCGCTCGCATAACTGCTCGCTATACTGTGAACGGCAGCCCAAGGACTTTGGTTGACAGTCGGATCTGCAGTGCATGTGTGCAGTGTCAGCTAGCTTACCTGAGACATTTAAATATGCAAATTAGCTCTTCAGAGAGGACTTGAACTATATTGTCACCTGTTGGAAGCAGCAATCCTAAATATCACTATCGACCATTTAATGAGCCTTGCCACGTGACTTGGGATAAAAACTAAGCCAGAACCTTATTTTGCAGTCACGGTGTTTCGGGGGTGTTGCTCCTCATCAGTGCAAAGTATGAGATCTGATTTGGCTAAATGAGAGGCTTAACACTGGGATCTAAGGAGTAACGTTTCTCCTTGTGTAGTGATTTATACACGCCATGCATGCTCCTCTGGGGAATTAAATATTCAGTTAAAATTGGCTAAAAAAGATCTCAACATTTTTTAAATTTAAAGGGAATGTCATCAAGTTTTGCTATCCCATCTGAGAGCAGAATGATATAGTGGTAGAGACCTCCTTTCCAGGGATGTATCACTTACCGGACTGCTTGCTGCAGTTTTGATAAAATCACTGTTTTATCTGCTGCAGATCTACCAGTATACTGACTGCTGAGCTCTGAATAACTCCGCCCACACCACTGATTGGCAGCTTTCTGCCTATGCGCAATGTACACAGAAAGCTGCCAGCTGGGGGCAGGGTTATACAGGAATATGCTTGACTACCTAGCAGCTTTAGTGATAATTTCGTGCCTATAAAGCAGTGATTTTATCCATGCTACACTAAACAAAAATCGCTGGAATCAGGGTCTATGTCTCTACACACTGCTGCTCTCAGATTAGCTGGAAAAAATGTGGTGACAGATTCTCTTTAAATAGACAGATGCAGCCTTTCACAAACTAGCATGCAAGAATAAAATTGCAAGGCAGAAAGAAAAAACAGTGTGTCATCAGAGTTTTGGATCCGAGTTTCCTCAGTGTTCGGTCAGTGAGTCAGTTTCTATTATCAGTGTTTTATTTCTATGTCATTTTTGATTCTTATATACAAATAAAATAAACTTACAAAGCTTCTGCCACACATTGTAATGTTAATCACAAACAGAACAGAGACTGGAAAAATGACACCAACCATGTGCTCAGGGTCAGACTGGGGTGCCAAGGACCCACCAGTAACCAACTCCAGGGCCTCACTTTTCAGCTCAATGGAAATGTGACATTATCATCAATCACAAATTTATATAACAATGAGTGGGTAGATTGTTAAATGAAAAAGATTTTGCCTTTGTCTGTACTTAGTGATTCATGTATATTGTGCCAACTATTGCTCGTATAAGAGGGTGGTGGCCCACCGGAGGATTTTCCTGTTCTCCTGTGGGCCAGTCCGACACTTAATGCAAATCATTGATATTTATGAATAAGATACCGCCTTTGTCTGTTCATAGTGATTAAAGTATATTGTGCCAAGTACTGCTCATAAGAGGATGGCGGTCCACTCTGGTAAAGTGGCCCACCAGAGGATTCTCCTGATCTATGTGGGCCAGTCCACGCCTTCATGTGCATACACTTGTACTTAGTAGTTTTCATCTGTGATACCTGTAAAAAAATGAAAACGTCTTCATGATTTCTGCACAGACATATGGTCTGCAAAAAAAAAAAAAACAGACATGTGAACAGCTTCATACACTATGATTGATAAGTGATCTGTCCGATAATATCATGGATAAACCACTTACAAGAAAAACTGACTTTTGAATGAGGCCTAAGATGTAAATTCCTAGGTGACTACATGTATAATTGGGAATTCTTATCCTTTCTTTTTCTGTACTTGTCCTTCTAAAATTAGAGATGTTTCTTTCTTTATCTTTCTTTTTGGTGGGGCCGGTAATATCCTGAGATGAGGGTTATGGCATGACTGCCAATTAGGGATGAGCAGATCTTTTCAAATTCAAATTCGAGAGCTTCATCAAATATTCCCAAAAGATTTGATTCACAGTGAATAAATGTGTGCAAATTTCAAAGAGTGAGAGAATAACCGACTGACCATAAGAGCTTACTCACTACAAAAGAGAAAAAGAGGGGATCCTGCTGTCCATAAGAGCTTGCATTCTATAAGAGAAACAGAAAGAGAGTGGTGAGACAAAGAGTACCATCCTGACCATAAGAGCTTACACAAATCAGAAGGGAGATAGGACCCTGCTGACCATAAGAGCTTACACACTACAGGAGAGGACTCTGCTAACCAAAAGAGCTTGCACTCTACAGGAATGAGAGTGAGAGAGGACCTCACTGATCATAATAGTTTACACTCTACAGGAGACAGAGAGGACTTCGCTGACCATAAGATCCTACACTCTATAGGAGAGGACCCTGCTAACCAGAAGAGCTACATACTACAAATGAGGATCCTGCTAACCAGAAGAGCTTGCACTCTACAAGAATGAGAGAGAGGATCTCACTGATCATAAGAGCTTACACTCTACAGGAGAGAGAGGACCTGGATGACCATAAGACCTTACACTCTACAGGAAACAGAATGGACCTCGCCGACCATAAGAGTTTAAATATTACAGAAGAGAGGGAGAGGACCCCGCTGACGATAAGAGCTTGCGCTCTACAGGAGGCAGAGAGGACCTCGCTGACTATAAGAGCTTACACTCTAAAGGAGATAGGTAGGACCTCGCGGACCGTAAGAGCTTAAACATTGCAGAAGAGAGGGAGAGGAGTCCACTGACCATAAGAGCTTACGCTTTACAGGAGATGCTTTCCCAGTGACTCTGAAGATGGAAAATGACTCTTCTGTATAAACTGTGCTTCACTGGGAACCGCTGATATGTGATTGCCCAAATACTGACCACCATTGTACAAGGTATGATATTCTATAAGATGTCATAGCTGCATGGAATGGTGGGGAAGCCCATGCAAAAGCACATTAGCCCATTCTCTAGTGCTTCAGAAAAGTGGGAAATGGTGACGGGCAAGTCTTTTTCTTGCGACTTGCACGAGTGTTCTATCCACCTACCTTGTTAGGGCTGGCGGAATGCACCGAGTAAATATGGAGATAGTATAGGTGCGTTCACAGCCCGGGGTCCATCGTGCAGGAGTGGAACCTGCTGCTAGTAAATGGCGGCACTATATGGCGGCACTACGCCTGAATAGACACGGGTTCCGTCACCCGGTCTGTATAGCAGCGAACTCTGTTACTTCACAGAGTACCCGGGATTAACGGTAATGCTGTGCTCTGTTAATCTCACAGAGGATCACAGCTCACTAACGGAGCAGGTAGCATACAGTGGTCAAACATTCAGCAACAGCACACATACAACTCCTCTCCGGCGGTGCCAGAATTCTAGTGGCTATGCGCCAGGCGCCAGCCCTAAATTCACACACACAAACTCCTCTCCGGAGGTGCCGGAATTCTAGTGGCTATACAGCCGACCCTGAGCACATGCTGACACAGACCACAAAGTAGCTAAGCTCAAACACACAAGAACATAAGTTGATACTAGCGCATAGCCATGCGGCCATGCAAACCTTTTATAGAGAAAGCTCTCCAGGACCTTCCTAGTTCTCCAATAGGAACTGCTTCAGGACCTGAGCATGTGACCCCCGACCTCCAATGAGAGGTCATCCCTTGGGCATGCTCAGTAGAGGAAAAGCAGGACTTAGTCCCAGAAGCGTCTGCTCACAGCTGAAAAGTGCTGGTTACAATGGCTGAGCCTGGAACATCAGCAGTAACCAAGCGCACAGTATCTGACTGAGCCAGACGCTGGGACTGATGTCTCCGCTGAGCAGGCCCCACTGCGGCTGAAGAAGAATGGGAGACCGCAGCGGAGGTGGATCGAGATTCCTTCTGTGCAGCGGCAGGAACTTGACACCTAACACACATCTACTCGCAATGCCTAACAGAGTAACTCAAAAGTGTTTCTATGTTTTAAAGTTGGTCATCTCACTCCACTCATCTTAGGATACCATGATCCAAAGAGGAAGAAAAGGAGGACTGATCTGTATAAAACAATTCCTAGAATATTTATGAATATGGAACCACGTTCGATTTTAAAGCTGGTAATTTCATCAAACTCCTTTCGAGATATCTGGTGCCAAGTCTGAAGGTAAGGAAGGTCATATACTCTATGTGCCAAATTATTCCTATGCTCCCATTTATGATTATGGTATCTTATCAGAAGTCCTACAATCAGAAGTCACCCTATAAAGAATCATTGTGGACACATGGAAGCTGCCGTTACATTGAACATTGCTCAACCAAAGGTTATTGTCAAGCTATCAAATCAACAAATAACTCAGGCAAAACACATATTATAAAGTGATATAAGTATTACAGAACATGTCCAATCTTGGCATCTGTGTGGTTTTTAATCAAGACTCCTATGGTGCAGACTTAAATATCCATGTTTCTTAAGAATAAAATGATGAATAAATAATATAAGAGAATGAGAAAGAATTACTGTTTCCACATTGGATAGGAAAGGAAATATATCAATTATAAAATGTGACACAGATGTTAGACAATGAAATGTTGAATAATTATCATGAATATATGGTAATGCATATATCTGAAGCCTATGACTCTGCTTAACAGCTTCTTAAATGATTCTGAGAGCTGGCAATTTGTGACTTAGATTGGTCGTGATATTTAGCACATGTTTTTATGTGTAACAGAATTCATATCCAATATAGTCTTTTATAGATATTGAGCCATTGACTTTCCTGGCAGCATAATGGCAAAAACACAGACTTTCACTTTTGTGATTACTTAGCAAATGGTTTCCTACTGAACAGCCATGAAACTCTTAAATGTAATCTGTCAACTAGGTGTAGATGCACCACTTCTTCTCCGAAAATGGTCACTCTGAGATTTGGAAACGGTAAGAACCATATTGCGTAAAGCTAAAGCCAATCATGTTTGTCGAGATCTGATAGTTTACGGACCAATCTCGAAGTGTTCGAATTCGAAAATTTCAGGAATTTCGAATCAAACTTAATCTTCCAACAATCTCTATTAACAACTCTTTAAATCATCCACATCCTCTCTGATATCTTGGTTGAACTAAATATGTCTTTTTGTAATCTGATATGTAACTACACTGTCAATATACCCATAAGATGTCTCGTCATCCACAACCATACCCATCTCAATGGACACACAGGATGAGTATCTATGCTCTTGTGTTACAGTTTGGTCTGAGGCAATCCTTTTTGCACAGATAAGAATCAATAGTTAGGTGGGTAAAACTAACCTTGCACGTTATATAAATGATGGTTGAATGCCCACATTCACATGCATGTTAGTTTCAATAGAGATGCGTGTGTTCTCAATAGGAAGAGAAAAATAAGCAAGTCTTTGACACCTCCACTTCTTATGGTGGTCGAGCTCCTCTGAAAACAATGGATTGAGCACATTGAAATTAAATATCCTTGATCCCTCTATCCTATCTGCCATCCAGCAAAGCCAAAACACCTCCATACATTAATTTTATTTAATGTATATGGCTACACAGACTGATCAGAGACAATAACCTGACAATAAGGAAGTACAAAAGCAAAGCCTATATAGAATATCATAGGATGGAATTAAATAGACCTTAGTCAAGAAGCTTGGAAATTATCGGAACTGTTGATATTGCTTTTATTTATTTACTTACAGCAGGGTATACCGTATGTTCATGTCGTTTCTGTCTTGGACTTTGTTTAATGGCCAGGGTGAACATGCTCCTATTTTGCATGCATTCCAACTTGTACTCCAGGTTCATTTTTCTTTCAGGTGTCTGCAGTCTGTGGAGGTAAGAGTGTGACCTCCCTTTCTTTGAGCTGGACATAATGTTTATACAACTTCGGGATCTGGTCCTGTTCTTCCCTTATTCACATTTAAAACTTCGGGATCTGGTCCTGTTCTTCCCTTATTCACATTGATATCACTTTGTCACATGGTTAGATTTTAACACTAGTGGTTAGGACCACCCCGATTTGGGTACACCTAGACGCTGGTGTGACTTTTTTGATACAAAAAAACTGTCTTTACTAAGTACCCTATGTTATTTATATGTACTATTGCTTTTAACTATTTACTTACAGTAGGGTATTTATTCATTTTGTTTCTGTTTTTGGTTTTGTCTGTTTGGTGGCCAGTGTGAACATGTTTCTGTTTTGCGTGCATACCAACTTGTACTCTAAGTTGAACAATCAGAGTAAAAGTATAATAGAAACACGTCACCTTTTCTGTATTTATCACTCACTCCTGGTTTTGGCTTAAAAATACTGAGATAAAATACTGACCAAATACTGAACTTGTCAACGTGGCCTTTTTTTCCAACAGAGCAAAAATTGACATTTGTCAATTATTTGTTTGCGGATGGAAGGTCCGCAGAAATGACAGACATGTAAATAGCAGCATAGATTTTAATGGGTACATGCTCTAATCATGATAATTACATAATTAAAGGGAACCTGTCACCATGTTTTTGGAAGATGGGATAAAAATAGCGTTAAATAGGGGCAGAGGTGGGCGTTACATTAGTGTGTTTGTTATGCGTTTATTACCCACCTAAGTTGCCGAAATACCTTTGCAAAGTCTCCGTTTTCGCCTGTCAATCAGGCTAGTCTGGTCAGATGGGCGTTGTCTTCCCCCAGATTTTGCGTAGTTTTCCGTTGGTGGCGTAGTGGTGTGCGCATGCCCAAGGTCCCGAATCCTCTGCCAGGGGATTTCAAAGAGCGCGGTGTCCGTTATTGCATTGGTGATTGGTGGGCGCGGCCATCTTCCTTTGGCCGCGCGTGCGCAGAAGCGGCGCTCTGCTGGCCGCGGCATCAGGAAAATGGCCGCGGGATGCCGCGCGTGCGCAGATGGATATCGCGGCGGCCATTTTCCTGAAGCCGCGGCCAGCAGAGCGCCGCGGCAAGCAGAGCGCCGCTTCTGCGCACGCGCGGCCAAAGGAAGATGGCCGCGCCCACCGATCACCAATGCAATAACGGACACCGCGCTCTTTGAAATCTCCTGGCAGAGGATTCGGGACCTTGGGCATGCGCACACCACTACGCCACCAACGGAAAACTAAACAAGATCTGGGGGAAGACAACGCCCATCTGACCAGACTAGCCTGATTGACAGGCGAAAACGGAGACTTTGCAAAGGTATTTCGGCAACTTAGGTGGGTAATAAACGCATAACAAACACTCTAATGTAACGCCCACCTCTGCCCCTATTTAACGCTATTTTTATCCCATCTTCCAAAAACGTGGTGACAGGTTCCCTTTAACGAATATCTGAATGGGTCCTTAGTCTTGTAATTTGCTGAATGAGTTAATGTTACAGCCATGCCCATAAAATGTTAACTTTCTTATATAGCTCATTAGCAAAAAAGTAATATTACTTTTTTTGGAATAAATATTCATGAATTTCTTCACATGAATTTGTCAGTAGATTTTTGCTATGTAATCTGAGAGAACCACAAAGTTGGGGCTGAGACCCTAACTTCAATGATGTTTCACTTACTCTGCCACTAACTAGCTGCTGTATGACAATGCACAGTGTACACAGTAAGCTGCCAGTCAGTGGTGTGGGCAGGGTTATACAGGGCTCAGCATTCAGAGAACTGCTAGATCTGCAGCAGAGAAAACAGTGATTGTACTGAACAAACAGCATGCGGGTCAGCAAGTGACACATAGCTGGAATATGGATCTCAGCCCCTAGATTATACTCTACTCAATTTACATCACAAAATCCCGCTGACGGATTTCCTTTAAAACTGCAATATTTCTGTGCATTAGGCTTCTTTGTCCCTTGTTCTTCATGTCAGGAGAACTTGCGAGAGCGGATGAGCGGACTTGATGTCACTTCACCAGGCTCTGTCCTGCCTTCATTTCTTAGGTAAAATGGGGAGACAAGTGCAAATACGGTCCTAAGAGTGCAAATAGGGTCTTATGCGGTAGAAAAAAATGTAAGATATCAGAGAACGGCCCACCTTCTTGGGTTGTGAAACCCATAACTGAAGTATCAGTGAAAATTCAGCTGCTGCAGCACCCCCAGGACAGAGGAAAACTGTCACATAGATAAAGGTTCGGAGGATGGGTGTGGTGATGTGTGCTTGTTTGGATATTTCCAAAAGGATCAACTACATCCTTAGCGTCTTCCTGTGAACGCCTATTACCTATCTGTCAGCACCGCGAGCGTGAGAAAGTTCTCCTGCTCGCGGTGCCGTCAGACAGGTCCTGGGAGTTCACAGCCAATGAACTCACGTCACCTTTCTGATGTCAATGCGAGTGCCATAGGAAAATTTCCCATGGTGCTCACACTTACATCAGGAAGGCTGTGATCTCGCAGGACCTGTCTTACAGCATTGCGAGCGGGAGAACGTTCTCACGCTCACAGTGCCGTCAGATAGGCTGATAGGAGTTCACAGGAAGACACTGAGCCCACGGTGCTCAGTGTCTTTCTGGTTAACAGGCTGTATGGTCACATCATACAACCATGCAGCCTGCCATCTAGATGTAGCAGAGCTGGACCCAACGTGGGACAAGTGGATTAGCAGCATCTCTGCGTAAAGATGAGGAATATTGTTGTTTGTTTTTTTAACTCTTTTGCAGATGACGAGGGCATACGGGGAATGGGTGAGGTCGTAAGTATGATTTGATAAAGATTATTAAAGTAGTCTGTGTCATTCTTTCAATTAAAATACTTTATTCTCGAGGTCTGTATTATCATACAACATGACTATGGGGTTTGTAATGGGGCATCTTATTAATGCCTCTCCATTATAACCTGGGTGCTTGATGTCACCTGACAATACAACCTCCCCAACTATCACCCCACTTGCCACCGCTACAGGGCTAGTAGGAAGAGTGAGGCTAAGTGCCAGAATTGGCGTATCTTAGGGATGAGCCTTTTCTGGGGTGGCTGAGATCTAATGTTTTTAGCCTGGGGGGACAGTATCCATGGCTGTTTCTAGGCTATTAATATCAGCCCACAGCTTTCTGCATAGCCTTTGCTGGTTATTAATTATAGGGGGACCCTACAAATTTTTTTGGGGGGTTCTCAATTTAGTAACCAGTAAAGGCTAATTATACAGTTGTAACCTGATATTAATAGCCTAGGAAGCTTCATGAGTATTACCCTCTTACCAGGCTATAAACATCAGCCCCCAGCCATCAGCTTTCCCTCTGCTGGATATGAAAATTACGTAGAGCCCAAGCCATTTTTTTCAGAAAAATAATCTTTTATTAATTAAATACATGTACAGTAAGCTGCACACACACCGTAATTGTATTTGTCACTGACATCTGTATATCTACCTATTCTATTTGTTCTTACTGTATGTAACCCATCTCTTCTATCCTGTCGGCTCCTGCAATGATTTTACTGTACACGGCACATGAGTTGCCGGCTTTTTTTCTATCTATCTACACTCTGGCAAAAATTAAGAGACCACTGCAAAATGTTCAGTTTGTCTGATTTTTCTCTTTATAGGTATAATTTTGAGTAAAATGTAAATTGTTCATTTATTCTATAAACTACTGACAACATGTGTCCAAAGTTCCAAGCAATAAATTTTGTATTTATTTTCTGAAAAAGAGAAATGGTCAAAATACCAAAAAAATACATTGCTTGCAGTCCTCAAATAATTCAAAAAACAAGTTCATAATCATTTAGAAACAACAATGCTAATGTTTTTACTGAGGAAGAGTTCAGAAATCAATATTTTGCGGAATAACCATAATTTTTAATCACAGCTTTCATGCGTCTTGGCATGCTTTCCACCAGTCTTTCATACTGCTTTTGGGTGACCTTATCCCTCTCCTGATACAAAAATGTAAGCAGTTCTTGGTTGTTTGATGGCTTGTGACTATCCATCTTCCTCTTGATTACATTCCTAAGGGGATGCTTCAGCAAGGCTGGAATTGGGCAGGTTAATCTTCGCAAAGGACGTACGAATCAAGCCACATACAAGGTTATCCTGGAAAAACAGTTGATCCCTTCTGTTTAGGCAATGTTCTCCAACTCTGAGGACTGTTTTTTTCAGCAGGACAATGTGCCAAGCCACATAGCTAGGTCAATCAAGGTGTGGATGAAAGACCACCACATCAAAACCTTGTCATGGCCGCCCAATCTCCAGACCTGAACCCCATTGAAAACCTCTGGAATGTAATCAAGTGAAAGATCGATAGTCAAAAGCCATCAAACAAAGAAGAAATGCTTACATTTTTGTACCAAGAGCGGGATAAGGTCACCCAGAAGCAGTGTGAAATACTGGTGGAAAGCATGCCAAGACGCATGAAAGCTGTGATTAAAAATCATGGTTATTCCACAAAATATTGATTTCTGAACTCTTCCTAAGTTAAAACATTAGTATTGCTGTTTATAAATTATTATGAACTTGTTGCTTTTTTGCATTATTTGAGGTCTTCAAGCACTGCATTTTTTTGTTATTTTGACCATTTCTCATTTTCAGAAAATAAATGCAAAATTTATTGCTTGGAACTTCAGAGACATGTTGTCAGTAGTTTATAGAATAAAAGAGCAATTTACATTTTACTCAAAAATATACCTCGCATGGTCGGAGTGCTGTGCTGTTTTTTCCTCCCACCCATTGGCTTGCATTTGGCGAGTCTTGGACGATATATGCGTGCTACGATATTACACGCACGTCGAATATGCCTGAGAAAATAAACGCTAATGTGAGCTGCCCCATAGATTAACACTGGGCCGAGGTCTATATGATGTTTTCTCACATAGTACTTGGCCGTATTCTAAGGTTGTGTGACCACGGTCTTAGAAAGAATCACAACAGAGTTTCTGAACAAAACCTTAGGTAAGACTTTTTCATGCTCTTATAAATACACTTTGCGTTTCCGATAACATGACAGGTCATCTTTGAAGCACATCCTACATGCAGAATGAGGTTTATGGACTGTCTGTTCATTGATTAAATCTGCTAGTAATGTATTAAGAAGCCGGGACGCTAAACACTTTGCTTGGTTGCGCTCGTATTTTTATGCAGCTCTTCACACGCACAAATGAGCTCTCTCTTCAGTAATGGTCGCATAGGATCAGTACAAAGCACATTATTCCAAAGATGAGCCTTGAAATCTACCTGTCCTAAGGGCAGATGAGTAGATACACTGTGTGGAGGGAATGCTCCTGTCTCATACCCTTAAGCTCTTGTATTCGATAACAATGCTCTCTTCCGCTACAAACAACCAAATATCATTAAAATGATTACATCACTGAGACAGACTGAGAAGGGTGGGAGAATGGGGGGGGATTAGGAAGCCGGTGAATACGGGGACAAGGAAAATAGAGCATGGTAAATGATACAAGTGGTTACGAGAGATAATAATGCTCTAGCCTATAGTAGAAAAATGCAGAAAAAAAAATGGAAAATGATTAAATTAATACGGTTGGATATGAAATGTTTAATATTCCCATCGTAAATGTGCTATAAGCAAAACATTTTTAGTTTTACATTCAAAGAAAAAGCATTGTAAAAGATAACTGCTTCAAATTATATTAAACTTTAGCGCAAGTCGACAGCATCCTGGCCCTTTACAATTAATTACTGAATATTTTAATTGCAGTTAGGTAATACAACGTAAGCCATAACTAAAGGTCGATTTAGCCATTAGGATTGTTGTGAATGAGTATTCCATAATATTTGTGCAGTCTGAGCAGGTAGACATTCACCCAATGAATGAGTAAAATGCCGGTCAGTGGTTGTTTAACGCTGTACAATGTAAACAAAGCTCTAAGCTGCTTCTAAATGGGCAGATAAATTTACATTATATTTTTCGCAAAATGTAAATGAGCCATTAATATCCCTAGATTGGATAAAGATCTCCCCAAGAATCTGCCTCCAGAGCTTATCTTAAACAATCGGGAGAGTAACCAGTGTGAGACATGTAATGACTGACAGTCTAATCTCCTGATCTTACTACAGAGTTGTGTGTAATTATTACTTACCCTCCAGGGATAGAGATGAGCTAACCCAAGCTTTAAAGTTCGGGGTACGTACCGGATACCTAGTGTCTGGTGCTCAACTCCAAATACAAACTTGTGCCAGAAGTTCCCTTTAGTGTTTGGAATTCGGAAGAAACAGAGAGAGAGAGCCTTTTTCAGCCCACTAGCTTTCACTATGATCATTTTACAGCAATAAAATTCAGGTCCCCTTAGACTTCTATGGGGTTCAAGTTTGGGTAGAGTTCTGGTACCCGAACTAAACTTTGGACTAAAGTTCACTTCAACTCGACGAACCCGAACCTGAATACAGACTTCTACAGGAAGTTCCCTTTAGTGTTCGAAGTTCGGAAGAAACAGAGAGAGAGCCTTTTGCAGCCCCCTAGCCCTTACTATGACCATTCCACAGCATCAAAGATTGGGTCCCCATAGACTTTTATAAGGCTCAAGTTTGGGTAGAGTTCTGGTACTCGAACTGAACTTTGGACTAAGGTTCAATTCAACTCGACGAACCCGAACCTGAATACAGACTTCTACAGAAAGTTCCCTTTAGTGTTCGAAGTTCGGAAGAAACAGAGAGAGAGCCTTTTGCAGCCCCTAGCCCTTACTACGACCATTCCACAGCAACAAAGATTGGGTCCCCATAGACTTATATAAGGTTCAAGTTCGGGTAGAGTTCTGGTACCCGAACTAAACTTTGGACTAAAGTTCACTTCAACTCGACGAACCCGAACCTGAACACAGACTTCTACAGGAAGTTCTCTTTAGTGTTCGAAGTTCAGAAGAAACAGAGAGATAGCTTTTTGAAGCCCCTAGCCCTTACTACGACCATTCCACAGCAACAAAGTTTGGGTCCTGATAGACTTCTATGGGGTTCAAGTTGGGGTAGAGTTTTGGTACCCGAACTGAACTTTGGACTAAAGTTTTCTTCAACACGACAATCCCGAACATACATTGATCCACTCCACCCTATCCAAAGATCCAGTCTCGGATCTCTACCGCTGCTTACGTTGTTTGGCTGCAGTGGTGAACATCACATCGACAGTGCTACAGCCAATCACTGAACTCAGAAGCTTTGATTATTTGGATGGCAAGAGTCACTGAAGTTAGTGATTGGCCACAGTGTGGCCAACATAACATCACCACTGCAGCCATACAATAAAGACCAAGGTCGGATAGCAAGGTTGAACCCGGGGAGGGTAAGAATTATTCCGATTTACTTTTTTTTTACAACTAACTATTTGCATAAAGTTTTATGAATGGGGACAACCACTTGAACAAGTATAGAAAAATCATTAAAGACATAATTAAATTTCTCAATGAAAATCCAGCCTTAACCGCTGACCTGTTACAAGGAGCCACTGATAAAAACAGCACCACCAGCCATGTTTTTAAATGGTTGTCTATGCAGGCAGATAACATGTTAAAAATGGGCTTGTAATTATGGGTCGATGCTGTTTGCTTGCTCCCTACACTAAAATTTACCAGCGAGCACCTTAGTTTTGCGTCATCATATTTCCTGTCTACACAAAAGGTTATGCTGCCAACAAATAATGATTTTTACATCATAAGAAAAGATGGAATCAATGATAAATGAAGGACTTATCAATTGTCATTGGATCTTTGGGCACATTTAACTCTTGGAAATAATTTGAAGCAAACAGTCATGTGTACTATTATTTTGTCAATTAATCTGTCCGCAGGTTTTTGCTGTTTAATCTGAAGGCAACAAGAGGTCATCGATTTCAGCAATGTTTCACTTATTAGGCTGTGTGCTGTAGTTTCAATACTATCAGTGCTTTATCAGCAGGAGATTATCACTGCCTGGACTAGGTGCCCATGTGAGTTTTGGCCCAACCAAGCACCCAGCTCTGATTAGTCGCTTACTGTCGCTACACCATGTACACAGAAAGCTGTGGTGTAGACGGGGTTAGCTTTAGTGCTCTGCTACGTGCTACATTTAAAAACTCTGAATGTGTCACAATTGCTGCACCCACTAAACTAAGTGACACATCACTGGAATCAGGGACACTTTCCCTACATTATAATGCTCACAGATGAGGTAACAAAATCCTAATGACAGATTCCCTGACAATTTGCATATATAATTTCCCTGTGAGCATCCAAAGAGTTTAAGTCTCCACATACTGGCATGCCAGACTTGGCTTGTCACTCTCCAAAAAAGAGAAACTTTACCCCTTAATTCCCAGTCTTAGTCTCTCACCTAGCAAAATCAGATCTCATACTTTGCACTGATGAGGGGTAATACCCAGAAACATCGTATCTGCAAATTGGTATTCTGGTTTGGCTTATATCATAGTCATATTGACTTGTAGGATTGCTTCTTCCAATAAGTGGCACTAAAGTTCAAGCCCACTTAATCTCCGAAGAGACAATTTGACTTCCCAGAAGAGCATGCAAGGTGTTTAAAGGGAACCTAACCTGCCCCACAGGCCGCCCCGGAGCACTTGAATATCATTAACTGAAAATAAATATTAAACAACCACAAAACGGATTTCATCAACCAAGGTATTATTTTAATCAGTTTAACTATGCCGACCTGACACTGTCTGTAGGTTACTGAGCACAATCCTGCTGACAGGTTCCCATTAAGTCTCCACATACCAGCATGCAAGGCCTGGCTTGTAACTCTCCACAAGGAGAAACCTTACCCCTCAGATCCCATTCATAGCCTCTCACCCAGACAAATCAAATCTCATACTTTGCACTGATTAAGGGCAATACCCCAAAACATCATTTCTACAAATTGAGATTCTGGTTTGGCTTTTATCCTAAGTTATATTGCAAGGCTCGTTAAAGGGTCGATAATGACTTGTAGGATCACTACTTCTATTAGGTGGCACCAGAGTTCAAGTCTTCTTCCTCTCTGAAGTGACAATATACAGATTCCTTTTAATACTTTAAGTAAAAGGCTACTACATAAAGACCAAAACAAATACTAAATCTCATTTGTGGCTTTGCAATGAGGAAAAAATAAGAGCAAACTTTCTAAAATGCTTCTGTTTAAGACAGTATAAATCTCTTCGTCAGGTCCGTATGGTCAAGAAAAAGAGACAAGTGTATTCCATGATGTGTCTAATGCCAAGCCACAACCTTTTTTTCATACTCCATTCGAAAAGTTGTAGCTGATCAGATTTATCTGCAATTTTCCACTTTGTAGAACTGGGGATACCCCAGTTCAAAATCTACTACCATAGGAGAGAGAGTCTATTTAATTCATGTTTTTATCATTTCACTAAATTATGCACAGCCATGACTTTTTTTAAAGAAAGGAAAAAATTAATGATAAATTCTCCAAAGTAATAACCAGTTTATTGCTAGTTTTGTTTTCATTTTGCTCTCGGTGTTTCATGAATTGGTTATCAAAATTAGTTTGAGGATATTCTCTTGGCTATAGTAAAAGGAACCATGTAATTTCTTTTTTCTTTTTATTGTTCTCATGTTCCACCTTTAGAAAATGTGAATAGAGAATTCTTTCTCTCCTTGTGTCATGCACAACTCTACCGTAAATAGTGCATCCGCTTCGTCCACATTATTTTTTATATAATTTTTATATAACGTTTCATCATCCATAAAATCTTATTTGGGAACCATTGGATTTTGCGCTGTAGATGATTCATTGTGGAGCTTCGAGCTCTGAGATCAGTACAGATTCCGAAGCATTAGCTCTCCTCCTCTGTGTTCTCAATGTTCTAGCCTGAGTCTGCTTTCACCTCCTTCTCCCACATTAGCATGGTTATGCAAGCTGCGATTTCTGTTTGAAAATGCATGAAGATGTATGAAGATAAGGATATTGCGACAGGATAAAGGACTAACTCACAGGATTGCTGTTTTCTGGTTCAAATGGTCGTTCCAGGAACTCCAAGACAACATTCACACAAGTCAATTTTGATGAAATTGGCCACAACCAGATTTATTGGTTCTGTATATAAATGAGCAAAAGCAAAACGCATAGGACACAAAAGAAAATTATTGGGCTATTGACTGCTATTAACTATACATGCAAATCTTGACTCACTAAAGCTCATCCTAGTGCACAGCTTCCCCAAACAAACAATTGCTTTACTTACACAGCAGTTTTTCCAGGAGAAGAACGAGCCATCAGGTTGTGGTTGGTTGTCCATGATAAAGACTATTCTGAGTTGAAACGAGGCGAGTATTTTTTTACCATTCACTGCGGTATCCACTGCCTGTAACATGCTCTTTTAATGAAAGAAATAAAGGAATAATTTTTATACTTACCTTCCTGCCTGAGATTGCTGGAGATTACTGTGTATCAGGTTGTTGTTGTTGCCTTTTTTGCCACAAGAGCATTGAAGGTGATTAGCCAGGGTCATCACAAACACCTAGTGTGAATAGGGAAAATGGACTGCCTGGTAGCTTATACATATTGTTTCCTTTTTTTTCAAGGATACCACACCTACCCAACATAATCCGTGAGTGTATGTCATTTTTACAGATAGTGCATCCGTACAAATGTTATGGAGACATGCCAGGTTTTTTCTCTGTTAACACATATGAAAAGACAATAAACTTGGAAGAGTGCAGCATGAGAAGCACCAGGTGGTTTGATTGGGATGTTGCAATGTAAGGTGGGGGATTAGCCTCTCACCTCGAAGGGTTGAGCACCCCTGCACAACTCCGGTAGCGGACCTCTCCGTGCAATCCTGCTCTGGTGCTCTGGGACTGCTCCTGTGCTGTGCTTCCTGGTCTGGTCACTTGGGCCCAAGATCCAGTCACGTGATGCAACTTCACAGGTCACTTCAGGTCCTGTTGCCTGGAGATGAGCTCTATGGCCCCAAGCTGCCCCAGCCACAATCCCTCAAGGGGAATGTAAACTTTTTTGGAAAAAATATGGTCAATTTAAGGAGCGCTATGGCTATAGAGGACACTGCAATAGATTAGTGGTGAGCAAACCTTTTATTGAACCACTACGCATTTTGGCAGCAGACTACTACCTTCCTCAGGTTGATCCATCTGAGGAAGGTAGCAGTCCACTGCCGAAATGCGTAGTGGTTCAATAAAAGGTTTGCTCACCACTAATCTATTGCAGTGTGTTCTATAGCCATAGTGCTCCTTAAATTGACCACATTTAAAAAAAAAAACACATATGAAAATGGCCAATACAAGTCGATGGTTACTTGTACAGAACAAAGGACAAAAGAAAACGACCTTGTGAAGATGATGGCAGAAGCTGGAAAGATTGTGTCAAAATCCACAGTGAACCGAGCACTGTATCAACATGGGCTGAAAGGCCACTCTGCCAGAAAGAAGCCATTATTCCAAAAGAAACATAAAAAAAGCTTAATGTTGACAAATGCACACAAGAACAAAAACCCTAGTTTTTGGAGACATGTCCTGTAGTCTGATGAAACTAAAACTGAACTTTTCGGGCATAATGACCATTGTTACGTTTGGAGGAAAACGGGAGAAGCTTGGAAGTCTAAGAACACCATCCCAACTGTGAAACATGGCGGTGGCAGCATTATGTTGTGGGGTTGTTTTGCTGCAGGAGGGACTCTTGCGTTTCACAAAATAGATGGCATCATGAGAAAAGAAGATTATGTGACAATACTGAAGCAACATCTCAAGACATCAGCCAGGAAGCTAAAGCTTGGGCGGAAATGGGTCTTCCAAATGGACAATGACCCGATGCATACTGCCAAAATGGTAACAAAGTGGCTTAAAGATAACAAAGCCAATGTTTTGGAGTGGCCATCAGAAAGCCCTGATCTCAATCCTATTGATAATTTATGGGTGAAGCTAAAAAGGCCGGTGCTAGCAAGGCGACCTACTGACCTGGATCAGTTACACCAGTTTTGTCAGGAGGAATGGGCCCAAATTCCGACCAACCATTTTGAGAAGCTTGTGGAAGGATACCCCAAATGTTTGATTCAAGTCATTCAGTTTAAGGGCAATGGTACCAAATACTAATGAAATGTATGTAAACTTTAGACTTAGCAGTAAGCAACTGCCTTAAACATTCTCTCTCTCTCTCTCTCTCTCAGTATTCTGGCATTTGGCAAATATTAATAATTATGGTAATCCTGATTGACCTTAAACGGGAAATGTTTATTCTGATTTCATGTCTGATATTGAGAAAAACATGCATATGTGTCTTTTAATATAGTATATGGAAACTTCAGGTTTCAACTGTACATGTTTATTGAAGAACATGTGAATGAACCCTAGGGCAGGAACCTAGGGGAAATGTACATACCAACATACACGTTTCCTCTTTTCCTGTTACAATGTATAACATGTCATGAATGAATAACTAACCTGCCTCTACAGTGCTCACTAGTAAGTTTGGAAAAGGTGATAAAGTAATAATATATGACTATAAAGTCAGACCAGACTATGGATTATAACCATGGATCAGTTTTTACATCTACAAGTACCAGGTAAACATACTCCTGCATAAGAGCCCTGTGCACAAAACGGTAAACTTTATTATTCACAATTATATAAAAAGTTACTTCATTCTTCATCTCTAAAGCATTAATAGGTATTAATTACATTTATACCCCGTAAATGAATGTACATAAACTATATATTTAATAAATAATAGTAATTATAATTATTTAAATAAATTAATTAAGAAACAAAACAAATTTGTCATGAATTCTGCCCAAAAAATAAAAAACACCCGAATCCATGAAAAGATCACCAAGCAGTTATTTTGCTGAACTGTTGAGGACATGGGAAGAGAGCTACGTTCAAATGATGAATTTTTGGTGTCTTTTTCTATGTTGAAGATTTTAGAAAAAATGCAACTTAATAGGTGAAGAAAAGGTGCAACATCAAAAACTTACCAAAATCTCATTGTGGGAACGTAGCCTACCTTAACCACCCAACGGTCATCACACATCTCTCTTACCGATCCTCCATTTTTCCTTTTGCAGTTCCTCCACTCTCATAGGTCTCAAGAGACACAAGTTATGATGTCAAGATGTCACGATTTTATGACTTGTGTTGTGTAAAGTCTTCTAAGCACAGAAAGCCCAAACCCAGATTACAGCTTCCGAAAGGAGAAAGCGGAGGACATGGTGGGGAGCTATGTTGACGAGACAGGTGAGCAGTGAAGTGATTATATTACATTTTTTTATATATTTTTTAATTCTCACAATTTTATATACAAACCCCAGAGCACAGTAAGCACATTGAATAAATCCTGACAAATATCCTGAGAAATAGTAAACTATTGAATTAGAATTTACCCATCACTATTATTTAATCATATACTGTATATTAGTTAATAGAGTGCAATAATTATAATCACATTTGCTTTACTTAATGCACAAGATTCATTTTTCAAGATTTTAAGTTGCTCTACTTTACATTGAATTTGCAGATGACATTTTTCTCACTTTTAAAATTCGGGCTGCAGTTCACTGTACTCATGAACAGCCCTTGTATGAAGATGACACATTGAAAATACGTAAAGGAGTAAACAGCAATGGATCCAGGTAGCACGAGAAATACAGCAAAGGAACAAACAAAGTCAGAAAGAATAGCAAAATAGGCAAAGTAAGTTACAAATACTTACATAACCCTGGGGAGAAAGGGAAAGTGCAAGAATCAATTTTGTATTTGGAGCTATCGCTGATCTGCAGTGTCTGGCTTCAGACTTCTGTGCTATACTTGTTACAGAAATAGGTACAAGGCAGAAAATAAATAAAGTCTGTAACTTGTTCCTTTCAGAAATGGAAAATCCTGGCAAGCAGAAATCATATATTCAAAGAAATCAAATCTTAATTTCCTGGGTTATGTTCAACTTATTCTGCAGTCTCATAATTCAGACAATAATCTCGAGAAAACTTATACTGATCACCCTAGTGATTGTCTGAGAGAAGATGCCGATAGCGGTCTACCAGCCTCCACTGACGCCATGTTATCTCAGTGATGTAGCAGATAATGTTTCATTTAAAAGGGTTGTCTTGGGAGTAAAAGAATCAATTCACCATACTGATCTCCCCACTACTATTCCGATGATGCTCAGTTGCAATATATATATATATATATATATATATATATATATATATATATATATATATATAATCAGAGAAATCTACTTCTTTCTACCATTGGAAAGGAATTAATTCTCAAAATTCTCAATCCACTGGTAAAATCTGTATTCAGTGAAGACAGATTGTAACATTACTGAGATAGAATCTTATCAGAAGTAACTGTCATCTACTATGTAGCGGGGATGTGAGAGGAGGAGAAAAAGGAGGTAGAGAAGGAAGTGGTCCTCCATAAATCCTTTCTATCTACCACACAGATCCATGACCATGCTACATCCAGATGCATTGCTGAGCAGTTACACCGTTAATGTGACCACTCAGCATGGCAGCTGGAACACAATGATACAATGATTTTATTTTTTAAAGGTAATGAATGTATACAAGAGGGTCGGGGAGTGTTTTGCACAATTGAAGGACTTTTATCTGTTTGTGTGTTTTTTTAACTTTTGGCTACAGGGTTGGTAATGGGGGTGTCTTATGGAAGGCTCTCCATTACTAACCCCTGAGCTTCATGTCAGCAGACATTACACAGCTGACATCAACCCCAAAACCATTACCCGCCTTGGAAACACACCAAAGCAAGCAGGAAGAGCTGAGGCTATGTGCCAGAACTGGCGCATCTAATGGTTGTGTGATTTCTGGGGTGGCTGAGATCTAGTGTTATTGGTCTGGATGGGGGGCCAATATCTATGGCCCAATTCCTAGGCTATTAATATCATCCCACAGCTGTCTGCTTAGCCTTTGCTTGTAATAAAAAATAGGGATGACCCCATGTCATCTTTTTTGGGGGACTTTCTTTTAATACCCAGTAAAGGCTCAGCAAACACCTGTGAGCTGTTACTAATGGGTTGGAAAGATCCATGGATATTGGCCCCTTCCCAGAATAATAACACCAGTTCACAGCTGTCTGCTTTCCCCCAGTTGGTTATTAAATATAGGGAGGACCCCATGCCACTTTCTTATTATTTATTTTAAAAAAAAAGGCTTGGGGGAAAGCAGATAGCTGAGGGTTAAAGCCACCAGCAGTCTACTTTACCTTAGCTAGTTATAAAAAATGGGGGCACCCCATGTCGTTTTTTTATTACTTATTGAAATACATTTAAAATAATTGGCACAGGGGCCCCTAAATTTTTGATAAGCAGCCAAGGTAAAGCAGACAGCTGAGTAAAGAAAAAAAAATAGAACCGTGAGGCAAGAGTTCAAGTGGAGGAGGAGGTGTAGGTGAATGTAGCGGTGTAGGTGGAAGAGGTGGAGGAGTCTGTGTTCACATCCCTGCCATGCTAAACACATGTTCCAACAGTGGACTTGCTGCAGGGCAGGCCAGCACCTCCAAAGCATAAAAGGCAAGCTCAGACCATGTGTCCAATTTGGAGATTCGGAAGTTAAATGCGGCAGACCTATCATTTAGTACGTGGATATGTGTTGACACATACTTTTTCACCATGTTGTGGAAATGCATCTTGCTGATACGGGCAGCATCACATGGTGGTGCCAAACGTTGAGACTCAGCTTTCAGTTGGGAAAATCATCAGTAGTTTCTATACCAGCGTGCACTTGTATTCACGCATTTTGCCATCCTGCTCCAGTGACAGAAGTAATGATGGAACATTGTCCTTGTAGCGGAGATCCAGCAGGCTGCAAGGTGGTGAGGTGGAAGAATGATGACTTTGCTCTTCAGGCATAAACTCTGCTCTTTCTGCAGGGGACCGGGTGGAAGACAATGCAAAGGAATTGGAGGTTCTCTCAGCCATCCAATCTAACACCGTCTCCACATGTTCTGGCCCCAACATTTGGCCAGTAGTACTCTGACCTACAAAATGACACAGACCGTCCCGTCGCCTGAGTGTGCCTGAGGAAGGTGTTACACTTGGGCATGTAACAGGCACGGAACAGTCACGTCCTTACAACAGCTCCACCATCACCACTAGCAGTACCACGACCACATCCCCTATTTGATGCTCTCTTCATATTTTGCACACTATATACTAGGCTGTACGTGCACTGTGGACCAGGCTGTATGGGCATTCGACAAAGGCTAAAAGTGCACTGTGCACCAGAATGTATGGGCACAATGGACAATGCTGGAACTTCACTGTGCACTAGGCTGTACGGGAACTAATCATCAGGCTGTAAAAAACTAAATATAGGGGCTGTATGAACTAGGCTCCATATTTCAGTTTTTATTTTTTATTAAATTTGCAAAAATTTCTACGTTTCTGATTTTTTTTTCAGTCAAGATGGGGTGCAGAGTGTACATCAATGAGAATAAAATGACGTTTTTTGAATTTACCAAATGACTGAATTGAAACAAGGAGTGAAAACTTTAAAGGGGTCTGAATACTTTCCATACCCACTGTATGTCAGCCCCCACTATGAGCAGCATAATGTAGAGACAGAAACCTTGATTCTAGTAATGTGTCACTTACTAGGCTGTTAAGTGTAATTTTGATAAAATCACAGTTTTATCAGCAGCAGATTATCACTAGAAGACTAGAATACTGTCTGCCAGGTACTCCTTCATAATAATGAGCTCTGTATAATCCTGTCCCCAAAAATGATTGGCAGCATTCTGTGTACACTGTCTACATCAACTTTCCCCCATCTCACGTGACCCCCAATGGACCTATCCAATAAAGTAAATGGCTGCCCACTCTCCCCAGTTCCACAAGCTCGCTGCCTCGGGGTAATCCTTGACACTGATCTCTCACATGTACAACCACATGTACAAGCCCTTTCCACTTCCTGCCCACTTTTACTCAAAAATATTTCATGGGTCCGTATATTCCTAAGCAAATAATCTGCAAAAACCCTAGTCCATGCCCTCATCATCTCCCGCCTTGACTACTGCAACCTCCTGCTCTGTGGGCTCCCCTCGAACACTCTCGCACCCCTCCAATCTATTCTAAACTCAGCTTCCCGACTAATCCACCTGTCCCCCCCGCTATTCCCCGGCCTCTCCCCTCTGTCAATCCCTTCACTGGCTCCCCATTACCCAGAGACTCAAGTACAAAACCCTAACCGTGACATACAAAGCCATCCACAACCTGTCTCCTCCCTACATCTGCGACCCAGTCTCCCGGTACTTTCCTGCACGCAACCTCCGATCCTCACAAGATCTCCTTCTCTACTTGCCTCTTATCTCCTCTTCCCACAATCGTATACAAGATTTCTCTTGCGCAACACCCCTACTCTGGAACTCTCTACCACAACATATCAGACTCTCGCCTACCACCAAAACCTTTAAAAAGAACCTGAAGACCTACCTCTTCCGACAAGCCTACAACCTGCAGTAACCACCGATCAACCAAAACGCTGCACAACCCCTTCTACCCTCGCCTACTGTATTCTCACCCATCCCTTGTAGACTGTGAGCCCTGGCGGGCAGGGTCCTCTCTCCTCCTGTACCAGTCGTGACTTGTATTCTTTAAGAGTACTGTACTTGTTTTCATTATGTATACCCCTCCTCACATGTAAAGGAATAAATGGCGCTATAATAATAAATAATAATAGTCACAAAGCTGCCAATCAGAGCTGTGGGCGGGGTTATACAGAGATCAACATTCAGGGAACTGCTAGATCTGCAGCAGAGAAAACAGTGCTTTTATCAAAATGACAGCAAGCAGCCTAGTAAGTGATAGATCACTGGACTCAGGATTTCTGCTGCTACATCATACTGCTTTCAGATGGCATAGCAAAAACTTTGTGATAGATTCCCTTTAAACGTACAGACCCATAAAATATAGTTAAAAGGAATCTGTCACCCCAAAATGCATTTTAAATCACCTATACCATGCTACAGGGGACTTAGCCTTAATATAAAAGTCATACTAGCACTTTATCTGTTACCAATACATTTACTAAAAAAAAAAATGGAGTTCATGTAACCAAGAGTTCAAAAGTAATATTCTTTATTAGATAACAAGACATAAAAACTGGATTAACAAGTGAGTCATTCAGTGGATGGCGTCACAGCACAGTGAGAGGCAAGGATACTAAACTAAAACAATACTATAAATAAAAAAAGAGATGTTTGTTAGTATTATAACATGAACATAGAGATAATCCAACATATATACCCTCGAAGGACCCAAGATAAGGTATAAAGTCATCATATGAGGGCGTTAATTACAAAAGTTCTTAAGTTATCAATTAAAATGTGTATCTGGCCTATGTGACATGAAATCCAGATAGTAAATTGAACCAACAATTACGCCATAAGGTCTAATACTGCATTACATTAATGTCCTAGATAAGGAATGCGTGAGATGAGAAGACTTAGTGACGCCGTGCCGTGATGACAAACCTCACAGGGTGGCTAGGCGTGTTCTACTTTCACGCTTCTCTCTGATGATGCCGCTACCGTGCTGGTACTCCCATAATTGTAGTGACTGGCTTCAGAAAAGAGAGGAGGGCGGAGATTTTCCCAGAAAATTCAGTTACACACGTTTTGTTCATAATTTCACACAAAACCCCCAAATTAGCTGGTAAAAATTGTTGGAACCCTCAGCTTAATGTTTGGCTGCACACACTTTGGAATAAATAACTGCAATCAATCACTTCCTATAACCATCAACAAGATTCTTACATCTCTCAACTGGAATTTTGGGCCACTCTTCTTTTGCAAACTGCTCAAGGTCTCTCATATTTGAAAGGTGCCTTCTCCCAACAGGAATTTTAAGATATCTCCAAAGATGTTCAATGGGATTTAGATCCAGACTCATTGCTGGCCACTTCAGTACTCTCTAGCACTTTGTTTCCATCCATTTCTGGGTGTTTCTAAAAGTATGTCTGGGTTCATCATTCTGCTGGAAGATCCATGACCTAGAACACAAACCCAGCTTTCTGACACTGGGCACTATATTGGGACCCAAAATCTTTTGGTAATCTTCAGATTTCACATTGCCTTGCACACAGTCAAGGCACCCAGTGCCACAGTCAGCAAAACAACTCCAAAATATCTTTGAACCTCCACCATATTTGACTGTAGGTACTGTTTTCTTTTCTTTGTAAAACTCATTCCATTTTCCGTAAACAGTAGTGTGATGTGCTTTACTAAAAAGCTCTGTCTTGGTCTAATTTGTCCACAAAATGTTTTCCCAGAAGGATTTTGATGACTCACATACCGTATTTTTCGGACTACAAGACGCACTTTTTCCCCCCCCAAAAAAGGGGGAAAATGGGGGGTGCGTCTAATAGTCGAAATGCAGGCTTACCCATGGAGGCAGAGGTGCGGTGGCAGAGGTGCGGCGGCAGAGGTGCGGCGGCAGACGTGCGGAGATGAGGAGGCGCAGTGAGCGGGGTCCCTTTCCCCGGTGAGGTGATGCAGCAGCCCGGTAAGGAGCAGAGCCGGGTGAATCCTGTTGTCATCGGTGGTGGCGGCCATCTTCCGGGGGCCGCGCGTGCGCAGATGAAGCGCTCTGCTTCCCGGGGCTTCAGGAAAATGGCCGCGGGATGCCGCGCGTGCGCAGATGGGGATCGCGGCGGCCATTTTTCTGAAGTTCTTAGCTTCAGGAAAATGGCCGCGCGATCTCCATCTGCACACGCGCGGCCTCCCGCGGCCATTTTCCTGAAGCCCCGGGAAGCAGAGCGCTTCATCTGCGCTCACGCGGCCCCCGGAAGATGGCCGCCACCACCGATAACAACATCATTCACCCGGCTCTGCTCCTTACCGGGCTGCTGCATCACCTCACCGGGGAAAGGGACCCTCTCACACCATACCTGTCACTGCGCCTCTTGATCCCAGCACCTCCTGATCCCAGCACCTCCTGATCGCAGCACCTCCTGATCGCAGCACCTCCTGATTGCAGCACCTCCTGATCGCAGCACCTCCTGATCCCAGCACCTCCTGATCGCAGCACCTCCTCATCCCAGCACCTCCTCATCCCAGCACCTCCTCATCCCAGCACCTCTGCCGGTAACCAGTGCTGCAACCCTCCCATTGACACCAGGCCCTGGCGTCGCCCACCTAAGCAGGAAGGGACCCTGCTCAGGTGCACGCCGTACCGCATCACCCCACCTCTGCCGACACCATGCCTCCTGTGACCCTGCTATGCCACCGCCAGCCTTCAGGTAAGATACTGTAAATTCGGACAATAAGACGGACCCCCATCTTATAAAAAATCTTTTTTTCTGCAATTTTCACCCCAAATTTGGGGTGCACCTTATGGTCCGGTGCGTCTTATAGTCCGCGAAATACGGTACATTTTTGTACACTACAGTCTAGATTTTTTATCACTTTGTCAGCAGTGGGGTTTTCTTGTGTATCCTGCCATAGGGTTTCATTTCATTCAAATGTCGATATGTAGTTTGTGCTGACACTATTGCACCCTGAGCCAGCTTGAATTTCTTTGTAATAAGATTGGGATGCTTATACACCATCCATACTATACTGTGTTGCAAGATTTAATCAATTTTTCTCTGCAGTCCACGTCCAGTGAGATTAGCCACAATGCCATTGGTTGTATACTTTTCGATTATGTTGCACACTGTGGACTAAGTAGCATCAACATCTCTAGAGATGGACTTGTAACCTTGACATTGTTGATATTTTTCAACAATTTTGGTTCTCCAGTGCGCTTAGACAGGTCTCTTCTTTTTGTTCTCCATTCTTAATGTGGCACACAGATACACAATGCAAAGATTGAGTAAACATTTCCCCCTTTTATCTGGTTTCAGGTGTGATTTTCATATTGCCCACAATTGTTACTTGACACAGGTGAGTTTGAATGAGCATCATACGCTTGAAACAAAGTTGTTTATTAACATTTTTGTAAAGGTGACAACTTTGTCAGAACCATTTTGGAGCTTTTTGGTGAAATGATGTACAATTTGCCTTTTTTCCCTTGTTTTTTTTGCATTACTTCAATACACAAAGGAAATAAACATGTGCATAACAAAACTTGTGTAATTTCAATAATTTCTGGGAGAAATACTTCATTTTCTGGAAGCATTTCAAGGATGTCAACACTTTCGTTATGACTGTATGTGCGTGTCAGCTTCATGTACAGTGGATATAAAAGTCTTCGCAACCCGGTAAAAAGGCAAGGCTTTTGTTATTTAAAAAAGTTATACCAAAAAGAATAAATTCAGAACTTAAAGAGGTATTCCCATTGTCATCAGCTGGTGTAGGTCCACTTTGTTTATCAAGACCAAAGTCAGCACAGCCGTCTACCAGGAAATTTTAGAGCACTTCATGCTGCCCTCTGCCAACAAGTTTTTTGGAGATGGAAATTTCATTCTCCAGCAGGACTCGGCCCCTGTCCACACTGCCAAAAGTACCAATACCTGGTTTATAAACAAAAGTAGCACTGTGCTTGATTTGGCCAGCGACCTCGCCTGACCTTAACCTCATAAAGAATCTATGGCGCATTGTCAAGAGCAAGATGAGAGACACCAGACGAGCTGAAGGCTGCTATCAAAGCAACTTGGGCTTGAGCCACCTCAGCAGTGCCACAGGCTGATCGTCTCCATGCCACACCAAATTGATGCAGTAATTGATGCAAAAGGAGCCCCGAAAAAGTATTGAGTGCATTTGCAGAACATACATTTCAGTAGGCCATCATTTTGGATTTTAAAATAATTATTCAAGCTGGTGTTATAAAGTATTCTAATTTACTGAGATAATGACGAAGTACTAAACATGCATAGAGGTAGGGGACAAAGGTACAATCACCCCCCATGAAGAAAGGTGTAAAGTGCTGGAAACCTACAATGACGAAAATACCATATATACACGAGTATAAGCCGACCCGATTATAAGCCGAGGCACCTAATTTTGCCATGGAAAACTGGGTAAGCATATTGACTTGAGTATAAGCCGGGTATGTATTGTCCCCTCATCCCTATCCCGGTATGCATGGCTCCTCCTGTCCTGCTCTATGTGACTCCCCCTGTTGTATGCATGGCTCTCTCTGTTGTGAACTCTTTCTGGGCTCCCTCTTGTGGTCACAAGTGGTACTGTGTGAGTGCTGTCTTTCTGCAGGTTTGTGACTGGCATCAGCTGTCTCGTTATCTGTGGGCTGGTTTTCTATTTAAGCTCACTTGGACTCTCAGTCTATGCCTGCTGTCAATGTATTCAGTGCTATTCTGATTCCTTCTGACTACCTTGCTCCCAGTCTCTTCAAGAGAAGCTAAGTTTTCGTTTTGTTCATTTTTTGATCATCAGTGTTCTATATGTTTCTTGTCCAGCTTGCTAATATGTGATTTCCCAGCTTACTGGTAGCTCTGGGGGGCTGAGTTTCTCCCCCCACACCGTTAGTTGGTGTGGGGGTTCTTGAATTCTCAGCGTGGATATTTTGGTAGGGTTTTTTACTGACCGCACAGTTCGCTATCTGTCTTCTGCTATCTAGTATTAGCGGGCCTCATTTGCTGAATCTGTTTTCATTCCTACGTGTGTCTTTTCTCCTTACCTCACCATTATTATTTGTTGGGGGCTTCCTATATCTTTGGGGTTATTTCTCTTGAGGCAAGTGAGGTCTTGCTTTCTCTTTAGGGGTAGTCAGTTTCTCAGGCTGCGTCGAGACGTCCAGGATTTTAGGCACGTTCACCGGCTACCTTTAGTGTGTTTGGATAGGATCAGGTTTTGCGGTCAGTCCAGTTACCACCTCCCTAGAGCTCGTGTCTATATTTAGTTACTTAGCTAGTATTTCCTGTGATCCCCAGCCACTGGGATCATAACATCCCCGTCCCCTCCTTGTATGCATGGCTCCCCCTGTCTCATCCTTTCATGCATGGCTCGGCTCCCCCAGTCCCATACTTGTATGCATGGCTCAGCTCCCCTGGTCTCATCCTTGTATGCTCAACTCCCCCGGTCCCATCCTTGTATTCTCGGCTCCCCGGTTCCATCCTTGTATGCTCAGCTCCCGCAGTCCCATCCTTGTATGCGCGGATCCCCCAGTCCTGAACTTGTATGCTCTGCTCCTCCAGTCCCATCCTTGTATGCTCGACTCCCCTGGTCCAATCCTTGTATTCATGGCTCCCCCATACTCACCCTCCTTGCTCTGTTGCTGAATGTCCCTGCATCTCCATTGTCCTGGTGTGGCAGTTCTTCCTGTGCTGAGTGGTTATGTGGTACCACTCATTAAGGTCATGAATATGCGCTCCACGCCTATGGGAGTAGAGTCCATCCATGTTAATGACCTTAATGAGCGGTACCACGTGACTGCTGAGCACAGGAACAGGAAAGAGCTGCTGGTGCTGGGTCAGAAATGCAGGGACAAAGATGCAGCGACAGAGGGTGAGTATTGATGTCTTATAAAAGCTGACGGCTGCAGCTGTCACTGTGCTACAGCTGCCGTCTCCATGCTCCCCCTCCCCCGCCAGCTTTCTGGACCATGACTCATGTATAAGCCGAGGGGAGCATTTTCAGTGCAAAAAAAGTGCTGACAAATCTTGGCTTATACAGGAATATATAAGGTATTTGATATACGGACGATTTTGTGAGCTTTCTCACCTACAAAGAATGGAGAGATCTGTAATTTTTATCTTAGGTACACTTCAGCTGTGAGAGACAGAATCTTGAAAACAAAATCCAGAAAATTGCATTGTATGATTTGTACATAACTAATTTGCATTTTATTGCATGAAATACATAATAATAAATTATAATAATAATAATAATCTTTATTTTTATGTAGCGCTAACATATTACGCAGCGCTTTACCGTTTTGCACACATTATCATCGCTATCCCCAATGGGGCTCGCAATCTAAATTCCCTATCAGTATGTCTTTGGAATGTGGGAGGAAACCGGAGTACCCGAAGGAAATCCACCCAAACATGGGGAGAACATACAAACTCCTTGCAGATATTGTCCTTGGTGGTATTTGAACCCAGGACTGCAGTCCTAACCACTGAGCCACCGTGCTGCCCATTTGATGCAATAGAGATCAGAACTTAATTTTTGGTACAGAAACCTTTGTTTGCAATTGCAGAGGTCAGACGTTTCCTGTAGTTCTTTACCATGCTTACGCACACACAAGTTTGCAGGAATTTTGGCTCCAAACTCCTAACAGAAGTTCTCCAGACCTTTGGGGTTTCAGGGCTGTCTCTGGGCAACTGTTATGGTTCTCAATGGCAAGAGAACATAGCCCAGCAAACATAAGAACTAGCTCTTGGAAGGATGGAAACTAAACTGACCATGAACTAAACCTGCCGCACAACTAACAGTAGCCGGGTAGCGTAGCCTGCGTTTTATCCCTAGACGCCCAGCGCCGGCCGGAGGACTAACTAATCCTGGCAGAGGAAAATATAGTCCTGGCTCACCTCTAGAGAAATTTCCCCGAAAGGCAGGCAGAGGCCCCCACAAATATTGGCGGTGATTTTAGATGAAATGACAAACGTAGTATGAAAATAGGTTTAGCAAAATTGAGGTCCGCTTACTAGATAGCAGGAAGACAGAAAGGGCACTTTCATGGTCAGCTGAAAACCCTATCAAAACACCATCCTGAAATTACTTTAAGACTCTAGTATTAACTCATAACATCAGAGTGGCAATTTCAGATCACAAGAGCTTTCCAGACACAGAAACGAAACTACAGCTGTGAACTGGAACAAAATGCAAAAACAAACAAGGACTAAAGTCCAACTTAGCTGGGAGTTGTCTAGCAGCAGGAACATGCACAGAAAGGCTTCTGATTACAATGTTGACCGGCATGGAAGTGACAGAGGAGCAAGGCTAAATAGCGACTCCCACATCCTGATGGAAACAGGTGAACAGAGAGGATGATGCACACCAGTTCAATTCCACCAGTGGCCACAGGGGGAGCCCAAAATCCAATTTCACAACAGTACCCCCCCCTCAAGGAGGGGGCACCGAACCCTCACCAGAACCACCAGGGCGATCAGGATGAGCCCTATGAAAGGCACGGACCAAATCGGAGGCATGAACATCAGAGGCAGTCACCCAAGAATTATCCTCCTGACCGTATCCCTTCCATTTGACCAGATACTGGAGTTTCCGTCTGGAAACACGGGAGTCCAAGATTTTTTCCACAACGTACTCCAACTCGCCCTCAACCAACACCGGAGCAGGAGGCTCAACGGAAGGCACAACCGGTACCTCATACCTGCGCAATAATGACCGATGAAAAACATTATGAATAGAAAAAAATGCAGGGAGGTCCAAACGGAAGGACACAGGGTTAAGAATCTCCAATATCTTGTACGGGCCGATGAACCGAGGCTTAAACTTGGGAGAAGAAACCCTCATAGGGACAAAACGAGAAGACAACCACACCAAGTCCCCAACACAAAGCCGAGGACCAACCCGACGCCGGCGGTTGGCAAAAAGCTGAGTCTTCTCCTGGGACAACTTCAAATTGTCCACTACCTGCCCCCAAATCTGATGCAACCTCTCCACCACAGCATCCACTCCAGGACAATCCGAAGATTCCACCTGACCAGAAGAAAATCGAGGATGAAACCCCGAATTACAGAAAAAGGGAGACACCAAGGTGGCAGAGCTGGCCCGATTATTGAGGGCAAACTCCGCTAAAGGCAAAAAAGCAACCCAATCATCCTGATCTGCAGACACAAAACACCTCAAATATGTCTCCAAGGTCTGATTCGTCCGCTCGGTCTGGCCATTAGTCTGAGGATGGAAAGCAGACGAGAAAGACAAATCTATGCCCATCCTAGCACAGAATGCTCGCCAAAATCTAGACACGAATTGGGTACCTCTGTCAGAAACGATATTCTCCGGAATACCATGCAAACGGACCACATTTTGAAAAAACAGAGGAACCAACTCGGAAGAAGAAGGCAACTTAGGCAGGGGAACCAAATGGACCATCTTAGAGAAACGATCACACACCACCCAGATGACAGACATCTTCTGAGAAACAGGAAGATCCGAAATAAAATCCATCGAGATGTGCGTCCAGGGCCTCTTCGGGATAGGCAAGGGCAACAACAATCCACTAGCCCGAGAACAACAAGGCTTGGCCCGAGCGCAAACGTCACAAGACTGCACGAAGCCTCGCACATCTCGAGACAGGGAAGGCCACCAGAAGGACCTTGCCACCAAATCCCTGGTACCAAAGATTCCAGGATGACCTGCCAACGCAGAAGAATGAACCTCAGAAATGACTTTACTGGTCCAATCATCAGGAACAAACAGTCTACCAGGTGGGCAACGATCAGGTCTATCCGCCTGAAACTCCTGCAAGGCCCGCCGCAGGTCTGGAGAAACGGCAGACAATATCACTCCATCCTTAAGGATACCTGTAGGTTCAGAATTACCAGGGGAGTCAGGCTCAAAACTCCTAGAAAGGGCATCCGCCTTAACATTCTTAGAACCCGGCAGGTAGGACACCACAAAATTAAACCGAGAGAAAAACAACGACCAGCGCGCCTGTCTAGGATTCAGGCGTCTGGCGGACTCAAGATAAATTAGATTTTTGTGGTCAGTCAATACCACCACCTGATGTCTAGCCCCCTCAAGCCAATGACGCCACTCCTCAAAAGCCCACTTCATGGCCAAAAGCTCCCGATTCCCAACATCATAATTCCGCTCGGCGAAAATTTACGCGAGAAAAAAGCGCAAGGTCTCATCACGGAGCAATCGGAACTTCTCTGCGACAAAACCGCCCCAGCTCCGATTTCAGAAGCGTCGACCTCAACCTGAAAAGGAAGAGCAACATCAGGCTGACGCAACACAGGGGCGGAAGAAAAGCGGCGCTTAAGCTCCCGAAAGGCCTCCACAGCAGCAGGGGACCAATCAGCAACATCAGCACCCTTCTTAGTCAAATCAGTCAATGGCTTAACAACATCAGAAAAACCAGCAATAAATCGACGATAAAAGTTAGCAAAGCCCAAAAATTTCTGAAGACTCTTAAGAGAAGAGGGTTGCGTCCAATCACAAATAGCCTGAACCTTGACAGGATCCATCTCGATGGAAGAGGGGGAAAAAATATATCCCAAAAAGGAAATCTTTTGAACCCCAAAAACGCACTTAGAACCCTTCACACACAAGGAATTAGACCGCAAAACCTGAAAAACCCTCCTGACCTGCTGGACATGAGAGTCCCAGTCATCCGAAAAAATCAAAATATCATCCAGATACACAATCATAAATTTATCCAAATAATCACGGAAAATGTCATGCATAAAGGACTGAAAGACTGAAGGGGCATTTGAAAGACCAAAAGGCATCACCAAATACTCAAAGTGGCCCTCGGGCGTATTAAATGCGGTTTTCCACTCATCCCCCTGCTTAATTCGCACCAAATTATACGCCCCACGGAGATCTATCTTAGAGAACCACTTGGCCCCCTTTATGCGAGCAAACAAATCAGTCAGCAGTGGCAACGGATATTGATATTTAACCGTGATTTTATTCAAAAGCCGATAAACAATGCACGGCCTCAAAGAGCCATCTTTCTTAGCCACAAAGAAAAAACCGGCTCCTAAGGGAGATGACGAAGGACGAATATGTCCCTTTTCCAAGGACTCCTTTATATATTCTCACATAGCAGCATGCTCAGGCACAGACAGATTAAATAAACGACCCTCAGGGTATTTACTACCCGGAATCAAATCTATGGCACAATCGCACTCCCGGTGCGGAGGTAATGAACCAAGCTTAGGTTCTTCAAAAACGTCACGATATTCAGTCAAGAATTCAGGAATCTCAGAGGGAATAGATGATGAAATGGAAACCACAGGTACGTCCCCATGCGTCCCCTTACATCCCCAGCTTAACACAGACATAGCTTTCCAGTCAAGGACTGGGTTATGAGATTGCAGCCATGGCAATCCAAGCACCAACACATCATGTAGGTTATACAGCACAAGAAAGCGAATAATCTCCTGGTGATCCGGATTAATCCGCATAGTTACTTGTGTCCAGTATTGTGGTTTATTGCTAGCCAATGGGGTGGAGTCAATCCCCTTCAGGGGTATAGGAGTCTCAAGAGGCTCCAAATCATACCCACAGCGTTTGGCAAAGGACCAATCCATAAGACTCAAAGCGGCGCCAGAGTCGACATAGGCATCCGCGGTAATAGATGATAAAGAACAAATCAGGGTCACAGAAAGAATAAACTTAGACTGTAAAGTGCCAATTGAAACAGACTTATCAAGCTTCTTAGTACGCTTAGAGCATGCTGATATAACATGAGTTGAATCACCGCAATAGAAGCACAACCCATTTTTTCGTCTAAAATTCTGCCGTTCACTTCTGGACAGAATTCTATCACATTGCATATTCTCTGGCGTCTTCTCAGTAGACACCGCCAAATGGTGCACAGGTTTGCGCTCCCGCAGACGCCTATCGATCTGGATAGCCATTGTCATGGACTCATTCAGACCCGCAGGCACAGGGAACCCCACCATAACATCCTTAATGGCATCAGAGAGACCCTCTCTGAAATTCGCCGCCAGGGCGCACTCATTCCACTGAGTAAGCACAGCCCATTTACGGAATTTCTGGCAGTATATTTCAGCTTCGTCTTGCCCCTGAGATAGGGACATCAAGGCCTTTTCCGCCTGAAGTTCTAACTGAGGTTCCTCATAAAGCAACCCCAAGGCCAGAAAAAACGCATCCACATTGAGCAACGCAGGATCCCCTGGAGCCAATGCAAAAGCCCAATCCTGAGGGTCGCCCCGGAGCAAGGAAATCACAATCCTGACCTGCTGAGCAGGATCTCCAGCAGAGCGAGATTTCAGGGACAAAAACAACTTGCAATTATTTTTGAAATTTTGAAAGCAAGATCTATTCCCCGAGAAAAATTCAGGCAAAGGAATTCTAGGTTCAGATATAGGAACATGAACAACAAAATCTTGTAAATTTTGAACTTTCGTGGTGAGATTATTCAAACCTGCAGCTAAACTCTGAATATCCATTTTAAACAGGTGAACACAGAGCCATTCCAGGATTAGAAGGAGAGAGAGAGAGAAAGGCTGCAATATAGGCAGACTTGCAAGAGATTCAATTACAAGCACACTCAGAACTGAGGAGAAAAAAAAAAAAAAAAAAATCTTCAGCAGACTTCTCTTTTCTCTCCTTTCTCTGTCAATTAATTTAACCCTTTTTGGGCCGGTCAAACTGTTATGGTTCTCAATGGCAAGAGAACATAGCCCAGCAAACATAAGAACTAGCTCTTGGAAGGATGGAAACTAAACTGACCATGAACTAAACCTGCCGCACAACTAACAGTGGCCGGGTAGCGTAGCCTGCGTTTTATCCCTAGACGCCCAGCGCCGGCCGGAGGACTAACTAATCCTGGCAGAGGAAAATATAGTCCTGGCTCACCTCTAGAGAAATTTCCCCGAAAGGCAGACAGAGGCCCCCACAAATATTGGCGGTGATTTTAGATGAAATGACAAACGTAGTATGAAAATAGGTTTAGCAAAATTGAGGTCCGCTTACTAGATAGCAGGAAGACAGAAAGGGCACTTTCATGGTCAGCTGAAAACCCTATCAAAACACCATCCTGAAATTACTTTAAGACTCTAGTATTAACTCATAACATCAGAGTGGCAATTTCAGATCACAAGAGCTTTCCAGACACAGAAACGAAACTACAGCTGTGAACTGGAACAAAATGCAAAAACAAACAAGGACTAAAGTCCAACTTAGCTGGGAGTTGTCTAGCAGCAGGAACATGCACAGAAAGGCTTCTGATTACAATGTTGACCGGCATGGAAGTGACAGAGGAGCAAGGCTAAATAGCGACTCCCACATCCTGATGGAAACAGGTGAACAGAGAGGATGATGCACACCAGTTGAATTCCACCAGTGGCCACAGGGGGAGCCCAAAATCCAATTTCACAACAGGCAACATTGAGTTTCAGCTACCTCCAAAGATTTTCTATTGGGTTCAGGACTTTGCAATGCTTCTTAGGGAGCCAGTCCTTGGTTGCTCTGACTGTGAGTTTTGGGTCACTTCCATGCTGGAAGACCAAGCCAAAACCCATCTTCAATACTCTTACTGAGGGAAGGAGGTTGTTTGCCAAATTGTTGTGATATAAGACCCCATCCATTCTACCATCAATATGATGCAGTTGTCATGTCCGCTTTGCAAAAAAGAGCCCCCAAAGTATGATGTTTACCCCGCGATGCTTCACAGTTGGGACTGTGTTCTTAGGGCTGTACTCATCCTTGTTCTTCCTCCAAATACAGAGAGAGTTGATACCATAAAGTTCTATTTTGGTGTCATCTGACCACATGACCTCTTCTGGATCATCCAGATAGTCATTGGTGAACTTCAAGCAGGCATGGACATGTGTTGGTGTGAGCAGGTGGACCTTGCTTTCCCAGCAGGATTTTAATCATGACGGTGTAGTGTTTTACTAATGATAGTATTTGAGACTGTGGTCCCAGCTCTCTTCAGGTCATTGACCAGTTCCACCTGTGCAGTTGGCTGATTTCTAGCCTTTCTCAGAAACATCCTTACCACACGAGGCAAGATCAGCCTTTTGGTGATTGGGTCCCCCATAGGCAATTGCTCTCTTGTCCTCCCTATAATTTGTCTCTGTAAACTGTGCAGACAGGAATTGCTTTTATAAAGAAAACAATACATGTTATCATGAAAATAAGCCTCCTAATACACAAACATTAATAATAGCAAATGACTAAATTAGTCATTTAATCAAGCTAGATTAGCTGGCTCCAGTCTGTACCTGTATCTGTATTATTTTCGGCAGCCCTTGCATTATCCAGATCTTGTTTTCCTCTTGTTTTATAACCTTGCAGGCACGGGGGTTGGCACCATGCCTGTAACATAGATTGCTACTGTGACTGACATTAGAAACAAATTGGAGAAGTTAATTAAAATACAGATTGTTTATAATGTATTGAAATCTTATTAAACTTTAGCGAGACGTTACATATGTTATTGCCATATGTTCATTGTGTTAGCGGGAAGGACAGCATTACAACTGACAGCTGCAATCTGAAATCATAGGTCATGAACTTTATCTAATAGGGATATGAAGCCTCATCTCCATGTTATTGTCTATCAGAAATGGCAGGGCCTATTCTTAAAGGGAAATTGTGTTTTAGAAATATTACAAAAAAGCTATTTCCAAAGCCCTTAATATGCTTAATATGTTTAATTTTACTATTATTAATGATATAATACTATATTAAAGCTTTATTATAATATGCCATATTAGCCATGTTTGTAACATTTTGACTAAAAGCAATATAATAAACATTTTGGAACATCTGGTGCTGATGTTGGAAGTCTATTTCTTATACTATATGAAAGGACTATTACAGTACATACTAGAGGGAATGTGGAAAGTAGAACAATAACTTCTAAGACTCTGTGATACCCACCTTATCCCGTTCCTCCGGGGACCAGATCTTTGAAGATCTCATTTGCACTTCGTTGTCAGGTGCCTATCTATGACTTGGGATCTTTTGACCTACTTAAAGTGCTATCAGTCTACAATACTTAACTGCCTGGCTTCTGTCATTGTTGTGTCCTAACTTTTGATTAATTATGATCTTTAACTCAGCCTTGTTCGAGAATATTAATCCTACATTGCTCTTTAAATTGTTCATCTTGAACCTTTACAGTAAGTTTGACTTTTAGCACTGACCCATGGCTTAGTTTCTCACCATGATCCTATCTCATTTTTAGGTTTGACGCAACATCACCACCTTCATGATGACACCCGTCGACTAAGTTCCTGACCATGCAACTCTCTTTTTTTGCATTTTCACAGTTCTGGTAACAACACTTGGTCCCATTCATGATTTTCTTATTACTGAACTTGAAATACTATTGCTAACCCAAGACTAATTTGAGGATTGTTTATCTACAGAATAGTCCATACCCCTAGGCAGATAATAAAGAGGTTTTCTCTGACAAGCAGTGGATATTTGAAAACTCTAATTTTTGATCATAACTAGAGATGATCAGACACACGGATGTTCGTGTCTAGTGGGATCTGCTGAACAGTTGCAAAAAGTTTGGGTTCGAATACCAGAACAGTACCAGCACCCGAACCTGAACACAGATCCCATTCACTTGAATCGGGGGCCTGAATATCCAGTGTTTGCCAACCAGGCTAAACTCACATCTGGCAGCTGCAACCCTCATCTGTCAGCTTCAGCAAGGCTAGTTATCAAGAACAGAGGAGTCCCCACTCCGATTTTTTTAATTTCTTTATTTAATTTAAAAAAATGGTGTGGGGTCCCCCCATTTTTACAACCAGCATTGCTAAAGCACACAGCAGGGGGGATTCTATTATCAGGCTGGTAAGGGGCCAAGGATTTTGCCCCCCCCAGCTTAAAAAATAGCAGCCTGCAGCCACCCTGGAAAGGCACATCTATTAGACACTCGAATTCTGGCACTTTGCCCAGCACTAACCCTGCAGCCGTGGCAAGTGGGGTTCATATTTATGGGGTTGATGTCACCTTTGTATTGTCTGGTGACCTCAAGTCCACGGCTTGGTAATGGAGAAGCGTCCATAAGACACCTATACATTAGTAATCCTATAGCTATATGGTAAATAAACACACAGCCAGTATAAAGTCCTTTATTTGAAAAAAAACAAAACACAATTTTTAAAATAGCAAACACAGTTATATTCACCTAACTCTCATTCTACCAAAGCCCTCGTCTTCTGAAATAAAACGAAAATAAAAAACAACAATATCCCTCACCTGTCCATTGTTCTGTCCTATGCTGTAATCCATGTCTGAGGGATAAACAGTCTTCAACCTGGATGGTGCCAAGATGCGACCATCCAGGCTGAGAAACACTGGGGAATGAGCTACTGCGAGCGCAGCATCAGTGACTAGTGGTGATGCCATCGAAGTTACTGCAGGTCACTGAGGCTGTGTTCCCAGCTGGCAAATGAACTGCAGTGAGCTAGGTGAGATCACCACTCGCACAGTGAGACAGTCTCACTGTGCAGCACTGAGCTCAAAGAGTTCACCGCTTTTCACTGTGAGAAATTTCTCACAGTGAACGGTGGTGAAATCTCTGAGCTCAGCGATGCAACACGAGACTTTAAATAAATAAATAGTTTTCAAAAATAACATGGGTTCCCCTTTTTTTAAAGAAAAAACCAGAGAGGCAAAACTCACAGGTGAGGGTTGCAACCCTCAGCTGTCAGCATTATCAAGGCTTGCCATGAAAAATAGAGGTGTCCCTATGCCGTTTTTTTACTTGGGGGCCCCCCTCATTTTTGACTGCCAACCAAGCTAAAGCAGACAGCTGAGGGCTGGTAAGGGGCCATAGATATTGGCCCCCTAGTCTAAAAATAACAGCCTGCAGCTGCCCAGAAAAGGTGCATATTCTATTAGTTGTTCTCATCACTATTACCAAATGTTAACAGGGCCTTTACATCAGCTCTAATTGTGCATTTAAAAAAAAAAAAACTTTTCCTAAGAAAGTGTTATTTTCAAAGGATTATTTATTTCATGCTTCAATTTTGCTGTCTTTGAAACACTTCTGCCAGTCTGGAAGGCATCCACGGAAGAGAAGGCTGACTCCATTCTTGTTAACTATACAGCGCTCAGCATCTGTTTCGGTCATTCTCCATTTGTTCTTCGCACTGCTGTTATTCGTATTGCTAATGAAATGTTTACCAACATGTTCACTGCTGGCAAGGATTATACCTTAATAAATCTGCAGTGTTTTTGCCTGCACTTATGCAGTCTATGTGGCACGAGTAATATCCATCTCTTAGCCAGATTGGCAATTAGTTTCTGTTGTTTAGTGTTTCTACATTTATTGGAAAATCAGACAAGGTCGTTTTTATGCTCCGAGTTGCCATTTTATTGAATACTCCTGCATATCTGCATATGGTCAAGGGCACATTTCTTGTTTAGGCAAAATATCATAGCAAAGAAAAAAATTATATAGAAGTGTCCATCATGACATGATTGTTTTTCTCCAAAAAAGGATGGTTTGGTTCCCAGATTCTATGGGAGCGTTCTACACAACAGTCTATCATTTACAAACAATTGTGCAAAATTAGGCAATAGACAGCTTTGAAACTGCAGTACCCTGTCATTGATTGAAGTCCAGTGCCCTAGCTGGTTTTGTCTGGCAGGTTTTCACAGGCACGTACATATTAAGGCTCATTCAGTTTCAAGGGGTTTTTTACATACGAGAAAAACTGAGTTTCACTAGTGACTTTCACCACAGTTTTATCAGATTTTCATTAGATTTTCATCAGTTTGGGTAGAGATTCATTGTTTTTTTTCACTGACGAGAAAAATAAATTCTTTAGCTCCTCCTCTCAGTCAATGAAAAGCAGACAGCACATGGTTAGCATCTTAGTGTTGTCCAATTTTTTCCAACACTTAGATCAATATTGGCCATGTTTCTGAAATTTTGCATGGACCACATGGTCCGAAGAAAAAGTCTACATGTAAACAGCCCCAAAGAATGTCACACCTTGGAGTGCTATCAATGAAAAACAAGACATGAATAACTTCAGTGTGATTGAGCCCTTATTCTGATGGTTTCTGGAAGATTATAGGATAAATAAATACAAATTAAATAATGTTGTTTGTAGCCAGAATGAGACCATAAGAAACAATACTAACAATTACATTGTCCTTGATAATTCCTATTTACCTTTTTAGAGGAGCACGAAAACTGAAACCTGTTTCTTCCTTGAGTAACAAAATCTGTCCATTGAATCTGATCTATGCTGTTGGGCAATTAGTAAAATTATTAAAAGCGCTAATATGAACATAACCCAATCAAAGCCATCCAAGTGGCCATTTTGGCAGCCACAGTTAGATCTAATCAAACATTTCACTAGAAGGTATAAAGATGAATAACTGGTGATAATCTACTGTATTAAATGGATGGGCCAGGTTCTTCTGCAAGTCTGCTATTTGTGTAGGCCTCAATGCTACAAAAGAGGATGTTCTGCAGCATTAAAGGAAAGTAGTCAACATTAGCCTTAAATCAAAAAGGATAAAAAAATTGCCAGAATGTGCCAATAATTATGTCCCATAATTCTTACATGTTTTGGGTTAATAAAACCCTTAATGATAAATGTGGTTATGGGTTTTTCTACCCAAAATATGTGCGCATTATGGGTTTTCTTTTAATATGTGCAAATTCTGCCAATTTCTTATCCTATATGATTAAAGGCTAAGTTTTAACTACTTTCTATTTATTCAGCTAATGTTTCCCAATATGGCCTTATTTTTCTTATGGTGATACCCCCTACTTTTTCAATTGCTTTTATTGTTCCATTTTGTACTTTTTATACTTATATGCTGGGTTTTTATATAATATTAATACACATTTTAGTGATTTTATTTGGCTTGCAATTTTCCGGTAATGGTGCTTTTCAGATTTTTGTGTGCGTATAGAATGTCCGATGTTCAGATCTTGCAGTGTCCAGGTCAGGCCTGAGTATCCTGATTCGAATTCCAAGGCTTCACATATGTATATGACTCTTTTGAGTTTGAGTAATGAATCCTGTGGAAGATATCGCAATGCGTATTTGGACCAGGTCTGCTGTAAGTGTGAAACCAAATTAGATTCGGGGATCTCAAGACCTGGATTGTCATGATCCAAACAGCTGTCAAAGTTTTTTTTCAAAGGACTCCTTAAAGGTCATGGACATTTTTGGGGCCATTCTAGATATGAAAAGTTTGATTGTATTTTGCTTTTTGGAGTTAAAACAGTTGGCCAATCTGATCAACCCCTTTTCAAAGTCAAACCGAATTGGGACTTAACATAGTTGGAATGCTACGTTACAGGATAACAATGAATTGCAAAACTGCTATTCCTGAAAGGTACTGTTCCATGAATAGAGATGAGTGATAATCTTGGTCTCCCTCCTTATTCAGCAACCTATAAGGCTTACCGAAAAAGCTGCATTGGGAACCTGGCTAACTGGAGCTTTCCGATAATCAGCTGCTTCGAGCCACAGCTGCATGTGTCGTGGCTGTGTGGCAGGCACAACTCATGCATGGAGAGCCCATAAAGCAGGCTTTCCATGCATGTGTTGTGACTATCACACAGCTGTGACAGATTCAGCTGCGGCTCAGAACATTTGATTATTGGAGCGCTCCAGTTAGCCGGGTTCCCGATGCAGCTTTGGTTAGCCCTATAGTTTGCCAAGTAAGGAAGGAGCTGAAGATATTGGCTCGTCTCTACTCATAATGGCAATTCCTGGCCACTTAGCTTATATGAACATCATAAAATCAAGTGGGAGAGAACCGCTCCATAAACTGTGGGAAAATCAGCTGTTTCCCGAGGTTCTAAAATCTGAACCTGGAACTGATGAGACAATCTCATTGATATACTTCTAGCTTCAACACTAGTGTTGAGCGATACCGTCCGATACTTGAAAGTATCGGTATCGGATAGTATCGGCCGATACCCGAAAAGTATCGGATATCGCCGATACCGATACCCGATACCAATACAAGTCAATGGGACACCAAGTATCGGAAGGTATCCTGATGGTTCCCAGGGTCTGAAGGAGAGGAAACTCTCTTTCAGGCCCTGGGATCCATATTACTGTGTAAAATAAAGAATTAAAATAAAAAATATTGATATACTCACCTCTCCGGAGGCCCCTGGACATCACCGCTGGTAACCGGCAGCCTTCTTATTCTAATTACATCACGGCTTGTGATTGGTCACATGGCGGTCACATGAGCGGCACGCGACCAATCAGAAGCCGTGACGTCATGGAAGGTGCTGAACGCGCTCATTTTAAGCAAAGCAGGCTACCGGTTACCAGAGGTGATGTCCAGGGGCCTCCGGAGAGGTGAGTATATCAATATTTTTTATTTTAATTCTTTATTTTTTACATGGATATGGATCCCAGGGCCTGAAGGAGAGTTTCCTCTCCTTCAGACCCTGGGAACCATACACTGGGAACTTCCGATTCCGATTCCCGATACCACAAAAGTATCGGATCTCGGTATCGGAATTCCGATACCGCAAGTATCGGCCGATACCCGATACTTGCGGTATCGGAATGCTCAACACTATTCAACACTGCTTTTTTAGGAATAGCAATAATCCCACATCAGAGCCAAAAAGTTAGTGGAAATCATATTTCCATGGCTTTCTAGAATGTTTTACAAAGTTCTGTATTTATTGGCCCGATATTTTCCTGATAGCATCACATGACGATGGTGAGTCTTTGCTGTTACTCTACTACTCAATTGGTTTAATTATACTCATAAAGTTAACTACTAAAAGAATATTACAGATTAACTCAAATACTTTCATTTCAATTATGTTATATATCTTAAAGCACCAATCCAGCACTTTTTTATTTCACCGCTAGAGTGTGGCCACTAGCTGACTTCACCAGCCACTTTTTTCTTCTTTTATTGAAGCTTCTCCAGTCAATCTTCTGCATGTTGTGATCTGTTGGATCTCTCTAGCGTTTCGGAAATCACAACTCAATGTAAATATATGAGAGACAGAGCAAGGCCAGAATGAGGCTCTTGTAGACTTACATTGAGAGATTGTGACTATTACCTCTTACTATCCGTCAGTCGGAAGTTTCAGTCACAAGATGATAGAGTAGCGCCTGAAACAGCTGAAGAGAGAAGGTGATAAGTATAATACTACTGTCAGGGAATTTATACTAGTAACACTAATCCAATGTTGAAATAAATAAAAAAAAAATGCTGGAGTGGTTTTTGAAACAGAATTAATTATTTTCTTCATTCATGAGACACTTTTTTATTGATCCCGTGTTTCATAAATTCATAATTTCCATATTTTACAGCTACATTGCTCAGTACTTCTGGTGCTTCCAAACATATGTGAGAACAGCAGGAAACTATCATATCTGTGTGCACAAGTATTAAAAACAGTAGCGTAGCTACCGGGGGCAGAGAGTGCGGGCACCCTGGGCCCGGTGTTAAGAGGGTGCCCACCCGGAGCTATGCTGCAGATAATTGCCTTCTGCGGCGGAGCAGGGAGAATCGATCTCCCTGCTCTGCCACCGGCTACTATGGGGTCCCTAAGCAGGTGGGAGGGCCCCGGTGCCAGCAGTGGGCTCCCAGCCTGTCATCGCAAGGTCAGCTGTACCAGCATTTAGCCAATACAGCTGACCACAATGATGAGGGAAGGAGCGCTGCTCTCCTTCCCTCATCATCCCCCTGTCAGCGTCTGACATCGCCGATGCTGACAGCGGGCATGATGACGTCACTGCCCGGTGCCCGCTGTCAGGAGATGAGCGAGCACTCAGAGCAGCTCAGGAACCAGAAAGAAGAGAGGTGAGTATTTATTTATTTTTTATGGGGTGCTTCCTAATACTACAGGGTCTGCCTATGGGGGGGTCTGACTTATACTACAGGATATGCCTATGGGGGGGTACTGTCTTATACTACAGGGTCTGCCTATAGGGTGCTGCCTTATGGTACAGGGTCTGCCTTGGGTGGTGCTGTCTTATACTACAGGGTCTGCCTATAGGGGTGCTGTCTTATACTACAGGGTCTGCATATGGGGTGCTGCCTTATACTACAGAGTCTGCCTATGGGTGCTGCCTTGTGCTATAGAGTCTGCCTATGGGGGGTGCATTATACAATATAGAGTAGATCTATGGGGAGAGCATAATACTATATTGAGGACTATCTGGTGCATTATACTCTATTGAGGATGATCTGATGCATCATACTATATGGAGGCTATCTAGAGGGGAATCATACAGTGTGGAGATTACAGTGAAGGGGCCATCATACAGTGTTGGAGCCATCAAACAGTTTGGAGGCTACTAAGGGGTTAGTATTCTGTGTGGGTGGTACTATACAGTGAGGGGGCATTATACTGTGTATAAGAGAGCATCATACTGTGTGTAGAGGAGCTGTACAGGGGGAGACTCGACACATTATTAAATGTAAAGTAGGCACTTATTGTTATAGGGAAACTCAGGTTACTGTGACTATCAAAGGGACACACAGGGCAATATTACTTTATAGGGGGCAAAATATGGGCACTGTTTTCTTGGGCACTTGCACCCGGCATTGCTATATTATAAAGGGGTGCTTTAGAGGGCACAGATAACCACACAGCAGGTGCAGTAATAGGGACATATACGGCAGCAGCGGCTCAGTATTGGGGTATCAGGTGCAGAAATAGGGACACATACGGCAGCAGTAGCTCAGTAATGGGATATCAGCAGGATAAGGCGTTTGTGCAGGTTGGGAATAGATGGTGATGGGGCTGGAATATGAGAAGTGAAATGTGTCTTTGTTGTATTCTCTGCAGCCGAGTCGTGGCTGGAAGAAGTTGTCACGTCGGTCTGGGCAAGATGGAAAAGACGGAAAAAATGAATGATTCCATCAGAAAGAATGTCAGCGGTAAGACATTATCTGTAACTGTTCTGTGATCTCTTATATGTTCTGTAGGACTGGTATCTACCACTGACCATATGGTGGTAATATCAATGTTGGTCATTATATAAAGATTATATTCAGTAACAGTGCTGTCATCTGCTGAGGTTCTCCTCCTCTATAAAGCTGCGTCATCGAGTTGTAATCATCAAGGTTACCTGGTTAGGGGCCCACTCAGAAGCTTCGCCCCCTGACCAAAACCCTAGCTACACCTCTGAAAAAAACATCAGCAGCATCTTTACCCACTCAGAGATAAATTAAAATTTTAGCTAGAATCTTCTGAGAGTTCATGGGGTGAAACTGCAGAATACGGGTCATATATTGGGCAGAAATAATGTTATACCTATTGTACTTGTGACTTATTCTGGAAAGTTGAATGAAATGACAGGTGTGCTTTGATATGGAAGTAGAATCAAAGCTTTAAAGAGTACATTTTCATTTAGTCCAAATTGTAAGGTTAAACTTAAGTTACTGTATCATGTATCTGTTAAATAGTCACTAGGGTGATTGTCAGATCCCTAACCTGCTTGTCTGAAGCAATTATCACTCTCACTGACTTCCACCTTGAGAACGTTTAATTACAGAATAAATGGCTTCACAGGGAACAACAAAACGCGAGGATGAATAAAATATACAGTATGTGTTGGAGCATGGTAAACGTGTCATCCATCCATTACTTAATGATTGTTGTGCTTGGCGTATGAAAGTGATGTGTTTGTTGTGTCTCTTGAACGTCCGATTCGAAATATTTCACAACGGAGACCAATTTATCTCAGTATCTGTAAGACGCTATCCAGATGGCTCTAGATTGATGTCAAGCTCTTTCATAACTCAAGGCAATGTTTGAAAGTTCAGAGATTACACCAGGGGCTGGATAACTACTAATATTATTATATGGCATAAGAAAAATCATTAATTTCTTTAGAACAAAGAAGGTACTATAAAAAATGATCAAATCGAGTAAGGAAATGCCTTTACATGTTGATAAGATGGAACTGCCGCTAATTCATCATTTATCTTTCTTGCTTCTATTTTACTATAGGGAAAGGCCCTAGGAGGTACATACTGTATATAAAATTGATGGGGCCTAATCACTTGTATCACTTGCTGCTCTGCTTGCTGTCGTTTTGAAACGATCACAGTTTTCTCTGCTTCATATCTTGCTGTGCTCAGAATGCTGAGCCTTGTATATCCCCACCCACACCACTGATTGGCTGCTTCCTGTTTTACTATATAATGACAGAATTTGGCTAATCAGTTCTGTGGGCGGGGTTAAACAGGTTGACTAGGAGGCATGAGGCACCTAGTCCTGCAGTGAAAATCTGCAGATAAAACACTGATTTTATTGAAACAGCTATACACAGCCTATAAAGTGACAAATTACTGGAATGAAGCTCTCAGCCCATACATTGTGTCACTCTCACATAATTTAGAAATTTTTTTTCGATAGATTCTCGTTAATATTACAGCACCCTTAAACATATAGGACTGTGATGGGGGGCTTGTTAATTTTTTTTTACAGTCTTTGATTTAATTTTCAATTTTCTAACTTATCATAAGAAATCTCCAAACAAACATTTTAGTATTTTATGCATATATATTCACATTAAGCCCAATAGATAAGTATGGTAGCAACTCTACAGAATATGCATAGAAGGAGAATACTAAGTCAATGCTACAAAATAGGAACCAGAAATTTTATTTGAAGAAATCACAATTAAAAAACATAGAAAATGGGCAAAAAGTAAAGATGAGGGCAGAGCAGTGACAACTAACCCAGAAATAAAGCGGCCTGCTGCGCTAGTTGAAAAAGCGATGGATAGTAGATGTATAAGAAAGTAATATTCATGGTATCTCAAATATACCCATCCTAAGTGAAAATTGTATCATGTTCCCGATTAGAATATATGCAGCATAAGTAGTGTGTGCAACAGATACAGTATCTGTTGGAGAGGATCTCCAAGTGTCCCGTACACTATAATAATATTATGTCTGTTGAAAGGGAATGGATCTCCAGAAGATCCCTGCGCTGTGGCCAAGATATAGCAGGGCTCCACACCTATCTGGCAAGATGACACACTCAGTACACAGTATTTGTGGTAAAGTACCAGCCTGAATATGCATCCATATCCATATATAGCAAAATCAGGCAGCTAAAGTGAGGGATGGTAGTATGGGTTGGAAAAATACATTAGTAATTATCCATGGCTGTTATCAAGGTAGTGCGCCGGACCCGCTATCCTCAACACACGTTTCACTTATGGGTTGCTTCTTCTAGGGACCAAACTTTCAGTGTCTCCCTCTTCCACACCACCTCCTCACCTCGTCCCTTGTCTGTCGGTGTCCCTCAAGGCTCAGTTCTAGGACCCCTACTCTTCTCCACCTACGCATTCGGCCTGGGACAGCTCATAGAATCCCACTGTTTGCAGTATCATTTCTACAACAATGACACGCAGATCTACCTATCTGGACCTGACCTCACCTCCTTACCAAAATCCCACACTGTCTCTCTGCTATCTCGCCCTTCTTTTCTGCTCACTTTCTAAAACTGAACATGGACAAAACAGAATTCAACATCTTTCCCCATCTCACTTTACCCCTCCACCAGACCTATCCATCAATGTCAATGGATGCTCACTCTCCCCAGTCCCGCATGCTAGGTGCCTCGGGGTGAGCCTCGACTCTGCCCTCTCTTTCAAGCCACATATCCAAGCCCTTGCCTCCTCCTGCCATCTCAAACTCAAAAATATTTCCCAGATCCATGCATTCCTCAACAAAGAAACCACAAAAACACTAGTGCACGCCCTTATCATCTCCAGCCTTGACTACTGCAACCTCCTACTCTCTGGCCTCCCCTTTAGCACCCTGGTACCACTCCAATCCATCCTACACTCTGCTGCCCGACTAATCTACCTGTCGCACCGCTACTCCTCAGCCTCTTTCCTATGGCAAGCCCTTCACTGGCTTCCTATCGTCCAGAGACTCCAGCTCAAAACCCTTACTATGACATACAAAGCCATCCACAACAAGTCTCTTCCATACATCTGTGACATGATCTCCCGATACTTACCTACACGCAACCTTTGATCCTCACAAGATATCCTTCTCTACTCCCCTCTTATCTCTTCTTCCCACAACCGCATCCAAGACTTCTCCCGTGCTTCCCCCATACTCTGGAACTCTCTACCACAACACATCAGACTCTCGCCTACCATGGAAACCTTCAAAAAGAACCTGAAGACCTACCTCTTCCGACAAGCCTACAGCCTGCCGTGATCCTTGACCTACTGAACCGCCGTGCAACCTCACCCATCCCCTGCAAACTGTGAGCTCTCGTGGGCAGGGTCCTCCCTCCTTCTGTACCTGTTAGTGCCTTGATTTTTGCTCTTGTTTATTGTATTTGTCTATATTTGCCCTTTTTCACATGTAAAGCGCCGTGGAATAAATGGCGCTATAAAAATGTATAATAATAATAACAATAATAAATGTATCTACCATCAATAAAATTTTATGGTAAAATTTGATAAAGTCAGCAAATTTGAGTTTCAAATGGTTCGTTCATGTCTAGTTATAACACATATAGATTGATAAAAATTTACGTTCCCTAGCTTTAAATATAAGGAATGCAGTTTTCATTAGGTAATTAGCTTATCTCTAATGAAGATTTTTTCCTTATAACATATAGATCTTCCATTCCATGGGACTCATATCTTCCATCCTCTCCTTACAGTTTTTGGCCTTTTGGTATAGGCATGGAGCTGGAGACTATTACGTTTGCACACTTTCTTAACAAATAATACAAACCGGTCACATACAGGATAAATGCTGAAATCCCAGCTCACTGATGCTTATGATCTAAAGGTGACATTTGCTTAGTGAATTGAGCGCCCTATATAGCGGAGCAGTATGTAAATATTAATTGTGTTCCTGACAATACACTGAGCTGCAGCAGCATAGAACAGACATGCATGTAAGCCTTTGAGGGTCATTTATCAAGAGACGATGATAAATTACATGTCAGGTTTCTAAATGTACATGTCACAAAACCACAGCGAGGAGAGATACAACTACATAATAGGACGTTATTGGCCGACTCTGCTTCTTTTTTACTTTATTTCCAAGTTAATAGTATCAAAGAAAATATATAGATTTAAGCTCTTAAAGCAATTACCTCCAAATTTATTTAATGTGGATTGAGTTATTTATTAATTTACTACAATGTATTGTTTGTTCTCTTTTTCCCTAAAATTAATTGTGATGTTTCACTCACAACATTTTTAATTCCAATTATAGTATTGTAGTTTTCGCACTAGTCCCTGAGCCTCCATATTAGTATGCCATTTCCTGTTTTGCTGACTTTTTTACTTTGTGTTCTGTACACTGGTAACAGAGGTTGTATTATCCTTCCCACGCTGAACTCTAGCACTGCCTTCTTCTGCCAGCCACCATAGCTGTCAGATTTCCATTTCGATGGTGAGGTCTTGCCACAATTATCGGAATCAGAGAAATCGGCCAGTCAAACATTTTGATTAGAGATAAGTGGATCAACCCACTGAGGATCGAGCTCGAGTCAAATTCATGAAAATAATGGTTATATGTGAATTCGAACAATTTGAGCAAAAAAGAAAAAGACCTGCATGGTACAATTTTTTCACATTGTTGAAGTATCAAAGAGAAGGTTAATGTAGTTTTGCATATCCAAGAGGTCTTGTCTATAATGCCCAGTAACTTTGACATCACATTCCAGTTTATGAAGGGGATTTTCATACCTTATGCCGTGGTGGTCAGTACACCACTAGGTCATCAGAGATTAGCGGTTGCCACTGGAGCAAGGTGTGGTAGTATGTGCAACAACGTTGGATTCCATTTCCAAGCAAATTAGTTCATATTTAGTGTTGAGCGATACCGTCCGATACTTGAAAGTATCGGTATCGGAAAGTATCGGCCGATACCGGCAAAATATCGGATCCAATCCGATACCGATACCCGATACCAATACAAGTCAATGGGACTCATGTATCGGACGGTATTCCTGATGGTTCCCAGGGTCTGAAGGAGAGGAAACTCTCCTTCAGGCCCTGGGAACCATATAAATGTGTAAAAGAAAGAATTAAAATAAAAAATATCGCTATACTCACCTCTCCGACGCAGCCGGGACTTCAGCGAGGGAACCGGCAGCGTTGTTTGTTTAAAATTCGCGCTATTACTTGGTTACGTGAATTCCCGGCTTGTGATTGGTCAGGTCGGCCATGTTGCCGGGACGCGGACCAATCACAGCAAGCCGTGACGAAATTACGTCACGGCTTGCTGTGATTGGTCCGCGTCCCGGCAATATGGCCGCCCTGACCAATCACAAGCCGTGACGTCACGGGAGGCTGGACACGCGCTCATTTTAAAATGGGCGCGTGTCCAACCTCCCGTGACATCACGGCTTGTGATTGGTTGCGCCGCGGTCAACCAATCACAAGCCGGGAGGCTGGACGCGCTCATTTTAAAATGGGCGCGTGTCCAGCCTCCCGTGACGTCACGGCTTGTGATTGGTTGCGCCGCGGTCAACCAATCACAAGCCGGGAGGCTGGACGCGCTCATTTTAAAATGGGCGCGTGTCCAGCCTCCCGTGACGTCACGGCTTGTGATTGGTTGCGCCGCGGTCAACCAATCACAAGCTGGGAGGCTGGACGCGCTCATTTTAAAATGGGCGCGTGTCCAGCCTCCCGTGACGTCACGGCTTGTGATTGGTCAAGGCGGCCATATTGCCGGGACGCGGACCAATCACAGCAAGCCGTGACGTAATTTCGTCACGGCTTGCTGTGATTGGTCCGCGTCCCGGCAACGTGGCCGACCTGACCAATCACAAGCCGGGAATTCACGTAACCAAGTAATAGCGCGAATTTTAAACAAACAACGCTGCCGGTTCCCTCGCTGAAGTCCCGGCTGCGTCGGACAGGTGAGTATAGCGATATTTTTTATTTTAATTCTCTCTTTTACACATTTTAACATTAATGTTGTTGCGATACCCGATACCCGATACCACAAGAGTATCGGAATCCCGGTATCGGAATTCCGATACAGCAAGTATCAGCCGATACCCGATACTTGCAGCATCGGAATGCTCAACACTATTCATATTGAAATAAAATATATTATTTTTGTGGTCTCTCTGTTGCTCTTTCTCTCTGTTTACCAGAACCTGGTTAACATATTTGTTAATCCTGATGTGCAAATTGCCTCTTCTGAGTACGTTACCCCTTAGACCTTAATCCTGATGGTCATTTTCTCATCATAATCCAGAGGATATTTAGTTGCTCAATCTGGACCATCTCCCAACCCATGTTTTATTCTTGAACCTTACTTTCTTACACTTTTGACTCACTCCTCAGATACTACATCATTAATTCTTAGTAAGACTTCTGCTCCTGACCCCTGAATATTCTTGACTACACTATGGCTCTTGGGTTCCCCATTCAGTACCTATAGTGATCTCCTTAAATGAGTTGTCAACTACTTAGACAACTACTTCTCATTTTCCATGTTTGAATCAGATAAAATAAAAACACTTATGCTCACCTCCGATGCTGATGCTGTCCCATCGATGTTCCTGGGGCTCTCATGAGGTTGCTATGACATGTGAGCCCAGACTTATTAATAATCAAGAGGAATTGAGGGGCCAGCAGCAGCTCCCACTCCCTCTTGATTATGTATACATCAGTAGAAGGAGACAGTAATGTGAGAACTGATTGGGTGCCAGGCTCACATGTCATACCAATCGCACGAAAGCCCCAGGAAATGGCAACAGCATGGAAGGTGACTATAGGGGAAACATTTTATTATTATTATTATTATTATTATTATTATGTTTATATTTTATTGGGGTCAATCATAGGGAAAGAGAGGGAGTTGCCCTTTTAGTTGACAATCCTTTAAAGACTGCTCGATTATGTTATTAGAGGAAACACCACTCCTGAGCTTTCCATTCTAGCCTTGGGCCTTCGAAACCCAAGCACCTTCTCTCCTCCTCACACCTATCACACCACTGAGACTTTCATTTCTTTGGTAGATCGTGAGATCAAATCACTTTCGCAAGAACAATGCCTAGGTTTTTTCCCCACGCATAAAAACCTCTCTCTGGTAGAAAAACAGGCTCTTAACACCCTCAGATCAAACAAAGACATTATAATAAAACCCACAGACAAGGGGGGTGCCATCGTTGTGATGGACCGCGCCTAATATTGCAACGAGATCTCCAGACAACTTTCGGATACTGCGATGAACCAAATTATTCCCGGTGATCCCACCTTCAGGATTAGCAAGAAAATACGAGACCTTATTGACCCTTACCTTCATGACAAAACTATCGCTCAGAAAACGGCCACTTTTCTCCAGAACCAGCATCCTATCAAGTCATTTTTATACATGTTACCAAAAATACGCATATCACTCAATAATCCCCCTGGTAGGCCCATTGTGGCCTCTACTGATTCCATCCTCTCACCACTCTCGATCTTTCTAGAAAAGATTTTAACTCCATTAACCAGAACAACTAGGTCCTTTCTTCTGGATACAGGACAATTTCTCAAAATCATTAAGGGTCTCCACTGTATACCCACCCATAGTCTGCTGGTAACACTTGATGTCAATAGCCTGTACACCTCTATTGAACATGAAAAAGGTATCCTAGCCACTAAATTTCTACTTGAAAAGTCCAACACACCTAAAAAGACCACTTAATTTTGTCTAGAGCTCCTCAGGCTTGTCCTCTATGAGAACTTTTTCCTGTACAGGGACACATATTATGTTCAAACGTGTGGGACCGCAGTGGGCTTAAACGTAGCCCCGGCCTACGCAAACACGTTTATGAATCAGTTTGAAATTGAGCACATCTGTGAGAATGATCTCTTCACTACACATGTCAACAATTATGTACGCTACATAGATGACATCGTCTTCATATGGACAGGGACAGTTGATACCTTGGACCAATTCTTTGTGTATCTTAACTCTATCTCCCCAGAGTTACAGTTTGCCATTCATTATGATGCCCATGAAATTTCATTCATTGACACCTTAGTAATCAAAGATGACATTGGTAATCTCACAACCGATATATTCACAAAACTCACAGATTTCAACAACCTTCTGCATTATTCGAGTTGTCATCCTAAGACTGCAAGAAATAGTCTCCCACGATCACAATTTAAGAGGGTCTCCCGTATTGTAACCGATCCTACCTTACACCAAAATAGGCTGGACACCATGGCCCTTAAATTTCAAGAAAGAGAATACCCTCTTAAATTCTTACATCAAGAGAAGTCACGGATCAACTCCCCACACTCCCCACCACCCCGCCTACAACCCAAGGAGAGATTACCTTTTGTACACACACATCATCCCTTCATGCCCAAAATACACTCAGTGATCAGGAAACACTGGCCTCTGTTACACAAAGCCTACCCCTCTGTAGAATCATTTCAGTCACCACCTCTGATGAGCACAAGGAGACCCAAGAACATCAAGGATCACTTAGTACGGGCTGACATCGGCAGCACACAACCTCAGTCCACACAAAGACTTCTCGCCAGCTGTCGACAAGGCACTTTTCCATGTCTTAATTGTGCAGCGTGCTCGAATGTCATAAAATCAGATAATGTTACCCACCCGAGGACAGGGAAATCTTATCCCATACAAGGCTTTTTCACCTGCAACACCAACTTCGCTATTTATATCATCAAATGCCCTTGTGGCTTGTTATATGTGGGTGAGACAACACAACGTGTCAAAGACCGCATAGCGAGCCATAAATCAACGATTCGGTGTGGCAAAACATGGCTCCCCATTCCTGAGCATTTCATTACTCACAAACATACGGTGGCCCAACTAAATTTTCAGATTCTCGAACAGGCCCCTCACCCCAGAAGAGGTGGCAACCACATCAACCTACTTAAAGGTAGAGAAACATTCTGGATACACACGTTAGACACCCTGGCGCTCCGGGGTTTAAATAGGGAGATAGACTGGCATGTATGTTAAAACTCCAGCACTAACCATCTGTTTTACTTTCTAGACCCACTGAACACCCATCAGACAGGTGAGTTATCACAATAGTTCCCCCTCCTTTTTATTTTCATTTTGTCTATTTTTTTATTTTATATTTTTTATTTTTTATTTTATTTTTTTATTATTATTTTTTTATTTTTTCAATTTTTTTTCATTTTATTCAATTTTGTCAGTTTCATATCATTTTGCCGTATCCATCTTGTCCTCCTATTTTTCCTGATTCAATCCCCGATCTTATTTTTTTATTTTTATTTTTATTTATCCCAATTATTTTTATTATTTAGTAATTATTTTTATTTTCATTAAATTTTGTTTTCATTATTCACCTTTTTCTTTTGCTAATTTTTGTTATGCATACTGGTTATTAGCAATTTTTTGTCATCTGCCAGCATCTATTTCTCCGCCTATAAGCATTACTTAGCTTACCCCTCCTGCAGTCACATACTTACATTTAATATAGTCTCAAGCACCCTGGTGGACACAGAGTCCACTTGACATGGCCACCGCTATTTCATATAGAAGGCTTGTTACCATAGCTACTTGTACACAGGTGCCTTCACACTTTGTGCATGCACAGGCGGGACTTCCGGTGCACTTCTGGTCTGTCGGTCACCGCTCGCTTATAACAGCCCCATCCTGCCTCCTCTCACCACGCCGCCATCTGCAAGGCGTGGGAGCGCCACCATTCAAGATGCACAACACAGGTAATGTGGGACTTTGCGAGTGGGACATCTCACCAGTGCCCTCCATGCTCTCACCACTTGAGACCAACTTTCTTCCTAATAGAGCCGGCCAGTGGTGGCACCTCTGAAGCTTAATTTAATGTGATCCCTGACTAAGGGCTTTCATTGTTCCTCATTCAATTCTAGGTCCTGCACAGGGCAGCATACCGCCATTGGCATTTGATTACCTTATCAGCAGCTAGGTATTTAACCAATGACTCCTCTTTTCATGACCATAATCCAGCCTCACTGTTGATTCCATGAGACTAATCTATATCCCCCATTAACCCTCTATAGCACTACCCATATATCCAAAACAAAGGATTTGCTACGTTTACGTATCATTATCACCCCACTAAGGTAACGTGTAGTGTTTTCTGTCACCTCTCCTGTGTGCCTCCTCCTGGTCTTAACCACTCTAACTTCTGGACCACCTATATTCTCCACCTCCATGATGGGATTAGCATCTTATTCACCTTGGTGTACTCAGTGGTGCCTTGAAGGTCCTACGGTTGCTTGCCGTGCCTTTTTGAAAAGCCTTTCGATAAACGGACGGTGTACTATGCATGTACCTTGCAGACTTGTATATATGTACGTACTATATATTATATTTACTTATGTTTTTTTTTTGTCTTTTAGCGATGGTATGATTAAGACTCGGGAGAGTCAAAACGTCATGTTGTGTTATTAGGTCGCTTATCTAATGTTTGTTGATGTGCTCCCATGTGTTTCTTATACTGAGTTATGTCCAATAAACTCACACTGTCTTGCATAAATTATCACTAGAGTGTGCAGTGTCTTCCAAACAATATTTGATTACTAGGATTTTCCAGTCCGTGACACTATTTATTTAATAAATAGTGTCACGGACTGGAAAATCCTAGTAATCAAATATTAGGGGTCAGGAACCTTGGCCCTCCAGCTGTGGGAGAACTACAATTCCCAGCATGCCTCAACTGCTGCAAGTTGCTAGGGCATGCTGGGAGTTGTAGTTTTATAACAGCTGGAGAGCCACCTCGTTCTAAATTGACTGAGTGGACACCATTGTACCCCATCCGATTATGTTATTGGCACTCAGCTCAAATTCTGATTCAAGGGTTGAGCTGAGTATAAGTTTAGTGTGGAGAAGATGGAAAACTTAATTTCTCCATCTTCTCCATTGTCTGAGTAAGAGGGTATATGACTGCACTCACATGACATTCGAATGCAGTCTAATGTTTCACATGCACCCACACAATTGTATGGGTGCATGTGATTTGAATTCCAGAGCCACTCGCAGGATTTTTTTCTGCACTGCCCCATAGTATAACACTGGGCTGAGTGGTATCTTATAAAACATCAGATGGCGTTTGCCCATTACGTTCTTGTAGCCTGTACTACATCTCCTTCATTACTGCTCTACCTGTTTAATCTGTAGTTAGCTACTCTTGTGGTTAAAGTGATCTGGAGATTCTCTTTCCTCCAGGTCAACCTTTCCTTTTTGGAATGTTCGAAGGTGTATACCAAGATTCCATTAGATTTCACATTCCAAGCCAGCATGCCAAAGCCTGCCTATAGTATTACAGGCCATAAATTAGATCAACTAAGTATCCTATAATTTTTAAAATTACCATTGCCATTTACTTTCAGTATCTACTTACTACAGGGTTTTTTGCTTTGTTTTTTTCATTCTAGTTTTTTTCAGTAGTAGTAATTACTAGCAGTAGAGAAATTTTATTAACTTGATTGAACAGTGTGATAGTTTACCTATGATGTCACATTGACAGGTACTGAGCTCAAAACACTCCCAAGATAATGCCAAAAGGAATTATTCAGTAATAAGACTGACTGAACAAAACTATTCATTATGGCTGGGAAAATGTATTCAAGTGGTATTGAATTCTGCTCAAATTTTACTAAAATCTGTATTCTCCATAATGCAGATTTCATGTAATTCGTTCCGTGTGAATTCAGAAAGATGGTGCCTCTTCTTACCTCCACCAAGTGCTAAAACCTAGGGCCTCTTCATGCTAAGCCACGACCTTTGGCGGCAAACAGGCCTAGGATGTTTTTGTGGATTTGTATCATAAGGTTGAGGAAATGTTATGATGTCAGCATATATGCTGAGACATAGCGAAGGGCAATCTAGGCTGTGATGTCAGCTGCAAAGTTGCGTGAAAATGAATGGTGTTTCAGTGCGCAGCAGCAGTGTCACGCTGCAGCTATGCAGGTAACTGCAACTTCCACTAGATGGTAATAGACTGGAAGGATAGTGACAAGTCTGCAAGGGCAGACCTGCTGTGCTGCAGCGAAGCTACCACCAGGTGGCAGCAGAATAGTCAAACAAGCCGAGTCAAAACCTAGACTGTCATGCAGTACAAAGGGAAAAAACAAGCACAGAGTCAGTGGAGAGCCAAAGGGTGAATACCAGACAAAAGGCACAAGTACCAGGGACCAGAGGCAAAGTTAAGTCAGAGTCAAAGCCAAGTCAAACACCGTGAGATCCAAAAACAATCAGGAAACACTAAGACAGGACAGATAGGCAAGGAGCAATAGACACAGGCAAGGTCAGAAAGTGCAGCAGGACCAATCAGGGTACTACCAGAGTCAGATACTTATGCCGTAGGCAGAAAATATAACTGACACAGGATGCAGCGGAGCTAAATAGCAAACCTGAACCCAGAATGAGGCAGAGCAATGTTAACCCTAGACAGGATCAGCCTCTGAAAAGGGCAGAGAGGACTCAAAACCCGGACTGGATCATGACAAGCAGTAAGAAGAGTCACAGAGGAACATACGCATGAGGTGAGAAGCAGATTTGAGCGATGAGATGAGTATTGATTGTTTTTCTGTTTTCTACATCTTACGTTTATTATGATATGCGGTCACACCAGACCCAAGAGCATAATAAGGGACATTGAATTTGTGTTGAATACTCCGTGCAAATCAATTTCCCGAGTAAAATCTGTCAAATTTGGCAAATTCAAATCTCATCAGATCTGCTCATTTCTACTATTAATAATTAGTGATGGGATAAAGTGTTATTCAAACATGCTAGTGTGCTAACCAAGTGTCTTCAGCATGCTCAAAAAATATGTTTGAGTCCCCGTGGCTCCATGTCTCATGCCGTTTGACAGCCACAACACATGGAGGGATTGACTAACAAACAGGCCATCCCGAATGCATTTCAGCGGTTGAACAGCCGTGAGACATCAAACATATTTTTTGAATATGCTGAAGATGCTCAGTTAGCACACTAGAATGTTCGAATAACACCTTATGCCAGCACATTCGCTCATCACTATTAATAATGAAGAACATAAATAAAACAAATATGTACTTTTCCAGGTATGGTAACAACAATAACACAACATGTGTTAGTGCAATATATTGAATCTGATGCTAAATTGCTTACAGCAGAGATACAGAAGAGCGGCTTTTCAATGTCTGCTTACTTTGCTTTTGCAGTCATTACTTCTTTGTCAGACATTATGCCAAATTGGAGTTAGATTTATTACTCTGAATCCCAACCCAATAAGAGTAATGAAAATTTCAAGAAACCATGGCAGACTGATTAAAGTATTAGCCTGGAATTCACATTTTCATTGGTCCGGTCTTTTACTTTATCTTCTTAACTTGTAATGAAAAATGACATTGACACAAAATTGTAAAATTTATATTAGTGCCATATTACATGGATATAGTAAATGTACTATGTTAAGATACTGTATTTTTTTTCATTCTTTTTAGTTTGCAGTCAGATATTGATTATAATATACTTGCATATCTTTAAAGACATAATGTTACATATAGTAATTTGGGTCAAAATTTTAATATTAGAAAAACAGCTGCAGTGGCACCCACAAAAGAATTTCACAAATCGCTCATTAAAAATAATGTATCATAAGCAAATCAATCTGATCACCACATTTTTGCAACTGTATCTGAGAGCAATAAGGATGACATGGAGTCAGAAAGTACCAAAAAATAAACCATATTTTATTTAAAAATACATAGCTGTATAATAGATATTAATTACATGGGTCACATGTATACAAATAAGTGAATAGATCCATAGGTGTAATAAATGACCGAGGAAAGACTGGGAAACAGGAAGACAAGCGCCTATGGTAAGCCTGCTAATATTAGCCTAGTAACAGTGCATGTAGCCAGTAATATGTAGCAGAAAATAACTGCAATCACTCTATTTAAATCACAACACCATCACAATGTCCATAGCTTAGTGTGCCTGTCATCCCTACATTAATGCAAATAAATAAAGACAATAATTACCCATTTGTATAGTCAGTTCCCGTCAGGACCTCGGCCACAAACCCCAACGCGCGTTTTGTATACAAATAATCACTGAACAGCAGGATTAGGAGACACCTGACAGCTACTCTAGTAGTGATAATCTTCAGCTAATAAAATACTAATTTCATTGAAACTACAGCAAATAGTCTACTAAATGACACATCCAGTGAATCAAGGTTTCTGTGTATTCTCCATGCTATTCTAGCATTGCATAGCTAAAACCTACTAACAAATTCCCTTGAATTTTTTTTTTTTTAACTTTGGTCTCAGTTCATCACAGTTTTTATGCCAGAAAACTGGTGTAAAACGCTTTAAAGAGTTACACAATATTTACGCAAAAAAGTTTTGACTTTCATCATTGTTGCACAAGTTTTCCATAGTTCTACCAAAATTATTGAAGCTGGAGATGGAATGGGGGAAGCAAACCTCAACCTGACTGACCATAGTGATTAATGAACTGCGGCATTTCCAATACTGATATCTTTCTCCATTCCTTGCCTGGAGTAATACTTGTAGTGTGGTTTGCAGAGGCGCATGACACTTGTCAGTTGCTCTTGAGTCAATGAGATGTATGCACCGTTTCATGGATCAGGAGCTTCTGACTCCACATTCCTAATCAAGGTTGGGTTGAAAGTCTCTGGTCTTGATCAAATTGGGCCATGGTTTAGTTTATTTTGTCTGAAATAATTCTTAAATATTGCAATTTTCACATTACCCATTAAGTCTTATACTGATTCATATGTCCTGTAGAAAACACAGGATCCACCATTAACAATAGATGATATCATAGCCCTCTATTTCCCATTTAATCCCTTCACGAACTTAGACATATCTATATGTCCAGGTTGAGAAGTACTTCCCAGCCTTGGACGTATGGATATGTCATGATGGTTCTGAATTCGTGATCGCCGCCAGGTGTTCAACTGACATGACAGCTGACATCGGGCACTCACTGCCAGGAGCATTGAGTGCCTGTACCAATACCGGAAGTTTAGCCCCCTAAATGCTGTGATCGATATTGATCACAGCATTGAGAAGGCAGGAAGGGGAAGGAGAGTCCCTCTGCCCTCCGATCGGTGCGCCATGACATCATTGCGAAGGGCTGATAGTTGCCATGGTGAGCCATGGTGACCAATGTCATCATGACGACATTCGGGCCATCAGGGCTAGTCAGATCATGTGCAGTGCATGGTCTATCTAGCGTGTGTCAGTGTAGCGCTAACAGTTATAAAGCATATCAATGGCCAGATCGACCTGACTTATAAAACTGTCCCACTAGTTAGCTCGTTCAATGAACACCTTAAAAAATAAATATAAATAAGAGGCAAAAAACTACAAATTTTAATCAAACTGCCAAAAATAAAGTGGAATAAAACACGTTTGAAAAAGAAGAATGTAAAAAAAAATGGTGTCTCTGAAAACGTCAAATTATCCCACAAAAAACAAGCTTCGATACGGCTCCATCAGCAGAGAAATGAAAAAATGTATAGCTCTCAGAATAAAGCAATGCAAATATTTTTATTTTTCTATAAAATTTATCATGTAAAAGTGCCAAAACATAAAAAACTATATAAATGTGGAATCACTGTAATTCTACTGATCTGAAGAATAAAGCTGTTGTATCAATTTTACCACATGCAGAACGGTATAAAAAAATAAATTTCTGAATTGCTGTTTTTGTTCATTCTGCCTCCCAAAAATTGGAATAGAAAGCGATCAAAAAATGTCTTGTGCCCAAAAATGGTTCTAATGAAAATGTCAACTCGTCCACCAAAAAATCAAGCCCTCACATGACTCTGAAGACAGAAATGTGAAAAAACTCTCAAAATATGGTAATGCAAAAACTAGTTTTTGCAAAAAAAAGTGCCTTTCAGTGTGTATTGTTGGTCAAGCATAAAAATACTGTAATAAATCTGGTATCACTGTAATCACACCGAAACGAAGAATGATGTTCTTTAATCATTTATACATATAGGAATGCTGTAAAAAATGAATAAATAAAACCAAAACCGCAAATTCTGCACTCCCAAATTCAAATGCCCACTTCCCTTCTGATCACCACAGTGTGTATAAACCACATTTAGCATCCATATATTTGCCATTTCTGTAGCTATAAGAGCCAGCTTAATTTACGGGTGCATGTCTCCCGAAGCACGAGCTGGGCATAACGTACTGGTAACTACAACGTACTGGGCACTACAGTGTACAGGCACTACAAAAGGAGATCTGCTAATTTATTTCAGCAACATTCACTGCTGCTTGTTTCTGAAAAACAGCCATGGAGTCAAAATCATCACTACACTTGTAAATTAATTCCCAAAGTGGTATAAATTCCAAAATAGGGTCACTTGAGGGGGATTCTGCTATTCTAGCACTTAGGGACTCTGTATATGAAGTCTGCATACTATTCTCCAAAAATCTGCACTCCACGAGGCACAAAGAAATCTGTGCCTCGCAGGTCTCGTCGTGTGACTAAGAAGTACCGTACAGCCAGATATTGGGTATTTCCATGTTCAGCTAAAATTGTATGACAGATTTTGGTGGCATTTTTACCCTTTTTCCCTTGTGAAAATCTAAAACCTGGGCCTAAAACAAATTTTTTGCGAATTGAGATACTGATTTGGCTTTTATCCTAAGTCATATTGCACGACTCGTTAAAGGGTTGATTGTGACTTGTAGGATCGCTACTTCCAACAGGTGGCGCTATAGAGTTAAGTCCTCTTTTTCTCAGAAGAGGCAATTTGCATATTGTGGTAAACATGTACCGTATTTTTTGGCATATAAGACGCACTTTTTCCCCCCCAAAAAAGGGGGGAAAATGGGGGGTGCGTCTTATATTCGCAATGCAGGCTTACCGTGGACCGTGGCGGCAGAGGTGCGGAGGCAGAGGTGTGGCGGCAGAGGTGTGGCGGCAGAGGTGTGGAGATGAGGAGGCGCAGTGAGCGGGGTCCCTTTCCCCGGTGAGGTGATGCAGCAGCCCCTAGTAATGCAGCAGAGCCAGGTGAATCCTGTTGTTATCGGTGCGCGCGGCCATCTTCCTGAGGCCGCGCGTTCGCAGATGGAGCTCTGCTGCCCGGGGCTTCAGGAAAATGGCCGCGGGATGCCGCGTGTGCGCAGATGGGGATCGCGGCGGCCATTTTCCTGAAGCCCCGGGCAGCAGAGCTCCATCTGCGAACGCGCGGCCTCAGGAAGATGGCCGCGCGCACCGATAACAACAGGATTCACCCGGCCCTGCTGCATTACCGGGGCTGCTGCATCACCTCACCGGGGAAAAGGACCCCGCTCACTGCGCCTCCTCATCTCCACACCTCTGCCGCCACAGTAACAACAGGATTCACCCGGCTCTGCTGCATTACCGGGGCTGCTGCATCACCTCACCAGGGAAAGGGACCCCGCTCACTGCGCTTCCTCGTCTCCACACCTCTGCCACCGCGGTAACAACAGGATTCACCCGGCTCTGCTGCATTACCGGGCTGCTGCATCACCTCACCGGGGAAAGGGACCCCTCTAACGCCATACCTCTCACTGTGCCTCCTCATCCCAACACCTCTACCGGTAACCACTGCTGCCACCCTCCCATGGACACCAGGCCGTGGCGTCGCCCACCTAAGCAGGAAGGGACCCTGCTCAGGTGCACGCCGTACCGCCTCACCCCACCTCTGCCAACACCATGCCTCCTGTGACCCTGCTCTGCCACCACCAGCCCACAGGTAAGATACTGTAAATTCGGACAATAAGACGGACCCCCATCTTATAAAAAATATTTTTTTCAGCAATTTTCACCCCAAATTTGGGGTGCGTCTTATGGTCCGGTGCGTCTTATAATCCGCGAAATACGGTAATTATTTTTTCTTTACTGCTCAGTGGTATAAAATTCTGTGATCCACTCGTTGTGTCAATTTGATCACTGCACCCTTGGATGAATTCATTGAGAGATTTAGTTTCTAAAAAGGGGTCACTTATGGGGAAGTTTGCTGTTCTGGCACCTCAAAGGCTCTCCTAGTGGGTCTGGATTTTACCACTTGTGCGGTTATAGGTTTGGGGTTGATGTCAGCTGTTTTATGGACCCTGACATCAAGCCCACATGTTTGCAATGAAGAGGCATCTATAAGATGCCCCCATTACTAATCCCATAGTTAGATTCAAAAAATAAAATACAGCCAGAGCAAAATCCTTTAATTTAAATAATGACACAGACTCCTTTGCTTGAAATAAAAATTAATAAGCACAGCTACACTCACCTTTAAGCCTAATCCACTGAAGCCAATGTCACCTGTAAAAGACAAAAAATAATGAACAACCTTAATACTCACAGAAAATTCCCATGAATACCTGGTTGATTTCTACAGCGATCACATCAGTGTTGCATCCACTATCTACGCCAGCTGACTCACACTGAGACAGGAGTGTAATCACTCTACTGCAGTCTGTTCGCTGAGCTCCATGTGACCTCACTTATGTCACCACTCGCAGAAGAGGTGAACGACTTACTGGTTTCAGTTAAGAGCAGATCTAAGAAGAGTATGTATAATATTTTAACCCCATCCTGGACCTTCATAGTCTAGTAAAATAGTAGCTGGCCAGATGCCGTTTTATCGCATTTACGCAAAAAAAAAAAAGTTGGATTCTAGTGAATCTGTATTTTATGTCAAATTTGAAGTGAATTTGATTTGAGTTATAAAGATGAGCTCATCTCTTTTGGATTCCCAAAGATAATAATAACCTTGGCATGACTGAATAAACTCTTTTGAGATACAAAATAACTATACAGCTTTAAATATTTGTTGCTCATGGGTTCAATCACTAATTTCGATTAGGACATTGAAATAGTAAAAAAGAGCTACATAGGTTAAATGTGGCACCCTAGCATTTTGAAGCCAAGAAGGGAAATAAAGTTTGATCAAATGTAATCTGGCATGATATTGGCTTTGAAAGTGAAGCATGATGTAGATTACCATCTTTTTCTATCATAGACACCGAGAACACGTCAGGAGCTTCCAATTAATGATTAAATATCTGATGGAAAAGACAGCACGGTTAAATCACATTGGTGGATGCACAGATATTCCACATACTAATAACCACACAGATATGTCTCTGGTCATTAATCTGCTTTCAATTTACAGCTTCTAGAGATTTAAGATTTGTGTATTCATCTCATCTAAAAATGCAAGTACAGAGAAAAGGATATAGATAAGATTAAGATGTTCTACACTGTGCAGAAGTGAAGCTGGGTTTGAAGTAGGTAATCCTATTAAATAGACAAAGATTGAGGGAAATGATAGAGACCCCCTTTAGGCTTAAAGTGGAGCTATAACTTGGCTAAGCCCATATGTTTCATAAAAAAAAAAATTCTCAGAAAAATATTTTTCTGAACATAACAAAACAATACAGCACGGTTTTGAGGATATTATGGAATGGACCAGACCAAGTGCTTTGTCCAGGTTTTCCAACCCTCAAAGAATGTAGAGGTCTGTATTTTCATCGTAGGGACAATTCAATTGTGACATAACCTATAACAAAAATCCAAAACTAATTTACATTTTATTGCATGAAATAAGTATTTTATACAATAGAAAAACAGAACTTAATATTTGATACAGAAACCTTTCCTTGTAATTTCAGATGTCAGATGTTTTCTGTAGTTCTTGACAAAGTTTGCACACACTGCAGCAGCGATTTTGGTTCACTCCTCCATATAGATCTTCTCCAGATCTTTCGGATTTTGGGTCATTGTCATGTAAATCCCCAGGGGAGAGTGATGTCACACTTGGAAGCGAGGGAAGATCTTCTTTATCAGGTAAACACAAACATACAACATGTTCACACTCCAGGCCAGAAAAGGGAGCTCTGATCCAGCTTATGGGTTGCTCCCCTACATATATATTCTGGTCTGGAGGGGAAGTCAGTCAGTGAGAGGAAGGAGTGAGTGACAGACAGCAGACTGGAGCATTCTGAGGCAGAAAGGAAAGTGAGGGACTGTGCAGCCACTAGGGTGCTGCAGCTCCTGGATAGAGATAATACAGAAAGAAGAACACATTGCAGTGAGCATGCAGGAGAGCGTAGCACAGGAGAGTGATACCTGGGGGGAATAGCTGTGACAGAGCTACCTCCTTGCAGAGTGCAGACACCGGTAGCAGGAAGACCGGGGTTGTGTCGAACTCCAAGTGGCACAGCAGAAACGGGCTGGACAGCTCGACTACACGTCACCCGTCTGCCCAAACACCTGGAGACACAGTAGCAAATACAGCCCGGGTCGTGATAGAGACCCTGTAAAAATGCTTGAGCCATCTGTCATATGGGTTAGTGTTCTACCATTTAAGGAGGACAGAGAGAACAGTGAGGACCTTGACAGAGGCCACAAGCAGCAAGGGACTACACCACCACACTAGTAGGACGGCTTCTAACTCTACCTGGTAAAGGGGACTCGCTTCAAAGCCGGCCAGACCCTGCCTGTACCCGTGATCTAGTGCCCTGGACTGTGGTTGCCTGAAGTCTTCAGTAAACCAGATAAAGAGACTGCAAACCTGTGTCCTCTGTTTCTTACAGCACCACCAACCATCTTCATGTACACACCAGGAGCCATGGGGACCCAACTTCACCTGTGGGAAGTTATACCATCTTAGCCACCATAACATCACCCTAGTGGACCCCTTTAAGCAGCGTTGATCATCCCTGACTGAATACCACAGGTGGCGTCACGAACAAACTTTATTCTCAAAAATTCTTTTAAAGACATTCCCTTTTTCTTTGGCACCCAGGGCCACGGACTGTGTCGCCACCACCGTGACATCCTCTTTAAGTCCCGAGTACTCCACGGCCCTGGTGAGCATTCTGGTCATGCTTGAAGACCCAGCCAAGATCCATCTTGAATGTTTTTAATGAGGGAAGGAGGTTGCTGGCCAAAATCTCATGATACATGACCCCATCTGTAGAAGGGAAGTGCTCCAAAATGTATATCTTAACGTAGAGATGTGTTTAGTGATATATAATTCCCCCACATGTGCTCAGTAGCCCGCTCCTCAAGCTGGTATATCAGGTTTCATTTAGGACTTAGGGAATGTACCTTTGCCAGTGGACAACAGACTTGCGACCTCATCCCCACACACCTAGGGCTGGACACACCTCTCCTTGCTGAACATAAAAGGCACAAGACACATGTACTCTGCCTCTTTTGCTCTCTGGCTTGCTGGGAAGATCATGGACCCACATGGTGGATAAGTACTCTGTATCCCCTTTTCTTACTAGGCCCTGTAACCTCTTAGGCCTTAAGGTTAGTAAGCTATAGATTGGGAGGGCTGATACTGTATGTGTGATTTGGGTAATCGGGCAGTTAATTGTGGGTTTTTATATTGTGGTGATATTGTTGTGATATTACTGGACATTATGGGTCATTACTGTGTGATACTGTTGGGATATATATCACTGTATACTGTAGTGATATTACTGTATCAGAGTTGTGATATCCGTATATTTGTATATATATATATATATATATATATATATATATATATATATATATATATATATACATATATATATATATATATATATATATATATATATATATATATATATATATATATATATATTTATAGTCGCCAGCTTGGGTATACTGTAAATATATATGTATGTTATAGACTGCAGACTTGTGGTGTGTGTGTGCAATAAATATCCTTTATTGTTACACTGTTTTGTCTCAGTTAGTATATAGTATAAGGAAAAGATAACGTTGAGGCATATGTAGTAGATATTAATTATTATTAGTCAAGTTCACCTCAATAAAGGTGCTAAGAGAGTTCCCCCTTTGATAACCATAAGGTTTGATATTTTGTGGAGGAAGCCCCTCCTTTACACCATCCATCCTCCCTGTAATACGTTGCATTCATCCTGTCCTCTTTGCTGTAAACCACCACCAAATTATGATGTTTCATCTTTCTTCTTCCTGCAAACACGGTGAGTGGAATTAATACCAAAAGTTCTATATTACTTTTATCTGTCGACATGACCTTCTCTCATGCCTCTTCTGGATCATCCAGATGGTCATTGGCAAACTTCAAACAGGCCTGGACATGTCCTGACATCTTTTGCTAATGGTAATGTTTGAGACTGTGGTCCCAGTTCTCTTTAGGTCATTGATCAGGTCCCCCCACGCAGTTCTGGGCTGATTCCTGACCTTTATCAGAATCATCCTTACCTCACAAGGTGAGATCTTGCAGGGAGCACCAAATCGAGGAATATTAACAATTATCTTGTGGTCCTTCCATATTGTTGCCTACTCACAAAGCTGCTTGCCTATTGCCCTGTAGCCTATCCCTAGCCTTGTGTACATCTACAATTTGGTCCATGATATCCTTAGAAAGCTCTTTAGTCTTGTCCATGGTGAGGAGGTTGGAGTGTGAGTGATTGAGTGTGTGGACAGATGTCTTTTATACAGCTAACGAGTTCAAACATGTGCAATTAATAAAGGTAATGAGTGCAGAGTTGGAGGGCTTCTTAGAAACAATCCAACAGGTCTTTGAGAGCCAGAATTCTTGGTTGATGGTTGATGGTAGGTGATCGAATACTTATTTCATGCAATAAAATGCAATTTAATTATTTAAAAATCATACAATTTTATTTTCTGTTTTCTTGTTTCTATTTTTAGATTCTGTCTCTCACAGAGCTCTTCATTCTTTGTAGGTGGGAAACTTGCAAAATTGTCAGTGTATTAAACACTTATTTTACTCACTGTATATATATATATATATATATATATATATATATATATATATATATACATATATATACAGTGGCAAGTAAAGTTTATATATACACAAGTATATACTGTATATTGTGAGACAAAAAACCGGTGTTATTTTGAATGGCCAATATGTGTCGCCGAGGCAAAGGTCCTCTGTGCTGTAAGCCTGGAATGTTGCTCTGGGACCTTTAGTTCCACGAGCTTAGCTTAGTTTATGTGGGCTGGGCTTGCAGGTTAGCCAGAGAGCTGGGTGGGTCTGGCTAACCACCTACCTTCCATCAATGGGTGTGTCTCATGGGGTATAATGAGACTGTTGTTTGGTCACATGGTCTCTGTGTTGGAAGGTCCTGGAAGAGGACAGGTCTGCTGGATAGCACATGGAGGTGGACATGTGCCTGAAGAGTCCGGGATAGCTATGTAAGTTGGGGAAACTACCATCCTTCTGAGAATCTGGAACTGACGGGTTGGAGCTTGTTGAGCAAGCCACTCTATGGCTTAGTCAACCCAGTAAAGCAGTTCCCCTGGAAGCCAGGACTGACAAGAAGTCAGTGTGTGGAGCGGAGCTCCTGGAAGGTTCCGTTGATGTAATAAAATGGACATTACTTTATGCAGTTTATGCTGTGTAAATAAACCAAATAGACTGCTTAAGTGGAAAATCGATCATGTGTGCCTTAACCCTGCTGCCAAGCGAGTGTTCCCCAACACATTCAGTGAGAGCTATCTCACAATATACACTGCTCAAAAAAATAAAGGGAACACTAAAATTCAACATTCCTAGATATCACTGAATGAAATATTCCAGTTGTAAATCTTTATTCATTACATAGTGGAATGTGTTGAGAACAATAAAACCTAAAAATGATCAACATAAATCACAACTAATATCCCACGGAGGTCTGGAGTTGGAATAATGCTCAAAATTAAAGTGGAAAATGAACTTACAGGCTGATCCAACTTCAGTGGAAATGCCTCAAGACAAGGAAATTATGCTCAGTAGTGTGTGGTCTCCATGTGCCTGTATGACCTCCCTACAATGTCTGGGCATGCTCGTGATATGGCAGTGGATGGTCTCCTGAGGGATCTCCACCCTGACCTGGACTAAAGCATCTGCCTACTCCTGGACAGTCTGTGGTGCAACTTGACATTTGTGGATGGTGCAAGACATGATGTCCCAGATGTGTTCAATCAGATTCAGGTCAGGGGAACGGGTGGGCCAGGCCATAGATTCAATGCCTTTATCTTGCTGGATCTGCAGACACTCCAGCCACATGAGATCTGGCAATGTCCTGCATTAGGAAGAACCCAGAGCCAAGTGCACCAGCATAATGTCTCACAAGGGGTCTGAGGATGTCATCTTGGTACCTAATGGCAGTCAGGCTACCTCTGGCGAGCACATGGAGGTCTGTGTGGCCCTTCAAAGAAATGCCACCCCACACCATTGCTGACCCACTGCCAAATCGGTCATGCAGAAGGATGTTGCAGGCAGCAGATCGCTCTCCACGGCGTCTCCAGACTTTGTCATGTCTGTCACATGTGCTCAGTGTGAACTTGCTTTCACCTGTGAAGAGCACAGGGCGCCAGTGGCGAATTTGCCAATCCTAGTGTTCTGGGGAAAATGCCAAGCATCCTGCACAGTGTTGGGCTGTGAGAAGAACCCCGATCTGTGGCACTCAGACCATCCTTGATTTCTAACCAATTGTGCAGACACATGCACATTTGTGGCCTGCTGGAGGTCACTTTGCAGGGCTCTGGCAGTGCTTCTCCTGTTCCTCCATGCACAAAGGCTGAGATAGCGGTCCTGCTGCTGGGTTGCTGCCCTCCTACGGCCCCCTCCACATCTCTTGGTGTACTGGCCTGTCTCCTTGTAGCGCCTCCAGCCTCTGGACACTTCACTGACAGACACAGCAGACCTTCTTGCCACAGCTCGCATTGATGTGCCATCCTGGATGAGCTGCACTACCTGAGCCACTTGTTTGGGTTGGAAAGTCCATCTCATGCTACCACGAGTGTGAAAGCACAACCAACATTCAAAAGTGACCAAAACATCAGCCAGAAAGCACTGGTACTGAGATGTGGTCTGTGGTCCCCACCTGCAGAATTACTCCTTTATTGAGTGTGTCTTGATAATTGCCAATAATTTCCATCTGTTGTCTGTTCCATTTGCACAACAGCATGCAAAATTGATTGTCAATCAGTGTTTATTCCTAAGAGGACTGTTAGATTTCACAGAAGCTTGATTTACTTGTTATATTCTGTTGTTTAAGTGTTCCCTTCTTTTTTTTTGCGCAATATATAAAAATATATATATATATATATATATATATATATATATATATATATATATATACAGTGGGGCAAAAAAGTATTTAGTCAGTCAGCAATAGTGCAAGTTCCACCACTTAAAAAGATGTGAGGCGTCGGTAGTTTACATCATAGGTAGACCTCAACTATGGGAGACAAACTGAGAAAAAAAAATTCAGAAAATCACATTGTCTGTTTTTTTATCATTTTATTTGCATATTATGGTGGAAAATAAGTGTTTGGTCAGAAACAAAATTTCATCTCAATATTTTGTAATATATCCTTTGTTGGCAATGACAGAGGTCAAACGTTTTCTGTAAGTCTTCACAAGGTTGCCACACACTGTTGTTGGTTTGTTGGCCCATTCCTCCATGCAGATCTCCTCTAGAGCAGTGATGTTTTTGGCTTTTCGCTTGGCAACACGGACTTTCAACTCCCTCCAAAGGTTTTCTATAGGGTTGAGATCTGGAGACTGGCTAGGCCACTCCAGGACCTTGAAATGCTTCTTACGAAGCCACTCCTTCGTTGCCCTGGCGGTGTGCTTTGGATCATTGTCATGTTGAAAGACCCAGCCACGTTTCATCTTCAATGCCCTTGCTGATGGAAGGAGGTTTGCACTCAAAATCTCACGATACATGGCCCCATTCATTCTTTCATGTACCCGGATCAGTCGTCCTGGCCCCTTTGCAGAGAAACAGCCCCAAAGCATGATGTTTCCACCACCATGCTTTACAGTATGGTGTTTGATGGATGCAACTCAGTATTCTTTTTCCTCCAAACACGACAAGTTGTGTTTCTACCAAACAGTTCCAGTTTGGTTTCATCAGACCATAGGACATTCTCCCAAAACTCCTCTGGATCATCCAAATGCTCTCTAGCAAACTTCAGACGGGCCCGGACATGTACTGGCTTAAGCAGTGGGACACGTCTGGCACTGCAGGATCTGAGTCCATGGTGGCGTAGTGTGTTACTTATGGTAGACCTTGTTACATTGGTCCCAGCTCTCTGCAGTTCATTCACTAGGTCCCCCCGCGTGATTCTGGGATTTTTTCTCACCGTTCTTGTGATCATTCTGACCCCACGGGGTGGGATTTTGCGTGGAGCCCCAGATCGAGGGAGATTATCAGTGGTCTTGAATGTCTTCCATTTTCTAATTATTGCTCCCACTGTTGATTTCTTCACTCCAAGCTGGTTGGCTATTGCAGATTCAGTCTTCCCAGCCTGGTGCAGGGCTACAATTTTGTTTCTGGTGTCCTTTGACAGCTCTTTGGTCTTCACCATAGTGGAGTTTGGAGTCAGACTGTTTGAGGGTGTGCACAGGTGTGTTTTTATACTGATAACAAGTTTAAACAGGTGCCATTACTACAGGTAATGAGTGGAGGAAAGAGGAGACTCTTAAAGAAGAAGTTACAGGTCTGTGAGAGCCAGAAATCTTGATTGTTTGTTTCTGACCAAATACTTATTTTCCACCATAATATGCAAATAAAATTATAAAAAAACAGACAATGTGATTTTCTGGATTTTTTTTTCTCAGTTTGTCTCCCATAGTTGAGGTCTACCTATGATGTAAATTACAGACGCCTCTCATCTTTTTAAGTGGTGGAACTTGCACTATTGCTGACTGACTAAATACTTTTTTGCCCCACTGTATGTATGTATATATATATATATATATATATATATATATATATATATATATATATATATATATACATATATACATTTTCTTATTTTACATTTTGAAAATTGCAAAAAGATAAATAGGCCAATGCAGAAGTTTGGCATCCTTGTAGGTTTGTGTGCTGAGATAACTTTGACCAATGTTTTAGACCTTAATTAGTCTGTTAGGGTTATGGCTTCTTCACTATCATCAGTTAGCAAAGGCCAGGTGATGCAAATCTGAATACATAAAATAGTTCAGCATTACACATGCAAAAAAGAGCCCTCAAGGATGGAATGATGGAAATATGGAATCGGGTAACAGTTCAGGACAAGTTCTGCAAGTAAACTGCAGAGTTTTTGCATTGAATATCTTCTTGTTTTTTAGACTTTTCGTTTAAAAATTAAAACAACAGACAACAAATAATTTCCCAAGAGTGCATGACCTAAGGTTGCTGCCTGACTGTAACTGAGGAAAACAATTGATGAAAGCAGTAATACACATTACACTACCTATTGACAGTAAACTATATTGTTAGATTTTTTTCTTCATGTCTTAGAGGCAGAGTCGCACTGCACATCCTACACTTAGTTTCCTATTTTTTTCTCCTGCTCCTTTTCACTTCCTTTGTCTTGTGTCAAGTAGTTACAATCGATTTTTCTTGTTTCGTTATTTTTTTGTGTTGTGGTCCCTCAGGGAGTCACAGCAAGGTTTAATAAAACAGAACTCTGCTCCCATCTCGTTCCTAAACATGTCACAAGCTGAAGTATGTGACCTATTCATTGAGGTCCATTCGACACCAAGTCATGTTCTTTTTTCACCAGCTCATAACGGGTAGGAAAGTGAAGGGCAAGTTTCAATAATGATTTAAACTATGCCCCTGGGAAAAGAGGAAAAGTTGAAAAAAATCCTTAGTTAATATATATATATATATATATATATATATATATATATATATATATAATATATATGATCTGTAGTAGCTGTAATTACTAGAGATGAGAGAATCGTTTTGATGCAATTTAATGAAATAGAGAGTTCGGGTCCCCATTGTTATCAATGAGGATCGGGTTATAGTTCATGTTGAGGTATAGTTCTGGTGTCCGAAACATTCTTTGGAATAAAGTTTTGGTTAAGTACCAGAACTCAAAATTCCACGGGTCTCCTCATCCCTAATCTTGTCTCCAACTCTAAAGCTTGGTCCCTTCTCTAAAACATCTTTTATTAGAAGCTGAGGTTTGACTAACCTGTGTGTGGAGACACGGGAGGTTGGCGGGCGACCTGGTGCGATAGCCGAAACCACATGGACCAGAGGTCATCGCACTAAACGTCTGCTCTCCTTTGAACATAGGCATAATGCTACTCAGACAACACAGGATGAGGGTAAAACAGTGTAGCAATGCTTTATTGAACCACAAAACAAGCAGCTATCATGTAGAAAAGTCCCAGCACAGTATCCAAGATGGTGTACATTACAGTCTCACCTTTCTGCTGACTCACCGGGATAATATCATCTGTTACTTCAGATCTTCCAGGGCTGATTACTTCACCTGTGGCATGCATACAGAGAGGAGGTAATGACAAGCATAGGAAGATGACAGTTCATTGAGGTACAAGGCCAGTTACAACCTGGCTTCTCCGAATATTTCCATGGAGTCAGGCGACCGGCGGGTCTCAGTTCTGGCTTTCTCCAAATGTATCCATAGGTTCCAGGTGTCCAGTAGGTCCCAACATGGTATTCACAACAATATCCATGGTTCAGCGATGATCAATGGAGCAGATCTGTATTCTTCAGTTGGAGCCAGGATGCCATGGCTAATGTAATGTCGAGTCTTCTTAAACACAGACATATCCTTCTTTTTATAGGTCACAACTCTGACACTACTCTGTCCTCCTCCTCCTCGACCTGTCAGCTGCCTTTGACACAGTGGATCATTCCCTATTATTACAGACCCTCTCATCCCTTGGCATCACAGACTTGGCCCTATCCTGGATCTCATCATACCTAACAGACCGGACATTCAGAGTCTCCCACTCACACACCACCTCCTCACCTCGCCCCCTATCTGTCGGAGTCCCACAAGGTTCAGTCCTTGGGCCCCTGCTCTTCTCCATTTACACCTTTGGCCTGGGACAGCTCATAGAATCTCATGGCTTTCAGTATCACCTCTATGCTGATGACACACAGATCTACATCTCTGGACCAGATATCACCTCCCTACTAACCAGAATCCCTCAATGTCTGTCCACTATTTCATCCTTCTTCTCTGCTAGATTTCTCAAACTTAACATGGACAAAACAGAATTCATCATCTTTGCCCCATCTCACGTGACCCCCCCCAACGAACCTAACCATTACAGTAAATGGCTGCCCACTCTCCCCAGTCCCACAAGCTCGCTGCCTCGGGGTAATCCTTGACGCTGATCTCTCCTTCAAACCACATATCCAAGCCCTTTCCACTTCCTGCCGACTTCAACTCAAAAATATTTCATGAATCCGTTCATTCCTCAACCAAGAATCTGCAAAAACCTTAGTCCATGCCCTCATCATCTCTCGCCTTGACTACTGCAACCTTCTGCTTTGTGGCCTCCCCTCGAACACTCTCGCACCCCTCCAATCTATTCTAAACTCTGCTGCCTGACAAATCCACCTGTCCCCCCGCTATTCCCCGGCCTCTCACCTCTGTCAATCCCTTCACTGGCTCCCCATTACCCAGAGACTCCAGTACAAAACCCTAACTATGATGTACAAAACCATCCACAACCTGTCTCCTCCATACATCTGTGACCTCGTCTCCCAGTACTTACCTACACGCAACCTCCGATCCTCACAAGATCTCCTTCTCTACTCCACTCTTATCTCCTCTTCCCACAATCGTATACAAGATTTCTCTCGCGTATCACCCTTACTCTGGAACCCTCTACCACAACACATCAGACTCTCGCCTACCATCGAAATCTTCAAAAAGAACCTGAAGACCCACCTCTTCCGACAAGCCTACAACCTGCAGTAACCACCGATCGACCAAACCGCTGCATGACCAGTTCTATCCTCACCTACTGTATTCTCACCCATCCCTTGTAGATTGTGAGCCTTCGCGGGCAGGGTTCTCTCTCCTCCTGTACCAGTTATGACTTGTTTAAGATTATTGTACCTGTTTTTATTATGTATACCCCTCCTCACATGTAAAGCGCCATGGAATAAATGGCGCTATAACAATAAATGATAATAATAATAATAATAACTTCTCATTCAGTCATTCCTCCATAGGCTTGGGGACAGGTGGATGGAGGCCATCCCTCACTGCTGAAGTGTACAACATGCATAGATTGTCCTTCACATTTTCAGAGCATTAATGGGTCATCACGATATTAATAAACATTGTGCCTTTGTTTCCCAAGGATAGTAGAACAATGCTAGGACATATACAACAGTTAAGCAGCAGCCAATCAACAAATGGTATCCATTGAACATTCATTCAATGACAATAAGAGTCAACATTCATTCTCATATGGACTCTAGCTCATGTCCCTGGACCTACTGAAATAATACATGTGGATAATTCAGATTAAATGCTGTGTCACCAAACTTTGCTTTCCTATAGTTCTCTTTGACTTCAAACCAGATAAAATGTAAATTATCCACAGATTTTTAGACATTTGGAGTATCTATCTTTGTGTCCCAGAAATCAAGAAAAAAACAAAATGGACTCAAAATGTAGTGGATCAAGAGGTGTTTTGAAAACAGCAGTATCTTTCTTAGGAAAAAATAATTTTAGCAAATATATAATAAAATCCTTTACAACATTGACACCTGCAAAATTTAGTGTGGAACCTCAGTCTATAAAGGTTTCAATCCACACAGGTTTTCTAGATAAAATAAACAAGTGCCAATAATTTTTTGCATTTGTGGCTCACACACTCACATGGGCAATAGAAGAGGGAAAGAACTGCCAAAGAGAAAAGCCACATCTGTACCCAACTGCATCCTGTACAGACAAGAAAAGGCCCTAGCCGCACAAATGAATACGCCTCCACAGATCTAGCTTATTAAAAGGGGTTACTTATACCTCCTGAGGAACAAGATGAGAGGCCACAGCATAACTCCATCAAAGGTTTAGAATAGAGTGCAAGGAGTTCTAAGAACCCACGGGGAAGAACTAAAACACGTTCAAAGAGAATAGACAGTGATAGATAAATAAATAGAATAAAAAAATCAAATAGAATAAATTAAACTTCCCAGGACCCCAATTGTGGAGGAGAATGAAACGTTTCTGGGGAGGAAAACTCACAGATTCACAGCAGATAAAACAACTGTGGCTTAAACCCATCGCTGAGGTCTGGAACTCCAAACACTAATCTATATTGTATAATAGCCAGCAAGTGAGGTAAGTGAAAGGTGAACATATAAAGTCCATCCCAAAATGTGATAGGACACAGAAAAAAAAGGAAATTGAAAAACACCTGGGGATAAGCCAACACAGAAAGAAAATACAATACAAAATAAACCAACAGCATTTGGATAGAGATGAAAAGGAATGTTGCACAACAGAAAAAGGAAATCGACAGCAAAGCAAAAGGTCACCAGATCAAATCACTGAAAACGAATCATGAAATAATTTTACAAAATCATAAGGAAACACCTATTTGCCTAGACAGGCAGTCACAGACCAAACTAGTTGCTGAAGCTTTACTAGCAGTAGCTATGTTGGGCAGGTAGATATCCGATGTGCATGGATCCTGTTACTTGATTCATGCTTCCCAAATCATGGGATTTTTTTTCTCTGAAACAATCTGGCATATTTTAGTTGTGAAAATGGGGTAAATCAATCCGCTTTGTGGTTCTTGTTTACTCAGGATATGAAGCATTGTGCTAATGATATTTCAGCACACAAGGACGGGACTGTAAGTAGTGTCTTCTCCTTATACTCCAGCCCCTCCTCCTGCTTCCTGTGTTTCTATGAGAGGTCACTGATTCTTTAGTGACCTGCCTCCTTATTGAAACTTTCCACTGCCACCATCATTGGCGCCAGCGACACATATGGGCTGTTTGATTCCACATTCAGTCTTCTAATATTCAATAAAATAGAGCTGGAGGTGGTGCATGTGCAGATCGAGAACTCGGCTCAATTACATCTTCGTTTACTGATTGACAGTATTATTATAAAGTGAATCACATAGGAAGACCACTCACAGCAACTGCACATGTTCCTTCTCTCCTCTCATAATGGCCTCTTCACTGTCAAATCACTGCGCAGCAAAAGAGTAAGAAGGGAGATAGAAAGATGCTAAGCATATCAGTACAACTCTGAAGGTGGACCCAGATTTCAGTTGCAGGGAAAACAGCAGGGAGCACTAACAAAAATAAAAATGTAATGCACTGTGTACACAAAAGTGCACACTATTTAGCAAGGATGCATACTGTAAACTCTCTTATTTTGACATGTGCATTGAGTTTTGAGTAATAATTTTGTTATGCCAACCACTTTGGGAGGAAATAAATTGTGACAATTTATTGTCATTTTATTTTGCAAATACGTAAATAGCACAACTTCATATTTTATATATATATATATATATATATATATATATATATATAAATATATATATATATGTGTGTAAAATAGAGTAAAAAAATAATGCACTATAGGAAGAACATTAGAGGAACTTACAAAACACCTAAGGGCTACTGTAATTTTCCAGATACTCCCAAAGGGAAGGAGTGGGGCACTAAAAACATCAAAACTATATCACCAACTATATCATCAACAAGTTAAAAATTGTAATATGTTTTTGACACTTATACTAATATTTGTCAAAAAAACTAATCTGGTTGCCAACTGAGTGCGCTGACGGCTATGAGAAGGAAATGAATAGCAGCTACCTGATCCCTCATGCCTACTTCTATGAATGAATGCTATGAATATCAGCCCGCAGCTGTCTGCGTAGCCTTTCTGGCTAAAAAATATAGGGGGACTCCACATCTTTTTGGGCCAGTAAAGGCTACGCAAACAGCTGCGGGATGATATTCATAGCTTAGAGAGGGGCCATGGGAATTACCCCCTTCCCAGGCTACAAATATTGGCCCCCGGCCATCAGCTTTCCCCATCTGGCGCAGAAAATTGAGCGGGAGCCCACGCCATTTTTTTCCCATTTTTTTTTTTAAATTAAACGTTCATTCATAAACTTCGGCCTTGCTAAAACATATCTACTAGATGGTGGCCCGATTCGAACGCATCGGGTATTCTAGAATATGCATGTAGTTTAATCACGAAGTGGTGTTTAAATCCCGCTGCGATATCGCGGCCGGGCGCGAGCAATCAGCGAAGCGTGGTTTAAATCCCGCTCTAATTCACGGCTGGACTGCACCTTTCACTGATTGGTCACGCCAACCGCTACAGACAAACAGACCCTTAGACGATTATATATATACTAGATGGTGGCTCGATTCTAACACATTGGGTATTCTAGAATATGTATGTATGTATGCACGTCGCTCTGTGAGTGGGGGTTAAATTCCACGCCAATATCGCTGATTGGTCACGGCCGGCCGCATAGTATATAGCACGGCCACGTAGTATATAGCACAGCCACATAGTATATAACACAGCATTGTAGTATATAGCACAGCCCACGTAGAATATAACACAGCCACATAGTATATAGCACAGACAACACAGTAGATAGCTGTTATGATCCTTAGTGGCTGAGGATCACGAATAGACCAGCAAGTGAATAAACTAAGGGCAAGCTCTAGGGAGATGGTAACTGGACTGATCGCAAATCTGAACCTATCAAACACAACTAGAGATAGCCGGTGAACGTGCCTAAAAAATTCCTAGACGTCTCGAGCCAGCCTGAGGAACTAGCTACCCCTAAAGAGAAAGAAAGACCTCGCTTGCCTCCAGAGAAATAATCCCCAAAGATATAGAAGCCCCCAACAAATATTAACGGTGAAGTAAGAAGAAGGCACATACGTAGGGATGAAATCAGATTCAGCAAAAGAGGCCCACTAGTACTAGAAAGCAGAAAATAGAGCAGGGGTCTATGCGATCAATAAAAAACCCTTACAAAATATCCATCCTGAGATTTCAAGAACCCACGCACCAACTAATGGTGTGTGGGGAGAAACTCAGTCCACTAGAGCATCCAGCAAGCGAGGGAATCACATTTTAGCAAGCTGGACAAGAAAACATGATAAACACTGCTGATCAAAAAATGAGCAAACAAAACTTAGCTTGTCCTGGATGGACTGGAAACAAGGTAGTCAGAAGGAAACTGAGTAGCACTGATTACATCGACAGCCGGCAACAAGTGAAAGCAAAGCAGAGCTATATAGGAACCTCCCAGAGGATAACGAACCAGCTGATAGCCAGAGACCAGCAGGATAACAAACAAAGCCACCAGGGGGAGCCCAAAGCAAAAGTCACACCATACCACCAGTGACCACAAGAGGGAGCCTGAAAACAGAGTTCACAACAGATAGCGCAGCCACGTAGTATATAGCAGTCATGTATTATATAGCACAGCCACATAGTATATAGCACAGCCACATAGTTTATAGCACAGCAATGTAGTATATAACACGGCCCACATAGTATATAATACAGCCCACGCAGTAGATAGCACAGCCACATAGTATATAGCAACCACATAGTATATAGAACAGCCATGTAGTGTATAGCACAGCGATGTAGTATATAACACAGCCCATGTAGTATATAACACAGCCCACGCAGTAGATAGCACAGCCACGTAGTATATAGCACAGCCACGTAGTATATAGCACAGCCACGTAGTATATAACACAGCCCACGAAGTATATAGCACAGCCCACGCAGTAGATACCACAGCCACGTAGTATATAGCACAGCCCACGTATTATAGAACACAGCCACGTAGTATATAGCACAGCCAACGCAGTAGAAAGCGCAGTCACATAGTATATAGCAGACACATAGTATATAGCAGCCACGTAGTAAATAACACAGCCCACAATAAGAATTAAAATAAAAAATAGTTATATACTCACCTTCCATCATCCACCAAAGCTGTCCTGCTCCTCGCGATGCGGCCAGCAGCTTCCATTCTCAGAGATGCATTGCGAAATTACCCAGATGACTTAGCGGTCTTTGCCAGAGACCGCTAAGTCATCTGTGTAATTTCACAATGCATCTCTGGGAACGGAAGCTGCTGAGAGCATCGGGAGGAGCGGGAAAGCTGCGGAGGAGACGGAAGGTCAGAATAGCAGGATTTTTTATTTTTTTTATTGCTTTTACCATTATGTCTTTTTACTATTGATGCTGCATAGCCAGCATCAATAGTAAAAGAGTTGGTCCGGGATGGGGAGTAGGGAGGGGCCAATTCGCTTTCGGACTGCCGGCCGCGACCAATCAGCGACTCGGGATTTCCATTACAGACAGAAAGACAGACAAACAGATGGAAGTACCCCTTAGATGATTATATAGATAGATGGATAATCTATCTATAGATATACTGTATTTATAGATAGATATATCTATAGATACATATAAATACTAAACATCGGGCTTGGTATTATCTATCTATCGTATCTATCTATTATCTATCATCTATTATTATTCTTATTATTATTATTATTCATTTATATAGCACCATTAATTCCATGGTGCTGTACATGAGAAAGGGGTTACATACAGAGTTATAGATATCGTTTACAGTAAACAAGTTTACAGTGACAGACTGGTACAGAGGGGAGAGGACCCTGTCCTTGCAGACTTACATTCTATGGGATAGTGGGGAAGAGGCAGAAGGTAGGGGGCGAGGCGGTGGCTCTGGCGATGGCGAGGCGGCGGCTCTGGCGATGGTGAGGTGGTGGCTCTGGTGATGGCGAGGCGGCAGAATGGTTATAGGCTTTCTTGAAGAGATGGGTTTTCAGGTTCCATCTGAAGGATCCGAGGGTGGTGGATAATCGGACATGTTGAGGCATGAAATTCCAGAGGATGGGAGATATTCGGGAGAAATCTTCGAGGTGGTTGTGTGAGGAATGAATAAGTGTGGAGGAGAGTAGGAGGTCTTGGGAGGATCAGAGATTACATGAGGGAAGATATTGGGAGATTAGTTCAGAGATACAGGGAGGGGACAGGTTGTGGATGGCTTTGTGGATCAGTGTTAGTAGTTTGAACTGGATTTGTTGGGGAAATGGGAGCCAGTGGAGGGATTTGCAGAGGGGAGAAGCAGGGGAGCAGCAAGGAGAGAGGTGGATTAGCAGGGCAGCAGAGTTGAGGACAGACTGGAGTGGTGCAAGAGAGTTAGCGGGGAGGCCACAGAGGAGCGTGTTGCAGTAGTCGAGGCAGGAGATGATGAGATCATGCACAAGAGTTTTGGTAGATTGTGGGCTGAGGAAGGAACGGATTCTGGCAATATTTTTGAGTTGGAGGTGACAGGAGGTGGCAAGAGTTTGGACGTGCGGTTTGAAGGACAGGGCAGAGTCAAGAGTTACCCCGAGGCAGCGGATTACAGGTCCGGGAGAGAGCGTGATGCCGTTTACCATAATAGATAGATCAGGTAGGGGGGATACGTGAGATGGGGGAAAGATAATGAGTTCGGTTTTGTCTACATTGAGTTTTAGAAAGCGAGAGGTGAAGAAGGAGGATATGGCTGAAAGACACTTCGGGATTCTGGACAGCAGAGAGGTGACATCTGGGTCAGAGAGGTAGATCTGAGTGTCGTCCGCATACAGGTGGTACTGGAAGCCATGGGACTTTATGAGTTGTCCTAGGCCAAGGGTATAGATGGAGAAAAGTAGGGGCCCTAGGACAGAGCCTTGAGGGACTCCAACAGAGAGAGGGCGGGATGAGGAGGTGGTGTGGGAGTGGGAAATGCTAAATGTGCGGTCGGAAAGGTATGAGGCAATCCAAGAGAGGGCAAGGTCTTTGATGCCAAGGGAAGAGAGAATCTGTAGCAGTAGGCAGTGATCGACTGTGTCGAAAGCAGAGGACAGGTCAAGAAGGAGGAGGATGGAGAACTGTCTGTTAGCTTTGGCTGTGAGAAAGTCATTAGCAATTTTTGTCAGGACAGTTTCGGTGGAGTGATGGGGGCAGAAGCCAGATTGGAGGTTGTTAAGGAGAAAGTTAGATGAGAGGTGGGAGGAAATTTGAGCATGGACATGCAGCTCAAGGAGTTTTGAAGCAAATGGGAGCAGTGATATGGGGCGGTAGCTGGGCATAGCAGTTGGGTTAAGGTTAGGTTTTTGAGGATGGGTGTGATGGTGGCATGTTTGAAGGCAGAGGGGAAGGTACCAGAAGACAGCGATAGGTTGATGAGATGGGTTAGGGCTGGAATGAGCATATTAGTGAGGTTGGGGAGCAGCTGGGAGGGGATGGGGTCAAGTGCACAGGTGGTGAGGTGTGATTTGGAAAAGAGACGAGTAAGCTCTCCTTCAGTGATGTTGGAGAGGGAGGTTATTAGGGAAAGGCAGAGGTCTGGTATATAGAGTGGTTGGGGTGGTGGAACAGTTAGGGTGTGACTTGTTTGGTCGATCTTGTTTTTGAAGTAAGTGGCAAAGTCCTTGGAAGAGATGAGCGGAGTCGGAGGTGGCAGTGGTGGGTGGAGGGGGGAGTTAAATGTGCTGAATAGGGTTGAGCGAAACGGATCGATCATTTTCAAAAGTCGCCGACTTTTGGCTAAGTCGGCGTCTCATGAAACCCGATCCGACCCCTGTGCTTGTCGGCCATGCGGTACGCGACTTTCGCGCCAAAGTCGCGTTTCAATGACGCGAAAAGCGCCATTTCTCAGCCAATGAAGGTGAACGCAGAGTGTGGGCAGCGTGATGACATAGATCCTGGTCCCCACCATCTTAGAGAAGGGCATTGCAGTGATTGGCTTGCTGTCTGCGGCGTCACAGGGGCTATAAAGGGGCGTTCCCGCCGACCGCCATCTTACTGCTGCTGATCTGAGCTTAGGGAGAGGTTGCTGCCGCTTCGTCAGAAGCAGGGATAGCGTTAGGCAGGGTCCACTAACCACCAAACCGCTTGTGCTGTAGCGATTTCCACTGTCCAACACCACCTTCGGTGTGCAGGAACAGTGGAAGCTATTTTTATTTTTTTTTTCCTCAGCGCTGTAGCTCATTGGGCTGCCCTAGAAGGCTCCGTGATAGCTGTATTGCTGTGTGTACGCCACTGTGGAAACCAACTGCTTTTTTCAAAGCACATATCCTCTTGTTCCTTTCTGCACAGCTATCTTTTTTGTTTGTCCACACTTTTTATTTAATTTGTGCATCAGTCCACTCCTATTGCTGCCTGCCATACCTGGCTTAGATTACTGCAGGGAGATAGTAATTGTAGGACAGTCCCTGTTTTTTTTTTTTTTTTTGTGGGAGATTAAGATTGGCATTTCTGCTACAGTGCCATCCCTGTGTGTGCCATCTCTCACTGAGTGGGCCATAGAAAGCCTATTTATTTTTTCCGTGATTTGTGTTCTAAATTCTACCTCAACACAAAAACACTACATCAATCAGTGGTAGAAAAATATTGGCCTCAGTCAGGGCTTGTGTGCCACTGCTGTGTGTGCTATCTCTCATTCAGTGGGCTATAGAAAGCCTATTTATTTATTTATTTTTTTTTCTTATTATTTGGTTTCTAAAGTCTCCCTGAAAAAAAAAAAAAAAAAAAAAAAAACAGTGGGAGAGTAATATTGCCCTTTCAGCTTGTGTGCCAGTCTTGACTCCTGGGTGTGCCACCTCTCTCATTCAGTGGGCCATAGAAAGCATTTTTTTTTTTCCTTGATTTGCGTTCTAAAATCTACCTCAACACAAAAACACTACATCAATCAGTGGGAGAAAAATATTGGCCTCAGTCAGGGCTTGTGTGCCACTGCTGTGTGTGCTATCTCTCATTCAGTGGGCTATAGAAAGCCTATTTATTTATTTATTTTTTTTCTTATTATTTGGTTTCTAAAGTCTCCCTGAAAAAAAAAAAAAATAAAAAAACAGTGGGAGAGTAATATTGCCCTTTCAGCTTGTGTGCCAGTCTTGACTCCTGGGTGTGCCACCTCTCTCTCATTCAGTGGGCCATAGAAAGCCTATTTATTTGTTTGGTTTTTTTAATATTATTTGGTTTCTAAAGTCTCCCTGAAAAAAAAAAAAACATAAAAAAACAGTGGGAGAGTAATATTGCCCTTTCAGCTTGTGTGCCAGTCTTGACTCCTGGGTGTGCCACCTCTCTCATTCAGTGGGCCATAGAAAGCCTATTTATTTTTTTTTTTAAATATTATTGGGTTTCTAAAGTCTCCCTTAAAAAACAAAAAATACATAAAAAAACAGTGGGAGAGTAATATTGCCCTTTCAGCTTGTGTGCCAGTCTTGACTCCTGGGTGTGCCACCTCTCTCATTCAGTGGGCCATAGAAAGCATTTTTTTTTTCCTTGATTTGTGTTCTAAAATCTACCTCAACACAAAAACACTACATCAATCAGTGGGAGAAAAATATTGGCCTCAGTCAGGGCTTGTGTGCCACTGCTGTGTGTGCTATCTCTCATTCAGTGGGCTATAGAAAGCCTATTTATTTATTTATTTTTTTTCTTATTATTTGGTTTCTAAAGTCTCCCTGAAAAAAAAAAAAAAAAAAAAAACAGTGGGAGAGTAATATTGCCCTTTCAGCTTGTGTGCCAGTCTTGACTCCTGGGTGTGCCACCTCTCTCTCATTCAGTGGGCCATAGAAAGCCTATTTATTTTTTTGGTTTTTTTAATATTATTTGGTTTCTAAAGTCTCCCTGAAAAAAAAAAAAACATAAAAAAACAGTGGGAGAGTAATATTGCCCTTTCAGCTTGTGTGCCAGTCTTGACTCCTGGGTGTGCCACCTCTCTCATTCAGTGGGCCATAGAAAGCCTATTTATTTATTTTTTAAAATATTATTGGGTTTCTAAAGTCTCCCTTAAAAAACAAAAAATACATAAAAAAACAGTGGGAGAGTAATATTGCCCTTTCAGCTTGTGTGCCAGTCTTGACTCCTGGGTGTGCCACCTCTCTCATTCAGTGGGCCATAGAAAGCATTTTTTTTTTTTTCCTTGATTTGTGTTCTAAAATCTACCTCAACACAAAAACACTACATCAATCAGTGGGAGAAAAATATTGGCCTCAGTCAGGGCTTGTGTGCCACTGCTGTGTGTGCTATCTCTCATTCAGTGGGCTATAGAAAGCCTATTTATTTATTTATTTTTTTTCTTATTATTTGGTTTCTAAAGTCTCCCTGAAAAAAAAAAAAAAAAAAAAACAGTGGGAGAGTAATATTGCCCTTTCAGCTTGTGTGCCAGTCTTGACTCCTGGGTGTGCCACCTCTCTCTCATTCAGTGGGCCATAGAAAGCCTATTTATTTTTTTGGTTTTTTTAATATTATTTGGTTTCTAAAGTCTCCCTGAAAAAAAAAAAAAAAAAAAAAAACAGTGGGAGAGTAATATTGCCCTTTCAGCTTGTGTGCCAGTCTTGACTCCTGGGTGTGCCACCTCTCTCATTCAGTGGGCCATAGAAAGCCTATTTATTTTTTTTTTTAAATATTATTGGGTTTCTAAAGTCTCCCTTAAAAAACAAAAAATACATAAAAAAACAGTGGGAGAGTAATATTGCCCTTTCAGCTTGTGTGCCAGTCTTGACTCCTGGGTGTGCCACCTCTCTCTCATTCAGTGGGCCATAGAAAGCCTATTTATTTTTTTGGTTTTTTTAATATTATTTGGTTTCTAAAGTCTCCCTGAAAAAAAAAAAAAAATAAAAAAACAGTGGGAGAGTAATATTGCCCTTTCAGCTTGTGTGCCAGTCTTGACTCCTGGGTGTGCCACCTCTCTCTCATTCAGTGGGCCATAGAAAGCCTATTTATTTTTTTGGTTTTTTTAATATTATTTGGTTTCTAAAGTCTCCCTGAAAAAAAAAAAAACATAAAAAAACAGTGGGAGAGTAATATTGCCCTTTCAGCTTGTGTGCCAGTCTTGACTCCTGGGTGTGCCACCTCTCTCATTCAGTGGGCCATAGAAAGCCTATTTTTTTTTAAAAAAAAATATTATTGGGTTTCTAAAGTCTCCCTTAAAAAACAAAAAATACATAAAAAAACAGTGGGAGAGTAATATTGCCCTTTCAGCTTGTGTGCCAGTCTTGACTCCTGGGTGTGCCACCTCTCTCATTCAGTGGGCCATAGAAAGCATTTTTTTTTTTTCCTTGATTTGTGTTCTAAAATCTACCTCAACACAAAAACACTACATCAATCAGTGGGAGAAAAATATTGGCCTCAGTCAGGGCTTGTGTGCCACTGCTGTGTGTGCTATCTCTCATTCAGTGGGCTATAGAAAGCCTATTTATTTATTTATTTTTTTTCTTATTATTTGGTTTCTAAAGTCTCCCTGAAAAAAATAAAAAATAAAAAAACAGTGGGAGAGTAATATTGCCCTTTCAGCTTGTGTGCCAGTCTTGACTCCTGGGTGTGCCACCTCTCTCTCATTCAGTGGGCCATAGAAAGCCTATTTATTTTTTTGGTTTTTTTAATATTATTTGGTTTCTAAAGTCTCCCTGAAAAAAAAAAAAACATAAAAAAAACAGTGGGAGAGTAATATTGCCCTTTCAGCTTGTGTGCCAGTCTTGACTCCTGGGTGTGCCACCTCTCTCATTCAGTGGGCCATAGAAAGCCTATTTATTTATTTTTTTAAATATTATTGGGTTTCTAAAGTCTCCCTTAAAAAACAAAAAATACATAAAAAATCAGTGGGAGAGTAATATTGCCCTTTCAGCTTGTGTGCCAGTCTTGACTCCTGGGTGTGCCACCTCTCTCATTCAGTGGGCCATAGAAAGCATTTTTTTTTTTCCTTGATTTGTGTTCTAAAATCTACCTCAACACAAAAACACTACATCAATCAGTGGGAGAAAAATATTGGCCTCAGTCAGGGCTTGTGTGCCACTGCTGTGTGTGCTATCTCTCATTCAGTGGGCTATAGAAAGCCTATTTATTTATTTATTTTTTTTCTTATTATTTGGTTTCTAAAGTCTCCCTGAAAAAAAAAAAAAAAAAAAAAAACAGTGGGAGAGTAATATTGCCCTTTCAGCTTGTGTGCCAGTCTTGACTCCTGGGTGTGCCACCTCTCTCTCATTCAGTGGGCCATAGAAAGCCTATTTATTTTTTTGGTTTTTTTAATATTATTTGGTTTCTAAAGTCTCCCTGAAAAAAAAAAAAACATAAAAAAACAGTGGGAGAGTAATATTGCCCTTTCAGCTTGTGTGCCAGTCTTGACTCCTGGGTGTGCCACCTCTCTCATTCAGTGGGCCATAGAAAGCCTATTTATTTATTTTTTAAAATATTATTGGGTTTCTAAAGTCTCCCTTAAAAAACAAAAAATACATAAAAAAACAGTGGGAGAGTAATATTGCCCTTTCAGCTTGTGTGCCAGTCTTGACTCCTGGGTGTGCCACCTCTCTCATTCAGTGGGCCATAGAAAGCATTTTTTTTTTTTCCTTGATTTGTGTTCTAAAATCTACCTCAACACAAAAACACTACATCAATCAGTGGGAGAAAAATATTGGCCTCAGTCAGGGCTTGTGTGCCACTGCTGTGTGTGCTATCTCTCATTCAGTGGGCTATAGAAAGCCTATTTATTTATTTATTTTTTTTCTTATTATTTGGTTTCTAAAGTCTCCCTGAAAAAAAAAAAAAAAAAAAAAAAACAGTGGGAGAGTAATATTGCCCTTTCAGCTTGTGTGCCAGTCTTGACTCCTGGGTGTGCCACCTCTCTCTCATTCAGTGGGCCATAGAAAGCCTATTTATTTTTTTGGTTTTTTTAATATTATTTGGTTTCTAAAGTCTCCCTGAAAATAAAAAAAAAAAACTTAAAAAAACAGTGGGAGAGTAATATTGCCCTTTCAGCTTGTGCGCCAGTCTTGACTCCTGGGTGTGCCACCTCTCTCTCTCTAATTGTGGGCCATAGAAAGCCTTTTTTTTGTTGTTGTTTTTTTTGTTTTGTTTTTAATATTATTTGGTTTCTAAAGTCTCCCTGAGAAAAAAAAAAAAATAAATTAGGTGGGAGATTAATATTGACATTAGTGCTTGAGTGACAGTCCTGCGTGTGTGTCATCTCTGTGATTTTGTGCCACAGAAAACAGAGTGTGTAACATTGTGCCTGATTTTCCTTGTGGTCTCACCAACCTGTTAAGGGATATTGAAATCATACTGAAGTTATAGCTCACCGTGTAAGTTGTTTGACAGCAACAAATAAAGTTACTTTGGTTAAGATTTTAAAACAATGAGGAAGTCTGGTGCAAGAGGTCGTCGTGGGCGTTCATTGTCAGCTGGTAATGATGGTAGTGGTAGTGGATAGTGTTGAGCGATACCGTCCGATACTTGAAAGTATCGGTATCGGAAAGTATCGGCCGATACCGTCACAGTATCGGAATCCAATCCGATACCGATACCCGATACCAATACAAGTCAATGGGACTCAAGTATCGGACGGTATTCCTGATGGTTCCCAGGGTCTGAAGGAGAGGAAACTCTCCTTCAGGCCCTGGGAACCATATAAATGTGTAAAAGAAAGAATTAAAATAAAAAATATCGCTATACTCACCTGTCCGACGCAGCCGGGACTTCAACGAGGGAACCGGCAGCGTTGTTTGTTTAAAAATCGCGCTATTACTTGGTTACGTGAATTCCCGGCTTGTGATTGGTCAGGTCGGCCATGTTGCCGGGACGCGGACCAATCACAGCAAGCCGTGACGAAATTACGTCACGGCTTGCTGTGATTGGTCCGCGTCCCGGCAATATGGCCGCCCTGACCAATCACAAGCCGGGACGTCACGGGAGGCTGGACACGCGCTCATTTTAAAATGGGCACGTGTCCAGCCTCCCGTGACGTCACGGCTTGTGATTGGTTGCGCCGCGATCAACCAATCACAAGCCGGGAGGCTGGACGCGCTCATTTTGAAATGGGCGCGTGTCCAGCCTCCCGTGACGTCACGGCTTGTGATTGGTTGCGCCGCGATCAACCAATCACAAGCCGGGAGGCTGGACGCGCTCATTTTGAAATGGGCGCGTGTCCAGCCTCCCGGCTTGTGATTGGTTGACCGCGACGCAACCAATCACAAGCCGTGACGTCACGGGAGGCTGGACACGCGCCCTTTTTAAAATGAGCGCGTTTCCAGCCTCCCGTGACGTCACGGCTTGTGATTGGTTAATGGCGGCCATGTTGCCGGGACGCGGACCAATCACAGCAAGCCGTGACGTATTTTCGTCACGGCTTGCTGTGATTGGTCCGCGGCCCGGCAACATGGCCGCCCTGACCAATCACAAGCCGGGACTTCGCGTAACCATGTAAAAGCGGGAATTTTAAACAAACAACGCTGCCGGTTCCTGCGCTGAGGTCCCGGCTGCGTCGGACAGGTGAGTATAGCGATATTTTTTATTTTAATTCTCTATTTTACACATTTTAACATTAATGTTGTTCCGATACCCGATACCCGATACCACAAGAGTATCGGAATCCCGGTATCGGAATTCCGATACAGCAAGTATCGGCCGATACCCGATACTTGCAGCATCGGAATGCTCAACACTAGTAGTGGAGCATCAGGTGGTCGTGGGGATAAAAATATTCCACCTAAGTCTGGAGCTGTGGAGCCAGTTTCGTCATCAGGCTACACAAGGCCTCGAACGCTCTCTTTTCTGGGAGTAGGAAAACCGCTTTTAAAGGCGGAGCAGCAACAGCAAGTTTTGGCTTACATTGCAGACTCAGCCTCTAGCTCTTTTGCCTCCTCTTCCGAAACTGGTAAATGTAAAAGCAGCGCGTCGCTTGTGGATGTTCACGGTCAGGGACAAGTCGCTTCCTTGTCCTCCTCAGCAAAAACTACAACAAGAGAGAAGGATGCAGCAGGCGACACAACGGGTCACTCCATGGAGCTCTTTACACATACCGTCCCTGGCTTAGAAAGTGAAACATTTAACAGGCCATGCCCATTACAAGTATATTCTGACATGGAGTGCACTGATGCACAGCCACAGCCAGAGTACTATGCTGCTCCTTTGACTCAGACCACCACATTGCCCTCTCAGGGTACAGATCCACAATCAGACCCTGATGAGACTATGTTGCCCCGCCACGAACGCTATACCACCGACCGACACAGTGACACAGACGAAGTTGCACACGAGCTCGAAGAGGAGGTAATAGATGACCCAGTTATTGACCCCGATTGGCAGCCATTGGGGGAACAGGGTGCAGGCGGCAGTAGTTCAGAAGCGGAGGTGGAGGAGGGGCCGCAGCAGGCATCAACATCGCAACAGGTTCCATCTGCCGGGCCCGTATCTGGCCCAAAACGCGTGTCAAAGCCAAAACCTGTTGGAGGACAGCGTGGCCATCCGGTTAAAGCTCAGTCTGCAATCCCTGAAAAGGGATCCGAGTCTAGGAAGAGTGCAGTCTGGCATTTTTTTAAACAACATCCAACTGATCAGCGCAAAGTCATCTGTCAAAAATGTTCAACTAGCTTAAGCAGAGGTCAGAATCTGAAAAGTCTAAATACTAGTTGCATGCATAGACACTTAACCACCATGCATTTTCAAGCCTGGACTAACTACCAAACGTCCCTTAAGGTTGTAGCACCCTCGGCCAATGAAGCTAGTCAGCAACGCAACATCCCTTCCGTCACTGTAAGGCCACCATTTTCCGCACCACCGGCAGTATCTGTGCAGGTTTCTTTGCCAGCCAAAAGCAGTCAGGGTCAGGGAACCACCAGTTTTGTAGGAGGAAATATTGCATCTAGGGCACCGGCGGAAACAATACCGTCTCCAACCGTCTCTCAGTCTGCCATGTACACCGGCACACCCGAAAGTTCCACGATCTCCAGCTCTCCAGTCCAGCTCACCCTACATGAGACTCTGGTTAGAAAAAGGAAGTACTTATCCTCGCATCCGCGTACACAGGGTTTGAACGCCCACATAGCTAGACTAATCTCGTTAGAGATGATGCCCTACCGGTTAGTTGAAAGCGAAGCTTTCAAAGCCCTGATGGAGTACGCTGAACCACGATACGAGCTACCCAGTCGACACTTTTTTTCCAGAAAAGCCATCCCAGCCCTGCACCAGCATGTTAAACAGCGCATCGTCCATGCACTCAGGCAATCTGTGAGTACAAAGGTGCACCTGACTACAGATGCATGGACCAGTAGGCATGGCCAGGGACGTTATGTGTCCATCACGGCACACTGGGTGAATGTGGTGGATGCAGGGTCCACAGGCGACATCAATTTAGGGACAGTTGTGCCTAGCCCACGGTCTAGGAAACAGTTGGCTGTAGGCGTTCGCACCCCCTCCTCCTCCTCCTCCTCGTCCTCCTGCAGAAGCTACAGCTCTTCCACAGAACGCAGTCTGCCAACCACTCCATCGGCAGATGACACTGTTGCACACCAGTTGTCCCATTATGGGCCAGCTACTGCCAAGCGTCAGCAGGCTGTATTGGCTATGAAGTGTTTGGGCGACAACAGACACACCGCGGAAGTTCTATCCGAGTTCTTGCAACAAGAAACGCAGTCGTGGCTGGGCACAGTAGATCTTGAGGCAGGCAAGGTAGTGAGTGATAACGGAAGGAATTTCATGGCTGCCATCTCCCTTTCCCAACTGAAACACATTCCTTGCCTGGCTCACACCTTAAACCTGGTGGTGCAGTGCTTATTGAAAACTTATCCTGGGTTCTCCGACCTGCTCCTCAAAGTGCGTGCACTTTGCTCACATATCCGACGTTCGCCTGTACACGCCAGCCGTATGCAGACCTATCAGCGGTCTTTGAACCTTCCCCAGCATCGCCTAATCATAGACGTTGCAACAAGGTGGAACTCAACACTGCACATGCTTCAGAGACTGTGCGAACAGAGGCGTGCTGTTATTTATTTGTGGGAGGATACACGGGCAGGCAGTAGGATGGCAGACATGGAGTTGTCAGGTGTGCAGTGGTCTAAGATACAAGACATGTGTCAAGTCCTTCAGTGTTTTGAGGAATGCACACGGCTGGTTAGTGCAGACAACGCCGTAATAAGCATGAGCATCCCCCTAATGCGTCTGCTGATGCAAAGTTTGACGCACATAAAGGAGCAGGCGTCTGCACCAGAGGAAGAGGAAAGCCTTGATGACAGTCAGCCATTGTCTGGTCAGGGCAGTGTACAGGACGAGGTAGCGGGCGAAGAGGAGGTGGAGGACGAGGAGGATGATGGGGATGAGTATATTTTTAATGCCGAACCTTTCCCGGGGGCACAGGAAATTGGTTGCGTGTCACGGCCGGGTTCTGGTTTTTTGAGGGACACAAGTGACGTAGATTTGCCTGCAACTGCCCCTCAACCAATCACAACCGGAGATTTGACAACTGGAACTTTGGCCCACATGGCGGATTATGCCTTACGTATCCTAAAAAGGGACACACGCATTACGAAAATGATGAACGATGACGATTACTGGTTGGCCTGCCTCCTTGATCCACGCTATAAAGGCAAATTGCAAAATATTATGCCACATGAGAACTTGGAACTAATATTAGCAACCAAACAATCAACTCTTGTTGACCGTTTGCTTCAGGCATTCCCAGCACACAGCGCACGTGATCGTTCTCACACGAGCTCCAGGGGGCAGCAGACTAGGAGTGTTAGGGGTGCACACATCAGAAGTGGCGTTGGACAGAGGGGTTTTCTGACCAGGTTGTGGAGTGATTTTGCTATGACCGCAGACAGGACAGGTACTGCTGCATCAATTGAAAGTGACAGGAGACAACATTTGTCCAGTATGGTTACTAACTATTTTTCATCCCTTATCGATGTTCTCCCTCAACCGTCATTCCCATTTGATTACTGGGCCTCCAAATTAGACACCTGGCCAGAATTGGCAGAATATGCATTGCAGGAGCTTGCTTGCCCGGCAGCAAGTGTCCTATCAGAAAGAGTATTCAGTGCTGCAGGTTCAATATTAACCGAAAAAAGGACTCGTCTGGCTACCCAAAATGTTGACGATCTAACATTCATTAAAATGAACCACAACTGGATTTCGAAATCTTTTGCCCCACCTTGCCCGGCCGACACCTAGCTTTCCTATGAAAAGCTCTTGCCTGTGAATTACTTTTCTAATGTCTAATTTGCTGCAGCTGATTGTACAGCATACGACATGTTTACACCTCCCTAAATGGCAAAACTCCCCACACGGGGCCGTGGTATCGCGACTTGGCGCAAGCACCCGTGAGACTGCTGTTTGTCTGAAGAGGTGGGTGTGCTCGCTTTTGGTTGACGGCATTGCTACTGGGTCCCTCATAGTACAATGTAGTGTCTCTGGCGGTGGTGGTGCGCACCCAACGTCAGACACACCGTTGTAACATGAGGGGCCCTGGGGCGGTCCCGCCGGCCTCAAGAGAGTTCCCCCCTACCCCAGCTCAAAATGTGCTCTACCACGTGCAAAATTATGTCGCACAGCTCCACCAATCTTTAGTCTATTCGCTGACATCATTCAATGTCTGGCACTGACAATACAAATTTGTAGACATCTATGATGCAACTTAAAGTAGTCTGTGTCTGTGTCCTATATTGGCACCATTAAATAGTTACTGCCAAATTACTATGTCAGAAACTCAGTAGATGAGCCCACCCCTGTACCTAAGTATGCCACCTTTTTTTTTGTTTTGGTTGTTTTGCGAGACATTAACATCTATTTATATTTTGGGAGTACTGGGACAGACACTCCTTGCACTACTCCTCCACTCACCACCAAGCTGCCTGTGTATCCATGTAACCGCTGTAAAGCTGCCATGAGCCTATTGTTTGTTATTTTAGGCCTTTGATAGCCTGTCTGCGGTCCCTACTTTAAATACTCCTCCACTCATCACCAGCTGCCTGCCCGTGTATCCATGTAACCGCTGTAAAGCTGCCATGAGCCTATTGTTTGTTATTTTAGGCCTTTGATAGCCTGTCTGCGGTCCCTACTTTAAATACTCCTCCACTGACCACCAAGCTGCCTGCCCGTGTATCCATGTAACCGCTGTAAAACTGCCATAAGCCTATTGTTTGTTATTTTAGGCCTTTGATAGCCTGTCTGCGGTCCCTACTTTAAATACTCCTCCACTCACCACCAAGCTGCCTGTGTATCCATGTAACCGCTGTAAAGCTGCCATGAGCCTATTGTTTGTTATTTTAGGCCTTTGATAGCCTGTCTGCGGTCCCTACTTTAAATACTCCTCCACTCATCACCAGCTGCCTGCCCGTGTATCCATGTAACCGCTGTAAAGCTGCCATGAGCCTATTGTTTGTTATTTTAGGCCTTTGATAGCCTGTCTGCGGTCCCTACTTTAAATACTCCTCCACTGACCACCAAGCTGCCTGCCCGTGTATCCATGTAACCGCTGTAAAACTGCCATAAGCCTATTGTTTGTTATTTTAGGCCTTTGATAGCCTGTCTGCGGTCCCTACTTTAAATACTCCTCCACTCACCACCAAGCTGCCTGTGTATCCATGTAACCGCTGTAAAGCTGCCATGAGCCTATTGTTTGTTATTTTAGGCCTTTGATAGCCTGTCTGCGGTCCCTACTTTAAATACTCCTCCACTCACCACCAAGCTGCCTGTGTATCCATGTAACCGCTGTAAAGCTGCCATGAGCCTATTGTTTGTTATTTTAGGCCTTTGATAGCCTGTCTGCGGTCCCTACTTTAAATACTCCTCCACTGACCACCAAGCTGCCTGCCCGTGTATCCATGTAACCGCTGTAAAACTGCCATAAGCCTATTGTTTGTTATTTTAGGCCTTTGATAGCCTGTCTGCGGTCCCTACTTTAAATACTCCTCCACTCACCACCAAGCTGCCTGTGTATCCATGTAACCGCTGTAAAGCTGCCATGAGCCTATTGTTTGTTATTTTAGGCCTTTGATAGCCTGTCTGCGGTCCCTACTTTAAATACTCCTCCACTCACCACCAAGCTGCCTGTGTATCCATGTAACCGCTGTAAAGCTGCCATGAGCCTATTGTTTGTTATTTTAGGCCTTTGATAGCCTGTCTGCGGTCCCTACTTTAAATACTCCTCCACTGACCACCAAGCTGCCTGCCCGTGTATCCATGTAACCGCTGTAAAGCTGCCATGAGCCTATTGTTTGTTATTTTAGGCCTTTGATAGCCTGTCTGCGGTCCCTACTTTAAATACTCCTCCACTCACCACCAAGCTGCCTGTGTATCCATGTAACCGCTGTAAAGCTGCCATGAGCCTATTGTTTGTTATTTTAGGCCTTTGATAGCCTGTCTGCGGTCCCTACTTTAAATACTCCTCCACTCATCACCAGCTGCCTGCCCGTGTATCCATGTAACCGCTGTAAAGCTGCCATGAGCCTATTGTTTGTTATTTTAGGCCTTTGATAGCCTGTCTGCGGTCCCTACTTTAAATACTCCTCCACTCATCACCAGCTGCCTGCCCGTGTATCCATGTAACCGCTGTAAAACTGCCATGAGCCTATTGTTTGTTATTTTAGGCCTTTGATAGCCTGTCTGCGGTCCCTACTTTAAATACTCCTCCACTCACCACCAAGCTGCCTGTGTATCCATGTAACCGATGTAAAACTGCAGTATTTTGCTTATAAAAAAGAAAATACTGGAGAGATATCAAATGCAGACATTTTAACATTAAAAACAAAAACACATACAACAAAAAACTGGTACAGTACAAAAATTGGCCACCAGCTACAAAAACTTTCTCCTGCAAGTAGTTAACTGAAAGGTTTTTTTCCATTGAAAACACAGATATGGCATCCACCGAGTGTTGTCCTGTCGCGTCTTCTTTATATTATTGCCAAGAAGCTGCAACTGAATAAAGCTGAGCTTCTACCTTCTGCCTCTTACTAACTGCTGTTTTTTTAAAAAATTGGCTGTTCCGGCCTACTAAAGGTGTCTGTCTGCCCCTGCCTGGTGTTGTCCTCAACTGAATAAAGCTGAGCTTCAACCTTCTGTTCCAAATTACCATTTTTAAAAATGCAATTGGCTGTTCCGGCCTACTAAAGGTGAATGTCTGCCCCTGCCTGGTGTTGTCCTCAACTGAATAAAGCTGAGCTTCAACCTTCAGTTCCAAATTACCATTTTTAAAAATGCAATTGGCTGTTCCGGCCTACTAAAGGTGAATGTCTGCCCCTGCCTGGTGTTGTCCTCAACTGAATAAAGCTGAGCTTCTACCTTCTGTTCCAAATTACCATTTTTAAAAATGCAATTGGCTGTTCCGGCCTACTAAAGGTGAATGTCTGCCCCTGCCTGGTGTTGTCCTCAACTGAATAAAGCTGAGCTTCAACCTTCAGTTCCAAATTACCATTTTTAAAAATGCAATTGGCTGTTCCGGCCTACTAAAGGTGAATGTCTGCCCCTGCCTGGTGTTGTCCTCAACTGAATAAAGCTGAGCTTCTACCTTCTGTTCCAAATTACCATTTTTAAAAATGCAATTGGCTGTTCCGGCCTACTAAAGGTGAATGTCTGCCCCTGCCTGGTGTTGTCCTCAACTGAATAAAGCTGAGCTTCTACCTTCTGTTCCAAATTACCATTTTTAAAAATGCAATTGGCTGTTCCGGCCTACTAAAGGTGAATGTCTGTCCCTGCCTGGTGTTGTCCTCAACTGAATAAAGCTGAGCTTCTACCTTCTGTTCCAAATTACCATTTCTAAAAATGCCATTGGCTGTTCCGGCCTACTAAAGGTGTCTGTCTGCCCCTGCCTGGTGTTGTCCTCAACTGAATAAAGCTGAGCTTCTACCTTCTGTTCCAAATTACCATTTTTAAAAATGCCATTGGCTGTTCCGGCCTACTAAAGGTGTCTGTCTGCCCCTGCCTGGTGTTGTCCTCAACTGAATAAAGCTGAGCTTCAACCTTCAGTTCCAAATTACCATTTTTAAAAATGCAATTGGCTGTTCCGGCCTACTAAAGGTGTCTGTCTGCCCCTGCCTGGTGTTGTCCTCAACTGAATAAAGCTGAGCTTCAACCTTCAGTTCCAAATTACCATTTTTAAAAATGCAATTGGCTGTTCCGGCCTACTAAAGGTGTCTGTCTGCCCCTGCCTGGTGTTGTCCTCAACTGAATAAAGCTGAGCTTCAACCTTCAGTTCCAAATTACCATTTTTAAAAATGCAATTGGCTGTTCCGGCCTACTAAAGGTGTCTGTCTGCCCCTGCCTGGTGTTGTCCTCAACTGAATAAAGCTGAGCTTCAACCTTCTGTTCCAAATTACCATTTTTAAAAATGCAATTGGCTGTTCCGGCCTACTAAAGGTGTCTGTCTGCCCCTGCCTGGTGTTGTCCTCAACTGAATAAAGCTGAGCTTCTACCTTCTGTTCCAAATTACCATTTTTAAAAATGCAATTGGCTGTTCCGGCCTACTAAAGGTGAATGTCTGCCCCTGCCTGGTGTTGTCCTCAACTGAATAAAGCTGAGCTTCTACCTTCTGTTCCAAATTACCATTTTTAAAAATGCCATTGGCTGTTCCGGCCTACTAAAGGTGTCTGTCTGCCCCTGCCTGGTGTTGTCCTCAACTGAATAAAGCTGAGCTTCAACCTTCAGTTCCAAATTACCATTTTTAAAAATGCAATTGGCTGTTCCGGCCTACTAAAGGTGTCTGTCTGCCCCTGCCTGGTGTTGTCCTCAACTGAATAAAGCTGAGCTTCTACCTTCTGCCTCTTACTAACTGCTGTTTTTTTAAAAAATTGGCTGTTCCGGCCTACTAAAGGTGTCTGTCTGCCCCTGCCTGGTGTTGTCCTCAACTGAATAAAGCTGAGCTTCAACCTTCTGTTCCAAATTACCATTTTTAAAAATGCAATTGGCTGTTCCGGCCTACTAAAGGTGAATGTCTGCCCCTGCCTGGTGTTGTCCTCAACTGAATAAAGCTGAGCTTCTACCTTCTGTTCCAAATTACCATTTTTAAAAATGCAATTGGCTGTTCCGGCCTACTAAAGGTGAATGTCTGCCCCTGCCTGGTGTTGTCCTCAACTGAATAAAGCTGAGCTTCAACCTTCAGTTCCAAATTACCATTTTTAAAAATGCAATTGGCTGTTCCGGCCTACTAAAGGTGAATGTCTGCCCCTGCCTGGTGTTGTCCTCAACTGAATAAAGCTGAGCTTCTACCTTCTGTTCCAAATTACCATTTTTAAAAATGCAATTGGCTGTTCCGGCCTACTAAAGGTGAATGTCTGCCCCTGCCTGGTGTTGTCCTCAACTGAATAAAGCTGAGCTTCTACCTTCTGTTCCAAATTACCATTTTTAAAAATGCAATTGGCTGTTCCGGCCTACTAAAGGTGAATGTCTGCCCCTGCCTGGTGTTGTCCTCAACTGAATAAAGCTGAGCTTCTACCTTCTGTTCCAAATTACCATTTCTAAAAATGCCATTGGCTGTTCCGGCCTACTAAAGGTGTCTGTCTGCCCCTGCCTGGTGTTGTCCTCAACTGAATAAAGCTGAGCTTCTACCTTCTGTTCCAAATTACCATTTTTAAAAATGCAATTGGCTGTTCCGGCCTACTAAAGGTGTCTGTCTGCCCCTGCCTGGTGTTGTCCTCAACTGAATAAAGCTGAGCTTCAACCTTCAGTTCCAAATTACCATTTTTAAAAATGCAATTGGCTGTTCCGGCCTACTAAAGGTGTCTGTCTGCCCCTGCCTGGTGTTGTCCTCAACTGAATAAAGCTGAGCTTCAACCTTCAGTTCCAAATTACCATTTTTAAAAATGCAATTGGCTGTTCCGGCCTACTAAAGGTGTCTGTCTGCCCCTGCCTGGTGTTGTCCTCAACTGAATAAAGCTGAGCTTCAACCTTCTGTTCCAAATTACCATTTTTAAAAATGCAATTGGCTGTTCCGGCCTACTAAAGGTGTCTGTCTGCCCCTGCCTGGTGTTGTCCTCAACTGAATAAAGCTGAGCTTCTACCTTCTGTTCCAAATTACCATTTTTAAAAATGCAATTGGCTGTTCCGGCCTACTAAAGGTGAATGTCTGCCCCTGCCTGGTGTTGTCCTCAACTGAATAAAGCTGAGCTTCTACCTTCTGTTCCAAATTACCATTTTTAAAAATGCCATTGGCTGTTCCGGCCTACTAAAGGTGTCTGTCTGCCCCTGCCTGGTGTTGTCCTCAACTGAATAAAGCTGAGCTTCAACCTTCAGTTCCAAATTACCATTTTTAAAAATGCAATTGGCTGTTCCGGCCTACTAAAGGTGTCTGTCTGCCCCTGCCTGGTGTTGTCCTCAACTGAATAAAGCTGAGCTTCTACCTTCTGCCTCTTACTAACTGCTGTTTTTTTAAAAAATTGGCTGTTCCGGCCTACTAAAGGTGTCTGTCTGCCCCTGCCTGGTGTTGTCCTCAACTGAATAAAGCTGAGCTTCAACCTTCTGTTCCAAATTACCATTTTTAAAAATGCAATTGGCTGTTCCGGCCTACTAAAGGTGAATGTCTGCCCCTGCCTGGTGTTGTCCTCAACTGAATAAAGCTGAGCTTCTACCTTCTGTTCCAAATTACCATTTTTAAAAATGCAATTGGCTGTTCCGGCCTACTAAAGGTGAATGTCTGCCCCTGCCTGGTGTTGTCCTCAACTGAATAAAGCTGAGCTTCAACCTTCAGTTCCAAATTACCATTTTTAAAAATGCAATTGGCTGTTCCGGCCTACTAAAAGTGAATGTCTGCCCCTGCCTGGTGTTGTCCTCAACTGAATAAAGCTGAGCTTCTACCTTCTGCCTCTTACTAACTGCTGTTTTTTTAAAAAATTGGCTGTTCCGGCCTACTAAAGGTGTCTGTCTGCCCCTGCCTGGTGTTGTCCTCAACTGAACAAAGCTGAGCTTCCACATTCTGGCTTTCGCCCTATACTATCAGATATTAAACTGCATTTGGCCTACTAGTGTGGTTATGCCCTTGAAACAGTGTCTGCTGCTCTTGGGTTTGCTACTCCACTGAACAAAGCAATGCCGCCTGTTTAGTCCTGTTACCAATTTTGAACTGCATTTAGCCTACTTTATTCTTTGGCCCTATATCTGTTTCCTCCTCATCCTGCCCATTGCCCAGCCACTGCTAGATGAGTCTGCTGGTACATTGACCTAGACCACTACATTCCCCTTATACTCTACACAGCCAGAATCTGACCCTGCTGAAAGTAAGGTTCCCCTTCCCGCATGTTATACCACCTTACACAGGGACAGAGAGGAAGGTGCAGATGAAAGTGCAGGTTCCTTCATCAGGTGGGGGGGCATACTCGTTGGCGACGTCACTGGCACAGGGCCCCTCAGAGTACGCAAAAGTGTCGCTGCTGGTGGGAGGCGCCCCCGCCATGCAAACACACATCGCTGTACTTTGAGGGGCCCTGTGCCAGTGCCAATGCGAACGAGTGGGCCCCCCCTGCTTGCTCAGGATCACAGCACTTGCAACGTTGAAATACTTACCTTTCCCTGCAACACCGCCGTGACGTAGTCCGCATTTCCTGGGCCCACGAAAAACTTGAGCCGGCCCTACTCCCCCCACAACTTTTGCCAAATGACCCCCAATTCCCTATGCCCAACTATTATTATAAAGTTAATTAAGATTGACAAGCTTCAGAAACAAGAATGGATGTTTTTGGCATTAAAATGGGCACTGTAGGTGTTTTCCTGGCCTCCACTCACTGCCGACTATGCTTCCCCATTGACTTGCATTGGGTTTCGTGTTTCGGTCGATCCCCGACTTTTAGCGATAATCGGCCGACTGCACTCGACTCGACTCTGGACAAAATCGGGTTTCACAAAACCCGACTCGATCTTAAAAAAATGAAAGTCGCTCAACTCTAGTGCTGAATAGTTGTTTTGGGTTGTAGGATAGTGAAGATACAAGGTTAGTGAAGTAGATCTGTTTAGCAGAGTTGAGGGCTAATTTGAAGTAAAATGTAGCTTGTTTGAAAGCAGTGAAGTCGTCTGGCAGGCGTGTTTTCTTCCAACACCGCTCCACAAACCTGGATGCTTGTCAAAGTTTTTTGTGAGATTGTTATGCCAAGGTTGCCTATTGGTTCTTCGCACTGAGCCATGCATGAGAGAGGTAACTAAGTCTATGGCTGATGTGAGGGTGGGGGTATAGAAAGCGGTGGCGCTGTCCGTGTCATGGAGTGAAAATATGGAGGACAGGGGTAGGAGAGAGTCTGAGAGTCTGTGAATGTCTAGGTGTGCGAGGTTTCTGCGAGGATGTGGTAATGGCTGGACATGGGGGGCAGGTGAGGAGGACAAGGATGAGAAGGTGAGTAGATGGTGGTCAGATAAGGGGAAGTGTTATGACCTGGTGGTAACGGAGCAGCACTGAAGTGACCTGGTGGGAAAGGAGCAGCACTGATATGACCTGGTGGGCACGGAGCAGAACTGATGTGACCTGGTGGGTAAAATAGATCATGGACTAGCTCTGAGGAGGTGGTAGCTTTACTGACCGCAAACCCTAATCCTAACACAAACACTAGAAATAGCCGTGGGACGTTCCTGTCACTCCCTAGACGCCTCTTCACAGCCTAAGAACTAACTACCCCTAAAGATGGAAATAGAAAACTATCTCGCCTCAGAGAAATTCCCAAAAGGAAAGATAGCCCCCCACATATATTGACTGTGAGTGGAGAGGGAAATGACAAATGCAGGGATGAAAACAGATTTTAGCAAAGGAGGCCAACACTGACTAGATAGACAGAAATAGGAAAGGGCACTGTGCGGTCAGTATAATAAAACCCTAAAATCCACGCAGAGATTACAAAAATAACCTCCACACCGACTCACAGTGTGGAGGGGCAATTCTGCTTCCCCAGAGCTTCCAGCTAGCCTGAATATTTCATAATGACAAGCTGGACAAAAAGAGAAATAACTTTAAACTGAACAGTAAGTACAAGAACTAGCAAGAACTTATCTTATGCTGACATGGACGGCCATCAGGGAAATCCAAGGAGAGGACTGAGTCTAACCTAGAAAAACATTGACAGCTGGCATGAATTACAGACCAGAGCCCTGTTAAATAGAAAGGCCAAGGGAGCCGATTAGTGAAGTCAGCTGCCAGGCCAAACTCCAGGAGCAGTAGTTCCACTCGAAACCACCAGAGGGAGCCCAAAGGCAGAACTCCCAAAAGTACCATTCATAACCACAGGAGGGAGCCCAAGAACGGAATTCACAACAGTACCCCCCCTTGAGGAGGGGTCACCGAACCCTCACCAGAGCCCCCAAGCCGATCAGGACGAGCCAGATGAAAAGCACGAACCAAATCGGCCGCATGGACATCGGAGGCAAAAACCCAAGAATTATCCTCCTGGCCATAACCCTTCCACTTGACCAGATACTGAAGTTTCCGCCTCGAAAGACGAGAATCCAAAATCTTCTCCACCACATATTCCAACTCCCCGTCAACCAACACCGGAGCAGGAGGGTCAACGGAGGGAACCATGGGCACCACATATCTCCGCAATAAAGATCTATGGAACACATTATGAATGGAAAAAGAAGCAGGAAGGGACAAACGAAAAGACACTGGATTAATAATTTCAGAAATCTTATAAGGACCAATAAAACGAGGCTTGAACTTAGGGGAAGAAAACTTCATAGGAACATGACGAGAAGACAACCAGACCAAATCCCCAACACGAAGCCGGGGACCAACGCACCGACGGCGGTTTGCAAAACGTTGAGCCCTTTCCTGAGACAATATTAAATTGTCCACCACTTGAGTCCAAATCCGCTGCAACCTGTCCACCACAGAATCCACACCAGGACAGTCTGAAGGCTCAACCTGCCCCGAAGAAAAACGAGGATGAAAACCGAAGTTACAAAAAAAAGGCGAAACCAAGGTAGCCGAACTGGCCCCATTATTAAGGGCAAACTCGGCCAACGGCAAGAAGGCCACCCAATCATCCTGATCTGCAGACACAAAGCATCTCAAATAGGTTTCCAAGGTCTCATTGGTTTGCTCAGTTTGGCCATTTGTCTGAGGATGAAATGCCGAAGAAAAAGACAACTCAATGCCCATTCTAGCACAAAAGGACCGCCAAAACCTAGACACAAACTGGGAACCTCTATCAGACACAATATTCTCCGGAATGCCATGCAAACGAACTACATGCTGAAAAAATAATGGAACCAAATCAGAGGAGGAAGGCAAGTTAGTCAAAGGTACCAAATGGACCATCTTAGAAAACAAGGTCACAAACCACCCAGATGACAGACATCTTCTGAGAGACAGGAAGATCAGAAATAAAATCCATGGAAATATGCGTCCAGGACCTCTCAGGAACCGGCAAAGGCAAAAGCAACCCACTAGCACGGGAACAGCAGGGCTTAGCCCGGGCACAGGTCCCACAGGACTGCACAAAAGAACGCACATCCCGCGACAAGGAAGGCCACCAAAAGGACCTGCCAACCAAATCTCTGGTACCAAAAATCCCCGGATGACCAGCCAATACAGAACAATGAATCTCAGAAATTACCTTACTAGTCCATCTATCAGGAAAAAACAGTTTCCCCACAGGACAGCAGTCAGGTCTATCAGCCTGAAACTCCTGAAGCACCCGCCGCAAATCAGGGGAGATGGCAGAAAGAATCACCCCCTCCTTGAGAATACCAGCCGGCTCAAGGACTCCCGGAGAATCCGGCAGAAAACTCCTAGAAAGGGCATCCGCCTTCACATTCTTAGATCCTGGAAGATACGAGACCACAAAATCAAAACGGGAGAAAAACAAAGACCATCGAGCCTGCCTAGGATTCAACCGCTTGGCAGACTCAAGGTAAATCAGATTCTTATGATCGGTCAAGACCACAACGCGATGCTTAGCTCCCTCAAGCCAATGACGCCACTCCTCAAAAGCCCACTTCATAGCCAACAACTCTCAATTGCCGACATCATAATTACGCTCAGCAGGCGAAAACTTTCTGGAGAAGAAAGCACACGGTTTCATCAACGAGCCATCAGAACTTCTCTGAGACAAAACGGCTCCTGCCCCAATCTCAGAAGCATCAACCTCAACCTGAAAAGGGAGAGAAACATCTGGCTGACGCAACACAGGGGCAGAAGTAAAACGACGCTTAAGCTCCTGAAAGGCCTCCACAGCCGCAGAGGACCAATTCACCACATCAGCACCTTTCTTTGTAAAATCGGTCAGAGGTTTAACCACAGAAGAAAAATTAGCAATGAAGCGGCGATAAAAATTAGCAAAGCCCAAAAATTTCTGAAGGCTCTTCACAGATGTAGGTTGAGTCCAATCATGAATGGCCTGGACCTTAACAGGGTCCAGTTCAATAGCCGAGGGTGAAAAAATGAAACCCAAAAAAGAAACCTTCTGAACTCCAAAAAGGCACTTAGACCCCTTCACAAACAGTGCATTAGCACGAACGATCTGAAATACCATCCTGACCTGCTTCACATGAGACTCCCAGTCATCGGAGAAAACCAAGATATCATCCAAATATACAATCATAAATTTATCCAGATACTCCCGGAAAATATCATGCATAAAGGACTGAAACACAGATGGAGCATTAGAGAGCCCGAAAGGCATCATCAGATATTCAAAATGGCCTTCGGGCGTATTAAATGCTGTTTTCCATTCATCACCCTGTTTAATACGAACAAGATTATACGCCCCTCGAAGGTCGATCTTGGTAAACCAGCTAGCCCCTTTAATCAGAGCAAACAAATCAGAAAGTAAAGGTAAAGGGTACTGGAATTTGACCGTGATCTTATTGAGAAGGCGATAATCTATACAGGGCCTCAAGGAGCCATCCTTCTTGGCAACAAAAAAGAACCCTGCTCCCAACGGTGACGAAGACGGGCGAATATGCCCCTTTTCTAAGGACTCCTTTACATAACTCCGCATAGCGGCATGCTCTGGCACAGACAGATTGAAAAGTCGACCCTTAGGGAACTTACAGCCAGGAATCAAATTAATAGCACAATCACAGTCCCTATGAGGAGGCAGGGAACTAGGCTTAGGCTCATCAAATATATCCTGGAAATCCGACAAAAACTCAGGAACTTCAGAAGAAGGGGAAGAGGAAATTGACATCACAGGAATATCACTATGTATCCCTTGGCAACCCCAACTAGTCACAGACATAGATTTGCAATCCAGCACCGGATTATGTACCTGTAACCATGGAAAATCCAGCACAACAACATCATGCAAATTATGCAACACCAAAAAGCGAATATTTTCCTGATGTGCTGGAGCCATGTACATGCTACATGGCGTGTGTCAAATGTGTCCAGTACTGAGGTTTATTCTTGGCCAATGGTGTAGCATCAATCCCCCTCAAGGGAACAGGGCTTTGCAAAGGCTACAAGGAAAAACCACAGCACCTGGCAAAGTCTAAGTCCATTAAGTTCAGGGCAGCGCCAGAATCCACAAATGCCATTACAGAAAAGGACGACAATGAGAAAATCAGAGTAACCGACAAGAGAAATTTAGGCTGTATAGTACTAATGGCAACAGACCTAGTGACCTTCTTAGTACGCTTAGGACAATCAGAAATAGCATGAGCAGAATCACCACAGTAAAAACACAGCCCATTCTGACGTCTGAATTCCTGCCGTTCTGCTCTAGTCAAAGTCCTATCACATTGCATAGACTCAGGACTCTGCCCAGAGGACACCGCCATATGGTGCACCACCCTACGCTCACGCAGGCGCCGATCAATCTGAATGGCCAGAGACATTGATTCGTTCAAACCAGCAGGTGTGGGGAACCCCACCATAACATCCTTAAGGGCTTCAGAAAGACCCTTTCTGAAAATAGCTGCCAGGGCATCCTCATTCCATTTTGTAAGCACAGACCACTTTCTAAATTTCTGGCAGTAAATTTCTGCTGCTTCCTGACCCTGACACAGAGCCAGCAAATTTTTTTCTGCCTGATCCACAGAATTAGGTTCATCATAAAGCAGTCCGAGTGCTTGAAAAAATGCATCTACATTGAGCAATACAGGATTCCCTGGCTCAAGGGAGAATGCCCAGTCTTGCGGGTCTCCACAGAGCAGAGAAATAACAATCTTCACCTGCTGAACGGAGTGACCAGAGGAACGGGGTCTCAGAGCAAAAAACAATCTGCAATTATTTTTGAAGTTCAAAAATTTAGATCTATCCCCAGAAAACAAATCAGGAATAGGAATTGAAAGACCTTAGGTGACGTCACTGCTTTGTGATTGGTCGCGTAGCAGTCACGCGACCGCTACGCGACCAATCAGAAGCTGCGGACGTCTTCTAAGGTAGTTCAAGCGCTTGAAAGACCTTAGGTGACGTCACGGCTTTGTGATTGGTCGCGTAGCGGTCACGCAACCGCTACGGACCAATCAGAGCGCCGTGACGTCATCTAAGGCCCTTCAAGCGCGCATTTTTAGGTACAACGGCTCCCGGTTACGGCGGTAAAGTCCAGGCTGCGTCGGAGAGGTGAGTATATCCCTATTTTTTATTTTAATTCTTTCTTTTACACATTGATATGGATCCCAGGGCCTGAAGGAGAGTTTCCTCTCCTTCAGACCCTGGGAACCATACAGGATACCGTCCGATACTTGGTGTCCCATTGACTTGTATTGGTATCGGGTATCGGTATCGGATTAGATCCGATACTTTGCCGGTATCGGCCGATACTTTCCGATACCGATACTTTCAAGTATCGGACGGTATCGCTCAACACTACTCAGAACTTTCTTTTCCCTCTTTAGAGATGTATTTAACACATTGTGGGCCAGCTGTACTGTTATGACCTGGTGGTAACGGAGCAGCACTGAAGTGACCTGGTGGGTACGGAGCAGCACTGATGTGACCTGGTGGGTAAAATAGATCATGGACTAGCTCTGAGGAGGTGGTAGCTTTTCTGACCGCAAACCCTAATCCTAACACAAACACTAGAAATAGCCGTGGGACGTTCCTGTCACTCCCTAGATGCCTCTTCACAGCCTAAAGATGGAAATAGAAAACTATCTCGCCTCAGAGAAATTCCCAAAAGGAAAGATAGCCCCCCACATATATTGACTGTGAGTGGAGAGGGAAATGACAAACGCAGGGATGAAAACAGATTTTAGCAAAGGAGGCCAACACTGACTAGATAGACAGAAATAGGAAAGGGCACTGTGCGGTCAGTATATAAAACCCTAAAATCCACGCAGAGATTACAAAAATAACCTCCACACCGACTCACGGTGTGGAGGGGCAATTCTGCTTCCCCAGAGCTTCCAGCTAGCCTGAATATTTCATAATGACAAGCTGGACAAAAAGAGAAATAACTTTAAACTGAACAGTAAGTACAAGAACTAACAAGAACTTATCTTATGCTGACATGGACGGCCATCAGGGAAATCCAAGGAGAGGACTGAGTCTAACCTAGAAAAACATTGACAGCTGGCATGAATTACAGACCAGAGCCCTGTTAAATAGAAAGGCCAAGGGAGCCGATTAGTGAAGTCAGCTGCCAGGCCAAACTCCAGGAGCAGTAGTTCCACTCGAAACCACCAGAGGGAGCCCAAAGGCAGAACTCCCAAAAGTACCATTCATAACCACAGGAGGGAGCCCAAGAATGGAATTCACAACAGGGAAGGGAGAGGTTGTGAGATTAGATAAGGAACAGAGGCAGGTGAAGATGAGGTCTAGTGTATGTCCATCTGTGTGGGTGGCTGTAGATTGTAAATTGGTCAATAAAGGCAGTGGCTGAGCCCGGTGGTCGGTATATGACAGCCATTTGGAGATTGGAGGGAGCGTAGATATGGACAGAGTGAACCTTGAAAGAAGGGAGGATAAGGGAGGGTGGGGGTTGGATAAGGTTGAAGGAACAGTTTTCAGAAAGAAGGATACCCACTCCTCCACCATGTCTGTTGCCAGAGCGAGGAGTATGGGTAAATTGGAGGCCACCACAACTCAGTGTTGTAGGCGAGGCCATGTCAGGGGGCGTCAGCCAGGTCTCAGTGAGGGCCAGGAAGGAAAGGTTGCAGGAAGTAAAGAGATCGTGGATCACGTAGAGCTTGTTGCATATAGAGCCAGCATTCCAATATGCCCCAGAGAGAGGAATCAGGGGGGTGGGGGTCAGTGGCACAGATTTTAAGTGTGAGGGGTTGCGATAGTTTCTCATAGTGTGAGAAGGATAGGGTGAGGATTAGTGATGAATGAGGCGGGGGGGCAGGATTGGGGGATGTGTTGCCAGCAGTGAGAATAAGCAGAGAAAGAGAAGCAGGTGGGTAAAGGAGAGTGATTGGCTTATATTATATTTTGGTAGTAGAGGTCTGAGGTTAGAGAGCAGGTCTGCAGATGAAGCGAGGTGAGGGTAAGAGAGGGGGAGATAGTTATGTGGTTTGAGGGTGCGAGGGTATGGGGTTTGTGGAGGAGAGTGAGGATTAGTGGAGCAAAAACGGTGGGGGAAATGTGAGCATGGTTAAAGAGCAGGGGAGAAAAAGAAAGGCAAGTAAATTTAGAAGACAGTGATTAGTCTTACCGTCTGGCCGATTTCTGGACTATTTCTGGTACATTTCAGATGATACACTTAAAATATGTCTCTTGAAATTATGTCACATCTGACTAAAGTCAGATCTGACCCGCTCCATGCAACTTATACCATTCAAATGTCCAAGAATGAAGCCAGGTGAGAGAGGGAGGGGAGGACAGTCCACAGCAGGGGACAATTAGCAGATTGCAGTTAATACAACATTTGACTACCAAAGATGAAGACAGAGGCAGGATAAGATCAAAAGATGGGGCTAGGTGTGAGGAGCACAGACATGTCAATATGCAGTCAGAAAAGTTTCAGAATTATACAGGAATTAAAGTCAGGGAAAAAGAAGCAACATACCACTTAGAACAGAGGGAGAGAAGTACATTAAATTCAGGGGTGCAGTGGCTATTCCAGGGTAGGAGATAGTTCAGACGTACCACTTAGAACAGAGGGAGAGAAGTACATGGGATTCAGGGGTGCAGTGGCTATTCCATGGTAGGAAATAGTTCAGACGTACTACTTAGAATCTATCTATCTATATATCTATCTAGCTATCTATAGATATATCTATCGATAGATATATTTATTTATAGATAGATAGTAGATACGATAGATACGATAGATAGATACAATACATGCAATAGATAGATATGATAGATCTATCTATTATCTATCTATTATCTATCTATCTATCCCATATCTATCATATATCTATCAATCTATCTGTTATCTATCATCTATCTGTCTGCGTGTGTAAACATTATTCTTCAATGGAGTATGTAAATGAAGAGGTTGGACAGGAAATAACATCACTTTTTTTTGGTATATCTTTATTAAGCTTACAAAAATACACACAAATCTGCATGAAAAAAAGCATAAAAAAACTTACTGCCAGTAGCCTCAGGTGCAGATTTGGTGCAGATTTTACCTGCGTCAAATCCTGATCAAATCCTGATGTAATCTTGAACGTGGACACATACCCTAAGATGCACTTTTTTCCCCCTGCAAATTTTTGGGGAAAATGGGGGTGAGTGTTTTAATCCGAATTGTAGTTGTGGTGGAGCTCACCGGGTGCTGTGGAGCAGTGCCCTAGCATTGCTGCTGGAGTTGGGCAATGGCTGCAGGCACTAGCCTGATACGAGATGTTCAGTGGTGTGGGGGCTGCACCGACATTTTATGAAAGCCCGGAGCCCCACACTTTGAATACTTTTCTATGCAGTTTATTCTGGGAAAATGGCCGCTGGAGGCAGCGCATGTGCAGATTGAAATCTTGGCACCGAGATCTCATCTTCCAAGATTGTAATTACGTATGCACTTCCTCTAGCAGTCATTTTCTATTAGTCCACAGCATTAGAAAGTATGTAGGATGTGAAGCTCTGGGCTGTCACAAAATGATGGTGGAGCCCCCATACCGCCAAACACACAGTCCCACCAGACTGGAGACTACAGCATCTCCTGCCTCCGCCAGCAGTCATCCTGCTACCTGGGTAATTTTGACAATGTGACAATGGAGTTAGTAATGGAGGTGTCAGCTGATGTAAGCTGATATTAATAACCCTCAGCTGTGGGCTTTCCCTTAGCTGGTTAAGAAAAAGCAGAAAGACCCCTCAAGCCATTTTTCTCTTTAATTTAATAAATGATTAGCTAAATACATGAGAATTAAGCTATACATTCACTTTACTAATTATATATGTGTCATGGGGGGTACTAGATGAGCGAGAGCTAATAACCCGGGCCCCTGCAATTTCCCTCAGACTAGGGAAATCCTAACTGACCCTCTACCTGGAGTTTACACTGATGGTGTGCATGTCCAGGCCTCGACCCTCGCCCTGTCTCCTGTTTCAACCCTAGGCTGAAACCAACCGCCCACCACCCAGTGAAGAGGTAATACACCAATACCCACAGTTAGCACAGACAAGGATAAAGGAAAATATACACCACGCCGCAGTCACTCAGGAATACACTATAAATGTGCAGGACAAAATAAATACAAATATAGGAAGGAGTAAATAAGACTAGGGAAAATACACCACCAGCAACGAATCTCCAACAACCAGCTCTCCACTCCGGACCGAGATAACAACGCACAAGACAGAAGCTATAATCGGCGACGCCCAATGATCTGGAGAACTATTTAAAGGCCATGGGCATGGCCCAGCTTCCAATCCGAGGATCAGGTAAATTAACCCCGGAACAGCTGGACAAAACCTAGCCGACGCCAATGAGGAAATAGTGGTCAAAAGCGGAATTACCGCTGTCTGTCGAACGACCTGGTCTGAACAGCGTCCGACATGACAATATGTCACTGACGTCTTTCTATCTATCTATCTATCTGTCTATCTAACTATTATCTATCTATCCATCTATCTATGCTATCTATTATCTATCTAATATCTATCTATCTATCTATCTATCTATTATCTATCTATTATCTATCTATTATCTATCTAATATCTATCTATCTATTATCTATCTATTATCTATCCATCTATCCTATGTATATATCTATTCTATTCTGATGGGTCACACTGTGAATTAACTGCACTAGGCTGATGAAGCGTTGGGTTTTCTAGAGGATGGGTGAGGCCACTTGCAGCATGCTGCTATTTATTTCTCAGTCCTGTCCGACCTGAGAAAAAAAAAATGGCAGAGAAGCACTGAATCATTGACTAACATTAGTCAGAGTGCAATCTGATTTTTCCTCGTTTTGCCTTTGTCCTTTTTTAACGCAGATGAGTATGAGCTATAAGACTCTATCACTGGACACCAGGCTCTTACACATTTTTTTACCCAAATGTTTCCTTTATCCTTGATATGGTCATCAACATGAATGTATTTTGGCCGCTTTCACTACTCAACAAAATGTATTAGTACACTCTTCACGTGACACTGGGCAGTACGCTTAGCCTGGCACCTCAGAGACCCACCGATACGGCAAACTGATACTGCCATGAATGGGGAAGCACTCAGTATATAAGGTCACAAATATAAAATTAGGTAATTTAAAACAGCAACCCTCTAAACAATTAGAATAATACAATGTTTGAATAATAATTGATCTCTAAGGTTTATTTTTTGTCCTGATATTCACTGGCGCACAACTTCAGGATCCATCAATACAGTACAAGAGTGAGGTTGCAGACAGTTTTGAGAAAAAATCAGCAAATTGAAAACTTCAGTTGTCAGTGAACTTGCTGCATTGCTTCAAATACCTATAATAATAGATTAAGTGTTATTCAGGACTGTATTTACATTGGATTATAAATAATGTTAGTGGACGTGATGACATATTCCGTCCTGGAATTATAACCAGTATTTACTGTGGCCAAATAGGCACCATTACAAATATAATGTATTTAATTACATTCCATGTACTGCCTTATTCTTCAACTTTTACCAATTTATTCAAAGCAAGTCAAATTTATTACCCAATCACAATGAAATCTGTTGAAAAAAAAAGGTTAGATTTGTTCACCTATCTCTAATAGATAAATAATAGATAGATATGAGATAGATAGATAGATAGATAGATAGATAGATAGATAGATAGATAGATAGATAGATAGATAGATAGATAGATAGATAAAAAACAAATACAATGAAAAATAAACAGAAACATTTAAAATTTCCCTAATGGAATTCAAGGATATTTTTTTAAGAAGCCGGATTAAATAAAAAAAGAAAATAAAAATCATATGTATAGGATCATATATCACATGTTTTTTTTTTCTATAATTAGCATATTGCATTATTTTAAGGTTATCTAAAGATGAATGTAAATTAATATTGTAACAACCGATGCACTAAATTGACGCTAAAGGGAATAATAATCAAATTAGCAAAAAAAATATTGGCACATTTATTTTTGTCATGATTCTGTCATTTTTTTAAAAAAAAGTATAGAAATTTTAATGTATAGATTTATATGCCAAAATTAAAAAAAAACAAACAGAACCATAGCTTTAAGTGCAGTACATGTGACAACACACTAGAGAAACTAAAACAGATTTTAAATCCCGAGCTGTCGCTTTTCTGAAGGGTTTAATGGTTAATTACTATGCTATAACATATTTTTTTGGAGCATGAAAATAAGGTAAATGAGAATTTACTTGCTGGACCTTATAATAAAGGTAAAGAAGAGTTGACTTAGTTGTCATCTGCCCCTCAATCTTGTGACATTTAGAGTTAAAGCCAAAGGGACTGAAGTTAGATTTCTCATTTATTTAAATTCCTGATCTTACTGCTAATGTTTTTTTTTAGTCTTTCTCTAGATTTTTTGTCACCCTATCCTCTTATTCAATGCCGGTGACCCCCTCTAGGGAGCCCATTAAATGTAAAGCGCAGTGAATGCCGTAGGTCAGGGTCTGAGCAGCAATGACAGCTGTCCTAGACTCTTAGGTACAGTGTCACTGTGAGTTACATGTCCCGCTGCTTCATATACTGTACAGATACCAGTTCTGGTCAAGCAGATCATGAAGTCACAAGAGAGACTGGAACAGCAAAACAGATAAAAAAAGACTTTAGGAGAATGAAAAAAAATGAAAAACAAATACATGTATTTTATCACCACTCAATACTCCTTTCTAATCCACTTAAATAGATAAACCTCCAATTAGACAAGATAATTACCTTTAGGTCTATGTCCTCTTCAATGCACTTAGCTTATTTTTTTTTGTTTCTGTGCATTTGGAGATTATTTTCCTTTAATTTTTAATCAGTCTTGACAACTTAATTTACAAGCAGAAATGACATTCAAGAGCTTTTAATAACGGGATGTTTAGGTTTCAGCAATAAATATTATTATTTGTGTAATTAAAAGTTCTATTATTTATAAATTGCCATAGCTTTCTTTATCAATTTTGAGCGATTTCCAAAATTTTTGCTTCAGGGCAGGTGTAGACGTGTATTCTCTCATACGGGAGAATCTGGCCGATTATGCTAATCACACTCTGATCAGAGTTTTATCATAGTCTTATCTGATTCTTCCAGATGAGGAGAAGATGGAGAAAAAACCCTCCAGATTCTCTATTCTATCAATCCGTAGAAATCGGACTGCACTGTCTGAAGTCCAATAATTCCCATGGATCAAATTCAGGCAAGCAGCAATTTTTTTTCTTGGACCGACGAGGCCACATAGATTAACATTGGTCCGAGTGAAATCCGATGTTTTTATGGATCACACTCAGATGGAAAATATGCTCGTCTACACCTGCCCTAACAGTGAATCGAAACCTGTTCAGTTCATTTTGCTAATATATTACAGTACAGTTATTGGAGATTTGATTTGTAATAACCACTGTTTCTGTGCATCCATCACATGACCATGGCAGAATCTTTGAATCCACCACATGACAAGGGAAGAATTGTTTCGAATGAAAGCAAGCAATGAAAAGTCTTCTTGAAAAACTGCAAAAACAGAGATCTTGAAAACCATAAGGATCCAATATAGGCAGTATATTGAAAATTCTATTGCTTTTGCTTAGACATTTCTTCTCTTTTAAACTAGAGTAGACATTTAAAGTATACCTTTATAAGAATTTGCTGTCTTCGGTTCATGCATGAGGAATAAAACTTATTACATGACATATATGCTGTATTTTAATCCCCTCTAAAGGCATCATTTCTAATTTTTAATAGTTAAATCCCAAGTGCTATATGTCCCACACACGTACACACAGAAAATTATAATTCATACTTTTCTATCTTTATTTAATGCATATTTTGAAATGAGGAAGCATGTAGGAAATTATACAGTGCAGTGTAACTGTGAATCCAGCTTTGAGGTGATGTAAAACACTAGAAAACAGCAGCACCATTTTTGCTTGCCCTCTCTCTCATATTTTTCTTTTCCTTTCTCCTCCTCCCTCTATACACTTTATTATGGATGTGTAATCTGACATCTCATTGAGCAGGTAGTCTATCTAATCTAGTGCAAGAGGTTTTTAGCAGTTGTTCAGAGGGAATTGATGAATACAGTAGACAGGGAAGATATAGAATGGTTAGATTTTGGCAACACAAAAGTTTTGTTGCCTGGTCATATAATGCACCCAATCCTAGTCATCACCTCTGCTCAGTAAATGATCGGTTAATTAGTGTGTGTGTATAAAAAGAAACCCAGCACCCCAGACCTTCACTTGAATTGCAACTTGATCTCTGACAACATGCCAAAAATCCACCCTTAGACCAAAGCCTGGATTATCAAGATGCTGAAGACCAGATTAACTTCAGAGGTGGCTGGCACCTTTAATGTGTCTCAGTGTCAAGTAAAAATAATTAAAAAAAGATTTAAAGAGACTGGAGAGGTGATTGACAAGCTCAGCTCCGGCAGACCCCGCAAGACAACTGCTCAGGAGGAACGTTTTTTGGTTAGAAATTCCAAAGCAAGCCCCTCTTCCACTGCAGCAGAGCTCCAACAGGCCTGGTCACCTCAAGTCTCTGTGTCAATAAGAACAGTTTGTAGGATTCTGTCTCAAAATGGCCTCCATGGTCGAATCAGTGCCCAGAAGCCAGCACTAAACAAAAGGCAAATAAAAAACCGTGTGGCATTTGCAAAGTCCCACAGCCTGCTGAACAGATGGATGCTGGAAAAGTGGCAGAAGGTGGATTTTTCTGATGAATCTTCAGTAGAATTACACCACAGCCGCTGTAAATACTGCAGGAGACCAACTGGAGCCCGTATGGATCCAAAATACACCCAGAAAAGAGTTAAATTTGATGGTAGAAAGATCATGGTCTGGGGTTACATTCAGTATGGGGGTGTGCGAAACATTTGCAAGGTGGAAGGCAATATCAATAGCCTAAAATATCAAGAAGTATTAGCTACCTCTTACTGTATATTCGAAATCATAAAAGAGGTCAAATTCTGCAGCAGGATGGTGCTCCATCTCATACATCCATCTCTACAACAAAGTTCCTCCAGGCAAAAAAGATCAAGGTGCTCAAGGACTGGCCAGCTCAGTCACCAGACATGAACATCATTGAGCATGTTTGGGGTAGGATGAAAGAGGAAGCTTGGAAGGCAAAACCAAAGAATCTAGATGAACTCTGGGAGGCATGTAAGACTGCAATCTTTGCTATTCCAGATGACTTAATTAATAAATTGTATGAATAATTGTTGAACCGCACGGATGCAGTCTTTCAAGCTCATGGAAGTCACACAAATATTAAATATGACTCTAATAGCAACACAACTTCATTCACCAATGTTATGCAACATATATTTGTATTTTAAGTTAATTATTTGTTTGAATATCACATTAATTTCTGTGGGCGACAAAACTTTTGTGTTGCCGAAATCTGACCACTCTGTCCATTAACTGATCAATATTTCTGCATTGATGCCAATTTATTTCCTTATACAACCAATGGATGAATTTAACGTCAGGTTATAAGCTTTTATTTACATAACATGGATAAGCGACATAACCTCTGTCAGGGAGTGTATATATGCATACTCAAACTACAGATACACAAATTGCACATATACACACTTTACACATTGAGCGTACACCTACATACTCACTCCTTTCTGCAGACAGCTGGATTTCTTCATATGACTTACTTCCTAGGAGCAGGGGATTTCAGCTCTGTTGATATTGGTTGCACACACAGGCTTGAGCCTTCCTGTCCTGCTCTCGGCCCTGCATCCTCCGGCTCTGATTGGAGGAGATCAGTTCTGGGATCTTTCAGTCTTTCTCTCCTCAGAGCACTGGCCCCGCCCACCTCCTCATTGGTTTGTGTAGCTCCTCTGCTTGATTTCATTGGCTGGGTGCTAGACAACAGCTGTCCTGGCGATATGGATCTGGTGCCACCTAGAGAGGTATGTAAATTATCCCCACCGGCCATGAGCAGCAGTTGGGAGATAGTCCAGGAATAAATGCCTCCCTGCCCCCCTCCACCTTGCCTCCGCCCTTCCTCCTGACTGCTTACTCCTGTGTCTCACTGCTGCTGCTCACATGAAAAGAGCAGTTGAGGCCATGCTTCCTTCTCCTGCTCCTGAGCGGCTCCTGTACTGTCACAACATCAACGGTGCTCCTGTAGAGGGAGCGGCCCACAGCAGGGGGCGGCCCCTCTAGCAAATGCCAGAACTGCCCAACGGCCAGTCCGGCCCTGGGTGAGGTATAAAGTGCAAGGGGAAATTTAGGAATCAAGATGGATGCTGAAGAATAAAAAAACAGAGGTCTGAAGTATAGTGAAGTGAGTACATAGTTTTATATACATAGTTTTTTTCTTGACGTGGGAATGAAGTGCTGGGGATTTTGTGGGGAGACGCCTAGTGCTGAAACTTTTTTCTTTCTTTTTTGCTATTGTAAATACACACCTGCCCTTTGTATTTCCCCCACCTCATTGTAGATTGTAAGCTCTTACGAGCAGGGTCGTCTTATTTTGCTTTAATTATTGTATTGTTAATGTTGTTACTTATGACTGTTGTGTTTGAAACTGTAAAGCGCTGCGCAAAATGTTGGCGCTATATAAATAAAGATTATTATTATTATTATTATAATAGAAGTGCAGAGTGTGACAAACAATCAGGTGGAGGATGCAGACCTCAATGTTGGACTGAGGTGCCAAGAACCCACCAGTAACGAAATCCAGCGCCCAAGCTACATACAAATGTGACATTATCCTCAATCACAAATGTATATAACAATAAACTGGGTAGATTGTTAAAAGAATAAGATGCTGCTTTTGTCTGTGCATAATGATTCAAGTATATTGTTCAAAGTATTGATCATGTAAGATTCTGGTGGCCCACTCTTGCACAGCGGTTATCAGAGGATTCTCCTATTCTCCTGTGTGCCAGTCCAAGCCTGGCAGTCATAGAAGAAAAAACTGTGAGTGCTTCTTTAAGATGTGAAAACATGGCATAGGGCTCATTTTCACTTGCGAGAAACATGTCCGTGTCTCGCATGTGGAAACCAAGCTGTGGCGCCGGCACTCCAGAGCGGAGCGTGCGGCTGCATAGCAACACATGGAGCTGCACACTCCGCTCCAAAGTGCTGGCGCCACAGCTTGGTTTCCACATGCGAGACACGGACGTGTTTCTCGCAAGTGGAAATGAGCCCTTAGTCGCATAATTTTCTCAAAACTTTTATTCCGTACCTGGTAATTTACATCAAGTGTTTTGTTCTCTGAAAGTAGGTTTTGGAAGCCAAAAATGAGTCAAACTTTTAGAAAAGAAAAAAAGAAACATTGGCCCTGGCAACATCTTAAATTGAGAATCTTAGAAAAGTAGTTTCAATCCAATTTTTCCCTGAGAAACTGTCTGAGCGATGCAGGTGTACCAAACACCTGTTCCTTTTGTGCGGAAAGTTTAATGCTTGCAGTTTGTGATATAAGTTTTTCCTCTACTTCAAGAAAGAATTGTAAAATGAGACATTGGCATCTGTCTTAAGTCTTCCTCTCTCTGGAGAACGGATGCCTGAAGGAACTGTCTTCTAGTTATGTGCTGCATGTATAAAATAGACAATAAATCGCTGTGGTTAGTTATAGTACTATAATCTCTACAATTCTGATGTTGGATGTTTATTAGCTCTGAGAATACAAACTCTAAAGCCAGACACAAACCACAGGCGCATCGTATTCTCCAAGCAGGGAAGAGGTACAAAATATTTTCACATATGTTTTATGAAATATGTCCCTTGGCTGCACTTCTGTGTTCAGTGGCCCCGCATAGTAGACATTCATTTCAGATTAGGTTTATTAAAAATACTTTATTTTTAGGTTAAGTTAAGCAATAAAATGAACAGATGCTGCAGATAAACCTTTATTAAATTAATTTTTTAGGCTGTTATTCCTAAAATACTGACATACTGTATTTTGCAGTGGTTGAACAGAGACTATATTCATAAGACAGTATCCTAGCTAGGCTCTCAAGCTTTAAAGGGAACCTGTCACCCCCAAAATCGCTGGTGAGGTAAGCTCACTGGCATCAGGGGCTTATCTACAGCATTCTGTAATGCTGTAGATAAGCCGCCGATGTTACCTGAAAGAGGAGAAAAAGGTGTTAGATTATACTCACCCAGGGGTGGTCCCGCTGTGGTCCGGTCGGAAGGGTGTCTCTGGTCCGCTCCGGCGCCTCCCATCTTCGTTCCATGACGTCCTCTTCGGGTCTTTACACCGCGGCTCCGGCGCATGTGTACTTTGTCTGCCCTGTTGAGGGCAGAGCAAAGAACTGCAGTGCGCAGGCACCGGGCCTCTCTGACCTTTCCAGTAGCGGACACGAAACGCGCGTCGGGTCATCCACCGTCCCACACGGGTCTGCTGTGCTCATTGTGGTAAGCTTTTGCTATATTTGGTCTCCATCTGATGTCACACATGGAGCTGCATTGCAGCAGTGTACGAGCCTGTGCTGCATTTATTAGAGCCACCTTGGCTATCTGTTTTACTATATATGCCACTTCCGCTGTGTTTAATAATTTTATAGCATTGCTCACCTGCTATACAATTACAGAGGCATATTAGCTAATGCCCCCTTTACCTAATACTCCTATATGTGTGCACATCACCCCATACTGTCTATCCTGAATATAATTGATGTTCTATTTTGTACGTTTTTAATTGTCTTTAAATAAAATTTGTACTTTGTTATTCTAAAATTCGAGCAAACTCTCCTTTCTCCTTATTCTAAAGCAAGAAAGAAGTTTATCAGTTTATTTTTTATCATTTAACTAAATGCAAAGTGAATGAACAAAAAAGAAATCTTAATCAAGTCAGGGATTTTGTAGAATTGTGGGCAGGTGTATGTATTGGCAGGATGAGGAGTAACACAAAAGGTGTGGTCAGGTAACAGTCCAAGGTCAAAAGCCAGAAGGGTGCAACAAGACAAGGGAGTAAAACAAATGAACTGTCAAAGGCCAAGTCAGGTGTCAGATACCTGAAGTCAGAGAGTTCAAGAGCAAGAATGATGATCCACAGGAATAGTCATGACAAGTGTTGAGCATTCCGATACCGCAAGTATCGGGTATCGGCTGATATTTGCGGTATCGGAATTCCGATACCGAGTTCCGATATTTTTGCGATATCGGGAATCGGGATCGGGGTCCATATTCACGTAAAAAATAAAGAATAAAAATAAAAAATATGGATATACTCACCCACCGACGGCCCCTGGCTCGCAGCGGTGCAACCGGCAGCCTCCGTTCCTAAGAATGCAGTGAGTGTAGGACCTGCGATGACGTTGCGGTCTTGTGATTGGTCGCGTGACCACTCATGTGACCGCTCACGTGACCGCGATGTCATCGAAGGTCCTTCACTCTCTGCATTCTTAGGAACGGAGGCAGACGCTTGCAGCGGTGACAGCCAGGGCTCGTCCGAGGGTGAGTATATCCATATTTTTTATTTTTATTCTTTATTTTTTACATGAATATGGATCCCAGGTCCTGAAGGAGAGTTTCCTCTCCTTCAGACCCTGGGAACCATCCAGGATCACTTCCGATATTTGTGTCTCATTGACTTGTATTGGTATCGGGTACCGATACTTTCAAATATCGGAAGTTATCGCTCAACACTAGTCATGACAAATCCTAGCTCGAGCAACCGGGTCAGATGAAAGAGAAACAGGGCTAAGCAAACACTAACATCTAACTTAAGCAAACCTGCAACTGACTTTGAATACTAACAGCTAGCAAGCTAAATACCTTGCAAATGATTAAGGATTGGATGCACTTAGGGAAACACCCGCAGACCAGACCAGATTGACTAGCAGGGCTGTCCTAGCTGAGCTGTCACTCACTGCATTCCTTGGCTACAGTCAATGTTGAAACCGCTATAGTACCCCCTCTTTCCCAGGAAACCTAGCATGAAAGGCCCTGACCAGTCGATTGACCCTCACAGATTGGGCTGAAATCCACAGGCTTTCCTTCAGTCCACATAACTTTGAATGTGTGAGGTACTGGAGGGATTTACGAACCTTCTGGAAATCCACAACTCTCTGCACCTCATACTGTAGACTGACATCGACAGCAACAAGAGGAGGTGGGGACAAGAGTTACACCACCAAGGGGACAACTTCTTTCAATCTATAGAAGACAAGAGGCATGGGGATAGATGGAGGATGCTTTAACCTAAATGCCACGGGATTAACCACTTCCAGAATCTCATGGGGGCCAATGAATTATGGACCCAACTTTGCCAACAGTATTCTAAGTTCAATGTTTCTGGATGATCGTCAAACCCTACCACCCACTTTAAAAACAGGAACTGCCGAAAGTCTTTGATCGGACTACCATTTTTGGTGAACTTGAGGAACCGCAATATTCCTTTGAGCCTCCTTCCAAACATTTCCAAGTTTCTGTAGGGTGACCTCCACCCAGGACACTCATAACTTATCCTGAAAAACTAACCAAATTGAGTATAAAAACACATAATTACAGAAAAATGGCCAATATACAGTGAATTAATTGATCCGACTGTTAAAAGTGAACTCTGCAAAAGTAGAAATGAGGACCAGTCCTCCAAAACACCTCAAAATTTGCTCCAAAAATTTATTTGTCCTCTGTGTTTGATTAATGGTGTCAGGGCGGTAAGCAGATGTTAGGGCTAGCGGAACGCACCAAATAATAGAGAGATTGATACGAGGTGCGTTCGCAGCCTGGGGTCCACCGTGCAGAGGTGTTACCTGCTGCTATGTAATGGCGAATGGACACTTAGCTCAAACGTGGGTTAGATTTCACCCCATGTGAAATGGTAGCGAGCTCTGTTGCTTCACAATTATACAATATGCTGCACCCTGTAAGCAGTCACAAGGTGCAGCTGCAAGACACTAGTGGAATCCCTAAGAATCACCCCCACTAATCTGGTGATTTTAATGGCTCTGACCCTCAGTGGCTTTTGAGCCTGCACCTGAGGCCCCCATGAGTCAGATGCACAGACAAAGTGGGAATTCCCACCCTATACGGACAGTTGTCAGGAGAGCGCACTGATGGCGCACAGTGCCATAGAGATGAGCACTGCAACGTGTGCTTAATGTGCAGATTGCACTGTTGGGCGCTAGATAGCAACCATCATTCGCGAGCAGTCAACAACACATGGAATGGGAATGATTAAGGAGCTTTCATCCATCGACAGCCATTCATCTACACACCCACATTGTCAAGGTTTACACTAGCGCATGACCGAGCAGCCATGCAAACCTTTTGTAGCAGTAGCACTCCAGGACCTTCCTGATGGTCCAATAGGAGCCTCAGCAGGACCTGAGCATGTGACCCCTGACCTCCAATGGGAGGTCGCCCTGTGGGCATGCTCAGTGTGGGAAAAGCAGGACTCTGAAACGCCTGCTCGCCGCTGAACAGTGCTGGCTTCAAAAGCAGAGCCTGGAAAGCTAGCAGTACCCAAGCAAACAGTATCAGCTTGAGCCAGACGCTGGGATCGACGTCTCTGCTGAGCAGGTTCCACTGCAGCTGGAGGAGAATGGGAGACCACAGTGGACATGGTTTGAGATTCCCCCTGTGCAGCGGCGGGAACTCGACACCTAACAGCAGAGGAAAAAAACAAGTCAATATCAAGTTTCTTACAAAAAGCTCTCCAGAACTAGGATACAAATTTCACTCCGCTATCAAACACAATGTTAAGAGGAATTCCATGCAACCTCACCACATGACAATTAAACCAACCTGGAGAGTGTCTGCATTAGGTAACCCTGCTAATGGAACACAATTAGTTTGTTTACTGAATAAGTCACAGGCAAATCCTGAACGGATGAGTCCACGGTCTTTCCAGAATTAGCAATGGAACCAATTCCCTGACGATTCTGACAAACTTCACAAGCGGATACAAAATCTTTAATATCATAGATGTCCACCAAAAGAGTCTGGGAATAGATTTCTGCATAGCTGTGATGCCAGGATGACCACTCAAGATGAAATCATGAAACTTCTTTAGCAGGCGCTAAATGGGGCCAAGACTGAGTTTTATGGATCTTTGCTTCCATTTCTGAGAATACCACAGAAACCATAATGCCCTTAAGAAGAATGGTGATGGAGGTTCTGGAGGCATAGCTGAATCAAAGCTGCATGACACAGTTACTGAATTTGATGAAGAACTTGAATCTAGAGAAAAATAACAAACATCTTGCCTGTCTAGGAGTTAGCTGTTCAGCTGATTCAATGTAAGCTAAATTCTTTTGGTCTGTAACCAGTGATTTTATGAACTACCTCCTCCAAAAAAGTCTCTATTCCTCAAAACCTAATTTAACAGAGAGTAACTCTTGATTCCAGACATCATCATTTCTGTCAGCTGACAAAAATTTCTGAGAGAAAAATGCACATGGCCACAATTCTGTCAAAGTTTTGGGCCCTAAGATAAAACGGTCCCTACCCCGACCTCTGAAGCATCTACCTTTGTAACGAATGGTTCCTGAAGATTGGCTTGGATTAGAACAGCAGACATAAAATACTTTTTTAATTTTTCAAAAGCCCTTTAAGAGTGAGGTCAGTTAAAGGTTTAACAATCTCAGAAAACCCCTTAAGGAATTTCCTTTAATAGTTGATGAATCTTAGAAATATTGCAACGCTTTCTGGTCACTACTCGGTTGAACTCAGTCTGTTATGGCTTGTACCTTCCCAGGTTCCACTTTAAACCCATCAGCCGATTAAATGTATCCCAGAAATAAAACCTCCTGAACAGAGAAAATATATTTCTCAATTTTCGCAACTAAAGAATTTTTCTTCAATCTTTGTAGTATAACCCGGACATATTCCTGATGAAAGTCCACATCAGGCAAGAAAACTAAAATGTCATCAAGGTAAATAAAAGCAAATTGATCAATGCAATCGAAAAGCACATCGTTCATAAAGGTTTGAAACACTGCAGGTGCATTGGTTAACCCAAAAGCCATGACAAGATTTTCTAGTAGACCCTCCCTTGTTAAAAACATTATTTTGCACTAATCACTCTTACAGATGTGTATCAAATTATAAGACCCCCTATGGTCAAGTTTAGAAAACCATTTAGACCCAGTAAACTGATCATAAAGGTCGGGGATGAGTGGAAGTAAATATATATTCTTAACCAGGATTTTGTTAAGTTCTCAGAAATCGAGGCAAGGATGGATCTTTCCTATTTACAAAGAAGAATCCAGCAGCCCCAGGGGTGGAGGAAGGACAGATTTGACCCTTTCGTAATCTTTCCCTAACATAATTTTTCATGTTGGTATGTTCAGACCCAGATAAATTATATAGATGAGCTTGAGATAATTTAGCACCAGGGACAAGATCAATAGCACACTCATAAGGACGATGGGGAGGAAATGACTCCCCCCTCTTTTTCCAAAAACACTTCTCTGAAGTATTTCAGGTACCCCAGCAGACCGTTCAGACTTACAGAGCAAACTTGCACAGAGTTTAGACATTTGTTATGACATTTGGGGCCCTACTTAACAATTTCCTTTTGACATCAATCAACAGGATTGTGAATACACAACCATCAAAAGCCCCACAGCCAACCCAGCAGATAACTTATTCAAGACAAAACAGGAAATTGATTCTGAGTGAAGTGTTCCTATTCAAAGTGTGAATTCTACCATCATAAATTTATCAAAATTTTGAAGTAGTGGTGTCTTGTCAATCACAAAAATTTGACTAGGTTTTGCCAAACTAACTGTCCCTAATCCTAATTTCCAAACCAGGTCAGAATCAATTTAGTTAGCTACAGACGTACAATTAGTGAAAGCCAATTCTGGCAATACCTGGTTCTTGAGAAACAAAATGGTTTTGAGCAGTACTTTATCTGAAGAGAAAAGGGTACCTGGATGTCTGGGTGACCACTTCGGTTATCATCCAGAGTTAGATGTTTTTTCTGATGGCTTACCTGCTTGTGGGCGAGCTGAACAGTCCTTTAAAAAATGTCCTGCAAGACCACAGTAAAAACAGAGTTCAAGGTCCTGTCTCCATTTCTTCTCCATTGCCTGAAAACTGGCAGCTCCAACCTTCATTGGCTTTACCGCAGGTAAATGGGCATGCTCCGGGGATGTAAACAAAGCATCCCGCTGTCCACCATGCCTCTCATGAATTCTGTGGTCCATCTGTATGGACTGGGTTACAGTCTATGCCAAAGAACAGGGGGAATCATGCAGAAACAGAGTATTCATCAGAGATTCAGACAGACCTGTATGAAATTGGAACCTAAGGGCATCATCATTCCCTTTAACCTCAGTGGACCATTGTCAGAATTCAGTACAGTAGTCCTCAGTGGTGTGGCTCCCCATGTCATATTCTTGAATTTAGCCTCAGTGACCTGGATTCTGTCAAGTTCATCACAGATAACCTCTAAAGGCATAAAAAAGGCGTCAACTGAAGACTGTTCTGGGACTTGTGGAGGCAAAGAAAATGGCCAAATCTGAGGAGAGCCATTACTGGTTTGGTGAAGACCAACTGCTTGTCATAGGGGGAGACATTGCAGTCTCCACTGACAGAAAAGAGCTATGGGGAGTTTTCATAAGGTTATTCACCTGGCTCTGCAACTGAGACTGTGAAGATTCAAGACTCTTTTGTTTTTCATCCAGATCTTGAATCATCAGAGAGAGGTTTGTCACATGATCACTAAGTGTGTGAATGGGATCCATGTTGACAAGAAAAAAATAGCATCAGTTGTAATGTAATTCTGGGCCACTACTCACGAACAAATCATGAGACAGTAGTCAGGAGGTCTGAAGTCAGATACCAGGAGGACTCGTAATACAGAGGAGTAAGACAAAGGTGTGGCCAGGTAACAGTCTGGGGTCAAAAACATGTAACCCAGACATGTACCTATATAAATTTCTCCACAACGGCCTGCTATAGTAACAAATCCTTTCAGTGGGTTAGAAGAGGTGTATTTTCTTTTATGATTCCATCGAAGCAGCCCGGTGAAGCTCGAGCTGTAGAAAGCTCTTCTACGAAGTTGCTTCCTCCCTGTAGTTTTGGAAGAAGTTCTTTATTAATGCAATCAATCTGTACATTTTTACGAGCACTAAAACTTACCAATTAAAATGAAGCTATTAAAAATAAAGAAAAAATGCATTGTAGCTTATTGCAAATAGAAAATCTATCCTGTGCCTACCTACATGAAATGATAAGTTGGTGGCAATGGGAAAGGGTTATTTGCTCAATCAGCAGAATTAAAATGTTTTTTATGCTACATTTTGTCGAAGCAAGTACTATTGATGAGAAAAGAAACTACTTTAAATCAGCAACATACAAATGTTATAAGTAAAAAAGCAAAAGGTGTATTTTATAAAATTAACAAAAAAGTATAAAGATTAAATTAAATTGAATTACACAGCAAAATCCCAAGATAGAACGGAAAATACTTTTGCCAGAATGGAACAAATTTATGTGATTACCTGAGCGAAAAACATTTAACAGCATCTAAAAAGAGAAAGAAAATTCAAACAAATTAAAAGAACAAAATCAATGATGAGAACAAATTCAAAGAAAAAACGTTGAGTCTGAGTTTCTGTGAAATTATGAAAGACTGTCCGAAAATCAGAAGACTCTTCTGGAATGGCTATAAAAAACAACAAATGTTTTTTTTTTTGCATCCGTAGTGGCAATAATTGGAAATAAGCAAAAGTTGTGGTAAAAAGAGAGAACAGAGAGCTGGCTGATGCGACAAGGAAAGGATTGAAGCAATTGTGAATTGAAATGGGTTCTAAGACGCAAGAAAAGGAAGGTTGTCACTGCAGATGTCAGCAATGCTACTCAGAATGAGAAGGAGTTGGGAGAGCTAGTGAAATGGAACGAAATGTTACAGAGTGAAAAAGACTTGGAAAAACTCCTTCATTGCTGGAGGTATTGGAGAGAAACTCAAAAAAAGTCTCAGAAAAGTGTCTGGAATTTTCTGATATGGCTTAGTTGGAAAGGATGCATGAATGTAGAAATGTGTGATGTTGTTTCGCATTGTGAAGCTTTATGAGGTCTTCAAACTTGGATGTGCTTGCAAATTTTCTTCGGAATTCTTTTAATTATATATGGTAGAGCACCGAAGCAGAAATTGTTAAAAAGAATGCCGTCAGCAAATGACCTGATGTTGAAATAAACTTTTTATAAATATATCTTTTTTTAATTGATTGGATTTAGTTTTAATATCCTATGTCACAATAAAAAGAGATTCTGAAATATAACAGAATTTTAATAGTAGAGGTCACTTGTAATCTGTCATGAGAGGAAAGGATTAAAATGCAAACAATAACATCTGCATTTGTAAAACTGGAAGCAGAAAACAAAAGATCACATCATTGCTCAAAATGAAATTTTCAGCATTTGTTTCCTATTGACATGACTTAAAAATGTTGTCCATGATCTCAAGAAAATTGCCTGTGGGTATTAGCACATCGAGTGACCTCGCCAAGTTTTCCACGAGGAAGACACTACAGGACACATTGGAAGTTTTTGAATCTTTTACTTGTCTCCTGAGTGCTTGCTTTGTTTTTATTCAAACCATTTCCATTTTGAATCGTATTTTTATTTTTTCTCCTTTTGTTTTTTTCTCCATTCAAGATTTGTGCTTCCTAAAGTGAAAACTCTCATAAAACACACATGGGCATCTTTCGGACATCTTTTTGACCCTTCCTCATTGACTTGTATTTGAAAGTAAACAAGGTCTTCCAAGCGGAAGATGGCTTGAAAATGCTCAGCTTACTTCTTTCATCTGTTTGGCGTATTTTAAAGCCTAAACTGGTTGAAGACACTGAAAAGACTGAACATATGCGCAGCAAATCATTTTTACATAAATGTTCATTCTTTTGAGAATCTTTTAGCTCTTTTTCAGGCTTGATGCTGGGAAAACCAGTCTGAAAAAGACATCCTGTGCATGTACCCTAAGAGAAGGAAATGGTTTAAAGAACGGGTTTGAGCTGAACTAGTTAAGTGTAGACCCCACATGACAGGGGTTGGGCCAAGAGTAGAATGGTATGTGATAGGTTGTTATTGTCTGTATCAAAAAATAAAGAGGAGGGAATATGATTGTATATGTAAAGTAAAATGCAGAAAGAAGGCCATTTTAGGGGATCCTCAAAGAGAAGAGTGACCCCCCTATTTCAATACTGGCTCTTACCAATTAGTCATGGCTAATATTGAGGCACACCTAAGATGGATGTGGAAAGCTACGAGCATCAGGGATGAAGCATGGCTTGAGGAGAAGGTATCAGACATACTGGGAGTTGTAGTGCTACAGCATGAGGGATCCAGTTGAAGGCCATGGAGGACAAGTCTTCCGGAGAGACTGAGCTCGAAGATGACCCCAGCACCAGGCGCCCGCTTAGGAACCCCTCTAAGGACCCTCCTGGCAGCAAGAGCTGTAATGTTGTAGTTTTGAGGCATCTGTGGCTAGGGAGGAATATTAGTAGCCAGTCTGAAGCTATGACAGGAAGTAGGACGTGCCATGCACAAGCTGGTAGGCCTCTTCTTTCCAAATGACCAGAAGTACGCATGGAGGCAGAGGGCCCTGCTGGCAATGTTTCTGTCGCAGTGACTGCCAGTGACTGAAAGGAAGAAGAGGTGCAGCAGAGGGCAGTTCTTTAGAAAGCTGCAAAAGAAGCACCTCATGATAATGCTTGGCAATCATAACCTGGTCAATTTGCATGGACTCAGGGGAGGATGCTGAAGTTGAGGATTACTCAGGAACCAGGTGAGCATGTCTATTCTCGCGAGTCATCTCCTTAGAATGCATCTGAAACCTGATGTTAATCTGAGTTTCCAAAGACACCAGGTCATTCAGTGAAGTGGGTATATCACAAGCTTCCAGCTCGCCCTTGATTCGTCCAGAAAGGTCTTCCCAGAAGGTGGTCACCAGACCCTCATTATACCAGGTGAGTTTGGATGCCAGTGTATGGACACAAACAGCATACTTGCCCATTGTGAGGCTTCTCTGTTGCAGTCTGAGGAGAGAAGATGCTGCAGAGGAAACATGGCCGGTTTCATCGAAGACCTTACGAAAGGCTTTAAAAATGGACTTGAGGTTGCACAGTAGAGGATCCCCTCTCTCCTATATAGTAGCTTCACCAGTGAGATGGGACATGAGGAAAGTCACTTTAGCTCGATTTGAGATGAATTGATGAGCCAAGAGTTCAAAATGCAGAGTGCATTGATTATTAAACCCCCAGCATAGGGCAGGGTCACCACCATAACCTAGAGTACTGACAGATGGGATCCGGACCTGGGCTGGCAGGCTGATGGGTCATGGCCGAGGTGGTCACACCTTGGGTAGGTACCGATGTGGCTGAAGTTGTCAGCGTATCTAGACGGATGTTTACTGTCCACAGGTCTGAGAATATTTTGTCCTGCTGGTCTTTCTGGCTGGAGAACTCCTGGAATAGGTCTGAGATAAAGAAAGCCTGAGAGACAGCGGATTCCATGGACTTTGCAAACTGTCGTGTGAGTGATGGAACCACTGTGTCATGGTCCAAAGAAAGCCCGGAGGAGCGTGACTGGATGAGCACTGTTATGATCCGGTGACCTTGGAGGCGCATGAGAGACTTTCTCAGGAGTAGGTGGTACCTGTACTGACCGCAAACCCTAAACTGACACCGCAACTAGAAGTAGCCGTGGGGTGTACCTAACATGTCCTAGACACCTCGACACAGCCGGAGGACTAAATACCCCTATAGGTGGAAATGGGAATTCTATCTTGCCTCAGAGCAGAACCCCAAAGGATAGGCAGCCCCCCACAAATATTGACTGTGAGTATAAGAGGAAAGACACACGCAGGCAGAAAAACAGAATTTAGCAAAAGAGGCACTTCTAGCTAAATAGAAAAGGATAGGACAGAATTCTAAGCGGTCAGTATTAAAATCCTAAAAATATCAACAGCAGAAAATACAAATATACTACATCTAACTAAAGACATAGCAAGTATATCTGCAACTCCTGAGAATCCAGCATGACTGAAAAATCCAAACAAAGTCTAAGCTGGACAAAAACACAATGAATTGCACTGAATTGCAAAGCACACTGCAAGTGTTCACAGAGACAAAAAAACAGACACTTATCTTAGCTGAATTGGCAGCAGAGCATGAGGAACCAGAGAGAGATGCAATCCCTCCAAGAACAATGGACAACTGGCCAGGAGTAATGGATCCTGCACACCTAAATACCTAGTAAAGCTGCAATCAGCAAAAACACCTGCCCTGATTACAACCCCAAGACAACTGCACTACCACTAACAACCACCAGAGGGAGCCCAAGAGCAGAATTCACAACAGAGCACCTGACACCTCACTAGAGCCACTGATGGTGGGGTAAGGCATGGCTCCCAATTGACACCAGGTGCTACTCCAGGACAGACCTCTGGTGCACAGCAGTTGACCCCCAAGAGACAGGTAGCTGGAGCTACCCATTAGGAGAGTATGGTTGATATACTGACTGGCATAGCAGGTGCATGCAGGTCCAACTGATATACAGGTTGGCACTGACAAGTGCAGGCGGGTATAGCTGATATACAGACTGGTCCGGCAGCTGCAGGTTCATCTGTGGGTCTGGCTGATATACAGATTGGCATAGCAAGTACAGGCAGGTCCAGCTGATATTCAGACTGTCACAGCAGGTACAGGTGGGTTCAGCTGATATACAAATTGGCACAGCAGGTGCAGGCAATTCTGGCTGAAATACAAACTGACAAGGCAGGTACTAGAAAGGAGGTTAGGGATGGAAGTAAACTAGAAAAACTAGTGGCTACTGGGGGGTAAAGACGTGAGAACTAGCAAGCATGTTGGGAACAGACTATCATATACAAAAAAATGACCTGCACTCTGTAATAATATGGGGTGCTAGTGTAACGGACTAAAGGTCCAATATCCATAGACTAAGATTCAGCGCACACCCTTAGTGGAATATCTTTCAGAAATTAACAATTTATTCAATATGCACAAAATCAATTAGATAGCAAATGTACACTGGAAAAATGATATGCGACACAGGTTACTGTAATCTGTGTCACATATCATTTTTCCAGTGTACATATGCTATCTGATTGATCTTGTGCATATTGAATAAATTGTTAATTTCTGAAAGATATCCCACTAAGGGTGTGCGGTGAATCTTAGTCCAGGGATCAGACTATCAATATTGCACAGGCACCTCCATGCAGGTGGAGGTGCCTGAAATAATAAGTGTCCTCCAGCCATTGGCTGGGGACACATTAGGATGGTGGTGCGTGCCCTAAACATTTCCCGGGGATCTGATCACAGTGCAGCCAGAGAGGAAGGAAGAGGAAGTGCGAGACAAGAGCCATGGAGGTGAATGAGTCCGTGTCTCTGCCATGGGAGAGGAGCAGCGTGAAGGGACACCAGTGCTACAGCTTCTTCCCAGGCACTAGTACGTGTCATGATGATGACACACGGATGTCATCCATGTGTCACCAGTGTGCACGGTCTATATGAAAAACATGACATGTACGAAACACCATTGAATACAATGGGTGTGCGAGTGTCCGTATTTGCGGTCCATAAAAAAAGGACCACAAATGAACAAAAAAAACAGATGAGTGAAGGGAACCTTATGATAGGTACGGTGACAGAAGCAGCAGACAGGGGCCTCATGCCAGAGGAAATAAAACAAATAGGAAGATGGTGTTTAGTAGGCATAGGTCTTTTATAAAACATTAGTCTGAACAGTTGTTTTTGTTGGAATTTGTTACTGAATTAACAATTGTAGGTATTTAGGCATGTTCTTTGTTTTATATTGCAGATGAGGGGCCTTGTTTAGCCTGGCTGTTTGAACACTCTTTTGTGCATTGGAGAGCGAAGGATGTGGATGTCAGACTGAAAGAAAAAAAGGCCAGGATGTCATAAAGACGAGCTGATAGATGGTTCAGATTCAGAGGTAAAGGGTGAAGTCAGATGTTACCTGAGCTGCATAATGCAGCACATCTGGATAGGATGCCTGACATTCTGATTTTACATTTTGGAGGTAATGACTTTGGTGTAATGGCAGTGGTAGAATTGATTAAGGATATACATTTTGACGTTTTTGATGTTACTGTCAGAATTTCCCAAAATGATGGTTTGGTCGGATATAGTGCATAGAAAAACATGGCACATATCAAAATCGATAGAAGGGCTCAATAGAGCAAGGGTAAAGTTAAATAGGGCAATATCACATTTCGTAGCACGGAATGGGCGTGTCAGCGTGCGTCGCCACGATCTGGAAGATGGCAAAGGGAATTTTTGGTTACAAGATAGTGTGCATTAAAATGCTATTGGAACTGATATTTTGGCACTAGCTATACAGGAAAAGTTGGAACGAGCTCTTGAGATTGTGGGGGGCACAAGCACTTGATGAATCAGAGTGCGTTTGGACTGACAATGGGGGGTCTTTGGACTTGGTGTAAAAAATTGGGTGGGGGAAAAATCAGATGGAGAGTTCCCTCCAGGATGGAATTAACAATGGCTCATTTGGCACTTAGTGGGTCAGTGGACAGGGGTGGACCCTTGGAGCCAGTAGATGGCATTATTTTACCTCTGACCATTGTGTGTTGCCTTTGAGCGTGAGTTTCATGGCTGAGGGTAAAGGTATTTCTAATTACAAAAATTGGTTAAGGTGTGCCATATCTGGTAGCTCCATGGACCTCCCTCTTTTTCTGATAAATCACAATGGTTATTGTTATTGTATTATTTGTTTAAATAAATGGCCGCTGTGGCCAATTTTATCCAAAATATTTTCTCCTGTGTATGACTATTAAGATCGGAGGGGATTGATGGTATGTGGATTTTTGGAAATAGAGAAAGAAGTCTTTAATGGTGCAAATCAACCATACCATATGTCAAGTAAAAAATAACCATTGTTACAGTAGTTAACATTATTCATGTGACCATTGCAGTCAACTAGTGACCTCACTGTGAATTACTTTGTGCACTGTACATAACCACTGAAACCAGTGATTGTTTGCCCATGTAAAGGAAATACAAGGTATATGATGTTCTCACTGCAGGACCTACAGAGACCATCAAAGCAGTGGAGGGTAATTTAATGGATGAGTAATGATTGTTTTGATAATGAAGTTTGCTCATTGAATGATTTGAACATTCTACATAGCTGTCTAGCTCAAAGTAAAATGATAGTTATCTTACACAAGAAAGCTCCTTGGATATAAGGTGTTATCAGATGATGGCTTGTCTCCTCTTTGGCTTTGAGAGCTTGCACAAACCTTCTTCTAAATTGTGACCAAAGTCATCAAAGAAAATAAGAGAACATTTAGGTTCAGAAGGAGCAAAGCCATATAGGCCTGAATATAAATGTTAGCATAATCTTTAGAGAACATTCTCCACAAAGATTCCAGGTGGCATATGTCAATAACATTATGATTACATCTTTGTAGGCCTACTGAAGTAGGAGTGCCATCTAAAACGGTTCCTCAAGCCCTCTTTTTGGGACTTCAATGGGCGACTTTTGACATTTTAAGGACCTAACTTTATTGTTTTTTGACATTGCTTCTATTGTTTTGTGAAACTTCCTTGGTTATACATTTCCTCTTTATGTATTTCCATGTGCTTTGGACTTGGTGCCTCATTGCCCTGTTTATCTACTGCATGACAACCAAGTAATACTCGTGTGATTTCAAATGATAAGCAAATTTGCGCAATGACAATATTAAATCCAATTTCGGTGGTCAATCACTTATTCAGTAGGGTTCCAAATATTACTTACGCTCCAACTATAGTCATCCATAGAATGAACTGTGCAAACAGAATTTATCTTGAAGTCGTGGAGTACAGATTCCTTGAACAAAAGTTTTAGATAAAAGAGTATTATAGCATTCTCTATCAGGAATTTTAAATGGGTACCTAATTTTAACTATTTGTTTTACCTAAACCGCTCACTATGGTATATTCATTTTATGTTCTAGCATATCTCTAGAAATAAGACAAATTGAAAGCCTTTTAGTGGAGATTTTGTCAAGTAGTTTCTTGCTTCCTTATTCATTTTTTGACTTGCAAAAGAGCAGCCATAGTTTAAAAAAAATTGGAAGAAAGCACTTACAATGGAAAAATGTCTGCATACTAAATGCAGTAAAACTCTGGAATCAACATTTTCTTTTGAGAGAATTATATTCATAATGCTAAAAATGTGCGACACCTAGAAAAAGAAAAGACCAAAATTCTACTGAAATAAATCTCTATTTCTCCAGTCCTTAAACTTTTCATTTTTTAACACGGTAACAACATTCCGATATAGAGGATGGAGATAAGTCAGTTGAAATGAGTTGTAACACCATCAAAACCCATGTCCATATGCCCTGGCAGACATTATAGAGGATGTTCTAATATTTGGGAATAGCTCATAATGAAGATGTAGAGGTCACAGTACTTTAAAAAAAAAAAAAAAACTGTACTGCCCTCACCTTTCTCTGGTCCACTGGTGAGTCTCTGTCGATGTTCTGGAATTGGATCCATTGATGACAGCATGGCAGCCAATCAGTGAGCTCAGCAGCTTGGAGCTGGGCATTCTGTCTACCCTGAATTACTCATCCAGAGCCACTGAGATCACTAATTGGCAGCTGAAATGTCAAGAAGAGATGACATCAGAGTAGCAGGCTGTGTCACATACTGGGAGCAGTAGTGAAGACGTGCCGGTGGTGCTGCGGAAGGTGTAAATAGTGTGAATTGCTACAAAATATAGCAAGGGACAAATAAAATTTGAAAGGGAACAACTCTTATAAATTTTACACTTGGAATGGTTGATGCTGATACTCCTAGAAAAAGGTATTTCTCAAGTCATGTCTTCATGGGCACACGACTCCTTTGCCTCCTGCCTTCATGCCTGCCTGGAGGCATGTGTGACACCCCTGAACATCCAGATGCCACAGAGGTACTGCATCTCAGCCAGAGATGAAGTATCCCAACTCTCTGGTAAGAAGGGAACCTTGTGCAGAACTCTAACACCTGCATCCAACACCACGTTTCTCCAGTCAGGGCACCTGGGCATACCCTTGGGGAGGATGACCTCATCCCAGGGTGGAGAGGGTTAATAGGTAGAGGGTGTGGGTGGGGGAAGGTAGGAAAGAGGGGGAAGCTAGGATACACAGAGTTAGAGACAGAGGGGAGTTGGAGAAAGGACGTGGAGCTGGACAGACCTGCAGGTCTGCAGCTCCTGACAGGCAGAGAAAGAGCAAGAAAATTGAAAGGGAGGAGAAGCAGCTCCAAGAAAGAAGCAGTCCAGGAACACGGGAAGTGAGGAGGCCACCCGTGGGACCCGTATCTAGAAGTGGAGGAACCAGGCCGCAGTAGGGGACCAGCCCCGAAATTAGTGGGAAAACTTGAGGCTCCAGCTAACAATCCAGGGGATGCTGTGATTGCAGGTGCAGCAGCTACAATTGCACCTACTTGCCAAAAAGGTGAACACAGAGGGTCCAGGAGGCAGAGTGTGCATCGCCCGACAAGACCCGTGTTCACTGTCTTGGGACACTGGGTGGCAAGCGCAGGGCAGGAGAGGCGATAGCCAGTGCAGAAAGATGTCCATGAGAGGCACATATATTAAAGGAGTTCTGGACAGGTGCCCTACTTGCCAAAGAGTTTCCTGGACTTCTTACCCGGAGAACACAGCACCCCAGCTGGGGGCCCGAACTGTAAAAACTGCAACATGCTGTGTCCTTCCATTACTTTCCTGCATCACCTACTCTGCACCAATACCTGCCACTAGCAACATTACCACCCACACCATTAACTGCCCTGGGGACCAAGCTCTACCTGTGGAGAGCTTTAACTACTCAGCTGCTTTATTATCTGCCTCAGGAGACTGCACAGCAGCATTGGCTAACATCTCCATTGCCGAGTACCACAGGTGGCATCATGAACATTACTACATTAGACTTTATTCCCTTTAAAAACATCCCCTTTAATTTGGACGCCATGGGCTGGGTCACTGCTACTGTGACCACCCCTTTAGGTACCACCAGATCCGATACCGAGTACCCCAAGGTCCTAGCGGGTGCTCCACATGTATTCCAAAACCCAGAACTGTGTTTTCTTCAAGTGTGTTAGCAGAGGCAGCTTTATCTCTGCAGCATCAAAGAAGTGCTAGAAAATCCATAGAGCTTCAAAGCAGAAAAGTAAATAATATAATAGAATAAAAAAGAATACAGTAGAATAGAATAGTGGTATTTCTAACAAAGACCACTGGTGGTCATACATTCCCAAATCATGTGGGGTTGGCAATGGCTTCAACCAGAAATTAACAGCAGTTAAAGAAGACTTCATGTTAATCAGCTGCTAGCCTCACTGATATATTTTTACATGTAGGTTGTCAAAATATTTTTTAGAAATCTAAGAAATTAGCCAATCAACATATTTTTTGTAACTGTTTGTACTTATTTGTACGTATTTCTACTGATTGTGGAACAATGGTGCAATGTGTTCGTGACTAGTGGGATTGGGAAGCTACATGAAAAATCCACAAAGATGTTGAAGGTATTAGAAACATCAGTAGCGAACACAAGATAAAAGATAGAAGTCACAAAAAAAAGAAGGAAAAAATGTCACCGAGGTCAGATGAAACTAAAGAATCAAAGGCTATGCAAGAGTAAGACTGCTAGAGCTTGGAAGTCCCACTAGGCTTGAAAGAAGAAGATGGTGAGAAACTATGGTGATATAGCTGAAAGCAAGAGAGAGAGGCAAGGATAGAGTAAAACCAGAAAATAGGAATATTTTATTCCTCATAAACCACATCACAGGAAACTCAAATATAGCCCTTGTATTTTAAAAAGTAAAACATAGAGCAAAAAGGCAATACAATAGTGCTGGTTAGCATGGCTTAGAGTCCAGCTTCTTTGTCCTTTAACAGAGGCACTCAATCCAGGAGATCTGCACACCTATATATACACAGCCATGTGTCAGACCAACAGGTTTCATTTTAAAAAGTGAACCACACACACGGGTGAAGATATGCGAGAAGCCGTCTAACCCAATTCATCAGAGCACAATCGTTTTGCCCTGATGAACTCACCTACAGTAAGATTCCTTGTGACATTTTCTGAATGACAACTGGTTACATGCAACAATGAATTACCAAAAACAGATGATTCATTCCTCATTGAAAACAAAAGAAAACAAAAGAAAACTCGGCAAACCGAACCTTAATTTTTATAGGGAGTTGGAACAGACTGTATTTTTTTTTTACTTGCAGCTAAGGTTTATGGGCACTTTTACTATCCTGCCATGTTTAGACCTCTAACAGAGAGCTTCACAATAGAATAGAATAGTCCAAAGCAACGTTTATTCTGCCATAAAAATGAACAACATTTCGACCTGTAATAGGTCTTTATCAAGTACAAACATGGAGCTATTAAGCAGGCTTAAATAGTGTGGCTTACAAATCTACACAAGTCACTACAAAAACCCAAAATACTAAAACAGATACAAAGAATTAATAAACATCAGCATAACTAAAAAAAATACACAGTCCCATAGAGCAATGGATCCATGTATCAAGATTTTAGATAGGTAATCAACCCTGAAAAAATTCAAAATTCAGAGGCCTTATCAAAAAAAGATGTAAGAGAATAATACACTAGTCCTCCAATCAGGAGATAGCATCATCATCACTATTGTCCGATCAAAGAGCAACTGGCCATAGAAGTGCACGGTGCTTGCCAGACAAAAGTCCAATCATAGGTCCAGAAACCATTGCGACAAAAAGTGCTCTTTATGAAATGGAAGTGGGCATAGAGGGTACATGTCTCTCATCCTCGAGTCGGGGAAAAGCATCAATGTTGTCAAGACAGCTATTACCCAATGGCAAAACAAATGGGGCAATTTTAGCAATATACCACTCAGCATTATGTCGCATGAGATCTGTCTTGACCTCATATGATATAATGGTGGATGTCAGCCAACAATAACAAAAACTAGCCAGCTCCAGAGGTGCTAAAGATGCCAAAAGAGAACGCTACATGGAAGAAATTGACAAAATGCCTAAAGACAAGACCGGACCAGTGGGAGCAACAAGTGAGGGCCTGGGAGCGGTCAGTATTATTTTCTTAAATTAATTTTTATCCTATATTATGCTCTGGGGTCTGGATAGATAAGCAGTAATGTTGAGTGACCGTGTTTGGATAATGTCTGTGTTAGCAGGCCATCTGGGTGTGCGCATATATTATGTTCGGTCCCTGCAGCTGCATGATTTGGGCTCTTAGACAGCTCCAACACATGCAGGGATTGCCTGTTTGTTAGGGAATTCACAAATGTGTTGAGGATGTCTAACAGCCACAAATCATGCAGCTGCAGCGACGTGAACATAACACCCGAGCATATTCGGATAAGACGTAATTCGAGCACGTTCGCTGTCATCACTAATAAGCAGGAAAACAGCAGTGAATAATAAGGCACATCCAATTCATATAAAACAATACAAATAGAATGTCCTTGCAGAGTTCTAGCAATGGAATTTTGGCAGATTTGTTCATCTTCGCTCGTTATTAACCCCTTAATGACCGCCAATACGTCTTTTAACTGACCTGATATATAAGAGACTATCATCCCCATACAGGACACAATCCTGCAGCTACTGGCTGTACACTATAGGTGACAACTTGCTGCATCAGCCATGATCAGCATTAGCACCGTCCAAATCTGTTTAATCCCTTATATACTGCTGTCAGTAACGACTACATCATATAAATGTTTAAAAAGTGTGCGGCTTCACCCTCTTTATCCCCATCGGCACGCTGAGATCATGATTGTGTGGTCCTGATGTTTTCCATGGCAATTCAAGTGCAAATAGCGGCATTAGGGTACCGTCTCACAGTGACACTTTGGTCGCTACAACGGCACGATCCGTGACGTTCCAGCGATATACATACAATCTCGCTGTGTCTGACACGCTACTGCGATCAGGGACCCCGCTGAGAATCATACGTCGTAGCAGATCGTTTGAAACTTTATTTCATCGCTGGATCGGCGTGTGTGATGCTGATCTAGCGATGTGTTCGCTTGTGACCAGGGTAAATATCGGGTTACTAAGCGCAGGGCCGCGCTTAGTAACCCAATGTTTACCCTGGTTACCATTGTAAATGTAAAAAAACAAAAACACTACATACTCACATTCCGGTGACTGTCACGTCCCTTGCCGTCAGCTTCCCGCACTGACTGTGAGTGCCGGCCGTAAAGTAAAAGCAGAGCACAGCGGTGACATCACCGCTGTGCTGTGCTTTACGGCTGGCACTGACACACTCACACTCTGATCATAGTGTCATAAGCATAATCGGCCCGATTCTCTCGGATGATAGAACATACGCCGGTTTCACCTTGGCCTAACAGTATGTGAAGAAAAATAGCACCACCCATTTATCTATTTAACAAAAAATTATAGGAGAAACTAACAAGAAACAATACAAGCCAGAGTTCCAAAAACAAATGCCCTAGAATAAGTTTGGGTTTATTTTACAGACGTGTCAGGAGTAGTGTTGAGCGATACCGTCCGATACTTGAAAGTATCGGTATCGGAAAGTATCGGCCGATACCGGCAAAATATCGGATCCAATCCGATACCGATACCCGATACCAATACAAGTCAATGGGACTCATGTATCGGACGGTATTCCTGATGGTTCCCAGGGTCTGAAGGAGAGGAAACTCTCCTTCAGGCCCTGGGAACCATATAAATGTGTAAAAGAAAGAATTAAAATAAAAAATATCGCTATACTCACCTCTCCGACGCAGCCGGGACTTCAGCGAGGGAACCGGCAGCGTTGTTTGTTTAAAATTCGCGCTATTACTTGGTTACGTGAATTCCCGGCTTGTGATTGGTCAGGTCGGCCATGTTGCCGGGACGCGGACCAATCACAGCAAGCCGTGACGAAATTTTAAAATGGGCGCGTGTCCAGCCTCCCGTGACGTCACGGCTTGTGATTGGTTGCGCCGCGGTCAACCAATCACAAGCCGGGAGGCTGGACGCGCTCATTTTAAAATGGGCGCGTGTCCAGCCTCCCGTGACGTCACGGCTTGTGATTGGTTGCGCCACGGTCAACCAATCACAAGCCGGGAGGCTGGACGCGCTCATTTTAAAATGGGCGCGTGTCCAGCCTCCCGTGACGTCACGGCTTGTGATTGGTCAGGGCGGCCATATTGCCGGGACGCGGACCAATCACAAGCCGGGAATTCACGTAACCAAGTAATAGCGCGAATTTTAAACAAACAACGCTGCCGGTTCCCTCGCTGAAGTCCCGGCTGCGTCGGAGAGGTGAGTATAGCGATATTTTTTATTTTAATTCTCTCTTTTACACATTTTAACATTAATGTTGTTGCGATACCCGATACCCGATACCACAAGAGTATCGGAATCCCGGTATCGGAATTCCGATACAGCAAGTATCGGCCGATACCCGATACTTGCAGCATCGGAATGCTCAACACTAGTCAGGAGGAGAGAAGGCAACTCCTCTTTAAAAATTTCGGTATTCCGGCAAGCAATCTTTTATTTTTAAGTATGGAATTTTTCCCACTCTTCCTTAAAAAATATTGTAGCTTTCAGATAGTTTTAGGCTTCACTGCATCAAATTCATGTTTATTTATGTATCCCTGTACAGAATAAAATCTAAATCTGCGGGATGTGAAGGCCATTTTCCGAAAGTATTTCATGGTAGAATAAAGGTTTCAGATCAATAGTTTGCTGAAATATCAAGCTTTCAATTCAGCAATTACCTTCTATAGTTTTGATCCATGTATTAATATTTATCCATTTGCATGGCTCTATGGCTCTTTAACAAATGAGTGACTAGATCTGCTCTGGAATTGTCATATTGATTTCCCATCAAAAATATACAACTCATTATTTAAATGGTTGCCAATAAATCTAAAACAATGCTATTTTTTTTTAAGGGGCTGATGATTGCTATCGTGTTGGCACAGAACTCTGATTGTAACAGTGCAGGACTGACAGATAGTAAGGACTCTCACAAGTTCAATGTTCCCTTTAGTTGTATCTATCTCCAGGTGATGTAGAGAACCTGTCACCAGGTCAAAAGTGTCCAATTTTTCTTATTTTATTATATTACTAGCTGAAGAGCCCGGCGTTGCCTGGGCATAGTAAATATCTGTGGTTAGTTTTAGCACCTCACTTCTCTTATTTTCCCATCACGCCTCTCATTTAGCACCTCACTTCCCTCATTTTCCCATCATGCCTCTCATTTTCCCCCTCACATCTCTCATTTTCTCCCTCACACCTCTCATTTTCCCCCTCACTCCTCTTATTTTCCCCCCTCACTCCTCTCATTCCTCCCTCACTCCTCTCATTCCCCCTAACACTTGTCATTTCGACCTCACATCTGTCATTTTCCAATCACTCCACTTTTTTCCCTTGCTCCTCTCATTTTGCACTCACACCTTTTCATTTTCACCTCACACCTCTCATTTTCACCTCACACCTCTCATTTTCACCTCAGTATATACATGTTTGTCATCTCCCTTATAAATAGTATACACCTGTATGTCATCTCCTGTATATAGTATATACCTGTATGTCATCTCCCCTGTATATAGTATATACCTGTATGTCATCTCCCCTGTAAATATTATATACCTGCTGTTTGTCATCTCCTCCTGTATATTGTATATACCTGTATGTCATCTCCCGTATATAGTATATACCTGTATGTCATCTCCTCCTGTTTATAGTATATGCCTGTAAGTCATCTCCTCCTGCATATAGTATATACCTGTGTGCCATCTGCTCCTGTGTATAGTATATACCTGTGTATCATCTCACCTGTATATAGTATGTACCTGTATGTCATCTCCTCCTGTATAAAGTATATACCTGTATTTCTTCTCCTCCTATATATAGTATATACCTGTATGTCATCTCCTCCTGTATATAGTATATACCTGTGTGTCATCTCCCCTGTATATAGTATATACCTGTGTGTCATCTGCTCCTGTATATAGTATATACCTGTGTGTCATCTCCCCTGTATATAGTATGTACCTGTGTGTCATCTCCCCTGTATATAGTATGTACCTGTATGTCATCTCCTCCTGTATTAGACCTCGTTCACACGTTATTTGATCAGTATTTTTACCTCAGTATTTGTAAGCTAAATTGGCAGCCTGATAAATCCCAAGCCAACAGGAAGCCCTCCCCCTGGCAGTATATATTAGCTCACACATACACATAATAGACAGGTCATGTGACTGACAGCTGCCGTATTTCCTATATGGTACATTTGTTGCTCTTGTAGTTTGTTTGCTTATTAATCAGATTTTTATTTTTGAAGGATAATACCAGACGTGTGTGTATTTTAGGGCGAGTTTCATGTAAGTTGTGTGTGTTGAGTTGCGTGTAGCGACATGCATGTAGCAACTTTTGTGAGATGAGTTTTGTGTGGCGACATGCGTGTAGCAACTTTTTGTGTGTCGAGTTGCATGTGACAGGTTAGTGTAGCAAGTTGTGTGCAGCAAGTTTTGCGCATGGCGAGTTTTGCGTGTGGCGAGTTTTATGTGTGGTGCGTTTTGAGTATGTGCAAGTTTTGTGTGAGGCAACTTTTGCATGTGTTGCAACTTTTGTGCATGTGGCAAATTTTCCGCTTGTGCAAGTTTTGCGTGTGGAGAGTCTTCCATGAGGTGAGTTTTGCATGTGGCGAGTTTTGAATGTGGCGAATTTTGTGTGTGGCGAGTTTTGAGTGGCGACTTTTGTGTTTCGACTTTTATGTGGTGAGGTTGGTGTATGTGTGGTGAAATGTGTGCTGAGGGTGGTATATGTGTTCAAGCACGTGGTAGTGTGTGGCGCATTTTGTGTGTGTGTTCATATCCCCGTGTGTGGTGAGTATCCCATGTCGGGGCCCCACCTTAGCAACTGTACGGTATATACTCTTTGGTGCCATCACTCTCATTCTTTAAGTCCCCCTTGTTCACATCTGGCAGCTGTCAATTTGCCTCCAACACTTTTCCTTTCACTTTTTCCCCATTATGTAGATAGAGGCAAAATTGTTTGGCGCGGGGTTAAAATTTTGCCTCACAACATAGCCTATAACGCTCTTGGGGTCCAGACGTGTGACTATGCTAAATTTTGTGGCTGTAGCTGCGACGGTGCAGATGCCAATCCCGGACATACACACATACACACGCACGCACGAACGCACGCACGCACACACACACATTCAGCTTTATATATTAAATTGACGTCTGGAAAGCACATATAGTGAATACAGTGTGAAGAACACCAGCCATTAATTTGGATAGGAACAGGTTGTAAAAATTTGCTTTATGTTAAAGGGAATAACGCGACTCTGTATGAACTGTATGTTATGATAAATGGTGTTACATTAAGCCTTAGACTTTTGATGCAAAATTACAGAAAGATACAATTATAACTGACTACTTTCCTCTCATAATTATTGCTTTTCCACAGTATGGCATATTCTTTTGCCAAGTCATTTGCAAATCATTTCCAAGCACATTGGCGATGGATTACCAAGAAGCTGTACTGTAGGAGGACATCATATTCAATGAGGGAACAGTACAGTCTGTTGCTGGAAAATGAAGGAAAAAGGCATGGTGCCCACCCAGGAAATTGTCAATCACATGCCGTTGATTATTGGTGCTGAACAAGTTCTATAGGCTTAGCCAGGGATGCAAGGTTTTTAATCATGTTAGAGCGCCATCGTGTGGAACTGAGAGTACCTTGCAAGTCTGATCCTTTTAATATTAATGGATCTAATTTAGGCCCAAAATGAGAAAACCATCAAGCATTTAAACAAGAGAAGAGGTGCAGAAGTAATGTTTGCACCTGGCCATTGTGCCCTAACGGGCCTAAAAGGCCTAGGTGCCATATAGAAAGACACCAGTGCTGGCAGATTTGGGGGCCTAGGAATAAGTTACGTCTATGCATTAAAGAAATGAAATCACTAATATAAACCACCAAAAGCGCTTTATAATCTCATAGTACGGCTTAACACAGTCACACGGCAGCAGAACATAAAATTGACTGATGGCTAAACTTTGCAGCTGTACCACTAATGGTAATTTTCCAATAATAGCATAAAAGAGACATGATTTGCGGCATTCATTTTAATTTGACTCTGCCGTTAAAGTGATGACCTTTTAGCCCATCCAAATGGCATTATTTTATGTAATAATGTGCTGCTGATAGTGCTGGGACTGGCTGAATAATAGAGAAATGCTCATACTGTACGGTCACTCAGCAGATATGTTGTAAGTCGTATTACTTAACAGGACAACTGTCTTGTAAGTCTGAAGGATCATCAGCATATCTTAAAATCAATAAATAATTTAGCTGAGAAAAAAAAGATTTATAGTTTTTCTTTGATCAAATCATGTACTGTAACTTGAAATTCTTGGGCTCCAAAAAAGAATCTGTAAGAAGGACCCCCATAGTGTGGTACCATTCAACATTTGTAGTGCACTCCTCATATGGCACCCAATAGGCAGATTTCAAGAGGTAAGGAGCTACTACTGTAGGATTTTGAGTTCTAGTTGGTGAACTGAGTTGTGACAGGACTAAAATTGGGTGAATTTATTTGAGCAGAATTGAATTCTAGTTCAGTCTTAGAAAAATACGCATTCTCCAGAATGCAGATATTTTATAATTTGCTCCACGCAAATATTGATTAACGATAGAAGGCCGGCAAAGGGATAAAACAACCCAAAGTAATACCTCACTGCTCAACTCTGGTGCTTACTCTCCTCCACATGGTCTTCAGCGCCTCCTCTTACCACCACTGTGCCCTTAAACCCTTGACATTTTCAGGCAAGGCAAAAAGCTGGTGGCCTGGAAAGCCCTGCCCTAGAGTGTGCGTCAAAGATTGTGGTGCACTTTATGATGTCATGATGTGCGCTGTGACCTAAGAAAGTGCACTTTAGGCCAGGACTTTGAGTTACAAGTAGGCCCTGGACATCTCTACATAAGTGTGTTGTAAGGTCCTGGGGACATCAGAGCATCACGATGTGTGCTACGACCTTATGACTCATACTCTAGGTCAACACTTCCAGACCCGACTAGGCCTGGGTATCTGCACAAGGTGGCATTAAAAAAGTACAATAAGAAGCGTAATGAAAACAGTAAGCAGTGAAGCTGATCAGTTAGTTCTTTTTTTTCCTTCATCTTACTTTATTATGTCATGTGGCCTTACCAGGGGTCAAGGCAAAATGAGGGACATTGAATTCTTTGACCTGCAAATCAAATTTCCCAGTAACACCTACATAATTTCACAAATTGGAATTTTGTCAGGTCCACTCATTTCTAGTCAGGACCATGAAGGGAAAGGCATGGAAGTTATCAGGCATTTTGGTCTTGAAAACCACCATACTGGATGTGTAAACGTGAGAGGAAATGGCTGACATACCTTGAAGACATTGCTATGGTAATTTTGATAGTGTGATATGCTAACTAACTAATGTATTTATGTGGGTTAAGATTAATGCAACTCTTTAATGTTCGTTTATTCCAATTTCTTTATACTAAAGTTATGAGTGCAAAAAAGGGATGCTTTATGGCTATTAGTTAGTTATGGAGCAGTGTGTTACAAAGAGAAGTGAAAGACTGAGAAGCAAGGACAAGGCTGAGCAAAGATTGTATGGGTTACGGAAGGATGAGGATGGCACACTGTTATGGACTGACCTGAGATGGAGTAGTGGTATTGCAACCACTAGGGGCATTACCGGCAGCCAGAAGTTGGTACACAGGAGCAGCAGTATAGTTGGGATGATAAGCAGGTTAAGTAGTCAGGATACAGCCAGTGGTTGGTACACGTTAGCAGCAGTATAATCTTGAGGATAAGCAGAAGGTGGAAAAAAGGTTAACTAAAGGCTGGGCGCTCAATAATCTTACAAGGAAGGAAGTGCAATGCCAGGTTTATGTAGGGAGTTTAAGCAGGAGATCACAAGATGGTGGAGACAATCAGGAACAACACAGGTACTAGTATCTGAGTTAGCACATAACTGTTCAGGGAGCTGAATATCTCAAAGGGAAGAGCTAGTGCACAAGATCTGCTGGGTTCGAGTCCTAACAGTGCTCCTCTCCTTCCAAGGAGGCCTCTGGAGATTTCACATGCTGGCTTCTTTGGATGTCTCTGATGAAAGCCTCTTGTATGCTTTTGTGTATGGACATTGCCCTCCAGCTCCTGCGAATTATCCTCTGGTCTGAAACCCTTCCATTGCATGATACAAGGCAAATCATGGGCTCTGCGCATATATTTCATAATGTTCCGGCAACATCGTTATATCAAGACGTGTGGTACGACATTTCACCTGGCACTTTAGACTGAACTTTGAGGGAGGAGTCAGCCGGGGATATTTCTGCCTAAAATGAAAATGCCTGGGGTTTCAGGGCACATTGGCAGATAAGAAGTGGCACCGAGGACTATACTGGGGACAGTGAGCAGTAGAGGTGAGTGGTGAGGCAAGTATGGGTTATTTTTTCATCTTATACTTATTATGCTCTGGGGTCTTCATAAACTTAATCCATGAAATAATGAATGCAGGTTGGCTTGGTCTGATAAATCATATTTTTTTATTTTACATCATGTAAAATAAACAGTTGGTTGCAGATGCATCACTTATTTGAAGAAGAGATGGCACTATAATGCACTGTGGGAAGAAGATAAGAATTAGTTTGATGCTCCAACTCAATGTTCTTCTTAAATCATTAATCTTGTCATTCATATGGATGAGATATGACACTTATTACCTACCTAAAATACACACCATCACCACTTTATGCCAACAGCATTATCTAGTTGTGATAGCTTTTCCATAAGAACAATACGCCGTGCCTTACTGCAAATAATTTCAGGAATGGCTTGAGGACTATAAGGCCTGTCCCACACGTCCAGATAATTCCGGTACCGGAAAAAATCGGTACCAGAGTTATCCGTGTCCGTGTGTCCGTGAGCTCAGCCGTGTGCCGCCTGGGTACCACACGGACCGTGCAGGAGAGACAACGCTACAGTAGGCATTGTCCCCCCAGCATGGTGCTGAAGCCGCCATTCATCCGTTCTCTCCAGCTCTCGCTGGGGAGAAGGGATGAAAAATCTTTTTTTTTTGTTTTTATGTGTTTATAATAAACTTTAGGGTATCCTCCCCCCTCCCACCCCCTGTGCGCCCGGCCGCTGGCATTAAAATACTCACCTGCCTCCCTCAACGCTTGCTCTCTGCCCCACAGCTTCTCCTGTATGAGTGGTCACGTGGTGCCGCCCATTACAGTTGCTGAATATGCGGCTCCACCTCCCATAGGGGTGGAGCCGCATATTCATAACTGTAATGGGCGGCACCACGTGACCACTCATACAGGAGAAGCTGCGGGGCGGAGAGCAAGTGTCAAGGGAGGCGGGTGAGTATTTTAATGCCGGCGGCCGGGCGCACAGGGGGTGGGAGGGGGGAGGATGCCCTAAAGTTTATTTTAAACACATAAAAACCAAAAAAAAAAAAATTTTCATCCCTTCTCCCCAGCGAGCGCTTGAGAGAATGGATGAATGGCGGCTTCAGCACCATGCTGGGGGGACAGCGCTTACTGTAATTGCTGTCTCCAGCATGACACACGGACTACACGCGGAGAACATCCATGTGCGTTACGTGTTTTACACGGACCCATTGACTTTAATGGGTCCGTGTAATACGTGCGCTCCCACGAACACTGACATGTCTCCATGTTTGGCACACGGAGACACGGTCCGCAAAAAATCAATGACATCTGCACAGATGCATTGATTTCAATGTGTCTACGTGTGTCAGTGGCTCTGGTACGTGAGGAAACTGTCACCTCACGTACCGGAGCCACTGACGTGTGAAACCGGCCTAACAAAGAGTTCACGTTTGTGGTTTGTATTTGAATTGCCTCCTGTTCAATAGAGGGCTATCCTTGAAACTGAGAGTACTTAAAGGAAATGTGTAAGTAGGCCGTCACTCCCCTTAATATGTGCTGTACTGCAGCGAGGTTGGTGCAGTGTGACAAAGAGGCAGTGACCAAGGAAAGCTCAAACAAAAGTCTCTTTTAATAGTCAGAATACTAACAAAACAGAAAGTAAGTAGAAGCCTCCAGATCACAGCCGGGAAACAAGGTAGTCTGTAACCAGAACCGGTTAATGTGGGTGACTACACCGCCGTGTACACTGAGGGGTGCCGGCCTTTTGTGTTGTGAATTTACCTTTTGGCTCCCTCTAGTGGCTACTAGTGATTTGACTCTGGGTATGTCATTCATCCCTTGTATGCTCACCTGGGTCGTTAGGTCAGGGGTGTTGCTATATAAGCTCCCTGGACCTTCAGTTCAATGCCTGGCAACGTTGATATCAGAGCTAATCTGTAGTGCTCTTGTCTACTGATCCTGGTTCCTGCTTGATTAAGCTAAGTCTGCTTTCTTGCTTTTTGCTATTTGTTTTTGTTTGCATTTTTGTCCAGCTTGTATATAATCTGTTTCCTGACCTTGCTGGAAGCTCTAGGGTGGCTGGTGTTCTCCCCCCGGGCCGTTAGACGGTTCGGGGGTTCTTGAATCTCCAGCGTGGATTTTGATAGGGTTTTTGTTGACCATATAAGTTATCTTACTACATTCTGCTATTAGTAAGTGGGCCTCTCTTTGCTAAAATCTAGTTCATCTCTGTGTTTGTCATTTCCTCTTTCCTCACCGTTATTATTTGTGGGGGGCTACTATCCTACTTTTGGGGTCTATTCTCTGGAGGCAAGAGAGGTCTTTGTTTTCCTCTTCTAGGGGTAGTTAGTCCTCCGGCTGGCGCGAGACATCTAGCAACCAACGTAGGCATGTTCCCCGGCTACTGCTAGTGTTGGCGTTAGGAGTAGATATATGGTCAACCCAGTTACCACTGCCCTATGAGCTGGATTTTTGTACGTCGCAGACTTACTTGTTTCTCTGAGACCCTCGCCATTGGGGTCATAACAGTTTGCCAGGCCAGTATTAAATGTTAAATGCATTGCAGAAGCGGGATTATAAGAAAGAAAGTTCAGAGTTTTTTTTTCTCTCTCTCATTTTTTTTTCTTTTCCCCTTTACCTCTGAGTGGCTTGTGTTTACTGCAGACATGAATGTCCAGACCTTGATTACAAGTGTGGACCAGCTTGCTGCTCGTGTGCAGGGCATACAAGATTATGTTATCAGAAGTCCTATGTCAGAACCTAAGATTCCTGAACCGTTTTCCGGAGACCGATTTAAATTTAGAAATTTCAGGAATAATTGTAAATTGTTTTTGTCCCTGAAACCCTGTTCATCTGGAGACTCCGCTCAGCAAGTGAAAATTGTTATTTCTTTTTTACGGGGCGACCCTCAGGATTGGGCTTTCTCGCTGGCGCCAGGAGATCCGGCATTGGCTGACATTGATGCGTTTTTTCTGGCACTCGGTTTGCTTTATGAGGAACCCAATCTTGAGATTCAGGCAGAAAAGGCCTTGCTGGCTATGTCTCAGGGCCAGGACGAGGCTGAAGTGTATTGCCAAAAATTTCGGAAATGGTCCGTGCTGACCCAGTGGAACGAGTGTGCATTGGCTGCTAATTTTAGAAATGGCCTTTCTGAAGCCATTAAGAATGTGATGGTGGGTTTTCCCATTCCCACAGGTCTGAATGATTCTATGGCCCTGGCTATTCAAATCGACCGGCGGTTGCGGGAGCGCAAAACCGCTAATTCCCTCATGGTGTTGTCTGAACAGACACCTGATTTAATGCAATGTGATAGAATCCTGACTAGAAATGAGCGGAAAATTCATAGACGCCAGAATGGCTTGTGTTACTACTGTGGTGATTCCACACATGTTATCTCAGCATGCTCTAAACGTCTTACTAAGGTTGTTAGTCCGGTCGCCATTGGTAATTTGCAACCTAAATTTATTCTATCTGTAACTTTGATTTGCTCACTGTCATCCTATCCTGTCATGGCGTTTGTGGACTCGGGTGCTGCTCTGAGCCTTATGGATCTGTCATTTGCCAAGCGCTGCGGATTTGTTCTTGAGCCATTGGAAAATCCTATCCCTCTTAGGGGTATTGATTCTACGCCATTGGCAAAAAATAAACCGCAGTTTTGGACACAGGTTACCATGTGCATGACTCCCGAACATCGGGAGGTAATACGTTTTCTTGTTCTGCATAAAATGCATGATTTGGTTGTTTTGGGTTTGCCATGGTTACAGACCCATAATCCAGTCTTGGACTGGAAGGCTATGTCAGTGTCAAGTTGGGGCTGCCATGGAATTCATGGAGATTCCCTGCCCTTGTCTATTGCTTCTTCTACGCCTTCGGAAGTTCCGGCGTATTTGTCTGATTATCAGGATGTCTTCAGCGAGTCTAAGTCCAGTGCACTGCCTCCTCATAGGGAATGTGACTGTGCAATAGATTTGATTCCTGGCAGTAAGTTTCCTAAGGGGAGACTGTTTAATCTGTCGGTACCTGAACATACCGCAATGCGTTCATATATCAAGGAGTCTCTTGAGAAGGGGCATATCCGTCCTTCTTCTTCCCCTCTTGGTGCGGGATTCTTTTTTGTGGCCAAAAAGGACGGATCTTTGAGGCCTTGTATTGACTATCGGCTTTTAAATAAGATCACTGTCAAATTTCAGTATCCTTTGCCGCTGTTGTCAGATTTGTTTGCCCGGATTAAAGGTGCCAAGTGGTTCACCAAGATAGACCTTCGTGGTGCGTACAACCTTGTGCGCATTAGGCAGGGCGATGAATGGAAAACCGCATTCAATACGCCCGAAGGTCATTTTGAGTACTTGGTGATGCCATTCGGTCTCTCTAATGCACCTTCAGTTTTTCAGTCCTTCATGCATGACATTTTCCGGAAGTATCTGGATAAATTTTTGATTGTTTATCTGGATGATATTCTGGTTTTTTCTGATGATTGGGACTCTTGTCCACCTGACAGATTGTTTGTGCCTGCTAGATGGACCAGCAGAGTCATTTCCGAGGTTCATTCCTCGGTGTTGGCAGGGCACCCGGGAATTTTTGGCACCAGAGATCTGGTGGCCAGGTCCTTTTGGTGGCCTTCTTTGTCAAGGGATGTGCGGTCATTTGTACAGTCCTGTGGTACTTGTGCTCGAGCTAAGCCTTGCTGCTCTCGTGCCAGCGGGTTGCTCTTGCCCTTGCCTGTCCCGAAGAGACCTTGGACACACATCTCTATGGATTTCATTTCTGATCTTCCGGTGTCTCAGGGCATGTCTGTCATCTGGGTGATATGTGATCGTTTCTCCAAGATGGTCCATTTGGTTCCTTTGCCTAAGCTGCCCTCTTCTTCTGATCTGGTTCCTGTGTTCTTCCAGAACGTGGTTCGTTTGCACGGCATTCCTGAGAATATTGTGTCGGACAGAGGATCCCAGTTTGTTTCCAGGTTCTGGCGATCCTTTTGTGGTAGGATGGGCATTGAGTTGTCGTTTTCATCCGCTTTCCATCCCCAGACTAACGGACAAACGGAGCGAACTAATCAGACTCTGGAGGCTTATTTGAGGTGTTTTGTCTCTTCTGATCAGGATGATTGGGTGACCTTCTTGCCGTTGGCTGAATTTGCCCTTAATAATCGGGCTAGTTCCGCCACCTTGGTTTCGCCATTTTTCTGCAACTCTGGTTTCCATCCTCATTTTTCCTCGGGACATGTGGAGCCTTCTGACTGTCCTGGGGTGGATTCCGTGGTGGATAGGTTGCAGCGGATCTGGGGGCATGTGGTGGACAACTTGAAGTTGTCACAGGAGAAGGCTCAGCGTTTTGCCAACCGCCGCCGCGGTGTGGGTCCCCGACTTCGCGTTGGGGATTTGGTATGGCTGTCTTCTCGATTTGTTCCTATGAAGGTCTCCTCTCCCAAATTTAAGCCTCGCTTCATTGGTCCTTACAAGATATTGGAAATCATTAATCCTGTATCCTTTCGCCTGGATCTTCCGGTGTCGTTTGCCATCCACAACGTATTTCATAGGTCCTTGTTGCGGCGGTACGTTGTGCCTGTGGTTCCTTCTGCTGAGCCTCCTGCTCCGGTGTTGGTTGAGGGCGAGTTGGAGTACGTGGTGGAGAAGATCTTAGATTCTTGTCTCTCCAGGCGGAGGCTTCAGTACCTGGTCAAGTGGAAGGGCTATGGTCAGGAGGATAATTCCTGGGTGGTCGCCTCTGATGTGCATGCGGCCGATTTAGTTCGTGCCTTTCACGCCACTCATCCTGATCGCCCTGGTGGTCTTGGTGAGGGTTCGGTGACCCCTCACTAAGGGGGGGGTACTGTTGTGAATTTACCTTTTGGCTCCCTCTAGTGGCTACTAGTGATTTGACTCTGGGTATGTCATTCATCCCTTGTATGCTCACCTGGGTCGTTAGGTCAGGGGTGTTGCTATATAAGCTCCCTGGACCTTCAGTTCAAAGCCTGGCAACGTTGATATCAGAGCTAATCTGTAGTGCTCTTGTCTACTGATCCTGGTTCCTGCTTGATTAAGCTAAGTCTGCTTTCTTGCTTTTTGCTATTTGTTTTTGTTTGCATTTTTGTCCAGCTTGTATATAATCTGTTTCCTGACCTTGCTGGAAGCTCTAGGGTGGCTGGTGTTCTCCCCCCGGGCCGTTAGACAGTTCGGGGGTTCTTGAATCTCCAGCGTGGATTTTGATAGGGTTTTTGTTGACCATATAAGTTATCTTACTACATGCTGCTATTAGTAAGTGGGCCTCTCTTTGCTAAAATCTAGTTCATCTCTGTGTTTGTCATTTCCTCTTTCCTCACCGTTATTATTTGTGGGGGGCTACTATCCTACTTTTGGGGTCTATTCTCTGGAGGCAAGAGAGGTCTTTGTTTTCCTCTTCTAGGGGTAGTTAGTCCTCCGGCTGGCGCGAGACATCTAGCGACCAACGTAGGCATGTTCCCCGGCTACTGCTAGTGTTGGCGTTAGGAGTAGATATATGGTCAACCCAGTTACCACTGCCCTATGAGCTGGATTTTTGTACGTCGCAGACTTACTTGTTTCTCTGAGACCCTCGCCATTGGGGTCATAACACTTTTGCCTCCGATTGGCTCTGTATTGCCTCACACAGGTGGAGCTCTGCAAAACCTCCTGCACGCTTGCAAAACCAAAACTGACCCACCCAACCCTCTGCTGCAGGGCATCTTACAAAGAACATGAAATCCACTTCAAAAATAAAGCCCATGGCAGGTTTTCTTAAATCTGCCTTGGACAAATAGCTTGCCAAGAACCAACACTTACTTTTATTTTGCATTGCAATCACAGCTATTCCTGTGACTGCAATGAACTCCCGTGGCCTCAATACGCTTATGTGCGCATGTTGGGGGACACATATCGACCTTCACATATAACACTGGTCGCTGCCTCACAGTGCATGCAGCTCTTTCCAGGACACCTCCAGTTATACCTTTACATACACAGTCCATTCCTCTGCTACTGAGAAATCAATATTTCAATTGATATGCAAATGAGCCTGTAGATCTGAAGCCATATTATATATACAGTGGGGCAAAAAAGTATTTAGTCAGTCAGCAATAGTGCAAGTTCCACCACTTAAAAAGAGGAGGGGCGTCTGTAATTTACATCATAGGTAGACCTCAACTATGGGAGACAAACTGAGAAAAAAAAATCCAGAAAATCACATTGTCTGTTTTTTTTAATCATTTTATTTGCATATTATGGTGGAAAATAAGTATTTGGTCAGAAACAAAATTTCATCTCAATACTTTGTAATATATCCTTTGTTGGCAATGACAGAGGTCAAACATTTTCTGTAAGTCTTCACAAGGTTGCCACACACTGTTGTTGGTATGTTGGCCCATTCCTCCATGCAGATCTCCTCTAGAGCAGTGATGTTTTTGGCTTTTCGCTTGGCAACACGGACTTTCAACTCCCTCCAAAGGTTTTCTATAGGGTTGAGATCTGGAGACTGGCTAGGCCACTCCAGGATCTTGAAATGCTTCTTACGAAGCCACTCCTTCGTTGCCCTGGCAGTGTGCTTTGGATCATTGCCATGTTGAAAGACCCAGCCACGTTTCATCTTCAATGCCCTTGCTGATGGAAGGAGGTTTGCACTCAAAATCTCACGATACATGGCCCCATTCATTCTTTCATGTACCCGGATCAGTCGTCCTGGCCCCTTTGCAGAGAAACAGCCCCAAAGCATGATGTTTCCACCACCATGCTTTACAGTAGGTATGGTGTTGGATGGATGCAACTCAGTATTCTTTTTCCTCCAAACACGACAAGTTGTGTTTCTACCAAACAGTTCCAGTTTGGTTTCATCAGACCATAGGACATTCTCTCAAAACTCCTCTGGATCATCCAAATGCTCTCTAGCAAACTTCAGACAGGCCCGGACATGTACTGGCTTAAGCAGTGGGACACGTCTGGCACTGCAGGATCTGAGTCCATGGTGGCGTAGTGTGTTACTTATGGTAGGCCTTGTTACATTTGTCCCAGCTCTCTGCAGTTCATTCACTAGGTCCCCCCGCGTGGTTCTGGGATTTTTGCTCACCGTTCTTGTGATCATTCTGACCCCACGGGGTGGGATTTTGCGTGGAGCCCCAGATCGAGTGAGATTATCAGTGGTCTTGAATGTCTTCCATTTTCTAATTATTGCTCCCACTGTTGATTTCTTCACTCCAAGCTGGTTGGCTATTGCAGATTCAGTCTTCCCAGCCTGGTGCAGGGCTACAATTTTGTTTCTGGTGTCCTTTGACAGCTCTTTGGTCTTCACCATAGTGGAGTTAGGAGTCAGACTGTTTGAGGGTGTGCACAGGTGTCTTTTTATACTTATAACAAGTTTAAACAGGTGCCATTACTACAGGTAATGAGTGGAGGTAAGAGGAGACTCTTAAAGAAGAAGTTACAGGTCTGTGAGAGCCAGAAATCTTGACTGTTTGTTTCTGACCAAATACTTATTTTCCACCATAATATGCAAATAAAATGATAAAAAAACAGACAATGTGATTTTCTGGATTTTTTTTTCTCTGTTTGTCTCCCATAGTTGAGGTCTACCTATGATGTAAATTACAGACGCCTCTCATCTTTTTAAGTGGTGGAACTTGCACTATTGCTGACTGACTAAATACTTTTTTGCCCCACTGTAGCACTCAAGATTCAAAGAAAACAGTGATTTTATCAATACTGCAGCCAGGTGGGGCTTGGTGGGCAGAGGGGGCCAGCATCGGGCCCCGTCTCAACTGCCCTTCGGGCCCGAGCCCCGTGACGCAGGTTGTATTGCCTTTCGGACCTGTCTGGGCTCGCAAGGCAGTAGTTAATGCCGCCAGCCTATCAGAAGCTGGCAGCTGACGTCAGTGCGCATGTTGCCGGCATATGATGCCATTGTCATTCGCCGGCGAGTCCGTGTTGAAATGCCTGGGATGGACGTCGGCACTGGACAGTGGCCAGGTAAGGAGAAAGCCCGGGGCAGATAGGAGACATGGGGCAGGATGGGAGACATGAAAAACACTAAAAAAGGAAAAATTCAAGAAAACACACCAAAAACAGGCTGAGATGCTTACCTGTCTAAATGGGCCTCAATGCAAATGCACAAGCAGGGTGCAGCGGACCCAAATAAAATAGCAAATGCACAGGTGCAATACCTAATGAAACAGCCAGCCTTCAATCAGGGATTGGCTGTGTGGTACACCAATGCACTGAGATACATACTCTGAATGTGGCATGTTCATACAAGGAATGCAGAGCATTTGGTTCTCAGCCTATTAATGACACCCTATGGCGGGCTGCCCATTGCTAACTATAATGCATCCTTTGTGAACAGAGGCCACAGTGTACAGAACCATTTGGGCCCAACTGCACCCTGCAAAAAATAAGACGTGCAAAACAAAACATATAAATATATGTAAGGTATTGGTTGATATTCTGGCCATAATATGTAAGCCAAGGGTCCTTACATTTTGCCAGTCCTACTCTAACATGAAAAACACCACACATCACACAGGATGCATTATAGTTAGCACTGGGCAGCCCGCCATAGGGCGTCATTAATATGCTGAGAACCAGAGAGGAAACTCTCCTTCAGGCCCTGGGATCCATATTCATGTATAAAATAAAGAATACAAATAAAAAATATTGATATACTCACCCCTCCGAAGGCCCCGGTTCTCACCGGTCCAAGCGTCTGCCTCCGTTCCTAAGAATGCAGAGTGAAGGACCTTCGATGACGTCGCGGCTTGTGATTGGTCGCGTGACCGCTCATGTGACCGCTCACGCGACCAATCACAAGCCGCAACGTCATCGAAGGTCCTTCACTTCCTGTATTCTTAGGAACGGAGGCACCGCTAAGAGCCAGGGTCCGCCGGAGGGGTGAGTATATCAATATTTTTTATTTTTATTATTTATTTTTTACATGAATATGGATCCCAGGGCCTGAAGGAGAGTCTCATCTCCTTCAGACCCTGGGAACCATACGCACCGCACACTTTCGATTCTGATTTCCGATATCGCAAAAAATATTGGAACTCGGTATCGGAATTCCGATACAGCAAATATCGGCCGATACCCGATATTTGCAGTATCGGAATGCTCAACACTACTCTGCAATCCTTGTATGAACACGCCACATACAGAGTATGTATCTCAGTGCATTGGTGTACCACACGGCCAATCCCTGATTGAAGGCAGGCTGTTTCATTAGGTATTGCACCTGTGCATTTGCTATTTTATTTGGGTCCGCTGCAATCTGCTTGTGCATTTGTATTGAGGCCCATTTAGACAGGTAAGCATCTCTGCCTGTTTTTGGTGTGCAGGATGGGAGACACAGGAGCTTGATGGTGACACAGGGGGCAAAAATGAAAACACAGGGGGCAGGAATGGAAACAACACAGGGGGCAGGAATGAAAACAATACAGGGGGCAGGAATGCAAACAAAACAGGAGGCAGAATGTGAGACATGGGGAAAGAATGTGAGACACAAGGGGCAGTATGTGAGACATGGGGGATGAATGTGAGACAGAGGGGGGCAGTATGTGAGACACAGGGGGCAGTATGTGAGACACAGGGGGCAGTAAGTGAGACACAGGGGGCAGTATGTGAGACACAAAGGGCAGTATGTGAGACAGGGGGCAGTATGTGAGACAGGTGGCAGAATGTGAGACACGGAGCAGAATGTGAGACACAGGGGGGCAGGATGTGAGACACAGGGAGCAGGATGTGAGACACGGAGCAGGATGTGAGACACAGGAGGCAGTAAGTGAGACACAGGGGGCAGTATGTGAGACACAAAGGGCAGTATGTGAGACAGGGGGCAGTATGTGAGACAGGGGCAGTATGTGAGACACAGGGGACAGAATGTGAGACACAGGGGGGCAGGATGTGAGACACAGGGAGCAGAATGTGAGACACAGGGAGCAGGATGTGAGACACAGGGGGCAGTAAGTGAGACACAGGGGGCAGTAAGTGAGACACAGGGGGCAGTATGTGAGACACAGGGGGCAGGATGTGAGACAAAGGGGTCAGGATGTGAGACACAGGGGGGCAGGATGTGAGACACGGGGAAGAATGTGAGACACGGGGGTAGGATGGAGACAGATGGGGCAGGATCATGGTGCAGGATGGATACGGTGGAGACAGATGGGGAAGTAGGATCATGGGACAGATGGGTCAGGATCATGGGACAGATGGGTCAGGATCATTGGACAGATGGGGCAGGATCATGGGACAGATGGGGCAGAATCATGGGGACAGATGGGGCAGGATCATGGTACAGATGGGGCAAGATCATGGGGACAGATGGAGCAGGATCATGGGACAGATGGGGCAGGACAACCTGAATACATGCAGGGATTGCCTGTTTGTTAGAGAATCCCCACATGTATTCAGGCAGTCTAGCAGCCGCAAATCATGTAACTGCAGAAACAAAAACAAAATCTACGAGCACGCCCAAGATACTCGGAGTACACCCAAGCATGCTCGGAAAACCCGAGTAACGAGCACACTCGCTCATCACTAGTGATAAGCGGGCGTGCCCGACTAAGGTGTTATCTGAGCATGCTAGGTTGCTAATTGAGTGACTTTGGCGTGCTTGTAGATAATGCTTGTGTCCCTGCGGCTATGTGTCTTGTGGCTGTTAGACAGCAGCAACACACGCAGGGACTGCCTGTTTGTTAGATAATCCCTCCATGTGTTGCGGCTGTCGAACAGACACGAGACATGCAGCCGCGGGGACTCAAACATAATTTTCAAGCACGCTGAAGACACTCGGTTAGCAACTGAGCATGCTCAGATATCACCATATCCGAGCACATTCGCTTATCATCAATGGCTATTTTTGGCATGAAGATGAAAAAAAAAGTTATGGCCCCTGGAAGAAGGGGAGAAAAATCTGAAATAGCAAAAAAAAAGGAACTTGGTTGTGTCGAGAGGGGATTAAAAAATAGTCACTGAAAAAAAAAATAGACTCAAACTCAAGCTATTACATTTTTTTACTTTATCATTGATTCTCCTGGATAAATGTGGTGGATCTGATTTATTACTATTCTGAGTGCAGTAATAACACAGTGACTACTACTTTTATGGATCTCTTCTGTTCACTTGTAAAAGAAAAAAAGTTATTAAAGAGACAGTATAAACTTCAAGAAAAGCGTACAAATATGAAGTGGCATCTCGACGTACCAGAATAAAAAAAATGAAAGCCTTTTTATGACTTAGAGGTTCTCCTACCTGTCAGATGTACAAGACTCACACACTCAAAGCTGATTTCTTAGAGCTTTTCTTATTGTTCCGCAGCCAGAATAAGCCGTTTGGTGTTTTTTTCCCCACTTTCATCTGTTTGTCAAGAGATTGAAAGAAGTTATTTTAATGCTTTTGCTTGCAAGTGGTAGGATTATAAAGAGGTCAGACAGGTACACTGCATTGCTGCGCTCCACTGATACTTAATGTTACATCCTTATTAACGTCCCCCAGTGGGTACAAGGTAGTTTAAGTGATAAAAAGAATAACACGGTGTTACCTCGGGTGTATAATATATAAGTGATTATAATCAGGCTTTAATGGGAACCTTATAGAGCTTCCATCGCGTGGCACCGTACTCAAAGGACATTTTAATAGCACTGTTGTGTTTTGAAATCTGTCGAGTAATCACCTGTTTTGCTCATAATGCATGTCCTTTGCCGGCAAGAAGTCTTTGTGCATTGAATTTATACAACAATGGCTGGTTAATTGGAGCATATTGGAAAGGTTACGCTACCTGGACTCCCTCGGAGGATTAAAACTAATTTCTCTAACTTGTTATAATGTATTGCTTAGAAAATTGTCTTGAATTACCAGTGACGCCTACAAATATAGCAAGGCCGGGTACAATGTAGGCGAAGATCATTCACTTTATTTTGCTGACGATTCTTCTGGCGTCTGTTTTGTTGCGAATAATCGAATTCTTCCTAAAAAAAAATCTGCTTGGAAATGTACAATGAGTGCTGCTTATTATCAATAAGGTGTGTCCCATTAGGGTTCCTGCACACCACCGTGTAAATCGGATTAGTTCTATCCATGGTTTTGATCGATGGCACTCGTACCCATGTTATTCTATGAAGCAGTGCACATGTCCGATTTCTCCCTCAGACCAAATGGTCCAAGGAAAAGTAAGCATAGAACATTCAAGTCTATGGGTCAATGGAAAAAATTGGACTACACTTGGATGACATACAAGTGTGATCCGTTTTTGACAGATTGACATAATGGAGAAGGTGGGGAAACTTTTTTTTTCTCCATCTCTGAAAAAATCAGATCCCACTCCAATCAAACTCTGATCAAAGTCTGATTAGCATAATCGGACCACTTTTATCGGATGGAGAGAAAATGGTCTTCTGCACCTGCCCTTGAAAAAATTGGTACTTTTTCTATTTCAAAGGAGTCATGGGGATTTAAAACAAGAAAAAAAGACACCTAATGGAGAGGCTGCACATACATTCTGCCTATTTCCTGGCTTCTCATTTTGGCACAGAGGATAACATGAGTACTCTAGCCAATCAGGAGCCACTGATGGGCTGCAGCCTTCACTTTTTGTTGAGCTGGAAGAAACTATCTCTCTTCTGTTTTGGATGGAATGTGAAAGCTATAACACACCGAGTGACATCTCCTTGGAGAAGAGTTAAGGCAGTGGTGAAGCAGTCTAGCAGATGAGTATGTGTGGAGTTTTTGTTTTTATACCTCCATGGGGCTTTTTTTCAAATAAAAATGTGCCAGACGATCTCTTCAAGGCTATGTACACATGGTGTTTTTTAGATGCCAGTGAACTTGCATGGTTTTACTGTAGGATGATACTTAAGAAAAATGTTGGTGATGGTGAACTGCGGCTTCTATGACTTTACCTGTGGCTTTTCTGCTAACGTCTCTTTTCACCGGCTATGTATAAAGGTGGGTGGCTTCCTAGCAGAAGCCATCATATGAATAGATTGGGCACTTTTTTTAGCTGCTGCTCCGCTTTCTAAGCCTGAAGTGATTAAAAGAAGTGACAAAATATGGATGCATTACTTTTGAAGATATTTTAAACCTTTTCCTGGTGGGTTTAAGGTAGAAAACCCACCTGAAAATAGATGTTGTGTCCACATACCCAACTGACCAAACCTTGTCAGAGTTAATATGCTGACTACTCAGCAAAAATGGAAATGGTATCACTCAATAATGAATTTTTTAAAGATTGGAGAAATAAAGGTGAGCGTTACTATAAGTCTTGCGTCATGTGTTATGACCCCAATGGCGAGGGTCTCAGAGGTACGTGGAAGTCTGCAGAATACAAAAATCCAGCTCATAGGGCAGTGGTAACTGGGTTGACCATATATCTACTCCTAACGCCAACACTAGAAGTAGCCGGGGATCATTCCTACGTTGATTCTAGATGACACGCTCCAGCCGGAGAATCTAGCTACCCCTAGTAGAGGAAAACAAAAGACCTTTCTTGCCTCCAGAGAAGGGGACCCCAAAGCTGGATAGAAGCCCCCCACAAATAATAACGGTGAGGTAAGAGGAAATGACAAACACAGAAATGAACCAGGTTTAGCACAGAGAGGCCCGCTTACTGATAGCAGAATAAAGAAAGGTAACTTATATGGTCAACAAAAACCCTATCAAAATCCACACTGGAAATTCAAGAACCCCCGAACCGTCTAACGGTCCGGGGGGAGAACACCAGCCCCCTAGAGCTTCCAGCAAAGGTCAGGATATAGATTTGGAACAAGCTGGACAAAAATACAAAACCAAAACAAATAGCAAAAAGCAAAAGGCAGACTTAGCTGATATAACTGGAACCAGGATCAGTAGACAAGAGCACAGCAGACTAGCTCTGATAACTACGTTGCCAGGCATTGAACTGAAGGTCTAGGGAGCTTATATAGCAACACCCCTAACTAACGACCCAGGTGCGGATAAAAGGAATGACAGAAAAACCAGAGTCAAAAAACTAGTAACCACTAGAGGGAGCAAAAAGCAAATTCACAACAGTACCCCCCCCTTAGTGAGGGGTCACCGAACCCTCACCACGACCACCAGGGCGATCAGGATGAGCGGCATGAAAGGCACGAACTAAATCGGCCGCATGAACATCAGAGGCGACCACCCAGGAATTATCCTCCTGACCATAGCCCTTCCACTTGACCAGGTACTGAAGCCTCCGCCTGGAGAGGCGAGAATCCAAGATCTTCTCCACCACGTACTCCAACTCGCCCTCAACCAACACCGGAGCAGGAGGCTCAGCAGAAGGAGCTACAGGCACAATGTACCGCCGCAACAAGGACCTATGAAATACATTGTGAATAGCAAACGACACAGGAAGATCCAGACGAAAAGATACAGGATTAAGGATTTCCAATATCTTGTAAGGCCCAATAAAACGAGGTTTAAATTTGGGAGAGGAGACCTTCATAGGAACAAAGCGGGAAGAAAGCCATACCAAATCCCCAACGCGTAGTCGGGGACCCACACCGCGGCGGCGGTTGGCAAAGCGCTGAGCCTTCTCCTGTGACAACTTCAAGTTGTCCACCACATGATTCCAGATCCGCTGCAACCTATCTACCAACGCCATGACAGGATAAGACGACAGTGAGCAAATCAAAGTTACAGACAGAATAAATTTAGGTTGCAAATTACCAACGGTGACAGGACTAACAACCTTAGCTATACGTTTAGAGCATGCTGAGATAACATGTGTAGAATCACCACAGTAGTAGCACAAGCCATTCCGGCGTCTATGAACTTTCCGCTCATTTCTAGTCAGGATTCTATCACATTGCATTAAATCAGGTGTCTGTTCAGACAACACCATGAGGGAATTTGCGGTTTTTCTATCACATTGCACCGAATTAGGTGTCTGTTCAGACAACACCATGAGGGAATTTGCGGTTTTGCGCTCCCGCAACCGCCGGTCAATTTGAATAGCCAGTGCCATAGTATCATTGAGACCTGTGGGAATGGGAAAACCCACCATAACATTCTTAATGGCTTCAGATAGGCCATTTCTAAAATTAGCGGCCAGTGCACACTCGTTCCAATGTGTCAGCACGGACCATTTCCGAAATTTTTGGCAATACACTTCAGCCTCGTCCTGCCCCTGAGACATAGCCAGCAAGGCCTTTTCTGCCTGAATCTCAAGATTGGGTTCCTCATAAAGTAAACCGAGCGCCAGAAAAAACGCATCAATATCAGCCAATGCCGGATCTCCTGGCGCCAGCGAAAAAGCCCAATCCTGAGGGTCGCCCCGTAAGAACGAAATAACTATTTTTACTTGCTGAGCAGAGTCTCCAGATGAACAGGGTCTCAGGGACAAAAACAATTTACAATTATTCACAAAATTCCTAAACTTAAACCTGTCTCCGGAAAACAGTTCAGGAATCGGTATTTTAGGTTCTGACCTAGGATTTCTGATAACATAGTCTTGTATGCCCTGCACACGAGTAGCCAGCTGGTCCACACTTGTAATCAAGGTCTGGACATTCATGTCTGCAGCAAGCATAGCCACTCTGAGGTAAAGGGGAAGAAGAAAGAAAAAAAAAAAACTCAGAATCTTCTTTCTTATAATCCCTCTTCTGCAACGCATTAAACATTTAATACTGGCCTGGCAAACTGTTATGACCCCAATGGCGAGGGTCTCAGAGGTACGTGGAAGTCTGCAGAATACAAAAATCCAGCTCATAGGGCAGTGGTAACTGGGTTGACCATATATCTACTCCTAACGCCAACACTAGAAGTAGCCGGGGATCATTCCTACGTTGATTCTAGATGACACGCTCCAGCCGGAGAATCTAGCTACCCCTAGTAGAGGAAAACAAAAGACCTTTCTTGCCTCCAGAGAAGGGGACCCCAAAGCTGGATAGAAGCCCCCCACAAATAATAACGGTGAGGTAAGAGGAAATGACAAACACAGAAATGAACCAGGTTTAGCACAGAGAGGCCCGCTTACTGATAGCAGAATAAAGAAAGGTAACTTATATGGTCAACAAAAACCCTATCAAAATCCACACTGGAAATTCAAGAACCCCCGAACCGTCTAACGGTCCGGGGGGAGAACACCAGCCCCCTAGAGCTTCCAGCAAAGGTCAGGATATAGATTTGGAACAAGCTGGACAAAAATACAAAACCAAAACAAATAGCAAAAAGCAAAAGGCAGACTTAGCTGATATAACTGGAACCAGGATCAGTAGACAAGAGCACAGCAGACTAGCTCTGATAACTACGTTGCCAGGCATTGAACTGAAGGTCTAGGGAGCTTATATAGCAACACCCCTAACTAACGACCCAGGTGCGGATAAAAGGAATGACAGAAAAACCAGAGTCAAAAAACTAGTAACCACTAGAGGGAGCAAAAAGCAAATTCACAACAGTCATGCCAACAGTAGAGCATCCTGAGACCATTCATGTTTGAGGTTGTTTTCATTGAAAGGAGGGTGCTCATTCACAATTTTGCCTAAGAACCCTGCCATGAATAAATAAAGCTATTTAACATCCATCAAGACCAACTTCTCCCAACAATGCAGGAGCAATTTAGGGGATGAACAATGTGAACAATACATTGAAAGTTTGTGTCCATGGCCAGGAAACATACCAGATCTCAATGCCATTAAGAAACTTTGGTCAATCCTCAAAAAGTGCTTGAACAAACAAAAATACAGAAACTGTGAAAAACTCCAAGCACTGATTAGGAAAGAATAGTTTGCCATCAATTATAATTTGTCCCAGAAACTGATATTCAGCTGCCATGTCGAAGGCTAGAAGTCTTGACAAATAAGGGTCACCACTAGAGATGTGCAAACCCGAACAGCAAAGTTTGGTTTCCGTACCGAACACCTACTTTTCGGGCACAGACATTGAACAAGGACTACACCAAGAAGTCCGTGTCAGGGTATGTGCACACGTTGCAGATTTACTGCGGATCCACAGCATATTTTTTGGACCCGAACATCCAGGTGTCCACCCAACTCTAGTCACCACAGTATAAATATGGTAAAAAAGGAACAGCACACTTAATATAACTTATCTCTGGGTGCAGAGCCTCCAGGCAACCTGTGTACTGGTCATCCACATTCAATAAGATCAAAAAAGAAGGCAGCACTCCATTATTTCCAAAAAAGATATAGGATTTATTCAAATCCACATGTCAGTGCGACGTTTCAGCTCTATTGAGCTTTTCTCAAGCAGTGGATACAGGTTCCTTAGTGCATATATATAGTGCTTAACCATCCTTAATTACAGTCATTTGTGTTTAATTATATACAGATATATCTAATAAAGTGCATCGGTGCAAATTTGTGCATTATGCATGTAAACAATCTGTGGACCATGCCGTTCTTACCGCCGCAGGGACCAGCTACTTGTGGAGGACGCCATTGCTTCTGTCGGCGTTCATAGATGTCTATTGCGCATGTCTGTTACGTCATACCGCTTAGTTGAACTGCAGGTCAATGGAAAAACTCGGCGCATGCGCAGTAGCGCAAAATTTCGCCATTTTTCTGAAGACATAGTTCCTAGAGCTTTAAATGTATATATACAGGCGAAAAAAAGCATATTATTGTGCTTCTCAGCTGATTAGAAGTATGTGAGTGAGCACAAAAGCGTCAAATGATGCCACCTATCTAGGATACACATACCAATTATCGTTACCATTCAACATAAATACCATTTTTATTATTTTTATTACCATCACTGTATATGCTATATATGGACTACAGTCCATGCCACTGTGTATATATATATATAAAAGTCGCCATAGGGATGTTATCAACACCACCCTGATACCCCGAGCATAGCCTTAAGGTACCTTCACACGAAACGACTTTACAACGATAACGATAGCGATCCGTGACGTTGCAGCGTCCTGGATAGCGATATCGTTGTGTTTGACACGCAGCAGCAATCTGGATCCTGCTGTGATATCGCTGGTCGTTGAATAAAAATCAGAACTTTATTTGGTCGTCAGATCGGCGTGTATCGTCAGGTTTGACACCAAAAGCAACGATACTAGCGATGTTTTACGCTGGTAACCAGGGTAAATATCGGGTTACTAAGCGCAGGGCCGCGCTTAGTAACCCGATGTTTACCCTGGTTACCAGCGTAAAAGTAAAAAAAACAAACAGTACATACTCACCTGCGCGTCCCCTGCCGTCCGCTTCCTGCTCTGACTGAGCGCCGGCCCTAAAGTGAAAGTAAAAGCACAGCGGTGACGTCACCGCTCTGCTGTTAGGGCCGGCGCTCACACAGTACAGGAAGCGGACGACGGGGGACGCGCAGGTGAGCATGTACTGTTTGTTATTTTTACTTTTACGCTGGTAACCAGGGTAAACATTGGGTTATTAAGCGCGGCCCTGCGCTTAGCAACCCGATGTTTACCCTGGTTACCCGGGGACCTCGGCATCGTTGGTCGCTGGAGAGCGGTCTGTGTGACAGCTCTCCAGCGACCAAACAGCGACGCTGCAGCGATTGGCATCATTGTCGCTATCGCTGCAGCGTCGCTTCGTGTGAAGGTACCTTTACGCAGGCCATATCTCACAGATCAAATAGCATTCATCTATGGTCAAGTCGAACCACTACGATCAGACTGCCCACAAACCGAATTGCTATATGGTGGTGGAATATCCCGGCGTATTATCAAAAGTTCTCCCATCTAACATATGACAGATACTATAGCATTCTTTTAGCTCACTTTATTAAATTGGCCTCAGTTCAACCTAAAGCATATTAGAATCAGTATTACATAATGTATAAATTTTTCAAAAAAAGAAAAAAAAAACAATTTTTTTATAATATATATGTCCTCTATGTTCACATGGTCCTTCAAGGCGGTAATCCGGCACGGTCGACTTCTTATCTACACAAAAGATAAAATTTAAAATTAGGGAAGTGCATTAATGCCATTTCCTAGATTAAAAACAAAATAGCAATAGCATGGGACTTTATGACTATACAATTGATTCAAATAATCGTATGCATCTTAAAATCAACATTGAGACCCCCAGGTTTTAGGGTATTGAGCTCATATATCCACATTAGTTCTCTCTTTTTGAGGATTGATTCTCTATCACCCCCTCTTCTCTGCATGGGGACAGTATCGATAATTTTGAACCGTAGGTCCTTTTCTGTATGCTTATGATCAGTAAAATGTTTAGGGACCGGAAGATCAGTTCTCTTTTTTCTTATGGTATATCTATGTTGGTTCATTCTAACCTTAAATTCGCAGGTTGTTTCCCCAACATACCACAAGTTACAAGGACATATAAGTACGTAGATAACATACTCTGAGCTACAGGTCAAAAAATGCTTAATTTTGTAAGTTTTGTCTGTTACTGGATGTTTAAATGTAGGTCCTTTGATCATATAAGTACAATTAATACAATTTAAACTGTATTAATTGTACTTATATGATCAAAGGACCTACATTTAAACATCCAGTAACAGATAAAACTTACAAAATTAAGCATTTTTTGACCTGTAGCTCAGAGTATGTTATCTACGTACTTATATGTCCTTGTAACTTGTGGTATGTTGGGGAAACAACCTGCGAATTTAAGGTTAGAATGAACCAACATAGATATACCATAAGAAAAAAGAGAACTGATCTTCCGGTCCCTAAACATTTTACTGATCATAAGCATACAGAAAAGGACCTACGGTTCAAAATTATCGATACTGTCCCCATGCAGAGAAGAGAGGGTGATAGAGAATCAATCCTCAAAAAGAGAGAACTAATGTGGATATATGAGCTCAATACCCTAAAACCTGGGGGTCTCAATGTTGATTTTAAGATGCATACGATTATTTGAATCAATTGTATAGTCATAAAGTCCCATGTTATTGCTATTTTGTTTTTAATCTAGGAAATGGCATTAATGCACTTCCCTAATTTTAAATTTTATCTTTTGTCTAGATAAGAAGTCGACCGTACCAGATTACCGCCTTGAAGGACCATGTGAACATAGAGGACATATATATTATAAAAAAATTGTGTTTTTTTTCTTTTTTTGAAAAAATGATACATTATGTAATACTGATTCTAATATGCTTTAGGTTGAACTGAGGCCAATTTAACAAAGTGAGCTAAAAGAATGCTATAGTATCTGTCATATGTTAGATGGGAGAACTTTTGATAATACTCCGGGATATTCCACCACCATATAGCAATTCGGTTTGTGGGCAGTCTGACCTTAGTGGTTCGACTTGACCATAGATGAATGCTATTTGATCTGTGAGATATGGCCTGCGTAAGGCTATGCTCGGGGTATCAGGGTGGTGTTGATAACATCCCTATGGCGACTTTTATATATATATACACAGTGGCATGGACTGTAGTCCATATATAGCATATACAGTGATGGTAATAAAAATGGTATTTATGTTGAATGGTAGCGATAATTGGTATGTGTATCCTAGATAGGTGGCGTCATTTGACGCTTTTGTGCTCACTCACATACTTCTAATCAGCTGAGAAGCACAATAATATGCTTTTTTTCGCCTGTATATATACATTTAAAGTTCTAGGAACTATGTCTTCAGAAAAATGGCGAAATTTTGCGCTACTGCGCATGCGCCGAGTTTTTCCTTTGACCTGCAGTTCAACTAAGCGGTATGACGTAACAGACATGCGCAATAGACATCTATGAACGCCGACAGAAGCAATGGCGTCCTCCACAAGTAACTGGTCCCTGCGGCGGTAAGAACGGCATGGTCCACAGATTGTTTACATGCATAATGCACAAATTTGCACAGATGCACTTTATTAGATATATCTGTATATAATTAAACACAAATGGCTGTAATTAAGGATGGTTAAGCACTATATATATGCACTAAGGAACCTGTATCCACTGCTTGAGAAAAGCTCAATAGAGCTGAAACGTCGCACTGACATGTGGATTTGAATAAATCCTATATCTTTTTTGGAAATAATGGAGTGCTGCCTTCTTTTTTGATCTTAGTCACCACAGTAAATATTGTGTCTTTGTATAAACTTGGTGTATTTTGTCAATAAAAGTTTAAAAACTTATGAAATGCTGATGATCATTCTTCAGTAACCAGAGAAAATTTGGTCTAAAAGATCTAAAAACACAACAGCAATAAAACTTAGTGCAAACCAATATGTGTGACAGTCTCAAAATATTTGGCAATGATTGTAGGTACTAAAACCAAAGAAAAGAAGTACTCTGTACACCCAAGAAGAGCCAATATAGGGCTCAGCTCAATCAGCTCTAAGAGTTCAGCTTGGTTATTTTGCTTTAATTTTAGAAATCAGTTAGGGTCAGAGGATCTTTGCCTTCACCATTCAGTGCTTTGTAGAGCTTCATTACCATCGATGAAAGTAGAATGTCTATCTTCGGAGCTTGATTTCCCTAAACAGCACACCATATGGTAAAATGTGGAACTGCAAGCCTAAGTATCCAGCAGAACACAATTATAAGCAATAATCATTACAGAAGAAGCACAGAGGAATTAAATAGGCTGTTGATGCCTGTTATATTTGTATTTCTATGCCGTGTAAACAACAAGGTGGAAAGTGTTATTTCTAATTATTGAATGTAACATGTCATTTCGTGTTATCTAAACATTTATTTTCCTCCGTTTGCTTTCTGGTTTTCTGTGCTTGTCATTAACATTGTTATCATTCACCAAGAACATTGAGTTGCTCATCCAAATAAACCAAGTTAACTCCATTATTATTCACTAAGGCTTAGCCAATGTGTTTCTATTCAATTACCCTCGGTCTCAGTCTTGTCCGATGCTACGCCGGTACGGTGATGTCATAAATGTCGTCTCATTCACTCTGCAGAGGCGCACGGAGAGAGAGACAGAGAGACATGTATGGAATTAAAATCTATCATTTATTCCAGAGCGAATATTACTTAATTACAGTCTATGATATAACACATAGCGCATTGTGATCTGGGGTTTCTTTGCTTAATGGGATGCATCCCTTGCTGTGAATTATTGAGTGCTCCTATAAGCTATTTATTTAACCTCATTTTGCACAAGGCTGAATTCCCTATTCAGAGGAACACATCTTTATTAACACCGATCCATAAAGAAATCAAGGGACAAGTCTTATTTCAAATTACAAAAGCATTGCAATTAGCAGAGCCGTAGCTAGAGGCTCTATCAACAGAACAGATCCTCCGAATAGATAAGCCATGAATTTAAATAACGTCTCAAATTCTTCTTTTTTTTTTCCTTCCTACATGCAGATGTTCCGTCTAACTTCCCAAACGTCGAGGTAAGTGACTCACAATGGTAAATATCCTGACGCGAACAGAAGTATCCGCTACCTGCCTCCATTGCGTCTCAATCAAAGCAATTTGAATCATCTAAAGAAATGTAAAATATATTAGCTGATGGGACGTTACAGTGATTTCAAATCCCCTTGATCTTCAGGAATGGAGCTCAATATAAGCAGCCGGCTTTTTTTATTTTTATTTTTTTTGCTACATAAATACATACCACAAATGGTTTTGATGAGTCTTTTGACTTGATGCAAATCACTCCAGGCATTTTTGCTGCATACATAGCTGTTGATTCCTTTTTGTTACCGCTTTGAATGTGTGTCAGCGTAAAGTATAATTTCTTGTATGGTTCTAAAACATTTCAAGATTTCAGGCATACGGTAATGACACATTCAAGTGCTTTCTTAGCGGTGTTTGTATGTATATATATGTATATATATATATATATATATATATATATATATATTGTAGGGATTGTACTCGCTCAGGTGCAGCAGGTGACACTCAGGAGACACGTTCCATTAAAAGTTCACAGGGTTTATTGCTCCATAAACCATATAGCAACATGAACAAAAGGTAAACAGTCTTACGTTACGTCAGACAGATGATTCCTCAATGTCCATAGTAGAGCTCCGCTCCCTCTCAGACCTGTAGGCACACAGGCTGTGCTATGTCCAGCACGCAGGCTCTCCTGCCTGAATACGGTCTCTGTGTGCTGTTCAGGACGTCTGTCCCCATTTGGAACCGTCCAACACACAGGCCACTCTGCAGTGTCCAGCCAGGACACATGGAAGTCTGTCCACACTTGCAGACTCCCAAACACTCACACCATGTGCTAAACACACTTCCTTTACATAGGTGTAACCACACCCAGGAACCTGTCACACGGCCATTCAGGTGTTGTGAATTCTGCTCTTGGGCTCCCTCCGGTGGTTGTAAGTGGTAGCGCTGCTGTCTCTGAATCGCAGCATTTATCAGGTGTGTTCACTTTTTGCAATTTTGACTGGGCTATTTAGTCTTGCTTCACCCTTTAGTGAGTGCCAGTTGTCCATTGTTCCTGGACGATTCACATCCCTGCCTGGTCTCTTCTGCTTTGCAGTTCATTTCAACAAAGTTAAGTTCTGGCCTTGATTTTTGCTGTCCACATGCTGTGGCCTTATTGTTCAGTTCTTTTCCATGTTTTTGTCTTGTCCAGCTTGGTCTGTATAAGGATTTGTTTAAGCCAAGCTGGTATCTCTGGAGATGCAGATATACCCTCCATATCTTTAGTTAGCTGTGGAGATTTTGTATTTTCTGTGGTGGATATTTTCTAGTGTTTTAATACTGACCGCATAGTACTCTGTCCTATCCTTTCTATTTAGCTAGAAGTGGCCTCCTTTGCTAAATTCTCATTTCAGTCTGTGTATGTTTTTTCCCTCTCCTCTCACAGTCAATATTTGTGGGGGCTGTCTATCGTTTGGGGATTTTCTCTGAGGCAAGATAGTTTTCCCTTTTCTATCTCTAGGGGTAATTAGTCCTCCGGCTGTGTCGAGATGTCTAGGGAGCGCTAGGTACATTCCACGGCTACTTCTAGTTGCGGTGTTAAGTTCAGGGTCTGCGGACAGTACAGGTACCACCTTCTCCAGAGTACGTCTCATGCTGCTCTTAGACCACCAGATCATAACATCAGGTGAGCGTGACATCACCACAGGTCCTTAAACACAAAACCATCTTAGGTGTTCAGATACACCTCTTTGGTTGGGTTTGTAGGTGACTGAACCCACCCATCTCTCCAATCACCTGGAAGCCTTCCCAATGTAAACAAATTCCTCAGCAGTAGATCTGCTTGAGCAAAACATACCCAGGTTTCCATCACAGGGTGTCATTTTTTACCTTTTGTGCATCACTGCTCTTTTTCAAGATGGCGTCTTTGGTCTCATGTGCACTGTGTCTCCTGCTTTAAAACTCCACCCCAGCCTTCAGTCTGTGCTAGAGTATTCTGCCTTGCATCCAGCTCCTGACCAATGATTACTCCCTGGCTATACACCTGCTCCTGTGAACCTGTGTGGTGATCCTGCTACTCTGCTCTGAGTTCCTGCTGCATACACAAGACTCCAGTAATCCTCCTTCATCTGCTGTTCATATTTACTTCCATCTGCATTTGCTGGTCATGTAAGCTGTTGCTGCTTTGCAATAACCTGAGACTATTAACCAGGCCTCCCTGGTTGAGCTAAGATATGATTTGAACTGCCTAATAAGCATATCTATCTGTGCCTGAACTAAGACAAGGTTTTATTCGTGTCAAGTATCCTCAAGAATAACTGTGCTTCATAGACTTTCTGCTTGATTGCATTTTCCTCTGAAGTTTCCTATAGACTGCTAAGCTGCTTTTATTATTTGCACCAAGTGTTGTGGACTTGAGTTTCTTTCTGCACCTGTTTGAATCACCGTGTGATAATATAGACTTTACCACTTATAAAACTGTGTCCTGTAGTTGTCTTGTTCCATGCAAAGAGTCTCCTGAGTTATCCCCTATAATTATTACAGGATACTCTAGCCTAAAAAAAAAAAAGGAGACTGCTGGAACAATGACTGCAGAAAGCAAATTAGAGCAGATGTTTTCCATAATTAGATCACTGCAGAAAGATGTGGAAGGTCTGCAAAAGAAGTTTGGAAGCTTTGAACACAATCAACAAGTGTTTGGACAAACTTTGCAGGACTTGAGCAACCACATGGCAGCCCAGGAAAACAAACTTGCTGGCATAGAGTCCCAGTATGGATGGGCTTTTCAGGACATAAGCATGGAAAAAGCTGCACAAGTGACTTTACTCTCTGGGCAACCGCCACCAGCTGGCCCACCTACGTTGCCCCCATTCAGATTTAATGGTGATCGCGACAAATTTTGTGGCTTTGTGAATCAATTTATGCTATATTTTGATGTGCATGCTGACCGTTTTCCTACTGATAGATTCAAAGTATTGTGTGTAATAATGCTACTGACCTCACGAGCGCTCGCCTGGGCGAATCCGATGATTGAGTCTCGTGACCCACGGTTAAATGACTTGGATGATTTCTTGACCACTATGGCATTAATGTTTGATGACCCTAATCGCCGTGCAACCGCTGAATCTGCTTTGTTGTCTTTACTCCAGGCTAAACGTTCTGTTATTGAGTATGCCACTGAATTCAGGAGATTGGCGGTAGATACCAATTGGGACAGTTATGCGTAATTGCCTATTTTTAAAAGGGGTCTGTCTAGTATTGTAAAAGATGAACTAGCCCACTCTGAGTCACCACAAGAGCTAGAGACATTTATACAGCATTGTGTGCGCATAGATATTCGCCTTACTGAGCGTAGGCATATAACCTTGTTTCTAACTTTTCCCTTCCTTCCAAAGAGCCTGCAGGTAAAACCTCTCAGGAGGTGGAGGAGGTGCCCATGCAAATTGATTCTGTTCAGAGGCGCGAGATCAATGAGCGCCGGGAGCATCGCCTGCGTGAAAGTCTATGTTTCTACTGCTGCCAGTCTGACCACTTCTTGATCAATTGTCCTAAGTGTCCTAGACGGCCTAACAAGGTGCTAGCAGCAGTAGGGGAATATGACAACTGTGATGATGAATCTGACATCTCTGAATGTAGCCTGCCTTTAAACGCTGTATTCCATTCACTTTCTATGACTTCACCCCCCAAGGAGCTGAAGGAAAAGAACTCTCACTGTTCTCTCCCTATTAAGATCCTTTGTTCAGGACAGTGGATTTCCAGTTCAGCTATGATTGACTCTGGTGCAGGTGGCAATTTCATGGATATCGCATTTGCCAAGGAACATGGTATTAAAATTCAGCAAAGAGCCTCTCCAATTACCATGGAAACAGTGGATGGGTCACCTTTAATCTCTGGGCCTGTGGATCAGGAGACCGTACCCCTTGAAATTTTGTTGGAGCCTAAGCATCAGGAGCAACTTTCTTTCTTGCTAATTTCTTCTCATTTTCCTGTGATTTTAGGCATTCCTTGGTTGCATTCTCAGAACCCAATTATCAACAGGGAGATCAAGGAGATTATCTTCCCTACAAGGAGCAACTCAGCGTTAACAGAAGCTGTCCCTGAGTCCACAGCTACGGAACCACATGTACAGGTATTTTCTTTACCTCCAGCTTATAAAGAGTTCTCTGACATCTGTGACAAGAAGAATGCAGATCAGCTTCCTCCACACAGGCATTATGACTGTCCCATTGAGCTGCTTCCCGGGGCAGCCATTCCTTTTGGTAACGTATACCCTTTGGCGGCACCTGAGCTTCAAGCCTTAAAAGAGTATATTGATGAAAATCTGGCCAAAGGCTTCATACATCCTTCTTCCTCACCAGCAGGAGCACCTATCTTTTTTGTAAAGAAGAAGGATGGGATCCTGAGACCCTGTGTTGACTATCGAGAACTCAATAAGGTAACCGTACGAAACTGTTACCCTTTGCCTCTGATTCCCGAATTACTGGAAAGAGTCTGCCATGCTAAGGTGTTCTCTAAACTGGATCTTCATGGGGCTTATAGTTTGGTGCGTATTCGTCCAGGGGATGAGTGAAAGACAGCATTCAGATGCCGGTATGGACACATTGAATCTCTTGTGAAGCCCTTCGGGCTTTGTAACACCCCTGCAACATTTCAACACCTTGCTAATGACATTTTCAGAGATTTGTTGGACCAGTTTGTAGTCATCTATTTGGACGATATACTAATCTTTTCTGACTCTCTACAGGAACATGAAGAACATGTCAAAATTGTTTTAAGACGTCTGAAAGAGAACCATCTGTATATTAAGCCGGAGAAATGCGAGTTCCATCATTCTGAGATACAGTTCTTAGGTTATATCATCTCTCCCCAGGGGCTGAACATGGAATCTGGTAAGATTCAGGCTATCCTTGACTGGCCGGTACCCAAGAACGTTAAGGAGGTCCAACGTTTTATTGGTTTTGCACATTTCTACAGACGCTTCATTCGAAAATTTTCTGATATTGTCCGTCCCATTACTTCCTTGACAAAGAAGGAAAAGCCCTTTAAGTGGTCATCACAGGCTCAAGAAGCTTTTGATCAGCTTAAAGTCTGTTTCACATCAGCACCGCTGTTGATACACCCAGATCCAACACTTCCATTCACTGTGGAGGTGGATGCTTCTGATAATGCTTTGGGGGCTATTCTCTCCCAAAGAACTGGAGAGAAGGGTCTGCTACATCCTTGTGCTTTCTTTTCCTGTAGATTAACCTCAGCAGAGAAGAATTACGATGTGGGAGACAAGGAATTGATGGCTATTATTGCGGCTTTCAAGGAATGGAGGCATCATCTGCAAGGAGCTGCACAACAGGTCATAGTGCTAACTGACCATCACAATCTAGAGTTCCTTAGATCCGCTAGATGTCTTTCTCCTCGTCAGGCTCATTGGAACTTATTTTTAAATCAATTTAACTTTGTTATCTCATACCGTCCAGGTTCTCGTAATGGGAAGGCTGATGCTTTATCCCGAATCCATGCTGCGGATTCCGTACCTGGAGCCCCATCCAAGACCATTCTATCTGATGCCAATTTAATCGGAGTTATCCACGATCAGGACTTGTGGAAGGAGAGCAGGGAGGCCTATGAAGGTGATATATTTCTGGCCAACCCACCTGTGGATATTAATCTTGTCTTTAAGGGTGGCATGTGGTTCAGAGATCGACGTATCTACGTCCCGGAGGTCGTCCGTCTGCAGATCCTCAAGTTGGTACATGACTCCAAGTTAGCTGGTCACAGGGGGGTACAGAAGACACAAGAGTTCCTGAGACGATTCTTCTGGTGGCCAACTTGCCTGAAGGATACCAAGGACTATGTTCTCTCTTGCGAGGTATGTGACCGTTACAAGACTCCTCATGTGGCACCTATGGGTCTTCTACAACCACTACCTGTTCCGTTCTGCCCTTGGGGGTCTATATCAATGGACTTTATTGTGGAGCTGCCTACATCAGGGGGCATGAATACAATCATGGTGGTAGTTGATCACCTGACTAAAGCTGCTCATTTTGTTCCGTGCACCGGCCTCCCCTCAGCTAAAGATACAGTGAACTTGGTTATACAGAATGTCTTTCGGTTGCATGGGGTTCCGGATGAGATCATCTCTGACCATGGAGTACAGTTCACTTCAAGATTCTGGAAGGGGTTTTGCTCTGCACTCAATATTAATGTCTGTCTCTCTTCTGCTTACCATCCCCAGACAAATGGTCACACTGAGCATACCAACCAGATGCTGGAACAATATCTAAGATGTTATGTCAGCCATCTCCAGGATGATTGGTTGGAGTTGTTGTCGTTATCCGAATTTTCATATAATAATTCTCAGAGCGCCTCCACTAAATTTACACCTTTCTTTGCCAATCTGGGTTATCATCTATGTATTTTACCTAGTTCTCCAATTAATTCTCTGGTTCCGGCAGTGGAGGAAAGGCTGACTGCGATGAGACCGAATCTGGAGGTTCTGAAGGAATCCCTGACCACAGCTCAATAACGTTATAAGAGATCGGCTGATAGATTCCGTAAACTTGCACCCATGTTCAAGGTAGGAGATTCCGTGTTGTTAGCAACTAAGAATCTGAAGTTAAACATTCCTTCACAAAAACTTGGACAGTAATTCATTGGCCCTTTCAAGATCAACGGTATTGTGAGCTCTGTGGCCTGCCGGCTGAAGCTGCCTAGGACAATGAAGGTACACCCAGTTTTTCATGTATCTTTACTAAAGCCTTTGTCTCCTAATACCTTCCAGGGACGTGTTGTGCCACCTCCGCAGCCTGTGGTGATTGATGGGCAAGAATAATTCGTGGTGGAGGAAATTTTTTATTCCGGGATTCGCAGGAATCGGCTCCAATGTCTGATAAGATGGCAGGGATATCCCCCTGAGGAAGACTCTTGGGAACCTGTGGAAAACATCAATGCCCAACAGAAGATTTCTCGTTTTCATCAGAGATTCCCTGAGAAACCAGGTCCAGAATCGTCCTGAGGCCGCTTCTAAGGAGGGAGTAATGTCAGGACTCTAAACATTTTTTACCTTTTGTGCATTAATTCCCTTTTTCAAGATGGCGTCTTTGGTCTCATGTGCACTGTGTCTCCTGCTATAAAACTCCACCCCAGCCTTCAGTCTGTGCTAGAGTATTCTGCCTTGCATCTAGCTCCTGACCTCTGATTACTCCCTGGCTATACACCTGCTCCTGTGAACCTGTGTGGTGATCCTGCTTTTCTGCTCTGAGTTCCTGCTGCATACACAAGTCTCCAGTAATCCTCCTTCATCTGCTGTTCGTGTTTACTTCCATCTGCATTTGCTGGTCATGTAAGCTGTTGCTGCTTTGCAATAACCTGAGACTATTAACCAGGCCTCCCTGGTTGAGCTAAGATATGATTTGAACTGCCTAATAAGCATATCTATCTGTGCCTGGACTAAGACAAGGATTTATTCGTGTCAAGTATCCTCAAGAATAACTGTGCTTCATAGACTTTCTGCTTGATTGCATTTTCCTCTGAAGTTTCCTATAGACTGCTAAGCTGCGTTTATTATTTGCACCAAGTGTTATGGACTTGAGTTTCTCTCTGCACCTGTTTGAATCACCGTGTGATATTATAGACTTTACCACTTATAAAACTGTGTCCTGTAGTTGGCTTGTTCCATGCAAAGAGTCTCCTGAGTTATCCCCTATAATTATTACACAGGGCCACCCACCTCTGCAATACATACCGTCCATTAATCACATGACCAGTCGCTATGCCACATATTCCCCTCCTCTGCCTAAAGCCGTGGGGCTTGGCACTTTCTATTACCCGACCAGAGATCCTTCTCAGTCGTCCCTGACAGTCAAACCATCTGTCAAAGTCAGGGCCTGTTACTGAACCCTTTTGTCCGCATTCGTCAACCATTTCCGTCACCCCCTTTGATAAAGATGACCCCTTGTCATTTCCTCTGCTACAGGATCTCCCACTTAGGTCACTGAGCCCTGAACTAACTGAGGAGTCACTATTTCTACTTCTTCCATCTGGCCACCTTTGGTTCCTTCTCTGTTGTTGATCTCTCCTATTGTCTTTCTTTGGAGAGCAGCTCTTCCCTTTACCTCTATATCCTCTGTTATCTTCAGCTTGAGGACTTCCAGTCTTTAGAGAACCTCTTCGTCTCTCTAAGGCGAGTTGAAGGTGGTGGCAATCTGTTTGCCAATCCTTGCAGCTCTATATTGATCTGCTCCCTCTCACGTCTTAGCTGCTCTATCTGTTTCAGGTATGCCACACGACACCCTAGGAGCATTTGGATATTCCCAAGGCTCTCCATGGATCCGATGACAAGGAATGGAACCATCCCATCTTCACCCACGACCTGGGCTTCATCATCAGCTGGAATGCTCACTCTCATAACACCGGACCTATTCACCATCTATTGCATCACCTTGCCAAATCTTCCGATGACTTTCCTCACCAGACCTCTGGGCACTTGCACGACATCTTCTACAATACCCAACTGACTTTGAGCTTCTCTTGCTACCTCCAGACGTCGAGCGGCTTCCTTATTCTTCAACATGATCATTTGTTTTGTGCGGAGGCATTGTAGATGCATCTCTCTCAGGACAGCCACCCGCTTTACTGTGACTTCCCTAGTCGACAGTATGACCAGTTGATGAGTCTCAGGTGCCCAGTGCACCCTACATGCTTCAACCGCCTTTTAAAATGCTTCATGCACCTCCTCACTGGCACACGCTTCTTGCATGACTTCGGGTACGTCTATTACGCACTTGAAAATCGAAGTCTCACCTTCTTGGTCATATCGTTGGACCTCCTCGTCCTTAGCGTCAGCGCAGTTTTTTAAGACCTCAATGTCCTTTGTTCGGCTATCTGCATGGCACTTCCCTTGCTGGATTTCTTCCTCCGTGGAGGCCCCTTCTTTGGTCAGCCTCTCCAGCTCACTCTCATTCATAGCGATCAGATCGGGAGAGCGCAACAGTTAAATTTCCCAGTCATCCGTGGATTTCTGGAGCTGTTGATTAGTCTCCTTTGTCTTGAGCTCTTGGAGAACTTTATCTTGCTCTTCTACCAAGCAGCGATGCTCATCCTCTCTCTGGAGAATCTGCTGCTAATTCTTCTCTTGGGCCTCTCTGAGCACCTCCATATCTTTTAATACAGCCTTATTTATGGTTTGACATGCTGACAGGTGACCTCTGAACTCAGAGTCTTCCTTTTCCAGCTCAGCCACTCTGTGCTCAATCACCTCACTCAGGACCCTTTCTCGCTCAACTATTTTTTTACGCAGCTCTATCTCATGGTCCTGCTCTTTTTTGGCTAGCACATGTCACACCATCACCTCTTTAATTAGATTTTCAGATGGGGTCTCTTGCCCACCCACACTCTGCCTCTTCAGAGTTCCACCTGTTTCTTCAGCATCAGGTACTTCATCATACTGAGCCATTTCACTCTTCCCGGGCATTGCAGATATGGGTCTACTACAGGTTTGTTCTAACCCCAGCCCATCAATAACTACCTCAGTGCTAGGGTTTGACAGAGATAAAGTGACCCCCTCATCAGGAACGATAACGTGATCTGCACGTGACCCCGTCTTTCCGCGGCCCCCACGACGAGATGAAGATGTGTCATTTTTACTTGGCTCCCCCTTACTGCACTTTTTTCCCCTTGCGTTCGAGTCACAGTCTGAAGAGGAGTCACCACCTCTCACCCTGTCGTCCTGGAATAAGTCCCTACTTAAACAGGTGTCAGACCCACACTTTCTTCTGGTCACCCGTAACTCTGGACTATTGACATTAGGTGGCGCTACTTCCTCTTTACACATCTCATTTACAGGAATCCCCACAGCCTGCTGCTGTAGTGGGGCTTCAATATGAGCATTCCATCTCTCCTCTGAACAACCCCACACTGCATCAACTTCCCATATGTCTTCAAAGATCACAAAGTCCCGGCCCCTCTCAAAGGGGTAGAACAAGTTTGGTGTTATACCGCCATCTTGGCACTCTACACTTTTTGACATATCAATGATCACTCTTTCAACAGTATAGTCCACAGTGACCCCATGGATGCAGCGAACCTTGACCTTTTTCTCGGTTAGGCAGAGAACGAGAGGAGTTCCTGTCAGAGTCACCTGACTCTTTGAGTCCAGCAGTCCAGAAACTCCTTCACGGTGTAACATAACAGTACACACCTGCGGCCTGTCATCAAACGGGAAGTCTATGCTGCACTCGGAATATGCAAAACACAAACATTGCTGTTCCCCAGACATGTCTATGGAGGTAACCAATGCCGCCCCTTTTGAAAGCTCCACCCCTTTTTGGATCACTATCCCCTTTGTGGACTCTGCCCCTTTTAGGGCGACCACCCCCTTGTGGGCTATTTTCTCCTTTAGGGCCACCCCCCCTTTAGGGACTCCACCCCCTTTTGGGCAACTACCCCGTTTTGGAACGCACCCCTTTTTTGGGATGCCCGGCCCCTTTTTGGCCAACCATAATTATTTGGGTCACCGCTCTATTTTTTGGGACTCCACCCCCTTTAGGGACACCACCCCACTCTGGGGTACACCCTGTCGACTTCCCCACAGTACTCTCAAGCCCCATCAGTTCCACAGTATATGTCTCTTTATGTTGACACTGGCCCTTTAAGAGTCTGCACGACCTAGTCCAGCAAACTTCGTAACCCCGCCGAGTTACCGCCAGACACCTTCAGTCTTCGTGGCCCTGCTGAGCCACAGCAAGTTGATCAGAGAAGAAAAAAAAAAGAAATACATGGACTCACCGGTCCACAGCAAGCACCTGCACACGTGCTTTATAGAAAAAACAACACTCTCACTGCCCCCGGTCAGCACAGCAGACTTCTGTCTGTTACACACCTGGCTTTACAGCCCAAACACAGTTTCTCACTGATCCCGATCAGCATAATACACGGTTTTCAGACCGTTACCCGATGGCAACCTTCATGGGTTCCTGGACACCCCTTGGCCTCAGAGGTGCCCAAACACAATGTCTCTCTCTTTTTTCACTCTGACCCCGGTCAGTACATCACGGATCTCCATCCGTTACATGTCATTGCCACACAGGTTCCCAGATCCCTCTTCTCCTCAGAGGTATCCCATAAACAGCAGTTCTCACTGATCCCGGTCAGTATTTACTCACGGTTGTCGAGACCGTCCACTCTTCTGGCTCAGACCAGCCAGCGCTGCAACATGTGTTCCTTGGATTGTTGCCCGCATTTGAAACACCAATTGTAGGGATTGTACTCGCTCAGGTGCAGCGGGTGACACTCAGGAGACACGTTCCATTAAAAGTTCACAGGGTTTATTGCTCCATAAACCACATAGCAACATGAACAACAGGTAAACAGTCTTACATCAGACAGATGATTCCTCAATGTTCATAGTAGAGCTCCGCTCCCTCTCAGACCTGTAGGCACACAGGCTGTGCTATGTCCAGCACGCAGGCTCTCCAGCCTGAATATGGTCTCTGTGTGCTGTTCAGGACGTCTGTCCCCACTTGGAACCGTCCAACACACAGGCCACTCTGCAGTGTCCAGCCAGGACACATGGAAGTCTGTCCACACTTGCAGACTCCCAAACACTCACACCATGTGCTAAACACACCTCCTTTACATAGGTGTAACCACACCCAGGTACCTGTCACATGGCCAGTCAGGTGAGCGTGACATCACCACAGGTCCTTAAACACAAAACCATCTTAGGTGTTCAGATACACCTCTTTGGGTGGGTTTGTAGGTGACTGAACCCACCCATCTCTCCAATCACCTGGAGCCTTCCCAATGTAAACAAATCCCTCAGCAGTAGATCTGCTTGAGCAAAACATACCCAGGCTTCCATCACAGGGCCATCCACCTCTGCGATACATACCGTCCATTAATCACATGACCAGTCGCTATGCCACAATATATATATATATATAAATATATAAACATAGTGTATGATGGTGCGCCATTAAAGAGGCCATCATGCTAAGTGGAGCAAAGGGCTTATTCTTAATTCTTCCATTTCTAAGACAATCCCTTTCTATTTGCCCTATTAGAGCACTTCAGTGTCATAAAAATGGAGACCCCTTCACAAAGAAAGACCCTTTTTGAGACAAGACACTTTGATAGACTGTAAACGACCAGGTACAGATGCAAAACCAAAGAAATGAGCTGGAACAAATGTTTCCACAAATGCTCTGAATAGGTCCACACTCACACTGAGGCCATCTAAAAAGAAAACCCAGGATAAAAACAAAATGAGCAAATGTCCTCCAGCAAGCAAAAAAGGAAAATTGCAATAGTACATGAAAATGAAATGCCCGGTTGAAACCATTTTTATCAAAAAAGTGTAAAAGCCATTCAACCGCGGAAAGGAGTACCCAATCAGGACAGCCCTATCCCTAGTATTAAAACTCTCTTTGTGCCTGCAGGTTTCAATAAATAGAGGTAGAGTAGGACTAAATGCATAGTCCAAAAATGGGGAGCCAAGAACTTGTATGTATGTAGGGATTGGACTGTCTTACCCTGTTCCTGCCCCTGAAGACAACAGATACACTACGCAAATACCGTAGTGCGGTTTTATATATAAAAGTAATGTAATGTATTATGGTTATGTACAGTGCATAGAGTGTAGGACATAATGTGAATGTGACATTAGGATAGGCTTTGGACAGCATAGGATATAGATCAGGTTAGCATAGAGATAAGAAATTGTTAAAAGCAGGTATAGATAAGTGGGAGGGCACTAGTGCTGATAAGAAGGGGGCACTTTCTAGTTAGAGGAACTTTTGTGTCCTCCAGTGAAGTGTGGAGTGGGTTCAAGTTCAGGTGTGGTGGGTTGTTAGGGACAGCATATCTTGCGGGATGCATTACTGGGTTACTGTCACATCAGGGCCTAAGGTCTGGCATAGGGGCTGTGGGACACAAGGGTTAATCTCGATTGTAGGGGAAGATGGACAGGGACCCACGTAGATGGTAGGTGATGGCCAGTCCCCGGTACACTGATGAGGTGGAGGAGAAATCCTCGAGACTTATAGATTCAGTGGGCTCAGAGATGATCCAGGATAAGCGTGTGACAGGACTGAAGAGGAGTTATGTTAAGAAGGAGGACAATGTGAATTGGTTTTTCCTTTCCCACCTTTGCCATCTGATAGACTTGAACTCCTTAGTAAAAGTTTGACTGTTATAGAGAACCTGGTGTCCCATGTTTAAGTGTGGTGGCTCCTGATGACAGAAGCCTGGAGGCAGCAGATGCCTGTGGCCTACAAGTGAGTGTGATGCATGCCACACCCTGCAGCACACAAGAACTGGGACACCCAATGTCTGTAAAGTGGCAGAGCAAAACTGGATAACACCTCTGCTGCAACTACCTCTCTGCCGCAATTTACATGTAGAAAGTACAAAAAAATTAAGTAAAACAAAAGAAATGAGCCAGAACCAAGATTGGTACAAGAGCAATGTGCAGCTGCCATTAAACACAATCCAATACAAAATGTAGGACATACCCTGAAGCAAGCAAACAGACCATGAACAGAAGAAGCAGTTAACAACTTGATGGCAACCATGCAACAAAAAAAATTGTTTGTAGTAAGATTACCCATATTACAGAGTTTGTAGAGTACTTTGACAACAGTATTGCTAAGTACCCATGACTTTGGTTTATACTCCAGAGCGACATTCTCAATTCTACAGGCTTCATATTTAAAAATAATATATAACTGGCGCTGCACTGGACCAGAAACAGGTGGACAAGAAGCGGAAGAAGGAAATCAAAAAACAATGAGCAGCTGGTGAGGTGGCGCGGTCTGTGCTGCACCGCGTCTATGATGGATACTACAGTGCAAAAATACTAATGACCTGCGCTTGTGGAGTGGTCGTGCTGGAAGGTACCTTACATACTGCCTTCCACCATAAGGGAGTGCTGAGGTAGGCAGTCACTGTGTTTAAACAATAGGCCTGGATGTTTAAGGGACTATACACAAATGAATATGAACAAAACTTCCCCAAAATAGTTCACCCAGTAAAAGCCCGTATGCACACGTGCTCACCGCTATGAAGACATGTACTTACAACTGAGGGTGGAGGCAGGAGTGGATACAGCGTAGAGAGTGACGATCGTCCTGCTTGAGAGCGGTGTTGTGTTGGACTTGATGGGTCCAGGCTGCACCGTAGGGCTGCGGGGTAATGTCAGGGCCGACTAGGCTGAGGCTATGTCCGCTCACTGGGCGATGTGTGCGGAGACCGTGAACTCCTGGCGTGCCCCGGCCGGAAGCAACGCCGGAGCTGTAGCGGTGTTAGCTGGGGGCGTGGACCTGATGTGACGTCACAGGGTAGGAGGGCGGGCTTAGGACAGGACAACCAATCCAACGCGTTTCGAAGGTTACACACCTTCTTCGTCAGGGATGGAGTTCCCTGTCTGGCCCGGCCTTATATGGACTACACCCTCATGGATTCTAGCCTGCCTGAATGACCCGCATATTCATTCATCCACGGATTATCCTATGGCGCACTATATTGTAGTATAAACTAGGTGTAGCATGTATAATATGCTCTTACATCAAGCTTAGATGGTAATGAATGGGACCGCTCCATTCCTACTTGACAGAAACCTTAAGAGTCTGTGCCAAAATTAACTTTTTAGAGGTGCACCATTATGCCCCGTATTTCTATAGGTGTGTTAGAACATAATATAAATAGGAGGGAAACGAAGGAGGGGGGGGAAGGACAGGGATAAAAAAGAGGATTTAGAAATTATGATGTTGTAACAATTAAAATCAGAATTTATTGATATATAGCTAAAATCTTAAGATGAATAAATACAGTCTTAATACGCATAAAAATCCCTAAAAAACATAAAATTATACCCACATATAAAAAAAGGATTTTGTAACTTATTAATAGCCACAGGCTGTACGGTTTTCCAAAACTAACCCCGCATATGCCCATGGCCATCTACCGATATGTCACAAATCTGAACTCGTATTGAGCTATTTGGGTAACATGCATACTCGAGGTTGCCCTCTTATATTTAAAACGCATACAGCTCGATTTCTTGATTTAGACCTTTGGGGGCTAGAGTGTCCAGTGTGAAGATCCATTTGGATTCAATCCTAGACATTACTTTAATAAAATCACCCCCCCTAGGGTTTTGCTGTACTGCTTGAATCCCACAGAACGTGATATTGGTGCATAATCGGTTATGTTTTTCCACAAAGTGGCGGGATAAAGGGTGCCCTGTAAAACCCTTTTGGATATTATCCAAATGTTCTTTTATTCTCACTTTTAATGGTCTTTTTGTACGGCCCACATAAATTTTATTACACGGGCATATGAGTGTGTATATAACCCCTGCTGTTTCACAAGAAATTCTGCTCTTAATGGGGAAACTCATTGTACCACTTGAATCCTTAAATGTAGTCTGGATATGCCTTTTACAAGATGTTCGTTTACAGCATACACACCAACCACATGACGTAAATCCCTGATTGTGGTGATTTACTGGTTTGCTAGATGTATCTTGCCTTGGCATGATTGATTTTGTGGTCGGTGCCAAAAGAAGACCCAGATTTTGTGCCTTTGTATAGACAAATCTGGGGTTCTTGGGTAAAAGGTCCCCAATGCACTTGTCACTTTGTAGAATAGGCCAATGTTTCCTAACTATACTAGTAAATTTGTTGTACCCTGAGTGAAATTGGGTTACTATGGGTAATTTATTGATTTGTTGGTGGATGTCTGGGGAAGGATTATTGGCACTAGCTTTATGAACCAGACTTTCCCTAGGGACTTGACTTACTATATGCCTGGCTAGATCCAAGGTTTGTAGATTATACCCCTTGGCTTCAAATTGTTCAGTAATATATGCCGATTCCTCAATATAATCGTTAAAATCCGTACAATTCCTCCTAATTCGGGTAAATTGGCCTTTAGGGATATTTGACAACCAGACTGGAAGGTGACAACTTGTCATTTGTATAAAACTATTAGAGTCAACCTCTTTGTGAAAACATTTGGTCTTTAGTGTATCGTTTTCCACATAAATGGTTAGGTCTAGAAAGTTGACTTTAGTGTTACTTGTGATAGGTGTGAATTCCAGACCAAACTGGTTATTGTTGAGGTTGAAAATAAAAGAATTAAGTTCGGTTGATGTGCCCTCCCAAATAAACAAAATATCGTCGATGAAACGACGCCAGAGTTTCAAACCTGTTTGGAGTGAGCCTTCCTTGAAGATGTATTGTTGCTCCCAGTTACCCACATACAGATTTGCGTAACTGGGCGCAAAACGTGTGCCCATTGCGGTGCCCCACGTTTGAAGGTAGTACTGCTCCTCATATTTAAAATAATTATGTTTGAGTATAAACTCCATGCTTTCTAGGAGAAATTGTATTTGGGACTCCTCATATATACCTAAGGCATGTAAGAATAAATGTGCTGACTCACAACCTTTCTCCTGATTTATTACCGTGTACAAAGATTTGATATCTAATGTACCTAAAATGTAATGGCTTTGCCAAGTAATGGATTCTAGAATTTGTATTACATGCGTTGTGTCCTTCAGGTAGGCTGGAATTAAGGACATGCACTTTTGTAAATGTAAATCCACGTATTTGGAAAGATTGGCTGTGAGGCAATTTATGCCCGATATGATAGGGCGACCTGGTGGGTTTATGGTGTCTTTGTGGATTTTGGGAATATGATAAAAAATAGCTACTGTTGGGGTTCGGTTATTGATGAAATTGAACTATTTTTTGTTCAGGATCCCTAGTGCTTTGCCCTTTAAGGCTAGATTATTCAGCTTTTTAGTGTAGTTAACTGTAGGATTGGATTTTAATTTTTTATAGGTAATAGTATCATTAAGGAGTCTTAATGACTCATTATGGTATGTAACACAATCCAAAACCACTATGCCCCCACCCTTGTCTGCTGGACGGATGACTATATTGTGATTGGTCTGGAGGTCAATGATAGCCTTCTTCTCACTAGTACTTAGATTGTGTGGTGCATATTTAGAACCGTTTGACCTGATCTTTTTAATGTCTGTAGTTACTAAGGTCTCAAAGGACCGAAAAGAGTTAGAATATTCATTGATTGGATTAAATGAGGATTTAGGTGCCAAATCAGTATGGATAAAATTTGTGTTTGGGTTAGGACAGGTTCTATTAGTATTGGTGCCCTTTTTAAGGAAATACTTTTTTAAAGCTAGATTTCTCATACATTTTTTAATACTGATAAAAAGATTAAATGGATTGACTTTGGCAGTGGGGGCAAATTTTAAACCTTTCTGTAAGAGGTTTTCCTCACTGCGGGTCAATTGGTGTGAACTGAGATTAAAAATCTTTTGAATATGCGCTTGTAATTTGGTGCTTATATTTTTCTTTTTGGCGAGTTTCCCACCCCTTTTGCCTCTTTTGGTTTTGAATTTTGAGGATGGAAAAAATCCCGTTTGATTGTGGAATGTACAACGGGTTTTATGCCTTTTCTTTTGGCCAAAAAATTCCTATTAGTTAGCCTATTTGGGACCCTTTCTGAATTAGTACTAAAATTAGTACGGACCCCCTGCTTACTACTGTCTACTGTTTTACTACAATGTTTTTTATTATTATTATTATTAGATTCCCTCGATGGGATTCGATGAGATAAGTGATTATTAGTGCTTGTAGAAGGGGTGGGTTCATCCCATTCATTCGTTGTTTCAACGTCATCCCCTCTTATAGAAGGATGGGAAAATTGGTTAGAAATAGGGATTTGAATATTTTCCACAATATTGGACGCCCTTGGTGGAGGAGTGGCCTCCATAGTGTACCCGATTGGAATAACCCCATTATTAGAAGAATTGATTTGTGAGTTTTCGCCATTGTTCCTATTACGAATGGACAATGGAGTGTATTGTGTGGAGTTGGTGTTCGTGTACGTGGAAAAGACTAGGGAGACGTCTTCCAAATTGTTAGTTGGAGATGAATTATACTCGTCCAATGTTACAAATTGGTTGTTTGGACTCGGTGTGGGTTGTGGACATGATAACATATTTTCGAATGGTAAATTATCCCTAGCAAATTTCCTCATTTTTTTAGTGATAATTTCCTTTTCTTTTTCTTTTATTCTGTACATAATTTTGGAAATAAGATTATGTAAATCCTCAATATGGTTATATTTACTTAATTGGTCAAATAATTCCGTAATGGATTGATTTATCTTGGCTAGATTAATCCGGCGTTTGTCTATTATGAAGTAGAGGGCTTGTTTAGAAAACGTTTGAAATAAGGAATCCCACTCCAATTGAGTTTCAGGGTCACCAAAATCGCCCGCAAGGGTTTTCTGAATGACAAGCCCTTTAGGGACAATGCCTGCTTCTGCATACTTCTCTAATGAGGCAATCTCCCACAGATTCCTCATTTCATTTACCAGTTGTTTCTCTAAGGACCTTAAAAGAGTTTTGGCCTGATCCACTTCATTAACTGATAATTTTTGATAGGAAAATTGGGTCTGAATGTACCTGCGTCTGAAATCTCTATCATCTTTTAATGCATCTAGTGCCATAGTGTAGCTGCCTAAGTGTAGAATGCACAGAAATTTGAAAATAAAAATAATATATAACTGGCGCTGCACTGGACCAGAAACAGGGGGACAAGAAGCGGAAGAAGGAAAACAAAAAACAATGAGCAGCTGGTGAGGTGGCGCGGTCTGTGCTGCACCGCGTCTATGATGGATACTACAGTGCAAAAATACTAATCACCTGCGCTTGTGGAGTGGTCGTGCTGGAAGGTACCTTACATACTGCCTTCCACCATAAGGGAGTGCTGAGGTAGGCAGTCACTGTGTTTAAACAATAGGCCTGGATGTTTAAGGGACTATACACAAATGAATATGAACAAAACTTCCCCAAAATAGTTCACCCAGTAAAAGCCCGTATGCAGACGTGCTCACCGCTATGAAGACATGTACTTACAACTGAGTGTGGAGGCAGGAGTGGATACAGCGTAGAGAGTGACGATCGTCCTGCTTGAGAGCGGTGTTGTGTTGGACTTGATGGGTCCAGGCTGCACCGTAGGGCTGCGGGGTAATGTCAGGGCCGACTAGGCTGAGGCTATGTCCGCTCACTGGGCGATGTGTGCGGAGACCGCGAACTCCTGGCGTGCCCCGGCCGGAAGCAACGCCGGAGCTGTAGCGGTGTTAGCTGGGGGCGTGGACCTGATGTGACGTCACAGGGTAGGAGGGCGGGCTTAGGACAGGACAACCAATCCAACGCGTTTCGAAGGTTACACACCTTCTTCGTCAGGGATGGAGTTCCCTGTCTGGCCCGGCCTTATATGGACTACACCCTCATGGATTCTAGCCTGCCTGAATGACCCGCATATTCATTCATCCACGGATTATCCTATGGCGCACTATATTGTAGTATAAACTAGGTGTAGCATGTATAATATGCTCTTACATCAAGCTTAGATGGTAATGAATGGGACCGCTCCATTCCTACTTGACAGGAACCTTAAGAGTCTGTGCCAAAATTAACATTTTAGAGGTGCACCATTATGCCCTGTATTTCTATAGGTGTGTTAGAACATAATATAAATAGGAGGGAAACGAAGGAGGGGGGGGAAGGACAGGGATAAAAAAGAGGATTTAGAACTTATGATGTTGTAACAATTAAAAATCAGAATTTATTGATATATAGCTAAAATCTTAAGATGAATAAATACAGTCTTAATACGCATAAAAATCCCTAAAAAACATAAAATTATACCCACATATAAAAAAAGGATTTTGTAACTTATTAATAGCCACAGGCTGTACGGTTTTCCAAAACTAACCCCGCATATGCCCATGGCCATCTACCGATATGTCACAAATCTGAACTCGTATTGAGCTATTTGGGTAACATGCATACTCGAGGTTGCCCTCTTATATTTAAAACGCATACAGCTCGATTTCTTGATTTAGACCTTTGGGGGCTAGAGTGTCCAGTGTGAAGATCCATTTGGATTCAATCCTAGACATTACTTTAATAAAATCACCCCCCCTAGGGTTTTGCTGTACTGCTTGAATCCCACAGAACGTGATATTGGTGCATAATCGGTTATGTTTTTCCACAAAGTGGCGGGATAAAGGGTGCCCTGTAAAACCCTTTTGGATATTATCCAAATGTTCTTTTATTCTCACTTTTAATGGTCTTTTTGTACGGCCCACATAAATTTTATTACACGGGCATATGAGTGTGTATATAACCCCTGCTGTTTCACAAGAAATTCTGCTCTTAATGGGGAAACTCATTGTACCACTTGAATCCTTAAATGTAGTCTGGATATGCCTTTTACAAGATGTTATACGGGGCATAATGGTGCACCTCTAAAAAGTTAATTTTGGCACAGACTCTTAAGGTTCCTGTCAAGTAGGAATGGAGCGGTCCCATTCATTACCATCTAAGCTTGATGTAAGAGCATATTATACATGCTACACCTAGTTTATACTACAATATAGTGCGCCATAGGATAATCCGTGGATGAATGAATATGCGGGTCATTCAGGCAGGCTAGAATCCATGAGGGTGTAGTCCATATAAGGCCGGGCCAGACAGGGAACTCCATCCCTGACGAAGAAGGTGTGTAACCTTCGAAACGCGTTGGATTGGTTGTCCTGTCCTAAGCCCGCCCTCCTACCCTGTGACGTCACATCAGGTCCACGCCCCCAGCTAACACCGCTACAGCTCCGGCGTTGCTTCCGGCCGGGGCACGCCAGGAGTTCGCGGTCTCCGCACACATCGCCCAGTGAGCGGACATAGCCTCAGCCTAGTCGGCCCTGACATTACCCCGCAGCCCTACGGTGCAGCCTGGACCCATCAAGTCCAACACAACACCGCTCTCAAGCAGGACGATCGTCACTCTCTACGCTGTATCCACTCCTGCCTCCACACTCAGTTGTAAGTACATGTCTTCATAGCGGTGAGCACGTCTGCATACGGGCTTTTACTGGGTGAACTATTTTGGGGAAGTTTTGTTCATATTCATTTGTGTATAGTCCCTTAAACATCCAGGCCTATTGTTTAAACACAGTGACTGCCTACCTCAGCACTCCCTTATGGTGGAAGGCAGTATGTAAGGTACCTTCCAGCACGACCACTCCACAAGCGCAGGTGATTAGTATTTTTGCACTGTAGTATCCATCATAGACGCGGTGCAGCACAGACCGCGCCACCTCACCAGCTGCTCATTGTTTTTTGTTTTCCTTCTTCCGCTTCTTGTCCCCCTGTTTCTGGTCCAGTGCAGCGCCAGTGTATATATTATTTTTATTTTCAAATTTCTGTGCATTCTACACTTAGGCAGCTACACTATGGCACTAGATGCATTAAAAGATGATAGAGATTTCAGACGCAGGTACATTCAGACCCAATTTTCCTATCAAAAATTATCAGTTAATGAAGTGGATCAGGCCAAAACTCTTTTAAGGTCCTTAGAGAAACAACTGGTAAATGAAATGAGGAATCTGTGGGAGATTGCCTCATTAGAGAAGTATGCGGAAGCAGGCATTGTCCCTAAAGGGCTTGTCATTCAGAAAACCCTTGCGGGCGATTTTGGTGACCCTGAAACTCAATTGGAGTGGGATTCCTTATTTCAAACGTTTTCTAAACAAGCCCTCTACTTCATAATAGACAAACGCCGGATTAATCTAGCCAAGATAAATCAATCCATTACGGAATTATTTGACCAATTAAGTAAATATAACCATATTGAGGATTTACATAATCTTATTTCCAAAATTATGTACAGAATAAAAGAAAAAGAAAAGGAAATTATCACTAAAAAAATGAGGAAATTTGCTAGGGATAATTTACCATTCGAAAATATGTTATCATGTCCACAACCCACACCGAGTCCAAACAACCAATTTGTAACATTGGACGAGTATAATTCATCTCCAACTAACAATTTGGAAGACGTCTCCCTAGTCTTTTCCACGTACACGAACACCAACTCCACACAATACACTCCATTGTCCATTCGTAATAGGAACAATGGCGAAAACTCACAAATCAATTCTTCTAATAATGGGGTTATTCCAATCGGGTACACTATGGAGGCCACTCCTCCACCAAGGGCGTCCAATATTGTGGAAAATATTCAAATCCCTATTTCTAACCAATTTTCCCATCCTTCTATAAGAGGGGATGACGTTGAAACAACGAATGAATGGGATGAACCCACCCCTTCTACAAGCACTAATAATCACTTATCTCATCGAATCCCATCGAGGGAATCTAATAATAATAATAATAAAAAACATTGTAGTAAAACAGTAGACAGTAGTAAGCAGGGGGTCCGTACTAATTTTAGTACTAATTCAGAAAGGGTCCCAAATAGGCTAACTAATAGGAATTTTTTGGCCAAAAGAAAAGGCATAAAACCCGTTGTACATTCCACAATCAAACGGGATTTTTTCCATCCTCAAAATTCAAAACCAAAAGAGGCAAAAGGGGTGGGAAACTCGCCAAAAAGAAAAATATAAGCACCAAATTACAAGCGCATATTCAAAAGATTTTTAATCTCAGTTCACACCAATTGACCCGCAGTGAGGAAAACCTCTTACAGAAAGGTTTAAAATTTGCCCCCACTGCCAAAGTCAATCCATTTAATCTTTTTATCAGTATTAAAAAATTTATGAGAAATCTAGCTTTAAAAAAGTATTTCCTTAAAAAGGGCACCAATACTAATAGAACCTGTCCTAACCCAAACACAAATTTTATCCATACTGATTTGGCACCTAAATCCTCATTTAATCCAATCAATGAATATTCTAACTCTTTTCGGTCCTTTGAGACCTTAGTAACTACAGACATTAAAAAGATCAGGTCAAATGGTTCTAAATATGCGCCACACAATCTAAGTACTAGTGAGAAGAAGGCTATCATTGACCTCCAGACCAATCACAATATAGTCATCCGTCCAGCAGACAAGGGTGGGGGCATAGTGGTTTTGGATTGTGTTACATACCATAATGAGTCATTAAGACTCCTTAATGATACTATTACCTATAAAAAATTAAAATCCAATCCTACAGTTAACTACACTAAAAAGCTGAATAATCTAGCCTTAAAGGGCAAAGCACTAGGGATCCTGAACAAAAAATAGTTCAATTTCATCAATAACCGAACCCCAACAGTAGCTATTTTTTATCATATTCCCAAAATCCACAAAGACACCATAAACCCACCAGGTCGCCCTATCATATCGGGCATAAATTGCCTCACAGCCAATCTTTCCAAATACGTGGATTTACATTTACAAAAGTGCATGTCCTTAATTCCAGCCTACCTGAAGGACACAACACATGTAATACAAATTCTAGAATCCATTACTTGGCAAAGCCATTACATTTTAGGTACATTAGATATCAAATCTTTGTACACGGTAATAAATCAGGAGAAAGGTTGTGAGTCAGCACATTTATTCTTACATGCCTTAGGTATATATGAGGAGTCCCAAATACAATTTCTCCTAGAAATCATGGAGTTTATACTCAAACATAATTATTTTAAATATGAGGAGCAATACTACCTGCAAACGTGGGGCACCGCAATGGGCACACGTTTTGTGCCCAGTTACGCAAATCTGTATGTGGGTAACTGGGAGCAACAATACATCTTCAAGGAAGGCTCACTCCAAACAGGTTTGAAACTCTGGCGTCGTTTCATCGACGATATTTTGTTTATTTGGGAGGGCACATCAACCGAACTTAATTCTTTTATTTTCAACCTCAACAATAACCAGTTTGGTCTGGAATTCACACCTATCACAAGTAACACTAAAGTCAACTTTCTAGACCTAACCATTTATGTGGAAAACGATACACTAAAGACCAAATGTTTTCACAAAGAGGTTGACTCTAATAGTTTTATACAAATGACAAGTTGTCACCTTCCAGTCTGGTTGTCAAATATCCCTAAAGGCCAATTTACCCGAATTAGGAGGAATTGTACGGATTTTAACGATTATATTGAGGAATCGGCATATATTACTGAACAATTTGAAGCCAAGGGGTATAATCTACAAACCTTGGATCTAGCCAGGCATATAGTAAGTCAAGTCCCTAGGGAAAGTCTGGTTCATAAAGCTAGTGCCAATAATCCTTCCCCAGACATCCACCAACAAATCAATAAATTACCCATAGTAACCCAATTTCACTCAGGGTACAACAAATTTACTAGTATAGTTAGGAAACATTGGCCTATTCTACAAAGTGACAAGTGCATTGGGGACCTTTTACCCAAGAACCCCAGATTTGTCTATACAAAGGCGCAAAATCTGGGTCTTCTTTTGGCACCAACCACAAAATCAATCATGCCAAGGCAAGATACATCTAGCAAACCAGTAAATCACCACAATCAGGGATTTACGTCATGTGGTTGGTGTGTATGCTGTAAACGAACATCTTGTAAAAGGCATATCCAGACTACATTTAAGGATTCAAGTGGTACAATGAGTTTCCCCATTAAGAGCAGAATTTCTTGTGAAACAGCAGGGGTTATATACACACTCATATGCCCGTGTAATAAAATTTATGTGGGCCGTACAAAAAGACCATTAAAAGTGAGAATAAAAGAACATTTGGATAATATCCAAAAGGGTTTTACAGGGCACCCTTTATCCCGCCACTTTGTGGAAAAACATAACCGATTATGCACCAATATCACGTTCTGTGGGATTCAAGCAGTACAGCAAAACCCTAGGGGGGGTGATTTTATTAAAGTAATGTCTAGGATTGAATCCAAATGGATCTTCACACTGGACACTCTAGCCCCCAAAGGTCTAAATCAAGAAATCGAGCTGTATGCGTTTTAAATATAAGAGGGCAACCTCGAGTATGCATGTTACCCAAATAGCTCAATACGAGTTCAGATTTGTGACATATCGGTAGATGGCCATGGGCATATGCGGGGTTAGTTTTGGAAAACCGTACAGCCTGTGGCTATTAATAAGTTACAAAATCCTTTTTTTATATGTGGGTATAATTTTATGTTTTTTAGGGATTTTTATGCGTATTAAGACTGTATTTATTCATCTTAAGATTTTAGCTATATATCAATAAATTCTGATTTTTAATTGTTACAACATCATAATTTCTAAATCCTCTTTTTTATCCCTGTCCTTTCCCCCCCTCCTTCGTTTCCCTCCTATTTATATTATGTTCTAACACACCTATAGAAATACGGGGCATAATGGTGCACCTCTAAAATGTTAATTTTGGCACAGACTCTTAAGGTTCCTGTCAAGTAGGAATGGAGCGGTCCCATTCATTACCATCTAAGCTTGATGTAAGAGCATATTATACATGCTACACCTAGTTTATACTACAATATAGTGCGCCATAGGATAATCCGTGGATGAATGAATATGCGGGTCATTCAGGCAGGCTAGAATCCATGAGGGTGTAGTCCATATAAGGCCGGGCCAGACAGGGAACTCCATCCCTGACGAAGAAGGTGTGTAACCTTCGAAACGCGTTGGATTGGTTGTCCTGTCCTAAGCCCGCCCTCCTACCCTGTGACGTCACATCAGGTCCACGCCCCCAGCTAACACCGCTACAGCTCCGGCGTTGCTTCCAGCCGGGGCACGCCAGGAGTTCGCGGTCTCCGCACACATCGCCCAGTGAGCGGACATAGCCTCAGCCTAGTCGGCCCTGACATTACCCCGCAGCCCTACGGTGCAGCCTGGACCCATCAAGTCCAACACAACACCGCTCTCAAGCAGGACGATCGTCACTCTCTACGCTGTATCCACTCCTGCCTCCACACTCAGTTGTAAGTACATGTCTTCATAGCGGTGAGCACGTCTGCATACGGGCTTTTACTGGGTGAACTATTTTGGGGAAGTTTTGTTCATATTCATTTGTGTATAGTCCCTTAAACATCCAGGCCTATTGTTTAAACACAGTGACTGCCTACCTCAGCACTCCCTTATGGTGGAAGGCAGTATGTAAGGTACCTTCCAGCACGACCACTCCACAAGCGCAGGTCATTAGTATTTTTGCACTGTAGGCTTCATATTTACCAAACTGAACAGATTGCATTCTGTGAAATGTAATCAGATAACTACTGGACAGTAAGCTACTGTGCAAAAAATTACTATCTTACTGCATTATATGTTAATTGTTTGAAATAGTAATCAGCAGAAGTTTGAATGCAGCTCTGAAGCATAAGACATGGTGTAAGTAGTCGGTGCAAGATAATTTGGCCAATATAATTACAAAGTTAGCCATTTTTATGAAAATAATGTCTTTAAGTGAATTATAAAATTATATTAAAGACTTCTTCACAACATAGTAAGATATATCCAGTCCTTAGGATGGATGATAGTTAGAGCGCCCCCACTGCCGCAGGGCCGAGGGGTACCCGGTACCGGGGTCTCTCTGTCTCGGTTCTGGGATTGTCACGGTGGCTAGACCCGGTCCGTGACCCTACTGAGGGGCATCCAATGAAAGTGGAGAGTGAGGATGGTGTGGTGCAGGTCGCGATGAATAACAAGGACACCAGGTTGCAGTCTCTTTACCTCTTTACTGAAGGCTTCAGGATCCTCAATCCGAAGTACGGTTAACAGGGCTGGCTGAGACCTGCCGGTCCGATGGCACCTCCAGAGTTCCCTTTGCAGGTGGAAATCTGTGCCTACCTTCTAGCGCTTGTGTGTTGTAGTCCTTCCCTGCTTAGCACCACGGGATAGTCCTCACAACTGTTGTGTCTGTTTCTGAAGTTCCCTCACAACTGATTCTGATGTTCTTCTCCGTCCCCCAGATGATATGGCTAGGACGCACCCGTATGATGGGTAGGCCTGGAGGTCTTCCGGGACCCTAGAGTCGCCCCTCTCCAACTGTTGCCCCCTATGTCTGCTTAGGTGATTTGGGTGAGACAGCCCGCCTATAACCGACTGTCCTGCCGTAGGTTTGAAGTAAGGCCTGGAGCTCAATACTTCCTCGGTGTTTCCGGCCACCGGCTACGCGCCTCAGTAGGATGTTGCCTCGGTCTTACAGCACGACTCCTACTGGTGTTTTCTCCTTGTTGCGTTGATCTCATTTCTCACTCTTCACAATAAACCTCGCTTCTTGTCCTTTCTTGGGGTACCGCCGCAATGAAGTGCAGGCGCGGTCCCGTAACATTCTTTCTGTTCGCTAGGCCTCTGTCGGGATCCCACCCCTGACAGGGACCCCCCTGAATCTTCCCCTGCAACACCCTCTGCCACAGGATGTTGCCTGGTTCCAACCCAGTCAGCTTCTGTCTAACTTCCTATCTAACCCCCAGTTTTACCAGATTGTGAGGAGTGGCCTAATACATAGCACCCTTAGCTCCGCCTGGAGGCCAGACTGTGAAGTGTATTGGTGTCTGTGATACCTGGTCAGGTGAACTCCTTCAGTGCCATCAGACGTACCAACACCCCCCTTAGCGGCGGAGCATCAGTACTGCAACGACCAGGACTCTGGGGCGCTGCACTAGCTTACTGATCTCGGAGAGACAGACTTCTAGGACAAGAAAAGGGCTCTGAAAACCTTTGAACTGGGCTGGGGACTCTTGCCTTGATAGGAGCAGAGGTAGGCTTGCTTGACCTCCACTTCATTTATTCTCTGTGGAACTGCCAGACATGGCCAAGATCAGTACTCAACTTTCTCGGCAGGTCTATAAACAATGAGATTTCCCTTCTTAGAAGCTGAAACATTTATAGTAAATCAATCGGTAAGTCTGCGTTACGGTGTGAGTGTGAGAAATTGTAATTATCGAAAATGTTTGTGAAAAAAATTAGTATTCTTAGTATTAGTATTCTTCTCCGGGCAACCGTGCAAATCTTTATTTATTACACTTTTCATGTTTATGCAAAGACCGGACCAAATAACTACCGGCAACTTGTAGATTGAGTCTATGAAAACTGGAACAGATGGCAGACGTGTGTTCTTCTATTGCCACGTTCTCTATAACCAGGTCTATTCATTCTGCAACATTTGGCAACTATATATTAGGCAAAAAATTCTTCTGTGTTTACAAACTGTAACTCAGTTTCACATGTACGGGGTTACTTTGTGACTGCTCTATTATTCTACCTGCTTCTGTGTAAGAAATTGTATGTAATGAACAGGCATGAAATAGTGTATTGTTCGCCATCTTGTAAGATATGGTATTTATCTCCGACATGGAATTATTTGAAAAAAAAGTATCTAACAATATAAATGGAAGTAGAAAAACTAAAGTGGTGAATAGTTTAAAAGGTTTTTTTTTCATATACTTTCTATATAATTTCTTCATCATAGACTTAAAAATTCATTTGAGAAGTGACATAACAGGACCATAGCTGTTATTTCATAGTGTGCAGATGCCACAAGGGCACAAGTCCTAGACTTCTGGCTTGGTGCCCTGGAGCTCTTTTTGAGATCAATTATAAACAGTGTTGACATCAAAATGACGTGATGATGTCATAAGTTCCCTGTCCTGTAGGCTGAAGGATGCTTATGTCATGAATTGCCCTGAATGTCCCAGCCCACTCTGTGTGCCGGAGAGAGGAGGATTCAGTTGTTCATATTAAGTGAGAATAAGCTTGTATTTTTTTTATGGGGTGGCATATACTCTTTGTTTTTTTGCAAGGAGTAGCCTTTTAACTATAAGAAGGTGTACTCAGGATGGATTACTACTAGTGTTGAGCATTCCGATGCTGCAAGTATCGGGTATCGGCCGATACTTGCTGTATCGGAATTCCGATACCGGGATTCCGATACTCTTGTGGTATCGGGTATCGGGTATCGGAACAACATTAATGTTAAAATGTGTAAAATAGAGAATTAAAATAAAAAATATCGCTATACTCACCTGTCCGACGCAGCCGGGACCTCAGCGCAGGAACCGGCAGCGTTGTTTGTTTAAAATTCCCGCTTTTACATGGTTACGCGAAGTCCCGGCTTGTGATTGGTCAGGGCGGCCATGTTGCCGGGCCGCGGACCAATCACAGCAAGCCGTGACGAAAATACGTCACGGCTTGCTGTGATTGGTCCGCGTCCCGGCAACATGGCCGCCATTAACCAATCACAAGCCGTGACGTCACGGGAGGCTGGAAACGCGCTCATTTTAAAAAGGGCGCGTGTCCAGCCTCCCGTGACGTCACGGCTTGTGATTGGTTGCGTCGCGGTCAACCAATCACAAGCCGGGAGGCTGGACACGCGCCCATTTCAAAATGAGCGCGTCCAGCCTCCCGGCTTGTGATTGGTTGATCGCGGCGCAACCAATCACAAGCCGTGACGTCACGGGAGGCTGGACACGCGCCCATTTCAAAATGAGCGCGTCCAGCCTCCCGGCTTGTGATTGGTTGATCGCGGCGCAACCAATCACAAGCCGTGACGTCACGGGAGGCTGGACACGCGCCCATTTTAAAATGAGCGCGTGTCCAGCCTCCCGTGACGTCCCGGCTTGTGATTGGTCAGGGCGGCCATATTGCCGGGACGCGGACCAATCACAGCAAGCCGTGACGTAATTTCGTCACGGCTTGCTGTGATTGGTCCGCGTCCCGGCAACATGGCCGACCTGACCAATCACAAGCCGGGAATTCACGTAACCAAGTAATAGCGCGATTTTTAAACAAACAACGCTGCCGGTTCCCTCGCTGAAGTCCCGGCTGCGTCGGACAGGTGAGTATAGCAATATTTTTTATTTTAATTCTTTCTTTTACACATTTATATGGTTCCCAGGGCCTGAAGGAGAGTTTCCTCTCCTTCAGACCCTGGGAACCATCAGGAATACCGTCCGATACCTGAGTCCCATTGACTTGTATTGGTATCGGGTATCGGTATCGGATTGGATTCCGATACTGTGACGGTATCGGCCGATACTTTCCGATACCGATACTTTCAAGTATCGGACGGTATCGCTCAACACTAATTACTACTTTTTAAGGTGGCACTAAATGGAAATTAATACTTTCTAAGCGGGAAACTCAAACATTATTTATATTAAAATCACTTTCCGGCCTTAGACTACAAATCTACTTTATGTGATTGCAGACTTATGAATACTCACATTGCACCTACTGTGCATTGTGAGAATTTTCCGGTGCTGGTGCAGGGAGTGGTGGGTGTGTGACTGCAAGTATGTAATTTGCATATAAGCGGTATTGTGCCGACTAGACTGTGTGGCATCTTTCATTGCAAATGAGGCAGGACACGTCTAGTTGGAATGTTGTCGGAAGTATGCAAAATGACTAGCCCCTCCTGGCACCAGCACCGGAAGATTTTCACAAAGTGCAATGCACATGATGTGAGAATTCACAAGTCTGCAGGCACATAGAGTGATTACACACTTGCAGCGTAAGGCGTGACAACCCTCAAGGGGATATTCAAGGAGATCAATATTCACACCATACACCCCTGATTCAGTGGTCACTTCCAGTTTAGATCATGTCCAGGTCATATGATGACCACACAGATGCATGACTCATTACAATTACAATACAGATATCAGAGCTGTATAATGAGACAAACTAGAACAGGGTTGACGTTGAGATGTTTTACCAGGGCAAAGCCACTTTCAACTGCATTCATGTCCTCAGGATGCAAATATAGTTGAAACCTTTAGTATAACAGATTGCTGTTGGTTACCTGACATGCCATTTTTGGCCATAAGATGCCTTACCCATGCAGCCTGCAAGATGCAAAGAGTCAGGACATTAGCGCTCAGTGAACCTTGGTCCCACAGGAGCAGAACAGCTGAGGCTTCTACTGGCCTGTGAAGTCAGCAGAATGAAATGGATGCAAAGTTTATATGTCTATACTTATCAAAGTAACTGTTGGCTGAAAATGATTGTCTTAATCCCAACTCCTAGTATCTGTCAAGAAATCTCCTAATCCGCCAAGGATTACCACTTTTTGCCTTTTGGTGGCTCAAATTTTTAGACCTGGCAAGTTTTGAAAAGGTGGGAAGTAGATGCATATGATCTATTGCTGAAGATCCCCTTGTCCTCTCTCAGCAGTGAATGAAAGGCTGCTACATATGTATGGGTATACAGTAACCTATCAATAAAGTTGCAGAGGAGAAGGGGAAGGCAGTAGGACCCTCAGGACTGTCACCCACCTCTTAATTTTAACTTAAATTCAAAGATGTAGATGATGGCCCAGACACTGTCTCATGCATGACCTGTTATGACCTGGTGGTTACGGAGTGGTACTGAGATGACCTGGTGGGTAAAACCAATCATGGACAAGCTCAGAGGAGGTGGCAGCTCTACAGACAGTAATCACCTATATGACCTAGTGATTACGGAGCACCACTGAAATGACCTAGTGGGTAAAACAAATAATGTACTAGCTCTGAGGAGGTGGTAACTTTACTGACCGCAATCCCTACTCCTAACATCAACACTAGAAATAGCCGTGGAGCGTTCCTATCTCTGCCTAGACGTCTCTTCACAGCCTAAGAACTAGCTACCCCTGAAGATGGAAACGGAAAACTATCTCGCCTCAGAGAAACCCCCAAAGGAAAGATAGCCCCCCACAAATATTGACGGTGAGTGAAGAGGGAAATGACAAACTCAGAAATGAAACTAGATTTTAGCAAAGGAGGCCACTACTATCTAAATAGACAGAGAAAGAAAAGGCTACTGTGCGGTCAGTATAAAAACTAAATGTCCACGCAGAGTTTACAAAAATAACCTCCACACCGACTCACGGTGTGGAGGGGCAAATCTGCAACCCCAGAGCTTCCAACTAGCCGGAATATTTCATGATGACAAGCTGGACAAAAGAGACATAACTTAAACTGAACAAAAGGTCATAGGCAGGGAAACACCCAAAAACTAGCAGAACTTATCTTAAGCAGAAATGGACTGGCCAACAGAGAACTTCCAGGAAAGGACTGAATCCACAGGAAGGAACATTGACAGCTGGCATCCACTAAAGCCCAAAGCCCAGTTAAATAACAAGGTCAGGGAACTGATTAGTGAAAGCAGCTGCTAAGTACCACTTGAAACCACCAGAGGGAGCCCAAGAGCAGAACTCCCAAAAATACCATTTGCAACCACAGGATGGAGCCCAAGAACGGAACTCACAACAATGACCCATGCCTGACTGCTGCATCATTATAAATCTTCTACTGTCAGTCAATTGATGCTACTTTTCCTTGTGGCTGCCCCTAATTTTTGGAAATGTTTGGACTCCAAGTTGGATTTATTTCATGTGTGTTGCCTGAATTTGACAGGGCTCTCATAGCACCAGGCCTACACCTGTCACTCATCCACCTGTTACAATATTTAAGCTAGAAATGTTTGTCCAAGTCCTGTCCCAGGCCTTGTCCCATTCATCCATGCTGCACAATTATACTATTTGTACTCTGAGTCAATTGATGAGACTTTTCCTGTTATATGCCCCTAATTTGAGCTGTTTTGGCAGATTTTTGGACCCCCTAAAGGTGTTGTCTGTGCTTTTGGATTTTCTTCCCATTCAATTCAATGGGGGTCGGATATGTTCACTGAACATTGGGACGTTCGTGGAGATGAACTGAACCTTAAAAGGTTCGCTCACCTCTACTAAACAGTACAAACAAGTAATGCCCTGAAGATAGAAAAGGGAATGGAAGCAAAACACTGAAAGAACAACAACTTAGTCATAGCATCCATACAGACCCTATGATGGTGGAACATGCCGACACACATTTTGCATCGTTATATCTAAGGAGAATGTTCTCACTTTGGTTTCCTTTAACTGCCTCACAATTCCCATTTTTGGACTTCTTTGCATCCACTTATTAAATAGGTTGTTTGGATGTCTATTACAGTTTTTAGGTATGAATACCTAATGTAATAATTATAGGCGATAATTCAGGAGACTCTTTGCGTGGAACAAGACAACAGGACACAGTTTTATAAGTGGTAAAGTTATATTATCACACGGTGATTCAAGCAGGTGCAGAGAGAAACTCAAGTCCACAACACTTGGTGCAAATAATAAATGCAGCTTAACAGTCAATAGGAAACTTCAGAGGTAGATGCAAACAAACCGAAAGTCTATGAAGCACAGTTATTCTTGAGGAAACTTGACACGAATAGATCCTTGACTTAGTCCAGACACAGATAGATATGCTATTAGGCAGTTCAAAACATATCTTAGCTCAACCAGGGAGGCCTGGTTAATAGTCTCAGGTTTTGCAGAGCAGAAACAGCTTACATGTCAAGCAAATGCAGATGGAAGTAACACAAGCAGCAGATGAAGGAGGATTACTGAACACTGGTGTATGCAGCAGGAACTCAGAGCAGAGTGGAAGGATCTCCAACACAGGTTCACAGGAGCAGGTGCAGGTGCAAGGCCAGGGAGTAATCAGGAGCTGGATGCAAAGCAGAATAATCTAGCACAGACTGAAAGCTGAGGTGGAGTTTTATAGCAGGAAGACAAGTGCACATGAGACCAAAGACGCCATGTTGGAAAAGGGCAGTAATGCACAAAAGGTAAAAAATGTTCAGAGTCCTGACACCTAAATGTATAGTTAACACGTTGGGTTAGTGGTTAGCATTGTTGCCTTATTGGCTTCCTGGGATTTAATAGTGTGCCAATAATGTTCAATTGTTGAATCTGGCCTAAGTTTTGCTGTTCTCATAAATTTAGTTGTTTTTTCTTTCCCGTGTCTCTCCATTCCTCCTTTTGTATTTAAACCTAGTCTAGATTGGAAACGGGGTGTGATCCTCAAACAACATGCCCCTGAACTGTAAAGCTAAATTTCAAACAAGCACTTCTCCCGTAAGTGAGAGCAAGAGAGATTCTGTGATGGTACCCTGCTTCCTTTGGCAGCACCCTGGCCCTCCATTTTACAGCACCAAAGTTCAGGTCCCCACTGGCTTCTGTGGGGTTAGGGTAGAGTTCTCGTACCTGTACCGAATTTTGGACTAAAGTTTGGTCGTACCCGACGAACCCTAATATCCAAGGGTCCGCTCATCACCAATCATAAACCTATAAAAAACACATCTGCTAGATATATTGTACTACTGTTTACAGATTATGGAGGCCATTTGACTTGATGACTATAATATTTCCTTTAATATTCTGTATTTGTAGATTACAATCCTCATTGCAGCACCTTTAATGGACTGGACATAAGTAAGTATGCATCGCTATCTGGGGACTAAATAATGCTTAATGTAGCTGCTTGAAGGTGTTCAGGAGCCTTGCTAATCCAAGTATGACAATCAATAACCATTTACAATTAAGTGAGCACTTTGGTTAATGGATTTTGATGGGTCAATGCATCTTAAAATTAAAACAAAGTAAAACTTACTAAATATTTCCAGGCTAAGATCAAGATGCAGCCTCAGGTGTGTTTCCAACATAAAGCTGTATTTATTTCAACTTAATAATGATAAAGACAAGATTGTTTTGGTTGTTGATGAATTAATACACATAATAAAATACTGTTCATGTCTCCTTTTTGGCACATTTTGGCCTTTGGTGTTCCCGGCATACAGGCTAACTGGGTCCAAAGGCTCCCATCATCCAGCATATGTCAATTGTCCTTTTTACATTTTCTGGACCAATGAGGACCCACTTTGCTTTACTATGTAGCAGAAAATACAAAAGTATATGATGTATAGATGGCAGAAAGATTCTAGTCGGCTGCCCACCATATTGCTAAAACATAAATGACCAGAAAAGGTTAAAAATCTAACAAAAATCTATCACTTTGCCAGCCACCTTCACTGAATGGACTTGCCTCTTCTTCTTGCTGCCACTGATTGCTTATTCTCAAGACCTTCACATTAGGCCGGGGCTTCCAGATGTAACCGGGCCCGAGACATCAGGTCATGCGCCACAACAGTATGACGGCACTCTAGCCTGTGACTTTCTAACTCTTCAAGTAAAATGCGCTGGGTAATGATCAAATAAAGGTTTTAGGTGCCCTGTGATGCCAGGAGCAGACGCTGTTTAGCCTCCTAGCTCACCTGGAACCTCACTTCTCAATTTCCAATGTAACTTACTGCATGAATGCAACTACATGCTAATATTTTACTGAAGGCCTTCTCGGCAGTGGTGTAAGCTGTGCAGTTCCTGTCATGATTCTCAATGGCGAGAGAACATAGCCCAGCATATATGAGAACTAGCTCTTGGAAGATGGAAACTATACTGACCATGAACTAAACCTGCCGCACAACTAGAAGTGGTCGGGTAGCATGCCTACGTTTTTTATCCCTAGATGCCCAGCGCCAGCCGGAGAACTACCTAATCCTAGCAGAGGAAAAGACAGTCCTGGCTCACCTCTAGAGAAATTTTCCCAAAAGGCAGACAGAGGCCCCCACATATATTGGCGGTGATTTTAGATGAAATGACAAACGTAGTATGAAAATAGGTTTAGCAAAATCGAGGTCCGCTTACTAGATAGCATGAAGACAGAAAGGGCACTTTCATGGTCAGCAGAAAACCCTATCAAAACACCATCCAGAAATTACTTTAAGACTCTAGCATTAACTCATAACACCAGAGTGGCAATTTCCGCTCACAAGAGCTTTCCAGACACAGTAACGAAACAGCAGCTGTGAACAGGAACAAAATGCAAAAACACACAAGGACAAAAGTCCAACTTAGCTAGGAGTTGTCTAGTAGCAGGAACATGCACAGAAGGCTTCTGATTACATTGTTGACCGGCATGAAACTGACAGAGGAGCAAGGTTATATAGCGACTCCCACATCCTGATAGGAGCAGGTGAACAGAGGGGATGATGCACACAAGTACAATTCCACAAGTGGCCACCGGGGGAGCCCAGAATCCAATTTCACAACAGTACCCCCCCCTCAAGGAGGGGGCACCGAACCCTCACCAGAACCACCAGGGCGATCAGGATGAGCCCTATGAAAGGCACGGACAAGATCGGAGGCATGAACATCAGAGGCAGTGACCCAAGAATTATCCTCCTGACCGTATCCCTTCCATTTGACCAGATACTGGAGTTTCCGTCTGGAAACACGAGAGTCTAAGATCTTTTCCACAACGTACTCCAACTCACCCTCAACCAACACCGGAGCAGGAGGCTCAACGGAAGGCACAGCCGGTACCTCATACCTGCGCAACAATGACCGATGAAAAACATTATGAATCGAAAAGGATGCAGGGAGGTCCAAACGGAAGGACACAGGGTTAAGAATCTCCAATATCTTGTACGGGCCGATGAACCGAGGCTTAAACTTAGGAGAAGAAACCCTCATAGGGACAAAATGAGAAGACAACCACACCAAGTCCCCAACACAAAGCCGAGGACCAACACGACGACGGCGGTTGGCAAAAAGCTGAGTCTTCTCCTGGGACAACTTCAAATTGTCCACCACCTGCCCCCAAATCTGATGCAACCTCTCCACCACAGCATCCACTCCAGGACAATCCGAAGATTCCACTTGACCGGAGGAAAATCGAGGATGAAACCCCGAATTACAGAAAAACGGGGACACCAAGGTGGCAGAGCTGGCCCGATTATTGAGGGCGAACTCCGCCAAAGGCAAAAAAGCAACCCAATCATCCTGATCCGCAGACACAAAACACCTCAAATATGTCTCCAAGGTCTGATTAGTCCGCTCGGTCTGGCCATTAGTCTGAGGATGGAAAGCAGACGAAAAAGACAAATCTATGCCCATCCTAGCACAGAATGCCCGCCAAAATCTAGACACGAATTGGGTCCCTCTGTCAGAAACGATATTCTCCGGAATACCATGCAAACGAACAACATTTTGAAAAAACAGAGGAACCAACTCGGAAGAAGAAGGCAACAAGGGAACCAGATGGACCATCTTAGAGAAACGGTCACACACCACCCAGATGACAGACATCTTCTGAGAAACAGGCAGATCCGAAATAAAATCCATCGAGATGTGCGTCCAAGGCCTCTTCGGGATAGGCAAGGGTAGCAACAATCCACTAGCCCGAGAACAACAAGGCTTGGCCCGAGCACAAACGTCACAAGACTGCACAAAGCCTCGCACATCTCGTGACAGGGAAGGCCACCAGAAGGACCTTGCCACCAAATCCCTGGTACCAAAGATTCCAGGATGACCTGCCAACGCAGAAGAATGAACCTCAGAGATGACTCTACTGGTCCAATCATCAGGAACAAACAGTCTACCAGGTGGGCAACGATCAGGTCTATCCGCCTGAAACTCCTGCAAGGCCCGCCGCAGGTCTGGAGAAACGGCAGACAATATCACTCCATCTTTAAGGATACCTGTGGGCTCAGAATTACCAGGGGAGTCAGGCTCAAAACTCCTAGAAAGGGCATCCGCCTTAACATTCTTAGAACCCGGTAGGTAAGACACCACAAAATTAAACCGAGAGAAAAACAACGACCAGCGCGCCTGTCTAGGATTCAGGCGCCTGGCAGACTCAAGGTAAATTAAATTTTTGTGGTCAGTCAATACCACCACCTGATGTCTGGCCCCCTCAAGCCAGTGACGCCACTCCTCAAAAGCCCACTTCATGGCCAAAAGCTCCCGATTCCCAATATCATAATTCCGCTCGGCGGGCGAAAATTTACGGGGAAAAAAGGCACAAGGTCTCATCACGGAGCAGTCGGAACTTCTCTGCGACAACACCGCCCCAGCTCCGATTTCAGAAGCGTCGACCTCAACCTGAAAAGGAAGAGCAACATCAGGCTGACGCAACACTGGGGCGGAAGAAAAGCGGCGCTTGAGCTCCCGAAAGGCCTCCACAGCATCAGGGGACCAATCAGCAACATCAGCACCCTTCTTAGTCAAATCAGTCAATGGTTTTACAACATCAGAAAAACCAGCAATAAATCGACGATAAAAGTTAGCAAAGCCCAAAAATTTCTGAAGACTCTTAAGAGAAGAGGGTTGCGTCCAATCACCAATAGCCTGAACCTTGACAGGATCCATCTCGATGGAAGAGGGGGAAAAAATGTATCCCAAGAAGGAAATCTTTTGAACCCCAAAAACACACTTAGAACCCTTCACACACAAGGAATTAGACCGCAAAACCTGAAAAACCCTCCTGACCTGCTGGACATGAGAGTCCCAGTCATCCGAAAAAATCAGAATATCATCCAGATACACAATCATAAATTTATCCAAATAATCACGGAAAATGTCATGCATAAAGGACTGGAAGACTGAAGGGGCATTTGAAAGACCAAAAGGCATCACCAAATACTCAAAATGGCCCTCGGGCGTATTAAATGCGGTTTTCCACTCATCCCCCTGCTTGATTCGCACCAAATTATACGCCCCACGGAGATCAATCTTAGAGAACCACTTGGCCCCCTTTATACGAGCAAACAAATCAGTAAGCAGTGGTAACGGATATTGATATTTAACTGTGATTTTATTCAAAAGTCGATAATCAATACACGGCCTCAAAGAGCCGTCTTTCTTAGACACAAAGAAAAAACCGGCTCCTAAGGGAGATGACGAAGGACGAATATGTCCCTTTTCCAAGGACTCCTTTATATATTCTCGCATAGCCGCGTGTTCAGGCACAGACAGATTAAATAAACGACCCTTAGGGTATTTACTACCCGGGATCAAGTCTATGGCACAATCGCACTCCCGGTGCGGAGGTAGTGAACCAACCTTGGGTTCTTCAAAAACGTCACGAAAGTCAGACAAGAATTCAGGAATCTCAGAGGGAATAGATGATGAAATGGAAACCAAAGTTACGTCCCCATGAGTTCCTTTACATCCCCAGCTTAACACAGACATAGCTCTCCAGTCGAGGACTGGGTTATGAGATTGCAGCCATGGCAATCCCAGCACCAAAACATCATGTAGATTATACAGCACCAGAAAGCGAATAACCTCCTGGTGATCCGGATTAACATGCATAGTCACTTGTGTCCAGTATTGTGGTTTATTACTAGCCAATGGGGTGGAGTCAATCCCTTTCAGAGGTATCGGAGCCTCCAATGGCTCCAAATCATACCCACAGCGTTTGGCAAAGGACCAATCCATAAGACTCAAAGCAGCGCCAGAGTCGACATAGGCGTCCGCGGTAATAGATGACAAAGAACAAATCAGGGTCACAGATAGAATAAACTTAGACTGTAAAGTGCTAATTGAAACAGACTTGTCAGGCTTCTTAGTACGCTTAGAGCATGCTGATATAACATGAGTTGAATCACCACAATAGAAGCACAACCCATTTTTTCGTCTAAAATTCTGCCGCTCGCTTCTGGACAGAATTCTATCACATTGCATATTTTCTGGCGTTTTCTCAGTAGACACCGCCAAATGGTGCACAGGTTTGCGCTCCCGCAGACGCCTATCGATCTGAATAGCCATCGTCATGGACTCATTCAGACTCGCAGGCACAGGGAACCCCACCATAACATCCTTAATGGCATCAGAGAGACCTTCTCTGAAAATCGCCGCCAGGGCGCACTCATTCCACTGAGTAAGCACCGACCATTTGCGGAATTTTTGGCAGTATATTTCAGCTTCATCTTGCCCCTGAGACAAGGACATCAAGGCCTTTTCCGCCTGAAGCTCTAAATGAGGTTCCTCATAAAGCAACCCCAAGGCCAGAAAAAACGCATCCACATTGAGCAACGCAGGATCCCCTGGTGCCAATGCAAAAGCCCAGTCCTGAGGGTCGCCCCGGAGCAAGGAAATTACAATCCTGACCTGCTGTGCAGGGTCTCCGGCAGAGCGAGACTTCAGGGACAAAAACAATTTGCAATTATTTTTAAAATTTTGAAAGTGAGATCTATTCCCCGAGAAGAATTCAGGCAAAGGAATTCTAGGCTCAGACATAGGTGCATGAACAACAAAATCTTGCAAATTTTGTACCTTTGTGGCGAGATTATTCAAACCTGTAGCTACACTCTGAAGATCCATTTGAAACAGGTGAACACAGAGCCATTCAAGGATTAGAAGGAGAGAAAGAGAGGAAGGCTGCAGTATAGGCAGACTAGCAAGTGATTCAATTAAGAGCACACTCAGAACTAGAGGGAAAAAAAAAAAAAATTGTAGCAGACTTCTTTTTTCTCTCCTTTCTCAGCCAGTAATTTAACCCTTTTTTGGGCCGGTCAAACTGTCATGATTCTCAATGGCGAGAGAACATAGCCCAGCATATATGAGAACTAGCTCTTGGAAGATGGAAACTATACTGACCATGAACTAAACCTGCCGCACAACTAGAAGTGGCCGGGTAGCATGCCTACGTTTTTTATCCCTAGATGCCCAGCGCCAGCCGGAGAACTACCTAATCCTAGCAGAGGAAAAGACAGTCCTGGCTCACCTCTAGAGAAATTTTCCCAAAAGGCAGACAGAGGCCCCCACATATATTGGCGGTGATTTTAGATGAAATGACAAACGTAGTATGAAAATAGGTTTAGCAAAATCGAGGTCCGCTTACTAGATAGCATGAAGACAGAAAGGGCACTTTCATGGTCAGCAGAAAACCCTATCAAAACACCATCCAGAAATTACTTTAAGACTCTAGCATTAACTCATAACACCAGAGTGGCAATTTCCGCTCACAAGAGCTTTCCAGACACAGTAACGAAACAGCAGCTGTGAACAGGAACAAAATGCAAAAACACACAAGGACAAAAGTCCAACTTAGCTAGGAGTTGTCTAGTAGCAGGAACATGCACAGAAGGCTTCTGATTACATTGTTGACCGGCATGAAACTGACAGAGGAGCAAGGTTATATAGCGACTCCCACATCCTGATAGGAGCAGGTGAACAGAGGGGATGATGCACACAAGTACAATTCCACAAGTGGCCACCGGGGGAGCCCAGAATCCAATTTCACAACAAGTTCCCTTCGGATGACATGGAGGATGATCCTGAGCTCAGATTTTACCAAATAGTCCAGGGTACTGATGTTTATTGAGAACACTGTAAACATTTCTGTTGGTTTGAGATGTAACCCACTGACTCATAGTTGGACGAAGAGGCATTCATGTAGATAAGCTGCACTGAAGATCACTCCTAGCATATTAGTGCCTATAGCATGGCCGGGCAGGTGAGCATAGTGCTAGGGGATTTTTGTGGAGGTCGTGGTGCGGTAGTAGTGAGAGTTGATTTGAGGGTGGTCAAAAAATAATGAAGTCTGAAGATCCTGCCTTCTCCCATCTACTGACGATGTTCTTGCAAGTTATAGCAGCTGGAGTTTTTTTACCGGCTGCTCTAAATTGATTACAAGACTCAACCCTTACTTACGTTTCACCCATTTGTGGCTTCTTCTGGAGTATATTCCCTCTCCATTGCATACATGTGTAAGTACTTCAGTAGACGTAAGTGCATATGTGTATGCAATGTGCATAAATATATGTGTAATGTGAAAAGGGTATGTGTGTATTGTCTATAAGCAACACATGTATGTATGATAAAGCCATACTATATATGTTACAAAAGAGCTGTATTATTGTGTGCCATATAACAGTATATCCTCACTGTGTATATGTGCATTATACTGATATGTATTTTACATTTTATAGAGTGGTGTATCATTGTGTGTGCACCATAGTTTATGCATTTTACATTTTATGGAGTAAGACCCAAGTAGCCCCTTCCATCTTCACTAATAAACCATATTCATCACTACTATGATTGATTTTTAACATGTACTATCCTTAATTCACCTAAGAGTCCATTCAGATTGTGTTTTTTCCTACATTCAGTGGCCCCACTGTGGCTTATGTCCGAGCCCCCTCCCCCCCCCCAAGCACCGCTCTTCAACATAGTTTAAGAGGGTATGTGCCGACTTGGCCTTTGACTATAATGATGCAGAAGGATTCACCATGTGCTCCAACATGTATCAGTTTTAGCTATATAAACCTATTGAAGGCGGACAGCAAGAGATTCCGCCATATGCAGGAAAGAACCCAGCCTGAAAAGGCCCTTAGAGATATAATGAATTAGCGAGATATAGCAAATGCACCCCTCTCCCTGTTGAAAATAAAATCCATGCTTGAGCAACATATTTCTTCTAAAAGTAATGGAAGTGAAGGAACTAAATACCCATATACATTAGATAAAGGTTACCTCATCCCTCTAGTTTCAGTAGGACAAACTAACCATCTAAAGTGTATGGGAGCCCCTTAACTCTCCCCCGACAGCCAATCTTCTGTATTTATGGGATATAGTCCACTTCCATAGGTGTTAGGGTTGGCTGTTTGCACAAAATAAAATATAAATTAAAGTGCAATTGCAACCTGGGGTCCACCGTGCAGAGATGTAACCTACTGCTAGTGTGAACAATGACGGAACCAAGCAGTGAGCATTTACCCTAGACACACTGCGTTTACGCCACACAGTGTGTTTGGAACACTGAGTACCAAGATCAGTTACTTCACGAGAGGTACTACATTTAGAACGCAAAGTGCTAAACCCTGTTCATGACACGGGACGTAAGCACATGGATTGGACTTGCTCTGCATCTAAACTGTGTCAATTGCGCACATGAATGAAGCAGATGCTGAGCCAATAGCTAGGACTCTTATTGCGCTAGATACAATACCCTGTTGCCTTCACTTAGAAATAAAGTGTAAGAGTTGAGCTAGCACTGTGACTAAACTGTGCTAACTGCACACATGAATCAAACAGATGCAAAGCCAAGCAGCTGGTTACTTCAGTCCTGACACTACTGAACCTGTGCCTAGCCGGCACCCAAAGCATGTAGCAGGCTAGGGACTCTGGTGTAGAGCCAAGGGAACAAAACCGCATGAATGTGTAGACAGAGTGGCAGAGTATCCACCCATACACACCAAACATAAATGAAACTAGCGCGTCCGCAGGCGCCGCTGAGAGCCTTTTAAATGTTAGGCTCCACCCCAAACACTCATGCCCAGTTGGTCAAGACATCGTCCACAGACCAATTCCCGGGACTGCCACATCACCAGAGCAGCTAGTGTCCAACCACCAATGAGAAGATGCCACATCATGGACATGCTCAGTAAGGTGATCTCTGGATTTAGATTCCGGAGCACATGACTGCACCTGCATATCACTGGTTACCATAGACTTGGCTGGAGGGTCAGCAGTAACCAAGCGTGTACGGCGAGACTGAGCAAGACGCTGGGACCGATGTCTGTACTGAGCAGCACCCGCCTCGGCTGGACCTGAATGGGAGACCACAGGAGCAGATAATGCTTGGGACCTATCCCGCGCAGTGGGAAAATCCTGACACCTAACAATAGGTGCCTGGAAATGTCCTTTTCTACTATCTCCACTTAAAACACATGAATGCTCCGCTGACCCATCTGCTCATATGTATGGGGGGGCTGGAGAGGTAGTTTTCTCTTATACAAACATTGGCTGAAAGAAATCACATGTTTAATGACCAGCTTTAGGATTTCAATCTTTTCTCCTGTGCTTATCTGAGAAAGACTAAAGATTATTGGGGGACTGGTTTGTGAGGCTAAGTTCACACGTTGCAGAATTGCCGCGGAAATTTCCGTGGCAATTCTGCGCCTCCTGCCGCGGGTATATCGCATGCAGAATTAGGCATGCATATACCCGCAGAAAACTAGCGTTTTGCAAGCATAATAGAGTTTTCCAAGCGATCTGTAGCATCGCTTGGAAAACTGACTGACAGGTTGGTCACACTTGTCAAACATAGTGTTTGACAAGTGTGACCAACTTTTTACTATAGATGCTGCCTATGCTGCATCTATAGTAAAAGGTAGAATGTTAAAAAATAATAAAAAAATAAAAAACATGGTTATACTCACCTGCAGACCTCAGCGGCGTCCGTTCCTATAGCTGCTGGGCGGTGAAGGACCTGCGATGACGTCACGGTCTTGTGATTGGTCACGTGACCGGTCACATGCGGTCTCGCGACCAATCACAAGACCGTGACGTCATCGCAGGTCCTTTACCGCCCAGCAGCTATAGGAACCGAGGCGGCAGCGTGCAGCGGAGAGGCCGGAAGACTGCGGGGGACATCGAAGGTGAGTATATCGCTATTTTTTATTTTAATTCTTTTATTTTTTACCAATTATATGGTGCCCAGTCCGTGGAGGAGAGTCTCCTTTCCTCCACCCTGGGTACCAACCGCACATGATCTGCTTACTTCCCGCATGGTGTGCACAGCCCCGTGCGGGAAGTAAGCAGATCAATGCACTCCTATGGGTGCAGAATCGCCGCGATTCCGCAATTTTAATGAACATGCTGTGTTTTTTTCTGGAATGCGATTCCGCTCAGGAAAAAAATGCAGCATGTGCACAAAAAATGCGGAATGCATTCTATTCCATAGGATGCTTAATGGTAGCGTTTTTTTAGCGGTTTTATAGCGTTTTTATAGCGAAAAACCGTGAAAAAAATGCGAAAAATATGCTACGTGTGCACACAGCCTGAATGTACAAAGATGTTTTAGGTTTAAAAGGTTTTCGGGCCTTAGTGTCATTCTATGTGACTGCAGACTTGTGAATCCTCACATCATGCACATTGCATATTGTGAGGATTCTTTGTTCCTGGTGCCGGGTGCTTGACCACAAGTTTGCAGATTGTGTACAGGCAGTCACGTGCCAACTAGATGTTCATAAGCATATTGAGCAAGGCCGGATACGTCTAGTCGGAATGTGGCTGCAAGGATGCAAATTGCATAGATGAAGACTTATAGTCCCATACTAGAGAGACCCTTTAAGGCAATTTTATTCAATTTATTGGTTACATGGTTCACGTTTATTCTGCTATATATAAAACTAGTCAATCAATACCCTGCCATAATGCCAAACAAACACGACATCCACCTACGTATTCATGGAATGATTTAACTTGTGTCTAATAATCAAAGATAATCCAGGATGTGCCGTTCTGTGTGGTTCTGATGAAAGGCCTTGAATTTCTGTCAGCCCACTGAGCCTTTAATATACTTTGAAGATAATGAACTCGTCACTAGGATAAGGGGAAAAAAATGTAAAAAATAAAAAAATAAAAAAGCAGCTGAAGCCTCGCCGCACATTTATAGAATTTATGTCTGCTTAGAAAAGCTTTCGCTACAGTCTTACACTGTATTAGCAGAGACATTCAAAATGTGATAGATCAATAAAATATATGGCGCACTCCTATTTTTACTGCTGTTTCTGTCTTACAATGGCAGGGGCTGTAAAAACACAATGTGAGGAAATATGGTTCCGGATAATGTAAAATCTCCACTAGGCATGGCTTACGATTTGATAGTGGATTCCGTGGGCCTGGCAAATCTTAAAGGATGAGTTGAAAGCTGTGTTCTCTGTTTGTTATACCGCTTGGCTATGCTTCACAAGAGTTATAGCATTTGTCAATTGTCCTTACACCCTCAATTCCCCGGATTATTCTCAAATCAGTCTCCATAGTAACAGGTTTTTTTTTCAGCTCTTTCTAATTAGAAGTAACACATTTAAAGCGCTACATTGTATCACGCTCATTAGGTTTATTTATTGTATGACATCAGCGTTAGTTACAAAACTTTTTATTTTCTCACAAATGATGTCAGTAATTGATGCGTTAGAGGAGTCCGTAAAGTTTTAAAAACCCACTTTTCTAAATCATTTTGAGGAAGTCTAAGTTTTAGTTCTAGAACCTACTGTTGGACTCTGGGGAATATGGCGTTAGGCCGGTGTCACACTTGCGAGTGTGATGCGAGAAAGTCTCATGAGTCAATGGCCAGCACTGCCGCCGGCACTTGGGACTGGAGAGTGCGGATTCATGTACTTCAATGAAGTCGCACACTCCGGTCCCAAGTGCCGGCGGCAGTGCAGGGTATTGATGCGAGTTTCTCGCATCACACTCACAAGTGTGACCCCAGCCTTAGAGTAAGGAATGGGTTAATGTGTTCACACCTGACAAATCACATAGGTCTTGGTAATTCTCACAAGAGCACACTTGAAGGGGTTATCTGCTCCAAAATGATAAGTCTACAGTCACTCTATGTGCCGGATTCCGACCGAGATGACATTGGCGAGGCATAGGTCATCAATACTAAAGTAGTGGACAGCCTCTTGGTAATTTTACATTTAGTCATAGTTTCCACCACAAATCACAATGTGTGTCTACTAGTGATGAGCGAATATACTCGTTACTCGAGATTTCTCGAGCTCGCTCGGGGTCCTCCGAGTATTTTTTAGTGCTCGGAGATTTAGTTTTTATTGCCGCAGCTGGATGATTTACATCTGTTAGCCAGCATAAGTACATGTGGGGGTTATCTGGTTGCTAGGGAATCTCCACATGTGCTTATGCTGGCTAACAGATGTAAATCATTCAGCTGCGGCAATAAAAACTAAATCTCCGAGCACTAAAAAATACTCGGAGGACCCCGAGCGTGCTCGAGAAATCTCGAGTAACGAGTATACCGTATTTGCTCATCACTAGTGTCTACCACTGAAAGAAATATTTAAAATCTAAAAAGGTTCAAAATGCAAAAACAATAAATCAGGGATATCAGGGTAGTCATCCCACTTTTCTACACACCTTACATGGATTTTTTGGAATTATGCAAAATCAGCCCTAAGGTAGGAAATGTTATAAAGATATAAAAATCAAAACAGCTTCGCTGATTCCCGATAGTCCTGCATAGATGATGCAATTTCATTTAATGACATTTCCTCTTTAGCGAATTACCAGACTTAGTCGTCACATGCTGCGCAAGCAAACATCACCACTGGAGAAAGTGATTGGCTGCTGCAGTCATATGCCTGTAGCAAAGGACAACATTCTTAGAGCACCGGCAGGGACCACTATAAAGATTCACGGGTTAAGCAAATGCTATTCCTATTATTTTTTATTATAAAAATTGCTTACTCTGGGTCCAATTTTCTAAAAATTTCAGGAAAACCACCTTACGGCTTCACATGTTGCCTTTTTTCCATGTTTTTACTGGATCAGCAAAGTGAATGAGATTTCTGAAATCCTGTGCTCATGCTGCTTATTTTTTCCTTGCAGATTTAAAACACTTTCAAATCTGCAGCATGTCAATTCTTTCAGTATTTTTGCAGTGTTTTTGACACAATTGAATAAATATTCAATAAAGCACAGCAAAACGCTGATTTTTATTTTTTTTTTGCTGCATTTTTCTGCCAAGAGAGACATTTTTTGGTACAGAAAAGTCTGCTGTAAATACTTAATGTGTGCAAACACCCATAAATTGTTTGTCTAACTTAAAGGGAGACTGTCAGTATGTTTTTACTATGCAATCTGAAGGTATGGGCTATGACAAAATTCAAGGATGTGTCATTTATTAGACTGTGAGCTGTTCTTTCCATACAATGAATGTTTTCTCACCAGGAGATTATTGCTGTATTTTTCAGACTATAAGACACACTTTTTTCCCAAAATTTTTTTTGGGAAAATGGGGTGCGTCTTATAGCTGGAATATACTTACAAGTATTGTGGCGGCAGCAGGAATCGGGCGACTCTGCGGTGTTCCGATGCTGCAGGGCGGTGATCACACTCCTTTCCCAGGCTGATGCGGCAGGTTAAGCAGTTCTCTATGGTGCGGGGGGATGAGCCAGCATTTTGTGAAAGCCCAGAGGCCCCACACATCCATTGCTGTGATGCGGTGACCTGCGGGAAAATGGCTGCCGGGGGCGGCGCATGCTCAGATTGAGATTTTGGCAATGAGATCTCGTTCCGAGATCTCGGGAGATGAGATCTCGGAGCTGAACAATGTGCTGGGCCTCTGGGCTTTCACAAAATGTTGGCGCATCCCCTGCACCACAAAGCACTGCCAAACCCGCCACACCAGCCTGGGATGGGATTTCCTGGACGCCACTGCATCACAGCAATGGATGTGCGTGGTTCTGGGCCTTCAGAAAATATCGGTAGAGCCCCATGCACCTTTAGCACCGCCGAACATGCCACACCAGTCTGGGAAGGGAGTCATATCACCGGACTTCTGAACACCCCCTGTGACCACACTCTACCAATGCTGCCGATTCCCCCCGGTAAGCTGAATTCCGATTGTAAGATGGACCCCAATTTGACACATTTATTTTTTCTCACTATTTTCATTCTGAAAATTTGGGCTACGTCTAATAGTCCGGTGCATTTTATAGTCCAAAAAATACGGTACTGCCTGGACCACAGTGCACAAGAGCCCTGGTCTAATCACGCCCCTTCCTCTAATAAAGAGCTCACTGTCAATAGACAAAGTAAACAAAACACTGTGGTATGAGCGGGGTTAGCTTTCTGAACTATGCTACTTGCTACATCTAAAAACTGCTGCACCCAGTAAACAAAATAAAACATCTCTGGAATCAGGGTCTCTTTTCCCACATTAGGCTGCTCTCAGATGAGATAGCAAAAGCCTGGTGACAGATTCCCTTTAACAAAGGAGAGGATCTCACAATTCATAGTTGTTGTCAGGATTCGGACCTAGCAGCTCCTGTGCACCAGACGGCAGCTCTTCCTTCTGAGCTATACAGCTCGTTGGACAGTTGCATGCTAAACCCAAATACTTGTACCTGTGTTGTTGCTGATGTCTCCACCCTGAGTTTTCTGGTGGTTACCACCCTGAGTTTGTGATTGACTCATCCTGATTACACATCCTATTTAAACCTGGCCTGGCTCTTACTTCCTTGTGTGATTATTGAGCTAGCTACCTCTAGTCAAGCTCTATTCCACCTGCTATTCCCTCAAACGACACTGCCACTCTTGCTAAATGACCTCTGGCTTCCTTGACTATGATTCCTGCTTATTCCTTCAAACTACATTGCTGTTCCTGTGTACCGACTCCTTAGCTATCCGGGACTACGCTACCCTCCGGTGCTGCCCCAAGTGGTTGCAATATCACTACTTCAACCAGGTCAGTCCATAACAGGTGTCCTTAAGCAGTCAGAGCAGAGAACATCTATAAAGATTGTCTCTTGGTCTGCATGACCCAGTATATTCATTGGTTTCACATACCACTTATTGAATTTCACGATTACCATGTAATATTATATTTATCCTGTGGGGGTGCGGCAGGGGAATTGCTTACTAACTAAAAACAATAATCTGAAGCAGGAAAAACCTTTGTAGCTTCAAGGATTGGGAATTTGCCATAAGATAGGCAGGGAAAGAGGAGCAGCGACTGTTGACTGTCACAATCAACCTAGAACTTTCCTAGAACTATATAAAACTAAGGAACGACTTTTGAAGAATATGAAAACAGGCGAATCACAAAGTAGCATTAACTGATGACTTTTTCAAACTGTTAACTCTTGAGCCGTACTGTAAATATATTGGGATCTCGAAACCAAAAGCATTTGATACCTTTCTTTAATGCACCGGCTCAGGACTACATAATTGTTAAATTCAGCAAAAAATTTGTCGTTTTACTGACCATTAGGCATGTAATAGTCTGCATCTCGTCTTAACACCACTTAGTAAAGTAGCTTGTAAATACCAGATTTAATAGAAAAGCACAACTTAAAAGCTGACAACAAATATGTTGCAGAACGTATGCCTCATTTACCGTATGGGCATGTGACTTCTATGCAATCCATAAGCTCCATATGGAGGAAGCGTAAAGCTATGCTAATATGATAAGCAGCAATGATCCCGCTCATTGTTTTAACATCATTTGCATCAACACCGTGTGCGAAGAGTGGTTGTAATTGGCAGCAGGAGGAGTAAAGAAAAGAATTCCTTCCACTTGGATGACAATGATAATTGATAACTGTCTTCATTTGCATACCTGCTTGCATCATTGAAACCAGAAATGGATACACATTAACATAGACTACTTTGTAATCTTGTGTCAAATGCATCAAACTTGATAATAAAGTTTATAATGTTTAATAGATTGTATTTCATTTTCATATTAATATGCTATACTGAATATAATGAGACATGTTGGGATTAGAGAGCGCAAGATATAACAGACTCTGAAATGAAGGGTTTTATGTACTTGAAGGTTTTATTACCTTATGGTATAAGTACTTTCCGCTGTTTTTCAGTGTTTCCTATGTTACCAAAAATACAAAATTGAGTCCAAAATTTTTCACACTCCGGTTATGTTAAAACTTCTCGGCCACATTGTCTCATCAGCACTTTACGTACAAGGTTGTTGCCTTCCCGGTTACTCTTTTCCTAGTTTATATGTTCTTGTGGTTCGAGAAACAATGGCGGCCCCACTTGAAATTTGCATGAATAAACAGTGTGGAGTGATTCGATTTTTGTGATTGAAGACTTTGTGCACAGGATGGAGAAAGTGTTTTGTCAAGAACAAGTGTATATGTGAAAGCAGGTGAGCAGATGCAGTAAGGGTTAACAGAGGAATTTAACCTAACAGCATTACTCCACACAGGGAGATGATAAATGAAGGATAAGGCAGTAAAACTGTGTACAGTTAACTTGGGGGCTACAGGTATATGAATAGATAAAGAAGAGTTCAAAAGCATCAAACTTATCAATCCGGCGTTAATGAGGAGTAGTCTCTCAGATGGTCGCAGTGGCATCCCGGCCTGAACGCTTGAAGAATTCGGTGTCATCCTGGTATGGAAAGGGCCTTGAATTCTGGTGTCGTCGGTGGTCTTGGAATGTCCGGTCTCTGGTTCTGGGTCCAAGGGGAAGATTCAAAGAAGGAGGAAAAGTCCTTCCTCTTAAGTACCGACACAGTACGGGAGTGTACGGGAGCGCGAATGTCAGGTAGCCACATTCTGTCTGCGGCCTGGTGGTCCCACCTGGGAGTGTGCCCTCTACGGTCTGGCTGCAGGGAGGTCGGTAACACTACAGGAGTCAGCACGTTCAGAGGTTTCTGGAAGCGTCTGCGCCTGTGGTCTCTGGTAAGCTGAAATTGGCCCCTCTGACTTAGGCCTACTTCGTCCTGACCGTGCTGTGCAGGAAGGCTTGCACTCTGTTCCCACACACTAATGGTTCCCTCCAAAAATGACCTAGTTCCCGCGTATTGTCGCCCTTTTATGTCCTCCACGCCCCCTGGTCTTAAGTTCAAAAGTCTGTCCAGGGAGCTAAACTCCCCCTGCAACACAGGTGACAGCACCGATGGTTCCGGACTCATTTCGGAAAAGGCACACCGCGAACGTCTCTCCTCCTTACATATAAATGGATAGAGAAGTTCAAGGAATGTTGAACAATGGTCTGCAATGAATAATCAAATTTGCTCAAAGGCCAGATTTTAATAGCATCAAATTTATTCAAACTGACCCCAAAGCCTACTTAACAGATACAACTAAATTGAAAATTATACTTACTTGGTCCTCATCTTTTCCATGCACAGCTCTATTCTGGTGGCCTTCTTTTCTCCAGTGTGGTCTCTTCATCATTGTGGTACAGTGTCCTCCTCCAGCTCCTGACATATTTGGCGCCAACTATACCCCCATGTACGGGCAGCATGGTGGCTCAGTGCACTACAGCCTTGCAGAGCTGGGGTCCTCCTGGGTTCAAACTCCACCAAGTATAACATCTTCAAAGAGTTTGTATGTTTTCTTTGTGTTTGCGTGGGTTTTCTCTGACTTCTCTGGCTTCCTCCCACACTCCAAATACATACTGATAGAGAAATGAGATATTAAACCCCATTGGGGAGAGTGACCATAATGTATGTAAAGCACTGCTGAATATGATAGCGCTATATAAGAAAAGCATAATAAATAAATGTCCTCATTTTAACTTCTGGTCTAGCAAAATGGTGATTTACCACCATTTTGCTGGATTTTCACTACTGTAAGTAAATGATAAAAAAAATTGGATTCGGGGAATTCAAATTTTAATAATTTGCTCATCTCTTACTCCAGACTATCAGATTTGTCTTTCTCGGTGGTATGTACAACTTTAATTTAGCATGGTTTCAATGTCAAATAATGTCATCTGGCCTTAGTTTGGGCCATAAGCTGATAAAACAAACTGTTTGGAAACTCCAATGGTTTCCATAATACAGTAGTTCCAGCTTGTAAAAGTAAAAAAAAAGACAACTGATCACATTACTTGATTGGTTTGGGGAAAACATTTAAGGGAATACTGATGGGTGTAAATTTGTCTACTGTTCTATGTTCAAAGTGGAATATCTCATTAAATATTAACTTGTCATTTTTCTTTACACATTTTTGGAAGGACACTCTACCTCTTATTGTAACCGTCTTCTATAGTCAACCACATTTTTTATTGTTCCTTAATTCTTTGAATGCAGAAAATATGGTTTGAAATTGGCCTAACTTCTGCTAAAGTTCATTCTGAAAATATCGCCGAGCCGTTATCCCCAGAAGAACTCAGACAAAAGGACTAAAACCGTGTTCTTTTCTAGCATTTAAAGATCTGTCAGTCAAAAGGAAGCTAATCTTTTCACTTGTATGACAGGGGAGGGGTATGCCGGAGTGCTGATAATATACAGCAGGCTGAACGAATGTGTCTCAAGCACACAGGAGAATTTCGCTCTTAGAAAACACATGAAAATAGCAGGACAGCAGCTCTGCTGAAATGATAGAAAAACACTTTTTGTTTGTGCTTCAGCCCTACTGTGCAGTATTCCAAACAAGGACATGACTAGGGGAGATGAAAGAACAAGAACATCTGGTGTCCCAAAATACAGGCAAGGAGATGTGACGGGAATAGAGTGAAGTACAGTTTATTTCTCTACAAGTTCCTTCTAATCTGTCGGGGGTGCAGTACAATGATGGCGCTATCACTGGCATGTATATGATAATGCTGCAAACAATGCTTGATCTAAAAATACACCTGTCTGGAGAAGAATTTGTCAAAATGAGATTTAGAATTAAAACTATAACTAATAATACATGCACATTAATAGTTTCTAGTAATCAATGAATCTACCTATTCAAGGTCCAAAGGCTAGTGGAGATCCAATGATGCCCTTAATTGTCACAGTAGGGGTCTTCATTGTGGGAAAATATTCATGAATAATATTAAATACATATTAATGCTCATTAATGCTTCCTATACTGATCTGTTTATCCAAGGTCCAGAAGTAAAGGGAAAGCCAGGACCTTGTGTTATAATGAGGTTCTGCATTGCCCCAAAGGACAATGCAAGTTAGTGTCTTTCTCTTTGTTGTTGGTGTCCAAGGTCCAGAGGTCCGAGGTGAAGGAGTAAAGGGAGATCCAGGGCACAGATAACTCTACTTGTTACAGTTGGGTTCTGCATTGCCTTAAGGGACAATATAAGTGGGTTTCTTTATCTTTGTTGTTGGTGTCCAAGGTCCAGGGGCAAGGGGAGGTCCAGGGATGACCCTACTTTTTATAGCACAGTTCTACATTGCTCTAAGGGACAATGTCTTTCTCTTTGTTGTCGATGTTTCTGTGCGCTATGTGTTCAATGAAATAGCAATACTTACACAACATGCTTGAAGAGTGTTGTTAAGTAAAATTCCTAAAATTTCACTTGAAAAGATTTCCTCAATTCAGGAAGGTGGGAACGGTTGGTAAATTCAATTTGCATCAATACAATCATTGCAAATTTAATCTGCGAAGAAAAGTTTGAAAAAAAAACATTTAGACGTGAGGTTTCCTTGGCCCTCCCAACACCTGTCCCCACTTTGTCCACTGCTTATCTCTTCTTCACTTTTCTTCTCCTTCTAGTCCCACAAGGACATGTGTTTTGAATTCACAACTTTGATGTTATAAAACAGGAAGGAGAAAAAGACCAGTGAAAAGCCCATAGAAAGAACAAATGGTGGCAAGACAGGTATGGGAAGGACCATGAAGAAGTTCATAAGAGTTTATTTGTGTCAAATCTTCACCAGGACCTGCTCTGCTACTTCTGCTTCTGTCATTAGTTGCCACAGGATTTATTCTGTGGGCAGCGCTGGTCATATAGGATATGTAAGAAACAGAAGCTCTGGACTAAGTTTAGGGTGGTTGGGACCTGCAGTCGGTGTGTATGCTGGCCAGATGGAGTTATCAGATCCCTGCTCCAGCCAACTGGAAAGCCCCATACCCTACTTAATCTTCCAACTTACTGTAGGAAGTTGCCAGTTATAGCTGTGTATTCATCCTGTTTAGTCTTGTCTAGTGTTGAGCATTCCGATACCGCAAGTATCGGGTATCGGCCGATACTTGCGGTATCGGAATTCCGATACCGAGATCCGATACTTTTGTGGTATCGGGAATCGGAATCGGAAGTTCCCAGTGTATGGTTCCCAGGGTCTGAAGGAGAGAAAACTCTCCTTCAGGCCCTGGGATCCATATCCATGTAAAAAATAAAGAATTAAAATAAAAAATAGGGATATACTCACCCTCTGACGCGCCCTGGTAGTAACCGGCAGCCTGCTTTGCTTAAAATGAGCGCGTTCAGCACCTTCCATGACGTCACGGCTTCTGATTGGTCGCTTGCCGCTCATGTGACCGCCATGCGACCAATCACAAGCCGTGATGTCATTCTCAGGTCCTAAATTCCTAATTCTAGAAATTTAGGACCTGAGAATGACATCACGGCTTGTGATTGGTCGCCTGGCGGTCACATGAGCGGCACGCGACCAATCAGAAGCCATGACGTCATGGAAGGCCCTAAACGCGCTCATTTTAAGCAAAGAAGGCTGCCGGTTAACAGCGGTGAGGTGCAGGGGCCTCCGGAGAGGTGAGTATATCAATATTTTTTATTTTAATTCTTTATTTTACACATTAATATGGATCCCAGGGCCTGAAGGAGAGTTTCCTCTCCTTCAGACCCTGGGAACCATCAGGATACCTTCCGATACTTGGTGTCCCATTGACTTGTATTGGTATCAGGTATCGGTATCGGCGATATCCGATACTTTTTGGGTATCGGCCGATACTATCCGATACCGATACTTTCAAGTATCGGACGGTATCGCTCAACACTAGTCTTGTCTGTTCAGCTCTTTTGTAGTGTATTTGTTTTGACTTTGGCTTGTGTTACTGACTATTCTCGCTTCTGCTACTTTTGCACTTTTCCTAAACTCTTGATTGTGACCTGTCTACCTGAACACCCCTGACATCCTGAACCACCAAATGACAGCTTATTCAATGGCCCCAGCCCTGGGGCCCCTGTATAAGTCCAGCTCCCACTTCAAGGGTTAGTGGGTGAAGGCCAAGGTAACTCTGAAATTTGGTATGCAGAATGACTGGTAAAATGCCTGTGATGGTACATAGCCATTTTGAAGCTTCCTGGCAACCAATGACAGAGCTTCATTACATTAGGGTTTCTTAATCTCGTCCTAGTCCTCAAAATCCAGCTAAATGGATTTTGCAAATGAAATCTCTCAAAATTTTCAATCAATAGAATTAATTTTTTGTTTGTGGAAATTAATAGCAGGGAAATCCTCTGGTTAAAGGCAAATCTAAAGAAGATTGCAAACTGCAACATTACTCATGAAAGACAATAGTTCTGTTACGATACTGTGAAAATCTGTTTTGAGGATGTTAGTTACCATGCATAAATGTGAATATGGATGTTGGGTCTAAGGGGTAACGTTTCTCCTTATGGAGAGTGACATACCATCTCTGGCTTGTCAAGGTAAGGAGGCTTATTTGCCGTGCAATGCTCCTCTGGGAATTTAAATATGCAAATTGCCTCTTCTGAGAAAAAGAGGACTTTACTCTATAGCGCCACCTATTGGATGTAGCGATCCTACAAGTCACAATCAACCCTTTAACGAGTCATGCAATATGACTTAGGATAGAAGCCAAATCAGTATCTCAATTCGCAGACACGGTGTTTCGGGCTATTGGCCAATAGCCCGAAACACCGTGTCTGCGAATTGAGATACTGATTTGGCTTCTATCCTAAGTCATATTGCACGACTCGTTAAAGGGTTGATTGTGACTTGTAGGATCGCTACTTCCAATAGGTGGCGCTATAGAGTAAAGTCCTCTTTTTCTCAGAAGAGGCAATTTGCATATTTAAATTCCCAGAGGAGCATTGCACGGCGAATAAGCCTCCTTACCTTGACAAGCCAGAGATGGTATGTCACTCTCCATAAGGAGAAACGTTACCCCTTAGACCCCACTCCAGAGCCTCTCACCTAGCCAAATCAGTTCTCATGCTTCACACTGACGAGGGCTAATAGCCCGAAACACCGTGTCTGCGAATTGAGATACTGATTTGGCTTCTATCCTAAGTCATATTGCACGACTCGTTAAAGGGTTGATTGTGACTTGTAGGATCGCTACTTCCAATAGGTGGCGCTATAGAGTAAAGTCCTCTTTTTCTCAGAAGAGGCAATTTGCAATATGGATGTTAAAATTAGGTTGCCCCTTTAACATTTGATATATCTCACTCATTCTATTGTCCTCATTGTAGTATCTACACCTACTAGCCTAGTAGATATGCCCTTAAGAGTAACCATAATTTGGATAAGTATTGCATCTTTGTTGGTTTTCATTTTCCAGTGTCTCAATTTATCCTATTGGAGATTCACTTTAGCCAAATAAGCTATATCTCTTCTTGACATTTGGGCCAAGATCAAGTGTAGCATTTTTTTAAAAGGCAGCTGGCCTTAGCCAACCTAGTTGATCAATACATCATGCACACTGGGCACAGAGCGCTGGGCAGAATGATGGGTGTCTTATATAGTCATCCAGTGGAAACTCTGACCCTTAAAATCAAATCCACTTGATTGGGCAAGTTTGAGAGTCTGAGGTGTCAAGTGCCTCAGGAATGGTGACTCTGGGGTGCCTTAACTCACTGGGCATGGGAAACCCAGTTAAGTTTCTGCCAAGTTTGCGCTTTACTCAAGATTTTAATTCTTTTTGTGCATACATCCTTTTCAGAGTTTTTGGGTATGATAGGGAATTTTAAAATGTCCAGTCAAATATCTGGCTATTATTACACTAGAAAACCTTTGCTATTTATTTCATTGCTTTTCACTTGTCTTTCACCCTTTGCATGTGTGTCCTTGTCAATAAGACTTATTAGCATGTGGTTCCCTTATGGATTCCAATCTAATTGGCTTGGATTCCAATCTAATTGGCTTAAGGGGAGTGTGTGGTCATCAGGTTCGACTTGTGGTAAGGGAGCCAACCAAAGATAATGCCTAATTTTTCTTGAGTGGAAGCCAGGCAGATGTTGAGAGCAAGATCTCAAAGCCAAGGGAGATTAGGTCTCCCTTGGCTTTGGCTAGGAAAGGTTACTAGTCCCTGACCCTTAATGTGGCCGTTTTGCTCGGCGGGACAGGGACAGATTTATTGGGGGCTTTTCTCTTTTTAGAGAAAGTAATGGTTGAGTAAATGCTATTGACATTTGTGCTACATTTGTCACTATATTAAATACACTCATGTTTAGAGCACAATTCTTGGGTTCTTAAAAAAAAAAAAATTGCTGTTTATTCAGTAAATTTCCATCACAGTACAACTGGAAGAGCTAAAGGCCATTAGAAATTACGAACCTTTACAGGAGGAAAATCTAAATTACATGATTAAAAAAGCATATAGTGATGTAATAGGAGATTCCAAGCGAAAAGACCTAAGGAGCTTGACATATAAAATGAGAAAAGTTGACGTAAACAGTTTTCTTTCCAGTTGTTACTTCTTGATTACATGTGAATTACAATTTATTTGTTTACAATTTTTCCAATTATTTGTCATACTTTTTTGGTCACTTCAACAACATCTGGACACTTAATAGAATTCATTAGTCATAAGAAGAGAGAGCCTATCACTCTAGTTGGAAATTCTCAGTGTAAAGTCGAAGAATTGCTTAAGGAAAATGGCTCAAAAAACTATTTCTAGACTTAACACTATAAATTTGATCTAACTTTTGACATTTTTTTGACATTCAAACTTTTTCTTTTCTGTGAGATATTTTCAACATTACTAGAATTTCTATCTTCATTACACTAAGCTATAATAGATAAGTGGTTGTTCTTGCTGCAATTTCCGTAATTTAATTTAAAGTTGTTGTTGTTTGGGTTTTCCTTTTTCATTTTTGAGATCTTTTCCAAATTTCTGATCTTTAAAATTATCTTCTGCTACATTAGAGTAAATGATACAAAAAGAGCATTCCGAGCTTTGCTGAGACAACCTTTTGTGAAAAATGAAACAGTCTAATTGACTTTTCAACGAAATTAGCAATGCTAATAGGAAATGTTTGGCTGGTTTCATCTTTTAATTAATTAGAAGAATATTTCTTAGGTGCTTTAAATGGGAAGGAGCTAGTTAGTGAAATGTAGTGTTTACGCATCTGAAGCCTTATCCTTATAGAAAATAGCATACGTGAAGAGCGAATAGCTCAATGGCCAAGGATAAGGCTGAATGAACGAGAGATTGAGCATCTTACAACTGTAGATAACAGCACATATATGCTATTTTTGCAAAATGTTTCTTTAGAAATGTAACCATCCAACCACCAATTTTATATATGTCAATGTCTGAGTCAGTTCAAGTCCCTTGTAACGCTATGATGACATACATGTGAATGTGAATGAATATGATTATTTGAACAGTAACAAATAAAATACATTATATAACTACATTAATTAAAAAAGAAAAATAAATACTAACATTGTAAGATGAATAACATAAGACTTAGAATTGGACCCTTCAATATTTTTCCAGCAATTTCCCCGGCAATAATATGGATTTTATGGGTTAATAGTAGTACCATCAAAGACACATTTAAAGATGTCCGTCTTTGTCTGGAAAGGAACTAAAGGGGCTTCAGTGGTGGCCATTTTATTCTGCAGAGTGAGGGATGGTGTTTAACATTTACAGATCAAACATTACAATTAGCAGAAAAAGAGAGTTAAGATCACCAATATCATTTCCCCACCACTGAATATAGTACAACAAATCCAGCAAACTCAGGAAAAAAGCTGAAAATTCCAGAAAAAACAATTAGCGATTAGCAATTAGTATCATCACAACAGAACAGTAAAACAAGATGTTGATACTATTCGATCCTTGGGTCTTCCTAGCGATCTGATGTATATTTACTAAAAACAACCATGATTTTCCACATTTCTAATGTAATTGAAATCTTTTTCCTCATATGTTTGCAGCTAAAGGGGTGGTCCGCAAACTAAAATGTATTTTCCAAATATCTATTTTTTACACCCTAACCACTGTTGTAATTAGCTTTTTCATGCAATACTCTACACTTCTCCCTATATATCTAAACCTTAAATGTGCTTTTTTTTACTACATTTTTGTGACATTTTTCTGAGAGGAGTGTCAAACAGGATGTTACAGGATGCCGGGGCTGCACTCACTTCCCTGCAGCGTCTATCACACCTTCTGGAACAATTACTTACTGCAGTTTCTTGCATCGACGCCCTCTGAAGATATCCTGGATACATGGTCATGATGATAGAATCTGTGGGAGGTGTGAGCCAGCTCAGGCACTCTGCTGCAAAGTGTTGAAGAAGATGTTGTCAGGGGATAGAGATAGGAGCAGTAAGTGACACGTGCGCCATCACAAAGCTTCTGTCACTGCCCTCAAAAAAATCATCATCAGGGGATGGTGATAGAAGATGCGGGGCGGTGCTCGTGTCACTCACTGCTTTTATCACAGCTCCTGATAATGATTGATTTGTGGTAAGTGCTGAAACTATGGGGTAGCACCGGTGTCTCTCACTATCCCCTGTTGATGTTTATTTTCAGATAAATGCTAGAAATCTTGATGCCGTACTCGTGTCACTCACTGCTTCTATCCTCGCCCTCTGACATCGTCTTCATTCATAGCCAGAAGCAAATGCGGGGGAGATATAAGCAGAATGCTAGTGTGCAAAATAAGAAAGCATACGGAGGCAACACAGACCAATGTATTTGAAAGGGATGCTTTATGGAATAAGTATCGGTGTAAAAAAAAAAAAAAAGAAAACACAGTGTGCACTAGTCCCTTTAAATTTTTGAATGGGTGCATAAAAATAAAAAATGAGGCCATGATGACACCATTCATAAACATCTTTTTTTACAGATCAATTTCTAAGATTATATACGAAACAATAACAGGCTTTTTATTACTTACTTTAATTGTAAATATTACAAAAAGATCTAAGATGGATATCAGAAAGATTATATACAAAGGTGAAAAATTGACAAATGGAACATACAGATTAATCATTAGGGGTTTTTTTTCAAATAAATACAGACAATTTTTCATACACTCGATCAAGACCTAAGACCGTAAAATTCAGCAAATACCAATTTTTTTACATATTTTCAATGGAAAAGAGAGTAAAAAGGAAGTGGAGTATTTTCTTTCAGGACATGTTCACATACTTTAGAATGGATAAACTGCAGATTTTACGATATACTGAGTAATACAATTTTGATCCAATTTTAAGTAGAAATAGACCTGCAGTGTGTATTTAAAATGATCAGACTGTCAATTTATGCTGCTAATTATTACCAGCTATTTAAATCTGCAATACATAGTATGAATTCCTCAAAAATCCACCATGAAATGCATAGCAAATCCATATATAATTTATGAACATTATGTAGCAGAATTACATCAAAATCTGTTGCACTTTTTTGCTCTGAAAATATTCCCCAAGTTGACATACAATTGTGTGAAAAAATGTTTGCTCCGTTCGTGGATTGCTATTCTTTCACATGTTTGTCACACTTAGATGTTTTAGATCACCAAAAAATGTTAAAAATTAGACAAAGATAACACAAGTAAGCACAAATACAGTTTTCAAATGAAGGTTTTTATTATTAAGGGAAAAATAAATCCAAACCTACAGGGCTCTGTGTGAAAAAAATGATTGCCTCCCCCCACCTTAAAGCATAAATTATCTGTGGTTTATCACATCTTTGGTAAGCGGAGTACAATTTCCTTAGCCATACTCAGAACTAATTACTGCCACACCTGTTCTCAATCATGAAATCACTTAATTAGGACCTATCTGACAAACAGACAACATATTTTTCCCTTAATTATAAAGACCTTCATTTAAAAACTGCATTTTGTGTTACTTGTACTATCTTTGTCTAATATTTAAATTTTTTTGACCTGAAACATTTAAGTGTGACAAACATGCAAAAGATTAGGAAATTAGAAAGGGGCAAACAGTTTTCACACAACTGCACATTGGTTCTGCGTGATCTATATCGCCTACCAAGTTAGTGGTAATAAATAATCACATTCAGGAAACTTGATCTAAATGAATGCATAATGTGACAATAATACTCAATCTGAAAATTAATTCACATATAAGCTATGATTTCTTACCCCCAATAAATCCCCTCAAAGCCCTGGTCACTAGTAGGGATGAGCAGACCTATGGAAGATCGGGTTCTGGTACCCAACCCAAACTTTACAACAAAGTTTGGTTCAGGTACCAGAACTTTACCTGAACTTGAACCAGAAGCCGAATCCCATTGAAAACAATAAGGACCCGAACTTTTGACCTGGAAAAACTTTCCCTCTTTTTTACAGACTTCCCCCCTGAATTCTGATAATTGCAATGGACAAAGCAATTTCCTGTACCTATAGTACTGGTAGAATGATGATACAGTGAAACCGTTGATAGTGCATGGACTTATTAGACTGGCATGTACATTAAAACCAGTTTTAACTTGTTGTGAGGATAGAAGTCAGGACTTTGCTTTTCTACGGGTTTTGTCTGAAAGAACAGATACACTTTATAATCTTTTTGACTATTTTTTTTTGTACATTTTATTGCAGCAATATAAGGTTGAAACAAAGCACTTTGCAAAGATGGTTTTGTCATAATTATCTGCTTAGAAAAAACATGACTTGTGGATCATGGAAGAAACCAAACTAAAATTTGGTGGGGGAGAAAGGGGCTGCAATATTACCAGTTCATTATCCATAATGGCAAATTAGACTTCTCGCCTAAAGCTCTTCTTGCCTTTATATGAAGTGACAGTTTACTGCGAGAAAATGAGACAAGTGATGTCGGGGCAGAGACTGATATTTAAACTAGTTCAAGGAAAGCCCTATAGTCACCCTTCAGACCCCGTCTGAGCCGTACACTTATAGGTGTCTGATTTCGACAAAAAATGCATCAATCACCCATATGTTATCCCTTTAATATGTCAATGCCAAGAAGTCATTGTGCCCCTCTAAGGGATTATGTTCTGAAGAGACATAAAGTCTTTGGCGTAAATAATACATTTGACCTTCTGCATTTTTCTTCCCTTTTTAAAAAAGAAAGTTGGTTCATTAGAAACTGGATTGAGATAGTACAAAAAAGTGCTAGGAATATAGACTTGCACAGATTATGTCCGGAGTATCTCAGCCTCTTCCCGATCAAGCGTTTTTCCTACTTTTACGTATTTGTTTTTCCTCTTCTTCCAAGAGCCATAACTTGTACATTTTTCCATTGCAATAGCCATGCAGGAGGTTGTTTTTTTTCAAGACGCGTTTTGACTTTTGAATGACACCATTCATTGCATTTTGTAATCTACTAAAATCAGGAAAAAAAATTCTAAATTGTGTCGAAATTGCAAAAAAATTGTTTTTTATTTTTTTGTTTATCTCTGTACGGTAAAAAGGACATGGCAATATGGCTATCCCGGTCAGAAGGATTACAGAGATACCAGACATGCATATTTTTTTTATTTAAGTGGCAGAAAAACCTCGTAAGTTTAAGAAAAAAAATGTAGGTTTTGTAGCCTTTTTTTCGAGACCTATAACATTGTCAATTTCTGGTCAATGGAGGTGTGTGATAATTTATTTTTTTTTGTGCCCTGAGGTGACATTTTTATTGATATCATATTAGAGTAGATATCATGTTTTGATGGCCTCTTGCTGGATTTTTTGCAGTGTTGAAAATCTGAAAAAAATAAAATTCTGGAGTTTTGATTTTTTTTCTGATTATGAAGATAACCAACCAGGTTATTTAATTTTATATTTTTATAGATCAGACATTTACAGATGTACTAATGCCAGACATGCATATTTTTGTATATTTTTAAAATCCTTTATTTTTAATGAGGGCAAATGGAGATAATTCAAACTTTTATATATTTAAGATTGTTTTCATATTTTTAAAAACATTTGTTTTAACTTTCCACTGTATTTGTTAGTCCCCTTATGGGACCTGAACCTGCGATCATCTGATCGCTTGTACTAAAATAAAAATACTATGGTACTGCTGTATGTAGTGAAAATCATGGTTTCCTATGAGCGCCAGCTGGCAAGCACAGGAGAATCATTATGTACAGGCACTAGGGTCTTCAGCAAACCCTCTACCATCATGGTAATCCTTCAGCATCTTGTGACTCCTCTGGGGTGCATCAATGGGCACACGGAATTACCAACCCCTTGCCGTCGTGCAGTAAATGTTGCTGTTTGAGATTGATAGCTGAACTTAACAGGTTAACAAAATCATCATCATCTACCAGGAAAGATGTCGACTCGGCTTGTGTACCAGTAGATCATGCGTCAGTAAGGAGTTAAACATTAAAATGACCACTAATATTCTTACATTGTAGGACCTTCTGCAACTGTATGTTATATCAATAAATACTATGTGAAAACCAACTGAAGTTTGAGTTTCATTGCTTATTTGCATTTGATCATCTGTTTATTGTATTTTATTGCTAAAGTCCACCGTGAACGTTAGGTGGCTGTTCACTAAGAGATGCTTAGACACTTGTTTGGCCGACAGCTATCTCAACCGCCTATCCCATTCATAAGAGCACTTGTTTGGTCATTTCTAAATCTCAGGGGAGAACAAAGTGAATAGTAGTCTGAATTCGGAAATGCCCAATTGACATCTCCCCGACAATTAGTTCTCTTGGGCCATCATACCCATTAGACTGTAGGTCGAACCCATAGACATCATCAAATTTTGCAACCAATTGTCTACTCTGTATGTGGGCCTTACATTTTTTTACCATTGGTCTTTGGTTGCTGTAGTAGAAAAGTCTTTTGAACACTGATCTATTTCACTCAGGTAGACCCATACTGTGTTACATGCGCCCTATTGAATCCCACATTGATTATCCTTTATCGATGAATGTACAACATAGTGCAATGTATATAAAGCAAAACTGATCTGTATTTGGTTCATCTATATCTTACATCATCTATAAAACCTAGGATAAAAACAAAATAAGAAAATATCCTGCAGTAAGTAAATAAATAAATGATAATAATGTTAAATAGCATAGGGTACTTCATTGACACTATTTTGATCGACAAATCCCATCCAACTGCGACAAGGTATACCCAACCTGGATGGTCCTATCTCTAATATTCCACTTCTCTATATGTCTGCAAGCCTAAAACTAGACAGGAGCAGATAAGGATCCAGACCTGACTGTTTTTCACCTGCCCATGGAAAGCTACAGTGGGGGAAGTAGGTATTTGATCCCTTGCTGATTTTGTAAATGTTCCCACTGACAAAGACATGAACAGCCTATAATTTTAAGGGCAGGTAAATTTTAACATTGAGATATAGAATATCAAAAATAAAATCCAGAAAATCACATTGCATAAATTATATAAATTTATTTGTATTTTGCAGTGAGAAAGTATTTGTTCCCTCTGGCAAACAAGATTTAATACTTGGTGGCAAAACCCTTGTTGGCAAGCACAGCAGTTAGATGTTTTTTGTAGTTGATGATGAGGTTTGTGCACATGTCAGTATGAATTTGGTCCACTCCTCTTTGCAGATCATCTCTAAACCATTAAGATTTTGGGGCTGTGGCTTGGCAACTCAGAGCTACAATTCCCACCACAAGTGTTCTATGGGATTATGGTCTGTAGAATGGCTAGGCCACTCCATGACCTTAATGTGCTTCTTTTTGAGCCACATCTTTGTTTCCTTGGCTATATGTTTTGGGTCATTGTCTTGCTTGAAGTCCCAGCTACGACCTATTTTTAATGTCCGGTGCACTGAAGGCATTATTGATGGCTGGGAGGCAGTTGAGACAGGGAAAAAAACATACCCCCCAGACTCAATACAGGCATGGCACGTAATTTATAAAAGTGAATATTTCAGTGTTATTAGGGAGCAAAAGCATAAGAGCCATCTTCACAGAATGCAGCCTTAGTGCTGCAGAAGATGGCTCTTTTACGTTAATAGGCCCTGGGGGGTGACAGTTTCCCTTTAAAGATTTAATATTCTTTCACAATTTGGAGGGCTGGATTCTTCTTGGACTTGGACTTTTTCTACATCTATATTGGTGAAAGTACACAGTTAATTGAATTTTACAATTAGCTCGGCCATTGGACCTAAGAGTTGTACACCTCTGCTAGAAAGTAACAGATATTTGTACATCACCGAACATCTCTCCTTGTCAATGATCAAGATCTACACTACAGTATGGGCCCGTATAATAATGCCACAATCCCCATTACTTATTCACATGATCTTTCAAGTGTGTCGAAAGAAAACCTGACAGCGACAGTCAAATCTCTATTCATATTTAAAACGTAGGAAGAGTAATGAAATGATACGTATTACAAAGACGGCGGTTTATACAGAATACCCCGCTCATTTGATGGGAACAAGTATCAAAAGAAGTTGATGTGGCAGGAACGTTTTATGTCTATTACGCATGTGAAGGTCAGACTGAGAGAAAATATCTGCAGCTGTTGGGTTTTTTACATTTATTTCCATAAACATTTAACTGTCTGCCAGATAGAAGAGACACGTCACTGGTTACTGTGCAACCTTTCCAGAAGTCTTACTCTATATCTTTGATGTCACCGTAAACAGCCGTGACAAGGTTAGCTTTTCAAATTTGTAAAGTTAACTAATGATTATGCTTTTCATTCTCACCTAAGAAAATGGTGACATTTCTTTTGAGATGCTGAAATGTCACAGAAGGAGCTGCTCGTTTAGTAGGAAAATGCAAGTAGAATTGTAACTTTGTTTTTGTTTAGATATGAATGTATCAAAGATATTGGTAGATGTGTTGTAACTTGTAATTGTAAATGATAAAAATATAAAAAGTCATAGTTTCCATGCCATAAAAACACAAACACAGGTGTTTACATGGATCATGAACTGCCTTGCAGAATTTGTCCTGGTATTTTTTCTTACTGTGTGTTTTTGCACCAAAAAAACCTAGGTGTCAGCGTTCAGTCAATAGGAAAATATAAAATGTACAGCAAACGACATATTGTGTGATTTTTTTTAATATCTTTTGGCATGTTTTTGCAATCTTTGCCTTTTTCAGCTCTCCAAATACAGTATGTCCTAGATGTGCCTTGAGGCTTTTTTCATAGGTAATAAAATATATAAAAATGAATAAAAAAAATCATTGTGCAGCAGTGAAATCAAAACTAACACAGTATGACAGAAGTGAACTTTGACTCATTGCAAACATTTGCAGCAATAGTTGTCCTCTCATTTGGTTGTCAGTTCTGATGCAGAGCTGTGCTAGAATATAACTAACACAGTACAGCAGAGTTGAAACTTACCTCATTACAAACACAACAATCACATTTGCAGCTGTTTTCTCACAGATTTTTCACCTCTGTTGCATTCCCCTTCCTCCCTACACTGGATGCCTGTGAGATGAAAGCTGAATCACAGTGAGATGACTGCAGTTGAAAATGTTTTTGTAATGAGACAAAGTTTACTTCTGCTGTACTGTATTATTTCTCATCTCACTGTAGAGCTCTAGGTGATTATGAAAGAAAAATGTCAATCATTGCGTTTCACACACTGGTAACATCCCCTTTCATTTAAAATAAGCTGTGGAAGCAGATTCTAATACTGAAATATATATGGCAAATAGATCTTAACAGTTTATTTAAATATAAGTAAATGGTATCTGCAATAAGACATTGGATTGCAGATATCAAAGTATTGTTTTATTCAACTTTCTATGACCTACATGCCCATATAGGTGGCTCAGAAGGGTTGATCATACTAACAGATTCTCTTTAATGACAAACAACAGCTATTGTAGCACTAGTGGAACTATTCTTTGTTCACCTACTGGGATTCTGTTTTCTGTGAGTGAACTCCTAATGAAACCATTGAACATCAAACTTTTTTTTTAGATTGCCATATTCAGGGTATTTCTTAATTTACTTAGACACATGCTGTTAGGGCTAGCAGAATGCACCAAATTATAAGAGAGATGGTATAAGCTGCGTTCGCAGCCCAGGGTCCACCGTGCAGAGATGGAACCTGCTGCTGAGTAATGACGGACTATATGGCGGTACAATGTGGATACACACACAGGTTAACTTCACCCTGTGTGAAGGAAGCAAACCCTGTTGTGTCACAGGGCCACGGTGCCGCACCAAGAACGCAAGCAAAGAGTCTCAGGACTCTATCCCAAGACACAGGATTAGAGTACGTTCAGACCACTTGTGCTCGACACCGCAACTGGGGTGTCAAAGTAACAGAAAATATAATTTAAAGCAGAAGAGTGCGTGCTGTGCCACTTTGGCGGATGCCACTAACCCCCAAGACTTGGGATAGGAAAGCGCTCTGTAAATGCACGACGCCGCACTGGCGGTTACAGCAATAGACGTTGTATTGTGTGTCTTTATGTTGACAGCTTAGTTGGGCGCTAGACAGCAAGCATCCACCTTTTGCAAACAGTCATACACAAGGGAGGGGATTTTAAAGAACGACTTGCACTCATCAACACATACACGATTCCAAATGTACACTAGCGCATGGCCGTACGGCCATGCGAACCTTTTATAGCTGCCGCAAGAACAGGACCTTCCAAGAAGGACTAATTAGAGTCAGCCACAGAAGAAGAACACCTTCAGGACCTTCCTAAAGGACAAATGGGATTTGTTGCAGTATCTAAGCATGTGACCCTTGATCTCCAACGAGAGATCTTGCCCTGGGCATGCTCAGAAAGGGAAGAGCAGGACTTAGTCCCAAACATGTCTGCTTGCCACTGCCCAGTACTAGCTACAATGGCAGAAGCTGGAAAGGCAGCAGTAACCAGTAGTCCAGTATCAGCCTGAGCTAGACGCTGGGATCGACGTCTCCGCTGAGCACACTCCACTGCGGCTGAAGAAGAATGGGAGTCCGCAGCGGAGATGGTTCGAGATTCCCCCTGTGCAGAGGCGGGATCTTGACACCTAACACATGCATTTTGTAAAGCAAAATTATTTTTTGAACTGGGTTACATTAAAAAAATTAAATCACATTTAAAGTTATGTTATACAGTAGTCAATACATACCTGCCATCATTTACAGTGATTCTGATAAACTCAACATAAAGTTAAACTGTTCTAATAGGATGTTCCTAACATTTTCTTAGTTGCATTTTTCAGCAAAATCATGGTCCATAAACAGCTTACAACGCAGCAAATAGATCATATTGTTGAAAGTTATCAGTCAGGAGAAAGCTGCAAAAAATCCCAAAGCATTAGATATTTCATAGAACACTGTGAAGATGGTCATCATGGCTTACATTTGGCACAACAGTGACATTACCTAGTACTGGATGTCCAGGAAAATTTGATGAAAAGACAAGAAGAAAATTGGTCTGGGAGGCTTCCAGGCAACATAAAAGGAGCTGCAGGAGATTCTGACAAGAACTGATTGTTTTACTGAATGTGAAAACAATCTCCAAAATGTTTGTATATCTGGCCCATGGTGTAGACTGGCAAGATGGAAGCCTTTTCTTATGAAAAAACACATCTATGCCCAGCTGTGTATATTGCCAAAACCTACATCAAGTCTGCCAAAAGCATGTGGGAAAATGGTCTATGACCTCTAATTAGACCATGGTTGAACCTTTTGACCATATTTTGAAAAGATATGTTTGGCAAAAAGCCAACACCTTTTACCACCAAAAAAAAAACATACTTTTAGTGAAGCATGGTGGAGGTAGCATTACATTTTCAAGCTGTTTTTTGGCAATTGGTACTGGGGCTTTAGTCACAGTGGGTTGAATTATGAACAGTATCAAATATCAGTCAATTTGGCATCAAAACCTGCAGTACTCTGCTATTGATCTGAAGAAGAAGACAAATTACACCTTTTAACCCCACAGTGACCCTTAGCATACCTTGAAACCAACAAAAGAATGGCTTCTTGGGAAGAAAAGTGAAGTTTTGGAATGCCCAGCCAGCGCACAGACCTGAATCCAATTGAAAATCTGTGGGTTGACCTGTAGAGGGCACAGTACACAGGAAATGTTCTCACAGTTTGAAAGATTTGGAACTTCTGCAAGGAAGAGTGGGCAAAGATTGAAAATCTTACATGTGTCATGTTTATAGACTGCTACACAAAAAAAGACTGAATGTGGTGATAAATTCTAAGTTCACATCAGCAAAGTATTAGTTTAAGGCTGGAGTCAGAAACAATACATAAAAAAATCACTCCGATTTTGTCTGCCGAGAATCACACACATGTTCTCCGTATGGTGATCTGTATGTCATCCATGTGCAATGTGAGGATGCAATTTTCTCACATCTAAGCATACGGTTGAAATCCGTGTGACATCCGTATGCAATTCGTATGGTGAGATTTTTTCACCGGCTTGCAAAACGGATATATAATGGATTCCGGCCCAGAAAATCATGAATAAATAAGGTGGAAGCCTATTTATTGGCTCCACAAGTTCCATCCTACAAGCAAAAAAATTGTGTGGTTCTCTCGGGCAATTTACTTCACTAGAGAGAGAAAGCTGATGGCCGGGGCTGATATTTGTAGCCTGGGAAGGGGTTAATACCCATGGATATTCCCAGTCTATGAACATCAGCCCTCAGCTATATATTTATCCTTTACTGGCTTTTCTAATAGGGGTACTACCCCAAAAAAATTATGTGGGGTCCCCCTATAATTAATAGCCAGAAAGGCTATGCTGACTGCTGTGGGCTGATATTCATAGCCTAGGAAGGGGCCATGTATATTAACCCCCCCGGCTAAAAATACCAGCACCCAGCCGCCACAGAAAAGGTGCATCTTTAGGATGTGACAATTCTGGCACTTAGCCTCTTTCTTCCCATTGCCTTGTAGTGATGGCATATGGGGTAATAAGGGGTTAATGTCACCTTGCTATTGTAAGGTGACATTAAGCCCGGTTAATAATGGAGAGGTGTCAATAAGACATCTATCCATTATTAATCCAATAGTATGAATGGGTTAAAAATATGCACAAATTAAGAATAAAGTCTTTTAATGAAATAATTAAACACACAGGTTTTCCATCTTTATTACATTCTCAATCCAAACGAAGCCCTCGTTCTTCTGTAAAAAATCCAAAATAATAAAGCAACAATATCCCATTCCTGTCTGCTGTACAGTCAAGTCCCATGCTGCAATCCATCTCAAGGGGCTAAATAGTTTACAACCGGGAGTGATGCTAATGCTACCGCCCTGACTGTAAACCACTGTGTAATGAATGAAAAGTTGCCTGCACAGCCTCCCCGCCTGACCAGACATGAACTCTTTAGCTGGGAAAGTTTCTGAACTTTTTTCCACGATGCCGAGTTCACCTCTGGTAATGCGGTGCCTCTGCGCAGCCTCAGTGACTATTGCTCACGTCACTGAGCATGCGCAGATTCACAGCCTACATCTCCAAAATTTAACACACACATAATACTAACATTATTAGTCAGGGACATATATAAATCAAACATATATGCAATGGCTTACTGTGTGTAAACCATGTGTCTAACCTGTCGGCTTCTGCAATGATTTTACACAAGCCGGCAATTGAATTATCGGCTATTTTGCTACCTAACTCTCTATAATATATATATATATATATATATATATATATATATATATATATATATATATATATATATATATATATATATATATATATACAGTACAGACCAAAAGTTTGGACACACCTTCTCATTTAAAGATTTTTCTGTATTTTCATGACTACAAAAATTGTAAATTCACACTGAAGGTATCAAAACTATGAATTAACACTATTGTTGAGTGATACCGTCCGATACTTGAAAATATCGGTCTCAGATAGTATCGGCCGATACCCGAAAAATATCGGATATCGCCGCTACCGATACCCGATACCAATGCATTTCAATGGGACGCAAAGTTTTCGAATGGTTCCCAGGGTCTGAAGGAGAGAAAACTCTCCTTCAGGCCCTGGGATCCATATTCATGTGTAAAATAAAGAATTAAAATAAAAAATATGGATATACCCACCTCTCCGGCGGCCCCTGGACCTTACCGCTGTAACCGGGAGCCTCCGTTCCTAAGAATGAGCCCGTGAAGGACCTTCGATGACGTCGCGGCTTCTGATTGGTTGCGTGAGCGGTCACATGAGAGGTCACGCGACCAATCAGAAGCCGCAACGTCATCGAAGGCCCTTCACGCGCTCATTCTTAGGAACGGAGGCTCCCGGTTACAGCGGTAAGATCCAGGGGCCACCGGAGAGGTGAGTATATCCATATTTTTTATTTTAATTCTTTATTTTACACAAGAATATGGTTCCGATACCGATTCCCGATACCACAAAAGTATCGGAACTTGGTATCGGAATTCCGATACCGCAAGTATCGGCCGATACCCGATACTTGCGGTATCGGAATGCTCAACACTAATTAACACATGTGGAATTATATACTTAACAAAGTGTGAAACAACTGAAAATATGTCTTTAACCAAAAGAATGGCCAAAAAATGTAATCCCTCTATCACATCATATCTGAAATGTTACCCAAAACAAAAAAGTGAATCTCAGAGCGAAATTTCATTAAATATAACCATTTTAATAATAAATAATTCAAACAAGAATGATCATTTAAAATATATTCAAAAAAATGATGAAGACAGGGATAGTGACACCTAAGTGTCACATACGGCGAGGTTGACGTGCAAGTGCAACCGCAAAAATAGCAAAAGTTGTCCCTCAAATGTTGTAAATCAATTATACATGGAGAGGTGGTGAGGCAATAGCATATGATACAATTTGAAAGGCTAAGTGATGGCTCACAAAAATATGCAAGTGCAATACAAAATAAAGGAATCAAATCAACGTGATATAAGGAGCCACAGTCTATTCAGCCGAATTCTATGCCAAGTCCACCACCACCAACTATATCCTCTAAAAGGAAAGAATGCATATATTAAATAAATGGAGAGGTAGGGACAGAAGAAAATGAAAACTGCAGTACCAACCTACTAGCTTTGATGACTGCTTTGCACACTTTTGGCATTCTCTTGATGAGCTTCAAGAGGTAGTCACCGGAAATGGTCTTCCAACAATCTTGAAGGAGTTCCCAGAGATGCTTAGCACTTGTTGGCCCTTTTGCCTTCACTCTGCGGTCCAGCTCACCCCAAACCATCTCGATTGGGTTCAGGTCTGGTGACTGTGGAGGCCAGGTCATCTGGTGTAGCACCCCATCACACTACCTCTTGAAGCTCATCAAGAGAATGCCAAGAGTGTGCAAAGCAGTCATCAAAGCAAAAGGTGACTACTTTGAAGAACCTAGAATATGACATAATTTCAGTTGTTTCACACTTTTTGTTAAGTATAAAATTCCACACATGTTAATTCATAGTTTTGATGCCTTCACCAATGTGAATTTACAATTTTCATAGTCATGAAAATACAGAAAATCTTTAAATGAGAAGGCGAGTCCAAACTTTTGGTCTGTACTGTATATATATATATATATATATATATATATATATATATATATATATATATATATATATATATATATATATATATATATATATATATATATATATATATAGTAGGGATTGGCCCCAGTGAGCAGAGGTAGGACAGCAGTAATGAGTTATGAGGCAACACACAGGCTTACAGTCCAAACTTCAGTGGTTTATTGGCACTTTAAACAGTCCATGACAGAAAGTAAGAGGAAAAAAAACAAACATACTCCAGCTTGAAAAACCACTGGTCTCAGACTCACCGTTACACGGGACGGGCTTACCTAAGCAGCTGCCAAGTCAGCGGTTTCCACCAGGTGCCATTCCCAGGGTTGCTAACAGTCATGTCACCATCCTTTGCGGCATATGTGGCAGAGAAAAACAGTTCAGGCTCATTCCAGCCCAGCTCCAAACCCAGAATAACATGTGCCAAACAAAAGAAACTCCATTACATAGTCTATAGCCACACCCACAGGTGAGGTACCCATCACATGGGCTGATCACGTGATCGTGACATCACTGCAGGTCCTCAACCTTAGGAAAATAACAGGCCAAAACTTATCCTGCTGGGAGAAATATATCTTCCGTCCAGCACTACACCTTTTACTGCACCACAATATGTATATATACTGTATAATGTATACCTATACTTTGTGTATACATTTATTTTTTCTCTTCTATTTTAACCTGTCAGTGTGATTTTACATTACAGAGCCCTGAATTGCCGGCTTTTCGAAAGGACACCGGTGCGTATTTCTCACAAGTCACACTGTTGGTCCGTGTGATGTGCAAGTTTTCCTCGCACCAATAGACTTTCATTGGCGATTCTCAGCCGATATACAGTGCAAACCACAGCATTTCACTCTCACGTATGATACGGCCGAGAAAAAAATGGATGATGGAAGCTGCCCCTTTGTTAACATTGGGCCGAGTGCTTTGCAATTTTTTATAGCATAGCACTCATCCGTATCATATGGTAATGTGACTCCAGCCTAAGGGTGTATATGTTTATGCAACCCCATTATTTTCTTTTATTTTTCAATTGAATTGTATAGATTACATTAAAGTTGGAAAAAGTTCTGGAATGATTTTTCTTGGTCAGATTTTTTTTTCATGCAAAAACCTGACATTTTAACAGGAGTGTGTAGACTTTTTATGTCAACTGTTAATTGTGAATCAGTCAGTTATCTTTCTTAACCTTTACTATTCAATGCTGATTTATGGTCATCAAATTTGAGCTGAACTTTGATGTGCTGATATATCAGAATAGAATAGTGGACCATCCCTTCTTGAACTAAATATTTGGCCCCGATAAAATAAAAAAGCCTATATTCATCTCCCATGCTGGCGCCATTCCAGCAGCATCAACACTCGCGGTCCTGGAGCTCCGGTGACATGGAAGGACACCTGGTGACCAATCAGCACTTTCATCACTGTCTCCTCCTTTGTACAGATGGAACATGAAGAGGAAGTCAGAGATCAACGGCAACCCTTGGTCTCTTTTCATACATTATGCTGCTCTCAGATGAGGTAACAAAAAATCTGCTTACCGATTTCTTTAACCCTTCAGTCTCCATTTAAAGTAAATCTGCAGAAACCAAACAGTTCAAAGTTCATGATGAATCACAGATGCAAAAATGATTTATCATAAAAAAAAATATGCATTTAAATAGAAAAAAAATTCCCTCCGAAGAATCACATCCTTTACTCTAAACCTGTTTTCCAGCTGCTCAAAAATACAAAAATTAAATGCATCTTATCTTTTATATTTCCTACATATATCTAACGTTAACATACCAGAGTAATAAAGAAAAAAGATAATTTGATTTTGTTTTATTGTAAGGATAAAACAGCTTTTTCCTAAATGGTTTCATAGATGAATTGTTTTATGGACATTCAAATGTAGTTGAGACAGAAACCTCGTTGAAAATTTTAGCCTGTATAAATCGCCTACTACGACTTGTGTTGTGTTCCAGAGGAAATTATTTGGAAGGCAAGGCAGTTAGCTCTTGAGATTTGCTTCATTCGGTTAAGTAATCAGAAATGTTACACTATATAGAGAAATGCACCATTTTCCAAGGGACTTAAATTAATGCCTTTAAAAAAAGTTAGCGAAAAAAAAGGGGCAAAAATCTTCACACAACGGTATTAGAAACAAATGTGTCAATAGCAGCATATTTAAAAGAGTTTAAATGATCAGTAGATGTGGTAATATGCAGATGTTTTTAATTGCATCCCAAAGGAAATAAAATACACTTGGCTACTGAATTCATCACTAGTAGTGTTGAGCATTCCGATGCTGCAAGTATCGGGTATCGGCCGATACTTGCTGTATCGGAATTTCCGATACCGAGATCCGATATTTTTGTAATATCGGATATCGGTATCGAAACAACATTAATGTAAAAAGGTGTAAAAGAAAGAATTAAAATAAAAAAAATCGCTATACTCACCTGTCCGACGCAGCCGGGACCTCGGCGATTGTAAGCGGCAGCGTTGTTTCTTTAAAATTCGCGCTTTTACTTGCTTACGTGAATTCCCGGCTTCTGATTGGTCAGGGCGGCCATGTTGCCGGGACTCGGACCAATCACAGCAAGCCGTGACGAAATTACGTCACGGCTTGCTGTGATTGGTCCGCGTCCCGGCAACATGGCCGCCATTAACCAATCACAAGCCGTGACGTCACGGGAGGCTGGACACGCGCTTATTTTGAAAAGCGCGCGTGTCCAGCCTCCCGTGACGTCACGGCTTGTGATTGGTCACGGCGCCATATTGCCGGGATGCGGACCAATCACAGCAAGCCGTGACGAAATTACGTCACGGCTTGCTGTGATTGGTCCGCGTCCCAGGAACATGGCCGCCATTAACCAATCACAAGCCGTGACATCACGGGAGGCTGGACACGCGCTTATTTTGAAAAGCGCGCGTGTCCAGCCTCCCGTGACGTCACGGCTTGTGATTGGTCACGGCGCCATATTGCCGGGACGCGGACCAATCACAGCAAGCCGTGACGTAATTTCGTCACGGCTTGCTGTGATTGGTCCGAGTCCCGGCAACATGGCCGCCCTGACCAATCAGAAGCCGGGAATTCACGTAAGCAAGTAAAAGCGCGAATTTTAAAGAAACAACGCTGCCGCTTACAATCGCCGAGGTCCCGGCTGCGTCGGACAGGTGAGTATAGCGATATTTTTTATTTTAATTCTTTATTTTACACATTTATATGGTTCCCAGGGCCTGAAGGAGAGTTTCCTCTCCTTCAGACCCTGGGAACCATCAGGAATACCGTCCGATACCTGAGTCCCATTGACTTGTATTGGTATCGGGTATCGGTATCGGATTGGATCCGATATTTTGCCGGTATCGGCCGATACTTTCCGATACCGATACTTTCAAGTATCGGACGGTATCGCTCAACACTAATCACTAGAGGAAATAAAGCTGGGCGTAATTTAATATGTTCCACTAGCGTTGAGAATGCAAAGTAATAAGGGCAAAAAAATAAAATTTTGATATAAGATACTTTCTCCACAATTCAACTAAGGGCTCATGCACATGACCTTGAAAATCGAACGAGTGCAATCCCTTGTTTTGAAGGACAGCACTCATCCCCTTGTTATTCTATGCGGCAATGCACATGTCTGATTTTTTCCTAGGGTCTAGGTGATCCAAGGAAAAATTCTCAACATGCATAAGTTGCATCCGATTACTGGACTGCACTTAGCCATTCATGCCTACGGGTCTTTAGAAAAAAAAAATCGGACTTTACTCGGATGACATTTGAGTGTGATCTCATTTTCACAGATTGATGGAATGGAGAATTATTTTTTTTTGTTTTCCACATCAGAGAAAATCAGATCAGAGTCAGATTGGAGTGTCACTAACATAATCGGTTCAATTTTATCGGATGAGAGAAAATCGGTCATATGACTCTAGCCGTACTCAAATATTAAAGTGAACATTCCACAAGATTTCTCCATCTGGAACTAGGAGCAACATCAATCAGAGACCAGTTTCTGCATTACAGCATGCATGTTTTATTCAGAAATGCTGCATTTTAAACAAAAACATAGTTGCAAACTTTGCAGGGAATGAGGTGGCTAGGCCAAGAAGTATGACTCCATTGACTTCTCACCATCTTCTCATCTAGACCTAGAACTAGTTGCTCCTGACACAGAGATAAAGAGAGCTCTGTCAGTCTAGCTTAGTGGACTGTGGTAAATGGGCAATAACATATCTTTTGGACTAGACACCTCGTTCCTAGCCTCATTTTCACCTATGTTTTTCACTGAAATGGATCATTTCAGCGTAAAGGGTGCATGTTTAAAACACATTAGTAGATCTCTGATTAATGCTGCCTGAAACGAGGGCAGCATGAATGAAGTGACAGGTTCCCTTTAGTCTCGGAGTCTCACTGGGCATGATGTGGATTCTCCATCTGTTACGGAAATGCAGCATATTTTCTATTTTCTTTTATTGACACTGTTCAATTTCAGTGGTAAAATTATTCATTACAAAGTGCCTATTAAACCAATGCCAGGTGCTTGAAAGCAAAAGAGGCTCTTCACTGCCACTCTGCTTTCTCTACACATGGGGATGTTAACCAAGAAACAAATCCGTAAAATATTTCAGCTGTTCTTTCTTGGTTTAAAATCCATAATTTATAATATTATTATGTTCTATTTTTAAGGGAATTTACCAGATTTAAAGAGGCTGTCCTTGACCTTATCATCGTAGAACAATCCTTAGAATAGGTCATCAATGTCTGATTAGTTGAGGAGAGACAAACTTGCACCCCGGCCCATCAGTTGTTTTGGTGTCTGTGGAGGTGGCCACCTGCCAGCAGTGCTTGATTGTGGAGCTGCTCTTCCTTCCGATTGTGACGATAGATTCATATCAATAGATGACGGGTGTGCAGTACCCAGATGGAGCAGCTATGCAATTGAGCATTTCTGTCCAGCAGCTGCTGATCTCGGTTGCAGGTGATGGATCCTGACTGATCAGACATTGATGACCTATCCTAAGGATAGGTTACCAATGACATTACAAAGGTAATATCAGCCCTAAAAATATGAACCCCACTTGCCACTGCCACAGGGTAAGTGGGAAGAGCTGGGCAAAGTGCCAGAATTGGTGCACATAATAGATGCTCCTTTTCTGGGTGGCTGCGGGCTGCTATTTTTAGGCTGGGGCCCAATATCCCCGGCCCCTTACCAGCCAGAGAATACCAGGCTTCTTTGTCTGCTTTAGTTTGGTTGGTTGTAAAAAATGAGGGGACCCCAGTTTAAATTATTTATTTAAATAATTAAAAAAACAGCATGGGGACCTCTTTATTCTTGAAAACCAGCCTTGCTAAAGCTGACAGCTGAGGGTTGCAGTCCACAGCTGTCAATTTTGCCTGGCTGGCTATTAAAAATACAGGGGAACTTATGTCATATTTTAAAATTCCATTTTTATTTAAAGCACAGGCGCTGTCTGATGAATACTGCCATCAGCCGTCACATGCTCTTGCTATTATTAGAGGCTCTATGCATAGGCTGATGGGAGTAGTAGTCCCATCAGCTGACGCCTCTGTGACCAGAGGTAAAATTTTTACCTCTGATCACAACTGCGGACTCACGCTGTCATCCGACAGCGCGGATTTTGTGGCTCTCTGATCTGCAGTATTAATTTTACTGCCCAACAGAGGCAGTGTTTGCTGCACTGTCATTCACATGACAGCATGGCAAACAATGGATGTTTGGGTTCCCCATTCATCTGAATTGTGTTCGGGTATGGGTACTGTTCTGGTAAGTGTACCAAAGTTTTTTAACTGTTCGAACATCCAGGAGTTCACCCATCACTAGGGTTGAGCGACTTTCATTTTTTTAAGATCGAGTCGGGTTTTGTGAAACCCGACTTTGTCCAGAGTCGAGTCGAGTGCAGTCGGCCGATTATCGCTAAAAGTCGGGGATCGACCGAAACACGAAACCCAATGCAAGTCAATGGGGAAGCATAGTCGGCAGTGAGTGGAGGCCAGGAAAACACCTACAGTGCCCATTTTAATGCCAAAAACATCAATTCTTGTTTCTGAAGCTTGTCAATCTTAATTAACTTTATAATAATAGTTGTTCAATGGAACTTGGGGGTCATTTGGCAAATTTGTGGGGGGTAGGGCTGGTTCAAGGTTTTAGTGGGCCCAGGAATCGTGGACTACGTCATGGCGGTGGAGCAGGGAGAGGAAAGTATTTCAACGTTGCAAGTGCTGTGATCCTGAGCAAACAGGGGGGCACACTTGTTCGCATTGGCACTGGCACAGGGCCCCTCAAAGTACAGCGGTGTGTTTGCACGGCGGGGGCGCCTCCCACCAGCAGCGACACTTTTGCATACTCTGAGGGGCCCTGTGCCAGTGACGTCGCCAACGAGTATGCCCCCCCCACCTGATGAAGGAACCTGCACTTTCATCTGCACCTTCCTCTTTGTCCCTGTGTAAGGTGGTATAACATGCGGGAAGGGGAACCTTACTTTCAGCAGGGTCAGATTCTGGCTGTGTAGAGTGCAAGGGGAATGTAGTGGTCTAGGTCAATGTACCAGCAGACTCATCTAGCAGTGGCTGGGCAATGGGCAGGATGAGGAGGAAACAGATATAGGGCCAAAGAATAAAGTAGGCTAAATGCAGTTCAAAATTGGTAACAGGACTAAACAGGCGGCATTGCTTTGTTCAGTGGAGTAGCAAACCCAGGAGCAGCAGACACTGTTTTAAGGGCCCAACCACACTAGTAGGCCAAATGCAGTTTAATATCTGATACTATAGGCCCAAAGCCAGAAGGTTGAAGCTCAGCTTTATTCAGTTGAGGGCAAACACCAGGGAGGGGCAGACACCGTTAGTAGGCCCTAACCACCAATTTTTGAAAACACAACACTTAATGAGAGCCAGAAGGATGAAGCTCAGCTTTATTCAGTTGAGGAAAAACACCAGGCAGGGGCAGACACCGTTAGTAGGCCGTAACCAAAGTTGAAGGCCAAATGCAGTTTAATATCTCATACTATAGGCCCAAAGCCAGAAGGTTGAAGCTCAGCTTTATTCAGTTGAGGGCAAACACCAGGGAGGGGCAGACACCGTTAGTAGGCCCTAACCACCAATTTTTAAAATAACAGCACTTAATGAGAGCCAGAAGGATGAAGCTCAGCTTTATTCAGTTGAGGACAAACACCAGGCAGGGGCAGACACCGTTAGTAGGCCGTAACCAAAGTTGAAGGCCAAATGCAGTTTAATATCTGATACTATAGGCCCAAAGCCAGAAGGTTGAAGCTCAGCTTTATTCAGTTGAGGGCAAACACCAGGGAGGGGCAGACACCGTTAGTAGGCCCTAACCACCAATTTTTAAAAACACAGCACTTAATGAGAACCAGAAGGTTGAAGCTCAGCTTTATTCAGTTGAGGAAAAACACCAGGGAGGGGCAGACACCGTTAGTAGGCCCTAACCACCAATTTTTGAAAACACAGCACTTAATGAGAGCCAGAAGGATGAAGCTCAGCTTTATTCAGTTGAGGAAAAACACCAGGCAGGGGCAGACACCGTTAGTAGGCCGTAACCAAAGTTGAAGGCCAAATGCAGTTTAATTTCTGATACTATAGGCCAAAAGCCAGAAGGTGGAAGCTCCGATTTAGACAGTGGAGGACAATTTGAATTAGGGACTGCAGACAGACTTAGTAGGCTGTCCCCTGTGGACCATGCATCCAACACATTAACCCATTGCGCCGTAATGGACACGTAATCTTCCGTGGCCATGCCTACAGGTCCATGCGTCTGTTGTCAGGTGCACCTTTGTACTCACAGATTGCCAGAGTGCATGGACAATGCGGTCTTTTACATGCTGGTGGAGGGTTGGGATGGCTTTTCTCGCAAAAGAAGTGTCGACTGGTTAGCTTGTAGCGTGGTACAGCATAGTCCATCATGGCCGTATTAATAGTAAATAAAATATATAACTAGGCTCTATGAACTTTTAAATAGGTTCCAGGGGTACACGGGCAGCATTGGTGTGGTCAGTGGAGGAGTATTGCAAGTAGGGGCTGCAGACAGGCTCACAAAGGCCTAAAATAACAAACAATAGGCTCATGGCAGTTTTATATCGGTTACATGGATGCAGAGGCAGGCAGCATTGTGGTCAGTGGAGGAGTAATGCAAGTAGGGACCGCAGACAGGCTATCAAAGGCCTAAAATAACAAACAGTAGGCAGTCATGGCAGTTTTACATCGGTTACATGGATACACAGGCAGGCACTCCAGGCAGCATTGTGGTCAGTGGAGGAGTATTGCAAGTAGGGGCCGCAGACAGGCTCACAAAGGCCTAAAATAACAAACAGTAGGCAGTCATGGCAGTTTGAAATCGGTTACGTGGATACACAGGCAGGCAGCATTGTGGTCAGTGGAGGAGTATTGCAAGTAGGGGCCGCAGACAGGCTCACAAAGGCCTAAAATAACAAACAGTAGGCAGTCATGGCAGTTTTACATCGGTTACATGGATACACAGGCAGGCACTCCAGGCAGCATTGTGGTCAGTGGAGGAGTATTGCAAGTAGGAGCCGCAGACAGGCTCACAAAGGCCTAAAATAACAAACAGTAGGCAGTCATGGCAGTTTTACATCGGTTACATGGATACACAGGCAGGCAGCATTGTGGTCAGTGGAGGAGTATTGCAAGTAGGGGCCGCAGACAGGCTCACAAAGGCCTAAAATAACAAACAGTAGGCAGTCATGGCAGTTTGAAATCGGTTACATGGATACACAGGCAGGCAGCATTGTGGTCAGTGGAGGAGTATTGCAAGTAGGGGCCGCAGACAGGCTCACAAAGGCCTAAAATAACAAACAGTAGGCAGTCATGGCAGTTTTACATCAGTTACATGGATACACAGGCAGGCACTCCAGGCAGCATTGTGGTCAGTGGAGGAGTATTGCAAGTAGGGGCCGCAGACAGGCTATCAAAGGCCTAAAATAACAAACAATAGGCTCATGGCAGTTTTATATCGTTTACATGGATGCACAGGCAGGCAGCATTGTGATCAGTGGAGGAGTAATGCAAGTAGGGACGGCAGACAGGCTATCAAAGGCCTAAAATAAACAATAGGCTCATGGCAGTTTTACATCAGTTACATGGATACACAGGCAGGCAGCATTGTGGTCAGTGGAGGAGTAATGCAAGTAGGGACGGCAGACAGGCTATCAAAGGCCTAAAATAACAAACAATAGGCTAATGGCAGTTTTACATTGGTTACATGGATACACAGGCAGGCAGCATTGTGGTCAGTGGAGGAGTATTGCAAGGAGTGTCTGACACAGTTAGTACTACAAAAAAATAAATAGATGTTAATGTCTCGCAAAACAACTATAAGTAAAAAAAGGGTGGCATGCTTAGGTACAGGAGTGGGCTCATCTGCAGAGTTTATGACAAAGTAAGTGGCAGTAAATTAGTATTTACTGGTGTCAATATAGGACACTGACCCAGACTACTTTAACTAGCATCATAGATGCAAACAAATTGGTATTGTTTGTCAGTGCCAGGCATTGAATGATGTCAGTGCATAGACTAAACATTGGTGGAGCTGTGCAAGATAATTTTGCACGTGGTAGAGCACAGTTTGAGCTGGGGGGAACTCTCTTGTGGCCGGCGGTACCGCCCCAGGGCCCCTCATGTTACAACGGTGTGTCTGACGTTGGGTGCGCACCACAACCGCCAGAGACACTACATTGTACTATGAGGGACCCAGTGGCAATGCCGTCGACCAAAAGCGGGCACACCCGCCTCTTCAGACAATCAGCACTGTAACGGGTGCTTGCGCCAAGTGGCGAGACAACGGCCCCATGGGGGGATTTTTCCCATTGGGGGAGGTGTAAACATGTCGTATGCTGGACAAACAGCTGCTGCAAATTAACAGATTGGAACACTCAGTAAGACCAGTCCACAAGCAAGACCTTTTTATAGGAAAGCTAGGTGTCAGCCGGGAAAGGTGGGGCAAAATAATTTGAAATCCAGGAGTGGTTCATTTTAATGAAGGTGAGATCATCCACATTTTGGGTAGCCAGACGAGTCCTTTTTTCGGTTAATATTGAACCAGCAGCACTGAATACTCTTTCTGATAGCACACTAGCTGATGGGCAAGCAAGCTCCTGCAACGCATATTCTGCCAATTCAGGCCAGGTGTCTAATTTTGATGCCCAGTAATCAAATGGGAATGACGGTTGAGGGAGAACATCGATAAGGGAAGAAAAATAGTTAGTAACCATACTGGACAAATGTTGTCTCCTGTCACTTTGAATAGATGCTGCAGTACCTGTCCTGTCTGCAGTCATTGCGAAATCACTCCACAACCTGGTCAGAAAACCCCTCTGTCCAACGCCACTTCTGATCTGTGCACCTCTAACACCTCTGCCATGTAGCCCCCTGCAGCTTGTGTGAGAACCATCACCGGCGCTGTGTGCTGGGAATGCCTGAATCAAACGGTCTACAAGAGTAGCTTGTTTGGTTGCTAAGATTTGTTCGAGGTTCTCATGTGGCATAATATTTTGCAATTTGCGTTTATAGCGAGGGTCAAGGATGCAGGCCAACCAGTAATCGTCATCGCTCATCATTTTAGAAATGCGTGGGTCCTTTTTGAGGATACGTAAGGCATAATCCGCCATGTGGGCCAAAGTTCCTGTTGGCAAATCTGCGGTTGTGCTGGTTTGAGGGGCAGTTACAGGCAAATCTACGTCACTTGTCTCCCTTAAAAAAACAGAACCCGGCCTTGCAACGCCACTAATTTCTGTTGGCCCAGGAGAAGCTTCCTCATTAAAAAAGTACTCATCCCCATCATCCTCCTCGTCCTCCTCCTCTTCGCCCGCTACCGCGTCCTCTACACGGCCCTGACCAGACAATGGCTGACTGTCATGAAGGCTTTCCTCTTCTTCGGCTGCAGACGCCTGCTCCTCTATGTGCGTCAAACTTTGCATCAGCAGACGCATTAGGGGGATGCTCATGCTTATTATGGCGTTGTCTGCACTAACCAGCCATGTGCATTCCTCAAAACACTGAAGAACTTGACACAGGTCTTGTAGCTTCGACCACTGCACACCTGACAACTCCATGTCTGCCATCCAACTGCCTGCCCGTGTATGTGTATCCTCCCACAAAAACATAACAGCACGCCTCTGTTCGCACAGTCTCTGAAGCATGTGCAGTGTGGAGTTCCACCTTGTTGAAATGTCGATGATTAGGCGATGCTGGGGAAGATTCAAAGACCGCTGATAGTTCTGCATATGGCTGGAGTGTACGGGCGAACGGCGGATATGCGAGCAAAGTCTGCGCACTTTGAGGAGCAGGTCGGGTAACCCCGGGTAACTTTTCAGGAAGCACTGCACCACCAGGTTTAAGGTGTGAGCCAGGCAAGGAATGTGTTTCAGTTGGGAAAGGGCTATGGCAGCCATGAAATTCCTTCCGTTATCACTCACAACCTTGCCTGCCTCAAGATGTACAGTGCCCAGCCATGACTGAGTTTCATTCTGCAAGAACTCTGACAGAACTTCTGTGGTGTGTCTGTTGTCGCCCAAACACTTCATTGCCAATACAGCCTGCTGACGCTTGCCACTAGCTGTCCCATAATGGCACACCTGGTGTGCAACAGTGGCAGCTGCGGATGGAGTAGATGTGCGACTGCGGTGTGTGGACGAGCTCTCGCTTCTGCATGAGGAGGAAGAGGAGGAGGGGGGGCGAACGCCTACAGCCAACTCTTTCCTTGACCGTGGACTAGGCAAAACTGTCCCAATATTGCTGTCCCCTGTGGACCCTGCATCCACCACATTCACCCAGTGTGCCGTGATGGACACGTAACGTCCCTGGCCATGCCTACTGGTCCAGGCATCTGTTGTCAGGTGCACCTTTGTAGTCACAGACTGCCTGAGTGCATGGACGATGCGGTCTTTAACATGCTGTTGGAGGGCTGGGATGGCTTTTCTAGAAAAGAAGTGCCGACTGGGTAGTTCGTAGCGTGGTACAGCGTAGTCCATCAGCGCTTTGAAAGCTTCGCTTTCAACTAACCGGTAGGGCATCATCTCTAATGAGATTATTCTAGCAATGTGGGCGTTCAAACCCTGTGTACACGGATGCGAGGATGAGTACTTCCTTTTCCTAACAAGAGTCTCATGTAGGGTGAGCTGGACTGGAGAGCTGGAGATCGTGGAACTAGCGGTGGTGCCGGCGGACATGGGTGACTGAGAGAGGGTTGGAGATGGTATTCTTGCCGGTGCCCTACATGCAGTGTTTCCTACTACTAACCTGGTGATTCCCTGACTGCTTTGGCCTGGCGACGAAAGCTGCACAGATACTGCAGGTGTTGTGGGAAATGGTCGGCTTACAGGGAGGGAAGGGATGTAGCGTTGCTGACTAGCTTCATTGGCCGAGGGTGCTGCAACCTTTAGGGACGTTTGGTAGTTAGTCCAGGCTTGCAAATGCATGGTGGATAAATGTCTATGCATGCAACTTGTATTTAGACTTTTAAGATTCTGACCTCTGCTTAAGGTTGTTGAACATTTTTGACAGATGACTTTGCGCTGATCATTTGGATGTTGTTTAAAAAAATGCCAGACTGCACTCTTTCTACTATCGGATACCTTTTCAGGCAACGCAGACTGAGCTTCTTTAACCGGATGGCCACGCTGTCCTCCAACTGGTTTTGGTTTTGCCACGCGTTTTTGGCCAGATACGGGCCCGGTAGATGGAACCTGTTGTGATGTTGATGCCTGCTGCGGCTCCTCCTCCTCCGCTTCAGAACTACTGCCGCCTGCACCCTGTTCCCCCAATGGCTGCCAATCGGGGTCCACAACTGGGTCATCTATGACCTCCTCTTCTATGTCGTGTGCGATTTTGTCTGTGTCACTGTGTAAGCCGGTGGTATAGCGTCCGTAATGGGGCACCATAGTCTCCGCTGGGTTTGATTCTGCCTCAGTACACTGCGAGGGCAATGTTCTGTTCTGAGTTAAAGGAACAGCATAGTAATCTGGCTGTGGCTGTGCATCTGTGCACTCCATGTCCGATTCAACTTCTAATGGACATGGCCTGTTAACTGTTTCACTGTCTAACCCAGGAACGGTATGTGTAAAGAGCTCCATGGAGTAACCCGTTGTGTCTCCTGACGCATCCTTCTCTCTTGTTCTGGGTGAAGAAGACAAGGAAGCGACTTGTCCCTGACCGGGAGCATCCACTGACGATGCACTGCTCTGACATTTGGCACTTTCCGAGGAGGAGGCGAAAGAGCTAGAGGCAGAGTCAGCAATGAAAGCCAATACTTGTTCCTGCTGCTCCGGCTTCAAAAGTGGTTTTCTTACTCCCAGAAAAGAGAGCGTTCGAGGCCTTGTGTAGCCAGACAACGAACCTGGCTCAACAACTCGAGACTTAGGTGCTGTACTGCTTTTACCACGACCACCTGATGCTCCACCACCACTACCATCATTACCAGCTGACAATGACCGCCCACGGCCACGACCTCTTCCACTAGACTTCCTCATTGCTTGCAAAACGTAACCAAAGTAACACTATTTGTTACTGTAAAACAACTTATAAGGTGAACTCAAACTTCTGTAGGATTTATATATACCTTTATAGGTGCCTGACACTGAAAGGAAAATCAGGCCCAATGTTACACACTAGGTTTTCTGTGGCCCAATAATTTGAGACAGATGGCACACACAGGCCCAGCACTCAAGCAGAAATGCCAATCTTAATCTCTTAATTTTTTTTTTTTTCTGGGAGAATTTACCCTAAAAAAAAAAAAAGGCCAAGTATTACACAGTGTTTTCAGTGCCACACAATGAGAGAGAGATGCCACACACAGCAATGGCACGGAGGCAGACTTGACAATATTTATCTCCCACTATTTTTTGGGGGGGAAAAGGGAGAATTTAGAAAAAAAAAAAAAAAAGGCCAAGTATTACACAGTGTTTTCGGTGCCACACAATGAGAGAGAGATGCCACACACAGCAATGGCACAGAGGCAGACTTGCCAATATTTATCTCCCAATAATTTTTTTTTTTTGAAAAGGGAGAATGTACCCCCCCCCCAAAAAAATGGCCAACTATTACACAGTGTTTTCAGTGGCACACAATGAGAGAGAGATGCCACACACAGCAATGGCACGGAGGCAGACTTGCCAATATTTATCTCCCACTAATTTTTTTTTTTTAAAAGGGAGAATTTAGAAAAAAAAAAAAAAAAGGCCAAGTATTACACAGTGTTTTCAGTGCCACACAATGAGAGAGAGATGCCACACACAGCAATGGCACGGAGGCAGACTTGACAATATTTATCTCCCACTAATTTTTTTTTTGGAAAAGGGAGAATTTATAAAAAAAAAAGGACAAGTATTACACAGTGTTTTCAGTGGCACACAATGAGAGAGAGATGCCACACACAGCAATGGCACGGAGGCAGACTTGCCAATATTTATCTCCCAATATTGTTTTTTTTTTTTTTGAAAAGGAAGAATGTACCCCCCCCCAAAAAAATAGCCAACTATTACACAGTGTTTTCAGTGGCACACAATGAGAGAGAGATGCCACATACAGCAATGGCACGGAGGCAGACTTGACAATATTTATCTCCCACTAATTTTTTTTTTGGAGAAGGGAGAATTTAGAAAAAAAAAAAAAAAGGCCAAGTATTACACAGTGTTTTCGGTGCCACACAATGAGAGAGAGATGCCACACACAGCAATGGCACGGAGGCAGACTTGCCAATATTTATCTCCCTGCAGTTATCTCAGAAAAGTATGGCAGGCAGCTGTAAAAAGGACTGCTGCACACAAAAGTGTGGACAAACACACAAGATAGCTGTGCAGAAAGGAAGGAAAAACAGGATTTGTGCTTTGAAAAAAGCAGTTGGTTTACACAGCGGCGTACACACAAAGCAACGCAGCTATCAGGGAGCCTTCTAGGGCAGCCCAATGAGCTACAGCGCTGAGGAAAAAAAAATGTAGCTTCCACTGTCCTGCAAACAAAAGGTGGTATTGGACAGTGGAAATCGCTACAGCACAAGCGGTTTGTGGCTTTATGTACCCTGCCTATCACTATCCCTGCTTCCGAAGAAGCTGCAGCAACCTCTCCCTACACTCAGATCAGCAGCAGTAAGATGGCAGTCGGCGGGAACGCCCCTTTATAGCCCCTGTGACGCCGCAGAACGCAAGCCAATCACTGCAATGCCCTTCTCTAAGATGGTGGGGACTGAGATCTATGTCATCACGCTGCCCACACTCTGCGTCCACCTTCATTGGCTGAGAAATGGCTCTTTTAGTGTCATTGAAACTCGACTTTGGCGCGAAAGTCGCGTACCGCATGGCCGACCCCACACAGGGATCGGCTCGGTTTCATGAGACGCCGACTTTGCCAAAAGTCGGCGACTTATGAAAATGAACGATCCGTTTCGCTCAACCCTACCCATCACTAATGTTTTGGGGTTGTTTTGCTGCCTCTGGCACTGGATGTCTTGACTGTGTGCAGGTTATCATTGAATCTGAAGATTTCCAAAGAATTTTGGGTTGCAGTGTATTGCTCAGTGTCAGAAAGCTTAGTTTGCGTTCTAGGTCATGGGTCTTACCAGGGCCGGACTGAGACTAAAATTCAGCCCTGGCATTTGAAGTTACACAGGCCCACTTGTCACACGGTGACTGTATAATACCTTTGTACACTTGTAGGCAGGGCCGGTTTTAGGCAAAGTGGGGCCCTAGGAAAAGTTTAAAATGGGGCCCCAAATGCTAACATATTGCACATCACACAAAAGCATTTCTGTTGTATTTACTTACATGCGCTGATCTCAGGCCGCTAAATGAGTTTGATCGACCATACTGAAGTTGTTCAACGCTTGTTTCCTGGCCTCCTTCCACCGTCTGAGACAGAATGATGGGACAGAACGATCACTAACAGATCACCATACAGTATCATGTTATCAGCAGCACATCTACAGTTTATGCTGGCGATGTGCTGCTGAGAACAATGATTTTTGTTCCGGCAAAAACAATCTGAATATGCAGCATTTTACTTGTTTAGTAAAATATACCCCATAGTCCTCCATATATTATAATGTGCACCATAGTCCTCCATATATTAAAATACACTGCTCAGTCCTCCACAGAGCATAATACACTCCTCATAGTGCTCCATATAGTATAATGCACCGCCATAGTCATCCATGTAGTACAATTCACTTCCCATAGTATAATGCACCCCATAGTTCTTCATATAGTATAACGTATTCCCCATAGTCCTCGATACAGTATAATGCAGCCCACATACAGTATAATGCAGCCACAACCCTACAGAGTATACTGTAACCCCCCATAGAATATAATGCAGCCCCCCCAATAGAGTATGATGAAATCACCCCTCATAGAATATATATATAATACAGCCCACCCATAGAATTTAATGTAGCCCCAAATAGAATAGAATACAGCCCACCTCCCCATAGAATATAATGCAGCCCCATCAGAGTATGATGCAATCATCCCTCATAAAATCTAATACAGCCCTCCATAGAATATAATACAGCCCACCTCCCCATAATATATAATGCAGCCCCCCATAGTATAAGACAGCTTCCCCCATAGAATATAATATACCCCCATAGTATAACACAGCTTCCCCTACAGAATATAATATACCCCCACAATAGTATATAACACAGCCACATAGTATATAACATGGCCTCCCCCATAGAATATAATATACCCCCTATAGTATATAGCAAAGCCCGCATAGTATATAGCACAACTTGCATAGTATATAGCACAGCCTGCATAATATAGCACAGCCCGCGTAGTATACAGCACAGCCCACACAGGGGTATATAGAGCACAGCCCGCACAGGGGTATATAGAGCACAGCCTGCACAGGGGTATATAGAGCACAGCCCACACAGGGGTATATACAGCCCAGCCCACACAGGGGTATATACAGTCCAGCCCACACAGGGGTATATACAGCCAAGCCCACACAGGGGTATATACAGCCAAGCCCACACAGGGGTATATACAGCACAGCACAGGGGTATATACAGCCCAGCCCACACAGGGGTATATACAGCTGAGCCCGCACAGGGGTATATACAGCAGAGCCCACACAGGGGTATATACAGCAGAGCCCACACAGTATACAGCAGAGCCCACACAGGGGTATATACAGCAGAGCCCACACAGTATACAGCAGAGCCCACACAGTATACAGCAGAGCCCACACAGGGGTATATACAGCAGAGCCCACACAGTGGTATATACAGCAGAGCCCACACAGTATACAGCAGAGCCCACACAGGGGTATATACAGCAGAGCCCACACAGTATACAGCAGAGCCCACACAGGGGTATATACAGCAGAGCCCACACAGTATACAGCAGAGCCCACACAGGGGTATATACAGCAGAGCCCACACAGTATACAGCAGAGCCCACACAGTATACAGCAGAGCCCACACAGTATACAGCAGAGCCCACACAGGGGTGTATACAGCAGAGCCCACACAGGGGTGTATATAGCAGAGCCCACACAGGGGTATATACAGCAGAGTCCACATCTCGTCACCCCCCCCGATAATGGCCCCACAGTCCAGTTAAAAAAAAAAAAACACTCTCCTCACCTTTCCTTTTGCCCGCACTGCGCGCTGCTCCTGGCTCCTGTCTCCTGTCTCCTGTCTCGGCGGCTGCAGTCTGCCCGGGACACAGCAGGTGCGCGATGATATGACGTCATCGCGCACCCGCAGTGTCAGAGGCAGAGCAGGGAATGATGGGAGAGGGGGCGTCAGGTGACGCTCTCTCCTCCATCATTGCATTGAACTATACCGGCGTCATAGACGCCGGTATAGTTAAATGCAGCGGCGGCGGCACTGGCGGGGGGGGAGGGGGAGAAACAGTGCAGCGGCCCACTACTGGCACCGGCCCATCTGGCATTTGCCAGAAGTGCCCGATGGCCAGTCCGGCCCTGGGTCTTACAGAAAGACAAGTATCAGAAAATTTCAAGACAGACTGGATGGAAACAAAGTGCTGGAGAGTTCTGAAGTGGCCAGCAATGATTCTGGATCTAAATCCTATTAAACACACGTGGAGAGATCTTAAAATTGCTTTTGGGAGAAGGTACCTTCACATATGAGAGACCTGGAGCGGTTTGCAAAAGAAGAGTTGTTCAAAATTTCAGTTGAGAGGGACATGAGCTTGTTGATGGTTATAGGAAGCAATTGATTGCAGTTAATTATTCCAAAGGTTGTACAACCAAATATTAAATTGAGGATACCAACAATTTTTTCATGACCATTTATTTTGTGTGTGTGCAATTATGCCTTATTTGCCTTTTTTCTCTGTTTTTTTGGTGGTTGTTCCAATACTCACAAAGGACATAAACATGTGTATAAAAAATGTTTAATTGCTAAATTTCCCTGGTAGAAATACTTTATTTTTGGAACAATTTCAAGAGTGCCAAAAGTTTTGGCCATGACTGTATGTTTACGTGTCTGTGAAAATCATGTACAACATACAGATTATCCATGAAAAATGAGAAGATTTGCGGCTTTTTTATCAAAGAAAAATCACTGACGGAAGCTAATGGTAAAAACTGTCCATGTTTTTATGTTCAGGAAAAATTTGAATGAGGCCTTAATAGGAGCTTTCACATTCAATCTTTAACTATTGCCATATTGATATGTAAAATTCTTATTTGTCACCTATAAGACCAGATCTGGACTCAACAATTACCACAAACAACACTATGGTTTTTACATATATTGTTCAGAATTGCTAAAATCAGTAAAAAAAACAGTGCAAAAAGAGTTAAATATTTGAAGGCTACACTGAACTGACTCATAATTAAACAGTATCCATCATCAATATAATTAATGGGAATAAGTGAGTATAGATTATATGCTCCAACAACACAGTAGTAGATAACATGTGACTGCAAAGCTCCACTATATTCTTAATGCATTTTCAGTAAGCTGCTGTATTCTTCTCACTGCCGACATTTCGCATCTAGGCTTCTTCAGGGTATCAATGAAGTCATGTCTTACTCTCTTATAAAAGGCAACAGGATATAAATAATTGGCCCATGCACACAAAGACCCAGGCCAAAACACCACACCACTTCTGCCCGTGTTATGAATATGCATATGTAATTAGAAACTTCTATTAATCAAAGGCTTTGTTTCCACTGATGTGCCAATGAGACATGTGCACACAGTGGTATTATGGCTCAGATGTCTTCTTTCTCTATTTGTGGTAGATGATGATTCCAGTTATAATTTTGAAGGTAGTAAGTATTTTGGAGTTTCAACTGTTGACTATATAGTATTATTACGCATAACTGTGCAACTTTGTGATGTTCCGAGCCCAGATGATTAAGTGGTGGCTTTTGAATGGACAGCTAGATAAAATTCTTATTTTAAATAGAGATGGGTGGACCCCTGGATGTTCGGGTCTGGCGAGTTTGGCCGAACAGTTACAAAAAGTTCAGGTTCAGGTACCAGAACAGTACCCGGACCCGAACCCGGACCCCATTCACTTGAACATCCAGTGTTTGCTGTGCTGTGCTGTGCATGACAGCACAGCAAACACCGCTTCTGATCGACGGTGAAATCATCTCTGCCGGTCAGAAAATCGGGGTTCCCACGGTGTCAGAAGACTGTGTGAGCACTCAGCTGTGATAGGAGGTATAAAGTTTACCTCTAGCGATGAGCGAGTGTACTCGTTGCTCGGGTTTCCCTGAGCATGCTCAGGTGACCTCCGAGTATTTGTCAGTGTTCGCAGATTAAGCTTTCATCGCCTCAGCTGAATCATTTACAGCTACTAGACAGCTTGATTACATGTGATGATTCCCTAGCAACAAGGTAACCCCCACATGTCCTCAGCCTGGCTAATAGCTGTAAATCATTCAGCTGAGGCGATGAAAGCTTAATCTCCGAACACTGACAAATACTCGGAGGTCACCTGAGCGTGCTCGGGGAAACCCGAGCAACGAGTACACTCTCTCATCACTATTTACCTCCTGTCACTGGTGTCAGCCGATGGAACAATTGCTCCCATCATCCGACACCAACTGCCACTTATAACAGTGAGAGCAGGAGCGGCGGACGGGAGTGTTCATTAGCCATTCCTGCGCTATAAATAAATAATTTAAAAAAAACCTGGCATGGATTCCCCTGTATTTTTGTTTACCAGCTAGGCAAAACTCATAGCTGGGGGCTGCAACCCTCAGCTGTCAGCTTCAGCAAGGCTAGTTATTAACAATAGAGAGGTCCCCATGCTGTATTTTTTAATTATTTAAGTAAATAATTTTAAAAAACGGCATGGCGTCCCTCCCATTTTTGGCAATCAACCTTGCTAAAGCAGACAGGTGGGGGCTGGTATTCTCATGCTGTTAAGGGGCCATGAATTTTGGCCCCCCAGCTTAAAAATAGCAGCCCGCAGCTACCCAGAAAAGGCACATCTAGTAGATGAGCCATTTCTGGTGCTTTGCCCGGCTCTTCTCACTTGCCCTGTGGCGGTGGCAAGTGGGATTCATATTTGTGGGAATGAACTTCTGCGAGCGCAGCCTCAGTGACTGGAGGTGACATCATCGAGGTTACCTACGGTCACTGAGGCTCCGTTCCCAGCTGGGCTGAACAGGCCGTGACCATGGTGAGATCCCCGCTAGCACCGTGAGAAAAACAGTAGGTGTTCAGTACGGATGCCGAACTTTACTGTTCGGGTTCGCCCATCTCTAATTGTAAATATTTTTAACATTTTCAGCTAAAATAAGTAAACCAATGCAGAAGGTAAATTATCAATCCAAAGTTAAACCACATAAAATATTGTTATCTAAAATAAGGGAAAGGTTCTAAGTTCTGTCAGGTCCTGTCAGATCTCAACTTTGCCCCACAATAGGTCCTGCCATTTTACAGTTTGCAGCTGTGTAACACAATATTTTAGATGAAGCAGGGTGGCACATGTAAGCAAACACAGCAAGAAATTTTCTATGAAGACAGCCAAAGCCTGTAAAGTGTTTTTTAGTCCATATGTCCTATTTAGAAATGTCATTAACCCATCAATGGCAGAATATAACAATTTAGATTTTTTTTTTTTCAAAAATGGTCACTGCTAAAAAAAAATAACGGTATCGTAGTCCACCACTCTGTTTTTAAATTATTTAGAGGTATTGTAAAATATAAAGGAGTTTTGTGATTTACACCTTATAGAATTGCAGAATATTAAAGGGAACCTGTCACCCCCAAAATCAACGGTGAGCTAAGCCCATCAGCATCAGGGGCTTATCTACAGCATTCTGGAATGCTGTAGATAAGCCCCCGATGTAACCCGAAAGATGAGAAAAAGAGGTTAGATTATACTCACCCGGGCAGTCCGATCTGATGGGCGTTGCGGTCCGGTCCAGGGCCTCCCATCTTCATAGGATGACGTCTTCTTCTTGTCTTCACACTGCAGCTCCGGCGCAGGCGTACTGTCTGCCCTGTTGAGGGCAGAGCAAAGTACTGCAGTGCGCAGGTGCCAGGAAAGGTCAGAGAGGCCCGGCGCCTGCGCACTGCAGTACTTTGCTCTGCCCTCAACAGGGCAGACAAAGTACGCCTGCGTCGGAGCTGCAGCGTTAAGACAAGAAGAGGACATTATCTGATGAAGATAGGAGGCGCCGGACCGCGACACCCATCGGACCGGACCGCAGCGGGGAATGCCCCTTGGTGAGTATAATCTAACCTCTTTTTCTCATCTTTTAGGATACATCAGGGGCTTATATACAGCATTACAGAATGCTGTAGATAAGCACCTGATGCTGGTGGGCTTAGCTCACCTTCCATTTTGGCGGTGACAGGTTCCCTTTAAGGATACAGTTCCAAAATGCAACAACATATATTCTGATATTTGACTTGCTAAAATAGAGATGAGCAAATATTGAATTCTACTTGAATTTTAAAAATTCACATTTGCCAAAATGCGGAGTTATTGTAGTTTGTTGCAGTGCAGATTCAGCTGTTCACCAATTTGCTGAACCCTAAAGGGGCATCAAAAGGTAAAAAAAGCCAAAAATATATATATTTACCTTACAATTTATAATTTGCTCTGCTCTTCCACCCAATCGTTACTTGGAGCATCTTCTTATCATTGGAGCTGAGTGCTGAAGCTCTGGAACTCTTCATTCTAGACCAGGACTTTTGTCTTTGATGATGTTTGGAGCATTTCCATGGAAGCACATAATGTCGCTTGCACAGAAACATTCCGGGCCTCATCAGAACAAGAAGTGTTGGCCTAGCATGAAAAGGCTGGATTTAGGGCTGGATGTCAATTGCAAGAAGATGCGCCGAGGAACAGATGGGGGATTGTGGATTGTAAGCAGCAGAGGGGCCGGAGAACTCAGCGGTAAGGTGAGTATAAGTAATTTTTTAATTTTTTTTTATCAATAACATTTATTATGCTCCGGGATCTGTAGGGATGTCAGAGAATAAAAAGATAATTTCAATTAGTGGAGAATAACTTTGCTACAAATCAAATCTTATTGGAATAATTACGTAAACAGGCAAATTCAAATTTTTCCTGATCTGTTCATCTTGATAAAGGCAATGAAAGAATATAATAAAGGAGCCCATTTGCCATCAGAGTACCTGCCTAACTATTGGTAGCAGCAGGCACACAGAGACACAGTCCGTCGAGCAGTGATACACTTTTCTTACATATCTAAATTCACTTAAAAAGGACTGTATTATAGTATTAAGTACAACCTCATTCAAGTGAATGGCGCTGTGACAAATGGCTTTGGCTCTCCAGCCGATCAATGGAGATCCTAAAGGTGAGACCTCTAATGATTACATTGTCATTATCTAAATGAAGACTTTGATTTGTAAAAGATGGAAAATCACTTTGAGATTCATTCAGACTGGCATAGCAGATAGCAGTATTGCTGAAGTAAGAAGGTACCAAATTCATTAAGAGATGCATGCTATTTCAGAAAGGCATGTGCCGCCACGTGCTGTGCCAAATATGACACTCCAATTTAGAATTTTTGGTATACAAAATGTTGGCCCTTTTGATGAATTTGGTGGATGGGCAGGGCTGTGGACTCTCCCACCTTCTGTCCCGTTTTGCTCATTTTGGCAGAGCTGATTCAAACTGGTGTGAAAACGCCAAATGTGGCTAAATTTTTGCTTGACTCTGTTGCGCAAACATTTTGCAACTTTCCAAAGTTTTTGGGTTTTTGGCATAAAAGCAGTGATTAATCTGCCTTTGTCTATTTTACAAAACAATAGCAAAGAAACGAGCTGAAACAAATTTTAATGCAAGTGCAATGTGTCCATGCACATTCACATGGTGGCCATTATTAACAAACAGAGCCTTGGTTTAGATTTTTGTAATTTGTACATACAGGGGCGTGGGTCCCCCTTTTTGGGCTATGCATTTCTTTTATTTTGCTTTTCAATGGTAGGTGTTTTAACAGTCAGGCCTGGGTCCAGCTCTCCCTGCATCTATTGAGGTCTGGTTGTACGTAGAGCTGTTTTATATTAGAGATAGGACAATTCTGATTGGGTGCACCTTGACTGATTGTACTGATTTCTTTCCTACAGGGTATTTTCTCATTTTGTTTTCAGCCTAAAATCATATAGAATGTTTAAAAATTTCTTAATAAATTAATTGCTAAAGATCTCATCTGTAAAAATGAAAAACTCTACCTTGAAGAAGAAAATATTTTGTTGTCTTATATCTTACGATAATGATATCTAGCCATCCCCATATTCTAATACCCAAGGCAGCTATGTCATTTTTTTCTTGTTTGGTCTCATTATAGAGCCAACAGTGCTGGTTTCTTATTTTTCCAAACTCACTAAACTTGCCATCGTAGGATCAACAAATCCACTGATGATTCGAAATGGAAAAAAAAAAATCTATACAAAATACTACTGCCGGGTGGCGGCTGTTATTGCCCTATGAAAAATCTCATACCATCCTCACGCACTTTACAGGCCACCATCATGCAGATTTCTGGCCATCCCTTGGCAGTTTTATATATATTACATTAAAGTTTTATTATTTAATCTGCTGGAAAGTACAAACCAATATTATTTTGCATACAGCTGGTAAAGCGTAACAAGACTTATTGCTTCTTACCGAGACTGGGTTTGTACCTCTAGCTTCTGTTAAAAATAATTTACAGGAAACGATGACTAGTGCTCATATGTTTATTTTTTGTGATATACAGAAATTTAATACAAATTATGCCTCTGTAAATGTGGCCGATACTAAATTATCAGCAAACAAAGGACGTGTTTATATTCCGTCAAGGTAAGGAGTCAAAGAGTACAGTAGATTACTGTTCTTCTTCATAATACAGACACAAAAAATAAATACATATATATATTATTTTCTTTTTTTAGATTAATATTAATTACCAAGCATGCAGATTTAAAGACAAGTCATTCATCAGTTGCATAATTTAAAATTGTCTACAAGAAAAACGTTATAGTTGACCTATTCCTAGGATAGATGTTCATCAAAATCAGACTGATGAGGATCCTACATAAAGAACTCTAAACGATCAGTTGCCTCCAGATGTCACTGTATTCGGAAGTACCTAGTACACGAAGGTGGAACACCACAGCTCCATACACCCTTGTAATAGAAGTTCTCAGGTACTTTAGCTCAACTACTATTGAAGTAAGCTAACCCAGGAAAATATGGTCGTTGAGGGTGCATGGTATCAGTACAGCATTTTGAAAGGTGGCATCTATAATGATATTTAAAGGATTTCCAATTTTGAGAATAAAAGATCAATATGTGTCCAATTATTCACAATCATCAGTTATCACTTGATTTTTGGTGGTCATACAGTGTTTATAGCTATGATACACTTCCAGACTGAAGGTAAATGTACATTTTTTATAGCTCTCTCATATTGGAGGACCATGTTCTTAATACGTTGTCCATCTTTTCAGATCTGAGTTAATCAGTTCCTAACTGATATGAGTTGATCTCCTGGGACTGCAACCACTGTCTAAACCAAAGCAAAAGATTATAATTGCTGAATCATAAGGAGCCATTCATAATCCAGAGAACCAATAAAATTCCAATCAACCAAAGATTGATTGGCTACAGTCACACAGCCTACATTTCTACTGACAGATAATCATGTTATAGGAAAATGTATGAAATCAATTGTAGACTTCAAGAGGAAAAATTATAATGGCAAAGAATAGTTTATTTTTCTAGTTAAATTACTAATAACAAATTATAGCTTCTTGTTGTAGGAAAAATGCATCTTTAAATGTAAAAATGGACCTAACTATGCATCTCACTAAAAGATATTTTTAATTCACGCTTAATAAAAGTAAAAATCAATGGCTGTTCTAGTTTATTGTCGCTTTAGAAAATTTAAATGCTTCCACAGTTGATTTCATCACACCAAGCTGCTTGCCTATTGCAGATTCAGTCTTCCCAGCCTGGTGCAGGACTACAATTTTGCTTCTGGTGTCCTCCGACAGCTCTTTGGTCTTCACCATAGTGGAGTTTGGAGTGTGACTGTTTGAGGTTGTGGACAGGTGTCTTTTATACTGATAACAAGTTCAAACAGGTGCCATTATTACAGGTAATGAGTGGAGGACAGAGGAGCCTCTTAAAGAAGAAGTTACTGTGAGAGCCAGAAATCTTGCATGTTTTAAGGTGACCAAATACTTATTTTACACCATAATTTGCAAAATAAATCTTGCCAAATACGACAAGGTGATTTTCTGGATTTGTTTTCTCATTTTGACTCTCATAGTTGTGGTCTACCTATGATGTAAATTACAGGCCTGTCTCATCTTTTAAAGTGGGAGAATCTGCACAATTGGTGTTTGACTAAATACTTTTTTTCCCCACTGTACATTGACAATTTTCCTAATATGTCCACATTTTTTTTATTTGTAGGACCTTCGTAAAGCTATTTTTTACCAAGAGTAGCTCGGAGATGTAGGGGTCTTCCATTGGAAGACATCGGTATTATAAATGGCATATAGTTGGTGCTGAGATTTAGGTAAGGGAAATTTCTGTTTAAATAAAGCTTATGAATAGAAATATAGATAATTAACACTCATCTAACTATATTTTAGCAAAACTTTGAAACATTAGTGTGCCAGTATAGACTGACACAACTGTCCATGCAGACGCTACACTTTTTTTTTTCATGCAATCAACTAAACATTTGAGTAACACTTGTTCAACATATGGAAACATGACAGTCAACCCATAATTTAATGCTAAAATGTCACCATGCAAATGTATGAGACTTATTACTTTCTCACTGTGGAAGCAGGAGTTGAGGTAATGATGATGCTATTTTTCATTAAAAGACATTGAGGCGCCAATATCTCTTAGGTCAGAAAATTATCTTATGTCTTCGACTCAGCTTTTACTTTATTGCTGTACAAAATGACAGATATATTTTGTTCCTGTTTTAATATCATCTTTTTAAAAAATTCATATTGTGTCTCATGAAACCTTTAGACAATAAGTTCCCCTTGATGTGTAGCATAAAGATAAATTTTCTTCTGCTCGCGTCTCTGACTCTGTGGGGCCACTTTTGTCAACTTACTATCCCGGGGAGATGTTAAAGCTTTATGAAGTAGAGACGATAGAGGCATGTCTGGGCCAAGGAGTCTTGCCATGTCAGCATTAACATTTCTTATTCCTATACTTAATGACTTGCCCGGACCCAACTTTGTATTTCTTCTCCTCTTGTCTATCAGAACTTTTTGGCAGTTTTGTTTCCTGTTCTGAAATCCCTAGGCTCGCTTTCTGAAATTGTGACAGCAGCAGATTTAAAGACTTTTTTTTCTTTACCCTGCTTAGCCATGGCAATTAACAATAACCAAGCAGTAAAGGAAGGCTGAGATGGCAGAATTCGACAGCAAAGTAAGTAATGGCTTAAGTAGATACATTTTTTTTGCCTGATGCATTAAGTTGCTGTCTTTCCTATAGCTGATTGTTCAAGAGCTCCATTTTAGGACATGTGATGTGACAGAAACTAATGATGGAAAACAAGGAAAAAGCTCTGTATTTGATCAAAATGGCAGCTTTTATAATAGATCATTGAAAAAAATTTTAACCATGGCTGACAACAAAATAAAGTGCAAATAAAATGTTATTTTTTTTTAAGTATCAGCCAATTTTTTTTTTTAGATGTTACATTCTTGCTAGTGATGAGCGAGTATGCTCGTTACTAAAGTTTCTCCGAGCATGCTAGGGTGGTTTCCGAGTATTTTGGAATGCTCGGAGATTTAGTTTATGTTGACACAGCTGCATGATTTGCAGCTGCTAGACAGCTTGAATACATGTGAGGATTGCTTCAACATAAACTAAATCTCCAAGCACGCCAAAATACTTGGAGACTGCCCGAGCATGCTAGGAGAAACGTCACTATGGTGAAGACCAATGAGCTGTCGAAGGACACCAGAAACAATATTGTAGCCCTGCACCAGGCTGGGAAGACTGAATCTGCAATAGGCAAGCAGTTTGGTGTGAAGAAATCAACTGTGGGAGCAATAATAAGAAAATGGAAGACATACAAGACCACAGATAATCTCCCTCAATCTGGGACTCCACGCAAGATCTCACCCCTTGGGGTCAAAATGATAACAAGATTGGTGAGCAAAAGTCCCAGAACCACATGGGGGGACCTAGTGAATGACCTGCTTTGAGGCTGTTTCTCTGCAAAGGGACCAGGACGACTGATCCGTGTATATGAAAGAATGAATGAGGCCATGTATAGTGAGATTTTGAGTGCAAACCTCCTTCCATCAGCAAGGGCATGGAAGATGAAACGTGGATGGGTCTTTCAGCATGATAATGATCACAAGCACACCACCAGGGCAACAAAGGAGTGGCTTTGTAAAAAGCATATGAAGGTTCTGGAGTAGCCAAGGCAGTCTCCAGATCTCGACCCCATAGAAAACCTTTGAAGGGAGTTGAAAGACAATGTTGCCCAGCGACAGGCCCAAAACATCACTGCTGTAGAGGAGATCTGCATGGATGAATGGGTCAACATACCACCAACAGTGTGTGCCAACCTTGTGAAGACTTACAGAAAATGTTTGACCTCTGTCATTGCCAACAAAGGATATGTAACAAAATATTGAGATTAACATTTGTTAATAATGACCAAATACCATATTTTGCAAAATAAATCTTGGCAAATCAGACAAGGTGATTTTCTTGATTTGTTTTCTCATTTTGACTCTCATAGTTGTGGTCTACCTATGATGTCAATTACAGGCCTCTCATCTTTTTAAGTGGGAGAACTTGCACAATTGGTGGCTGACTAAACACTTTTTTCCCCACTATATTTAAAATCAGCTGAGACTGAATTAGAAAGGTATAAGCTTTTCTTAAAATTCAAAGACTATTTTGTGTGGGAACCAAAACCCTCAAGCATTTTTAAAGCAATACTCACAAGAAAATAAGTAAAATAGAGGTCTGGCCTACTCAAACCATATATTCAACATTGTGACGGTAGTGTATCCCAGAATTGTGGACTGGCACCATCATCAAAACTCAAAATGTAGATCAAACTAGAACAATTACAAGCTACTTTACCCTTTTAACAACATTTCTTTTCTATGTAGATCTGTACTGTTGGATCCTCATGTGTCAGCTTTTCCATATGTAACAAATGTCACATGCAGACAACACCTCTTTAAGGCAAAATTTTTGATCGGCCAAGGGTCCACTAAACCCAGTCACAGTTACACAAGAATTCCTTTCTAGTGGTAACCCTAGCTTCATGATTTCCTCTCAATTGACCTCACGCCCTTTGATGTTCCATTGACTATGGAAAGCTTCTTCACTGTCATCGTACACAGAATTGGTGATCAAATTTGCTCTCTCAATGGGTGGGCTCTTAGAATATCTTTGATTAAAACATTTCTATGAAATGAATAAAGTGAGGTGTTTTCCAAAGTTTCACCTTCCTTTCTACTAAGCTAGAAAAGAGAACCCATCTGCACATTCAGCTACAAGAGACAACTGACACAATTATGATGAGATACTGCAAAGTTGCAGTGACCTTGCATTCTATGTTTCCACCTATTTCTTATGTCTGTGATATGCTTGAGCTTGAAGCATCATGGTACATACATCGGGTGGAATAGGTACTGAACACGTACCAGTTTTCTAAGTACCGTATAAGCCGACCCGAGTATAAGCCGATGCACCAAATTTTGCCACGAAAAACTGTCCTGCTATGCGTGGCTCCCCCGGTCTCCTAGTTGTATGCATGGCTCGGTATCCTTCCTCATCCTCCCCTTCTATTCATGGTTCAGTTTCCTCCCCCTTCTATGCATGGCTCAGTGTCCTCCCCATCCTCCCCCTTCTATGCATGGCTCAGCGTCCTCCCTGTCCTCCCCCTTCTATGCATGGCTTAGTGTCCTCCCCATTCTATGCATGGCTCAGCATCCTCCCTGTCCTCCCCCTTGTATGCATGGCTCAGCATCCTCCCCCATTCTACCCTGTCATACTCGCCCTCCTTGCATGGTCCTGCACATCCCTGCATCTCTGTTGTCCGGTGCTGGCAGCTCTCCTCTCCTCTGCTCAGCGATCATGTGGTGAATATGCGCACAATACCTATGAGAGTGGAAACGCGTACATATTCATTACCTTAACGAGCGGTACCACGTGACCACTGAGCAGAGGAGAGGAAAGCTGCTGGTGCCAGGCAATGGAGATGCAGGGACGTGCATGACCGCGCGAGGTGGGTAAGTAGGATGTCACAGCCACACCTCCTGCCGCTGCTCCCCCTATCCCACTCCCCCCGCCGGCTTTCTAGGACCATGACTTGTGTATAAGCCGAGGGCTCCGTTTTCAGCACAAACAAATGTGCTGAAAATCTCATCTTATACACGAGTATATAAGGTAAGTATATTTCTAAAGGTACCTTTGACATAAAATTCTCATCAGACGTTGGTAACAACCCATCCATCCACTGAGGCCTTATTATGTGTAATAAGACACAGGGAAAAATATTGAACACATGAGGAAAGTGAGGTGCATAAAGCCATGGAAAATCATGACACCAGCTGAAATCTGTAAGTAATTAGAAAGCAATCCTATCACGTGAAAAATAATATCAGCTGGTTCAACTGATGGTCTATAAAAAGGTGTCTCATTACCAAGGGGCCACACAAGAAACATTTCATGATTGGTAAAACCAGTGAGCAGTCTCAAGACTTTCACAAATTAATTGTTGCAAAGCATACTAATAGCATTGGTTACAGAAGGCTTTCTATATTACTGAAGATTCCAGTGAGCACTGTTAGGGCCATCATCTGGAAATGGAATGAAAATTATTTTATCATAAGCCGGCCACAGCCAGGTGCCCCCCCCTTACCCGCAAGATTTCAGACAGAGGAGTGAAAATAATTATCAGAAGAGTTGTCCAATAGCCAAGAACCACCTGCGGAGAGCTACAAAAATACATGGCATGAGCAGGTACAATTTTTTTCAAAGAAAACTAAGTAATGCACTCAATATCCATGGTCTGTTTACACACTCACTACCCAAGACTCTATTGCTGAACAAAAAGCATGTTCAAGAGCATTTAAAATTTGCTCAACAACATTTAGTCTAGTGTGTAAAATATTGGGAGAATAAAGTTTGGTCAGATGAGACCAAATTTAACTCTTTGGATGCCATAATACACACTATGTTTGGAGGCAAAAAGGCACTGCATATAACCACTAAAATATCATACCAGCCATGAAGTTTGGAGTTGGGAACATTATGGTGGAGGGCTGATTTTCAGCATACAACATTAGCAAATTTCATATAATTAAAGAAAAGATAAATAGACAAATGTACTGAGACATTCTTAAAAAATCTGTTGCCATCTCTCAGTATGTTGAAGAGGAAATGAGGGAAGACATTTCATCAAGACGATAATTCCAAAGACACAGTAAAAAAACCTATCAATTGGTTTCAGAGAAAGAAGATAAAGCTGATAAAGAGGCCCAGCCACCACCTGACCTCAATTCAATAGAAAAATTATTAAAGGAACTAAAGATTGGAGTTTATAGAAGAGGACCACGGAGTCTTCTGGATTTGAAGAGTGTTTGTGTGGAAGAATTGGTCAAAATCACACCTGAGCAATGCATGCGACTAGTTTCTCCATACAAGAAGCATATTGAAGCTGTCATGATCAGCAAAGGCTTTTGTACGACACATTATTTAAATTTTAGTAAGAGTATTCAATACTTTTTCTCTATGTTATTTCTAATTATAACACACAACTTAATTTATGGACACCTATGGTTTGATTTATTTGTCTGTGTGGATTGGATGAGTTCTTACCACCATCTGGTGAGAATTTCATGTCAATATCAACTTTATAAATATACATACTTACAAAATTGGTGATGTGTTCAACACTTATTGCACCCTCTGTATATTGTGGGAATGTTGTATCCTGCAAAGCTTTTGGAGTTAAGTAATAAATCTCTCTTCTACTATCACTAGCCCTAACATACCAAATCATGTGCTTTAAAAAGAAAAAAAACACAAGGCGCCCCCAATGTGTCACACTGTATATAGATAAATACAGACTTGGTAGGGAATATGCTCACCTATTGCAGTTGTGAAAATGGGTCACAACTCCCATGCGGGTGTAACCGTAGCAGCAGGTCTCCACAGAAATCCAGGAGGATGTTGGGAGTAGTAGTCTTAGGCAAAATGAAGACCGCGCTCACGGGATATATTTAAAATGGTTTATTTTAGCCTACGCGTTTCAAGAGCGTTCCTGCTCTCTTCCTCAGGGCATGTCTGAGGAAGAGAGCAGGAACGCTCTTGAAACGCGTAGGCTAAAATAAACCATTTTAAATATATCCCGTGAGCGCGGTCTTCATTTTGCCTAAATCATGTGCTTTGGCTCTTCTTGTTCTTGGATTCTTTAGAAGGCCATTTCTGATTAATACTTATAGCATATTGCACTGTAATTCCACACCTATGGAAAGACACTTACTCTCTATCTATAGTGGAATGGTTTTGCGAATTACTGCACCATAAGTAAATAGAGTAGATCAGAGCAGGCATTATCAGATAAATATGCAGCTAAATGGAGGCCATGGCTTGACGTTACATTCATTTTGAATTTAAAACTTACTCTTGACAAGTAATTTTCCATAACTTTAAGAGTCATCATATACTGTATTTGTGATGAATAATCTTAATTTCTCGTCTCTATCAGTTTTTGGCTGGGAGACAGTTATCCCATATGGTCACCATGTATACCTCCACTTGTTTTATGTATTTTGTGCTCCTCCTTCTTTTACTTTATGTCCCCCATCAACCCTTCCCACATCTCCTTTTATATTTCGGGATTTTCAGAATGTTTACAGACCTGCAGAAGGACATTTTTTTTATTGAACTATGGTTTTCATGTTCATTTCATGGAGATTGTACCTAAGTTAGAATTATGATGACCAAAATGTTCATGGTACTTGAATTATGTGATTACTATGTCTTTTTCATGGATCCTTCAACATCATATTGTCCGTGTGATGTTCTTTTACTTTGAAATCCTCAATAAAATTTAAATAATAAAAAAAATCAAAGACCACAAATATCTTGAAACTCAATGGTCCTCACATGCATGTCTTACAAACTAGCTCAGAAAACAATACATAGATAATGAGAAAATTCAATCCAATTGTGATGATTACCAACAGTCTGAAACATTTTTTAGTCAGGTAGCGCCTTAGTTCCACAAATTTGTTGGTTATTCCCTATGGATATAATAACTTTATTTTACAACACATTTAAAGAGCACAATACAGTTGAAGACCAGAAGAATATCTGTGAACTCCCATCACAGCAGCTGTCTGGTTAGTTAAAGCGGTAGATCCATTTTAATAAGTTATATCTTATCTCCAAAATAATATCTGATGGTCCAATTTCTAGCTTCCCCACTGATCCTGAAAAAGTTTTTTCCTGCATAACTATGTACTAAGTCACTAAGCTATTCAGGAAATTCTAGCCATATTAACTCCAATGGAGCCAGCAGTGGGTGGCCAGAAACAACCCCATGCAAATAGAAAAGTGAACAGGGAGTATAGCAAAAAGATATTGTGGACCTTTCATTCTCAGATTAAGGGGGTGTCCAGGACTTATTATTTATTATAAGACTAAGAACTAACAGACAGGTAGTTGTTAGCTTCCTGCCTGTTCTGCTCACTGCAGATCTCTACCAGAACAGAGCGGCCAGAGACTACTCTTTGTGGCTTCTGCTGAGGTCACATTGACAGAGCAGCAGCTTCTCTTCCTCTCTGCTCTGTTGACGAGGTGTGACTTCCGATGTCATGCTGATTGACAGCCAACTACCCACTGCCTAACTGCTGTAAGTGACTGTCAATCAGCATGATGTTGGCAGTCACTCCCTGTCGACAGAGCAACACAAAAGAAGAAGATGTGATCTGTTAATGTGGAGAAACTGAATCGCTGGCAGGAGAAGTCAGTGACAGCTCTGAGCAGCGACAAATAGAACAGGCAGATGATTGTTAGCTACCTGCCTGTTAGTTCTAGTTCTTAAGCATATTGTTAAAAAAAAATAAAATACCCCTGATAACACCTTTAAGTAATGGTGTGTTGTAATGCTATCCAGTCATTTACTAACATGAGAATACCTGAATATCCCTTTAAAAAACCCTCAAACAATAAAAATGAGTAAAAAAGGGAAAAACTTTGCTTGTACTTGTAACTCTTCCTTTTCATCTTTTTTTGTATTCTCTAGAAAAAAAATTCTAATCTTCAGCAAATACTGCAGCGAACAAGGTGGAATTATCAAAATTGCAAATCGAATTCCAGCTCTAAAGACCTAATAATATTCTTGACTAATGGACAACAAGCAAGATGTTCAATTATCTTTTAAGTAGTAATGGGGAAAATAATGGTCAGCTAATTATTGAGTATTTTTCCCTGAATTAAATAACAGTTATCTAAGCAATTTGTTTGTATTACATTGTGCATGCTAATTCAGATTGCTAAGTAATTAATTCTCAGCTTCCAAGCACCTGATACAGATGTACTGGCTGCATATTTAACGATCTTGGCTGACTGTAGGTGGTTGGCGTAATTCTACGAGCTACCACCTTCGCCTGCATCACCCCTATGGCCATAGATCATGCAGGCTGCACTATCTGCTCCTAAGTCCTAAGGCAACGAACCAGTGTTCACAGGCGTGAGGGTCTTCTTCAAACCCTCGGCTGTTATGACAATCCATCGTCACCCCCAATCACTTGACAGGGATCCCGGTAGATGGGATTTGTGACGTACTTCCGGCTAGTGCATGTTAAATGCCGCTGTCAGAGATTGACAGCAGGATTTAGCTGACTTAATAGCTGCATGTGTGACAAAATTAGCTGTCATGTGCAGGAAAAGATGTGGGTTCAGTGTCGGGACCAGCATCAAAGACACAGCATTTTATGTAAATATATGTCGTGAAGGGGTTAACAGGGAGAAATTCACATAGGTAACCATAGTCAAATACATGCAGAGAGAATCGAAGCAGTAATCATAAAGTGCTAATTTACATGTAAGCCGGTTATTAGCGTGTCGCCGTGGCCCCAACGCGCGTTTCACCATTTCTTCATCAGGGGGCGTGCGCTGCTGCTCTCAGTACACTACGCATAATCGTATGTTCAATATATTCTATTCATATTTATACTTACATTTTGAACTATACTTTTAGGCCATTTGCAAACAAGCGAAAAAATGGTCTAGCTATTAGAGGCACTTCCACAGTTAAATGTGTACCTACAACTATACGTAAGCAAATGCCAATTATTTTTTAAAGAAAGTACATCAATCTTTATTAAATAATTGCATAAAATCTAAAATATCAATGGGAAACACAAGTTGCAAAATGGATCTGCAAACACAGGGGTAAGTATACCTAAATTATAGTATGTATACTATATAGTATAGTATGTTTGGTATCACCTTTGGAAGGAGTAAAAATCCTTAGTGTGAAATAGATGAGAAACTGATAAAAAAAATGAGCAAAAAATTGCAAGCTAACAGAAATATGTGTCCACAAATGTTTTTTTATATACTTCCCTTATATGAATTGAACCCTGAGGGTATGTTCACACGTTCAGGAATTTTCGCGTTTTTGCGCATTTTTTGTGATAAAAGCGCTATAAAAATGCATAAAAAATGCATACATATGCATCCTATCATTTAGAATACATTCTGCAATTTTTGTGCACATGATGCGTTTTTTTCCACAAAAAAAAAACGCATTGCGGGAAAAGAAGCATCATGTTCATTATTTTTGCAGATTTTATGCAGATTTCCCATTGTTTTGGAGTATCTGGAAAAAAACGCAAAAAATTCGCATAAAATCCGCAAAAAAAACCGTGCAAAATCCGTGCAAAAAACGCGGAAAAAAAAACGCATGCAGAATTACTGCGGAAAACCTCAGGTTTATCTCAGGAAAATTCTGCATGCATTCCGGACGTGTGCACATACCCTTATTCAATAGAAAAAGAGTGGCGGTTTATTGGAAAAACATGTATTTGCACGGTTAGTGCTTGTAACACTTAACGTACACAAACCCAGTATAAGGAGAAATGCGATATTCCAATAGTAGTGAGTCCAAATATAATTATATCAATTTGGTTATTTTAGGCCAGATAGAGATTCTTTTAAGGCCTATTGTCAGTCAGTGGAAATCCACAGATTACTATGTGTTAAACAGCAGGGTGCTATGTGTTAAACATGTAATAGCATATACCAAATTTGGCACAAATTAAGTACAATAAAACAGGGGTCTAATTAGAGAGGACACAAGTATTATATTCAACAGTGGGAATAAAACAATGGGTATTCAATCAAACATATTTCATTATCACAGTTGGTGCTCATAAATTGAATGTGTAGAGCAACCTACTAATCACTAAAAGTAATGCACACAGATCTTATACATCCAAAACGTAAAGTATACTTGAAGATACAACTTACAATGCTCGAATATTCGAAAAAAAGAAGTTAATGGCAGCAAATAATATCTGGGATAAATCCCATAGTATCAAGGGTATACATGGTACTTGGGTGCATTATGCTGCTATGAATCCTAGCCGATCAAATAGATGGTGAGGGAGAGAAGGGAGTTCTTAGAAACAAAAAGCACACATGACCTGGTTGCAGAGGGTGCCCCGACGCGCGTTGCGCGTTAGCATTCTTCCTTTGGGGGTCAATTGTATTGTGTAATGACTTGCTGGGCTTTTTATATGCGGTCACTGGTGACAGCGGCTGAGTGCGGCGCTTCCACCAACAAAGCCGGAGGTGACGTCACCACAGTTCGGCGTCTCTCGCAGCCAGTCCACTCCCCTTCTGATGCCTCAGACTGAGGGCGGGGTTAGCATGCAAAGCGGACACATCTTTATGGAGACACACTCACCAGCAGTCTGCCCATATAAAAAGCCCGGCAAGTCATTACATAATACAATTGACCAGGTCCTGTAGTAATCTGTGGATTTCCACTGACCGATACTGAGCCCTTAAAAGAATCTCTATCTGGCCTAAAATAACCAAATTGGTTTAAGTATATTTGCCCTCACTACTATTGGAATATCGCATTTCTCCTTATACTGGGTTTGTGTACGCTGACTGTTACAAGCACTAACCGTGCAAATACATGTTTTTCCAAAAAACCTCCCCTCTTTTTCTAATGAAAAAGGGTTAAATTCATATAAGTGAAGTATATAAACATCTAAAAAATATTTTTTGGACACATATTTCTGTTAGCTTACAATTTTTTGCTCATTTTTTTTTATCAGCTTCTCATCTCTTTCACACTAAGGATTTTTACTCCTTCCAAAGGTGATGCCAAACATACTATATACTTTAAGTATACTTACTTCTGTGTTTGCAGATCCATTTTGTAACTTGTGCTTCCCATTGATTTTTTTAACATTTTATGTAATTGTTTAATAAAGATTTATGTACTTTCTTTAAAAAATACTTGGCATTTGCTTCCGTATATTTTTAAGCCACTTGGCAGGTGACATGTCTATTTTGCTCCAATTGTTATATTCACATTACTGGGCATCCAGTCCACCTTGACACATGTGAGATCTACATCCATTTGAATTGATAGGATCATGGCTACTTTGGGTATCTGCACACGTGCCATCTCTATGCAACAATGAAGCGTTCTTTTGAGTTGTGGGACCACAACCCCCTGTGCATAAAACAAGTGACGCATACGTTGTTATACATGGACATGCAGTTTGATATGCACACTCTGCTCAGATTTTTAATTGGGCATCTCTGTTATATAAACCTTACTGTCAACATACCAGAACACACCACCTGATGAAGAAAGGGTAAAACGTGCATTGAGGTGACAGAGATGTACTTAAAACCAGCTTATATGTAAGGTTTTTACTGTATGATTAATGCTTCTATTCTTTATCATGTATTTGACTTTGGTTTCCTACACTATATGGTGTTTTCCCTTTTAAAGGAAATCTGTCACCTACTTTTTCATATATAAGCTGCGGCCACCGCCATCAGGGGCTTATCTACAGCTTTCTGTAATGCTGTAGATAAGCCCCCGATGTAACCTGAAAGATAAGACAAGTTTGATTATACTCACCTGGGGGGGCGGTCCGGTCCGATGGGCATCGTGGTCCGGTGCCTCCCATCTTTATAGGATGACGTCTTCTTCCTTGCTTCTGTCGTGGCTCCTGTGGAGGCGTACTTCATCTGCCCTGTTGAGGGCAGCACAAAGTACTGCAGTGCGCAGGCTCTGGGCTTTTTGGACCTTTTCCGGCGCCTGCGCACTGCAGTACTTTGCTCTGCCCTCAAAAGGGCAGAGAATTACGTCTGCACAGGAGCCATGACAGAAGCAAGGAAGAGGACGTCATCGCATGAAGATGGGAGATGCCGGGCCCGGACTGCAACGCCCATCGGACTGGACTGCAGCGGACCGCTCCCCCCAGGTGAGTATAATCTGTTTTTCTTATCTTTCAGGTTACATCGGGGGCTTATCTAAAGCATTGCAGAATGTTGTAGATAAGCCCCTGATGGCGGTGGCCGCAGCTTATATACGAAAAAGTAGGTGACAGATTCCCTTTAAGTGCATAGGAACTTAATATTGCTTCATAGTACAGTTGAAACCAGAAGTTTGCATATACAATATAAAAAGACACATATGCAGGTTTTTCTCAATATCTGACATGAAATCAAAATAAGCCTTTCCCGTTTTAGGTGAAATTAAGATTACCATAATCATTAATTTTTGACAAATGCCGGAATAATGAGAGATAGAGAATGTTTTAAGGCATTTTTATTACCTACTGCAAAGTCGAAAGTTTACATACACTAAGATTACTATGTCCTTAAACAATTGTGGACAACCCATATGATGATATCATGTGTTTGGAAGCTTCTGTTGTTTTGTCAACATCTGAGTTAATTAGAGACACACGTGTGGATGTGTTTTGATGCACACTTAAAAAACAAAGCTTCTTTGTGTAGCATTGTGTGAAAGTCTAAAGAAATCAGCCAAGATATCAGGAAGATAACTGTGGACTTGCACAAGTCTGGCTTATCCTTGGCTACAAATTCAAGATATCTGAAGGTGCCTCCTTCACCTGTACAAACAATTAAACCCAAGAACAAACAAGATGGGAATGTCCAGCCATCATACCGCTCAGGAAGGAGACAGGTTCTGTGTCCCAGAGATGAACCTGCTTTTAAACCCACAGATAAAAGCAAAAGATGTTATAAAGATAATTTCAGAAGCTGGTAAGATTGTGTCAATATTAAGGGTACTGTCACACAGTGCAATTTTGATCGCTACGACGGCACGATTCGTGACGTTGCAGCGTCGCTCCATTATCGCTCCAGCGTCGTATACTGCGGTCACACGTTGCAATACACTGCGCTGGAGCGATAATTTCATGACGTATTTGCGATGTAGAAGCCGTTGGTTACTGTGCGCACATCGTATACAACCTGTGTCACACGATGCAATCATGCCGCCACAGCGGGACACTAGACGACGAAAGAAAGTTTCAAACGATCTGCTACGACGTACGATTCTCAGCGGGGATCCGGATCGCAGTAGCGTGTCAGACACAACAATATCGTAACGATATCGCTAGAACGTCACGAATCGTGCCGTCGTAGCGATCAAAATTGCACTGTGTGACAGTACCCTAACACTAAAATGAGCACTGCATCAACATTGGCGGAAAGGCCACTCTGCCAGGAAGAAAACATTACTCCAAAAGAAACATGAAAAAGCCAGATTAATGTTTGAAAATGCACACAGAAACAAAGACCTTAATTTTTGGAGACATGTCCTGTGGTCTGATGAACTAAAATTGATCTTTTAGGGCATAATAACCATCGATAAATTTGGAGGAAAAAGAGAGAAGCCTTGAAGCCTAAGAACCCCATCCCAACTGTGAAACACGAGGGACAGCATCTTGTTGTGAGTTTGTTTTGCTGCACAAGGGACTGGTACACTTCACAAAATAGATGGCATCATGAGAAAAGAAGATTATGTGGCAATACTGAGTCAAAATCTTAAGGCATCAGCCAGGAAGTTAAAGCTTGGGCAGAAAAGGGTCTTCCAAATTAACAATAACCAGAAGCATACTGCCAGAATGATAAATTAGTGGCTTAAGGGAATCAAACTCAATGTTTTGGAGTGGCCATCACAAAGCTCTGATCTCAATCCTAGTGAAAATTTATGGGCTCAGATGAAAAGGCGGGAGCGAGCAAGGCGACCTACAAAGCTGGATCAGTTACACCAGTTTTGTCAGAAGGAATGGGCACAAATTCTGACCAACTATTGTGAGAAGCTTGTTTAAAGATATTCCAAACATTTGACTCAAGTCATTCAGTTTACGGGCAATGGTACCAAATACTAATGAAATGTATGTAAACTTTTTTACCTTTGATATCTAAAACCTGCCTGACCGATGTGATAAGCATCAGGAAGGACAGGATAAGTGCTAGTCAATTCTGACCACCACTAAAGGCAGATGGGATAAACAAACAAGGGGAAAACTTAGCTTGAGTAAACTCAAAGAGAAACACGGACATCCTCCAAACACCATAGAGGAAGATAGCCAATTGTTTTAGCTCCAAGCCTCAACAGGAAAATGAAAATGGCAATATCACTCGCAACTTCCAACAGCAAGCTGGAAGTTATAAACACTCTGGTCCAGGTTTGTCAACTAGAGCCGGTGGAAGGTTGCCACTGGAGTCAGACTCCCAGTAAGAAGTCTGCAAAGCAAACTGCTGAGACCTTCTGCAGTCAGATGCAGAGCGACGACCTGCAGCCTTTGACACACCTGTGACAGTACACAATTGGCCTCCGGACACTCAGGACCAGGTTTCTCAGGATGAGAGGTGTGGAACGTACCAACCAGCCTGGGGGCATTCACCACTGATGCAGAATCCCACATCCTTTCCTCTGGCCCATAACCCCTCCTATGCACCATGTACTGCAGGGATTGACATTGGAGGCAAGTATCTGCAATCCTTGAAATTTGAAACTCTAGGTTTTGATCTACCATTATTGTGGGAGGCAGTATGGGATGGAGGCTCAAGGGGTTCCACATATCTCTTGAGCAAAGACCTGTGAAAAGCATTGAAGATCTTAAGAGCCTGAGTGTCAGGACTCTGAACATTTTTTACCTTTTGTGCATTACTGCCCTTTTCCAAGATGGCATCTTTGGTCTCATGTGCACTGTGCCTTCCTGCTATAAAACTCCACCCCAGTCTTCAGTCTGTGCTAGAGTATTCTGCCTTGCATCCAGCTCCTGACCTCTGATTACTCCCTGGCTATACACCTGCTCCTGTGAACCTGTGTGGTGATCTTGCTACTCTGCTCTGAGTTTCTGCTGCATACATTGGTTTCCAGAAATTCTCCTTCATCTGCTGCTCGTGTTTACTTCCATCTGCATTTGCTGGACATATAAGCTGTTTCTGCTCTGCAAAAACCTGAGACTATTAACCAGGCCTCCCTGGTTGAGCTAAGATATGATTTGAACTTCCTTATAAGCATAGCTGCTGTGTTTGGACTAAGACAAGGATTTATTCGTGTCAAGTATCCTCAAGAATAACAGTGCTTCATAGACTTTCTGCTTGATTGCATTTTCCTCTGAAGTTTCCTATAGACTGCTAAGCTGCATTTAATATTTACTCCAAGTGTTGTGGACTTGAGTTTCTCTCTGCACCTGTTTGAATCACCGTGTGATAATATAGACTTTACTACTTATAAAACTGTGTCCTGTAGTTGTCTTGTTCCACGCAAAGAGTCTCCTGCATTATCCCCTATAATTATTACACTGAGGTAGCTCAAATCGAAATGCTGCTGCACGAAAGGTGGTTATCTTTTAGGGACCAATTAATCTAGGTACCAACTTACAGGAAGGAACCCTCAAATTCCTGGTAGACAACCAAACAGATTCATTCACATTGAGATCCAGACCCAGCACGCGTATATTGACAGTCATATGTTTATACCAGTCTCTCCTGACCTGGTTGGAAACAGGTAGTGGTGAAACAAGACCAGATGGACTGGCTTGCGGTAATCTAGAACGTGCCAAACATTGCAGGTAGACACTTGTTCAACCACATCCTGATGCAACCACGACCACCAAAAACCTACGAGAAAGGAGGTTAACTGTTGCCTTACCATCTGGGTGGCCAGCAAGTACAGAGTCATGATATTCTCTAATTACTTTGTGGTGCAAATTAGACAGAACAAACAACTCCCATGAAGGGCAGGAAGTAGGGGCGTACCCCCTCCAGGTCAGTGTACAAGGCAGAAATGCCTACCCCTTCTGCAAAATTGAGACAGGGTCCTCAAAGCCAGACAAAAATGTCGGTAAGGCCTCTGTAGATACAACAGAAGAGGAAACGTTTAGGCAGATACCATGACAGCAATCTCCCCACCTTACAATCTCTCTGGATTGTCAATCTACAGTTGGATTATGCTTCACCAACCAGGGCAAACCCATAACCATTGGAAAGTGGAGACTCTTCAGGACATAACAAGGGATTATTTCATAATGAGAAGACCCCACCTTTAGTGTTATTTTATGAACAATTTGTGTGAGGGTTCTCTGTGTAAGTGGTGTTGAGTCAATGGTGCAAATAGAAATAGGTTTCGCCAAGTTAAACAAACAATGGGAACACTTAGATTGAGTAAACTCAGAGAGAAGCAGGAATGTACTCCAGACACCAGAGATGAAGATAGCTGACTGCTATAGCTCCAAGCCTTAACAGGGAAGTGGGAATAGCAACATCACCCGCTACTTCCAGCAGCAAGCTGAAAGTTATAAACACCCTGGTTCAGGTGTGTCAACTAGAGCCAGTAGAAGGTTGGCACTGGGTCCTAGAGTCAAAAGACCCAGAAAGTAGTCTGCAAAGCAAACTGCTGAGACCTTCTGCAGTCAGATGCAGAGCATCGGTCTGAAGCCTTTGACACACCCATGACATTATGGTAATCTTAGCTGACCTAAAACGGGAAAGGTTTATTCTGATTCCATGTCAAATATTGAGAAAAACATGCATATGTGTATTTTTATATAGTGTACGTAAACTTCTGGTTTCAACTGTATACGATGTACAAGTCTTTTATTAACAAAGTATTTTTGAGCATAATATACTAGTTCTTTTGGGCATAATTTCATGGAATTTTCTTTTGATGTTTCATAAACTTAGATGGAGCAGCAAAAACCTGATAGTTACATAGTTACATAGTTATTAAGGTTGAAGGAAGACTGTAAGTCCATCTAGTTCAACCCATAGCCTAACCTAACATGCCCTAACATGTTGATCCAGGGGAAGGCAAAAAAACCCCATGTGGCAAAGAGTAACTCCACCATGGGGAAAAAAATTCCTTCCCGACTCCACATACGGCAATCAGACTAGTTCCCTGGATCAACGCCTTATCAAGGAATCTAATATATATACCCTGTAATATTATACTTTTCCAGAAAGGTATCCAGTCCCCTCTTAAATTGAAGCAATGAGTCACTCATTACAACATCATACGGCAGAGAGTTCCATAGTCTCACTGCTCTTACAGTAAAGAATCCGCGTCTGTTATTATGCTTAAACCTTCTTTCCTCCAGACGTAGAGGATGCCCCCTTGTCCCTGTCTCAGGTCTATGATTAAAAAGATCATCAGAAAGGTCTTTGTACTGTCCCCTCATATATTTATACATTAAAATAAGATCACCCCTTAGTCTTCGTTTTTCCAAACTAAATAGCCCCAAGTGTAATAACCTATCTTGGTATGGCAGACCCCCCAGTCCTCTAATAACCTTGGTCGCTCTTCTCTGCACCCGCTCCAGTTCAGCTATGTCTTTCTTATACACCGGAGACCAGAACTGTGCACAGTATTCTAAGTGTGGTCGAACTAGTGACTTGTATAGAGGTAAAATTATGTTCTCCTCATGAGCATCTATGCCTCTTTTAATACATCCCATTATTTTATTTGCCTTTGTAGCAGCTGCATGACACTGGCCACTGAATATGAGTTTGTCATCCACCCATACACTCAGGTCTTTTTCATTGACGGTTTTGCCCAGAGTTTTAGAATTAAGCACATAGTTATACATCTTATTACTTCTACCCAAGTGCATGACCTTACATTTATCCCCATTAAAGCTCATTTGCCATTTATCAGCCCAAGCTTCTAGTTTACATAAATCATCCTGTAATATAAAATTGTCCTCCCCTGTATTGATTACCCTGCAGAGTTTAGTGTCATCTGCAAATATTGAAATTCTACTCTGAATGCCCCCTACAAGGTCATTAATAAATATGTTAAAAAGAAGAGGGCCCAATACTGACCCCTGTGGTACCCCACTGCTAACCGTGACCCAGTCCGAGTGTGCTCCATTAATAACCACCCTTTGTTTCCTATCCCTGAGCCAGCTCTCAACCCACTTACACATATTTTCCCCTATCCCCATTACTCTCATTTTATGTAACAACCTTTTGTGTGGCACCGTATCAAAAGCTTTGGAAAAGTCCATATATACTACGTCCACTGGGTTCCCTTGGTCCAGTCCGGAACTTACCTCTTCATAGAAGCTGATCAAATTAGTCTGACATGAACGGTCCCTAGTAAACCCGTGCTGATACTGGGTCATGAGGTTATTCCTCTTCAGATACTCCAGCATAGCATCCCTTAGAATGCCCTCCAGGATTTTACCCACAGTAGAGGTTAAGCTTACTGGCCTATAATTACCGAGTTCAGTTTTTGCCCCTTTTTTGAATATTGGCACCACATTTGTTATACGCCAGTCCTGTGGTACAGACCCTGTTATTATGGAGTCTTTAAAGATTAAAAATAATGGTCTATCAATGACTGTACTTAGTTCCTGCAGTACTCGGGGATGTATCCCATCCAGGCCCGGAGATTTGTCAATTTTAGTTATTTTTAGCCGCCGCTGTACTTCCTGCTGGGTTAAGCAGGTGACATTTAATGGGGAATTTTTATCACTAGTCATATTGGCTGCCATGGGATTTTCTTTTGTAAATACTGATGAAAAAAAGTCATTTAGCATATTGGCTTTTTCCTCATCCTCATCCACCATTTCACCCAGACTATTTTTAAGGGGGCCAACACTGTCATTTTTTAGTTTCTTACTATTTATATATTTAAAGAATATTTTGGGATTATTTTTACTCTCTCTGGCAATGAGTCTCTCTGTCTCAATCTTTGCTGCCTTGATTTGCTTTTTACAGAATTTATTTAATTTTCTGTATTTATTTAATGCCTCCTCACTACCTACTTCCTTTAATTCTCTAAATGCTTTCTTTTTGTCTCTTATTGCGCCCCTTACAGCTCTATTTAGCCATATTGGTTTCCTCCTATTTCTAGTATGTTTATTCCCATACGGTATATACTGTGCACAGGTCCTATCCAGGATGCTAATAAATGTCTCCCATTTTCTTTGTGTATTTTTGTGTCTCAGGATATCGTCCCAGTTAATTGCACCAAGATCCTCTCTCATCCGTTGGAAATTTGCCCTCCTGAAGTTTAGTGTCCTTGTCACCCCCCTACTACCCATCTTATTAAAGGTTACATGAAAACTTATTATTTTGTGATCACTATTCCCCAAGTGACCCCCAACCCTTTATATTTGATATGCGGTCTGGCCTGTTGGTTAATATTAGGTCTAGCAGTGCCCCCCTCCTTGTTGGGTCCTGAACCAGTTGTGAAAGGTAATTGTCTCTCATAGTTGTCAAAAATCGATTACCTTTACTGGAACTGCAGGTTTCTGTTCCCCAATCTATTTCAGGGTAGTTGAAGTCCCCCATAATAATGACTTCTCCTTGAGTCGCAGCTTCATCTATTTGCTTTACGAGGATATTATCCATTGCTTCCATTAGTTTTGGAGATTTATAACAAACCCCTATCAGTAATTTATTATTTTTTCCCCCTCCCCTTATCTCCACCCACAGGGACTCTACATTTTCATTAAATTCACCTATATTATCACGCAGGATGGGTTTTAAGGAAGATTTTACATATAGACACACCCCACCCCCTCGCTTATCTGTATGGTCATTTCTGAACAGGCTATAGCCCTGCAAGTTAACAGCCCAGTCATGGCTCTCATCCAGCCACGTCTCGGATATCCCCACCATGTCATAATTATGCTCCAACAACATTAGTTCTAATTCGTCCATTTTGTTGGCGAGGCTTCTGGCATTAGTATACATGCACTTGATGTTACTCTCTGTACCTCTATTCTTTCTTAAATTATTAACTGTTCTAACCCCACCCCCCATGCCACCGCCACCCCCAACTTCCTTATTTGTGCCCAGGTCTCTATCTGCACTATCTTCCCCTCCTATAAAATGAATACCCTCCCCCCCAATCCCTAGTTTAAACACTCCTCCAACCTTCTAACCATTTTCTCCCCCAGCACAGCTGCACCTTCCCCATTGAGGTGCAGCCCGTCCCTAGCGTAGAGCCTGTAGCCAACTGAGAAGTCGGCCCAGTTCTGCAGGAACCCAAACCCCTCCTTCCTACACCAATTCTTGAGCCACTTATTAACCTCCCTAATCTCCCGTTGCCTCTCTGGCGTGGCACGTGGTACAGGCAGTATTTTGGAAAATACCACGTTGGAGGTCCTTGCTTTCAGCTTGCAGCCTAATTCCCTGAAATCATCTTTAAGGACCTTCCACCTACCTCTAACTTTGTCATTTGTGCCAATGTGCACCATGACCGCTGGGTCCTCACCTGCCCCTCCCAGTAATCTGTCCACCCGATCAGCGATGTGTCGGACTCGAGCGCCAGGTAGGCAGCACACCGTCCGACGATCCCTGTCTTTGTGACAGATTGCCCTATCTGTTCCCCTAATAATTGAGTCCCCCACTACCAGCACCTGTCTGGCCTGCCCTGCTCTCCTTTTTCCCTCCTTACTGGAGCAGTCACTCCTCCGGCTTTCAGAGGACATGCCTGGCTGCAGCAGTGCTACCCCTGTACTGGCACCCCCCTCATCTGCCAACTTAGCAAACTTATTGGGGTGTGCCAGATCAGGACTAGCCTCCCTGGCACTCTTCCTTCTACCCAGCCTTCTAACTGTCACCCAGCTACCTACTTCACTGTCCTGCAGCTCCATCCTACCATCCCCCTCCTCATCTATCCCATTGAGCGTCTGCTCTGTGAGCAGAAGACTCCTCTCCATATTGTCTATGGATCTCAGTGTTGCCAGCTGCACATTTAGATCCAGTATCTGGGTTTCCAAATGCACAATGTGCTCACATCTCGCACAGCAGTATGCACCCTCGACCGGCTGGTCAAGGACTGCATACATGTGGCAAGATGTACACTGGATGGCATTAACAATTGTGGAGCACATTTCCTAATGGGGATTGCACCACACAGAAACGTTAATTAAAAATAAATACAAAGTATTAATTAAACCAAAAAAAAAAAAAAAAAAACAGAAGCAATTCCTCCCTTGGAAACTCCCTGATTCCAAAGTCACTGAATCACAAGTCACACACTTACCGCCGTTCACACTTACGCTCAGGTCACACTCAGCTCGCTCACACTCGCTGTGCTGAAGATTTATAGATTTTTTTTTTTTTTTCTCTCTATCTCCCCTCAACAGCAATCCACCTTGCTGTTCAGATGCACTTCCAAAAAAAAAGGAATGATATATTCCTTTTAGATTCCTTTTGGTTGGAGCTTGGTGTGATGTGCATTTGTTTATGTTGTTCTCAGTTTACTACTTAGCTTGTGTTTATGATCATGTTTTCCCATCTTTTGCCACCTCTGACCACTGCCTACTCTCAATTCTTTAAACGTACTCAACTATGCTTCACCCCTGCTCAGCATTTCTACATTTTATGCTTGTAGCCTTGATAAAATGACTTTTCTTCACTCTTGCATCTTAGCCATTATTAATTTAGGTTAATCTTGTAGTATAGTATTACAAAGTCCTCACTGCCAAGTGTGTTAAGGGTGAAAAACAATTTATTGGACTCTGCTCCCTGGTTTAGCCTTATTCTAAATTATTTAGATACCGATTGCGCCTACTTATCCCATTTTTCTTCATTAAAGCATAAGTTGGTTTTGATGCAATTAAATTTATTTTGGTTTAATTAGGTAAAAAGGATATGCTGGAGTAATCAACAGACATGTCTGACTTACTCAGCTGACCAAATCAAGTAATGTAAGCAAGTTCTCAGTTGTCTACAGAGTAACAGCTGTAAATTAGAGACAGCGGAGCTTCATCTGTCATTTATGCCTTTTGTACATTGTTATAGATGAATGAGTTAGGATAAATTAAAATGTTAGGCTAGGATCACACTTGCATTCTGAGTTCTGTTTTTTTCTTCCTTTATAGAAACAGACAAAATGAAACTTAGCAAGCAAACAGATGTGTTCAATGGCAGACAAGAACAGCACTAGATGAACTCCATTTACAATAATGGGATATGTTTGGATCCTGTTAGGGTGTCCATAATTATAACAGAATATAAGCATGGCATATTGTACTTTTCATACCCGAGAAAAGATGGAATTTATTAAAGAAGGTTAAAATTCCAGTGTGAACTTATCCCTAGTCTGTTCCACCTGATTTTTCCCTGTTATATAAAACTATATAGAAACTTTAAAAACAACAATTTTCCCTTTTTCTGTTTTGACTAATTGGTAGCCCTAATGAATACTGTATTCTTCTGATCTCTCTGCCTGACCACTTGGCCTATCATCTGCTAGCAACACATCAGCATTTGTTTTTCATTTCATTGTCCATTAGCTATTAAAATTAGTATGCAAATAGGGGTGGCAGTCTGCATTGCCAATGTAGGAGTCAAGAAACCAAGGATGATAGAAAATGAACCACTTGCTCAAATTTCCCTATGTGTTTCACAATTGAACCAGCGCATTCATCAGGAGAACCGCAGTATTGTCTTCATTATTCATTAGCTATCAGTAATGTATGTACAGTATGTACATTAAAACACCTACCAGTTGCTGTCTCCTGCCGTTTCCAGCACTGTTCTGGTCAAGCCGTTGATCATTTGACCACGGCTGTGCCTAGCCAGATCACTTCAACAATTTCTGTGTAACCAAGTCTGTAATCTCAAAAGACCAGAAAGTCTGTAGTAAGAGTGAATAGTTCACTGTGTCAGAAGCAGATGCCAGGTCCAGGAGAAGGAGGAGGACAATCTAGCGTCGCTTTGATTTGCCAGTTAGTAAATCCTTGGTGACTTCAATCAGGGCAGTTTCAGTGGACTGGTGCGGTCGTAAGCCATATTGAATGTGGTCAAAAAGGGAGCAAGAGGAGAAGTGGAAGGACAGTTCAAAATGGACATGTTGTTCAGCAGTTTTGAGGCATTGGGGAGAAGTGAGATGGGGCAATAGCTAGATACAGAGGATTGGTAGAGGGAGGGCTTTTGAAGATAGATGTGATCAAAGTATGTTTGAATCAGGACGCGAAAACATCAGTTGTTAGTGACAGGTTGAAAGATGGGTGTTGTGAATTCTGTTTTTGGGCTCCCTCTGGTGGCTACTGGTGGTACTGGTTGACTTTTGTCTTGTGTTTCCAGTGCACCTGTTTTCATCAGGAAATTGGGAGTTTCCTATTTAGTCTGGCTTCTCAGTCACTCTAGCGCCGGCAATCAATGTTACCAGAGCACCTCTGTTGCTTGCTACCTGCTCCAAGTCTGCAATTCAGCTAAGTTGAATTTTTTGGCATTTTTTGTGTTTGTTTTGTCCAGCATGCATTTGTATTTCTCGTGCTGCTGGAAGCTCTAGTGATCTGAAATTACTACTCCGGTGTCATGAGTTGATAACGGAGTCAAGGTAGTTTCAGGATGGCTCCTTAGGGTTTTGAGGTAACCGCGAAGTCCTCTTTTGTATTTTCATCTATCTAGTCAGAGGGCCTCACTTTGCTGAATCTATATTCATACTGCGTTTGTGTTTTCCTCTTGCCTAACCGTTATTATATGTGGGGGGCTACTATAACTTTTGGGGTTTCCCTGGAGGCAAGCCAGGTCTGTGTATTCCTCTTCTAGGGGCAGCTAGATCTCCGGCTGGCGCGAGGTGTCTAGGGATAAAACATAGGCACACCCCCTGGCTACTTTTATTTGCGTGTTAGGTTCAGCATCGCGGTTACCTGAGATACCATCTTCCTAGAGCTAGTCCGTTTTTGCCCGTGTCCCTGCCATTGGGAATCATGACAGTATTGCCAGCCATAATGTATTAAAGGTATTGGCTAAAGAAGGAGAGAAAAAAAAAAAAGAGAAGTTTCTGACACTTTTTTTTTTTTTTTTTTACTCAGAAGTTCTGTCTAGCCATAATTGCCATCTGCTGTTTTTTTTTCTCCTCTTAACCCCTGAATGGCTCAGATCTCTGCTGTTGAGAAATGGATATCCAGAGTTTAGCTTCAAATCTTAATACTCTTGCCTCTAAGGTTCAAAATATCCAAGACTATGTTATACATGCTCCTGAGTTCTTTTCTGGAGATAGATCTCGTTTTCTGAATTTTAAGCACAATTGTAAATTGTATCTTTCTCTGAGATCTCGCTCCGCTGGAGACCCCGCTCAGCAGGTTAGAATTGTTATTTCCTTGTTGCGGGGTGACCCCCAGAATTGGGCATTTGCATTGGCACCAGGGGATCCTGCGCTGCTCAATGTGGATGCGTTTTTTCTGGCACTGGGGTTGCTCTATGAGGAACCTAATTTGGAGATTTAGGCTGAAAAGGCCTTGATAGCCCTCTCTCAAGGGCATGATGAAGCTGAAATATATTGTCAAAAATTTCGAAAATGGTCAGTGCTTACTCAGTGGAATGAGTGCGCCCTGGCGGCGAATTTCAGAGAAGGTCTCTCTGACGCCGTTAAAGATGTCATGGTGGGGTTTCCTACGCCCACAGGTCTGAATGAATCCATGACTATGGCTATTCAGATTGATCGGCGTTTACGGGAGCGCAAACCTGTGCACCATTTGGCGGTGTCTTCTGAGCAGGCACTGGAGATTATGCAATGTGATAGAATTCTGTCCAGAAGTGAACGGCAGAATTATAGGCGTAAAAATGGGTTGTGCTTCTACTGTGGTGATTCTGCTCATGTTATATCAGCATGCTCTAAACGCACAAAAAAGGTTGATAATTCTTTTGCAATTTGCACCTTACAGTCTAAGTTTATTTTGTCTGTAACTTTGATCTGTTCATTATCAACTATTACTGTGGATGCCTATGTGGATTCTGGCGCTTCCTTGAGTCTTATGGATTGGTCCTTTGCCAGACGTTGTGGGTTTAGCCTAGAGCCTTTGGAAGTTCCTATTCCTCTGAAGGGTATCGACTCCACACCTTTGGCTAGGAATAAACCACAATACTGGACACAAGTGACTATGTGTATGACTCCTGACCATCGGGAGGTGATTCGCTTCCTTGTGTTGCATAACTTGCATGATGTCTTAGTGCTTGGATTGCCATGGTTGCAAACTCATAATCCAGTCCTTGACTGGAAAACAATGTCTGTGTTAAGTTGGGGATGTCAGGGGGCTCATGGGGAAGTACCTTTGGTTTCCATTGCTTCATCTACTCCCTCTGAAATTCCGACATTTTTGTCTGATTATTGTGATGTGTTTGAGGAGCCTAAACTTAGTTCTCTCCCCCCTCACAGGGATTGCGATTGTGCTATAGACTTGATTCCGGGCAGCAAGTTTCCCAAGGGTCGTTTGTTCAATCTATCTGTGCCTGAGCATGCTGCTATGCGAGAGTATATTAAGGAGTCCTTGGAAAAGGGACATATCCGTCCATCCTCATCCCCTTTAGGAGCAGGTTTTTTTTCGTGGGTAAAAAAGATGGCTCCCTGAGGCCCTGTATTGATTATCGCCTGTTGAATAAGATTACAGTCAAATACCAGTATCCATTGCCACTATTGACAGATTTATTTGCTCGTATTAAAGGGGCAAAGTGGTTCTCTAAGGTTGATCTTCGGGGTGCGTATAACTTGGTGCGGATTAAGCAGGGAGATGAGTGGAAAACTGCATTTAATACGCCCGAGGGCCATTTTGAGTATTTGGTAATGCCTTTTGGTCTTTCTAATGCTCCTTCAGTCTTTCAGTCCTTTATGCACGATATTTTCTGTAAATACCTGGATACATTTATGATTGTGTATTTGGATGATATTTTGATTTTTTCGGATGACTGGGAGTCGCATGTTCAACAGGTTAGGAAGGTTTTTCAGGTTTTGCGGTCCAATTCTCTGTTTGTAAAGGGTTCAAAGTGTATCTTTGGGGTTCAGAAGATCTCCTTTTTGGGGTATATTTTTTCCCCTTCTTCTGTTGAGATGGATCCTGTCAAGTTTCGGGCTATTTGTGATTGGACGCAGCCTACTTCCCTGAAGAGTCTTCAGAAGTTCTTGGGCTTTGCTAATTTCTATCGTCGATTTATAACTGGGTTTTCAAGTGTTGCTAAACCTCTGACTGATTTGACTAAAAAGGGTGCTGATGTTGCCAATTGGTCCTCTGCGGCTGTGGAGGCCTTTCGGGAGCTTAAGCGCCGCTTTTCTTCTGCCCCTGTGTTGAGCCAGCCTGATGTTTCACTCCCTTTTCAGGTCGAGGTTGATGCTTCCGAGATTGGAGCGGGGGCGGTTTTGTCGCAGAAAAGTCCTGATTGCTCAGTGATGAGACCATGTGCTTTCTTCTCTCGAACATTTTCGCCCGCCGAGCGAAATTATGATGTCGGTAATCGGGAGCTCTTGGCTATGAAGTGGGCATTTGAGGAGTGGCGTCATTGGCTTGAGGGTGCTAGACATCAGGTGGTGGTCTTGACTGATCACAAGAATCTGATTTACCTTGAGTCTGCCAGGCGTCTGAATCCTAGACAGGCGCGCTGGTCATTGTTTTTCTCTCGGTTTAATTTTGTGGTTTCATACTTGCCGGGTTCGAAAAATGTGAAGGCAGATGCTCTTTCTAGGAGTTTTGAGCCTGACTCCTCTGGTGATTCGGAGCCTACGGGTATCCTTAAGGATGGAGTGATTGTGTCTGCTGTCTCCCCAGACTTGCGACGTGCTTTGCAGGAGTTTCAGACTGATAGGCCTGATCGTTGTCCGTCTGGGAGATTGTTTGTTCCAGATGAGTGGACCAGTAGAGTCATCTCAGAGGTTCATTCTTCTGTGTTGGCGGGCCACCCTGGAATTTTTGGTACCAGAGATTTGGTGGCCAGGTCCTTCTGGTGGCCTTCCCTGTCTCGGGATGTGCGTACCTTTGTACAGTCTTGTGATGTTTGCGCTCGGGCCAAGCCTTGCTGTTCTCGGGCTAGTGGATTGTTGTTGTCCCTGCCTATTCCGAAGAGGCCATGGACGCACATCTCTATGGACTTTATCTCGGATCTCCCGGTTTCTCAGAAAATGTCCGTCATTTGGGTGGTGTGTGACCGTTTTTCTAAGATGGTTCATTTGGTACCCTTGCCCAAATTGCCTTCTTCATCGGAGTTGGTTCCTTTATTTTTTCAGAATGTGGTTCGCTTACATGGTATCCCGGAAAACATTGTGTCTGATAGAGGATCTCAATTTGTGTCTAGGTTCTGGCGAGCGTTCTGTGCCAGGATGGGCATTGATTTGTCTTTTTCATCTGCGTTCCATCCTCAGACTAATGGCCAGACGGAGCGAACTAATCAGACTTTGGAGACTTATTTGAGGTGATTTGTGTCTGCTGATCAGGATGATTGGGTCACCTTTTTGCCGTTGGCAGAGTTTGCCCTCAATAATCAGGCCAGTTCTGCTACTTTGGTTTCTCCTTTCTTTTGCAATTCTGGGTTTCACCCTCGTTTTTCATCTGGTCAGGTGGAATCTTCGGATTGTCCTGGAGTGGATTCTGTGGTGGATAGACTGCACCAGATTTGGAGTCATGTGGTGGACAATTTGAAGTTGTCTCAGGAGAAAACTCAGCAGTTTGCTAATCGTCGTCGTCGTGTGGGTCATCGTCTCCGTGTTGGAGACTTGGTGTGGTTGTCTTCTCGTTTTGTCCCTATGAAGGTCTCTTCTCCTAAGTTCAAACCTCGGTTCATAGGTCCTTATAAGATTTTGGAGATTCTTAATCCTGTATCTTTTCGTTTGGACCTTCCAGCATCTTTCACCATTCATAATGTCTTCCATAGGTCGTTGTTGCGGAGGTACGAGGTACCGGTTGTTCCTTCTGTTGAGCCTCCTGCTCCTGTGCTGGTGGAGGGTGAATTGGAGTATGTTGTGGAGAAGATTTTGGACTCTCGCATTTCCAGATGGAGACTTCAATATCTGGTTAAATGGAAGGGATACGGTCAGGAGGATAATTCTTGGGTGACTGCCTCTGATGTTCATGCCTCTGATTTGGTTCGCGCCTTTCATAGGGCGCATCCAGATCGCCCTGGTGGTTCTCATGAGGGTTCGGTGCCCCCTCCTTAAGGGGGGGGTACTGTTGTGAATTCTGTTTTTGGGCTCCCTCTGGTGGCTACTGGTGGTACTGGTTGACTTTTGTCTTGTGTTTCCAGTGCACCTGTTTTCATCAGGAAATTGGGAGTTTCCTATTTAGTCTGGCTTCTCAGTCACTCTAGCGCCGGCAATCAATGTTACCAGAGCACCTCTGTTGCTTGCTACCTGCTCCAAGTCTGCAATTCAGCTAAGTTGAATTTTTTGGCATTTTTTGTGTTTGTTTTGTCCAGCATGCATTTGTATTTCTCGTGCTGCTGGAAGCTCTAGTGATCTGAAATTACTACTCCGGTGTCATGAGTTGATAACGGAGTCAAGGTAGTTTCAGGATGGCTCCTTAGGGTTTTGAGGTAACCGCGAAGTCCTCTTTTGTATTTTCATCTATCTAGTCAGAGGGCCTCACTTTGCTGAATCTATATTCATACTGCGTTTGTGTTTTCCTCTTGCCTAACCGTTATTATATGTGGGGGGCTACTATAACTTTTGGGGTTTCCCTGGAGGCAAGCCAGGTCTGTGTATTCCTCTTCTAGGGGTAGCTAGATCTCCGGCTGGCACGAGGTGTCTAGGGATAAAACATAGGCACACCCCCTGGCTACTTTTATTTGCGTGTTAGGTTCAGCATCGCGGTTACCTGAGATACCATCTTCCTAGAGCTAGTCCGTTTTTGCCCGTGTCCCTGCCATTGGGAATCATGACAGATGGGTTAAGCTTGGGATGAAAACTGCTGTAAGGTTTGGAATGAGGTGGGACAGTATTGGGACATTAAGCAAGAGCTTTGCCTTACGTTGTCAATCTTCTACTTGAAGAATAAGGCAATGTCTTCAGCTGAGATTTGAGGAGAGGGAAAGGGAGCTGGTCAACTTGGCCTTGTGTTTTGGATTATTGTCATGTTGGAACGTCCAAGTACATCCCATGCACATATTCCGGGCTGATGATTGTAAATTTTCCTTCAGTATTTGCTGATAAGGTGCTGCATTCATCTTTCCTTCAACTTTGACCAGGTTTCCTGTGCCTTTGTAGCTCACACATCCCCAAAACATCAGTAATACGTCTCCGTGCTTTACAGTAGGAATGGTGTTCCTTTCATCATAGGCCTTGCTTACCAGTCTCCAAATGTATGGTTGTGACCAAAAAGTTACATTTTGGTCTCATCACTCCAAATTACCTTGTTCCAGAAGTTTTGAGGCTTATCTCTGTGCTGTTTTGCATGTTGTAGGTGAGTGTCATGGGAAGTCTAGGTGGGCAAGAGCTAATAACCCGGGCCCCTGCAATTTCCCTCAGACTAGGGAAATCCTGACTGACCCTCTACCTAGAGTTTACACTGATGGTGTGCATGTCTAGGCCTCCACCCTCTCCCTGTCTCCTGTTTCAACCCTAGGCTTAAACCACCACCCAGTGAAGAGATAATACACCAATACCCACAGTTAGCACAGACAAGGATAACGGAAAATATACACCACGCCACAGTCACTCAGGAATACACTATAAATGCACAGGGCAAAATAAATACAAATATAGGAAGGAGTAAATAAGACAAAGGGAAATACACGACCAGCAACGATACTCCAACTACTAGCTCACCACTCCAGACCAAAATAACATGCACAAGACAGAAGCTATAATCGGCGACGCCCAATGTTCAGGAGAACTATTTAAAGGCAATGGGCATGGCCCAGCTTCCAATCAGAGCACCAGGTAATTTAACCCTGGACCAGCTAGATAAAATCTAGCCGACGCCAATGAGCGCATAGTGGTCAAAAGCGGAATTACCACTGTCTGTCGAACGACCTGGTCTGGACAGCGTCCGACATGACAGTGAGACACGTTTTGGTTTTTGCAAACATGAACCCGGAAGCTGCACATGGGACATATTTGGACGTTCCAACATGACAACGATCCAAAACACAAGGCCAAGTCGACCTGTCATTGGCTACAGCAGAACAAAGTGAAGGTTCTGGAGTGGCCATTTCAGTCTTCTGACCTCAATATCATTGAGCCACTCTGGAGAGATCTAGCACACACACTTCATGCTAGACAATCCAGCAATTTACAGGACCTGAAGGCTTTTTGCCAGGAAGAGTGGGCAGCTTTACCATCTAGGAAAATAAAGAACCTCATTCACAACTACCATGAAAGACTTCAAGCTGTTTTTGATGTTAGAGGGGGCAATATGCGGTATTAAGGAATGGGGTATGTAAACTTTTGAGCAGGGTCATTTGAACGTTTTGGATTGTCATGATTTAAAAAGAGAAAACACACTAGTTTGACAATAAATGGCTTCACCCAACCACTAACCATGAGTGGAGAAAACGTTTTGGTGTTATCATTCATATTCTTTGAAAAAAGGTCAAAAAAGCAAAAATTCTGCTGGGGTATGTGAACTTTTGAACACAACCATATATTGAGAGAAGTTCAGAAAATAGGCTATATGTAAAAATAACTTTGATTAGGGAATGTGATATCATCACCCTAAGCAGATGTGTTCTTAGGGAGCACCTAAAATGTATAAGTTGTGGAAATACTCCTAATTTCATGGGGGGGAAAGGGTAAGAGGTGAGTTATGTAGGTAGGAGACTGAACTGAGCCAGATCAGGGGTGTTACCGTCTTTGTGTGTCTCAGGAGTTGAAAGTTGTGAGAAGCCACAAGAAGTGGCTAGATATGGAAGCTGGGATGTAGTTGATGATGTGGAGCTTCTAAAGTCTCCCAGGAAAGTGCTGGCACTTCTGAGGACTTAAACTGTGGCAGCAAAGCAGACAAGTGGTTAAGGAAGCGGGTGGGTGAGGCTGGGGGATGTTATATGACTGCAACTTAAAGGGGGAAGAGATCCAAGACCCTGATGGTGTGAACCTCCAAAGAAGAATGGTGTACAACGGACCTGCATTTATTTATTTTTTAAAAACAGGATTGGTGGTTGCAGCGACGAGTGTGGGGTTATCGTTCTGTTATGAATGAGGTATGTATACATATACCATGCATTGAAATCTGGAGGTGGATATACCGTACACTCACTATTAGTTTTCAAGAACTAATTATTGTGAGCAGCCTGTGGCCTCCAGGGTTGTTTGTCACCCAATCTTGTAACTGTCTGGACGATAGGGGCCAGCTGAGAGCTCTTGGAACCAAAGATCACAATGGGTGGTTCTGCATGACTCACGGCCTGTGATCTCTGTGATTATTGGATGGCCAATCCAATCTGTTGGCTTTGGAAATATAGCCTTTCCATCTTGTGAATTCAGAAGTTTCTGAAAGATGATGGCCATCGCAGTCACCCAGTAACAGTTGCTCAGTCACCATAACTTCTCTAAGAAAGATGTGCCTGAGCTACACCAGCATGTCACAGACAACATCACCCGTTCCCTGAAAAATTCTATGTCTGCCAGGGTGTATTTCAACATTGACACCTGGATGAGCAAGCAAGGACAGGGGTGTTACATCTCATTGATTGTGCAAAGGTTTACTCCGGTGGCTGTGGGGGCAGTCAGGTAAGGAGCTGCTCCACAAGTCTTGGAATCCTGAAGGCTTGCAGGGCGCTTGGCAATGGAGAACTAAACCACTACACACCATAAGAAGGAGAACTAAATTACTTGACAATAGGGCTTGGTGAAATAAACTACTAAATACCTAAAGCTGGCTAACTAAAGCACTACAAATCATAAGATTGAGAAGTAATCTAAGAGACAACAGAGTTTGGAGAACTAAATTACTTAACTGCTAGGGTTGGAGAGTAAAACAAATACACACCAGAATACACCAGGAGAACTAAACTAATAGACTAAAGGAGTTAAGGCCCCGTCTCACATAGCGAGATCGCTAGCGAGATCGCTGCTGAGTCACAAGTTTTGTGACGCAACAGCGACCTCCATAGCGATCTCGCTATGTGTGACACGTACCAGCGATCAGGCCCCTGCTGCGAGATCGCTGGTCGTGTCAGAATGGCCTGGACCTTTTTTTGGTCGTTGAGGCCCCGCTGACATCGCTGAATCGGTGTGTGTGACACCGATCCAGCGATGTCTTCACTGGTAACCAGGGTAAACATCGGGTTACTAAGCGCAGGGCCGCGCTTAGTAACCCGATGTTTACCCTGGTTACCAAAAAAAACAAACAGTACATACTCGCCTTTCGGTGTCCCTTGCCGTCTGCTTCCTGCTCTCACTGACTCCCGGCCGTACAGTGAGAGGTGAGAGCGCAGCAGTGACGTCACCGCTGCGCTCTGCTCTCACAGTACGGCGGCTCAGTCAGAGCAGGAAGCAGACGGCAAGGGACCTGGACACCGAAAGGCGAGTATGTACTGTTTGTTTTTTTTGGTAACCAGGGTAAACATCGGGTTACTAAGCGCGGCCCTGCGCTTAGTAACCCGATGTTTACCCTGGTTACCCGGGTGCTGCAGGGGGACTTCGGCATCGTTGAAGACAGTTTCAACGATGCCGAAGTCGTTCCCCTGATCGTTGGTCGCTGGGGAGAGCGGTCTGTGTGACAGCTCCCCAGCGACCACACAGCGACTTACCAACGATCACGGCCAGGTCATATCGCTGGTCGTGATCGTTGGTAAATCGCTTAGTGAGACGGGGCCTTTAGAGAACTTGGGAGGGAGAATTTAATTAGTACACACCAGAGGATGGAGAACTAAATCAATATAGACACCAAGGTGTCACTAGATACCAAATCTTGGAAACAAGAACAAGCTGACATGTCAATTTTTTAATGTCAGTAAGGGCCACAAAATGTCCCGCACACGTGTATATGCAAAACACACATAGATGTCATCTGTGTGACATGCATCAGCGCCAGAGAAGAAGCATTACAGTAAGCACCAATCCCCATTGGGGAGCTGAACATGGCTCTCATCATTCTCTTCTGCTCTGCCGGGATCGACGTGAGCAGGGGAGATTGATGAGAGTTAAGGCCCCGTCTCACTAAGCGATTTACCAACGATCACGACCAGCGATATGACCTGGCCGTGATCGTTGGTAAGTCGCTGTGTGGTCGCTGGGGAGCTGTCACACAGACCGCTCTCTCCAGCGACCAACGATCAGGGGAACGACTTCGGCATCGTTGAAACTGTCTTCAACGATGCCGAAGTCCCCCTGCAGCACCCGGGTAACCAGGGTAAACATCGGGTTACTAAGCGCAGGGCCGCGCTTAGTAACCCGATGTTTACCCTGGTTACCAAAAAAAACAAACACTACATACTCGCCTTTCGGTGTCCAGGTCCCTTGCCGTCTGCTTCCTGCTCTGACTGAGATCCGGCCGTACACCGAGAGCAGAGCGCAGCGGTGACGTCACTGCTGTGCTCTCACTTCTCACTGTACGGCCGGGAGTCAGTGAGAGCAGGAAGCAGACGGCAAGGGACCTGGACACCGAAAGGCGAGTATGTACTGTTTGTTTTTTTTTACATTTACGCTGGTAACCAGGGTAAACATCTGGTTACTAAGCGCGGCCCTGCGCTTAGTAACCCGATGTTTACCCTGGTTACCAGTGAAGACATCGCTGGATCGGTGTCACACACACCGATTCAGCAATGTCAGCGGGGCCTCAACGACCAAAAAAAGGTCCAGGCCATTCCGACACGACCAGCGATCTCGCAGCAGGGGCCTGATCGCTGGTACGTGTCACACATAGCGAGATCGCTATGGAGGTCGCTGTTGCGTCACAAAACTTGTGACTCAGCAGCGATCTCGCTAGCGATCTCGCTATGTGAGACGGGGCCTTTACATTTAAGTGATAAAAGAGACAGCAGTTAGCGGCTAATGTTACTATTACTCCAATCAGCCTACCCCTGCTACTGCTAAGAACAGTGACAGCAGGAGCGGCTGATGGGGGTATTCATCAGCCACCGCCTGTGCCATAAATAAATGAAAACAATGGTGTGGGTTCCCCTGTATTTTCTACAACCAGCAAGGCAAAACTCACAGCTGGGGGCTGCAACCCTCAGCTGTCAGCTTCAGCCCAGCTGGTTATTAAGAATAGAGGGGACCCCATGCTGTTTTTTTTAAATTATTTAAGTAGATAATTTTAAAAACGACATGGGGTCCCCCCATTTTTGACAGCCATCATTGATAGAGCTCACAGCTGGGGGCTGGTATTCTCAGGCTGGTAAAGGTCCATGGATATTGACTCCCCCAGCCTAAAAATAGCAGCCCACAGCTGCCCAGAAAAGGCACATCTATTAGATGTGCCAATTTTGGTGCTTTGCTCAGCTCTTCTTACTTGCCCTGCAGTGATGGCAAGAGGGGTTCATACTTTTGGGTTTGATGTCACCTTTGTATTGTCAGGTGACATCAAGCCCACGGCTTAGTAATGGAGAAGCATCTACAAGGCACCTATCCATTACTAATCCTATAGATATAGGGTAAATAGCACTGTAATTTTGTGGTGGTGAAATTAAGCTATCTGCAGACTCATGCACATTAAAAATATGTTTTTTCTGTTGCTAAATGTGATAAAGCCCGCCATATCCCACGTGTTAATTTTGTGTCAGTGAAATTGTTCTGTTTGCAGAGCTGTTGCACAGTAAAAAATTGTTTTTTGTGCTGTTTTTAATGTGATTTAGCACGTCATCTCCCAAATTGTAATTTTGTGGTGGTGAAATGAAGCTGTTTGCAGAGCTCATGCAGATTTTTTAAGTATTTTTTTCTGTTACAAACGTGAAACAACAGACCTAAGGCCTCATCCACGGTTAAAAAACACTTTCTTCTGTTATTTTCCTGCACTTTTTACCAAATGTTTCCATTTTTTTTAATTTTACAAAATTTTAGTCGTATTTCCAATCACGAGTTTTGTTTGGCGACCGCTTTTCGAATAAATTATCTCATCTCTACTCGCTAACAAAGTACAAAGATATAGATTTTTCTTTGTATCTGTATTAATTCTTTTTTGCTATTATTCTTATCGAAGATTTGCTATCACAGATAGGGTAAGGTGTCCCAAAAGACACTCAAGTTGTATTGAAATTGATACAAGATATGTACCAGGACTAAGTTTCCAAACAATAATTGCTTTAAAAAGAATTTTTATACTTTAATGGATACAAAATGTTAAAATTGACATATGTAAAAATCTCCAACATAGAAACACAGAGACAGATTGGTGGATGATGAACTGTGAGAAACACAGTGTTAAGGGGCCCTAATAATAAACAATGTATATATCAAATAAATAATTATGATGTGCATTAAAAGATTATATAGTAGTACCGCGTTAGCCAGAAAAATTGTGAATACGTTTCTGCCCAATGATGACAAAAGTATTCTCGGAGAGATACCTTTTTTGGTTAACCAGAAAATAATGTTTGCCAGCTTTCAGAGCACAGAGGCTCATTCTTCAGGCAAGATTACAAATAGATTAATAAGAAAAAGGCACAACATTTAAATGACACCACAGTAGGACATTTGTTCATGAGGTGGCAGGTGTGATGCCTCCTAAAGATAAGCCAAAGAAATCAAATTAGGCATTTTGTTACAAATGGAGAGGTGGTGGGAATGTACTTCTTAGTTATCAGGAGTCCATCTGGTGGAGTGTAAATTATATCCATGCAGTGAATCATAAATCCAGGTGTTAAATTGAGTCCTAGTGTCAAATATTTGAACATCTTTCTCTGTTTGAATTCCCAAAATTTTCTATCTCTGTCATCCTTAAAATTACCTTTTAGTATTCAGACTTTTAAGCCTGTCATACAATGTCCAGGTCCAGAGAAATGTTTTCCCACAGGCGCGTTCATTTCATTCCTGATTGTGTATCTGTGTGGGTTCATCCTTGTTTGTAGTTTTTGCATGGTTTCCCCAATATAGATACTTCCAGGGCATCTCGTACATTGTATCATGTACACCACATTGGAGGATTGGTAATTCGTGGGTACAAGTTTTGCATTTTTTATTGTTACATGGGAATGTGCCCGTCACTGATAGTGATGAGAGGACACTTCTGATAAAGGAGATTCCTTAAGTTGGGGGGCTTTTTGTAGGAGAGAAGTGGTAGTTCTGGGAATATGTCTATCAATTTGTGGTCTCAATGGAATATGGTTTGGAGATCAGCACCAATTTTACCTAGGGTGCTCATGTGGGGGTTGTATGTGACCACAAGAGGCACCCTGTTGTTGTCCTCTCTCAATTTGTACTCCAGGAGGCTGCTTCTTAGGATCCTTGTAACCCTGTGGATCTGTTCATCTATTACCAGTGGATGGTATTCTTGTTGTAGGAATGTATTCCTCAGTGATCGCAGCTGTAGTTCCCTGTCTTTACTGTCTGAATAGATCCAAACATACCTCAGAGCTTGACTGTAGATGATGGATTTTTCTGTGTGTGTTGGATGAAAGTTGTTCTATCTAAGATATGCTGGACGTCCTGTGGGCTTTTGGTAAATTGATGTTTGTATGGCGTTGTCCTTGATGTATATGGTCATGTCCACAGAATGTATTTGGGAATTTGAAAAGTTGAGGGTGAGCTTAATGGTTGGGTGGTACTTGTTGAAGTTGTTATGGAAGGTGAGCAGATCATCTTTTGAGCCTGTCCAGATTATTAGCAGATCATCAATGTAGGGCAAATATGCAAGAGGTTTAATTGAGCAAGATGACAAAAACTCCTCTAGTTTTGCCATAAATAGGTTAGCATATTGTGGGGACATTTTGCTTCCCATGGCGCTGCCATATACTGTTGGTACAAATTGTTCCCAAAAGAAAAATAGTTGTGCTGGAGCATAAACCTGATAAATTGCAGTGTGCCTCTGTGTATTGCATGTGTCCGACCATGCAGGAAACTGTTGGATATTCCATAGTTCTTGGGCAGGGGAGGAAGCAAAAGAGTATACAGACAGTACAGCTGGAGATCGAGGCTGATTCTTTTTGTGACAAGTTTTTAAACAGCAAGGAAATGTTTCTCCTTATAGAAACCAGGAGCTGTGGTCTCCGGCTGTCCTGCCTGTTTCCTCTCTTTTGCCTTTTGCACTGCCAAGGAGCTGTGGTATGATCAGACCATGTTCCTGAATGGTCTGACACAGCTATTACACAGTACACAGCAGGAGCACATTTTTAAGTTTATCTCAGCATGGGAACATTTTTTTTTAACACATTTAATTGTGGAAATTATTATTCTAAGATCTATTGATTAAAATTTTCTTAGTTGGTTGAAAACAAACCTTTAAGGATGAAGATTGGAGGCACAGGTAACCTTTACCTTGCAGGGAAAATCAGAGGGAAGGAAAAGTAAAGACCCAGTGAGGTTAATGATAAGGAGTTCACCCACCAAAAATCTGACGCGCGTTTCACAAATTCTTTGTCCAGAGTCATTTGTGAAATGTTGGTCAGGTGTTTGGTGGGTGATTATATGAAATACTGTAAACCATGCATTGTTTATTATTGTGGCCCCTTAATAATGTGATTCCCGCAGTTGCTCAACCACCAATCTGGCTCTGTGTTTTTATGTTGGAGTTTTTTAATTATGCTAATTTTAATGTGATGTGTCCAATAAAGTTTAAAAATTCATTATAAACCAATTTTTTTCTTGTAATCTTAGCCCTAGTACATAACTTGTATCAGTATCCCTTTATAGTTATCATATTGGCCTCTCACAGGGCTCAAGCACATAATGTGGAGGCTGGATGTGGCCTGGTTACACCAGGTCAACAGGTCTTGACTGTACATGCAGGCTAAGTAGCACTGCCCACACTTCCTGTAATGTTGCCCCTGTGTCAGGAATTTTCACCAGGCAAGTCATCCTACTGACTGGCAGTTAGAAAATGATGTTTCTTGAGTTAGGCAGCTACCCCAAACACTACCACAAAATACATAAAATACAGGCTAGAGGTTGCATCTACGGATGGCAATTATTGCCTAGGCGAGAAGATGACTAATATTAAGTATAGTCATTAACAAAAAATAGCAGAGAAAAAACTGAAACAATTGTTAGGCAAAAACACAGACATAAATTAAATTATATAGAACAAAAACAATTGCATGCCCAAGCAGGATGCGAAAATCCAGCTGGTAGAGGAAACAAAGCACATCTGCACATTCACTTTGTTAGATATTTCAGTATTGCAGAAAAGACACTAAAGGTGCCTGAAAGGTACAGTTGAAGGGTAAGCACACACGGTTTAGCAATGTAAGCACTGATATGCTGAATTTACATTTATCACAAAAGCAGAAATGGCTTTATTCAATCTAGATAGTTGAAATGATATCCTTATCATTGGAAGAACTTTCTGGAAAAGACCAGTGTTTAGCTTGTCATGGTGCAAAAATCACTTTAGCCTCACACCCCTAAAATTGTCTTTTATGAAAAAGTGTATACATCTTGCCCAAGTGAAATCCATAAAGGGAAAAATGACACTAAAAAAAGAATGCACCCTACAGTTTAAGAAATAGATGTAAAAAAAATATTTTGAAAAAATTACACAAACTTATGTCATGTGGTTAATGGAATTTTTCTGCTGAAAAACAAAATGGATTAAATTCACAGCAAATTATTGGTAATTTAATTGTTCAGAAAAGATGTGTCTAAAGGGCTCCGTACACATTAAACTAATGTCATCCGAATCTGACAATTTTGATGAGTTTGTCCAATGGTCTTATGTGTATGGGAGCGCTGACCGACCGTTGGTCGTGTTCAGGTTTGGACTGGCCCACAGGTGAACAGAGGAATCCTCCGGTGGGCTGCTGAGCAAGAGCTGGCCACCACCTTCCTATATGAGCAGTACGTGACACATACTTGAATCACTATGTACAGACAGAGGCAGCATCTTTTTCATTTAACAATCTACCCAGCTCATTGTTACGTAAATTTGTGATTGAGGGTGATGTCACATTTGCATGTAGCTAAAAAGTGGGGCCCTGGGGTTAGTTACTGGTGGGCCCTTAGCACCCCAGTATGACACTGGTCGGGGGAGATGATATTGCACATGTCTGATTTCGGACTATGTATCCTGTTGATGGGAGAGTCAGGCGAGATACCTATCGGCCGAACAATGCTTTGGTTGACAGGCATCTAATGCTTATGGCTGGGTTAACACTCTGAGGTCTTCTAGGAATGTATGCAACTTATTTCAGTATCTTTAACACCAAACCAACCTCAGAGCTGCTAAAGAAATAGATCTGTTTTTGATACTATATATACTATATATATTGTTAAGACAATTTTAAGCTGTTTTTAAACTTTTTTACTTTAGTCCCACTGCAGGGACTAGCAGCCTAGCCTTCATTAGAAATTGGTAGTAGTAATAAGAAAGAAGCAGCATTGGTACTCTGAGTTATTTCAGTTTATGGTTACTGCCTGTGGTTCTCAGCTGCATGAGATAGCTTCAATCCAACGTAAATGGAGAAAGTTTAGCACAAGATCTCAACTGTGTAATGCAAGTCACATATCAGCAAGATGTTAAACAACATTTTGGACATGTGATAGATATATATATATATATATATATATATATATATATATATATATATATATATATATATATATATTACACAAGTAGAGTGATGGCTGTGGACTGATATTTTGCCACCTCTGTAGGGTTTCATCTTGGAACATTGATGACTCTGCTATATTCTTCTAAGAACTTTGTCCTCTGTCAAATGGATAGATCCTCTATGTTGATGGATGAAGATAATTTATTCTAATATTATCATTACATCCAATATGGCGGTGGTAGGATGAACTGTAGGATAAAGAGATTCACAACAGGTGATGTTAGCTGCCAATTTCCACAGGCTATGATAGTCTCTCCTGGTGTGTGGTAAAATATATATTAAAAATAATGTTTTTAGGGGGCAATATGAGCAAATTGAATTATTAATTGTTCAAGTTCTCCGAGACCTGCATATTTCATTAAATTTGTCTCAAATTTGTTCCACCTTAAGTTGATTTGATAATCTTTAGTAGCCACATTACAGGTTTGTGTCAAGGTGACTGTTGCTACATCTGTATCTTTCACATATGCACTGTTTTAACACTATCATGTTAAATGATTTATCTGGTCAATTACAAAAGCAGGGATATGAAATTAAGCCATGAATAGCTTGATGGTCCTTGTTTACTCTAATTTTCCTATGCTACTTTGCATTCTACTGGAATTAACAGTTGATTATGCTGTGATATTTGTTCTTTAAAAAAAGATGGCATCAGATACAAAGTTTCCCCTTTAATGGCAATCTGTCAGGTAATTCAAGCTGTCCAAACCTTTGAAGATCTGGCAGAGGACCATAGCTGGAGACTAGACTAATCCATATGAGAATTGCTATAGGTGATTGACAATTCTTTAACTCACATGTCCATAGAGGGTGACCTATCAATCACTTTAATGGTGCTGTGAAGAGCCAGCCAGTGGGCATCACCAGACCGGTTTCTTCGCTGGCTATTAGTGAGATGGTTGCATCCTACAATAAAAGGAAAACATATTTGGTAGATGCTTACACTCATCAGGAGAGCTTTAAACTAGAGCAATATGGGATGCGAAATATATAGCCAGAAAAAAAACACGCAGCTAATTAATTTTTTTCACAACCCTGCTATAAGAAATGAAAATAAAGAACAAAAACAACAAATTCTGAATGAAAATAGAGGGACAAGCGAAACTGGCTGCAAACTAAAATATGTCTATACTAGGGTTGAGCGAAACAGATCAGCCAATTTCAAAAGTCGCTGACTTTTGGCAAAGTCGGGTTTCGTGAAACCCGACCCGATCTCACTGTGGGATCGGGTCGGTGGTCGGCGATCTTCGCTCCAAAGTCGGATTTCGTTTTACATATATATATATATATATATATATATGTCATTGAGACACACATATATATATATTTATATTTACTTCAGCTCGATATATGTGAAAAGCCGATAATTCAATTGCCGGCTTTTCATTTCTCCTTCACAAACCCGACAGGATATGAGACATGGTTTACATACAGTAAACCATGTCATATCCCCCTTTTTTTGCATATTCCACACTACTAATGTTAGTAGTTTGTATGTGCAAAATTTCGGCGCTGTAGCTATTAAATTTAAGGGTTAAATCGCGGAAAAAATTGGCGTGGGCTCCCGCGCAATTTTCTCCGCCAGAGTGGTAAAGCCAGTGACTGAGGGCAGATATTAATAGCCTAGAGAGGGTCCACGGTTATTGGCCCCCCCTGGCTACAAACATCTGCCCCCAGCCACCCCAGAAAAGGCACATCTGGAAGATGCGCCTATTCTGGCACTTGGCCACTCTCTTCCCACTCCCGTGTAGCGGTGGGATATGGGGTAATGAAGGGTTAATGTCACCTTGCTATTGTAAGGTGACATTAACCCCTTTCTGACATTGGATGTACTATCCCGTCGAGGTGGGGTGGGCCTGTAAGACCACCGATGGGATAGTACGTCCAGCGCGATCGGCGGCACTCACGGGGGGAGCGTGGCCGATTGCGGCCGGGTGTCAGCTGACTATCGCAGCTGACATCCGGCACTATATGCCAGGAGCGGTCACGGACCGCCCCCGGCACACTAACCCCCGGCACACTGTGATCAAACATGATCGCGGTGTACCGGCGGTACAGGGAAGCATCGCGCAGGGAGGGGGCTCTCTGCGGGCTTCCCTGAGACCCCCACAGCAACGCGATCTGATCGCGTTGCTCCGAGGGTCTCCTACCTTCTTCCTCGCTGCAGGTCCCGGATCCAATATGGCTGCGGCATCCGGGTCCTGCAGGGAGGGAGGTGGCTTACCGAGTGCCTGCTTAGAGCAGGCGCTGGTAAGCCTGCAGTGCTCTAAGTCAGATCAGTGATCTGACAGAGTGCTGTGCAAACTGTCAGATCAGCAATCTGTGATGTTCCCCCTGGGAAAAACTAAAAAAGTTAAAAAAACAATTTCCACATGTGTAAAAAAAAATTAAAAAAATAAATTCCTAAATAAAGAAAAAATATATATATATTATTCCCATAAATACATTTCTTTAACTAAATAAAAAAACAAAACAATAAAAGTACACATATTTAGTATTGTCGTGTCCATAACGACCCCACCTATAAAACTATATCACTAGTTAACCCCTTCAGTGAACACCGTAGGGGAAAAAAAAAAACCGAGGCAAAAAACAACGCTTTATTATCATACCGCGATCAAAAAGACAGATATAAATAACCATGGAACCACTGAAAACGTTATCTTGTCCCGCAAAAAACGAGCCGCCATACAGTGTCATCAAAGAAAAAATAAAAAAGTTATAGTCCTCAGAATAAAGCGATGCCAAAATAATTATTTATTCTATAAAATAGTTTTTATCGTATAAAAGCACCAATACATAAAAAAATGATGTAAATGAGGTATTGCTGTAATCATACTGACCCGAAGAATAAAACTGCTTTATCAATTTTACCAAACGTGGAACGGTATAAACGCCTCCCCCAAAAGAAATTCATGAATAGCTTTTTTTTGTCATTCTGGCTCACAAAAATCGGAATAAAAAGCGATCAAAAACTGCCACGTGTCCGAAAATGTTACGATTAAAAATGTCAACTCGTCCTTCAAAAAAAAAGACCTCACATGACTCTGTGGACCAAAATATGGAAAAATTATAGGTCTCAAAATGTGGAGACGCAACAACTTTTTTGCTATAAAAAGCGTCTTTTAGTGTGTGACGGCTGCCAATCATAAAAATCCGATATAAAAAACGCTATAAAAGTAAATTAAACCCCCCTTCATCACCCCCTTAGTTAGGGAAAAATAAAATTAAAAAAAGTATTTATTTCCATTTTCCCATTAGGGTTAGGGTTAAGGCTAGGGTTAGTGTTAGGGTTAGGGCTAGGGTCAGGGTTAGGGCTAGGGTTAGGGTTAGGGCTAGGGTTAGGGCTAGGGTTAGGGTTAGGGCTAGGGTTAGGGTTAGGTTTAGGGATAGGGTTAGGGTTAGGGCTAGGGTTAGGGCTAGGGTTAGGGTTGGGGCTAGGGTTGGAGCTAAAGTTAGGGTTAGGGTTGGGGCTAAAGATAGGGTTAGGGTTGGGGCTAAAGTTGGGGTTAGGGTTTGAATTACATTTACAGTTGGGATTAGGGTTGGGATTAGAGTTAGAAGTGTGTCAGGGTTAGGGGTGTGGTTAGGGTTACCGTTGGGATTAGGGCTAGGGGTGTGTTTGGATTAGGGTTTCAGTTAGAATTGGGGAGTTTCCACTGTTTAGGCACATCAGGGGCGCTCCAAACGCGACATGGCGTCCGATCTCAATTCCAGCCAATTCTGCATTGAAAAAGTAAAACAGTGCTCCTTACCTTCCGAGCTTTCCTGTGAGCCCAGACAGGGGTTTACCCCAACATATGGGGCATCAGCGTACTCGGGACAAATTGCACAACAACTTCTGGGGTCCAAGTTCTCTTGTTACCCTTGGGAAAATATAAATTTGGGGGGCTAAAAATCATTTTTGTGGGAAAAAAAAGGATTTTTTATTTTCACGGCTCTGCATTGTAAACTGCAGTGAAACACTTGGGGGTTAAAAGTTCTCACAACACATCTATATAAGTTCCTTGGGAGGTTTAGTTTCCAATATGGGGTCACTTTTGGGGGTTTCTACTGTTTGGTACATCGGGGGCTCTGCAACTGCAACGTGATGCCTGCAGACCAATCCATCTAAGTCTGCATTCCAAATGGCGCTCCTTCCCTTCCGAGCTCTGCCATGCGCCCAAACAGTGGTTCCCTCCCACATATGGAGTATCAGCATACTCAGGACAAATTGGACAACAACTTTTGGGGTTCAATTTCTCCTGCTACCCTTGGGAAAATACAAAACTGGGGTCTAGAAAAATCATTTTTGTGGAAAAAAATGTTTTTTATTTTCACGGCTCTGCGTTATAAACTGTAGTGAAACACTTGGGGGTTCAAAGTTCTCACAACACATCTAGGTAAGTTCCTTGGGAGGTCTAGTTTCCAAAATGGTGTCACTTCTGGGGGGGTTAATGTTTAGGCACATCAGGGGCTCTCCAAACGCGACATGGCGTCCCATCTTAATTCCAGTCAATTTTGCACTGAAAAGTCAAATGGCGCTCCTTCCCTTCCGAGCTCTGCCATGCGCCCAAACAGTCGTTTACCTCCACATATGGGGTATCGGCGTACTCAGGACAAATTGAACAAAAACTTTTGTGGTCTAATTTCTTCTCTTACCCTTTGGAAAATAAAAAATTTGGGGCAAAAAGATAATTTTTGGGAAAAAATATGATTTTTTATTTTTACGGCTCTGGATTATAAACTTCTGTGAAGCACTTGTTAGGTCAAAGTGCTCACCACTAGTGTTGAGCATTCCGATACCGCAAGTATCGGGTATCGGCCGATATTTGCTGTATCGGAATTCCGATACCGAGATCCGATACTTTTGTGGTATCGGGTATCGGTATCGAAACAACATTAATGTGTAAAATAAAGAATTAAAATAAAAAATATTGCTATACTCACCTCTCCGACGCAGCCTTGACTTCAGCGAGGGAACCGGCAGCGTTGTTTGCTTAAAATTTGCGCTTTAACTTCCTTACTTGAAGTCCCGGCTTGTGATTGGTCGCGCGCCGCCCATGTGACCGCGACGCGACCAATCACAGCAAGCCGTGACGTAATTTTAGGTCCTTCAGGATTTTAAAATTACGTTCCGGCGTTGTGATTGGTCGCGTCGCGGTCACATGGGCGACGCGACCAATCACAAGCCGTGACGTCACGGGAGGCAGGACACGCACGCATTTTAAAATGCGCGCGTCTCCTGCCTCCCGTGACGTCACGGCTTGTGATTGGTCGCGTCGCCCATGTGACCGCGACGCGACCAATCACAACGCCGGAACGTAATTTTAAAATCCTGAAGGACCTAAAATTACGTCACGGCTTGCTGTGATTGGTCGCGTCGCGGTCACATGGGCGGCGCGCGACCAATCACAAGCCGGGACTTCAAGTAAGGAAGTTAAAGCGCGAATTTTAAGCAAACAACGCTGCCGGTTCCCTCGCTGAAGTCCAGGCTGCGTCGGAGAGGCGAGTATAGCAATATTTTTTATTTTAATTCTTTCTTTTACACATTAATATGGTTCCCAGGGCCTGAAGGAGAGTTTCCTCTCCTTCAGACCCTGGGAACCATCAGGAATACCGTCCGATACATGAGTCCCATTGACTTGTATTGGTATCGGGTATCGGTATCGGATTAGATCCGATACTTTGCCGGTATCGGCCGATACTTTCCGATACCGATACTTTCAAGTATCGGACGGTATCGCTCAACACTACTCACCACACATGTAGATAAGTTCCTTAAGCGGTCTACTTTCCAAAATGGTGTCACTTGTGAGGGGTTTCAATGTTTAGGCACATCAGGGGCTCTCCAAACGCAACATGGCGTCCCATCTTAATTCCAGTCAATTTTGCATTGAAAAGTCAAATGGCGCTCCTTCCCTTCCGAGCTCTGCTATGCGCCCAAATAGTGGTTTACCCCCACATATGGGGTATCGGCGTACTCAGGACAAATTGCACAATAACTTTTGGCGTCCAATTTCTCCTATTACCCTTGGTAAAATAAAACAAATTAGAGCTGAAATAAATTTTGTGTAAAAAAAAGTTAAATGTTCATTTTTATTTAAACATTCCAATAATTCCTGTGAAACACCTGAAGGGTTAATAAACTTATTGCATGTGGTTTTGAGCACCTTGAGGGGTGCAGTTTTTAGAATGGTGTCACACTTGGGTATTTTCTGTCATATAGACCCCTCAAAATGACTTCAAATGAGATGTGGTCCCTAAAAAAAATGGTGTTGTAAAAATGAGAAATTGCTGGTCAAATTTTAACCCTTATAACTCCCCAACAAAAAAAAAATTTGGTTCCTAAATTGTGCTGATGTAAAGTAGACATGTGGGAAATGTTACCTATTAAGTATTTTGTGTGACATATCTCTGTAATTTAAGGGCATAAAAATTCAAAGTTGGAAAATTGTGAAATTTTCAAAATTTTTGCACAATTTCCGTTTGCAGGGTGACCTGTAGTTACCTTCATTCGCGGTGATGCACCCTCTGCTGGATGTCCCCATATGACCTCGAGCGTGGGAACTTTTACCAGGCTCCAGTTCATGAGGACATCCAGCAGAGGGCGCATCACCGCGACTGAAGGTAACTACAGGTCATTGACCTACATTTCATTCATTCGCCGGGGTTTACAGGCACGAGCACAGCTGCATTATAGCAGAGCTCCTGCCTGTAAAATATTTTAACCCCTTCAGATGGATTTACATCGTGGGACGTTACAGATCTACGGAAGGAATGTATATTGTTGGTTTATTATTTTTAATTTGTTACAGAACAATGGTCTTCAGGTGGATTGAGAGAGCAATAAAATATTACAACAACCTGTGTGTTTATTTCATTAAAATACTTTGCAATATTGTGTGTGTGTTTTTTTAAACCATTTCATACAATTGGATTAATAATGGATAGGTGTCATAATTGACGCCTCTCCATTATTAATCTGGCTTAATGTCACCTTACAATAGCAAGGTGACATTAACCCTTCATTATCCCATATCCCACCGCTACATGGGAGTGGGAAGAGAGTGGCCAAGTGCCAGAATAGGCGCATTTTCCAGATGTGCCTTTTCTGGGGTGGCTGGGGGCAGATGTTTGTAGCCAGGGGGGGCCAATGACCCTCTCTTGGCTATTAATATCTGCCCTCAGTCACTGGCTTTACCACACTGGCGGAGAAAATTGCGCGGGAGCCCACGCCAATTTTTTCAGCGATTTAACCCTTAAATGTAATAGCTACAGCGCCGAAATTTTGCACATACAAACTACTAACATTAGTAGTGTGGAATATGCAAAAAAAAGGGGGATATGACATGGTTTACTGTATGTAAACCATGTCTCATATCATGTCGGGTTTAGCCAGGAGAAATGAATTACCGGCTTTTCACATATATCGCGCTGAAGTAAATATAAAAATATATAGATTTCCCAATGACTTGCATTGGGTTTAGTGTTTCGGCCTATCCCCCGACCCCAACTTTTCAAGAAGATCGGCCAATTTCACTCAACTCGACTTTTGAGAAAGTCGGGTTTCGCGAAACCCGACTCAACCTCAAAAAAGGAAAAGTCGCTCAACCCTAGTCTATACAAATGCACAGAGCTTGGGAAACAAGCAATGAGAATTGGAGCTGCTAACACAGGAAGAGAGATATGATGTCATAGGCATCACTGAAACTTGATGGGATGATATGCATGATTGGAATACAAACCTTGAAGGCTACAACATATTTATTAGAAAAAGGATTAACAAGAAGGGAGGAGGTGTTGCATTGTATGATAGGCCTCTTTCACATTTCCGTCGGTACAGGGCCAAAAATGGGGGACGCGTCGCACAAAAATGTTACATTGAACTTTTTTTGGGGACGACGGTCCGCCAATTATCGATGCATCCAGTGCACGACTTATGGAACGTGTGTCCATACACCGCGATGCGTCGGTAATACAAGTCTATGTGCAAAAAATGCATCCTGCGGGTAACTTTGCAGGATGCATTTTTTGCACAAAACGACGCATTGCAACGTCTTCAAAAGACGGAAATGTTAAAGAGGCCTTAGGAAAACGTGTATCTCCAAGCTTTAGAAAATGGTAGCTTTGCAGAAACTGTTTGGGAAAAAAATACAAGGACGGAAGAAGAGAAAGGACACTATTGTATGTGTCTGCTATAGGCCACCTGGACAGGCTGAAGATGCAGAAGAACTCTTTCTACATCAGATGTCTCTGTTCTCAAAAAATTGGGAATTCAATATAAGTAATGGGTCCAGAAAATTCTTATCTCTGCAAACCATGTGTTTTAAATTTCTAATAAAGAATATTGATGAGCGAGCATGTTAGTTACTACTCGTTACTCTCTCGAGCATCAGTGTGCTCGGGATGCTCATTACCTGGTGCTTATTTTTTTAAAGCTTAAGTGGGAGCTCTGTTCCTTGCCCCGTATGTTTGGCACTTTTCAGAGAGCCAATGAACATGTGGGGATTGCCTGCCAGTCACTGTAATGCCACAGTCATCTTGGTTGTGCCATTATTGTGATTGGCTGACCGCAAAGCATCATCAGGTCTATAGAAGACCCAGGACACCATGCTCAGTACACTGTACACCAGAGACAAGCAGTGAATGGAAAGGTGCTGATGAGAGAGGGACAGAATTGTAGCTACGTATTAGCTAGGGATTCAATCACATTTATATTTCTGTGAAGTACAACAACAACCCTTCTTAGGGCCAATTATAATACATATTAATGCTGCTGTTAGCAGCACTTAGGGAAAGATTCTGCTGAAGGGATCGTGTAGGACAGGATAGGGTGAATTGTACATCCTTTATCCTGCAACCTGCAACTGATACCAAAACCTCATTTCAGGGCTAATAATATTATTTTTGTTCTTAATCCTGCAAATTGTTCTGAGCAGGAAAATATTATACACCATTTTTACTGTGGCAGTTGTGCATCAAAAGCAATAGAATTTCTATATTGGTACTGTAGTCTCATATGACCATCTGAATTGGGCAAATTTCCCTGGCATTGTAATACAGTTAGTCCTTGGGTTACAACGGTCTCGAGTTACATCGTTTCGAGGTTACGACGCTTTATACGACGCCTCATTCCGACTTACACGGTTTTGCGTTGTAAGTCGAACTACATGCAACTACGTGCAGTGGCAAAAGAATAGAGTCCAGTACTGTACACTGTACCCGGTCACATGAGGAAAACGAGTCTCCTGCACGCCATAACACCCTAATTATGTAGGGTACTGTGTTAGGGTAGGTGTTTGGATAGGCTAAGTGTTTGCAGTACTGTACTGTTATTATGGTACAGTACTATATGAATGTATGGTCCGACTTACATCGAAATTCAGTTTACGATGCCGTGTAAGAACGGATCAACATCGTAAGTCGAGGACTACCTGTATTGCAATTTATTTGAGCAGTGGAATTTTATATGGCATTTAGCGTGCTACAATTGTGCCCCAAAGCTAAAAAAAAAAGAAATTGTTTGTTAAAAAATGGCATTGCTATATTTATACTGCAGTCTGATACGTCCGTCTGAGGTGTAGAAATTTACCTAGCATTGTAATGCAGCCTTTTTTTTAATGAATACCTTGCCAACTGTACCACTGTCTTCCGTGATTCCTCTGTGCCTTACAACTGTTGGGTGTGCTAGCTAGACACGTGACATAAACTGTCTCTCTACACCTTTGAAGTCCTGGCCTGCCCTGCCGCTAGTGTTTTGTCAGAGTGGGTTTTTAGTTCTGCCCAGGGTATTATGACCAATAGGCACATCCTACTCTCAACTGAAAATGCTGACAGGCTAACCCTTATCAAAAAGAACAAGGGCTGGATTTGGCCAAACTTCTGAACACCACCTGATCACAGCAGCAAAATATAAACTCAAATTCATTGTTTTTTGTGTTTCTTTCTCGTCTATTTGTATGCAACCCTTCCCACCCAAACATCGGTATACGCTTCAGAATTTTGTATTTTTTTCACGTTCTCCACCACCACCATATCAACAAGGAGATCATGCTACCCTCGCATTCAATTTTTTAAGGGTATTTATGCTGCCCTAATTAGCAATTTTTGGATTCCCCCCTTGAACATTCTTTTATATATATATATATATATATATATATATATATATATATATATATATATATATATATATATATATATATATATAAATATATATATACATATGTTTATATAACCAGTCAAGGATATCCACTCTTTAATATTGGGGAAAAAAGATTTTCCGATGACCTCCACTATGTCTCTTCACAGCCGTATTGGAGTGCTTCCTGTAAGCAATGCTGCTGTGTTTTTCCATGCACTCATTAATAGTGTTGAGCGATACCTTCTGATACTCAAAGGTATCGGTATCGGATGGGATCGGCCGATATCCAAAAAATATTGGATATCGCCGATACCGATACCCGATACCAATGCAAGTCAATGGGACACAAGTATCGGAAGCTATCCTGGATGGTTCCCAGGGTCTGAAGGAGAGGAAACTCTCCTTCAGGCCCTGGGATCCATATTCATGTAAAAAATAAAGAATTAAAATAAAAAATATGGATATACTCACCCCTCTGGCGGCCCCTGGACCTTACCGATGTAACCGGCAGCCTCCGTTCCTAAGAATGAGGAGTTTAGGACCTGCGATGATGTCGCGGCTTGTGATTGGTCGCATGAGCGTTATTTTTTACATGAATATGGATCCCAGGGCCTGAAGGAGAGTCTCCTCTCCTCCAGACCCTGGGAACCATACACTGGGAACTTCCGATTCCGATTTCCGATATCACAAAAATATCGGAACTCGGTATCGGAATTCCGATACAGCAAATATCGGCCGATACCCGATACTTGCGGCTTCGGAATGCTCAACACTACTCATTAACCAATGCATGTTTTTTGTGGTGTTCTGTACACAGAAATTCATCAAAGCAGGCAAGCAAAATTAAATGATTTAATATGTCCATTTACAGTTTCTCTGTATCATTTGTTTGTAAGAGACTTTATGCTACTGGAGCTGGAATTACCACTTCTACTCTCCAGTGCTTTGTTTCCATCTATTTCTGGGTGGTTCTTGAAGTATGTTTGGGGTCCTTGTCCTGCTAGATTTCTGACCCTGGGCACTACATTGCGACTCAAAATCCTTTGGGAATCTTCACATTTCAAGGCACCCAAGGCCACAGGCAGCAAAATAACTTCAAAATGTCTTTGAACCTCCACCATATTTTACTGTAACTACTGTGTTCTTTTATTTGTAGTCCTCATTCCATTTACACCAAACAGTAGAATTAGGTGCTTTACCAAAAAACTGTATCTTGGCTTCATCTGTATACAAGACACCTGCTGGCCCTCTAACTATAGAAAGGGCCGCCTGATGGTCCTCTACAAATAGGGATGGCTGGCTGATGGCCCTGCAAAAGAGAAAAACCAAGACTTTCAATGTGTCCGGTCATGTCTCACACACCACATGGCTAGAAAAGGTATTAAAAGGATAAAATTACATTTACTGTGGATTGTTTTGTTTTCAACGTTGAAAGCAATGTAAATTTTCAAAAACTTCGCATATGATCTTAGCCCAAGGTGTGGAGACGTATTATTTTCTCTTATTTATTTTGCCTTATATACACGTCATTAATGTTTCTTAACATTTTTTCCAGTCAAATCTATTTTTATTGCAGTTTTGCATGTTTTATTGTCATTCCATAAAAGTGGTGTCATACTCTGACAGCATTGTTCTCAGAACTGACCTAGGATTCAGAGATGCTTCCAGAGGTCTTCCTCAATCTGTTCCCATGTAATTTTAGCACTGTATACATTGTTTTCAGCAATTTTATGACCCCCTCCAGACCTCGGGGTTGGGGAGGTTTCAGAAAAATGCTCGAATTTCCCATTGACTTCCATTATACTCGTTACTTGAGCACCCGTTCATTACAATTAACTCAACTCAAGTAACAAGAACGCGAACATTTTAGTGCTAGCTCATACTAATAAAGAAGAAACGTTTTAAAGGACAGTGAGTGTGATTTTTCCTATATTTTTTCCTGCAATGTTATTCATGCTACTTCACATGCACCCGTGTTCCTGCAAGGTCTGGTTCCCTGCCTATCCCCTGCTTTAAAGGGAATATCTATGGATGGTGTCATCACACATCTTTGCTGCATATTAAATATGTAATTTTTGTGGGCAAATCTTTAAAAATCTTAGAAAGCTATGTTTAATCTGGCCCCATAACTAGACTGTGAGGCTCTTGTGACTATGGATGCCTATATGGACTAGTACTTACAGAAAAGACGTCATCAGATAGCTTACGTCAACTGCAGAGGCACGTCTGAATGTTCCAGAAGTTTTGAACTCTTGTATTATGCCATTGCAGTAGGTAAAAAGACAACTATGAACTAGAAGTGTATAGAGAATATACTCACATGAATATGGTTGACAAACACTGGCCAGGTGGAAGAAGGGTTGGGTTACTTACATCAAAGCTAGGCTACCGAAAGAGAGATAGGACAAACTTCTAAAAGGCAAACTTATTTCATGGCAGTGAAATAGCAACAGTACAATGACCATACAATACTGTATGATTCCCAAGTCTTGGAACATGACAATATTCCATTGAATGTCATATTTTCCCAGCTGAAAAAAATGTTTAGGTTAGTAGTCTTTGGTCAGTCACCCCGTTTTAAATATAATCATTTGTTTATTCGACCCTGCTCATTTTTCTAAGCTTCAGTCAAATCAGCTTTGGTGAGTACAGCCGTACATTTTTATTTTTTTTGTATTTGCTTTGTCTTGGAAAAGTCATCAATTTCTATTTAGACTTGGAGTTTGTTTTTCAAGAAAATGCCATGTTTCAGAGTAGCACCCCCAGCGTCACTCTGATTTCAGGTCTAGCAGAATGACACCTCAGCTGAACAGTTTTCTTATATATGTGTGCATGCTTACTTTTAAGATAAAGTAGATGTTATTGTTTTTCCAATACTCCTTGCTGATTACATTTTTGCTACCTAAGATAGCAGCTGCGATACGCTTACCAAGGACACCAAGCTTAGCGTTCAGACTTTACCCCCTAGGTTTTCTCGCAAGAACAAATCTCCTGGTTCACTTTGAGGCAGTTTTAAGTAGTTTTGAGTATTTCAACATTTTTTTGGGAAGCTACAGTAGCCTTGTAAACACAGATACAAACAAGACCTATTAAAAATGTGCAAACTTTTTAACATTGAGCTAAAATGCTATTTGATTGTTCCTCTACTTTGGATTTTATAAAAAATGTCTTCAAAGGCAAGGGCAGATATAACGCTTAAGCAGCAAGTTCAGCTGTACAAGAGCTCACGGGGCTGGAAGGATCCATTCAAGAAACTGATCTATGCTAATTAGGGATGAGCGAGTGTACTCGTTGCTCGGATTTTCCTGAGCACGCTCGGGTGGTCTCCGAGTATTTGTAACTGCTCAGAGATTTAGTTTTTGTTGACGCAGCTGCATGATTTACGGCTGCTAGCCAGGCGGAGTAAATGTGGGGGTTGCCTGGTTGCTAGGGAATCCCCACATGTATTCAAGCTGTCTATCAGCAGTAAATCATGCAGCTGAGGTGATGAAAACTAATTCTCCGAGCAGTTACAAATACTCAGAGACCACCCAAGTGTGCTCGGGAAAACCCGAGCAATGAGTATACTCACTCATCACTAGGGTTGAACGAAACGGGTTGGCCATTTTCAGAAGTCGCCGACTTTTGGCAAAGTCGGGTTTCATGAAACCCGACCCGTCCCCTGTGTGGAGTCGGCCATGAGGTCGGCGATCTTCTGAATCTGGTATCGGAATTCCGATACCGAGTTCCGATATGTTTGCGATATCGGAAATCGGTATCGGAATCCATATATAAGTGTAAAATATAGAATCAAAATAAAAAATATTGATATACTCACCTTCGGATGCACCCTGGTACTAACTGGCAGCCTTCCTTCCTAAGAATGAGCGCGTGAATTACCTGCGGTGACATCGCGGCTTGTGATTGGTCGCGTGGCGGTCACATGGGCGGCCGCGACCAATCACAAGCCGTGACATCATCTAAGGCCCTTCACGCGCTCATTCTTAGGAAGGAAGGCTGCCGGAAAGAAGCCGAGGGTGAGTATATTCCTATTAGGTATATACTCACCCTCGGACGCACCATGCTTCTTTCCGGCAGCCTTCCTTCTTAAGAATAAGTGCATGAAGGGCCTTAGATGACATCACGGCTTGTGATTGGTCGCGGCCGCCCATGTGACCGCTCATGCGACCAATCACAAGCCGTGACGTCACCGCAGGTCATTCACACACTCATTCTTAGGAAGGAAGGCTGCCAGTTAGTACCAGGGCGCGTCCGAGGGTGAGTATATCAATATTTTTTATTTTGATTCTTTATTTTACACTTAAATATGGATCCCAGGGCCTGAAGGAGAGTTTCCTCTCCTTCAGACCCTGGGAACCATAGTATCCCATTGCACTGCATTGGGTTTCGTGTTTCGGCCGACCCCGACTCTGACTTTTTTTATAGGATCGGCTGATTTCACTCGACCCAACTTTTGAGAAAGTCGGGTTTCGTGAAACCCAACCCGATCCTATAAAAATAAAAGTCACTCAACCCTACTCATCACTAATGCTGATCTGTACAGCATTTTTTACAGAATTTTTTGTCTTACTTTCTTGTGTAGTTGCCTATTCTATGTTGACTCAGGACATTGGGAAAGAATCTTTCCTGATAATCTGCTGGTGTTTAGAGGATACTGATATGTATTTAACAAATCTCAATTTCTTCTTGTAGCTGCTCTCAACCAGGACTCAAACTCAGAACCTATAGTTTGGAGGGCAGAAACACTATCAGTGATCCACAAAATCTTCTCTCGCTAAAAGACTCAAGAAAATTAGTATCAGGCATAATTCTTTAGTGCATATCCAGCAGATAGTAGGAGGTTGACATGGCTCTCCTCCAGCAGCCATGGAAGACCAACATGGCCACAAGAATCCTCAACAAATTGATTCTCACATTTCTAAATTCGGTTGGAATTGCATGAAGACGTGTTCCAATATCATTTTAGTACTACTACTCAATAAAAAATATATATATATACCATGTAATTATGAAAGAGGCCAATCATCAGCAATAACTCTATGCTCTCCCCGGTCACCAGCAGTGACTACGCATTCGTCAGATACACTGCATAATGAATGAAACCCTGAGGAGAGAAAGTAATAGTAGCTGTGATGAGAATGTAATGTTCATCTATATGTTCCATATATGTTCAGCTTCAACATTTGAGCTTTAGATTTTACAATGGTAAATTAGAACGAGCTGTTGGGTATATTGCATCTTCGTTATCAAAAAATACATGAAATTTTAAGAGGCTACAGAAGCCAATATGAAACATAAAAGTGAAAAAAACAAAGCATGTGGCTCATAACAGCTCTTTCATCATGGGGAATTATTAAAAACTGAAGCCTAGATGGTACACAAACCTAAGGAAGGTGTTGGTATTATAGAAGAGCAGATTTATCATCAGAGGTTCAAATTTCCTGAAATTTGTAGTTTCATGCAAATTCGATTTCTTTATGGATTTGATTTGCAAAAAAAAAGTCTTGCACCATTTCCCACAGTGCTGAACCATCAGCTAGGGAAAATTTATTTTTGCATGTCCACGCGGGCCTCTATACAGGTATGATATCTAGTGTATTATCATACCTTGTACAGTGGTAGTCAGTACCTGGGCCATCAACATCAGCAGGATTACTGGGTATGTTTCTGTTTCTGCAGAAAGTAAACTCGAATGGTCAGCTAGATCCTCTCTTTCTCTTACATGTACAGTGTAAGTTCTTATGATAATGAGGGTCCTCTCTTTTTCGCATTCTTTCACCTGTACAGTGGAAGCTCTTTTTTTCTTTTTCTCATTTCCCCAATGTGTATTTGTTGAGAAATTACAAGCTTTCCAATTTTAAGACTTGTACAAATCTATTTGCAAATAAGCTAGTTTTTGGGGGGAAATTTGACACAGCCAGGGATTTCGAATTTCAAAAGACAGGCTAATTTCTACCAAAATTATATTGTACATTCTAATTTATTTTGTGGGTATTTATATGTCTTTTATGTAATTCTTCTATTTCTATGCTTAGTGCCAATTTTACAGTGGAGAGTTCGATTCCGGTTCACTGACCAATACATGTTCGCGTTGTTAGACAGTGTTAGACAGAGTTAATAAAAACTAATTCTTCCTCATTTGTAATCACCTTCATCCTAGAATATTATGTATTACTGTTTTTTGTAACATTTATTTCATACAGAAAAAATAAATTATTAAATGCAACACTTAATGGGTTTAATTGATCGGTTTAATTGAAAAAAAAGTTTTGACTTTTATTCACCCATATACAGTCATATGAAAAAGTTTGGGCACCCCTATTAATCTTAAGCTTAATGTTTTATAAAAATAGTTTTTTTTGCAACAGCTATTTCAGTTTCATATATCTAATAACTGTTGGACACAGTAATGTTTCTGCCTTGAAATTAGGTTTATTGTACTAACAGAAAATGTGCAATCTGCATTCAAACAAAATTTGACAGGTGCATAAGTATGAGTACCCTTATCATTGTCTTGTTTTAAATACTCCTACCTACTTTTTACTGACTTACTAAAGCACTTTTTTTGGTTTTGTAACCTCATTGAGCTTTGAACTTCATAGCTAGGTGTATGCAATCATGAGAAAAGCTACTTAAAGTGGCCACTTGCAAGTTGTTCTCCTGTTTGAATCTCCTCTGAAGAGTGGCATCATGTGCTCCTCAAAACAACTGTCAAATGATCTGAAAACAAATATTATTCAACATAGTAGTTCAGGGGAAGGATACAAAAAGCTGTCTCAGAGATTTAACCTGCCAATTTCCACTGCGAGGAACATAGTAAGGAAATGGAAGAACACAGGTACAGTTCTTGTTAAGGCCAGAAGTGGCAGGCCAAGAAAAACATCAGAAAGGCAGAGAAGAAGAATGGTGAGATCAGTCAAGGACAATCCTCAGACCACCTCCAGAGAGCTGCAGCATCAACTTGCTGCAGATGGTGTCACTGTGCATCGGTCAACTATGCAACGCACTGTGTTTTTTTGCCACCATGCATAACGCCTTTTTGTATTACCAAAAAACTCAATCTTGGTTTCATGAGTCCACAGGACCTTCTTCCAAAAAGAAATTGGCTTCTCCAAATGTGCTTTTGCATACCTCAGCCGACTCTGTTTGTGGTGTGCTTGCAGAAATGGCTTCTTTTGCATCACTCTCCCATACAGCTTCTCCTTGTGCAAAGTGTAGTGTATAGTTGACCGATGCACAGTGACACCATCTGCAGCAAGTTGATGCTGCAGATCTCTGGAGGTGGCCTGAGGATTGTTCTTGACTGATCTCACCATTCTTCTTCTCTGCCTTTCTGATGTTTTCTTGGCCTGCCACTTCTGGCCTTAACAAGAACTGTACCTGTGTGAGTATTTAAAACAAGAAAATGATAAGGGTGCCCATACTTATGCACCTGTCAAATTTTGTTTGAATGCAGATTGCACATTTTCTGTTAGTACAATAAACCTAATTTCAAGGCAGAAACATTACTGTGTCCAACAGTTATTAGATATATGAAACTGAAATAGCTGTTGCAAAAAAAACAATTTTTATAAAACATTAAGCTTAAGATTAATAGGGGTGCCCAAACTTTTTCATATGACTGTATAATAGGGAAAATTAGATTTTGATACACTGCCGATTTTGCAAGTTTTCCATCCTACAAAGAATGAAGAGGTCTTTCATTTTTATTGTAAGTGCACTTCAACTATGAGAGACAGAATCTAAAAATAAATACCAGAACATCACATTGTATGATTTTTACATAAATCATTTGCATTTTATTGCATGAAATAAGTATTTCATACAATAGAAAAAATAGAACTTAATGTTTGCTACAGAAATACCTTTGTTTGCAACTACAGAGGTCAGACGTTTCCTGTAGTTCTTGACCATGTTTGCACACACTGCAGTAGGGATTTTGGCTCACTCCTCATACAGATCTTCTCCATATGTTTTCGGTTTTGGGACTGTCGCTGGTCAACAGTGAGTTTCAGCTATCGCCAAAGATTTTTCTGTTGTGTTCAGGTCTGGAAACTGGCAAGGCTGCTCCATGACCATAAAATGCATCTTAAAGAGCCACTCTTTAGTTGCCCTGACTATGTGTTTCAGGTCAATGTCATGCTGAAAGACCCAGGCACGACCCATCTTCAATGCTCTTACTGAGGGAAGGAGGTTGTTGGCCAAAATCTTGTGATACATGACCCTATCCATCCTCCCTTCAATACGGTGCAGTCATCCCCTTTGCAGTAATTCACCCCCATGGTATGATGTTTCCTCCACCATGCTTCATGGTTTGCACTGTGTTTTGGGGGTTGAACTCATCCTTCTTCTTCCTCCAAACATGGAGTAGAGATAATGATAATACCAAAAAGTTCTATTTTGGTCTCATCTGTCCTCATGACCTTCTCCCATGCCTACTCTGGATCACCCAGATAGTCATAGGCGAACTTCAAATGGTCCTGGTCATGTGATGAAGTGAGCAGAAGGACCTTGTGTGCACTGCAGAATTTTAATCCATGATGGTGTAGTGTGTTACAGCAGTAATGTTTGAGACTCTTCTCCCATTTCTTTTCAGGTCATTGACTAGGTCCTCCCATGTAGTTCTTAGCTGATTCCTGACCTTTCTCAGAATCATCCTTACCCACACGAGGTGAGAACTTGCATGGAGCCTCAGACTGAGGAAAATTGACAGTCATCTTTTGTTTCTTCCATCTTCTAATAATTGTGCCAACAGATGTTGCCTTCTCACCAAGCTGCTGGCTTATTTTCCTGTAGCACATCCTAGCCATGTGCAGGTCTACACTTTTGTACCTGTAGTCCTTAGTCAGCGCTTTGGTCTTGGCCATGGTGGAGAAGTTGGAGTGTGATTGATTAGGTGTGTGGACAGGTGTCTTTTATACAGCTAACAAGCTCAAACAGGTACAATTAACACAGGTAATGAGTGCAGAGTAGGAGGGTTTCTTAAAGAAAAACTAACAGGTCTGTGAGAGCCAGAATTCTTGTTTATTGGTAGGTGATCAAATACTTATTTCATGCAATAAAATGCAATTCACTTATTTAAAAACTGTAACATGTAATTTTCTGTTTTTTATTTTTATATTCTGCCCCTCACAGTTGAAGTGTACCTACGATAAAAATTACAGACCTCTCCATTCTTTGTAGGTGGGAAAACTTGCAAAATCGGCAGTGTATCATATACTTATTTTCCCGACTGTAAGTGCAGTAGTTCAGCTTCCCAAATCAAGACTTTAGGCCCTGCAACTATTTTTTGCTTTCCATTCCATACAGTAGATGTTTTCGAACATTTTTTATCCATCACATTTGTATGGACGAATAAATGTTGTTGAATTCTGCACAAAGCGGTGTTTTATTTAATATCTCATCTGAAATATGGATGTGCTAATAGGTATTCTCTGTACTGAAATCAGCAGGGGTTCATAAAACCGTTATTTCTCTAAAATGCTAGCTCTGTCATTTTTTGTCATACTGCCTTGAGCTATTCAAAAAGAATGTTATACTCCTAAAACAAAGTTTAGCATAAAATAATTTAGATATAACTTTCTTCTGTAAAGTGAAAATACTGACAAATTATAATAGTTGTGAAGAACTGTACTGCAATGAAAAGTTGGAAATTTTTCTTAGACTTCTACCTTTATATAGTTTCAAAATTTTCTAAGAAATGTTATTACTTCTAGACTGGTTTCTTGCATACTATGAAAGCTTACAGTATTAGTAACTAGAGATCAGTGAGTATATTGGACTGTAATATGAATTCTATTCGAATATTACAAAAATCCACATTCTTCAAAATGAGGATTTTTTTGTAATTAGCTTCCACGCGGATTCAGCAAAATTACCATAAAAGGCCATCAAAAGATTAAAACTTTTTTTAAAATGCTTACCATATTTTTCAAGCTATAAAATACACTTTTTAACAAGAAAAACTTTTGTTAAAAAGTGTGGGTGTCTTATTGTCCGGAGGCAGCTTCCTGTAATGCAAGAGAACGCTGACACTGTGTCTTTCCCAATCACAGTGAGAACTGCTCCTTCTGCTCAGCACTGATCTAGGTGACTAGCGCAGAGGAGGAGAGGGAAGTCACCCCGGACCTGAATGGAAGCTGCACAACCTGAGCAGCTGAAGGAACTTCCACAAGATTAATTCAAAGACCTTTTAGATCATGTGACTGATCACATGACCTGAAATATCCTTGAGTTAATTGTGTGCTTCAGCTGCTCAGCTCATTCACCTTCCATTCAAGTCCCAATCAAGAGCTTCAAGATGTGGTGATGTATTTTGTGCATGTAAATGTGCATACAGCAGAGCTGTATGTTTTTTATGTACATGTACTGTGCATGTAGCAAATTTGTGTATATATATATATATATATATATATATATATATATATATATATACTCGTATATATATATATGCATGTAACAGAGCTGTATGTGTCTATATGTGCTTATGTAGCAGAGCTGTGTGTGTATAAAATACACTGCAGAAAGAAACTAAAAACAGATTTATTACCTCCATATTCTACCTTAGTACATTAGAATTAGTGATAATGACCCCTCCACTTTACACCTTTAGGAAAGTTAAGTGAGGACGTACTGGGCCGCAGGCCTTTCAAGGGAGGACGACATGACAGGGTTAAAGGGACTCTGTCACCTGAATTTGGAGGGAACAATTTTCAGCCATAGAGGCGGGGTTTTCGGGTGTTTGATTCACCCTTTCCTTACCCGCTGGCTGCATGCTGGCTGCAATATTGGATTGAAGTTCATTCTCTGTCCTCCACAGTACACGCCTGCGCAAGGCAAGATTGCCTTGCTATGGGGAAAGTAAGTGCGAATAGGGTGGAGCTGGGGGGCTAATATAAATGGGATCACCCATCTTAGTGGAGCAACCATTTTGGTGCCCTCTTAGCAGAGAAGCAAGCTCCCACCCACCCTCCCTTAATTTTGGGGAGGTTTTGGGTTATGTGTGAGAGTTGTAAGTTGCAGCAAGGGCTGTGGGGTAAGTTCGGTAAAGATTTGGTTTTTATACGCTTTTTCTGGGGTTCTTCGTCGTGGCAGCAAGGCGGGGGGACGAGGTCCTCGAAGTTGGTGGTGCCAATAAATGGCGGCTCAGAAGGGGGGGAATTTAAAGATCCTGGACTCCCCCTGGTGTGGTTTAAAATGGAAAGGAATATAGTGGTTAGACAGTCGAGATGACTGGGGCCGTGGGTATTTTGGCGGATATTGGCCAGGCAAGTCTCTTAGCATCTCTGAGCTGGTGCCTAGCGGCTATAGGCAAGACGCGACCTGGAGGCCAATTTATGGACATTTGAACTGAGTTGCTTACTTATTGGGGCTTCGAGGACCACCCTCTCCGGGGTTAATATTAAACAAATAAACTGTTATGTTAAAAATGGTTAATAAAGGCTGCTGTGGCAATATTGCCTTGCGCAGGCGTGTACTCCGGAGGACAGAGAATGAACCTCAATCCAATATTGCGGCCAGCATGCAGCCAGCTGGTAAGGAAAGGGTGAATCAAACACCCGAAAACCCCGCCCATATGACCCAAAACTGGTCCCGCCAAATTCAGGTGAAAGGTTAACTTTAAGGAAACATGTCATGAAATTCTATGAAACTGCATATATGGGATTATTCTGTAGGCTAATAGTGATCTGAAACTGCCCAGCACAGGTACTTAGACCCCCGCCACCGGGAGGAAATGAACTTTCTTCATCTTGATAGCATTCTTACCGGTGCAGATTCAGTCACTGCTCTTTGTATAGAGAGTGGCCACTATAATTGCACCCCTGACAGCTGGCCTTACTGCTGAGCTGCTTTCAGTCAGTGCTGGGGGCACACTTATACACTGAGGAGTGACACAAACTGCATCATGCCATCCCACTCCCTTAACCCCAGAGATAAATTAACGTAAAATGTAAAAAAAAAAAAAATTCCTCTCCGGCACTTTCTCTTCTCATCATCACCCATTGGCCATCATCATGTCTCCTGACCAACGTCTATCTTGTTGAAATCCTTGGGCCTCTCACACAGGCCAGGGATATCCTGCTCTTATGAGACTCAGATGGGTTTTGTGCAAGTGCACGAAAGGTCATAAGTTATGGCGGTAAACTATGTAGTCTTGCGCACACGTGCAGAACCGGTCTCCTCAGTCCCAGCTCAGTGTGGGAGGCCAAGGGACTTGCGTGTGAGTGGTGGGGATCAGAAGATACGATGAGGACAGGGCAGGTTATGGTGAGGAGTGAAACGGCCAGAGAGGTGAGTGGTTAGTTAAGTGAGATGATTTTTTTTTACCTTTATATAGATGGCCTTTTAAGGTTCCAAAAAATTGCTGAATCTGCACAAAAGTGAATTTAAAATTTGAGTAGACTTGAATTTCACTCAAATGTATTTGCTCTTCTCCAATATAAGAAGACAATAATGAATATGCAGATAGAATGAATGCTACTATTCTTCCATAGGTCCATCTGACCATAGCGATACCATGGCAGCGCCAGCAATTCGAAGTTTCATCCTTTCTTCAATTGTCATTAATCTATTATAGTCAGCAGCGTTATGATGAAAGCAGAGTCGTCCATTTGATTAACCAGCGCTTCTCAAGAAGACTTGTCACCTATTTCAAATTTCTGCTGAACTAAACACATAATTCACAAATATGAAACCGTTAATGTTATCACAATTTGTTTTTATTGTCATGTTTTTAGGTTGTAAGATCCTTTGGGCAAATATATCAGGGAAACGGAGAGCAGTAATAAAAAAAAGAGTACATAAAAGTAGAGTTAAAGGTCACCAAATGACTCGGGGGCAGAGCAGCTAGAAAACATGTAACGCTGTCATATCAGAGACTAGAATCTGCTGTGCGGAGGACTTTTTTTTTAGGTGCTCTGAAGCCTGGATTCTAAGAAACTCAATGTAGCAGAAAAGTGAATTTTATATTTCAGTGCTGTATAGTGTCTCAGAAGTGTGGAAATAACTTATGGTTATCCAGCATCAATATTTTATAGTAATGCACTGCAGTAAGAGCTTTCCTACAACACAAGGTATTTAGATTTTCTCTAACCTAATTTATAAAGGCCAACCGTATCCCGCATAACTAAGATATACTCTTGATTGAAACTTTGTGTAGGTCTGCGGGCTTCAAGGTTGACTTGGGTATATACCCAAATAGAGGTTGAATGAAAGGGCAAAAAAATAATGATATAAACAGATAAAATATGTATAATTAAATTTGATTCTGATCATAGCGAATCTGAACCTTTATCTGTACCTTTATCAGGTTGTTTTCAAAGTTTCTCCATATTTTTGCCACTTTTTGAGCTTTATCTTGCCATGTGTTATGACCTAGGTACCTCTGACAAACTGTAAAAGTGTTGTGGCTACCAGCACATAAACCTAATGATTTTTGTTATGAATGAGCAGCTAGGGGGACTAGCAGGGCATGTGCCACTGTGCTTGGTTACAAGAGAAAATCCTTGGTCAGTGTACTTGCAATATAATTTAATTTCCAAATTGAGGAAAACCCCAAATAAACCCTCACTAGAAGACCATAAAATGTAACTTTAAATTTCTGTTAATTAAAATAAAGTATATACAAATCTGTCTCTGTTGTCTACAGTTATTTTATGCAGTATGCCTGCTATTTTGTATTTATAAAATGTGTAGCACCCAGGATGCTAATACATATTGGCAGAATAGGACAACAAATTTTTGCACCAGGGTCCCCAAAACATGTTTCACCGCGCTAGAAGTGTCATCATGGGATGGGACAACGGCTTGTCCATATCGCAGACATGGATTATGATGCCGGACATGTAAGGCATATGGTTGTTTATTATTTCTTTTTTTTTCGAGGGACATGGGCATTGGTGGATTAAGCATAGATGAGTAACATGGTTGTTTATTATTTTCTGTTTTTTTACAGGTGACGTGAGCTTCAATGGAATAGGCTTATTTCAGTGCTTGCTGCGGGGTTAGTATTGCCTCTCCGCTACTAACTTGTCATCTTGATGTCAGAAGCTATAAAACAGCTGACATCAACCCCAAAAATATTAACCCTACTTTCCACGGCCACAGGACAAGTGGAAAAAGTCAGGCAAAGCTCCAGAACTGGTGCATCTAATAGATGTGCCTTTTCTGGAGTAGCTGCAGGCTGCTATTTTTAGGCTGGGTGGGCAATATCCATGGCCTGTCGGCCCGAGAATACTAACCCGCCTCTGTCTACTTTAGATTGGCTGGTTGTAAAAAATGTTGGGCACCCCATGCCATTTTATTTATATTTACTTATTTAAATTATTTTAAAAAAATGATGTAGGGACCCCTTTCTTCTTGATAAGCAGCCATGATAAATATGACAGCTGAGGGTTGCAGCCTGCAGTTGTCAGTTTTGCCATGATGGTTATCAAAAATAGAACAGCCCCCCAGGAGTATTTTTAAAATATTTATTTATTTATTGCTCAGGTGCCAGCTGATGAATACTTTAATCATAAGCGCCTGCTTCTCTCTATTATCAGCCTCTGTGACCTGCAGGAAACAGCTGATGGCTCATGCAGCTCTCTCACACCTGCTGCAATAATCTTACTGCCGATCAGAGCTGCCTGTGCTTCTCGCACTGTCATTCATATGACAGCATGGGAAACACCCGATGTTCAGGGTACCAAACCCGGACAGTGACACAAACTTCCTGGTCCATGCTAGGGGTTTGTTGCTGAACAGTAGGTGTTTGGTGCGGTCCCCAAACTTTACTGTTTGGGTTCGCCCATCACTAATGGACAGCACAAAGATGTGTCTAATGACCATTTTATATCGACGCCTGTAGCCATGACTAGGGGACCAGCACTCCATCTATATAAAAGGAGGATTCACCATAATCATGGATAGGAATTCTTTATTGCACAATCAGTGAGACAATGGAACACTTTGTCACTTACTTGACCATTTTATTTCTTATTTGCTATAAAAAGTTAGGGGTGTTATAATTCTGAAAATGAGTCATTGATCCAGATAGGTGTTCTAATTTTTTTTTTCTGTAGGCTAATTAACAATTGCTTCATGTTGGAATTGATAGAGCTGTGTCTTTTTCTTTTTCAACTATGCACTGCTACTATAGAAAATTTTTACTTTTAAAGAAGCAGTCCAGTGATTTTTTTTATTATTCAGCCTGTCACTAATTATTCAATGAATATATTTCCAGTAGGAGTGTATAATTTATTTTTTTCCTTTCAATCTAAAAGTTCATGGATATTTTTTCTTTGCTTTGGTGACCTCCTGATAATTACATGCCATTATTTTTTCAAAGGTTGCAATCTTAGTTAACAGAAGTACCTGTTGGATAAAAATGCATTGCTTGCATCACTAAAATTCTCTCCAAAGAAACCTTGAGTAGGCAGAACCTGATATCACAGTTACTGATGATGATTGCACAGCTTCTGTCAAACTGTTATTATGCAGAAGGTCAATGTAATGTGCTGCTGCAGTGCAGTATAGTGCAACCACCACCAGGGGGTGCTGGTGAGGGAAGAGAGGTTGCACACACAGCGCAGCAACACTGAACAGCAGCACGGGTGCCACAAGTAATGAAAGAATAGTCAGATAAGCTGAATCCAAAACTGTCAGGAGCCGAAGTACCAAAGATAACAGCAAAACACATAGTCAGGGACAAGCAAGAAGTCAGAGCCTACCGGGAATGTGGTAACCAAAACATGAGATGTAAGACGAAGTCGGGGTACAAGCCAGAGTCGAAGCCAGTTGGGGAGCATGGTATCAGAGACGGAAAACAAGGGGCAAAGTCTAGAGATCAGGCCAAGTCATATACGGGTACAGGCAGTCAAAGGCATAAGGATCACTAAAGTATACAGGTCAGGGGCTCAAGCCAGGAAGCATGAACTATAGCTGACACTGGCCCGCAGGCTGCAGAGGACTGAAATAGCCCAGCCAGCTTCAAAATGAGTCAGAGGGGACTAACTCACGCATGACCAGTCCAGAGACATGACAGCTGAATACAAACTCATGACTGGATCATGATAGTCACAGTTCATCCAACTTGACAATATACTTATTCATCATATTAGCTTGTTTTCATATACTTGTTTGAGTATAGAGGGAAGAATAATCACACTACCTCTACAGCAGGCAGAAGTGTTATTGGTTCTAGCTGTCTATGTGATGCTTTGCTGATGCATTATGGGAATGATAGCAGAACATAAAGGAACAGAATGCAGGATGAAGCCTGGGAATCAAGAGGCAGAACTGCAGAGATCTGATAGTGCTATATATAAAAGAAGTACAGAATATAATAGACAAAAAGGTGATGGTGTAACATTGGAAAGAAAATCACATGAATATGTCTCTAATTATTTTTAAATTATTATATGTGGTTAGGTTGTGTGTACATTTGAAATGCACAGACATGCTCCCACCGGTGATTATACAAGGATAGAATAGTGGATCGAATGGACATGGTGGCTCAGTGGTGAGCATTTTTGCATTGCCGTCCTGGGGTCCTGGGTTTAAATCTCAACAAGGACAACATGTGCAAGAAGTTTGTATGTTCTCCTCATGTTTGCATGGGTTTCCTCTCCCACTCCAAAGATACACTGATAGGGAATTTAAATTGTGAGCCCCATTGTGAACATGGATGATGTCTGTAAAGTGCTGTGAAGTATGATTGTATTATATAAGGAAAGCATAATAAATTAAATAACAATACGTACTATAAAGGAGCTATCAGTCAACATTGAGGTACATGTCAATGAAGGAGTTAAATAATCATACATATTAATAATGCAAAATTCCGTGTAAGAAGTAAGTACAATAAATTTGATGAAAATCCCTGCTGGGTATGTATGTTTTGGAATGAAATCCCTTCACATATATAGTCGCATTCACAAAATATTTTGATTCTATAAAAATGTACTCATTGCCAAGATTTCTAACTGACACATAATCTATGAAATTTTATAAAGGCATATGCGTATTATTTCCAATTTTCTACTTATCTAACCCCATACTGCCAGAGGAGTGTTATTAATCGTCTTCCAAGTTGGTTGCTAAACCAGTGATGCAATTTAATTTAGCCATGAATCAATATGATGCCATGAAGTTATGCTTCTCATTCTTTACAGTAAATAAATAAATTTAAAAAAAAAAACATATAGAACAGCTTTCGTGGTAGAAAGGTGATCTGAGGTTTCCATTTTCCTTGCCATGTTTTAAGCGTTGCATGCAAATGTGAGTCAATTTGGGTTACCTTTGAATCATTCAGTATTACTTGCAGTGAATAAATTGTATCTCTCATCCAAAACAAGAAAGCAATAAAATAAAACTTTAAAGAATAAATAAACTTTTTTACCTTATTTAGTATTTTATTCAACGTGGTGCATCAAATTTAACCCGAGGTGGCTTTTTAGGAAGGGACTGTAGTTTAGCATGAAGGCAGACATTGTTTTCTTACTCAAAATAATGTACTTACTTTCCTGGCATCTCAGAAGTTCACCAATTCTGTTTTCTCTCGATAATGATTAACCTGCTAGTATTGGTAGTATTGAGCAGTGTAGCTGTAAATCCATCGCTAGTGTGTGAAAAAACATTTATTTAAAGCAGCAGCATCAACGAGTATATCATTCAAGAGTACTGAACAATGTAGCTGTAAATCCTCCACCAGGAGATATAAAATACATTTCTACAAATCAGTAGCCCCATCTCTTTGTCTTATTCTGCCCCTCCCTCCTTTTCCTTTTCCACACTCCAAAGACTTAAATAGTCAGCTATAATATGATGTTTCAGTGAGTTAGCAGCCTGTCGTGTCTTGAGCAAGATGGGTCTTTGCTGTTTTTCAGAGTGAATGATGAGTTCAGCAGGTGGAGGGCACTAGAAGTTCTGAATACAGTATTCTCATAACAATGACAGTCTATAAACCCTGTCCTCCATATTTGTCAGATTGTTTTTAATCTTTTCTCAGGTGACATGCCTGATCAGACTCTAAACTCTTTGCTCCTGTAATTCTGTTTCAGCATTGTGTCTTTATCTGGATACTAGCAGAAAACTATCCTAGATTGTCATGTACTTGCCTTGTTTTCACCAGCAACCTTTTGCCCCAGTGATAGCATCATAGCCCCAGAATGCTTCCACTTACCAATAAACCTTACCAATACCATTGTGGTGGGTGAAACAAGTGGCCACAGCTCTATTGTGTATATTACCAGTATGAAATCATCTTTGACCCTGCTTCAAAACATTCCACCATGCCAAGTCATTGCACAAGGAGGTGAGCATGGAATCCACAGGGCAAACAAGGAAGGAGGTCGAAAAATCTATTCAACACTCTGAACACTGTCACCCAACAACACTAGGGCCATCTTGTAGACCAGATAAAAAAAACATAATTTCCAATTGCATTTAGATGCACACCATCAGCCAACAACAAATTTCCAGTATCTACTTCTAGTATACAATGACGCACTACAATAGTACAGTTTGCTTTAATGAAACAACTACTTCAGATCAAACTATTATGCATTTTTTGTCAAATAGATTCCTAAAACTATTTAAATCTGACTTTACGATAGCAATAAGCTCTGCTAGTTTTATTTTACCCAAGTCCTTGGCTCCGGGCATGAATAACTAGAATAACAGTATGTTTGCATATGCCACTTATCACTTTTATGTGATCAAGAACCTGCACCCAGCGCAGACCACGATAACACTGCCAATGAACCACAACACCTTTCTAACCTAAAAGAAAAAACAGACACACTGGCGCTCACCACACTTGAAGACAAAAGGATGGTGACAGGGAGAATGGGTGGTCAATTGGACACCCCTAGCTGCTGGGATCACTAAAACAGGATCTGTGCCTATCCTGGGATAAAATTATATAGACAATTGTCACAAAGGACAAGGTGATGCCGCGCTTAGGGGTTAAATGTTTTGTATTGTATTGATAAACGGCAGGTAGCCGGTGTCCGGGTCCTAGTAAATGCCTGAGATGTAGCTGTAAGAAACTAAAGGTGTAGATAGGTGTATACCTAGCTCGAGGCGTGGATAGATGCTGGCAAAGTTATGGGACATTTATACATATAGATGCGCAGTTGCTGCGTTGCAGGAGGGTGCTTACCCTATGTGTAGAATCGCTGGTCGTTCCGCTGCAGACCCCAAGGAGTTGTCCGATCCGGTTACCGCTGCTGGTTGTTGCGGTGTCGGCGGGGAACAGAAGGGGAGAGCGGAAGGGAGTGTAGCAGCTAACGCGGAACCTGGGAGCCCCGGCCGAAGGCGTCCCTGGTAACCGCGAGGAGAGAGATGGCTGCTGGCGCCGGCTCACGAGTGCCTGAACTGTGACGTCACAAAAGGTACGGAGCGGCATTGGGGCCAAAAGGGAATGACTAAACCAACGCGTTTCGAAGGTGCTCGGCCTTCTTCATCAGGGTTACAATACAAAACATTTAACCCCTAAGCGCGGCATCACCTTGTCCTTTGTGACAATTGCCTATATACCTTTCTAACCTAAACATATTCCATCTGGTCGAACATGTGCTAATTTTTTGGCCCATATATATATATAGGAGTGGCCAATAGTCCATATATGCAGCGTCGTTGTACCTGTGGAATATAAAAAACAAAAAGAAAAACATTTAATCCTCAAAACCTGATTTTTCTAACACCAAATCGGGGCTAACATATGTAATAAAGCATGAAGATTTCCATCTTTCCAACTTCTTTTTCGTATCATCACTGAGTCCTAGCGCATTATCTTCTGTTGTGGCACAATACGAAAGGAATGTGTTGCAAACAGTGCAGCGTCCATGCCAACTTTGTGCAAACATGACTTAAAAATAGATTTAGACTGGTAATGTGTTAAAACAGGTCCAGATTCATGTACTAAAAAATGATCATTCAATGGACGTACGGTCATATATCTTTTACCACTCGCACCATGCATAAGAGGCCACTGAGCTTGCTTATAGTCAGCCAGCAACCTGTTCCTGCCCGGTCTGTTTTTGAGTGACGTACACAAACCATCACGTGTGTTTGTAGCTCAATTGCATAATTAGATACCATACCCCCTTCCCATTTGGCAGTTTGCACTTCCAGCTCCCCAATGCACAAAGCCGTGAAAAATGTCAATACTAACGCTGCTGCAAATAAACAGGTAGTCACTTCCGATAATCTACTCATAAGCCGCATTACCAAAACAAGAGACACGGGTTGCCTACTATTCCGAGATGATCTCTCTTTCTTCCAACCTTTTACAATTTGTTTGATGACAAATTCCTTAGTAACATCCCGAGCACCCCATAGCTCTAAAATAAAAGCAATTCCAGTGAGAGATTTTTGCACACTGGAAGCAGATATACTCTTACTTCTCCAATATTCCAATAACGATAAAGTTATTTCTAATTTTCGTATAGCATGAAAAGGGAAACTTTCATCCACTATACTTAAAGTGTCCCAAGCCGCACTATGTCTCTGCCAAGTGGACCAGTGATTCGACTAATCACATATGTTCGACTCTACCAGGGCCCAAAAATGAGACGGGTGGGTGAAACTGATTTCCACCATGTTGGAATGCAACTTTTTGAAAATATCCATCTGCGAACAAGACAAAGCATCCCTTGTTTTACTGTCAACTCCAGGAACTTGGTGCACCCTAAACCAGATATTTGGTCTAAGACAACATAAAACCAAGTGTCTTAACTATGCTAACAAAGGTAAAGAAGAAGCAATCAAATAATTAATTGCGTTCATCATGGACAGATCTGACCAAAATAGAATACACCTATTAGCTAGTATATTAACTAAAAGTTCTATTGCAACCACTAACGGAAAAAGCTCAAGTAGAGATAGATTTTCAATGAAAGGTGAAACGAGCCATACTGGGGGCCATGCAGACTGGCACCTACATGAGTCCAGTTTGGCCCCAAAACCATAAGACCCCGATGCATAAGCGAACAACTGGAACACATCGGTTTGTACTTCATTCTCCTTACATACCAGTCATCCATTAATATCCTAGAGAAAAATATGCATACTTGTAAATCATCTCTAATTGATCTCTTAATTCTGATGAAGTGATCTGGCCTTAGAATACCGCTTGTAGCCAGAAATAACAGTCTAGAAAAAAACAGCCCATTGGGATTATTCGACAGGCAAAATTCAAGAAGCCTAGCAAGGATTGCACTTGTTTGAGTCTCACTTTTTCAGCCAACACAAAGTGATTGATTATAGACCCCAGATTTTTCATTTATATTCAGGAAGATGAGAAACCATCTCGACTGTATACATTTCTAGAAATTTTTGCTTTCTTGGCCTTTTTCAAAGAATATGAATGATAACACCAAAACTTTTTCTCCACTCATGGTTAGTGGTTAGGTGAAGCCAGTTATTGTCAAAGTACTGTGTTTTCTCTTTTTAAATTATAATGACAACACAAAACATCCAAATGACCCTGATCTAAAGTTCACGTACTCTGGTGATTTTGGCCCGATAACATGCACAGAAGTTGACATAAATGGGTTTGAATGGCTACTAAAGGTAATATCCTCACCTGTGACCTGTTTGCTTGTAATCAGTGTGTGCATAAAATCTGAGTGAGTTTCTGGGATCCAGACAGACTTTTGCATCTTTCATCCAGCCACTGACAATTCTGGATTGTAACTCATGGGGAAAGTAAAAGAATTGTCAACGGATCTGTGGGAAAAGGTTGATGAACTCTATAAAACAGGAAAGGGATAGAGAAAGATATCCAAGTAATTGATAATGCCAGTCAGCAGTTTTCAAACTGTGATTAACAAATGGAAAATCAGGGTCTCTGTAAAAACAAAACCATGGTAAGGTTGCCCAACAAAAATGTTACCCACAACTGCCAGGGAAATTGTTCAGGATGCAAATATAAACCCACAAAAAACATCAGCTTAAATACTGGACTCTCTGAAAACTAGCGGTGTTGCTGTTTCAAGATGCACAATAAGGAGTCACTTGAAGAAAATTGGGCTGCATGGACGAATCACCAGAAGAAAGTCATTACTGAGCAAATGCACAAAGTATCTCACCTGCAATACGCAAAACGGCACAGAGATAAGTCTCAAAACTTTTAGAACAAGGTAATTTGGAGTGTTGAGACCAAAATTGAAATTTTTGGCCATAACAATAAATGTTACACTTGGAGAGAGGTCAACAAAGCCTTTGATGAAAGGAAGCCATTCCTACTGTAAATCAAGGAGGTGGATCACTGATGTTTTGGGGATTTGTGAGCTACAAAAGCATAAAAAAGTTGGTCAAAGTTGAAAGAAAGATGAATGCAGCACATTATCAGCAAATACTATAGGCAAATTTGCACTCATCACCACGGAAGCTGAGCATGGGACGTACTTGGACGTTCCAACATGACAGTGATCCAAAGCACAAGGCCAAGTCAACCTGTCATTGGCTACAGCAGAACAAAGTGTTTCTTCTGGAGTGGCCATCTCAGTCTCCTGACCTCGATATCATTGATCCACTCTGGGGAGATCTTAAGCATGCAGTTCATGCTAGACAGGCAAGGAATTTACAGGAACTGGAGGCTTTTTGCCAAGAAGAGTGGGTAGCTTTACCATCTGAGAAAATAAAGAGCCTCATCCACAACTACCACAAAAGACTTCAAGCTGTCATTGATGTTAGAAGGGGCAAAACACGGTATTAAGAAATGGGGTACATGAACTTTTGATCAAGGTCATTTTGATCTTTTGGATTGTCATTATGATTTAAAAAGAGAAAACACAGTAGTTTGACAATAAATGGCCTCACCCAACCGCTAACCATGAGTGGAGAAAAAGTTTTGATGGTATCATTCATATTTTATGAAAAAAGGCCAAGAAAGCATAAATTCTGACTGGGTATGTAAACTTTTAAGCACAACTGTATGTCTAAAAATAACATTTTTGTAACTGGTCATCAATTGTTGAGATACATGCAACAAATAAAACAAATATGCCTATGACACACATATCTACATATCTGGACCAGATATAACCTCCTTACTAACCAGAATCCCACAATGTCTGTCTGCAATTTCATCCTTCTTCTCTGCTAGATTTCTAAAACTTAATATGACAAAACAGAGTTCATCATCTTTCCCCCATCTGACTTGACTCCCCCCAATGGACCTATCCATTAAAGTGAATGGCTGCTCACTCTACCCAGTCTCACAAGTTCGCTGCCTCGGGGTAATCCTTGACATTGATCTCTCCTTCAAACCACATGTCCAAGCCCTTTCCACTTCCTGCCGACTTCAACTCAAAAATATTTCCCGGTTCTGTACATTCCTCAACCAAGAATCTGCAAAAACCCTAGTACATGCCCTCATCATCTCACAATGGCACACAAGAATTCTCCCATGCATCACCCCTACTCTGGAATTCTCTACCACAACATATCAGACTTTCACCTACCGTGGAAATCTTCAAAAAGAAACTGAAGACCTACTTCTTCCGACATGCCTACAAACTGCAGTAACCACCAATCCCCCAAACCACTGCACGACCAGCTCTACCCTTGCCTAGTGTATCCTCATCCATCCCTTGTAGATTGTGAGCCCTCACGGGCAGCGTCCTCTCTCCTCCTGTACCAGTCGTGACTTGTATTGTTTAAGATTACTGCATTTGTTTTTAATATCTATAACGCTCCTCACATGTAAAGCACCATGGAAAAATGGCGCTATAATAATAAATAATAATAATAATAGTGTATTACAATTTTTTGGGTCAATGAAAAATAAATCATCTAAATAGTGAACCACCGATGGTTCAGTGAAGGATGCCAAAGCTTTATAATAAAAATATGAAATTGAACACCACATTGGCAGACCCATGACCGCAAAGTAAAAACCATCCAACTTACATCCCAACAGGTGATAACTATCTGGAAGAACTGACAATGAATGAAAAGCTAACTCTATATCGGACTTTGCCAGCAACGCCCCTTTTCCATAGCACCAAATCCATTAAATGGGTACATCGAAGGATGTGTATGAAACCGCTGCCTACTATGTTGATATTCCATCTTTGTCCTATTCCCCAGGTGGTTTTCGACAGATGTTGAATGAGCCGAAATTTTACTTGCTCTTTATCAGGAACCATGCCATGAGGTGAAATTCTGAGTTTTAAAAAGGGGGTTGTACAAAGGGGTCTGACATTTGTAATGAGCCAACTTCCTTATTTACTTTATTTTTACTGTTTCCAACTGTTCATTGGCTGACATCAGATTTTTTGATGATTGCAAAAATGTGGAGGGCTGAAAGGGAATCCAAAAACCACTTGAAAAACTTCAAGTAGAAGGTTTGCTTCCTTTCTGCTGAGGTATTCATTAAACCTAATCAACATCGGGGATATATGGGCACTGGCGTTATCATATGAACTGGGTACTGCAGGCTTTGCAGATTGCTGCTCCACATATGGAACATTCGTGACAAAAATGTGCATGTCTCAAAAAACCTGCAGAAGCCTTAATTGAAGTGCCAACATGAACCTGTTTGACGATGAGCCGCTGCATGAGCTGGGGAAACACCCACAACGTCTCCTGCTTGAAATGAAGGATGAGTTTGTTTTTAAATGTTTTTTTATTGAATTTTTAACAAAGGGGGAAGGTGAGGGGGATAACATTGGGAAAGGGAGGGAGTCAGTAAAAATTAGAAAACTCAGACAAAATATCTCCAAATGGTGGAGTAGCAAAGTTATCACAATAAACTATACTCCTGAACAAGTATAAAACTTAATTATGGTTAACAGAAGATGTAGACAAAAAGGAAAGTATAGGTACATAAATCTACTGGTCAAAATTCATCCACACAGATCTTACAGGTAGCTCATGAATTACGAAATTTTAAGTTCCATATCTCCCACTTTCTATTGTATTTATTTATAACGTTATTATTAGTGGTGAGCGAATATACTCATTACTCGAGATTTCTCGAGCATGCTCGGGGGTCCTCCGAGTATTTTTTAGTGCTCGGAAATTTAGTTTTTCTTGCCACAGCTGAATGATTTACATCTGTTAGCCATCATAAGTACATGTGGGGATTCCCTAGCAACCTGGCAACCCTCACATGTACTCATGCTGGCTAAAAGATGTAAATCATTCAGCTGTGGCAAGAAAAACTAAATCTTCGAGCACTAAAAAATACTCGGAGGACCCCCAGAATGCTTGAGAAATCTCGAGTAATGAGTATATTCGCTCATCACTAGTTATTAATAGCAAACCTCCACTCTAGAGAGCTGTGTGTTAGGTGTCGAGTTCCCGCCTCTGCACATGGGGAATCTCAAATCATCTCTGCTGCGGTCTTCCATTATTCTCCAGCCACAGTGGAGCCTGCTCAGCTAAGACGTCGTTCCCTGCATCTGGCTCAGCCTAATACGGTGTGGATGGTTACTGCTGCCTTTCCAGACTCACCCATTGTAGCCAGTGCAGGTCAGCGGCGAGCAGATGTCTCTGGGACTAAGTCCTGCTTTTCCCCCTCTGAGCATGCCCAGGGTAAGTCCTCTCATTGGAGGTCGGGGGTCACATGCTCATGTACTAAAGCAGTTCCCATTGGTCCTCTAGGAAAGTCCTGAAGTGGCTCAGGTACTGTAGCAGCTCCCATTGGTCCGCTAGGAAGGTCCTGTAGTTGCTGCAGCTATAAAAGGTTCGCATGGCCGCACGGCCATGCGCTAGTATCAACTAAGTTGTGTGTTCTGCGCCAGTATGGTCATGTGTATGTGGTTTCAGAGTTCGGCGGAAATAAGCCCCTAGAATACCAGCACCTACGGTGAGGAGTTTTGTGTGAGTGGATTCAGGGCCCAGCTGAAATAAGCCCCTAGAATACCGGCACCTCCGGTGAGGAGTTTTGTGTGTGCTATTCTGACTGCATGACCACTGTTCCCTCTATTAGGTAGCTGTGTTCATCTGTGAGGTTAGCAGGGCACAGCATTCTCTTGTCTTAAATGACTCTGTGAAGTAACATAGTTCACTTATACCGCCATATAGTACCGTCAGTTGCGAACGCACCTAGTACTCTTTAAATATATATTTGGTACATTCAGCTAAACCATAGCATAATACTAGCACCAGGGTCTGGCTAGTAAATGGCGGATGAACAGCAATCTTTGCGGTGCATCCAGCAGCTGGAGGGTAGGTTGGGGCTCTCGAGCGCTCAACCTCAGCAGTGGATGTTACCGCAGTTGCTGTTCAGGCTGCTAGCGTGGCTGCAGCAACCTTGTCCACTGTCACCCCTGTTCTGACTCTTTCTCGCCTCCCACTGCCAGATAAATTTTCTGGAGATAGTAAATCTTGTAGGGGTTTCGTGAGCCAGTGCTCTATACATCTCGAGCTTTTGGCCGCACGTTTCCCCACAGAGCAGGCAAAGGTGGAATGTATAGTGTCTCTCCTGTTGGACAGGGCATTAGAGTTGGTTATGCCGCTGTGGGAGCATGGCGATCATGTGGTGCAGAGTGCTCCACTGTTCCTGAGCACTCTGAAACAAGTCGTTTTAGGACCTCGAGTCACCCATGATAGGGCGCTCCAACTGTTGGCATTGACTCAGGGCTCGTTCTTGGTCAGCCATTTTGCCGTCCGCTTCCGTACCCTAGCATCTGAGCTGGAGTGGTCGGATAAAGCCCTTATCCCTATATTTTGGATGGGCTGGCTGACCACGTGACGGACGCTCTGGCCACTAGGGAGAGTCCTGCCACAATGGAGGAGTTAATAACTGTGTCCACTCATATTGACCTCCATTTTCGCGAGCAGAGGTTAGAGCGAGCCAAGTGTAGGCAGAGGTTTCGGCTGGCTCCCACCTTTGCCAAACCTTTGGAATCTCCGGTCCTGGTCCCTGAGTCACATGAGGCCATGGAAGTGTCACGAATAGTGTTGAGCGATACCGTCCGATACTTGAAAGTATCGGTATCGGAAAGTATCGGCCGATACCGGCAAAGTATCGGATCTGATCCGATACTGATACCCGATATCAATACAAGTCAATGGGACTCAAGTATCGGAAGGTATCCCTGATGGTTCCCAGGGTCTGAAGGAGAGGAAACTCTCCTTCAGGCCCTGGGATCCATATTAATGTGTAAAATAAAGAATTAAAATAAAAAATATTGATATACTCACCTCTCCGACGCAGCCTGGACCTTACCGCTGTGAACCGGCAGCCTTCTTTGCTTAAAATGAGCGCGTTCAGCACCTTCCATGACGTCACGGCTTCTGATTGGTCGAGTGCCGCACATGTGACCGTCACGCGACCAATCAGAAGCCGTTACGTCATCCCTCAGGTCCTAAATTCCTAGAAGGGAATTTAGGACCTGAGAGATGACGTCGCGGCTTGTGATTGGTCGTGTGGCGGTCACATGAGCGGCACGCGACCAATCAGAAGCCGTGACGTCATGGAAGGTGCTGAACGCGCTCATTTTAAACAAAGAAGGCTGCCGGTTACCAGCGGTGATGTCCAGGGGCCTCCGGACAGGTGAGTATATCAATATTTTTTATTTTAATTCTTTATTTTACACATTCATATGGATCCCAGGGCCTGAAGGAGAGTTTCCTCTCCTTCAGACCCTGGGAACCATACACTGGAAACTTCCGATACCGATTCCCGATACCACAAAAGTATCGGATCTCGGTATCGGAATTCCGATACCGCAAGTATCGGCCGATACCCGATACTTGCGGTATCGGAATGCTCAACACTAGTCACGAGCGGGATCTAAGTCCTGGACCTGTCGTGCACTCACGGTCTGTCATGTTAGCCAGCAGTCAGGACATCTTGACACCAGATGTCCCCAGCGGTAGAGGAAATGGCAGCATCTAGAGGTAGTAGGTGGAGGTACACTAAACACGGCGACGTTTGCCTCCAAATTGTATTTTAAGGGGACAATTACTATAGGCTCATTCTACCACTCGGTAGAGCTCTCCATGGATTCTGGGGCGGAGGGCAATTTTCTGTCTTCTGCCTTCGCCCAACGTCACGCAATTCCCCTGGTAATGCTAGCTCAACCAGTTACCGTACGAGTGGTGAATGGGTTGACACTGCCCTCTCAGATAACACACCTGACCATTCTTTTCACTCTGTCCATGTTGCATCTCATCAGGAGATTATATCTCTGCTCGTCATTCCTGAGGGAATTGATGAGGTCCTGTTGGGGATACCTTGGCTAAGGTAACACTCTCCTCATAGTGAGTGGTCCACAGGCAGAATTTTGGGAAGGGTTGAATCTTGTAGGGGTAGATGTCAGAGGGAATGCGTTCAGGTTGCTTCTACCGAGGTACCCGCAGATCTATCCTTTCTCCCCAAGCAATATTGGCCTTATGCGGACGTGTTCTCCAAAAGAGCTGTGGAGACTCTTCCGCCTCACCGCCCCTATGACTGTCCTATAGACCTCTTGCCTGGTGCTGAGCCTCCCTGGGTTCAAGTCTACCCGTTATCTCTCCCGTAGATGGAGGCAATGTCACAGTACTTCCATGAAAATTTGGCAAGGGGATTCATTAGGAAGTCAGTGTCACCTGCAGGGGCTGGGTTCTTCTTCATGCAGAAGAAGAATGGGGAACTACGTCCATGTATAGACTACAGGGGTCTTAACACCATCACCATTAAGAATAAATACCCCTGCCCCTGATAACTGTGCTCTTTGATAGGCTTTGGGGATCAAGTGTATTTACTAAACTAGATCTGGGGGTGGTTACAACCTGAATCACATCTGTGAGGGGGACGAATGGAAGACGGCTTTTAACACCAGGGATGGGCAAAATGAACATCTATTGATGCTCTTTGGGCTCTGTAATGCCCCAGCCATTCTCCAAGACTTTGTAAACAATATCTTCCGGGATATGCTTTCCACCTCGGTTGTAGTCTATCTGGATGATAGCCTCATCTACTCTCCAGATATTGACTCCCACCAGAGAGATATTTGCAAAGTCTTCAACCTCTTATGAGCTAATTCCCTCTACGCCAAATTGGAGAAATGTGTGTTTTAGCAGGAGTCCTTACCTTTCCTGGTATATATCATCTCCGTCCAGGGATTGGCTATGGATCCTGCCAAACTACAGGCTGTGATGGACTGGCAAGAACCCCATTCTCTTAAAGCGGTGCAGCACTTTATGGGGTTCATTAACTATTATCGCCAGTTCATTCCTCATTTCTCAACTTTGGTAGCTCCCTTGGTAGCCCTCACCAAGAAGGGATCAAATCCCAAATTGTGGTCTGAGGAGGTCTCCAAGGCCTTCACTTCTATTAAGTCCCCTTTTGCTAGCTCTCCCATCCCACATCACCCCGATGTAGATAAGCCGTTTATATTGGAGGTGAATGCTTCTTTCATTGGTGCTGGAGCAGTCCTCTTCCAGAAGGATGCTCACGGTCGGAAGCATCCTTGCCTCCTCTTTTCCAAGACCTTCACACCAGCGGAGAGGAATTATTCCATCGGGGACAGGGAGTTGCTAGCAATGAAGTTGGCCTTTTCTGAGTAGAGACATCTTTTGGAGGGGGCTTGCTTTCCTTTCCAAGTATTCACAGACCACAAGAATTTGGTTTACTTACAGACAGACCAGCGGTTAAATTCTCGCCAGGCCAGATGGTCCTTGTTCTTCTCTTGGTTCCATTTCACCCTCCATTTCCTTTCCAGGGAGAAGAACTTTCGCACCAACGCTCTCTCTCACTCCGTTGTATCATCTAAGGAGGAGGAAGAGGAGCCTCGGCTTATTGTCCCTACTGAGAGTCTGAGAACTGTGGCCCCAGTTTCGCTAGAGTCTGTGCCTCCAGGCAAGACTTTTGTACCATCCAGTCTGCCTCTGGAGGTTCTCTCTTGGGCTCACTCATCCAGGGTGGGTGGACATTTTGGGTACAAAAGGACATCTGAACTACTGGCGAGGACATACTAGTGGCCGCATATGGCCCGTGACGTCACAGACTATGTTCGGGCATGTGTCTCCTGCTCCAAGAACAAGTCTCCTCGTCAACAGCCAGCTGGATTGCTTTACCCCCTGCCGGTGGCGGACAGGCCCTGTGAGATGGTTGGGATGGATTTTGTGGTGGGCTTACCCAAGTCTCGTGCATCTCGATTCTGGAGAGAGCTTTGTTGTCTACTCAGCATTGAGTTGAATCTCTCCTCAGCATATCATCCCGAGACGAATAAGTTGGTAGAGAAGGCCAACAAGACTATGGTCACATATCTACGTAATTTTGTTTCTGCCAGGCAGGATGACTGGGAATCCTTTCTACTGTGGGTGGAGTTTGTGCTTAACAATGCCATAGCCGACTCCACCGGTCAGACTCCATTCCTCCTTAATTACACCCAGCATCCGCTTGTCCCTGTGCCCATGCCCATTCTTCCGCCAACTCCACGGTGGCAGACTGGGCTGTGCAGGCATGGGACATTTGGGACTGCACTCAGGATGCCATTTGGGCCTCTAAGGAGAGAATGAGGTCCTTCGCCGATTCTCATCGGCTCCCCGCTCCGACCTTTGCTCCTGGCGACTTATTGTGGCTCTCCGCCCGTAACATCAGGATGCGTGTTGAGTCCACTAAGTTTGCACCTCGCTACTTGTGTCCCTTCAAGGTCCTCGAACAGGTTAACCCTGTGGTCTACCGTCTGGCCCTTCCTCCACGCCTAGGTATCACCGACACCTTTCATATGTCCCTCTTGAAGCCCGTATACATGTCCCGGTTCTCCGAATCATCTGTTCGTCTACGAATGATTACGAGGTGAACGCTATTTTGGGGTGCAAGGTGGTACGTGGCAAGAAATTTTATTTGGTGGACTGGAAGGTTTATGGCCCAGAGGACAGGTCTTGGGAACCTGCTGAGCACATTTGAGCTCCGCAGCTCCTTGCGGCCTTCGAGCATAGTGTCCAAGGAGGGGGCCCTAGGAGGGGGGGGGTAATATTAGGGGTCGAGTTCCCACCTCTGCACAGGGGGAATCTCGAACCTTCTCAGCTGCGGTCTCCCATTCTTCAGCATCTGGCTCAGCCTGATATGATGCGGATGGTAACTGCTGCCTTTCCAGGCTCACCCATTGTAGCCAGTACTGGTCAGTGGCGAGCAGATGTCTCTGGGACAAAGTCCTGCTTTTCCCCTTCTGAGCATGCCCAGGGTAAGTCCTCTCATTGGAGGTCGGGGGTCACATACTCAGGTACTAAAGCAGCTCCCATTGGTCCTCTAGGAAGGTCCTGAAGTGGCTCAGGTACTGTTGCAGCTCCCATTGGTCCACTAGGAAGGTCCTGTAGTTGCTGCAGCTATAAAAGGTTTGCATGGCCGCACGGCCATGCGCTAGTATCAACTAAGTTGTGTGTTCTGCACCAGTGTGGTCATGTGTATGTGGTTTCAGGGTTCGGCTGAAATAAGCCCCTAGAATACCGGCACCTACAGTGAGGAGTTTTGTGTGAGTGGATTCAGGGCCCGGCTGAAATAAGCCCCTAGAATACCGGCACCTCCATTGAGGAGTTTTGCGTGTGCTATTCCTATTCTGACTGCATGACCACTGTTCACTCTATTTGGTAGCTGTGTTCCTCTGTGAGTTTAACAGGGCACAGCGTTCTCTTGTCTTAAGTGACTCTGTGAAGTAACACATATAGTACCGTCAGTTACTAGCAGCGGGTTTTACCCCTGCTCTGTGGACCTCGGGTGGGGAACGCACCTATTACTCTTTAAATATATATTTGGTGCGTTCCGCTAAACTCTAACACTGTGTAGGTGAAGTTTATCTAGTACGTCTGTAAATTTGGGCATTTTGGTTTTTTTTTCCACTAACAAGCTAAAGTATTCTTAACTACTGAAAAAATGTGGATGGTAATATATTTGATCGAAGAATCCAAGTGCTCCATGTCGATAGAGAAAAGTGCCCTTTGAGGTGTTATCAACAGGCTATTGTTAGTAAGAGAATTAATGTTGCGAAATGTGCATCCACAGTGTTTTAACTTTAGAACACCCCCAAAATATGTGGTAAAGGTTGCCCTGCAGTCTGCCGTTCCTCCAACATAATGGTGACTGATCAGGACTAGTGTTGAGCATTCCGATACCACAAGTATCGGGTATCGGCCGATACTTGCGGTATCGGAATTCCGATACCAAGTTCCGATACTTTTGTGATATCGGAAATCGGAATCGGATCCATATTCATGTAAAAAATAAAGAATTAAAATAAAAAATATGGATATACTCACCTCTCCAGCGGCCCCTGGACCTTACCGCTGTAACCGGCAACCTTCGTTCCTAAGAATGAGCACGTGAAGGGCCTTCGATGACGTCGCGGCTTGTGATTGGTCACGTGCCGCTCATGTGACCGCTCACGCGACCAAGCACAGGCCGCGACATCATCGAAGGTCTTAAACTGCTCATTCTTAGGAACGGAGGCTGCCGGTTACAATCGTGTTGTGAATTCCGCTCTTGGGCTCCCTCCGGTGGTTGTAAGTGGCACTTTTGTGAGTTCTGCTCTTGGGCTCCCTCCGGTGGTTTTAAGTGGGACTGCTGCTCCTTGGATTTAGTAGTCAGCAGCTGCTTCCACTGATCGTCTTTCTGGCTCGGCTATTTATCCTGGCTCTATCCTTCAGCCAGGGCCAGTTGTCAATGGTTCCTGGTTGGATTCACATCTCTCTTGGATTTCCCTGATATTCTGTCCAGTTCAGCAAAGATAAGTCCTTGCTTTGTTCTTTTGCAGTCCACTTTTTGTGGACTTAATCGTTCAGCACTTTCTATGTTTTTTCTAGTCCACCTTGTCAGTATGGATTTATTCAGTTAAGCTGGAAGCTCTGGGAAGCAGATTTACCCTCCACACCTTTAGTCAGGTGTGGAGATTTTTGTAAACTCTGTGGTGGATTTTTCTAGTTTTTTAATACTGACCGCACAGTATTCTGTCCTGTTCTATCTATCTAGCTAGAGTGGCCTCCTTTTGCTACATCCTGGTTTCATTCCGGCTGTGACGAGGTGTCTAGGGAGTGACAGGAACATCCCACGGCTACTTCTAGTGTTGTGTTAAGCTCAGGAACTGCGGTCAGTACAGGTACCACCTCCTCCAGAGCATGTCCCATGTTGCTCCTAAACCACCAGTTCATAACACAATCGGTAAGGTCCAGGGGCCCCCGGACGGGTGAGTATATCCATATTTTTTATTTTAATTCTTTATTTTTTACATGAATATGGATCCCAGGGCCTGAAGGAGAGCTTCCTCTCCTTCAGACCCTGGGAACCATCCAGGATACCTTCCGATACTTGAGTCCCATTGACTTGTATTGGTATCGGGTATCGGTATTGGCGATATCCGATATTTTTCGGGTATCGGCCGATACTATCCGATACCGATACTTTCAAGTATCGGAAGGTATCGCTCAACACTAATCAGGACATATATATGATAGTCTAAGAGGGGTATAGTACCACCTTGACAACAGTTTGAGGAAAGACTCATGTAGAGTGATTGAGATTTTAGAGCCATAGGTAGCGTTGATAGCACTGTCCCATTGATTAGTCTGAAGAGTACTATTAAGGTCAGCCTCCCACCTTTTCATATACCGTATATACTCAAGTTTAAGCCAACTGGAGTATAAGCCGACCCCCCTAATTTTGCCACAAAAAACTGGGAAAACTTATTGACTCGAGTATAAGCCTAGGGTGGGAAATGCAGCAGCTACCGGTTAATGTAAAAAATAAAAATAGATACCAATAAAAGTAAAATTAATTGAGAGATCAGTAGGTTAAGTGTTTTTGAATATCCATATTGAATCAGGAGCCCCATATAATGCTCCATACAGTTCATGATGGGCTCCATAAGATGCTCTATATTAAAATATACCCCATATAATGCTGCACAAAGGATAATAATGGCCCCATAAGATGCTCCATAGAAACATTTGCCCCATACAATGCTGCATAAAGGTTGATGACCCCATAAGATGCTCTACACATTATGGCCCCATAAGATGCTCCACACATTATGGCCCCATAAGATGCTCCACACATTATGGCCCCTTGAGATGCTCCACACATTATGGCCCCATGAGATGCTCCACACATTAGGGGCCCCATGAGATGCTCCACACATTAGGGGCCCCATGAGATGCTCCACACATTAGGGGCCCCATGAGATGCTCCACACATTATGCCCCATAAGATGCTCCTCATATATGCCCCATGAGATGCTCCACACATTAGGGGCCCCATGAGGTGCTCCACACATTATGCCCCATAAGATGCTCCTCATATATGCCCCATAAGATGCTCCTCATATATGCCTAATAAGATGCTCCTCATATATGCCCCATAAGATTCTCCATACATTAGGGGCCCCATGAGATGCTCCACACATTATGCCCCATAAGATGCTCCTCACATATGCCCCATAAGATGCTCCACATATATGTCCCATAAGATGCTCTACATATATGCCCCATAAGATGCTCCTCATATATGCCCCATAAGATGCTCCATACATTTGCCCCATTTGCTGTTGCTGCGATTAAAATAAAAAAAAATCACATACTCACCTCTCTTCGCTCAGGCCCCTGGCACATGCGATAGTCACCTTCTACGTTCCATCGCTGCAAGCTGCTCTGTCTTCCATCCTCTGCACTGACTGTTCAGGCAGAGGGCGGTGCGCACACTAATTGCGTCATCACGCCCTCTGACCTGAACAGTCACAGCCAGAGGACGGAAGACAGAGCAGTGCGCAGCAATGGAACGAGGAAGGTGACTATTGCGCAATGCTCACCTCCCCTGATATACTCACCTGCTCCCGGCGTGGTCCCCTGGCAGCGTCTCACTGTCAGATGGTCTCCGGGAGCCGGCGGCATCTTCCTGTGTTCAGCGATCACGAACCGCTCATTACAGTAATGAATATGCGTGCATATTCATTACTCTAATGAGCGGTACCACGTGACCGCTGAACACAGGAAGAGCTGCCCGGAGACCATCGGACATGCAGGGACTGTGCCAGGAACAGGTGAGTATATCACAGCCGCCGCTCCCCCTCACCCGCTGACCCCTCGCCGACACTGCCTCGAGTATAAGCCGAGAGGGTCACTTTCAGCCCAAAAAAGTGGGCTGAAAATCTCGGCTTATTCTCGAGTATAAACGGTATATATTCTTAAGAGTGGTAACATCTTTGTTAAAGTAGTTGCCGAGATTTTTTAGACTCCAAATATTTTTGTTGCTTGTGTTACACAAAAGCAAAGAGAGGATTTCAATATTCGTTGTTTTACTGTTAAAAAGCTTTTCAATATAGTCCTTTACGAATGTGAATAACACCAATTCAGAGGAAGGAAGTTTGTACTTGGTTTTGATTTCACTAAAAGAGAGATTTGGTCCAAATATCTGGTAGAGAGAAATTGTATATAGAAGCGAGCAAAGGTAGAAGTTTTTTTTATTTGTTCAACCTTAGTGAAGTTTTTAGAAGGTTTAATGAGTATTTTCCAGGCATGAATTAAAGCTTGAAAAATTAGGTTTGAAGATTTTTTTTGCAGAGTGTGAATTAAGAAATTGAAAAACATCTCTCAAATAGTCCTATGGCTGCTGTAAACAGATTCTAAGATGAACCATGCAGGGTGAGATTGGCCATTGAACCAATGCCAACTTTGAGTAACCAGGGATGCAAGGTAATAAGCATATACACTCACCGGCCACTTTATTAGGTACACCATGCTAGTAACGGGTTGGACCCCATTTTGCCTTCAGAACTGCCTCAATTCTTCGTGGCATAGATTCAACAAGGTGCTGGAAGCATTCCTCAGAGATTTTGGTCCATATTGACATGATGGCATCACACAGTTGCCGCAGATTTGTCGGCTGCACATCCCAAAGATGCTCCATACAAGGCAGGATGGAACCATGCTTTCATGTTGTTTACGCCAAATTCTGACCCTACCATCCGAATGTCGCAGCAGAAATCGAGACTCATCAGACCAAGCAACGTTTTTCCAATCTTCTACTGTCCAATTTTGATGAGCTTGTACAAATTGTAGCCTCAGTTTCCTGTTCTTAGCTGAAAGGAGTGGTACCCGGTGTGGTCTTCTGCTGCTGTAGCCCATCTGCCTCAAAGTTCGACGCACTGTGCGTTCAGAGATGCTCTTAGGCCTACCTTGGTTGTAACGGGTGGCGATTTGAGTCACTGTTGCCTTTCTATCAGCTCGAACCAGTCTGCCCATTCTCCTCTGACCTCTGGCATCAACAAGGCATTTCCGCCCACAGAACTGCCGCTCACTGGATTTTTTTTCTTTTTCGGACCATTCTCTGTAAACCCTAGAGATGGTTGTGCGTGAAAATCCCAGTAGATCAGCAGTTTCTGAAATACTCAGACCAGCCCTTCTGGCACCAACAACCATGCCACGTTCAAAGGCACTCAAATCACCTTTCTTCCCCATACTGATGCTCGGTTTGAACTGCAGGAGATTGTCTTGACCATGTCTACATGCCTAAATGCACTGAGTTGCCGCCATGTGATTGGCTGATTAGAAATTAAGTGTTAACAAGAAGTTGGACAGGTGTACCTAATAAAGTGGCCAGTGAGTGTATATCTGGTAAACCAAAACCTCCGTTACATTTACATTTGTACAAAATGTCAACCGCCACTCTAGCCCTTTTCCCGCTCCAAATGAAAGAGTTGATAATGCCTTGAATCTCAAAAAAAAGCCGAGGAGGAATAATTATTGGAAGAGTCCTAAATATGTAAAGGATTTGGGGTAGAATAAAGCATTTAACTGCCAATATTTTGCCTAACAGGGAGAGATCTGAGTACCCAAGATTTGTAAAGTTGGCAGAGATAGTTTTTATAATATTGTCTAGATTGGCATCAACAGTAAAGAGTAGCTTATTTGTAACAATGATGCCTAGATAGTAGTGTTGAGCGATACCGTCCGATACTTGAAAGTATCGGTATCGGAAAGTATCGGCCGATACCGGCAAAGTATCGGATCTAATCCGATACCGATACCCGATACCAATACAAGTCAATGGGACTCAAGTATCGGACGGTATCCTGATGGTTCCCAGGGTCTGAAGGAGAGGAAACTCTCCTTCAGGCCCTGGGATCCATATTAATGTGTAAAATAAAGAATTAAAATAAAAAAATATTGCTATACTCACCTCTCCGACGCAGCCTGGACCTCACCGAGGGAACCAGCAGCGTTGTTTGCTTAAAATGCACGCTTTTACTTCCTTCCGTGACGTCACGGCTTGTGATTGGTCGCGTGCCGCCCATGTGGCCGCGACGCGACCAATCACAGCAAGCCGTGACGTAATTTTCAGGTCCTGGATGCCTAATTCTAGGCATTCATGATTTTAAAATTACGTTCCGGCTTGTGATGGGTCGCGTCGCGGTCACATGGGCGACGCGACCAATCACAAGCCGTGACGTCACAGGAGGCAGGAGACGCGCATTTTTAAAATTACGTCACGGCTTGTGATTGGTTGCGTGCCGCCCATGTGACCGCGACGCGACCAATCACAGCAAGCCGTGACGTAATTTCAGGTCCTGAATGCAGAAATAGGCATCAGGACCTGAAATTACGTCACGGCTTGCTGTGATTGGTCGCGTCGCGGTCACATGGGCGGCACACAACCAATCACAAGCCGTGACTAGGGTTGAGCGAAACGGGTCGTTCATTTTCAAAAGTCGCCGACTTTTGGCAAAGTCGGCGTCTCATGAAACCGAGCCGATCCCAGCGTTGCATCGGCCATGCGGTACGCGACTTTCGCGCCAAAGTCGCGTTTCAATGACGCGAAAAGCGCCATTTCTCAGCCAATGAAGGTGAACGCAGAGTGTGGGCAGCTTGATGACATAGGTCCTGGTCCCCACCATCTTAGAGAAGGGCATTGCAGTGATTGGCTTGCTGTCTGCGGCGTCACAGGGGCTATAAAGGGGCGTTCCCGCCGACCGCCATCTCACTGCTGCTGCTCTGAGCTTAGGGAGAGGTTGCTGCCGCTTCATTAGAAGCAGGGAGAGCGTTAGGCAGGGTCCATTAACCACCAAACCGCTTGTGCTGTAGCGATTTCCACTGTCCAACACCACCTTCGGTGTGCAGGGACAGTGGAAGCTACATTTTTTTTTTTCTCTCAGCGCTGTAGCTCATTGGGCTGCCCTAGAAGGCTCCCTGATAGCTGTATTGCTGTGTGTATGCCACTGTGCAAACCAACTGCTTTTTTCAAAGCACATATCCTCTTGTTCCTTCCTTTCTGCACAGCTATCTTTTTTGTTTGTCCACACTTTTTATTTAATTTGTGCATCAGTCCACTCTTTATTTCTGCCTGCCATACCTGGCTGAGATTACTGCAGGGAGATAGTAATTGTAGGACAGTTTCTTTTTTTTTTTTTTTTTTTTTTTGTGGGAGATTAAGATTGGCATTTCTGCTAGAGTGTCATCCCTGTGTGTGCCATCTCTCACTCAGTGGGCCATAGAAAGCCTATTAATTTTTTTGCTTGATTTGGGTTCTAAAATCTACCTGAAAAAAAATCACTACATCAATCAGTGGGAGATTAATATTGCCCTTTCTGCTTGTGTGCCACTCCTGACTCCTGTGTGTGCCATCTCTCACTCAGTGGGCCATAGAAAGCCTATTTATTTTTTATTATTTTGTTTCTAAAGTCTCCCTGAAAAAGAAAAAAAAAGAAAACAGTGGGAGATTAATATTGCCCTTTCTGCTTGTGTGCCACTCCTGACTCCTGTGTGTGCCATCTCTCACTCAGTGGGCCATAGAAAGCCTATTTATTTTTTATTATTTGGTTTCTAAAGTCTCCCTGAAAAAGAAAAAAAAAGAAAACAGTGGGAGATTAATATTGCCCTTTCTGCTTGTGTGCCACTCCTGACTCCTGTGTGTGCCATCTCTCACTCAGTGGGCCATAGAAAGCCTATTTATTTTTTATTATTTGGTTTCTAAAGTCTCCCTGAAAAATAATAAAAAAATAAAACAGTGGGAGATTAATATTGCCCTTTCTGCTTGTGTGCCACTCCTGACTCCTGTGTGTGCCATCTCTCACTCAGTGGGCCATAGAAAGCCTATTTATTTTTTATTATTTGGTTTCTAAAGTCTCCCTGAAAAAGAAAAAAAAAATAAAACAGTGGGAGATTAATATTGCCCTTTCTGCTTGTGTGCCACTCCTGACTCCTGTGTGTGCCATCTCTCACTCAGTGGGCCATAGAAAGCCTATTAATTTTTTTGCTTGATTTGGGTTCTAAAATCTACCTGAAAAAAAACACTACATCAATCAATGGGAGAAAAATATTGGCCTCAGTCAGGGCTTGTGTGCCACTCCTGAATCCTGTGTGTGCCATCTCTCACTCAGTGGGCCATAGAAAGCCTATTGATTTTTTTGCTTGATTTGGGTTCTAAAATCTACCTGAAAAAAAAACTCTACATCAATCAGTGGGAGAAAAATATTGGCCTCAGTCAGGGCTTGTGTGCCACTCCTGACTCCTGTGTGTGCCATCCCTCACTCAGTGGGCCATAGAAAGCCTATTATTTTTTTATTATTTGGTTTCTAAAGTCTCCCTGAAAAATAATAAAAAAATAAAACAGTGGGAGATTAATATTGCCCTTGCTGCTTGTGTGCCACTCCTGACTCCTGTGTGTGCCATCTCTCACTCAGTGGGCCATAGAAAGCCTATTTATTTTTTATTATTTAGTTTCTAAAGTCTCCCTGAAAAAGAAAAAAAAAATAAAACAGTGGGAGATTAATATTGCCCTTTCTGCTTGTGTGCCACTCCTGACTCCTGTGTGTGCCATCTCTCACTCAGTGGGCCATAGAAAGCCTATTTATTTTTTATTATTTGGTTTCTAAAGTCTCCCTGAAAAAGAAAAAAAAATAAAACAGTGGGAGATTAATATTGACATTTGTGCTTGAGTGACAGTCCTGCGTGTGTGGCATCTCTGTGATTTGGTGCCACAGAAAACAGAGTGTGTAACATTGTGCCTGATTTTCCTTGTGGTCTCACCAACCTGTTAAGGGATATTGGAATCATACTGAAGTTATAGCTCATCGTGTAAGTTGTTTGACAGCAAAAAATAAAGTTACTTTGGTTAAGTTTTTAAAACAATGAGGAAGTCTGGTGCAAGAGGTCGTCGTGGCCGTGGGCGTTCATTGTCAGCTGGTAATGATGGTAGTGGTAGTGGAGCATCAGGTGGTCGTGGGGATAAATATATTCCACCTAAGTCTGGAGCTGTGGAGCCAGTTTCGTCGTCTGGCTACACAAGGCCTCGAACGCTCTCTTTTCTGGGAGTATGAAAACCGCTTTTAAAGGCGGAGCAGCAACAGCAAGTTTTGGCTTACATTGCAGACCCAGCCTCTAGCTCTTTTGCCTCCTCTTCTGAAACTGGTAAATGTAAAAGCAGCGCGTCGCTTGTGGATGTTCACGGTCAGGGACAAGTCGCTTCCTTGTCCTCTTCAGCAAAAACTACAACAAGAGAGAAGGATGCAGCAGGCGACACAACGGGTTACTCCATGGAGCTCTTTACACATACCGTCCCTGGCTTAGAAAGTGAAACACTTAACAGGCCATGCCCATTACAAGTAGATTCTGACATGGAGTGCACTGATGCACAGCCACAGCCAGAGTACTATGCTGCTCCTTTGACTCAGACCACCACATTGCCCTCTCAGGGTACTGATCCACAATCAGACCCTGATGAGACTATGTTGCCCCGCCACGAACGCTATACCACCGACCGACACAGTGACACAGATGAAGTTGCACACGAGCTCGAAGAGGAGGTAATAGATGACCCAGTTGTTGACCCCGATTGGCAGCCATTGGGGGAACAGGGTGCAGGCGGCAGTAGTTCAGAAGCGGAGGTGGAGGAGGGGCCGCAGCAGGCATCAACATCGCAACAGGTTCCATCTGCCGGGCCTGTATCTGGCCCAAAACGCGTGTCAAAGCCAAAACCTGTTGGAGGACAGCGTGGCCATCCGGTTAAAGCTCAGTCTGTAATCCCTGAAAAGGGATCCGATGCTAGGAAGAGTGCAGTCTGGCATTTTTTTAAGCAACATCCAATTGATCAGCGCAAAGTCATCTGTCAAAAATGTTCAACTAGCTTAAGCAGAGGTCAGAATCTGAAAAGTCTCAATACTAGTTGCATGCATAGACACTTAACCACCATGCATTTTCAAGCCTGGACTAACTACCAAATGTCCCTTAAGGTTGTAGCACCCTCGGCCAATGAAGCTAGTCAGCAACGCAACATCCCTTCCGTCACTGTAAGGCCACCATTTTCCGCACCACCGGCAGTATCTGTGCAGGTTTCTTTGCCAGCCAAAAGCAGTCAGGGTCAGGGAATCACCAGTTTTGTAGGAGGAAATATTGCATCTAGGGCACCGGCGGAAACAATACCGTCTCCAACCGTCTCTCAGTCTGCCATGTCCACCGGCACACCCGAAAGTTCCACGATCTCCAGCTCTCCAGTCCAGCTCACACTACATGAGACTCTGGTTAGAAAAAGGAAGTACTTATCCTCGCATCCGCGTACACAGGGTTTTAACGCCCACATAGCTAGACTAATCTCGTTAGAGATGATGCCCTACCGGTTAGTTGAAAGCGAAGCTTTCAAAGCCCTGATGGAGTACGCTGAACCACGATACGAGCTACCCAGTCAACACTTTTTTTCCAGAAAAGCCATCCCAGCCCTGCACCAGCATGTTAAACAGCGCATCGTCCATTCACTCAGGCAATCTGTGAATACAAAGGTGCACCTGACTACAGATGCATGGACCAGTAGGCATGGCCAGGGACGTTATGTGTCCATCACGGCACACTGGGTGAATGTGGTGGATGCAGGGTCCACAGGGGACATCAATTTCGGGACAGTTGTGCCTAGCCCACGGTCTAGGAAACAGTTGGCTGTAGGCGTTCGCACCCCCTCCTCCTCGTCCTCCTGCAGAAGCTACAGCTCTTCCACAGACCGCAGTCGGCCAACCACTCCATCGGCAGATGACACTGTTGCACACCAGTGGTCCCATTATGGGCCAGCTACTGGCAAGCGTCAGCAGGCTGTATTGGCTATGAAGTGTTTAGGCGACAACAGACACACCGCGGAAGTTCTGTCCGAGTTCTTGCAACAAGAAAAGCAGTCGTGGCTGGGCACAGTAGATCTTGAGGCAGGCAAGGTAGTGAGTGATAACGGAAGGAATTTCATGGCTGCCATCTCCCTTTCCCAACTGAAACTCATTCCTTGCCTGGCTAAACCTGGTGGTGCAGTGCTTATTGAAAACTTATCCTGGGTTCTCCGACCTGCTCCTTAAAGTTCGTGGACTTTGCTCACATATCCGACGTTCGCCTGTACACTCCAGCCGTATGCAGACCTATCAGCGGTCTTTGAACCTTCCCCAGCATCGCCTAATCATAGACGTTGCAACAAGGTGGAACTCAACACTGCACATGCTTCAGAGACTGTGCCAACAGAGGCGGGCTGTTATGTTTTTGTGGGAGGATACACATACACGGGCAGGCAGTAGAATGGCAGACATGGAGTTGTCAGGTGTGCAGTGGTCGAAGATACAAGACATGTGTCAAGTCCTTCAGTGTTTTGAGGAATGCACACGGCTGGTTAGTGCAGACAACGCCATAATAAGCATGAGCATCCCCCTAATGCATCTGCTGATGCAAAGTTTGACACACATAAAGGATCAGGCGTCTGCACCAGAGGAAGAGGAAAGCCTTGATGACAGTCAGCCATTGTCTGGTCAGGGCAGTGTACAGGACGAGGTAGCGGGCGAAGAGGAGGTGGAGGACGAGGAGGATGATGGGGATGAGTATATTTTTAATGCGGAAGCTTTCCCGGGGGCACTGGAAATTGGTTGGGTGGCAAGGCCGGGTTCTGGTTTTTTGAGGGACACAAGTGACGTAGATTTGCCTGAAACTGCCCCTCAACCAATCACAACCGGAGATTTGACAACTGGAACTTTGGCCCACATGGCGGATTATGCCTTACGTATCCTAAAAAGGGACACATGCATTACGAAAATGATGAACGATGACGATTACTGGTTGGCCTGCCTCCTCGATCCACGCTATAAAGGCAAATTGCAAAATATTATGCCACATGAGAACTTGGAACTAATATTAGCAACCAAACAATCAACTCTTGTTGACCGTTTGCTTCAGGCATTCCCAGCACACAGCGCACGTGATCGTTCTCACACGAGCTCCAGGGGGCAGCAGACTAGGAGTGTTAGGGGTGCACACATCAGAAGTGGCGTTGGACAGAGGGGTTTTCTGACCAGGTTGTGGAGTGATTTTGCTATGACCGCAGACAGGACAGGTACTGCTGCATCAATTGAAAGTGACAGGCGACAACGTTTGTCCAGTATGGTTACTAACTATTTTTCATCCCTTATCGATGTTATCCCTCAACCGTCATTCCCATTTGATTACTGGGCATCAAAATTAGACACCTGGCCAGAATTGGCAGAATATGCATTGCAGGAGCTTGCTTGCCCGGCAGCAAGTGTCCTATCAGAAAGAGTATTCAGTGCTGCAGGTTCAATATTAACCGAAAAAAGGACTCGTCTGGCTACCCAAAATGTTGACGATCTAACATTCATTAAAATGAACCACAACTGGATTTCGAAATCTTTTGCCCCACCTTGCCCGGCCGACACCTAGCTTTCCTATGAAAAGTTCTTGCCTGTGGAATACTGTGAATTACTTTTCTAATGTCTAATTTTCTGCAGCTGATTGTCCAGCATACGACATGTTTACACCTCCCTAAATGGCCAAACTCCCCACACGGGGCCGTGGTATCGCGACTTGGCGCAAGCACCCGTGAGAGTGCTGTTTGTCTGAAGAGGTGGGTGTGCTTGCTTTTGGTCGACGGCATTGCTACTGGGTCCCTCATAGTACAATAAAGTGTCTCTGGCGGTGGTGGTGCGCACCCAACGTCAGACACACTGTTGTAACATGAGGGGCCCTGGGCCTGTACCGCCGGCCACAAGAGAGTTCACCCACCCCCAGGTCAAACATTGCTCTACCACTTCCACAGTTATCTCTCACACTTCCACCAATGTTTAGTCTATGCGCTGACATCCTTCCATACCTGCCACTGACAAAACCATTGTGTTGACATGTATGATGGTACTTAACATAGTCAGGGGCAGTGTCCTCTATTTACCACAGTAAATACTTTGCGCTAAATTAGTAGGTCTGAAACAACGCAGAGGATCCCACCCCTGAACCTAATGATTGCACCCTTTAGTGTTTTTGTTTTGTTTTAATGCGAGACATTCACATTTAATTGTTGTTTTTGACTACTAACTGGCAGACACTCATTACAATCGGCCTCCGTTGACCAGACCACTGCTGCCCGTGTACCCCTGGAAACAATTATAAAGTGCCTACAGCCAGCCCATTTTATTGTGTTAGGCCTTCGAAGCCTGTCTGCGGTCCCTCCTACCACTAGGCCTCCACTGACCAGACCACTGCTGCCCGTGTACCCCTGGAACCTAATTTACAGTGCATAGAGCCTATTTTTTTATTTCTTTTAATATTAATAAAGCCATGATGGACTACGCTGTACCACGCTATGAGCTACCCAGTTGACAATTCTTTTGCGAGAAAAGCCATCCCACCCCTCCACCAGCATGTTAAAGACCGCATTGTCCTTGCATTCTGTCAATCTGTGAGTCCAAAGGTACACCTGACAACAGACACATGGACCTGTAGGCATGGCCACGGAAGGTTACGTGTCCTTTGTGGTGCAATGGGTTAATGTATTGGATGCATGGTCCACACAGGGGACAGCCTGCTAAGTCTGTCTGCAGTCCCTAATTCAAGTTGTCCTCAACTGAATACAGCTGAGCTTCTACCTTCTGGCTCTGATTAACTGCTGTCTTTTAAAAAATTGGTGGTTCCGGCCTACTAACGGTGTCTGCCCCTGCCTGGTGTTGTCCTCAACTGAATAAAGCTGAGCTTCTACCTTCTGGCTCTGATTAAGTTTTTTTTTTTTTTTTTTTGTTAAATTGCTGGATGGGGCCTAATACATCTGTTTGCTGCTCCCTGGTGTTTGTCCTCAACTGAATAAAGCTGAGCTTCTACCTTCTGGCTCTGATTAACTGCTGTTTTTTAAAAAATTGGTGGTTCCGGCCTACTAACGGTGTCTGCCCCTGCCTGGTGTTGTCCTCAACTGAATAAAGCTGAGCTTCTACCTTCTGGCTCTGATTAACTGCTGTTTTTTAAAAAATTGGTGGTTCCGGCCTACTAACGGTGTCTGCCCCTGCCTGGTGTTGTCCTCAACTGAATAAAGCTGAGCTTCTACCTTCTGGCTCTGATTAACTGCTGTTTTTTAAAAAATTGGTGGTTCCTGCCTACTAACGGTGTCTGCCCCTGCCTGGTGTTGTCCTCAACTGAATAAAGCTGAGCTTCTACCTTCTGGCTCTGATTAACTGCTGTTTTTTAAAAAATTGGTGGTTCCTGCCTACTAACGGTGTCTGCCCCTGCCTGGTGTTGTCCTCAACTGAATAAAGCTGAGCTTCTACCTTCTGGCTTTCGGCCTATACTATCAGATATTAAACTGCATTTGGCCTACTAGTGTGGTTGGGCCCTTGATTCAATGTCTGCTGCTCTTGGGTTTGCTACTCCACAGAACAAAGCAATGCCGCCTGTTTAGTCCTGTTACCAATTTTGAACTGCCTTTAGCCTACTTTATTCTTTGGCCCTATATCTGTTTCCTCTTCATCCCGCCCATTGCCCAGCCACTGCTAGATGAGTCTGCTGGTACATTGACCTAGACCACTACATTCCCCTTGCACTCTACACAGCCAGAATCTGACCCTGCAGAAAGTAAGGTTCCCCTTCCCACATGTTATACCACCTTACACAGGGACAAAGAGGAAGGTGCAGATGAAAGTGCAGGTTCCTTCATCAGGTGGGGGGGGGGCATACTCGTTGGCGACGTCACTGGCACAGGGCCCCTCAGAGTACGCAAAAGTGTCGCTGCTGGTGGGAGGCGCCCCCGCCATGCAAACACACCGCCGTACTTTGAGGGGCCCTGTGCCAGTGCCAATGCGAACGAGTGGGCCCCCCCTGCTTGCTCAGGATCACAGCACTTGCAACGTTGAAATACTTACCTCTCCCTGCTCCACCGCCGTGACGTAGTCCGCGTTTCCTGGGCCCACAAAAAACTTGAGCCAGCCCTACTCCCCCCACAACTTTTGCCAAATGACCCCCAATTTCCAATGCCCAACTATTATTATAAAGTTAATTAAGATTGACAAGCTTCAGAAACAAGAATGGATGTTTTTGGCATTAAAATGGGCACTGTAGGTGTTTTCCTGGCCTCCACTCACTGCCGATTATGCTTCCCCATTGACTTGCATTGGGTTTCGTGTTTCGGTCGATCCCCAACTTTCAGCGATATAATCGGCCGACTGCACTCGACTCGACTCTGGACAAAGTCGGGTTTCACAAAACCCGACTCGATCTTAAAAAAATGAAAGTCGCTCAACCCTAGCCGTGACGTCATGGAAGGAAGTAAAAGCGCGCATTTTAAGCAAACAACGCTGCCGGTTCCCTCGGTGAGGTCCAGGCTGCGTCAGAGAGGTGAGTATAGCAATATTTTTTATTTTAATTCTTTCTTTTACACATTAATGTTGTTTCGATACCGATACCCGATACCACAAAAGTATCGGATCTCGGTATCGGAATTCCGATACCCGCAAGTATCGGCCGATACCCGATACTTGCGGTATCGGAATGCTCAACACTAGGGTTGAGCGACTTTCATTTTTTTAAGATCGAGTCGGGTTTTGTGAAACCCGACTTTGTCCAGAGTCGAGTCGAGTGCAGTCGGCCGATTATCGCTGAAAGTCGGGGATCAACCGAAACACGAAACCCAATGCAAGTCAATGGGGAAGCATAGTCGGCAGTGAGTGGAGGCCAGGAAAACACCTACAGTGCCCATTTTAATGCCAAAAACATCCATTCTTGTTTCTGAAGCTTGTCAATCTTAATTAACTTTATAATAATAGTTGGGCATTGGAAATTGGGGGTCATTTGGCAAAAGTTGTGGGGGGAGTAGGGCTGGCTCAAGTTTTTTGTGGGCCCAGGAAACGCGGACTACGTCACGGCGGTGGAGCAGGGAGAGGTAAGTATTTCAACGTTGCAAGTGCTGTGATCCTGAGCAAGCAGGGGGGGCCCACTCGTTCGCATTGGCACTGGCACAGGGCCCCTCAAAGTACGGCGGTGTGTTTGCATGGCGGGGGCGCCTCCCACCAGCAGCGACACTTTTGCGTACTCTGAGGGGCCCTGTGCCAGTGACGTCGCCAACGAGTATGCCCCCCCCACCTGATGAAGGAACCTGCACTTTCATCTGCACCTTCCTCTTTGTCCCTGTGTAAGGTGGTATAACATGCGGGAAGGGGAACCTTACTTTCAGCAGGGTCAGATTCTGGCTGTGTAGAGTGCAAGGGGAATGTAGTGGTCTAGGTCAATGTACCAGCAGACTCATCTAGCAGTGGCTGGGCAATGGGCGGGATGAAGAGGAAACAGATATAGGGCCAAAGAATAAAGTAGGCTAAATGCAGTTCAAAATTGGTAACAGGATTAAACAGGCGGCATTGCTTTGTTCAGTGAAGTAGCAAACCCAAGAGCAGCAGACACTGTTTCAAGGGCCCAACCACACTAGTAGGCCAAATGCAGTTTAATATCTGATAGTATAGGCCGAAAGCCAGAAGGTAGAAGCTCAGCTTTATTCAGTTGAGGACAAACACCAGGGAGCAGCAAACAGAGGTATTAGGCCCCATCCAGCAATTAAAAAAAAAAAAAAAAACTTAATCAGAGCCAGAAGGTAGAAGCTCAGCTTTATTCAGTTGAGGAAAACACCAGGCAGGGGCAGACACCATTAGTAGGCAGGAACCACCAATTTTTTTAAAAAACAGGAGTTAATCAGAGCCAGAAGGTAGAAGCTCAGCGTTATTCAGTTGAGGGCAACACCAGGGAGGGGCAGACACCGTTAGTAGGCCGGAACCACCAATTTTTTAAAAAAACAGCAGTTAATCAGAGCCAGAAGGTAGAAGCTCAGCTTTATTCAGTTGAGGACAAACACCAGGGAGCAGCAAACAGAGGTATTAGGCCCCATCCAGCAATTTAAAAAAAAAAAAAAAAAAACTTAATCAGAGCCAGAAGGTAGAAGCTCAGCTTTATTCAGTTGAGGACAACACCAGGCAGGGGCAGACACCGTTAGTAGGCCGGAACCACCAATTTTTAAAAAAACAGCAGTTAATCAGAGCCTGAAGGTAGAAGCTCAGCGTTATTCAGTTGAGGACAACACTAGGCAGGGGCAGACACCGTTAGTAGGCCGGAACCACCAATTTTTAAAAAAACAGCAGTTAATCAGAGCCAGAAGGTAGAAGCTCAGCTTTATTCAGTTGAGGACAAACACCAGGGAGCAGCAAACAGAGGTATTAGGCCCCATCCAGCAATTAAAAAAAAAAAAAAAAACTTAATCAGAGCCAGAAGGTAGAAGCTCAGCTTTATTCAGTTGAGGACAACACCAGGCAGGGGCAGACACCGTTAGTAGTCCGGAACCACCAATTTTTAAAAAAACAGCAGTTAATCAGAGCCAGAAGGTAGAAGCTCAGCTTTATTCAGTTGAGGACAACACCAGGCAGGGGCAGACACCGTTAGTAGGCCGGAACCACCAATTTTTAAAAAAACAGCAGTTAATCAGAGCCAGAAGGTAGAAGCTCAGCTTTATTCAGTTGAGGACAACACTAGGCAGGGGCAGACACCGTTAGTAGGCCGGAACCACCAATTTTTAAAAAAACAGCAGTTAATCAGAGCCAGAAGGTAGAAGTTCAGCTTTATTCAGTTGAGGACAAACACCAGGGAGCAGCAAACAGAGGTATTAGGCCCCATCCAGCAATTTAAAAAAAAAAAAAAAAAAAACTTAATCAGAGCCAGAAGGTAGAAGCTCAGCTTTATTCAGTTGAGGACAACACCAGGCAGGGGCAGACACCGTTAGTAGTCCGGAACCACCAATTTTTAAAAAAACAACAGTTAATCTGAGCCAGAAGGTAGAAGCTCAGCTTTATTCAGTTGAGGACAACACCAGGCAGGGGCAGACACCGTTAGTAGGCCGGAACCACCAATTTTTTAAAAAACAGCAGTTAATCAGAGCCAGAAGGTAGAAGCTCAGCTTTATTCAGTTGAGGACAACACCAGGCAGAGGCAGACACCGTTAGTAGGCCGGAACCACCAATTTTTTAAAAAACAGCAGTTAATCTGAGCCAGAAGGTAGAAGCTCAGCTTTATTCAGTTGAGGACAACACCAGGGAGGGGCAGACACCGTTAGTAGGCCGGAACCACCAATTTTTTTAAAAACAGCAGTTAATCAGAGCCAGAAGGTAGAAGCTCAGCTTTATTCAGTTGAGGACAAACACCAGGGAGCAGCAAACAGAGGTATTAGGCCCCATCCAGCAATTAAAAAAAAAAAAAAAAAAACTTAATCAGAGCCAGAAGGTAGAAGCTCAGCTTTATTCAGTTGAGGACAACACCAGGCAGGGGCAGACACCGTTAGTAGGCCGGAACCACCAATTTTTAAAAAAACAGCAGTTAATCTGAGCCAGAAGGTAGAAGCTCAGCTTTATTCAGTTGAGGACAACACCAGGCAGGGGCAGACACCGTTAGTAGGCCGGAACCACCAATTTTTTAAAAAACAGCAGTTTATCAGAGCCAGAAGGTAGAAGCTCAGCTGTATTCAGTTGAGGACAACTTGAATTAGGGACTGCAGACAGAATTAGCAGGCTGTCCCCTGTGTGGACCATGCATCCAATACATTAACCCATTGCGCCACAAAGGACACGTAACCTTCCGTGGCCATGCCTACAGGTCCATGTGTCTGTTGTCAGGTGTACCTTTGGACTCACAGATTGACAGAATGCAAGGACAATGCGGTCTTTAACATGCTGGTGGAGGGGTGGGATGGCTTTTCTCGCAAAAGAATTGTCAACTGGGTAACTCATAGCGTGGTACAGCGTAGTCCATCATGGCTTTATTAATATTAAAAGAAATAAAAAAATAGGCTCTATGCACTGTAAATTAGGTTCCAGGGGTACACGGGCAGCAGTGGTCTGGTCAGTGGAAGCCTAGTGGAAGGAGGGACCGCAGACAGGCTTCGAAGGCCTAACATTATAAAATGGGCTGGCTGTAGGCACTTTATAATTGGTTCCAGGGGTACACGGGCAGCAGTGGTCTGGTCAGTGGAGGCCTAGTGGAAGGAGGGACCGCAGACAGGCTTCGAAGGCCTAACACAATAAAATGGGCTGGCTGTAGGCACTTTATAATTGTTTCCAGGGGTACACGGGCAGCAGTGGTCTGGTCAGTGGAGGCCTAGTGGAAGGAGGGACCGCAGACAGGCTTCGAAGGCCTAACATGATAAAATGGGCTGGCTGTAGGCACTGTAAAATAGGTTCCAAGGGTACACGGGCAGCAGTGGTCTGGTCAGTGGAGGCCTAGTGGAAGGAGGGACCGCAGACAGGCTTCGAAGGCCTAACATAATAAAATGGGCTGGCTGTAGGCACTGTAAAATAGGTTCCAGGGGTACACGGGCAGCAGTGGTCTGGTCAGTGGAGGCCTAGTGGAAGGAGGGACCGCAGACAGGCTTCGAAGGCCTAACACAATAAAATGGGCTGGCTGTAGGCACTTTATAATTGTTTCCAGGGGTACACGGGCAGCAGTGGTCTGGTCAGTGAAGGCCTAGTGAAAGGAGGGACCGCAGACAGGCTTCGAAGGCCTAACACAATAAAATGGGCTGGCTGTAGGCACTTTATAATTGTTTCCAAGGGTACACGGGCAGCAGTGGTCTGGTCAGTGGAGGCCTAGTGGAAGGAGGGACCGCAGACAGGCTTCGAAGGCCTAACACAATAAAATGGGCTGGCTGTAGGCAATGTAAAATAGGTTCCAGGGGTACACGGGCAGCAGTGGTCTGGTCAACGGAGGCCGATTGTAATGAGTGTCTGCCAGTTAGTAGTCAAAAACAACAATTAAATGTGAATGTCTCGCATTAAAACAAAACAAAAACACTAAAGGGTGCAATCATTAGGTTCAGGAGTGGGATCCTCTGCGTTGTTTCAGACCTACTAATTTAGCGCAAAGTATTTACTGTGGTAAATAGAGTACCATCATACATGTCAACACAATGGTATTGTCAGTGGCAGGTATGGAAGGATGTCAGCGCATAGACTAAACATTGGTGGAAGTGTGAGAGATAACTGTGGAAGTGGTAGAGCTGGGGGTGGGTGAACTCTCTTGTGGCCGGCGGTACAGGCCCAGGGCCCCTCATGTTACAACAGTGTGTCTGACGTTGGGTGCGCACCACCACCGCCAGAGACACTTTATTGTACTATGAGGGACCCAGTAGCAATGCCGTCGACCAAAAGCAAGCACACCCACCTCTTCAGACAAACAGCAGTCTCACGGGTGCTTGCGCCAAGTTGCGATACCACGGCCCCGTGTGGGGAGTTTGGCCATTTAGGGAGGTGTAAACATGTCGTATGCTGGACAATCAGCTGCAGAAAATTAGACATTAGAAAAGTAATTCACAGTAGTCCACAGGCAAGAGCTTTTCATAGGAAAGCTAGGTGTCGGCCGGGCAAGGTGGGGCAAAAGATTTCGAAATCCAGTTGTGGTTCATTTTAATGAATGTTAGATCGTCAACATTTTGGGTAGCCAGACGAGTCCTTTTTTCGGTTAATATTGAACCTGCAGCACTGAATACTCTTTCTGATAGGACACTTGCTGCCGGGCAAGCAAGCTCCTGCAATGCATATTCTGCCAATTCTGGCCAGGTGTCTAATTTTGATGCCCAGTAATCAAATGGGAATGACGGTTGAGGGATAACATCGATAAGGGATGAAAAATAGTTAGTAACCATACTGGACAAATGTTGTCGCCTGTCACTTTCAATTGATGCAGCAGTACCTGTCCTGTCTGCGGTCATAGCAAAATCACTCCACAACCTGGTCAGAAAACCCCTCTGTCCAACGCCACTTCTGATGTGTGCACCCCTAACACTCCTAGTCTGCTGCCCCCTGGAGCTCGTGTGAGAACGATCACGTGCACTGTATGCTGGGAATGCCTGAAGCAAACGGTCAACAAGAGTTGATTGTTTGGTTGCTAATATTAGTTCCAAGTTCTCATGTGGCATAATATTTTGCAATTTGCCTTTATAGCGTGGATCGAGGAGGCAGGCCAACCAGTAATCGTCATCGTACATCATTTTCTTAATGCGTGTGTCCCTTTTTAGGATACGTAAGGCATAATCCGCCATGTGGGCCAAAGTTCCAGTTGTCAAATCTCCGGTTGTGATTGGTTGAGGGGCAGTTTCAGGCAAATCTACGTCACTTGTGTCCCTCAAAAAACCAGAACCCGGCCTTGCCACGCAACCAATTTCCAGTGCCCCCGGGAAAGCTTCTGCATTAAAAATATACTCATCCCCATCATCCTCCTCGTCCTCCACCTCCTCTTCGCCCGCTACCTCGTCCTGTACACTGCCCTGACCAGACAATGGCTGACTGTCATCAAGGCTTTCCTCTTCCTCTGGTGCAGACGCCTGATCCTTTATGTGCGTCAAACTTTGCATCAGCAGACGCATTAGGGGGATGCTCATGCTTATTATGGCGTTGTCTGCACTAACCAGCCATGTGCATTCCTCAAAACACTGAAGGACTTGACACATGTCCTGTATCTTCGACCACTGCACACCTGACAACTCCATGTCTGCCATCCTACTGCCTGCCCGTGTATGTGTATCCTCCCACAAAAACATAACAGCCCGCCTCTGTTGGCACAGTCTCTGAAGCATGTGCAGTGTTGAGTTCCACCTTGTTGCAACGTCTATGATTAGGCGATGCTGGGGAAGGTTCAAAGACCGCTGATAGGTCTGCATACGGCTGGAGTGTACAGGCGAACGTCGGATATGTGAGCAAAGTCCACGCACTTTGAGGAGCAGGTCGGAGAACCCAGGATAAGTTTTCAATAAGCACTGCACCACCAGGTTTAAGGTTTGAGCCAGGCAAGGAATGTGTTTCAGTTGGGAAAGGGAGATGGCAGCCATGAAATTCCTTCCGTTATCACTCACTACCTTGCCTGCCTCAAGATCTACTGTGCCCAGCCACGACTGCGTTTCTTGTTGCAAGAACTCGGACAGAACTTCCGCGGTGTGTCTGTTGTCGCCCAAACACTTCATAGCCAATACAGCCTGCTGACGCTTGCCAGTAGCTGGCCCATAATGGGACCACTGGTGTGCAACAGTGTCATCTGCCGATGGAGTGGTTGGCCGACTGCGGTCTGTGGAAGAGCTGTAGCTTCTGCAGGAGGACGAGGAGGAGGAGGAGGAGGGGGTGCGAACGCCTACAGCCAACTGTTTCCTAGACCGTGGGCTAGGCACAACTGTCCCGAAATTGATGTCCCCTGTGGACCCTGCATCCACCACATTCACCCAGTGTGCCGTGATGGACACATAACGTCCCTGGCCATGCCTACTGGTCCATGCATCTGTAGTCAGGTGCACCTTTGTATTCACAGATTGCCTGAGTGAATGGACGATGCGCTGTTTAACATGCTTGTGCAGGGCTGGGATGGCTTTTCTGGAAAAAAAGTGTCGACTGGGTAGCTCGTATCATGGTTCAGCTTACTCCATCAGGGCTTTGAAAGCTTCGCTTTCAACTAACCGGTAGGGCATCATCTCTAATGAGATTAGTCTAGCTATGTGGGCGTTAAAACCCTGTGTACGCGGATGCGAGGATAAGTACTTCCTTTTTCTAACCAGAGTCTCATGTAGTGTGAGCTGGACTGGAGAGCTGGAGATCGTGGAACTTTCGGGTGTGCCGGTGGACATGGCAGACTGAGAGACGGTTGGAGACGGTATTGTTTCCGCCGGTGCCCTAGATGCAATATTTCCTCCTACAAAACTGGTGATTCCCTGACCCTGACTGCTTTTGGCTGGCAAAGAAACCTGCACAGATACTGCCGGTGGTGCGGAAAATGGTGGCCTTACAGTGACGGAAGGGATGTTGCGTTGCTGACTAGCTTCATTGGCCGAGGGTGCTACAACCTTAAGGGACATTTGGTAGTTAGTCCAGGCTTGAAAATGCATGGTGGTTAAGTGTCTATGCATGCAACTAGTATTGAGACTTTTCAGATTCTGACCTCTGCTTAAGCTAGTTGAACATTTTTGACAGATGACTTTGCGCTGATCAATTGGATGTTGTTTAAAAAAATGCCAGACTGCACTCTTCCTAGCATCGGATCCCTTTTCAGGGATTGCAGACTGAGCTTTAACCGGATGGCCACGCTGTCCTCCAACAGGTTTTGGCTTTGACACGCGTTTTGGGCCAGATACGGGCCCGGCAGATGGAACCTGTTGCGATGTTTGATGCCTGCTGCGGCCCCTCCTCCACCTCCGCTTCTGAACTACTGCCGCCTGCACCCTGTTCCCCCAATGGCTGCCAATTGGGGTCAACAACTGGGTCATCTATTACCTCCTCTTCGAGCTCGTGTGCAACTTCGTCTGTGTCACTGTGTCGGTCGGTGGTAAAGCGTTCGTGGCGGGGCAACATAGTCTCATCAGGGTCTGATTGTGGATCAGTACCCTGAGAGGGCAATGTGGTGGTCTGAGTCAAAGGAGCAGCATAGTACTCTGGCTGTGGCTGTGCATCAGTGCACTCCATGTCAGAATCTACTTGTAATGGGCATGGCCTGTTAAGTGTTTCACTTTCTAAGCCAGGGACGGTATGTGTAAAGAGCTCCATGGAGTAACCCGTTGTGTCGCCTGCTGCATCCTTCTCTCTTGTTGTAGTTTTTGCTGAAGAGGACAAGGAAGCGACTTGTCCCTGACCGTGAACATCCACAAGCGACGCGCTGCTTTTACATTTACCAGTTTCAGAAGAGGAGGCAAAAGAGCTAGAGGCTGAGTCTGCAATGTAAGCCAAAACTTGCTGTTGCTGCTCCGCCTTTAAAAGCGGTTTTCGTACTCCCAGAAAAGAGAGCGTTCGAGGCCTTGTGTAGCCAGACGACGAAACTGGCTCCACAGCTCCAGACTTAGGTGGAATATTTTTATCCCCACGACCACCTGATGCTCCACTACCACTACCATCATTACCAGCTGAAAATGAACGCCCACGGCCACGACGACCTCTTGCACCAGACTTCCTCATTGTTTTAAAAACTTAACCAAAGTAACTTTATTTGTTGCTGTCAAACAACTTACACGGTGAGCTATAACTTCAGTATGATTTCAATATCCCTTAACAGGTTGGTGAGACCACAAGGAAAATCAGGCACAATGTTACACACTCTGTTTTCTGTGGCACCAAACCACAGAGATGCCAAACACGCAGGACTGTCACTCAAGCACAAATGTCAATATTAATCTCCCACTGTTTTCTTTTTTTTTTCTTTTTCAGGGAGACTTTAGAAACCAAATAATAAAAAATAAATAGGCTTTCTATGGCCCACTGAGTGAGAGATGGCACACACAGGAGTCAGGAGTGGCACACAAGCAGAAAGGGCAATATTAATCTCCCACTGTTTTCTTTTTTTTTCTTTTTCAGGGAGACTTTAGAAACCAAATAATAAAAAATAAATAGGCTTTCTATGGCCCACTGAGTGAGAGATGGCACACACAGGAGTCAGGAGTGGCACACAAGCAGAAAGGGCAATATTAATCTCCCACTGTTTTCTTTTTTTTTTCTTTTTCAGGGAGACTTTAGAAACCAAATAATAAAAAATAAATAGGCTTTCTATGGCCCACTGAGTGAGAGATGGCACACACAGGAGTCAGGAGTGGCACACAAGCAGAAAGGGCAATATTAATCTCCCACTGTTTTCTTTTTTTTTCTTTTTCAGGGAGACTTTAGAAACCAAATAATAAAAAATAAATAGGCTTTCTATGGCCCACTGAGTGAGAGATGGCACACACAGGAGTCAGGAGTGGCACACAAGCAGAAAGGGCAATATTAATCTCACACTGTTTTCTTTTTTTTTTCTTTTTCAGGGAGACTTTAGAAACCAAATAATAAAAAATAAATAGGCTTTCTATGGCCCACTGAGTGAGAGATGGCACACACAGGAGTCAGGAGTGGCACACAAGCCCTGACTGAGGCCAATATTTTTCTCCCACTGATTGATGTAGTGATTTTTTTTCAGGTAGATTTTAGAACCCAAGTCAAGCAAAAAAGTTAATAGGCTTTCTATGGCCCACTGAGTGAGAGATGGCACACACAGGAGTAAGGACTGTCACTCAAGCACAAATGTCAATATTAATCTCCCACTGTTTTCTTTTTTTTTTTCTTTTTCAGGGAGACTTTAGAAACCAAATAATAAAAAATAAATAGGCTTTCTATGGCCCACTGAGTGAGAGATGGCACACACAGGAGTCAGGAGTGGCACACAAGCAGAAAGGGCAATATTAATCTCCCACTGTTTTCTTTTTTTTTTTCTTTTTCAGGGAGACTTTAGAAACCAAATAATAAAAAATAAATAGGCTTTCTATGGCCCACTGAGTGAGAGATGGCACACACAGGAGTCAGGAGTGGCACACAAGCAGAAAGGGCAATATTAATCTCCCACTGTTTTATTTTTTTTTTCTTTTTCAGGGAGACTTTAGAAACCAAATGATAAAAAAATAAATAGGCTTTCTATGGCCCACTGAGTGAGAGATGGCACACACAGGAGTCAGGAGTGGCACACAAGCAGAAAGGGCAATATTAATCTCCCACTGTTTTCTTTTTTTTTTTCTTTTTCAGGGAAACTTTTGGAAACAAAATAATAAAAAATAAATAGGCTTTCTATGGCCCACTGAATGAGAGATGGCACACACAGGAGTCAGGAGTGGCACACAAGCAGAAAGGGCAATATTAATCTCCCACTGTTTTATTTTTTTTTTATTTTTCAGGGAGACTTTAGAAACCAAATAATAAAAAATAAATAGGCTTTCTATGGCCCACTGAGTGAGAGATGGCACACACAGGAGTCAGGAGTGGCACACAAGCAGAAAGGGCAATATTAATTTCCCACTGTTTTCTTTTTTTTTTCTTTTTCAGGGAGACTTTAGAAACCAAATAATAAAAAACAAATAGGCTTTCTATGGCCCACTGAGTGAGAGATGGCACACACAGGAGTCAGGAGTGGCACACAAGCCCTGACTGAGGCCAATATTTTTCTCCCACTGATTGATGTAGTGTTTTTTTTCAGGTAGATTTTAGAACCCAAATCAAGCAAAAAAATCAATAGGCTTTCTATGGCCCACTGAGTGAGAGATGGCACACACAGGAGTCAGGAGTGGCACACAAGCCCTGACTGAGGCCAATATTTTTCTCCCACTGATTGATGTAGTGTTTTTTTTTCAGGTAGATTTTAGAACCCAAATCAAGCAAAAAAATTAATAGGCTTTCTATGGCCCACTGAGTGAGAGATGGCACACACAGGAGTCAGGAGTGGCACACAAGCAGAAAGGGCAATATTAATCTCCCACTGTTTTCTTTTTTTTTTCTTTTTCAGGGAGACTTTAGAAACCAAATAATAAAAAATAAATAGGCTTTCTATGGCCCACTGAGTGAGAGATGGCACACACAGGAGTCAGGAGTGGCACACAAGCAGAAAGGGCAATATTAATCTCCCACTGTTTTCTTTTTTTTTTTCTTTTTCAGGGAGACTTTAGAAACAAAATAATAAAAAATAAATAGGCTTTCTATGGCCCACTGAGTGAGAGATGGCACACACAGGAGTCAGGAGTGGCACACAAGCAGAAAGGGCAATATTAATCTCCCACTGTTTTCTTTTTTTTTTCTTTTTCAGGGAGACTTTAGAAACAAAATAATAAAAAATAAATAGGCTTTCTATGGCCCACTGAGTGAGAGATGGCACACACAGGAGTCAGGAGTGGCACACAAGCAGAAAGGGCAATATTAATCTCCCACTGATTGATGTAGTGATTTTTTTTCAGGTAGATTTTAGAACCCAAATCAAGCAAAACAATTAATAGGCTTTCTATGGCCCACTGAGTGAGAGATGGCACACACAGGGATGGCACTCTAGCAGAAATGCCAATCTTAATCTCCCACAAAAAAAAAAAAAAAAAAAAAAAGAAACTGTCCTACAATTACTATCTCCCTGCAGTAATCTCAGCCAGGTATGGCAGGCAGCAATAAGGAGTGGACTGATGCACAAATTAAATAAAAAGTGTGGACAAACAAAAAAGATAGCTGTGCAGAAAGGAAGGAACAAGAGGATATGTGCTTTGAAAAAAGCAGTTGGTTTGCACAGTGGCGTACACACAGCCATACAGCTATCAGGGAGCCTTCTAGGGCAGCCCAATGAGCTACAGCGCTGAGAGAAAAAAAAAATGTAGCTTCCACTGTCCCTGCACACCGAAGGTGGTGTTGGACAGTGGAAATCGCTAAAGCACAAGCGGTTTGGTGGTTAATGGACCCTGCCTAACGCTCTCCCTGCTTCGAATGAAGCGGCAGCAACCTCTCCCTAAGCTCAGAGCAGCAGCAGTGAGATGGCGGTCGGCGGGAACGCCCCTTTATAGCCCCTGTGACGCCGCAGACAGCAAGCCAATCACTGCAATGCCCTTCTCTAAGATGGTGGGGACCAGGACCTATGTCATCACGCTGCCCACACTCTGCGTTCACCTTCATTGGCTGAGAAATGGCGCTTTTCGCGTCATTGAAACACGACTTTGGCGCGAAAGTCGCGTACCGCATGGCCGATGCAACGCTGGGATCGGCTCGGTTTCATGAGACGCCGACTTTGCCAAAAGTCGGCGACTTTTGAAAATGAACGACCCGTTTCGCTCAACCCTACTCAACACTACTAGATAGACAATTTTTTTCTCTTCCAGTGCAATATCCATTTTCCCCCTCGAATCACCAATCTCGGCCTCGTTCATATTTAAAGTGAGTATTTTGGACTTTTGAGAATTTATCTTGAAGTATGAAACTTTAGAATGAAGGACAAGTTTGTGACCACTAGGAAAGCATAAATTGTATTCATATGTCCATTACCTTAGTCATCCAACCAATAGCAGGAGACAAAGCCAAATGAGGTCGGAATGCCTCGTCTTAACAATGTCGAGGCTCTGTGTTGCCTGACTGCTGGCAGGACACCAGGTGATGACCATTACTGTTTATTCTTTTTGGACTCCTGCTTCTATGAAACTGAAAGTATGAAGATTCGTTGGAAAAATTAGAAGATGACAACTCTGAACATGATACACAAAAGTATGGCTCCTCTTCATTCTTGGATCGTGGTGATCTTCTGTGCTTTCTCCAGTAACTTCTGAAGGGGTGAAAACAGTGGCGTCTGCCACACTCCACATCAGTAATCCTGCAAGCTAGGAAGATGTCTGCTGTGCAACTTTCTCCCGGATCAGCTTCTCTAATGCGTCATGGTTATACTCAGCTCCAGATTCAGGGATATGACGTTCCATGTTCCTTGCTGCTGACACTCCTCAGGCTGAGATAGGAAGAGTGGGGGCTTTTTTACCACCCTTTTATTTTATATACTCCTTCATAGTCCTCCCTCTTAATTCTTAACCAATCCTCTCTTTCCTCTTCAACTTTGGAAAAAACCTGCCGCCATCCTTTTTCTCAAGAACCTTAACCACTTACAGTTATTGGCACTTTCCCTATTCGTTTTGATGCCCATAAGAACCATAACAGTAGCAAGACCATCACTGAAAAAAAAGATTACTGTACAGATGATTTGTGCCATCTATTTCTGCTATGTTTCTAGGCATTGCAAGACATTATAGCTTTAGAGCAAACATTTGTAAAAACATTTCTGAACTCCAAAAATGCAATATTCCCTGCAGCAATGTTTTCTTGAAGAATATGTTTTTCTCCTTAATCAGATCATTGTAGAACATTGTCTGAGTGAAATCACCAAATACTAAGAAAGCAGGAAAAATCTGAATTGTAGGCTAATAAATCTGCTGAATTTTGAATGCTGCTCTGAGGGTAGCCTTTGGCACTTTCTGTACGATCAATCTTTTTAATTAGATAACAGTAGATTAAATCTTTATGTACAGCATTTCTAGTGATGAGGACTGTGTCGCATGCAAGAAGCTTGTGAGATTTAAATTTAAAGTATTCTGAGTTTTAGTCATCTAAATTTACCACTTTTACCAACATAAAAGTCCCCTATACATATTATATGAAAATCATCTGAACCCACCAATTTCCATGGAAATGGGTGACCATCTAAAATCTATGGGGGGATTTTGTTGGATAGTGTTTATCGCCATACAGCACTAAATCACAATTGCACGTTCTCTGGACTGAAAGCAATGAAAGTAATAAGATTCCTATAACCTATTGTAGCAAACTTGATTTCAAACATAGAGAGGTGTACTGGATCTACATGTGCCTTGAGAACTTTTATAACACATGGGTATAGAAATGTAATAAGCTACAGAAAGCCAAACAGATCCTACATCTAGACATTCAACCACTCCTTAGCTACTGTATACAGTTGTGCTCAAAAGTTTACATACCCCGGCAGAATTTTGCTTTCTTGGCCTTTTTTCAGAGAATATGAATGATAACACCAAAAGTTTTTGGCCACTCATGGTTAGTATTTGGGTGAAGCCATTTATTGTCAAACTACTGTGTTTTCTCATTTTAAATCATAATGACAACTCAAAACATCTAAATGACCCTGATCAAAAGTTTACATACCCTGGTGTATATCGTCAAACCCTTTCACTATTTCACCCTTTCAAAACAACATCAAAGCATCAATTCTTCTATGTACACTTACACACAGCTTTTGAAGCAATATGGTAGAGATGATGTTCTAAACATCTTAGAGAACTAACCACTGATCGTCTAGTGTATATGTATAGGCTTGCTAAAATCCTTCTGAAACTTCGTGAAATCCCATGTAGACTCAATGATATTGAGATAAGGGTTCTGTCTAGGTAATATAATAATAATCTTTACTTTTTTATAGCACTAACATATTCCGCAGCGCTTTACAGTTTTTGCACACGTCATCACTGTCCCCGATGGGGCTCACAATCTAAACTCCCAATCAGTATGTCTTTGGAATGTGGGAGGAAGCTGAAGTACCCGGAGGAAACACACGCAAACACAGGGAGAACATACACACTCCTTGCAGATGATGTCCTTGGTGGGATTTGAACCCAGGACTCCAGTGCTGCAATGCTATTTACTGAGCCACCATGCTGTCCATGAATATCTACTTTGCTGGATAATCCTTATTGACATTGGCTTTGTGTTTGGGGTAATGGTCCTCCTGCAGAATAAATTTAAAGCAAATCACATTCCTCCCTGATAGTATTACATGATGGATAAGAATTTTCTTGTATTTCTCAGCATTGAGAACAAAAAAAATTATGCAATGTTGATGCTGAATATTGTAGACTCAGTAGTATGCCAAGAAAACTTACTGCAACACATGAAATACACATCATGCTTACTTCCTGTTATGATAGCACTGATGATGAAAGCCTGCAGCTGTTAATAGAGCTTTTAAGGACATATTTAGAGTTAGACACTCTGTTTACCGCATCACATTTGTTGCCCTGTCTTCCATCCTTTAAGACCTGTACATGAATCTGGACTTACACAGAAATGGGCTGGGGCTGCCAATTGGTGGAGCAAGCTGGTGGCAAGAAGAGTTGTCATGCAAGTTCAATACCAAAAGGTCATATCAAAGACAAAATCAGAAATCAACCAGGCAGTCAAAACACAAACAAGAGTTAGAGAGTGGGAAAATCAGGAGAAGACCACAGGAGCATAGAACACATCTAAACACCAGGTAAACAGAACTATTGACTGACCATGGAAATAGGAGCTTCAAAGGTTTAAAGAGCTATAATCCCTGCCTTGGAATCTCATTAAGGATTGATCAAAAGCAAGCCAAAATTTACTCCATTGATTCCTGATTAAAGGCCCCGTCTCACATAGCGAGATCGCTAGCGAGATCGCTGCTGAGTCACAAGTTTTGTGACGCAACAGCAACCTCAGTAGCGATTTCGCTATGTGTGACACGTACCAGCGATCAGGCCCCTGCTGTGAGATCGCTGGTCATGTCGGAATGGCCTGGACCTTTTTTTGGTCGCTGAGGTCCCGCTGACATCGCTGAATCGGTGTGTGTGACACCGATCCAGCGATGTCTTAACTGGTAACCAGGGTAAACATCGGGTTACTAAGCGCAGGGCCGCGCTTAGTAACCCGATGTTTACCCTGGTTACCAGCGTAAATGTAAAAAAAAAAAAAACACTACATACTCACCATCTGATGTCCGTCAGGTCCCTTGCCGTCTGCTTCCTGCTCTGACTGAGTGCCGCCGTACAGCGAGAGCACAGCACAGCAGTGACGTCACCGCTGCGCTCTGCTCTCACTGTACGGCGGCACTCAGTCAGAGCAGGAAGCAGACGGCAAGAGACCTGACGGACACCGAAAGGCGAGTATGTACTGTTTGTTTTTTTTGGTAACCAGGGTAAACATCGGGTTAATAAGCGCGGCCCTGCGCTTAGTAACCCGATGTTTACCCTGGTTACCCGGGTGCTGCAGGGGGACTTCGGCATCGTTGAAGACAGTTTCAACGATGCCGAAGTCGTTCCCCTGATCGTTGGTCGCTGGAGAGAGCTGTCTGTGTGACAGCTCCCCAGCGACCACACAGCGACTTACCAACGATCACGGCCAGGTCTGTTGTGAAATTGGATTTTGGGCTCCCCCGGTGGCCACTGGTGGAATTGAACTTGTGTGCATCATCCCCTCTGTTCACCTGTTCCCATCAGGATGTGGGAGTCGCTATTTAACCTTGCTCCTCTGTCACTTCCATGCCGGTCATCATTGTAATCAGAAGCCTTTCTGTGCATGTTCCTGCTACCAGACAACTTCCAGCTAAGTCGGACTTTTGTCCTTGTTTGTTTTTGCATTTTGTTCCAGTTCACAGCTGCAGTTTCGTTTCTGTGTCTGGAAAGCTCTTGTGATCTGAAATTGCCACTCTGATGTTATGAGTTAATACTAGAGTCTTAAAGTAATTTCAGGATGGTGTATTGATAGGGTTTTCAGCTGACCATGAAAGTACCCTTTCTGTCTTCCTGCTATCTAGTAAGCGGACCTCGATTTTGCTAAACCTATTTTCATACTACGTTTGTCATTTTCATCTTAAATCACCGCCAATATATGTGGGGGCCTCTGTCTGCCTTTCGGGGAAATTTCTCTAGAGGTGAGCCAGGACTATATTTTCCTCTGCCAGGATTAGTTAGTCCTCCGGCCGGCGCTGGGCGTCTAGGGATAAAACGCAGGCTACGCTACCCGGCTACTGTTAGTTGTGCGGCAGGTTTAGTTCATGGTCAGTTTAAGTTTCCATCCTTCCAAGAGCTAGTTCCTATGTATGCTGGGCTATGTTCTCTTGCCATTGAGAACCATAACAGTTTGACCGGCCCACAAAGGGTTAAATTAATTGGCAGAGAAAGGAGAGAAAAAAGAAGTCTGCTGAAAATTTTTTTTTTTTTTTTTTTTTTTCCTTCAGTTCTGAGTGTGCTTTCAATTGAATCACTTGCAAGTCTGCCTATATTGCAGCCTTCCTCTCTCTCTCTCCTTCTAATCCTGGAATGGCTCTGTGTTCACCTGTTTAAAATGGATATTCAGAGTTTAGCTGCAGGTTTGAATAATCTCACCACGAAAGTTCAAAATTTACAAGATTTTGTTGTTCATGTTCCTATATCTGAACCTACAATTCCTTTGCCTGAATTTTTCTCGGGGAATAGATCTTGCTTTCAAAATTTCAAAAATAATTGCAAGTTGTTTTTGTCCCTGAAATCTCGCTCTGCTGGAGATCCTGCTCAGCAGGTCAGGATTGTGATTTCCTTGCTCCGGGGCGACCCTCAAGATTGGGCTTTTGCATTGGCTCCAGGGGATCCTGCGTTGCTCAATGTGGATGCGTTTTTTCTGGCCTTGGGGTTGCTTTATGAGGAACCTCATTTAGAGCTTCAGGCGGAAAAAGCCTTGATGTCCCTATCTCAGGGGCAAGATGAAGTTGAAATATACTGCCAAAAATTCCGTAAATGGTCTGTGCTTACTCAGTGGAATGAGTGCGCCCTGGCGGCGAATTTCAGAGAGGGTCTCTCTGATGCCGTTAAGGATGTTATGGTGGGGTTCCCTGTGCCTGCGGGTCTGAATGAGTCCATGACAATGGCTATCCAGATCGATAGACGTCTGCGGGAGCGCAAACCTGTGCACCATTTGGCGGTGTCTACTGAGAAGACGCCAGAGAATATGCAATGTGATAGAATTCTGTCCAGAAGCGAACGGCAGAATTTTAGACGAAAAAATGGGTTGTGCTTTTATTGTGGTGATTCTACTCATGCTATATCAGCATGCTCTAAGCGTACTAAGAAGCTTGATAAGTCAGTTTCAATTGGCACTTTTCAGTCTAAGTTTATTCTATCTGTGACCCTGATTTGTTCTTTATCATCTATTACCGCGGATGCCTATGTCGACTCTGGCGCCGCTTTGAGTCTTATGGATTGGTCCTTTGCCAAACGCTGTGGGTATGATTTAGAGCCTCTTGAAACTCCTATACCTCTGAAGGGGATTGACTCCACCCCATTGGCTAGTAATAAACCACAATACTGGACACAAGTAACTATGCGAATTAATCCGGATCATCAGGAGATTATTCGCTTTCTTGTGCTGTATAATCTACATGATGTGTTGGTGCTTGGATTGCCATGGCTGCAATCTCATAACCCAGTCCTCGACTGGAACGCTATGTCTGTGTTAAGCTGGGGATGTAAGGGGATGCATGGGGACGTACCTTTGGTTTCCATTTCGTCATCTATTCCCTCTGAGATTCCTGAATTCTTGTCTGACTATCGTGACGTTTTTGAAGAACCTAAGCTTGGTTCATTACCTGCGCACCGGGAGTGCGATTGTGCCATAGATTTGATTCCGGGTAGTAAATACCCTAAGGGTCGTTTATTTAATCTGTCTGTGCCTGAACATGCTGCTATGCGAGAATATATAAAGGAGTCCTTGGAAAAGGGACATATTCGTCCTTCGTCATCTCCCTTAGGAGCCGGTTTTTTCTTTGTGTCTAAGAAAGATGGCTCTTTGAGGCCGTGTATTGATTATCGGCTTTTGAATAAAATCACGGTTAAATATCAATATCCGTTGCCACTGCTGACTGATTTGTTTGCTCGCATAAAGGGGGCCAAGTGGTTCTCTAAGATAGATCTCCGTGGGGCGTATAATTTGGTGCGAATTAAGCAGGGGGATGAGTGGAAAACCGCATTTAATACGCCCGAGGGCCACTTTGAGTATTTGGTGATGCCTTTTGGCCTTTCAAATGCCCCTTCAGTCTTTCAGTCCTTTATGCATGACATTTTCCGTGATTATTTGGATAAATTTATGATCGTGTATCTGGATGATATTCTGATTTTTTCGGATGACTGGGACTCTCATGTCCAGCAGGTCAGGAGGGTTTTTCAGGTTTTGCGGTCTAATTCCTTGTGTGTGAAGGGTTCTAAGTGCGTTTTTGGGGTTCAAAAGATTTCCTTCTTGGGATACATTTTTTCCCCCTCTTCCATCGAGATGGATCCTGTCAAGGTTCGGGCTATTTGTGATTGGACGCAACCCTCTTCTCTTAAGAGTCTTCAGAAATTTTTGGGCTTTGCTAACTTTTATCGTCGATTTATTGCTGGTTTTTCTGATGTTGTTAAACCATTGACTGATTTGACTAAGAAGGGTGCTGATGTTGCTGATTGGTCCCCTGCTGCTGTGGAGGCCTTTCGGGAGCTTAAGCGCCGCTTTTCTTCCGCCCCTGTGTTGCGTCAGCCTGATGTTGCTCTTCCTTTTCAGGTTGAGGTCGACGCTTCTGAAATCGGAGCTGGGGCGGTTTTGTCGCAAAGAAGTTCCGACTGCTCCGTGATGAAACCTTGTGCTTTTTTTTCTCGTAAATTTTCGCCCGCCGAGCGGAATTATGATATTGGGAATCGGGAGCTTTTGGCCATGAAGTGGGCTTTTGAGGAGTGGCGTCATTGGCTTCAGGGGGCTAGACATCAGGTGGTGGTATTGACCGACCACAAAAATTTAATTTATCTTGAGTCCGCCAGACGCCTGAATCCTAGACAGGCGCGCTGGTCGTTGTTTTTCTCTCGGTTTAATTTTGTGGTGTCATACCTACCGGGTTCTAAGAATGTTAAGGCGGATGCCCTTTCAAGGAGTTTTGAGCCTGACTCCCCTGGTAATTCTGAACCTACAGGTATCCTTAAGGATGGAGTGATATTGTCTGCCGTTTCTCCAGACCTGCGGCGGGCCTTGCAGGATTTTCAGGCGGATAGACCTGATCGTTGCCCACCTGGTAGACTGTTTGTTCCTGATGATTGGACCAGTAAAGTCATTTCTGAGGTTCATTCTTCTGCGTTGGCAGGTCATCCTGGAATCTTTGGTACCAGGGATTTGGTGGCAAGGTCCTTCTGGTGGCCTTCCCTGTCACGAGATGTACGAGGCTTTGTGCAGTCTTGTGACGTTTGTGCTCGGGCCAAGCCTTGTTGTTCTCGGGCTAGTGGATTGTTGTTGCCCTTGCCTATCCCGAAGAGGCCTTGGACGCACATCTCGATGGATTTTATTTCGGATCTTCCTGTTTCTCAGAAGATGTCTGTCATCTGGGTGGTGTGTGACCGTTTCTCTAAGATGGTCCATTTGGTTCCCCTGCCTAAGTTGCCTTCTTCTTCCGAGTTGGTTCCTCTGTTTTTTCAAAATGTGGTTCGTTTGCATGGTATTCCGGAGAATATCGTTTCTGACAGAGGAACCCAATTCGTGTCTAGATTTTGGCGGGCATTCTGTGCTAGGATGGGCATAGATTTGTCTTTCTCGTCTGCTTTCCATCCTCAGACTAATGGCAAGACCGAGCGGACGAATCAGACTTTGGAGACATATTTGAGGTGTTTTGTGTCTGCAGATCAGGATGATTGGGTTGCTTTTTTGCCTTTAGCGGAGTTTGCCCTCAATAATCGGGCCAGCTCTGCCACCTTGGTGTCTCCTTTTTTCTGTAATTCGGGGTTTCATCCTCGATTTTCCTCCGGTCAGGTGGAATCTTCGGATTGTCCTGGAGTGGATGCTGTGGTGGAGAGGTTGCATCAGATTTGGGGGCAGGTGGTGGACAATTTGAAGTTGTCCCAGGAGAAGACTCAGCTTTTTGCCAACCGCCGGCGTCGGGTTGGTCCTCGGCTTTGTGTCGGGGACTTGGTGTGGTTGTCTTCTCGTTTTGTCCCTATGAGGGTTTCTTCTCCTAAGTTTAAGCCTCGGTTCATCGGCCCGTACAAGATATTGGAGATTCTTAACCCTGTGTCCTTCCGTTTGGACCTCCCTGCATCTTTTTCTATTCATAATGTTTTTCATCGGTCATTGTTGCGCAGGTATGAGGTACCGGTTGTGCCTTCCGTTGAGCCTCCTGCTCCGGTGTTGGTTGAGGGCGAGTTGGAGTACGTTGTGGAAAAAATCTTGGACTCCCGTGTTTCCAGACGGAAACTCCAGTATCTGGTCAAATGGAAGGGATACGGTCAGGAGGATAATTCTTGGGTGACTGCCTCTGATGTTCATGCCTCCGATCTGGTCCGTGCCTTTCATAGGGCTCATCCTGATCGCCCTGGTGGTTCTGGTGAGGGTTCGGTGCCCCCTCCTTGAGGGGGGGGTACTGTTGTGAAATTGGATTTTGGGCTCCCCCGGTGGCCACTGGTGGAATTGAACTTGTGTGCATCATCCCCTCTGTTCACCTGTTCCCATCAGGATGTGGGAGTCGCTATTTAACCTTGCTCCTCTGTCACTTCCATGCCGGTCATCATTGTAATCAGAAGCCTTTCTGTGCATGTTCCTGCTACCAGACAACTTCCAGCTAAGTCGGACTTTTGTCCTTGTTTGTTTTTTGCATTTTGTTCCAGTTCACAGCTGCAGTTTCGTTTCTGTGTCTGGAAAGCTCTTGTGATCTGAAATTGCCACTCTGATGTTATGAGTTAATACTAGAGTCTTAAAGTAATTTCAGGATGGTGTATTGATAGGGTTTTCAGCTGACCATGAAAGTACCCTTTCTGTCTTCCTGCTATCTAGTAAGCGGACCTCGATTTTGCTAAACCTATTTTCATACTACGTTTGTCATTTTCATCTTAAATCACCGCCAATATATGTGGGGGCCTCTGTCTGCCTTTCGGGGAAATTTCTCTAGAGGTGAGCCAGGACTATATTTTCCTCTGCCAGGATTAGTTAGTCCTCCGGCCGGCGCTGGGCGTCTAGGGATAAAACGCAGGCTACGCTACCCGGCTGCTGTTAGTTGTGCGGCAGGTTTAGTTCATGGTCAGTTTAAGTTTCCATCCTTCCAAGAGCTAGTTCCTATGTATGCTGGGCTATGTTCTCTTGCCATTGAGAACCATAACACAGGTCGTATCGCTGGTCGTGATCGTTGGTAAATCGCTATGTGTGACGGGGCCTTAAGCAGAACCAACAGTCCATGTAAATAAACAGGACTGTTGCCTGCATCAAAAATGTCAATTCCCATGGCTAAAACAGAAACAGAAAAGACATGAATCTTCATAGATGCTACACTTCCCTTTGAAATTGGAAGATGTCCAGCAGTGCCATCAGCTCAAAACTAGAATCAACCAATCGAACCCAATGACACCTCATTTAATATGAACAGCTAAGCTTGTGTGCTCTGGTAGCGTTTTCTGCAAGTCACCCATGTGCCTTCAGAGAGTACTTACTAAGCCATTCTTATTACAGGCTGGACAAACTTATACCATCATTCTCATTAGGACTACATTTTTTTGCATTTTTGATTTGTGTTTCCTTGATTACAATTAATAAAATACTAGATGGTGGCCTGATTCTAACGTATCGGGTATTATAGAATATGTAGGCAGTATATAGCACAGGCTACATACTATATTGCACAATGACATAGTATATAACACAACCGACGTAGTATATAACATAGGTACGTAGTATATAACAGAGCTACGTAGTATGTAACACAGCCACATAGTATATAACATAGCCACGAGGTGTATTGCACAGCTACGTAGTTTATTGCACAGGCACGTAGTATATTGGTCAGCCACGTAGTATATAGCAGAGCCACGTAGTATATAGCAGAGCCACGTAGTATATAACATAGCCACGTAGTATATTGCACAGGCACATAGTATATTAGACAGCCACGTAGTATATAACACAGTCACATAGTGTATTGCACAGCTACGTAGTGTATTGCACAGCTATGTAGTATATTGGTCAGCGACATAGTATATAGCAGAACCACGTAGTATATAACATAGCCACATAGTATATTGCATAGCTACTTAGTATATTGCACAGCCACATAGGATATAACAGAGCCACGTAGAATATTGCACAGTCAACGTAGTATATAACAGAACAACACAGCCACATAGCATATTGCACAGCTACGTAGTATATAACACAGAGCACGTATTATATTGGACAGTCACATTGTATATTGCACAGTTACATTGTATATTGCCCAGCTACATATTGTATAGCGCAGAGATGTAGTATATAACAGAGCCCATGCAGTATTGTTGTGAACTCTGTTTTTGGGCTCCCTCTTGTGGTCACAAGTGGTACTGTGTGAGTGCTGTCTTTGGGCTCCCTCTGGTGGCTCTTTGTGTCTTTCTGCAGGTCTGAGGCGGATCAGCTGTCTCGTTATCTGTTAGCTGGTTTCCTATTTAGCTCACCTGGACTTTCAGTGTTTGCCTGCTGTCTATGTATTTAGTGCTATCTTGATCTCTCCTGAATTTCTTCGCTATCAGTCTCTCCAAGAGAAGCTAAGTTTTCTGTTTGGTTATTTTTTGCTCATTAGTGTTCAATATGTTTCTTGGTTATTTACTTGTCCTTGTCCAGCTTGCTAATATGTGATTTCCTTGCTTGCTGGTAGCTCTAGGGGGCTGAGTTTCTCCCCTCACACCGTTAGTTGGTGTGGGGGTTCTTGTATTCTCAGCGTGGATATTTTGTATAGGGTTTTTTACTGACCGCACAGTTCCCTGCCTGTCTTCTGCTATCTAGTATTAGTGGGCCTCATTTGCTGAATCTGTTTTCATTTCTACGTTTTGTATTTTCCCCTTACCTCACCGTTAATATTTGTTGGGGGCTTACTATATCTTTGGGGTCATTTCTCTGAGGCAAGTGAGGTCTTACTTTCTCTATAGGGGTAGCAAGTTTCTCAGGCTGCGTCGAGACGTCCAGGAATTTAGGCACGTTCACCGGCTACCTTAAGTGTGTTTGGTTAGGATCAGGTTTGCGGTCAGTCCAGTTACCACCTCCCTAGAGCTCGTTCTATGTTCAGTAACTTAGCTAGTTCATTCTGTGATCCTCAGCCACTAAGGGTCATAACACAGTATGTAACACAGCCCACGTAGTATATAGCAATATGGGCACTATATGCATGGTTTAAAAAGACTTAAAAAAAATAAACATATACTCACCTTCTGAAGGCCCCTTGAAGTCCTGGCGCCTGTGTGTGGTGCACGCGGCAGCTTCTGGTCCCAGGGTTGGTATGAGCGCAGGACCTGAGATGACGTCGCTTTCACATGACTGTGATGTCATGGCAGGTCCTTCTCACATAGTATCCTTGGCACCGGAACCTGCCGCTTGCACTCTCAAGGACAGCACGCGACATCGGAAGGTGAGAATAACCTTTTTTTTTATTATTATTATTATTTGTAACATTAGATCTTTTTACTACTGATGCTGCATACGCAGCATCAATAGTAAAAAGTTGGTCACACATGGTTAATAGCTGCGTTAACGGAATGCGTTACACCACGGTCCATTAACGCTGGCATTAACCCTGTGTGAGCACTCAGTGCTGACTGCAGGGCAGTAAAGCAGTGGCCATTTCGCTGCCAGACTATGGCCGACACTGATTGGTCACTCGTGGCAATGGTCGTGGGCATTTTGCCACGACCAATCAGCGACTTGGATTTTCATGACAGACAGAGGCCGTGACCAATGAATATCCGGCACAGACTGACAGACAGACGGAAGTACCCCTTAGACAATTATATAGTAGATATGCCAATGCAATTTAATTTAATATGTATCAGTATAAATCTTACGCACAGTTCATCACTTACAAGATTGGATCATGGCAACCCTTTAAACAGTTTTCATTTGGGCTTCTTACCACTTGAAATGACAGATATTGAAGTGTTTGCTGGCCTGTCACAACTGTTTACTAAGTATTTCCTCAACAATATAATTTACACACAAATATGAGATACTGTAAACTTCAGAAGGCTTTACAGTGCTTGGTGCTGGCAGCCGGTTACTTATGAATCGGTCACCAGCTGTTTCAGGGATTTGAACCCCACAGGGCTTGTTTCTGAGTAGCGAATGATGAACAGCATTCTGCAGCTAAAAGATCAGAATTATGTGAATAAAAACAACATAAAAGCAAAATAATTGTTTAGATGGAGTAATATACATCACTTCTTATGTTCCTCATATTTGGCCTCAAATCACATCATTCCAAGTAAACAGCTTTCATTTTATCATAAGTAATAATGTAATCTGTACGAAGGATGAATGAAAGGACAATGTATAATCATTTACAGACTTTAATTTACATTATTTGTATTCAAAATTGATGTTTCTTTTGTAACCTGTTGGAAAATTTTTATTAATGGATCAAACTATATGTTAGTAAAAAGATGATCTAGATTGTGAGCCTCAATGGGGACAGTGCCGATAATGTCTGTAAAGCGCTATGGAATTATTGATGATATATACCGTAAGGGGGTAAAATAAATAAATAAAATGTTATCGGAAAAGAAAGATGTGGGTGAAGGGGTGATTCATCAAAGCGTTTATTCCAATTTTCTGACAAAAACTATTTTGAAAAGTAGCAAAATTCTTGTGCAATGTGAAGTTATGAAAACATTTTGCAATATATCTAATTTCAACAATGGCCAGTTCTGTCAAAATGAGCAGAAATGTGACAGACAGAATCTTTAAAAAAATCCAGAAAATCAATTGTATGATTTTTACATAATTAATTTGCATTTTGTTACATGAAATAAGTATTCAATACAAAATAAAAACAGAATTTAATATTTGGCACATTTGGTGATAATAATAATGATATAACCACAACATAGTGACCAAATACTACTATACTGATCATTAATAAAAAAACACAATACTACTAAAACAAATATTACCATAAGTGCTCATTATACACAGGAGCTCTGTACATAGTCTAGAGCGAATAGTGTCAACGTATTACAGGGACTTACAAGCACCTTTATACCTTAGCTCTGTGTAAAGTGTCAGTGTACAGGTAATACAGGGACTCGGTGACTTTATATATAGGAGCTCTGAGTGTAGCATCAGTGTACAGGTAATACAGGGATTCAACAGTGACTTTACACACAAGAACTTTATATATAGTGTAAGTCTACAGGTAATAAAGTGACCCACCAGTGACTTTATACACAGGAGCTCTGTATGTAGTGTATAGGTAATACAGTGATCACCAATGAGATTATACACAGGAGCTCTGCATCTAGTGTCTGTGTACAGGTAATACAGGGATCACCAGTGACATTATAGACAGGAGCTCTTTACATAGTATACAGTGTATAGTGTATGTGTATAGGTAACATATTGACTTACCAGTGAAATCTCTAGTTGAGGATATTTATCTTCACCTTTCTTCTTCCAGCACAGACTGCCATCATTTCTTCCAACCACAACTCGTCTCTGCAGAAAATACCACACAGCTATCTAGAGCACCACTTCGGGAGCACATTTCCCAATTTTTCCACTATTTCTACACTACGCCAGATGAGGAATAAAAGTGAAGTAGTGCTGCCCTGCACAGTAACAGGATCTCCCCCCTTCTGAAAGCACTATTCTCAAAAAGAAAATGCATCACAGCAGTAATAATATTCCTTAATTAGCCCCTACAGTAATAACCTCCCATATTGTGGCCCCTTCCTGTAATAATGTCCCCCTCATCCTGGCCCCATGTGTCTCATTCCTGGCCCCCTTTTGTCCTCTCATTTCTGGTTTCCTTGTTTTCTCTGTTGTGAATTCTGCTCTTGGGCTCCCTCCAGTGGCTATAAGTAGCATTTTTGTGAGTTCTGCTCTTGGGCTCCCTCCTGTGGTTTTGAGTGGTATGGCTGCTTCTTGGATTTAGCATCAGCAGCTGTTTTCACTGATCGTCTTTCTGGCTCTGCTATATTAGTCAGGCCTTTTCCCTAATTCAATGCCAGTTGTCAATTGTTGAGCTTGGAGTCATGGCTCTCTGAGGATTTCCCTGTCACTCTGATCATTTCAGCAAAGCTAAGTCCTTGCTTGTCTATTTGCAGTTCACTTGTTGTGGACTTTGTTGTTTAGCACTTTCTATGTTTTGCTCATTTGACCAGCTTATCAGTATGTATCTAGTCAGCTAAGCTGGAAGCTCTGGGCAGCAGAGTTTGCCCTCCACACCTTTCGTCAGGTGTGGAGATTTTTGCATTTCTCTGCGGTGGACTTTTTCTAGTTTTTATTAATGACCGCACAGTGTTCTGTCCTGTACTAATTCTTTCTAGCTAGTAGTGGCCTCCTTTGCTAAATCTTGTTTCATACTACATATGTCATTTCCTTCTCCTCTCACAGTCATTATTTGTGGGGGGCTGTCCTATCCTTTGGGGATTTTCTCTGAGGCAAGATAGCTTTCCTGCTTCTACCTTTAGGGGTAGCTAGATCTCCGGCTGTGACGAGGTGTCCAGGGAGTGACAGGAACATCCCACGGCTACTGCTAGTGTCTGTGTTAAGATCAGTAACTGCAGTTGGTATAGTTACCACCTGCTCAGAGCTAGTCGCATGTCGCTCCTTAATCACCAGACCATAACAGTACAACTGGCCAAAAATGAGCTGAATGCATCTCAAAAGAAGGAAAAGAAAAAGAGTTCTGAGCCATTTTTTTTCTTTAGTCTGTTTTGTCTTTTTTCTTCCTCTTAATCTCTGGGTGATTCAGGATTTGGATGCGGGCATGGATGTTCAGGGGTTGTTTTCTCGTGTGGATCAGCTTGCTGCAAGAGTACAGAGTAATCAAGATTATGTTGTTCAGACTCCGGCCTTAGAGCCTAGAATTCCTACTCCAGATTTGTTTTACGGGGATAGATCTAAGTTTTTGAACTTTAAAAATAACTGCAAATTGTTTTTTGCTCTGAAACCCCGTTCCTCTGGTGACCCCATTCAGCAAGTAAAAATAGTTATTTCTCTGCTGCATGGTGACCCTCAGGACTGGGCATTCTCCCTTGAGTCAGGGGATCTGGCATTGCTTAATGTAGATGCATTTTTTCAATCGCTTGGATTATTGTATGACGAACCTAACTCTGTAGAGCATGCTGAGAAAACACTGTTGGCCCTGTGTCAGGGTCAGGAAGCGGCAGAATTATACTGCCAGAAATTTAGAAAATGGTCTGTGCTCACTAAATGGAAAGAGGACGCTCTGGCAGCAATTTTCAGAAAGGGTCTTTCTGAAGCCCTTAAAGATGTTATGGTGGGGTTCCCCATGCCTGTTGGTTTGAGCGAATCTATGTCTCTGGCCATTCAGATTGATCGGCACCTGCGCGAACGCAAAGTGGTGCACCATATGGCAGCGTCCTTGAAGCAGAGTCCTGAGCCCATGCAATGTGATAGGATTTTGACTAGAGCGGAACAGAGGGGATACAGATGACAGAATGGGCTGTGTTTTTACTGTGGGGATTCTGCTCATGCTATTTCTGATTGCCCTAAGCGTATTAAGAGGGTCGCTAGATCTGTTACCATTAGTACTGTGCAGCCTAAGTTTCTCCTGTCTGTGACCCTGATTTGCTCATTGTCATCTTTTTCTGTCATGGCATTTGTGGATTCGGGCGCTGCTCTGAACTTAATGGACTTAGAATTCGCTAGGCGCTGTGGTTTTTCTTTGCAGCCTTTGCAGAGTTCCATACCCTTAAGGGGTATTGATGCTACACCGTTGGCCAAGAATAAACCTCAGTATTGGACTCAGCTGACTATGTGCATGGCTCCAGCACATCAGGAAGATTGCTGTTTTCTGGTGTTGCATAATTTACATGATGTTTTTGTACTGGGTTTTCCATGGTTACAAGTACACAATCCAGTGCTGGATTGGAAATCAATGTCTGTGACTAGTTGGGGTTGTCAAGGGGTACATAGTGACGTTCCTTTAATGTCAATTTCCTCTTCCCTCTCTTCTGATGTTCCTGAATTTTTGTCAGATTTCCAGGATGTATTTGATGAGCCCAAGTCCAGTTCCCTTCCTCCACATAGGGACTGTGATTGTGCTATTGACTTGATTCCTGGCTGTAAGTTCCCTAAGGGCCGACTTTTCAACCTGTCTGTGCCTGAACATACCGCCATGCGGAGCTATGTAAAGGAGTCTTTAGAGAAGGGGCATATTCGGCCGTCTTCGTCACCATTGGGAGCGGGATTCTTTTTTGTTGCCAAGAAGGATGGCTCCTTGAGACCCTGTATTGATTATCGCCTTCTTAATAAGATCACGGTCAAATTCCAATACCCTTTACCTTTGCTCTCTGATTTGTTTGCTCGGATTAAGGGGGCTAGTTGGTTTACCAAGATTGACCTTTGAGGGGCATATAATCTTGTTCGTATTAAACAGGGTGACGAATGGAAAACTGCATTTAATATGCCCGAAGGCCATTTTGAATACCTGGTGATGCCTTTCGGGCTTTCTAATGCTCCTTCTGTATTTCAGTCCTTTATGCATGATATTTTCCGCAATTATCTTGACAAATTCTTGATTGTGTATTTGGATGATATTTTGATTTTTTTCCAATGATTGGGAGTCTCATGTGAAGCAGGTCAGGCTGGTATTCCAGATCCTTTGTGATAATGCTCTATTTGTGAAGGGGTCTAAGTGCCTATTTGGAGTTCAGAAGGTCTCTTTTTTGGGGTTTATTTTTTCTCCTTCGTCTATAGAAATGGATCCTGTTAAGGTCCAAGCCATTCATGACTGGATTCAACCCACATCTGTGAAGAGCCTTCAGAAATTTTTGGGCTTTGCTAATTTTTATCGCCGTTTCATTGCCAACTTCTCTAGTGTGGTTAAACCCCTGACCGATTTGACGAAGAAAGGCGCTGATGTGACTAATTGGTCCTCTGAGGCTGTTGAGGCCTTTCAGGAGCTTAAACGCCGATTTACTTCTGCCCCGGTGTTGCGTCAGCTGGATGTTTCTCTTCCTTTTCAGGTTGAGGTTGACGCTTCTGAGATTGGGGCAGGGGCCGTTTTGTCACAGAGGAATTCTGATGGTTCCTTGATGAAGCCATGTGCCTTCTTTTCCCGAAAGTTTTCACCTGCGGAACGCAATTATGATGTCGGCAATCGGGAGTTGTTGGCTATGAAGTGGGCATTTGAGGAGTGGCGACATTGGCTTGAGGGAGCCAAACACCGCATTGTGGTCTTGACCGATCATAAGAATCTGATTTACCTCGAGTCGGCCAAGCGGCTGAACCCTAGACACGCTCGTTGGTCCCTGTTTTTCTCCCGTTTTGATTTTGTGGTCTCATATCTTCCAGGATCTAAGAATGTTAAAGCGGATGCCCTCTCTAGGAGTTTTTTGCCTGATTCTCCTGGAGTCCTTGAGCTGGTTGGCATTCTTAGGGAAGGGGTGATTCTGTCTGCCATCTCCCCTGATTTGCGGCGGGCGCTTCAGGAATTTCAGGCTGATAAACCTGACCGCTGTCCTGTGGGGAAGCTGTTTGTTCCTGATAGATGGACAAGTAAGGTAATTTCTGAGGTCCATTGTTCTGTGTTGGCCGGTCATCCTGGGATTTTTGGTACCAGAGATTTGGTTGCTAGGTCCTTTTGGTGGCCTTCCTTGTCGCGGGATGTGCTTTCTTTTGTGCAGTCCTGTGGGACTTGTGCCCGGGCTAAGCCTTGCTGTTCCCGCGCTAGTGGGTTGCTTTTGCCTTTGCCTGTCCCAGAGAGGCCTTGGACGCATATTTCCATGGATTTTATTTCGGATCTGCCTGTGTCCCAGAGGATGTCTGTTATCGAGTGGTTTGTGACCGGTTCTCTAAAATGGTCCATTTGGTACCTTTGCCTAAATTGCCTTCCTCCTCTGTTTTGGTTACATTATTTTTTCAGCATGTGGTTCGTTTGCATGGCATTCCAGAAAATATTGTGTCTGACAGAGGTTCCTGTTGTGAACTCTGTTTTTGGGCTCCCTCTAGTGGTCACAAGCGGTACTGTGTAGTGTTGTCTTTCTGCAGGTTGGCAGCATCAGCTGGTTCGTTATCCTTGGTTGGTTTCCTATTTAGCTCACCTGGTTACTCAGTTCCTTGCCTGCTCTCAATGTATTCAGTGCTCTTCAGATTCCTTGTGACTACCTTGCTCCCAGTCTCTCCAAGACAAGCTAAGTTTTTGTTTGATCATTTTTTGATTATCAGCATTTATTATGTTTTTAGTCCAGCTCGCTAAAATGTGATTTCCTCACTTGCTGGTTGCTCTAGGGGACTGAGTTTCTCCCCCCACACCGTTAGTTGGTGCGGGGGTTCTTGAAATCTCAGTGTGGATATTTTGTAAGGGTTTTTTACTGACCGCACAGACCCCTTTACTATTTTCTGCTATCTAGTATTAGTGGGCCTCATTTGCTAAATCTGTTTTCACCCCTGTGTATGTGCCTTCCTCTTACCTCACCGTTATTATATGTTGGGGGCTTCTATATATTTGGGAATTATTTCTCTGGAGGCAAGAGAGGTCTTTCTTTCTCTCTAGGGGTAGTTAGTTCCTCAGGCTGGCTCGAGACGTCTAGGATTTTTAGGCACGTTCACCGGCTACTTCTAGTGTGTTTGGATAGGTTCAGATTTGCGGTCAGTCCAGTTTGCCACCTCCCTAGAGCTTGTCATATGTATGTTATTTAGCTGGAGTAATTTGTGATCCTCAACCACTAAGGATCATAACAGTAGAGCAGGCCAAAAAAGTGTTTAATGCATCGCAGAAGTGGGATAAAAAGAAGACCTGAGTACATTTTTTTTTCTCCTCCCGCTTTTCCTTTGCTGCAGTCTGTTTAGCTTCTTTCATCCCCTTGAACTCTGGGTGGTTTTGAGCTCAGCTGCAGACATGAATGTTCAGACTCTGACTTCTAGTGTGGATCATCTGACTGCACGGGTGCAAAGTATTCAGGATTTTGTTATTCATAGCCCTATGTCAGAACCAAAGATACCCATTCCTGAGTTGTTTTCTGGTGATAGATCTAGGTTTCTAAACTTTAAGAATAATTGTAAGTTATTTCTATCTCTGAGACCTCGTTCCTCTGGTGATTCCGCTCAGCAAGTTAAAATTGTTATCTCCTTGTTGCGTGGAGACCCTCAAGAATGGGCTTTCTCTCTGGCGCCAGGAGATCCTGCATTGCTTAATGTAGATGCATTTTTTCTGGCTCTTGGACTGCTTTATGAGGAGCCTAATCTTGAGAATCAGGCAGAAAAAGCCTTGCTGTTCTCGTGCCAGCGGTTTGCTTTTGCATTTGCCTATTCCGAAAAGGCCTTGGACGCACATTTCCATGGATTTTATTTCGGATCTTCCGGTATCTCAGAAAATGTCTGTCATCTGGGTGGTGTGTGATCGTTTTTCCAAGATGGTCCATTTGGTGCCTTTGCCTAAGTTGCCTTCTTCCTCCGATTTGGTTCCTCTATTTTTTCAGAATGTGGTTCGCTTGCACGGCATTCCTGAAAATATTGTGTCTGATAGAGGATCCCAGTTTGTGTCCAGGTTTTGGCGGACTTTTTGTGCTAAGATGGGCATTGATTTGTCTTTTTCGTCGGCCTTCCATCCTCAGACTAATGGCCAAACCGAGCGAACTAATCAGACGTTGGAAACTTATTTGAGATGTTTTGTTTCTGCTGATCAGGATGATTGGGTGACTTTTTTGCCGTTGGCCGAGTTTGCCCTTAATAATCGGGCTAGTTCTGCTACTTTGGTTTTGCCTTTTTTCTGCAATTCTGGTTTCCATCCTCAATTTTCCTCGGGTCAGGTTGAGCCTTCTGACTGTCCTGGGGTGGATTCTGTGGTGGATAGGTTGCAGCAAATTTGGAACCATGTGGTGGACAATTTGAGGTTGTCACAAGAGAAGGCTCAGCGCTTTGCCAACCGCCGCCGCGGTGTGGGTCCCCGACTTCGTGTTGGGGATTTGGTGTGGCTGTCTTCTCGGTATGTTCCTATGAAGGTCTCCTCTCCTAAATTCAAGCCTCGCTTCGTCGGTCCTTATAAGATCTTGGAGATCCTTAACCCGGTGTCTTTTCGTTTGGATCTCCCAGCATCGTTCGCCATTCATAATGTGTTCCATAGGTCTTTGTTGCGGAGGTATGTGGTACCTGTGGTTCCTTCTGTTGAGCCTCCTGCTCCGGTGCTGGTCGAGGGCGAATTGGAGTACGTGGTGGAGAAGATTTTGGATTCTCGTATCTCTAGACGGAGGCTTCAGTATTTGGTGAAGTGGAAGGGCTATGGTCAGGAGGATAATTCCTGGGTTGTTGCCTCTGATGTTCATGCGGCCGATTTGGTTCGTGCCTTCCACGCGGCTCGTCCTGATCACCCTGGGGGTCTTGATGAGGGTTCGGTGACCCCTCCTCAAGGGGGGGTACTGTTGTGAACTCTGTTTTTGGGCTCCCTCTAGTGGTCACAAGCGGTACTGTGTAGTGTTGTCTTTCTGCAGGTTGGCAGCATCAGCTGGTTCATTATCCTTGTTTGGTTTCCTATTTAGCTCACCTGGTTACTCAGTTCATTGCCTGCTCTCAATGTATTCAGTGCTCTTCAGATTCCTTGTGACTACCTTGCTCCCAGTCTCTCCAAGACAAGCTAAGTTTTTGTTTGATCATTTTTTGATTATCAGCATTTATTATGTTTTTAGTCCAGCTCGCTAAAATGTGATTTCCTTGCTTGCTGGTTGCTCTAGGGGACTGAGTTTCTCCCCCCACACCGTTAGTTGGTGCAGGGGTTCTTGAAATCTCAGAGTGGATATTTTGTAAGGGTTTTTTACTGACCGCACAGACCCCTTTACTATTTTCTGCTATCTAGTATTAGTGGGCCTCATTTGCTAAATCTGTTTTCACCCCTGTGTATGTGCCTTCCTCTTACCTCACCGTTATTATATGTTGGGGGCTTCTATATCTTTGGGAATTATTTCTCTGGAGGCAAGAGAGGTCTTTCTTTCTCTCTAGGGGTAGTTAGTTCCTCAGGCTGGCTCGAGACGTCTAGGATTTTTAGGCACGTTCACTGGCTACTTCTAGTGTGTTTGGATAGGTTCAGATTTGCGGTCAGTCCAGTTTGCCACCTCCCTAGAGCTTGTCCTATGTATGTTATTTAGCTGGAGTAATTTGTGATCCTCAACCACTAAGGATCATAACAGGTTCCCAGTTTGTTTCCAGGTTTTGGCGGGCCTTTTGTGCTAAGATGGGCATTAATTTGTCTTTTTCTTCGGCGTTTCATCCTCAGACAAATGGCCAAACTGAGCGAACTAACCAAACCTTGGAATCCTATTTGAGATGCTTTGTGTCTGCTGATCAGGATGATTGGGTGGCTTTCTTGCCGTTGGCCGAGTTTGCCCTTAATAATCGGGCCAGTTCGGCTACTTTGGTTTCGCCTTTCTTTTGTAATTTTGGTTTCCATCCTCGTTTTTCTTCAGGGCAGGTTGAGCCTTCTGATTGTCCTGGTGTGGATTCTGTGATGGACAGGTTGCAGCAGATTTGGACTCATGTGGTAGACAATTTGACGTTGTCTCAGGAAAAGGCTCAGCGTTTTGCTAACCGCCGTCGGTGTGTTGGTCCTCGGCTTTGTGTGGGGGATTTGGTCTGGTTATCCTCTCGTCATGTACCTATGAAGGTTTCTTCCCCTAAGTTCAAGCCTCGGTTTATTGGTCCTTATAAGATTTCTGAGATTATCAATCCAGTGTCTTTTCGTTTGGCCCTTCCAGCCTCTTTTGCCATCCACAATGTTTTCCATAGATCTTTGTTGCGGAGATATGTGGTACCCATTGTTCCCTCTGTTGATCCTCCTGCCCAGGTGTTGGTTGAGGGGGAGTTGGAATATGTGGTTGAGAAAATTTTGGATTCTCGTTTTTCGAGGTTGAGGCTTCAGTATCTTGTCAAGTGGAAGGGTTATGGCCAGGAGGATAATTCTTGGGTGGTTGCCTCCGATGTCCATGCCGCCGATTTGGTTCGTGCTTTTCATTTGGCTCGTCCTGATCGGCCTGGGGGCTCTGGTGAGGGTTCGGTGACCCCTCCTCAAGGGGGGGTACTGTTGTGAAATCCGCTCTTGGGCTCCCTCCGGTGGTTATAAGTAGCATTTTTGTGAGTTCTGCTCTTGGGCTCCCTCCTGTGGTTTTGAGTGGTATGGCTGCTTCTTGGATTTAGCATCAGCAGCTGTTTTCACTGATCGTCTTTCTGGCTCTGCTATATTAGTCTGGCCTTTTCCCTAATTCAATGCCAGTTGTCAATTGTTGAGCTTGGAGTCATGGCTCTCTGAGGATTTCCCTGTCACTCTGACCATTTCAGCAAAGCTAAGTCCTTGCTTGTCTTTTTGCAGTTCACTTGTTGTGGACTTTGTTGTTTAGCACTTTCTATGTTTTGCTCATTTGTCCAGCTTATCAGTATGTATCTAGTCAGCTAAGCTGGAAGCTCTGGGCAGCAGAGTTTGCCCTCCACACCTTTAGTCAGGTGTGGAGATTTTTGCATTTCTCTGCAGTGGACTTTTTCTAGTTTTTATTACTGACCGCACAGTGTTCTGTCCTGTACTAATTCTTTCTAGCTAGTAGTGGCCTCCTTTGCTAAATCTTGTTTCATACTACATATGTCATTTCCTTCTCCTCTCACAGTCATTATTTGTGGGGGGCTGTCCTATCCTTTGGGGATTTTCTCTGAGGCAAGATAGCTTTCCTGCTTCTACCTTTAGGGGTAGCTAGATCTCCGGCTGTGACGAGGTGTCCAAGGAGTGACAGGAACATCCCACGGCTACTGCTAGTGTCTGTGTTAAGATCAGGAACTGCAGTTGGTATTGTTGGTATAGTTACCACCTGCTCAGAGCTAGTCGCATGTCGCTCCTTAATCACCAGACCATAACATTTCTCTCAGTCTTGATCTCTTGGGTCTGCTCATTCCTGGCCCCCTTTTGTTCTCCCATTCCTGGCCCTCTTGTGTCCTCTCATTTATGGCCCCCTTGTGTCCTCTCATTCTTGGTCCGCTTGTGTCCTCTCATTCCTAGCCCCCTTGCATACTCTCATTCCTGGCCCCCTTGTGTCTTCTCATTTCAGGCCCCCTTGTATCCTCTCATTCCTGCCCCCATTGCGTCTTCTCATTCCTGGCCCCCTTGTGTCCTGCACTCCTGCCCCCATTGGTCCTCTCATTCCTGGCACCATACTGCGACTTTCAGTACAAAAAAGTAAAAAAAAAAAGTTTCTTCTTGTCTGGTCGCAGTCCAGCTTTGCCCTCTTCCAATTTCATTTGAGGCGAGGACGCGTCGATGCCTGGCAGTGAAGTCAAACACCAGCAATGTTCGTGCCAAAGTCAGCTTCCAGCCTCTGTTTGGATGACGGTTGTTCACTATGGCCGTTCAGGAAGCTGAATTCAACTGAACATGCTTCCATTCAGACAGTTATAGTGGGCTGACTCATAGATTCTCAGTTAATTTATTCTGCAGCCAGCAATAGACACTGCAACACCGAGGCTATAGAAGGCAACTGGGGCAAAACTGTTATTGAAACAAAAAATATATTTTTAGTTAAAATTACATGCATTTAAGTAAGAAATAATGACCACCCTTTAGCAGTGCATACAATTGCTAGAATATATCCATGTACACTGCTGTGTTAAAATTTTCTTCAAATTGAAAAGAAATTGAAAAGTAAACCAGTCGTATGTGTTTGTGAATGATCCAGTGATTTTGGTTCTTTAAGTTATACTCGTCTTTTGTGAAAATCAATTTTTTTTTTTAAATTGACGAAGCTGACTAATTTGGTTTTAAAACAATCAACTTAACTCTAGTTATGTGTTGTTGATACAGTGCATGAATTTTTGTTTCCTGGACAAAACCTAGGTTCTGATATCTGGGCGCCAGGAGGAACACAATTTGGACTGTTTGTAACTCTTCAACCTGATTTATTAGGGTTGCCATACAAAACGCTAGAATGAATCAAGTTGAAAAGTTATCAATAGGGAGAATTGAAGTAAAATACACACCTGAACACCTCATTTTTTTGGAATAAAACTAGGGTATAAATGCCAAAGGAGTTGAAGTTCTGAAAAACAATGGCACCTATAGGGCCATTTCAAGCAGTTGTATGGCAGAATTCTGGCAAAATTACTTGATGAATCAGGCCCTTCACTTTTACATTTTAATTTCAGAAGGACACAATAGATGTTGAAGTATAGCATGATTTTTTTTTTAACTGAAACCTTCTAGGTCACAATATGTCTAATTAATGCCTAACCTCATTGTAAATGTCGTAATGAGCACTTTTATATACACAGTTGGGAGAGAACATTTGCAAAATCTCCTTAATTATCTCTTTTCAACATTAATTTGGTCTAAAATACAATTTCAACTTCATCAAGGTCCTAAAATTAGCAAAGGAGAATCTGATTAAATACACTTTTTTATGCCTACTAGACATATTAATCAAATAATAAGGAATTGTTCCAAAATGAAAACTGTGTAGGATATCTGGTGTTATAATGTAGAGTTTATCATTTACGTTATTTTTCAGGTCAGTTTTTGCTGGAGGCAACAATGCCATTGATTGAGACAATTCTATGAAACATTAGATAAGAGCAGATGAATTTGTCATCTCTTTAAATGTGTCGAGTATCAATGTATCCTCCACTCAAGGCCTGTTGCTGGTTTTCGTGGCCACATGTGAAAGAGTTTCAGTGGGCCTCTGTAACACATACCACAATTCATGAAGCACAGATACAGCAGATAAATATAGGTATAGTACAATGACAAATATTTCACATACTTCTTTCCTTACATGAGTGATGTCTGTTGTAAAGTCTACAATAACCAGTGAATCCTCCTTGTGGACAGTGCATGCGCAGGGAGAATTCAAAATAGATTCACATAGAGTGACTGCAGACTTTTCATTTTAGACCAGACAGTATAATCCTCAATACAGTATTATGGGCACCACATAGCTCTCCATACAGAATTATGGGCAGCATACAGTCTTTCAAACAGTATTATGGGCATCACATAGTCCTTCATACAGTATTAAGGACACCACATAGTCCTCCATACAGTATTATGTGCACCACATAGTCCTCCATGCAGTATAATAGGCCCCACATAGTGGTCCATACAGTATAATCACCTCATATAGTGCTCCTTACAGTAAAGTGGGCCCCATATATTACTCCATACAGTATAGTGGGCCCTGTATATTACTTCATACAGTATAATGGTTCCACATATTGCTCCATACAGTATAATGGCATCATATATTGCTCCATAAAGTTTAATGGGGTCCATATACTGCTTCACACAGTGTAATGGCCCAGCACGGTGCTTAACCCCTTCCTGACATCCGACGTACTATCCCGTCGAGGTGGGGTGGGCCCGTATGACCGCCGACGGGATAGTACGTCCAGCGCGATCGGCGGCGCTCACGGGGGGAGCGCGGCCGATCGCGGCCGGGTGTCAGCTGCCTATCGCAGCTGACATCCGGCACTATGTGCCAGGAGCGGTCACGGACCGCTCCCGGCACATTAACCCCCGGCACACCGCGATCAAACATGATTGCGATGTGCCGGCGGTGCAGGGAAGCATCGCGCAGGGAGGGGGCTCCCTGCGGGCTTCCCTGAGCCCCCCGCAGCAACGCGATGTGATCGCGTTGCTGCGAGGGTCTTACCTCCCTCCCTGCCTGCTCCAGACCCGGATCCAAGATGGCTGCGGATCCGGGTCCTGCAGGGAGGGAGGTGGCTTCACAGAAGCCTGCTCAGAGCAGGCACTGTGAAGCAGCCTGCACTTCTCTCAGATCGGTGATCTGTCAGAGTGCTATGCAAACTGGCAGATCACCGATCTGTATTGTCCCCCACTGGGGCAAAGTAAAAAAGTAAAAAAAAAATTTTCCAAATGTGTAAAAAAAAAATAAAAAATAAAAAAAAATCCAAAATAATGAAAAAAAAAAAAAATTATTCCCATAAATACATTTCTTTATCTAAATAATTAAAAAAAAACAATAAAAGTACACATATTTAGTATCACCGCGTCCGTAACGACCCAACCTATAAAACTGGCCCACTAGTTAACCCCTTCAGTAAACACCGTAAGAAAAAAAAAAAAAACGAGGCAAAAAACAACGCTTTATTATCATACCGCCGAACAAAAAGTGGAATAACACATGATCAAAAAGACAGATATAAATAACCATGATACCGCTGAAAGCATCATCTTGTCCCGCAAATAACGAGCCGCCATACAGCATGATCAGCAAAAAAATAAAAAAGTTATAGTCCTGAGAATAAAGCGATGCAAAAATAGTTATTTTTTCCATAAAATAGTTTTTATCGTATAAAAGCGCCAAAACATAAAAAAATAATATAAATGAGGTATCGCTGTAATCGTACTGACCCGAAGAATAAAACTGCTTTATCAATTTTACCAAACGCGGAACAGTATAAACGCCTCTCCCAAAAGAAATTCATGAATAGCTGGTTTTTGGACATTCTGCCTCACAAAAATCGGAATAAAAAGCGATCAAAAAATGTGACGTGCCCAAAAAGTTACCAATAAAAACGTCAACTCGTCCCGCAAAAAACAAGACCTCACATGACTCTGTGGACCAAAATATGGAAAATTTATAGCTCTCAAAATGTGGTAACGCAAAAAATATTTTTTGCAATAAAAAGTGTCTTTCAGTGTGTGACGGCTGCCAATCATAAAAATCCGCTAAAAAACTCGCTATAAAAGTAAATCAAACCCCCCTTCATCACCCCCTTAGTTAGGGAAAAATAAAAAAAAGTATTTATTTCCATTTTCCCATTAGGGTTAGGGTTAGGGCTAGGGTTGGGGCTAGGGTTAAGGCTACAGTTAGGGTTGGGGCTAAAGTTAGGGTTAGGGTTGGGGCTAAAGTTACGGTTAGGGTTTAGATTACATTTACGGTTGGGAATAGGGTTGGGATTAGGGTTAGGGGTGTATCAGGGTTAGAGGTGTGGTTAGGGTTACTGTTGGGATTAGGGTTAGGGGTGTGTTTGGATTAGGGTTTCAGTTATAATTGGGGGGTTTCCACTGTTTCGGCACATCAGGGGCTCTCCAAACGCGACATGGCGTCCGATCTCAATTCCAGCCAATTCTGCGTTGAAAAAGTAAAACAGTGCTCCTTCCCTTCCGAGCTCTCCCGTGTGCCCAAACAGGGGTTTACCCCAACATATGGGGTATCAGCGTACTCAGGACAAATAGGACAACAACCTTTGGGGTCCAATTTCTCCTGTTACCCCTGGGAAAATACAAAACTGGGGGCTAAAAAATAATTTTTGTGGGAAAAAAAAAGATTTTTTATTTTCACGGCTCTGCGTTATAAACTGTAGTGAAACACTTGGGGGTTCAAAGTTCTTACAACACATCTAGATAAGTTCCTTGGGGGGTCTAGTTTCCAAAATGGGGTCACTTGTGCGGGGCTTCTACTGTTTAGGTACATTAGGGGCTCTGCAAACGCAATGTGACGCCTGCAGACCATTCCATCTAAGTCTGCATTCCAAATGGCGCTCCTTCACTTCCGAGCCCTTCCATGCGTCCAAACGGTGGTTCCCCCCCACATATGGGGTATCAGCGCACTCAGGACAAATTGGACAACAAATTTTGGGATCCAATTTCTCCTGTTACCCTCAGGAAAATACAAAACTGGGGGCTGAAAAATAATTTTTGTGGGAAAAAAGTTTTGTTTTATTTTTACGGCTCTGCATTATTAACTTCTGTGAAGCCCTTGGTGGGTCAAAGCACTCACCACACATCTAGATAAGTTCCTTAGGGGGTCTACTTTCCAACATGGTGTCACTTGTGGGGGGTTTCTACTGTTTAGGTACATTAGGGGCTCTGCAAACGCAATGTGACGCCTGCAGACCATTCCATCTAAGTCTGCATTCCAAATGGCGCTCCTTCACTTCCGAGCCCTTCCATGCGTCCAAACGGTGGTTCCCCCCCACATATGGGGTATCAGCGCACTCAGGACAAATTGGACAACAAATTTTGGGGTCCAATTTCTCCTGTTACCCTCGGGAAAATACAAAACTGGGGGCTGAAAAATAATTTTTGTGGGAAAAATTTTTTGTTTTATTTTTACGGCTCTGCATTATTAACTTCTGTGAAGCCCTTGGTGGGTCAAAGCGCTCAAAACACATCTAGATAAGTTCCTTAGGGGGTCTACTTTCCAAAATGGTGTCACTTGTGGGGGGTTTCAATGTTTAGGCACATCAGTGGCTCTCCAAACGCAACAAGGCGTCCCATCTCAATTCCTGTCAATTTTGCATTGAAAAGTCAAACGGTGCTACTTCCCTTCCGAGCTCTCCCATGCGCCCAAACAGTGGTTTACCCCCACATATGGGGTATCAGCGTACTCAGGACAAATTGTACAACAACTTTTGGGGTCCAATTTCTTCTCTTACCCTTGGGAAAATATAAAATTGGGGGTGAAAAGATAATTTTTGTGAAAAAATATGATTTTTTATTTTTACGGTTCTGCATTATAAACTTCTGTGAAGCACTTGGTGGGTCAAAGTGCTCACCACACCTCTAGATAAGTTCCTTAGGGGGTCTACTTTCCAAAATGGTGTCACTTGTGGGGGGTTTCAATGTTTACGCACATCAGGGGCTCTCCAAACGCAACATGACGTCCCATCTCAATTCCTGTCAATTTTGCATTGAAAAGTCAAACGGCGCTCCTTCCCTTCCGAGGTCTCCCATGCGCCCAAACAGTGGTTTATCCCCACATATGGGGTATCGGCGTACTCAGGATAAATTGTACAACAACTTTTGGGGTCCATTTTCTCCTGTTACCCTTGGTAAAATAAAACAAATTGGAGCTGAAGTAAATTTTTTGTGAAAAAAAGTTAAATGTTCATTTTTATTTAAACATTCCAAAAATTCCTGTGAAGCACCAGAAGGGTTAATAAACTTCTTGAATGTGGTTTTGAGCACCTTGAGGGGTGCAGTTTTTAGAATGGTGTCACACTTGGGTATTTTCTATCATATAGACCCCTCAAAATGACTTCAAATGAGATGTGGTCCCTAAAAAAAAATGGTGTTGTAAAAATGAGAAATTGCTGGTCAACTTTTAACCCTTATAACTCCCTAACAAAAAAAAATTTTGGTTCCAAAATTGTGCTGATGTAAAGTAGACATGTGGGAAATGTTACTTATTAAGTATTTTGTGTGACATATCTCTGTGATTTAAGGGCAGGCAAATTCAAAGTTGGAAAATTGCAAAATTTTCAAAATTTTCGCCAAATTTCCATTTTTTTTGCAAATAAACGCAGGTAATATCAAAGAAATTTTACCACTATCATGAAGTACGATATGTCACGAGAAAACAATGTCAGAATTGCCAAGATCCGTTGAAGCGTTCCAGAGTTATAACCTCATAAAGGGACAGTGGTCAGAATTGTAAAAATTGGCCCGGTCATTAACGTGCAAACCACCCTTGGGGGTGAAGGGATTAATACAGTACAATGGGCCCCATATATTGCTACATACAGTATAATGATCCACACAGTGATCCATACAGTATAATGAGCATCATATAGTGCTCCATACAGCATAATGGCCCATATATTGCTCCATACAGTATAGTATTCCCACATAGTGCTTTATGCAGCTTAATAGCCCCATATATTGCTACATACAGTTTAATGGCCCCACATAGTGCACCATACAGCATAATAGCCCCATATACTGTTCCATACAGCATAATGGCTACATATTTTGCTCCATACAATATAATGACCCCTTATAGTGCTAAATACAGTATAATGGGCCCCATATTTTGCTCTATACAGTATAATGGCCATATATAGAGCTCCATGCAGTAGAATGGGCTCCATATAGTGATCCATTCATTAAAAAAATATATCAAATCCTCACCTCTCCACATTCCACGCTGCTCCAGTTTCCACTGCTCCAGTCTCCAGAGTGTCTTCTGTGTCTCTGCACAGAGGGCATGCTGTAGTGATGTCAGCATGCCCTCTCCACTGAGACATCACAGAGAGTCAGAAAATGCTGTGGAGGCCAGAGTAACGGGGAAAAGAGAAAACTGAGTATTTGAAACAGTTTACAGTGCGGTGCAGGGTCAGGTGGCAGTCACGGACCCCATAGCGTGCCGATGTCTCTGACGGCAAGTGGGCCCCGCCATCTGTCCAGAACCAGGGCACTTGTTCTGCCTCCATTCATCTAATATATTTACACTGCACAAAAAATGGACGACATCCCTTTCTAAATCCATAGCTATTAACATGGAGTTGTTCCCTTCTTTGCATCTAAAAATCCACCACAGTATTGGAGAGATTATTTTTAGAAAAATTTGGAGCTTGTCTACGGGAATTGTTGACCATTCATTCAGAAGACCATTTGTGAGCTCAGGTGGCCTTGCTAACAATCCTTGTTTAACTTTTTCCCAAAGATTTTTGGGGTTATAGTCAAAACTCTGTGTGGGTTAATCAATCCTTTCCACACCAAGTTCCCCAACCTTACTTTGTACACTTAGGAACAGTCATGCTGTAACAGAAAATAGCTTTACCTAAGCTGTAAGTAAGTTGGAAGCATACAATTGTCCAAAATGTCATGGGACACTTCAGCTTTAAGATTTCACTTCACTGAAAATAATAGGTTTAGACCAAACCCTGAAAAACAAAACCTTATCAATCTGCCTTCTTACCAACCCTTTACAGTTGGTGGAGGGTACAGTTGGTGGAGGGTAATTAGGCAGCTGATGCCAATCAGACTTCCAGATACAGAAGCATGTTTCATTTCTTCACAAAACACCTCTTTTTTGAGTCCAGTGCTTGTTTTGCATCACTCAGCTTGACATTTTGCTTAGCTATATAAGATCTACATAAGATCTTTACTTAGCTTAGCTGCAGAAATATATGGCATGAAGCTCTAGGATTTCATTGGTGTTGAAGTCTCCCACTCTGTGCGGGTCACTCAAGTTCTTCTTCACCATACTCATCCAACCCTGCCTTTATGGACCTTGCTTTGTGCATGTGTCATGATGAAACACAAAAAGGACTTCTTCCAACTGTCCGCACAAAGTTGGAAGCACACAATTGTCCAAAATATCTTGGTATTCTTAATCATTAACCTCTTCAGCCCAAGCCTGTTCTCATATTATCACATTACAATGGCATGTAAAAGTTTGGGCATCGCTGGCCAAAATTGCTGTTATTGTAAACAGTTAAGTTTAAGTTGAAGATGGAATGATCTCTAAAAGGCCTAAAATTAAATGTAACACATTCCCTTTGTATTTTAGGCAAAAAAAGAAATAAAAATTTATCTTTTACATTTTAAAAATTACAAAAAGGAAAATGAGCTGATGCAAATGCTTGGGCACTCTTGGAGATTTGTTTGCTCAGATAACTTTGACCATGGTTTCACTATCATCGTTGGGAAAGACAGGTGATGCAAATTTCCCAGCATTATAAAAACCCAGCCTCCTCTAACCTTGTGCCAAAAAAACAGCAGCCATGGGTTCTTCTTGACAGCTACCTAACACCTGAAAATTAAAATGATGGAGGTCTACAAAGCAGGAGAAGGGTATAAGAAGATACCAACATTTTTTCAAGTTGCCCTTTCCTCAAAAAGTAATTAAGAAATGGCAGATAGCATGAACAGTGGAGGTCAATATAGGGTATGAAAAATGAAGCAAAATTTCAGTGAGAGCTGCTTGTATATGTGCTAGAGAAGCAAATCAGAACATTAGTTTGACAGCAAGCAAATGATCTTCAGAAAGATTTATCAGACTCTGGAGTTGTCGTATGTTATTCTACTGTTCAGAAACACCTGCACAAATATGGACTTCATGGAAGACTTATGAGAAAAAAATCTCTCCTGCCACCATAACATTCAGCATCAGAAATATGCAAAAGAACATCTGAAGTAGCCTGATGTATTTTGGAAGCAAGCAGGGCCGGACTGGCCATCGGGCAGTTCTGGCAAATGCCAGAAGGGCTGGTGGCAGTAGTGGGCCGCTCGAGTGTGCCGCTGTCGGCACACTCCCCCCACTGTTGGCACACTCCCCCCACTGTCAGCATACTCTCCCCACTGTCGGCGCACTCCCCCCACTGTCGGCACACTCCCCCCGCTGTCGGCGCACTCCCCCCCGCTGTCTGCACAGTCCCCGCCCCACATTCAACTATACCGGCGTCATAGACGCCGGTACAGTTGAATGCAATGATGGAGGAGAGAGCGTCTGCTGTCGCTCCCTCTCCCATCATTCCCCACTCTGCCTCTGACACTGCGGGTGTGCGATTACGTCATATCATCGCTCACCTGCTGTGTGTCGGGCGGGCAGACTGCAGCTGCTGAGACCGGAGCCAGGAGCAGCGCGGGGCACGAGGAGAGGTGAGTAGAGTGGTTTTTTTTTTAAATTATATGTATATATATATATGAGTGATAACTGGATTGTGGGGCTTTTGGGGGGCTGCATTACATTCTATGGGGCTGTGCTGCATTACATTCTATGGGGGCTGTGCTGCGTTACATTCTATGGGGGCTGTGCTGTGTTACATTCTATGGGGCTGTGCTGTATTACATTCTATGGGGGCTGGCTGTATTACATTCTATGGGGGCTGTGCTGTATTACATTCTATGGGGGCTGTGCTGTATTACATTCTATGGGGGCTGGCTGCATTACATTCTATGGGGGCTGTGCTGTATTACATTGTATGGTGACTGTGCTGTATAAGTCTATGGGGGCTGGCTGCATTACATTCTATGGGGGCTGTGCTGTAATGCTGGATACAGCTGTGATTATATGTTATATAGTCGTGTTACACTCCCCTCACTTCTTGTAACCTACAAGTGTACAAAGATATTATACAGTCACCAGGCGACAAGTGGGCCTGCGTGACTTCAAAGGCCAGGGCTGAATTTTAGTCCCAGTCTGGCCCTGGAAGCCAGTCCTGTGTACCGAGAAGGTTAAAAAATAACTCTTTGGCCATAATGATCAAAGTTATGTGTGGAGAAAAAAGGGCACTGAATTTCAGGAAAAGAACATCTCACCATCCATTAAGCATGGGGGTGTAACAATCATGCTTCGGGGTTGTGTTACAGCCAATGGCACAGGAAATATTTCATGGGTAGAGAGAAGGATGAATTCAATGAAATTTCAACAAATTTGGGAGCCAGAATGAACAAAAACCAGCAATTCATTTTTTTTTTTTCTTATGTCGTTCACCATGTGGTAAAAGTGATAATCAATACGATTACAGTGATACCACATTTATGTTTTTTTAATGTTTTGTCGCTTTACACAATAAAAATAATTACTGTACTGTATGTAGAAAAAAAGATATTTTTGCATAGCTATATTCTGAGAACTATAACTTTTTTTATTTTTTTGATGATGAAGCTATATGGTGGCTTGCTTTTTTACCGGAAAGGATGATGTTTTCAGCTATACAATTTTTATTTACATTCGTTTTTTGATCGTGTCCTATTTCACAATAGACTACATAAAAAGGCATAAGTTGAATATTTTACAATATCCCTCACAGTCCCCTGATCTGAACATCATTGAAAATCTGTTGCTAGACCTCAAAATAGCAGCTCATGGAAGACGACGCAGGAATCTCACAGAGCTGAATGAATTTTCCAAGGAAGAATAGCTGAAAATCCCTCAAACAAGAATGGAAAAACTTTTGGTTGGCTATAAGAAGCATTTACAAGCTGTCATACTTTCAAAAGGGGGTACTACTAAGTACTTACCATGCAGGATGCTTAAACGTTTGCATTGGGCCATTTTCCTTTTTGTAATTTTTTAAATGTAAAAATTAAAATATATATTTTTTTTTTCGTAAAATAAAATAATGTCATCTTTAACTTTAGGCATTTTAGAGATCATTTCATATACAACTTGCTTAATTGTTCACAATAACAGTAACTTTTACCAGGGGTGCCCAAACCTTTGCATGCTCCTGTATGTGGCAATAACTCTGGAACGCATCAACGTGTCCCAGTAATTCAGAGATTGTTTTTTCTTGACATATTGTACTTAATGGTAGTGGTAAACTTAGGCTTATATTTTTTTATTTTACTTGGGAAAATCGGAATTTGGGCTAAAATATTGTTAGTTTTGCAATTTTCAAACTTTCAAACTTTATATCCTAAAACCAGGTATGTGCATACTGTACAAAATAATTAAGAAATTACATTTACCATATGTGTACTTTACATCAACAAAATTTTTGAAATATATTATTTTTTATTTTTTTTATCACTATTATCTAGTTTTTCATACCAAATTTACAAAACCATTTTTTTAGGGACCACATCACGTTTAAAGTGACGGTAACGGACCTATGTGACAGACAAAAGTGAAACCATTTTAAAAACTGCATCCTTCAAAACCACATTCAAAAGTGTATTAACCCTTCAGGTACTTCACAGGAAGCAATGTGGAAGGAAAAAATTAATATTTTAATTTTTCACATAAAAATTTTCATTTAGCCACAAATTAAGGCTTCCATAACACCTCCCAGCTTTCTAAATGCTGCAATCAATTTTAGAAAGTTAAACAGCCTGGGGGAGTGCGGGCACCGCTCTGGCAGTGACAGCCGGATCTCGTCTTTCACTTAACCCAAGCTCCTGGGGGCGATCTCACTGGCACATCCTATGTGGTGTACTAGTACATCAGTTTGCGAGAATGTACCACAAAATATGTTGTACCAGTACGGCATATGTCAAGAAGGCGTTACAGTTTCCCTTCACTAGAAGTAAGAGGTCTAGGCCAAAACCTGAAAAAATAATCCTCATTAATATCCCTCTTCTACCAACCTTTACAATTGGTGCAATGGATTTATGATTAAAAGATTTTTCTGGCAATCCCCCAAAACAAACTTTTCAATTACATTGCAAGTCAGAGAGGTGTTAATTATTACTTTAGAGAACACATTTCCACTGATTCCGAGTACAGTGGCTGTACTTTACAAGATGGTATCTGATGCTTGGCATTGTGCTTAATGATGTAAGGCCTACATGGAGATGCTCGGCCATGGAATCAACCCAAGCTATGAAGCTCTAAGTGCACTTTTTTGTGATAATATTAATACCAGAAGAGATTTTGAGCTCTGCACTCATTGAGTCAGCAAAGTCTTTCTGTATGTTGTGAACTACATGCCTTTAGCACAAACATTTATAAAGGCAGACTGAATTCAATTGATATGAGATATATAAAGGTAATTTTGTACATATATACTGTAGGCCTAAATGTCGGCCAAGCAGAGGACCACATCCACTTCTCACTAACTGAATTGCCAGGTATAAAAGGTACAAACTTTTGATATAAATGGTTATTGCATGTGTCATAGAGCAGATTTGTGAAAGACTGGGTCAATCTAAAAAAGTTACAATGAGGGGTTGCCAAGTGCTGAGGCACATAATGCGTAACATTACTATTGTATTTAACTTTCCTATTCATTGATGATTAGAGCCCATTCCAGCCATCCATCAGGTCCCTAACAGCAGAATGATGACTTTTCTACCAGTTACAAGTAGTGTTGAGCATTCCGATACCGCAAGTATCGGGTATCGGCCGATACTTGCGGGTATCGGAATTCCGATACCGAGATCCGATACTTTCGTGGTATCGGGAATCGGAATCGGAAGTTTCCAGTGTATGGTTCCCAGGGTCTGAAGGAGAGGAAACTCTCCTAAAGGCCCTGGGATCCATATAAATGTGTAAAATAAAGAATTAAAATAAAAAATATTGATATACTCACCTGTCCGGAGGCCCCTGGACTTTACCGCCGTAACCGGGAGCCTTCTTTGCTTAAAATGCGCGCGTTTAATGGTTTCCGTGACGTCACGGCTTCTGATTGGTCGCGTGCCGCCCATGTGACCGCGACGCGACCAATCACAACAAGCCGTGACGTAATTTTCAGGTCCTGATGCCTAATTCTAGGCATTCAGGATTTGAAAATTACGTCACGGCTTGTGATTGGTCGCGTAGCGGTCACATGGGCGGCACGTGACCAATCAGAAGCCGTGACGTAATTTTAAAATGCTCGCGTTTACTGCCTCCCGTGACGTCACGGCTTGTGATTGCTCGCGTCGCCCATGTGACCGCGACGCAACCAATCACAAGCCGTGACGTAATTTTCAGGTCCTGATGACTAATTCTAGGCATTCAGGACCTGAAAATTACGTCACGGCTTGTTGTGATTGGTCGCGTCGCGGTCACATGGGCGGCACGCGACCAATCAGAAGCCGTGACGTCACGGAAACCATTAAACGCGCGCATTTTAAGCAAAGAAGGCTCCCGGTTACAGCGGTAAAGTCCAGGCTGCGTCGGAGAGGTGAGTATATCAATATTTTGTATTTTAATTCTTTATTTTACACATTAATATGGTTCCCAGGGCCTGAAGGAGAGTTTCCTCTCCTTCAGACCCTGGGAACCATCAGGGATACCGTCCGATACTTGAGTCCCATTGACTTGTATTGGTATTGGGTATCGGTATCGGATTAGATCCGATACTTTGCCGGTATCGGCCGATACTTTCTCAAGTATCGGACGGTATCACTCAACACTAGTTACAAGTTGTTATTTTTTTGTTAACCTTACTTACTATACATGAGCAGTATGCAAAAAATGTACATTAAAATGTAACTAACTACAAGAGATGAGCAGATTTAGTAAAATTCGACTTTGCCAAGTTTTACCCCCAAGAAATGATTTGCGGCAAATAAATCTCAATACTGAAGAGCTTGTAACTGACCGAAAAATTACGAAAGTGGGAGAGGAGATAATGAGAGGACCCCACTTACACTCTACGAGAGAAAGAGCAAGAAGCATGCTGATTATAATACTTTACACTCAACAGGAGAGAGAGGACCTCATTGAGCACAAAAGCTTACACTCAATAGGAAAGAGAGAGGACCCTGATGACCATAAGAGGTCATATGCCACAACGGGAGAGAGGGCACAGCTGACCATAAGGGCTACATTCTTTAGGAGAGAGAGAAAGAAGACCCCATTGACAATCAGAGGTTACACACTGCTGAAGAGAGAGGACCCTGCTGCCTATGAGAGTTTACACTCTTCAGGAGAGAGAGAGGACTACACTGACAATCAGAGCTTATACTATATAGCAGAGAGATGACCCTGCTGACCATAAGATCTTACACTCTTCACACTAGAGAAGAGAGATGTCCCTGCTGACCACAAGGGTCCACATGCCAAAGCAGAGAGAGGGAACAGCTAAATATAAGTTACACTCTTCAGGAGAGAGAGGGAGGACCTTGCTGACCATAAAATCTTACAATCTATGGGAGAAAGAGAACATAAGAGCTTCCATAGACCATAAGAGCTTACACTTTACAAGAGAGAGACAATTAGCCAGTGACTCAGGGAATGCAAAGCGATTCTACAATACAAAATTTGCACCACTAAGAACCACTGATCTGTGATGTCCTAGGTACTGACCACCACTATACAAAGTATGATAAACCTCTAGATGTCACAGCTGCAGGGGATTATGTGGAAAGCAACCTGGCCACACAAAATGAAATTAGCCTGCTCTCTAATAGTTCAGCACCAGGTAAGTTTTTCTTTTGAGAACCACAATTTGAATCTTAAAGCGTTCGTATTTGTATGAAACCGCAAATTTCAGGGAATTAAACTCAAATTTGATTCTCAGTGGATTGATCCACTCATCTCTAGTAACTACTAACATGTCAACATGAAATAAATCAAAACAAAGAAAACATAAGTCCTCTATGTCACCTGAATGATACGTTTGTGTAAAATGAATAAAGTAAAACGCTATATACTGTATTTCCTCTGACACTCCAAACTTTATCTTACTACTTGAAAACATTTGAAAATGTGCAAATGGAATAAAAATTGTCCTCCCAGAGAACTAGAAAAGGAGCAATTTCTGTTTCCTACTCAACAAGCCTCAGTGATCTTCCATTTTCCAGTTTGTTAAACTTCTTCATTCAGTAGGAGACAGGATGACAGCACCGTGCTGCAGCCATCCTATCCAAATAGAAATCTCGCAGAGCTGAGCGATGAAGTCTTATCGCTTGCGACACATTTACCATTTTCACAGAGCACTAGGCGAGCAGCATAGCTGTATGGAGGAAGAAGAACCTGGAGGGGGGATTTGTGAGAGGAAGGATTGAGGAGAGTTTGCACAAATTAATAACATTTTCTCCTTTGCATCCTTTAAGGCAAACTGACAGAAGCAAAAGTTGGTACACACCATGAGAGAATTTCGAACAATGAATACAGGAAAAAAATCAGAGGGGCTCAAGGGACAAGGTGGAAAGTTTTAGAAACAGTCATACTGGTTAATTGTATATAGAGAAGTGATATGAGCATCATATATGATAGATGATATGAGCTTGTATAACATTTCATGAAGAACTGAAGAAGAACAAGTCCTCGAAAGAGTCAAACCCATAATTATTACAAAAGTATAAAAAGATCACAGCAATACAATTAAGAATTTCATTATCACTTCTGGTAGGTTGCAGTTTTTAGATAGCAAGTGTTTAATTAACAAAAAGGTGAAGCTGAATTATGTGCATACATGGAATAATTTGGAAATCATTTTCCTTTTTAGGCTCTGGTGTTAGCCAATGGACTGAAGGAAATCTTACATTTTCATAAGATTTGACCTGCTTGTCCTTATGTTATTACTAGGGATGACCAAGCTCTAAGATACTCGGATGCTCGTTACTCGAGTCAAGCAATTTCTAATGCTCAGATGCTCGTTTTGAATAACGAGTGTAATGAGAGACAATGGGAAATCCAAGCATTTTTCCGGCAGACCCTAGAAGGTCTGGCGGGCAGTGACAATTTTGAAATGGATGGCAAAAGTGCTAAATGGAAAGAGAACAGCATGGGGAAGACTCCTGGAACCATCGGTGACTCCCAGATCGATGCTGAGAACAATGCTGTTACACTTTTACTCCACTTCAGGAACTGAAAATTAAACATTCAAAATCAACGAGAAGATGGAGTTTACAGGAAAAGCAATGTTTAGAAACCTTTTTTTCTGTATGATGACTTACAAGACAAAATATTAAAAGGATTTAAAAAATGATGTAAACCAAAATTTATTTTTTTATTAAGAAATGTTCCATGTACTGTAATTTATAAAGAAAGCAAGAAGTGCACAAAATTAAGGACTCAGAGGGACTGATATACACCCTATGTTAGACATAAGGGAAGGCTTTATGAACATTCTGTTCAAATTGTCATGTAGTGGTACCCCTAGACTGATAAAGCCTATTCACTAAGTGCAACACCAGCCCAAAATTACAAGCAGGGTCATCCATGCACCCTTCAGGGCACCAATTGTAGTGCCTCATTCAAATATTGTGAACAAAGTGTAGTTGTGATACTCCTAAACACATAAAATCTCTGCACAAAGTGTGAAGCCTGCATATAATTACAAGCAGGATCATATATACATCCATGAAGGCACCAACTGGAGTGCCTCATAAAAAAATTAAGTAAGTGTAGTTGCAGTACCTCTAAACTCATAAAGGTTTTGCACGAAGTGCAAAGCCAGGAGAAAAATATAAGTAGGGTCATCCAGTCATCCACAGACCCTAGAAGGCAATAACTGGTGGGCTTCATTCACATTTTTAACACTAAAAACACTTTATGGGCTGCTGTCATGGAAAAGTTGGGTCAAATCAAGGCTTTGTTCATTTTTATTAGGGTGAGCCTGTCAGAGTTTTCTGCTGACAGGCGAAAGTGCCTGTTTGTTATGACCCCCACCCCGGCAGCACTAAAAACACACTCAGACAAGATACTAATGGCAAGGCGGCAAAACACCTCCAAGGCATAGAGGGACAGCTCATGCTATGTGTCCAGTTTTGAGGCCCAATAGCTGAAGGTCGCAGAGGAAGGGAGTACCCTGGTTTTCTTGGCCAGGTGTTGCTTGACCATTTTTATAAACTTTTCCCTCCTTGTCAAAAATACCTGGTCATCAGGGCATGGATGCTGGGATGGTGTCTTGAATGCAGGGAAGGTGTCATGAAATTAGCCCAGGCATTTGACAGTGTACGTATTTCAAGTATTAGAAAAATGCAGCATTCACAGTTTTCTTGAAAATTCTGTCCTTTATTTTATCATTTCAGACAAGTAAGTGGCAAGCAGTGGGCAGGGGATGCAGGAAAGTTAATATGAAGAGTGACGACTGTTTCACACTTAACACAGTGCTTCTACTGGTCCATGCATGCTGGTGTGGCTTCAGAAGTAGTGTACCATACCTCCCTGAACAGTAGGACAGGAACTTATGTGTCGTGGATAAGCGTGTTTCTTGTGCTCCAGCAACAGGCATAGTCGCATCTACCTCATATCCTCGGCATCTGCATGCATCATCATCATCATTTCCACTTCTCCATCCCTTACTGCATGCCAATGCTTTGGAGTGTTAAATTACATCAAAATTTACCACAAAGTATATCATACTCTATGGGTAAGAAAATTGAATCCAGAAAACTGTTTCAACAAAATATACCACAGAGCACGTAATAGTATACGGATGAGTAATTGAATTTAGAAAAATGTTTAAGCTTGTTTTGGGAGTGTTAGATAACACTGAAATGTACCACAGAGCAGGTAATATTCTGTGGATGAGTATTTGAATGTAGAAAAATGTTTCACTGTACTTTAGGAGTGTTATATAACACTGAAATGTACTACAAAGCACGTAATACTCTATGGCAGGGGTGTCAAACTGCATTCCTCAAGGGCTGCAAACATGTCATGTTTTCAGGATTTCCTTGTATTGCACAGGTGATTATTTAATCACCTGCACAGAATGATTCCAGCACCTTGTGCAATGAGAAGGAAATCTGGAAAACACGCATAGCTTGAGGCCCTCGAGGAATGCAGTTTGACACCCCTGCTCTATGGTTAAGTAATTGAATATTTCAACGCTTTTTTGGAGTGTTATATGCCACCATAATATACTACAAAGCTCACAATACTCTATAGGAAAGTAATGGAATGCAGAAAAATGTTTTAATGATTTCTAGGAGTGCTATATACAGCCTAAATGAATCACAAAGCACAAAATACTCTGTGGGTGAGTAGTTAAATCCAGAAAAATATTTAAACTCTTTTTTGGACTGTTATATAACAACAAAATGTGCCACAGAGCACATAATACTCTATCAATGAGTAATTGAATGCAGAAAATTTTTTCAAAGCTTTTTTGGACTGTTATATGCTACTGAAATGTACCACAGAGAATGCAATAGTATATGGATGAGTAATTGAATACAGAAAAAATGTTAAATGCTTTTTTGGATTGTCATATAACACCAAAATGTACAGCAGAGAATGTAACACTCTATGAATTAGTAATTGAATACAGAAAAATGTTTAAACACTTTTTGGGAGTGTTATATAACACAGAAATATACCACAAAGCACATAATACTCTATGAATGACTATATAGTATTTTTTTTTACTCCCCACCCAAAAATGTGGTGAACTGCTGCAGCTATAGACACAGTAAAACCTGAAAATGATCTATGTAAATCAAAGCTAATATCTCATGGAGGTCTAAAGTTGGAATGATGCTCAAAAAGCAGAAAATCAAATTGCAGGCTGATTCAACTTCAGTGGAAATGCCTCAAGTCAAGGAAATGATTCTCAGTAGCGTGCGTGGCCTCCACTACATCTATTCTACTGTATGAGTCTGGATTCAGAGCAATAAAAAAATGGGACAGCGCTCGAACATATCACTCATATGAGTGAATGAAGCCTAAGGAGCAGATTCATTAAGACTGGAGTAGTTCATGCTGACGCTATGCTTGTCTTGCTGGAGTAAAATGTGCCATATTCATTAAGAGGTGCATGTTGATTCAAACTGGTAAGAAAACCCCAAAACTCACAAAACTTTTGCCCAAATTTCTTTTGCGCAAATGTTTTAGGACTTTTCCAAGCTTTTACATCAAATTTTGTGCCATAAAAGCTTTGATGAATCGGCCCATTAGTATCTGAGATATTTAGAAAGGTAGGTTCCTCCAAGATCTCTTCTATTATTCTATATGTTGAAATAAATTGTATCCGGTCTCATATGTGTAATTATAATTTTAGGTCTTTATGTCTGAAAGGTGGTTATTCAAGGTCTCAGCTCTTTCTGTAGGTCCCATAGACATTATATGGCATAGCAGGGCATATGTGTAATCATTGGTGTTGTCAATCTTCTCCTTCACTGTGATCATGTTTTGAAGAGAATCCGGCAACATGGGACTATTGATTGGTGCGGTTCCCATTGATCAGTCCCCCAGTAATCATACATTTATCACCTATCTTGTAGATAGGAGAAAGTTGTCCTCTATGGGACAACACTTTTAATCAGCTATGACAAATCAATTTGTTTTGTAAGATGTGGTTCAACCCTTCACGATTTCATAGCAGTATAAAAATCCAGGAACCAAGGCACCTGATGATCTTCTTCAAAAAGTATATAAAGACAAGGATAAAGGCAGACTAACAAATTTTGTAGCAATACAGAAATCCAGGAACCAAGGTGCCAGATGATCTACATCAAAAGGTCACTTTATTGATAACATTGTACACATAAACACTTACATGCAAATTTTCGGCCACACAGGGCCTTTATCAAGCCATTTCACACCTTTTATTTTAACAGCTTGATGAAGGTTTTGTGTGGTCGAAATGTAGCATAAAAGTTTTTTGGTGGACGTTGTTATCAATAAAGTGACTTTTTGAAGTAGATCCTCTAGTGCCTTGGTTCCTGGATTTCTGTATTGCCACAAAATGTGTTAGTCTGCCTTCATATATAGAATCTAAAAAAAAATAAAACATAAAGGAGATTGTCTCAAAAAACACTTGTCACCTATATCCACAGAATAGGTTTCAAATGTATTAATGTTGGGGTCTGGCCCAAGAAAAGAGAACATTAAGTTCCTCATGTAAATGGAATGGTAGTGAGCATGTGCACCACTCCTATAGGCAATGAGTGGAGCAGCGGATGCACATGCTCACTACTGTGTTCACGCTATTCTTTTTGGGACCCCTGTTCTTGTTATTGGGGGGTCTCTGCAGCCAGACCCCAGTGATCATATTATAACTGAAACTATGGCTTTGCTTCTATTATGCTGTATATCCTTTTATACATACAACTATCACTTTTGTATACACACTAAAACCGATGTCATGTTAAATGCCATCCATAACTCTTCTGTTTTGGTTAGAGAAAGTTTCCTCACTATGGCAGTGATGCCATTAGTCCCTTATGAATGAATAATTTAAATTCTTATGTCTTTTGAGTCAGCCAAGAAAAAAAAAACACAGCCTATTTCATAAGTATAGAACAAGCACCTTTTAATGGCAGCATTTTTGGCTGATGAAGTGCATTAAACCTTCCCAGCTCTTTTGTACTTTTGTATAATTAAACAATGATATTTGTATAAAACTGCAGTTGAGTTTTGAAAATTACTTCTATGAAAGGTTCTTTTTTCCCTTACATCTATTTTTTTGTTCTTTTTAGAGCATTTAGAGCAATTATACTAGTATTCTGTATTTTTTTTTATTTTAAAATGGTACTTTGCAAAATTACTTTTTTTATACACATGACAAAATGCATTACAGCAAATAGAAAATTAAAAAAAAAAATGATTGTGATGTTAAAGCATTTAATAAAAAAGTAGATTTGTTGCACTGTGTTGGTATTAAATAAACGTGAAAACAACATTCACTCTGCTGAATACCATGCACCTTTAACATCATGAATGGTTGTTTTTCATAAGCTCAATGTAAAAGTTGTTCTCCCAGCAAACATTCTATTCTAAATGCTAATGCTTTTCAGCTATGGACTCAAATACCACAGGAGAACATAAAAGTCATGGTTTAGAATGTGGACTTCTTTAACTGTGGTGCTAAATCTAAAGGAGCTCTACTGTTTAACATACAGTGGGTACGGAAAGTATTCATTCCCCTTTAAATTTTTCACTCTTTGTTTTATTGAAGCCATTTGGTAAATCCAAAAAAGTTCATTTTTTTCTCATTAGTGTACACTCTGAACCCCATCTTCACTGAAAAAAACAGAAATGTAGAAATTTTTGCAAATGTATTAAAAAAGAAAAACTGAAATATCACATGGTCATAAGTAGGGTTGAGCGACCTTTATATTTATAGGATCGGGTCGGGTTTCACGAAACCCGACTTTTTCAAAAGTCGGTTCGAGTGAAATCGGCCGATCCTATAAAAAAGTCGGGGTCGGGGTCGGCCGAAACACGAAACCCAATGCAGTGCATTGGGTTTCCAATGGTTCCCAGGGTCTGAAGGAGCGGAAACTGTCCTTCAGGCCCTGGGATCCATATATAAGTGTAAAATAAAGAATTAAAATAAAAAATATCGCCATACTTACCATCTGATGCGCCCTGGTACTAAGCGGGAACCTTCCTTCCTTAGAATCAGCCTTCCAGGACCTTGCGGTGACGTCGCGGTGACGTCGCGGCTTGTGATTGGTCGCGCGGCCGCCCATGTGACCGCTCGCGCGACCAATCACAAGCCGCGACGTCACCGTGACGTCACCGAGGGTCCTGGAAGGGCTGATTCTTAGGAAGGAAGGCTGCCGGAAAGAAGCCGAGGGTGAGTATATTCCTATTAGGTATATACTCACCCTCGGACGCGCCCTGCTTCTTTCCGGCAGCCTTCCTTCCTAAGAATCAGCCCTTCCAGGACCCTCGGTGACGTCACGGTGACGTCGCGGCTTGTGATTGGTCGCGCGAGCGGTCACATGGGCGGCCGCGCGACCAATCACAAGCCGCGACGTCACCGCGACGTCACCGCAAGGTCCTGGAAGGCTGATTCTAAGGAAGGAAGGTTCCCGCTTAGTACCAGGGCGCATCAGATGGTAAGTATAGCGATATTTTTTATTTTAATTCTTTATTTTACACTTAAATCTGAATTCCGATACCAATTCCCGATATCTTAAACATGTCGGGAATCGGTATCGGAATTCCGATTCCAGATTCAGAAGATAGCCGACTTCATGGCCGACCCCACACAGGGGTCGGGTCGGGTTTCATGAAACCCGACTTTGCCAAAAGTCGGCGACTTCTGAAAATTTCCGACCCGTTTCGCTCAACCCTAGTCATAAGTATTCAGACTCTTTGCTTAGTATTGAGTAGAAGCACCCTTTTGATCTAGTACAACCATGAGTCTTCTTGGGAATGATGCAGCAAGTTTCTCACACCTGGATTTGGGGAGCCTCTGCCATTTTTCCTTGCAGATCCTCTCCACTTCCATCAGGTTGGATGGTGGACGTTGGTGGACAGCCATGTTCAGGTCTCAACAGAGATGCTCAATTGGGTTTAGATCAGGGCTCTGGCTGGGACAGTCAAGAATGGTCACAGAGTTGTTCTGAAGCCACTCCTTTGTTATTTTAGTTATGTGCTTAGGGTCATTGTCTTGTAGGACGGTGAATCTTCGGCAAAGTTTGAGGTCCAGAGTAGTAATGAGTGAATATACTCGTTACTTAAGATTTCCCAAGCAAGCTCGGGTGACCTCTGAGTATTTTTTCGTGCTCGCAAATTTTGTTTTTATTGCCACAGCCGAATGTTTTACATCTGTCAGCCAGCATAAGTACATGTGGGGGTTGCCTGGTTGCTAGGGACTCCCCACATGTACTTATGCTGGCTAACAGATGTAAAACATTCAGCTGCGGCAATAAAAACTAAATCTACGAGCAGTAAAAAATACTCGGAGGACACCCGAGCATGCTTGGGAAATCTCGAGTAACGAGTACATTCGATCATCACTAGTCCAGAGCATCCAGGAAGAGGTTTTCATCCAGGATATCTCTGTACATAGCTGCATTCATGTTTCTTTCAATGACAACCAGTTGTCCTGTCCCTGCAGCTGAAAAACACCCCCATAGCATGATGCTGCCACCACCATGTTTCACTGTTGGGATTGTATTGGGGAGGTGATGAGCAGTGCCTGGTTTTCTCCACACATACCGCTTATCTTCATCTCATCAGACCAGAGAATTTTATTTCTCATAGTGTGGGAACCCTTCATGTGTTTTACATCAAACTCTATGCTGACTTTCATATGTCTTGCACTGAGGAGAGGCTTCCGTCGGGCCACTCTGCCATAAAGGCCCGATTGGTGGAGCGCTGCAGTGATATTTGACTTTGTGGAACTTTCTCCCATCTCCCTACTGCATCTGTGGAGCTCAGCCACAGTGATCTTGGGTTTCTTCTTTACCTCTCTCACCAAGGCTCTTCTCCCACAACTGTTCAGTTTGGCTGAACGGCCAGGTCTAGGAAGACTTCTGGTGGTCCCAAACTTCTTCCATTTAAAGATTATGGAGGCCACTGTGCTCTTAGGAACCTTGTGTGCTGCAGAAATTCTGTTGTAACCTTTGCCAGATCTGAGCCTTGCCACAATTCTGTCTCTGAGCTCCTTGGCCAGTTCCTTTGACCTCATGATTTTCATTTGGTCTGACAGGCACTGTGAGCTGTGAGATATTATACAGACAGGTGTGTGCCTTTCCAAATCAAGTCCTATCAGTTTAATTAAACACAGCTTGACTCCAATGAAGGAGTAGAACCATCTCAAGGAGGATCTCAAGGAAATGGTCAGCATGTGAGTATAATATGAGTGTCTGAGCAAAGGGTCTGAATTCTTATGATCATGTGATATTTAATTTTTCTTTTTTATTAAATTTGCAACAAATTCTACATTTCTGTTTTTTTCTGTCAAGATGGGGTGGAGAGTGTGCATTAATGTGAAAAAATTAACTTTTTTGAATTTACCAAATGGCTGCAATGAAACAAAGAGTGAAAAATGTAAAGGGGTATGAATACTTTCCATACCCAGTCCAGGATATTTGGACTTTCCTGAAGGGTATCCCGAGATCATTGCCCCAAGAAAAGTCAACAGTTGCCTGTTGGATATTGCAAGGACAAGAGGACAAATAATTGGAGCATAGTTACATGGAGCTATGGGTCACAACTAGTAGAGTATAATTACCAGTTCAAGTTGTCTAATGGTAATGTCTCCCCTGTTTCAGCGTGCCAAGCTGGCATAGGGAGGCTTATAGGTCATGCAGTGGTCCTCTGGGAAACTAAAGAAGCACTCCCATCAAAGTTTTCATCCTCTTGATATTTTTCAATCATCATATCATATAACACTGTATACTTACAATTGCAAATTTTGCCTTTCTACTCATTTAATTCTTCTGTTTTCCATTGGGTCTATGATAGCACATGATTAAAAACTGACTAGCTGAATCCTACTAACGTCTATGTAGAAACGGGAAGTCTATTTTCCCTGTATGAGTTGTCAATATAGCTACAATTCTTCATCACTGCAAAGTCCTTGGCCGGGGGTAAAATGGAGCAGCATGGTCAGGACTTGAAGAGAGGATTGATTTTTTTTAAGGGTAAAGAGACTTCTTGTTTCTACATAGAGCTAAGAAGGATTCAGCTTGTCTGTTTAATCACGTGATGTCACAGACCTAATGTAAAAGAGATGAATTAACTGGGTAGAAGGGTAAAATGAGCAACTTACAGTACACAGTGCTATATAATGATTGCTGCAATATATTAAAGAAGAACTCCTCCCATGAAAGTTTTTGTTCTCTTAATATAATGCAATCATCATATTCTATACCACTTGTGCACTTACAATAATAATAATTATAATCACTTTTATTTCTTGACTGCAGCCTCTCCGATTGTTCCGAACCTGTACTTACTCTTGAAGATTCACAAGCCAATTCAAGAACCACCGGGTAGTGTTGTGAATTCCGCTCTTGGGCTCCCTCCGGTGGTTGTAAGTAGCACTTTTGTGAATTCTGCTCTTGGGCTCCCTCCTGTGGTTTTGAGTGGTATAGCTGCTTCTTGGATTTAGCATCAGCAGCTGCTTCCACTGATCGTCTTTCTGGCTCGGCTATTTTAGTCTGGCCTTATCCCTCAATCAATGCCAGTTGTCAATTGTTCCTGCTTGGAGTCACTGCTTTTTTGGATTTCCCTGACACTCTGTCCAGTTCAGCAAAGATAAGTCCTTGCTTGTCCTTTTGCAGTCCACTTGTTGTGGACTTTATTGTTCAGCACATTCTATGTTTTGCTCATTTGTCCAGCTTATCAGTATGGATCTATTCAGCTAAGCTGGAAGCTCTGGGCTGCAGATTTTGCCCTCCACACCTTTAGTCAGGTGTGGAGATTTTTGCATATCTCTGCGGTGGACTTTTTCTAGTTTTTATTACTGACCGCACAGTGTTCTTTCCTGTACTATCTATCTAGCTAGAAGTGGCCTCCTTTGCTAAATCTTGTTTCATATTATGTATGTCATTTCCTTCTCCTCTCACAGTCAATATTTGTGGGGGGCTGTCCTATCCTTTGGGGATTTTCTCTGAGGCAAGATAGCTTTCTTATTTCTACCTTTAGGGGTAGCTAGTTCTCCGGCTGTGACGAGGTGTCCAGGGAGTGACAGGAACATCCCACGGCTACTGCTAGTGTTGTGTTAAGATCAGGAACTGCGGTCTGTATAGATACCATCTGCTCAGAGCTAGTCGCATGTCGCTCCTAAATTACCAGTCCATAACAGGGTAGGCCGATAGTGGCTGGTATTGGTAGTCTCTGTGAGAGACCTTACATATACTTGGACAATTTCTTACAACCTCTTGTCACCCACCTAGGTTCTGATATCCAGGATACCTCTCATCTCATTCGCCAGCAACAAGATCTGACTATTCTGGAGGAGACTATACTTGTCACGATGGACGTTGCTTCATTGTATACCTGCATAAATCCCACATTGGGCATTGAGTCGCTCTCGTTCTTCTTAAATCAGCAAATCACAGGTGATCGCAGACATCAGTCTTTTATTGTGGACTTATTATCTTTTGTCTTGTCCAATAGTTACTTTGTCTTTGACAGGGTATTTTACAAACAGATCTCCGGCACTGCAATGGGTGCCCGCTGTGCTCCCTCTTACGCCAACCTCTTTATGGGTTGGTGAGAGGAGACACAGGTGCACCCGTTGGGTGCCTTCAAGGCCAACGCATTTCAGTGGTTTCGCTGTATTGATGACATTCTGGTTTTGTGGACAGGGTCTGAAGCTGAGTGTAAGGATTTCATCACCATACTCAATGGTAGTACGTTTAATATCTCTTTGAAAGCCTCTCTTTCCAAAACATCAGTGGAATTTTTGGACCTTAATGTGATGAAAGTTGGCTGCCGGATTCAAACTAAAATTCATCGCAAGACAACTGCGACGAACAATTTGCTCCATTTTTCAAGCTTTCACTCTAAGCATCTGCAAAAAAATCTTCCTAAAGGCCAGTTCTGAAGGGTAAGGCAAAACTGTAGTTCAGATGTTGATTTTCGTGAAGGAGCACAAGATCTAATGACCCGACTTCCTGAGAGAGGGTATCCAAATAAAACTGTCTCACGAGCCTTTGAGTATTCTTGGCATAGTGACAGACAAAGTCTTCTACAACCTAGGGTCAAGAATGAGATCTTAACAACTAAGCTAATAACTGTATATAATAACAAATGGCAGGATATTTATAACATTCTGAGAAAGCACTGGGGCATCCTGCTCAATGAACTGAAACTGAGACCCCATTTATCAGACACACCTAGGATTATCGCCAGAAGAGCCAGGAATTTTAAGGATCACCTCACCACAAGCCATTTTAAGAGACCAACCATGAGATTGAGGACAGGTAGCCATTTAAAGGGATCTTTTCCTTGCGGCAATTGCAATGTCTGTCCCTATATGATTGCTACTGATGTTTTGTTGCTTTCGGATAGAAACTAAGATAAATTCCAACTAACTGTCGATCAAGGAATGTTATCTATTTACTTATTTGTCCATGCCCGAAAATATATGTTGGACATACAAGCCAGGAAATCAGACGGAGGATTCAGCAACACATATCAAATATTGTCAAGGCCAAGGGGGACAAGGAGAAGGGCGAGCCTATCTCATCAGTCGCATCCCACTTTTTGTAATACCATGACAACAGACATCAGAATATGTGGATCATAGTTATAGATCAGGTGGTGAGCAATATTCGTGGTGGTGAACAGACCAAGGAACTTCTACGTCGGGAATCCCGTTGCATTTTCAACTTGAAGAGTAAGTCAGCGAATGGACTTAATGGGGAGCTCCTGTTTTCCAGTTTCTATAGTTGACCTTCAATTTGGACATGCATTTTGTTTTGCCATTTTATATACACATGTTGTGTTCCCATTATATTAATTTTTTATTATTTTTTTTTCCGCAACACATGTATTTAACAACCTTTAGTGGACTGCTGAAATGTAATTTTCATTGATTATCCGAGGTGATAGTTTTCTAATATCCATCTGTTTACTCAGTCTTCTTATGTATATTATAATTTCTTGAAAGGTTTGATTGCCCAGTTCTTCTGGGTCTGTATCTGATTGAAGTCATGTTCCATTCTGCTTTATTATAATAATATATTAGCTTCGAATATCACAGTACCATATATTTATTCATGCCCTTTATATCTTTTTGGTGTGTGTGCATGTGGTTTTCGCTCTCTTATAATAAAGAACAATAAAAAGCTAATTAGGTGCTAGATTCCATATACCGTCCTCTATACAATATGTGTTTATAAGTGTTGTTGAGTAAGCTGTGTCTAAACAATTTATATCTATTTTATCTAGGAGCTACAGCACTTCAGGCTGTATGGCCCCTCACCCGTCCCTCTGCCTCAGACTGCTCCAATCTGCTGTCTGGCACCAACTGACTAATTCTTCCCAACTGCCTAGCAACTATCTAGCAACTAACTCCTCCTCCCGACCAGAGAGAGTAGCTCCCCTTAAGTCAGGTGTAGAGCTCCCCCTTCTGGTCTCGAGTCAGAATGGTGTTGTATGTGCTGATTACCTGTCAAAAGGAATCCTACATCGCTTCCAAGTGTGACATCACTCTCCCCATGAGGAAAGCAATGCCACTGTGACAACTAGGACCCTGGAGCATCACACAGCCTTTTCGGTAAGTGCTACATCTTGCCAGATAAGGACGGAGCCGAACATATTCGCTCATCTTTATTCCTGACCAAATCTCTAAGCCCAATTGCTGAGATGCAGCCTAAATCTTACAATGAGCCTTCACCATGCTTCATAGTTCATGCAGACATTATTGTATTGCTCTCCAGAGCTTCGGTGAATAAAATGCAAAATATTACTGAAAAATATTTCAAAATTCCACTTATGCATTGTTGAGGTTTTGTTTGTTTATGAATATATATATATATATATATATATATATATATATATATATATATATATATATATTTGGCCACAATTCTTCCCTGATGACCACTTTTGGCCATTAGGGTTGAGCGAGACGGGTCGTTCATTTTCAAAAGTCGCCGACTTTTGGCTAAGTCGGCGTCTCATGAAACCCGATCCGACCCCTGTGCTTGTCGGCCATGCGGTACGCGACTTTCGCGCCAAAGTCGCGTTTCAATGACGCGAAAAGCGCCATTTCTCAGCCAATGAAGGTGAACGCAGAGTGTGGGCAGCGTGATGACATAGGTCCTGGTCCCCACCATCTTAGAGAAGGGCATTGCAGTGATTGGCTTGCTGCCTGCGGCGTCACAGGGGCTATAAAGGGGCGTTCCCGCCGACCGCCATCTTACTGCTGCTGATCTGAGCTTAGGGAGAGGTTGCTGCCGCTTCGTCAGAAGCAGGGATAGCGTTAGGCAGGGTCCACTAACCACCAAACCGCTTGTGCTGTAGCGATTTCCACTGTCCAACACCACCTTCGGTGTGCAGGGACACTGGAAGTTACATTTTTTTTTTCCCTCAGCGCTGTAGCTCATTGGGCTGCCCTAGAAGGCTCCGTGATAGCTGTATTGCTGTGTGTACGCCACTGTGCAAACCAACTGCTTTTTTCAAAGCACATATCCTCTTGTTCCTTCCTTTCTGCACAGCTATCTTTTTTGTTTGTCCACACTTTTTATTTAATTTGTGCATCAGTCCACTCCTATTGCTGCCTGCCATACCTGGCTTACATTACTGCAGGGAGATAGTAATTGTAGGACAGTCCCTGTTTTTTTTTTTTTTTTTTGTGGAAGATTAAGATTGGCATTTCTGCTACAGTGCCATCCCTGTGTGTGCCATCTCTCACTGAGTGGGCCATAGAAAGCCTATTCATTTTTTTCCTTGATTTGTGTTCTAAAATCTACCTCAACACAAAAACACTACATCAATCAGTGGGAGAAAAATATTGGCCTCAGTCAGGGCTTGTGTGCCACTCCTGTGTGTGCCATCTCTCATTCAGTGGGCCATACAAAGCCTATTTATTTTTTTGTTTTTTTTAATATTATTGGGTTTCTAAAATCTCCGTGAAAAAAAAAAATACATAAAAAAACAGTGGGAGAGTAATATTGCCCTTTCAGCTTGTGTGCCAGTCTTGACTCCTGGGTGTGCCACCTCTCTCTCTCTCTAATTGTGGGCCATAGAAAGCCTATTTATTTTTTTGCTTTTTTTAATATTATTTGGTTTCTAAAGTCTCCCTGAAAAAAAAAAAAACATAAAAAAACAGTGGGAAAGTAATATTGCCCTTTCAGCTTGTGTGCCAGTCTTGACTCCTGGGTGTGCCACCTCTCTCTCTCTAATTGTGGGCCATAGAAAGCCTATTTATTTTTTTGCTTTGTTTAATATTATTTGGTTTCTAAAGTCTCCCTGAAAAAAAAAAATACATAAAAAAACAGTGGGAGAGTAATATTGCCCTTTCAGCTTGTGTGCCAGTCTTGACTCCTGGGTGTGCCACCTCTCTCTCTCTAATTGTGGGCCATAGAAAGCCTATTTATTTTTTTGCTTTTTTTAATATTATTTGGTTTCTAAAGTCTCCCTGAAAAAAAAAAATACATAAAAAAACAGTGGGAGAGTAATATTGCCCTTTCAGCTTGTGTGCCAGTCTTGACTCCTGGGTGTACCACCTCTCTCTCTCTAATTGTGGGCCATATAAAGCCTATTTATTTTTTTGCTTTGTTTAATATTATTTGGTTTCTAAAGTCTCCCTGAAAAAAAAAAAAAAACATAAAAAAACAGTGGGAGAGTAATATTGCCCTTTCAGCTTGTGTGCCAGTCTTGACTCCTGGGTGTGCCACCTCTCTCTCTCTAATTGTGGGCCATAGAAAGCCTATTTATTTTTTTGCTTTGTTTAATATTATTTGGTTTCTAAAGTCTCCCTGAAAAAAAAAAAAAACCATAAAAAAACAGTGGGAGAGTAATATTGCCCTTTCAGCTTTTGTGCCAGTCTTGACTCCTGGGTGTGCCACCTCTCTCTCTCTAATTGTGGGCCATAGAAAGGCTATTTTATTATTTATTTTTTTTATTAGTATTTGGTTTCTAAATTGTCCCTGAAAAAAACATTTTATCTTATTTGGTTTCTAAAGTCTCCCTGAGAAAAAAAAAAAAAAATTAGGTGGGAGAATAATATTGACATTAGTGCTTGAGTGACAGTCCTGCGTGTGTGTCATCTCTGTGATTTTGTGCCACAGAAAACAGAGTGTGTAACATTGTGCCTGATTTTCCTTGTGGTCTCACCAACCTGTTAAGGGATATAGAAATCATACTGAAGTTATAGCTCACCGTGTAAGTTGTTTGACAGCAACAAATAAAGTTACTTTGGTTAATTTTTTAAAACAATGAGGAAGTCTGGTGCAAGAGGCCGTGGCCGTGGGCGTTCATTGTCAGCTGGTAATGATGGTAGTGGTAGTGGAGCATCAGGTGGTCGTGGGGATAAAAATATTCCACCTAAGTCTGGAGCTGTGGAGCCAGTTTCGTCGTCTGGCTACACAAGGCCTCGAACGCTCTCTTTTCTGGGAGTAGGAAAAACGCTTTTAAAGCCGGAGCAGCAACAGCAAGTTTTGGCTTACATTGCAGACTCAGCCTCTAGCTCTTTTGCCTCCTCTTCTGAAACTGGTAAATGTAAAAGCAGCGCGTCGCTTGTGGATGTTCACGGTCAGGGACAAGTCGCTTCCTTGTCCTCCTCAGCAAAAACTACAACAAGAGAGAAGGATGCAGCAGGCGACACAACGGGTCACTCCATGGAGCTCTTTACACATACTGTCCCTGGCTTAGAAAGTGAAACACTTAACAGGCCATGCCCATTACAAGTAGATTCTGACATGGAGTGCACTGATGCACAGCCACAGCCAGAGTACTATGCTGCTCCTTTGACTCAGACCACCACATTGCCCTCTCAGGGTACAGATCCACAATCAGACCCTGATGAGACTATGTTGCCCCGCCACGAACGCTATACCACAGACCGACACAGTGACAGAGACGAAGTTGCACACAAGCTCGAAGAGGAGGTAATAGATGACCCGGTTGTTGACCCCGATTGGCAGCCATTGGGGGAACAGGGTGCAGGCAGCAGTAGTTCAGAAGCGGAGGTGGAGGAGGGGCCGCAGCAGGCATCAACATCGCAACAGGTTCCATCTGCCGGGCCCCTATCTGGCCCAAAACGCGTGTCAAAGCCAAAACCTGTTGGAGCACAGCGTTGCCATCTGGTTAAAGCTCAGTCTGCAATCCCTGAAAAGGGATCCGATGCTAGGAAGAGTGCAGTCTTGCATTTTTTTAAACAACATCCAATTGATCAGCGCAAAGTCATCTGTCAAAAATGTTCTACTAGCTTAAGCAGAGGTCAGAATCTGAAAAGTCTCAATACTAGTTGCATGCATAGACACTTAACCACCATGCATTTTCAAGCCTGGACTAACTACCAAACGTCCCTTAAGGTTGTAGCACCCTCGGCCAATGAAGCTAGTCATCAACGCAACATCCCTTCCTTCACTGTAAGGCCACCATTTTCCGCACCACCGGCAGTATCTGTGCAGGTTTCTTTGCCAGCCAAAAGCAGTCAGGGTCAGGGAATCACCAGTTTTGTAGGCGGAAATATTGCATCTAGGGCACCGGCGGAAACAATACCGTCTCCAACCGTCTCTCAGTCTGCCATGTCCACCGGCACACCCGCAAGTTCCACGATCTCCATCTCTCCAGTTCAGCTCACACTACATGAGACTCTGGTTAGAAAAAGGAAGTACTTATCCTCGCATCCGCGTACACAGGGTTTTAACGCCCACATAGCTAGACTAATCTCGTTAGAGATGATGCCCTACCGGTTAGTTGAAAGCGAAGCTTTCAAAGCCCTGATGGAGTACGCTGAACCACGATACGAGCTACCCAGTCGACACTTTTTTTCCAGAAAAGCCATCCCAGCCCTGCACCAGCATGTTAAACAGCGCATCGTCCATGCACTCAGGCAATCTGTGAGTACAAAGGTGCACCTGACTACAGATGCATGGACCAGTAGGCATGGCCAGGGACGTTATGTGTCCATCACGGCACACTGGGTGAATGTGGTGGATGCAGGGTCCACAGGGGACATCAATTTCGGGACAGTTGTGCCTAGCCCACGGTCTAGGAAACAGTTGGCTGTAGGCGTTCGCACCCCCTCCTCCTCCTCCTCCTCGTCCTCCTGCAGAAGCTACAGCTCTTCCACAGACCGCAGTCGGCCAACCACTCCATCGGCAGATGACACTGTTGCACACCAGTTGTCCCATTATGGGCCAGCTACTGGCAAGCGTCAGCAGGCTGTATTGGCTATGAAGTGTTTGGGCGACAACAGACACACCGCGGAAGTTCTGTCCGAGTTCTTGCAACAAGAAACGCAGTCGTGGCTGGGCACAGTAGATCTTGAGGCAGGCAAGGTAGTTAGTGATAACGGAAGGAATTTCATGGCTGCCATCTCCCTTTCCCAACTGAAACACATTCCTTGCCTGGCTCACACCTTAAACCTGGTGGTGCAGTGCTTATTGAAAACTTATCCTGGGTTCTCCGACCTGCTCCTCAAAGTGCGTGGACTTTGCTCACATATCCGACGTTCGCCTGTACACGCCAGCCGTATGCAGACCTATCAGCGGTCTTTGAACCTTCCCCAGCATCGCCTAATTATAGACGTTGCAACAAGGTGGAACTCAACACTGCACATGCTTCAGAGACTGTGCCAACAGAGGCGGGCTGTTATGTTTTTGTGGGAGGATACACATACACGGGCAGGCAGTAGGATGGCAGACATGGAGTTGTCAGGTGTGCAGTGGTCGAAGATACAAGACATGTGTCAAGTCCTTCAGTGTTTTGAGGAATGCACACGGCTGGTTAGTGCAGACAACGCCGTAATAAGCATGAGCATCCAGCTAATGCGTCTGCTGATGCAAAGTTTGACGCACATAAAGGAGCAGGCGTCTGCACCAGAGGAAGAGGAATGCCTTGATGACAGTCAGCCATTGTCTGGTCAGGGCAGTGTACAGGACGAGGTAGCGGGCGAAGAGGAGGTGGAGGACGAGGAGGATGATGGGGATGAGTATATTTTTAATGCGGAACCTTTCCCGGGGGCACTGGAAATTGGTTGCGTGTCAAGGCCGGGTTCTGGTTTTTTGAGGGACACAAGTGACGTAGATTTGCCTGCAACTGCCCCTCACCCAATCACAACCGGAGATTTGACAACTGGAACTTTGGCCCACATGGCGGATTATGCCTTACGTATCCTAAAAAGGGACACACGCATAACGAAAATGATGAACGATGACGATTACTGGTTGGCCTGCCTCCTTGATCCACGCTATAAAGGCAAATTGCAAAATATTATGCCACATGAGAACTTGGAACTAATATTAGCAACAAAACAATCAACTCTTGTTGACCGTTTGCTTCAGGCATTCCCAGCACACAGCGCTCGTGATCGTTCTCACACGAGCTCAAGGGGGCAACAGACTAGGAGTGTTAGGGGTGCACACATCAGAAGTGGCGTTGGACAGAGGGGTTTTCTGACCAGGTTGTGGAGTGATTTTGCTATGACCGCATACAGGACAGGTACTGCTGCATCAATTGAAAGTGACAGGAGACAACATTTGTCCAGTATGGTTACTAACTATTTTTCATCCCTTATCGATGTTCTCCCTCAACCGTCATTCCCATTTGATTACTGGGCATCAAAATTAGACACCTGGCCAGAATTGGCAGAATATGCATTGCAGGAGCTTGCTTGCCCGGCAGCAAGTGTCCTATCAGAAAGAGTATTCAGTGCTGCAGGTTCAATATTAACCGAAAAAAGGACTCGTCTGGCTACCCAAAATGTTGACGATCTAACATTCATTAAAATGAACCACAACTGGATTTCGAAATCTTTTGCCCCACCTTGCCCGGCCGACACCTAGCTTTCCTATGAAAAGCTCTTGGTTGTGAATTACTTTTCTAATGTCTAATTTGCTGCAGCTGATTGTACAGCATACGACATGTTTACACCTCCCTAAATGGCCAAACTCCCCACACGGGGCCGTGGTATCGCGACTTGGCGCAAGCACCCGTGAGACTGCTGTTTGTCTGAAGAGGTGGGTGTGCTCGCTTTTGGTTGACGGCATTGCTACTGGGTCCCTCATAGTACAATGTAGTGTCTCTGGCGGTGGTGGTGCGCACCCAACGTCAGACACACCGTTGTAACATGAGGGGCCCTGGGGCGGTCCCGCCGGCCTCAAGAGAGTTCCCCCCTCCCCCAGCTCAAACTGTGCTCTACCACGTGCAAAATTATGTCGCACAGCTCCACCAATCTTTAGTCTATTCGCTGACATCATTCAATGTCTGTCACTGACAATACAAATTTGTAGACATCTATGATGCAACTTAAAGTAGTCTGTGTCTGTGTCCTATATTGGCACCATTAAATAGTTACTGCCAAATTACTATGTCAGAAACTCAGCAGATGAGCCCACCCCTGTACCTAAGTATGCCACCTTTTTTTTTTTTTTGGTTGTTTTGCGAGACATTAACATCTATTTATATTTTGGGAGTACTGGGACAGACACTCCTTGCAATACTCCTCCACTGACCACCAAGCTGCCTGCCCGTGTATCCATGTAACCGATGTAAAACAGCCATGAGCCTATTGTTTGTTATTTTAGGCCTTTGATAGCCTGTCTGCGGTCCCTACTTTAAATACTCCTCCACTGACCACCAAGCTGCCTGCCCGTGTATCCATGTAACCGATGTAAAACTGCCATAAGCCTATTGTTTGTTATTTTAGGCCTTTGATAGCCTGTCTGCGGTCCCTACTTTAAATACTCCTCCACTGACCACCAAGCTGCCTGCCCGTGTATCCATGTAACCGATGTAAAACTGCCATGAGCCTATTGTTTGTTATTTTAGGCCTTTGATAGCCTGTCTGCGGTCCCTACTTTAAATACTCCTCCACTGACCACCAAGCTGCCTGTGTATCCATGTAACCGATGTAAAACTGCCATGAGCCTATTGTTTGTTATTTTAGGCCTTTGATAGCCTGTCTGCGGTCCCTACTTTAAATACTCCTCCACTGACCACCAAGCTGCCTGTGTATCCATGTAACCGATGTAAAACTGCCATGAGCCTATTGTTTGTTATTTTAGGCCTTTGATAGCCTGTCTGCGGTCCCTACTTTAAATACTCCTCCACTGACCACCAAGCTGCCTGCCCGTGTATCCATGTAACCGATGTAAAACTGCCATAAGCCTATTGTTTGTTATTTTAGGCCTTTGATAGCCTGTCTGCGGTCCCTACTTTAAATACTCCTCCACTGACCACCAAGCTGCCTGCCCGTGTATCCATGTAACCGATGTAAAACTGCCATAAGCCTATTGTTTGTTATTTTAGGCCTTTGATAGCCTGTCTGCGGTCCCTACTTTAAATACTCCTCCACTGACCACCAAGCTGCCTGCCCGTGTATCCATGTAACCGATGTAAAACTGCCATAAGCCTATTGTTTGTTATTTTAGGCCTTTGATAGCCTGTCTGCGGTCCCTACTTTAAATACTCCTCCACTGACCACCAAGCTGCCTGCCCGTGTATCCATGTAACCGATGTAAAACTGCCATGAGCCTATTGTTTGTAATTTTAGGCCTTTGATAGCCTGTCTGCGGTCCCTACTTTAAATACTCCTCCACTGACCACCAAGCTGCCTGCCCGTGTATCCATGTAACCGATGTAAAACTGCAGTATTTTGCTTATAAAAAAGAAAATACTGGAGAGATATCAAATGCAGACATTTTAACATTAAAAACAAAAACACATACAACAAAAAACTGGTACAGTACAAAAATTGGCCACCAGCTACAAAAACTTTCTCCTGCAAGTAGTTAACTGAAAGGTTTTTTTCCATTGAAAACACAGATATGGCATCCACCGAGTGTTGTCCTGTCGCGTCTTCTTTATATTATTGCCAAGAAGCTGCAACTGAATAAAGCTGAGCTTCTACCTTCTGCCTCTTATTAACTGTTTTTTTTTTTAAAAAATTGTCCACCAGCTACAAAAACTTTCTCCTGCAAGTAGTTAACTGAAAGGTTTTTTTCCATTGAAAACACAGATATGGCATCCACCGAGTGTTGTCCTGTCGCGTCTTCTTTATATTATTGCCAAGAAGCTGCAACTGAATAAAGCTGAGCTTCTACCTTCTGCCTCTTATTAACTGCTTTTTTTAAAAAAAATTGTCCATCAGCTACAAAAACTTTCTCCTGCAAGTAGTTAACTGAAAGGTTTTTTTCCATTGAAAACACAGATATGGCATCCACCGAGTGTTGTCCTGTCGCGTCTTCTTTATATTATTGCCAAGAAGCTGCAACTGAATAAAGCTGAGCTTCTACCTTCTGCCTCTTATTAACTGCTTTTTTTTAAAAAAATTGTCCACCAGCTACAAAAACTTTCTCCTGCAAGTAGTTAACTGAAAGGTTTTTTTCCATTGAAAACACAGATATGGCATCCACCGAGTGTTGTCCTGTCGCATCTTCTTTATATTATTGCCAAGAAGCTGCAACTGAATAAAGCTGTGCTTCAACCTTCTGTTCCAAATTACCATTTTTAAAAATGCCATTGGCTGTTCCGGCCTACTAAAGGTGTCTGTCTGCCCCTGCCTGGTGTTGTCCTCAACTGAACAAAGCTGTGCTTCAACCTTCTGTTCCAAATTACCATTTTTAAAAATGCAATTGGCTGTTCCGGCCTACTAAAGGTGTCTGTCTGCCCCTGCCTGGTGTTGTCCTCAACTGAATAAAGCTGAGCTTCAACCTTCAGTTCCAAATTACCATTTTTAAAAATGCCATTGGCTGTTCCGGCCTACTAAAGGTGTCTGTCTGCCCCTGCCTGGTGTTGTCCTCAACTGAATAAAGCTGAGCTTCTACCTTCTGTTCCAAATTACCATTTTTTAAAATGCCATTGGCTGTTCTGGCCTACTAAAGGTGTCTGTCTGCCCCTGCCTGGTGTTGTCCTCAACTGAATAAAGCTGAGCTTCAACCTTCAGTTCCAAATTACCATTTTTAAAAATGCAATTGGCTGTTCCGGCCTACTAAAGGTGTCTGTCTGCCCCTGCCTGGTGTTGTCCTCAACTGAATAAAGCTGAGCTTCAACCTTCAGTTCCAAATTACCATTTTTAAAAATGCAATTGGCTGTTCCAGCCTACTAAAGGTGTCTGTCTGCCCCTGCCTGGTGTTGTCCTCAACTGAATAAAGCTGAGCTTCAACCTTCAGTTCCAAATTACCATTTTTAAAAATGCAATTGGCTGTTCCGGCCTACTAAAGGGGTCTGCCCCTGCCTGGTGTTGTCCTCAACTGAATAAAGCTGAGCTTCTACCTTCTGTTCCAAATTACCATTTTTAAAAATGCAATTGGCTGTTCCGGCCTACTAAAGGTGTCTGTCTGCCCCTGCCTGGTGTTGTCCTCAACTAAACAAAGCTGTGCTTCAACCTTCTGTTCCAAATTACCATTTTTAAAAATGCAATTGGCTGTTCCGGCCTACTAAAGGTGTCTGTCTGCCCCTGCCTGGTGTTGTCCTCAACTGAACAAAGCTGTGCTTCAACCTTCTGTTCCAAATTACCATTTTTAAAAATGCAATTGGCTGTTCCGGCCTACTAAAGGTGTCTGTCTGCCCCTGCCTGGTGTTGTCCTCAACTGAATAAAGCTGAGCTTCAACCGTCAGTTCCAAATTACCATTTTAAAAAATGCAATTGGCTGTTCCGGCCTACTAAAGGGGTCTGCCCCTGCCTGGTGTTGTCCTCAACTGAATAAAGCTGAGCTTCAACCTTCAGTTCCAAACATACAACCAAAAACTGGTACAATACAAAAAGTGGCCTCCAGCTACAAAAACTTTCTCCTACAAGTAGTTAAATGACAGTTTTTTTTCCAGTGAAAACACAGATATGGCATCCAACGAGTGTTGTCCTGTCTCGTCTTCTTTATATTATTGCCAAGAAGCTGCAACTGAAAAAAGCTGTGCTTCAACCTTCAGTTCCAAATTACCATTTTTAAAAATGCAATTGGCTGTTCCGGCCTACTAAAGGTGTCTGTCTGCCCCTGCCTGGTGTTGTCCTCAACTGAATAAAGCTGAGCTTCAACCTTCAGTTCCAAATTACCATTTTTAAAAATGCAATTGGCTGTTCCGGCCTACTAAAGGTGTCTGTCTGCCCCTGCCTGGTGTTGTCCTCAACTGAATAAAGCTGAGCTTCAACCTTCAGTTCCAAACATACAACCAAAAACTGGTACAATACAAAAAGTGGCCTCCAGCTACAAAAACTTTCTCCTACAAGTAGTTAAATGACAGTTTTTTTTCCAGTGAAAACACAGATATGGCATCCAACGAGTGTTGTCCTGTCTCGTCTTCTTTATATTATTGCCAAGAAGCTGCAACTGAATAAAGCTGTGCTTCAACCTTCAGTTCCAAATTACCATTTTTAAAAATGCAATTGGCTGTTCCGGCCTATTAAAGGTGTCTGTCTGCCCCTGCCTGGTGTTGTCCTCAACTGAATAAAGCTGAGCTTCAACCTTCAGTTCCAAATTACCATTTTTAAAAATGCAATTGGCTGTTCCGGCCTACTAAAGGTGAATGTCTGCCCCTGCCTGGTGTTGTCCTCAACTGAATAAAGTTGAGCTTCTACCTTCTGTTCCAAATTACCATTTTTAAAAATGCCATTGGCTGTTCCGGCCTACTAAAGGTGTCTGTCTGCCCCTGCCTGGTGTTGTCCTCAACTGAATAAAGCTGAGCTTCAACCTTCAGTTCCAAATTACCATTTTTAAAAATGCAATTGGCTGTTCCGGCCTACTAAAGGTGTCTGTCTGCCCCTGCCTGGTGTTGTCCTCAACTGAATAAAGCTGAGCTTTAACCTTCAGTTCCAAATTACCATTTTTAAAAATGCAATTGGCTGTTCCGGCCTACTAAAGGTGTCTGTCTGCCCCTGCCTGGTGTTGTCCTCAACTGAATAAAGCTGAGCTTCAACCTTCAGTTCCAAATTACCATTTTTAAAAATGCAATTGGCTGTTCCGGCCTACTAAAGGTGTCTGTCTGCCCCTGCCTGGTGTTGTCCTCAACTGAATAAAGCTGAGCTTCAACCTTCAGTTCCAAATTACCATTTTTAAAAATGCAATTGGCTGTTCCGGCCTACTAAAGGTGTCTGTCTGCCCCTGCCTGGTGTTGTCCTCAACTGAATAAAGCTGAGCTTCAACCTTCAGTTCCAAATTACCATTTTTAAAAATGCAATTGGCTGTTCCGGCCTACTAAAGGTGTCTGTCTGCCCCTGCCTGGTGTTGTCCTCAACTGAATAAAGCTGAGCTTCAACCTTCAGTTCCAAATTACCATTTTTAAAAATGCAATTGGCTGTTCCGGCCTACTAAAGGTGTCTGTCTGCCCCTGCCTGGTGTTGTCCTCAACTGAATAAAGCTGAGCTTCAACCTTCAGTTCCAAATTACCATTTTTAAAAATGCAATTGGCTGTTCCGGCCTACTAAAGGGGTCTGCCCCTGCCTGGTGTTGTCCTCAACTGAATAAAGCTGAGCTTCTACCTTCTGCCTCTTACTAACTGCTGTTTTTTAAAAAAATTGGCTGTTCCGGCCTACTAAAGGTGTCTGTCTGCCCCTGCCTGGTGTTGTCCTCAACTGAACAAAGCTGAGCTTCCACATTCTGGCTTTCGCCCTATACTATCAGATATTAAACTGCATTTGGCCTACTAGTGTGGTTAGGCCCTTGAAACAGTGTCTGCTGCTCTTGGGTTTGCTACTCCACTGAACAAAGCAATGCCGCCTGTTTAGTCCTGTTACCAATTTTGAACTGCATTTAGCCTACTTTATTCTTTGGCCCTATATCTGTTTCCTCCTCATCCTGCCCATTGCCCAGCCACTGCTAGATGAGTCTGCTGGTACATTGACCTAGACCACTACATTCCCCTTATACTCTACACAGCCAGAATCTGACCCTGCTGAAAGTAAGGTACCCCTTCCCGCATGTTATACCACCTTACACAGGGACAGAGAGGAAGGTGCAGATGAAAGTGCAGGTTCCTTCATCAGGTGGGGGGGCATACTCGTTGGCAACGTCACTGGCACAGGGCCCCTCAGAGTACGCAAAAGTGTCGCTGCTGGTGGGAGGCGCCCCCGCCATGCAAACACACCGCTGTACTTTGAGGGGCCCTGTGCCAGTGCCAATGCGAACGAGTGGGCCCCCCCTGCTTGCTCAGGATCACAGCACTTGCAACGTTGAAATACTTACCTTTCCCTGCAACACCGCCGTGACGTAGTCCGCATTTCCTGGGCCCACAAAAAACTTGAGCCAGCCCTACTCCCCCCACAACTTTTGCCAAATGACCCCCAATTCCCTATGCCCAACTATTATTATAAAGTTAATTAAGATTGACAAGCTTCAGAAACAAGAATGGATGTTTTTGGCATTAAAATGGGCACTGTAGGTGTTTTCCTGGCCTCCACTCACTGCCGACTATGCTTCCCCATTGACTTGCATTGGGTTTCGTGTTTCGGTCGATCCCCGACTTTTAGCGATAATCGGCCGACTGCACTCGACTCGACTCTGGACAAAATCGGGTTTCACAAAACCCGACTCGATCTTAAAAAAATGAAAGTCGCTCAACTCTATTGGCCATACTTCCCTGAGTAGAAAAGTTTATAGCTGGTTGCTGGACATTGTTCGATTTTGAAGGCACCAGAGCATGATGTGTTTTTAATCTGTTGCAATAAGTTTCCTTGGCCAACTTCTGCATCCACTGTTGTCAATGTTGTCCATCTTTGATGTCCTCAATGCTGATAATTACAGGCGGATACTTATCCTTAATACCATCAAGAATGTGTCTTATCGGTTCCAGACTTATTCTGCTGAAGGACAACAACCCCAGACACACAGCCAATGTCACTAAGAATTACTTTCTGAAAAATAGAGTCTTGGAAATAATGATATGGCCCCCGCAAAGCTCAGATCTCAGCATCATCAAATCTGTCTGGGATTGCACGAAGATACAGAACGATTTTCACAAATCTGTATCCAAAGAAGATCTGTGGTAAGTTCTCCAAGATGGTTGGAACAGCCTCTCTGCCAAGTTCCTTCAAAAACTGTGCAGAATTGTAACAAGAAGAATTAATGCTGTGCTTGCTGTTTTGAATACAAAGAGTGGTCACATTAAATATTGATTTGATTTTTATTTCTACTTTGTTCATTCACTTTTTGCATTTTGTTAATTGATTAAAATAAGCACTTCAACTTTTGAAAACATTCTTACTTTGTATTAGTTTTCAAACACGTGCAGAAAACTTTTCCACAGGACTACTGTATATTGTTATTAGTTATTATTACTAATACTAATTTTTCTCCTCTGGGTTGAGAGAGGCTGGTAGCCAGCACATGGGGCTCATGTTCTAATAGCTCCATCTTCACCCCTATCTTTGCCACTACATAGTCCTTTGCTCTCACTGGTAAACCAGGCAAGCTTTTTGCAAAAAAAAATCTACAGAATGATGGATAAGCCTTGAGGGCTCCTCTCTGGCACAAGCTTAATAATAAATCAGACAAACTAGTAGCCTGACAACTTCATATAATAGACTGTTGCTTTTCTGCAGAATTTCACGAGTAACTGGACTCAACAGACTCAAATCTATAGCTCTCTGCAGAGAAAGGATAAACAGCACATTTGTAGTCAAGTCAGAGACGAGCATGGTAAATGTACATCTCATACAGCTGTACAATGGTCCCATAGAGAATGGGTCCACCACCATACCATTAGGTTCCTACTGTCTTTTAGATTGCATGTCAGTGCTTGAGCCCATGAATATTAAACACATATACTCAGAGTGCACTGTGGTAAGCTATTGGAAAATAAGGAACATATAGACTGGTCTTAGGGTCAGGGGCATCTGCTTCTAAGGGGGGTAAACATGGCTAGAGTATATAGCTGAAGTCTCTTCTAGTAGCTGTGAAACCTGTCTTCTAATATACAATATAATTCTTACCCCCATATGGAAGAAGCCTTGTAGGCGAAACGGCGCTGTCGGGGTGGCAGCACGGACCTTATAGGTGCATCCTATCACACAGCATGTAAGTTGCATTCATTGCATTTAAGCCTTATGGCATTTGGGCTGCTGAATCGGTTTTAGTGATATACACTGGCAACTAGTAAATGTTATCCTTTTTAGGTACTGTTGCGCTTTAAGTGATTTGCGGTTTTACTGAGACTGCTGATCTTTAGCACATGGCACTTTGGTTGCAGCTTTGTACATATATACAATTTTCTTTGCATATATTATTCTAGTGCCTTATCCTAATTTTTTGTCACGTATTGCTCATGCCATTTACAGGATAATTATATATTTTTTTCAATTTTGGTCCATTGCTGTTTGTTTTTATTGAGTTTTCCTCTGTATTTATAGATCCTTTTGGCTAATCATATTGTTATGGGAAAAAAAATTTTCTTAATAAAAACTTTTGGACATTTTTTTAAAATCTTTGTATGCTTTGGTTTTTCTCCTTTCCGTATGGAGAATGAGTGTACTATTTATTGTTTTTGAGGTTAATATGTGCTAGTATTGGATTTTGTTTGATTATACAATATAATTCAGTAGTGTAGGTACCAAGGGGGACAGAGGGTGCGGGCGCCCCGGGCCTGGTGCTCTGAGGGGGCCCACCCGGAGCTACGCTACTGAATTATATTGTATATTAGAAGACAGGTTTCACAGCTACTAGAAGAAACTTCAATGTGCCGATACAGTTACATTCTGCAGCAGAGCAGGGAGAATTGATCTCACTGCTCTGCCGCCTGGCCGCTATGGGGCACCTGAGCAGGTGGGGGGTGGGGTGCCAGCAGTGGGCCCCCCGCCGTCATCGGAAGATCAGCTGTACCGGCATTTAGCCGATACAGCTGATCGCATTGATAGGAGAAGGAGCGCTGCGCTCTGACTATGGGGGCTGCCTTATGCTACAGAGTCTGCCTATGGGGAGTGCATTACACTATATTGTGGACTTTTTGGTGCATTATGCTACTGTATATGGAGGCTTTCTAGGGGGCCATCATACGGTGTGGAGATTACAGTGAAGGGGCCATCATACACTGTTGGAGCCATCAAACAGTTTGGGGGCTACAAAAGGGTCAGTATACTGTGTGGGTGGTGCTAAACAGTGAAGGTGCATTATACTGTGTATAAGAGAGCATCATGCTGTGTATAGGGGAGCTGTACAAGGGGAGACTCGGGACATTATTAAATGTAAAGTGGGCACTTATTGTTATAGGGGAACTCAGGTTACTGTGACTATCAAAGGGGCACACAGGGCATTATTACTTTCTAGAGGGCAAAATATGGGCACTGTTTTCTGGGGCACTTGCACCCTGCATTACTATATTATAGAGGGGTGCTTTAGAATTTAGAGGGCACAGAGAACCACACATCAGGTGCAGTAATAGGGACACATACGGCAGCAGCAGCTCAGTATTGGGGTATCAGGGGCAGTAATAGGGACATATACGGCAGCAGCGGCTCAGTATTGGGGTATCAGGGGCAGTAATAGGGACACGTACGGCAGCTGCGGCTCAGTATTGGGGTATCAGGGGCAGTAATAGGGACATATACAGCAGCAGCGGCTCAGTATTGGGGTATCAGGGGCAGTAATAGGGACACATACGGCAGCAGCAGCTCAGTATAGGGGTATCAGGTGCAGTAATAAAGACGTATAAGGCAGCAGCGTCTCATTATTGGGGTATCAGCAGGATGAAGAGTTTGTGAAGGTTGGGAATTGATGGTGATGGGGCTGGAATATGAGAAGTGAAACATGTCTTTTTTGTATGCTCTGCAGAAGAGTTGTAGCTGGAAGAAGTTGTCATGTCGGTCTGGGCCAGATGGAAAAGACGGGAAAAATGAACGATTCCATCAAAAAGAACGTCAGCGGTAAGACATTATCTGTAACTGTGCTGTGATCTCTTATATGTTCTGTAGGACTGGTATCTACCACTGACTATATGGTGGTAATATCCATGTTGGTCTTTATATAGAGATTATTTTCAGTAACAGCGCGGTCATCTGCTGAGGTTCTCCTCCAGAATTAGGGCGCGTCACTGAGTTGTAATCAAGGTTACCTGGTTAGGGGCTCAGTCAGAAGTTTAGCCCCCCCTGAACCAAAACTGTTGTGAATTCTGCTCTTGGGCTCCCTCCGGTGGTTGTTGGTGGTAGTGCAGTTGTCTTGGGGTTGTAATCCAGGGCAGGTGTTTCTGCTGATTGCAGCTCTATTAGGTATTTAGGTGTGCAGGATCCATGAGTCCTTGCCAGTTGTCCTTTGTTCTTGGAGGGATTGCATCTCTCTCTGGTTCCTCATGCCCTGCTGCCAATTCAGCTAAGATAAGTGTCTGTTTTTTTGTCTCTGTGCACACATGCAGTGTGCTTTGCAATTCAGTGCAATTCATTGTGTTTTTATCCAGCTTAGACTTTGTTTGGATTTTTCAGTCATGCTGGATTCTCAGGAGATGCAGATATACTTTCTATGTCTTTAGTTAGATGTAGAATATTTGTATTATCTGCTGTGGATATTTTTAGGATTTTAATACTGACCGCTTAGAATTCTGTCCTATCCTTTTCTATTTAGTTAGAAGTGCCTCTTTTGCTAAATCCTGTTTTTCTGCCTGCGTGTGTCATTCCTCTTAGGGCTCATTTCCACATGCGAGGCACACGTCCGTATCTCGCATGTGGAAACCAAGCTGTGGAGCCGGCACTCAGGAGCGGATCGTGCGGCCGCATAGGAACACATGGAGCTGCACAGCTCCGCTCTGGAGTGCCGGCGCCAGAGCTTGATTTCCACATGCGAGATACGGACGTGTGTCTCGCATGTGGAAATGAGCCCTAATACTCACAGTCAATATTTGTGGGGGGCTGCCTATCCTTTGGGGTTCTGCTCTGAGGCAAGATAGAATTCCCATTTCCATCTATAGGGGTATTTAGTCCTCCGGCTGTGTCGAGGTGTCTAGGACGTGTTAGGTACATCCCACGGCTACTTCTAGTTGCGCTGTTAGTTTAGGGTTTGCGGTCAGTACAGGTACCAACTACTCCTGAGAAAGTCTCTCATGCGGCTCCAAGGTCACCGGATCATAACAGTACAACTGGCCAACAATGAGTTAAATGCATCTCAGAAGAAGGGAAGAAAGAGCCATTTTTTTTTCTGTAGCCTGCTTTGTCTTTTCTTCCCTCTTTTCCTCTGGGTGACTGAGGAGTCTTGTGCTAGCATGGATGTTCAGGGATTAGTTTCTCGTGTAGACCAGCTTGCTGCTAGGGTACAGGGTATTTCTGATTATATTGTTCAGACTCCGCTTTTAGAGCCTAGGATTCCTACTCCTGATTTGCTTTTTGGGGACAGGTCGAAATTTTTGAGTTTTAAAAACAACTGTAAACTGTTTTTTGCTCTGAAGCCTCGTTCCTCTGGTGATCCCATTCAGCAGGATAAAATTGTCATCTCCCTGCTGTGTGGCGACCCTCAGGATTGGGCATTTTCCCTGGAATCTGGGAATCCGGCCTTGCTTACACTGTGTTCCAAATTATTATGCAAATAATATTTCCTCATATTTTCTCTAAATTACCTATCTGAATTGCAGTCATTGTTATTTTCCAGTCATCTACTATTCTAGTATAATTGCAATGTTTTGGAAAAAACTGCCTATGAAAACAGTATCTTTTTTAAAAAAAAATAAACACTCAAAATGCATGTTCCAAATTATTATGCACAGCAGAGTTTTCAACCTTTTTTTTTTATTTTGAACAAAAAAATGGTCAATTGTGAAGTTATAAGCATTATCAGCTTATTACAAAATGAAATCAAACAGTTTTCAAGTGAAAACTTTATTTAGGTGATGTTACATTTGCACGTAGGACCCCTTGTTCAAAAGAAGCTTCTGAACTCTCTCGTCCATTGAATTTGTCAGTTTTTGGATGTTTCTGCTTCAATTCTTTTGCATGTGGACACAATACCCTCCCAGAGCTGTTGCTTAGATGTGAACTGCCTCCCGCCATCATAGACACTCCTTTTGATGATGCTCCAAAGGTTCTCAATGGGGTTGAGGTCAGGGGAAGATGGTGGCCACACCATAAGTTTGTCCTCTTTTATGCCCATAGCAGCCAGAGATGCAGATGTGTTTTTTGCAGCATGAGACGGTGCATTATCATGCATGAAAATGATCTTGCTGCGGAAAGCACGGTTCTTCCTCTTGACCCATGGCAGGAAGTGTTGTTTTAGAAACTCCACATAGATTATGGAGTTCATCTTTACCCTTCAGGGATCAATCTCTCTCCCCATGATTCCAGCCCAAAACATTACTCCACCTCCTCCTTGTTCGCGCCTTAGCCGTGTTTTCATGGGTTGTCCATCCTCCACTCCATCCATCTGGACCATCGAGCGTTGCACGGCACTCATCGGTGAACAAAACAGTTTGGAAGTCAGTCTTCATGTATCGTTTGACCCACTGGAGCCGTTTCTGCTTGTTGCAGTGGATAGAGGTGGTCGACAGGATGGATTACGCACAGCTGCAAACCTCTGAAGGACCCTGCATCTTGTTGTTCTGGGGACGTTGGAGGCACCAGCAGCTTTAAAAACTTGTCTTCTGCTATGACAAGGCATTTTTGCAGCTGCTCTTTTAACCTTACGCAATTGCCTGTTGGAAAGAGTCCTCAATTTTTCCTTATCAGCACGCACACTTGTGTGCTGGGAATCAGCTACATACTTCTTGATTGTGCGATGATCACGATGAAGTGTCTTGGCAATGTTGATGGTAGTCATGCCTTGACCTAAATACTCCACAATTTGTTGCTTCTCAGCAGCCGACACATCCTTTTTCTTTCCCATTTTGGCAAAAAATGTAGGCTGCTTAATAATGTGGAACAGCCTTCTTAAGTAGTCTTGCCTTTATTTGGACACACCTGCCAAACTAATTTGCACAGGTATCTGCAATTGCTTTCAGTGATATAAAGAGCCCTGACACACATCACCATCAATGGGTTTAAATGACAAACAAAAAAATTCTATCCTTATCACTCCTAAACTCTATGTGCATAATAATTTGGAACACAGTGTAATGTAGATGCCTTTTTCAGGCTCTAGGATTATTATATGATGAACCAAATTCTGTGGATCAAGCAGAGAATACCTTGTTGGCACTGTCTCAGGGTCAAGAAGTTGCAGAATTGTATTGTCAGAAATTTAGAAAATGGTCTGTGCTGACTAAATGGAATGAGGATGCTTTGGCGGCAATTTTCAGAAAGGGTCTTTCTGAATCTGTTAAAGATGTTATGGTAGGGTTTCCTGCCTGTTGGTCTGAGTGATTCTATGTCTCTGGCCATTCAGATTGATCGGCGCTTGCGGGAGCGCAGAACTGTGCGTGCTGTGGCGTTGTCCTCAGAGCAGATGCCTGAGCCTATGCAGTGTGATAGGATTCTGTCTAAAACGGAACAACAAGGATTCAGACATCAGAATAGGTTGTGTTTTTATTGTGGCGATGCTTCTCATGTCATTTCAGTCTGCCCAAAGCGTACAAAGAGAATCGCTAGCTCAGTTACCATCGGAACTGTACAACCTAAATTTCTGTTATCTGTGACCTTGATCTGCTCATTGTCGTCATTTTCTGTCATGGCGTTTGTGGATTCAGGCGCCGCTTTGAACTTAATGGACTTTGAATTTGCCAGGCGTTGTGGTTTCCCCTTGCAGTCTTTGCAGAACCCTATTCCTTTAAGGGGCATTGATGCTACACCTTTGGCTAAAAATAAACCCCAGTTTTGGACACAGGTGACCATGTGCATGGCACCAGCCCATCAGGAAGATTGTCGTTTTCTGGTGTTGCATAATTTGCATGATACTATTGTGCTGGGTTTTCCATGGTTGCAGATACATAATCCTGTGTTGGATTGGAAGTCTATGTCTGTGACTAGTTGGGGTTGTCAGGGGGTTCATAATGACGTTCCTGTGATGTCAATCTCCTCTTCCTCCTCTTCTGAAGTTCCAGAGTTTTTGTCTGATTTTCAGGATGTATTCGATGAGCCCAAGTCCAGTTCCCTTCCACCGCATAGGGACTGTGATTGTGCTATTGACTTGATTCCAGGCTGTAAGTTTCCTAAGGGATGACTTTTCAACCTGTCTGTCCCGGAACATACCGCCATGCGGAGTTATGTTAAGGAGTCTTTGGAGAAAGGGCATATTCGGCCATCTTCTTCACCGTTGGGAGCGGGATTTTTTTTTGTTGCTAAGAAGGATGGCTCCTTGAGACCCTGTATTGATTATCGCCTCTTGAATAAGATCACGGTCAAGTTTCAATACCCTTTACCTTTGCTTTCCGATTTGTTTGCCAGGATTAAGGGGGCTAGTTGGTTTACTAAAATTGACCTTCGGGGGGCATATAATCTTGTTCGTATTAAGCAGGGTGACGAATGGAAAACTGCGTTTAATACGCCCGAAGGCCATTTTGAATACCTTGTGATGCCATTCGGGCTCTCTAATGCTCCATCTGTTTTTCAGTCCTTCATGCATGATATCTTCTGGAATTATCTTGATAAATTCATGATTGTATATTTGGATGACATCTTGATTTTTTCCGATGATTGGGAGGCTCATGTGAAACAGGTCAGGATGGTATTTCAGATCCTTCGTGATAATGCTTTGTTTGTGAAGGGGTCTAAGTGTCTCTTTGGAGTGCAGAAGGTTTCTTTTTTGGGCTTCATTTTTTCTCCCTCATCTATAGAGATGGATCCGGTTAAGGTTCAGGCCATTCATGATTGGATTCAGCCCACATCCATGAAGAGCCTTCAGAAATTTTTGGGCTTTGCTAATTTTTATCGCCGTTTCATTGCTAACTTCTCCAGTGGTTAAACCCCTGACCGATTTGACGAAGAAAGGCGCTGATGTAACGAATTGGTCCTCTGTGGCTGTCTCTGCCTTTCAGGAGCTTAAACGACGATTTATTTCTGCCCCGGTGTTGCGTCAGCCAGATGTTTCTCTTCCGTTTCAGGTTGAGGTTGACGCTTCTGAGAATGGGGCAGGGGCCGTTTTGTCTCAGAGGAATTCTGATGGTTCCTTGATGAAACCGTGTGCCTTCTTTTCCCGTAAGTTTTCGCCTGCTGAACGCAGTTATGATGTCGGCAATCGGGAGTTGTTGGCTATGAAGTGGGCGTTTGAGGAATGGCGACAGTGGCTTGAGGGAGCCAAGCACCGTATTGTGGTCTTGACCGATCATAAAAATCTGATTTACCTCGAATCTGCCAAACGGCTGAATCCTAGACAGGCTCGATGGTCCTTGTTTTTCTCCCGTTTTGATTTCGTGGTCTCGTATCTTCCGGGTTCTAAGAATATTAAGGCTGATGCCCTCTCTAGGAGTTTTTTGCCTGATTCTCCTGAGGTACTTGAGCTGGTCAGCATTCTGAAGGAGGCGGTGGTCCTTTCTGCCATTTCCCCTGATTTGCGACGGGTTCTGCAGGAATTTCAGGCTGACAAGCCTGACCGCTGTCCAGTGGGGAAACTGTTTGTTCCTGATAGATGGACTAGTAGAGTGATTTCTGAGGTTCATTGTTCTGTGTTGGCTGGCCATCCTGGTGTTTTTGGTACCAGAGATTTGGTTGGTAGGTCCTTTTGGTGGCCTTCTTTGTCGCGTGATGTGTGTTCTTTTGTGCAGTCCTGTGGGACTTGTGCGCGGGCCAAGCCTTGTTGTTCCCGTGCTAGTGGGTTGCTTTTTCCTTTGCCGGTCCCTGAGAGGCCCTGGACGCATATTTCTATGGATTTTATTTCAGATCTTCCGGTTTCCCAGAGGATGTCGTTTATCTGGGTGGTTTGTGACCGGTTTTCTAAGATGGTTCATTTGGTGCCTTTGCCTAAATTGCCTTCCTCTTCTGATTTGGTTCCGTTGTTTTTTCAGCATGTGGTTCGTTTGCATGGTATTCCGGAGAATATTGTGTCCAACAGAGGTTCCCAGTTTGTTTCTAGGTTTTGGCAGGCCTTTTGTGCTAGGCTGGGCATTGATTTGTCTTTTTCTTCCGCATTTCATCCTCAGACAAATGGCCAGACCGAGCGAACTAATCACACTTTGGAAACTTATTTGAGATGCTTTGTGTCTGCTGATCAGGATGATTGGGTGGCTTTCTTGCTATTGGCCGAGTTTGCCCTTAATAATCGGGCTAATTTGGCTACCTTGGTTTCGCCCTTCTTTTGTAATTTTGGTTTTCATACTCGTTTTTCTTCAGGGCAAGATGAACCTTCTGATTGTCCTGGTGTGGATTCTGTGGTTGACAGGTTGCAGCAGATTTGGGCTCATGTGGTGGACAATTTGGTGTTGTCTCAGGAGGAGGCTCAGCGTTTTGCTAACCGTCGTCGTTGTGTTGGTTCTCGGCTTCGGGTTGGGGATTTGGTCTGGTTGTCTTCCCGTCATGTTCCTATGAAGGTTTCTTCCCCTAAGTTTAAGCCTCGGTTTATTGGTCCTTATAGGATTTCTGAGATTATCAATCCGGTGTCTTTTCGTTTGGCGCTTCCGGCCTCTTTTGCCATCCATAATGTTTTCCATAGATCTTTATTGCGGAAATATGTGGTGCCCGTTGTTCCCTCTGTTGATCCTCCAGCTCCTGTGTTGGTTGATGGGGAGTTGGAGTATGTGGTTGAGAAGATTTTGGATTCTCGCTTTTTGAGGCGGAGGCTTCAGTACCTTGTCAAATGGAAGGGTTATGGCCAGGAGGATAATTCTTGGGTTTTTGCCTCTGATGTCCATGCTGCTGATTTGGTCCGTGCCTTTCATCTGGCTCGTCCTGATCGGCCTGGGGGCTCTGGTGAGGGTTCGGTGACCCCTCTTCAACGGGGGGTACTGTTGTGAATTCTGCTCTTGGGCTCCCTCCAGTGGTTGTTGGTGGTAGTGCAGGTGTTTCTGCTGATTGCAGCTCTATTAGGTATTTAGGTGTGCAGGATCCATGAGTCCTTGCCAGTTGTCCATTGTTCTTGGAGGGATTGCATCTCTCTCTGGTTCCTCATGCCCTGCTGCCAATTCAGCTAAGATAAGTGTCTGTTTTTTTGTCTCTGTGCACACATGCAGTGTGCTTTGCAATTCAGTGCAATTCATTGTGTTTTTGTCCAGCTTAGACTTTGTTTTTGATTTTTCAGTCATGCTGGATTCTCAGGAGATGCAGATATACTTTCTATGTCTTTAGTTAGATGTAGAATATTTGTATTATCTGCTGTGGATATTTTTAGGATTTTAATACTGACCGCTTAGAATTCTGTCCTATTCTTTTCTATTTAGCTAGAAGTGCCTCTTTTGCTAAATCCTGCTTTTCTGCCTGCGTGTGTCTTTCCTCTTATACTCACAGTCAATATTTGTGGAGGGCTGCCTATCCTTTGGGGTTCTGGTCTGAGGCAAGATAGAATTCTCATTTCCATCTATAGGGGTATTTAGTCCTCCGGCTGTGTCGACGTGTCTAGGACGTGTTAGGTACATCCCACGGCTACTTCTAGTTGCGGTGTTAGTTTAGGGTTTGCGGGCAGTACAGGTACCACCTACTCCTGAGAAATTCTCTCATGTGGCTCCAAGGTCACCAGATCATAACACAAAACCTTAGCTATGCCTCTGCAATATATAAAATAGGACAGTGGTTTATCGTAATAGTTTTCAGTCTTGCTGGTTGTATATACTGTATATGGAGTGAATGTGTTTCTGGATGGTGCATATAACAGATCTTAATGAGTAAAGACAGAAAGCACAGCATAGGACACTGAAGAAGGATTGGGAAGATGCATGGGTTATAGCTATGTTTTGGCAGTGAGGAACACTCAGGCACAGCATCAGTGTAAGGGTGGAGAGCCTACAAAGAGACCCAATGGAAGAGAATGATAGAGACTGAAGAGACTGAGGAGAGACCCCTAAAAGGGTTGTCCACTACTAGTACAACCCTTTATTGATCTAAATGTTTGGCCCTGAAAAAAATAAAAAAGCTTATAGTCACCTCTCGTGCCAGTGGCGTTTCAATGGTGTTGGCACTAGCAGTCCCAGAACTACAGTGCTCTTGTTTTGACACGTGAGCCCAGCATCCAATTAGCGCTGGTGTGAGTGTCCTCGCCTTTTGTCGAATCGAACATGAAGAGGAAGTCATGGCTGCAGCTGATCTCTGACTTCGTCTTCATGTTCAACTCGACAGAAGAAGGAGAAAGAAACTCCAGCTCTGGTTGGATGCCTAGCTCACATGTCATAACAACCACATGGAAGCCCCAAAGAGAGTGAGCGCCAACACCACTGGAACAGTGCCGGCACAGGAGGTGAGTATAAGCTTTTTTATTTTATCTGTGCCAAGCGTGGGGTATGACAAGAATTTGTTCAAGTAGTGTACAACTTCTTTAAAGAGGTAGTCCATTGAAATTAAAAAAAAATCTTAGAATAATAAATTCCACAAATTAATGTGTTAAATGTTTCTGTCCTGATATACAGTAATCTTGTAAATGTCCCCCTGCTATGTGCTGTGAAAAGACTGTGTCTGACCATGCAGAGCTGCTCCAGTTCATGGTTGTCACATATCAGCTCCTGGTCAAGGAAGGGAAGCATAAGTCGCTTATGATAAGTGAGTATACAGAAAACGCAGCAGGGGCTCACAGTTGCTGCTTTCTGAGGTAACACTTTTCCTAGCCTGAGGTAACACATTTAGGTGTTTTATTACAAGAGTGAGTGCTTCTGCCATGTCACCATTCCTGTGAGCTCATCATAAATCAAGTCAGTGACATATAATCTTTGCAGCCACTGGAGCTTCTGCCTCACTGACTTGATGCATGTTGAGCAAAGACATTGCAAAAACACTCACTTTTGTGATGCCCCAAGTAGAGAAATGTGTTACCTCAGAAAGTAGCAGCTGCTATTACTGGCTGTTTCATCCATATACTAACTTAAAAGTGAATTATGTTTCCCCCTCTGACCGGGAGCTGTGGCATGTACCGACCGAGAATTGGAGTAGCTCTCCATGAGTGGACACAGCAATTAACAGCACATAGAAGGGGCACTTTTACAACATTATCTCTGTCGTGCATCATTTTGGAGCTCGTGCACCTACTGGAGATTGATACTCAGATGCAGTTTACTATGTCTGAGAGTGGCCTACAGTAGGCGCACGTTTGAAAATGATGCACATTCGCTCTGCCAGAACCATTATAGTCTATGGTCCAGTTGGTGCATACGTCCAAATCTCAGGTGCCTGAACGAAGTATGAAAGCACCCTTAGGCCCTTAGGGGCAGAGTGGCAGCAGTATATTGGGGAGAACCTCAGACAGAGAAGATTGGTGGAGCATAGTACAGAGGGGCGTGGATTAAATGCATATGGCTTGTAGAACTCCTGCCATCAGCCAAGAATTAGAAGTCTACAAAAGAAAGAATATAAGTGTATGTGAGAGATCTGCTGTGTGTCATTGATGTCTGCAGTGTGAGTGTTCAGTGTGGTCCATTGTAAAAGTGAAATATGTCATTATATGTGAGCTATGTGTGTGTCATATGTCTGATATATTAGTGACATCAGTGTGCACAGTTTATATGTATGGTATTCACTTTAGCCAGTGTCCATTGTTCACAGTATGTCCAGTAAGTGTGTCATGTGCGGTATACAGTATGTCCAGTGTGTCCCATGTGCAGTGTGTGGCCAGTGTATGAGAATTGTGTGCAGTATACAGCCAGTGTGTTTGTGTGGTCTGCATGTGCTTTGTGTGTGCAGTATACAGACAGTGTGTGTGGTCTGTGTGTGATATACAGCCATTGTGTGTGTGGGCATGGTGCAGTATACAATCAGTGTGATATACAGTCAGTGTGTGTTATGCATGGTTTGTGTGCAGTATACAGCTAGTGTGTTTGGGCTGTGTGTGATATACAGCGAGTGTGTGCTGTGTGTGGGCCGTGTGCAGTATCCAGCCAGTGTGTGTGGTCTGTACATGATATACAGCCAGTGTGTGTGTGGTCTGTGTATTATATACAACCAGTGTGTGCTGTGTGTGGTTTGTGTGCAGTATACAACCAGTGTGTGTGGCCTGTTCGTGGTATACAGTCAGCGTGTGTGGTCTATGTGTGATATACAGCCAGTGTGTGCTGTGTGTTGTCTGGGTGCAATATACAGCTAGTGTGTGTGGGCTGTGTGTAATATACAGCCAGTGTGTGTGAGGTTTATGTGTGGTATATGGTTAGTGTGTGCTTTGTGTCGGCTGTGTGCAGTATACAGCCAACGTGTGTGTGGTCTGGGTGTGGCATACGGCCAGTGTGTGTTGTATATAGTCAGTGCGTGCTTTATGTGGGCTATGTGCAGTATACAGCTAGTGTCTGTGGGCTGTGTGCGGTATACAGCCAGTGTGTGCTGTGTGTGAGCTGAGTGCAGTATACAGAAAGTGTGTTTGTGGGCTGTTTGTGCTATATGGCCATTGTGTGCTGTGTGCAGGCTATGTGCAGAATGACATGAAACAAACACTGGTGCACTACTATTGCACAATTTAGACTAGAAGGGGTGCGGAAGCGTGATAATGTAACATGTCAAACAAAAGGAACAAAAGAACCACACTGAAATATCGCACACTACTAATGAATGTAATTATGAAAAAAGGCAAGCTTTATTGATACAACCAATTTAAAAACATCTAAAACATTCCCACCATCACCCAGAAGATCCTGCCAAAAATGACAAAAGGTCAGAGAAATACATGTCTAAGACAAATGCTGTCATAATATAACAAAATACAATGTAGAAACACTATATGTCATGTGACCTCATATAAAATAGCATAAATAGCTAGTCAATTCCCCAGGGCTGAAAACATTCACAACACATGTGTGGATAGATGGATCGACACAAACGAATCTGAATGATTGAGCATGTACCCCTATACAATCTGTACCTGTATGCCAGAAGTGTGTGTACTATGTGCGGAATACGGCCAGTGTATGCTCTGTGCATTATACAGCCAGTGTGTGTGGGCGGTATGCGATATACGGTCAGTGTGTGTGGGGCCCTGTATAGTATACAGTGAGTGTGTGCTGTGTGTGAGCCATGTGCAGCATACAGCCCGTGTGTGGGATCAGTGTTCTGTATCAGCCAATATGTGTGGGCTGTGTGCTGTATATAGCCATTGTGTGTAGGGGCTGTATATGGTATACAGTCAGCATGGACTGTGTGAAGTATACAGCTAGTGTGTGGGGTGTGTGTGGAATACGGCTAAGTTCATCTTCACCTCCATAGTCTCCAAACTGATAAATTTTACCACCACCTATGACTTTATTCATCTTGCTAAAACATTGAAAAACTGTTGAAATAGCAACATCTTAAACAACCATAACAGGGGAGGGATGGAAGCTCAGAGGCAGATCAGGCCCAATAAGGGGGGATTTATTATGAGACAGTGCCAATATCAAAACGGGAAGGGGGGTAAGCATAGAAGAGGAAGATAAATTTGTTACCAAATGGCTAATCAGAACACCTGGTGGGAGGGTCCCTTAGGAAGCTGAACATCCCTGGTTAAAGCTAGCAATGGGCTGAACCAGAACTTAACCCCACTGAAACCAGCAATGAAGGGAAGGTCATAGAGCAAGCAAGGAGAGAGGAATGTTAACCCTTTGCCCTCAGAAACAGGCTCTGCAGTCAGGGACCCCTTCTCTATTTGGCTTGTGGTCCTCAATGAGTCTTGTATGAGAGAAAGTGATGGCCGAGAGGAGATTAGTGATTGCATGTGTGCTTGGGATGTATACAGCATCTCATATATGATGTATGCATAGGTGTCTCGGTGTCTTCTATGTGATGTATACAGCAATCTCAGTGTCTCCTATGTGATGTATACAGCAATCTCAGTGTCTCCTATGTGATGTATACAGCAATCTCAGTGTCTCCAATGTGATGTATACAGAAATCTTAATGCATCCTATGTGATGTAGACTGAAGTTTCAGCGTATCCAATGTGATATATAGAGCAGCGTGATACATACACATGCACACACACACACTGCACAGTACCCCTTCCCCTGTCCTGTTGAATGAAATGCGGTACTGGACTTTCGGAGGGTTAGTATTAGTTTGTTTACTGTTTTATATGTCTGCAATCCTATGGGCAAATAAAAATTCAACTTGGACAACCTGTTTAAAGGGGATATTTAAAGTTTAGATCGCCCACCAGGGCAATGGGGGAACTCGGTACCGGGTCCAGTCGCACTTAAAGGGGATGTAACGGGGCTGTGACCCAGTCTGTTTTCCTGGGCACTGAATTGAAAGGAAAAGTCTTTTAAGGGGGCTTTGTAATAAACTTTGTATTTGTGACACCACCTGTGGTTCTCGGTCAGAGGGGACCAACGCTGCTTAAAGTGGTCCTCTGGGGTGATGTTACCACAGCATAGATGGTGACAATTTCCACAGGTAAAGCGAGGTCCCCAGGGCTCCCAGTGGAGTGGGCAAGGATGATGTGTTGCCGGTAAATAAACGGAGGACACAGGGTTGCAGTTTTTACCTGGTTTACTGATGGTAGTAGGCCACAGTCCAGGATACCAGCAACAAGTGTAGATGGAGTCCAGGCAGCCTGAAGACAGGTGGAAACCCCCTTGGCAGGTCAGGTAGGGAGTAGTGTTGAGCATTCCGATACCGCAAGTATCGGGTATCGGCCGATACTTGCGGTATCGGAATTCCGATACAGCGTTCCGATATTTCTGTGGTATCGGAAATCGGAATCGGAAGTTCCCAGTGTATGGTTCCCAGGGTCTGGAGGAGAGGAGACTCTCCTACAGGCCCTTGGATTCATATTCATGTAAAAAATAAAGAATTAAAATAAAAAATATGGATATACTCACCTGTCCGGCGGCCCCTGGACCTTACCGATTGTAACCGGCAGCCTCCGTTCCAGAGAATGAGGAGTTTAGGACCCTCGATGACGTCGCGGCTTGTGATTGGTCGCGTGCCGCTCATGTGACCGCTCACGCGACCAATCACAAGCCGCGACATTATCGAGGGTCCTAAACACCTCATTCTTAGGAACAGAGGCTGCCGGTTACAATCGGTAAGGTCCAGGGGCCGCCGGACAGGTGAGTATATCCATATTTTTTATTTTAATTCTTTATTTTTTACATGAATATGGATCCCAGGGCCTGAAGGAGAGTTTCCTCTCCTTCAAACCCTGGGAACCATCCAGGATAGCTTCCGATACTTGTGTCCCATTGACTTGTATTGGTATCGGGTATCGGTATCGGCGATATCCGATATTTTTCGGGTATCGGCCGATACTATCCAATACCGATACCGGAAGGTATTGCTCAACACTAGTAGGGAGCCATTCCACTTTGTGCTGACTATGCTGCTTGTAGTGTCCTTACAAGGTCCTTGTTTTCTCCTGTCCTGGGGCAATACCTCTATGGTGGGCAACTTGAGCAGTTTCTCTGGGGTCTCTGTGTATGGTGACTCCAGGCTCTGGAATGCTGCTGTACCTCATGTTTAATGGGGCAGGTTACTTTAAGCTCTCTGCCCTCCGGTACTGCTGTGGGACTTACAGTTGCCCACAACCTCAGGCTCCCGGTGCCCAGCCTCTGTGATCTGCTTAGAGGGGCCCGGTCACAGCCCTCCTCTAGCTCCTCTGTTCCTCCTCTGTTCTTTCCCTGTCTCTTGTATGCACCAGACTGACTAACTCCTCCTCCAGACCAGGATGTAAAATAGGAAAGTTCCCCTGAAAACCAGATTTTCAGCTCCCCCTTCTGGCCTGGAGTAAGAATGTGTTGAATGTGAGATTACCTGCCAAAAGGGATCCCTCTTGTCTCCAAGCATGGCATTACCCTCCCCAAGAGGAAGGCAGCACCACTGTGGTACCCAAACTCCTGGGGTGCCACATTTGCATGAGTTCTGAGGATGAACACATCTATTTAATTCACCCATAGTTAACTATATTTCCCTTCCAGTGCAGTAACTGTTTACTGTCCTTCCCATAGTTAATCATGGATGACGTTTTAAGCTAGTCCTCTACTTTAGATATATTCATCGTGTAGGTATCTGTGATGCATTAAGCTTAGAGAATTACTTCTATGTCCTTACATATTAATTGCACTTACTATGGAGTATTTTTTCTCCTTCACGCTGCAGCACAGTCATTCTTGAGATATGTGACTGTATAAGAAAAAAAACATTAGCCTGATCAATTACAGACATGAGAGCTATAGTGACTAGGTTAGGAAAATGTAATCTGGAACAAACATGAAATTGATATGTCAAGCCACAACATTTTTCTTCTTTATGTTTAACTAGGGAAATCAATTATAGTTTCAAGACAATTGCTTATGTCTTCTGTCCCATTACTTCAAATGTATTGATTGGCTTCCCATTGTATAAGCTGTCTGTTCACATTTTTTTAATAGAGGACCCATCTGTAGCAATAGTTACTTATTACCCCTGAAGCATGTTTATATAAGGTTCCCGTAGCTATAGATGGCTGCCATGAATAAAGTGAATTGCTTAACTGAATTAAACATATGAAACATTGGCTGCTTGTAGAACTGATGGCTTAAAACAATTCTCATTACTAAAAGGAAGGTCAAGTTTAAGATTGTTAAGACTACTCTTGGAAATTGTATATTAAGGGAATTTCCTTTTAAACGGTCCTGACCATCTGTGATATTTGTGGTATATCTGCATGATATGCTATAAATGTTTGATTGAAGTAGGTCAAATCACTGCAATCATATCTACTGTATCTCCTGAAAAACACACCTGTTTTGTGCCACCGGGTTGGAGGGAGAAGTACTAACGCGCTCCATTTACTGGTATGGGAGTTCTGTAAAATGCTACGCGTGTTTTGCAATTTTTGGAACATCCATATAAACGAAAGGATAGATCTTTATATATGCTCAGTTGGCCATTTCTGTCCTGGCAACGTTGCAAAATGGTTCTTCATTCTGGAGATAGCTATGTGTCCCTGTAGACCTACATCTCTAAGACAATCATGTCATATCCTGTGGTTAAGCCATAAATGTCCATGATTAGACAATCCCTTGGACAAAATATGGGATGGAGAGCTAGCAACTGGGTTGGAGGGACAGAAGTTGATTCTTCACCTTCTCCATTCATTGGTATGGGAGTTCTACAAATTGCTGAGCAAGAGTGTTTTGGAATTTTTGGAACATCTATACAAATGAATAGAGATATCTGAATATATGTACACGACTTCTAAGATAAATGTTCCTTCCTGTGGATCAAAATCTATCAGACAATTATGACCTGTCCTGAGTTTATGTAATAAATGTCAAAGGTTCGAGAATCCCTTGGACAAAATCTTATTGATATCATGATGCTGTATAACAGTTCTCCCCAACCTCTCTTTACTTGAGGACCATATTCAACCATGAGTGATGGTTGCGAGCCACTTCCAGACCTCACCCCTTAGTACCATCCTATCTCCTTCTTACCAGATTTATCTCTTTTCCCAATATATTCAAATCCAGATGTTCTCTTCTGCGCAGAGCTATTCTCAAATGTTACCATCTAAGGACCTTCACCAAGCTTGCAGACAGTTGCAAGCACACATCATGGGCCCGTGAGCTATATTTGGCTCCCGTGCCACAGGTTGGGGCCCTTGCTCTTAAACCTCAGGTACCTGATATTTTTCAACACTGAAAATTTGCTATAATTATACAGAGTCTACAAAATCTAAAAAGATAACATTTTTAAGAATCTCTCAAAGCAAAATGTGTATTACCGAATTCCTCCTAAATGTGCTTATCATAAAGTTTAAGTGCATTAAAGCTCTTACTGATTTCCAACTTTGGCCATGGTCACACATTCAGCATTTTGTCAGTGTTTGACTTCAGTATTTGTAAGCCAAAATCTGGAGTGAGACAATCAGAGGAAAGGTTTAATGGAAAATGGTCACTACATCTGCATTTTTTCACCCACTGCTGGTTTTGGCTTACAAAAACTGTTGGAAAATACTGATCAAATACTGAACGTGTGAACGTGGCCTTTCCTGGTTCTTACCGCTGCTTCGGTCCTCTTCTAGATCTTGTGATAACTTCCCATCTTTGCCAGCTCACACTTGGACTAGTGTATGGATCGATGCTACTTCTCCAATGTGAGCCTATGAAGCATCAGAACAAGGCGACTCACAGTTGACACAAAAACTCCCGTGTTGTCCGGCTAGTTGGATTTGAGGTTGAATAATCCAGAGTGGGAACCGAGCGTCATCAGAAAATAAGGAAGACGGTAAACCTAAATATTTTAGTGCACGTGTAAGGGGTTATAAGGACTGATGTGCACCCCTATCCCTTTAATTATGCCCTGGATAAATGTGATCTATTATCACTGTCTGCATATCGTTGTTTAGTATTGTGTAAGTTATATTATATGTGACAAGTGTATTTATGTATAGTATTTCAGCTGTTGCTGCACAGTGTATATTGTCTTATTATAGGGAAATTTCATTGCTTAGTTAAGCCACAAGACGGAGGCACATATAGTTTGGGATTTGTGATATAGTGACCCCTGTAACAGGTAGGGGGCGCTGCATGGTCTCCCCGGTATGTGCACGGAGTCGTATTGAGGCCGTGAGAATTGACCTGCAGTAATGTCAGGATCACGTGACTAGCCCAGGTGATCCATTACTGTGGGTGTGGTTACAGGTACATAACCTGACCAGGATGTGGGTCACAGGGTCTTCTGTGTGGTTCCTGTGTGGTTCCAGTGTTGGATCTGAATGGTCCAAGTGCAAGGCCGCCTTCTTCCCAAGGAAAAGGAAACAAAAGGGACATGTACTGTAGTAGACGTAGTGATGGAGGGTCAGACTCTGATCAGTTGCTAGTCTCGACTGTATGTGGGACTAATGACCGCACCAACCGTGGGTGGCGACCCTGGAGAGAAAGGTCGAGTAAAGAGACAAACTTGACTAAAGGTTTGGTGACACAGACAGACTGTGACTTAAAGGCCAAAGCTCAAGGCCTACATGTTGACCGCTGGGGGCAGGGTAAACTCAACAACTGGATGGTTGTGTGTGATGCTCAAAACCGACTGAGACGGTTCTCTCGACAGGTAGGGCAAGGCAACGTGCGTGACATATCCCGTGACCCCACGTGTATGACAGGTGTTCAACCCCACAAGCTTGAACAGAGGGGGGGGATATGTGATTTAGTGACCCCTGTAACAGGTAGGGGGCGCTGCATGGTCTCCCCGGTATGTGCACGGAGTCGTATTGAGGCCGTGAGAATTGACCTGCAGTAATGTCAGGATCACGTGACTAGCCCAGCTGATCCATTAATGTGGGTGTGGTTACAGGTACATAACCTGACCAGGGTGTGGGTCACAGGGTCTTCTGTGTGGTTCCTGTGTGGTTCCAGTGTTGGATCTGAATGGTCCAAGTGCAAGGTCCTGGAAGCCTGTGTAGGAAGATCTGAGAGGAGGCTTCCTGGAGAGCACATGGTTTGGACCTGGCGGCCTGTGGTGTTGGACTGAGTCCTGAATAGCACCCAGACAGGCCACATTCCTCTGTGTTGGACGGTCCCAGGTAGGATGGACATTCTGAAGAGCACACTGTGATCATGGTCCGGGACAGTCTGTGTTAGAAGCTCCTGCGAGTGGAGTCGTCTTGGAGCACCCGTGAGACTGTGGACCTGGATGATCGGCATTGGGGAAGCTACCGGCCTTCGGTGGCTCTGGACTGACTGATGTGTGCCGGCCAGGCAAGTTGGTGAACCCCGTTAGGCAGTTTCCCCAGGAGAGAGGACTGACAAGGAGTCAGCAGATGGAGCAGGAGCTCCCATAAGGTACCTCCATAAGTTGTTGGTGCTTGTAACCTGAACTGTGTAGTAACCCGTGGCAACTGGTCAGTCGGGACCAGCGTGTTTAGTTGCCACAGAATAAGGATATGAAACTTGATGTGATGTCCTGGTACAGTGTATAAATGGACTGTTCGTGATGTGGTTTATGATACCTTAATAAACCAAATAGACTGTTTTGTTTTAAAAACCCGTGCCTGTGTGCTGAATATCGCGGCAAAGCGAGTGTCCCCCAATACACTCAGTAGGATTAGTCTTACATTTGGTGCTCGAATGCGGGCAACGATCCAGCACGAACACGTGGAGTTGATTGCTGTGGCTCGGCGGGGCCATGAAGATGGCGTCTGGCTGTAACTCGGCGGGGTTATGAAGGGGACAAGCGGCGTCCTGTGGATTGGCGCGTCCACGAAACCGGCGCTAGAGCCTTGGGGAGCGTAGCTGCAGTGGCAGCAAGAGGTTCCACAGCAGGTGGAGCTGCCGTGGCTTGTGGCAGCAGGTGGAGCTGCCGTGGCTTGTGGTTGGCAGCCGGAGGTGCCGGTTGTATGTGACTGCAGCGGGAACTGTGGCAGTACCAGCAGGAGCTGGTGAAGTGTCGTATAAAAGAAAAAAAAAAAAAAAAAAAATTTTTTTCTCTCCCTTTTCTGCCAAGTTGTGCTGACTCTTAAAGGGCCAGTACAAGCCCAGAGACAAAGGGGTGTACTGTACGAACTGGGGCCTAAGTGCCGTGGGGAAGTTCACGGGGTGTATCCCAGGGAGGGGAGTACTCCTAATAGTGAGCGGTGACCCAAATGGAGATGGTGGCCCAAAAGGGGGCGGAGTCCCAAAAAGGGGCGGTAACCCAAACAGGGGTAATGGCCCAAAAAGGGGTGGAATCCCGAAGGGGGGCTGAATCCCGAACCGGGGTGGTGTCAAAAAGCGGAGCACTTGCCCAAAAAGGGGGCAGAGCCAAAAAGGGGCGGGAATCAGTGAGGTGTCACGACTGTGTCCTTTTTGGCTGGATGGAAAGTGTGTCTGGGGCTTGATAGACCGGGGGTGAGAAGCGTCTTTGCTGAGAGCCCTTCCAGGAAATTCGGTGTCACCTGGGGACACTAAATGTCTTCAGGTAACCACTATCTACATTGTTGCAGTGGAGGTTTCCACATACCATGAGGTGGCTGTAGTCCCGATCTTGCCGTATCCTATGGTAATAGGACAAGATTTGGTAGCACTGTGGGAAAAGGCTGAAGTGTTTGTGGATATAATGTGGATGTCAGTTAGTAATGTTGAGAAGGCGCCCCCTAGAGTTGACAGTCCTAAGGTAGGGCTGAACAAGGGAAAATGTTATGACCCCAATGGCGAGGGTCTCAGAGGAACGTGGAAGTCTGCAAGATACAAAAATCCAGCTCATAGGGCAGTGGTAACTGGGTTGACCATATATCTACTCCTAACGCCAACACTAGAAGTAGCCGGGGATCATTCCTACGTTGATTCTAGATGACACGCGCCAGCCGGAGAATCTAACTACCCCTAGTAGAAGAAAACAAAGACCTCTCTCGCCTCCAGAGAAAGGGACCCCAAAGCAGGATAGAAGCCCCCCACAAATAATAACGGTGAGGTAAGAGGAAATGACAAACACAGAAATGAACCAGGTTTAGCACAGAGAGGCCCGCTTACTAATAGCAGAATAAAGAAAGGTAACTTATATGGTCAACAAAAACCCTATCAAAATCCACACTGGAAATTCAAGAACCCCCGAACCGTCTAACGGTCCGGGGGGAGAACACCAGCCCCCCTAGAGCTTCCAGCAGAGATCAGGATACAGATTTGGAACAAGCTGGACAAAAATACAAAACAAAACAAATAGCAAAAAACAAAATAGCAGACTTAGCTGATATAACCGGAACCAGGATCAGTAGACAAGAGCACAGCAGATTAGCTCTGATAACTACGTTGCCAGGCATAGAACTGAAGGTCCAGGGAGCTTATATAGCAACACCCCTAACTAACGACCCAGGTGCGGATAAAAGGAATGACAGAAAAACCAGAGTCAAAAAACCAGTAACCACTAGAGGGAGCCAAAAAGCAAATTCACAACAGTACCCCCCCCTTAGTGAGGGGTCACCGAACCCTCACCACGACCACCAGGGCGATCAGGATGAGCGGCATGAAAGGCACGAACTAAATCGGCCGCATGAACATCAGAGGCAACCACCCAGGAATTATCCTCCTGACCATAGCCCTTCCACTTGACCAGGTACTGAAGCCTCCGCCTGGAGAGGCGCGAATCCAAGATCTTCTCCACCACGTACTCCAACTCACCCTCAACCAACACCGGAGCAGGCGGCTCAGCAGAAGGAACTACAGGCACAACGTACCGCCGCAACAAGGACCTATGAAATACATTGTGAATAGCAAACGACACAGGAAGATCCAGACGAAAAGATACAGGATTAAGGATTTCCAATATCTTGTAAGGACCAATGAAGCGAGGTTTAAATTTTGGAGAGGAGACCTTCATAGGAATAAAGCGAGAAGAAAGCCACACCAAATCCCCAACGCGTAGTCGGGGACCCACACCGCGGCGGCGGTTGGCAAAGCGCTGAGCCCTCTCCTGTGACAACTTCAAGTTGTCCACCACATGATTCCAGATCCGCTGCAACCTATCCACCACAGAATCCACCCCAGGACAGTCAGAAGGCTCCACATGACCCGAAGAAAAGCGAGGATGGAAACCAGAGTTGCAGAAAAAAGGCGAAACCAAGGTGGCGGAACTAGCCCGATTATTAAGGGCAAACTCAGCCAACGGCAAGAATGTCACCCAATCGTCCTGATCAGCAGAGACAAAGCACCTCAAATAAGCCTCCAAAGTCTGATTGGTTCGCTCCGTCTGTCCATTAGTCTGAGGATGGAAAGCAGATGAAAACGACAAATCAATGCCCATCCTACTACAAAAGGATCGCCAGAACCTAGAAACGAACTGGGATCCTCTGTCTGACACAATATTCTCAGGGATGCCATGCAAACGAACCACGTTCTGGAAAAACACAGGAACCAGATCGGAAGAGGAAGGCAGCTTAGGCAAAGGAACCAAATGGACCATCTTGGAGAAGCGATCACATATCACCCAGATGACAGACATGCCCTGAGACACCGGAAGATCAGAAATGAAATCCATGGAGATATGTGTCCAAGGTCTCTTCGGGACAGGCAAGGGCAAGAGCAACCCGCTGGCATGAGAACAGCAAGGCTTAGCTCGAGCACAAGTACCACAGGACTGCACAAATGACCGCACATCCCTTGACAAGGAAGGCCACCAAAAGGACCTGGCCACCAGATCTCTGGTGCCAAAAATTCCCGGGTGACCTGCCAACACCGAGGAATGAACCTCGGAAATGACTCTGCTGGTCCACTTATCCGGGACAAACAGTCTGTCAGGTGGACAAGACTCAGGCCTATCAGCCTGAAATCTCTGCAACACACGTCGCAGATCCGGAGAAATAGCTGACAAGATAACTCCATCCTTAAGAATACCAACAGGATCAGCGACTCCAGGAGCATCAGGCACAAAGCTCCTAGAAAGAGCATCGGCCTTCACATTCTTTGAACCTGGTAAATACGAGACAACAAAATCAAAGCGGGAGAAAAACAATGACCAGCGGGCCTGTCTCGGATTAAGGCGTTTAGCAGACTCGAGATACATCAGATTTTTGTGATCAGTCAAGACCACCACACGATGCTTAGCACCCTCGAGCCAATGACGCCACTCCTCAAATGCCCATTTCATGGCCAACAACTCCCGATTGCCCACATCATAATTTCGCTCGGCAGGCGAAAATTTCCTAGAGAAAAAGGCACAAGGTTTCATAACAGAGCAACCAGGGCCTCTCTGTGACAAAACGGCCCCTGCTCCAATCTCTGAAGCATCCACCTCAACCTGAAAGGGAAGTGAGACATCGGGCTGGCACAAAACAGGCGCCGAAGTAAACCGGCGTTTTAACTCCTGGAAAGCCTCCACGGCAGCAGGAGCCCAGTTAGCTACATCGGAGCCCTTCTTGGTCATATCCGTCAAAGGTTTCACAATGCTAGAAAAATTTGCGATAAAACGACGGTAGAAGTTAGCGAAACCCAAGAACTTCTGAAGACTCTTAACTGACGAGGGCTGAGTCCAATCAAGAATAGCTCGGACCTTGACTGGGTCCATCTCCACAGCAGAAGGGGAAAAAATGAACCCCAAAAAGGGAACCTTCTGTACACCAAAGAGACACTTTGAGCCCTTGACAAACAAAGAATTTTCACGCAAAATTTTAAAGACCAACCTGACCTGCTCCACATGCGAGTCCCAATTATCAGAAAAAACCAAAATATCATCCAGATAAACTATCAAAAATTTATCCAGATACTTCCGGAAAATGTCATGCATAAAGGACTGAAAAACTGAAGGCGCATTGGAGAGCCCAAAAGGCATCACCAAGTACTCAAAATGACCTTCGGGCGTATTGAATGCGGTTTTCCATTCATCACCTTGCTTAATGCGCACAAGGTTGTACGCACCACGAAGGTCTATCTTGGTGAACCACTTGGCACCTTTAATCCGGGCAAACAAGTCAGACAACAGCGGCAAAGGATACTGAAATTTGACAGTGATCTTATTTAAAAGCCGATAATCAATACAAGGCCTCAAAGATCCGTCCTTTTTAGCCACAAAAAAGAATCCCGCCCCAAGAGGGGAAGAAGAAGGACGAATATGTCCTTTCTCCAGAGACTCCTTGATATACGAACGCATAGCGGTATGTTCAGGTACCGACAGATTAAACAGTCTTCCCTTAGGAAATTTACTGCCTGGGATCAAATCTATAGCACAGTCACAGTCCCTATGAGGAGGCAATGCACTGGACCTGGACTCGCTAAAGACATCCTGATAATCAGACAAATACTCCGGAACTTCCGAAGGCATAGAAGAAGCAATAGACACAGGCAGGGAATCCCCATGAATACCACGACAGCCCCAACTTGACACTGACATAGCCTTCCAGTCCAGGACGGGATTATGGGTCTGTAACCATGGCAGCCCTAAAACAACCAAATCATGCATTTTATGTAAAACAAGAAAACGTATCACCTCGCGGTGTTCAGGAGTCATGCACATGGTAACCTGTGTCCAATACTGCGGTTTATTTGCTGCCAATGGCGTAGCATCAATACCCCTAAGAGGAATAGGATTTTCTAATGGTTCAAGAATAAAACCACAGTGCTTAGCAAATGACAGATCCATAAGACTCAGGGCAGCACCTGAATCTACAAACGCCATGACAGGATAAGATGACAGTGAGCAAATCAAAGTTACAGACAGAATAAATTTAGGTTGCAAATTACCAACGGTGACCGGACTAACAACCTTAGCTATACGTTTAGAGCATGCTGAGATAACATGTGTAGAATCACCACAGTAGTAACACAAGCCATTCCGGCGTCTATGAATTTTCCGCTCATTTCTAGTCAGGATTCTATCACATTGCATTAAATCAGGTGTCTGTTCAGACAACACCATGAGGGAATTTGCGGTTTTTCTATCACATTGCACCGAATTAGGTGTCTGTTCAGACAACACCATGAGGGAATTTGCGGTTTTGCGCTCCCGCAACCGCCGGTCAATTTGAATAGCCAGTGCCATAGTATCATTCAGACCTGTGGGAATGGGAAAACCCACCATAACATTCTTAATGGCATCAGAAAGGCCATTTCTAAAATTAGCGGCCAGTGCACACTCGTTCCAATGTGTCAGCACGGACCATTTCCGAAATTTTTGGCAATACACTTCAGCCTCGTCCTGCCCCTGAGACATAGCCAGCAAGGCCTTTTCTGCCTGAATCTCAAGATTGGGTTCCTCATAAAGTAAACCGAGCGCCAGAAAAAACGCATCAATATCAGCCAATGCCGGATCTCCAGGCGCCAGCGAAAAAGCCCAATCTTGAGGGTCGCCCCGTAAGAACGAAATAACAATTTTTACTTGCTGAGCGGAGTCTCCAGATGAACAGGGTCTCAGGGACAAAAACAATTTGCAATTATTCATGAAATTCCTAAACTTAAACCTGTCTCCGGAAAACAGTTCAGGAATCGGTATCTTAGGTTCTGACCTAGGATTTCTGATAACATAATCTTGTAAGCCCTGCACACGAGTAGCCAGCTGGTCCACACTTGTAATCAAGGTCTGGACATTCATGTCTGCAGCAAGCTTAAGCCACTCTGAGGTAAAGGGGAAGAAGAAAAAAAAAAAAAAAAAAAACTCAGAATCTTCTTTCTTGTAATCCCTCTTTTGCAATGCATTAAACATATAATACTGGCCTGGCAAACTGTTATGACCCCAATGGCGAGGGTCTCAGAGGAACGTGGAAGTCTGCAAGATACAAAAATCCAGCTCATAGGGCAGTGGTAACTGGGTTGACCATATATCTACTCCTAACGCCAACACTAGAAGTAGCCGGGGATCATTCCTACGTTGATTCTAGATGACACGCGCCAGCCGGAGAATCTAACTACCCCTAGTAGAAGAAAACAAAGACCTCTCTCGCCTCCAGAGAAAGGGACCCCAAAGCAGGATAGAAGCCCCCCACAAATAATAACGGTGAGGTAAGAGGAAATGACAAACACAGAAATGAACCAGGTTTAGCACAGAGAGGCCCGCTTACTAATAGCAGAATAAAGAAAGGTAACTTATATGGTCAACAAAAACCCTATCAAAATCCACACTGGAAATTCAAGAACCCCCGAACCGTCTAACGGTCCGGGGGGAGAACACTAGCCCCCCTAGAGCTTCCAGCAGAGATCAGGATACAGATTTGGAACAAGCTGGACAAAAATACAAAACAAAACAAATAGCAAAAAACAAAATAGCAGACTTAGCTGATATAACCGGAACCAGGATCAGTAGACAAGAGCACAGCAGATTAGCTCTGATAACTACGTTGCCAGGCATAGAACTGAAGGTCCAGGGAGCTTATATAGCAACACCCCTAACTAACGACCCAGGTGCGGATAAAAGGAATGACAGAAAAACCAGAGTCAAAAAACCAGTAACCACTAGAGGGAGCCAAAAAGCAAATTCACAACAGGAAAAGGTGCGACTGTCCAACTAACTGACCTGACGTCACCTGAAGTGTGCCACAATACGACTGGTAGTGGTCTGCTGGATAAAACAATTGGAGCTGACACCCAGACAGAGAGTGACTCGTGGCGTCATCATACTGTGGGGTGTGACACAGACTCTGGGGGTGACTGTGACAAGTCATGGCCAGTAACAAGCGCATGTGCCATGGTGACAGGTGGAGGACGGGGTCCAGGACCTGTGGTGACAGGTGGAGGACGGGGTCCAGGACCTGTGGTAACGGGTGGAGGACGGGGTCCAGGACCTGTGGTGACAGGTGGAGGACGGGGTCCAGGACCTCTGGTGACAGATGGAGGACGGGGTCCAGGACCTGTGGTAATGGGTGGAGGACAGAGTCCAGGACCTGTGGTGACGGGTGGTGATGACTCTCAATCAGACGGTGATGCCAGTGGGAAAGAGTGCAATAAGGTTGACTCAGGCAAGTCTTCCTCCCGGCGCCGGAGACGTAAAAGAGCCAAAGGGGCTGAACCAGTTGCTCCGTTTGAGGAATTGACGGAAGATGCTGAGGACCTGGGGTGTATGAAGTACTCTGAAGTCCCAGGGAAAAGGGACGAACCTGATGATGTCACCGCTGAGACCCAAGAGAGGGCCGACCCTGACAGTGCAGAGTCGGAGGGTGCAGAAGTGGAGGAGGCCACCAAGGAGGTGGTGCCTGAAGTAAATACCTCCTCAAGTAATGGATGTTCCACCAGTCCAGAGGATGGGAGGAGCGAGATAGATCTGGTTAAAGAGACGGTGAACGACCATGTCGAATGAGAAAGGGTCCTGAGACAAGCGGCTGAGCGCAGAGTGGATGAGCTGGAGAAGGAAGTCTCTGAGCTCAGAGGTCACCTGTTCAGATGGCAAAGTGTGTATCAGACCCTAAAGGAAGACATTGACGTGCTCAGAGAAGCACTGAAAGGCCCTCTACAAGGAAAAGAGGTGGTGGTCGCAGACTTCTCGTGTCAGTACCAGAGTGGTAACGAGGTGAAGCTGCTAATGCCCATCTTGACCCGGGGTCTGGAAGAGGGTACAGCTGAAGAGGAGTTGGCGCTAAAAGCAGAACAAGATGGTCACCCGGTAGTGACAGGTGTCTTGATGGAAAGGTCCATGGCAAGGCAGGAGCCATCTGTTCTTGAAGAAAGTGAGACTCCGCTCTTCAAGTGCGTGATAGATGTACCCGTAGAGGCGCAAGATGCATGTACCCGTGAGGGTGTGCATGAGGCCTTTAAAAAGGCAGTAGAAGCGTGTAGTGTGCACTGGGCACTGGAGACGAGACAGTTGGCGATACTGTCTACTAAGGAAGTCACAGTGAAGAAGGTGGCTGTCCTGAGGGACATGCACCTACAGTGCCTCCGCACGAAACAGATGATCCTGTTGAGGAATAATGAAGCCACTCGATGTTTGGAGCAAGCCAGGAAAGCTCAAAATCGTCTGGGCTTGGTAGAGGACACGGTCCAAGTACCCAAAGCTCTGGTAGCGAAGCTCATTGGCAGATTTGGGAAAGTGATGCAGGAGATGGTGAATATATCCGGTGTGAAGAGACTGAGGATTCTGGCTGATGACGAGGCCCAGGTGGGTGAAGATGGAATGGTGTCATTCCTGGTTGTCGGGTCCAAGGAGAGTCTAGCGAATATCCGGATGCTCCTGAGGTATCGCGTGGCCTACCTGAGAGAAATAGAGCAGCTAAGACTGTACAGACGGCAAGTCAATAAACAACTGCAGAACATAAGGTGGCGGCCGCCTTCTTCCCAAGGAAAAGGAAACAAAAGGGACATGTACTTTAGTAGACGTAGTGATGGAGGGTCAGACTCTGATCAGTTGCTAGTCTCGACTGTATGTGGGACTAATGACCGCACCAACCGTGGGTGGCGACCCTGGAGAGAAAGGTCGAGTAAAGAGACAAACTTGACTAAAGGTTTGGTGACACAGACAGACTGTGACTTAAAGGCCAAAGCTCAAGGCCTACATGTTGACCGCTGGGGGCGGGGTAAACTGAACAACTGGATGATTGTGTGTGATGCTCAAAACCGACTGAGACGGTTCTCTCGACAGGTAGGGCAAGGCAACGTGCGTGACATATCCCATGACCCCACGTGTATGACAGGTGTTCAACCCCACAAGCTTGAACAGAGGGGGGGGATATGTGATATAGTGACCCCTGTAACAGGTAGGGGGCGCTGCATGGTCTCCCCGGTATGTGCACGGAGTCGTATTGAGGCCATGAGAATTGACCTGCAGTAATGTCAGGATCACGTGACTAGCCCAGCTGATCCATTAATGTGGGTGTGGTTACAGGTACATAACCTGACCAGGGTGTGGGTCACAGGGTCTTCTGTGTGGTTCCTGTGTGGTTCCAGTGTTGGATCTGAATGGTCCAAGTGCAAGGTCCTGGAAGCCTGTGTAGGAAGACCTGAGAGGAGGCTTCCTGGAGAGCACATGGTTTGGACCTGGCGGCCTGTGGTGTTGTGAACTGTGTTTCTGGGCTCCTTCTGGTGGTCACTAACGGTATTGTGTTAGTTATGTCTTGTTGCAGGCCTGAGCTCCAGCTGTGTCGATAAGCAGCGGGTGTTTCCTATTTGAGTCTCCTCTGGACTCAGTCTCTTGCCTGGCATCGTTGTATCCAGACCTATTTGGTCTCCTCCTTTCAGTCTGCCTCATGCAAGAAAAGCTAAGTCTGTTTTGTACAATTTGGATCGTTTGCATTTTTCAGTGTTTTTGTCCAGCTTGCTTTACATTTGATTTTTGACTCGCTGGAAGCTCTAGGTGGCTGATATTCTCCCTCCACACCGTCAGTCGATGTGGGGGTTCTTGAATGTTCAGCGTGGATGTTTTGTAGGGATAGGTTGCAGCGGATTTGGAACCATGTGGTGGACAATTTGAAATTGTCACAAGACAAGGCCCAGCGGTTTGCCAACCGCCGCCGCGGTGTGGGTCCCCGACTTCGTGTTGGAGATTTGGTTTGGTTGTCTTCTCGGCATGTTCCTTTGAAAGTCTCCTCTCCTAAGTTCAAGCCTCGCTTTATCGGTCCTTATAAGATTTTGGAAATCCTTAACCCGGTGTCTTTTCGCTTGGACCTTCCAGCGTCTTTTGCTATTCATAATGTGTTCCATAGGTCCTTGTTGCGGCGGTACGTGATGCCTATGGTTCCTGCTGTTGAGCCTCCTGCCCCGGTTTTGGTTGAGGGCGAGTTGGAGTACGTGGTGGAGAAGATTCTGGATTCTCGTATCTCTAGACAGAAACTCAAGTATTTAGTTAAGTGGAAAGGCTATGGTCAGGAGGATAATTCCTGGGTTGTCGCCTCTGATGTTCATGCGGCTGATTTGGTTCATGCCTTTCACGCTGCTCATCCTGATCGCCCTGGGGGTCTTGGTGAGGGTTCGGTGACCCCTCCTCAAGGGGGGGGTACTGTTGTGAACTGTGTTTCTGGGCTCCCTCTGGTGGTCACTAACAGTATTGTGTTAGGTATGTCTTGTTGCAGGCCTGAGCTCCAACTGTGTCGTTAAGCAGCGGGTGTTTCCTATTTGAGTCTCCTCTGGACTCAGTCTCTTGCCTGGCATCGTTGTATCCAGACCTATTTGGTCTCCTCCGGATTCCTTTCAGTCTGCCTCATGCAAGAAAAGCTAAGTCTGTTTTGTACAATTTGGATCGTTTGCATTATTCAGTGTTTTTGTCCAGCTTGCTTTACATTTGATTTTTGACTCGCTGGAAGCTCTAGGTGGCTGATATTCTCCCTCCACACCGTCAGTCGATGTGGGGGTTCTTGAATGTTCAGCGTGGATGTTTTGTAGGGTTTTCTGCTAACCGCATAGTCCACTATCTATTTTCTGCTATCTAGACTATTGGGCCTCACTTTGCTGAATCTAGTTCATCTCTACGTTTGTGTTTTCCTCTTGCCTCACCGTTATTATTTGTTGGGGGCTTTCTATATCTTTGGGGTTCAATTTCTCTGGAGGCAAGCGAGGTCTTATTTTTTCCCTTTAGGGGTAGTCAGTTCTCCGGCTGGCTCGAGACGTCTAGAACCAACGTATGCACGTTCACCGGCTACTTTTAGTTGTTTGTGTCAGGATCAGGTATGCGGTTAGCCCAGTTTCCACCTCCCTAGAGCAGTATTTATATTTTTGCTATCTTGCTGGAATATCAGAGATCCTCTGCCATTGGGATCATAACACTGTGGTGTTGGACTGAGTCCTGAATAGCACCCAGACAGGCCACATTCCTCTGTGTTGGATGGTCCCAGGTGGGATGGACGTTCTGAAGAGCACAGTGTGATCATGGTCCGGGACAGTCTGTGTTAGAAGCTCCTGCGAGTGGAGTCGTCTTGGAGCACCCGTGAGACTGTGGACCTGGATGATCGGCATTGGGGAAGCTACTGGCCTTCGGTGGCTCTGGACTGACTGATGTGTGCTGGCCAGGCAAGTTGGTGAACCCCGTTAGGCAGTTTCCCCAGGAGAGAGGACTGACAAGGAGTCAGCAGATGGAGCAGGAGCTCCCATAAGGTACCTCCATAAGTTGTTGGTGCTTGTAACCTGAACAGTGTAGTAACCCGTGGCAACTGGTCAGTCGGGACCAGCGTGTTTAGTTGCCACAGAATAAGGATATGAAACTTGATGTGATGTCCTGGTACAGTGTATAAATGGACTGTTCGTGATGTGGTTTATGATACCTTAATAAACCAAATAGACTGTTTTGTTTTAAAAACCCGTGCCCGTGTGCTGAATATCGCGGCAAAGCGAGTGTCCCCCAATACACTCAGTAGGATTAGTCTTACAGATTGTACATAGTATTGTAGGAGTTTCTGATAGTAAATCGTTAATATAGGAGTGGCACAGTGGATAAGACAGGAAGGACTTCCTTATAAATCTCAATTGGGGCCAGGGTGCCCATGCAGCTCACTCGGGCTAGCCAGCCCGGGCAACATCAGGCCACACAACGTGAAAGAAGAATAGGGCCCAGCCATAAAGCATCCCTGGTCTGAACCACATCAGGAGAAGCAACAGCAGTGCTAGCGGTGCAGTATTAATGGGACTGAAGCTGCTAGAACAGGCTATACAGTACGGGTAGGTCGCTTATCATGTGGCAGCTTATTGTGTGGGCTAATGCCCTCAGAACCAGGGTGAAACGGCTGAGGGAGTCCCCAAACAGAGTAAGGCTGAGCAGAGAGGACAATGATGGATCAAAAGTTATGGTCCGTCTGGGAAGCAAGCTTAGCGACAGAGAGAAAAGGACAGAGACAGAAGCGGAATTTCCGTTGTTAAACTTGATGTGGATGCTGGAATTAACTTGGATGTGCTGTGTAAGGAACCAAGTAAAGCAGTTGTTGTTAAAGTTGAGCTGGACTGTCTCTCTCTTTGTGTGATACCGACGACAAGGAGCCTTCAGCAGTCCAGAGAGGAACCTGATGGCGCAGAGACTCAGGACGCAGGTATGCCAAATGAAAGGCACTATTGTACTGTGAGGAGAGGCCAGGATGTGATACAGGGATTACTCTCAGCCATAACTACCGCCCTGGCCACCCCCACACACCTACACACCATTATATACACATTTAGAAGGGATTAGTAGATACAAACTTTGCTTGGAGTGATTTAAAAAAAAACAAAAAAACATGGGATTTTAATTTAATGAAAAATTACGTGGTGACATAAAGAAGAATTGAATTTTTTGCAAGCTGTATAAGTTGTGCAATATCATCAGTCCTGCACCAGACAAAGGCTATATGTTCTCAAAGGATGGATTTCTTTTTGTGAATGGAAAATCAACAGCAGGTTACAATATCGTTTAAATAATTGAGTTCATCAGAATCCTAGTCACACATTGAAAGAAAAATCAGGAAAAGCTGTTGGAAAATCTGCAGAATGCTCTTTTCTGCTGTGAAAAGGTGGCAGATTTCACACTTGTCATTAAAATTGTGATAATCAGGAGTCACGTTTTGTGTTAAAATATTCAAATATTGTTTCTCTTGGAAAATGCACGTGAACATACCCTGGTCACTCTGTACATAGTAAACCAATGGCAGATGTACTATGTAATAGCCGACATATAGGGGGGAATTTGTAAAGACTGGTATGATGGTTTTGATTAGACTGTGACAGCAGATACCTTAGATGGCATATAGAAATAGGTTGCCTTCATTTGATGGCACTATTAATAGATGAAATGCATCTTTCATTTTTTTTTTTACATGTAATGCTTCAAATAGATCCTAGGAGAAATATTTAGAAATATTCCAATACCATAAGAAGTGAAATGACTGATACTACAATAATAACTATTTAACCTTCACAATAAAGTTGTGAACTTTACTAAAAAAAAAATAAGTAAAATGAATCAATGAGGAGAACATTTTCCTAGGTAACTTCCTTACAATAACAATTTTGCATAGTGTCACAATAGATTGTTGTATAGGCACACTTCACGCATTCCCAGCTTAGCGACACAGGTGTATAATGAGTAAGAACCGATTTACAGATGTACGGCACAGAACGTAACATATTTTGAGTACCTATTTTCCGAAGGTTGGTCATTTACTGCATTTTCTAAGAACATTTGAGTCACTTACATCTGACTGGAGTCTGAATAGGACTTATGCCTTTGCAAGTTTCTAGCGCTGTATAGGACAGCTTAAGGTTATCAGACCTAAAGATCCACAGCTGTTTCCACTCAGCCCTCCGCCCTCTTGTTCCTTTATGCTGAGTATTCTGTTAGGAACCTTGCACTGCACAGATGGCTTAGGACTTAGGTTCTTCTTCATCAGAATCCAGCTTGTTCTCACAGAAAATTAACACATCCGCCACTTTTTCTTGCCAAGCTACTAAAATATTGTTAAACTAAATCCAAAGCCAAGGCAGATCTGCAATTATATCAATATCTAAGGATGCACTAGATAGGAATTGTAGCTCCAGCATCCCTGCATGCTCCTCCCTTTCACAGGCAGGAATGCCAGTTCACTGCCACAGCCCCTATCCCGCACTTCCTCCTTCTCTGGCTGGTGCCATGGGTTTGCGCACAACTCACAGATCCTGTGCTTAGGCTGTGCGAGCACTCACTTCTTGTTAAAGGACAGCACCCGACACCCTACAGTGTCCCCAGTCATTGGCTGGTAGACATTTGTATTTAAGGCACCTCCACCTGAATGGAGGTGCATGAGCAATTTGTAAAGCCAGTTTTCTATATGCTTGCCAGATGTCAGGTTCCCAGTACCCGTCAGTCAGTTTGCCTGTCCTGTGCTTGCCCTGTGTTCCTGTATTCCAGCCGTGTCTGCTAGCACCTACCTGCCTGTATATCAGCTCTGCCTAACAGCACCTGCCTGCCTGTATATCAACTGTACCTGCCAGCATTTGCCTGCCATTAGCCATGCCAGTCTGTGTACTAGCTTACCTGCCTGCACCTGCCGTGCCAGTCTGTATACCAGCCATACCTGTCTAACCCTGCCTTGTCTCCCACTATTCCTGTTGTGCCTGTCTGTAATTATCAAGTCTATCTTTTCTTGGCCACTCCATCTACCTGCACCTTTGGAGGTTAGCTACTCTGTGTCTGAGGTCTGTCCTGGAGTAGAATCTAGAGTAATTCTGGAGCCAAATTTCATGAAAACTCTGGAGTCTTTGAGACGATCAAACAACTCAGAAATGACGGGCAGAGGATATTTATTCTTGAACGTTATCTGGTTGAGTGCCCTTTATCGATACAGAATCGAAGTGAGCCGACTTTTTCTTTACAAAGAAGAATCCCACTCCTGCTGGGGAAGATGACTTCCAGATAGTGTTGAGCATTCCGATACCGCAAGTATTGGGTATCGGCCGATACTTGCGGTATCGGAATTCCGATACCGAGATCCGATACTTTTGTGGTATCGGGAATCGGTATCGGGATTAATATCAATGTGTAAAAGAAAGAATTAAAATAAAAAATAGGGATATACTCACCTCTCCGGCGGCCCCTGGACTTTACCGCCGTAACCGGGAGCCGTTGTACCTAAGAATGCGCGCTTGAAGGGCCTTAGATGACGTCACGGCGCTCTGATTGGTCCGTAGCGGTCGCGTTACCGCTACGCGACCAATCACAAAGCCGTGACGTCACCTAAGGTCTTTCAAACGCTTGAAAGACCTTAGGTGACGTCACGGCTTTGTGATTGGTCGCGTAGCGGTCACGCGACCGCTACGCGACCAATCAGAAGCTGCGGACGTCTTCTAAGGTATTTCAAGTGCTTGAAAGACCTTAGGTGATGTCATGGCTTTGTGATTGGTCGCGTAGCGGTCACGCGACCGCTACGGACCAATCAGAGCACCGTGACGTCATCTAAGGCACTTCAAGCGCGCATTCTTAGGTACAACGGCTCCCGGTTACGGCGGTAAAGTCCAGGGCGCGTCAGAGGGTGAGTATATCCCTATTTTTTATTTTAATTCTTTCTTTTACACATTGATATGGATCCCAGGGCCTGAAGGAGAGTTTCCTCTCCTTCAGACCCTGGGAATCATACAGGATACCGTCCGATACTTGGTGTCCCATTGACTTGTATTGGTATCGGGTATCGGTATCGGATTAGATCCGATACTTTGCCGGTATCGGCCAATACTTTCCGATACCGATACTTTCAAGTATCGGACGATATCGCTCAACACTACTTCCAGATAAATCCCTTTGAAAGATTCTCTTTTATATACTCGGACATGGCTTGGGTCTCAGCCTGAGACAGTGGGTAGATTCGACCTCATTGAGGAGCAGAGCAAGGAAGAAGGTCGATAGGGCAGTCATACGGCGTATGAAGTGGTAACATCTCGGCCTCCTTTTATTGAAGACATGAGCATGATTAGAAGACATGAGCATGACTAGAAGCAGAAATATCTATAGGTAACATTGACATAGTGGGAATAACCGAGACATGGTTAGATGAAAGCTATGACTGGGCAGTTAACTTACAGGGTTACAGTCTGTTTAGAAAGGATCGTAAAAATCGGAGAGGAGGAGGGGTTTGTCTCTATGTAAAGGGAGGATATTAGCGAAGGGAATGAGGATGTCGAGTCTATATGGGTCGAAATTCATGGAGGGAAAAATGGTAACAAAATTCTCATTGGGGTCTGTTACAAACCCCCAAATATAACAGAAATCATGGAAAGTCTACTTCTAAAGCAGATAGATGAAGCTGCAACACATAATGAGGTCCTGGTTATGGGGGACTTTAACTATCCGGATATTAACTGGGAAACAGAAACCTGTGAAACCCATAAAGGCAACAAGTTTCTGCTAATAACTAGTGTTGAGCATTCCGATACCGCAAGTATCGGGTATCGGCTGATATTTGCTGTATTGGAATTCCGATACCGAGATCCGATACTTTTGTGGTATCGGGTATCGGTATCGAAACAACATTAATGTGTAAAATAAAGAATTAAAATAAAAAATATTGCTATACTCACCTCTCCGACGCAGCCTGGACCTCACCGAGGGAACCGGCAGCGTTGTTTGCTTAAAATGCGCGCTTTTCCTTCCTTCCGTGACGTCACGGCTTCTGATTGGTCGCGTGCCACCCATGTGGCCGCGACGCGACCAATCACAGCAAGCCGTGACGTAATTTTCAGGTCCTTCTAGGCATTCAGTATTTTAAAATTACGTTCCGGCTTTGTGATTGGTCGCGTCGCGGTCACATGGGCGACGCGACCAATCACAAGCCGTGACGTCACGGGAGGCAGGAGACGCGCGCATTTTAAAATGCGCGCGTGTCCAGCCTCCCGTGACGTCACGGCTTGTGATTGGTCGCGTCGCCCATGTGGCCGCGACGCAACCAATCACAGCAAGCCGTGATGTAATTTCAGGTCCTTCAGTATTTTAAAATTACGTTCCGGCTTTGTGATTGGTCGCGTCGCGGTCACATGGGCGACGCGACCAATCACAAGCCGTGACGTCACGGGAGGCTGGACACGCGCGCATTTTAAAATGCGCGCGTCTCCTGCCTCCCGTGACGTCACGGCTTGTGATTGGTCGCGTCGCCCATGTGACCGCGACGCGACCAATCACAAAGCCGGAACGTAATTTTAAACTACTGAATGCCTAGAAGGACCTGAAAATTACGTCACGGCTTGCTGTGATTGGTCGCGTCGCGGCCACATGGGCGGCACGCGACCAATCAGAAGCCGTGACGTCACGGAAGGAAGGAAAAGCGCGCATTTTAAGCAAACAACGCTGCCGGTTCCCTCGGTGAGGTCCAGGCTGCGTCGGAGAGGTGAGTATAGCAATATTTTTTATTTTAATTCTTTATTTTACACATTAATATGGTTCCCAGGGCCTGAAGGAGAGTTTCCTCTCCTTCAGACCCTGGGAACCATCAGGGATACCGTCCGATACTTGAGTCCCATTGACTTGTATTGGTATCGGGTATCGGTATCGGATTGGATCCGATACTTTGCCGGTATCGGCCGATACTTTCCGATACTGATACTTTCAAGTATCGGACGGTGTCGCTCAACACTACTAATAACCAAGAAAAAATTATCTTTCACAATTGGTGCAGAATCCAACCAGAGGAGCAGCACTTTTAGACCTAATACTATCTAATAGACCTGACAGAATAACAAATCTGCAGGTGGTCGGGCATCTAGGAAATAGCGACCACAATATTGTACAGTTTCACCTGTCTTTCACTAGGGGGACTTGTCAGGGAGTCACAAAAACACTGAACTTTAGGAAGGCAAAGTTTGACAAGCTTAGATATGCCCTTAATCTGGTAGACTGGGACAATATCCTCAGAAATAAGAATACAGATAATAAATGGAAAATGTTTAAGAACATCCTAAGTAGGCACTGTAAGCGATTTATACCTTGTGGGAATAAAAGGACTAGAAATAGGAAAAACCCAATGTGGCTAAACAAAGAAGTAAGACAGGCAATTAACAGTAAAAAGAAAGCATTTGCACTACTAAAGCAGGATGGCACCATTGAAGCTCTAAAAAACTATAAGGAAAAAAATACTTTATCTAAAAAATTAATTAAAGCTGCCAAAAAGGAAACAGAGAAGCACATTGCTAAGGAGAGTAAAACTAATCCCAAACTGTTCTTCAACTATATCAATAGTAAAAGAATAAAAACTGAAAATGTAGGCCCCTTAAAAAATAGTGAGGAAAGAATGGTGGTAGATGACGAGGATAAAGCTAACATATTAAACACCTTCTTCTCCACGATATTCACAGTGGAAAATGAAATGCTAGGTGAAATCCCAAGAAACAATGAAAACCCTATATTAAGGGTCACCAATAGTGTTGAGCATTCCGATACCGCAAGTATCGGGTATCGGCCGATACTTGCGGTATCGGAATTCCGATACCGGGATTCCGATACTTGCCGCGTATCGGATACCGGAATCGGAAGTTCCCAGATTCAAACTGCACAAATTCAGCCAATGACAATGATTCCAAGTGTGGGCACATCCTGTTCAGCATGGAGGGCATGAAACTACTGGCATGGCTGTGATTGGCTGCTGAAATGATGTCATGATGCAGTTTAAAAGTCGCTGGCGCCATTTTGCGCTCACTCTGCTGTGAATTCAGTTAGTGACAGGACGCTGTTTGCTGACTGAGGGCCAGTTTAGAGATAGCGATTTGCTTTTTTGTGCTTTTCAAAGACTAATTTAGCAACCGCTGTGTTCACCTACTATTCACCTTGCTTTTGCCTTGTAGCGCTGTTTTCACAGCGATCTGCAAGGTCTGTGTGTGTGTGTGTGTGAGTGCAGCCCACTCTCTAGTCTGAGTGCAGCCACATAGGCCATCCATAGCTGGTTGTATTCAGTTCAGGGAGGGTGGTTCATTGCCTCATACTGTTTTTTTTTTTTTTTTTTTTCCAAGTAGTGTAGTCTGCTGCTACTTTTTTCAAAAAAATCCTATTAATTAAAATCCTGTCTTTCCACCCGTCTCCAGCTAATTTGTGGAAAAACACTACATAGGATAACGTAGAGGAGGGTTTTTGGGCCTTGGAGCACTGTTTACGGCTGTCTGCACGGTCTCCGTGTGACTGCAGCTCGCCCTGTAATCTGTGAGCAGCCATAGCCTGGTTGTCTCCAGCTCAGGGTTCTTCACTGCGTCATACCGTAAAATCAATTTTCCTTTTCTTTTAAGTAGTGCAGGCTGCTGCACATTTTTTCAAAAAAATCCTATTAGTGTCTTTCCACCCGTCTCCAGCTAATTTGTGGAAAAACACTACATAGGATAACATAGAGGAGGGTTTTTGGGCCTTGCAGCGCCGTTAACGGCTGTCTGCACGGTCTCCGTGTGACTGCAGCTCACCCTGTAGTCTGTGAGCAGCCATAGCCTGGTTGTCTCCAGCTCAGGGTTCTTCACTGCGTCATACCGTAAAATCAATTTTCCTTTCCTTTTAAGTAGTGCAGGCTGCTGCACATTTTTTCAAAAAAATCCTATTAGTGTCTTTCCACCCGTCTCCAGCTAATTTGTGGAAAAACACTACATAGGATAACGTAGAGGAGGGTTTTTGGGCCTTGCAGCGCCGTTTACGGCTGCACGGTCTCCGTGTGACTGCAGCTCGCCCTGTAGTCTGTGAGCAGCCATAGCCTGGTTGTCTCCAGCTCAGGGTTCTTCACTGCGTCATACCGTAAAATCAATTTTCCTTTTCTTTTAAGTAGTGCAGGCTGCTGCACATTTTTTCAAAAAAATCCTATTAGTGTCTTTCCACCCGTCTCCAGCTAATTTGTGGAAAACACTACATAGGATAATGTAGAGGAGGGTTTTCTGGCCTTGCAGCGTCGTTTACGGCTGTCTGCACGGTCTCCGTGTGACTGCAGCTCTCTCTGTTGTCAGTTCAGCCCCCCCCAAAAAAATAAATAATAAAGTTCACCAAACACACCAGTGACACCACTTTACATTTGTGTAGGCCACATTAGCTCATATTAAAGTCTAGTCCACACTTTAGAAAATTAGTGTTTCTTATACCTGTTAGGAGTTGTTCAGGAATAAGCACACAAAGCCGTTAGTACTTTTCTGCTTATCTTTATCAGTCAACCAAGATGAAGAAGGCAGTGAGTAAGGCATGTGGGCGTGGGCGTGGGCGCGGAGCAGGGAGGGGACGTGGGGATTCTGTGCCTGCTGCGGGCACCGGTGACTCATCAGCACCCACTTTCACAAGGGAACAGTCATTCATGCGCAGCTTTGTCGCAGAGCGCCGTACACCGCTGCTGCGTGAAGAACAAATTGAAGCCGTTGTCAGATGGATGGCAGCTAATGCATCAACTTCAATTAGTGCCACATCCTCTCAGACACAGAGCACTGGAGAGCAGCCATCTGTCTCTTCACCACCTGCCAAATGCCCAGGCAGACAGAGAGCCCAGGACAGGAGCCGTCTCTACTTCTGTTCTCTGAATCTCTTGGCTTGGAAACAGGGGGCCAGCCAAGCAGCATTGGAGAAATGGAAGAAGAGGCAGGGTGCAGTGATGCCCAACAGCTTTTTCTCTCTGAGTCTGAAGAGGCGGGTGGGCCAGTGCCTCCGGTCACCACATCGCAGGCCGCATCCGCTGATGATGACACTCAGGTGCCACTTACTGGTGCGTGCTCTGCTGCTGAGACTACCCAGGAGGAGCAGTTGGGGGCAGAGGGTAGTGTAGATGATGAGGTCCTTGACCCATCTTGGCGTGAGGGACAGGAAGGTGGTGGGAGCAGCTCTGAGGAAGAGATTCCCCGTACAGCCCAAAGAGGGAGAGGGAGGGGGAAGACTGCGGATCCTGCAGCCTCCGCTTTGGCACCCGTTAGGAGCATGTCTCTTCCAAAAGCCAAAAAGGGCGCTCCCAAGACTTGCAGTGCCTGGTCCTTTTTTGACACAGTTGCAGATGACATTTGCTATGTCAAATGCAAGGTGTGTCATCACAAAGTAAAAAGAGGTCGAAATGTCAGCAACCTCAATACCTCCAACATGTGGAAACATGTGCGCAACAGGCACGTGGCGGAGTTACAAAAACACACTGAAGAGCTAGGCCAACCAACAGCGGCAGCTACCACCTCTTCAGCTCGTGTTGCCTCTTCCTCCAGCTCACACGCAGCTGGTTCGGCTTCCTCCCAGGATCGCCGTGGAAGAACCTCTGGCCCTGTTGTCCAGAGACCCGCTGAAATTCCACCCGCAGCACCACTTTCCCAGTCATCCACACACTCCCAGCCCAGTCTACAGCCATCGGTAGTACAGGCATGGGAGAAAAGGCGGCCTTTCTCGTCAAACCACCCACGAGCACAGGCTCTGACTGCAGGCATTGCCAAACTTCTGTCACTGGAAATGCTGTCATTCAGGCTGGTGGAGACTGACAGCTTCCGTGACTTGATGTCATTGGCAGTCCCACAGTACAATGTGCCCAGCCGCTTTTACTTCAGCAGGCAAGCCGTCCCTGCCCTGCACAAGCATGTGGAGGGACACATAAAACACGCGCTACTGAATGCCGTCAGTAGCAAGGTCCACCTCACCACCGATGCGTGGACCAGTCAACATGGACAGGGGCGATACCTTTCCCTCACTGCCCATTGGGTTAATGTCGTTGAGCCGGGTACAGATCGTGCGAGTGGCGCAGGACGTGTCCTGCCCACTCCAAGGATTGCAGGAATCCATTCTGTACGCATTGACTCCTCCTCTTACACCAGTTCCTCAGAATCATCGCTGCAGGAGCCGTCACAGTCCACCTCCACATGGACCCGTGATGAACGTTTACCTGTTACGACCGACATGAGCACAGCCGTGGCCAAACGTCAACAAGCCGTCTTGAAATTAATTTCTTTGGGGAATCGAAGCCACACAGCGCAGGAGCTCTGGAATGCCATCAAGCAGGAGAGCGATGTGTGGTTTGTGCCAGCGAATCTCCAACCAGGCATGGTAGTGTGTGATAATGGCCGAAATCTGGTGGCAGCTCTGGGCCTCGGCAACCTCACTCACATCCCATGTCTGGCACATGTGCTCAATTTGGTCGTGCAGAGTTTTTTGAGGGACTATCCGGATCTTGATGCGCTGCTGCACAAGGTCCGCCTAGAGTGTGCTCACTTGCGGCGTTCCAGCACGGCAAAAGCGCGCATTGCGGCTCTGCAGCGCCGACACCACCTTCCGGAACATCGCATCATATGTGACCTACCTACCAGGTGGAATTCCACGTTACATATGTTGGAGCGGTTGTGTGAGCAGCAGCAAGCTGTAATGGAGTACCAGCTGTATCAGGCGCAAAGAAGTCGCACTCCGCGCCGTACAGACTTCAAAACCACAGAGTGGGCCACTATGAATGACGTCTGCCAGGTTTTGCGTCCCTTTGATTATTCCACGCGGATGGCGAGTGCAGATGATGCACTAGTCAGCATGACTGTCCCCCTTATCTGCCTGCTTGAAAAATCACTGCAAGCGCTAAGGGATGATGTTGTGGAAGAGGTGGAGGATGAGGATTCACCACTTCCATCATCTTCTGGACAGTCAGCGCCACGTGGTTCCTCACAAACGCGTAGGCAGGGGACAGTTTGTGAAGAGGATGAGGAGGAGTCAATGGAGGAGGAAGACATCCGTCCAGAGGAGGGAGTTACACAATTGTCCAGTACTCAGTGTGTACAGCGAGGGTGGGGTGATGATGAGCGGGCAGAGATCACGCCTCCAGCAGGGGACAGCGTTTCTTGGGCAGTTGGCAGTCTGCAGCACATGGTGGATTACATGCTGCAGTGCCTGAGAAACGACCGCCGCATCGCCCACATTCTCAACATGTCTGATTATTGGGTGTTCACCCTCCTCGATCCTAGCTACCGGGACAATGTAGAAAGCCTCATCACACCGTTGAACCGGGAGCGAAAAATGCGGGAGTACCAAGACACACTGGTGAATTCCATCATCTTCTCCATTCCAAGTGAGAGAAGTGCTGCTAGTGCATTACAAAGCAGCTCAGTGCGTCCAGGCAGTGGTAGAGGCTCTGCACAAAGAGGGAGCAGAAGCAGTGCCTCTGCCCAAGGCAAGACCAGTATGGCCCAACTGTGGCACAGTTTTCTGTGCCCGCCACAAAAGTCTACACCATCACAGACGGCTCCAGTCAGCAGGAGGCAACGGTTCCGTCAGATGGTGACAGACTACATGTCTTGCCCTCTTGCTGTACTCCCAGACGGCTCTTCCCCTTTCAAGTTTTGGGTCTCAAAGCTGGATACATGGCCAGAGCTAAGCCAGTATGCATTGGAGGTGCTGGCTTGCCCTGCGGCTAGTGTATTATCGGAACGCGTCTTTAGTGCTGCAGGTGGTGTACTAACTGACCGTCGCATGCGACTATCCTCCGATAACGTTGACCGGCTAACTTTCCTGAAAATGAACAAGGCCTGGATCTCGAAGGAATTTGCCACTCCTCTTCCTGATTATATAATTAGGTGACTGTCTACGTTATCCAGGTCTCCTGTTGTGTTCATCTTTCTACCACCTGAACTTAAATTCCTGGGCTCCAACACCGCCAGTTGAGGCTCAGAAGTGCCGTCTGCACAGTCAAAACATACGACCCAGTGTTATTGGGTTTCAGTAACGTCAGCTGATCCCCAGCTGTGTAGCCGGCAATGTGTCCTGCGACCGCCACGCTGACACAACAACTGAAATGTAAGGGAACCTGTCCCCCCCCCCCAAGGCGTTTGTTACTGAAAGAGCCACCTTGTGCAGCAGTAATGCTGCACAAGGAAAAGGTAGCTATTTTCATTATGCTCCTTGCACACGCAGAACTTAACACTTATAAAATGTGTCCACTGATACCGTAAAACCGTCCCGGAGGTGGGACTTTCCTTCGTAATATGACGCAGCACAGCTGTCATTCCTACCCCCTCTGCGCCGTGCCCCGGCTCCTCAGCGTTGTTTGATTACGTCACGGAGCCTGCGCTGTTATGTTATCCCTTGGCCAGGCACACTTAGCGCTGCCCATCTTCTGACATCATTTGGTGTCAGGCTGGCTGCGCCTGTGCGGCCGCGCTGGCCGAGAGCCCGCCTCTCATTGTCTTCTGATTTAATCCCACTGGGGGCCTGAGATCCATGGACATGCACAGTGCATATCTGAACCTCCGCCTCTCATTCATCTCCCTACGCCTTCTTCAGACTGTGCGCCGTCAGCTGATCCCTAATAGCATGCCACGGCCGTGACGCCGCACAGTCTGAAGAAGCCGTAGGGAGGGGAGTGAGAGGCGAGGATATGCACTGCGCATGGCCACGGATCCCAGGCCAGCGGTGGGATTACATTAGATGACACTGCGAGGCGGGCTCTCAGCCAGCGTGGCCGCACAGGCGCAGCCAGCCTGACACCAAATGATGTCAGAAGATGGGCAGCGCTAAGTGTGCCTGGCCAAGGGATAACATAACAGCGCAGGCTCCGGGACGGAATCAAACAACGCTGAGGAGCCGGGGCACGGCACCGAGGGGGTAGGAATGACAGCTGTGCTGCGTCATATTACGAAGGAAAGTCCCACCTCCGGGACGGTCTCACGGTTTCAGGGGACACATTTTATAAGTGTTTAGTTCTGTGTTTGCAAGGAGCATAATGAAAAGAGCCACCTTTTCCTTTTGCATCTTTTGTGCTGCACAAGCTGGCTCTTTCAGCTACATACGCCTTGGGGGGGGAGTTAAAGGTTCCCTTTCGACTTTCTCCAATCAGGCTTCGGCCTACATTGTGTTCCTCTGCTTCTCCTCCTGTCCCTGGGCTCCAACACCGCTAGTTGCTGTCCAGAAGTGCTGTACGCACAGAGCCAAACACCTCGCCAATGTGTTAGTGGGGTTCAGTAACGTCAGCTGCTCCCCTGCTGTGTGTGTGGCAATCCCTCCTATCTCCTCCACCTCCTCCTCCTCCTCCTGTCCCTGGGCTCCAACACCGCTAGTTGTTGCCTGGTAGTGCTGTACGCACAGTCAACAGTCCCTCCTCTGTTATTGGGGTTCAGTAATGTCAGCTGTTCCCCTGCTGTGTGTGTGGCAATCCCTCCTATCTCCTCCACCTCCTCCTCCTCCTCCTGTCCCTGGGCTCCAACACCGTTAGTTGCTGTCCAGAAGTGCTGTACGCACAGTCAACAGTCCCTCCTCTGTTATTGGGGTTCAGTAACGTCAGCTGTTCCCCTGCTGTGTGTGTGGCAATCCCTCCTATCTCCTCCACCTCCTCCTCCTCCTCCTGTCCCTGGGCTCCAACACCGCTAGTTGCTGTCCAGAAGTGCTGTACGCACAGTCAACAGTCCCTCCTCTGTTATTGGGGTTCAGTAACATCAGCTGTTCCCCTGCTGTGTGTGTGGCAATCCCTCCTATCTCCTCCACCTCCTCCTCCTCCCCCTGTCCCTGGGCTCCAACACCGCTATTTGTTGCCTGGTAGTGCTGTACGCACAGTCCCAACAGTCCCTCCTCTGTTATTGGGGTTCAGTAACGTCAGCTGCTCCCCAGCTGTGTGTGTGGCAATCCCTCCTATCTCCTCCACCTCCTCCTCCTCCTGTCCCTGGGCTCCAACACCGCTAGTTGCTGTCCAGAAGTGCTGTACGCACAGTCAACAATCCCTCCTCTGTTATTGGGGTTCAGTAACGTCAGCTGTTCCCCTGCTGTGTGTGTGGCAATCCCTCCTATCTCCTCCACCTCCTCCTCCTCCTCCTGTCCCTGGGCTCCAACACCGCTAGTTGCTGTCCAGAAGTGCTGTACGCACAGTCAACAGTCCCTCCTCTGTTATTGGGGTTCAGTAACATCAGCTGTTCCCCTGCTGTGTGTGTGGCAATCCCTCCTATCTCCTCCACCTCCTCCTCCTCCCCCTGTCCCTGGGCTCCAACACCGCTAGTTGTTGCCTGGTAGTGCTGTACGCACAGTCCCAACAGTCCCTCCTCTGCTATTGGGGTTCAGTAACATCAGCTGCTCCCCAGCTGTGTGTGTGGCAATCCCTCCTATCTCCTCCACCTCCTCCTCCTCCCCCTGTCCCTGGGCTCCAACACCGCTAGTTGTTGCCTGGTAGTACTGTACGCACAGTCCCAACAGTCCCTCCTCTGCTATTGGGGTTCAGTAACGTCAGCTGCTCCCCAGCTGTGTGTGTGGCAATCCCTCCTATCTCCTCCACCTCCTCCTCCTCCTGTCCCTGGGCTCCAACACCGCTAGTTGCCGTCCAGAAGTGCTGTCCGCACAGTCCCAACAGTCGCTCCTCTGTTATTGGGGTTCAGTAAAGCCTGCTGCTCCCCTGCTGTGTATACGGCAACGTGTCCTGCGACCGCCACGCAGGCACAACAAGTTAAATTTAAGGGAACCTGTCCCCCCCCCCAGGCATTTGTTACTGAAGGAGACACCTTGTGCAGCAGTAATGATGCAAAGGGAAAAAGTGCCTCTTTTCGTGGTGCTCCTTGCACATGCTGAACCTAACACTTATGAAATGTGTCCCCTCACACGGTTAAACCGTCCGGTCGGTGGAACTTTCCTTTGTCATGTGACGCAGCACAGCCGTCATTCTTACCCCCTTGGCACCGTGCGCCTCCTCCTCAGCGTTGTTTGAATCTGTCCCGGAGTCTGCGCTGTTATGTTATCCCTTGGCCAGGCACACTTAGCGCTGCCCGTCTTCTGACATCATTTGGTGTCAGGATGGCTGCGCCTGTGTGGCCGCGCTGGACGAGATCCCGCCTCGTAGTGTCTTCTGATTTAATCCCACTGCGGCCTGTGATCCATGGACATTAGCAGTGCATATCTTAACCTCCGCCTCTCACTCATCTCCCTACGCCTTCTTCAGACTGTGCGCTGTTAGCTGATCCCTAATAGCATGCCACGGCCGTGACGCCGCACAGTCTGAAGAAGCCGTAGGGAGGGGAGTGAGAGGCGAGGATATGCACTGCTCATGCCCATGGATCACAGGTCCGCAGAGTGATTACATTAGATGACACGGCGAGGCGGGATCTCGTCCAGCGCGGCCGCACAGGCGCAGCCATCCTGACACCAAATGATGTCAGAAGACGGGCAGCGCTAAGTGTGCCTGGCCAAGGGATAACATAACAGCGCAGACTCCGGGACAGATTCAAACAACGCTGAGGAGGAGGCGCACGGCGCCAAGGGGGTAAGAATGACAGCTGTGCTGCGTCACATGACAAAGGAAAGTTCCACCGACCGGACGGTTTAACCGTGTGAGGGGACACATTTCAAAAGTGTTAGGTTCAGCATGTGCAAGGACCATAATTAAAAGAGCTAAGTTTACCTTTTCCAGCATTAGTGCTGTACAAGATGGCTCTTTCAGCTACAAACGCCTGGTGGGGGGGGGTTAAAGGTTCCCTTTCAACTTGCTCCAGTGCAGGCTGCGGCCTACACTCTGCTCCACCTGCAGAGCCCGGGCTCAAACACCGCTAGTTGCTGTCCGGAAGTGCTGGCTGCACAGAGAAAAACACCCGCCAATGTGTCAGTGGGGTTCAGCACCGCCAGCTGTTCCCCTGCTGTGTAGCCGGCAACGTGTCCTGCAACAGCCACGCAGACACAAAGCTGCCACCAGTGCAGGCTTCGGCCTACACTCTGCTCCCTCTCCTCCTCCTGCTGACCCTGGGCTCTAACACCGCCAGTTGGTGCCCGGTACTGCTAGCTGCACAGAGAAGAACACCAGCCAATGTGTCAGTGGGGTTCAGCACCGCCTGCTGTTCCCCTGCTGTGTAGCCGGCATCGTGTCCTGCAACAGCCACGCAGACACAAGAACTGAAATTGAAGGGATCCTGTCGCCCCTCCCCCAGGTGTTTCTATGTTTTACAGCCACCTTGTACAGCAGTAATGCTGCATGTGTGCAAGGTGGCTCGGAAACTCATTCTCCTTGCCCATGGGGAACCGAACACGTCTAAAATGTGTCCTCTGTGACCATTTAACCGTCCCGGAGGTGTGATTTTCCTTTGTAATGACACGCTGCAACCCCCTTGGTAGCGCAGCCCGTCTTCTGGCATCATTGTTTGGCTGGCTGCGCCTCTGCGGCCGCCCTGACCCACACAACGCCCCTCGGTGTCTTATTTATTTGGACTGCGAGGGTGTGATTGATGGGCATGAGCAGTGCCTATGTTCGCCTGTCCCTCATCTCCTTCCGCCTTCTTCAGACTGTGCAGCTTCATGGCCGCGGCATGCGATAAGGGATCAGCTGACGCCGCACAGTCTGAAGCGGGTGTAAGGAATCGAGTGTGAGAGGCGAACATATGTACTGCGCCAGGCCATGAATCCCAGCCCCGCAGTGTTTTAACAATGTTAAGACACTGCGGGGCTGGGATTCATGGTCATCGCAAAGCGCAACGGCCGACATTAAATATTGTCAGAAGATGGGCAGCGCTAACAGCGCAAGGCCAAGGGATAACACGACAGCGCAGACTCCTGTACAGCAAATAACGATGCTCAGGAGGCTGCGCCCAGCACCAAGGTGGGATTCTTGACATCTGTGCTGCGTCTCATTACGAAGGGAACTCTCGCCTCCAACACAGTTTGACTGTATAAAGGGCTAAATGTTATACGTGTTTCATTCAGCGTGTGCAAGGAGAAAAATTAAAAGAGCAACCTTTGACTTGTGCAGCACTACTGCTGCATAAGCTGTGGCTCTTCTAGTTTGTAACCCCTGAGGGGGGGTTAAAGGTTACTTTTGAAATCGGTTCAATTAGGCTTCGGCCTACACTCTGCTCCACCTGCAGAGCCCGGGCTCCAACACCGCTAGTTGCTGTCCGGAAGTGCTGGCTGCACAGAGCCAAACACCTCGCCAATGTGTCAGTGGGGTCCAGCACCGCCAGCTGTTCCCCTGCTGTGTAGCCGGCAACGTGTCCTGCGACCGCCACGCAGACACAACAGACCCAAAGCTGCCGCCAGTGCAGGCTTCGGCCTACACTCCCCTCCCCCTGCTCCTCCTCCTGCTCCTCCTGCTGACCCTGGGCTCTAACACCGCCAGTTGGGGCCCAGATGTGCTAGCTGCACAGAGAAAAACACCAGCCAATGTGTCAGTGGGGTCCAGCACCGCCAGCTGTTCCCCTGCTGTGTAGCCGGCAACGTGTCCTGCGACCGCCACGCAGACACAAGAACTGAAATTGAAGGGAACCTGTCCCCCCTCCCCCAGGTGTTTCTATGTTTTACAGCCACCTTGTACAGCAGTAATGCTGCATGTGTGCAAGGTGGCTCGGAAACTCATTCTCCTTGCCCATGGGGAACCGAACACGTCTAAAATGTGTCCTCTGTGACCATTTAACCGTCCCGGAGGTGTGACTTTCGTTTGTAATGACACGCTGCAACCCCCTTGGTAGCGCAGCCCGTCTTCGGGCATCATTGTTTGGCTGGCTGCGCCTCTGCGGCCACCCTGACCCACACAACGCCCCTCGGTGTCTTATTTATTTGGACTGCGAGGGTGTGATTGATGGGCATGAGCAGTGCCTATGTTCGCCTGTCCCTCATCTCCTTCCGCCTTCTTCAGACTGTGCGGCTTCATGGCCGCGGCATGCGATAAGGGATCAGCTGACGCCGCACAGTCTGAAGCGGGTGTAAGGACCCGAGTGTGAGAGGCGAACATATGTACTGCGCCAGGCCATGAATCCCAGCCCCGCAGTGTTTTAACAATGTTAAGACACTGCGGGGCTGGGATTCATGGTCATCGCAAAGCGCAACGGCCGACATTAAATGATGTCAGAAGATGGGCAGCGCTAACAGCGCAAGGCCAAGGGATAACACGACAGCGCAGACTCCTGTACAGCAAATAACGACGCTCAGGAGGCAGCGCCCAGCACCAAGGTGGGATTCTTGACATCTGTGCTGCGTCTCATTACGAAGGGAACTCTCGCCTCCAACACAGTTTGACTGTATAAAGGGCTAAATGTTATGCGTGTTTCATTCAGCGTGTGCAAGGAGAAAAATTAAAAGAGCAACCTTTGACTTGTGCAGCACTACTGCTGCATAAGCTGTGGCTCTTCTAGTTTGTAACCCCTGAGGGGGGGTTAAAGGTTACTTTTGAAATCGGTTCAATTAGGCTTCGGCCTACACTCTGCTCCACCTGCAGAGCCCGGGCTCCAACACCGCTAGTTGCTGTCCGGAAGTGCTGGCTGCACAGAGCCAAACACCTCGCCAATGTGTCAGTGGGGTCCAGCACCGCCAGCTGTTCCCCTGCTGTGTAGCCGGCAACGTGTCCTGCGACCGCCACGCAGACACAACAGACCCAAAGCTGCCGCCAGTGCAGGCTTCGGCCTACACTCCCCTCCCCCTGCTCCTCCTCCTGCTCCTCCTCCTGCTGACCCTGGGCTCTAACACCGCCAGTTGGGGCTCTAGGAAGACAAGCTTGAATAGGTCCCCATCCTGGTTCCAGTACTGTCAGCTGGTTCCGGGCAGAGCCTTTGGCTTAGGTGCCTCCCTCTGGGTATCCGAGTTCCACCAACGTCAGGTGGTCCTTGGTAGTGCTTTCAGGCACGGGTACCTCCTGCTTAGTAACCGGGTTCCAGTAACGTCAGCTGGTCCTCGGTAGTTCCATTGGCTCTTGGACCTTCGGCTACCCATCCGGGTTCCAGTACCGTCAGCTGGTTCTCGGCAGTGTCTTTTGCTCTTGTACCTTCTGCTCCCCATCCTGGTTCCAGTACCGTCAGCTGGTTCCGGGCAGAGCCTTTGGCTTAGGTGCCTCCCTCTGGGTATCCGAGTTCCACCAACGTCAGGTGGTCCTTGGTAGTGCTTTCAGGCACGGGTACCTCCTGCTTAGTAACCGGGTTCCAGTAACGTCAGCTGGTCCTCGGTAGTTCCATTGGCTCTTGGACCTTCGGGTAGCCATCCGAGTTCCAGTTCCATCAGCTGTTTCTCGGCATTTTCTCAGCCTTCTTGTACCTTCTGCTACATTTCCAAGTTCAAGACCCGAAAGACGATGACCCGGAAGACCACCCCTAAGATGATGACGACACCAGAGACGACAACCACCGAGATGACGACGACCCTGGAGACGATGACCCTGAAGACAACCCCGATGACGACGACCCCGATGACGACGACCCCGATGACGACGACCCTGGAGATGACGACCCTGGAGATGACGACGACAACCTGGAAGACCGAGAAGCAGAAGAACAAGAGGCTGCAGAACAAAGAGCAGAAGAACATTAAGCATAAGACTAAATATCAGAGCAAAAGATATTATCTAAATTATAAGCAGAAGAAGACTAAGCAGTGTATGGGGGTGAGTCCGTTCCTCCTCGTGGTGCCCCTGGATAAAGCCTGATGCTGCAGGCCAAACTGAACGCGGACAAATGTAACTCTTTTGTGACAGGCAGAATGGAAGGTGTAATCTTCAAAATTTTATAGATAACAACTACGGGAATGCCTGTCACAAATAAGAATATGATGAAGAAGTAGAATATGATGAAGATAATAGTAAAATAAAAAGAATATGAACAATGTAACAAAAAAAAAAAAAATAGGTAGAAGATGAAAAAGAAGATGAATAAGGTGAAGAAGTTGATGTCAAAGAAGCTGATGATGAGGATAATGAAGAAGAAAGTGTCGGAGAAGTAAAAAAGAAGGTGAAGGGCGTGGAAGTAGTGAAACATCAATATCTGACAAAAATAAGTAAAAAATTAACATAGTCAAAATCTTTCTAACGCCTAACGTCATAAAAAAAAATAAAAATCCTGCTATTCTATTCGATTGGGCTAAACCTCTGTGCCTTTAATGTCTCCGCCACCTCCCCCAATACATCCTACATTATTCTTTGTTGTTTTCCTTCATGTAGAATTAACCTACAAGGAAAGAAAGGGTTTATTTTAATTCCGATATTTTCGTCCCATTGACTTGCATTGGGATCGGGTATCGGTATCGGATTAGATCCGATACTTTGACGGTATCGGCCGATACTTTCCGATACCGATACTTTCCGATATCGGAAGGTATCGCTCAACACTAGTCACCAATCTAACCCAAGAAGAGGTGCGAAACCGGCTAAATAAGATTAAAATAGATAAATCTCCGGGTCCAGATGGCATTCACCCACGAGTACAAAGAGAACTAAGTAATGTAATAGATAAACCATTATTTCTTATTTTTAGGGACTCTATAGCGATGGGGTCTGTTCCGCAGGACTGGCGCATAGCAAATGTGGTGCCAATATTCAAAAAGGGCTCTAAAAGTGAACCTGGAAATTATAGGCCAGTAAGTCTAACCTCTACTGTTGGTAAAATATTTGAAGGGTTTCTGAAGGATGTTATTCTCAATTATCTCAATGAGAATAACTGTTTAACTCCATATCAGCATGGGTTTATGAGAAATCGCTCCTGTCAAACCAATCTAATCAGTTTTTATGAAGAGGTAAGCTATAGGACCACGGTGAGTAATTGGACGTGGTATATCTCGATTTTTCCAAAGCGTTTGATACCGTGCCACTCAAGAGGTTGGTACACAAAATGAGAATGCTTGGTCTGGGGGAAAATGTGTGTAAATGGGTTAGTAACTGGCTTAGTGATAGAAAGCAGAGGGTGGTTATAAATGGTATAGTCTCTAACTGGGTCGCTGTGACCAGTGGGGTACCGCAGGGGTCGGTATTGGGACCTGCTCTCTTCAAAATATTCATTAATGATCTGGTAGAAGGTTTACACAGTAAAATATTGATATTTGCAGATGATACAAAACTATATAAAGCAGTTAATACAAGAGAAGATCGTATTCTGCTACAGATGGATCTGGATAAGTTGAAAACTTGGGCTGAAAGGTGGCAGATGAGGTTTAACAATGATAAATGTAAGGTTATACACATGGGAAGAAGGAATCAATATCACCATTACACACTGAACGGGAAACCACTGGTTAAATCTGACAGGGAGAAGGACTTGGGGATCCTAGTTAATGATAAACTTACCTGGAGCAGCCAGTGCCATGCAGCAGCTGCCAAGGCAAACAGGATCATGGGGTGCATTAAAAGAGGTCTGGATACACATGATGAGAGCATTATACTGCCTCTGTACAAATCCCTAGTTAGACCGCACATGGAGTACTGTGTCCACTTTTGGGCACCGGTGCTCAGGAAGGATATAATGGAACTAGAGAGAGTACAAAGGAGGGCAACAAAATTAATAAAGGGGATGGGAGAACTACAATACCCAGATAGATTAGCGAAATTAGGATTATTTAGTCTAGAAAAAAGACGACTGAGGGGCGATCTAATAACCATGTATAAGTATATAAGGGGACAATACAAATATCTCGCTGAGGATCTGTTTATACCAAGGAAGGTGACGGGCACCAGGGGGCATTCTTTGCGTCTGGAGGAGAGAAGGTTTTTCCACCAACATAGAAGAGGATTCTTTACTGTTAGGGCAGCGAGAATCTGGAATTGCTTGCCTGAGGAGGTGGTGATGGCGAACTCAGTCGAGGGGTTCAAGAGAGGCCTGGATGTCTTCCTGGAGCAGAACAATATTGTATCATACAATTATTAGGTTCTGTAGAAGGAGGTAGATCTGGGGATATATTATGATGGAATATAGGCTGAACTGGATGGACAAATGTCTTTTTTCGGCCTTACTAACTATGTTACTATGTTAATTTAAGCATATTTCTAATAAGCAGAAGGCAAGGCAGGTAAGTTTGATTGAGTGAGCAGAGGTCAAGCAGGATGAATGGGAACTAAACTTTTGGGGCACTCCTGACCACAACAGAGCACTTCTCCAGATTTCTAATCTAAGATAGGCTCGTGTTTATGCAGGCATGGCAGATCTAGAAGTAGAGGATAAGACAATCCTGACAGCACATAGAAAGGAACAGGCTCGGTAACCAAAATGACGGTTTCAGAAAAAGGTCTCCCATCCACAAATGACACCACCAAAGAATTCTGTTGGATGGGGATACAATACTGCTCCACAATGGCATGTTGAATGAAATTTCCTGCAGAAACAGAGTCCATATAGGCTGGTTCAGTGAAACGGGTGTTGCCATTGGAAACAGATAATGAAAGAATCAAGGGAGGAGTGGAGTAGTCCTTACCCAGGGTCGTCTCACCAATGAACATTAGACTTTGGAGTTTCACCAATTTTTTGGGACAGCAAGGGACTAGTGATGAGCGAACGTGCTCGCCACTACTCGTTACTCGCCCAAGTATTACTATGCTAGGTGTACTCAGCAAGCAGAGAGCATTTTTGGGATTATTCGGCGGTAACTGGTGTCTCTGGTGACTTTAGAGACCCAATCACGTTGCAGGGATTGTCTGCCAGGCCATGAAATGCTGCAGCCATCTTTGTTGTGGTCGTGCAGTGATTGGCTTGGCCGCACAGCATCATCCCGAGTATAAGAGACCTGGCGCCGCCTTGTTCACCGCATTCTGTTCCTGATTCAGCCAGAGTAGGGAGAGCTGGTGCCGAGATAGGGTCAGAATCGTTGTTTTTAGAGTTAGTGCAGGTGTGCAACTCTTAAATCCACAACTCCTCAGAAACCAAAAGTGTGTGCTAGCCCTGTGCCTCTTTTTTTTTTTTGTGTGTTTTAAATTCACCGTAAAAGGCCTCATATATCTGCGTGCTCCAACTTTGGGCATTGTAGGCCGGTGGACCCCTTGTTTTGCTCTCTGAGACTCTAATTCTATACAGCGCTATTTGTTAGGGTTGGCAGAATGCACCAAATATATATTTATTAGTAGTAGTTGGTGCGTTCGCAACCCGAGATCCACCGTGAGGGAAAGAACCTGCTGCTTGACAATGCTGCTTGCGGTACAATATAGTAGTATAAACAAACTCTGTTACTTCACAGAGTCCGTTAGTAAAGAGAATGCTGTACCCTGTTAGATTCACAGGGGAACACAGCTACTTAGTAGAGCAGATGGTGGTCATGCAGTCAAATGCAAACACGCAGTTCCTCTCCGGTGGAGCCGGAATTCTGATGGCTATACGCCAGCCCTGAATCCACTCACATTAAACTCCTCGCCGGAGGTGCCAGAATTCTAGGGGCTTATTTCAGCCGGGTCCCTGAATACACATGCATGAAACTCCTCGCCGGAGGTGCCAGCATTCTAGGGGCTTATTTCAGCCAGGTCCCTGAATACACACGCATGAAACTCCTCGCTGGAGGTGCCAGCATTCTAGGGGCTTATTTCAGCCGGGTCCCTGAATACAAACACACAAAACCACAATGGCACTGAGCTCATACATAAATTGACACTAGCGCATGGCTGTGCGGTCATGAGAACCTTTTATAGCTGCAGCAACTTCAGGACCTTCCAAGAAGGACCAATGGAAGACTTCCACAGAACTTGATCAGGTACATGACATTCCTGGAGGACCAATGGAAGTTGCTGCAGTACCTGAGCATGTGACCCTTGATCTCCATTGAGAGATCTTACTCTGGGCATGCTCAGTGTGTGCAAAGAAGGACTTAGTCCCAGAAAAGCCTGCTCGCCGCAGACCAGTGCAGGGTACAATAGCAGAGCCTGGAGAGGCAGCAGTAACTCTTTGCACAGTACCAGATTCAGTGAGACGCTGGGACCGACATCTCCGCTGAGCAGGCTCCACTGCAACTGATGCAAAATGGGAAACCGCAGCAGACATGGCTCGAGATTCCCCCTGTGCAGTGGCGGGAACTCGACTCCTAACACTATTTAGCTTCTAAAATTACAAAAAGGCCACATATTTGCCAGTGTGGTATTTCCGTGAGAGCCCTCATATATCTGCGTGCTCCAAGTTTGATCATTGAAGGCTGGAGGACCACTTTTTTGTTGTCTGTTACAGAAATTACAGTATATACAGCAATATTTAGCATAAAAAAATATTAAAAGGCTACTTATTTGTCAGTGTGGTGTTTCTGTGAGAGCCCTCATATATCTGTGTGTTCCAACTTTGGGCATTGTAGGCCAGTGTATCCCTTTTTTTGCTGTCTGTTACTGAAATTATATACAGCACTATTTAGCATAAAAAAAATATAAAAAGGGCACATATTTGCCAGTGTGGTATTTCCGAGAAAGCTCCCATATATCTGTGTGCTCCAAGTTTGGTCATTGTAGGCTGATGTACCCCTTTTTTTGCTGTCTGTTAGGCCGGTTTCACATTTGCGGTTGTGTCCGCAGCGTTTCTTCCGCAAATATCCGCATGCGTTGTGTATTCCTATCTTTAACATTAAGGACCCATGCGTCTATGATCGTTCGCATTTTTCTGCGTTTGACAATGCATGCGTCGTTTCGTCGTCTGCGGCTTTTCGCGGAAATGCAACATGTAGTAATTTTTAGCGGTGTCAATTTGCCGCCTGGAAACGTATGTGGTCGATTGCACAAGGAATACGCCAAAAAAACGCATTGCTGTCTATATGAATGCATGCGTTCACAAGCACATGTGTTTGCTTGTGTTCATGAATGAGTATATCCTATCCAATGCCTTTATTTTATATTTTCTGTCTCTACATGTCCTAATTTCTGCCATTTATTTCTTTCTTTCTTTCTGCATCAGAAAGTCTTCTTCTTCTGATGAGGAGCAATGTCCTGGGCCTTCTGAAGTAGAACATGTCAGTGAGGTGAGTACTTGCCTCCTCAGATTGGTAAGTATTCACTGTCACATCTACACATATGACAATTTTTGTTTTTCATTTTTTTAGAGCTCTTCTTCTACTGCGGCAGAGACTGGGCAGGAGCAGCGGAGTCACGGTTGGGTGGCAAGGCGGCAGCGTGTATGTATACAAGGCTGACTGTTTACTGTACCTCACTTTAGTATTCTTGAATCTTCCTTTCTTTACATTCCTATTTCTTTACATTTTTCTTCTGGAATCCTTTTGTATCTTGACTTTCCTATTCATGCCATTTCTCAGCCTCTGTTTTCTTTCTTTTCCTTATGTTAATTGACCCAACATTAATGTCTTTATTTAATTTTTAGGTTCCAGAACGGGATGAAGACCTCATAGAAAATGACCTCCTCATCTCCCTGGTCCAGGAGCGAGTCCCGTTGTGGGACACCCGGGATCCACTGCACTCAAACAACGTGACGATCTGGCGCCTATGGAATGAGGTGGCCAAAGCGATGTGGGATGGCTGGGACAACGCCCCGAATCGGGTCCGAAGTGCATTTGGTAAGTATTGCAATGCAGTGTGAAGCAGCAGAGACCTTGGCCGTGCTCACACAACTGTGTTTGATGAAAGAAACTCTCAGGAGTTTCTCTCATCACACACAGTTGTGTGAGCACGGCCAAAAGTCCATTTTCTGACCATAATGTGTTTTTTTAACAGTGGCCAAAGTCAAAACACGTTGGCGTTCGATGAAGGACTGCTTCAACAAGGACCTGCGTCAAGAGAGCCGTGTTCCCAGTGGTTCAGGAGCAAGGATCTGAAAATTCAAATACCATCGCATTCTGGCATTTTTAAGACCAGTCCTTGCCCAGAGAACGTAAGTATTTTTCCCTTGCATTAGGTTGTATTGCATTGCCATAATCTGTATATTTCTATTCCACAGGATTTTGCGTCTGGTTAATTTTTGGTATTAATTTTCTTTTTCCTTTTTTCACAGCACATGGAGCACTACTGTTGGCCCAGGTTCTGGAGCAGTCCTTCATCAGACGGCCATGGACCCATCCCAGCCATCCAGCAGGGCTGCAGCAAGTGGGCCTGCCACACTAACTGGAGACCAGGAAGCTAGTCCATCAGATGTTCCCCTTTCCCAGTCCTCTGCCACTGCCCCTTTTTTTGGGCTACTGGCAGCAGCAGAGGGCATCGGACAGGTCCCTCATGCCCGAGTTTTTGCACTTGAGCTTGGTTTTTCACGAAGGACTCAAGGCTTTGGGTGACCGAATGGATATTTCACTTAGCCACATGAATAATCATATCCAGGAGGTCACCAAAAGCCTTGACCAAGTAAAAGCCGACGTCCAGAGGCCAGCACATCATTTTTTTTAACCAAATTGAGCAGGGCATGTCGGAACACCTTACTCCTGATCTCCAGCTGAGTGTCATGCAGGCCTGCAATGCTGCTTATGTGCAGGCTATGCAGCAGAGTCAGTATTTTCAGCAGACAGTGGCAGCATATCCACCTGTGCCTTCACTGTCACGATTAATCTCAATGCCAACCTCTGCTGCATACCACTGCACGGCCACCTCTATTCCTAGCACTGTCGGACACCGGTACAGCACCACCACCATGCCGAGTGCTGTTGGACAGCCCACTGCCACCACCATGACAACCACTGCTCCTGCTTGGACCTCCTCCACTGACACCACAATGCAGCAGGACCCTGACATGGCCTTCCGTACCGCCACCACCACGATGCAGCAGGACCCTGGTATGGCCTTCCGCTCTACGAGTGCATGACTGCACTCTCTATGAGCACTATGGACTCTGGCATGGCTGCACGCTCTAGGAGCACTATGGACTCTGACACAGTGCAGCCGGACCCTGACAGGTCACCCATCACGACCATGCCATGACATATGAGCCCACCAAAACAAAGAAAAAAAGATTGGACTAAAGCAGGCACGCACTACCATATAGTATGAAAAAATAGAAAAACTTTTATTCAACACCACTACAAATATAAAAACATTTAAAATAAGTGAAAACACAACACCCCTATACAAATATATAGCTATAATAGTCATACGGGTATGTATAAAGACAGATATGTTGCAAAGACATGCTCCACTGAGTCAACCAATAAACCTAGCACCACCTGATCTCCAATACATAGGCCATAGCTCTAAAAGACCTATGACATAAGCCTAATAATGAGCCTAAAGAAAAAAACAGTTCAATACTGCATGTCTTCCCCTGACGAAGCCGCTGCGGCGGCGATACGCGTGGGGCTCTTTCCTCACACCCCAGCTTTACTTTATGCCGACCTTTATCGACATGTGCAATCACATGACTTCTTCAGCCTAGCGATCCTGCGGCTACAGTTTGCTCCACTTCTGATTTGGTTGAGTATTAATGGCACACTTTGCTCCCTCACACACTTAGGAGCTCTGTATAGCCAGCGTTTTTTGACCACTTTTTTACACAGGCGCCATTCCCTCCTCCAATAGGCGGTACAGGGATTCATTACATGCAGTATTGAACTGTTTTTTTCTTTAGGCTCATTATTAGGCTTATGTCATAGGTCTTTTAGAGCTATGGCCTATGTATTGGTGATCAGGTGGTGCTAGGTTTATTGGTTGACTCAGTGGAGCATGTCTTTGCAACATATCTGTCTTTATACATACCCATATGACTATTATAGCTATATATTTGTATAGGGGTGTTGTGTTTTCACTTATTTTAAATGTTTTTATATTTGTAGTGGTGTTGAATAAAAGTTTTTCTATTTTTTTCATACTATATGGTAGTGCGTGCCTGCTTTAGTCCAATCTTTTTTTCTTCGTTTTGGTGCTCTATATATTATTGGACTAGGCATCGCACCCTCCCCAGTATTTGATTTACAGCTTGGTGCATCCCTTTTCTTTAGTTTCATATGAGCCCACCAAGGCTTCCCAGAACCCGGCAATCACAAAAAAAACAACGGACTCTTAAGGTACCGTCACATTAAGCGACGCTGCAGCGATAGCGACAGCGATGCCGATCGCTGCAGCGTCGCTGTTTGGTCGCTGGAGAGCTGTCACACAGACCGCTCTCCAGCGACCAACGATGCCGAGGTCCCCGGGTAACCAGGGTAAGCATCGGGTTGCTAAGCGCAGGGCCGCGCTTAGTTACCCGATGTTTACCCTGGTTACCAGCGTAAAAGTTAAAAAAACAAACAGCACATACTCACCAGCGCGTCCCCCAGCCTCTGCTTCCTGACACTGACTGAGCTCCGGCCCTAACAGCACAGCGGTGACGTCACCGCTGTGCTTTCACTTTCAGTTTAGGGCCGGCGCTCAGTCAGTGTCAGGAAGCAGAGGCTGGGGGACGCGCTGGTGAGTATGTGCTGTTTGTTTTTTTAACTTTTACGCTGGTAACCAGGGTAAACATCGGGTTACTAAGCGCGGCCCTGCGCTTAGTAACCCGATGTTTACCCTGGTTACCAGTGTAAAATATCGCTGGTATCCTTGCTTTTGCTGTCAAACACGGCGATACACGGCGACCTAGCGACCAAATAAAGTGCAGACCTTCTAGCAGCGACCAGCAATTTCACAGCGGTATCCAGATCGCTGCTGCGTGTCAAATACAGCGATATCGCTATCCAGGTCGCTGCAACGTCACGGATCGCTGGCGATATCGCCTAGTGTGACGGTACCTTTAGGATTCTTCCCCCTTCACCTCCCAGTGTGTCTGTAATGTCAGGTTTGTCTCACCCTTCCAGTGCGTCTCAAGCCTCTCATGTGTCAAGCCCTATCTCAGAACTACAAGACCCCACTAGTTTCATTGCCCCTTCTCCTGCCACCTCTGCGTCGTCCACGGTTAGCCAGGCCTCAGTGCTTCACACCCCCCGTTTACATCACTCTACCCCAAGCAGGTGCAGTTAAAGAAATATTTTGGTTGTTAAAAAATAAATACAAGTTTTTTTGCCCCGATTATGTTTGGTTTATTGTGTCTTTCGCCGCCGACAACACACACCATGCACCAAATAAGAAACTTCGCCACACACTTTATTTTTTGGCCACATCATAGCTCCAGTAGTTAGCAAATAAAAGACTGCAGCTTTGTGTGTCTTTAGTATAGAGATATGAGGTGGGCCAAAAAATTAATTCATGTATTATCTCCATAATCTCTTCCTTCTGCTTAGTCTGTGACTTGTGTTGCAGTCTGAAGAGAAAATGGCGGAAATAGAATGCAGAACTATACTCAACAGGTCAGGTGTCAAAAAACTCATTAGTTAGGACACCTGACCTGGTGAGTAGAGAACTGCCTTGTATAACCTCCATTTTCTCTTCTGTGTACGTAATCTATTCCACACAAAGTGAAGGGATGATGGTGGTCATACATGGCATATCTATGCTCACCTGCACAGGTGTCAAAAATAGTGAATTCATGAGGCTGTTATATGTGCAACATGAATTCATTATTTCTGCCACCTAACTTGATGAGTAGGGTTGAGCGAAACGGGTCGATCATTTTCAAAAGTCGCCGACTTTTGGCTAAGTCGGCGTCTCATGAAACCCGATCCGACCCCTGTGCTTGTCGGCCATGCGGTACGCGACTTTCGCGCCAAAGTCGCGTTTCAATGACGCGAAAAGCGCCATTTCTCAGCCAATGAAGGTGAACGCAGAGTGTGGGCAGCGTGATGACATAGATCCTGGTCCCCACCATCTTAGAGAAGGGCATTGCAGTGATTGGCTTGCTGTCTGCGGCGTCACAGGGGCTATAAAGGGGCGTTCCCGCCGACCGCCATCTTACTGCTGCTGATCTGAGCTTAGGGACAGGTTGCTGCCGCTTCGTCAGAAGCAGGGAGAGCGTTAGTCAGGGTCCACTAACCACCAAACCGCTTGTGCTGCAGCGATTTCCACTGTCCAACACCACCTTCGGTGTGCAGGGACTGTGGAAGCTATTTTTTTTTTTTTTTCCCCTCAGCGCTGTAGCTCATTGGGCTGCCCTAGAAGGCTCCGTGATAGCTGTATTGCTGTGTGTACGCCACTGTGGAAACCAACTGCTTTTTTCAAAGCACATATCCTCTTGTTCCTTCCTTTCTGCACAGCTATCTTTTTTGTTTGTCCACACTTTTTATTTAATTTGTGCATCAGTCCACTCCTATTGCTGCCTGCCATACCTGGCTTACATTACTGCAGGGAGATAGTAATTGTAGGACAGTTTTTTTTTTGTTTTTGTTTTTTTTTGTGGGAGATTAAGATTGGCATTTCTGCTACAGTGCCATCCCTGTGTGTGCCATCTCTCACTGAGTGGGCCATAGAAAGCCTATTTATTTTTTCCGTGATTTGTGTTCTAAAATCTACCTCAACACAAAAACACTACATCAATCAGTGGGAGAAAAATATTGGCCTCAGTCAGGGCTTGTGTGCCACTGCTGTGTGTGCTATCTCTCATTCAGTGGGCTATAGCAAGCCTATTTTTTTTTTTTTTTTTTAATATTATTTGGTTTCTAAAGTCTCCCTGAAAAAAAAAAAAAAAACCTAAAAAAACAGTGGGAGAGTAATATTGCCCTTTCAGCTTGTGTGCCAGTCTTGACTCCTGGGTGTGCCACCTCTCTCCCTCTCATTCAGTGGGCCATAGAAAGCCTATTTATTTTTTTTTTAAATATTATTGGGTTTCTAAAGTCTCCCTTAAAAAACAAAAAATACATAAAAAAACAGTGGGAGAGTAATATTGCCCTTTCAGCTTGTGTGCCAGTCTTGACTCCTGGGTGTGCCACCTCTCTCTCTCATTCAGTGGGCCATAGAAAGGCTATTTTTTTTTTGTTTTTTTTTAATATTATTTGGTTTCTAAAGTCTCCCTGAAAAAAAAAAAAAAAAACATACAAAAAACAGTGGGAGAGTAATATTGCCCTTTCAGCTTGTGTGCCAGTCTTGACTCCTGGGTGTGCCACCTCTCTCCCTTTCATTCAGTGGGCCATAGAAAGCCTATTTATTTTTTTTTTAAATATTATTGGGTTTCTAAAGTCTCCCTGAAAAAAAAAAAACATAAAAAAACAGTGGGAGAGTAATATTGCCCTTTCAGCTTGTGTGCCAGTCTTGACTCCTGGGTGTGCCACCTCTCTCTCTCATTCAGTGGGCCATAGAAAGGCTATTTATTTTTTTGGTTTTTTTAATATTATTTGGTTTCTAAAGTTTCCCTGAAAAAAAAAAATAAATAAATTAGGTGGGAGATTAATATTGACATTAGTGCTTGAGTGACAGTCCTGCGTGTGTGTCATCTCTGTGATTTTGTGCCACAGAAAACAGAGTGTGTAACATTGTGCCTGATTTTCCTTGTGGTCTCACCAACCTGTTAAGGGATATTGAAATCATACTGAAGTTATAGCTCACCGTGTAAGTTGTTTGACAGCAACAAATAAAGTTACTTTGGTTAAGATTTTAAAACAATGAGGAAGTCTGGTGCAAGAGGTCGTCGTGGGCGTTCATTGTCAGCTGGTAATGATGGTAGTGGTAGTGGATAGTGTTGAGCATTCCGATACCGCAAGTATCGGGTATCGGCCGATACTTGCGGTATCGGAATTCCGATACCGGGATTCCGATACTTGCCGCGTATCGGATACCGGAATCGGAAGTTCTAAGATTCAAAAAGCAGAAATTCAGCCAATGAGATTGATTCCAAGTGTGGGCACATCCTGTTTAGCATGGAGGGCATGAAACTACTGGCAAGGCTGTGATTGGCTGGTGTAATGATGTCATGATGCAGTTTAAAAGTCGCTGGCGCCATTTTGCGATCACTCTGCTGTGAATTCAGTTAGTGACAGGACGCTGTTTGCTGACTGAGGGACAGTTTAGAGATAGCGATTTGCTTCTTTGTGCTTTCCAAAGGCTAATTTAGCAACCGCTGTGTTCACCTACTATTCACCTTGCTTTTGCCTTGTAGCGCTGTTTTCACAGCGATCTGCAGGGTCTGTGTGTGTGTGTGTGTGAGTGCAGCCCAGTCTCCAGTCTGAGTGCAGCCACATAGGCCATCCATAGTTGGTTGTATTCAGTTCAGGGAGGGTGGTTCATTGCCTCATACTGTTCCTTTTTTTTTTTTTTTCCCAAGTAGTGTAGTCTGCTGCTAATTTATTCAAAAAAATCCTATTAGTGTCTTTCCACCCGTCTCCAGCTAATTTGTGGAAAAACACTACATAGGATAAAGTAGAGGAGGGTTTTTGGGCCTTGCAGCGCCGTTTACGGCTGTCTGCACGGTCTCCGTGTGACTGCAGCTCGCCCTGTAATCTGTGAGCAGCTGTAGCCTGGTTGTCTCCAGCTCAGGGTTTTTCACTGCGTCATACCGCCAAATCAATTTTCTTTTTTTTCAAAGTAGTGTAGTCTGCTGCTAATTAATTTAAAAAAATCCTATTAGTGTCTTTCCACCCGTCTCCAGCTAATTTGTGGAAAAACACTACATAGGATAAAGTAGAGGAGGGTTTTTGGGCCTTGCAGCGCCGTTTACGGCTGTCTGCACGGTCTCCGTGTGACTGCAGCTCGCCCTGTAATCTGTGAGCAGCTGTAGCCTGGTTGTCTCCAGCTCAGGGTTTTTCACTGCGTCATACCGCCAAATCAATTTTCTTTTTTTTCAAAGTAGTGTAGTCTGCTGCTAATTAATTTAAAAAAATCCTATTAGTGTCTTTCCACCCGTCTCCAGCTAATTTGTGGAAAAACACTACATAGGATAAAGTAGAGGAGGGTTTTTGGGCCTTGCAGCGCCGTTTACGGCTGTCTGCACGGTCTCCGTGTGACTGCAGCTCGCCCTGTAATCTGTGAGCAGCTGTAGCCTGGTTGTCTCCAGCTCAGGGTTTTTCACTGCGTCATACCGCCAAATCAATTTTCTTTTTTTTCAAAGTAGTGTAGTCTGCTGCTAATTAATTTAAAAAAATCCTATTAGTGTCTTTCCACCCGTCTCCAGCTAATTTGTGGAAAAACACTACATAGGATAAAGTAGAGGAGGGTTTTTGGGCCTTGCAGCGCCGTTTACGGCTGTCTGCACGGTCTCCGTGTGACTGCAGCTCGCCCTGTAATCTGTGAGCAGCTATAGCCTGGTTGTCTCCAGCTCAGGGTTTTTCACTGTGTCATACCGCCAAATCAATTTTCTTTTTTTTCCAAATAGTGTAGTCTGCTGCTAATTTATTCAAAAAAATCCTATTAGTGTCTTTCCACCCGTCTCCAGCTAATTTGTGGAAAAACACTACATAGGATAAAGTAGAGGAGGGTTTTTGGGCCTTGTAGCGCCGTTTACGTCTGTCTGCACGGTCTCCGTGTGACTGCAGCTCTATCTGTTGTCAGTTCAGCCCCCAAAAAATAAATAAATAATAAAGTTCACCAAACACACCAGTTACACCACTTTACATTTCTGTAGGCCACATTAGCTCATATTTGTGTCTAGTCCACACTTTAGATAATTAGTGCTTCTTATACCTGTTAGGAGGAGTTGCTCAGGAATAAGCACACAAAGCCGTTAGTACTTTTCTGCTTATCTTTATCAGTCAACCAAGATGAAGAAGGCAGTGAGTAAGGCACGGGGGCGTGGGAGCCGTCGCGGAGCAGGGAGGGGACGTGGGGATTCTGTGCCTGCTGCGGGCACCGGTGACTCATCAGCACCCACTTTCACCAGGCAACAGTCGTTCATGCGAAGCTTTGTGTCCGAGCGCCGTACACCGCTGCTGCGTGAAGAACAAATTGAAGCTGTTGTCGGATGGATGGCAGCTAATGCATCAACTTCCATTAGTGCCACATCCTCTCAGACACAGAGCACTGGAGAGCAGCCATCTGTCTCTTCACCACCTGCCAAATTGCCCAGGCAGACAGAGAGCCCAGGACAGGAGCCGTCTCTACTTCTGTTCTCTGAATCTCTTGGCTTGGAAACAGGGGGCCAGCCAAGCAGCATTGGAGAAATGGAAGAAGAGGCAGGGTGCAGTGATGCCCAACAGCTTTTTCTGTCTTCCTCTGAAGAGGCGGGTGGGCCAGTGGCTCCGGTCACCACATCGCAGGCCGCATCAGCTGATGATGACACTCAGGTGCCACTTACTGGTGCGTGCTCTGCTGCTGAGACTACCCAGGAGGAGCAGTTGGGGGCAGAGGGTAGTGTAGATGATGAGGTCCTCGACCCATCTTGGCGTGAGGGACAGGAAGGTGGTGGGAGCAGCTCTGAGGAAGAGATTCCCCGTACGGCCCAAAGAGGGAGAGGGAGGGGGAAGACTGCGGATCCTGCAGCCTCCGCTTTGGCACCCGTTAGGAGCATGTCTCTTCCAAAAGCCAAAAAGGGAGCTCCCAAGACTTGCAGTGCCTGGTCCTTTTTTGACACAGTTGCAGATGACATTTGCTATGTCAGATGCAACGTGTGTCATCAAAAAGTCAAAAGAGGGAAAAATGTCAGCAACCTCAATACCTCCAACATGTGGAAACATGTGCGCAACAGGCACCCGGCGGAGTTAGAAAAACACACTGAAGAGGTAGGCCAACCAACAGCGGCAGCTACCACCTCTTCAGCTCGTGTTGCCTCTTCCTCTACCTCACACGCAGCTGGTTCGGCGTCCTCCCAGGATCGCCGTGGAAGAACCTCTGCCCCTGTTGTCCAGAGACCCGCTGTAATTCCACCCGCAGCGCCACTTTCCCAGTCATCCACACACTCCCAGCCCAGTCTACAGCCATCGGTAGTACAGGCATGGGAGAAAAGGCGGCCTTTCTCGTCAAACCACCCACGAGCACAGGCTCTGACTGCAGGCATTGCCAAACTTTTGTCACTGGAAATGCTGTCATTCAGGCTGGTGGAGACTGACAGCTTCCGTGACTTCATGTCATTGGCAGTCCCACAGTACAAAGTGCCCAGCCGCTTTTACTTCAGCAGGCAAGCCGTCCCTGCCCTGCAGAAGCATGTGGAGGGACACATAAAACACGCGCTACTGAACGCCGTCAGTAGCAAGGTCCACCTCACCACCGATGCGTGGACCAGTCAACATGGACAGGGGCGATACCTTTCCCTCACTGCCCATTGGGTTAATGTCGTTGAGCCGGGTACAGACCGTGCGAGTGGCGCAGGACGTGTCCTGCCCACTCCAAGGATTGCAGGAATCCATTCTGTACGCATTGACTCCTCCTCTTACACCAGTTCCTCAGAATCATCGCTGCAGGAGCCGTCACAGTCCACCTCCACATGGACCCGTGATGAACGTGTACCTGTTACGACCGACATGAGCACAGCCGTGGCCAAACGTCAACAGGCCGTCTTGAAATTAATTTTCTTGGGGAATCGTAGCCACACAGCGCAGGAGCTCTGGAATGCCATCAAGCAGGAGAGCGATGTGTGGTTTGTGCCAGCGAATCTCCAGCCAGGCATGGTAGTGTGTGATAATGGCCGAAATCTGGTGGCAGCTCTGGGCCTCGGCAACCTCACTCACATCCCATGTCTGGCACATGTGCTCAATTTGGTCGTGCAGAGCTTTTTGAGGGACTATCCGGATCTTGATGCACTGCTGCACAAGGTCCGCCTAGAGTGTGCTCACTTGCGGCGTTCCAGCACGGCAAAAGCGCGCATTGCGGCTCTGAAGCGCCGACACCGCCTGCCGGAACATCGCATCATATGTGACCTACCTACCAGGTGGAATTCCACGTTACATATGTTGGAGCGGTTGTGTGAGCAGCAGCAAGCTGTAATGGAGTACCAGCTGCTTCAGGCGCAAAAAAGTCGCAGTCAGCGCCGTACAGACTTCACAACCACAGAGTGGGCCACTATGAATGACGTCTGCCAGGTTTTGCGTCCCTTTGATTATTCCACGCGGATGGCGAGTGCAGATGATGCACTAGTCAGCATGACTGTCCCCCTTATCTGCCTGCTTGAAAAATCACTGCAAGCGCTAAGGGATGATGTTGTGGAAGAGGTGGAGGATGAGGATTCACCATTTCCATCATCTTCTGGACAGTCAGCGCCACGTGGTTCCTCACAAACGCGTAGGCAGGGGACCGTTTGTGAGGAGGATGAGGAGGAGTCAATGGAGGAGGAAGACATCCGTCCAGAGGAGGGAGTTACACAATTGTCCAGTACTCAGTGTGTACAGCGAGGGTGGGGTGATGACGAGCGGGCAGAGATCACGCCTCCAGCAGGGGACAGCGTTTCTTGGGCAGTTGGCAGTCTGCAGCACATGGTGGATTACATGCTGCAGTGCCTGAGAAACGACCGCCGCATCGCCCACATTCTCAACATGTCTGATTATTGGGTGTTCACCCTCCTCGATCCTCGCTACCGGGACAACGTAGAAAGCCTCATCACACCGTTGAACCGGGAGCGAAAAATGCGGGAGTACCAAGACACACTGGTCAATTCCATCATCTTCTCCATTCCAACTGAGAGAAGTGCTGCTAGTGCATTCCAAAGCAGCTCAGTGCGTCCAGGCCGTGGTGGAGGCTCTGCACAAAGAGGGAGCAGAAGCAGTGCCTCTGCCCAAGGCAAGACCAGTATGGCCGAACTGTGGCACAGTTTTCTGTGCCCGCCACAAAAGTCTACACCATCACAGACGGCTCCAGTCAGCAGGAGGCAACGGTTCCGTCAGATGGTGACAGACTACATGTCTTGCCCTCTTGCTGTACTCCCAGACGGCTCTTCCCCTTTCAAGTTTTGGGTCTCAAAGCTGGATACATGGCCAGAGCTAAGCCAGTATGCATTGGAGGTGCTGTCTTGCCCTGCGGCCAGTGTATTATCGGAACGTGTCTTTAGTGCTGCAGGTGGTGTACTAACTGACCGTCGCATGCGACTATCCTCCGATAACGTTGACCGGCTTACTTTCCTGAAAATGAACAAGGCCTGGATCTCGCCGGAATTTGCCACTCCTCCTCCTGATTGAATAATTAGGTCACTGTATACGTTATCCAGGTCTCCTGTTGTGTTCATCTTTCTACCACCTGAACTTAAATTCCTGGGCTCCAACACCGCCAGTTGAGGCTCAGACGTGCCGTCTGCACAGTCAAAACATACGACCCAGTGTTATTGGGTTTCAGTAACGTCAGCTGATCCCCAGCTGTGTAGCCGGCAATGTGTCATGCGACCGCCACGCTGACACAACAACTGAAATGTAAGGGAATCTGTCCCCCCCCCCCCAAGGCGTTTGTTACTGAAAGAGCCACCTTGTGCAGCAGTAATGCTGCCCAAGGAAAAGGTAGCTATTTTTGTTTAGCTCCTTGCACACGCAGAACTTAACACTTATAAAATGTGTCCACTGATACCGTAAAACCGTCCCGGAGGTGGGACTTTCCTTCGTAATGTGACGCAGCCCAGCCGTCATTCCTACCCCCCCGGCGCCGCGCACCGGCTCCTCAGCGTTGTTTTATTCCGTCCTGGAGCCTGCGCTGTTATGTTATCCCGTGGCCAGGCACACTTAGCGCTGCCCGTCTTCTGGCATCATTTGGTGTCTGGATGGCTGCGCCTGTGCGGCCGCGCTGGCAGAGAGCCCGCCTCGCAGTGTCTTCTGATTTAATCCCACTGGGGGCCTGGGATCCATGGACATGCGCAGTGCATATCTGAACCTCCACCTCTCACTCATTTCCCTATGGCTTCTTCAGACTGTTCGGTGTCAGCTGGTCCCTAACAGCATGCCACGGCCGTGACACCGCACAGTCTGAAGAAGCCATAGGGAGATGAGTGAGAGGTGGAGGTTCAGATATGCACTGCGCATGTCCATGGATCCCAGGCCCCCAGTGGGATTAAATCAGAAGACACTGCGAGGCGGGCTCTCTGCCAGCGCGGCCGCACAGGCGCAGCCATCCAGACACCAAATGATGCCAGAAGACGGGCAGCGCTAAGTGTGCCTGGCCACGGGATAACATAACAGCGCAGGCTCCTTGACGGAATAAAACAACGCTGAGGAGCCGGTGCGCGGCGCCGGGGGGGTAGGAATGACGGCTGGGCTGCGTCACATTACGAAGGAAAGTCCCACCTCCGGGACGGTTTTACGGTTGCAGGGGACACATTTTATAAGTGTTTAGTTCTGTGTTTGCAAGGAGCATGATGAAAAGAGCCACCTTTTCCTTTTGCATCTTTTGTGCTGCACAAGCTGGCTCTTTCAGCTACAAACGCCTTGGGGGGGGGTTAAAGGTTCCCTTTCGACTTTCTCAGGCTTCGGCCTACATTGTGTTCCTCTGCTTTTCCACCTGTCCCTGGGCTCCAACACCGCCAGTTGCCGTCCAGAAGTGCTGTACGCACAGTCAACAGTCCCTCCTCTGTTATTGGGGTTCAGTAACGTCAGCTGTTCCCCTGCTGTGTGTGTGGCAATCCCTCCTACCTCCTCCAACCTCCTCCTCCTCCACCCGTCCCTGGGCTCCAACACCGCCAGTTGCCGTCCAGAAGTGCTGTACGCACAGTCAACAGTCCCTCCTCTGTTATTGGGGTTCAGTAACGTCAGCTGTTCCCCTGCTGTGTGTGTGGCAATCCCTCCTACCTCCTCCAACCTCCTCCTCCTCCACCCGTCCCTGGGCTCCAACACCGCCAGTTGCCGTCCAGAAGTGCTGTACGCACAGTCAACAGTCCCTCCTCTGTTATTGGGGTTCAGTAACGTCAGCTGTTCCCCTGCTGTGTGTGTGGCAATCCCTCCTACCTCCTCCAACCTCCTCCTCCTCCACCCGTCCCTGGGCTCCAACACCGCCAGTTGCCGTCCAGAAGTGCTGTACGCACAGTCAACAGTCCCTCCTCTGTTATTGGGGTTCAGTAACGTCAGCTGTTCCCCTGCTGTGTGTGTGGCAATCCCTCCTACCTCCTCCAACCTCCTCCTCCTCCACCCGTCCCTGGGCTCCAACACCGCCAGTTGCCGTCCAGAAGTGCTGTACGCACAGTCAACAGTCCCTCCTCTGTTATTGGGGTTCAGTAACGTCAGCTGTTCCCCTGCTGTGTGTGTGGCAATCCCTCCTACCTCCTCCAACCTCCTCCTCCTCCACCCGTCCCTGGGCTCCAACACCGCCAGTTGCCGTCCAGAAGTGCTGTACGCACAGTCAACAGTCCCTCCTCTGTTATTGGGGTTCAGTAACGTCAGCTGTTCCCCTGCTGTGTGTGTGGCAATCCCTCCTACCTCCTCCAACCTCCTCCTCCTCCACCCGTCCCTGGGCTCCAACACCGCCAGTTGCCGTCCAGAAGTGCTGTACGCACAGTCAACAGTCCCTCCTCTGTTATTGGGGTTCAGTAACGTCAGCTGTTCCCCTGCTGTGTGTGTGGCAATCCCTCCTACCTCCTCCAACCTCCTCCTCCTCCACCCGTCCCTGGGCTCCAACACCGCCAGTTGCCGTCCAGAAGTGCTGTACGCACAGTCAACAGTCCCTCCTCTGTTATTGGGGTTCAGTAACGTCAGCTGTTCCCCTGCTGTGTGTGTGGCAATCCCTCCTACCTCCTCCAACCTCCTCCTCCTCCACCCGTCCCTGGGCTCCAACACCGCCAGTTGCCGTCCAGAAGTGCTGTACGCACAGTCAACAGTCCCTCCTCTGTTATTGGGGTTCAGTAACGTCAGCTGTTCCCCTGCTGTGTGTGTGGCAATCCCTCCTACCTCCTCCAACCTCCTCCTCCTCCACCCGTCCCTGGGCTCCAACACCGCCAGTTGCCGTCCAGAAGTGCTGTACGCACAGTCAACAGTCCCTCCTCTGTTATTGGGGTTCAGTAACGTCAGCTGTTCCCCTGCTGTGTGTGTGGCAATCCCTCCTACCTCCTCCAACCTCCTCCTCCTCCACCCGTCCCTGGGCTCCAACACCGCCAGTTGCCGTCCAGAAGTGCTGTACGCACAGTCAACAGTCCCTCCTCTGTTATTGGGGTTCAGTAACGTCAGCTGTTCCCCTGCTGTGTGTGTGGCAATCCCTCCTACCTCCTCCAACCTCCTCCTCCTCCACCCGTCCCTGGGCTCCAACACCGCCAGTTGCCGTCCAGAAGTGCTGTACGCACAGTCAACAGTCCCTCCTCTGTTATTGGGGTTCAGTAACGTCAGCTGTTCCCCTGCTGTGTGTGTGGCAATCCCTCCTACCTCCTCCAACCTCCTCCTCCTCCACCCGTCCCTGGGCTCCAACACCGCCAGTTGCCGTCCAGAAGTGCTGTACGCACAGTCAACAGTCCCTCCTCTGTTATTGGGGTTCAGTAACGTCAGCTGTTCCCCTGCTGTGTGTGTGGCAATCCCTCCTACCTCCTCCAACCTCCTCCTCCTCCACCCGTCCCTGGGCTCCAACACCGCCAGTTGCCGTCCAGAAGTGCTGTACGCACAGTCAACAGTCCCTCCTCTGTTATTGGGGTTCAGTAACGTCAGCTGTTCCCCTGCTGTGTGTGTGGCAATCCCTCCTACCTCCTCCAACCTCCTCCTCCTCCACCCGTCCCTGGGCTCCAACACCGCCAGTTGCCGTCCAGAAGTGCTGTACGCACAGTCAACAGTCCCTCCTCTGTTATTGGGGTTCAGTAACGTCAGCTGTTCCCCTGCTGTGTGTGTGGCAATCCCTCCTACCTCCTCCAACCTCCTCCTCCTCCACCCGTCCCTGGGCTCCAACACCGCCAGTTGCCGTCCAGAAGTGCTGTACGCACAGTCAACAGTCCCTCCTCTGTTATTGGGGTTCAGTAACGTCAGCTGTTCCCCTGCTGTGTGTGTGGCAATCCCTCCTACCTCCTCCAACCTCCTCCTCCTCCACCCGTCCCTGGGCTCCAACACCGCCAGTTGCCGTCCAGAAGTGCTGTACGCACAGTCAACAGTCCCTCCTCTGTTATTGGGGTTCAGTAACGTCAGCTGTTCCCCTGCTGTGTGTGTGGCAATCCCTCCTACCTCCTCCAACCTCCTCCTCCTCCACCCGTCCCTGGGCTCCAACACCGCCAGTTGCCGTCCAGAAGTGCTGTACGCACAGTCAACAGTCCCTCCTCTGTTATTGGGGTTCAGTAACGTCAGCTGTTCCCCTGCTGTGTGTGTGGCAATCCCTCCTACCTCCTCCAACCTCCTCCTCCTCCACCCGTCCCTGGGCTCCAACACCGCCAGTTGCCGTCCAGAAGTGCTGTACGCACAGTCAACAGTCCCTCCTCTGTTATTGGGGTTCAGTAACGTCAGCTGTTCCCCTGCTGTGTGTGTGGCAATCCCTCCTACCTCCTCCAACCTCCTCCTCCTCCACCCGTCCCTGGGCTCCAACACCGCCAGTTGCCGTCCAGAAGTGCTGTACGCACAGTCAACAGTCCCTCCTCTGTTATTGGGGTTCAGTAACGTCAGCTGTTCCCCTGCTGTGTGTGTGGCAATCCCTCCTACCTCCTCCAACCTCCTCCAACCTCCTCCTCCTCCACCTGTCCCTGGGCTCCAACACCGCTAGTTGCCGTCCAGAAGTGCTGTACGCACAGAGCCAAACACCTCGCCAATGTGTTAGTGGGGTTCAGCACCGCCAGCTGTTCCCCTGCTGTGTATACGGCAACGTGTACTGCGCCCGCCACGCAGGCACAACAAGTTAAATGTAAGGGAACCTGACCCCCCCCCCCCCCCCAGGCGTTTGTTACTGAAGGAGCCACCTTGTGCAGCAGTAATGATGCAAAGGGAAAAAGTGCCTCTTTTCGTGATGCTCCTTGCACATGCTGAACCAAACACTTATGAAATGTGTCCCCACACAGCGTTAAACCGTCCGGTAGGTGGAACTTTCCTTTGTCGTGTGACGCAGCACAGCCATCATTTTTACCCCCTTGGCGCCGTGCGCCGCCTCCTCAGCGTTGTTTTAATCTGTCCCGGAGCCTGCGCTGTTAGGTTAGCCCTTGGCCATGCACACATTTTGCGCTGCCCGTCTTCTGACCTCATTTGGTGTCAGGCTGGCTGCGCCTGTGCGGGTGCGCTGGCCGAGATCCCGCCTCGCAGTGTCGTCTAATGTAATCCCACCGCGGGCCTGTGATCCGTGCCCGTGCGCAGTGCATATCCTCTCCTCTCACTCCCCTCCCTACGGCTTCTTCAGACTGTGCGATGTCAGCTGGTCCCTAATAGCATGCCACGGCCGTGACACCGCACAGTCTGAAAAAGCCGTAGGGAGGGGAGTGAGAGGAGAGGATATGCACTGCGCACGGGCACGGATCACAGGCCCGCGGTGGGATTACATTAGACGACACTGCGAGGCGGGATCTCGGCCAGCGCACCCGCACAGGCGCAGCCAGCCTGACACCAAATGAGGTCAGAAGACGGGCAGCGCAAAATGTGTGCATGGCCAAGGGCTAACCTAACAGCGCAGGCTCCGGGACAGATTAAAACAACGCTGAGGAGGCGGCGCACGGCGCCAAGGGGGTAAAAATGATGGCTGTGCTGCGTCACACGACAAAGGAAAGTTCCACCTACCGGACGGTTTAACGCTGTGAGGGGACACATTTCATAACTGTTAGGTTCCGCATGTGCAAGGACCATAATTAAAAGAGCTAAGTTTACCTTTTCCAGCATTAGTGCTGTACACAATGGCTCTTTCAGCTACAAACGCCTGGGGGGGGGGGGGTTAAAGGTTTCCTTTCAACTTGCTCGAGTGCAGGCTTCGGCCTACACTCCGCTCCCCCTGCTCCTCCTGCTGACCCTGGGCTCTAACACCGCCAGTTTTTGCCCAGATGTGCTAGCTGCACAGAGAAAAACACCAGCCAATGTGTCAGTGGGGTCCAGCACCGCCAGCTGTTCCCCTGCTGTGTAGCCGGCAACGTGTCCTGCGACCGCCACGCAGACACAAGAACTGAAATTGAAGGGAACCTGTCCCCCCTCCCCCAGGTGTTTCTATGTTTTACAGCTACCTTGAACAGCAGTAATGCTGCATGTGTTCAAGGTGGCTCAGAAACTTATTCTCCTTGCCCATGTTGAAGTGAACACGTCTAAAATGTGTCCTCTGTGACCATTAAAACGTCCCTCAGGTGTGATTTGACTATGTATTGACACACGCAACAAGCTCCTTGGTAACGCTGCCCGTCTTCTGGCATCATTGTTTGGCTGGCTGTGCCTCTGCGGCCGCCCTGACCCACACAACAGCCCTCGTTGTCTTATTTAATGGGACTGCGAGGGTGCGATTGATGGGCAGGATCAGTGCATCAGTTCGCCTGTCCCTCCTCTCCTTCCGCCTTCTTCGGACTGTGCGGCTTCATGGCCGTGGCATGCGATAAGGGATCAGATGACGCCGCACAGTCTGAAGCGGGTGTAAGGACCCGAGTGTGAGAGGCGAACATATGTGCTGCGCCAGGCCCTGAATCCCAGCCCCGCAGTGTTTTAACAATGTTAAGACACTGCGGGGCTGGGATTCATGGGCATCGCGAACCGCACCGGCCGACATTACATGATGCCAGAAGATGGGCAGCGCTAACGGCGCTAGGCCAGGGGATAACACGACAGCGCAGACTCCTGTACAGCAAATAACAACGCTCGGGAGGCTGCACCCAGCACCAAGGTGGGATTCTTGACACCTGTGCTGCGTCTCATTACAAAGGGAACTCTCGCCTCCATTACACAGTTTGACTGTATAAAGGGCTAAATGTTATACGTGTTTCATTCAGCGTGTGCAAGGAGCGAAATTAAAAGAGCAACCTTTGACTTGTGCAGCACTACTGCTGCATAAGCTGTGGCTCTTCTACTTTGTAACCCCTGAGGGGGGGTTAAAGGTGACTTTTGAAATCGGTTCAATTAGGCTTCGGCCTACACTCTGCTCCACCTGCAGAGCCCGGGCTCCAACAACGCTAGTTGCTGTCCGGAAGTGCTGGCTGCACAGAGCCAAACACCTCGCCAATGTGTCAGGGGGGTCCAGCACCGCCAGCTGTTCCCCTGCTGTGTAGCCGGCAACGTGTCCTGCAAAAGCCACGCAGACACAACACACCCAAAGCTGCCGCCAGTGCAGGCTTCGGCCTACACTCCCCTCCCCCTGCTCCTCCTCCTCCTGCTCCTCCTCCTGCTGTCCCTGGGCTCTAACACACCGCCAGTTGGGGCCCAGATGTGCTAGCTGCACAGAGAAAAACACCAGCCAATGTGTCAGTGGGGTCCAGCACCGCCAGCTGTTCCCCTGCTGTGCAGCCGGCAACGTGTCCTGCAAAAGCCACGCAGACACAAGAACTGAAATTGAAGGGAACCTGTCCCCCCTCCCCCAGGCGTTTTTACGTTATCCAGCCACCTTGTACAGCGGTAATGCTGCATGTGTGCAAGGTGGCTCAGAAACGTATTCTCCTCGCACATGTGGAACTGAAAACACGTCCGCAATGTGTCCTCTGTGTGACCATTTAACCGTCCCGGTGGTGTGACTTTCCTTTGTAATGACACGCTGCAACCCCCTTGGTAGCGCTGCCCGTCTTCTGGCATCATTGTTTGGCTGGCTGCGCCTCTGCGGCCGCCCTGACCCACACTACGCCCCTCGGTGTCTTATTTATTGGGACTGCGAGGGTGTGATTGATGGGCAGGATCAGTGCATCAGTTCGCCTGTCCCTCCTCTCCTTCCGCCTTCTTCGGACTGTGCGGCTTCATGGCCGTGGCATGCGATAAGGGATCAGATGACGCCGCACAGTCTGAAGCGGGTGTAAGGACCCGAGTGTGAGAGGCGAACATATGTGCTGCGCCAGGCCCTGAATCCCAGCCCCGCAGTGTTTTAACAATGTTAAGACACTGCGGGGCTGGGATTCATGGTCATCGCGAACCGCACCGGCCGACATTACATGATGCCAGAACATGGGCAGCGCTAACGGCGCTAGGCCAGGGGATAACACGACAGCGCAGACTCCTGTACAGCAAATAACAACGCTCGGGAGGCTGCACCCAGCACCAAGGTGGGATTCTTGACACCTGTGCTGCGTCTCATTACAAAGGGAACTCTCGCCTCCATTACACAGTTTGACTGTATAAAGGGCTAAATGTTATACGTGTTTCATTCAGCGTGTGCAAGGAGCGAAATTAAAAGAGCAACCTTTGACTTGTGCAGCACTACTGCTGCATAAGCTGTGGCTCTTCTACTTTGTAACCCCTGAGGGGGGGTTAAAGGTGACTTTTGAAATCGGTTCAATTAGGCTTCGGCCTACACTCTGCTCCACCTGCAGAGCCCGGGCTCCAACAACGCTAGTTGCTGTCCGGAAGTGCTGGCTGCACAGAGCCAAACACCTCGCCAATGTGTCAGGGGGGTCCAGCACCGCCAGCTGTTCCCCTGCTGTGTAGCCGGCAACGTGTCCTGCAAAAGCCACGCAGACACAACACACCCAAAGCTGCCGCCAGTGCAGGCTTCGGCCTACACTCCCCTCCCCCTGCTCCTCCTCCTCCTGCTCCTCCTCCTGCTGTCCCTGGGCTCTAACACACCGCCAGTTGGGGCCCAGATGTGCTAGCTGCACAGAGAAAAACACCAGCCAATGTGTCAGTGGGGTCCAGCACCGCCAGCTGTTCCCCTGCTGTGCAGCCGGCAACGTGTCCTGCAAAAGCCACGCAGACACAAGAACTGAAATTGAAGGGAACCTGTCCCCCCTCCCCCAGGCGTTTTTACGTTATCCAGCCACCTTGTACAGCGGTAATGCTGCATGTGTGCAAGGTGGCTCAGAAACGTATTCTCCTCGCACATGTGGAACTGAAAACACGTCCGCAATGTGTCCTCTGTGTGACCATTTAACCGTCCCGGTGGTGTGACTTTCCTTTGTAATGACACGCTGCAACCCCCTTGGTAGCGCTGCCCGTCTTCTGGCATCATTGTTTGGCTGGCTGCGCCTCTGCGGCCGCCCTGACCCACACTACGCCCCTCGGTGTCTTATTTATTGGGACTGCGAGGGTGTGATTGATGGGCAGGATCAGTGCATCAGTTCGCCTGTCCCTCCTCTCCTTCCGCCTTCTTCGGACTGTGCGGCTTCATGGCCGTGGCATGCGATAAGGGATCAGATGACGCCGCACAGTCTGAAGCGGGTGTAAGGACCCGAGTGTGAGAGGCGAACATATGTGCTGCGCCAGGCCCTGAATCCCAGCCCCGCAGTGTTTTAACAATGTTAAGACACTGCGGGGCTGGGATTCATGGTCATCGCGAACCGCACCGGCCGACATTACATGATGCCAGAACATGGGCAGCGCTAACGGCGCTAGGCCAGGGGATAACACGACAGCGCAGACTCCTGTACAGCAAATAACAACGCTCGGGAGGCTGCACCCAGCACCAAGGTGGGATTCTTGACACCTGTGCTGCGTCTCATTACAAAGGGAACTCTCGCCTCCATTACACAGTTTGACTGTATAAAGGGCTAAATGTTATACGTGTTTCATTCAGCGTGTGCAAGGAGCGAAATTAAAAGAGCAACCTTTGACTTGTGCAGCACTACTGCTGCATAAGCTGTGGCTCTTCTACTTTGTAACCCCTGAGGGGGGGTTAAAGGTGACTTTTGAAATCGGTTCAATTAGGCTTCGGCCTACACTCTGCTCCACCTGCAGAGCCCGGGCTCCAACAACGCTAGTTGCTGTCCGGAAGTGCTGGCTGCACAGAGCCAAACACCTCGCCAATGTGTCAGGGGGGTCCAGCACCGCCAGCTGTTCCCCTGCTGTGTAGCCGGCAACGTGTCCTGCAAAAGCCACGCAGACACAACACACCCAAAGCTGCCGCCAGTGCAGGCTTCGGCCTACACTCCCCTCCCCCTGCTCCTCCTCCTCCTGCTCCTCCTCCTGCTGTCCCTGGGCTCTAACACACCGCCAGTTGGGGCCCAGATGTGCTAGCTGCACAGAGAAAAACACCAGCCAATGTGTCAGTGGGGTCCAGCACCGCCAGCTGTTCCCCTGCTGTGCAGCCGGCAACGTGTCCTGCAAAAGCCACGCAGACACAAGAACTGAAATTGAAGGGAACCTGTCCCCCCTCCCCCAGGCGTTTTTACGTTATCCAGCCACCTTGTACAGCGGTAATGCTGCATGTGTGCAAGGTGGCTCAGAAACGTATTCTCCTCGCACATGTGGAACTGAAAACACGTCCGCAATGTGTCCTCTGTGTGACCATTTAACCGTCCCGGTGGTGTGACTTTCCTTTGTAATGACACGCTGCAACCCCCTTGGTAGCGCTGCCCGTCTTCTGGCATCATTGTTTGGCTGGCTGCGCCTCTGCGGCCGCCCTGACCCACACAACGCCCCTCGGTGTCTTATTTATTGGGACTGCGAGGGTGTGATTGATGGGCAGGATCAGTGCATCAGTTCGCCTGTCCCTCCTCTCCTTCCGCCTTCTTCGGACTGTGCGGCTTCATGGCCGTGGCATGCGATAAGGGATCAGATGACGCCGCACAGTCTGAAGCGGGTGTAAGGACCCGAGTGTGAGAGGCGAACATATGTGCTGCGCCAGGCCCTGAATCCCAGCCCCGCAGTGTTTTAACAATGTTAAGACACTGCGGGGCTGGGATTCATGGTCATCGCGAACCGCACCGGCCGACATTACATGATGCCAGAACATGAAAAGCGCTAACGGCGCTAGGCCAGGGGATAACACGACAGCGCAGACTCCTGTACAGCAAATAACAACGCTCGGGAGGCTGCACCCAGCACCAAGGTGGGATTCTTGACACCTGTGCTGCGTCTCATTACAAAGGGAACTCTCGCCTCCATTACACAGTTTGACTGTATAAAGGGCTAAATGTTATACGTGTTTCATTCAGCGTGTGCAAGGAGCGAAATTAAAAGAGCAACCTTTGACTTGTGCAGCACTACTGCTGCATAAGCTGTGGCTCTTCTACTTTCTAACCCCTGAGGGGGGGTTAAAGGTTACCTTTGAAATCGGTTCAAGTAGGCTTCGGCCTACACTCTGCTCCCCCTGCAGAGCCCGGGCTACAACACCGCTCGTTGCTGTCCGGAAGTGCTGGCTGCACAGAGCCAAACACCTCGCCAATGTGTCAGTGGGGTCCAGCACCGCCAGCTGTTCCCCTGCTGTGCAGCCGGCAACGTGTCCTGCAAAAGCCACGCAGACACTTGCTCTTGTACCTTCTGCTCCCCATCCTGGTTCCAGTACCGTCAGCTGGTTCCGGGCAGAGCCTTTGGCTTAGGTGCCTCCCTCTGGGTATCCGAGTTCCACCAACGTCAGGTGGTCCTTGGTAGTGCTTTCAGGCACGGGTACCTCCTGCTTAGTAACCGGGTTCCAGTAACGTCAGCTGGTCCTCGGTAGTTCCATTGGCTCTTGGACCTTCGGCTACCCATCCGGGTTCCAGCACCGTCAGCTGGTTCTCGGCAGTGTCTTTTGCTCTTGTACCTTCTGCTCCCCATCCTGGTTCCAGTACCGTCAGCTGGTTCCGGGCAGAGCCTTTGGCTTAGGTGCCTCCCTCTGGGTATCCGAGTTCCACCAACGTCAGGTGGTCCTTGGTAGTGCTTTCAGGCACGGGTACCTCCTGCTTAGTAACCGGGTTCCAGTAACGTCAGCTGGTCCTCGGTAGTTCCATTGGCTCTTGGACCTTCGGGTAGCCATCCGAGTTCCAGTTCCATCAGCTGGTTCTCGGCATTTTCTCAGCCTTCTTGTACCTTCTGCTACATTTCCAAGTTCAAGAGACTAAACACGATGACCCGGAAGAACACCCCTAAGATGACGACGACACCAGAGACGACAACCACCGTGATGACGACGACCCTGGAGACGATGACCCTGAAGACCACCCCGATGACGACGACCCCGGAGACCACCCCGATGACGACGACCCCGGAGACGACGACCCTGGAGACGACGACGACCTGGAAGACCGAGAAGCAGAAGAACAAGAGGCTGCAGAACAAAGAGCAGAAGGACATTAAGCATAACACAAAATATCAGAGCAAAAAAATATAATGTAAATTATAAGCAGAAGAAGACTAAGCAGTGTATGGGGGTGAGTCCGTTCCTCCTCGTGGTGCCCCTGGATAAAGCCTGATGCTGCAGGCCAAACTGAACGCGGACAAATGTAACTGGTTTGTGACAGGCAGAACGGAAGGTGTAATCTTCAAACTTTTATAGATAACAACTACGGGAATGCCTGTCACAAATAAGAATATGATGAAGAAGTTGAATATGATGAAGATAAGAGTAAAATAAAAAGAATATGAACAATGTAACCCAAAAAATAATAGGTAGAAGATGAAGAAGAAGATGAATAAGGTGAAGAAGTTGATGTCAAAGAAGCTGATGATGAGGATAATTAAGAAGAAAGCGTGGGAGAAGTAAAAAAGAAGGTGAAGGGCGTGGAAGTAGTGAAACATCAATATCTGACATAAAAAAAAAAAAAAATAACATAGTCAAATTCTTTCTAACGCCGAACTTCATAAAAAAAAAATTAAAAATCCTGCTATTCTATTACATTGGGCTAAACCTCTGTCCCTTTAATATCTCCGCCACGTCCCCCAATACATCCTACATTATTCTTAGTTGTTTTCCTTCATGTAGAATGAACCTACAAGTGTATAAAGGGTTTATTTTAATTCCGATATTTTCGTCCCATTGACTTGCATTGGGATCGGGTATCGGTATCGGATTGGATCCGATATTTTGACGGTATCGGCCGATACTTTCCGATACCGATACTTTCCGATATCGGAAAGTATCGCTCAACACTAGTAGTGGAGCATCAGGTGGTCGTGGGGATAAAAATATTCCACCTAAGTCTGGAGCTGTGGAGCCAGTTTCGTCGTCAGGCTACACAAGGCCTCGAACGCTCTCTTTTCTGGGAGTAGGAAAACCGCTTTTAAAGGCGGAGCAGCAACAGCAAGTTTTGGCTTACATTGCAGACTCAGCCTCTAGCTCTTTTGCCTCCTCTTCCGAAACTGGTAAATGTAAAAGCAGCGCGTCGCTTGTGGATGTTCACGGTCAGGGACAAGTCGCTTCCTTGTCCTCCTCAGCAAAAACTACAACAAGAGAGAAGGATGCAGCAGGCGACACAACGGGTCACTCCATGGAGCTCTTTACACATACCGTCCCTGGCTTAGAAAGTGAAACATTTAACAGGCCATGCCCATTACAAGTATATTCTGACATGGAGTGCACTGATGCACAGCCACAGCCAGAGTACTATGCTGCTCCTTTGACTCAGACCACCACATTGCCCTCTCAGGGTACAGATCCACAATCAGACCCTGATGAGACTATGTTGCCCCGCCACGAACGCTATACCACCGACCGACACAGTGACACAGACGAAGTTGCACACGAGCTTGAAGAGGAGGTAATAGATGACCCAGTTATTGACCCCGATTGGCAGCCATTGGGGGAACAGGGTGCAGGCGGCAGTAGTTCAGAAGCGGAGGTGGAGGAGGGGCCGCAGCAGGCATCAACATCGCAACAGGTTCCATCTGCCGGGCCCGTATCTGGCCCAAAACGCGTGTCAAAGCCAAAACCTGTTGGAGCACAGCGTTGCCATCCGGTTAAAGCTCAGTCTGCAATCCCTGAAAAGGGATCCGAGTCTAGGAAGAGTGCAGTCTGGCATTTTTTTAAACAACATCCAACTGATCAGCGCAAAGTCATCTGTCAAAAATGTTCAACTAGCTTAAGCAGAGGTCAGAATCTGAAAAGTCTAAATACTAGTTGCATGCATAGACACTTAACCACCATGCATTTTCAAGCCTGGACTAACTACCAAACGTCCCTCAAGGTTGTAGCACCCTCGGCCAATGAAGCTAGTCAGCAACGCAACATCCCTTCCGTCACTGTAAGGCCACCATTTTCCGCACCACCGGCAGTATCTGTGCAGGTTTCTTTGCCAGCCAAAAGCAGTCAGGGTCAGGGAATCACCAGTTTTGTAGGAGGAAATATTGCATCTAGGGCACCGGCGGAAACAATACCGTCTCCAACCGTCTCTCAGTCTGCCATGTACACCGGCACACCCGAAAGTTCCACGATCTCCAGCTCTCCAGTCCAGCTCACCCTACATGAGACTCTGGTTAGAAAAAGGAAGTACTTATCCTCGCATCCGCGTACACAGGGTTTTAACGCCCACATAGCTAGACTAATCTCGTTAGAGATGATGCCCTACCGGTTAGTTGAAAGCGAAGCTTTCAAAGCCCTGATGGAGTACGCTGAACCACGATACGAGCTACCCAGTCGACACTTTTTTTCCAGAAAAGCCATCCCAGCCCTGCACCAGCATGTTAAACAGCGCATCGTCCATGCACTCAGGCAATCTGTGAGTACAAAGGTGCACCTGACTACAGATGCATGGACCAGTAGGCATGGCCAGGGACGTTATGTGTCCATCACGGCACACTGGGTGAATGTGGTGGATGCAGGGTCCACAGGCGACATCAATTTAGGGACAGTTGTGCCTAGCCCACGGTCTAGGAAACAGTTGGCTGTAGGCGTTCGCACCCCCTCCTCCTCCTCCTCGTCCTCCTGCAGAAGCTACAGCTCTTCCACAGAACGCAGTCTGCCAACCACTCCATCGGCAGATGACACTGTTGCACACCAGTTGTCCCATTATGGGCCAGCTACTGCCAAGCGTCAGCAGGCTGTATTGGCTATGAAGTGCTTGGGCGACAACAGACACACCGCGGAAGTTCTGTCCGAGTTCTTGCAACAAGAAACATAGTCGTGGCTGGGCACAGTAGATCTTGAGGCAGGCAAGGTAGTGAGTGATAACGGAAGGAATTTCATGGCTGCCATCTCCCTTTCCCAACTGAAACACATTCCTTGCCTGGCTCAAACCTTAAACCTGGTGGTGCAGTGCTTATTGAAAACTTATCCTGGGTTCTCCGACCTGCTCCTCAAAGTGCGTGCACTTTGCTCACATATCCGACGTTCGCCTGTACACGCCAGCCGTATGCAGACCTATCAGCGGTCTTTGAACCTTCCCCAGCATCGCCTAATCATAGACGTTGCAACAAGGTGGAACTCAACACTGCACATGCTTCAGAGACTGTGCGAACAGAGGCGTGCTGTTATTTATTTGTGGGAGGATACACGGGCAGGCAGTAGGATGGCAGACATGGAGTTGTCAGGTGTGCAGTGGTCTAAGATACAAGACATGTGTCAAGTCCTTCAGTGTTTTGAGGAATGCACACGGCTGGTTAGTGCAGACAACGCCGTAATAAGCATGAGCATCCCCCTAATGCGTCTGCTGATGCAAAGTTTGACGCACATAAAGGAGCAGGCGTCTGCACCAGAGGAAGAGGAAAGCCTTGATGACAGTCAGCCATTGTCTGGTCAGGGCAGTGTACAGGACGAGGTAGCGGGCGAAGAGGAGGTGGAGGACGAGGAGGATGATGGGGATGAGTATATTTTTAATGCCGAACCTTTCCCGGGGGCACAGGAAATTGGTTGCGTGTCACGGCCGGGTTCTGGTTTTTTGAGGGACACAAGTGACGTAGATTTGCCTGCAACTGCCCCTCAACCAATCACAACCGGAGATTTGACAACTGGAACTTTGGCCCACATGGCGGATTATGCCTTACGTATCCTAAAAAGGGACACATGCATTACGAAAATGATGAACGATGACGATTACTGGTTGGCCTGCCTCCTTGATCCACGCTATAAAGGCAAATTGCAAAATATTATGCCACATGAGAACTTGGAACTAATATTAGCAACCAAACAATCAACTCTTGTTGACCGTTTGCTTCAGGCATTCCCAGCACACAGCGCACGTGATCGTTCTCACACGAGCTCCAGGGGGCAGCAGACTAGGAGTGTTAGGGGTGCACACATCAGAAGTGGCGTTGGACAGAGGGGTTTTCTGACCAGGTTGTGGAGTGATTTTGCTATGACCGCAGACAGGACAGGTACTGCTGCATCAATTGAAAGTGACAGGAGACAACATTTGTCCAGTATGGTTACTAACTATTTTTCATCCCTTATCGATGTTCTCCCTCAACCGTCATTCCCATTTGATTACTGGGCCTCCAAATTAGACACCTGGCCAGAATTGGCAGAATATGCATTGCAGGAGCTTGCTTGCCCGGCAGCAAGTGTCCTATCAGAAAGAGTATTCAGTGCTGCAGGTTCAATATTAACCGAAAAAAGGACTCGTCTGGCTACCCAAAATGTTGACGATCTAACATTCATTAAAATGAACCACAACTGGATTTCGAAATATTTTGCCCCACCTTGCCCGGCCGACACCTAGCTTTCCTATGAAAGGCTCTTGCCTGTGAATTACTTTTTTAATGTCTAATTTGCTGCAGCTGATTGTACAGCATACGACATGTTTACACCTCCCTAAATGGCCAAACTCCCCACACGGGGCCGTGGTATCGCGACTTGGCGCAAGCACCCGTGAGACTGCTGTTTGTCTGAAGAGGTGGGTGTGCTCGCTTTTGGTTGACGGCATTGCTACTGGGTCCCTCATAGTACAATGTAGTGTCTCTGGCGGTGGTGGTGCGCACCCAACGTCAGACACACCGTTGTAACATGAGGGGCCCTGGGGCGGTCCCGCCGGCCTCTAGAGAGTTCCCCCCTACCCCAGCTCAAAATGTGCTCTACCACATGCAAAATTATGTCGCACAGCTCCACCAATCTTTAGTCTATTCGCTGACATCATTCAATGTCTGGCACTGACAATACAAATTTGTAGACATCTATGATGCAACTTAAAGTAGTCTGTGTCTGTGTCCTATATTGGCACCATTAAATAGTTACTGCCAAATTACTATGTCAGAAACTCAGCAGATGAGCCCACCCCTGTACCTAAGTATGCCACCTTTTTTTTTGTTTTGGTTGTTTTGCGAGACATTAACATCTATTTATATTTTGGGAGTACTGGGACAGACACTCCTTGCACTACTCCTCCACTCACCACCAAGCTGCCCGTGTATCCATGTAACCGCTGTAAAACTGCCATGAGCCTATTGTTTGTTATTTTAGGCCTTTGAAGCCTGTCTGCGGTCCCTCCTTCCACTAGTCCTCCACTGACCAGACCACTGCTGCCCGTGTACCCCTGGAACCAATTATAAAGTGCCTACAGCCAGCCCATTTTCTTATGTTAGGCCTTTGAAGCCTGTCTGCGGTCCCTACTTTAAATACTCCTCCACTGACCACCAAGCTGCCTGCCCGTGTATCCATGTAACCGCTGTAAAACTGCCATGAGCCTATTGTTTGTTATTTTAGGCCTTTGAAGCCTGTCTGCGGTCCCTCCTTCCACTAGTCCTCCACTGACCAGACCACTGCTGCCCGTGTACCCCTGGAACCAATTATAAAGTGCCTACAGCCAGCCCATTTTCTTATGTTAGGCCTTTGAAGCCTGTCTGCGGTCCCTACTTTAAATACTCCTCCACTGACCACCAAGCTGCCTGCCCGTGTATCCATGTAACCGCTGTAAAACTGCCATGAGCCTATTGTTTGTTATTTTAGGCCTTTGAAGCCTGTCTGTGGTCCCTCCTTCCACTAGTCCTCCACTGACCAGACCACTGCTGCCCGTGTACCCCTGGAACCAATTATAAAGTGCCTACAGCCAGCCCATTTTCTTATGTTAGGCCTTTGAAGCCTGTCTGCGGTCCCTACTTTAAATACTCCTCCACTCACCACCACCAAGCTGCCTGCCCGTGTATCCATTTAACCGCTGTAAAACTGCCATGAGCCTATTGTTTGTTATTTTAGGCCTTTGATAGCCTGTCTGCGGCCCCTACTTGCAATACTCCTCCACTGACCACAATGCTGCCTGGAGTGCCTGCCTGTGTATCCATGTAACCGATGTAAAACTGCCATGACTGCCTACTGTTTGTTATTTTAGGCCTTTGATAGCCTGTCTGCAGCCCCTACTTGCAATACTCCTCCACTGACCACACCAATGCTGCCCGTGTACCCCTGGAACCTATTTAAAAGTTCATAGAGCCTAGTTATATATTTTATTTACTATTAATAAGGCCATGATGGACTACGCTGTACCACGCTACAAGCTAACCAGTCGACACTTCTTTTGCGAGAAAAGCCATCCCAACCCTCCACCAGCATGTAGAAGACCGCATTGTCCATGCACTCTGGCAATCTGTGAGTACAAAGGTGCACCTGACAACAGACGCATGGACCTGTAGGCATGGCCACGGAAGATTACGTGTCCATTACGGCGCAATGGGTTAATGTGGTGGATGCATGGTCCACAGGGGACAGCCTACTAAGTCTGTCTGCAGTCCCTAATTCAAATTGTCCTCCACTGTCTAAATCGGAGCTTCCACCTTCTGGCTTTCGGCCTATAGTATCAGAAATTAAACTGCATTTGGCCTTCAACTTTGGTTAGGGCCTACTAACGGCTTCTGCCCCTCCCTGGTGTTGCCCTCAACTAAATAAAGCTGAGCTTCAACCTTCTGCTCCAAATTACCATTTTGAAAAATGCAATAGGCTTTTCCGGCCTACTAAAGGTGTCTGTCTGTGTGCCCCTGCCTGGTGTTGTCCTCAACTAAATAAAGCTGAGCTTCAACCTTCCGGCTCTCATTAAGTGGTTTTAAAAAAAAAAATGGTGGTTAGGGCCTACTAACGGCTTCTGCCCCTCCCTGGTGTTGTCCTCAACTAAATAAAGCTGAGCTTCAACCTTCCGGCTCTCATTAAGTGGTTTTAAAAAAAAAAATGGTGGTTAGGGCCTACTAACGGCTTCTGCCCCTCCCTGGTGTTGTCCTCAACTAAATAAAGCTGAGCTTCAACCTTCCGGCTCTCATTAAGTGGTTTAAAAAAAAAAAATGGTGGTTAGGGCCTACTAACGGCTTCTGCCCCTCCCTGGTGTTGTCCTCAACTAAATAAAGCTGAGCTTCAACCTTCCGGCTCTCATTAAGTGGTTTTAAAAAAAAAAATGGTGGTTAGGGCCTACTAACGGCTTCTGCCCCTCCCTGGTGTTGCCCTCAACTAAATAAAGCTGAGCTTCAACCTTCTGCTCCAAATTACCATTTTGAAAAATGCAATAGGCTTTTCCGGCCTACTAAAGGTGTCTGTCTGTGTGCCCCTGCCTGGTGTTGTCCTCAACTAAATAAAGCTGAGCTTCAACCTTCCGGCTCTCATTAAGTGGTTTTAAAAAAAAAAATGGTGGTTAGGGCCTACTAACGGCTTCTGCCCCTCCCTGGTGTTGTCCTCAACTAAATAAAGCTGAGCTTCAACCTTCCGGCTCTCATTAAGTGGTTTAAAAAAAAAAAAATGGTGGTTAGGGCCTACTAACGGCTTCTGCCCCTCCCTGGTGTTGTCCTCAACTAAATAAAGCTGAGCTTCAACCTTCCGGCTCTCATTAAGTGGTTTTAAAAAAAAAAAATGGTGGTTAGGGCCTACTAACGGCTTCTGCCCCTCCCTGGTGTTGCCCTCAACTAAATAAAGCTGAGCTTCAACCTTCTGCTCCAAATTACCATTTTAAAAAATGCAATAGGCTTTTCCGGCCTACTAAAGGTGTCTGCCCCTCCCTGGTGTTGTCCTCAACTGAACAAAGCTGAGCTTCCACATTCTGGCTTTCGCCCTATACTATCAGATATTAAACTGCATTTGGCCTACTAGTGTGGTTAGGCCCTTGAAACAGTGTCTGCTGCTCTTGGGTTTGCTACTCCACTGAACAAAGCAATGCCGCCTGTTTAGTCCTGTTACCAATTTTGAACTGCATGTAGCCTACTTTATTCTTTGGCCCTATATCTGTTTCCTCCTCATCCTGCCCATTGCCCAGCCACTGCTAAATGAGTCTGCTGGTACATTGACCTAGACCACTACATTCCCCTTGTACTCTACACAGCCAGAATCTGACCCTGCTGAAAGTAAGGTTCCCCTTCCCGCATGTTATACCACCTTACACAGGGACAAAGAGGAAGGTGCAGATGAAAGTGCAGGTTCCTTCATCAGGTGGGGGGGCATACTCGTTGGCGACGTCACTGGCACAGGGCCCCTCAGAGTACGCAAAAGTGTCGCTGCTGGTGGGAGGCGCCCCCGCCATGCAAACACACCGCCGTACTTTGAGGGGCCCTGTGCCAGTGGCAATGCGAACGAGTGGGCCCCCCCCTGCTTGCTCAGGATCACAGCACTTGCAACTTTTAAATACTTACCTTTCCCTGCAACACCGCCGTGACGTAGTCCGCATTTCCTGGGCCCACGAAAAACTTGAGCCAGCCCTACTCCCCCCACAACTTTCCCCCAATTCCCTATGCCCAACTATTATTATACAGTTAATTAAGATTGGCAAGCTTCAGAAACAAGAATGGATGTTTTTGGCATTAAAATGGGCACTGTAGGTGTTTTCCTGGCCTCCACTCACTGCCGACTATGCTTCCCCATTGACTTGCATTGGGTTTCGTGTTTCGGTCGATCCCCGACTTTTAGCGATAATCGGCCGACTGCACTCGACTCGACTCTGGACAAAATCGGGTTTCCCAAAATCCTACTCGATCTTAAAAAAATGAAAGTCGCTCAACCCTATTGATGAGTATAGATCTGTTTTGTATGACAGTCATTGTCTCTTCAGTCTGTGTCCAATGGATACTGCAGAACAGAATCAGGATTAGTGTTGAGCATTCCGATACCGCAAGTATCGGGTATCGGCCGATATTTGCGGTATCGGAATTCCGATACCGAGATCCGATACTTTTGTGATATCGGGAATCGGTATCAGGATCTATATTAATGTGTAAAATAAAGAATAAAAATAAAAAATATTGATATACTCACCTCTCCGACGCAGCCTGGACTTTACCGATGTAACCGGCAGCTTCCGTTCCTAAGAATGAGCGCTTGAAAGACCTTAGATGACGTCGCGGCTTGTGATTGGTCGCGTGAGCGGTCACGTGACTGCCACGCGACCAATCACAAGCCGCGACGTCATCTAAGGTCTTTCAAGCGCTCATTCTTAGGAACGGAAGCTGCCGGTTACATCGGTAAGGTCCAGGCTGCGTCGGAGAGGTGAGTATATCAATATTTTTTATTTGTATTCTTTATTTTACACATTAATATGGATCCCAGGGCCTGAAGGAGAGTTTCCTCTCCTTCAGACCCTGGGAACCATACAGGATACCTTCCGATACTTGGTGTCCCATTGACTTGTATTGGTATCGGGTATCGGTATCGGCGATATCCGATACTTTTCGGGTATCGGCCGATACTATCCGATACCAATACTTTCAAGTATCGGACGGTATCGCTCAACACTAATCAGGATGCAATGACATCAACAAGCTTACCACTAAAGCAACATGGCTGCCGTCACACTAGCAGTATGTGGTTAGTGTTTTACATCAGTATTTGTAAGCCAAAACTAGGAGTGAAACAATTAGAGGTAAATAATAATATTAACATAATAACTAGCACCTCTGCCTTTATCACCCACTCCTGGTTTTGGATTACAAATACTGATATTAAATACAGACCAAATACTGCTAGTTTTAGGACAGCCTTGGTTTGTAGAGGAAATACATAGGAGACACGGTCAACACAACCAAAAATAAAGTTTATTAAAGAGAAATATTGTTAACATGTAAGAAAATTACTGGTACAGATAAAATTACAACAGGACATTTACACAATATTGTCCTGCCATGACACACGTCCAATATCAGAATAAAAAAAAAGGAAGCAAATTGGTCCCGCATGTGACCAACTTCAGCAGTTGACCGCAGTGGGTGATGCTGGTAATCGGGCAGTGGGTGTGCAACTGGTTCATCCAGTTCAATGTTGGGTTGCTCCTTTGCCATTATATAATGGTGCAGAACCACACAGGCTTTGACCACCTCGTCGACTGTCTCCATTTTTAGATTAATGGCTGATGCAAGAATGCGCCATTTTGAGACTAGAATGCCCAAGGTACTGTTCTTCGGGCCCTGGTCAGTCTGTAGTTAAAAATCCTTCTAGTGTGGTTCAAGTCCCGACTTGAATATGGCTTCAGTAGGTTTTCACACATCTGAAAGGCCTCATCCCCAACCATAACAAATGGCATCGGTGGACCTTGACTGTTGGGGAGCGGTTGTGGCTGTGGAAACTTAAAATTTTTGCCATATACACGGCGGCCCATATCAGAGTTCTTAAAAGTCTGGGAATCATTGCCATGGCCAAAAGCACCAATGTCCACGGCAATGAAGCAACAGTCCGCATCGGCTATTGCCATGAGCACAACAGAAAAATATTTTTTGTAATTGAAGTACTCCGATCCTGTTCTGGCTGGTTTGATAATGCGAATGTGCTTTCCATCAACTACTCCCAAACAGTTTGGGAAATCACACACACTCCAGAATTTTTCCGCAATTTCAAGCCACATGTCCAAAGTGGGTAGGGGTATAAACTCATCCCGGAGTACATTCCACAAAGCCCGGCAGTTGTCCGCAACTATTCCGGACAGGGTGGATATTCCAAGCCGGTATTGGAAGTGGAGGGATGATAAACTCTCTCCAGTTGCCAGAAATCTGTAAGAAAAACAAACAAAAAAACAATTACAATCTATTCTATTTATGGTGTGGTTACGCTAAAGACAGAAAGGAAAATACCCCAAAAATACATGTCAGAACACCCAAAATTTGGACTGTCATTGGTTTAGATTTGGAAAGTACCTTAAGGTAACCAGCAGACGTTTCTCGGGTGGAATCGCTCTACGGAGCTGGGTGTTCTGTCTCCGTATGGTTCCCTGGACACGAGCAAGCAAATCCTGGAACGAGTCTTGCGACATCCTTGTATATTCATGGAATTTCTCCGGGTTGGCATTAAGCTCGCCATACAGCGTGTGATAGGCTCCATGGCTCTCACATAGTTCGATAATGGGGTGTCTCCAAAAATGCCTATGCCATCTCCTTCTCCATCTTTTGCGATTTCTGTCTTGCTCCCAAGCAAAAGCACAGGCAAGAAACACCTTGATGCTTAAATCCAGGTTGAAATAAAAGCTCTCCATGTGAAGATCCATTCTGACACAGCATACAGGAGCAATATCTGAAGATTTCAGCTGTTCAAGGGTCTATATATAGAGATCCCATAATACACGCCCTCTGTAGTCCCATTGGCGGTTTCTGGTTATCTAGATTTTTCTCCTGTAAAATTTGTCACCATGCGCACCAAAAATGCAAACGCAGGAAAAAATGCATAGAAAAGCGTGCAAATGCTGTGTTTTTTTAACCGCATGCGTTCCTGCATGCGTCTAAAAAACGCCGCGTTTGTACGTGTTTCCATACGTTTTTTCCTGCACTTGCGGATGCGGATTAAACGCTGCGGATTCGAACGCTAATGTGAAACTGGCCTAACTCTACTTATATACAGCACTATTTTGCATAAACTAAATTCACAAAAAAGCCCCCCAAAATTAATTACAGTCTGTTATGTCAGGCTGAGGCCTGCCTGGTGTTTGGGTGTGAAAAATTATAGATTTGCAGGCATACTGATCAGTTATTATTTAGCTACTAATAAATATATTTGGGTTGAGCTTTTGAAATAGTGCAGTAGTCCAATTAAAATGGGCAAGGCAAGGGGCAAGGGACGGGGAAGTAGACGTGATGATGATGGTGCATGCAGAGGACGAGGCCATGGCCAAGGTGAAAGTGGGCCACAACAAAGACAAACATCTTCTCTCTTGACCTTCCTGTCCCAGTTCCTAGGGGACCACAGCACATCACTATTCAAACAAGAGCAGTGTGAAACAGTTGTTGGTTGGATAGCGGGTAATGCTTCCAGTCACTTAGCCACCACCACCACCATGTCTTTAACACAGTCAAGTCTGAGTAGCAGTGAGTATGTCCCAGATATTCTCCACCCTGATGCTCCTTCCTCCCGCCATGCCGAGTGCCCTGAGTCAACTGATCCCACACTTGGACACTCTGAAGTGCTGTTCAGTTTTCCATTTCAAGATTCTGAACTCTTGGACGGTCAACTTGAAGTGGTGACAGCTGAGATCGCATGTAGAGATGCCCAAAGGTTTGATCAGCCCCGGTCACATGAAGCCAATTGTGGGAAAGTGTCAGAAGAGGTGGATGATGATGAGACACAATTGCCATAAAGTCAGGAGGAGGAGCAGGGAAGACGAGGTGGTGGATGACATAGTGACTGACCCAACCTGGCAGGAGGACATGCAGAGCAAGGGCAGCAGCACACATGGGAAGGAGGCATATCACCCCAACAGGCAGGAAGAAGCAGTGTGGTGGCCACAGACAGAAGGCGTGCATCCGTTCCCCGTAACACCAACATGAGGGAAGTAGCCATTCCAACTGTTAGATCTTCCCGAGTTTGGTTATTTTTTAAAGACTCTGCTGATAACCCCAAACAGGCCATTTTCAGCACCTGCCATGCCCACATCAGCAGGGGTAGCAAAACAACCAGCCTGACCACCACCAGCATGATCAGGCACATGGCAGCAAAGTACCGGACTTTGTGGGCCGAACCCCAGGATCCAAGACCACTGCCTGCTGGTCACACCACTGCTTCTTCCAGTGCTTTGCATAGAAGCCAATCCCCAGTACACTGTCCTTGTGAAGATACATCTAGCCTTGCACCTGTTGTGGCCCACAGTCAAGTAGCACCATCAGCAAGCCCTTGCACGTCCTTGTCCCAGCACAGCCTTCAGTTGTCTATAGCCCAGTCTTTGGAACACAAGCAGAAAATCTCAGCCAGCGCCCCACTGGCCACAGTCCTCAAATCTAATATTTCTCTTCTGCTTGCGCTAGAAATGCTGCCTTTTAGGATTGCTGAGATGGAAGCTTTCCGCAACCTGATGGCGGCGGCCGTCCCAAGGTCCTCAGTCCCCAGTCGCCACTATTTCTCTCAGTGTGCCGTATCGGCATTACACCAGCGTATGTCCCACAACATTACCCATGCCCTCAACAATGCTGTTACAGGGAAAGTCCACCTTATGACGGACACGTGGCAAGTGCTTGTGGGCAGGGACAGTACATCTCACTGACGGCACACTGGTTTAATGTAGAGGAAGCCGGGACCCAGTCGGACCTTGGGATGGAGCATATCCTCCCCATTCCGAGGATTGCTGGCCCTACGTCGGTCAGGGTTGCCCCCAAAGTCTACAGCTTCTGCACCTCCTCCTCTTCATCCTCCATCTCTGAAATCAACACATCAGTCAGAAGCTGGAAGCACTGCAGCACTGCTTCAGCCAAGTGGCAACAGGCTGTGCTGAAGCTAATCTGCATAGGTGACAAACCGCACAATGCAGAAGAGTTGTGGACAGCACTGAAAGAGCAGTCAGATGTTTGGATAACATCGCTGAACCTACAGCCATGCATGGTCATGTGTGACAATGGCCGTAACCTGGTGGCAGCTCTGAGGCAAGGTGAGCTCACACACATTCCTTGCTTGGCCCATGTGCTTAACCTCGTGATTCAACGTTTCCTGAAAAGCTACCCGGAGCTGCTGGATCTGCTAGTAAAAGTATGCCGTCTGTCTGCCCATTTTCGAAAGTCAGCTACAGCTTCAGACGCCCTTGCCGTGCTTCAGCAGCGTTTGCAGCTTCCAGCTCACCAGCTGGGGTGTGATGCCCCCACACGCTGGAACTCTACGTTGCTTATGTTGGAAAGGCTTTGTGAGCAGAAGAGGGCAGTTGATAACTACCAACATCAACAAAGCCATCCATATTCAGTTCAAACTCCACACATAAGACCTCAGGAGTGGAGATGGATGTCTGACATATGTACCATCCTCCAAAACTTTGAGGACTGCACCAAGATGGTGAGTGGCGATGATGCCCTAATTAGCATCACCATCCCACTTCTCAGCATTCTGAAAACCTCTCTGCTCACAATTAAAGAGGATGCATTGCAGGCAGAGCTCAAGGACATGGAGCAAGGAACCATACAGGGGGATTACACTCAGCCCAGACTCATGTCTCCTCCTCGTGGATTGGTAGTCAATGAGAAGGAGAAGGAAGAACAGGAGCTAGATTCATGCGCTATAGACAGTACTACAAACACAGCTGTCATACCGTCTGTTGAACGGGGATGGCCTGAGGAGGAGAATGAGGATGATGATGAGGAGGACAGCATGGTCAGTTGTCCTGTTGGTGAGGACACGGAAGTCTTGCCTGTTAGCAGTCTGGCATGCATGGGTGACTTTACGTTGTGCTGCGTTTCACGTGACCCTCGCATTATAAAAATTTTGGCTGACACTCATTACTGGTTGGTGACACTTCTAGACCCACGCTACAAGTAGAACTTTCAATCTCTTCTGTTAGAGGCAGAGAGGTGAACTAAAATGTTGCAGTACCAGAGGGCCCTTGCAGTGGAATTACTTAGAATATTCCCATGTGAGAACATTGGCAGCAGACATCAGAGTTTGTTGTACAACCAAGGAGTCTAAGCGAGAGAGACAGGAGTGCTATCCAGCCCAGGCAGGGGAACAATGGCAAAGTTCTGGTACAATTTTCTCAGACCCTCCCATCATGACGGCACAGAGGAAATTGGTGCTGTCACAAGAAGTGCAATGTTTGTGAAGATGGTGAGGGAGTACCTTGCAGATCATACAAACGTCTTCCATGATTCCTCTGCACCTTTTAATTATTGGCTATCCAAGCTGGACACGTGGCATTAACTGGCTCTCTACGCCTTGGAGTTCCTGGCCCGCCCTGCTGGCAGCGTTCTGTCAGAGGGAGCTTTTAGTGCCGCTGGTGGAATTATAACATATAAGTGCATCCGCCTGTCAAATGAAAATGCTGACAGGCTGCCTCGTATAAAAATGAAGAAGGGCTGGATTGGGAAAGAATTCTGTACACCAACAAGTGAAAACAGTGAAATATAACCTCAAATACACTCTCTCTTTTGGGGAGGTGTATTCTCATGCACCTCTTCACAACCACACATGAGTATACGCTTCCACATTTGGTCTGTTTGTTGTTATCCTCCTCCTTATCCTCATTCTCATCATCCAGAACCACTAGATGACCAGGGCGAACGTGCTCTGTACTATTATATGAAGACACAAAAGAGCAAAGTAAAACCCAAAACACTCAGTTTCAAAAAATCACATTAATCCGCGAGTGCTAGTAAAAAGATGTAAAGAACAGGGTATTTGGTTGATACGTTTTTTGCAAAAAATGTATACTAAGCTGCTCCACCAAACGTCAAGGTATACCCATATCAGAGCAGTCCTAACTGATGTATGCAATCCCTATCTGATGTATTTAAAACCTGATCATCTGTATATTACCTGTGTGAACAGGGTTCAGAGAGGAAAAGTCCATGTGGACATGCTGAGTGGAACAGCTTTTGTGCAGATAGCCCAAGAGGAGTGGTGGGTAACTCCCCAGTCTTGTAGACACAAGAGAACAATTATGGAAACAGGAACACATGGGCTACTTGCACAGTGAACAAGTCTGTAGGAACATGTTCACACACCACCAAGAAACTTGAAGACTAGTGTTGAGCATTCCGATACCGCAAGTATCGGGTATCGGCCGATACTTGCAGTATCGGAATTCCGATACCGAGTTCCGATATTTTTGTAATATCGGAAATCGGAATCGGAAGTTCCCAGTGTATGGTTCCCAGGGTCTGGAGGAGAGGAGACTCTCCTTCAGGCCCTGGGATCCATATTCATGTAAAAAATAAAGAATTAAAGTAAAAAATATGGATATACTCACCCCTCCGGCGGACCCTGGACCTTACCGATGTAACCGGCAGCCTCCGTTCCTAAGAATGAGGAGTTTAGGACCTACGATGATGTCGCGGCTTGTGATTGGTCGTGTGGGCGGTCACATGAGCGGTCACACGACCAATCACAAGCCGCAACGTCATCGAAGGTCCTAAACTCCTCATTCTTAGGAACGGAGGCTGCCAGTTACATCGGTAAGGTCCAGGGGCCTCCAGAGGGGTGAGTATATCCATATTTTTTATTTTGATTCTTTATTTTTTACATGAATATGGATCCTAGGGCCTGAAGGAGAGTTTCCTCTCCTTCAGACCCTGGGAACCATCCAGGATAGCTTCCGATACTTCTGTCCCATTGACTTGTATTGGTATCAGGTATTGGTATCGGCAATATCCGATATTTTTCAGGTATCGGCCGATACTATCCGATACCGATACTTTCAAGTATCGGAAGGTATCGCTCAACACTATTGAAGACACAAAAGACCATAGTAAAACCAAAAACACTCAGTTTCAAAAAATCACAGTAATCCACAAGTGCTAGTAAAAAGATGTAAAGAACAGGGTATTTGGTTGATACGTTTTTTGCAAAAAATGTATACTAAGCTGCTCCACCAAACGTCAATGTATACCCATATCAGAGCAGTCCTAACTGATGTATGCAATCCCTATCTGATGTATTTAAAACCTGATCATCTGTTTATTACCTGTGTTAACAGGGTTCAGAGAGGAAAAGTCCATGTGGACATGCTGAGTGGAACAGCTTTTGTGCAGATAGCCCAAGAGGGGTGGTGGTTAACTCCCCAGTCCTGTAGACACAAGAGAACAATTATGGAAACAGGAACACATGGGCTACTTGCACAGTGAACAAGCCTGTACTATTATAGGCCGGAGAATTTTGGGCACGGGGGCTGTGAAGGCACTATTTTATTTTGTAAAAACAGGACCTCACATTTGGGAATTGGGCATTACGTTACATTGGACCTACTTATTAAGTCTGTCTCCTGCAATGTGTCTTTTAACTGCCACTAGATGACAAGGGAGAACGTGCTCTGTATGGTGAATTTTGGACAAGGGGGCTGTGATGGCACTCTTTTATTTTTTTGAAAAAGTACCCCACATTGGGGAATTGGGAATGACATTACATTGGGCCTACGTCTTAATTCTGTCTCCTGCAAAGTGTCCTTCAACTGCCACTAGATTACCAGGGTGAACGTGCTCTGTACGGTGCATTTTGGGTGAGGGGGCTGTGATGGCACTCTTATTTTTTTAAAAAAGGACCTCACATTGGGGAATTGGGCATGACATTACATTGGGCCTACTTCTTCATTCTGTCTCCTGCATTATGTCCTTTAACTGCCACTAGATCACCAGGGTGATTGTGCTTTGTACTGTTATAGGCCGGTGAAGTTTGGGCAAGGGGCCTGCGATGGCACTAGTCTATTTTAAAAAAAAGGTACCCCCATTGGGGAATTGTTTGGCAGATCATGCACTGAATTACAAGTCTCAGAGACACACACCACTACATTGGGCCTAATTCTTAACTCTGTCTCCTGCAATATCTCTTCTTTAACTGCCACTAGATCACCAGGGTGAACGTGCTTTGTACTGTTATTGGCTGGTGATGTTTGGGCAAGGGGGGCTGTGATGGCAATAGTATATTTTTAAAAAAAGGTACCCCACATTGGTGAAACCACATCCTTGTTGGCAAACACTTCATAACATTTGTGTACCTTAAAGAGCTCACTTGAAAAGCTCCTTTTTATGTTGCTCACATTGGACACAATACACTTCATATAAATTTGATGAAGCAATGCTGTTACTTTGGCTCAGTAGTTCATTAAAAATATAGCTTTGTTGACTATATTAGTTTCTCTACTTGAGAGCCATAGCTTTGGCTGCCTCAAATGTACAAATGGCGAATATACAAATGGCGATTTGTAAACAAGACAGAAATACTGTATACCGAATGCATTCAGACAATCACATAGCTACATTTCTTGTAAAACATTTACAGATGTGACAGACAATGCTCAAAGTGACACAATCTTGAAATATGTTTGTTTATTCACTTCATAAACAGTTCTAAGCTTCCATATGTTTGCTGTTTGTCATTGCAAAACATTAAGGTTTACTGAAACTATGCCTGTGGTGGTTTGATCTAAATCCTTGTGACTTTTTTTTCTAGGGGTTTATGGCCCCTCATCTGATGACTCCATGATATCTCAGTTTCATCCAACCTTGAAAAGTGGCCACTTGAAGGTCTAGGTGAAACTAGAGTTACTACATAGTGTAAATCACTGTATAAGACCAGAGAAACATGACTAAGACAGATGCCAAAACTGAGGTGCCTGTACATGTACAGTGTGCTGATACCTGCATAATTGGGGATGCCCATGCAGTGTAGGTAATCTCCCAGGGGGTTCTCTGTCTTGGTGTTGCTTCTCTGATATTCCAGACAAATGATGTTTAAAAGCCTCTTGGTGATGAACTAAGTATACTGTATGTAGTTAATCTTCATATATACGTAATTACTATATGTATTTAATCCTTATATGTACTTATTAACCTTTGTATGTTAACATATACAAAAGTGTAGGCACTCATACTACTCAATCATACTATTCCTTGACTTTTGTAGTTTGCAATAACATTACATTGGATTGCAAGTATTAGCCTTATTTAAAGCCGTATCTGAACCTTAGTGTTAAAAACATGGCAAATAAAATTGCCAAATTCTCCTGTAAATAATTCTGCAAAGAGGGAACCATCATACCATTAAAAAATATGAGTGAATTTTCCATGGGCCCATCCAGTATGTGGGTTCCAAGGCCTAATGGGGTGCATATGACTGACTATGCAGCAGGGGTGGCCTTGCTGCCAATGTGTAAAACAAAGGAGTACGGGAGTACAAAATGCATAATGTGAAGTGGATTTTCATGGGCCCATCCAGTATGTGAGTTCCAAGGCGTAATGGGGTGCATATGACTGACTATGCAGCAGGGCTGGCCTTTCTGCCAATGTGTAAAACAAAGGAGTACGGTAGTACAAAATGCATATTGTGAAGTGGATTTTTATGAGCCCATCCAGTATGTGGGTTCACAGGATTATTGGGGTGTATATGAATTGGTAGCAGGGCAGGTCTTGAATTCAAAGCAACATTTTTTCAGGAGTCCCCCTGGACATCTTATGACAGGGGTATTGTGGTGCATCGTAATTCTTGGCAGCCCATCCAATCACAGCATAGGCTACAACAGCTTAGGAGACTCACTGTTTCATAATGGCCCTTTAAGAAGATTAATGCTGCCTGATGAACCAGTAAAAATAGGCTCTGTGACTTTAAGAGTCTCTCCTTCATAAATGAAGCAAGATGGGTCTGCTTATGTGTCACACACCACATGGCCAGCTAGGGGTGTTAAATGTTACAATAACATTTCCAAGTGAATGCATTTGTAGTGGTTGAAAGCAATGTTAAAGTTTAAAAACGCTTCAAAAACGCTGCATCTAAGCCTAAGTGAGGGAGGAAATTTTTGGTCTGGGGTTAAATATTTGGCCTTACAGGCAAGTCATTAACCTGCAAAGGATGTACCTTGACATATTTCCAAGCAAAACCCATTTTAGATTTGTTTTAATGTGTTTTTTTGTGGCACCGGAAAAAATGGCATGAATCTCAGAAAAAAATGATTAAAGCTGCGAACTAGGAGTCAGGAATGCTTCCAGGGGTGATCCACATTATGCCCCTGTGTCATTTGAGAAGTGTTTCCATCATTTTCAGACATTTTTAGACCTTTAAAGGACCCCCGAGGGGGATTGCGGTAAAAATACTCTGGTCTCCCAGAGATTTACATTGAGCTCGTTGTTCTGGCCGAGTACCCGAGTATTCCAATCTGCTCGACCTGAGCAACGAGCACCTGAGCATTTTAATGCTCGCTCATCACAACAAGAAACTAAATGTTCAGAACTGCTTAAATAGAAACACCTCTCTTCAGCCCGACGGTCCTCATGGTGGTGTTTGGCCAGCTTCACCTGGTCAATCTATGGCTTGATCAGTCTTTGAATATAGGAGAGTTGCACGAACCTCTTCTCTCGCGGGTCACCTCTTTGGAGCACTCCTGAAACCTTATGTTGATTTGAGTAGCTAGTAGTGATGAGCGAATATACTCGTTACTCGAGATTTTCCAGAGCATGCTCGGATGTCCTCCGAGTATTTTTTAGTGCTCAGAGATTTAGTTTTTATTGCCGCAGCTGAATGATTTACATCTGTTAGCCAGCATAAGCACATGTGGGGATTCCCTAGCAACCAGGCAACCCCCACATGTACTTATGCTGTCTAACAGATGTAAATCATTCAGCTGCGGCAATAAAAAGTAAACTTCCGAGCACTAAAAAATACTCAGAGGACACCCGAGCGTGCTCAGGAAATCTCGAGTAACGAGTATATTTGCTCATCACTAGTAGCTAGGGATACCAGGTCATCCAGTGAGGCGGAAATATCATGGCCAACCATTTCATCCTTAATTCTTTTGGAAAGACCCTCCAGAAGGTGGCCACCAATGCTTCATTTGTGTTTGGCAGACTGGGTCCAGAAGTGGACAGCATACTGGTCCACTGTGATTTTACCTTGATGCAAACTGAGAAAGGAGGAGGCTGTGGAGAACACATGTCCAGGCCCATCAAAAAGCTTATGGAAGGCTTCTAACAAAGTCTAAAGATTGGAGGATCTTCTCTCTCCCATTGGAGATTGAGCCAAGCCAGAGCCTTGCCAGTCATATGGGACATGATTAAAGCCCCTTTGGCCTGATCTGAAGCGAACTAACAGGCTAAAAGTTCAAATTACAGCGTGCATTGATTGATGAACCCAAGACAAAGGGGAGGTTCACTGCCACAACACAGAGGAGCGACAGACGGGGTTTGGAACTAGAAACATAGCTGGCAGACTGATGGGTCATGACAAAGTTCCCGCAGCTTGGGGAGTTGCGGATGCGGCTGCAGATGTCAGTTTATCCAGGTGGGTGGTCGCTGTTCACAGGTAGAAGATTTTATCCAACTGGTTTCTCTTGTGGGTAAGACGAAGCTTGGGAACCAGCGGATTCCATGTCCTGAGCAAACTTTAATGGGGGTGGTGGAACCACTGAGCCTTTATTTGTGAAGAGCCTGAAGGGGTGTGACTAGGTGAATATCTGACTTTTCGCTTGATCCCCTGATGGTTAGTCTTGGTTATTGAAGGCCATCAATTTAACAGTGTCAAAAATATCCCATAATGTATTCAAGGAATTTGTCAATTAGGTTATCCCCATCCCCTCTTGAAACCACACTTATGGGCCTGTAAATTTTTTAAAATGTAAATCCATTGATACTTTTATATAATCTATCTGCTGCTGCATTGTAAATAAATTAGCAGATAAAATCATGCAAATGAGACATTAAAGGGAATCCGTCAGTAGAATCAACCCTGCTGAGTCAAGTATATGAGAATGTAGGTCATCAGAAGTTGAATGAAATTATATCTTTATATCTGCGATCCAATGTCTTATTTCAAAGAAATCCAAATGTTTTTTATTTGTAAATGAGCTGTTCAAGGCTATGGACTGGACACTGATCTGCATGACAGTCTGCATCCAGAGATTATTTTAAGTAAAAAGAGGCATTTCCAGTGTGAGAAAAGTAAATACTAGGGTTGAGCGAAACGGGTCGGCCATATTCAGAAGTCGCCGACTTTTGGCAAAGTCGGGTTTCATGAAACTTGACCCGACCCCTGTGTGGGGTCGGCCATGAGGTCGGCGATCTTCTGAATCTGGTATCGGAATTCCGATACCGAGTTCCGATATGTTTGCGATATCGGAAATCGGTATCGGAATCCACATTTAAGTGTAAAATAAAGAATTAAAATAAAAAATATTGATATACTCACCTCTCCGACGCAGCCTGGACATCGCCGCTGGTAACCGGCATCTTCCGTTCCTAAGAATGGCGCTTGAAAGACCTTTCACTGACGTCACGGCTTGTGATTGGTCGCGGCGGCCCACGTGACCGCTCAGCGACCAATCACAAGCCGTGATGTAATTCTCTCAGGTCCTAAATTCCTCATTCTAGGAATTTAGGACATGAGAATTACGTCACGGCTTGTGATTGGTCGCTGAGCGGTCACGTGGGCCGCCGCGACCAATCACAAGCCGTGACGTCATCGAAAGGTCCTTCACGCGCTCATTCTTAAGAAGGAAGGCTACCAGAAAGAAGCAGGGCGCGTCCGAGGGTGAGTATATACCTAATAGGAATATACTTACCCTCGGCTTCTTTCCGGCAGCCTTCCTTCTTAAGAATGAGCGCGTGAAGGACCTTTCGATGACGTCACGGCTTTTGATTGGTCGCGGCGGCCCACGTGACCGCTCAGCGACCAATCACAAGCCGTGATGTAATTCTCATGTCCTAAATTCCTAGAATGAGGAATTTAGGACCTGAGAGAATTACGTCACAGCTTGTGATTGGTCGCTGAGCGGTCACGTGGGCCGTCGCGACCAATCACAAGCCGTGACGTCATCGAAAGGTCTTTCAAGCGCCATTCTTAGGAATGGAAGATGCCAATTACTACCAGGGCGCGTCAGAGGGTGAGTATATCAATATTTTTTATTTTAATTCTTTATTTTACACTTAAATATGGATCCCAGGGCCTGAAGGAGAGTTTCCTCTCCTTCAGACCCTGGGAACCATAGTATCCCATTGCACTGCATTGGGTTTCGTGTTTCGGCCGACCCCGACCCCGACTTTTTTATAGGATCGGCCGATTTCACTCAACCCGACTTTTGAGAAAGTCGGGTTTCGTGAAACCCGACCCGATCCTATAAAAATAAAAGTCGCTCAACCCTAGTAAATACCACTTAACAGTGGACCTTAACTTTGTCTTCTTACCAATACATTTGCTGAAGCCCTCACAGCTCTGCTGTATTGCAACACTATCACACAACTGGGTGTCTGTGAGATGGAAGCTGAAGCTGAGAGGAAGCTGCAGATGTGACAGTAATAATCACACACAGCTCTGCAGAGAGATCAGGAGAGCAGAGAGCGGCCATTAAGCAAAAAACTGGTAATGATTTCTTTCATTTATAATAAGCTCCGGAGGCAGATTCTCATGCAGATCTGTGTCCGGCCTATAGCCTTGAACAGTTCATGTTCAGTACATATAAAAAAAATGTGGATTTCTCTGGAGTAAGACAACAGGTCACAAATATCACGGTATATGATCTTATGACCTGCATGCCCATGTCTGCGGATCCTACTGACAGATTACCTTTAAGTGCTCTGTGTGTGACAGAGCACTTAAGGAGCCTCTACCTTCCTCGGTTGTTTTCCAGCCTGGCATCAACCTCTTTAGCTTCATTGATAGCTCACTGTCTGTGTGACATCAGGCACAAGCCAAGGAAATTAGACAGTGAGGTATCAATCAAGCTATGTAGGCTGTTGCTGGATGGAGATATAGCCTCGGGAGGCTCCTTAAGAGTTCTGTCACACCCAGAGCACTTAATGCTTAATTTGCATATATATATTAAAACACTAATCTCTCAAGAATGCAGCAACAGAAAGAAAATATAGCAGTTCCAATGGATTTACATTTCTAAGGCTGGTTTCACACTTGCGTTGGGCAGAGCTGTGCAGGCCTGCAGAGTTCCTCCGTTAAGCCCCACCCACTGCTGCACCTCTTCCATTCAGCTCCGCCTACGTCGACATGCATCCTGCATACCTATCTTTGACATTGTGTACGCAGGCCATGCGAATATATGCGGATAACTCCACATGCATTGTTTTGATGCTGTGCCAACCGCAACAAAATGAAACATGTTGCGTTTGGCGCAGTTCGGCACAGCGTCAAAACGACGCATGCGGAGTCATCTGCATACATTTGAATGGCCTGCATAGCCAATGTTAAAGATAGGTACACATGCCGATGTAGGCGTAGCTGAATGGAAGAGGTGCGGCAGTGGGTGGGGCTTAACAGAGGAACTACACAGCCCTCCACATCTCCGCCCAATACAAGTGTGAAATGTAAATTAGGGAATATTTACTGGCGCAATTCTCTAAAGCGTTGGCTCCAATATTCCACCTGAATCGTTATCTGTGTCCTTGTTTCATTGGGACAAGAGGTGTTTCAGGACCAAGGAGAGCGCCTATGAATTTGTACATTGTGAGCTGTTTTTCCCCAGCAGTAGTTCAGCCACTAGTCATCTACAATTGTCTAATTTCCAAAGTAAGATTTAAGCTTGCCAGTTGGTAGATAAGCAGAAAATAAAAGCTCTCCAGCTTGTGACTTTCTCCTTTCAGATGCACAAAAAACTGTCAGATCTCAAACCTTCTCCCTTAACTCTCACAACTCAGTCAATCCAGATATATAAGCCCCACTGATTTTAAAAGATTCTCCAGATACCTTCTTTCTTATTCCGAAGCATGCTCTTTTATTGAAAGTTTTGTGGAAGTCCTTTTTTTTTTTTGAAGCCAAAGCAAATAAATTATTCCATTTAATTTGGCGCGCCATCAATAATACAGTGCGGCAGCAGTCAACTTTTGAAGACCACCAGCTGTTTTTCGCACCTCGATCCCTACAAGCTCGCCAGTGACAGGGTTAGTTGTAGAAAGTTCTGTTCGGCTGAGAAATTGTAGACAAAATCATAGAAAATCTCATTGACCGGTGTGTAGACAGCTTCACAGTGGGCTAAGTAATGGCGTTTATTTGTGTTATTTTTCTCCTTTTTACTAACCGATGGGCGTGAATCCATCACTTCCAATTACCTTAATTACTCTGCTCTTCTTACGGTGGCTGGCAGAATGCAAACTGCCAGTGCTGCAAGTATTCCCAGGTTGGGCAGGCTAGTAAGGAACTAGCATTCTGACATAATTCATGGTCTCCTTTTCTGCATTCTCTGCATTTTGCCAGAATCCATAATCCCCCTGCAAACAAGATTTCATTATTCTTCTTGTGACTGCAAAAAAAGCAGATGGGAGAAGGGCTTGCTGTGCTAATACATGATTAGAAGGTAGTGCTTACTTGTTCGCTGTGACTTACTCACGCCGTCTGCACTTTTACCATCCTGAGTGCTTCTTATTTTACTTCATTATATTACAGAGTGTCTTAAGCAATTAAGCTAGTCATAAACTATGACAATTAATTCTTACCCTGCTCTTATACCACCTGCACTAATATCCCCTCCCCTTGGCTGCTGTCGTTAGTTCTGCAAATAGTATAGAATCACCCTTCCATGGTTAAGGTTGTCGGGTATGTTTAAATCCCCTGAGCCATTTAGTAACACCTACTGGATGTGACATGGGATTGAATAGCTTAGACACATTTAATACGTCTAGCGAGGTAGCTTGAGATATATGTTTAACCTTTTCTATACCTACAGGAAAAATTGTACCTACCGACACCATAAGGGGTCATGGTGATAGCTATGGTAGATTTGCAGATTATAATAGTCACAAAATGCATGCTGGTCCAATGTACCCCTTTATACATCTGTAACAGAAGCTGCTATAGAAGAGGAAGTGGGTCCCACTGTCTCCTGGGCCCCTGGTTGCACCAATGGTATGTCAGAACTTGGCTCAATAGCATAAAGGCTATTTCCTCTTGAAATAGATTAGGTTATGTTCAGACCAGGACTTTGTGATCGTTCAGAAAAAGCAACACATTAGTATAAGGCTTAGTTGAAAATATACCTGCTGTCGAGTCATGTTTTATACATGTGGAATAACACTATTTTTTATCAATAATTAAACCTTTATTTTGCATTTTCAGCAGTTTTTGCCCCTTTGGGCTCTATTTCTAATTCTGTCTCTGAGCTAGTGGGTGAAGAATAGGTGATATGATTTTTTTTCGGCGATTAGTGATCTGAAGGTGCAACAAGGAAAAAACAGATAATGGTCAAGAAGGGTCGGAGGGGTAAGCGGTGAGGCGAGTTTTAAGTCAACCTGATAAGTTTTACCATGGTTTTCATTTCATTCACATTTAAATGTGTAGACAACTAGACATTAGTGATGAGCGAGTATACTCGTTGCTTGGGTTTTCCAGAGCACGCTCAGGTGGTCTCCGAGTATTTGTTAGTGTTCAGAGATTTAGTTTTCATCGCTGCAGCTGAATGATTTACAGCTATTAGCCAGCATAAGTACATGTGGGGGTTGCCTGGTTGAAAGGGAATCCTCACATGTAATCAAGCTCGCTAGTAGCTGTAAATCATTCAGCTGCCGCGATGAAAACTAAATCTCCGAGCAGTTACAAACACTTGGATACCAACCGAGCGTGCTTGGGAAAACCCAAGCAACGAGTACACTTGCTCATCACTACTAGACGTCAATGAGTATTATGTTTTACCTCCACCAACAAGAAGCTAAGAGGCATAAGGATCATATTATTCTTCATTTCATGATTAATGGATCACTGGACCTGAAAAAAGGTACTTAACAGAAAAAAAAGGACATCAAGTGTGTTACCCAAAGCATAAGACACATCAAGCAAAGTCTTGTGTATGCTCACTTGCCTGGGTTGTGACTTAACATATCTCTGTACTTGTAAGAATTCTGGGCTGCAACACCAACCATTGACCCCCATACCGATGGGAAGAAAAGTATTCATACCAAACAGGAATTTCCAGGCCCTAACACAAAATGAAGACAAGGGTGTATGTTCTCTGGATCTTTATTCATATTGAGTTATAATTTTATTCCCATGTTAGAAAGTCATCACCTATGCTACTGATTTTGGTGATCACTGGATAGGTCCAACTGCTGAGACCTTCACTGACCTTCAAAATGGGCTCTAAGATTTTGTTGTTCGAATATACTGGTGCCACCAGTCCATTAACTTCCAGAAATAGCCATGCACTGAATTCGGCTATCTCGGACAGTCCCATGGACAATTGATTGGGTGATGGCACACATTCATAGCTAGAGATATATTCTAATGGGAAATTTCAGAGCCTTCAGTACCATCACAGACATTTTTGGTATTGTTGAAAGTTAAAGCAGTCAAACCTTCAAATTTCCCATGTTTTTAATCCAAATACGCTGCCAAAAAAGAGCATGCTTTGACTTGTTGGATATTATATGCAACATTAAATGTAGCAAAAAGTTTTTTGTTAGCCCCAAAGTATTACACATACTGTTACAGCACTCATTGTAAAATGCTTTATAGAATACGGAGTCTGTAAGTTCTGATGCTTGCTGAACTCACTGCATATAATATTAAAATGCTAACACTCTTATCTTGCTTTGATTTCAATGGTAATCCGCCTGTTCCCTTAGATTTTCACTTGGCTTGTCAACCAATTCTTTTGATCTCCTCGCGTTACCCTTGAAAGCAATTGTATTTCTGTGTTATTTACTTTCATTGTAATTTAGAGATTGTCCCTTTATGTTCATCCATCAAAACATTAACTTAAAGTGGATTTTGAAACAGAATTTTGGAGTAATATTTGAAGGGAAGGCTTTAGTATGAAATGGAGAAGAAGCTTATTAGAGATCTATCTTATCTGGGGTTTTGTACATGGAATAAATAAAGGAAGAAACAAACAATAAATGTGTTCTAGATTCTAAAACAAAAACAATAGAGGTTGGGTGGGAGAACGTGAAATTCCTTCCAAAAAACTCATTGTTTATTGTGGATTGTAAATTTACACATTGTAAATTGTGGGTTCCCAAGACAACTAACATAAGTGCTGTCATTCCCATAGGCTCTTGCCTAAATCGTTATGTGGTCACTGCTATTGCTGCTGTCACTGCTCCCCACTGACCATGGATAGCTGGGCTTGTTCTTAAACATTACGGGGCCCTTCTTCTCTCTCGGCTGACCTTCCTGGCCCTAATACTGCCTGACAGGACCTTTGACTTCTGCAGAGCTGACTGCCCCAACAGGGCGATCCGGCCCAACTGATTCAAAATTCCAGATGTTTCCCAGATTAACTTCTGTTAGCTCCTCCCACTTAACTATTTACAAGCTGAAAAACTCTGCACCCTCATCTAGTTGCCAAACTAGGGTACTACGCTTTCCCTACAACTATAACAGTAATCATACATAGCATTTACAGAACTGGTACCATAAATATGCACAACATGAATTATTTACAATAGCATAACAAGGAAGGCAAACATTCATATTTACGGACAACTCCTTGTGCCCCTTACATTAGTCACCTTAGAGGACTTCAGTTTTGATGCCTGCTCTACTGAAAGTACGCTCTCTATTTTGCCATCAATTCTCATTAGAACCAGTGAGGGTGTGCAATGTTACTGTACATTGTAAAGGATATTGCACAGTGACAAGTGAGCTCGTACTGAGCATACATAGGAATTGACAACCTACACATGTGTAGAAGGGGGCCACATAAAAAATCATGTTCCATTGTCAGCTCACCTGCTGCTTCATTCTTTGAGCCGGCAGGTCCTCCATTCAGCTCCAATCGGACTGCTCCAGTCCATTTGGGAATAACTGAGACACAGTCCAAGTATAACTTCAAACTCAACACTTTTTCTTCCATATCTTCGCAGCTCATACAGTCACATTACAGCAGTTACATCAGGTTTTGCAGTGTACATCATCTCAGCTTTCCCTTTAATCCTTTCCTCCTCACAGGGCTCAAGACTGGGTCCTACCGTCTCACATGGTTTTCCAGCATCCTCCCTGTCCAGATTATCTCCCTTCAGGGTCCCCTCAGCCAGGGAGCGGCCCATAAGAACATCTGCCACATAGTGAGTGACCTGCCGGTCTGTCCTGCAATGACATGTCCTTTAATTCACACTTCTGTCGCTCTAGCTCCTGCGACTGCTGTAGCTGTAACTACTCTGTATCAGTTGCTCTGAAATGGCTGGGCTTTTTCCTTGAACCTAAATATTACGGGGTTCTTCTTAACTCCTGGGCACTTAAGCCCTTCTGAGTTTTATGGGTGCCCAGGCCCTTCTAACTGAAACCAGGAAGATCCCTTCCTATAACCTAAGTGGCCCCTCCTATATTAACTATGTAAAGGATTATGACTACAGTGTAATAATCTACGTGCCCCCATCTAGTGGCTAAATTAAGCACTGCATTTTCCCTATAACAGCATACACATGAAGGTCATATGCATAAACAGCAGCACTTGTAATGGCATAGCAATAAACAAACAATGATACCCAATACCAATGCAAGTCAATGGGACACAAATTTTAGAATTTAAATAAGTCCTTTCTGTGCTTCTACATCCTGTTCCGGAGAGGGGAAGAGGGTGGGCGGTGCATGAACGGACACTGTGCGTGTCTGTGTGTGCGGGCGGGGTCTGTGCATGCCTGCCGGGTATCTGTACGGGTGTCTCGGGGCTCTGTGTGGGCTGCCAGGGCTCTGTGTGGGCCTGCCGGGGCTCTGTGTGGGTTGCCATGGCTCTGTGCTGCCTGCCGGGGCTCTGTGCGGGCTGCCAGGGCTCTGTGCGGGGCTCTGTGTGGGCTGCCGGGGCTCTGTGCATGTGTGCAGGCATCGCTTGATGGGACTACAAGTCCCATCGGACGATGCCTGCTACAGTGACAGTGATTGACACATTAGCCAATGATGGGACAGTAGTAGTCCCATCATCCGGCTAATGTGTTAAATCTAAAAAAAAAAAACTACATACATACTACATACATACTACATACATACATACTACATACATACTACATACATACTGCATACATACATACATAATACATACATGCTACATACATGCTACATACATACTACATGCTACATACATGCTACATACATGCTACATACATACTACATACATGCTACATACATACATACATACATACTACATGCTACATACATACTACATGCTACATACACACTACATACATACTACATGCATATTATATGCTACATACATACTACATACATACTACATGCTACATACATACTACATGCTACATACATGCTACATGCATGCTACATACATGTTACATGCATGCTGCATACATACTACACAATACATACATACTACATACATACATACATACTACATACTACATACATACATACATGCATACTACATACATACATACATACTACATACATACATACATACTACATACATACATACTACATACATACATACTACATACATACTACATACAATACATTTATACATTACATACAATACATACATATAGACATACAGTACATTAAACATAGAGTTCATACACACTGAGGGTCCTATAGAGCAGTGACATCACCCGATGGCACTATTCTATAGGGGAGATCGTCGTGGGACACTCGTTATTAATTGGACTACGGCGGACAGGTAGTATATGGTTTAATATTTTAAATTTTTTGCAAGCGCTGAAGTATGGTAAGTATGGTGAAATGAAGAATATTAAAATACTTTTTTCCTAATGTGTGTGTGTTTTATTAACCCTTTACTAGTATTGTATTAATAATGGATAGGCGTCTTATTGATGCCTCTCCGCTATTAACAGGGATTAATGTCACCTTACGATAGCAAGGTGACATTAACCCCTTACTACCCCATATCCCACCGCTACATGGGAGTGGGAAGAGAGGGGCTAAGTGCCAGAATTGGCGCATCTTAAAGATGCGCCATTTCCGGGGCGGCTGCGGACTGGTATTTGTAGCCGGGGTGGAAGCAATATCCATGGCCCCTCTCGAGGCTATGAATATCAGCCTGCAGCTGTCTGCGTAGCCTTTCTGGCTATAAAATATAGGGGGACCCCACGTCTTTTTTTGGGGGGTCCCCCTATTTCAATAGCCAGTAAAGGCTACGCAGACAGCTGCGGGCTGATATTCATAGCCCAGGCTACAGATATTGGCCCACGGCCATCGGCTTTCCCCCTCTGGTGCAGAAAATTGCGCGGGAGCCCACGCTGTTTTTTTCCATCTTTTTTTAAATTCAACGCTCATTAAGGCCTCTTTCACACTTGCGTTGGTACGGGTCCATCGCAATGCGTCGGGCCGACGTACCGACGCACGTTGTGAAATTTGTGCATGACGTGGGCAGCGGATGCAGTTTTACAACGCATCCGCTGCCCATTCTGAAGTCCGGGGAGGAGGGGGAGGAGTTTTGGCCTTGCATGTGTGGTAGAAAATGGCGGACACGACGGACAAAAAAACGTTCACTGGAATGTTTTTTCGTGCCGATGGTCTGCCAAATCACGACGGATCCGTTGCATGACGGACGCGACATGTGGCCATCCGTCACGATCCGTCGCTAGTACAAGTCTATGGGTAAAAAAACACATCCTGCGAGCACATTTGCAGGATCAGTTTTTTCCCGCCGGATCCGTTTTTTTCTCATAGAGTTGTATTAGCGCTGGATTGCACCTGATGGCCACACGTTTCATCTGTTTTTTGCAGGATCCATCAAAAAAGCTGTTTCTGCCGGACGGAAAACGCATACGAAAAAACGCACACCGACGGATCTGGCAAAAAGCGTATGAAACTGAGATGTGAAATTATGAATCCGGCCTCTGACTGTTTTTTCATGCATGTTTCCATTCAAATCATGCACATTTTCCGTTTATGTATTTATTTCCAAAAACTGCATCAAAACTGCACCAAGCTGCACCAAAAACTGCATCAAAACTGCACCAAAACTGTATAAAAAACTGCATCAAAAATCACACCAAAAAATGCATCAAAAGCCACACCAAAAACCTGCAGCAAAAACTGCACCAAAAACTGCATCAAAAACTGCATCAAAAACTGCAAAAAAACGCATATAAATGGCATAAAAAAAACTGCACCAAAAACTGCATCAAAACCTGCATCAAAAACTGGTTCAGTTTTAATGCAGTTTTTGATGCTGTTTTTTATGCAGTTTTTGGTGCAGTTTTTGGTGCAGGTTTTTGATGCGGTTTTTGATGCAGTTTTTGGTGTAGTTATGATGCAGTTTTTGATGCAGTTTTTATGCAGTTTTTGGTGCGGTTTTTGGGCGGTTTTGATGCAGTTTTTGGAAATAAATAAATAAATGGAAAATGTGCATGATTTGAATGGAAACATGCATGAGAAAACGGTTTCAGAGGCCGGATTCATCATTTCACATCTCAGTTTCATACGTTTTTTGCCGGATCTGTCGCTGTGCGTTTTTTCCCCGGACAGAAAAACCGTTCCTCTGTATGTGTTTTCCGTCTGGCTAAAACAGCTTTTTTGATGGATCCTGCAAAAAAAGGATGAAATGTGTGGCCATCAGGCGCATTCTGGTGCTAATACAAATCTATGAGAAAAAACGGATTCAGCAGAAAAAAACAGATCCGGCGGAAAAAACGGATCCTGCAAATGTGCTCGCAGGATGCGTTTTTTACCCATAGACTTGTACTAGCGACGGATCGCGATGGATGGCCACACATCGCGTCCATCGTGCAACGGATCTGTCGTGTTTTGGCGGACCGTCGGCACGAAAAAACGTTGAAGTGAACTTTTTTTTGTCCATCGCGTCCGCCATTTTCTACCGCGCATGCTATCGTAAGGTAACATTAAGCCGGGTTAATAACAGAGGCATCAATAAGACGCCTATCCATTATTAATCCAATACTAGTAAAGGGTTAATAAAACACACACACATTCGGAAAAAAATATTTTAATATTCTTCATTTCACCATACTTACCATACTTCAACGCCTGCATAAAACGTAAAATAATAAACCGTATACTACCTGTCCGCCGTAGTCCAATTAATAATGAGTGTCCCACGATGATCTCCCCTATAGAACAGTGACATCGGGTGATGTCACTGCTTTATAGGACCCTCAGTGACACACTGACAGGAGACAATGTCTCCTGTCATGATCTCCATGGCCAGAGAACTAGCATAAGCCTCTATAGGAACAAGCTCTTGGAAGATGTAACTGTACTGACCATGAACTAAACCTACCGCATCATCTAGAAGTAGCCAGGTAGCATGTCCTACTTTTTATCCCTATATGCCCAGCGCCGGCCGGAGAACTAAATAATGCTAGCAGAGGGAAATATAAGACCTGACTCACCTCTAGAGAAATGCCCAAAAGGAGACAGAAGCCCCCCACATATATTGGCGGTGATATGAGATGAAACAACAAACGCAGCAGGAAAATAGTTTTAGCAAATTTGAGGTCCGCTTTCTAGATAGCAGAAGACAGAAAGCATACTTTCATGGTCAGTAGAAAACCCTAACAAAACACATCCAGAAATTACTTTAGGACTCTGGCATTAACTCATAATACCAGAGTGGCAATTCCTGATCAACAAGAGCTTTCCAGACACAGTAACGAAACTGCAGCTGTGAACTGGAACCAAAATACAAAAACAAAACATGGACGAATGTCCAACTTATCTAGTAGATGTCTGGGAGCAGGAACAAGCACAGAGAGGCTTCTGATAACATTGTTGACCGGCAAGCATCTAACAGAGAAGCCAGGTTATATAGCGACACCCAGATCTAATCAGAACAGGTGAACAGGGAAGATGATGTCACAAGTTCAATTCCACCAGTAGCCACCGGGGGAGCCCAGAATCCAAATTCACAACAGTACCCCCCCCTCAAGGAGGGGGCACCGAACCCTCACCAGAACCACCAGGGCGATCAGGATGGGCCCTATGAAAGGCACGAACCAGATCAGAGGCATGAACATCAGATGCAGTGACCCAAGAATTATCCTCCTGGCCGTATCCCTTCCACTTGACCAGATACTGGAGTCTCCGTCTGGAAACACGGGAGTCCAGGATTTTTTCCACAACGTACTCCAACTCACCCTCAACCAACACCGGAGCAGGAGGCTCAACGGAAGGCACAACCGGTGCCTCATACCTGCGCAATAACGACCGATGAAAAACGTTATGAATAGAAAAGGATGCAGGGAGGTCCAAACGGAAGGAAACAGGGTTAAGAATCTCCAATATTTTATACGGACCGATGAACCGAGGCTTAAACTTAGGAGATGAGACCCTCATAGGGACAAAACGAGAAGACAACCACACCAAATCTCCAACACAAAGCCGAGGACCAACACGACGGTGACGGTTGGCAAAAAGCTGAGTCTTCTCCTGGGACAACTTTAAATTGTCCATCACCTGCCCCCAGATATGATGCAATCTCTCCACCACCGCATCCACTCCAGGACAATCCGAGGATTCCATCTGACCGGAGGAAAATCGAGGATGGAACCCCGAATTACAGAAAAACGGGGAAACCAAGGTGGCAGAGCTGGCCCGATTATTGAGGGCGAACTCCGCCAATGGCAAAAAAGCAACCCAATCATCCTGGTCAGCAGACACAAAACACCTCAGATATGTCTCCAGGGTCTGATTAGTCCGCTCGGTCTGGCCATTAGTCTGAGGGTGAAAAGCAGACGAAAAAGACAAATCTATGCCCATCCTAGCACAAAATGCCCGCCAAAATCTAGACACAAATTGGGTTCCTCTGTCAGAAACGATATTCTCAGGAATACCATGCAAACGAACAACATTTTGAAAAAACAGGGGCACCAACTCGGAAGAAGAAGGCAATTTGGGCAGGGGAACCAAATGAACCATCTTAGAAAAACGGTCACACACCACCCAGATGACAGACATCTTCTGAGAAACAGGCAGATCTGAAATAAAATCCATCGAGATGTGTGTCCAAGGCCTCTTAGGAATAGGCAAGGGCAACAATAATCCACTAGCCCGAGAACAACAAGGCTTGGCCCGAGCACAAACGTCACAAGACTGCACAAAGCCTCGCACATCTCGTGACAGGGAAGGCCACCAGAAGGATCTTGCCACCAAATCCCTGGTACCAAAAATTCCAGGATGACCTGCCAACGCAGAAGAATGCACCTCAGAGATGACTTTACTGGTCCAATCATCAGGAACAAACAGCCTATCAGGCGGACAACGATCCGGTCTATCCGCCTGAAACTCCTGCAAGGCCCGCCGCAGGTCTGGAGAAACAGCTGACAAGATAACTCCCTCCTTAAGAATACCTGTGGGGTCAGAGTTGCCAGGTGAATCAGGCTCAAAACTCCTAGAAAGGGCATCCGCCTTAACATTCTTAGAACCTGGTAGGTACGATACCACAAAATTAAACCGAGAAAAAAAATAATGACCAGCGCGCCTGTCTAGGATTCAGGCGCCTGGCGGTCTCAAGATAAATCAAATTTTTGTGGTCAGTCAATACCACCACCTGATGTCTGGCCCCCTCGAGCCAATGGCGCCACTCCTCAAACGCCCACTTCATGGCCAAAAGCTCCCGATTCCCAACATCATAATTCCGCTCAGCGGGCGAAAATTTACGGGAAAAGAAGGCACAAGGCCTCATCACGGCGCAGTCAGAACTTTTCTGCGACAACACTGCCCCAGCTCCGATCTCAGAAGCGTCGACCTCAACCTGAAAAGGAAGAGTCACATCAGGCTGACGCAACACAGGGGCAGAAGAAAAACGGCGCTTAAGCTCCTGAAAGGCCTCCACAGCATCAGGGGACCAATTAGCAACATCAGCACCCTGTCTAGTCAAATCGGTCAATGGCTTAACGACATCCGAAAAACCAGAAATAAATCAACGATAAAAGTTGGCAAAGCCCAAAAATTTCTGAAGACTTTTAAGAGAAGAGGGCTGCGTCCAATCACAAATAGCTTGAACCTTGACAGGATCCATCTCAATGGAAGAGGGAGAAAAAATATATCCCAAAAAGGAAATTCTCTGAACCCCAAAAACGCACTTAGAACCCTTGACACACAGAGAATTAGACCGCAAAACCTGAAAAACCCTCCTGACTTGCTGGACATGAGAGTCCCAGTCATCCGAAAAAATCAGAATATCATCCAGATACACTATCATAAATTTATCCAAAAAATCGCGGAAAATATCATGCATAAAGGACTGGAAGACTGAAGGGGCATTAGAAAGACCAAAAGGCATCACCAAATACTCAAAGTGGCCCTCGGGCGTATTAAATGCGGTTTTCCACTCATCCCCCTGCCTGATCCGCACCAAATTATACGCCCCACGGAGATCAATCTTAGAGAACCACTTGGCCCCCTTTATGCGAGCAAACAAATCAGTCAGCAACGGCAATGGGTATTGATATTTAACCGTGATTTTATTCAAAAGCCGATAATCAATACATGGTCTCAAAGAGCCGTCTTTTTTTGACACAAAGAAAAAACCGGCTCCTAAGGGAGATGACGATGGACGAATATGTCCCTTTTCCAAGGACTCCTTTATATATTCTCGCATAGCAGTATGTTCAGGCACAGACAGATTAAATAAACGACCCTTTGGGTATTTACTACCCGGAATTAAATCTATAGCACAATCGCACTCACGGTGCGGAGGTAGTGAACCCAGCTTGGGTTCTTCAAAGACGTCACGATAATCAGACAGGAACTCAGGGATTTCAGAGGGAATAGATGATGAAATGGACACCAAAGGTACGTCCCCATGAGTCCCCTTACATCCCCAGCTCAACACAGACATAGCTCTCCAGTCAAGGACTGGGTTGTGAGACTGCAGCCATGGCAATCCCAGCACCAAATCCTCATGTAGATTATACAGCACTAGAAAACGAATAGTCTCCTGGTGATCCGGATTAATACACATAGTCACTTGTGTCCAGTATTGTGGTTTATTATTAGCCAATGGGGTGGAGTCAATCCCCTTCAGAGGAATAAGAGTTTCCAAAGGCTCTAAATCATACCCACAACGATTGGCAAAGGACCAATCCATAAGACTCAAAGCGGCGCCAGAGTCGATATAGGCGTCAGTAGTAATAGATGACAAAGAGCAAATCAGGGTCACAGACAAAATAAATTTAGACTGTAAAGTGCCAATGGAAACGGATTTATCAAGCTTTTTAGTGCGCTTAGAGCATGCTGATATAACATGAGTAGAATCCCCACAATAGAAACACAACCCATTTTTCCGTCTAAAATTCTGCCGCTCGCTTCTGGACAGAATTCTATCACACTGCATGCTTTCTGGCGTCTTCTCAGTGGACACCGCCAGATGGTGCACAGGTTTGCGCTCCCGCAGACGCCTATCGATCTGAATGGCCATTGTCATGGACTCATTCAGACCCGCAGGCACAGGGAACCCCACCATAACATCCTTAATGGCATCAGAGAGACCCTCTCTGAAAGTAGCCGCCAAGGCGCACTCATTCCACTGAGTAAGCACAGACCATTTACGGAATCTTTGGCAGTAAATTTCAGCTTCATCTTGCCCCTGCGATAGGGACATCAAAGTTTTTTCTGCCTGAAGTTCCAAATGAGGTTCCTCATACAGCAAGCCCAAGGCCAAAAAAAACGCATCCACATTGCGCAACGCAGGATCCCCTGGTGCCAATGCAAAAGCCCAGTCTTGAGGGTCGCCGCGGAGCAAGGAAATCACAATCCCAACCTGCTGTGCAGAGTCTCCAGCAGAACGAGATTTCAGGGAAAAAAATAGCTTACAATTATTTCTAAAATTCTGAAAGCTAGATCTATTCCCTGAGAAGAATTCCGGCAAAGGAATTCTCGGCTCAGATACCGGAGCATGAATAATAAAATCTTGCAAATTTTGTACTTTCGTGGTGAGATTATTCAAACCTGCAGTTACACTCTGAAGATCCATTATTAACAGGTGAACACAAAGCCATTCAAAGATTATAAGGAGAGAGAAAAAAAAGAAAGACTGCAGCATAGACAGACTGGCAAGTGATCCAATTAAGAGCACAAAGGAAAAAAAAAAAAAAAAAAAAACTCTCAGCAGACTTCTTATTTCTCTCCTTTCTCAGCCAAGGATTTTAACCCTTTAGTGGGCCGGTCAAACTGTCATGATCTCCATGGCCAGAGAACTAGCATAAGCCTCTATAGGAACAAGCTCTTGGAAGATGTAACTGTACTGACCATGAACTAAACCTACCGCATCATCTAGAAGTAGCCAGGTAGCATGTCCTACTTTTTATCCCTATATGCCCAGCGCCGGCCGGAGAACTAAATAATGCTAGCAGAGGGAAATATAAGACCTGACTCACCTCTAGAGAAATGCCCAAAAGGAGACAGAAGCCCCCCACATATATTGGCGGTGATATGAGATGAAACAACAAACGCAGCAGGAAAATAGTTTTAGCAAATTTGAGGTCCGCTTTCTAGATAGCAGAAGACAGAAAGCATACTTTCATGGTCAGTAGAAAACCCTAACAAAACACATCCAGAAATTACTTTAGGACTCTGGCATTAACTCATAATACCAGAGTGGCAATTCCTGATCAACAAGAGCTTTCCAGACACAGTAACGAAACTGCAGCTGTGAACTGGAACCAAAATACAAAAACAAAACATGGACGAATGTCCAACTTATCTAGTAGATGTCTGGGAGCAGGAACAAGCACAGAGAGGCTTCTGATAACATTGTTGACCGGCAAGCATCTAACAGAGAAGCCAGGTTATATAGCGACACCCAGATCTAATCAGAACAGGTGAACAGGGAAGATGATGTCACAAGTTCAATTCCACCAGTAGCCACCGGGGGAGCCCAGAATCCAAATTCACAACAGTCTCCTGCAGTGCATCACTGAACTATAGTAACCTCTCAGTCCCACTTTATGTCAATTGCTGCATGGGAAAATTTCTCACACAGCAATGGCATAAAGTGAGACTAGGGACTTTTTTTAACAGTGGCAGAGGAATACAGTACGGAAGGATACCTTCCTCCCTTCATTGTGTTCCTGAAGCCCCTAGAGAGCGGTTGCATCAGCTGATGCTGCCGCTCTCCACGGGAGATCATCGTGGGACACTCGTGGATTTCTGCGGACAGGGAGTATATTGGTTGTTTGTTATTTTATTCTTTTTTACAGATGACACTGTCTTCGGGGAACAGTGACAAGTAATGGTGAGTATGAACTCTATGTTTAATGTACTGTATTCCATATGTATGCATTGTATGTAATGTATGAATGTATTGTATGTAGTATGTATGCAGTATGTATGTAATGTATGTAGTATGTATGTAGTATGTATGTATGAATGTAGTATGTATGTAGTATGTATGTATGTAGTATATATGTAGTATGTATGTATGTTGTATGTATGTTGCATGTATGTATGTAGTATGTATGTAAGTAGCATGTATGTCGCATGTATGTAGCATGTAGTATGTATGTAGTATGTATGTAGCATGTATGTGGCATGTTTTATGTATGTAGTATGTATGTAGTATGTAATATGTATGTATGTAGTACGTATGTAGCATGTAGTATGTATGTAGTATGTATGTAGCATGTATGTAGCATGTATGTGGCATGTAGTATGTATGCAGTATGTATGACGTATTTAAGTATGTATGTAGCATGTATGTAGTATGTATGTAGCATGTATGTAGCATGTAGTATGTATGTAGTATGTATGTAGCATGTATGTAGCATGTAGTATGTATGTAGTATTTATGTAGCATGTATGTAGCATGTATGTAGCATGCATGTAGCATGTTTGCAGTTTTTTTTTTTTTACATTCAACACATTAGCCAGATGATGGGACTACTACTGTCCCATCATTGGCTACTGTGTCAATCACTGTCATTGTAGCAGGCATCGTCCGATGGGACTTGTAGTCCCATCGAACGATGCCTGCACAGACACAAAGACCCCCCCGGCAGGCCGCACAGACCCCCGGCAGGCCACACAGACCCCCCGGCAGGCCACACACAGCCCCGGCAGGCACACACAGATCCCCCATGGTCCCGCACAGACCCCGCCCACACAGAGACATGCAGTCTCCTCCCACGCACCACCCACACTCCATTATAGTGCATTATTGCACTATGGGAACTTCCAATTGCGATATCCGATATCGCAAAAATATCGGAACTCGGTATCGGAATTCCAATACAGCGAATATCGGCGATACCCCATATTTTCAGTATCGGAATGCTCAGCACTACTTAACAGATGTAAAAAAAAGCAGTTAAATAGATTAAAGAGTGCACAGTAGGAACTTTTTATATAAAGTGTATCACAAACACGATTAGATCGTTTAATTAAATAGATAGGTATTTAGAATTTTAAAACAGAGATGAGCGAGCACTAAAATGTTCTAGAATTATAAAGTATCTAGTATAATGGAAGTCAATGGGAAATCTGAGCATTTTTCTGGCAGACCCTATAATAGTATGGAATACAAAAAAAGGTTTCACTCTATTGTGCTAAAACATGTCAACGTGAATTATATTAAATATGAATAGCAATTCTGAATACTAAAGTTATGTCTGCCCATCAACCAATATCGAGGTGGTCTCAAAAAACTGATGGGTCCCTACGTGTATGAATACCTCTCTTTGGCCGGAGTCACACTAGTGAGGAATACTGAGAATAGTGAGGAATAGTGAGAAAAAATCGCATAGCACACGGACCAGTATTAAACTATGGGGCAGCTCACACATTATACGTGCAAGTGAAACTGCAGCATGCTGCGATTTCACATTTATATCGACCGAGACTCACCAATGCAAGTCAATGGGTGCAAGAAAAAAATCGCACATCACTCACACCATGCAAGTGCTGTCCAATTTTTACGCACCCGTGTCCTTTCCAAAGCCGGCAATTCATATGCTACTGAAAAAATCACACTGACATGTTAGAATACAATATATAAGATACATATATACACATAGAATAGGTGTATATATACATATATATATATATATATGTCAGTGACACACATATATATATATATATATATATATATATATATATATATATATATATATATTTCACAGAGAGAAGGATAGAAGATTAGCCGGCAATTCATTTGTCGGCTTCTGTAAAATCAATGCAGGAGCCAACAGGATAGGAGACATGGTTTACATACAGTAAATAGATGCAGAATAGGTATATATATTGATATCAGTGATCAATACAATTAGTAGTGTGTGTGTGTGTGTGCAAATTAGGGGAAATGTATGTAATTATTAAAAGATTATTTTGGGGGGAAAAACTGGCGCGGGCTGCAGCCCAATTTTTCAAACCAGAAAAGGGAAAGCCTTAGAATCTCTCTTCCTACTTGCTCTGTAATGGTGGCAAGTGGGGTAACAGTTGTGGGGTTGATGTCACCTTTGTATTGCAAGGCGACATCAAGCCCGCTTAGTAATGGAGATGTGTCAATAAGACACCTATCTATTACTAATCTTATAGTTGTTACAGGTTTAAATAAAGACACAGCCACAATAAATTATATTAATGAAGTTAAACACTAAACACAGTTTCCCATCTTTATTTTTCAGCTAATCCATGTGATACCCTCATTCTCCGGTAAAAAACATAAAATAAAAAAGCTACAATATACCATACCTGTCCAGCGTTATGTCCCACACAGTAATCCATATCTGGGGAAAATACAGTTAACAACCGGGATGGGGCTAAGATGCGACGACCCCGGCTGCAAACTACTGGTGAATGAATGAGATGCTGCCAACGCAGCATCAGTGACTGGTGGTGACTTCACTGATGCTGCCCTCCCTGCTGGCCTGACCTGCGCTGAACAAAGGAGCATGGGAAAATGTACAGGCATTTTCCCACGCTCCAGAGTTCAGCGTAAAGGAAGCAATTAAACAACAGAATATAACTCCAAGTAAATCAAACTTCTGTAAAATCAAACTGACCACTTAGGAAGCAACACTGTTTGACAATCAATTCCACATGCTGTTGTGCAAATGGAATAGACAACAGATAGAAATTATTGGTAATTATCAAGACACACTCAATAAAGGAGTGGTTCTGCAGGTGAAGACCACAGACCACATCTCAGTACCAATGCTTTCTGGCTAATGTTTTGGTCTCTTTTGAATGTTGGTTGTGCTTTCACACTTGTGGTAGCATAAGACAGACTCTACAACTCACACAAGTGGCTCAGGTAGTGCAGTTCATCCAGGATGGCACATCAATGCAGGCTGTGGCATGAAGGTTTGCTGTGTCTGTCAGCTTAGTGTCCAGAGGCCCGAGGCGCTACCAGGAGAAAGGCCAGTACACTAGGAGATGGGGAGGGGGCCGAAGGAGGTCATCAACCCAGCAACAGGACCGCTACCTTAGCCTTTGTGCAAGCAGGAACAGGAGGAGCACTGCCGGAGCCCTGCAAATGAACTTCAGCAGGCCACAAATGTGCATGTGTCTGCACAAACAGTTAGAAACTGACTCATGGATGATGGTCTGAGTGCCTGACATCCACAGATGGGGGTTGTGCTCAAAGCCCAACACAGTGCAGGACACATGGCATTTGCCACAGAACACCAGGATTGGCAAATTCACCAATGGCGCCCAGTGATCTTCACAGATGAAAGCAGTTTCACACTGAGCACATGTGACAGATGTGACAGAGTCTGGGAATGCCGTGGATAATGACCTCGTGCCTGCAACATCCTTCAGCATGACCGGTTTGGCAGTGGGTCAGTAATGGGGTGGGGTGGCATTTCTTTGCAGGGCCACACAGCCCTCTATGTGGTCACCAGAGGTAGCCTGACTGTCATTAGGTACCAAGATGATATCCTCAGACCTCTTTTGAGAGCATATGCTGATGCGGTTGTCCCTGGGTTCCTCCTAATGCAGGGCAATGCCAGACCTCATGTGGCTGGAATGTGTCAGCAGTTCCTGCAAGATGAAGGCATTGAAGCTATGGAGTGGCCTGCCCATTCCCCAATCCTGAATCCGATTGAACACATCTGGGACATCATGTCTCGCACAATCCACCAACATCACGTTGCACCACAGACTGTCCTGGAGTTGGCAGATGCTTTAGTCCAGGTCTGGGAGGAGATCCCTCAGAAGACCACCCGCCGCCTCATCAGGAGCATTCTCAGGTGTTGTTGGGAGATCACACAGGCATGTGGAGCCCACACACACTACTGAGCATCATTTCCTTGTCTTGAGGCATTTCCACTAAAGTTGGATCAGCCTGTAACTTCATTTTCCACTTTGATTTTGAGCATCATTCCAACTTCAGACCTCCGTGGGATATTCGTTGTGATTTACGTTGATAATTTTTAGGTTTAATCATTCTGAACACATTCCACTATGTAATGAATAAAGATTTACAACTGGAATATTTAATTCAATGATATATCTAGGATGTGGGATTTTAGTGTCCCCTTTATTTTTTATTTTTTGAGCAGTATATATATATTGTGGTGCAGTGACTAATGTTACAGCCAGGGGGCGCTGCGTGTGCACTTCAAGGTGCACTTGGAGGCATAATTGTGATGGTACAAAGTCTGGCAGAATTGTAGATGGCCGGTATGTGTGTCGCAGAGGAGAACACTCTGCGCTGTCAGTCTGAAGTTTTGTTGTGGTCTGGGACCTGTAGTCCCACATGTAAATATGTAAGTTCTAATGGGAGACTGGCAGGGCTAGTTATGAGAGATGGGAGGGTCAAACTAGCCACACACACCCACACTCCCACCCAAGGGAGTGGTTACGGGTATGTAATGTGACCAGGGTGTTGGTCACATGGTTCCTGTATTTGGATCTGAGTGGTCCAAGTGCAATGCCCTGGAAGCCTGTGCTGGAAATCCTGGGAATTCCTGAATAGCATGTGGTTGGGCTTTGGCACTGAGTGGCCTGTGTGCTGTAGGTCCTGGATGGTCAGTGTTGGAGTCTCCTGGGAGTGGAGACGTCCTGGAAGCACCTAGAGACAGTGGACCTGGACGGTCAGTGTTGGAGGCTCCTGGGAGTGTAGACATCCTGGAAGCACTGTGAGACCGTCGACCTGGACAGTCAGTGTTGAGGACCTGTGTTATGACCCCAATGGCAGAGGGTCTCAGAGGTTATTACCAAGTCTGCACACACAAAAACCAGCTCGTTGGGCAGTGGTAACTAGGCTGACCGTATAACTGATCCTAGCACAACGAATAGCAGCAGCCGGGGAACGTACCTACGTTGGTTCTAGATGTCTCGCGCCAGCCGGAGAACTAACTAACCCTAGAAGGGAAACAATAGACCTTTCTTGCCTCCAGAGAAAAGACCCCAAAAGTTGGATACAAGCCCCCAACAAATAATAACGGTGTGGCAAGAAGAAAAGACAAACGTAAGTATAAACTAGGTTTTAGCAAAGAGAGGCCCACTGACTAATAGCAGAATATAGGAAGATGACTTATACGGTCAGCAAAAACCCTATCAAAATTTCCACGCTGAATATTCAAGAACCCCCAGAACCGTCTAACGGCACGGGGGGAGAATATCAGCCCCTTAGAGCTTCCAGCAATATCAGGAATCACATTTAGTACAAGCTGGACAAAAATAAGAGCAATGCAAATAACCAAAAAATAAGGAAGCAGGACTTAGCTTATTTTGCAAAGAACCAGGACCAGCAGACAGGAGCAAACAGAAAGGAACTGATTACAACGATGCCAGGCACCAGACTGAGAATCCAGGGAGTATAAATAGCAACACCCCTGGACTAACGAACCAGGTGGGTACCAAGCTGAAGAAAGAAAATCAAAGTGTCATGTCGCTAGTGACCACAAGAGGGAGCCAAAAAGTTCAATTCACAACAGTACCCCCCCCTTAAGGAGGGGTCACCGAACCCTCACCAAGACCACCAGGGCGATCAGGATGAGCAGCGTGAAAGGCACGAACCAAATCGGCCGCATGAACATCAGAGGCGACCACCCAGGAATTATCCTCCTGACCATAGCCCTTCCACTTGACCAGATACTGAAGCCTCCATCTGGAGAGATGAGAATCCAAGATCTTCTCCACCACGTACTCCAACTCGCCCTCAACCAACACCGGAGCAGGAGGCTCAACAGAAGGAACCACCGGCACAACGTACCGCCGCAACAAAGACCTATGGAACACGTTGTGAATGGCAAACGACACCAGAAGATCCAAGCGAAAGGACACTGGATTAAGGATTTCCAAAATCTTATAAGGAACGATGAAGCGAGGCTTAAATTTAGGAGAGGAGACCTTCATAGGAACAAACCGAGAAGACAGCCACACCAAATCCCCAACGCGAAGTCGGGGACCCACACCGCGGCGGCGGTTGGCAAAACGCTGAGCCTTCTCCTGTGACAACTTTAAGTTGTCCACCACATGATTCCAAATCCGCTGCAACCTATCCACCACAGAATCTACCCCAGGACAGTCAGAGGGCTCAACATGTCCCGAGGAAAAACGAGGATGAAAACCAGAGTTGCAGAAAAATGGCGAAACCAAAGTAGCGGAACTACCCCGATTATTAAGGGCAAACTCAGCCAATGGCAAGAAGGTCACCCAATCATCCTGATCTGCAGAAACAAAACACCTCAAATAAGCCTCTAGAGTCTGATTTGTTCGCTCAGTTTGGCCATTAGTCTGAGGATGAAAGGCAGATGAAAACGACAAATCAATGCCCATCTTAGCACAAAAGGATCGCCAGAACCTGGAAACAAACTGGGATCCTCTGTCAGACACGATATTCTCAGGAATGCCGTGCAAACGAACCACATTCTGAAAGAATAAAGGAACCAGATCGGAAGAGGAAGGCAGCTTAGGCAAGGACACCAAATGGACCATCTTGGAAAAACGATCACATACCACCCAGATGACAGACATGCCCTGAGACACCGGAAGATCTGAAATGAAATCCATGGAAATGTGTGTCCAAGGCCTCTTCGGGACAGGCAAGGGCAAGAGCAACCCGCTGGCACGAGAACAGCAAGGCTTAGCTCGAGCACAAGTCCCACAGGACTGCACAAACGACCGCACATCCCGTGACAAGGAAGGCCACCAAAAGGACCTAGCCACCAAATCTCTGGTGCCAAAAATCCCCAGATGCCCTGCCAACACCGAGGAATGAACCTCGGAAATGACTCTGCTGGTCCATTTATCAGGAACAAACAGTCTGTCAGGTGGACAAGAGTCAGGTCTACCAGCCTGAAATCTCTGCAACACACGTCGCAAATCCGGAGAAATGGCCGACAAGATAACTCCCTCTTTAAGAATACCAGCTGGCTCTGAGACTCCAGGAGAGTCAGGCACAAAGCTCCTAGAAAGAGCATCAGCCTTCACATTCTTTGAACCCGGTAGGTACGAGACCACAAAGTCAAAACGGGAGAAAAACAATGACCAACGGGCCTGTCTAGGATTCAGGCGTTTAGCAGACTCGAGATACATCAGATTTTTGTGATCAGTCAAGACCACCACACGATGCTTAGCACCCTCGAGCCAATTACGCCACTCCTCAAATGCCCACTTCATGGCCAACAACTCCCGATTGCCAACATCATAGTTCCGCTCAGCAGGCGAAAACCTCCTAGAGAAAAAAGCACATGGTCTCATTACAGAGCAACCAGGGCCTCTCTGCGACAAAACGGCCCCTGCACCGATCTCAGAAACATCCACTTCAACCTGAAAGGGAAGTGAGACATCAGGCTGACACAAAACAGGCGCCGAAGTAAACCGGCGCTTCAGCTCTTGGAAAGCTTCCACGGCTGCAGGAGCCCAGTTAGCAACATCAGAACCTTTCTTGGTCATATCCGTCAAAGGTTTAACAACGCTAGAAAAGTTAGCGATAAAACGACGGTAGAAGTTAGCAAAACCCAAGAACTTCTGAAGACTCTTAACTGACGTGGGTTGAGTCCAATCATGAATAGCTCGGACCTTGACTGGGTCCATCTCCACCGCAGAAGGGGAGAAAATAAAACCCAAAAAGGGAACCTTCTGCACTCCAAAGAGACACTTTGAGCCCTTGACAAACAAAGCATTCTCATGCAAAACCTGAAACACCATCCTGACCTGCTTTACATGGGAGTCCCAATCATCAGAAAAAAACAGAATATCATCCAGATAAACGATCATAAATTTATCCACGTACTTCCGGAAAATATCATGCATAAAGGACTGAAACACTGAAGGGGCATTAGAGAGCCCAAAAGGCATCACCAAGTACTCAAAATGACCTTCGGGCGTATTAAATGCAGTTTTCCATTCATCTCCCTGCTTAATGCGCACAAGGTTGTACGCACCACGAAGATCTATCTTGGTGAACCACTTGGCACCCTTAATCCGGGCAAACAAGTCCGACAACAGAGGCAAAGGATACTGAAATTTAACAGTGATTTTATTCAGAAGCCGATAGTCTATACAAGGTCTCAAAGATCCGTCCTTCTTGGCCACAAAAAAGAATCCTGCACCAAGAGTGGAAGAGGATGGACGAATATGCCCCTTCTCCAGAGACTCCTTGATATACAAACGCATTGCGGTATGCTCAGGTACAGACAGATTAAATAATCTTCCCTTAGGAAATTTACTACCCGGAATCAAATCTATAGCGCAGTCACAGTCCCTATGAGGAGGAAGAGCACTGGACCTGGACTCGCTGAATACATCCTGATAATCAGACAAATACTCAGGAACTTCCGAAGGAGTAGAGGAAGCAATAGACACCGGCGGGGAATCGCCATGAATTCCCTGACAGCCCCAACTTGACACGGACATTGCCTTCCAATCCAAAACTGGATTATGGGTCTGTAACCATGGTAGACCCAAAACGACCAAATCATGCATCTTATGCAGAACCAGAAAACGAATCACCTCCCGATGTTCATGAGTCATGCACATGGTTACCTGTGTCCAAAACTGCGGCTTATTTTCCGCCAATGGCGTAGCATCAATACCTCTAAGAGGGATAGGATTTACCAACGGCTCAAGAACAAAACCACAGCGTTTGGCAAATGAAAAATCCATAAGACTCAGGGCAGCACCTGAATCCACAAACGCCATAACAGGGTAGGAAGACAATGAGCAAATTAAGGTCACAGACAAAATAAATTTAGGTTGCAAATTACCAATGGCGACAGGACTAACAACCCTAGTTAGGCGTTTAGAGCATGCTGATATAACATGTGTAGAATCACCACAGTAAAAACACAACCCATTCTGACGTCTATGATTTTTCCGTTCATTTCTAGTCTGAATTCTACCACTGTCATGTTCTCAATGGCAAGAGAACATAGCATCAGCATATATAGGAACTAGCTCTTGGAAGATGGGAACTGAGCTGACCATGAACTAATCCTATCACACAACTAGCAGTGGCCGGGTAGCATGCCTACGTTGATTCTAGATGCCCAGCACCAGCCGGAGGACTAAATAATGCTAGCAGAGGAAAATATTAGTCCTAGATCACCTCTAGAGAAATACCCCGAAAGGAGACAGAGGCCCCCCACATGTATTGGCGGTGAATTAAGATGAAATAACAAACGTAGTATGAAAATAGGTTTAGCAAATTTGAGGTCCACTTACTACATAGCAGAAGACAGAAAGGACACTTTCATGGTCAGCTGAAAACCCTATCAAAACACCATCCAGAAATTACTTTAAAACTCTGGCATTAACTCATAACACCAGAGTGGCAATTCCTGTTCACAAGAGCTTTCCAGACACAGTAACGAAACTTCAGCTGTGAACTGGAACAAAAATGCAAAAACAAACATGGACAAGAGTCCAACTTATCTAGTAGTTGTCTAGGAGCAGGAACAAGCACAGAGAGGCTTCTGATAACATTGTTGACCGGCAAGCAACTAACAGAGCAGCAAGGTTATATAGCGACTCCCACATCTTGATGGGAACAGGTGAACAGAGAAGATGAAGACACCAGTTCAATTCCACCAGTAGCCACCGGGGGAGCCCAGAATCCAAATTCACAACAGTACCCCCCCCTCAAGGAGGGGGCACCGAACCCTCACCAGAACCACCAGGGCGATCAGGATGGGCCCTATGAAAGGCACGAACCAAATCAGAGGCATGAACATCAGATGCATTCACCCAAGAATTATCCTCCTGGCCGTATCCCTTCCACTTGACCAGATACTGGAGTCTCCGTCTGGAAACACGAGAGTCTAAGATTTTCTCCACAACGTACTCCAACTCACCCTCAACCAACACCGGAGCAGGAGGCTCAACGGAAGGCACAACCGGTACCTCATACCTGCGCAATAATGACCGATGAAAAACGTTATGAATAGAAAAGGATGCAGGGAGGTCCAAACGGAAGGAAACAGGGTTAAGAATCTCCAATATCTTATACGGGCCGATGAACCGAGGCTTAAACTTAGGAGAAGAGACCCTCATAGGGACAAAACGAGAAGACAACCACACCAAATCCCCAACACAAAGCCGAGGACCAACACGACGGTGGCGGTTGGCAAAAAGCTGAGTCTTCTCCTGGGACAACCTCAAATTGTCCACCACCTGCCCCCAGATCTGATGCAATCTCTCCACCACAGCATCCACTCCAGGACAATCCGAAGATTCCACCTGACCAGAGGAAAATCGAGGATGAAACCCCGAATTACAGAAAAACGGGGACACCAAAGTGGCAGAGCTGGCCCGATTATTGAGAGCGAACTCTGCCAATGGCAAAAAAGCAACCCAATCATCCTGGTCAGCAGACACAAAACACCTCAGATATGTCTCCAGGGTCTGATTAGTCCGCTCGGTCTGGCCATTCGTCTGAGGATGGAAAGCGGACGAAAAAGATAAATCTATGCCCATCCTAGCACAGAATGCCCGCCAAAATCTAGACACGAATTGGGTCCCTCTGTCAGAAATGATATTCTCAGGAATACCATGCAAACGAACAACATTTTGAAAAAACAGAGGAACCAACTCGGAAGAAGAAGGCAACTTGGGCAGAGGAACCAAATGGACCATCTTAGAGAAACGGTCACACACCACCCAGATGACAGACATCTTCTGAGAAACAGGCAGATCTGAAATAAAATCCATCGAGATGTGCGTCCAAGGCCTCTTAGGAATAGGCAAGGGCAACAACAATCCACTAGCCCGAGAACAACAAGGCTTGGCCCGAGCACAAACGTCACAAGACTGCACAAAGCCTCGCACATCTCGTGACAGGGAAGGCCACCAGAAGGACCTTGCCACCAAATCCCTGGTACCAAAAATGCCAGGATGACCTGCCAACGCAGAAGAATGAACCTCAGAGATGACTCTACTGGTCCAATCATCAGGAACAAACAGTTTATCAGGTGGGCAACGATCCGGTCTATCCGCCTGAAACTCCTGCAAGGCCCGCCGCAGGTCTGGAGAAACGGCTGACAATACCACTCCATCCTTAAGGATACCCGTGGGCTCAGAGTTACCAGGCGAGTCAGGCTCAAAACTCCTAGAAAGGGCATCCGCCTTAACATTCTTAGAACCCGGTAGGTATGACACCACAAAATTAAACCGAGAGAAAAATAATGACCAGCGCGCCTGTCTAGGATTCAGGCGCCTGGCAGTCTCAAGATAAATCAAATTTTTGTGGTCAGTCAATACCACCACCTGATGTCTGGCCCCCTCAAGCCAATGGCGCCACTCCTCAAAAGCCCACTTCATGGCCAAAAGCTCCCGATTCCCAACATCATAATTCCGCTCAGCGGGCGAAAATTTACGGGAAAAGAAGGCACAAGGCCTCATCACGGAGCAGTCAGAACTTTTCTGCGACAACACTGCCCCAGCTCCGATCTCAGAAGCGTCGACCTCAACCTGAAAAGGTAGAGCAACATCAGGCTGACGCAACACAGGGGCAGAGGAAAAACGGCGCTTAAGCTCCCGAAAGGCCTCCACAGCGTCAGGGGGCCAATCAGCAACATCAGCACCCTTCTTAGTCAAATCGGTCAATGGCTTAGCAATATCCGAAAAACCAGCAATAAATCGACGATAAAAGTTAGCAAAGCCCAAAAATTTCTGAAGACTCTTAAGAGAAGAGGGCTGCGTCCAATCACAAATAGCTTGAACCTTGACAGGATCCATTTCAATGGAAGAGGGAGAAAAAATATATCCCAAAAAGGAAATCCTCTGTACCCCAAAAACACACTTAGAACCCTTCACACACAAAGAATTAGACCGCAAAACCTGGAAAACCCTCCTGACTTGCTGGACATGAGAGTCCCAGTCATCCGAAAAAATCAGAATATCATCCAGATACACAATCATAAATTTATCCAAATAATCGCGAAAAATATCATGCATAAAGGACTGGAAAACTGACGGAGCATTTGAAAGACCAAAAGGCATCACTAAATACTCAAAGTGGCCCTCGGGCGTATTAAATGCGGTCTTCCACTCATCCCCCTGCCTGATTCGCACCAAATTATACGCCCCACGAAGGTCAATCTTAGAGAACCACTTGGCCCCCTTTATGCGAGCAAACAAATCAGTCAGCAACGGCAATGGGTATTGATATTTAACAGTGATTTTGTTCAAAAGCCGATAATCAATACATGGTCTCAAAGAGCCGTCTTTTTTTGACACAAAGAAAAAACCGGCTCCTAAGGGAGATGACGATGGACGAATATGTCCCTTTTCCAAGGACTCCTTTATATATTCTCGCATAGCAGCATGTTCAGGCACAGACAGATTAAACAAACGACCCTTTGGGTATTTACTACCCGGGATTAAATCTATGGCACAATCGCACTCTCGGTGCGGAGGTAACGAACCAAGCTTGGATTCTTCAAAGACGTCACGATAGTCAGACAGGAACTCAGGAATTTCAGAGGGAATAGATGATGAAATGGAAACCACAGGTACCTCCCCATGAGCCCCCTTACATCCCCAGCTCAACACAGACATAGCTCTCCAGTCGAGGACTGGGTTGTGAGATTGCAGCCAAGGCAATCCTAGCACCAAATCATCATGTAGATTATACAGCACCAGAAAGCGAATAATCTCCTGGTGATCCGGATTAATACGCATAGTTACTTGTGTCCAGTATTGTGGTTTATTATTAGCCAATGGGGTGGAGTCAATCCCCTTCAGAGGAATAGGAGTCTCCAAAGGCTCTAAATCATACCCACAGCGTTTGGCAAAGGACCAATCCATAAGACTCAAAGCGGCGCCAGAGTCGACATAGGCGTCCGTGGTAATAGATGACAAAGAGCAAATCAGGGTCACAGATAGAATAAACTTAGACGGTAAGGTGCAAATGGAAACAGATTTATCAAGCTTTTTAGTGCGCTTAGAGCATGCTGATATAACATGAGTAGAATCACCACAATAGAAACACAACCCATTTTTCCGTCTAAAATTCTGCCGCTCGCTTCGGGACAGAATTCTATCACACTGCATACTCTCTGGCGACTTCTCAGTGGACACCGCCAGATGGTGCACTGGTTTGCGCTCCCGCAAACGCCTATCGATCTGAATAGCCATTGTCATTGACTCATTCAGACCCGCAGGCACAGGGAACCCCACCATAACATCCTTAATGGCATCAGAGAGACCCTCTCTGAAAGTCGCCGCCAGGGCGCACTCATTCCACTGAGTAAGCACAGACCATTTACGGAATCTTTGGCAGTAAATTTCCGCTTCATCTTGCCCCTGAGATAGGGACATCAAAGTTTTTTCTGCCTGAAGCTCCAAATGAGGTTCGTCATAAAGCAACCCCAAGGCCAGAAAAAACGCATCCACATTGAGCAACGCAGGATCCCCTGGTGTCAATGAGAAAGCCCAGTCTTGAGGGTCGCCCCGGAGCAAGGAAATCACAATCCTGACCTGCTGTGCAGGATCTCCGGCAGAGCGAAATTTCAGGGACAAAAATAATTTGCAATTATTTCGAAAATTCTGAAACCCAGATCTATTCCCCGAGAAAAATTCCGGCAAAGGAATTCTCGGCTCAGATACAGGTGCATGACAAACAAAGTCTTGCAAATTTTGTACCTTCGTGGCGAGATTATTCAAACCTGCAGTTACACTCTGAAAATCCATTACAAACAGGTGGACACAGAGCCATTCAAAGATTAGAAGGAGAAAAAAAAAAAAAAAAAAAAATCTCAGCAGACTTCTTATTTCTCTCCTTTCTCAGCCAAGGATTTTAACCCTTTAGTGGGCCGGTCAAACTGTCATGTTCTCAATGGCAAGAGAACATAGCATCAGCATATATAGGAACTAGCTCTTGGAAGATGGGAACTGAGCTGACCATGAACTAATCCTATCACACAACTAGCAGTGGCCGGGTAGCATGCCTACGTTGATTCTAGATGCCCAGCACCAGCCGGAGGACTAAATAATGCTAGCAGAGGAAAATATTAGTCCTAGCTCACCTCTAGAGAAATACCCCGAAAGGAGACAGAGGCCCCCCACATGTATTGGCGGTGAATTAAGATGAAATAACAAACGTAGTATGAAAATAGGTTTAGCAAATTTGAGGTCCACTTACTACATAGCAGAAGACAGAAAGGACACTTTCATGGTCAGCTGAAAACCCTATCAAAACACCATCCAGAAATTACTTTAAAACTCTGGCATTAACTCATAACACCAGAGTGGCAATTCCTGTTCACAAGAGCTTTCCAGACACAGTAACGAAACTTCAGCTGTGAACTGGAACAAAAATGCAAAAACAAACATGGACAAGAGTCCAACTTATCTAGTAGTTGTCTAGGAGCAGGAACAAGCACAGAGAGGCTTCTGATAACATTGTTGACCGGCAAGCAACTAACAGAGCAGCAAGGTTATATAGCGACTCCCACATCTTGATGGGAACAGGTGAACAGAGAAGATGAAGACACCAGTTCAATTCCACCAGTAGCCACCGGGGGAGCCCAGAATCCAAATTCACAACATACCACATTGCATTAAATCAGGTGTTTGTTCAGACAACACCACCAGAGGATTAGCGGCTTTGCGCTCCCGCAAACGCCGGTCAATTTGAATAGCCAGCGCCATGGAATAATTCAGACTTGTAGGAATGGAGAAACCCACCATCACATTCTTAATGGCTTCAGAAAGGCCATTTCTGAAATTTGCGGCCAGAGCACACTCATTCCACTGAGTAAGCACGGACCATTTCCGAAATTTTTGGCAATACACTTCAGCTTCATCCTGGCCCTGAGAGATAGCCAGCAAAGCTTTTTCTGCCTGAATTTCAAGATTGGGCTCCTCGTAAAGCAACCTGAGCGCAAGAAAAAACGCATCAATATTTGCCAATGCCGGATCTCCTGGCGCTAACAAGAAGGCCCAATCCTGAGGGTCGCCCCGCAAGAAAGAGATAACAATTTTTACTTGCTGAGCTGAGTCTCCAGACGAACGAGGTCTCAGAGATAGAAACAATTTACAATTATTCCTGAAATTCCTAAACTTAAATCGGTCTCCAGAGAACAGTTCAGGAATAGGTATTTTAGGTTCTGACATAGGACTACAAGTAACAAAATCTTGAATGCCCTGCACACGAGCAGCAAGCTGATCCACACTAGTAATCAAAGTCTGGACATTCATGTCTGCAGCAAGCTCAAGCCACTCAGAGATAAAAGGGAGGAAGAAAGAAAAAAAAAACTCAGAATTTCCTTTCTTATAATCCCACTTCTGCAATGCATTAAGTATTACTTTTGGCCTGGCATACTGTTATGACCCCAATGGCAGAGGGTCTCAGAGGTTATTACCAAGTCTGCACACACAAAAACCAGCTCGTTGGGCAGTGGTAACTAGGCTGACCGTATAACTGATCCTAGCACAACAAATAGCAGTAGCCGGGGAACGTACCTACGTTGGTTCTAGACGTCTCGCGCCAGCCGGAGAACTAACTAACCCTAGAAGGGAAACAATAGACCTTTCTTGACTCCAGAGAAAAGACCCCAAAAGTTGGATACAAGCCCCCAACCAATAATAACGGTGAGGTAAGAAGAAAAGACAAACATAAGAATAAACTAGGTTTTAGCAAAGAGAGGCCCACTGACTAATAGCAGAATATAGGAAGATGACTTATACGGTCAGCAAAAACCCTATCAAAATTTCCACGCTGAATATTCAAGAACCCCCGAACCGTCTAACGGCACGGGGGGAGAATATCAGCCCCCTAGAGCTTCCAGCAATATCAGGAATCACATTTAGTACAAGCTGGACAAAAATAAGAGCAATGCAAATAACCAAAAAATAAGGAAGCAGGACTTAGCTTATTTTGCAAAGAACCAGGACCAGCAGACAGGAGCAAACAGAAAGGAACTGATTACAACGATGCCAGGCACCAGACTGAGAATCCAGGGAGTTTAAATAGCAACACCCCTGGACTAACGAACCAGGTGGGTACCAAGCTGAAGAAAGAAAATCAAAGTGTCATGTCACTAGTGACCACAAGAGGGAGCCAAAAAGTTCAATTCACAACAAACCTGGGACTGACGTGAAGTCAGCGTGAGGAGTGGAACTCCTGAAAGGTAACCCCAGACAAGGAGATTGTAATATATGGCAGAGAAGTTTATCTGCTGCATGAACAGACTGGTTGTTGTGATAAGTTCATGGATATAATGAAATAGACTGTATGTCATGTGGTTTATGAAGTTTAATAAACCGGATTAGACTGTGTTTTGTAAGAAAACCGAGCCTGTATGGGTTATTCCCGTGCCAAGCGAGTATCACCCAAGACCCGAAGTAAGGGAAACGCTACAATATATATATATATATATATATATATATATATATATATATATATATATATATATACACTCACTGGCCACTTTATTAGGTACACCTGTCCAACTTCTTGTTAACACTTAATTTCTAATCAGCCAATCACATGGCGGCAACTCAGTGCATTTAGGCATGTAGACATGGTCAAGACAATCTCCTGCAGTTCAAACCGAGCATCAGTATGGGGAAGAAAGGTGATTTGAGTGCCTTTGAACGTGGCATGGTTGTTGGTGCCAGAAGGGCTGGTCTGAGTATTTCAGAAACTGCTGATCTACTGGGATTTTCACGCACAACCATCTCTAGGGTTTACAGAGAATGGTCCGAAAAAGAAAAAAAATCCAGTGAGTGGCAGTTCTGTGGGCGGAAATGCCTTGTTGATGCCAGAGGTCAGAGGAGAATGGGCAGACTGGTTCGAGCTGATAGAAAGGCAACAGTGACTCAAATCGCCACCCGTTACAACCAAGGTAGGCCTAAGAGCATCTCTGAACGCACAGTGCGTCGAACTTTGAGGCAGATGGGCTACAGCAGCAGAAGACCACACCAGGTACCACTCCTTTCAGCTAAGAACAGGAAACTGAGGCTACAATTTGTACAAGCTCATCGAAATTGGACAGTAGAAGATTGGAAAAACGTTGCTTGGTCTGATGAGTCTCGATTTCTGCTGCGACATTCGGATGGTAGGGTCAGAATTTGGCGTAAACAACATGAAAGCATGGATCCATCCTGCCTTGTATGGAGCATCTTTGGGATGTGCAGCCGACAAATTTGCGGCAACTGTGTGATGCCATCATGTCAATATGGACCAAACTCTCTGAGGAATGCTTCCAGCACCTTGTTGAATCTATGCCACGAAGAATTGAGGCAGTTCTGAAGGCAAAAGGGGGTCCAACCCGTTACTAGCATGGTGTACCTAATAAAGTGGCCGGTGAGTGTATATAATAGAAAGATAGATAGATAGATAGATAGATAGATAGATAGATAGATAGATAGATAGATAGATAGATAGATAGATAGATAGAAGAGAATGGAATAGATGGATTTCATGCAGTACATACATTCGGAATAGGTAGATATATAGATGTGTGTGACAAATCCAATTAGTATATTATGTGTGCACTGCAGCTTACTGTAAATGTATTGACTTAATAATAAAATATTATTTTTATATGGATTTTGTAGCAGTAGGTGTGCTTGCATGTGATTTGTTTGGAATGATCAACTGGTTGCATTTGTTAATGTTATACCAGTTGTCTCCTTGTCACTGAGATATGGCCAGCTTTGTAACCTTTATCTTCATGACCATTTAGTTGTTATCCATCAGTTATAGGAGAAGGGATCTGACTCATGGTTGGTGTGCGGATCCATATTGTCCAATATCATTAAATTACATATCTATTGAATGCATTGCCTAAATTTTCACAAAAGGGGACCTTTGTATTTGATTGAAGGACTATATGGACATGCTCATAGTGATGATTTGATTATCTTTTGACTGCACTGTCTCAGACTTCATCAATATGTCTTTTTATTGGCCAGTTTTGGAGCCCTATGTGTATGACCATCTAGGCATCTTTTGCAGGAAGTAGAGTGGCCAAATTGTTTATTGGATGTGTCCTACTAGCAGTGACTTCACAGTTGCATTACTCTGACAGGTTAGGGTGATTTTCATGAAGCAAGGGCACCATATGCGCCAACACTAGGGTTGCTAAACTCTGCTGTTTAGGCAGGTATTCAGATTTTAGGTAAAATTGGATATATTGGTTATGTTGGTTCTGTTCCAACTACTGTATCTGTTTATATACCTGTCAGATGCCCTGGGGCGTCTGTGATGTAGCGGACGGGCGGTTTATAGCATTATGGGTTAGCTGTATGCTTCATCTTTTTCTATGCGGTCTGTTTAACATGAGTTGGTATTATATGCACTCGCTTATTACTCTGTATACCTGTGGCCATATGGACTAAATTGCACTACCACTACCATTATTTGCTGCCTGATTCTGTTCCGCTTCACCACTTTTGTCGACTTGATTACTCCCTTTATTTTTTATTCCTCTTACATGTATCATGTTTATTTTGTGATTCATGTCTTCCTTTTTATCATGTATATTACTTTGTTAACACAAATTTGATTATTTTACTATATTTTGTTATCGTTTTTACTGAGTGATGTTTTGTGGATACTTCCTATCCTTCCTTTGGTGATATATGCTTATAAAGCACCCGTTTACTTTTCTCTTTGACTATGATGGGGATACTGACTTTTTTAGTCTAAAACCCCTTCACATTTAAGATACTTCAAGATATGTTTTTGGATATTTCTGGGGTTTCAATAGATATGTATGTAGGATAAAAATTAATTTGTGTGTCGGACCACCCTTTTTTTAACTAATTGCTTAGTTGACAAAAATTATATTATGTTATGAAAATTAATAGAAAAAAGTTGGGCAAAATTTTTTGTGTTGACCTGTCTTAGATGAACTTAGTCGATTTATGTATAGCTTTAGTGGATCCAGACATAACAAAGCCCAAGTTCTTATTTACTCATTGCTGCTGCGTAACCTGCAAAGAAGGTTTGTATCTGTACTCTGGCGCATCCCAGCTGTCATCGGAAGAGTTATATTGTACACCGTAAGTAATGAGAGTATTTATCTCTACTAAAACTGTCTCAGGTGGACTCTAAAACAGTATGTTTTCTGCAAAGTCCACAGTCGTTGAGCATTTAAAAGATTTTTTTTTTCTTTTCGGAGTGTAAGTCAACATGTTCGTTATTCAACATAAATAAACATAATTGCTTCCACCGAGAAGGTTGCCACTTCATTTTATTTTTACACCATTTGCCAATTAAAATTAAAAAGAATTCATCTGTGTCGTAAAAAATAGATTGTATTTTGCACACATTTTCTTCAGCCTGTTTTAAAACTCTAAGATATATCTCCTTTGTTTAAAATATAAGCTAGCTTTTTTTGTTTTGGAAAAGTCAGGAAAAAAATTCTTAAAATAACACTAAAACGAGTGAACCTATTAATATCTATGGAATATTACATTCTGTTCACATGTTCAGGCTATTGAGCTGCTTCTAATGCTTCAGGTTTTCAGAAGACGCCAAACATTTAAAAGAAATAAGTAAGTAACATTCACATTCTTATAGCATTTTCTGCTAGGAAAATGCTTGATACTTTACAATAGAAGTCAATGCGGAAGCTAAAAAGATGAGGAAGATAAATGTAAAAAAACAAATGTAAAAAAACACCCCCCAAAAAAAGAAAAAAAAAACAACCCAAAAACAAAACCAGTGGAAAAAAACATCAAATAGTGCCTAAGAAACCATCAATGAATACAAATAAAGATGCTTTAGGGTCACAAAACACAAGGGAAACTCAGCAATTACCTAAGGGTCTTTTGCTTTAAAAACATTAATTTTTGACTGAAGGAAAAAGACACAGTGTGAACATACACTATGGCATCGAACCTGCAGTTTTTGATACATTTCTTTTAGACAAACACAGCAATGCAGCTGATAGAGAGTAAGACTATATCTCTTTTCAAGATGTCCATATTTCATGTGTCGCAAGAACAAAGATATGGCACACCACTGAATGATGTAGGAAAGCAGAAAAAAGGGCGCTGCAAAATGCATGGAAAACAGAGCAATGAACCAAAAGAAAAAGGCCAATACATATGAATGGCACACACCTAGGTTACAAAATTTCAGAAGACCACTTTTTTGACACAAAAGCACAAAAAAACAATGAAACACATATGAAATACCCCAGGCAAGGAAGATACAACCATATTTCATGTGTGTGCTCCATCATGTTTTTTACAGATGGAACATACACTCACCGGCCACTTTATTAGGTACACCATGCTAGTAACGGGTTGGACCCCCTTTTGCCTTCAGAACTGCCTCAATTCTTCGTGGCATAGATTCAACAAGGTGCTGGAAGCATTCCTCAGAGATTTTGGTCCATATTGACATGATGGCATCACACAGTTGCCGCAGATTTGTCGGCTGCACATCCCAAAGATGCTCCATACAAGGCAGGATGGATCCATGCTTTCATGTTGTTTACGCCAAATTCTGACCCTACCATCCGAATGTCGCAGCAGAAATCGAGACTCATCAGACCAAGCAACGTTTTCCAATCTTCTACTGTCCAATTTCGATGAGCTTGTACAAATTGTAGCCTCAGTTTCCTGTTCTTAGCTGAAAGGAGTGGTACCCGGTGTGGTCTTCTGCTGCTGTAGCCCATCTGCCTCAAAGTTCGACGCACTGTGCGTTCAGAGATGCTCTTAGGCCTACCTTGGTTGTAACGGGTGGTGATTTGAGTCACTGTTGCCTTTCTATCAGCTCGAACCAGTCTGCCCATTCTCCTCTGACCTCTGGCATCAACAAGGCATTTCCGCCCACAGAACTGACGCTCACTGGATTTTTTTTCTTTTTCGGACCATTCTCTGTAAACCCTAGAGATGGTTGTGCGTGAAAATCCCAGTAGATCAGCAGTTTCTGAAATACTCAGACCAGCCCTTCTGGCACCAACAACCATGCCACGTTCAAAGGCACTCAAATCACCTTTCTTCCCCATACTGATGCTCGGTTTGAACTGCAGGAGATTGTCTTGACCATGTCTACATGCCTAAATGCACTGAGTTGCCGCCATGTGATTGGCTGATTAGAAATTAAGTGTTAACAAGAAGTTGGACAGGTGTACCTAATAAAGTGGCCAGTGAGTGTATATCTATTATACTCTATGATGCTGTTCACTTGTTCTTGTTTTTATGATTTCTGTGTGTCATGAGACATGACTAGTGATGAGCGAATATATTTGGCACTACTCACATGAATAGTACGCTATTCGGGCTATTAGTTACTCGGCGAGTAATTTGGTATTTGCATATTTTGGTGACCAGACCAGAATGTTTGACGCTTTAATTGCTTGCCAATCACAGTAATGCCGGCACCATTTTTGGTGTGGCATTATTGTGACTGCCTGCCCGAACAACAGGTGTTTGTAGAACTGTCATGTGCATGACAGTGGAGCAAACAACGCTTCTGATCGGTGGTGAAATCATCCCCACCCATGAGAAAGCCGTTGTTCCCATGCTGTGAAAAGATAACATGAGCGCGCAGCTGTGATCGGAGGTATAAAGTTCACCTCCGGTCACTGGTGTCAGCTGATGGGACTACAGCTCCCATCAGCCGACACCTGCTATGGCTAATAACAGTGAGAGCAGGAGCTGCTAATGGGTATAAATATTAGCCCCTCCTGTGCTGTAGATAAATAATTAAATAAAGCTTGGCGTGGGTTCCTCTGTATTTTTGATAACAAGCCAGGCAAAACTCACAGCTGAGGGCTGCAACCCTCAGCTGTCAGCTCCAACAAGGCTGGCTATCAAGAATGGAGGTGTCCCCAGGCTGAATATTTTAATTATTTAAATAAATAATAAAAAAAAAGTGTGTCCCCTGCATTTTTGACAAGCAGCCTTGTTAACGCAAGAATTTCTCACTGTGATCTGCAGTGAAGTCATTGAGCTTGAGCTGCGGTGACCTCATCACTGGCTTTTTTCCCACGGTGCTGAAGTCACCCCAGTTCAACCCAGCTGAGAACGTAGCCTCAGTGACTGGAGGTAACCTCGATTATGTCACCGCTTGTCACTGACGCTGCGCTCGCAACAGCTCATTCACCAGTGGTTCTCAGCCTAGACGGTCGCATCATGGCACCGTCCAGGTTGAAAACTATTTATAGCCCAGACATGGCTTAGGGCGTGGGACAGAATGACGGAGATGTGAGGGACTTTTTTGTTTGTTTGTTTTCTTACAGGAGACGAGGGATTCAGTGGAATTAGGTGTTAGGTGAGTATAACTGTGTTTGTTATTTTTAAACAAAAATGAAAAAAAGTGTGTTTTTCTTTATTTCTAATAATGGACTTTATTCTTACTGTGCATTTACTATATAACTATAGGATTATTAATGGACAGGTGTCTCATAGAGACCTCTCTATTACTAAGCCGTGGGCTTGATGTCACCTGACAATACAAAGGTGCCATCCACCCCACAAATATGAACCCCATTTGCCAATGCTATAGAGCAAGTTGGAAGAGCCGGGCATAGCAACAGAATTGTCGCATCTAATAGATGTGCATTTTCTGGGCGCCTGCAGGCTGCTATTTTAAGGCTGGGGAGGGGGGCAATATCCATGGCCCCTTACCAGCCTGAGAATACCAGCCCCCAGCTGTCTGCCTTAGAAAGGCGGGTTTTCAAAAATGGTGGGGAACTCATGCATTTTTTTAAGTTATTTACTTAAATAATTAAAAAAAAACAACGTGGAGACCCATCTATTCTTGCTAACCAGCCTTGCTTATGCTGACAGTTGAGAGATGAAGCCCCCAGCTGTCAGTTTTGCCTGGCTGATAATAGAAAATACAGGGGAACCCATAACGGTTTTTCATCTATTTATTTATAGCGCAGGCGACAAGTGATGAATACTGCCATCAGCCGCTCCTGCTCTCTGCTATTAACAGCAGCAGGTGTAGGCTGATGGCAGTAATAGTCCCATCAGCCACCACCTGCTGTCATTTTTCTCACTTGAATACAACTCTCATCATTCTCACCTGCATGTGCTGATCCCTGGCAGAGCAGGGGAGAATGATGAGAGTCGTTTTCAGCAACCGGCGCAGGGGAACAGTGCTTACTGTACTGCTGCTTCCTTGGTGCCTTACATTTGGTACTGAACTGTTGCCACACGTGTGCTGCACGTATTACACACACGGACACTACATCCCTGGTACTTATTTGACGTTAGCATGAGCGCCGTGGGAAAATTTTTAACACAAATCTTTTTGGGATAAAATTGTGTTGCAGTGACAAATTAGAAAGCCACATTTGCTCATCAAAAACCTTAGGCATATGAGTGTTGTTTAACCCCTTAAGCCCCGAGGGTGGTTTGCACGTTAATGACCGGGCCAATTTTTACAATTCTGACCACTGTCCCTTTATGAGGTTATAACTCTGGAACGCTTCAACGGATCTTGGCGATTCTGACATTGTTTTCTTGTGACATATTGTACTTCATGTTAGTGGTAAAATTTCTTCGATATAACTTGCGTTTATTTGTGAAAAAAACGAATATTTGGCGAAAATTTTGAAAATTTCGCAATTTTCCAACTTTGAATTTTTATGCCCTTAAATCACAGACACATGTCACACAAAATGCTTAATAAATAACATTTCCCACATGTCTACTTTACATCAGCACAATTTTGGAACCAAAATTTTTTTTTGTGACGGAGTTATAAGGGTTAAAAGTTGACCAGCAATTTCTCATTTTTACAACACCATTTTTTTTTAGGGACCACATCTCATTTGAAGTCATTTTGACGGGTCTATATGATAGAAAATACCCAAGTGTGACACCATTCTAAAAACTGCACCCCTCAAGGTACTCAAAACCACTTTCAAGAAGTTTATTAACCCTTCAGGTGTTTCACAGGAATTTTTGGAATGTTTAAATAAAAATGAACATTTAACTTTTTTTCACACAAAATTTATTTCAGCTCCAATTTGTTTTATTTTACCAAGGGTAACAGGAGAAAATAGACCCCAAAAGTTGTTGTACAATTTGTCCTGAGTACGCTGATACCCCATATGTGGGTGTAAACCATTGTTTGGGCGCAGGGCAGAGCTCGGAAGGGAAGGAGCGCCATTTGACTTTTCAATGCAAAATTGACTGGAATTGAGATGGGACGCCATGTTGCGTTTGGAGAGCCCCTAATGTGCCTAAACATTGAAACCCCCCACGAGTGACACCATTTTGGAAAGTAGACCCCTTAAGGAACTTATCTAGATGTGTGTTGAGCACTTTGACCCAACAAGTGCTTCACAGAAGTTTATAATGCAGAGCCGTAAAAATAAAAAATCATATTTTTTCACAAAAATGATCTTTTCACCCCCAATTTTTTATTTTCCCAAGGGTAAGAGAAGAAATTGGACCCCAAAAATTGTTGTGCAGTTTGTCCTGAGTACACTGATACCCCATATGTGGGTGTAAACCATTGTTTGGGCGCAGGGCAGAGCTCAGAAGGGAAGGAGCGCCATTTGACTTTTCAATGCAAAATTGACTGGAATTGAGATGGGACGCCATGTTGCGTTTGGAGAGCCCCTAATGTGCCTAAACATTGAAACCCCCCACGAGTGACACCATTTTGGAAAGTAGACCCCTTAAGGAACTTATCTAGATGTGTGTTGAGCACTTTGACCCAACAAGTGCTTCACAGAAGTTTATAATGCAGAGCCGTAAAAATAAAAAATCATATTTTTTCACAAAAATGATCTTTTCACCCCCATTTTTTTATTTCCCCAAGGGTAAGAGAAGAAATTAGACCACAAAAGTTGTTGTGCAATTTGTCCTGAGTACGACGATACCCCATGTGTGGGGGTAAACCACTGTTTGGGTGCATAGCAGAGCTCGGAAGGGAAGGAGCGCTATTTGACTTTTCAATGCAAAATTGACTGGAATTAAGATGGGATGCCATGTTGCATTTGGAGAGCCCCTGATGTGCCTAAACATTAAAAAACCCCACAAGTGACACCATTTTGGAAAGTAGACCCCCTAAGGAACTTATCTAGATGTGTTTTGAGAGCTTTGAACCCCCAAGTGTTTCACTACAGTTTATAACGCAGAGCCGTGAAAATAAAAATTATTTTTTTTTTCACAAAAATGATTTTTTAGCCCCCAGTTTTGTATTTTCACAAGGGTATCAGGATAAATTGGACCCTAAAGTTGTTGTCCAATTTGTCTGGAGTACGCTGATACCCCATTTGTGGGGAGGGACCACTGTTTGGGCGCATGACAGAGCTCGGAAGGGAAGGAGCGCCATTTGGAATGCAGACTTAAATGGATTGGTCTGCAGGCGTCACGTTGCATTTGCAGAGCCCCTGATGTACCCAAACAGTACAAACCCCCCACAAGTGACCCCATATTGGAAACTAGACCCCCCAAGGAACTTATCTAGATGTGTTGTGAGAACTTTGAACCCCCAAGTGTTTCACTACAGTTTATAACGCAGAGCCGTGAAAATAAAAATTATTTTTCTTTTTCACAAAAATGATTTTTTAGCCCCCAGTTTTGTATTTTCACAAGGGTATCAGGATAAATTGGACCCTAAAAGTTGTTGTCCAATTTGTCCTGAGTACGCTGATACCCCCTATGTGGGGGGGAACCACTGTTTGGGCGCATGACAGAGCTCGGAAGGGAAGGAGCGCCATTTGGAATGCAGACTTAAATGGATTGGTCTGCAGGCGTCACGTTGCATTTGCAGAGCCCCTGATGTACCCAAACAGTACAAACCCCCCACAAGTGACCCCATATTGGAAACTAGACCCCCCAAGGAACTTATCTAGATGTGTTGTGAGAACTTTGAACCCCCAAGTGTTTCACTACAGTTTATAACGCAGAGCCGTGAAAATAAAAATTATTTTTCTTTTTCACAAAAATGATTTTTTAGCCCCCAGTTTTGTATTTTCACAAGGGTATCAGGATAAATTGGACCCTAAAAGTTGTTGTCCAATTTGTCCTGAGTACGCTGATACCCCCTATGTGGGGGGGAACCACTGTTTGGGCGCATGACAGAGCTCGGAAGGGAAGGAGCGCCATTTGGAATGCAGACTTAAATGGATTGGTCTGCAGGTGTCACGTTGCATTTGCAGAGCCCCTGATGTACCCAAACAGTACAAACCCCCCACAAGTGACCCCATATTGGAAACTAGACCCCCCAAGGAACTTATCTAGATGTGTTGTGAGAACTTTGAACCCCCAAGTGTTTCACTACAGTTTATAACGCAGAGCCGTGAAAATAAAAATTATTTTTCTTTTTCACAAAAATGATTTTTTAGCCCCCAGTTTTGTATTTTCACAAGGGTATCAGGATAAATTGGACCCTAAAAGTTGTTGTCCAATTTGTCCTGAGTACGCTGATACCCCCTATGTGGGGGGGAACCACTGTTTGGGCGCATGACAGAGCTCGGAAGGGAAGGAGCGCCATTTGGAATGCAGACTTAAATGGATTGGTCTGCAGGCGTCACGTTGCATTTGCAGAGCCCCTGATGTACCCAAATAGTACAAACCCCCCACAAGTGACCCCATATTGGAAACTAGACCTCCCAAGGAACTTATCTAGATGTGTTGTGAGAACTTTGAACCCCCAAGTGTTTCACTACAGTTTACAACGCAGAGCCGTGAAAATAAAACATATTTTTTTTCCCACAAAAATGATTTTTAGCCCCCCAAATTTTTATTTTCCCAAGGATAACAAGAGAACTTGGACCCCAGAAGTTGTTGTTCAATTTGTCCCTAGTACGCTGATACCCCATATGTTGGGGTAAACCCCTTTTTGGACGCACGGGAGAGCTCGGAAGGGAAGGAGCACTGTTTTACTTTTTCAACGCAGAATTGGCTGGAATTGAGATTGGACGCCATGTCGCGTTTGGAGAGCCCCTGATGTGCCTGAACAGTGGAAACTCCCCAATTCTACCTGAAACCCTACCCCTAACCTCACCCCTAACCGTTTACTGAACATTTTCTGACAGTCATAAGTGCCACGTATATAAGTGCCACGTATATAAGTGCCACGTATATAAGTGCCACGTATATAAGTGCCACGTATTTAAGAGCCACGTATTTAAGTGCCACGTATTTAAGTGCCACGTATTTCAGTGCCACGTATTTCAGTGCCACGATATTTCAGTGCCACGATATTTCAGTGCCACGTATTTCAGTGCCACGTATTTCAGTGCCACGTATTTCAGGCACTGGTAAATACGTGGCACGTAAATACGTGGCACTTAAATACGTGGCACTTAAATACGTGGCACTTAAATACGTGGCACTTAAATACGTGGCCACTGAAATATCGTGGCACTTATATACGTATATAAACGTATATTTCAGTGCCACGTATTTCAGTGCCACGTATTTCAGGTTAGGGGTAGGGTTAGGGGTAGGGTTAGGGTTTTTTGTTTTTTTCTTGTTTTCTTGTGTTTTTCTATAAAAACGCATGCGTTTTACCGCGTTTACATGCATTTTTTCACACATGCGGTTTTTTTTAAAAACGCATGCAGATAAAAACGCAAGTGTGAAACCAGACTAAAAGACGCTTTTTATAGCAAAAAAGTTTTTGCGTCTCCACATTTTGAGACCTATAATTTTTCCACATTTTGGTCCACAGAGTCATGTGAGGTCTTGTTTTTTGCGGGACGAGTTGACGTTTTTATTGGTAACATTTTCGGACACGTGACCATATTTTATCACTTTTTATTCCGATTTTTGTGAGGCAGAATAACCAAAAACCAGCTATTCATGAATTTCTTTTGGGGGAGGCGTTTATACCGTTCTGCGCTTGGTAAAATTGATAAAGCAGTTTTATTCGTCGGGTCAGTACGATTACAGCGATACCTCATTTATATCATTTTTTTATGTTTTGACGCTTTTATACGATAAAAACTATTTTATAGAAAAAATAATTATTTTGGCATCGCTTTATTCTGAGGACTATAACTTTTTTATTTTTTTGCTGATGATGCTGTATGGCGGCTCGTTTTTTGCGGGACAAGATGACGTTTTCAGCGGTAACATGGTTATTTATATCCGTCTTTTTGATCGCGTGTTATTTCACTTTTTGTCCGGCGGTATGGTAATAAAGCGTTGTTTTTTGCCTCGTTTTTTTTTTTTTTTCTTACGGTGTTTACTGAAGGGGTTAACTAGTGGGCCAGTTTTATAGGTTGGGTCGTTACGGACGCGGCGATACTAAATATGTGTACTTTTATTGTTTTTGTTTGTTTTTTTTAGATAAAGAAATGTATTTATGGGAATAATATTTTTTTTTTTATTATTATTTATTTAGGAATTTTTTTTTTTTTTTTTACACATATGGAAATTTTTTTTTTAACTTTTTTACTTTGTCCCAGGGGGGGACATCACAGATCGCAGATTTGATAGTGTGCACAGCACTCTATCATATCTGCGATCATACTTTCATCGGAGCAGGCTGCAGCTTTCATCTGCAGCCTGCTCCGACCCGGAAGTGCTCCCTGCAGGACCCGGATACAGCCCCTCGCCCATTTTGGATCCGGGGCCTGCAGGGAGAAGACGTTCGGTACGAGGTGAGTACATCACCTTGTACCGATCGTCTCAGGGAAGCACGCAGGGAGCCCCCTCCCTGCGCGATGCTTCCCTGTACCGCCGGTACACCGCGATCATGTTTGATCGCGGTGTGCCGGGGGTTAATGTGCCGGGGGCGGTCCGTGACCGCTCCTGGCACATAGTGCCGGATGTCAGCTGCGATATGCAGCCGACACCCGGCCGCGATCGGCCGCGCTCCCCCCGTGAGCGCGGCCGATCGCGTATGACGTACTATCCCGTCACCGGGAATTAAGTCCCAGGTCACCTTGACGGGATAGTACGTCATACGGGATTAAGGGGTTAAGCACACTATCTAAGAAAATAAATAGTGATTGTTCATTTAATGATAGGTGACTGACAGATGTGGGCTTAAAGTTGTGAAGCAGAGAGTTTGCAAGAGGGGAAGTATACCCTCAACATGAGTGGGAAAAAGTGAGGTAAAGGTGGAAAGGGTTTGACTTGGTGTTCGATGTGTACGTGGGTTAGGTGTTAATGTTAATAAAACCAACAAAACAAGATGAGGGAGAGAAAGAGCATCTGCACCAGTGGATGGCAAGCACTGCATAAAGTAGCTTTTCCTCCTCTATCTCAACCTTTACATTGCACACAGTACAATCCCAGAGGAGGCACCCCAATCACCCTTGTTTCCCCCTATCATGAACTTCCAAATGTGCAACTGACTGTGAGGAACCAAAGACGGACCATTTTGTAGAGCTGTTCACACATTCTATTCCATGGGCATCAAAGGTCTGCTCCAAAGATTCACAGGATCCAGAGGAGGGAAGCATCTGCATCAATGCCCAAAATGTTTTCATTTTAGATCTGAGCCCAGATGAATTAGGGTTCGAGCAGAATCCAGACCCTCATCACCAGACGTTTGCAACCGGGGGAGGAGATGATCCAGATGAGACTCAGATATCAGAGGCGCACGTGGATTGTACTGTGGTCTCAGGACAGGAAGATGAGGAGGGTGGCTCTCAGGGTGAATAGTATGAGAACAGAGAAGATGATGATGAGGAGGTTGTAGATACTACTTGGTGTGAACCCAGAGGTAAAGAGTTGAGAAGCTGAGCAGATGAGGCAGAGGAGAAGGCAGATGAGGAGTTTAGGTTGCTGCTTCTTGCACAGGCATGGAGTGATGCAACCACGACAAGCAGTGCATCCTCAGCCACACCTCTGGTCACGAGTCTGAAGTTCGCAGGGACGGGAAGAGTTGTCTAGCCTGGAGTTTTTAGACCATAAAGGATGACCCAACTCTCGTTATCTACCAAATTTGCAAAAATAAATTCAGTAGAGGCAAAGATTGTAATAATTTAACAACTACATGCATTAATCGGCACATGCATGATCAACATGCCTCAGTCTGGAAATCTCACTGCACTAAAATGTGGACTAGTGGGTCTCATCTACCACCAGCCATCCCATTAACCACATCTGCTTCTTCTTCCTCCTCCGTCACATTTCCAATTATTCTCACACATGTCTCCTGCCACAAAAAAATTACTTGCTTACTAGTGTTGAGCATTCCGATACCGCAAGTATCGGGTATCGGCCGATACTAGCGGTATCGGAATTCCGATACCGGGATTCCGATACTTGGCGCGTATCGGATACCGGAATCGGAAGTTCAATGATTCAAAATTCAGAAATTCAGCCAATGAGAAAGATTCCAAGTGTGGGCACATCCTGTTTAGCATGGAGGGCATGAAACTACTGGCAAGGCTGTGATTGGCTGCTGAAATGATGTCATGATGCAGTTTAAAAGTCGCTGGCGCCATTTTGCGATCACTCTGCTGTGAATTCAGTTAGTGACAGGACGCTGTTTGCTGACTGAGGGACAGTTTAGAGATAGCGATTTGCTTCTTTGTGCTTTCCAAAGGCTAATTTAGCAACCGCTGTGTTCACCTACTATTCACCTGCCTTTTGCCTTGTAGCGCTGTTTTCACAGCGATCTGCAAGGTCTCTCTGTGTGTGTGTGTGTGTGTGTGTGAGTGCAGCCCACTCTCTAGTCTGAGTGCAGCCACATAGGCCATCCATAGCTGGTTGTATTCAGTTCAGGGAGGGTGGTTCATTGCCTCATACTGTCCTTTTTTTTTTTTTTTTGAAGTAGTGCAGGCTGCTGCACATTTTTTCCAAAAATTCCTATTAGTGTCTTTCCACCCGTCTCCAGCTAATTTGTGGAAAAACACTACATAGGATAAAGTAGAGGAGGGTTTTTGGGCCTTGCAGCGCCGTTTACGGCTGTCTGCACGGTCTCCGTGTGACTGCAGCTCGCCCTGTAATCTGTGAGCAGCTATAGCCTGGTTGTCTCCAGCTCAGGGTTTTTCACTGCGTCATACCGCCAAATCAATTTTCTTTTTTTTCAAAGTAGTGTAGTCTGCTGCTAATTTATTTTAAAAAATCCTATTAGTGTCTTTCCACCCGTCTCCAGCTAATTTGTGGAAAAACACTACATAGGATAAAGTAGAGGAGGGTTTTTGGGCCTTGCAGCGCCGTTTACGGCTGTCTGCACGGTCTCCGTGTGACTGCAGCTCGCCCTGTAGTCTGTGAGCAGCCGTAGCCTGGTTGTCTGCAGCTCAGGGTTTTTCACTGCGTCATACCGCCAAATCAATTTTCTTTTTTTTCAAAGTAGTGTAGTCTGCTGCTAATTTATTTTAAAAAATCCTATTAGTGTCTTTCCACCCGTCTCCAGCTAATTTGTGGAAAAACACTACATAGGATAAAGTAGAGGAGGGTTTTTGGGCCTTGCAGCGCCGTTTACGGCTGTCTGCACGGTCTCCGTGTGATTGCAGCTCTATCCGTTGTCAGTTCAGCCCCCAAAAAATAAATAAATAATAAAGTTCACCAAACACACCAGTTACACACCACTTTACATTTGTGTAGGCCACATTAGCTCATATTCAAGTCTAGTCCACACTTAAGAAAATTAGTGTGTCTTATACCTGTTAGGAGTAGTTGCTCAGGAATAAGCACACAAAGCCGTTAGTACTTTTCTGCTTATCTTTATCAGTCAACCAAGATGAAGAAGGCAGTGAGTAAGGCACGTGGGCGTGGGCGTGGGCGCGGAGCAGGGAGGGGACGTGGGGATTCTGTGCCTGCTGCGGGCACCGGTGAGTCATCAGCACCCACTTTCACAAGGGAACAGTCGTTCATGCGCAGCTTTGTCGCCGAGCGCCGTACACCGCTGCTGCGTGAAGACCAAATTGAAGCCGTTGTGGGATGGATGGCAGCTAATGCATCAACTTCCATTAGTGCCACATCCTCTCAGACACAGAGCACTGGAGAGCAGCCATCTGTCTCTTCACCACCTGCAAAATTGCCCAGGCAGACAGAGATCCCAGGACAGGAGCAGTCTCTACTTCTGTTCTCTGAATCATCTCTTGGCTTGGAAACAGGGGGCCAGCCAAGCAGCATTGGAGAAATGGAAGAAGAGGCAGGGTGCAGTGATGCCCAACAGCTTTTTCTGTCTTCCTCTGAAGAGGCGGGTGGGCCAGTGGCTCCGGTCACCACCTCGCAGGCCGCATCAGCTGATGATGACACTCAGGTGCCACTTACTGGTGCGTGCTCTGCTGCTGAGACTACCCAGGAGGAGCAGTTGGGGGCAGAGGGTAGTGTAGATGATGAGGTCCTCGACCCATCTTGGCGTCAGGGACAGGAAGGTGGTGGGAGCAGCTCTGAGGAAGAGATTCCCCGTACGGCCCAAAGAGGGAGAGGGAGGGGGAAGACTGCGGATCCTGCAGCCTCCGCTTTGGCACCCGTAAGGAGCATGTCTCTTCCAAAAGTCAAAAGGGGGGCTCCCAAGACTTGCAGTGCCTGGTCCTTTTTTGACACAGTTGCAGATGACATTTGCTATGTCAGATGCAAGGTGTGTCATCAAAAAATCAAAAGAGGTCAAAAAGTCGCCAACCTCAATACCTCCAACATGTGGAAACATGTGCGCAACAGGCACCCGGCGGAGTTAGACAAACACACTGAAGAGCTAGGCCAACCAACAGCGGCAGCTACCACCTCTTCAGCTCGTGTTGCCTCTTCCTCTAGCTCACACGCAGCTGGTTCGGCTTCCTCCCAGGATCGCCGTGGAAGAACCTCTGGCCCTGTTGTCCAGAGACCCGCTGTCATTCCACCCGCAGCACAACTTTCCCAGTCAACCACACACTCCCAGCCCAGTCTACAGCCATCGGTAGTACAGGCATGGGAGAAAAGGCGGCCTTTCTCGTCAAACCACCCACGAGCACAGGCTCTGACTGCAGGCATTGCCAAACTTCTGTCACTGGAAATGCTGTCATTCAGGCTGGTGGAGACTGACAGCTTCCGTGACTTGATGTCATTGGCAGTCCCACAGTACAGTGTGCCCAGCCGCTTTTACTTCAGCAGGCAAGCCGTCCCTGCCCTGTACAAGCATGTGGAGGGACACATAAAACACGCGCTACTGAACGCCGTCAGTAGCAAGGTCCACCTCACCACCGATGCGTGGACCAGTCAACATGGACAGGGGCGATACCTTTCCCTCACTGCCCATTGGGTTAATGTCGTTGAGCCGGGTACAGACCGTGCGAGTGGCGCAGGACGTGTCCTGCCCACTCCAAGGATTGCAGGAATCCATTCTGTACGCATTGACTCCTCCTCTTACACCAGTTCCTCAGAATCATCGCTGCAGGAGCCGTCACAGTCCACCTCCACATGGACCCGTGATGAACGTGTACCTGTTACGACCGACATGAGCACAGCCGTGGCCAAACGTCAACAGGCCGTCTTGAAATTAATTTTTTTGGGGAATCGTAGCCACACAGCGCAGGAGCTCTGGAATGCCATCAAGCAGGAGAGCGATGTGTGGTTTGAGCCAGCGAATCTCCAGCCAGGCATGGTAGTGTGTGATAATGGCCGAAATCTGGTGGCAGCCCTGGGCCTCGGCAACCTCACTCACATCCCATGTCTGGCACATGTGCTCAATTTGGTCGTGCAGAGTTTTTTGAGGGACTATCCGGATCTTGATGCACTGCTGCACAAGGTCCGCCTAGAGTGTGCTCACTTGCGGCGTTCCAGCACGGCAAAAGCGCGCATTGCGGCTCTGCAGCGCCGACACCGCCTGCCGGAACATCGCATCATATGTGACCTACCTACCAGGTGGAATTCCACGTTACATATGTTGGAGCGGTTGTGTGAGCAGCAGCAAGCTGTAATGGAGTACCAGCTGTATCAGGCGCAAAAAAGTCGCAGTCAGCGCCGTACAGACTTCACAACCACAGAGTGGGCCACTATGAAGGATGTCTGCCAGGTTTTGCGTCCCTTTGATTATTCCACGCGGATGGCGAGTGCAGATGATGCACTAGTCAGCATGACTGTCCCCCTTATCTGCCTGCTTGAAAAATCACTGCAAGCGCTAAGGGATGATGTTGTGGAAGAGGTGGAGGATGAGGATTCACCACTTCCATCATCTTCTGGACAGTCTGCGCCACGTGGTTCCTCACAAACGCGTAGGCAGGGGACAGTTTGTGAGGAGGATGAGGAGGAGTCAATGGAGGAGGAAGACATCCGTCCAGAGGAGGGAGTTCCCGAATTGTCCAGTACTCAGTGTGTACAGCGAGGGTGGGGTGATGACGAGCGGGCAGAGATCACGCCTCCAGCAGGGGACAGCGTTTCTTGGGCAGTTGGCAGTCTGCAGCACATGGTGGATTACATGCTGCAGTGCCTGAGAAACGACCGCCGCATCGCCCACATTCTCAACATGTCTGATTATTGGGTGTTCACCCTCCTCGATCCTCGCTACCGGGACAACGTAGAAAGCCTCATCACACCGTTGAACCGGGAGCGAAAAATGCGGGAGTACCAAGACACACTGGTCAGTTCCATCATCTTCTCCATTCCAACTGAGAGAAGTGCTGCTAGTGCATTCCAAAGCAGCTCAGTGCGTCCAGGCAGTGGTGGAGGCTCTGCACAAAGAGGGAGCAGAAGCAGTGCCTCTGCCCAAGGCAAGACCAGTATGGCCGAACTGTGGCACAGTTTTCTGTGCCCGCCACAAAAGTCTACACCATCACAGACGGCTCCAGTCAGCAGGAGGCAACGGTTCCGTCAGATGGTGACAGACTACATGTCTTGCCCTCTTGCTGTACTCCCAGACGGCTCTTCCCCTTTCAAGTTTTGGGTCTCAAAGCTGGATACATGGCCAGAGCTAAGCCAGTATGCATTGGAGGTGCTGGCTTGCCCTGCGGCTAGTGTATTATCGGAACGCATCTTTAGTGCTGCAGGTGGTGTACTAACTGACCGTCGCATGCGACTATCCTCCGATAACGTTGACCGGCTTACTTTCCTGAAAATGAACAAGGCCTGGATCTCGCAGGAATTTGCCACTCCTCCTCCTGATTAAATAATTAGGTCACTGTATACGTTATCCAGGTCTCCTGTTGTGTTCATCTTTCTACCACCTGAACTTAAATTCCTGGGCTCCAACACCGCCAGTTGAGGCTCAGATGTGCCGTCTGCACAGTCAAAACATACGACCCAGTGTTATTGGGTTTCAGTAACGTCAGCTGATCCCCAGCTGTGTAGCCGGCAATGTGTCATGCGACCGCCACGCTGACACAACAACTGAAATGTAAGGGAATCTGTCCCCCCCCCCCCCAAGGCGTTTGTTACTGAAAGAGCCACCTTGTGCAGCAGTAATGCTGCACAAGGAAAAAGGTAGCTATTTTGGTTTTGCTCCTTGCACACGCAAAACTTAACACTTATAAAATGTGTCCACTGATACCGTAAAACCGTCCCGGAGGTGGGACTTTCCTTCGTAATATGACGCAGCACAGCCGTCATTCCTACCCCCCCGGCGCCGCGCCCCGGCTCCTCAGCGTTGTTTGATTCCGTCCCGGAGCCTGCGCTGTTATGTTATCCCGTGGCCAGGCACACTTAGCGCTGCCCGTCTTCTGGCATCATTTGGTGTCAGGCTGGCTGCGCCTGTGCGGCCACGCTGGCCGAGAGCCCGCCTCGCAGTGTCTTCTGATTTAATCCCACTGGGGGCCTGGGATCTATGGACATGCGCAGTGCATATCTGAACCTCCACCTCTCACTCATCTCCCTATGGCTTCTTCAGACTGTTCGGTGTCAGCTGGTCCCTAATAGCATGCCACGGCCGTGACACCGCACAGTCTGAAAAAGAAGCCGTAGGGAGGGGAGTGAGAGGCGAGGATATGCACTGCGCATGGCCATGGATCCCAGGCCCCCAGTGGGATTACATCAGAAGACACTGCGAGGCGGGCTCTCGGCCAGCGCGGCCGCACAGGCGCAGCCAGCCTGACACCAAATGATGTCAGAAGATGGGCAGCGCTAAGTGTGCCTGGCCACGGGATAACATAACAGCGCAGGCTCCGGGACGGAATCAAACAACGCTGAGGAGCCGGGGCACGGCGGCGGGGGGGTAGTAATGATGGCTGTGCTGCGTCATATTACGAAGGAAAGTCCCACCTCCGGGACGGTTTCACGGCTTCAGGGGACACATTTTAAAAGTGTTTAGTTCTGTGTTTGCAAGGAGCATGATGAAAAGAGCCACCTTTTCCTTTTGCATCTTTTGTGCTGCACAAGCTGGCTCTTTCAGCTACAAACGCCTTGGGGGGGGGGTTAAAGGTTCCCTTTCGACTTTCTCAGGCTTCGGCCTACATTGTGTTCCTCTGCTTTTCCACCTGCCCCTGGGCTCCAACACCGCTAGTTGCCGTCCAGAAGTGCTGTACGCACAGTCAACAGTCCCTCCTCTGTTATTGGGGTTCAGTAACGTCAGCTGTTCCCCTGCTGTGTGTGTGGCAATCCCTCCTACCTCCTCCAACCTCCTCCAACCTCCTCCTCCTCCACCTGTCCCTGGGCTCCAACACCGCCAGTTGCCGTCCAGAAGTGCTGTACGCACAGTCAACAGTCCCTCCTCTGTTATTGGGGTTCAGTAACGTCAGCTGTTCCCCTGCTGTGTGTGTGGCAATCCCTCCTACCTCCTCCAACCTCCTCCAACCTCCTCCTCCTCCACCTGTCCCTGGGCTCCAACACCGCCAGTTGCCGTCCAGAAGTGCTGTACGCACAGTCAACAGTCCCTCCTCTGTTATTGGGGTTCAGTAACGTCAGCTGTTCCCCTGCTGTGTGTGTGGCAATCCCTCCTACCCCCTCCAACCTCCTCCAACCTCCTCCTCCTCCACCTGTCCCTGGGCTCCAACACCGCCAGTTGCCGTCCAGAAGTGCTGTACGCACAGTCAACAGTCCCTCCTCTGTTATTGGGGTTCAGTAACGTCAGCTGTTCCCCTGCTGTGTGTGTGGCAATCCCTCCTACCCCCTCCAACCTCCTCCAACCTCCTCCTCCTCCACCTGTCCCTGGGCTCCAACACCGCCAGTTGCCGTCCAGAAGTGCTGTACGCACAGTCAACAGTCCCTCCTCTGTTATTGGGGTTCAGTAACGTCAGCTGTTCCCCTGCTGTGTGTGTGGCAATCCCTCCTACCTCCTCCAACCTCCTCCAACCTCCTCCTCCTCCACCTGTCCCTGGGCTCCAACACCGCCAGTTGCCGTCCAGAAGTGCTGTACGCACAGTCAACAGTCCCTCCTCTGTTATTGGGGTTCAGTAACGTCAGCTGTTCCCCTGCTGTGTGTGTGGCAATCCCTCCTACCTCCTCCAACCTCCTCCAACCTCCTCCTCCTCCACCTGTCCCTGGGCTCCAACACCGCCAGTTGCCGTCCAGAAGTGCTGTACGCACAGTCAACAGTCCCTCCTCTGTTATTGGGGTTCAGTAACGTCAGCTGTTCCCCTGCTGTGTGTGTGGCAATCCCTCCTACCCCCTCCAACCTCCTCCAACCTCCTCCTCCTCCACCTGTCCCTGGGCTCCAACACCGCCAGTTGCCGTCCAGAAGTGCTGTACGCACAGTCAACAGTCCCTCCTCTGTTATTGGGGTTCAGTAACGTCAGCTGTTCCCCTGCTGTGTGTGTGGCAATCCCTCCTACCCCCTCCAACCTCCTCCAACCTCCTCCTCCTCCACCTGTCCCTGGGCTCCAACACCGCCAGTTGCCGTCCAGAAGTGCTGTACGCACAGTCAACAGTCCCTCCTCTGTTATTGGGGTTCAGTAACGTCAGCTGTTCCCCTGCTGTGTGTGTGGCAATCCCTCCTACCTCCTCCAACCTCCTCCAACCTCCTCCTCCTCCACCTGTCCCTGGGCTCCAACACCGCCAGTTGCCGTCCAGAAGTGCTGTACGCACAGTCAACAGTCCCTCCTCTGTTATTGGGGTTCAGTAACGTCAGCTGTTCCCCTGCTGTGTGTGTGGCAATCCCTCCTACCTCCTCCAACCTCCTCCAACCTCCTCCTCCTCCACCTGTCCCTGGGCTCCAACACCGCCAGTTGCCGTCCAGAAGTGCTGTACGCACAGTCAACAGTCCCTCCTCTGTTATTGGGGTTCAGTAACGTCAGCTGTTCCCCTGCTGTGTGTGTGGCAATCCCTCCTACCCCCTCCAACCTCCTCCAACCTCCTCCTCCTCCACCTGTCCCTGGGCTCCAACACCGCCAGTTGCCGTCCAGAAGTGCTGTACGCACAGTCAACAGTCCCTCCTCTGTTATTGGGGTTCAGTAACGTCAGCTGTTCCCCTGCTGTGTGTGTGGCAATCCCTCCTACCTCCTCCAACCTCCTCCAACCTCCTCCTCCTCCACCTGTCCCTGGGCTCCAACACCGCCAGTTGCCGTCCAGAAGTGCTGTACGCACAGTCAACAGTCCCTCCTCTGTTATTGGGGTTCAGTAACGTCAGCTGTTCCCCTGCTGTGTGTGTGGCAATCCCTCCTACCCCCTCCAACCTCCTCCAACCTCCTCCTCCTCCACCTGTCCCTGGGCTCCAACACCGCCAGTTGCCGTCCAGAAGTGCTGTACGCACAGTCAACAGTCCCTCCTCTGTTATTGGGGTTCAGTAACGTCAGCTGTTCCCCTGCTGTGTGTGTGGCAATCCCTCCTACCCCCTCCAACCTCCTCCAACCTCCTCCTCCTCCACCTGTCCCTGGGCTCCAACACCGCCAGTTGCCGTCCAGAAGTGCTGTACGCACAGTCAACAGTCCCTCCTCTGTTATTGGGGTTCAGTAACGTCAGCTGTTCCCCTGCTGTGTGTGTGGCAATCCCTCCTACCCCCTCCAACCTCCTCCAACCTCCTCCTCCTCCACCTGTCCCTGGGCTCCAACACCGCCAGTTGCCGTCCAGAAGTGCTGTACGCACAGTCAACAGTCCCTCCTCTGTTATTGGGGTTCAGTAACGTCAGCTGTTCCCCTGCTGTGTGTGTGGCAATCCCTCCTACCTCCTCCAACCTCCTCCAACCTCCTCCTCCTCCACCTGTCCCTGGGCTCCAACACCGCCAGTTGCCGTCCAGAAGTGCTGTACGCACAGTCAACAGTCCCTCCTCTGTTATTGGGGTTCAGTAACGTCAGCTGTTCCCCTGCTGTGTGTGTGGCAATCCCTCCTACCTCCTCCAACCTCCTCCTCCTCCACCTGTCCCTCGGCTCCAACACCGCCAGTTGCCGTCCAGAAGTGCTGTACGCACAGTCAACAGTCCCTCCTCTGTTATTGGGGTTCAGTAACGTCAGCTGTTCCCCTGCTGTGTGTGTGGCAATCCCTCCTACCTCCTCCAACCTCCTCCAACCTCCTCCTCCTCCACCTGTCCCTGGGCTCCAACACCGCCAGTTGCCGTCCAGAAGTGCTGTACGCACAGTCAACAGTCCCTCCTCTGTTATTGGGGTTCAGTAACGTCAGCTGTTCCCCTGCTGTGTGTGTGGCAATCCCTCCTACCTCCTCCAACCTCCTCCAACCTCCTCCTCCTCCACCTGTCCCTGGGCTCCAACACCGCTAGTTGCCGTCCAGAAGTGCTGTACGCACAGAGCCAAACACCTCGCCAATGTGTTAGTGGGGTTCAGCACCGCCAGCTGTTCCCCTGCTGTGTATACGGCAACGTGTACTGCGACCGCCACGCAGGCACAACAAGTTAAATGTAAGGGAACCTGACCCCCCCCCCCCCCAGGCGTTTGTTACTGAAGGAGCCACCTTGTGCAGCAGTAATGATGCAAAGGGAAAAAGTGCCTCTTTTCGTGATGCTCCTTGCACATGCTGAACCAAACACTTATGAAATGTGTCCCCACACAGCGTTAAACCGTCCGGTAGGTGGAACTTTCCTTTGTCGTGTGACGCAGCACAGCCATCATTTTTACCCCCTTGGCGCCGTGCGCCGCCTCCTCAGCGTTGTTTTAATCTGTCCCGGAGCCTGCGCTGTTAGGTTAGCCCTTGGCCATGCACACATGTTGCGCTGCCCGTCTTCTGACCTCATTTGGTGTCAGGCTGGCTGCGCCTGTGCGGGTGCGGTGGCCGAGATCCCGCCTCGCAGTGTCGTCTAATGTAATCCCACCGCGGGCCTGTGATCCGTGCCCGTGCGCAGTGCATATCCTCTCCTCTCACTCCCCTCCCTACGGCTTCTTCAGACTGTGCGATGTCAGCTGGTCCCTAATAGCATGCCACGGCCGTGACACCGCACAGTCTGAAAAAGCCGTAGGGAGGGGAGTGAGAGGAGAGGATATGCACTGCGCACGGGCACGGATCACAGGCCCGCGGTGGGATTACATTAGACGACACTGCGAGGCGGGATCTCGGCCAGCGCACCCGCACAGGCGCAGCCAGCCTGACACCAAATGATGTCAGAAGACGGGCAGCGCAAAATGTGTGCATGGCCAAGGGCTAACCTAACAGCGCAGGCTCCGGGACAGATTAAAACAACGCTGAGGAGGCGGCGCACGGCGCCAAGGGGGTAAAAATGATGGCTGTGCTGCGTCACACGACAAAGGAAAGTTCCACCTACTGGACGGTTTAACGCTGTGAGGGGACACATTTCATAACTGTTAGGTTCCGCATGTGCAAGGACCATAATTAAAAGAGCTAAGTTTACCTTTTCCAGCATTAGTGCTGTACACAATGGCTCTTTCAGCTACAAATGCCTGGGGGGGGGGGGGGTTAAAGGTTTCCTTTCAACTTGCTCGAGTGCAGGCTTCGGCCTACACTCCGCTCCCCCTGCTCCTCCTGCTGACCCTGGGCTCCAACACCGCCAGTTGGGGCCCGGTACTGCTAGCTGCACAGAGAAAAACACCTCGCCAATGTGTCAGTGGGGTTCAGCACCGCCAGCTGTTCCCCTGCTGTGCAGCCGGCAACGTGTCCTGCAAAAGCCACGCAGACACAAGAACTGAAATTGAAGGGAACCTGTCCCCCCTCCCCCAGGCGTTTTTACGTTATCCAGCCACCTTGTACAGCGGTAATGCTGCATGTGTGCAAGGTGGCTCAGAAACGTATCCTCCTCGCACATGTGGAACTGAAAACACGTCTGAAATGTGTCCTCTGTGTGACCATTTAACCGTCCCGGTGGTGTGACTTTCCTTTGTAATGACACGCTGCAACCCCCTTGGTAGCGCTGCCCATCTTCTGGCATCATTGTTTGGCTGGCTGCGCCTCTGCGGCCGCCCTGACCCACACAACGCCCCTCGGTGTCTTATTTATTGGGACTGCGAGGGTGCGATTCATGGGCAGGATCAGTGCATCAGTTCGCCTGTCCCTCCTCTCCTTCCGCCTTCTTCAGACTGTGCGGCTTCATGGCCGTGGCATGCGATAAGGGATCAGATGACGCCGCACAGTCTGAAGCGGGTGTAAGGACCCGAGTGTGAGAGGCGAACATATGTGCTGCGCCAGGCCCTGAATCCCAGCCCCGCAGTGTTTTAACAATGTTAAGACACTGCGGGGCTGGGATTCATGGGCATCGCGAACCGCACCGGCCGACATTACATGATGCCAGAAGATGGGCAGCGCTAACGGCGCTAGGCCAGGGGATAACACGACAGCGCAGACTCCTGTACAGCAAATAACAACGCTCGGGAGGCTGCACCCAGCACCAAGGTGGGATTCTTGACACCTGTGCTGCGTCTCATTACAAAGGGAACTCTCGCCTCCATTACACAGTTTGACTGTATAAAGGGCTAAATGTTATACGTGTTCCATTCAGCGTGTGCAAGGAGAAAAATTACAAGAGCAACCTTTGACTTGCGCAGCACTGCTGCTGCATAAGCTGTGGCTCTTCTACTTTGTAACCCCTGAGGGGGGGTTAAAGGTGACTTTTGAAATCGGTTCAATTAGGCTTCGGCCTACACTCTGCTCCACCTGCAGAGCCCGGGCTCCAACAACGCTAGTTGCTGTCCGGAAGTGCTGGCTGCACAGAGCCAAACACCTCGCCAATGTGTCAGTGGGGTCCAGCACCGCCAGCTGTTCCCCTGCTGTGTAGCCGGCAACGTGTCCTGCAAAAGCCACGCAGACACAACACACCCAAAGCTGCCGCCTGTGCAGGCTTCGGCCTACACTCCCCTCCCCCTGCTCCTCCTCCTCCTGCTCCTCCTCCTGCTGTCCCTGGGCTCTAACACACCGCCAGTTGGGGCCCAGATGTGCTAGCTGCACAGAGAAAAACACCAGCCAATGTGTCAGTGGGGTCCAGCACCGCCAGCTGTTCCCCTGCTGTGCAGCCGGCAACGTGTCCTGCAAAAGCCACGCAGACACAAGAACTGAAATTGAAGGGAACCTGTCCCCCCTCCCCCAGGCGTTTTTACGTTATCCAGCCACCTTGTACAGCGGTAATGCTGCATGTGTGCAAGGTGGCTCAGAAACGTATCCTCCTCGCACATGTGGAACTGAAAACACGTCTGAAATGTGTCCTCTGTGTGACCATTTAACCGTCCCGGTGGTGTGACTTTCCTTTGTAATGACACGCTGCAACCCCCTTGGTAGCGCTGCCCGTCTTCTGGCATCATTGTTTGGCTGGCTGCGCCTCTGCGGCCGCCCTGACCCACACAACGCCCCTCGGTGTCTTATTTCTTGGGAGTGCGAGGGTGTGTTTGATGGGCATGAGCAGTGCATCAGTTCGCCTGTCCCTCATCTCCTTCCGCCTTCTTCAGACTGTGCGGCTTCATGGCCGTGGCATGCGATAAGGGATCAGCTGACGCCACATAGTCTGAAGCAGGTGTAAGAACCCAAGCGAGAGGCGAACATATGTACTGCGCCAGGCCATGAATCCCAGCCCCGCAGTGTTTTAACTATGTCAATACACTGCGGGGCTGTGATTCATGGGCATCGCGAACCGCACCAGCCAACATTAAATGAGGTCAGAAGATGGGCAGCGCTAACAGCGCTAGGCCAGGGGATAACACGACAGCGCAGACTCCTGTACAGCAAATAACAACGCTCAGGAGGCTGCACCCAGCACCAAGGTGGGATTCTTGACACCTGTGCTGCGTCTCATTACAAAGGGAACTCTCGCCTCCATTACACAGTTTGACTGTATAAAGGGCTAAATGTTATACGTGTTCCATTCAGCGTGTGCAAGGAGAAAAATTACAAGAGCAACCTTTGACTTGCGCAGCACTGCTGCTGCATAAGCTGTGGCTCTTCTACTTTGTAACCCCTGAGGGGGGGTTAAAGGTGACTTTTGAAATCGGTTCAATTAGGCTTCGGCCTACACTCTGCTCCACCTGCAGAGCCCGGGCTCCAACAACGCTAGTTGCTGTCCGGAAGTGCTGGCTGCACAGAGCCAAACACCTCGCCAATGTGTCAGTGGGGTCCAGCACCGCCAGCTGTTCCCCTGCTGTGTAGCCGGCAACGTGTCCTGCAAAAGCCACGCAGACACAACACACCCAAAGCTGCCGCCTGTGCAGGCTTCGGCCTACACTCCCCTCCCCCTGCTCCTCCTCCTCCTGCTCCTCCTCCTGCTGTCCCTGGGCTCTAACACACCGCCAGTTGGGGCCCAGATGTGCTAGCTGCACAGAGAAAAACACCAGCCAATGTGTCAGTGGGGTCCAGCACCGCCAGCTGTTCCCCTGCTGTGCAGCCGGCAACGTGTCCTGCAAAAGCCACGCAGACACAAGAACTGAAATTGAAGGGAACCTGTCCCCCCTCCCCCAGGCGTTTTTACGTTATCCAGCCACCTTGTACAGCGGTAATGCTGCATGTGTGCAAGGTGGCTCAGAAACGTATCCTCCTCGCACATGTGGAACTGAAAACACGTCTGAAATGTGTCCTCTGTGTGACCATTTAACCGTCCCGGTGGTGTGACTTTCCTTTGTAATGACACGCTGCAACCCCCTTGGTAGCGCTGCCCGTCTTCTGGCATCATTGTTTGGCTGGCTGCGCCTCTGCGGCCGCCCTGACCCACACAACGCCCCTCGGTGTCTTATTTATTGGGACTGCGAGGGTGTGTTTGATGGGCATGAGCAGTGCATCAGTTCGCCTGTCCCTCATCTCCTTCCGCCTTCTTCAGACTGTGCGGCTTCATGGCCGTGGCATGCGATAAGGGATCAGCTGACGCCACATAGTCTGAAGCAGGTGTAAGAACCCAAGCGAGAGGCGAACATATGTACTGCGCCAGGCCATGAATCCCAGCCCCGCAGTGTTTTAACTATGTCAATACACTGCGGGGCTGTGATTCATGGGCATCGCGAACCGCACCAGCCAACATTAAATGAGGTCAGAAGATGGGCAGCGCTAACAGCGCTAGGCCAGGGGATAACACGACAGCGCAGACTCCTGTACAGCAAATAACAACGCTCAGGAGGCTGCACCCAGCACCAAGGTGGGATTCTTGACACCTGTGCTGCGTCTCATTACAAAGGGAACTCTCGCCTCCATTACACAGTTTGACTGTATAAAGGGCTAAATGTTATACGTGTTCCATTCAGCGTGTGCAAGGAGAAAAATTACAAGAGCAACCTTTGACTTGTGCAGCACTGCTGCTGCATAAGCTGTGGCTCTTCTACTTTGTAACCCCTGAGGGGGGGTTAAAGGTGACTTTTGAAATCGGTTCAATTAGGCTTCGGCCTACACTCTGCTCCACCTGCAGAGCCCGGGCTCCAACAACGCTAGTTGCTGTCCGGAAGTGCTGGCTGCACAGAGCCAAACACCTCGCCAATGTGTCAGTGGGGTCCAGCACCGCCAGCTGTTCCCCTGCTGTGTAGCCGGCAACGTGTCCTGCAAAAGCCACGCAGACACAACACACCCAAAGCTGCCGCCTGTGCAGGCTTCGGCCTACACTCCCCTCCCCCTGCTCCTCCTCCTCCTGCTCCTCCTCCTGCTGTCCCTGGGCTCTAACACACCGCCAGTTGGGGCCCAGATGTGCTAGCTGCACAGAGAAAAACACCAGCCAATGTGTCAGTGGGGTCCAGCACCGCCAGCTGTTCCCCTGCTGTGCAGCCGGCAACGTGTCCTGCAAAAGCCACGCAGACACAAGAACTGAAATTGAAGGGAACCTGTCCCCCCTCCCCCAGGCGTTTTTACGTTATCCAGCCACCTTGTACAGCGGTAATGCTGCATGTGTGCAAGGTGGCTCAGAAACGTATCCTCCTCGCACATGTGGAACTGAAAACACGTCTGAAATGTGTCCTCTGTGTGACCATTTAACCGTCCCGGTGGTGTGACTTTCCTTTGTAATGACACGCTGCAACCCCCTTGGTAGCGCTGCCCGTCTTCTGGCATCATTGTTTGGCTGGCTGCGCCTCTGCGGCCGCCCTGACCCACACAACGCCCCTCGGTGTCTTATTTATTGGGACTGCGAGGGTGTGTTTGATGGGCATGAGCAGTGCATCAGTTCGCCTGTCCCTCATCTCCTTCCGCCTTCTTCAGACTGTGCGGCTTCATGGCCGTGGCATGCGATAAGGGATCAGCTGACGCCACATAGTCTGAAGCAGGTGTAAGAACCCAAGCGAGAGGCGAACATATGTACTGCGCCAGGCCATGAATCCCAGCCCCGCAGTGTTTTAACTATGTCAATACACTGCGGGGCTGTGATTCATGGGCATCGCGAACCGCACCAGCCAACATTAAATGAGGTCAGAAGATGGGCAGCGCTAACAGCGCTAGGCCAGGGGATAACACGACAGCGCAGACTCCTGTACAGCAAATAACAACGCTCAGGAGGCTGCACCCAGCACCAAGGTGGGATTCTTGACACCTGTGCTGCGTCTCATTACAAAGGGAACTCTCGCCTCCATTACACAGTTTGACTGTATAAAGGGCTAAATGTTATACGTGTTCCATTCAGCGTGTGCAAGGAGAAAAATTACAAGAGCAACCTTTGACTTGCGCAGCACTGCTGCTGCATAAGCTGTGGCTCTTCTACTTTGTAACCCCTGAGGGGGGGTTAAAGGTGACTTTTGAAATCGGTTCAATTAGGCTTCGGCCTACACTCTGCTCCACCTGCAGAGCCCGGGCTCCAACAACGCTAGTTGCTGTCCGGAAGTGCTGGCTGCACAGAGCCAAACACCTCGCCAATGTGTCAGTGGGGTCCAGCACCGCCAGCTGTTCCCCTGCTGTGTAGCCGGCAACGTGTCCTGCAAAAGCCACGCAGACACAACACACCCAAAGCTGCCGCCTGTGCAGGCTTCGGCCTACACTCCCCTCCCCCTGCTCCTCCTCCTCCTGCTCCTCCTCCTGCTGTCCCTGGGCTCTAACACACCGCCAGTTGGGGCCCAGATGTGCTAGCTGCACAGAGAAAAACACCAGCCAATGTGTCAGTGGGGTCCAGCACCGCCAGCTGTTCCCCTGCTGTGCAGCCGGCAACGTGTCCTGCAAAAGCCACGCAGACACAAGAACTGAAATTGAAGGGAACCTGTCCCCCCTCCCCCAGGCGTTTTTACGTTATCCAGCCACCTTGTACAGCGGTAATGCTGCATGTGTGCAAGGTGGCTCAGAAACGTATCCTCCTCGCACATGTGGAACTGAAAACACGTCTGAAATGTGTCCTCTGTGTGACCATTTAACCGTCCCGGTGGTGTGACTTTCCTTTGTAATGACACGCTGCAACCCCCTTGGTAGCGCTGCCCGTCTTCTGGCATCATTGTTTGGCTGGCTGCGCCTCTGCGGCCGCCCTGACCCACACAACGCCCCTCGGTGTCTTATTTATTGGGACTGCGAGGGTGTGTTTGATGGGCATGAGCAGTGCATCAGTTCGCCTGTCCCTCATCTCCTTCCGCCTTCTTCAGACTGTGCGGCTTCATGGCCATGGCATGCGATAAGGGATCAGCTGACGCCACATAGTCTGAAGCAGGTGTAAGAACCCAAGCGAGAGGCGAACATATGTACTGCGCCAGGCCATGAATCCCAGCCCCGCAGTGTTTTAACTATGTCAATACACTGCGGGGCTGTGATTCATGGGCATCGCGAACCGCACCAGCCAACATTAAATGAGGTCAGAAGATGGGCAGCGCTAACAGCGCTAGGCCAGGGGATAACACGACAGCGCAGACTCCTGTACAGCAAATAACAACGCTCAGGAGGCTGCACCCAGCACCAAGGTGGGATTCTTGACACCTGTGCTGCGTCTCATTACAAAGGGAACTCTCGCCTCCATTACACAGTTTGACTGTATAAAGGGCTAAATGTTATACGTGTTCCATTCAGCGTGTGCAAGGAGAAAAATTACAAGAGCAACCTTTGACTTGCGCAGCACTGCTGCTGCATAAGCTGTGGCTCTTCTACTTTGTAACCCCTGAGGGGGGGTTAAAGGTGACTTTTGAAATCGGTTCAATTAGGCTTCGGCCTACACTCTGCTCCACCTGCAGAGCCCGGGCTCCAACAACGCTAGTTGCTGTCCGGAAGTGCTGGCTGCACAGAGCCAAACACCTCGCCAATGTGTCAGTGGGGTCCAGCACCGCCAGCTGTTCCCCTGCTGTGTAGCCGGCAACGTGTCCTGCAAAAGCCACGCAGACACAACACACCCAAAGCTGCCGCCTGTGCAGGCTTCGGCCTACACTCCCCTCCCCCTGCTCCTCCTCCTGCTGTCCCTGGGCTCTAACACACCGCCAGTTGGGGCCCTAGGAAGACAAGCTTGAATAGGTCCCCATCCGGGTTCCAGTACCGTCAGCTGGTTCTCGGCAGTGTCTTTTGCTCTTGTACCTTCTGCTCCCCATCCTGGTTCCAGTACCGTCAGCTGGTTCCGGGCAGAGCCTTTGGCTTAGGTGCCTCCCTCTGGGTATCCGAGTTCCACCAACGTCAGGTGGTCCTTGGTAGTGCTTTCAGGCACGGGTACCTCCTGCTTAGTAACCGGGTTCCAGTAACGTCAGCTGGTCCTCGGTAGTTCCATTGGCTCTTGGACCTTCGGCTACCCATCCGGGTTCCAGTACCGTCAGCTGGTTCTCGGCAGTGTCTTTTGCTCTTGTACCTTCTGCTCCCCATCCTGGTTCCAGTACCGTCAGCTGGTTCCGGGCAGAGCCTTTGGCTTAGGTGCCTCCCTCTGGGTATCCGAGTTCCACCAACGTCAGGTGGTCCTTGGTAGTGCTTTCAGGCACGGGTACCTCCTGCTTAGTAACCGGGTTCCAGTAACGTCAGCTGGTCCTCGGTAGTTCCATTGGCTCTTGGACCTTCGGGTAGCCATCCGAGTTCCAGTTCCATCAGCTGTTTCTCGGCATTTTCTCAGCCTTCTTGTACCTTCTGCTACATTTCCAAGTTCAAGACCCGAAAGACGATGACCCGGAAGACCACCCCTAAGATGATGACGACACCAGAGACGACAACCACCGAGATGACGACGACCCTGGAGACGATGACCCTGAAGACAACCCCGATGACGACGACCCCGATGACGACGACCCCGATGACGACGACCCTGGAGATGACGACCCTGGAGATGACGACGACAACCTGGAAGACCGAGAAGCAGAAGAACAAGAGGCTGCAGAACAAAGAGCAGAAGAACATTAAGCATAAGACTAAATATCAGAGCAAAAGATATTATCTAAATTATAAGCAGAAGAAGACTAAGCAGTGTATGGGGGTGAGTCCGTTCCTCCTCGTGGTGCCCCTGGATAAAGCCTGATGCTGCAGGCCAAACTGAACGCGGACAAATGTAACTGTTTTGTGACAGGCAGAACGGAAGGTGTAATCTTCAAACTTTTATAGATAACAACTACGGGAATGCCTGTCACAAATAAGAATATGATGAAGAAGTTGAATATAAAAAAGATAATAGTTAAATAAAAAGAATATGAACAATGTAAAAAAAAAAATATATATATACGTAGAAAAGAAGAAGATGAATAAGGTGAAGAAGTTGATGTCACAGAAGCTGATGATGAGGATAATGAAGAAGAAAGTGTGGGAGAAGTAAAAAATAGGGTGAAGGGCGTGGAAGTAGTGAAACATCAATATCTGACAAAATAAATAAAAAATTAACATAGTCAAATTCTTTCTAACGCCGAACGTCATAAAAAAATTAAAAATACTGCTATTCTATTTGATTGGGATAAACCCCTGTGCCTTTAATGTCTCCGCCACCTCCCCCAATACATCCTACATTATTCTTAGTTGTTTTCCTTCATGTAGAATTAACCTACAAGGAAAGAAAGGGTTTATTTTAATTCCGATATTTTCGTCCCATTGACTTGCATTGGGATCGGGTATCGGTATCGGATTGGATTCCGATACTGTGACGGTATCGGCCGATACTTTCCGATACCGATACTTTCTGATATCGGAAAGTATCGCTCAACACTATTGCTTACCCCTACAGTGGGGGTGAGCAAAAACCCATCAGCTGTTACAGAAGTGGAGATTCCTGCTGCTTTTGTGCTCCTTTTTTGCTCCTAGCATAACACATCTTTCTTTATCCACAATAATATCTCCACCTCACAGTCCAGCAGTTTGTCCTGTTTACTCTACTCTACCCTCTTTCAGCACAGCAGCAAGCCCTCGGTCACGCAGTTGTGGTCACGTAAAAGAATGTTTCCTCCTATACATGCCAAAGATAGAAGCTTGAACTTCAACATCTCCAATCTGTTGGCTATGGAAATGCTGTCTTTACACCTGTTGGATACACACAGTTTCCAAAAGTTGATAACCATCGCAGTCCCCAAGTACTAGTGTCACCCATTCCCTGAAAAAATCTATGGCTACCAGGGGGCATTTCACTACTGACACCTGGACAAGAAAACATGGGCAGAGAGCGTTACATCTCGCTGACTGTGAACTGGGTGACTCTGCTGGCTGTGGGGGTAGGTGGTCAAGTGGCTGTTCAACAAGTCTTGAAATTCCCATGGCTTGCAGAACAAACATTGGTATCTAACAGTTCCTTTGCTGCTTCTGGCTCCTCTGCCTCCTCTAGGGCTTCTACCTACACTCTTAACTTTTACCTTAATGAGACACTCATTACAAGAGTTCAGAGAGAAATCCCTCCACCTCCCTACTGCACATCCAGGGCTCGCTGCAGTTAGGCAGTGCTAAAATTTATATGCCTTGGAGATCAGAGTCACACAGCTCAAGAGGTGTGGAGAGCTATCCAGGCCGAGTTAGACAATGGCTTTCTCCACTGAACCTGCAGCCAGGAAAGAACTTGTGCAATAATGGTGCAAACCTGGTGGCTGCCCTATGTGGGGTCAACCTCACACACGTGCCTTCCATGGCTCGAGTTCTCAACTTGATGGTACAGCAATTTTTCTGCCATTACTCAGCCTGGATGTGCTGCTGCAGAAAGCACGGTCACTGTGTGCTCACATCTGACGATTGTACCTGACAGGTCATCGACTTGCATCGCTACAGAGGTCTTTCGGCCTACCGGCTAACTGTTGAATTTGTGATATGCCGACACATGGGAATTCCACTCTGCAAATGTTGCCGCGACTGTGGCAGCAGTGATGAGCTTTGGTTCAGTATATCCTTTTGCTTAGCCTGGGCCATTGCAGTATGGACGTGGTGCAAATCACGCTTGCGATGTGGGCACAAATGAAGGACCTCTGCACCCTTCTACTAAATTTGAAAATGGCTACTAAGATTGTTAACGCTGACGATGCCATGATCAGCATCATTCCAATCATCTACATGCTGGAGCACAATTTAAATAGTTAGCATGAGGAGGTGGTGGTCTCAGAGGAAGATGAGGAAGCAGAGGAATATATGGAAGAGATAACAATATCTCTAAGTTCCAGACTGTCGTCACACATGCAGGTGCCATTGGTTGGTGGATTACAGTGATCAAGGGGGGCTCATGGTTCCAGACAAACTGTTGGTGAAGGTACAGAAGCCAAAAAACTAATTGAGGAGGAAAAGGAGGAAGATGTGATGGATACGCAACAGTTAGGAGATGAAAAGGATATTTAACCCCTCTTTGCTGTACATGGTTGATGGGAGGGGATGGAGTTAACAACCTTGAATGTTACCCCGCTAGCAACAAACCATGGACCTGGACCTCATGGAAGTGCCATGTGGTGGATTTTCTGTAGTAGAAGGTGTGTCAGAGGCCTCATATACTGTTTCTGCACTGTGGCAATTCTTGCCACTTTACTGGCATGTGACAGGGTTTTTTAATGTGGAGAGTCCAAGTTGGGTCTCCTTCATGCGTGTTACCTGTAACAGTAGGACTTCCAGAAAGGCAGTCCTGCTGGTACTTTCACTCAACTATCTGTGTCACCATTCTGATTTTTTTCTACCAATAGTACGCTATGAAACCTATGTATGTGCCACCTGAGTGTGGCTGGGAAAAAAACATTTTCAACTGTTGCATGAGGTATCAGGGCAACCAACAGAGAAGGCTTACATCACTCCCTTACCCTCCTCATCTTAATTGAAACTTCAATTCAAAGATCTAAATGCTGGCCAGACCTTGATACCTCATGCATGGCCCATGGCTGACTGCTTCTGTGCTATTATAAACTGTTCTAATGTGGGTCAATTGATCAGTCAACTATCTGTGTTACTGTCCTTATATTTTTCTAGTTATAGTACTCTTTGAAACTTCTGTTTTTGCCATTTGAATGTGGCAGGGGAAAATATGCTGTTGCATGAGGTACCAGGGCTCTCAGCAAAGAAGGCTTACACTGCTCACTTAACCACCAGGTATTAATTTAAACTTCAATTCAAAGCTGTAAATGCTGACCCAGACCCTGATACATCATGCATGGCCCATGGCTGATTGTTGCTGTGCCATTATCAAATTTCTACTATGGGTCAATCGATGCCACTTTTCATGGTGTCTGCCCCTAATTTGGCTGTTTCAGAAGCTTTTTGTCCCCCCGTTAAGGTGTTTTGTATATTTTTGGTTTTGCCTGTTACGGCTAACGGAATGCACCAAATAAATAGAAAAGTTTTTATTGATATTGGTTCGCAGCCCGGGGTCCACCGTGCAGGAGTACCTGCTGCTAGCAATGGCGGCACGATATGGCGGTATGGACTAACTCAGTTACTTCACTGAGTAGTCGTGAAAGAAAAGCACTCTAGGGGCTTATTTCAGCCGGGTCCCTGAACACATACTCTTGTGACCACACTGGCGCAAAGCACTTAACAAAGAACAATACTAGCGCATGGCCGTGCGGTCATGCGAACCTTAAATAGCTGCAGCACATACAGGACCTTCCTAGAAGGACCAATGAGAAGCTACACCAGAGCGTGAGCACCTACAGGACCTTCCTGAAGGAGCCAATGACCTTAGCTGCATATATCAGATCATGTGACCCTCGATCTCCACTGAGAGATCTTACTCTGGGCATGCTCAGAACGAGCAAAGCAGGACTTAGACCCAGAAGCCTCTGCTCGCCGCTGCCCAGCACCGACTTCAATGGCAGAAGCAGGAAAGGCAGCAGTAAATCTTAGCACAGAGTCAGACTGAGCGAGACGCTGGGACCGACGTCTCCGCTGAGCAGGCTCCATTGCAGTAGGAGAAGAATGGGAGACAGCAGCATAGATAGCCTGAGATTCCCCCTGTGTAGAGGGAACTCGACCCCTAACATTGCCTCCCATTGAATTTAATGTGGTTTTGGTAAGTTCGTCGAACTATTCGGTGAACATAAAATATGTGAGAGTGCCGGATTCCACATATTTTATATTGTAAGGAATGGGACAATATTCATGCACCTCTTTTTTGTCTAAGGAGTAGTGTTGAGCGATACCGTCCGATACTTGAAAGTATCGGTATCGGAAAGTATCGGCCGATACCGGCAAAGTATCGGATCTAATCCGATACCGATACCAATACAAGTCAATGGGACACCAAGTATCGGATGGTATCCTGTATGGTTCCCAGGGTCTGAAGGAGAGGAAACTCTCCTTCAGGCCCTGGGATCCATATCAATGTGTAAAAGAAAGAATTAAAATAAAAAATAGGGATATACTCACCCTCCGACGCAGCCTGGACTTTACCGCCTTAACCGGGAGCCGTTGTACCTAAGAATGCGCGCATGAAGGGCCTTAGATGAGGTCACTGCGCTCTGATTGGTCCGTAGCGGTCGTGTGACCGCTACGCGACCAATCACAAAGCAGTGACGTCACCTAAGGTCTTTCAAGCGCTTGAAATACCTTAGATGACGTCCGCAGCTTCTGATTGGTCGCGTAGCGGTCGCGTGACCGCTACGCGACCAATCACAAAGCAGTGACGTCTTCTAAGGAATTTCAAGCGCTTGAAAGACCTTAGGTGACGTCACTGCTTTGTGATTGGTCGCGTAGCAGTCACGCGACCGCTACGGACCAATCAGAGCGCAGTGACCTCATCTAAGGCCCTTCAAGCGCGCATTCTTAGGTACAACGGCTCCCGGTTACGGCGGTAAAGTCCAGGAGCCGCCGGAGAGGTGAGTATATCCCTATTTTTTATTTTAATTCTTTATTTTACACATTGATATTAATCCCGATACCGATTCCCGATACCACAAAAGTATCGGATCTCGGTATCGGAATTCCGATACCCGCAAGTATCGGCCGATACCCGATACTTGCGGTATCGGAATGCTCAACACTACTAAGGAGTACTGTTCTTTTCTCTAGTGTTCAGTGAACATGTTTGGTGAACATCGTGACGTTTAGCAAACTGAACACAACATGTGCTGAAATGTTATGTGCCAACTAGAGACGGGCCGGATAAGATTAACTGGCACATGACGGCATGTATGTCACGATTCAAAAGTGTGTAGTTACATAGAGTGATTGCAAATTTTGCTCTGGATCTGGACAAACACAAACCCTTTAAGCTTCAACCTGGAGTTCTGTCAGTGCACGGAAATTGACCTGCATTCAGATGCCATTCGAGTGCTGTCTAATGTTTTTTATACACTTATTGGCTTGCATGGCTGAGTTGATCCAAATATCAGATCAAACTCAGGCATGCAGTAACATTGGACCTAGTGCGATCTGATGTTTTTTCCGATCGCACTCAGGCTAATATCACGGTTGTCTACACAAACTCTTGATGTCATCCATTTATTATGCTTTGGGGGTCAATCATTTTCATGACATTTCATTTGCATCTAATAAAATTGACATAAATTCAATTTTCCAACCAAATTTGGGAAAATCTGCTTAATTCCAAATGTGACTCATTTGCTCATATCTATCCAGCATCAAACTTTGAAAGACTTGTCAGCATAAATATCTGCCATTCAATATTTCCAGTAAGGCAAAGTGGGCAATTTGGGTGAATTCAGGAGCATAACCTGTCTGTGGGTTCCTACACTCTACTTTTCTGTTGTCTTCTCACGTCCTAAACCTGCCTGCAATTTCCTTCACCCTGCCTGCCCTCTGAACTCCTGACGTCTTCTGCCTGCCTGCATGCAGTCTCCCATTCCTTGGCTGTTCGTGTCCCTCACCTGTCTGGTCTGTTGAACTGATGCCAATGGCCCTTGTGCCCACTCGGACCTTGTTCTCAGAGGGACCACTTCACCTGGTAAATCTAACACTTCCATATAATGTAATGACCCCAAATAGCCCTCTACTGTATATAATGTAATGGCCCCACATAGCCTTCCATGTAATTTAATGGCCCCAAATAGACTTCCATATAATGTAAGGGTCCCACAAGTACTAATTGAGTAAAAAAATTATTAAATGAATAAAATACTCACCACTCCTCATTTCTTACTGCTCTGGTCTCCGCAGCGTGTCTTCTGATCCTTTGCACTACTCGGCACAGCAGGCACGTTGTAGTGATGTCATCACACCCGCTGCACTAAGATGTCAGAAACACAATGATGGAGGAGGCAGCGGCCCCATTGCGGTTTTGTGGTCTGCCATCATTGGCGGTACACCACTGGGTGAACCATGTATGGCCCATGTTTGGCTTCTGTTTACCTCAAGTCTAAATGAACACATTTTTAGAGGTTTTTGCTCTTCGAACTGTATTAACTCATCATGCATTGATTCATGGAATGTTTGAGGCAGGAATTTAATTAATCTTATTTGCATGTTACTTACCATCTTGGCTCGTTTAATTGCTAATTAAATAAAGAATAAGTTAATGATGATGAACCCACTTCATTACGCAGACCTGACTTTCACATCCGAAAGTGTTGACTTATGCATTCAGGGCCACATCAGCTTAATTCGATAGTCTTTTTTTTTTACAAGTTTGCATGGTGCCTTTTGCATATGATATTAAGTTTCATGCATTCTGAGTGATTCACTTGGATGTATCCATTTCAAAAGGCGCCCAGCCTTGTTTTTAGAGCTCCTAAAAGCTGTTTTTAAGCCGATATTCAGCGTTATTGTAACCACTGTCATTTTGTGATAAGACAATGTATTGTTTGACCTTGTTAAAAGGTAGTTTCCCTGGGATGGTAAAAGTTTTAGTATTGTAATAAGATATTTCAATTCAGAATAACTGAGAAATTACATGAATGAAAAAGAATGTTTATGTCGATAATGGATCTACTTTGAGCAGTTTGACATTTGGTAAAACTCGTTTGCTGGGTCACATATATTTTTTAAACTAAGTATAGACTGATGATGAACCTAAAACTGATATCAGGGTGTTCAAGTAATCCATACAGTTCCAAAATTCATAATTCCACCACCTTTGGAGGTAGAAGTGCCCCCTTACCTCTTGGGCTCCTGTGCGGCTGCACAGTTGCACCTATGATATGTCTTCCCCCATTTGTCCTGATTCTTTTGTTTTGACTCTACCATTCTGCTGCCAACTCACTACTCCGTGGACGCAATCATTGCAGTGAAGGACAGATCCATGAAAAGGAAAAAAAGGGTGAACCTCTGGGACGAGTTAAGTGGAGTGGCAAGAGCAAATGCTGTCTGTGCATGCCCTATTAAAGGGAACCTGTCACCTGAAAAAATGCTACTAACCTGCAGATCAACCCCATGTCTCCAGGGTATCTAATGCTGAGCCAGTTTTAGCCAGTGCCGGGGCAGAGTTATAGCCGCCATTCTCTGTACACAGAGCGATAACTGAACCCATGTCAGCAATGCCTCCTTTACTGAAACCTGAATGCTACATGGGAAAATAAAGTTAATTTACTTAGCATGACTCTAAGTATCGGCAGCAAGCAGGTTTACAATGCTATTAACCGGCAGATTAGCCCAATATCTGCAGGTTAAGGCCGGAGTCACGCTACCGTACAACACGGCTGAGTACTGTGCGATAAAACCCGGTCCTTCATTCTGCCCTTATTCACACACTGAGGTCCACTCTGACACATGGTAAGGTATTTAATGTTAGACAGCATAGGACCGTACCGATCAGGGTCGCCTTGTCGATGGTGGGATGGCTTTTATGCTATTTTTGATCAAAAACAGTATTACTAAGAACCCTGTGTTATATAAATGCACTTTTGCTTTTTATTTATTTAGTTACAGCAGGATTTTTGCTCACTTTGCTTCTTGTAGGTTTTGAATGCTTTATGGCCAATGTGAACATGCGTTTATGTGCTGCATGTATACCATCTTAAACCAAGCTCAGTTTTTGTGTTTTTTCTTTGTATTTTTGCATTTTGTGCAAGCTGGGGTGTGGCCTCCCTCTCCTGAGCTGGAAATTACATTTAAAGGCTTCTCCAGACTGGTGTCCACAGGTCGGGACCTGGTCCTTTAGTCTGACCTTACTCAAACACTGTAGTCAACTCTGACACATGGTAAGGTTTTTAGTATTAGACAACGTAGCACCCTCCCGATCAGGGTTACCTTGTCAACAGTGGGATGGATTTTATGCTATTTTTGATCAAAAATAGTATTACCAAGAACCCTGTTATTTAAATGCACTTTTGGTTTTTACTTATTTATCTATATCAGGATTTTTGCTCATTTTGCTTATTGTAGGTTTTTTAACCCAATATCTGCAGGTTAAGGCTGGAGTCACACTACCGTACAACACGGCCGAGTGCTATGCAATAAAACATTGCATTTCACTCGGCCCAGTGTTACTCTATGGGGCAGCTCAGATTTGCGATTATTTTCTCATGCTGAATTGGCATCGGAGAACCATCATGCTGCGATTTGGCACCGAGGCTTGTCCGAGTCTCGGCTCACTTGCACTTATATAAGTCTATGGGTGCAAGTGACACATCGCACAACACTCATTTTATCCAAGTGCATTGCGATATAAGCCGATGCTGACAGTGGAGGAGATGGAGAAAATACTTTCTCCACCTCCTCATATGCGAAGGGATCGGGGCAAAGTAGCATGACACTCAGCTCCTGCTCGCAGCAGAGCAGGAACCGAGGGTCATTAGCATATCGCATCCCACGCGCTCATGTCAGATGCCATACACTAGTCTGACTTCAGCCTAATAGCGTTTTTCAGGTGACAGGTTCCCTTTAAAGAGAATCTGTTAGTAAAATGCAGCTATGTGCTAAGTAAAATACAGGCATGACAATAATGGCGTAATAATACTGAATAAACTGATGCCTGCGGTGAACATGTCTGTACTGTGTTTTTTTGTTTTCAGCAGTGTTTAAAATTTTCCTGTAATCATATCTCCGTGCAGTGGGGTGAGCCTGTGGGCAGGTTCTTTTCTTGGTGATCTACTCCCTTCGTTATCCTTCTGTTTAAAAGACAAGGCACTGATTCTTCAGTGATCTTCCTTCTATTTTAAGCATGGTGCCTTAAATCTTGAGGTGTCTGAAAAAACTTTAGGTCTCTAACAAAATGGCAGCAGTGGTGCATGCATGGTCACAGCTCCAAGTTATCAATTCTAGTTCTCAATATGTCCATGTGCACCCAATGAAGTAGTTCTGGAACGCTCAGAAGAGGAGACAACTATCTCCCCTGCTCAAAGCATTTTGCCAGTGAGGACAACATCGGAACAGTGGTATAATATACAAATTTTCAGATTGAAAACTAGAATTGGTAACTTGGAAATGCGACTGTGCATTCACCGCCACTGTTGCCATTTTCTTGGAGACCTAATGTTTTTCCGAGACCTCAGAAATTACTGCAAGGGCAAAATACTTAAATACTTAAAATAAGAGGCAGCTGACTCACTGATCAGTGCCCTGTCAATCAGGCTGGAGCATGACGAAGAGCACTAAGTAAAACTTGCCTCAGGGGCTCTCCGAGATATGATTACAGGAAAACTTAAAACACTGATTACTAGAACTGAGCAAATTTTTCAAAATTCAGTTCTGATTATGCTCGGATTCGAACATTGTTTATGCAATATTTGCCGAACACAGCCAAACAGCTTTGGAGTCAAACATAAATTTGGCATGAATAGGGTACCAAGGTGGCACAAATTCAGATTCGGTGACCGATTCCGAACATATTCGCTCAAGTCTACTGCTTACACAAAAAAACAAAACCGATTTCTTCAACACAGTTATCATTTTAATCAGTATTACAGCGCCAATATGGCCATGTCTGTACTTTTCATAGCAAAATACTGCTGGCAGGTTCTCTTCAAAATGAGTTGTCCTGGATTAAAATATTGATGACCTAGCCAAAGGATAGATTATCAATATCAGACCTTTGGTAGCCCCTGACCTAGCATGTACACTAATCTGCTCAAGTCTTGGCCAGATCCAAACAATATTTGGAACAAAATCAGTGGATCGCCTCTGTACGTTGCCTACTGGCCACTCTTGGTACTGCAGCTTATCTCCTATTTGAGTGAATTTTACATGCAGTTTCTTAATAGCAATTTTTGAAGCAAAAAAAAAAGCGCTCGAATCTGTGGTAGGTCGGTTTACAGCCTTCCAGCTGTTCCTATTTTATACTTAATCCTGTAGACAGTTATACATAATTCCAAAGTAAATTCAGAAGAAGCAACACAAAAGCACAACTTTATATTTCACCATTTTTCAAATGATCCCCTAAACCGTAATGACACCCGGAACTATAACAACCTTGATTTACACGTGCCATGAATATAATATGATGATATAATAGACCCAACTAACAAACTCCGCCATGAAAAGCTATTATTGTTGGCATAAATATAAAAGATATCTTCCATAATGAAGAACTTCATTATTATGATCCAAATAAATTATTCTCCGCATTAAACAAATGGGCTAGAACATAGCATTTATTCACTTTCCTTGACCTCACATAGTGCACCATCCTGCCGCTATGCAGATGAAAGCCACATTAAGGACAATGCTCCCCAAGTTGGTTGTAACCATTAGCATGGAAATTGCAACAAACTCAATGGAGTCCCTTGACGCTGCAGCGTGAGTGATTAGTGCATGATCCGTCCTTCTATTAATCATGAATGTGGCAAATTAACCCGCGTTTCGTTTTTTTTTTTTTTACAGACTGCCTAGATCTATTCACTGATAAACGAGCCATAATGAAACAATATTTGTAGATGGATCATAGTTATTTCTCCTGCGTTATCAATGTCCCGAGTAGCAGAATACTACGGGAAATCTTACCGCATAAAGGTCAGCGCAGTGAGACGCTCAATGGCCCTGCAGAATTGCCTATGTGATTTATTTCCTATGGCCAATGACATAATTAAAGATATTGATTACATCAGCAACAGACTTTATAGAGATAATTATGTGGATGCAGAGCAATTATACTGAGAAATATGAAAAGTAGTAAATCTCATACTGTACATAGAACGTAACCCCCTCCTCCAACTACTCCGACTATACCCAATTATTACATATTAGTCACGTTGAATAGATTCCCATCAGTAAAGTGAATGCTGATCTTTTACTATCATATTGTTTATTTCTTGATACATCTTATTAACCTCTGGTTCTTGATTTTTTTTCTGCTATATCTATATTGACATAAAGTAAAGTCAGCCTGCAGCTTCCACTCCGTTTACTTATATAGCGCCATCATATTAAACAGAGCTTTACAGGTATTGTCATTGCCGTCCCTATTGATGTCTGTTTAGAACCACCACTAGAGGGAGCTAAAACTAGACAGTTTACTATATATGCTGTATAATAAAGGGCATCAATCATTGAGGTTTTCATATGTAATCTAAGAGCAGCGTGATGTAAGGGAAGAGACACTGATTTCAATGATGTGCCACTTGCTGGGCAATCATCAATCAGTGTTTTATCATCAGGAGATTATCTCTACAGGACTAGTTGTCTCTTGCCATGTGGCCGTCCTGCCTTGTGTAACCCCGTCCTCCACCACTGATTTGCAACTTTCTGCCTATGCGCAGGGTACACAAAAAGCTGCCAATCAGTGGTGTGGGTGGGGTTATGCAGAACTCAGCATTAGAGAACTCAAAGATCTACAGCAGATAAAAGAGTGACTTTATAAAAAGTTAAGCAAGCTGCCCAGTAAGTGATATATCACTGAAATCAGGGTCTATGCCTTATACGTCATGTTGCTCCCAGATTACATATCAAAAACCCAATGATTGCTAATAATAATAATTTTATTTCTATAGTGCCATCATATTCCGCAGCACTTTACATTTTAGAGGGGACTAAAAGACAGAATACATTACAGCATAACAATAATCACATGAAATAAACATACCAAGAGGAATGAGGGCCCTGCTCGCAAGCTTACAATCTATGAGGATATAGGGGAGACACAAAAGATGGATGGTAACAATTGCTTGTATTTGTCATTTTAGTGTTTATATGAGATTCCTGTGCTTTGGGGTGGGCCTGTGGGCGGAGCTTTATCTGGTGCTTTGTTTACATATTCATCAGTATTGGCTTATGAAAGATGACTGATCCTTCAATGACCTGCCCATATTTTACTTACTGCATAAACTAAGTATGCTTAGAAAAAATAAATTTACAGTTAATTCTTCTCTTTTCCATTAAATCTATGACATCCCATGGTTGAAAACAGACTAGCTGAATCCTTGCAAGCTCTATGCAGAAGCAGGAGGTCTCTTTTCCATGAATGAATCATCATTAGAACTATAATTCCACATCACTGCGAAATCCTCAGCAGAGGAAGGAGCAGAGAAGCTGGGTCAGGTGTTGAAGAGAGGGTGAAGCTGGACTGCCAGTGACTTTGCAGTGACATAGATTTATAGTTCTAATGATGACTCAAGCAGGGAAAAGACTGTAATGTTCGAAAAGAGAGATGTAGCATCTTGTCTTCCAATATTGAGCACTTCATGTGTGAATTAATGATACCATCTCTGAAATGTAGCCTTCTGACACCAACAGCTCTCATGCAATTCCACATAAAAACAGAGACACCACCATGTTTCACTGTAGGGACCATGTATTTTTCTTGGTACTCCTCACCTTTTTGATTCCAAACGGTTTTGAAGTCATCAGTTTCAAAAACATTTATCTTGGTCTAATCAGTCCAGATTATAGAGACCCAATAATCTTCATATTTTTCAGCATGGGCCTTCGCAAATTGTAGGCAGGCATTTTTGTGCATGGGCTTTAGGAGAGACTTTCTTTGTGAATGAAACCCAAGCATGCGATTCCTGCAGTGTCATATTGTGTCATGTGAAACTTTCACACTTGTTTGGCTTTCTACATCTTTAGCTAATTGCAGTGAACTTGCATGTCAATTCTCTTCAACCTTTCTTATCAGAAAATGCCTCTTTTTAGGTCTTAACATTCGTGGTCAGCCTTAATGTCTCTGTGAGATGCTTGCAACTCGATATTTGTATTAATTGTGCTACAGCATTGTGACTGATAAGCAAAGCTTTGCTGATATTATTTTAGCCTTCAGCTTTCTTGCATAAATAAATTATTGTCTTTTTCAGGTCTTGTGACATTTCTCTTCCGTGTGGTGCCATTACTGATAAAATGAAATGGGAAGGGGTTTCCTTTGTTAAGTAACACCTTTTTATAGTCACCTACATGCTAGACACCTGTTTGTTGAATAATTAAGCTTACTTGTGATTTATTTTTTTTATTACAATTTTGCAGTCTATACTGTAGCTTTGCTGCTAAGAATTTTTAAATGTACACATTTTTACAACATAGTTTTGAATTTATTTGTTAGGAAAATTACTGTTTTGGGTGTGCAAAATAGCAAACCTTGTTTGCAATCAATGTCCCACATTTGTGGGAGTTTTTGTAGTATGGAATCCCATAGAAAATTTTGATTCTGAAGGAAAACTAAAGGTTTCTGACAAATCTGTTGGAGTGTACTCATTTATGCTGAACACTGTATGTCTGTTCCCCTTAGTCGTACTTATTATATGCTGCTGATACTTTTGACAGTGGTATGTGAGGGGTTAAAATGCTGGGATAGCAGATTTGATTATTCTCAGCACTTGTACAATCTTGATGTGCAGATATATTTTGCAGGAAGGGTATTTTCAAATTCCAACATTTTTTTATTCATGAAATTAAGGAGAGAGAGCACACATAGGGCGATAAAAGTGATAATTTGGATGACAATACGCGGTAGGTGCACTCACCTGTAAAGGTTGTGAAATGTAACAACCCCTTTCAAGATATGAGAAGAAACAGTGGTCTCTGCAGACTCCCATGGATGCCAGTGTCACAAAGAAGGAAGGAGAAGACCGGGTTTCTCAATGTGTGGGCGCTGACCACACATGATGGAAATGTTCTTAAAAGCTTTATTGTGCCGACGCATTTCGTGGCAATCTGCCACTTCCTCAGGGCCAAGATTTTTGAAAAACTGCAGACAGGTCATTGATGCCTCAGTGATCTGCTCTCAGTTTACATACTAATTATTATATGTATTGAAAAAAAAAATCACATTTAGCAGGCAGACGGCGGCGCCAACGCTGCAGCATGATCGCATCTATAATATGCATTAACTTGCCAATGGACCCCACGTATAGACAGATATTCTTTTCTCAGCTACAACTCGCTAATATGGGAATATCCCTTTTAATGAATTTAATGTTTCCACAAAATTTAGTGTAAATTTTTCACTGAAAATTTCCATGCAGATTTTCATAATTTTACTGCAGGAACACCAGCAGAAAATACTACATTTTGCAGCTGGACTAAATTGACTTTTCAGTCCCCTCTTGGGCCGGCTGTAAGCAGACAGGATTGTTTCATTTATGTCTACGGCAGTGTGGACTATCCGATTTGGAAAACTTTTTCAGAAAAACGCATAAAAGATACAGTTTATAATTAATCAGAACAATGAAATGGCCTTGAAAGTGGAAATAAAAAAGATGTAAAAATTGAAAAGTACAAATTTTCTTATAAAGTTTTGAAAGCTCATTTCAATGTAACCCTGAAATGCAACTTTTAAATCTGTACAAATGGAACCGAAAAAAAAAAAGAAGCCGAGACAAAATAAGTTCTTTGAGATGAGAGTATTCAGCAATTAGACACGGCTTTCTTCCTCTCAGTTTCTATTGAGCTTTTCAAGGTTAGTTGAAAAATGAAATGGCCAATTAATGTAACAATTGCTTTTGTGGGATTTTTCTTCCTGTATATTTTTCCTTCCTGGCCAAAAATTGTCTATGCAGCTGGATTTTTGGAAATACTGTTTGTTAGTACTAGCAAGCATTTTCTCCTTCTTTTGTTTACTCTCTAAACTTATTTTTCATCTTGTCCATTTCTTCATCCTCCGCCCTAGTTTAAATGATAGGAGAAGCGCTGTTATGTAGCATCCAAATATACAGAATTCTGCAACGATACATTTGCAAAGACAGTTTTATTGTTATTGAATAGCAAGTGAAATAGTGCATGCACAAGAAAGTCATCTTTCATTTGCATTTTATGCATTTAGTGACATTCCTTACTTCCCTAAATCCTTTGTCAAATGTCAAGTAAATGACATCACTGCCGCCATCTCAATAGCTCCTGGCAATTCTAGCTGTGCCGTTGCCTGAATGCTTCATGTGTCTCTTTTGGCTGAAGTTGCCAAACTGAATCTTTCTTTATTCACTCCCTCTCAAGTTGTATTTAGGAGCAAATCAAGCAACTACAAAGTTGTAGATTTTTCTTCAATTGTGCCAACTTGTTTTTAATTGTCAGGTTCGACAGCATTCTGAATCGAAGCTTTCTTTGCGTCTATGTTTTGACATGTTCACAAAGAGAAATCCACTGTGTGCAGAAGTAGTAGGTCGTTAATAGTGATGAACGAGTGTGCTCGTTAATCGAGATTTCAGAGCGTGCTCGGGTGTTCTCCAAGTATTTTGGCCGTGCTCATATATTATGTTTGAGTCCCTGCAGCTGCATGATTTACGGCTGAAAGACAGCCTGAATACATGTGGGGGTTCCCTAGCAACCAGGCAACCCCCACATGTACTCATGCTGGCTAACAGATGTAAATCATTCAGCTGCGGCGCTAAAAACTAAAACTCGGAGCACTAAAAAATAGTCAGAGGACACCCGAGCGTGCTTGGGAAATCTCGAGTAACGAGTATATTCGCTCATCACTAGTATTTAGAAAAGGTGAACTTTAAAGTGGTTGACCATTTCGACATTTTCCTAAAAACTGAAAATAGGTTAAAAATATAAACAAAATAAATTATGTAATTCTCACCTTGTCTTTCACTTGCTTTTCCTTTTTGATGATTTAGTCTTCCTATTATGTTGATGATGTCCCAACAAAGGAATGTTCAATTGGCTGAGCAGTCATTTCCTGATGTTTTTTTATTATTGTTATTTTTGTTGTTTTTAAGCTATTCTGAGTCTTATTAATTAAAAAAAATAGTTTTGCTGTTTTCTATAAATTATCCATATGTGCCTTGCATTTTGGATCTGTACTCAATGGAGATAATAATTTTCTTGTTTTGCTGGCTATTATTTCTTGGCATAGGAAATCAGAAGATGAGTTCTTGAAAATGTATTCCCTCTAGTAATTGGTATTTAGTCTAGACTGTTTAGAGGTGAAGTGCACTTTTGAATAATTGCAACCAATAGTCCAACTTTCTGACCTTTCCGTGACGTAAAGTCAATGGACACAAACTTCAAAATCTTTTTTTTATTTCTATAATGTGAAGGAAAGAAAAATGAAAATAATTTGCCCATTTTAACCCTAAATCAATTTAGTATTTTTAACCTCCTTTAACGCCTTTTTTTTAAAGCTTACAGCTTTTGCTCCCCTTTTTTCAATGGCCAATGCAATTTTAATTTTTCATCATACAAGGCCACATTCACATGAGGTTATAAAAAAAAATATCAGATTTTCATCATGAAAATATTAATGCTTTTTTACCTGTAATGTCATCTCTACTGCATCCGTTTTTAGAACTCAGCAGCTATTAAAATTTACAAGACCAAATAATTTCCTTAATAATGGCAATATATTGGTAAAAATCGAGAGCTATGCAGTTGATCCATACGGAATATGATTATTTTAGCGAACTTATAGACTTGAATAGGCAAGTGTCATCCAAAATATGGAAGAGAATAGTGCATGCCGAAATTCTAGTCATGCCGACATATGGTCCGTATAAAAAAACCTGTCTTCAGAACAGCACTTGAACACAACATATGGTTGTGTCAACTTATGTTCTGTCTGAGTGTTGTCGATGAAAAAATTAACAGCACTTGAACCAACTAGCCTAATCCTAGGTGCAGACCAGTGTATATTTGTTCTCAAAGAAAATTGTTCCAGTTATGCTAATTTTGCTCTGATCAATCTCTGGTTAGTGTGATCACAGCATGATCCGATTTTCTCGGATGAGGAGAAAATGGAAGAAAAAATCTCCATCTTCTCTATTCTGCCAGTCTATGAAAATCAAACTGCTCTCAGTTATCATCTGTGTACAGCCAATTCTGGCGTCAATAGGATGCCCCCATTACTAACCCCATAGTAACATTGCATGAAAACACAGAAAACACCCAGAATAAAGTCCTTTAATTGAAAGAATGGCACAGACTCCTTTAATAATCTAATTAAACCGTACTAATCAATCAAGAAACAGCTGACCGCACCACCAACACGCTGAGTAAGTGAACACATTAGCTGTCAGCATGAGCCAGCCACTAGATCTCGGTGTCATGTCAGACGCTATTCACACTAGGGCATCCGACAGACAGCGGTAATTCCACATTCGTCCACTATACATTCTGTGGTGCCGGCTAGACTTTATCCAGGTTGTCCGGGGTTAATCTAGCTGGTACTCGGGTTGGAGGCTGGGTCACGCCCGTGGCCTTTAAATAGTCATTCTGGACTTTGGGTGTCGCCGATTATAGCTTGTGTCTTGTGCCTGGTGATCTCGGTCTGGAGTGGTGGTCTAGGAGAAGAAATATCGTATCTGGTGGTGTATTATCCTTTGTCATATTTCTCCTTCCTATATTTGTATTTGTTTTGCCCTGTGCACATTTTAGTGTTTTCCTGTGTGTCTGCGGCGTGGTGCGTTTCTAGTTTTCCCTGTCTGTGCTTTCTATAGGGGTTGGTGTGTGGTCTAATCACTGGGTGGCGGGTGGTGGTTTCAGCATAGGACTGAAACAGGAGTCAGGGTCAGGTCTGGCGGCCCAGACAAGCACACCATCAGTGTAAATTCTGGGAGAGGACAGACAGGGTTCTCCCTAGTCTGAGAGATATCGCAAGGGCCCGGGTAATCAGCTGTAGTCTACTCAGTACCCGCATGACATTATAAATCGGCCTAAATTAATTTTGGATGCCATGGATCCCATGACTTTCATAACCCGCCAGTTGGAGGCGCTGTCCTTACAGGTCACTGAGTTGAAGGGGGCAGTTCAGCAACAGGGTCTTGTAGTATCTAATGTGCAAGCTGAAAATGCAGGTAGAGTTGCAGAGCCAAAGATTCCTTTACCTGAGAGGTTTGCTGGGGAACGCAGTAAATTTGTTGATTTTCGTGAAGCTTGCAAATTATATTTTCGTATGCGCCCAGTTTTCTCAGGTAATGAGGCTCAGCGTGTGGGCCTGGTATTGTCATTACTGAACGGAGACCCCCAAGCATGGGCATTTTCATTACCATGTGATTCAGCTGCATTTAACTCAGTGGAGTTTTTTTTACTGCTCTTGGGCTCATATATGATGATCCTGACAGATTGGCTCTAGAAGAATCTAAAATACGCGCTCTCCAACAGGGGGAGCGAATGGCGGAGGATTACTGTTCTGAATTTCGCCGCTGGGCGGTGGACACACAATGGTATGACCCGGCGCTGCGGAGTCAGTTTGTACATGGGGTTTCGAGAAGGGTTAAACAAGCCCTCCTGATGTATGAGACTCCTGCTTCTCTAGAGTCTGCTATGAGTCTTGTTGTCCGCATTGATCGCCGTTTGCGTCAGGGGGTGCAAGAGACACCGCTTATGGGGGAGGGAGTAGGTGCATGTGAGGTTGCTGCAGGTGAGCCCACGGAGCCTAAGCTAATCGCAGGGGTGTCACATCATCGAGCCCCCTCACTCAGGAAGCAGGGAGCCTGTTTTTGCTGTGGTAAAAATGGACATTATGTTAATGCTTGTCCTCTGTTTTCAAAGAAAAGCGCAACGATGGAAAACTACTAAGCTCAGAGGGTGTGGAGGAGGCCAATCTGAGCTTATGCATATCCTCCATATCAATGTATGCTTCCTGCCAGAGTTATGGTCTCTGACAGAGAGCTGCCAATCACTGTTTTTGTGGATAGTGGGTCGACCACTAATCTCATTGATAAGGAGTTTGCTCGCACGGCCGGGTTCACGGTCGAAAAACTGCCTCATCCTATCCGGGTGGTCACCATCAATGCTACTCCACTCCCACAGGGGGAGATTACTGAGTTTGTGGCTGAGGTTAAACTCCACATTGGGGTCCTAAATTCTGAGCAAGCTACATGTAGGGTGCTCAGTAATCGTCCTGCACAAATGGTTCTGGGTTTTCCTTGGTTGTCTATGCACAACCCGGTGATTGACTGGAAAACTCAGGACATAACTCAGTGGAGCGGATTCTGCCAGGAGAATTGCCTGGCCACATGTGTGTCCGCTGTGACTTCTAGCATCCCTGAGTCACTGCTGGATTTCGCAGATGTGTTCTCTGAGAAGGGTTGCTCAGAATTGCCACCAAATCGACCCTATGACTGTACTATTAGGTTTAAACCAGGGGCCAAATTGCTGAAAGCTAGGATGTTTAACATCTCTGGTCCTGAGAGGCAAGCTTTAAAAGACTATATTGCTGAGAGTTTGAGCAAAGGGCACATCAGGCCTTCATCCTTGCCAGTGGCAGTGGGGTTCTTCTTCGTTAAGAAGAAAGATGGCGGACTACGCCCGTGTCTGGATTTCAGGGAGTTAAACCAGATTACGGTTCATGATCCATACCCTATGCCACTGATACCTGATTTGTTCAACCAGGTGGCTGGTGCTAAGTGGTTTTCCTAGCTTGACCTCAGGGGGGCGTACAACCTCATAAGAGTCCATCAAGGTGATGAGTGGAAGATGGCTTTTAACACTCCAGAGGGTCATTTTGAAAATTTGGTGATGCCATTTGGGTTGACAAACGCGCCTGCTGTATTTCAACATTTCATAAATGATGTGTTCTCACATGTACTGGGGAAATTTATTATTGTGTACCTAGATGACATTCTCATTTATTCATGCGACCGTGATACTCATTTAGAGAATGTGAGGCAGGTGTTACAGCTACTCAGAGAAAATAAGCTCTATGCAAAATTGGAGAAATGTGTTTTTTCGGTTCAGGAGTTGCCTTTCTTGGGTTATATTGTGTCTGCTTCAGGGTTTAAAATGGACGCCGCTAAGGTGCAAGCGGTGCTGCATTGGGAATGGCCTGATAACTAGTGTTGAGCATTCCGATACCGCAAGTATCGGGTATCGGCCAATACTTGCGGTATTGGAATTCCGATACCGAGTTCCGATACTTTTGTGGTATCGGGAATCGGTATCGGAACCATATTCACGTGTAAAATAAAGAATTAATATAAAAAATATGAATATACTCACCTCTCCGGTGGCCCCTGGATCTTACCGCTGTAACCAGGAACCTTTGTTCCTAAGAATGAGCGCGTGAAGGGCCTTCGATGACGTTGCGGCTTCTGATTGGTCACGTGACTGCTCATGTGACCGCTCAAGCGACCAATCAGAAGCCGCGACGTCAGCTGCGACATCATCGAAGGTCCTTCACGGGCTCATTCTTAGGAAAGGAGGCTCCCGGTTACAGCGGTAAGGTCCAGGGGCCGCCAGAGAGGTGAGTATATGGATATATATGGATATACTCACCTCTCTGGTGGCCCCTGGATCTTACTGCTGTAACCGGGAGCATCAGTTCCTAAGAATGAGCCCGTGAAGGACCTTCGATGACGTCGCGGCTGACGTCGCGGCTGACGTCGCGGCTGACGTCGCGGCTTCTGATTGGTCGCGTGAGCGGTCACATGAGCATTCACGCGACCAATCAGAAGCCGTGATGTCATCGAAGGCCCTTCACGCGCTCATTCTTAGGAACAAAGGCTCCCGGTTACAGCGGTAAGATCCAGGGGCCACAGGAGAGGTGAGCATATCCATATTTTGTATTTTAATTCTTTATTTTACACATGAATATGGATCCCAGGGCCTGAAGGAGAGTTTCCTCTCCTTCAGACCCTGGGAAGCATTCCGATACTTTGCGTCCCATTGAAATGCATTGGTATCGGGTATCGGCGATATCCGATATTTTTCGGGTATCGGCCGATACTATCCGATACCGATACTTTCAATTATCAGACGGTATCCCTCAACACTACTGATAACCTAAAAGCACTCCAGCGGTTCCTTGGATTTTCTAATTATTATAGAAAATTTATCAAAGATTTTTCTACCATTGCTAAACCGCTTACTGACATGACGAAAAAGGGTACCAATTTCTCCGCCTGGCCGGAGGCTGCTGTGCGCGCATTCGAATTTCTGAAGAACAGTTTTGCTTCGGCCCCCATTCTGGTGCAACCGGACGTATCAAAACCGTTTACCGTGGAAGTCGATGCGTCTGAGGTAGGAGTGGGGGCGGTGCTGTCACAGGGTTCATCCTTGGGCGAGTTGCATCCATGCGCCTACTTTTCCAAGAAGCTGTTGCCCGCTGAACGTAACTACGATATCGGCAACAGGGAGTTGTTGGCTATCAAGTTGGCTTTTGAGGAATGGCGACACTTCTGGAGGGGTCAGTCCACCAGGTTACAGTTATCACCGACCATAAAAATCTGCTTTATTTAGAGTCAGCCAAGCGTCTGTCCCCCAGGCAGGCTCGCTGGGCATTGTTTTTCATGTGATTCAACTTTTTTGTTACGTACCGACCGGGGTCTAAGAACACTAAGGCAGATGCTTTATCCAGGTGTTTTCCGGGGGGAGAACCTCGGGAAGATCCGGTACTCATCCTCCAAAAGGGTGTAGTGGTCTCGGCTCTCACAACAGAGGTTGAGGCTGAGATTGCCGAGGCTCAGGAGGAAGTACCACCAGAGCTTCCCATTAACAAATCATTTGTACCACTCCATCTTCACCTAAGGGTGTTGGGTGAGCATCATGATGCAGTTCTGGCTGGCCATCCAGGGGTTAGGGGTACCTTGGAGTTGGTGTTGTGTCGGTTTTGGTGGCCCAAAATCCGACAGGACGTGGTCTCGTACGTGTCAGCATGTACCACGTGTGCTAGGGCAAGACGCCTCACTCCCGTTCTGATGGCTCGTTACATCATCTAGGGGTACCCAGTAGGCCATGGACGGAGATCTCTATGGATTTTATTACAGACCTATTCTCCTCAGCTGGGAACACGGTCATCTTGGTGGTTGTTGATCGGTTCTCAAAGATGTCGCACTTTGTGTCCTTGCCTTCATTGCCTAACGCGAAGACTCTGGCTCAGGTTTTTGTGCAGGAGGTGGTCAGACTTCACGGGGTCCCGTCTGACATAGTGTCGGATAGAGGTACTCAGTTTGTGGCAAAGTTTTGGAAAGCATTTTGCTCACGGCTGGGGATCAAGTTGTCGCATTCTTCGGCGTTTCATCCTCAGTCAAATGGTCAGACCAACCATATGAACCAGAATTTGGAGCAGTATTACGCTGCTTTGTTTCTGACAATCAGGAGGAGTGGTCGACGTTCCTTCCTTTGGCTGAGTTTGCCATTAATAATCACCGCCAGGAATCGTCTGGGGAGTCCCCGTTCTTTTGTGTTTACGGGTACCATCCTCAATTTTGCACTCTGCATCAGGGTGGTTCTGCTGGCATTCCGGAGGAGGACCAGCTAGGAGCATAACTGTCATCCATTTGGAGGAGAGTGAAACAGCACTTGCTGAGCGTGGGTGCAAGGTACAAACGAGTGGCTGACAGTAGACGTGTGCCAGGTCTGGACCTGAGTGTGGGTGATTGGGTGTGGTTGTCCACAAAAAACATAAAACTCAAAGTACCATCCCTGAAATTGGGTCCAAGGTTTATTGGTCCATTTAGGGTCGCCGCCATCATTAACCCGGTAGCCTACTGATTGGAGCTTCCTACGGTTTATAAGATACACAACATGTTTCACAGATCTCTTTTAAAGAAGGTGGTGGGTTCCAAGGACCCAGCACCGATGCCACCTCCAGTCTTGGTAGATGGCAATTTGGACTTTGAAGTCTCCAAGGTGGTTGACTCTCGTATAGTGCGCCGCACATTACAGTATCTGGTACACTGGGGTGGTTATGGGCCGGAGGAGAGGTCTTTGGTACCAGCTTCGGACATACATGCGGACCGGCTGGTCAGTATGTTTCACCACCGCCATCCGGACAAGCTGGGTCCTATAAGTCGTGAAGGCCCTGGGGTCCCTCGTAGAAGGCGGGGTAGTGTCATGTCAGACGCTATTCACACTAGGGCGTCCGACAGACAGCAGTAATTCCACATTCGTCCACTATACGTTCTGTGGCGCCGGCTAGACTTTATTCAGGTTGTCTGGGGTTAATCTAGCTGGTAATCGGGTTGGAGGCTGGGTCATGCCCGTGGCCTTTAAATAGTTATTCTGGACTTTGGGCGTCGCCGATTATAGTTTGTGCCTTGTGCCTGGTGATCTTGGTCTGGAGTGGTGGTCTAGGAGAAGAAATATCGTATCTGGTGGTGTATTATCCTTTGTCATATTTCTCCTTCCTATATTTGTATTTGTTTTGCCCTGTGCACATTTTAGTGTTTTCCTGTGTGTCTGCGGCGTGGTGCGTATTTGGTTTTCCCTGTCTGTGCTTTCTGTAGGGGTTGGTGTGTGGTCTAATCACTGGGTGGCGGGTGGTGGTTTCAGCATAGGACTGAAACAGGAGTCAGGGTCAGGCCTGGCGGCCCAGACAAGCACACCATCAGTGTAAATTCTGGGAGAGGGACAGACAGGGTTTTCCCTAGTCTGAGGGATATCGCAGGGGCCCGGGTAATCAGCTGTAGTCTACCCAGTACCCGCATGACACTCAGTTGCTGGACCAAGAAAACATAGCAGTGCAGATGCAAGTAAAATTGGAGACAGCAGCACTCACCGATCTTCAAAGCAGGTGATAATTTATTGAAGTAAAATCTTCACGGCTCGGGGGAGCATATACATCAGAGTGTACAGGTCAAACGACGGCCGTTTCGCGCTGCCCAAGCGCTTCATCAGGTTTCTGTTGAAGCGCTTGAGCAGTGCAAAATGGCCATCGTTTGACCTGTACACTCTGATGTATATGCTCCTCCGAGCCGTAAAAATTTTACTGCAATAAATTATCACCTGCTTTGAAGATCAGGGAGTGCTGCCGTCTCCTCTATTACTTAAACCATACTTAAGGATGAGAGTGATGGGGTGCTACGTCAGATGATCTGGCCTCCACAGTCATCAGACCTGAACCCAATCGAGATGGTTTGGGGTGAGCTGGACTGCAGAGTGAAGGCAAAAGGGCCAACAAGTGCCAACAAGTTCAAGATTGTTGGAAGACCATTCCCGGTGACCTCCTCTTGAAGCTCATTAAGAGAATACCAAGAGTGTGCAAAGCAGTCATCAAAGCAAAAGGTGGCTACTTTGAAGAACCTAGAATATAAGACATAATTTCAGTTGTTTCACACTTTTTTGTTAAGTATATAATTCCACATGTGTTATTTCATAGCTTTGATGCCTTCAGTGTGAATGTACAATTTTCATAGTCATGAAAATACAGAAAAATGTTTAAATGAGAAGGTGTGTCCAAACTTTTGGTCTGTACTGTATATATGTATTCTATATGTATTTACTGTACGTAATCCATCTCTTCTATCCTGTTGGCTATCCTGTACGCGGCACATATATTGCCGGCTTTTATTCTATCTATCTATTATGTATATGTGTGTGTGTGTTTTGACCAATAATTCCTTTCAAAAATGTGTAAATGACATAGAGAATTGTCCTATGCAAAAGCTCATGTTAAAATCACATTGCGGTCGTATAGCAGTCACACTGCATTCAGATGTAAATTGGATGCTATGTGTGAAAAATCGGATTGTACTCGCATGACACTCACATTACACTCATGTGACTCTCGTCAGGGAGACTGGGATCAATTTTTCATACGTTTAGTGTGACTCTGGCCTGAGAAAAAGTCTCACGGTGCAAAGACGAGTTCACCGCAGTTCACTAGGAGAATTTCACTGCAGTGAATTTGAACTTCGGTGAACTAGCCTATGCACTATTTCTCACTGTGCTAGCGGGAACCTCACCGAGGTCATTGCAATTAAGCCCGGCTGGAAACACAGCCTCAGTGACTGGTAGTAATCTCCATGATGTCACCGCTACTCACTGAGGCTGAGCTAGGAGTAGCTCATTCATCAGTAGCTCTCAGCCTTGACAGTCGCATCTTCGCACCGTCTAAGTTGAAAGCTTTTTATCCCCCAGATATGGACTACAGCATGGGACAGAATAATGGACAGGTGAGGGATATTATTATTGTTTTATTTTTGTTTTATTACAGCATGAGAATACCAACCCCCAGCTGTCTGTTTTAGGAAGATTGGTTGTCAAAAATGGGGGGACCCCATGCCATTATTTTTAATCATTTACTTAAATAATTTAAAAAATCAAATTGGGGACCCCTCTATTCTTGATAACCAGTGATAACCAGCCATGCTGAAGCTGACAGCAGAGGGTTGCAGCCCCTAGTTGTGAGTTTTGCCTGGCTGGTTATAAAAAATACAGAGGAACACATGCCAGATTTTTCTATTTATTATTTTTTTACAGTGCAGGAGGCGGCTGATGAATGCTCCCATCAGCCGCTCCTGCTCTCACTGTTATAAGTGACAGCTGGCGTCTGCTGATGGAAGCGGTAGTCCCATCAGCTGACACAAATGACCAGACAAACTTTATAGCTGCACGCTCATGCTGTCATTTGACAGCGTGGAAACCGTGCTAGCCTGACCGGCGGTGATGATTTTACCACGGATTAGAAGCGGTGTTTGCTGCATTGTCATTCACATAACAGCGTGTAAAACACCTGGTGTTCGGGGGGTGAACCCAAACAGTAACACAGACTTCCTAGTAAATTCCTTGTTCGATGTCCATGCCCTAAAAGTAGGAGTTCGGTACGGACACCGAACTTTACTATTTGGGTCTGCACATCTCTACTCATCTCTATCATTTTCATTCCGGGAGGAAACTGAAAAATAAATCAAGCATCCAGACATTACCAATGACTGGCATGGTGATATATTTATGTAGAGTTTGGGACCATCTCGACAGGGCAAGCCTTGCCGCTGGTGCGATGGATTTTATTATTATTATTATTTATTTATTCCATGGTGGTTTACATGTGAAGGGGGTACACATAATAAAAACAAGTACAATAATCTTAAACAATACAAATCAGCGACTGGTACAGGAGGAGGGGGGACCCTGCCCATGAGGGCTCACAGTCTGCAAGGGATGGGTGAGAATACAGTAGGTGAGGGTAGAGCTGGTTTTGCAGCAGTATGGTGGAAGGTTGTAGGCTTGTCACAAGAGGTGGTTTGAAGGTTTCCATGGTAAGTGACAGTATGATAGCTTGGGGAAGAGAGTTCCAGAGTATGAGGGATGCATGGGAATAATGTATGTGATTGTGGGAAGAGGAGATAAGAGGGGAATAGAGAAGTAGATCTTGTGAGGATCGGAGGTTGTGTGCAGGTAAGTTAAGGGAGACTATTTGGGAGATGTATAGAGGAGACAGGTTGTGGATGGCTTTTTGTATATAATGGTTAGTGTTTTGAACTGGAGTCTCTGTGTATTGGGGAACCAGTGCATTGATTTGCAAGATGAGGGGAGAGTCCAGGGAATAGCATGGGGGATAGGTGGAATAGACAGGCAGCAGAGTTTAGGATAGATTGGAGGGGTGTGAGAGTGTTAGCAGGGTTACCACAGAGCAGGAGGTTCCAGTAGTCAAGGTGAGAGATGATGAGGGCATTAACTAGGGTTTTTACAGATTAAGGAATGTACAGATCCAGGAAATATTTTTAGATTGGAACTGTCAGGAAATGGAAAGGGCTTGGATATGTAGTTTGAAGGAGCGATCAGAGTCCAAGATTAGACCAAGACTGCGATATTGCGGGACTAGGGAATGCGAGCATCCATTGACTTTGATGGATAGGTCTGTTGGGGGTTACGGTTTTTTTTTAATCAAAACAGTATTTACTCAGTACCCTATTTAATTTATATGCTATTGCTTTTTACTTACTTACAAAAGGGTATGTGCTCATTTTATTTCAATCTTAGGTTTTGCACGTTTAATGCCAATTGTCAACAAGCTCTTACACATTACATGTATGCCAATTTATACTACAGTTCGTTTATTTCAGTCATGCTATATTTGGATGAAACCTGCCATGCTTTCCTAATTCTGAAAAAGCCTTTTAAGAATTTTTTTTAGATAAATTCAGATTGTCTAGATAGGATCTTTATATAGAAGTTTGCTGATAAATCTTTCTTTAACTTTTGTGTTGTTAATGCACAGTTCAATTAAGGACAGGAAAATCTAAGATACCTTTTGCCACACTAGTGAATTTATATATAACTTCTTACATGAGCATTTAACACGTAATCCAAAGTGTTCCTTGCAAGCCTGGAGGTAATCTTTTAAGTTTCTTCTTTTTTATCCTTTCATTGTTATATTCTTTGTAAGCAGCATCACAAAAGACCTTTAAGTGGTACTTGGTGTGTGTCCAGCTGGGTGAATGAATGGCCACCACTTTGTGAAAGGTTATTGGTTATTAGCCTTATGGGACCACAGAGATGAGTCTTTGCATATATGTACTGTACTTTTTTAACCTGCTCAGTACATGCAAATGCTAAATCTCTGCTCTTAGGAAAATGTTTGTCTAATAAAGAAAACAGAGTGAAGTTGATATTGAGTATATGCAATGTTCGCACTGAGACCTACCGTATTTAAGATGCACTTTTTCCCAAAAAAAATTGTGAGGAAAATGGGGGGTGCGTCTTACATTCGGAACGCAGGCTTACCGGCATTGTGGCGGCGACAGAGGTGCGGGCATGATGTGGCACGGTGAGCTGTATGGCGTGAGCAGGTCCCATCCATATTTGAGGTGAATCTGCGGCCCGGTATTGATGGAGAGCAGCAGCGCTGGTGAGTTACGGTATTTTCCGGTGGCGGCGGCCATCCTGCTGAGGCCGCGCGTGCGCAGATTCACTACTCTGCATCCCAGGGCTTCAGGAAAATGGCCGCGGGAGGCCGCGCGTGTGCAGATGGAGATCGCGGCGGAGCACTGCGTTTTACCTGCAGATTTACAGCGAATTTCCAGTGTTTTTTTGTGCGGATTTCACCTGCGGATTCCTATTGAGGAACAAGTGTAAAACGCTGCAGAATCCGCACAAAATTGACACGCTGCGGAAAATACAACGCAGCGTTTCCGCACGGTATTTTCCGCACCATGGGCACAGCGGATTTGGTTTTCCATAGGTGTACATGGTACTGTAAACCTGATGGAAAACTGCTACGAATTCGCAGCCAAATCTGCACTGTGTGCACATGCCGTAACCCTACCCCTAACCCTACCCCTAACCCTAACCCTAGTAGAAAAAGAAAAAAAAATATTTTCTTTTTTTTATTATTGTCCCTACCTATGGGGGTGATAAAGGGGGGGGGGGTCATTTACTATTTTTTTTATTTTGATCACTGTGATAGGTTATATCTCAGTGATCAAAATATACCTGGAACGAATCTGCCGGCCGGCAGATTCGGCGGGCGCACTGCGCATGCGCCCGCCATTTTGGAAGATGGCAGCGCCCATGGAGAAGACAGACGGACACTGGGAGGCCCGGTAAGTATTGGGGGGGGGATCTGAGCATGGGGGGTAGATCGGAGGACAGGGGGTGGCATCGGAGCACGGGGGGAGTGGGCAGGAGGACGGGGGAGCGGACAGGACGACGGAGGGGAGTGGAGCACCGGACGGAGGACCGGGGAGGAGATCGGTGGTGGGGGGGGGTACATAAGTGTTTCCAGCCATGGCCGATGATATTGCAGCATCGGCCATGGCTGGATTGTAATATTTCACCAGTTTTTTAGGTGAAATATTACAAATCGCTCTGATTGGCAGTTTCACTTTCAACAGCCAATCAGAGCGATCGTAGCCACGGGGGGGTGAAGCCACCCCCCCTGGGCTGTAGCATCACTCCCCCTGTCCCTGCAGATCGGGTGAAATTGAAGTTAACCCTTTCACCCGATCTGCAGGGACGCGATCATTCCATGACGCCACATAGGCGTCATGGGTCGGATTGGCACAGGTTTTCATGACGCCTACGTGGCGTCATGGGTCGGGAAGGGGTTAAAAAAAGAAGTAAGGTCATTGAGAAAGCAGTGACATGTTGTTTAAAGATTGAAGGTAGGTGGAGGGGTAGGGAATGACAGACAGGGAGAAGACCCAGTGCACAGTTCAGCCCCTGAGTACCATATTCTAATTAGCAGGAAAATTTCTAATGGCAATTAAAGAAGAACCACAAAGCAGATTTCTTCCTCAAAGGTATTAATTTAATCTGTATTACAGCACAAATACAGCCATGGCTAGGTACCTCAGTTCGGGCATACTTTCCTTTGTAGCTGGTGGGTATCTGTGCCTCTACAAGACATCATGACTCCAAGATGCTTGAAAATAATTTTCTCATTAATTCATGATTTCTCATGGTGGACTCCTCTGGTACTGGCCCAAATCTTCTGTCTCAGTCATCATCCCCTAATATGTTTGGTCTTGTGTCTCATCATTAGAAGACATAGATAGAAAAGGGCCCTTGTGCAAAAAAAGTGTAAGGGTTCTTTTCAGTCCAATAATTCATCATATTGCACAATTCCACCTGCATTAGTGGTGAAAATGGGCCTGATAAACTCTTGTGCTTCTGTGCGGCTGTAGAGGTTGCACAAGTGGTAAGTCCGCCACTGTGTCTCATATTCCAAATTCTTTCTCTCTTTCTGTTTTATACCAAATATCTGTTTTCTCTGTGAATAAACTTACAGTTGAGATGCTTAGCCTAAGGGTCCCTTTCCACTTGCGAGGAAAACGGACGCGTGCAATCCGATAAAAAATCGGATTGCACTCGGACCAATGTTAGTTAATAGGTGTCTTTTGATTTGCGATTTTTTTCTCAGCCGAAATCGGACTGAGAAAAATCTGGATCGGCTGAGAAAAAAATCGCAGCATGCTGCGTATTGCTGCGATTCTCGGACGAGACTCGCCAATGCAAGTCAATGGGTGCGAGAAAAAAATCGCACAGCACTCGCACCATGCGAGTTCTGTCCGATTTTTACGCACCGGTGTCCTTTGAAAAGCCGGTAATTCAGCGCGGGGTACAGTAAAATCACACTGACAGGTTAGAATAGACTAGATATAGACACATAGAATGTGTCTATATACATATATATATATGTCAGTGAGACATCTATATATGTATATTTATATTTAATGCAGCACTAGATAGCATTAAAGCCGCTAATTCAATTGCCGGCTTCTCATTTCTCCTGCACAAACCCGACAGGATATGAGACATGGTTTACATACAGTAAACCATCTCATATCCCCTTTTTTTTGCATATTCCACATTACTAATGTTAGTAGTGTGTATGTGCAAAATTTCAGCGCTGTAGCTGCTGAAATAAAGGGTTAAATGGCGGAAAAAATTGGCGTGGGCTCCCGCGCAATTTTCTCCGCCAGAGCGGTAAAGCCAGTGACTGAGGGCAGATATTAATAGCCAGGAGAGGGTCCATGGTTATTGGCCCCCCCGTGGCTAAAAACATCTGCCCCCAGCCACCCCAGAAAAGGCACATCTGGAAGATGCGCCTATTCTGGCACTTGGCCACTCTCTTCCCACTCCCTGTAGCGGTGGGATATGGGGTAATGAAGGGTTAATGTCACCTTGCTATTGTAAGGTGACATTAAGCCAGATTAATAATGGAGAGGCGTCAATTATGACACCTATCCATTATTAATCCAATTGTTTGAAAGGGTTAAAAAACACACACACACGATTTAAAAGTATTTTAATGAAATAAACACAGCGGTTGTTGTAATAATTTATTGCTCTCTCAATCCATCAGCAACACCCTCGCTTGGCAAAATAATAACCGCACAAGATACATACCTTCTGATGTCAGATCACGTCCAACGAGGTAATCCATCTGAAGGGGTTAACTAATATTACAGGCACGAGCTGCAATAAACCACTCGCTCGTGCCTGTAATCCCCGGGTGCTGAAAGGAAAGCAGGATCTGTACTTACATTGAGTCGCGGTGAGGCGCCCCTGGTGGATGTTCTCATGAACTGCAGCCTGGGAACTTTTTCCCACGCTCCAGGTCATATTAGGACATCCACCAGGGGGCGCATCACCGCGACTGAAGGAAATGTAGGTCAATGACCTACATTTCATTCATTCGCCGGGGAATTACAGGCACGAGCACACCGCTGCATTAGCAGGGCTCCTGCCTGTAATATTAGTTAACCCCTTCAGATGGATTACATCGTGGGACGTGATCTGACATCTGAGGGTATGTATCTTGTGCGTTTATTATGTTGCCAAGCGAGGGTGTTCCTGATGGATTGAGAGAGCAATAAATTATTACAACAACCGCTGTGTTTATTTCATTAAACTACTTTGTAATCATGTGTGTGTGTGTTTTTTAACCCTTTCCTACAATTGGATTAATAATGGATAGGTGTCATAATTGACGCCTCTCCATTATTAATCTGGCTTAATGTCACCTTACAATAGCAAGGTGGCATTAACCCTTCATTACCCCATATCCCACCGCTACAGGGAGTGGGAAGAGAGTGGCCAAGTGCCAGAATTGGCGCATCTTCCAGATGTGCCTTTTCTGGGGTGGCTGGGGGCAGATGTTTGTAGCCAGGGGGGGGCCAATAACCATGGACCCTCTCCTGGCTATTAATATCTGCCCTCAGTCACTGGCTTTACCGCTCTGGCGGAGAAAATTGCGCGGGAGCCCACGCCAATTTTTTCCGCGAGTTAACCCTTAAATTTAATAGCTACAGCGCTGAAATTTTGCACATACACACTACTAACATTAGTAGTGTGGAATATGCAAAAAAAAGGGGGATATGAGATGGTTTACTGTATGTAAACCATGTCTCATATCCTGTCGGGTTTGGGAAGGAGAAATTAAAAGCCGGCAATTGAATTAGAGGCTTTTATGCTATCTTGCGCTGCATTAAATATAAATATACATATATAGGTGTCTCACTGACATATATATATGTATATATACCTATTCTATGTGTATATATCTAGTCTATTCTAACCTGTCAGTGTGATTTTACTGTACACTGCGCTGAATTGCCGGCTTTTCAAAGGACACCGGTGCGTACAAATCGGACAGTAATACGGATGTCATACGGATGATGCGATTATAAAAAACGGATGATGCGATAAAAATCGCATTGTACTCGCATGACACTCGCATGAAAATCGCATACGTTCCATCCGTTTTTTCGGTCCAGATTACGGACCGTTTTTTATCTCGCAAGTGGAAAGGGACCCTAATATATACAAACAAAAGAGCACGTCACTGTTTCTCCATTTTCTCAAATGTTGGGACCATTTGCTTTTTATCTAACTACCAAGCTTTGCTCTACTCAACTCCTTCCCATGAGGTTCTTTGTCTAACACATAAATTAATACAAAACCTCCTACTAGTCGTAGACCTTAAAATAAAACCACACTCTCCATCGCTTGGTCATGTCCCGTTTTTCATATCCAGTTTGTCATGGTCTGCCGCACACAATTCTTGAGCTAAAACCAAGTAACAACATGCAAACTCATGCTTTATCTCTTAATAGCCAAGGAAAGAAATATAGCAAAAGATAGTAAAACACATACTTTAAAAACTTTCAATATAAAACAATACAAAGAGGAACCGAGGCCTAGTGTGATGAATCACATTTCTATTTTCGTCTTGCGAACAGCCAGGCTGTAGGAACATTTCAGAATGTTCTCACTAAGGTAAAAGGCAAATGGCAGAATCAGTTTGATGCTATGGACATTGTCCTTGGTGCTAACATTCATGTGGATTTTACTTTGACCCATACCAGCTATCTAAGGATTTCTGCAGACCAACCACAGCCCTTGTAGTAGCTGGTGTTAAGCCCTTTGGGCAGGACAATTGGCCCTTCCATAATACTGAAATTGCTCAAAATTTGCTATGGCATGAGAAAAATGCTAAAAAGTTAAGCTTGTCCTCAATCTGATCGAGCTTCTGGAATGTCTTGAAAAAACAAATTTCATGAACAGAGGTCACTTCTCCAAATGTAAGGACCTAAATTATCTGACTTGGTGTCAAATACCACAAGTCAACATCAGAGGTGATGTATGGTTTCCGGACATTTAGGATGGATCTGCATGGGATTATACATATGGAGCCATAGTTAAAAGTAAGCAGCTAACACAGTACTGAGATATAATAGCACAGAAAAAGTGTGCACACCTACCTTGAGATGAGTCAATGGAAATTGCAAGGTTAAACAATCCAAATCCACTTAAAGGGGGTAAACCAGGAGTATTTTCTTTTTTTACTGTGGGCCTAAAAACTAATAAGCAGGTAGGACCTGCCTGTTCTGTCTGGCGCTGGCTCACATCGATCACCTACCGCTTCTGTAGGTAATTAAGCTGCTCTTTGACAAGAGAAAATAATAGAATTGCGGCATACATAACACACACATGGAGAAAAAGATTATAATAAAGCAATGCTAATAATGGCACTAGTTTACCATGTGCGTATGTTAGGACCAAAAAAATAGGGACAACTGTATAACAGAAATCCTAATACTCCACAGAAAAGCCCCAGTCAATAAGTCCCATAAAAGATATACTTTATTAAATATAATAAAGGAAGGAGGAAGGAGCCGTGTTGTGCTCTGAAACGCGCGTTGGGGTGGGCTCGGTGTCCCCCACTGTTGGCACACATCAGGTAAATATATTGGGAGTATTGATGTTTTGTGATATATGGCCGGTATTGGGTAATTAGCTTTATGTGTGCATTTGCATTAGATCCCCTATATGGTTTTTCCGGCCTCCTGGAGTTGCCAGTATATATGCAATGTCTATACACTCCCATCCACTATGTGTGATTTATACTAACATGATGTGTTGATGCAGAGGGGGGTACCTTGTAGCCCTATGTGCATCATTGGTACTGCTATTCAGTTGTTTCACCAGCCCCATTTTTTTATGTACCTTTTCCTTTATTCTATGGTATTTTAGCATATTTAATAAAGTATATCTTTTATGGGACTTATTGACTGTGGCTTTTCTGTGGAGTCTTTGACAAGAGAGCAGCTCTCCTTCCAGGCTGATCTGTCGATGGTGTGTGGTTGCTGATACCATGCTGATTAACAGCTGGCTCTCTGCAGTTAGGCAGCAGGAAGGTGGCTGTCAATTAGCATGAAGTTGGCAGTCAATGCCCAAACAACAGAGCAGAGTGGAAGAGAAGCTGGCATCAGTGGCAGTGGCTGAATCGCCAGCAGGAGCGTTCTGTGACCACTCTGTGCTGGCAGAGATCAACGCTGGGAAAGACAGGCAGGTAGTTAGTAACTACCTATCTGTTAGTTTTGATGCCCATAGTAAAAAACGTTTTACAATTTTGGATAACCCCTTTAAGTGAGACAGTTTTTTGTGCCAAGTTATCAATACTCCACACTTTTATGTAAACTTGGCTACATCTGTAGCATTCAAATGTTTAACAACTAAAACTAAAGTTTTTAGTTTTTCAGAATTTATAGTGGGATGTAGTTGGTGTGGGGGTTCTTGAATTCTCAGTGTGGATATTTTGTATAGGGTTTTTTACTGACCGCACAGTTCCCTGCCTGTCTTCTGCTATCTAGTATTAGTGGGCCTCATTTGCTGAATCTGTTTTCATTTCTATGTTTTGTATTTTCCCCTTACCTCACCGTTATTATTTGTTGGGGGCTTCCTATATCTTTGGGGTCATTTCTCTGAGGCAAGTGAGGTCTTATTTTCTCTATAGGGGTAGCAAGTTTCTCAGGCTGCGTCGAGACGTCCAGGAATTTAGGCACGTTCACCAGCTACCTTTAGTGTGTTTGTTAGGATCAGGTTGCGGTCAGTCCAGTTACCACCTCCCTAGAGCTCGTTCTATGTTCCGTAACTTAGCTAGTCCATTCTGTGATCCTCAGCCACTAAGGATCATAACAGTACAGCAGGCCAAAAAGTGTTTAATGCATCGCAGAAGTGGGATAAGAGAAGTCCTGAGTACAATTTTTTTTTTCCTCTCCCTTTGCTGCAGTCTGTTCAGCTTCTCTCATCCCCTTAATCTCTGGGTGGCTTTGAGTTCAGCTGCAGACATGGATATTCAGAGTCTGACTTCTAGTGTGGATCATCTTGCTGCAAGGGTGCAAAGCATTCAGGATTTTGTTGTTCACAGTCCTATGTCTGAGCCAAAAGTACCTATTCCTGAGTTGTTTTCTGGAGATAGATCTAGGTTTCTGAATTTTAAGAATAATTGTAAATTATTTCTTTCTTTGAGACCTCGTTCCTCTGGTGATTCCGCTCAGCAAGTTAGAATTGTTATCTCCCTGTTACGTGGCGACCCTCAAGATTGGGCTTTCTCCCTGGCGCCAGGAGATCCTGCATTGCTGAATGTGGATGCGTTTTTTCTGGCGCTTGGATTGCTTTATGAGGAACCTAATCTTGAGAACCAGGCAGAAAAGGCCTTGCTGGCTCCCTCTCAGGGCCAGGATGAAGCTGAGGTGTATTGTCAAAAATTTCGGAAATGGTCGGTGCTTACTCAATGGAATGAGTGTGCCCTGGCTGCAAATTTCAGAGAAGGTCTTTCTGAAGCCATTAAGAATCTTATGGTGGGGTTCCCCACGCCTGCAAGTCTGAATGACTCAATGGCTTTGGCCATTCAGATTGATCGGCGTTTGCGGGAGCGCAAGTCTGCGCACCATCTGGCGGTGTTTTCTGAACAGAGACCTGAGTCTATGCAATGTGACCGAATTCTGACCAGAATTGAGCGGCAAAATCATTGACGTCAAAATGGGTTGTGCTTTTACTGTGGTGATTCAACTCATGTTATCTCAGCATGCTCTAAGCGCGTAAAAAAAATCGCTAAATCTGTCACCGGTGGTACTATACAGCCTAAATTCATTTTGTCTGTTACTTTAATTTGTTCTTTGTCATCCTACTCGGTTATGGCTTTTGTGGATTCAGGTGCTGCCCCGAACCTGATGGATTTGTCGTTTGCCAGGCGCTATGGTTTTGTTCTGGAGCCTTTGGAATTCCCTATTCCACTGAGGGGAATTGATGCTACACCATTGGCTGAGAATAAGCCTCAGTATTGGACTCAAGTGACCATGTGCATGACTCCTGTACATCAGGAGGTGATTCGCTTTCTTGTGCTGCATAATTTGCATGATGTTGTCGTTTTGGGTCTGCCATGGCTGCAGGCCCATAATCCAGTTCTGGATTGGAAAGCTATGTCTGTTTCAAGTTGGGGTTGCCAGGGGATTCATGGCGATGCTCCTTTGGTGTCAATTGCTTCTTCCACTCCTTCTGAAGTCCCTGAGTTTTTGTCGGACTACCAGGATGTATTTGATGAGCCCAGATCCGGTGCCCTGCCTCCTCACAGGGATTGTGATTGTGCTATAGATTTGATTCCTGGTAGTAAGTTCCCTAAGGGACGACTTTTTAATTTGTCTGTACCAGAGCATGCCACGATGCGGAGTTATATAAAGGAGTCTTTGGAGAAGGGACATATTCGCCCGTCCTCCTCCCCTCTTGGTGCAGGATTCTTTTTTGTGGCCAAAAAGGATGGTTCTCTGAGACCTTGTATAGATTATCGTCTTCAAAATAAAATCACGGTCAAATTTCAGTATCCTTTGCCATTATTATCTGATCTGTTTGCTCGGATTAAGGGGTCCAGTTGGTTCACCAAGATAGATCTTCGTGGTGCGTATAACCTTGTGCGTATTAAGCAGGGGGATGAATGGAAAACAGCATTTAATACGCCCGAAGGCCATTTTGAGTACTTGGTGATGCCTTTTGGACTCTCTAATGCTCCTTCTGTGTTCCAGTCCTTCATGCATGACATCTTCCGAGAATATCTGGATAAATTTATGATTGTGTATCTGGATGACATTTTGGTCTTTTCTGAGGACTGGGAGTCCCATGTGAAGCAGGTCAGGATGGTATTTCAGGTCCTGCGTGCTAATGCCTTATTTGTGAAGGGCTCAAAATGTCTCTTCGGAGTACAGAAGGTTTCCTTTTTGGGTTTTATTTTTTCTCCTTCTACTATTGAGATGGACCCAGTCAAGGTCCAGGCTATTCATGACTGGACTCAGCCTACATCTGTTAAGAGTCTTCAGAAGTTCTTGGGTTTTGCTAATTTTTACCGTCGCTTCATTGCTAATTGTTCTGGCGTGGTTAAACCCTTGACGGATTTGACCAAGAAGGGTTCTGATGTGACTAATTGGTCTCCTGTGGCCATGGAAGCCTTTCGGGAGATGAAGCGCCGGTTTTCTTCGGCTCCAGTTTTGTGTCAGCCTGATGTCTCTCTTCCTTTTCAGGTCGAGGTTGATGCTTCTGAGATTGGAGCAGGGGCTGTTTCGCAGAGAAGCTCTGATTGCTCTGTGATGAAACCTTGTGCTTTCTTTTCAAGAAAGTTCTCGTCTGCCGAGCGGAATTATGATGTTGGTAATCGGGAGTTGTTGGCTATGAAGTGGGCATTGGAGGAGTGGTGACATTGGCTCGAGGGAGCTAAGCATCGTGTGGTGTTCTTGACTGATCACAAAAATCTGATTTATCTCGAGTCTGCCAAGCGGCTGAATCCTAGACAGGCTCGTTGGTCGTAGTTTTTCTCCCGTTTCGATTTCGTGGTCTCGTACCTGCCTGGTTCGAAGAACGTGAAGGCTGATGCTCTTTCTAGGAGTTTTGTGCCTGACTCTCCGGGAGTTTCAGAGCCGGCTGGTATCCTCAGAGAGGGAGTGATTTTTGTCTGCCATTTCCCCAGATTTGCGACGAGTGCTGCAGAAATTTCAGGCAGATAGACCTGACCGTTGCCCACCAGAGAGACTGTTTGTCCCAGATAGATGGACCAGCAGAGTTATTTCTGAGGTTCATTCTTCGGTGTTGGCAGGCCATCCTGGGATTTTTGGTACCAGAGATTTGGTGGCTAGGTCCTTCTGGTGGCCATCCTTGTCGCGGGATGTGCGTTACTTTGTGCAGTCCTGTGGGATTTGTGCTCGGGCTAAGCCTTGCTGTTCTCGTGCCAGCGGTTTGCTTTTGCCTTTGCCTGTCCCGAAGAGGCCTTGGACGCACATTTCCATGGATTTTATTTCGGATCTTCCAGTCTACCAGAGAATGTCTGTCATCTGGGTGGTGTGTGATCGTTTTTCCAAAATGGTCCATTTGGTGCCCTTGCCTAAGTTGCCTTCCTCCTCCGATTTGGTTCCTCTATTTTTTCAGAATGTGGTTCGCTTGCACGGCATCCCTGAAAATATTGTGTCTGACAGAGGATCTCAGTTTGTGTCCAGATTTTGGCGGATCTTTTGTGCTAAGATGGGCATTGATTTGTCTTTTTCGTCGGCCTTCCATCCTCAGATGAATGGCAAAACCGAGCGAACTAATCAGACCTTAGAAACTTATTTAAGATGTTTTGTTTCTGCTGATCAGGATGATTGGGTGACTTTTTTGCCATTGGCCGAGTTTGCCCTTAATAATCGGGCTAGTTCTGCTACTTTGGTTTCGCCGTTTTTCTGCAATTCTGGTTTTCATCCTCGTTTTTCCTCGGGTCAGGTTGAGCCTTCTGACTGTCCTGGGGTGGATTCTGTGGTGGATAGGTTGCAGCAGATTTGGAACCATGTGGTGGACAATTTGAAGTTGTCACAGGAGAAGGCTCAGCGCTTTGCCAACCGCTGTCGCGGTGTGGGTCCCCGACTTCGTGTTGGGGATTTGGTATGGCTGTCTTCTCGGTATGTTCCTATGAAGGTCTCCTCTCCTAAATTCAAGCCTCGCTTCATCGGTCCTTATAAGATTTTGGAAATCCTTAACCCGGTGTCATTTCGTTTGGACCTCCCAGCGTCGTTTGCCATTCATAACGTGTTCCATAGGTCTTTGTTGCGGAGGTATGTGGTGCCTGTGGTTCCTTCTGTTGAGCCCCCTGCCCCGGTGCTGGTTGAGGGCGAATTGGAGTACGTGGTGGAGAAGATCTTGGATTCTCGTATTTCTAGACGGAAGCTTCAGTATTTGGTTAAGTGGAAGGGCTATGGTCAGGAGGATAATTCCTGGGTTGTCGCCTCTGATGTTCATGCGGCCGATTTGGTTCATGCCTTCCATGTGGCTCATCCTGATCACCCTGGGGGTTTTGATGAGGGTTCGGTGACCCCTCCTCAAGGGGGGGTACTGTTGTGAACTCTGTTTTTGGGCTCCCTCTTGTGGTCACAAGTGGTACTGTGTGAGTGCTGTCTTTGGGCTCCCTCTGGTGGCTCTTTGTGTCATTCTGCAGGTCTGAGGCTGGATCAGCTGTCTCGTTATCTGTTAGCTGGTTTCCTATTTAGCTCACCTGGACTTTGCCTGCTGTCGATGTATTCAGTGCTATTTTGATCTCTCCTGAATTCCTTCGCTATCAGTCTCTCCAAGAGAAGCTAAGTTTTCTGTTTGGTTATTTTTTGCTCATCAGTGTTCAATGTGTTTTTTGGTTATTTACTTGTCCTTGTCCAGCTTGCTAATATGTGATTTCCTTGCTTGCTGGTAGCTCTAGGGGGCTGAGTTTCTCCCCTCACACCGTTAGTTAGTGTGGGGGTTCTTGAATTCTCAGCGTGGATATTTTGTATAGGGTTTTTTACTGACTGCACAGTTCTCTGCCTGTCTTCTGCTATCTAGTATTAGTGGGCCTCATTTGCTGAATCTGTTTTAATTTCTACGTTTTGTATTTTCCCCTTACCTCACCATTATTATTTGTTGGGGGCTTCCTATATCTTTGGGGTCATTTCTCTGAGGCAAGTGAGGTCTTATTTTCTCTATAGGGGTAGCAAGTTTCTCAGGCTGCGTCGAGACATCCAGGAATTTAGGCACGTTCACCGGCTACCTTTAGTGTGTTTGTTAGGATCAGGTTGCGGTCAGTCCAGTTACCACCTCCCTAGAGCTTGTTCTATGTTCAGTAACTTAGCTAGTCCATTCTGTGATCCTCAGCCACTAAGGATCATAACAGTGGGATATTCCTGTCAAATTTGCCAATATTTGCTTCCTGTCTAAAGTAAAGGCAGAATGTTTGCTGGATAACAACTTGTGTTGAGTGGCTGATTCACTTGACCTTTGCCAATACCATTGCTGGGGTACTGTATATACACTGCTCAAAAAATAAAGGGAACACTTGAACAACAGAATGTACTGTAACTCCAAGTGAATCAAACGTCTGTGAAATCAAACTGTCCACTTAGGAAGCAACACTGTTTGACAATCAATTTCACATGCTGTTGTGCAAATGGAATAGACAACAGATGGAAATTACTGGCAATTATCAAGACACACTCAATAAAAGAGTGGTTCTGCAGGTGGGGAGCACAGACCACATCTCAGCACCAATGCTTTCTGGCTGATGTTTTGGTCATTTTTGAATGTTGGTTGTGCTTTCACACTCGTGGTAGCATGAGACGGACTCTACGACCCACACAAGTGGCTCAGGTAGTGCAGCTCATCCAGGATGGCACATCAATGCAAGCTGTGGCAAGAAGGTTTGCTGTGTCTGTCAGCATAGTGTGCAGAGGCTGGAGGCGCTAAAAGAGACAGGCAAGTAAACCAGGAAACTAGGAGGGCAACAACCCAGCAGCAGGACCACTACCTCAGCCTTTGTGCAAGGAGGAACAGGAGGAGCACTGTCAGAGCCCTGCAAAATGACCTCCAGCAGGCCTCAAACATGCATGATGTGAAACAGACTCCATAAGGATGGTCTGAGTGCCCGACATCCACAGATGGGGTTGTGCTCACAGCCCAACACCGTGCAGGATGCTTGGCATTTGCCACAGAACACCAGGATTGGCAAATTTGCCCCAGGTACCCTGTGCTCGTCACAGATGAAAGCAGATTCAAAATGAGCACTTGTGACAGAAGTGACAGAGTTTGGAGACGCCGTGGAGAGCGATCAGCTGCCTGCAACATCCTTCAGCATGACTGGTGTGGCAGTGGGTCAGTATGGGGGGGTGGCATTTCTTTTGAGGGCCGCACAGCCTTCCATATGCTTCCCAAGCTAGCCTGACTGCCATTTGGTACCGACATTAGATCCTCAGACCCCTTGTGAGGCCATATGCTGGTTTGATTGGCCCTGGGTTCCTCCTAATGCTGGACAATGCAAGACCTCATGTGACTGGAGTGTGTCAGCAGTTCCTGCAAGATGAAGGCATTGAAGCTATGGACTGGCCCGCCTGTTCCCCAGACCTGAATCTGATTGAACACATCTGGGACATCATGTCTCACACCATCTACCAACGTCATGTTGCACCATAGACTGTCCAGGAGTTGGCAGATGCTTTAGTCCAGGTCTGGGAGGAGATCCCTCAGCAGACCATCTGCCGCCTCATCAGGAGCATGTCCAGGCATTGTAGGGAGGTCAAACAGGCACGTGGAGGCCACACACAAACTACTGAGCATAATTTCCTTGCCTTGAGGTATTTCCACTGAAGTTTTATCAGCCTGTAACTTAATTTTCCACTGTGATTTTGAGCATCATTCCAACTACAGACCTCCGTGGGATTAGTTGTGATATACGTTGATCATTTTTAGGTTTTATTGTTCTCAAAACATTCCACTATGTAATGAAAAGATTTACAACTGGAATATTTCATTCCGTGGTATCTAGGATGTGTGATTTTAGTGTTCCCTTTATTTTTTGAGCAGTGTATATATATATACGGTATATGTACAGTAAATGTAAATATATTATATATATATTGCATTATATAATATATACCGTATGTGCAATAAAACAGCACAATTATCTTAAGGTTTTCATTCATGACCAAGTTTGTTTTACCTAAAGTCTTGTACATAAAATATAAATTGATTTTAGGCACAAAAATGCTTGAGGGTATCCGTTTTTGTGATTGCTTTATTCCTGATTCACTGATCAATTACTGTAAGCCGCTAGTTGGTAATTACTGCTGAATTAGTGGCCATTAGCTGTTAGTTATCAAATTTCCGACTGCAAATATCCTGAATATTTAGCCAGTGTCCTGACCTCAAACAGCCAATTACATTTACTGTGTAGTGCAAACAGGAGAATGTGAGACATAGAAAATCAGAGTAAGCAAAAGATTCAGCCACTGAAAAACAAATTAAACTACCATTGTAAAATAAGGAGGGGAAGAACATCCTATTGGTAATGATGACAGATCACTGTATTTTCTCTTTTTAATAAAAACTTTACAAAACAAAAGATTTGGGGAGTAGAGTCATTGAATCTCCACTGTTTTGGTAACTTGAAAGCTTGGCCTACTAATTAGCACAGGAATACCTTAGTGAAGATATAGAGTGGGGTCTCAATAACTCAATAACTCATAAATCAAAGACAAACAACCCGTAAAGATTATCTGTCTGGGGTTTACATGTTAATCAGCAGACCTTTGGGGTAGGACTATGTATACTTTTCTGTGTTCCCAAAGCTTTTCTTCATGAATGTTCTATTATAATATTCAAGAGCTTGCAGTCACTTATGCTCCTCGTTCTGGACAAGAACACAGTTGCCACAGCCAATCGCATAGATGTCCTTCTTCAACTTCTTGTGAATTCTCGAATATACCCATCAATTCCCTGCCGCTTGCTTTAATATTTTTAATACTTACATCAGAGCTCCATTGCTCAAGCTGGCCACCAATGTCAGCCAACTGGGATGGCAAACTAATTGAATATTTCTGTCAATATCAAATCAATATTATTTTTCATCCATTGTGCACGGCACTGACAGAAACAGACAGAATAGGGCCCCTGTGCAAGTACAGTATGTGGATCCTTTCCAAGCCAATAGGTCATCATCACAATGCACAATTCCACCTGTTTTTGAGGTGGCAATGGGCCCCCTTACCTCTTGGGCTCATATTCAGCATCAACCATTATACCCTCTGGTGTGGGGATCCCAAAAGATGTAGGACCATAGGCCAGTGCCATGATGCCTAATTGGTAATCTGGCACACGCCTACAGTCCATCCTCTTGCATTCACAGAGGTACACAAATAGTAATACCCATGAGTAGTGTTGAGCGATACCTTCCGATATCGGAAAGTATCGGTATCGGAAAGTATCGGCCGATACCGTCAAAATATCGGATCCAATCCGATACCGATACCCGATCCCAATGCAAGTCAATGGGACGAAAATATCGGAATTAAAATAAACCCTTTCTTTCCTTGTAGGTTAATTCTACATGAAGGAAAACAACTAAGAATAATGTAGGATGTATTGGGGGACGTGGCGGAGATATTAAAGGCACAGAGGTTTAGCCCAATGTAATAGAATAGCAGGATATTTTTTTATTTTTTTTATGACGTTCGGCGTTAGAAAGAATTTGACTATGTTAATTTTTTTTTTTTTTATGTCAGATATTGATGTTTCACTACTTCCACGCCCTTCACCTTCTTTTTTACTTCTCCCACGCTTTCTTCTTCATTATCCTCATCATCAGCTTCTTTGACATCAACTTCTTCACCTTATTCATCTTCTTCTTCATCTTCTACCTATTATTTTTTGGGTTACATTGTTCATATTCTTTTTATTTTACTATTATCTTCATCATATTCTACTTCTTCATCATATTCTTATTTGTGACAGGCATTCCCGTAGTTGTTATCTATAAAAGTTTGAAGATTACACCTTCCGTTCTGCCTGTCACAAAACAGTTACATTTGTCCGCGTTCAGTTTGGCCTGCAGCATCAGGCTTTATCCAGGGGCACCACGAGGAGGAACGGACTCACCCCCATACACTGCTTAGTCTTCTTCTGCTTATAATTTAGATAATATTTTTTGCTCTGATATTTAGTGTTATGCTTAATGTTCTTCTGCTCTTTGTTCTGCAGCCTCTTGTTCTTCTGCTTCTCGGTCTTCCAGGTCGTCGTCGTCTCCAGGGTCGTCGTCTCCGGGGTCGTCGTCATCGGGGTGGTCTTCAGGGTCATCGTCTCCAGGGTCGTCGTCATCACGGTGGTTGTCGTCTCTGGTGTCGTCGTCATCTTAGGGGTGGTCTTCCGGGTCATCGTGTTTAGTCTCTTGAACTTGGCAATGTAGCAGAAGGTACAAGAAGGCTGAGAAAATGCCGAGAACCAGCTGATGGAACTGGAACTCGGATGGCTACCCGAAGGTCCAAGAGCCAATGGAACTACCGAGGACCAGCTGACGTTACTGGAACCCGGTTACTAAGCAGGAGGTACCCGTGCCTGAAAGCATTACCAAGGACCACCTGACGTTGGTGGAACTCGGATACCCAGAGGGAGGCACCTAAGCCAAAGGCTCTGCCCGGAACCAGCTGACGGTACTGGAACCAGGATGGGGAGCAGAAGGTACAAGAGCAAAAGACACTGCCGAGAACCAGCTGACGGTGCTGGAACCCGGATGGGTAGCCGAAGGTCCAAGAGCCAATGGAACTACCGAGGACCAGCTGACGTTACTGGAACCCGGTTACTAAGCAGGAGGTACCCGTGCCTGAAAGCACTACCAAGGACCACCTGACGTTGGTGGAACTCGGATACCCAGAGGGAGGCACCTAAGCCAAAGGCTCTGCCCGGAACCAGCTGACGGTACTGGAACCAGGATGGGGAGCAGAAGGTACAAGAGCAAGTGTCTGCGTGGCTTTTGCAGGACACGATGCCGGCTGCACAGCAGGGGAACAGCTGGCGGTGCTGAACCCCACTGACACATTGGCTGGTGTTTTTCTCTGTGCAGCTAGCAGTACCGGGCCCCAACTGGCGGTGTTAGAGCCCGGGGTCAGCAGGAGGAGGAGATGGAGCAGAGTGTAGGCCGAAGCCTGCACTGGCGGCAGCTTTTGGGTCTGTTGTGCCTGCGTGGCAGTTGCAGGACACGTTGCCGGCTGCACAGCAGGGGAACAGCTGGCGGTGCTGAACCCCACTGACACATTGGCGAGGTGTTTTTCTCTGTGCAGCTAGCAGTACCGGGCCCCAACTGGCGGTGTTGGAGCCTGGGCTCTGCCGGTGGAGCAGAGTGTAGGCCGAAGCCTAATTGAACCGATTTCAAAGGTAACCTTTAACCCCCCCTCAGGGGTTACAAAGTAGAAGAGCCACAGCTTATGCAGCAGTAGTGCCGCACAAGTCAAATGTTGCTCTTTTAATTTCGCTCCTTGCACACGCTGAATGAAACACGTCTAACATTTAGCCCTTTATACAGTCAAACTGTGTTGGAGGCGCGAGTTCCCTTTGTAATGAGACGCAGCACAGATGTCAAGAATCCCACCTTGGTGCTGGGTGCAGCCTCCTGAGCGTTGTTATTTGCTGTACAGGAGTCTGCGCTGTCGTGTTATCCCCTGGCCTAGCGCTGTTAGCGCTGCCCATCTTCTGACATCATTTCATGTCGGCCGGTGCGGTTCGCGATGACCATGAATCCCAGCCCCGCAGTGTCTTAACATTGTTAAAACACTGCGGGGCTGGGATTCAGGGCCTGGCGCAGCACATATGTTCGCCTCTCGCACTCGGGTCCTTACACCCGCTTCAGACTGTGCGGCGTCAGCTGATCCCTTATCGCATGCCGCGGCCATGAAGCCGCACAGTCCGAAGAAGGCGGAAGGAGATGAGGGACAGGCGAAGTGATGCACCGCTCATGCCCATCAATCACACCCTCGCAGTGCCAAGAAATAAGACACCGAGGGGCGTTGTGTGGGTCAGGGCGGCCGCAGAGGCGCAGGCAGCCAAAGAATGATGCCAGAAGACGGGCAGCGCTACCAAGGGGGTTGCAGCGTGTCATTACAAAGGAAAGTCACACCACCGGGACGGTTAAATGGTCACACAGAGGACACATTTCAGACGTGTTTTCAGTTCCACATGTGCGAGGAGAATACGTTTATGAGCCACCTTGCACACATGCAGCATTACCGCTGTACAAGGTGGCTGGATAACGTAAAAACGCCTGGGGGAGGGGGGACAGGTTCCCTTCAATTTCAGTTCTGGTGTCTGCGTGGCTTTTGCAGGACACGATGCCGGCTGCGCAGCAGGGGAACAGCTGGCGGTGCTGGACCCCACTGACACATTGTCTGGTGTTTTCCTCTGTGCAGCTAGCAGTACCGGGCCCCAACTGGCGGTGTTAGAGCCCGGGGTCAGCAGGAGGAGGAGCAGGAGGAGGAGCAAGGGGGAGGGGAGTGTAGGCCGAAGCCTGCACTGGTGGCAGCTTTGGGTCTGTTGTGCCTGCGTGGCGGTCGCAGGACACGTTGCCAGCTACACAGCAGGGGAACAGCTGGCGGTGCTGGACCCCACTGACACATTGGCGAGGTGTTTGGCTCTGTGCAGCCAGCACTTCCGGACAGCAACTAGCGTTGTTGGAGCCCGGGCTCTGCCGGTGGAGCAGAGTGTAGGCCGAAGCCTAATTGAACCGATTTCAAAGGTAACCTTTAACCCCCCCTCAGGGGTTACAAAGTAGAAGAGCCACAGCTTATGCAGCAGTAGTGCCGCACAAGTCAAAGGTTCCTCTTTTAATTTCGCTCCTTGCACACGCTGAATGAAACACGTCTAACATTTAGCCCTTTATACAGTCAAACTGTGTTGGAGGCGCGAGTTCCCTTTGTAATGAGACGCAGCACAGATGTCAAGAATCCCACCTTGGTGCTGGGTGCAGCCTCCTGAGCGTTGTTATTTGCTGTACAGGAGTCTGCGCTGTCGTGTTATCCCCTGGCCTAGCGCTGTTAGCGCTGCCCATCTTCTGACATCATTTCATGTCGGCCGGTGCGGTTCGCGATGACCATGAATCCCAGCCCCGCAGTGTCTTAACATTGTTAAAACACTGCGGGGCTGGGATTCAGGGCCTGGCGCAGCACATATGTTCGCCTCTCGCACTCGGGTCCTTACACCCGCTTCAGACTGTGCGGCGTCAGCTGATCCCTTATCGCATGCCGCGGCCATGAAGCCGCACAGTCCGAAGAAGGCGGAAGGAGATGAGGGACAGGCGAAGTGATGCACCGCTCATGCCCATCAATCACACCCTCGCAGTGCCAAGAAATAAGACACCGAGGGGCGTTGTGTGGGTCAGGGCGGCCGCAGAGGCGCAGGCAGCCAAAGAATGATGCCAGAAGACGGGCAGCGCTACCAAGGGGGTTGCAGCGTGTCATTACAAAGGAAAGTCACACCACCGGGACGGTTAAATGGTCACACAGAGGACACATTTCAGACGTGTTTTCAGTTCCACATGTGCGAGGAGAATACGTTTATGAGCCACCTTGCACACATGCAGCATTACCGCTGTACAAGGTGGCTGGATAACGTAAAAACGCCTGGGGGAGGGGGGACAGGTTCCCTTCAATTTCAGTTCTGGTGTCTGCGTGGCTTTTGCAGGACACGATGCCGGCTGCACAGCAGGGGAACAGCTGGCGGTGCTGGACCCCACTGACACATTGTCTGGTGTTTTCCTCTGTGCAGCTAGCAGTACCGGGCCCCAACTGGCGGTGTTAGAGCCCGGGGTCAGCAGGAGGAGGAGCAGGAGGAGGAGCAAGGGGGAGGGGAGTGTAGGCCGAAGCCTGCACTGGCGGCAGCTTTGGGTCTGTTGTGCCTGCGTGGCGGTCGCAGGACACGTTGCCGGCTACACAGCAGGGGAACAGCTGGCGGTGCTGGACCCCACTGACACATTGGCGAGGTGTTTGGCTCTGTGCAGCCAGCACTTCCGGACAGCAACTAGCGTTGTTGGAGCCCGGGCTCTGCCGGTGGAGCAGAGTGTAGGCCGAAGCCTAATTGAACCGATTTCAAAGGTAACCTTTAACCCCCCCTCAGGGGTTACAAAGTAGAAGAGCCACAGCTTATGCAGCAGTAGTGCCGCACAAGTCAAAGGTTGCTCTTTTAATTTCGCTCCTTGCACACGCTGAATGAAACACGTCTAACATTTAGCCCTTTATACAGTCAAACTGTGTTGGAGGCGCGAGTTCCCTTTGTAATGAGACGCAGCACAGATGTCAAGAATCCCACCTTGGTGCTGGGTGCAGCCTCCTGAGCGTTGTTATTTGCTGTACAGGAGTCTGCGCTGTCGTGTTATCCCCTGGCCTAGCGCTGTTAGCGCTGCCCATCTTCTGACATCATTTCATGTCGGCCGGTGCGGTTCGCGATGACCATGAATCCCAGCCCCGCAGTGTCTTAACATTGTTAAAACACTGCGGGGCTGGGATTCAGGGCCTGGCGCAGCACATATGTTCGCCTCTCGCACTCGGGTCCTTACACCCGCTTCAGACTGTGCGGCGTCAGCTGATCCCTTATCGCATGCCGCGGCCATGAAGCTGCACAGTCCGAAGAAGGCGGAAGGAGATGAGGGACAGGCGAAGTGATGCACCGCTTATGCCCATCAATCACACCCTCGCAGTGCCAAGAAATAAGACACCGAGGGGCGTTGTGTGGGTCAGGGCGGCCGCAGAGGCGCAGGCAGCCAAAGAATGATGCCAGAAGACGGGCAGCGCTACCAAGGGGGTTGCAGCGTGTCATTACAAAGGAAAGTCACACCACCGGGACGGTTAAATGGTCACACAGAGGACACATTTCAGACGTGTTTTCAGTTCCACATGTGCGAGGAGAATACGTTTATGAGCCACCTTGCACACATGCAGCATTACCGCTGTACAAGGTGGCTGGATAACGTAAAAACGCCTGGGGGAGGGGGGACAGGTTCCCTTCAATTTCAGTTCTGGTGTCTGCGTGGCTTTTGCAGGACACGATGCCGGCTGCACAGCAGGGGAACAGCTGGCGGTGCTGGACCCCACTGACACATTGTCTGGTGTTTTCCTCTGTGCAGCTAGCAGTACCGGGCCCCAACTGGCGGTGTTAGAGCCCGGGGTCAGCAGGAGGAGGAGCAGGAGGAGGAGCAAGGGGGAGGGGAGTGTAGGCCGAAGCCTGCACTGGCAGCAGCTTTGGGTCTGTTGTGCCTGCGTGGCGGTCGCAGGACACGTTGCCGGCTACACAGCAGGGGAACAGCTGGCGGTGCTGGACCCCACTGACACATTGGCGAGGTGTTTGGCTCTGTGCAGCCAGCACTTCCGGACAGCAACTAGCGTTGTTGGAGCCCGGGCTCTGCCGGTGGAGCAGAGTGTAGGCCGAAGCCTAATTGAACCGATTTCAAAGGTAACCTTTAACCCCCCCTCAGGGGTTACAAAGTAGAAGAGCCACAGCTTATGCAGCAGTAGTGCCGCACAAGTCAAAGGTTGCTCTTTTAATTTCGCTCCTTGCACACGCTGAATGAAACACGTCTAACATTTAACCCTTTATACAGTCAAACTGTGTTGGAGGCGCGAGTTCCCTTTGTAATGAGACGCAGCACAGATGTCAAGAATCCCACCTTGGTGCTGGGTGCAGCCTCCTGAGCGTTGTTATTTGCTGTACAGGAGTCTGCGCTGTCGTGTTATCCCCTGGCCTAGCGCTGTTAGCGCTGCCCATCTTCTGACATCATTTCATGTCGGCCGGTGCGGTTCGCGATGACCATGAATCCCAGCCCCGCAGTGTCTTAACATTGTTAAAACACTGCGGGGCTGGGATTCAGGGCCTGGCGCAGCACATATGTTCGCCTCTCGCACTCGGGTCCTTACACCCGCTTCAGACTGTGCGGCGTCAGCTGATCCCTTATCGCATGCCGCGGCCATGAAGCCGCACAGTCCGAAGAAGGCGGAAGGAGATGAGGGACAGGCGAAGAAATGCACCGTTCATGCCCATCAATCACACCCTCGCAGTCCAAATAAATAAGACACCGAGGGGCGTTGTGTGGGGCAAGGCGGCCGCAGAGGCGCAGGCAGCCAAACAATGATGCCAGAAGACGGGCAGCGCTACCAAGGAGCTTGTTGCGTGTCAATACAAAGGAAAATCACACCTGAGGGACGTTTTAATGGTCGCAGAGGACTCATTTTAGACGTGTTCAGTTCCCCATGGGCAAGGAGAATAAGTTTCTGAGCCACCTTGCACACATGCAGCATTACTGTCGTACAAGGTGGCTGTAAAATGTAGAAACACCTGGGGGAGGGGGGACAGGTTTCCTTCAATTTCAGTTCTTGTGTCTGCGTGGCTTTTGCAGGACACGATGCCGGCTACACAGCAGGGGAACAGCTGGCGGTGCTGAACCCCACTGACACATTGGCTGGTGTTTTCCTCTGTGCAGCTAGCAGTACCGGGCCCCAACTGGCGGTGTTAGAGCCCGGGGTCAGCAGGAGGAGGAGAGGGAGCAGAGTGTAGGCCGAAGCCTGCACTGGAGCAAGTTGAAAGGGAAACTTTAACCCCCCCCCAGGCGTTTGTAGCTGAAAGAGCCATCGTGTACAGCACTAATGCTGGAAAAGGTAAACTTAGCTCTTTTAATTATGGTCCTTGCACATGCTGAACCTAACACTTATGAAAAGTGTCCCCTCCTACCGTGATACCGTCCGGTAGGTGGAACTTTCCTTTGTGATGTGACGCAGCACAGCCGTCATTCTTACCCCCTTGGCGCCGTGCGCCGCCTCCTCAGCGTTGTTTGAATCAGTCCCGGAGCCTGCGCTGTTAGGTTAGCCCTTGGCCATGCACACATTTTGCGCTGCCCGTCTTCTGACATCATTTGGTGTCAGGCTGGCTGCGCCTGTGCGGCCGCGCTGGCCGAGATCCCGCCTCGTACTGTCTTCTGATTTCATCCCACTGGGGGCCTGAGATCCGTGGCCATGTGCAGTGCATATCTGAACCTCTCACTCCCCTCCCTACGGCTTCTTCAGACTGTGCGGTGTCACGGCCGTGGCATGCTATTAGGGACCAGCTGACACCGCACAGTTTGAAGAAGCCGTAGGGAGATGAGTGAGAGGTGGAGGTTCAGATATGCACTGCGCATGTCCATGGATCTCAGGCCCCCAGTGGGATGAAATCAGAAGACAGTACAAGGCGGGATCTCGGCCAGCGCGGCCGCACAGGCGCAGCCAGCCTGACACCAAATGATGTCAGAAGACGGGCAGCGCAAAATGTGTGCATGGCCAAGGGCTAACCTAACAGCGCAGGCTCCGGGACTGATTCAAACAACGCTGAGGAGGCGGCGCACGGCGCCAAGGGGGTAAGAATGACGGCTGTGCTGCGTCACATCACAAAGGAAAGTTCCACCTACCGGACGGTATCACGGTAGGAGGGGACACTTTTCATAAGTGTTAGGTTCAGCATGTGCAAGGAGCACCACGAAAAGAGGCACTTTTTCCCTTTGCATCATTACTGCTGCACAAGGTGGCTCCTTCAGTAACAAACGCCTGGGGGGGGGGGGGCAGGTTCCCTTAAATTTAACTTGTTGTGCCTGCGTGGCGGTCGCAGTACACGTTGCCGTATACACAGCAGGGGAACAGCTGACGTTACTGAACCCCACTAACACATTGGCGAGGTGTTTGGCTCTGTGCGTACAGCACTACCAGGCAACAACTAGCGGTGTTGAAGCCCAGGGACAGGTGGAGGAGGAGGAGGTGGAGGAGGTAGGAGGGATTGCCACACACACAGCAGGGGAACAGCTGACGTTACTGAACCCCAATAACAGAGGAGGGACTGTCGGGACTGTGCGTACAGCACTACCAGGCAACAACTAGCGGTGTTGGAGCCCAGGGACAGGTGGAGGAGGAGGAGGTGGAGGAGGTAGGAGGGATTGCCACACACACAGCAGGGGAACAGCTGACGTTACTGAACCCCAATAACAGAGGAGGGACTGTCGGGACTGTGCGTACAGCACTACCAGGCAACAACTAGCGGTGTTGGAGCCCAGGGACAGGTGGAGGAGGAGGAGGTGGAGGAGGTAGGAGGGATTGCCACACACACAGCAGGGGAACAGCTGACGTTACTGAACCCCAATAACAGAGGAGGGACTGTCGGGACTGTGCGGACAGCACTTCTGGACGGCAACTAGCGGTGTTGGAGCCCAGGGACAGGTGGAGGAGGAGGAGGTGGAGGAGGTAGGAGGGATTGCCACACACACAGCAGGGGAACAGCTGACGTTACTGAACCCCAATAACAGAGGAGGGACTGTCGGGACTGTGCGGACAGCACTTCTGGACGGCAACTAGCGGTGTTGGAGCCCAGGGACAGGTGGAGGAGGAGGAGGTGGAGGAGGTAGGAGGGATTGCCACACACACAGCAGGGGAACAGCTGACGTTACTGAACCCCAATAACAGAGGAGGGACTGTCGGGACTGTGCGGACAGCACTACCAGGCAACAACTAGCGGTGTTGGAGCCCAGGGACAGGTGGAGGAGGAGGAGGTGGAGGAGGTAGGAGGGATTGCCACACACACAGCAGGGGAACAGCTGACGTTACTGAACCCCAATAACAGAGGAGCGACTGTTGACTGTGCGTACAGCACTTCTGGACGGCAACTGGCGGTGTTGGAGCCCAGGGGCGGGTGGAGGAGGAGGAGGTTGGAGGAGGTAGGAGGGATTGCCACACACACAGCAGGGGAACAGCTGACGTTACTGAACCCCAATAACAGAGGAGCGACTGTTGACTGTGCGTACAGCACTTCTGGACGGCAACTGGCGGTGTTGGAGCCCCGGGACGGGTGGAGGAGGAGGAGGTTGGAGGAGGTAGGAGGGATTGCCACACACACAGCAGGGGAACAGCTGACGTTACTGAACCCCAATAACAGAGGAGGGACTGTTGACTGTGCGTACAGCACTTCTGGACGGCAACTGGCGGTGTTGGAGCCCAGGGGCGGGTGGAGGAGGAGGAGGTTGGAGGAGGTAGGAGGGATTGCCACACACACAGCAGGGGAACAGCTGACGTTACTGAACCCCAATAACAGAGGAGCGACTGTTGACTGTGCGTACAGCACTTCTGGACGGCAACTGGCGGTGTTGGAGCCCAGGGACGGGTGGAGGAGGAGGAGGTTGGAGGAGGTAGGAGGGATTGCCACACACACAGCAGGGGAACAGCTGACGTTACTGAACCCCAATAACAGAGGAGCGACTGTTGACTGTGCGTACAGCACTTCTGGACGGCAACTGGCGGTGTTGGAGCCCAGGGACGGGTGGAGGAGGAGGAGGTTGGAGGAGGTAGGAGGGATTGCCACACACACAGCAGGGGAACAGCTGACGTTACTGAACCCCAATAACAGAGGAGGGACTGTTGACTGTGCGTACAGCACTTCTGGACGGCAACTGGCGGTGTTGGAGCCCAGGGGCGGGTGGAGGAGGAGGAGGTTGGAGGAGGTAGGAGGGATTGCCACACACACAGCAGGGGAACAGCTGACGTTACTGAACCCCAATAACAGAGGAGCGACTGTTGACTGTGCGTACAGCACTTCTGGACGGCAACTGGCGGTGTTGGAGCCCAGGGACGGGTGGAGGAGGAGGAGGTTGGAGGAGGTAGGAGGGATTGCCACACACACAGCAGGGGAACAGCTGACGTTACTGAACCCCAATAACAGAGGAGCGACTGTTGACTGTGCGTACAGCACTTCTGGACGGCAACTGGCGGTGTTGGAGCCCAGGGACGGGTGGAGGAGGAGGAGGTTGGAGGAGGTAGGAGGGATTGCCACACACACAGCAGGGGAACAGCTGACGTTACTGAACCCCAATAACAGAGGAGGGACTGTTGACTGTGTGTACAGCACTTCTGGACGGCAACTGGCGGTGTTGGAGCCCAGGGGCAGGTGGAAAAGCAGAGGAACACAATGTAGGCCGAAGCCTGAGAAAGTCGAAAGGGAACCTTTAACCCCCCCCAAGGCGTTTGTAGCTGAAAGAGCCAGCTTGTGCAGCACAAAAGATGCAAAAGGAAAAGGTGGCTCTTTTCATCATGCTCCTTGCAAACACAGAACTAAACACTTATAAAATGTGTCCCCTGAAACCGTGAAACCGTCCCGGAGGTGGGACTTTCCTTCGTAATATGACGCAGCACAGCCGTCATTCCTCCCCCCCGGGCGCCACGCCCCGGCTCCTCAGCGTAGTTTGATTCCGTCCCGGAGCCTGCGCTGTTATGTTATCCCTTGGCCAGGCACACTTAGCGCTGCCCATCTTCTGACATCATTTGATGTCAGGCTGGCTGCGCCTGTGCGGCCGCGCTGGCCGAGAGCCCGCCTCGCAGTGTCTTCTGATTTTATCCCACTGGGGGCCTGGGATCCATGGCCATGCGCAGTGCATATCCTCGCCTCTCACTCCCCTCCCTACGGCTTCTTAAGATTGTGCGGTGTCACGGCCGTGGCATGCTATTAGGGACCAGCTGACACCGAACAGTCTGAAGAAGCCGTAGGGAGATGAGTGAGAGGTGGAGGTTCAGATATGCACTGCGCATGTCCATGGATCCCAGGCCCCCAGTGGGATTAAATCAGAAGACACTGCGAGGCGGGCCCTCGGCCAGCGCGGCCGCACAGGCGCAGCCATCCTGACACCAAATGATGCCAGAAGACGGGCAGCGCTAAGTGTGCCTGGCCACGGGATAACATAACAGCGCAGGCTCCGGGACGGAATCAAACAACGCTGAGGAGCCGGGGCGCGGCGCCGGGGGGGGAGGAATGATGGCTGTGCTGCGTCATATTACGAAGGAAAGTCCCACCTCCGGGACGGTTTTACGGAATCAGTGGACACATTTTATAAGTGTTAAGTTCTGCGTGTGCAAGGAGCTAAACCAAAATAGCTACCTTTTCCTTGTGCAGCATTACTGCTGCACAAGGAGGCTCTTTCAGTAACAAACGCCTTGGGGGGGGGGGGACAGATTCCCTTACATTTCAGTTGTTGTGTCAGCGTGGCGGTCGCATGACACATTGCCGGCTACACAGCTGGGGATCAGCTGACGTTACTGAAACCCAATAACACTGGGTCGTATGTTTTGACTGTGCAGACGGCACTTCTGAGCCTCAACTGGTGGTGTTGGAGCCCAGGAATTTAAGTTCGGGTGGTAGAAAGATGAACACAACAGGAGACCTGGATAACGTATACAGTGACCTAATTATTTAATCAGGAGGAGGAGTGGCAAATTCCTGCGAGATCCAGGCCTTGTTCATTTTCAGGAAAGTAAGCCGGTCAACGTTATCGGAGGATAGTCGCATGCGACGGTCAGTTAGTACACCACCTGCAGCACTAAAGACACGTTCCGATAATACACTGGCCGCAGGGCAAGACAGCACCTCCAATGCATACTGGCTTAGCTCTGGCCATGTATCCAGCTTTGAGACCCAAAACTTGAAAGGGGAAGAGCCGTCTGGGAGTACAGCAAGAGGGCAAGACATGTAGTCTGTCACCATCTGACGGAACCGTTGCCTCCTGCTGACTGGAGCCGTCTGTGATGGTGTAGACTTTTGTGGGGGGCACAGAAAACTGTGCCACAGTTGGGCCATACTGGTCTTGCCTTGGGCAGAGGCACTGCTTCTGCTCCCTCTTTGTGCAGAGCCTCCACCACTGGCTGGACGCACTGAGCTGCTTTGGAATGCACTAGCAGCACTTCTCTCAGTTGGAATGGAGAAGATGATGGAATTGACCAGTGCGTCTTGGTACTCCCGCATTTTTCGCTCCCGGTTCAACGGTGTGATGAGGCTTTCTACGTTGTCCCGGTAGCGAGGATCGAGGAGGGTGAACACCCAATAATCAGACATGTTGAGAATGTGGGCGATGCGGCGGTCGTTTCTCAGGCACTGCAGCATGTAATCCACCATGTGCTGCAGACTGCCAACTGCCCAAGAAACGCTGTCCCCTGCTGGAGGCGTGATATCTGCCCGCTCGTCATCACCCCACCCTCGCTGTACACACTGAGTACTGGACAATTCGGTAACTCCCTCCTCTGGACGGATATCTTCCTCCTCCATTGACTCCTCCTCATCCTCCTCACAAACTGTCCCCTGCCTACGCGTTTGTGAGGAACCACGTGGCGCTGACTGTCCAGAAGATGATGGAAATGGTGAATCCTCATCCTCCACCTCTTCCACAACATCATCCCTTAGCGCTTGCAGTGATTTTTCAAGCAGGCAGATAAGGGGGACAGTCATGCTGACTAGTGCATCATCTGCACTCGCCATCCGCGTGGAATAATCAAAGGGACGCAAAACCTGGCAGACGTCATTCATAGTGGCCCACTCTGTGGTTGTGAAGTCTGTACGGCGCTGACTGCGACTTTTTTGCGCCTGAAGCAGCTGGTACTCCATTACAGCTTGCTGCTGCTCACACAACCGCTCCAACATATGTAACGTGGAATTCCACCTGGTAGGTAGGTCACATATGATGCGATGTTCCGGCAGGCGGTGTCGGCGCTGCAGAGCCGCAATGCGCGCTTTTGCCGTGCTGGAACGCCGCAAGTGAGCACACTCTAGGCGGACCTTGTGCAGCAGTGCATCAAGATCCGGATAGTCCCTCAAAAAGCTCTGCACGACCAAATTGAGCACATGTGCCAGACATGGGATGTGAGTGAGGTTGCCGAGGCCCAGAGCTGCCACCAGATTTCGGCCATTATCACACACTACCATGCCTGGCTGGAGATTCGCTGGCACAAACCACACATCGCTCTCCTGCTTGATGGCATTCCAGAGCTCCTGCGCTGTGTGGCTACGATTCCCCAAAAAAATTAATTTCAACACGGCCTGTTGACGTTTGGCCACGGCTGTGCTCATGTCGGTCGTAACAGGTACACGTTCATCACGGGTCCATGTGGAGGTGGACTGTGACGGCTCCTGCAGTGATGATTCTGAGGAACTGGTGTAAGAGGAGGAGTCAATGCGTACAGAATGGATTCCTGCAATCCTTGGAGTGGGCAGGACACGTCCTGCGCCACTCGCACGGTCTGTACCCGGCTCAATGACATTAACCCAATGGGCAGTGAGGGAAAGGTATCGCCCCTGTCCATGTTGACTGGTCCACGCATCGGTGGTGAGGTGGACCTTGCTACTGACGGCATTCAGTAGCGCGTGTTTTATGTGTCCCTCCACATGCTTGTGCAGGGCAGGGACGGCTTGCCTGCTGAAGTAAAAGCGGCTAGGCACATTGTACTGTGGGACTGCCAATGACATCAAGTCACGGAAACTGTCAGTCTCCACCAGCCTGAATGACAGCATTTCCAGTGACAGAAGTTTGGCAATGCCTGCAGTCAGAGCCTGTGCTCGTGGGTGGTTTGACGAGAAAGGCCGCCTTTTCTACCATGCCTGTACTACCGATGGCTGTAGACTGGGCTGGGAGTGTGTGGATGACTGGGAAAGTGGCGCTGCGGGTGGAATTACAGCGGGTCTCTGGACAACAGGGCCAGAGGTTCTTCCACGGCGATCCTGGGAGGAAGCCGAACCAGCTGCGTGTGAGCTAGAGGAAGAGGCAACACGAGCTGAAGAGGTGGTAGCTGCCGCTGTTGGTTGGCCTACCTCTTCAGTGTGTTTTTCTAACTCCGCCGGGTACCTGCTGCGCACATGTTTCCACATGTTGGAGGTATTGAGGTTGCTGACATTTTTCCCTCTTTTGACTTTTTGATGACACACCTTGCATCTGACATAGCAAATGTCATCTGCAACTGTGTCAAAAAAGGACCAGGCACTGCAAGTCTTGGGAGCGCCCTTTTTGGCTTTTGGAAGAGACATGCTCCTAACGGGTGCCAAAGCGGAGGCTGCAGGATCCGCAGTCTTCCCCCTCCCTCTCCCTCTTTGGGCCGTACGGGGAATCTCTTCCTCAGAGCTGCTCCCACCACCTTCCTGTCCCTCACGCCAAGATGGGTCGAGGACCTCATCATCTACACTACCCTCTGCCCCCAACTGCTCCTCCTGGGTAGTCTCAGCAGCAGAGCACGCACCAGTAAGTGGCACCTGAGTGTCATCATCAGCTGATGCGGCCTGCGATGTGGTGACCGGAGCCACTGGCCCACCCGCCTCTTCAGAGGAAGACAGAAAAAGCTGTTGGGCATCACTGCACCCTGCCTCTTCTTCCATTTCTCCAATGCTGCTTGGCTGGCCCCCTGTTTCCAAGCCAAGAGATTCAGAGAACAGAAGTAGAGACGGCTCCTGTCCTGGGCTCTCTGTCTGCCTGGGCAATTTGGCAGGTGGTGAAGAGACAGATGGCTGCTCTCCAGTGCTCTGTGTCTGAGAGGATGTGGCACTAATGGAAGTTGATGCATTAGCTGCCATCCATCCGACAACAGCTTCAATTTGTTCTTGACGCAGCAGCGGTGTACGGCGCTCTGACACAAAGCTGCGCATGAACGACTGTTGCCTGGTGAAAGTGGGTGCTGATGAGTCACCGGTGCCTGCAGCAGGCACAGAATCCCCACGTCCCCTCCCTGCTCCGCGACGGCTCCCACGCCCACGTGCCTTACTCACTGCCTTCTTCATCTTGGTTGACTGATAAAGATAAGCAGAAAAGTACTAACGGATTTGTGTGCTTATTCCTGAGCAACTCCTAACAGGTATAAGAAACACTAATTTTCTAAAGTGTGGACTAGACTTTAATATGAGCTAATGTGGCCTACACAAATGTAAAGTGGTGTAACTGGTGTGTTTGGTGAACTTTATTATTTATTTATTTTTTGGGGGCTGAACTGACAACAGATAGAGCTGCAGTCACACGGAGACCGTGCAGACAGACGTAAACGGCGCTACAAGGCCCAAAAACCCTCCTCTACGTTATCCTATGTAGTGTTTTTCCACAAATTAGCTGGAGACGGGTGGAAAGACACTAATAGGATTTTTTTGAATAAATTAGCAGCAGACTACACTACTTGGAAATAAATGAAAATTGATTTGGCGGTATGACGCAGTGAACAACCCTGAGCTGGAGACAACCAGGCTACGGCTGCTCACAGACTACAGGGCGAGCTGCAGTCACACGGAGACCGTGCAGACAGCCGTAAACGGCGCTGCAAGGCCCAAAAACCCTCCTCTACGTTATCCTATGTAGTGTTTTTCCACAAATTAGCTGGAGACGGGTGGAAAGACACTAATAGGATTTTTTTGAATAAATTAGCAGCAGACTACACTACTTGAAAAAAAATGAAAACTGATTTGGCGGTATGACGCAGTGAACAACCCTGAGCTGGAGACAACCAGGCTACGGCTGCTCACAGACTACAGGGCGAGCTGCAGTCACACGGAGACCGTGCAGACAGCCGTAAACGGCGCTGCAAGGCCAAAAAACCCTCCTCTACGTTATCCTATGTAGTGTTTTTCCACAAATTAGCTGGAGACGGGTGGAAAGACACTAATAGGAATTTTTTGAAAAAATGTGCAGCAGCCTGCACTACTTAAAACAAAATGAAAATTGATTTGGCGGTATGACGCAGTGAACAACCCTGAGCTGGAGACAACCAGGCTATAGCTGCTCACAGACTACAGGGCGAGCTGCAGTCACACGGAGACCGTGCAGACAGCCGTAAACGGCGCTGCAAGGCCCAAAAACCCTCCTCTACTTTATCCTATGTAGTGTTTTTCCACAAATTAGCTGGAGACGGGTGGAAAGACACTAATAGGATTTTTTTGAATAAATTAGCAGCAGACTACACTACTTGAAAAAAACAAAAAAAAAAAAACAGTATGAGGCAATGAACCACCCTCCCTGAACTGAATACAACCAGCTATGGATGGCCTATGTGGCTGCACTCAGACTAGAGAGTGGGCTGCACTCACACACACACACACACAGACCTTGCAGATCGCTGTGAAAACAGCGCTACAAGGCAAAAGCAAGGTGAATAGTAGGTGAACACAGCGGTTGCTAAATTAGCCTTTGGAAAGCACAAAGAAGCAAATCGCTATCTCTAAACTGTCCCTCAGTCAGCAAACAGCGTCCTGTCACTAACTGAATTCACAGCAGAGTGATCGCAAAATGGCGCCAGCGACTTTTAAACTGCATCATGACATCATTTCAGCAGCCAATCACAGCCTTGCCAGTACTTTCATGCCCTCCATGCTAAACAGGATGTGCCCACACTTGGAATCATTCTCATTGGATGAATTTCTGAATTTTGAATCTTGGAACTTCCGATTCCGGTATCCGATACGCGGCAAGTATCGGAATCCCGGTATCGGAATTCCGATACCGCAAGTATCGGCCGATACCCGATACTTGCGGTATCGGAATGCTCAACACTACCCATGAGTTATCAAGTTATTACCTATATCGTATTTTTCACAGATTTTGATGGTGCTTGAAACCTTTGTTGCAGTGTAAATAATCTATATGTGTTTATTAACTTCCTTCGTGGTTTTGCTTTTTTGCTGGGCCTTGTAATACCATGTTGTTCCAGTTCTGTGTTCACTACTAGGCTGTGCAGAGCCTTGTCGTACCTAATTTTATATAGTTTGTAATTATTCTCAGGTATAGTTGCCATTTACTAAATTCATAAGACATCTCCAGAATGAAGAAGACCTGAAACTTCAAACTGCTTTTGGAAGCAGGACCTCACATGGAACCTATGGGGAAGTCAGAAAAACTAATTAAAACATAGAAAGTGCAAGCTTCTAGCTCCTTTTGACACAGCAATCCCTGCAGTGTACAGGTAAACAGAATTTTATTTTCTGGGAACTAGATACCAAAATGAGATCTGTTTACACAGAGGTAACTTTTGTTTTTATCAAATAATCTTTCATAGACACTCCGTCACCGGGGTACAGATATGGATATTGTGGTTTGTATTGATCCGATATTTATGGGATATTGATTTTCGGCGTTGTAGCGAAAGGACAGAAGTGAGGCATTCACTTACATTGCCATGGGGCCACAAGAAACTTTCAAAATTAATATCAGACAGATAGATGATGCTAACCATATTTGGTCTATAATTAAAATTAAAATCACAATATAAAATATGGTGTCAATATTTAACGTTTGGGAACTTCAGAAGCAAAGTTATCTTTTAAGTAAGGGATCTCATAAAATCCTGAGAGGCTGAGAACTTTGCATAATCAGCTCCCACATGAGGTTATCAAGGTTGAGATGTGTGGGCGTAACTTAGAGCTAATAAAAAACAGAAACTGAGTTGGATCTTTCTTAACCCATGGAAGACATAGTTTGCTGTGGAGATTCTGTCCATTTTATCAATCGAAGTGATTCGCTTAGCTAAGCTCTAAGCCATTTCTCTTACCAGGTTTAGTAAGTTTGTTTTGATATCCTTTTATTACATCATTGTATACATGTATATCATATTGTCTTGTTCCCATTCTGTATTGTCTTGTAAAATGAATAAACACTGCCTATCTTTCTGAATTAAATAAAAAATGTAATAGCTCTCTTCCTCTTGCTCTGTAAACCGCACTCCTGAAGCTATACACTACCTGTAATGGGTGTTCAATCCGTATAAATGATTGGTGGTGGCAGCTAGTTGTTCTTTTTGTTACCGGTGAGCTATCAGTTACAGTACGGGGGATATATACATATGTTTGACATGTTGAAATCAGAGGTGTATATACCATACACTATTAGTTCCCCAATAACCATCCTAGTATTGGAAGCAGCGTCGATCACGTCCATCACTAGTCAGTCAATTGTGTAATTGTCCTGATAATTGGAGGCAGCAGAGTTGTGTTCCCATCACAACTGGTGGCAGCGGTGAGATTTGTATGATTTCTCCTATGTCCTCTTTGACAAAATGGTCTCAGTCACTTCAATCATCAGAGTAGGGTGCGCATAGCTTTAATTTTCTTATGGGAAAAAATGGCATTATCACTTTTTAAGATATGTGCACATGTAGATGCAGAAATTTTTACACCATTTCTATATCTCTTGGCAGGAAAATGCAGCTGCAAAACGTGCATTTTCTATGTGATTTTTCACCTGCGTTTTTCTAGCATTTTTGGACAGCAATGAATGCTATAGAGATAGATAATAGACAGATACAGATAATAGATATAGATAGATATAGACAGATAAACATCCAGACAGTCATATAGACATACAGTCAGACTGTCACAACACAGTTGTCAGGTGACCCGGGGATCCTTCCCTGACCCTAACACTAGGGGGGCCCTAGCTCGCCCTGTTCCCCAGGATACTTCAGATAGTGAAAATGCTGGGGCCTCCGTCCTTGCCTTATTTCTTAAGCTAGCCCTCTGTCTTTTATCTTCCCCCACCCAGGGAAGATGGAGCGCTACTATGCACCGCCATACACCAACCTGACAAACAGGGCCACACAGGCAAGTGTTAACAGAAAACTCCAGGCAAATAAAATATTCACTCACATATATCAGAGGTATTCACTGGGGTGTGCAGGAAGGGGACAAAATAAAATAGAGAAGGATAAGGAATTACAACGCATACAAATCAAGCAACAGTCACTAATAACTCCTTCAATTCTTCTTCTCATAAGAACTCCTCTCCCTACGTTATCCATGCAGCAATAAAGCTAGCTCTGATGAGGATTAGTAGCAGAGCCCAGATTATAAAGGGGAAGAAAGTAGCTAATCGAGCACAGCTGTGAGCACAGGGATTTCCGACATGGCCGATTAATCCCTGTCCCGCCAGAAGAAATAAATACATATAAAATGACAGAGAAGTGTGTTGTGAATTTGGATTCTGGGCTCCCCCGGTGGCTACTGGTGGAATTGAACTGGTGTCTTCATCTTCTCTGTTCACCTGTTCCCATCAAGATGTGGGAGTCGCTATATAACCTTGCTGCTCTGTTAGTTGCTTGCCGGTCAACAATGTTATCAGAAGCCTCTCTGTGCTTGTTCCTGCTCCTAGACAACTACTAGATAAGTTGGACTCTTGTCCATGTTTGTTTTTGCATTTTTGTTCCAGTTCACAGCTGTAGTTTCGTTACTGTGTCTGGAAAGCTCTTGTGAACAGGAATTGCCACTCTGGTGTTATGAGTTAATGCCAGAGTTTTAAAGTAATTTCTGGATGGTGTTTTTGATAGGGTTTTCAGCTGACCATGAAAGTATCCTTTCTGTCTTCTGCTATGTAGTAAGTGGACCTCAAATTTGCTAAACCTATTTTCATACTACGTTTGTTATTTCATCTCAACTCACCGCCAATACATGTGGGGGGCCTCTGTCTCCTTTCGGGGTATTTCTCTAGAGGTGAGCTAGGACTAATATTTTCCTCTGCTAGTTTTATTTAGTCCTCCGGCTGGTGCTGGGCATCTAGAATCAACGTAGGCATGCTACCCGGCCACTGCTAGTTGTGCGTTAGGTTTAGTTCATGGTCAGCTCAGTTCCCATCTTCCAAGAGCTAGTTCCTATATATGCTTATGCTATGTTCTCTTGCCATTGAGATCATGACAGTTTGACCGGCCCTCAAAGTGTTAATTGTTTGGGCTGAAGCAGGAGAAAAAGAAGTGTTGAAGGGAAATTTTTTTTTTTTTTTTCCCCTCAGAGTTTTGCTGCCTAGCCCTTAATTGCTGTCTAGCTGCTTCTTACCTCCTCTTAACCCTTGAATGGCTCTGTGTCCACCTGTTTGTAATGGATCTTCAGAGTGTAGCTGCAGGTTTGAATAATCTCGCCACGAAGGTACAAAATTTGCAAGATTTTGTTTGTCATGCACCTGTATCTGAGCCGAGAATTCCTTTGCCGGAATTTTTCTCGGGGAATAGATCCGGGTTTCAGAATTTTCGAAATAATTGCAAATTATTTTTGTCCCTGAAATCTCGCTCTGCCGGAGACCCTGCACAGCAGGTCAGGATTGTGATTTCCTTGCTCCGGGGCGACCCTCAAGACTGGGCTTTTTCATTGACACCAGGGGATCCTGCGTTGCTCAATGTGGATGCGTTTTTTCTGGCCTTGGGGTTGCTTTATGACGAACCTCATTTGGAGCTTCAGGCAGAAAAAACTTTGATGTCCCTATCTCAGGGGCAAGATGAAGCGGAAATTTACTGCCAAAGATTCCGTAAATGGTCTGTGCTTACTCAGTGGAATGAGTGCGCCCTGGCGGCGACTTTCAGAGAGGGTCTCTCTGATGCCATTAAGGATGTTATGGTGGGGTTCCCTGTGCCTGCGGGTCTGAATGAGTCCATGACAATGGCTATTCAGATCGATAGGCGTTTGCGGGAGCGCAAACCAGTGCACCATCTGGCGGTGTCCACTGAGAAGTCGCCAGAGAGTATGCAGTGTGATAGAATTCTGTCCCGAAGCGAGCGGCAGAATTTTAGACGGAAAAATGGGTTGTGTTTCTATTGTGGTGATTCTACTCATGTTATATCAGCATGCTCTAAGCGCACTAAAAAGCTTGGTAAATCTGTTTCCATTTGCACCTTACCGTCTAAATTTATTCTATCTGTGACCCTGATTTGCTCTTTGTCATCTATTACCACGGACGCCTATGTCGACTCTGGCGCCGCTTTGAGTCTTATGGATTGGTCCTTTGCCAAACGCTGTGGGTATGATTTAGAGCCTTTGGAGACTCCTATTCCTCTGAAGGGGATTGACTCCACCCCATTGGCTAATAATAAACCACAATACTGGACACAAGTAACTATGCGTATTAATCCGGATCACCAGGAGATTATTCGCTTTCTGGTGCTGTATAATCTACATGATGATTTGGTACTAGGATTGCCTTGGCTGCAATCTCACAACCCAGTCCTCGACTGGAGAGCTATGTCTGTGTTGAGCTGGGGATGTAAGGGGGCTCATGGGGATGTACCTGTGGTTTCCATTTCATCATCCATTCCCTCTGAAATTCCTGAGTTCCTGTCTGACTATCGTGACGTCTTTGAAGAATCCAAGCTTGGTTCGTTACCTCCGCACCGAGAGTGCGATTGTGCCATAGATTTAATCCCGGGTAGTAAATACCCAAAGGGTCGTTTATTTAATCTGTCTGTGCCTGAACATGCTGCTATGCGAGAATATATAAAGGAGTCCTTGGAAAAGGGACATATTCGTCCATCGTCATCTCCCTTAGGAGCCGGTTTTTTCTTTGTGTCAAAAAAAGACGGCTCTTTGAGACCATGTATTGATTATCGGCTTTTGAATAAAATCACTGTTAAATATCAATACCCATTGCCGTTGCTGACTGATTTGTTTGCTCGCATAAAGGGGGCCAAGTGGTTCTCTAAGATTGACCTTCGTGGGGCGTATAATTTGGTGCGAATCAGGCAGGGGGATGAGTGGAAAACCGCATTTAATACGCCCGAGGGCCACTTTGAGTATTTAGTGATGCCTTTTGGTCTTTCTAATGCTCCGTCAGTTTTCCAGTCCTTTATGCATGATATTTTTCGCGATTATTTGGATAAATTTATGATTGTGTATCTGGATGATATTCTGATTTTTTCGGATGACTGGGACTCTCATGTCCAGCAAGTCAGGAGGGTTTTTCAGGTTTTGCGGTCTAATTCTTTGTGTGTGAAGGGTTCTAAGTGTGTTTTTGGGGTACAGAGGATTTCCTTTTTGGGATATATTTTTTCCCCCTCTTCCATTGAAATGGATCCTGTCAAGGTTCAAGCTATTTGTGATTGGACGCAGCCCTCTTCTCTTAAGAGTCTTCAGAAATTTTTGGGCTTTGCTAACTTTTATCGTCGATTTATTGCTGGTTTTTCGGATATTGCTAAACCATTGACCGATTTGACTAAGAAGGGTGCTGATGTTGCTGATTGGTCCCCTGATGCTGTGGAGGCCTTTCGGGAGCTTAAGCGCCGTTTTTCCTCTGCCCCTGTGTTGCGTCAGCCTGATGTTGCTCTACCTTTTCAGGTTGAGGTCGACGCTTCTGAGATCGGAGCTGGGGCAGTGTTGTCGCAGAAAAGTTCTGACTGCTCCGTGATGAGGCCTTGTGCCTTCTTTTCCCGTAAATTTTCGCCCGCTGAGCGGAATTATGATGTTGGGAATCGGGAGCTTTTGGCCATGAAGTGGGCTTTTGAGGAGTGGCGCCATTGGCTTGAGGGGGCCAGACATCAGGTGGTGGTATTGACTGACCACAAAAATTTGATTTATCTTGAGACCGCCAGGCGCCTGAATCCTAGACAGGCGCGCTGGTCATTATTTTTCTCTCGGTTTAATTTTGTGGTGTCATACCTACCGGGTTCTAAAAATGTTAAGGCGGATGCCCTTTCTAGGAGTTTTGAGCCTGACTCGCCTGGTAACTCTGAGCCCACAGGTATCCTTAAGGATGGAGTGGTATTGTCAGCCGTTTCTCCAGACCTGCGACGGGCCTTGCAGGAGTTTCAGGCGGATAGACCTGATCATTGCCCACCTGATAAACTGTTTGTTCCTGATGATTGGACCAGTAGAGTCATCTCTGAGGTTCATTCTTCTGCGTTGGCAGGTCATCCTGGCATTTTTGGTACCAGGGATTTGGTGGCAAGGTCCTTCTGGTGGCCTTCCCTGTCACGAGATGTGCGAGGCTTTGTGCAGTCTTGTGACGTTTGTGCTCGGGCCAAGCCTTGTTGTTCTCGGGCTAGTGGATTATTGTTGCCCTTGCCTATTCCTAAGAGGCCTTGGACGCACATCTCGATGGATTTTATTTCAGATCTGCCTGTTTCTCAGAAGATGTCTGTCATCTGGGTGGTGTGTGACCGTTTTTCTAAGATGGTCCATTTGGTTCCTCTGCCCAAGTTACCTTCTTCTTCCGAGTTGGTTCCTCTGTTTTTTCAAAATGTTGTTCGTTTGCATGGTATTCCTGAGAATATCGTTTCTGACAGAGGGACCCAATTCGTGTCTAGATTTTGGCGGGCATTCTGTGCTAGGATGGGCATAGATTTATCTTTTTCGTCCGCTTTCCATCCTCAGACGAATGGCCAGACCGAGCGGATTAATCAGACCCTGGAGACATATCTGAGGTGTTTTGTGTCTGCTGACCAGGATGATTGGGTTGCTTTTTTGCCATTGGCGGAGTTCGCTCTCAATAATCGGGCCAGCTCTGCCACTTTGGTGTCCCCGTTTTTCTGTAATTCGGGGTTTCATCCTCGATTTTCCTCTGGTCAGGTGGAATCTTCGGATTGTCCTGGAGTGGATGCTGTGGTGGAGAGATTGCATCAGATCTGGGGGCAGGTGGTGGACAATTTGAGGTTGTCCCAGGAGAAGACTCAGCTTTTTGCCAACCGCCACCGTCGTGTTGGTCCTCGGCTTTCTGTTGGGGATTTGGTGTGGTTGTCTTCTCGTTTTGTCCCTATGAGGGTCTCTTCTCCTAAGTTTAAGCCTCGGTTTATCGGCCCGTATAAGATATTGGAGATTCTTAACCCTGTTTCCTTCCGTTTGGACCTCCCTGCATCCTTTTCTATTCATAACGTTTTTCATCTGTCATTGTTGCGCAGGTATGAGGTACCGGTTGTGCCTTCCGTTGAGCCTCCTGCTCCGGTGTTGGTTGAGGGTGAGTTGGAGTACGTTGTGGAGAAAATCTTAGACTCTCGTGTTTCCAGACGGAGACTCCAGTATCTGGTCAAGTGGAAGGGATACGGCCAGGAGGATAATTCTTGGGTGAATGCATCTGATGTTCATGCCTCCGATCTGGTTCGTGCCTTTCATAGGGCCCATCCTGATCGCCCTGGTGGTTCTGGTGAGGGTTCGGTGCCCCCTCCTTGAGGGGGGGTACTGTTGTGAATTTGGATTCTGGGCTCCCCCGGTGGCTACTGGTGGAATTGAACTGGTGTCTTCATCTTCTCTGTTCACCTGTTCCCATCAAGATGTGGGAGTCGCTATATAACCTTGCTGCTCTGTTAGTTGCTTGCCGGTCAACAATGTTATCAGAAGCCTCTCTGTGCTTGTTCCTGCTCCTAGACAACTACTAGATAAGTTGGACTCTTGTCCATGTTTGTTTTTGCATTTTTGTTCCAGTTCACAGCTGTAGTTTCGTTACTGTGTCTGGAAAGCTCTTGTGAACAGGAATTGCCACTCTGGTGTTATGAGTTAATGCCAGAGTTTTAAAGTAATTTCTGGATGGTGTTTTTGATAGGGTTTTCAGCTGACCATGAAAGTATCCTTTCTGTCTTCTGCTATGTAGTAAGTGGACCTCAAATTTGCTAAACCTATTTTCATACTACGTTTGTTATTTCATCTCAACTCACCGCCAATACATGTGGGGGGCCTCTGTCTCCTTTCGGGGTATTTCTCTAGAGGTGAGCTAGGACTAATATTTTCCTCTGCTAGTTTTATTTAGTCCTCCGGCTGGTGCTGGGCATCTAGAATCAACGTAGGCATGCTACCCGGCCACTGCTAGTTGTGCGTTAGGTTTAGTTCATGGTCAGCTCAGTTCCCATCTTCCAAGAGCTAGTTCCTATATATGCTTATGCTATGTTCTCTTGCCATTGAGATCATGACAGAAGTGCTTCTTCTCAGCGCCGGAGTAGGAGCAATCAGACACTGCGGTCTTCTGGCTCCACACTGTGGCGGTATCCTTGTGACACAGACATACAGACTCAGATATAAACATATAATTGCCCAACCACCTGACATGTTATAAAACTGTATCCTGTGAAGCTTATTGGACAGATTTTTATGATTAAATAATGAAAAAAATGATATGGGGTCCTCCTATTTTTTGTTACCAGTAACGGTAAAGCAGACAGATGAGAGCTGACATCATCAGGCTGGGAAGGTCCATAGTTATTGGGGGACTGAAGCTGCCCCAGAAGTGACTCATCACATGAGATGCTCTAATTCTGGTGGTCACCTTGGCTCTTTCCGATTGCCCTGATGCATTGACTAACGGGGTAATGCTAGTTGAGGTTGATGTCAGCAGTGAATTGTCCAAAACACAGCTGACATCAAACCCTGGTGTACACCCACATTACTAATCCAGTAAGTAAAAAGAAAAATCACACACAAAAAATCTTTAACTGAATAAACACTCCCTCGCATTTTCTCTGAAAAACATATACAGAGAAAAATAAAACAAGACCCTGCCCCTCGTTCACCAATTTATTAGAAAGACAAAGTACCGTATATGCTCGAGTATAAACTGAGATTTTCAGCCCATTTTTTTAGGCTGAAAGTGCCCCTCTTGGCTTATACTCGATACTCGAGTCATTGTCCCAGGGGGGTCGGCTGGGGGAGGGGCGGTCACATACTCACCTGCTCCTGGCTCGGTCGCTGCATCTCCGATGGTCTCCAGGCGCTGACAGCTTCTTCCAGCATTGAGCGGTCACATGGTACCGCTCATTACAGTAATGAATATGGACCCGACTCCACTCCCATAGGGGTGGAGCCGCATATTCATTACTGTAATGAGCGGTACCGGTGATCGCTCAACGCTGGAAGAATATATCAGCACCTGGAGAAGACCATCAGGGAAGCAAGTGCAGCAACAGCATATGGGACAAATATCTCTATGGAGCAACTTATGGGGCCCTTATTAACCTTTATGCAGCATTGTATGGGGCAAATGTTTCTATGGAGCATCTTATGGGGCCACAATCAACCTTTCTGCAGCATTATATGGGGCAAATGTTTCTATGGAGCATCTTATGTGGCCATTATAAACCTTTGTGCCGCATTGTATGGGGCATATTTTATTATGAAGCATCTTATGGGGCCCATCATAAACTTTATGGAGCATTATATGGGGCGTATTATGTATGGAGCATCTTATGGGGCCCATCATGAACTTTATGGAGCATTACTGTATATGCTGCTCCTGATTCAATATGGATATTCAAAAACACTTAACCTACTGATATCTCAATTAGTATTACTTTTATTGGTACCTATTTTTATATTTGAAATTTACCGGTAGCTGATGCATTTTCCACCCTAGGCTTACACTCGAGTCATTAAGTTTTCCCAGTTTTTTGTGGCAAAGTTAGGGGTCTCGGCTTATACTCGGGTCAGCTTATACTCGAGTATATACGGTATGTTAATTTATAGGTTCCCAAAGGGTGCATTTTTACATTTCAGGGGCATGAAGATTTATGTTTTTACTTGGCAGAAAAGGGCCAATTATTAAAGTTATGGCCACAAGACTGCGACCAGTGATTTGCTGCAGTGGCCACATGCCTGAACGAGACAAAGGAAATTCAAAAGGCTGGTCTTACAGACATATGACCACTGGATCCAATCACTGATGGCAGATGTGAAATGTTTCCTCTACTGCCTCCATTGATTAGCTGTGGTGGTCACATGAGAACACTGCAGATAATCAGTGGAAGATTGGAGGGTGAGCATTTATTTTTATTAAGAAATGTTCTTTGGCTGTCTTTAATAAAACTATAAAAAAATGGAAAAATATATTGGTAAAGCAATAGTGTGTGGTCTAAACAGCAGAACTAGTATTGTTTGTGGGCTGCAACAAAATCATACAACTATGTGGGAGTGCAAAAGCGGTGTAGGTAACAAAAATAGGCACTATTATTTTGTGGTGAGGCACATAGATAGGAACTTTTACAGCGTGGTCTACTATTAGCCACTAATGTTTGGGGTACAATATGGGGTGATATCTGCTCTAATATTCTGAGGAGCACTATGCATCTGACAATACTATATTCAAGTATTGGGGAAGTATAGTATTTAATGGTGCTGTAATAATGGCAAATTTTGCAACAATTAGCTCAGAATTGTAGGCAAGTTAAGTTAGGAAAATGTAGTGTGGTTGCTGAGGAATCCAGGCACCATGGACATTTGAACAAGTCCTGGCTTGAAAAAGTATTCATGGTGATCTCTGCTGGAAAAGTTTGAAAAAATGAAGAGCAAGAAAGAGTGTTACTTGGTTTAAAACGGGTTGTCCAGTCTTCTGATGAATTTCTGCAGTCACTCTATGTGACTGCAGACTTCTGAAATCTTGTAGCTTATGCACCGCACGCTGGCAGCATTCTCCAGTGTTACTGTTGAGAGTGCGCAGTCATGAGACCACAAGTGTGTGACTTGTATACATGCAGTCACAAGCCGACTAGACATGCTTAGCCTTCAATACATGTGAATTGAGCAAAACCAAATATGTCTAGTCAGATTATGACTAGAAGAATATGCAAATCACATTCTTGCAGTCACATGACAGCACGCTTTCACCACCAACAACCGTGAATCCAGAAGCGTGTAGTACGCAGGCTGTAAGGATTCTGAAGTCTGCAGTTGTGACATCTGTGTTGGTGCCTACCCTTCCTGTCTCTGCTTCTGTCAGCAGGTGACATTGTGCTCTTGCTGCAGTCGACTGCGCTATTTCTGTGTTCTCTGGTACCTGCAGTTCTGTCTGTACGGGGGGTATCAGGTACTAACTTTTCAGTGTTTATTTCCTTCTTTGTGACCTGGGTGGGGCTGTAGGCTATTTCGGCTCCTGAAATTTGACTTGCTCATAGAGAACTTCTCAGTATCCTGCTTGACTCCCTGTAGATATTCCTGATTATTTACTTCAGCTCATTTTTTGACTACCCTCTTGTCTTGCCACTACAGAACTATTATATTTGCTAGCTCGCATAACTGAACAGCAGCTAACTCTGTGGCCCTATCCTAGGAGTCCAAGTTAATTATACATCTTTGTATGGGTGTTAAATTGTGTAGGCCAGGGCAACACCTGGGATATGGAAAATGGAGTAGCTAGTGCCAAGCTTGTTCACGGTAGTCTTCTTTAGAGCTTCCAAGTAACCACGTAACGGTGCTCCAGCTACAGCATACACATAGAGTGACTACAGACATCATAAGAAGACCAGAAAGCCCCTTTAGCTTGTATGTACGGCTACACAGTGAGTGTATGGGGGTAATATTGGTCTTTTTAATTAGTCAACATATTATGGATATTATGTCAATATGTAGCGGTATCGGCACAAAACATGCATCTGCATTTCCTAACATTATGGGAGTAATATGTAATCAATTTAGGTATAATTAGATTCCAGTATAGTGGTAATTTTTAATAACTATAAAAGAATATGTAGGTTTTGTGCATAGGGAGGGTAGATATGGAATTTTCAATTGTGCCTATGGTCTATTAGGACCCAAGTAGCAGTCCAGGGTGGTGTCGAGAGTAATACTGCTATTTTCTGCACACGTTTTCAGAATTTATTGAATTGACTGTGGTTGATGATATAACTGTTCAGCAATTGAGTTCATACATTTCCTACTTGAGTCCATACTACACTTTGTGAAAACCAGCACATCACCATCATATCATCTTCATATCATCATGACTAGTTAGCACCACAACATCATGGCTGAATAATTCTAGACTATGACTTTTGCCTTGACCCCAGCATGATGGATCGAGGACTACAAAAAAATGGCAGTACTGAAGACCTAAAAAGAGAAGTAGGTAGAAGACAGAAAATAGAAGAAGGAAGCGAGAAGACAAAGAAGTAGGTTGGAGGATCAGGGAAAGGTATTGGGAGGGTTGACGATTTTTTAAAACCTCTTCTCAACTCTCAATATCTAATAAAATGGTGCTTCTTCGATAGAATTTGCACAAATTGGATTGCAAAACTGAAAGCCTGGCGAATCCAAATCTTTGGGAAAATTAGTAAGGAATTTGTTCGCTACTGGCAATATATATATTGCAGACATGTCTTCACTTTTCAGCTGACGCATTGTGAAGCTTCATTGAATTTTAACTAAATGAACTGAAACACATAAATGATTTTTTTTGTTTTATTTCTACATAAACAGCATTGCCTCAACTATTTAGTGTTTCTCAAATTTCGTCTGTTAATCAGTTCTGCCTTAAGGGCTGGAAAAACAAGCTTGAGGGTAAAAAATATTACAAAGCCGAAGGAAAAAAAATACAAAACGATTTACTATTGAGGCTGCAGTTGTGCTTTGAGCATTGAAAGTTGTAAAGTTACCAACCCCTTAAGTAAATAGAAACTGATTTTATGGAGAGAAAAATAAAAATAAATCAGTTTAAGGAGAGGGGAAAGGAAAAGCTGAATTATATTATAGCCCATAATAGTACAATTTGTTTTTTTTTGAGTAGTAAAGTGGTGTTTAAATCCAAAAGGTGTGAAATACAGACTGCAATACAATCCTGCATTAGAATGTATATTCATCTATGAAAATGTGCTCTACCTCAATTCCCTGAGATATAGAAATGCAGTAGATTTCATTGCGAAGTCCTACATAAGTCTCAGCTGAATTGAATTGCAGTACAGGGACCCTCCGACACCCTAAGCTGCAGTACATGCAGCCGGCCAATCAGAAGCCAGCAGCTGACGTTGGTGTGCCAGTCATGAGCGGCGCATGGCAGTGATGTCATACAGCGTGAGCCAGCGACACTGATGAGTGGTGGTGTCACAACCCGACGCCTGTGAATATCAGGAACTTTACTGCTATTCACTGTTGCCGAAGCTGGTCTACTTAGGAGCTTCTTGGGAACATTTTTGATAATTAATTGGTGAACGAGGGACTGTCTCTTGTGTTTATTTCTCTCGTTTTTGTTTATCCAGTATCCATTTCTGGACTACATCAGATTTGGTGGATTACTTTCTACTTGTGTGGGATTTTTTTTTTAAATAAATTGCTGAGCCAGGGATAGTGTGGGGAGGTATTTTTTCAACCCCAAGGCTTAACGTTAGCTGAGATTTTTGACAAATCACAGCTGTCATCAACCCCAACTACCGCTACTCCGATTGCCACCACAGTAGGGCAATCGATAAGATCCGAGCAAAGCGCAAGAATTGGCACATTTAATGGATTTGTCAATTCTGAAGCGGCTGGTGGCTGACATTTTAAGGCTGGGAAGGGCCCAACATCCATGGACCTTCTCAACCTGCTAATATCCGCCTGCAGCTGTCCACTTTACCTTGGCTGGTTAACAAAAATAGGTGGTATATAACTTCATTTTTTTCCCTTTCCTTATTTATTAGGTTAAACATGGCTAAAAATAATCATTAGTGCTACGTGAAAGGCACTAAAGGGTACAAATGTGTTCGTAGAAGCGGTGGGACATTACTAAACTCTTTGCTTTGGGCAACTCTTGTTTGCTCTGTTGCATTTACCTATGTGATATATTTGTTTAGATGGGTGAATTTATGCTGCGTAAGCGCACTTACAACATATGTGCATTTTGTTAAACTGAGGATTATCTGTATCTAATGCAAGTCCAAGGGGAAATTCTGTACAGAAGTCTTAGCATTCCCGCAAGAGAAATTGACATGCTGCGGCTTGGAAACTCACACCGTAGGTCAGTTCAAGCAGCGTAAAAAAGAGGCACAATGTGCCTGAGATTTTTAATAATCCCATCCACTGTGCCTGTACAGTAAAACGCAGCAATAATATGTTGGTCCAGAACTCTAGTAATACTGATCGTGGGCATGCAGCCTAATGCTATAGTTTCTTTCACTTAGATCTTCCTAAAAATGGATTACACCAAGCATTATGAAAAATTCTCTACATTAAACAAGCACACACCGCAGACATGTCGAACAAGAGAACGGCGTTTCAATTGCATATTGATTCTTGGCAGCTAACAAAAAAATTCATTAGACTTGTACTTAGTGTAAATCAGTGAATTATATAACTGGATGCTGAACACCTTTCATGAACGCTAATCTCTATATCAGGTAATGAAGTTTAATCATTGTCTCCATTAGTTGCTGTTAACGTCATGCTGTGTGTGGATTGATAAAATGTGTGGATACATTGTTCCTTTCAGCCCACAAGCATCAATCTTTATTTTATTCCTGTTTATCAATCATTGTTCCTTTTTGTGAACTTCGTCAGTATGGCTGAATTAGGAGAAGTGGCTTCTGCGATTAGGTAAGATTAGAATTTCAGGAAGAGAGTTATCACTATCTATTAACAATTTCTAGCTGTCATTGCAATATATAAGGCAACAATCTGGAAAGTGTGTCCAGGCTATCAGTGAGAAAAAATTGCAAAAAAATGATAACCTTTAATACCATAAGATAGCATGTCGTTTATAAACCTCTTACGATATCGGTGCTCACTAATATTGTGGTTTAGTTAGATTCTTGGCCATCATTAGTTTAAAAAGACCTCATTGTCACATCATCACATCCATGATATCTCTAATGGATGATTTGCTCATAACACCACTTTGCGAGCCACTAAAAAATGGTAGCTCTTTTTGGTAGATTAGATTAGATCTATGTATTTGTGTAGAATACACATCACTCCGTCCCAGAGGATGCAGGATTAGGATACCACTCCATAATGTGGTCTACAAAGAAAACCCTGGCACCTCTTTTGTGCAGATTACAAAACTTCTTTTAATATGCAATTAGAGATAAGTCAAAATCAAATTTCATGACATTTGTGGTTTCATCCCAATTCGAAACCTTTGAGATTCGATTTGAGGTTACGAAAAAAAAATTGCCTGGCATAATTTCCCATGATGCTGAAGCATCAGAGAGCAAGCCGATGTCATTTTCCATTGCCATGCGGGCTTCCACATAATTGCTTGCAGCTATGACATCTTATGGACTATCTTACCTTGTTCATTGGTAGTCAGTACCTGGGAGGTCAGAGATCACCAGTTCCAATGGAGCACAGTTTGTACGGCAGAGTCATTTTCCATGTCCAAAGTCACTAGGTAAGTGTCTCTCTCATGTAAAGGGTAAGCTCTTATAGTCAGCGGAGTTTTTTCTTTCTCCTCTTCCCTACATGTATTTTCTGAGCAATTACAAGATTTCCAGTATTGAAATTCACACGAATGTTACAAAGTACATAGGTACGTAGGTTGAATAAAGACCTTGGTCCATCGAGTTCAACCTTTCGAAATCAATTGTACATTCATCACTAATTTAACTATAACCCACAATATTATGTGCATCGAGGAAATCGTGCAGTCCTTTTTTTAAAAGCTGTTATAGTGTCGGCCATTACTACCTCTTGTGGTTGGCATTCCACCATCTGACTGCTCTAACTGTGAAAAACCCTTTCATTATTTACCTGCCAGAATTGCTTTTCTTCTACCCGTAATGAGTGCCCCCTGATCCTTATTATGGTCTTTGAAAGGAATAAGTCATGCTCCGGTCCTTTGTATTGACCACACATATATTTATACATGTAGATGAGATCTCCTCTGAGGTGTCTTTTTCTAAGCTAAACAACCCCAACTTTTCCAACCTCTCCTCGTATGAGAGGCCTTCCATCCCTTGTAATAATATAGTTGCTGTCTTTGAACTGACTCTAACTTATGAATATCCTTTATGAAATGTGAAGCCCAAAACTGGATCCCATATTCTAGATGTGACCTCACCAGTGATTTATAAAGTTGGGATCACAGGATTTTTTCTCTCTTTTTATACATCCTAAAATCTTGTTTGCGTTTGTGGATGCTGCTTGACATTCAGTACCGCTGCTCAGCTTACTTGTAACCAGAATATCCAAGTCCTTCTCCTGTTCTGCAGTCTCGAGTATGGTCCCATTTAATGTACTGTATATGCAGCTATAGGATTACTCTGTCCCAGGTGCATTACTTTACCTTTGTCTACATTAAACCTCGTTTGCCAAGTATTTGCCCATTGAGTCATCTTATTCTGATCGTTTTGAAATATAGTAATATCAAGGTCAGATTTTAATAGCCATAATAAATATAGAATAGGGTGCACTATGAAATAAGTGTTAAGGGTCGAGTTCCCACCTCTGCACAGGGGGAATCTCAGGCCATCTCCGCTGCGGTCTCCCATTCTTCTCCTGCCGCAGTGGGGGCTTTTCAGTGGAGACGTCGGTCTCAGCGTCTCGCTCAATCTGACTCTGTGAGGAGGATTACTGCTGCTCTTCCAGCTTCTGCTTTTGTAGTCAGTGCTGGGCAGCGGTGAGTAGGGTTGAGCGACTTTTATTTTTATAGGATCGGGTCGGGTTTCACGAAACCTGACTTTCTCAAAAGTCGGGTCAAGTGAAATCGTCCGATCTTATAAAAAAGTCGGGGTCGGGGTCGGCCGAAACACGAAACCCAATGCAGTGCAATGGGATACTATGGTTCCCAGGGTCTGAAGGAGAGGAAACTCTCCTTCAGGCCCTGGGATCCATATTTAAGTGTAAAATAAAGAATCAAAATAAAAAATATTGATATACTCACCCTCGGACGCGCCCTGGTGCTAACTGGCAGCCTTCCTTCCTAAGAATGAGCGCGTGAATGACCTGTGGTGACGTCACGGCTTGTGATTGGTCGCGTGAGCGGTCACATGGGCGGCCGCGAACAATCACAAGCCGTGTGTTGTGAAATTGGATTCTGGGCTCCCCCGGTGGCCACTGGTGGAATTGAACTTGTGTTCATCATCCTCTCTGTTCACCTGTTCCCATCAGGATGTGGGAGTCTCTATATAACCTTGCTCCTCTGTCAGTTTCATGCCGGTCAACAATGTAATCAGAAGCCTTTCTTTGCATGTTCCTGCTACTAGACAACTCCCAGCTAAGTTGGACTTTCGTCCTTGTTTGTTTTTGCATTTTGTTCCAGTTCACAGCTGCTGTTTCGTTACTGTGTCTGGAAAGCTCTTGTGATCTGAAATTGCCACTCTGGTGTTATGAGTTAATACTAGAGTCTTAAAGTAATTTCTGGATGGTGTTTTGATAGGGTTTTCAGCTGACCATGAAAGTGCCCTTTCTGTCTTCCTGCTATCTAGTAAGCGGACCTCGATTTTGCTAAACCTATTTTCATACTACGTTTGTCATTTCATCTAAAATCACCGCCAATATATGTGGGGGCCTCTGTCTGCCTTTTGGGGAAATTTCTCTAGAGGTGAGCCAGGACTGTATTTTCCTCTGCTAGGATTAGTTAGTCCTCTGGCTGGCGCTGGGCGTCTAGGGATAAAACGTAGGCACGCTACCCGGCCACTGTTAATTGTGCGGCAGGTTTAGTTCATGGTCAGTTTAGATTCCATCTTCCAAGAGCTAGTTCTTATATATGCTGGGCTATGTTCTCTAGCCATTGAGAATCATGACAGTTTGACCGGCCAAAAAAGGGTTAAATTATTGGCTGAGAAAGGAGAGAAAAAAGAAGTCTGCTGAAATTTTTTTTTTTTTTTTTTTCTCTAGTTCTGAGTGTGCTCATAATTGAATCACTTGCTAGTCTGCCTATACTGCAGCCTTCCTCTCTTTCTCTCCTTCTAATCCTTGAATGGCTCTGTGTTCACCTGTTTGAAATGGATCTTCAGAGTGTAGCTACAGGTTTGAATAATCTCGCCACGAAGGTACAAAATTTGCAAGATTTTGTTGTTCATGCACCTATGTCTGAACCTAGAATTCCTTTGCCTGAATTTTTTTCAGGGAATAGATCTTGCTTTCAAAATTTTAAAAATAATTGCAAATTGTTTTTGTCCCTGAAGTCTCGCTCTGCCGGAGATCCTGCACAGCAGGTCAGGATTGTAATTTCCTTGCTCCGGGGCGACCCTCAAGATTGGGCTTTTGCATTGACACCAGGGGATCCTGCGTTGCTCAATGTGGATGCGTTTTTTCTGGCCTTGGGGTTGCTTTATGAGGAACCTCATTTAGAGCTTCAGGCGGAAAAAGCTTTGATGTCCCTATCTCAGGGGCAAGATGAAGCTGAAATATACTGCCAAAAATTCCGTAAATGGTCTGTGCTTACTCAGTGGAATGAGTGCGCCCTGGCGGCGATTTTCAGAGAAGGTCTCTCTGATGCCATTAAGGATGTTATGGTGGGGTTCCCTGTGCCTGCGGGTCTGAATGAGTCCATGACAATGGCTATTCAGATCGATAGGCGTCTGCGGGAGCGCAAACCTGTGCACCATTTGGCGGTGTCTACTGAGAAGATGCCAGAAAATATGCAATGTGATAGAATTCTGTCCAGAAGCGAGCGGCAGAATTTTAGACGAAAAAATGGGTTGTGCTTCTATTGTGGTGATTCAACTCATGTTATATCAGCATGCTCTAAGCGTACTAAGAAGCTTGACAAGTCTGTTTCAATTAGCACTTTACAGTCTAAGTTTATTCTATCTGTGACCCTGATTTGTTCTTTATCATCTATTACCGCGGACGCCTATGTCGACTCTGGCGCCGCTTTGAGTCTTATGGATTGGTCCTTTGCCAAACGCTGTGGGTATGATTTGGAGCCTTTGGAAGCTCCTATACCTCTGAAGGGGATTGACTCCACCCCATTGGCTAGTAATAAACCACAATACTGGACACAAGTAACTATGCGTATTAATCCGGATCACCAGGAGATTATTCGCTTTCTGGTGCTGTATAATCTACATGATGTTTTGGTGCTAGGATTGCCATGGCTGCAATCTCATAACCCAGTCCTCGACTGGAAAGCTATGTCTGTGTTAAGCTGGGGATGTAAAGGGACTCATGGGGACGTACCTTTGGTTTCCATTTCATCATCTATTCCCTCTGAGATTCCTGAATTCTTGTCTGACTATCGTGACGTTTTTGAAGAACCCAAGCTTGGTTCACTACCTCCGCACCGGGAGTGCGATTGTGCCATAGATTTGATTCCGGGTAGTAAATACCCTAAGGGTCGTTTATTTAATCTGTCTGTGCCTGAACACGCTGCTATGCGAGAATATATAAAGGAGTCCTTGGAAAAGGGACATATTCGTCCTTCGTCATCTCCCTTAGGAGCCGGTTTTTTCTTTGTGTCTAAGAAAGATGGCTCTTTGAGGCCGTGTATTGATTATCGGCTTTTGAATAAAATCACGGTTAAATATCAATATCCGTTACCACTGCTGACTGATTTGTTTGCTCGTATAAAGGGGGCCAAGTGGTTCTCTAAGATTGATCTCCGTGGGGCGTATAATTTGGTGCGAATCAAGCAGGGGGATGAGTGGAAAACCGCATTTAATACGCCCGAGGGCCACTTTGAGTATTTGGTGATGCCTTTTGGTCTTTCAAATGCCCCTTCAGTCTTCCAGTCCTTTATGCATGACATTTTCCGCGATTATTTGGATGAATTTATGATTGTGTATCTGGATGATATTCTGATTTTTTCGGATGACTGGGACTCTCATGTCCAGCAGGTCAGGAGGGTTTTTCAGGTTTTGCGGTCTAATTCCTTGTGTGTGAAGGGTTCTAAGTGCGTTTTTGGGGTTCAAAAGATTTCCTTCTTGGGATACATTTTTTCCCCCTCTTCCATCGAGATGGATCCTGTCAAGGTTCAGGCTATTTGTGATTGGACGCAACCCTCTTCTCTTAAGAGTCTTCAGAAATTTTTGGGCTTTGCTAACTTTTATCGTCGATTTATTGCTGGTTTTTCTGATGTTGTTAAACCATTGAGTGATTTGACTAAGAAGGGTGCTGATGTTGCTGATTGGTCCCCTGATGCTGTGGAGGCCTTTCGGGAGCTTAAGCGCCGCTTTTCTTCCGCCCCTGTGTTGCGTCAGCCTGATGTTGCTCTTCCTTTTCAGGTTGAGGTCGACGCTTCTGAAATCGGAGCTGGGGCGGTGTTGTCGCAAAGAAGTTCCGACTGCCCCGTGATGAGACCTTGTGCTTTTTTTTCCCGTAAATTTTCGCCCGCCGAGCGGAATTATGATATTGGGAATCGGGAGCTTTTGGCCATGAAGTGGGCTTTTGAGGAGTGGCGTCACTGGCTTGAGGGGGCCAGACATCAGGTGGTGGTATTGACTGACCACAAAAATTTAATTTACCTTGAGTCTGCCAGGCGCCTGAATCCTAGACAGGCGCGCTGGTCGTTGTTTTTCTCTCGGTTTAATTTTGTGGTGTCATACCTACCGGGTTCTAAGAATGTTAAGGCGGATGCCCTTTCTAGGAGTTTTGAGCCTGACTCCCCTGGTAATTCTGAGCCCACAGGTATCCTTAAGGATGGAGTGATATTGTCTGCCGTTTCTCCAGACCTGCGGCGGGCCTTGCAGGAGTTTCAGGCGGATAGACCGGATCGTTGCCCACCTGGTAGACTGTTTGTTCCTGATGATTGGACCAGTAGAGTCATCTCTGAGGTTCATTCTTCTGCGTTGGCAGGTCATCCTGGAATCTTTGGTACCAGGGATTTGGTGGCAAGGTCCTTCTGGTGGCCTTCCCTGTCACGAGATGTGCGAGGCTTTGTGCAGTCTTGTGACGTTTGTGCTCGGGCCAAGCCTTGTTGTTCTCGGGCTAGTGGATTGTTGTTGCCCTTGCCTATTCCGAAGAGGCCTTGGACGCACATCTCGATGGATTTTATTTCGGATCTGCCTGTTTCTCAGAAGATGTCTGTCATCTGGGTGGTGTGTGACCGTTTCTCTAAGATGGTCCATTTGGTTCCCTTGCCTAAGTTGACTTCTTCTTCCGAGTTGGTTCCTCTGTTTTTTCAAAATGTGGTTCGTTTGCATGGTATTCCGGAGAATATCGTTTTGTGACAGAGGGACCCAATTCGTGTCTAGATTTTGGCGGGCATTCTGTGCTAGGATGGGCATAGATTTGTCTTTTTCGTCTGCTTTCCATCCTCAGACTAATGGCCAGACCGAGCGGACTAATCAGACCTTGGAGACATATTTGAGGTGTTTTGTGTCTGCGGATCAGGATGATTGGGTTGCTTTTTTGCCATTGGCGGAGTTCGCCCTCAATAATCGGGCCAGCTCTGCCACCTTGGTGTCCCCGTTTTTCTGTAATTCGGGGTTTCATCCTCGATTTTCCTCCGGTCAGGTGGAATCTTCGGATTGTCCTGGAGTGGATGCTGTGGTGGAGAGGTTGCATCAGATTTGGGGGCAGGTAGTGGACAATTTGAAGTTGTCCCAGGAGAAGACTCAGCTTTTTGCCAACCGCCGTCGTCATGTTGGTCCTCGGCTTTGTGTTGGGGACTTGGTGTGGTTGTCTTCTCGTTTTGTCCCTATGAGGGTTTCTTCTCCTAAGTTTAAGCCTCGGTTCATCTGCCCGTACAAGATATTGGAGATTCTTAACCCTGTGTCCTTCCGTTTGGACCTCCCTGCATCTTTTTCTATTCATAATGTTTTTCATCGGTCATTATTGCGCAGGTATGAGGTACCGGTTGTGCCTTCCGTTGAGCCTCCTGCTACGGTGTTGGTTGAGGGTGAGTTGGAGTACATTGTGGAAAAGATCTTAGACTCCCGTGTTTCCAGACGGAAACTCCAGTATCTGGTCAAATGGAAGGGATACGGTCAGGAGGATAATTCTTGGGTGACTGCCTCTGATGTTCATGCCTCCGATCTTGTCCGTGCCTTTCATAGGGCTCATCCTGATCGCCCTGGTGGTTCTGGTGAGGGTTCGGTGCCCCCTCCTTGAGGGGGGGGTACTGTTGTGAAATTGGATTCTGGGCTCCCCCGGTGGCCACTGGTGGAATTGAACTTGTGTTCATCATCCTCTCTGTTCACCTGTTCCCATCAGGATGTGGGAGTCTCTATATAACCTTGCTCCTCTGTCAGTTTCATGCCGGTCAACAATGTAATCAGAAGCCTTTCTTTGCATGTTCCTGCTACTAGACAACTCCCAGCTAAGTTGGACTTTCGTCCTTGTTTGTTTTTGCATTTTGTTCCAGTTCACAGCTGCTGTTTCGTTACTGTGTCTGGAAAGCTCTTGTGATCTGAAATTGCCACTCTGGTGTTATGAGTTCATACTAGAGTCTTAAAGTAATTTCTGGATGGTGTTTTGATAGGGTTTTCAGCTGACCATGAAAGTGCCCTTTCTGTCTTCCTGCTATCTAGTAAGCGGACCTCGATTTTGCTAAACCTATTTTCATACTACGTTTGTCATTTCATCTAAAATCACCGCCAATATATGTGGGGGCCTCTGTCTGCCTTTTGGGGAAATTTCTCTAGAGGTGAGCCAGGACTGTATTTTCCTCTGCTAGGATTAGTTAGTCCTCTGGCTGGCGCTGGGCGTCTAGGGATAAAACGTAGGCACGCTACCCGGCCACTGTTAATTGTGCGGCAGGTTTAGTTCATGGTCAGTTTAGATTCCATCTTCCAAGAGCTAGTTCTTATATATGCTGGGCTATGTTCTCTAGCCATTGAGAATCATGACAGTTTGACCGGCCAAAAAAGGGTTAAATTATTGGCTGAGAAAGGAGAGAAAAAAGAAGTCTGCTGAAATTTTTTTTTTTTTTTTTTTCTCTAGTTCTGAGTGTGCTCATAATTGAATCACTTGCTTGTCTGCCTATACTGCAGCCTTCCTCTCTTTCTCTCCTTCTAATCCTTGAATGGCTCTGTGTTCACCTGTTTGAAATGGATCTTCAGAGTGTAGCTACAGGTTTGAATAATCTCGCCACGAAGGTACAAAATTTGCAAGATTTTGTTGTTCATGCACCTATGTCTGAACCTAGAATTCCTTTGCCTGAATTTTTTTCAGGGAATAGATCTTGCTTTCAAAATTTTAAAAATAATTGCAAATTGTTTTTGTCCCTGAAGTCTCGCTCTGCCGGAGATCCTGCACAGCAGGTCAGGATTGTAATTTCCTTGCTCCGGGGCGACCCTCAAGATTGGGCTTTTGCATTGACACCAGGGGATCCTGCGTTGCTCAATGTGGATGCGTTTTTTCTGGCCTTGGGGTTGCTTTATGAGGAACCTCATTTAGAGCTTCAGGCGGAAAAAGCTTTGATGTCCCTATCTCAGGGGCAAGATGAAGCTGAAATATACTGCCAAAAATTCCGTAAATGGTCTGTGCTTACTCAGTGGAATGAGTGCGCCCTGGCGGCGATTTTCAGAGAAGGTCTCTCTGATGCCATTAAGGATGTTATGGTGGGGTTCCCTGTGCCTGCGGGTCTGAATGAGTCCATGACAATGGCTATTCAGATCGATAGGCGTCTGCGGGAGCGCAAACCTGTGCACCATTTGGCGGTGTCTACTGAGAAGATGCCAGAAAATATGCAATGTGATAGAATTCTGTCCAGAAGCGAGCGGCAGAATTTTAGACGAAAAAATGGGTTGTGCTTCTATTGTGGTGATTCAACTCATGTTATATCAGCATGCTCTAAGCGTACTAAGAAGCTTGACAAGTCTGTTTCAATTAGCACTTTACAGTCTAAGTTTATTCTATCTGTGACCCTGATTTGTTCTTTATCATCTATTACCGCGGACGCCTATGTCGACTCTGGCGCCGCTTTGAGTCTTATGGATTGGTCCTTTGCCAAACGCTGTGGGTATGATTTGGAGCCTTTGGAAGCTCCTATACCTCTGAAGGGGATTGACTCCACCCCATTGGCTAGTAATAAACCACAATACTGGACACAAGTAACTATGCGTATTAATCCGGATCACCAGGAGATTATTCGCTTTCTGGTGCTGTATAATCTACATGATGTTTTGGTGCTAGGATTGCCATGGCTGCAATCTCATAACCCAGTCCTCGACTGGAAAGCTATGTCTGTGTTAAGCTGGGGATGTAAAGGGACTCATGGGGACGTACCTTTGGTTTCCATTTCATCATCTATTCCCTCTGAGATTCCTGAATTCTTGTCTGACTATCGTGACGTTTTTGAAGAACCCAAGCTTGGTTCACTACCTCCGCACCGGGAGTGCGATTGTGCCATAGATTTGATTCCGGGTAGTAAATACCCTAAGGGTCGTTTATTTAATCTGTCTGTGCCTGAACACGCTGCTATGCGAGAATATATAAAGGAGTCCTTGGAAAAGGGACATATTCGTCCTTCGTCATCTCCCTTAGGAGCCGGTTTTTTCTTTGTGTCTAAGAAAGATGGCTCTTTGAGGCCGTGTATTGATTATCGGCTTTTGAATAAAATCACGGTTAAATATCAATATCCGTTACCACTGCTGACTGATTTGTTTGCTCGTATAAAGGGGGCCAAGTGGTTCTCTAAGATTGATCTCCGTGGGGCGTATAATTTGGTGCGAATCAAGCAGGGGGATGAGTGGAAAACCGCATTTAATACGCCCGAGGGCCACTTTGAGTATTTGGTGATGCCTTTTGGTCTTTCAAATGCCCCTTCAGTCTTCCAGTCCTTTATGCATGACATTTTCCGCGATTATTTGGATGAATTTATGATTGTGTATCTGGATGATATTCTGATTTTTTCGGATGACTGGGACTCTCATGTCCAGCAGGTCAGGAGGGTTTTTCAGGTTTTGCGGTCTAATTCCTTGTGTGTGAAGGGTTCTAAGTGCGTTTTTGGGGTTCAAAAGATTTCCTTCTTGGGATACATTTTTTCCCCCTCTTCCATCGAGATGGATCCTGTCAAGGTTCAGGCTATTTGTGATTGGACGCAACCCTCTTCTCTTAAGAGTCTTCAGAAATTTTTGGGCTTTGCTAACTTTTATCGTCGATTTATTGCTGGTTTTTCTGATGTTGTTAAACCATTGAGTGATTTGACTAAGAAGGGTGCTGATGTTGCTGATTGGTCCCCTGATGCTGTGGAGGCCTTTCGGGAGCTTAAGCGCCGCTTTTCTTCCGCCCCTGTGTTGCGTCAGCCTGATGTTGCTCTTCCTTTTCAGGTTGAGGTCGACGCTTCTGAAATCGGAGCTGGGGCGGTGTTGTCGCAAAGAAGTTCCGACTGCCCCGTGATGAGACCTTGTGCTTTTTTTTCCCGTAAATTTTCGCCCGCCGAGCGGAATTATGATATTGGGAATCGGGAGCTTTTGGCCATGAAGTGGGCTTTTGAGGAGTGGCGTCACTGGCTTGAGGGGGCCAGACATCAGGTGGTGGTATTGACTGACCACAAAAATTTAATTTACCTTGAGTCTGCCAGGCGCCTGAATCCTAGACAGGCGCGCTGGTCGTTGTTTTTCTCTCGGTTTAATTTTGTGGTGTCATACCTACCGGGTTCTAAGAATGTTAAGGCGGATGCCCTTTCTAGGAGTTTTGAGCCTGACTCCCCTGGTAATTCTGAGCCCACAGGTATCCTTAAGGATGGAGTGATATTGTCTGCCGTTTCTCCAGACCTGCGGCGGGCCTTGCAGGAGTTTCAGGCGGATAGACCGGATCGTTGCCCACCTGGTAGACTGTTTGTTCCTGATGATTGGACCAGTAGAGTCATCTCTGAGGTTCATTCTTCTGCGTTGGCAGGTCATCCTGGAATCTTTGGTACCAGGGATTTGGTGGCAAGGTCCTTCTGGTGGCCTTCCCTGTCACGAGATGTGCGAGGCTTTGTGCAGTCTTGTGACGTTTGTGCTCGGGCCAAGCCTTGTTGTTCTCGGGCTAGTGGATTGTTGTTGCCCTTGCCTATTCCGAAGAGGCCTTGGACGCACATCTCGATGGATTTTATTTCGGATCTGCCTGTTTCTCAGAAGATGTCTGTCATCTGGGTGGTGTGTGACCGTTTCTCTAAGATGGTCCATTTGGTTCCCTTGCCTAAGTTGACTTCTTCTTCCGAGTTGGTTCCTCTGTTTTTTCAAAATGTGGTTCGTTTGCATGGTATTCCGGAGAATATCGTTTTGTGACAGAGGGACCCAATTCGTGTCTAGATTTTGGCGGGCATTCTGTGCTAGGATGGGCATAGATTTGTCTTTTTCGTCTGCTTTCCATCCTCAGACTAATGGCCAGACCGAGCGGACTAATCAGACCTTGGAGACATATTTGAGGTGTTTTGTGTCTGCGGATCAGGATGATTGGGTTGCTTTTTTGCCATTGGCGGAGTTCGCCCTCAATAATCGGGCCAGCTCTGCCACCTTGGTGTCCCCGTTTTTCTGTAATTCGGGGTTTCATCCTCGATTTTCCTCCGGTCAGGTGGAATCTTCGGATTGTCCTGGAGTGGATGCTGTGGTGGAGAGGTTGCATCAGATTTGGGGGCAGGTAGTGGACAATTTGAAGTTGTCCCAGGAGAAGACTCAGCTTTTTGCCAACCGCCGTCGTCATGTTGGTCCTCGGCTTTGTGTTGGGGACTTGGTGTGGTTGTCTTCTCGTTTTGTCCCTATGAGGGTTTCTTCTCCTAAGTTTAAGCCTCGGTTCATCTGCCCGTACAAGATATTGGAGATTCTTAACCCTGTGTCCTTCCGTTTGGACCTCCCTGCATCTTTTTCTATTCATAATGTTTTTCATCGGTCATTATTGCGCAGGTATGAGGTACCGGTTGTGCCTTCCGTTGAGCCTCCTGCTACGGTGTTGGTTGAGGGTGAGTTGGAGTACATTGTGGAAAAGATCTTAGACTCCCGTGTTTCCAGACGGAAACTCCAGTATCTGGTCAAATGGAAGGGATACGGTCAGGAGGATAATTCTTGGGTGACTGCCTCTGATGTTCATGCCTCCGATCTTGTCCGTGCCTTTCATAGGGCTCATCCTGATCGCCCTGGTGGTTCTGGTGAGGGTTCGGTGCCCCCTCCTTGAGGGGGGGGTACTGTTGTGAAATTGGATTCTGGGCTCCCCCGGTGGCCACTGGTGGAATTGAACTTGTGTTCATCATCCTCTCTGTTCACCTGTTCCCATCAGGATGTGGGAGTCTCTATATAACCTTGCTCCTCTGTCAGTTTCATGCCGGTCAACAATGTAATCAGAAGCCTTTCTTTGCATGTTCCTGCTACTAGACAACTCCCAGCTAAGTTGGACTTTCGTCCTTGTTTGTTTTTGCATTTTGTTCCAGTTCACAGCTGCTGTTTCGTTACTGTGTCTGGAAAGCTCTTGTGATCTGAAATTGCCACTCTGGTGTTATGAGTTCATACTAGAGTCTTAAAGTAATTTCTGGATGGTGTTTTGATAGGGTTTTCAGCTGACCATGAAAGTGCCCTTTCTGTCTTCCTGCTATCTAGTAAGCGGACCTCGATTTTGCTAAACCTATTTTCATACTACGTTTGTCATTTCATCTAAAATCACCGCCAATATATGTGGGGGCCTCTGTCTGCCTTTTGGGGAAATTTCTCTAGAGGTGAGCCAGGACTGTATTTTCCTCTGCTAGGATTAGTTAGTCCTCTGGCTGGCGCTGGGCGTCTAGGGATAAAACGTAGGCACGCTACCCGGCCACTGTTAATTGTGCGGCAGGTTTAGTTCATGGTCAGTTTAGATTCCATCTTCCAAGAGCTAGTTCTTATATATGCTGGGCTATGTTCTCTAGCCATTGAGAATCATGACAGCCGTGACGTCATCTAAGGCCCTTCACGCGCTCATTCTTAGGAAGGAAGGCTGCCGGAAAGAAGCCGAGGGTGATATATTCCTATTAGGTATATACTCACCCTCTGATGCGCCCTGCTTCTTTCCGGCAGCCTTCCTTCTTAAGAATGAGCGCGTGAAGGGCCTTAGATGATGTCACGGCTTGTGATTGGTCACGTCAGCGGTCACATGGGCGGCCGCGACCAATCACAAGCCGTGACGTCATCTAAGGCCCTTCACGCGCTCATTCTTAAGAAGGAAGGCTGCCGGAAAGAAGCAGGTCGCGTCAGAGGGTGAGTATATACCTAATAGGAATATATCACCCTCGGCTTCTTTCCGGCAGCCTTCCTTCCTAAGAATGAGCGCGTGAAGGGCCTTAGATGACGTCACGGCTTGTGATTGGTCACGGCCGCCCATGTGACCGCTCAGGCGACCAATCACAAGCCGCGACGTCACCGCAGGTCATTCACGTGCTCATTCTTAGGAAGGAAGGCTGCCAGTTAGTACCAGGGCGCGTCCGAGGGTGAGTATATCAATATTTTTTATGTTGATTCTATATTTTACACTTAAATATGCATTCCGATACCGATTTCCGATATCGCAAACATATCGGAACTCGGTATCGGAATTCCGATACCAGATTCAGAAGATCGCCGACCTCATGGCCGACCCCACACAGGGGTCGGGTCGAGTTTCATGAAACTCGACTTTGCCAAAAGTCGGCGACTTCTGAAAATGGCCAACCCATTTCGCTCAACCCTATTGTCTAATGTAATCCCACTGCGGGCCTGGGATCCTTGGGCATGCGCAGTGCATATCCTCGCCTCTCACTCCCCTCCCTCCGGCTTCTTCAGACTGTGCGCCGTCACGGCCATGGCATGCTCTTAAGGATCAGCTGACGGCGCACTGTCTGAAGAAGTCGGAGGGAGATGAGTGAGAGCCTGAGGTGAAGATATGCACTGCGCATGGCCATGAATCACAGGCCCGCAGTGTGATTAAATCAGAAGACACTGCGAGGCGGGATCTTGGCCAGCGCGGCCGCACAGGCGCAGTCAGCCTGACAGCAAATGATGTCAGAAGACGGGCAGCGCTAAATGTGCCTGGCCAAGGGATAACATAACAGCGCAGGCTCCGGGACAGAATCAAACAACGCTGAGGAGGCGGCGCACGGCACCAAGGGGGTAGGAATGACAGCTGTGCTGCGTCACATTACGAATAGTGTTGAGCATTCCGATACCGCAAGTATCGGGTATCGGCCGATATTTGCTGTATCGGAATTCCGATACCGAGATCCGATACTTTTGTGATATCGGGAATCGGTACCGGGATCGATGTTAATGTGTAAAATAAAGAATAAAAATAAAAAATATTGATATACTCACCTCTCCGACGCAGCCTGGACCTTACCGATGTAACCGGCAGCTTCCGTTCCTAAGAATGAGCGCTTGAAAGACCTTAGATGACGTCGCGGCTTGTGATTGGTCGCGTGGCGGTCACGGCGTCGGAGAGGTGGGTATATCAATATTTTTTATTTTTATTCTTTATTTTACACATTAATATAGATCCCAGGGCCTGAAGGAGAGTTTCCTCTCCTTCAGACCCTGGGAACCATACAGGATACCTTCCGATACTTGGTGTCCCATTGACTTGTATTGGTATCGGGTATCGGTATCGGCGATATCCGATACTTTTCGGGTATCGGCCGATACTATCCGATACCGATACTTTCAAGTATCGGACGGTATCGCTCAACACTAATTGCGAAGGAAAGTCCCACCTCCGGGACGGTTTTATGGTATCAGTGGACACATTTTATAAGTGTTAAGTTCTGCGTGTGCAAGGAGCTAAACAAAAATAGCTACCTTTTCCTTGTGCAGCATTACTGCTGCACAAGTTGGCTCTTTCAGTAACAAACGCCTGGGGAGGGACAGGTTCCCTTAAATTTCAGTTGTTGTGTCAACGTGGCGGTCACAGGACACATTGCCGACTACACAGCTGGGGATCAGCTGACGTTACTGACACCCAATAACACTGGGTCGTATGTTTTGACTGTGCGGACGGCACTTCTGAGCCTCAACTGGCGTTGTTGGAGCCCAGGAATTACAGTTCAGGTGGTAGAAAGAAGAACACAACAGGAGACCTGGATACTGTAGACAGTCACCCAATTATTTAATCAGGAGGAGGAGTGGCAAATTCCTGCGAGATCCAGGCCTGGTTCATTTTCAGGAAAGTAAGCCGGTCAACGTTATCGGAGGATAGTCGCATGCGACGGTCTGTTAGTACACCACCTGCAGCACTAAAGACGCGTTCCAATAATACACTAGCCGCAGGGCAAGCCAGCACCTCCAATGCATACTGGCTTAGCTCTGGCCATGTATCCAGCTTTGAGACCCAAAACTTGAAAGGGGAAGAGCCGTCTGGGAGTACAGCAAGAGGGCAAGACATGTAGTCTGTCACCATCTGACGGAACTGTTGCCTCCTGCTGACTGGAGCCGTCTGTGAGGGTGTAGACTTTTGTGGCGGGCACAAAAAACTGTGCCACAGTTGGGCCATACTGGTCTTGCCTTGAGCAGAGGCACTGCTTCTGCTCCCTCTTTGTGCAGAGCCTCCTCCACTGCCAGGACGCACTGAGCTGCTTTGTAAAGCACTAGCAGCACTTCTCTCAGTTGGACTGGAGAAGATGATGGAATTCACCAGTGTGTCTTGGTACTCCCGCATTTTACGATCCCGGTTCAACGGTGTGATGAGGCTTTTTACGTTGTCCCGGTAGCGAGGATCGAGGAGGGTGTACACCCAATAATCAGCCATGTTGAGAATGTGGGCGATGCGCCGGTCGTTTCTCAGGCACTGCAGCATGTAATCAACCATGTGCTGCAGACTGCCAACTGGCCAAGAAATGCTGTCCCCTGCTTGAGGCGTGAGCTCTGCCCGCTCTTCATCACCCCACCCTCGCTGTACACACTGACTACTGGACAATTGTGTAACTCCCTCCTCTGGACGGATGTCTTCCTCCTCTATTGACTCCTCCTTATCCTCCTCACAAAGTGTCCCCTGCCTTCGCGTTTGTGAGGAACCACGTGGCGCTGACTGTCCAGAAGCTGATGGAAATGGTGAGGCCTCATCCTCCACCTCTTCCACAACATCATCCCTTAGCGCTTGCAGTGTTTGTTGAAGCAAGCTTATAAGGGGGACAGTCATGCTGACTAGTGCATCATCTGCACTCGCCATCCGCGTGGAATAATCGAAGGGACACAAAACCTGGCAGACGTCCTTCATAGTGGCCCACTCTGTGGTTGTGAAGTCTGAACAGCGCGGAGTGCGACTTCTTTGCGCCTGATGCAGCTGGTACTCCATTACTGCTTGCTGCTGCTCACACAACCGCTCCAACATATGTAACGTGGAATTCCACCTGGTAGGTAGGTCACATATGATGTGATGTTCCGGAAGGCGGAATTGGCGCTGCAGAGCTGCAATGCGCGATCTTGCCGTGCTGGAACGCCGCAAGTGAGCACACTCTAGGCGGACCTTGTGCAGCAGTGCATCAAGATCCGGATAGTCCCTCAAAAAACTCTGCACAACCAAGTTGAGCACATGTGCCAGACATGGGATGTGAGTGAGGTTGCCGAGGCCCAGAGCTGCCAACAGATTTCGACCATTGTCACACACTACCATGCCTGGCTGGAGATTCGCTGCCACAAACCACACATCGCTCTCCTGCTTGATGGCATTCCAGAGCTCCTGCACTGTGTGGCTTTGATTCCCCAAAGAAATTAATTTCAAGACAGCCTGTTGATGTTTGGCCACAGCTGTGCTCATGTCGGTCGTAACAGGTAAACGTTCACGGGTCCATGTGGAGGTGGACTGTGACGGCTCCTGCAGCGATGTTTCTGATGAACTTGTGTAGTAGGAGGATTCAATGCGTACAGACTGGATTCCTGCAATCATTGGAGTGGGCAGGACACGTCCTGCGCCACTCGCACGAACTGTACCCGGCTCAACAACATTAACCCAATGGGAAGTGAGGGAAAGGTATCGCCCCTGTCCATGGTGACTGGTCCATGCATCTGTGGTGAGGTGGAAATGCTACTGACGGCGTTCAGTAGCGCGTGTTTTATGTGTCCCTCCACATGCTTGTGCAGGGCAGGGACGGCTTGCCTGCTGAAATAAAAGCGGCTGGGCACATTGTACTGTGGGACTGCCAATGCCATCAAGTCACGGAAGCTGTCAGTCTCCACCAGCCTGAATGACAGCATTTCCAGTGACAGAAGTTTGGCAATGCCTGCATTCAGAGCCTGTTCTCGTGGGTGGTTTGACGAGAATGGCCGCCTTTTCTCCCATGCCTGTACTACCGATGGCTGTAGACTGGCCTGGGAGTGTGAGGATGACTGGTAACGTGGTGCTGCGGGTGGAATTACAGTGGGTCTCTGGACAACAGTGCCAGAGGTTCTTCCATGGCGATCCTGGGAGGAAGCTGAACCAGCTGTGTGTGAGCTGGAGGAAGAGGCAACATGAGCTGAAGAGGTGGTAGCTGCCGCTGTTGGTTGGCCTAGCTCTTCAGTGTGTTTTTGTAACTCCACCGCGTGCCTGGTCCGCACATGTTTCCACATATTTGAGGTATTGAGGCTGCTGACATTTCTCCCTCTTTTGATTTTCTGATGACACACCTTGCAATTGAGAAAGCAAATGTCATCTGCAACTGTGTCAAAAAAGGCCCAGGCACTGCAAGTCTTGGGAGCGCCCTTTTTGGCTGTTGGACGAGGCATGCTCCTAACGGGTGCCGAAGTGGAGGCTACAGGCTCCGCAGTCTTCCCCCTCCCTCTCCCTCTTTGGCCCGTTCAGGGAATCTCTTCTTCAGAGCTGCTCCCACCACCTTCCTGTCCCTCACGCCACGATGGGTCAAGGACCTCATCATCTACACTACCCTCTGACACCAACTGCTCCTCCTGGGTAGTCTCAGCAGCACAGCACGCACCAGAAAGTGGCAACTGAGTGTCATCATCAGCGGATGCGTACTGCGGTGTGGTGACCGGAGGCACTGGCACACCCGCCTCTTCAGACTCAGAGAGAAAAAGCTGTTGGGCATCACTGCACACTGCCTCTTCTTCCATTTCTCCAATGCTGCTTGGCTGGCCCCCTGTTTCCAAGCCAAGAGATTCAGAGAACAGAAGTAGAGAAGGCTCCTGTCCTGGGCTCTCTGACTGCCTGGGCAATTTGGCAGGTGGTGAAGAGACAGATGGGTGCTCTCCAGTGCTCTGTGCCTGAGAGGATGTGGCACTAATTGAAGTCGATGCGTTAGCTGCCATCCATCCAACAACGGCTTCAATTTGGTCTTCACGCAGCAGCGGTGTATGGCGCTCTCCGACAAAGCTGCGCATGAAGGACTGTTCCCTGCTGAAACTGGGTGATGATGAGTCACCGGTGCCCGCAGCAGGCACAGAATCCCCACGTCCTCTCCCTGCTCCGCGCCCACGCCCACGTGTCTTACTCCCTGCCTTCTTCATCTTGGTTGACTGATAAAGATAAGCAGAAAAGTACTAACGGCTTAGTGTGCTTATTCCTGAACAGCTCCTAACAGGTATAAGAAACACTAATTTTCTAAAGTGTGGACTAGACTTTAATATGAGCTAATGTGGCCTACACAACTGTAAAGTGGTGTTTGGTGAACTTTATTAGTTATTTATTTTTTGGGGGCTGAACTGACTACAGGGCGAGCTGCACTCACACGGAGACCGTGCAGACAGCCATAAACGGCGCTGCATGGCCCAAAAAGAGCTCCTCTCTGTTATCCTATGTAGTGTTTTTCCAAATTTTGCTGGATACGGATGGAAAGCCACTAATAGGAAATATTTGAAAAAATGTGCAGCAGGCTGCACTATTTGGCAAAAAAGGACAATGGATTTAACTGTATGAGGCTGTGACGCACCCTGAGCTGACTGCCACCAGCTGTGGCTGCAGACAGACTACAGAGCGATGTGCACTCACACGGAGACCATGCAGACAGCCGTAAACGGCGCTGCAAGGCCCAAAAAACCTCCTCTACGTTATCCTATGTAGTGTTTTTCCAAAATTTAGCTGGATACGGGTGGAAAGCCACTAATAGGAATTATTTGAAAAAATGTGAAGCGGGCTGCACTATTTGCTAAAAAGGACATTGTATTTTACGCTATGAGGCAGTGACGCACCCTGAGCTGGATACAACCGGCTGTGGCTGCACACAGACTACAGGGCGAGCTGCACTGACACGGAGACCGTGCAGACAGCCGTAAATGGCGCTGCAAGGCCCAAAAAACCTCCTCTACGTTATCATATGTAGTGTTTTTCCACAATTTAGCTGGATACGGGTGGAAAGCCACTAATAGGAATTATTTGAAAAAATGTACAGCGGGCTGCACTATTTGCAAAAAAGGACAATGGAATGGATAGAACAGTATGAGACAGTGAACCACCCTGAGCTGAATACAACTGGCTATGGCTGCAAACAGACTAGAGAGTGGGCTGCACTCACACACACACACAGAGACCTTGCAGATCGCTGTGAAAACAGCGCTGCAAGGCAAAAGCAAGGTGAACACACAGCGGTTGCTAAATTAGCCTGGGAAAAGCACAAAGAAGCAAATCGCTATCTCAACTGGACCTCAGTCAGAACACAGCGTCCTATGCCTAACTGAATTCACAGCAGAGTGAGCCAGAAAAGGCGGCAGCATTTTTTATAGTGCATCATGACATCATTTCAGCAGCCAATCACAGCCTTACCAGTAGTTGCATGCCCATCATGCTGAACAGGATGTGCCCACACTTGTAATCATTCCTCATTGGCTGAATTTGTGCTGTTTGAATTATGGGAACTTCTGATTCCGGTATCCGATATGCGGTAAGTATTGGATCTCGGTATCGGAATTCCGATACCGCAAGTATCGGCCGATACCCGATACTTGCGGTATCGGAATGCTCAACACTATCCTTAACTCGGCATTCTTAGGAACGGAGGCACCGCTAAGAGCAGGGGCCGCCGGAGGGGTGAGTATATCAATATTTTTTATTTTTATTCTTTATTTTATACATGAATATGGATCCCAGGGCCTGAAGGAGAGTTTCCTCTCATTCAGACCCTGGGAACCATTCCAATATTTTGTGTCCCATAGATATGCATTGGTATTGGGTAACGGTATCGGCGAGATCCGATATTTTGCCAGTATCGGCCGATCCAATCCGATACCGATACCTTTGCATATCGGAAGGTATCGCTCAACACTTCTTATAAAGGCTTCATGCCTGGGTGCTTTTATTTTAATACAAAATTTAATTTGCTGCTGTATGTATAATCAGTTAAATAATTTCATAAAGTTTTAAATGTGTGTAGTTGTCACAGTACTTATTATATTCTCTAATTTAAGCATCTGCTAATTACCTGACACTGTTATACAGATAACACCTTATCAATTTACAGGTGCATTGTAAATTATGTATCAAAACCTAGTGGTGGCATATTTAAAATTGGTGATAGAAGACGCCTGCAAAGTATGGTTTGTGCATCTAACTAATTGGAGTATGCATTTCACTTGGTGTATACTGTATGTATTAATGTGCCAGAAATGAACAAACATATTTGAGTGTAATTGAATTCTACCCGAATATTATAAAAATCTGCTATAAAAATGGATTTAGAAAATATGATGGCCATCAAAAGGTTAAAAAGAAAATAATAACAATTATCACCACTCTATGTCCACCTCTCTGGCCACTCTGCACCTCAATGTGACATGTCCAGTCCTTGTCACATCATCAGTGCCACGAACACTGAATCCCTGCTAATTCCCCACTGAATTCTCGCCTCAAGCTAGGCGGGGGACTTACGACTTTGATGAGGTCTAGGAAGTTTCTCTTTAGGCGTACACTAGTTCATGGTGCACACTCTGCCATTATGATGTTGTGACTTTATGTATGCTTGCACACAGACCTGCTGGCCTTATCAGATTCAGAAGCCCGGTCTTAGTGTGAGGAGGTAAAGGGATTCATCACTACCTGTAGTGATAGGAAGATGAAACAAGGACTAGACGGGTGATGCTGAGGGGACCGAAAGGTGATCGGTGAGGTCAGCATAAGGATTTTTTAATTTTAGAATTTTACATTTATTATCATCTGAGGTCTGGAAAGCATAAAGGGCATTCAATTAGCTAAGAATAACTTCATTGTGAATAAAATTTTCTTGGAGAATCTGCGCTAACTAAAATTCAAATTTTGCTTGATCTGCTCATCTCTAGTGCTTGGTGCTAATATGATGATGTGCTGGTTAATCCTGTGGATAATATTAATATTCAGAAATCATGGGCTCAAATATGCCGCCTTAATGTCAATCCTCCTGCAGTGCCATTGGCTTTCTTAGCCCATAAACAGAGAGCCAGGTTAAGGGAATCTGTCAGTAGGATCAACCCTCCTGTCTATATGGGCATGCAGGTCATATGAAGTGGAATAAATGATACCTTATTCTGTAATCTTTTGTGTAACTCCAGGGGAAACCATGTCTTTTTATTTGTGAATAATATGTTAAGAAGTTTGGGCCAAAAATAGATCACCCTAAGATTCTGCCTACAGGGAGTGTTTTGATGGATGCAAGTGAAACATCTGACTGATATTTCACATGCATGACATCCAAGTGCAATCCGACATCTGAAGACACAGAGACAATTATTATTATCATTATTATACATTTTTATAGCGTCATTTATTCCATGGCGCTTTACATGTGAAAAGGGGGCAAATATAGACAAATGCATTAAACATGAGCAAAAAACAAGGCATTAACAGGTACAGAAGGAGGGAGGACCCTGCCCGCGAGGGATCAGTCTGCAGGGGATGTGTGAGGATACACTAGGAGAGGGTAGAGCTGGTTGAGTGATGGCTCAGTAGGCTCAGGATCGCTGCAGGCTGTAGGCTTGTTGGAAGAGGTGAGTCTTCAGGTTCTTTTTGAAGGTTTCTATGGTAGGCGAGAGTCTGATGTGTTGTGGTAGAGTTCCAGAGTATGGGGGAAGCACGAGAGAAGTCTTGGATGCGGTTGTGGGTAGAAGAGATGAGAGGGGAGTAGAGAAGGAGATCTTGAGAGGATCAGAGGTTGCGTGTAGGTAAGTACCGGGAGTCCATGTTGCAGATGTATGGAGGAGACAGGTTGTGGATGGCTTTGTATGTCATAGTAAAGGTTTTGAACTAGAGTCTCTGGGTGATAGGAAGCCAGTGAAGGGCTTGGCATAGGGGAGAGGCTGGAGAATAGCGGGGATAAAGGTAAATTAGTCGGGCAGCAGAGTGTAGGATGGATTGAAGTGGTGCCAGAGTGCTAAAGGGGAGGCCAGAGAGTAGGAGGTTGCAGTAGTCAAGGCAGGAGATGATAAGGGCATGCACTAGTGTTTTTGTGGGGTCATGGTCAAGGAATGCGCAGATCCGGGAAATATTTTTGAGTTTGAGATGGCAGGAGAAGGCAAGGGTTGGATATGTGGCTTGAAAGAGAGGGCAGAGTCGAGGATCACCCCGAAGCACTGGGCTTGTGGAACTGAGGAAAGTGAGCAGCCATTGAAATTGATGGATAAGTCTGGTGGAGGGGTAGAGTGAGATGGGGGAAAGATGATGAATTCTGTTTTGTCCATGTTCAGTTTTAGAAAGCGAGCAGAATTGACGGCCGAGATAGCAGACAGTGTGGGATTTTGGTAAGCAAGGAGGCGAGGTCAGGTCCGGATAGGTATATGTGTTTGTCATCGGCGTAGAGATGATACTGCATACCGTGGGATTCTATGAGCTGTTCCAGGCCAAAGATGTAGATGAAGAAGAGTAGGGGTCCTAGAACAGAGCCTTGAGGAACACCGACAGACAGGGGGTGAAGCGAGGAGGTGGTATGGGAGAGGAAGACACAGAATGTTCAGTCTGTTAGATATGGTGAGATCCAGGATAGAGCCAAATCTGTGATGCCAAAAGATGAGAGGATCTGTAGCAGAAGGGAGTGGTCCACAGTGTCAAAGGCAGAAGACAGGTCCAGGAGAAGGAGGACAGAGTAATGTTGCTTGCTCTTGGCAGTTAGTAGGTCATTGGTAACTTTAGTTAGGGCAGTTTCAGTTGAGTGATGGGGTTGGAAGCATGATTGCAACCAGTCAAAGAGTGAGCAAGAGGAGAGGTGGGAGGACAGTTCAAGATTGGCATGCTGTTCCAGTAGTTTTGAGGCATAAGGGAGAAGAGATATCGGGCAATAGCTAGACACAGAGGATGGGTCAAGGGAGGGCTTTTTGAGGATGGATGTGATCTTGGCATGTTGGAAGGATGAGAGGAAGACACCTGTTGTGACAGGTTGAAGAGGTGTGTTAGGGTTGTGATGAAGACCGTGGCAAGGTTAGGGATGAGGTGGGACGGGAGAGGGTCAAGCGTGCAATTGGTGAGGTGTGATCTTGACTGGATGGTGGAGAGCTGATCTTCTGTCGTGGTGGAGAAGCTGGTTTTGGACAAACCGGGTTGAGCAGCTAAGAGGGGCATTGGGCGCTGTGGGCCAAAGCTTTCTCTGATCTTATCAATCTTCTGTTTAAAGAAAGAGGCAAAGTCTTCAGCAGAAATGAGAGGGGAGAGAGGAGGTGCAAGAGGATGGAGTAGAGAATTGAAAGTGTTGAAAAGCTGGTTAGGGTTGTGAGACAGGGAGGATATGAGAGAAGAGAAGTAAATTTGTTTAGAGGCAGTGAACGTGGACTTGAAGATGACGAGGGACTGCTTGTATTCAGTGAAGTGGTCGGCAGAGCGGGAACACTTCCATCTCCGCTCAGCGACCCTGGAAGCCCTTCTCAGTACTTTGGTCAGGCTGGTCAACCAGAGCTGCCTGTTGATTGTACGTACAAATTTGTTCCATCAGTTCTATGTCCCCAACTGCCACAATTTCTCCCTTTGTGGTGTTCCCACCTTGTACCAGCACATGTCCAGGGACATCACCCTTACCATTGCAGTTACTGGGATTGTCCACTTAATGACTAACACATGCACAAATGCTTGTGGCCAGGGACCCTACGTTACCTGTTGTGAATTCCGTTCTCGAACTCCTGTGGTCATGAATGGTACTTCGGCGAATTCTGTCCGTGGACTCCCTCTGGTGGCTGTGAGTGGAACTGCTGGTTCTGAGGTTGCTCACTCAGCTGTCCTCATTTGCGGCTAGGCTGGCTTTTCTATTTAACTCCATTCAGATTGTTACTCAATGCCAGCTGTCAATGTATCAGTACTGGTTCAGATCTCTCTTGGATCCTTCTGATGACCTGTCTACTCCAGCAGAAGTTAAGTTCCTGCTAGTTCATTTGTTGTTCATTTTGTACTGAATATATTTCTTAGTACTTGCTAATTTTTTGTCCAGCTTGCTTATATGATATTTCCTTGCTAGCTGGAAGCTCTGGGGTGCAGAGTGGCACCCCCGCATCGTGAGTCGGTGCGGGGGTCTTTTTGCACACTCTGCGTGGCTTTTTTGTAGTTTTTGTGCTGACCGCATAAGATCCCTTTCCTATCTTCAATCTATCTAGTAAGTCTGGCCTCCTTTGCTGAAACCTGTTTCATCCCTGTGTTTGTGACTTTCCTCTTAACTCACAGTTAATATATGTGGGGGGCTGTCTTTACCTTTGGGGAAATTTCTCTGAGGCAAGCTAAGGCTTTATTTCCTATCTTTAGGAGTAGTTAGCTCTTAGGCTGTGAAGAGGCGTCTAGGGAGAGTTAGGTACGCTCCACAGCTATTTCTAGTTGTGTGTTATAGGATTAGGGTTTGCGGTCAGCAGAGTTCCCACTTCCCAGAGCTTGTCCTGACATCTAGTTTAACCATCAGGTCATTCCAGGTGCACCTAACCACCAGATCCATAACAGTACAGCTGGCCATAAAGTGTTAATGCATCTCAATAGAGGGATAAGAGAAGTTCTGAGACCATTTTTTTTTCTCTGCAGTGTGTTTTGTCTTTCTTTTCCCCTTAACCTCTGGGTGGTTCAGGACTCAGGTGTACATATGGATACTCAAGGTCTGTCCTCTTGTGTGGATCAACTCACTGCAAGAGTGCAAGGCATTCAAGATTATGTAGTTCAGAATCCAATGTTAGAACCCAGAATTCCAATTCCTGATTTGTTTTCTGGGAATAGATCTAAGTTCCTGAATTTCAAAAATAATTGTAGACTGTTTCTGGCTTTGAAACCCCGCTCCTCTGGTGACCCCAGTCAGCAAGTAAAAATCATTATTTCTTTGCTACGTGGCGACCCTCAAGACTGGGCATTTTCCCTTGCGCCAGGAGATCCTGCATTGCATGATGTAGATGCGTTTTTTCTGGCGCTTGGATTGCTTTATGATGAACCAAATTCAGTGGATCAGGCTGAGAAAATCTTGCTGGCTTTGTGTCAGGGTCAGGATGAAGCGGAGGTATATTGTCAGAAGTTTAGAAAGTGGTCTGTGCTTACTCAGTGGAATGAGTGTGCCCTGGCAGCAATTTTCAGAAAGGGTCTTTCTGAAGCCCTTAAGGATGTTATGGTGGGATTCCCCACACCTGCTGGTCTGAGTGAGTCTATGTTCTTGGCCATTCAGATCGATCGACGCTTACGTGAGTGCAAAACTGTGCACCATTTGGCGGTGTCTTCTGAGCGGAGGCCTGAGTCTATGCAATGTGATAGGATCTTGACCAGAGCTGAATGGCATGAATACAGACGTCAGAATGGGCTATGTTTTTACTGTGGTGACTCCACTCATGCTATCTCAGATTGTCCTAAGCGCACTAAGCGGTTCGCTAGGTCTGCCACCATTGGTACGGTACAGCCAAAATTTATTTTGTCCGTTACTCTGATTTGCTCCTTGTCGTCCTATTCTGTTATGGCATTTGTGGATTCAGGCGCTGCCCTGAATTTGATGGACTTGGAGTTTGCCAGGCGCTGTGGTTTTTTCTTGGAGCCCTTGCAGTATCCTATTCCATTGAGAGGAATTGATGCTACGCCTTTGGCCAAGAATAAGCCTCAGTGCTGGACTCAATTGACCATGTGCATGGCTCCTGCACATCAGGAGGATATTCGCTTTTTGGTGTTGCATAATCTGCATGATGTGGTCGTTTTGGGTTTGCCATGGCTACAGGTCCATAATCCAGTATTAGATTGGAAATCAATGTCTGTATCCAGTTGGGGTTGTCAAGGGGTACATGGTGATGTTCCATTGTTGTCAATTTCGTCTTCCCATCCTTCTGAAGTCCCTGAGTTCTTGTCGGATTACCGGGATGTATTTGATGAGCCCAAATCCAGTGCCCTACCTCCTCATAGGGATTGCGATTGTGCTATTAATTTGATTCCTGGTAGTAAGTTTCCGAAGGGCCGACTGTTCAATTTGTCTGTGCCAGAACACGCCGCTATGCAGAGTTATATAAAAGAGTCCTTGGAGAAAGGGCATATTTGCCCGTCGTCGTCACCGTTGGGGGCAGGGTTCTTTTTTGTGGCCAAGAGGGATGGTTCTCTGAGACCTTGTATAGATTACCGCCTTCTCAATAAAATCACCGTCAAATTTCAGTACCCTTTGCCACTACTGTCTGATTTGTTTGCTCGGATTAAGGGGGCTAGTTGGTTCACCAAGATAGATCTTCGAGGGGCGTATAATCTTGTGCGTATTAAACAGGGCGATGAATGGAAAACAGCATTTAATACACCCGAGGGCCATTTTGAGTACCTGGTGATGCTATTCGGGCTTTCTAATGCTCCATCTGTGTTTCAGTCCTTTATGCATGACATCTTCTGAAAGTACCTGGATAGATTCATGATTGTATATTTGGATGATATTTTGGTCTTTTCGGACGATTGGGAGTCTCATGTGAAGCAGGTCAGAATGGTGTTCCAGGTCCTTCGTGCTAATTCCTTGTTTGTGAAGGAGTCTAAATGTCTCTTTGGAGTTCAGAAGGTTTCATTATTGGGCTTCATTTTTTCCCCTTCTACTATCGAGATGGACCCTGTTAAAGTTCAGGCCATTTATGATTGGACTCAGCCTACTTCTGTGAAGAGCCTTCAGAAATTCCTGGGCTTTGCTAATTTTTACCGTCGATTCATCGCTAATTTTTCTAGTGTTGTTAAACCATTGACTGATTTGACCAAGAAGGGTGCGGATGTGGTCAATTGGTCCTCTGCGGCCGTTGAGGCGTTTCAGGAGTTGAAGCGTCGCTTTTCTTCTGCCCCTGTGTTGTGTCAGCCAGATGTTTCGCTCCCGTTTCAGGTCGAGGTGGATGCTTCTGAGATTGGAGCAGGGGCTGATTTATCTCAAAGAAGTTCTGAGGGCTCGGTGATGAAACCATGTGCTTTCTTTTCTAGAAAGTTTTCGCCTGCTGAGCGCAATTATGATGTGGGCGATCGAGAGCTGTTGGCTATGAAGTGGGCGTTCGAGGAGTGGCGTCATTGGCTTGAAGGAGCCAAGCATCACGTGGTGGTCCTGACGGATCACAAGAATCTGACTTATCTCGAGTCTGCCAAGCGGTTGAATCCTAGACAGGCTCGATGGTCGCTGTTTTTCTCCCGCTTCGATTTTGTGGTTTCTTACCTTCCGGGTTCTAAGAATGTGAAGGCTGATGCCCTTTCAAGGAGTTTTGTGCCTGATTCTCCGGGTGTTCCTGAGCCGGCTGGTATTCTCAAAGAGGGGGTAATTCTGTCTGCCATCTCACCTGATTTGCGGCGGGCGCTGCAGGAGTTTCAGGCTGATAGATCTGACCGTTGTCCAGCGGAGAAACTGTTTGTCCCTGATAGATGGACTAGGAGAGTTATCTCTGAGGTTCATTGTTCGGTGTTGGCTGGTCATCCTGGGATTTTTGGTACCAGAGATTTGGTGGCTAGGTCCTTTTGGTGGCCTTCCTTGTCACGGGATGTGCATTCTTTTGTGCAGTCCTGTGGGACTTGTGCTCGGGCCAAGCCCTGCTGTTCTCGTGCCAGTGGGTTGCTTTTGCCCTTGCCAGTCCCGAAAAGGCCTTGGACGCATGTTTCCATGGATTTTATTTCAGATCTCCCTGTCTCTCAAAGGATGTCGGTCATCTGGGTGGTTTGTGATCGCTTCTCTAAGATGGTCCATTTGGTACCCTTGCCTAAATTACCTTCCTCCTCTGATTTGGTTCCATTGTTTTTCCAGCATGTGGTTCGTTTGCATGGCATTCCGGAGAACATGATGTCGGACAGAGGTTCCCAGTTTGTTTCGAGGTTTTGGCGGTCCTTTTGTGCTAAGATGGGCATTGATTTGTCTTTTTCTTCGGCTTTCCATCCTCAGACAAATGGCCAAACCGAACGAACTAATCAGACTTTGGAGACCTATCTGAGATGCTTTGTTTCTGCTGATCAGGATGATTGGGTGACCTTTTTGCCGTTGGCTGAGTTTGCCCTTAATAATCGGGCCAGTTCGGCTACTTTGGTTTCGCTTTTTTTGTAATTCTGGTTTTCATCCTCGTTTTTCGTCAGGGCAGGTTGAGCCTTCGGACTGTTCTGGTGTAGATTCTGTGGTGGACAGGTTGCAGTAAATTTGGACTCATGTAGTGGACAATTTGACATTGTCCCACGAGAAGGCTCAACGTTTCGCCAACCGCCGTCGCTGTGTGGGTCCCCGACTTCATGTGGGGGATTTGGTTTGGTTGTCGTCTCGTCATGTCCCTATGAAGGTTTCTTCTCCTAAGTTTAAGCCTCGGTTCATTGGTCCTTATAAGATTTCTGAAATTCTTAATCCTGTGTCGTTTCGTTTGGCCCTTCCAGCTTTTGCCATCCATAATGTGTTCCATAGGTCGTTGTTGCGGAGATATGTGGCGCCTATGGTTCCCTCCTTCGACCCTCCTGCTCCGGTGTTGGTCGAGGGGGAGTTGGAGTATGTGGTGGAGAAGATTTTGGATTCTCGTATTTCGAGACGGAAACTTCAGTATCTGGTCAAATGGAAGGGCTATGGTCAGGAGGATAATTCCTGGGTTGTTGCCTCCGATGTCCATGCTGCCGATTTGGTTTGTGCCTTTCATTTTGCTCGTCCTGATCGGCCTGGGGGCTCTGGTGAGGGTTCGGTGACCCCTCCTCAAGGGGGGGGTACTGTTGTGAATTCCGTTTTCGAACTCCCTCCTGTGGTCATGAATGGTACTTCGGCGAGTTCTGTCCATGGACTCCCTCTGGTGGCTGTGAGTGGAACTGCTGGTTCTGAGGTTGCTCACTCAGCTGTCCTCATTTGCGGCTACGCTGGCTTTTCTATTTAACTCCACTCAGATCGTTACTCAATGCCAGCTGTCAATGTATCAGTACTGGTTCAGATCTCTCTTGGATCCTTCTGATGACCTGTCTACTCCAGCAGAAGTTAAGTTCCTGCTTGTTCATTTGTTGTCCATTTTGTACTGAATATATTTCTTAGTACTTGCTAATTTTTTGTCCAGCTTGCTTATATGATATTTCCTTGCTAGCTGGAAGCTCTGGGGTGCAGAGTGGCACCCCCGCATCGTGAGTCGGTGCGGGGGTCTTTTTGCACACTCTGCGTGGCTTTTTTGTAGTTTTTGTGCTGACCGCATAAGATCCCTTTCCTATCTTCAATCTATCTAGTAAGTCTGGCCTCCTTTGCTGAAACCTGTTTCATCCCTGTGTTTGTGACTTTCCTCTTAGCTCACAGTTAATATATGTGGGGGGCTGTCTTTACCTTTGGGGAAATTTGTCTGAGGCAAGCTAAGGCTTTATTTCCTATCTTTAGGGGTAGTTAGCTCTTAGGCTGTGAAGAGGCGTCTAGGGAGAGTTAGGTACGCTCCACAGCTATTTCTAGTTGTGTGTTATAGGATTAGGGTTTGCGGTCAGCAGAGTTCCCACTTCCCAGAGCTTGTCCTAACATCTAGTTTAACCATCAGGTCATTCCAGGTGCACCTAACCACCAGATCCATAACAGTTACCCTGATGACACACTTGGTTAACATAGTGGAGGCTGGAACTGAGTCCCACTCTGGCATGGCAGATGTACTACCGACCCCAAAGATTGCTTGCCCTACTTCTATTAGCATATCCTCCACCTCCTACACCTGCTCCCTCACCCCCTCACCCCCTCCTGCTCCTCCTCATCCTCTATCTCTGATGTTCCCTCTCAGAGCACAACATCCACATTTGCCAGAAGTTGAAAACTCTGCAGCAGCAAAGCAGCAACAGGCTCTGCTGAGCTAATTTGACTAGGACACAAACTGCATACCACAGCAGAGTTATTGAAAGGAATAACAGACCAGACAGATCTGAGGCTCTTGTCACTGAAACTACAACCAGGCATGGTCATGTCTGATAATTAGTAAAACCTGGTGGCAGCTGTTAAGCTTGGCATGCTCACACATGTACCGTGCTTGGCCCACATGCTCAACTTGGTAGTTCAGCAATTTCTGAAAACCTACACAGATTATCCAGCTTCTGGTCAAGGTACACCTCATCAGTGACTATTTCCACAAGTCAGCTACAGCTGACATCACTCTGGCTGTGTCACACCAAGGCATGCAGGTGCCAGCTCACCAACTGGTGTGCCATGTTACCACGAGCTGGAACTCCATACTGCACATGCTAGCAATGCTTTCTGAGCAGCAGAGGCCAGTGGTGGAATACCAGCACTAACATGCCCATCCTGTATTCTGGTCAGCCTCTGTACATAACAACTGAAAGTGGGTATGGATGTCTGACATTTGTGCAGTTCTCCTAGACTTTAAGGAATTCACAAAAATGGTGAGCGGTGATGACACCATCATCAGAGCAACAATCCCACTTCTGTGCCTACTTAAAGAGTCAAGGCTGAAAATTAAACATAAAGGTTTGCATGTGAACCAGGTGGAGATGGAGGAAAAGGGAGATACTACACAGCTCAGTCTCATCTCATCTTCTCAGAGTGTATTGGGTAACAATAGGAAGGTGGAGGCTGAGAAAGAGGAGAAACAAAAGCTGGCTGATAGCGCAAAAGAGGTCCCTACCCACACAAGCTTTGTCCCATCTCTCCTACGTGGATGTACTAAGGAGGGGAATAAAAAGGAAGAGATGGAGAAGTTGGAAGTGGGGAAGGAAAGTAGTAATAATGGTGGAGAAAGGGAAGGGTTGGATGTAAGGAGCTAGGTACATATGGCTGACATTATGTACCGCTGCCTTTCCCGTGACCCTTGCGTTACATTCATCTTGGCAAAGAAAAGAGTACTGGTTGTTCACCCTTGTAGGCTCTTGCTACAAGGAGAGCCTTGCACCTCTCTTACCTGAGGCAGAGAGGTCCACTAGAATGGTGCTATACCAAAAGACCATTGTGGAAAATATGTTGAAAAAATTCCCATCAGACTTATGATACCAACATCGGGCAAGATTCCTTGTTCTATCGAGTGTGAGAGACGAGGGAGACACACATCAGGTACATCAGACACAGGGGTGCACTGTCAAAGGCCTGGACCAATTTTATGACACCCTCCCAGCATCCAGGCCCTGATGACCAGGTATTTTTGACAAGGAGGGAACATTTTTTAAGATGGTCAAGCAATCACTGGCCAACAATACTGACATACTCCCTAATTCCTCTGCGACCTTCAGATATTGAGGCTCAAAGCTGGACACCTGGCATGAGCAATCCTTGAAGATGATGTACTGCCCTGCTCATAGCATCTTGTCTAAGTGGGTTTTTAGTGCAGCTGGGGATATGGGAAGCATAACAGACAGGTGCTTTCGCCTGTCAACAGAAAATACTGACTCACCAGTTGTTTCTTTCAAGGGTCTATGGATGACTGGATGACCCTACAAATATTTTTTCCTGGCCTTGCACTGATTTTGAGTGTAGATGTAGGGGATGTGAAATGCATGATGGTCCTTTACTCCCAAACCCCTTTAAGAATGCAAATGTATATTATTAATGTGTTCGTACACGGTGGTACTGCTACACATAAAGTGTATTGCCACCGTGTACAAGAGTACTGCTACGCCTCAAGCCTATTGCTCTTGAAATATATATATATATATATATATATATATATATATATATATCCAGCGCTGAAGAGTAAGAAAAGGCTGCACGCACCGATCTTCCAAAGCAGGTTCTTTATTAACTCACATAAAAGTCTTCACGGCCGGGGGTACATTCGCACAGAGTGCTGCAGGCCTGATGACGGCCGTTTCACGCCTACCTGGCGCTTCTACGGGTAGGCGTGAAAGCGCCGTAGAAGCGCCAGGTAGGCGTGAAACGGCCGTCGTCAGGCCTGCAGCACTCTGTGCGAATGTACCCCTGGCCGTGAAGACTTTTATGTGAGTTAATAAAGAAACTGCTTTGGAAGACCGGTGAGTGCAGCCTTTTCTTACTCTTCAGCACTGGATTTATTGTCTGTTTACAGAGGCTCAGCACCTGAGATCAGGCGGCTAGACTCTGGATGCAGGTTAATGTGCTCAGCGATACTTGTGAGCGGTAGTGCGGTCACTCTTTTTTCTATTGATGTTGATATATATATATATGCCTTTACATGCACACTTGTGATAGGGAAAGTTTGTCCCTGGGCCCAGTATAGTGTTAAGGTTATAGTATTAAGGGGGTAGTGCCCACAGTTGGCCGCTAGAGGGGGCACTATAGTATATAGTTAGAATAGGAGGGACACAGTGGGATAAGTATAGTTAGAGCTTCCTGGTTTATTTAGTCAGGGCCGGGGCGCCCGTGCAGCTCACAAGGCTCCCTGGACAGAATTCGCTGTGCCCCACAACGTTAAGGAAGGGGCCCAGCATAGAAGCGGTATAGGACTCCCCCATGTGAGGCAAGAATTTCGTATGGAATAGATTCTGTGGAACCGGAAGATTCGGTCCAACCCGGGGCTCAGCATAGTGAAGAAAAGGATGGAGAAGGGACAGAAAGGAACAAATCAACTGTGTTACTTGAAGTACCTGTATTTGAACGGACTGTGCTGAGTAAATAAGCTGTTATTGAAGTTAAGCCGGAGTGTGTCTCCTTTATTGCGGAACCGTCTGTGTGGAATACATCTCCATACCGGGCAAGTCCAGATGGCGCAGGGAGTCAGCACAGAGGCAACGCAACAGAGAAATGTGAACTTTTACTAGGATGGGACCAGGGAATGATACAAGGATTGCTATCGGCCATGACTACCGCCCTGGCTCCCCCTTCCTTCATAGGAGTACATGAAGTACACGTTCAAATAATTTTAATGAGGCTTGCCAGTTGTTGCCTTCAATGGTCTATCGATGACTGAATGACCCTCTTTATATTTTTTTTCTGGCTTTGCACTGTGTGTAGAGCCTCTATGAGTCTTGAAGTACCACAACCACATTTTCATAATATTAGAATGAGATATTACAGTTGAGGCCTTCAAGCGTGTATGGATGACCCTGCTCTGTGTGCAGAGCTTTTGTGAGTGCAGAAGTACCACAACTACACTTTGTTCACAATAGTTGAATGAGGCACTACAATTGGTTCCTTGAAGGGTAAATGGATGACCCAGTCTGTAATTTTTGGTAGGAGTACCACTAATTGACAATTTGAACAGAATATGCATGAGGCCCTCCTTTATGTCTAATACAGTGTGTACCTTAGTCCCTCTGAGTCCCTAATTTGTGGCATTTATTGCTTCCTTCGTAAATTGCACTGAAATTTCCAATTTTCTAATAAAAAAAAATCACTTTTGGTATACTTAAATATTTTAAAATCGATTCCAGGACCTTGATTCAGTGGCCACACAGAAGTACCTGACAGCCAGAGAGAAGCAAATCACCCCCTATATACTGAAACCCAATACTTTTTCTGATTAGCAGACTAGTGCAATACCATCGCTGCCCTGAGATGCACTCATTTAGTTGTGCCAGGCGTAATAATTTGAGGAAAATAAGAGTCATGTGAGATGCCAGCATGTGAGAGTTCCCATGGCAGAGTTCCTTTTCATCGGTCACCAAAATAATATATTATTCTATGTTTTATGGCCTTTTTTTACCCCTTTGCATTCCATAAAACTATGTACGACCAATGCATGAAGGACAACTCTTTAGTTTTCACAGTTCTTTTGCACATTGCTCTATGTCTATATGTTTCAGATGTCTGACATATTTTGACTTCGTCCATAGAAAGCTCAACATTACTTTCAACCTAGGATGCCAGATCTCTGGACATTACCAGATTGCGTAGAGTCAGGCAGAATTCAACTGTATAGACAGCCAAAAGGAAGACTTTCTCCGATGATAGATGATCCCTTAGATACACAAATTGCTTGGTCAGAGCTCTGCTACCTCAGCTCTTTCTGGGGGATAAGTGATGACTGAGTCATCTGTTTAAAAAAAAAAATGCTTTTTTGTAGAATTATTTTTCCACGTCTCTTTACTAAGCAGAAGACCCTCAGGGCATGTCCCATTAGAGAATACTCACTCTTTCTGCCTTGAAGACATATGGACTAAGAGTTGAACTGTGAGTCCTTTTACCCTAATGAGTTGCAAACATCTGACTTTATCCATTTATGTATAAAAGAAGTGTGCGGCAGAATGAAATAATGCCATTTATAACCGTTCATTAACCCTTCAGGTCCTTCATTTGACGCCTTCATTTTTTAATATAAATTTATGTGTTAGGAACCACCTGTTTGAGGTAAAGAAAATAGAGTGAGTGTATCATTCAGACTTTCCTCCTAAACTATGGTCCATGTACTATTTAAACCTATAGTACAGAAACCCACGGCCACATTGGTGTTGCATTCTCAGTAGTAATACTGGCATTGACAGCTATCACTTTTGCATAGATTGTGTGATGCCATGCACCTTATTGTGGGGTAAGTAGCCATTTTTGTCTTTTTTTTTATTTTTATTGTGGACAAGTAGTTCTCCACTTGGCAATAATTTGGATCTAAAACCAGCAGACCTGAAGAGGGAACGCTAGTTCATAGTAAGTATAAAAAAAGCAATTTGACATCTGTGAGTTTTGCAATACAATATGGTAATGCTTTGATAATTAATTTTCCAAATTCTCAATCCAAGAGTTAAATCTATGTAAATTTAGTGAAGACAGAATTTTTTTCAATAATGAGGTAGGAAAGGACAATTGGTGCTTATAAAGTTCCATGGGGAGGCTACGAGGTAGGAGGAGAGAGGTGCTGGAGAGAGGAGCTACAAGCAGAGCTCTTCCCTTCTCTCACCTTCCATCTACATAGAACTTTATGAGCACCAACTGCCACTTTCTATCTCCATAATGTAACAATTTTTCTTCCCTGAATAATGATCTTACATGTAAATTGAAAATTTGAAAAATGAATGATTAATCTTGGTGGAGAAGAAAAGCAGAATTGTCTGATAAGATATATTACAAGGTATCTCTTGTTTCTCTGCATTATTGGTTTATGAAATTAATATTAAAGCGACAATTGCTCATTAACACATCAAATATCTGGTGATTCTGTAACTTTCTCTTTTAACCTACAGCAAAGCATACCAATCATTTCAAACTGTTGAGTATGTCAACCATCCATTTCTGGCCATGATATGACCGATATTCTGCATTTCTCACCATCCAATTTTCCCTCTTTAGGCCATAATTCTTATTTCTCCTTGAGATAGTGGGTTTATTCTAGCTGCTATGATGTCTCCCTTTCACTGCACATATAAACATGAGTGATTCCTGCTCTTCTGTACCCTTATACTCCAGCTCCAGAAGAAGATGTAGCATGGAGAACTTTATTCAGCAGTACTGAGCAATGTGCCTATAATTATAGTGTAGCATGGCTAAAGGGTGTCTAATCGACGGGAGGTATGTATCACAGAGAAGGCTTGTCGCTGTGATGTGACCCGGAGTGTTTTCTGTAATGCTCATAAAGTAATAAGGAATTGTGTAGTATATTTGGGTCCAGGTTACGGGTAGCTATGAGAGATGGGAGGGTCTGGCTACCCATATTCCTCACCCCTGGGTAAGGGGCATAACCATGCCTGTCTATGTTTGTGTCAGGACCAGTGGTGATGTCACAACCACAGGTCTAATCATGTGATGGGTTCTGGGTGTGGTTTCAGGCTACTTAATGGAGGTGTGTTTGGCACATGGGAGTGAGTGTGGGAGTCTGTCATGGTGAACAGATTTCCATGTGTCCAGGGCGGACACTACAGACAGGAGTCTGTGTGTGTGGAGGGGCAAGCCTCCACAGTGTGTTAAAGCTTCAGGACTGAGCCTGAAGGAACGGACATTTGTTTCCCTATGCCTGAGCCAAAGGCTATTTGTAAGACTGTTTACCTTTATTTTGCTGACTTAAATGGTTTATGGAGCGAATAAACCTACATGAACACTGAAGAAAATGTGCCTCCTGTTTCATCCTACGCATCTGAGCGAGTGAACCCCTACAATTGGTGTTTGGAATGCGGGCAAAGATCCAAGGAGCACATGTTGCAGCGCTGGCTGGTCTGAGCCAGAAGATTGGACGGTCTTGAAAAACCGTGAGTAAAAACTGACCGGGGTCAGTGAGAACTGCAGTTTGTGGATACCTCTGAGGAGAAGAGGGATCCGGGAACCTGTGTGGCCGCCACCAACAGGTAACGGTCTGGAAACCATGTGATACTGACCAGGGTCAGTGAAAAACAGTGTTTGGGCTGTAAAGCCGGGTGTGAAACAGACCGAAGTCTGTGTGCTGTACTGACCGGGGTCAGTGAAAGACTGTTTTTGTTCTATAAAGCACTTTTGCAGGTGCTTGCTGTGGACCGGCGAGTCCAGGTATTTCTCTTTTTTTTCCTTCTGTGGTCAGCTTGCCGTGGCTCGGTGAGGTCACGAAATTTGCTGTGGCTCGGTGGGGTCACGAAGGTGACAAGCGGCTTGCTGTGGATCGGCGGGTCCACGAAGGTGACAAGCGGCTTGCTGTGGATCGGCGGGTCCACGAAGTTTGGAGTGCAGAGCCTTGTAAAGTGTAGCTGCAGTTGCAGCAAAGAGAGAGAGAAAGAAAAAAAAAAAAGAGACATTGCTGGTTTAATGTGTGCAGACTCTTAAAGGACCAGAGTCACATTGGTGTGCTGTGCGAACTGGGGCCTGAGAGTGCTGTGAGAAGTCCACGGGGTGTACCCCAGAGTGGGGTGGAGTCCCAAAACAGAGCAGTGACCCCAAATAATTATGGTTGGCCAAAAAGGGTCTGCATCTCAAAAGGGGGTAGTTGCCCAAAAGGGGGTGGAGTCCCTAAAAGGGGTGATGGCTCTAAAGGAGAAAATAGTCCACAAGGGGGCGGTAACCCAAAAGGGGGTGGAGTCCAAAAAGGGGGCGACAACCCAATTAGGGGTGGTGGCCCAAAAAGGGGCGGCGGCGAATGCGCTGTTGAACTGTTGCCGGGTTCAATGTAAGAACAGCGCATGTTCAGAATGTGGTACTGACTTTTCGTCTGACAAGGTGTCACAGAGTTGTTCTGTAGAAGTCAATGGAGTGTGCGTGACTGGACTTCTGGACTCAGGGAGCCTGGTGACGCTAGTGAGCGCCACACTCCCTGTCTATCTGATTCCCGGAAGGAAGATGGAAGCCCACTGCGTTCATGGGGTCGCTAGGGATTATCCGGTGTCCAGGGTAATCATTGAGACGCCCACTGTTATTGCCAGCCATGATGTACCTGTAGTCCCAGACTTGCCATTCCCTGTTGTAATAGGCCAGGACTTTGAAAGGTTTTGGGACTTGTGGGAGGAAAAGGGGAGTGTCTAATTGCTCAGAACAGAGTCTGAGTGACCCTAAGGGAGCCTCACCACAACAGGAGGCTGTAGTGATTCCGAGTGGTGTGATGTGTAAAGAGAAAGTAGCGCCACCTAATGTCAATAGTCCAGAGTTACGGGTGACTGGAAGAAAGTGTGGGTCTGACACCTGTTTAAGTGGGGACTTGCTGTTCCAGGATGACACGGTGAGAAGGGGTGACTCCTATGCAGACTGTATGTAGGATAGCTGCGGAGACACCATCACGTGTTTCTCAACGCAAGCAGTGAATAGCCAGACCTTTCCCTGGGAAGGAACAACCACGGGAAGGGCAGCATCCAATAAAGGAAAACATCCAATACAGGAAAACCACCTATGCCAAGCATGGTATCCATCCACAGACAGCTGTTTCGGGGTGTTTGCCCCTCATCAGTGTGGAGTAGGAATCTGGCTATTAGGAGCAGTGCCTAGTAAAAGGCTGTGAAGGAACAGATGATTGGCCTCGGGGAGACCAAAACATCCAACACCGCGGAGACACCATCACGTGTTTCTCAACGCAGTGATCCAGAACACTGCCCCCATCCCTTATGGGAAATATGCAAATGCATGTAGGATAGCTGCGGAGACACCATCACGTGTTTCTCAACGCAAGCAGTGAATAGCCAGACCTTTCCCCGGGAAGGAACAACCACGGGAAGGGCAGCATCCAATAAAGGAAAACATCCAATACAGGAAAACCACCTATGCCAAGCATGGTATCCATCCACAGACAGCTGTTTCGGGGTGTTTGCCCCTCATCAGTGTGGAGTAGGAATCTAGCTATTAGGAGCAGTGCCTAGTAAAAGGCTGTGAAGGAACAGATGATTGGCCTCGGGGAGACCAAAACATCCAACACCGCGGAGACACCATCACGTGTTTCTCAACGCAGTGATCCAGAACACTGCCCCCATCCCTTATGGGAAATATGCAAATGCATGTAGGATAGCTGCGGAGACACCATCACGTGTTTCTCAACGCAAGCAGTGAATAGCCAGACCTTTTCCCCGGGAAGGAACAACCACGGGAAGGGCAGCATCCAATGAAGGAAAACATCCAATACAGGAAAACCACCTATGCCAAGCATGGTATCCATCCATGGAATTGTGTAGTATATTTGGGTCCAGGTTATGGGTAGCTATGAGAGATGGGAGGGTCTGGCTACCCATATACCTCACCCCTGAGTAAGGGGCATAACCATGCCTGTCTATGTTTGTGTCAGGACCAGTGGTGATGTCACAACCACATGTCTAATCATGTGATGGGTTCTGGGTGTGGTTTCAGGCTACTTAATGGAGGTGTGTTTGGCACATGGGAGTGAGTGTGGGAGTCTGTCATGGTGGACAGATTTCCATGTGTCCAGGGCGGACACTACAGACAGGAGTCTGTGTGTGTGGAGGGGCAAGCCTCCACAGTGTGTTAAAGCTTCAGGACTGAGCCTGAAGGAACGGACATTTGTTTCCCTATGCCTGAGCCAAAGGCTATTTGTAAGACTGTTTACCTTTATTTTGCTGACTTAAATGGTTTATGGAGCGAATAAACCTACATGAACACTGAAGAGAATGTGCCTCCTGTTTCATCCTACGCATCTGAGCGAGTGAACCCCTACAGTAGATTTGGGGTGAGCTATAACACTTTTAGGAAAGCTGCAGATAGCTTATTTTAGCTTTCTCCCACTCCACTATTCCATTTTGTTAGACTCTTAACTCTACACATCCCAGAATAGAAAACAAGAGACAGCACCACAGCGGTCAGTGATGAAGACCTTACGTATTTAATCTGCCTCCTGCGGCGATGTTTCGGTACAATGACCTTTATCAAGCACTGTGCTTGATAAAGGTCATTGTACCGAAACGTCGCCACAGGAGGCAGATTAAATATGTAAGGTATTCATCACTGGCCGCTGTGGCGCTGTCTCTTGTTTTCTATTTTGGGATGTGGATTTGTAGCCGGGTTGGACCCCTTGGCATTGACTTGCGCCAATATGCGTATTGAAGCTGTATGGACATAGGGTGCGGTTTTACTCTTTTTGGATTCTTAACTCTACACAGACTTCAAAGAGCAGCTGGAATCTGTTAAAATCCATTAACCTTTATAGATTTAAGCCATTCCCTCTGCAGGCTTTTTTTCTAATTGCTCATTGTCCCATAGCTGGTGGTTAGAGGCTAGCTGCAATAATGTTTCCTTGACACACAGTACACATAGTCATGGGGCATTCCTTCTCTCCCGTCTCCTACTCTCCTGCCTTCTGCGCTCCTGTCTACTACACTCATGTCTCCTACTTTCATGTCTACTACTCTCTTATCTACTACTTTTGTCTCTCCTACTCTCTTGTCTACTACTCTCCTGTCTACTTCTCTGATGCCTACTACTCTCCTGTCTACTACTCTCCTGCCTACTACTCTCCTGCCTCCCACTCTCCTGTCTCCCACTCTCCTGTCTCCTACTCTCTTGTCTCCTACTCTCCTGTCTCCTACTCTCCTGCCTTCTACTCTTGTGCCTACTACTCTTGTGCCTCCTACTCCCCTGCCTCCTACTCCCCTGCCTCCTACTCTCCTGCCTCCTACTCTCCTGCCTCCTACTCTCCTGTCTACTACTCTCCTGCCTCTTACTCTCCTGTCTTCTACTCTCCTGTTTCCTACTCTACTGTCTCCTCTCTGTTGTCTCCTCTACTATTCTCCTGTTCCTTCTCACCTGTCTTCTGCTCTCCTGAATCTTTGTAACAAACTGCTTTCTGCTATCCTGACTTCTACTCTCATGTCTCCTACTTTCATGTCTCCTACTCTCCGGTCTCCTACCCTCCTGAATCTTTAACACACTTTCAGAAATAATGTAGCTGGAACACACTTGCTAGAAAGCAGCAGTATACACCTGTGTGACTGTGCTCCTCTTGCCTCTGCTCTTGCATCATCCTTTCTTCTTCAAACACTACAATATTCAGCTGCAATCTGATTTCTAATTTGCTTTTCATAAGGTGCTGCAAATGCTGACCTATTAGAGTTATTAGAAAGCACAATTTTTTAAACCCCTTCAGGGGTAGGTGTTCCCTACCTTTGAAATATAGGTATGTCATGGTAATCATGTGGGCACAGGAGCCCCAAATGTTCAAATGTCGCAATTGGTATCGAACATAATATTAAAGGGGCTAGGAAAGGATTGGGGATCCCTCTTCCTTCCGATCCTGCATCATTATCGCGAGGGCCTGATTGTTGCTATGGCAATCCAAGAACATCAGCCAGCTACGTTATCCTGTTTAGAACATGCCCGTAGAATGGTCTAGAATGCAATCTATCAGTACGTCACTGACAGGTATAAGGCATTGCAATGCTGGTGCAATGCAATATATTAGCGATCAGATTAATACAAATCAAAGTGAATAGAGGTACTAAGTAAAAGTAAGTTATAAAAATATATATTTAAAAAGTCACAAAATAAAAAAAAGAAGCAAATATTATGCCATTAAAAAGGTGTATATATGTAAAAACAAAAATAAACAAAAAAATTACACATATTTGGTATTGCCACATCTTGAACCCTTTCAGTGAACACTGTAACAAAATAAATTAAAAATATGGCAAAAAACTATGCTTTTTCATTATATTGCCAAATAAAACGTGGAGAAAAATGGGATCAAAAAGTCAAATAGAAATAAAAATGTTATAGCTGAAAATAAGTCATCTCGACCCGTAAAAAAACAAGCTGTTATACAGCTTCATCAATAGAAAAATAAAAAGCTATATTTTTCAGAATAAAAAGATGCAAAAAATTATTCTTTTTTCTGAAAAAATGTTTTTATGGTGTGGCAAGTGGCAAAGCATAAAAAATATTATATAAATTTGGCAATGCTGTTGTCATACTGACCCAAAGAATAAAGTTGACTTATCAATGATACCACATGAGGAACAGCAGCAAAAAAAACCAATTCTTGAATTGCTGTTTTTTGCTCACTCTTCATCCCAAAAATCAAAATAGAAAGCGACTAAAAAATGTAATGTGCCCGAAAATCTAACCAATAAAAACATCAACCTGCAATGCAAAAAACAAGCCTGGATCTCGTACCTCCCATAGGTACCCTGTCAATGATCCTGTTGTACAATCACATTCCTGCCGTCGTCAAGCCCCTTTTCCTGATCAGTTCATGTAATGTCATGTCTGCCATATTTCTGTGGCAAACCTGCACCTTATCAGCAGAACTGTAGGAAAGAGGGCACTCCAATGCCACAGACAATCTTCTAGATTATACAGGCCTCATCCACACTAAAAATATTTTTTTTATGTTACTAACATGATACAGACGGGCAGATCTCAGTTTGAAATTGTTTTGAGCCTATCTTTTAGATTATGTGCATCTTTGGCACCCAATTTCTCATGGGCATCTTTTATGCCTAGCTAGAGATGCGCAACTGTTACACCTATCTTCTGATGAGCATCAAACACTCTCTGGTTAATGGTGTTGGGTAAACAAGTAATCATTGTAGGCTGGATCCTGGATCTCGTACCTCCCGTAGCTGCACCTTACCAGCAGCAACTGTAGGAAGAGGGCGCTCCAATGCCACGGACAATCTTCTAGATTATACAGGCCTCATCCACACTAAAAATATTTTTTATGTTACTAACATGATACAGAAGGGGAGATTTCAGTATGAAATTGTTTTGAGCATTTAGTCTATAATACACAGACCTCATCGACAGGCATAAAAAATGCTTCTGTTACTGATGCAATATAGTAGGAGACATCTCACTTTGAAATTGGAAAATATAGTCTGTTATACAGGCCTCATCGACAGGCCTTAAAAAATTCTTCTGTCACTAACTAGAGAAGAGTGAATATTTCAATGTTCGGTTCGGCTCACAATTGCTGAATTTGCAATATTCGCCAATTTAATCATCGATTAAATCGCCAAATATAGCCGAACATACACAGCACAATAGTCAGTGATTCCCAAGCTGTGTGACAGCATGGGAAACACCGGTGTAGTGCTTCTGATTGGCAGTGAAATCATCACTGCCAGTCAGAGAGCCGCTGTCAGAAGACAGCATGAGCGCTCATCTGTGATCGGAGGTATAAAGTTTACCTATGGTCACTGGTGTCAGCTGATGGGACTACAGTTTGGAGTGGCCATACAATAATCACAGAGATCACAGGCCCAGGCCATGAGTCATACAGAAACAAGCGCTGTCTTCTTTGTAGTAAATTGCCCTAAGCTGGCCCCTATCGTCCAGACAATGACACGATTTGGGCGACAAATCATTCAAGGAGGCCGAAAGCTGTTCATAATAATTAGTTCTCAGAAAAGTAATAGTGAGCATTTGGCTTATGCATGTCCAGACTAGAACACATGGAATATGTGTATATCCCACCGTACGATCACTCCTAACTCCACGATAACCCTACAATCCTCACTGCCAATAACAATCCTGTTTTAATCCAAATAAATAAATACAGGCCCATTGGATGACATGCTTCTTTTGATGTTCACACCATCAGGTTGTTCCATCCCCTCTCCCTCAGAGTAGCAGTCATATACCAGCCCCCAGGTTCACACACCCATTTCCTTGACCACTTTTATGCGTTGCTGCCACACTTCACGTCCTCAGAATTGACAACTCTTATCCTGGGAAACTTCAACTGCCCCACCTCCCCAACTGCATCCCAGCTTCTATCTCTAGCCAATTCTCATGGCCTCTCACAACTTTCAAACTCTGAGACACACAAAGACGGTAACACCCCTCACCTGGACTTTGTCCGGCTCAGTTCAATCTCCTACCTAGATAACTCACCTCTTCCCCTTTGTACCCCATAAAATTAGGAGTATAACCACAACTTACACCTTTTTGGCTCCTCCCTAAAAACACACCTGTTTAGGGCAGCCTATCACATTCCTTAATCAAAGTCCTTTTTTTATACATAGCTTATTCTCTACATCTCTGAAAATAATTCGACATCAAACTCAATTATGCCCAAAAGGCTCTTTCAGCCTTTATCTACCCCCCATTTCCTCAAGATGGTTGTACCGTCATTGTAAATTAGCACCTGTAATTTGTGTCACCCCCACCTCATTGTAGATTGTAAGCTCTGAAGAGCAGGGTCATCATTATTTTTGCTTTACTTGTTTGATTATCTTAAACTTTGTAACGTTTGACTGTTTTATATGAACAGTTGACTTATAAAGCTATGCAGAATATGTTTGCGACATATAAATAAGGGTTATTATTATTAGTAGATTGAAGATGGTGAAGTTCAAGCTGTTAGCTTTGCCATGTGTAAGACAAAATAATCTTTTACATGAGCACAACTGCACAAACGAGGGTTTGCTGCTGTGCTGACTCAGGGTGGAGTAGGGTGAACAAGACAAGCTGCTGTACTGTGAGAGAGGTGCAGGTGGAGATGTTATGGTGGATTGAGAAAGCTGGGATGCGCTTGGTATGTAAGATCAGTCAAAAAGAGCAGGCATCAGCTGCCAGGCTCTCAGTCACCCCAACTGTAGTGGGTAAACAAGTGGAGGTTCTTTGACCACAGACCTGTGTGACAACACTTGCCACAGTGAGGGAGGAGGAAGAATCAGAAGATGCGGTTGATATGGTGGACAGTGGTTGGCAAGGTCCGCTAGTCTGCATTTTAGCTCAGTGACATTCCCAGATTATCGCATATTGACCTCGCATTTGCCAGTTCATGCATGTATTACTGAAATTATTTCATTTTTTTACTCTACTGGGTTGTTTTTAAAAAGTTAACAGAGAACATGATTTTTTTAGATTTTTGCTGGTCTGAAAAATGACCCAAGATAGGCAACATGTCTCCCAACCCTAAACAGCTATTCAGTGCTTTCAATTCTCCCCTGCGTCTACCATCTTCCCGTTCCTCTCCTCTCAGCTGAAGATTTTGCCTCACAACCTGTGAACTTGACACAATAACGTCACACCTCATTCCAAACTTTACCACAGTCTTCATCACAAGCCTAACCCACTTCTTCAACCTATCACCAACAACTGGTGTCTTCACTCCTGATTGAAACATACCTCGATCACACCCATCCTTAAAAAGCCCTCCCTTGACTCATCCTCTGAGTCTAGCTATCGCCCCACATCATTTCTCCCCTATGCCTTCAAATTACTGGAACAACATATCCATTTTGAACTGTCCTCCCACCTCTCCTCTTTCTCCCACTTACAATGTGGCTTCAGACCGCACCATTACACTAAAACTGCCCTGACTAAAGTCACCAATGACCTACTAACTGCCAAATGAAAGCATTGCGAGTTTGTCTTCCTCCTTCTCCTGGACCAGGCATCTGCCTTTAAAACAGTTGAACATTCCTTCTTACTACAGACTTTCTGATCTGTTGACAATACAGACTTGGCCTTTTGTTGGATCTCCTCGTACCTAACAGAAAGGACATTCATGTCTCTCACTCACACACCACCTCCTCTTCCTGCCCCGTATGTGTCTGTGTCCACCAAGGTTCAGATGTAGGACTGGGCTATATGCTTAGAGCACGCACGAGCACTTCCTCCCTCTTAAAGGGACTGCCCACATCAACCTAAGGCAACCTAAGACACCTACTATTTAAGGCTTCTTTTACAATATGGAGGTGCCTGAGCTATGTTGTTAGTTTGCCTTGCATGCTTGCTAGTTGTCAGGTTCCCCATGTCCGCCCGTCGATTGTCTACACTATACCTATCTGCTCTTTCCTGTCTGTGCCCATCTGCTCATACCTGTCTGTGCTATTCTGTCCATCATCTGGTCCAAATCGCATCTGTCAGAGCCCATCTGTCTAACAGACGGCCCAGCCCTCACCTGCCAGTGCTATTCTGTTCCTCAGCTGATCCCATCTGAACTCATGGTTCCAGAGTCCCTACATTTTATCCAGTTATTGCTTCTCCACTAGTTGGAGAGTGCATCTTACAGATAGGGTGAAGAAGTGGATTTACTATGCTGCGGGTTATGAAATTAATCGGAGGAGCCAAAATTCTTCACATAGGTAACATTATGTGGTTTATTCTCAACCCGTTTCAAAGTTTATCCGACTTGTACCCAGAAAAACTACAAAAGTTCTTTGGTTCTCCCGAAGAAGAAGTCGGATAGACTTTGAAACAGATTGAGATAAACCAATTAATATTTTCCACATGATGAAATTTGGATGCTCACATTCATTTCTTAACCAGCAGTGCAACAAATCCGCTTCTTCATCTTCTTCTTTAGCAGTTTTTTAGATTGAAAGATGAGATAGAGGCTATAGGGAATGTTTAAAATGTTCTCAAAAGTGAATAAAAGAAACCTATTTCTCTGATCAGATGTATTACAAACTTTCATATATTCACATTCACTTCACATTTACGTATAGTTTGCCGAAAAAACAACACTCATTTACCCATAAAAGCAATTCTTTGCTCTGATATAACACGATGTGGACATGTTATGGTTGAGCCATCATGGTACCCAACATATCGATTTTTGCTAAAATTTTCGAAAAATAAAAATAAAACAATATGAGATAACCATTATGTGTGAATCCATCCCTACGCTTAAACTGAAAACTTTGATATTATGTACAGTCTTCGTATAAGTATTAAAGTATTTGTGTTCTAAATATCAAACGCCCTTTCAATCTGAATATTTAAGAGAAGCAAATATCTGAAAAATTCATGCTGCCAGGACGCATTGATATCTAGAAGATCATTATTTCGGTAGCAATATTTCAGGGATAATGGCCGTACATTCTCCTTTTATGTTTCACTTTGTTATTTGCTTATAACATCCAACAGCAGGGGTTCATACACAAAACTGCCCACCTCATATCTTGGCTCGTGCTGGCGGAGGATTTACATGGAGATTAAAATAAACATTAGTTCAATAGGAATTCAAATGACCACATGCTTATTAGGAAAATAAGTAGACTAAGTAAGCAATCTCCAAGGGCTTAATCAATCAGTTCAAGGGGCCCATAATAACAATAACACAGAGTCTGCATTGTATCTCATAATGAGTTTTTATGTAAAACAGCAGCAGGGCTATAGCAGCATTTCTGGAAACAAAGACAGTTTATCTATTAGAAGTGCATTCGGTTATCTTGGTAAGTGTTGCAAATGGGGCTTTCAGCTGGAGAAGTTACAGCTGTACCTGATCTCATTGCATGATGGAGGTAATCATTTGTGATCATCGTACTGTAAAAAACAAAAATATTTCTAGGACCAAATTTATTTTACTCATTAATTCTTATATTTATTTTCTAATTTTGTCTTCAAAATGTATCACTGTCTCTCTAGATATGTGGGATTTTTGTACATGAGACTCAAGCTTTGGATCCTGTCTATTTTTCTTACATACCCTACTATTTTAAAGCCTATTGCATAAAGATGACCTTTCAATTGATTTTTTTAAATTTAATGGGAATCTGTCACCACATCTAACCTATCTTAACCATTAATATGGGCATACAGGTTATAGACTGCAGAAAACAGTCATTCTATGTGTCTCATATCAGATGTCTTGTTGCTAAGAAATAATCTTCTATCACTTTATATAAGTGGCCTCTTCCAGGTTACGGGTGTATGCTGCCTGGAAGATAACTCTGCCTCCAGAGCTTGTTTTACAAAAAGAGGTGTTACCAGTATGATGTGTGATGGCCGCTCTCTGCTCTCCTGATCTCACTGCAGAGCTGTGTGTGATTATACCTGACACATCTGCAGGTTTCTCTCAGATTCAGCTTCCATCTTGCAGTCAAATAGGGTATCTCCTGATCTGCAATAGTTACCTTTCTCACTGCCAACTTCCCTTCGTGTAAAATAAGCTCTGGAGGCAGAGTTATCTACCAGGCATATAAAAATATATAAAGTCAGAAAAGATGATTTATCAGCAACAAGGAATCTGATATGAGATGTCTATAACCTGTATGCCCATATTAATGGTTTAGATAGGTAAGATGTGGTGACAGATTCCCTTTAATCTCTTACCGACATTGGCCATAATAAATACAGAGCAATTTGGTAGCGGTTTATGGAGTGGGCTCATGGGGTGAGTTTGCCTCATAATCGGCATGTACTGAATGTGTGTTAGAGCCTGGACCTGCCTCTAATACTCGCTGCCTGCATCTGATAACAGCGCACCTGTATGGGGCATGTCATTCTACGTGCCCATCGGCGCTCCCGAGACGTAGTTGTGGAGAGACCATAGGTTGCTAGGAAAGCCCATTGAAGACCTTCTTGCTTATCATTCCAGGCTCCCTTGAAACCTAGCCTGTTGGCCGGGCTTCAAAGGGGACCATGATTTTCCCCATATGCTACTACACTATGGTATTTCTGAATAAAGCACAAGCAATCAAACAATTGCAGGTTAAAGTCCCCTAAGAAGGCTGAAAAATTCTGATAAAACTTAAAAAAAGTTTTAAAAATATGAAAAAATAAAAAAACATAAAAAAGTTCAAATCTCACCTCTTTTCCAAACATTAAAAATAAAGATAATAATAATAATAATAATAATAATAATAATAATTATTATTATTTTTTTTTATTATTATTATTATTATTATTATTATTATTATTATAAAACAATATGCACATGTGGTATTGCTGCTTTCAGAAAAGTCTGATCTATCAACACATAAAAATAATAAAACTGATTTTTTAACACCATAAACATTAACATTCAAAAACATCAAAGTTATGTTTTTTTGGTTGCTGCAATATCACAAAAAATTATGTAATAAGTGCTCAAAATGATATATATCTGTCCTGAAATGGTATCAAAAAGAATATTGTATTGCCAAGTATACAGTAAGCTTTTACCCGTCTCCATCAACCAAAAAAGAAAACGTTATAGGTAGGGTTGAGCGAAACGGGTCGTTCATTTTCAAAAGTCGCCGACTTTTGGCAAAGTCGGCGTCTCATGAAACCCGACCCGATCCCTGTGGGGGTCGGCCATGAGGTACGCGATCTTGGCGCCAAAGTCGCGTTTCGTATGACGCGATTAGCGCCATTTTTTCAGCCAATGAATGAGCGTGGGCAGAGTGATGACATAGGTGTTAGGGGAGTGAACGCCTATCGTCATGTTATCGCTTGTGCGCAGTAGCGATTTGGAATGTGCAAAGAGAGAGAGAGAGAAAAAAAAAATATATAATAATATCTTCACTGGGTTTCGTGTTTCGGCCGAAACCCGACTTTTCACTGTGGTCGGCCGATTTCACTCGACTCGACTTTTAAGACAGTCAGGTTTCACAAAACCCGACTCGACCCTAAAAATCTAAAGGTCGCTCAACCCTAGTTATAGGTCTTGGAAAATAACCACACAACCAAAATTTTTTTTTTTTTCAGATTTTTTTGTCACCACTAAAATAATAAGAAAACTGGACAAATGTGGTATTTCTGTAATTGCACTGATATGAAGAATCATATTGAGAGGTCATTTTTGCTACACAGTAAACACCATAGGAATAATTCACAAAAAAAAAATGTAAGAATTGCAGGTGTTTTTTTTTTTTTTTACAATTTTTCCCCATTTTCCAATACATTATTTGGTAAAACGAATTGTGTCATTCTTACTAACAACTCTTCCTTCCTAAACACAAGCCCTCCTATGTCTATCTGGACAGAAAAATTAAAAAAGTTATGGCTCTGGGAAGAAGAGGAGGAAGAAAAGGAAGCTCCAAAATGGAAATTGGCCACGTTGGGAAGGAGTTAAACTGAATGACACCTCCAATAAATGCTGCTCCATTGATTCTGGAACATATCCTCTTTTTCCAAAGATATGACCCTCGATATTAAAGAAGCAAATTTTCACCAACTGGTAGTATACCACAGAACTTCTACAACCCCTGGCAAAAATTATGGAATCACCGGCCTTGGAGGATGTTCATTCAGATGTTTAATTTTGTAGAAAAAAAGCAGATCACAGACATGGCACAAATCTAAAGTCATTTCAAATGGCAACTTTCTGGCTTTAAGAAACACTAAAAGAAATCAAGAACAAAAAATGTGGTAGTCAGTAATGGTTACTTTTTAACCAAGCACAGGGGAAAAATTATGGAATCACTCAATTTTGAGGAAAATATTATGGAATCATGAAAAACAAACAAACAAAAAAAGATTCCAAAACATCACTAGTATTTTGTTGCACCTCCACTGGCTTTTATAACCGCTTGCAGTCTCTGAGGCCTGGACTTAATGAGTGTCACACAGGATTCTTCATCAATCTGGCGCCAACTTTCTCTGATTGCTGTTGTCAGATCAGCTTTGCAGGTTGGAGCCTTGTCATGGACCATTTTCTTCAACTTCCACCAAAGATCTTCAATTGGATTGAGATCCGGACTGTTTGCAGGCCATGACATTGACCTTATGTGTCTTTTTTCAAGGAATGTTTTTACAGTTTTTGCTCTATGGCAAGATGCATTATCATCTTGAAAAATAATTTCATCATCCCCAAGCATCCTTTCAATTGACAGGATAAGAAAAGTGTCCAAAATATCAACATAAACTTCTGCATTTATTAAAGATGTAATGACAGCCATCTTCCCAGTGCCTTTACCTGACATGCAGCCTCATATAGTCAATGACTGTGGAAATTTCCATGTTCTCTTCAGGCAGTTATCTTTATAAATCTCATTGGAATGGCACCAAACAAAAGTTCCAGCATCATCACCTTGTCCAATGCAGATTCGCGATTCATCACTGAATATAACTTTCATCCAGTCATCCAAAGTCCACGATTGCTTTTCCTTAGCCCATTGTAACATTTTTTTATGTTTAGGTGTTAATGATGGCTTTCTTTTAGCTTTTTTGTATGTAAATCCCATTTCCTTTAGGCGGTTTCTTACAGTCCGGTTACAGACATTAACTTCAGTTTCCATCCATTTGTGTCATGTCGGACGTCATCCTCTGTCAGGTCGTCCGACAGACAGAGGTAATTCCGCTTTTGTCCACTATGCGCTCATTAGCTTCTGCTAGATTTTATCTAGCTGGTCAGGGGTTAATTTACCTGGTGCTCGGATTGGAAGCTGGGCCGTGCCCACTGCCTTTAAATAGTTCTCCTGAACATTGGGTGTCGCCGATTATAGCTTCTGTCTTGTGCGTGGTTATCTCGGTCTGGAGTGGTGAGCTAAGTAGTTGGCGTATCGTTGCTGGTGGTGTATTTCCCTATTGTCTTATTTTCTCCTTCCCATATTTGTATTTGTTTTGCCCTTTGCATTTATAGTGTATTCCTGAGTGACTGCGGCGTGGTGCTTATTTTTCCGTTATCCTTGTCTGTGCTAACTGTGGGTATTGGAGTGTGGTCTCTTCACTGGTGGGGGGGAGGTGGTTTCAGCCTAGGGTTGAAACAGGAGATAGGGTGAGGGTGGAGGCCCAGACATGCACACCATCAGTGTAAACTCTGGGAGAGGGTCAGTCAGGGTTTCCCTAGTCTGAGGGAAATCGCAGGGGCCCGGGTTTTTAACTCTTTCCTACCTAGGTCTCCCGTGACATTATAATCGCCCAACATTATTTCCATGGATCCCATGATTTCCATAACCCGCCAGTTGGAGGCGCTGTCCCTACAGGTCACTGAGTTGAGGGGGGCAGTGCAGCAACAGAGACTAGCAGTATCTAATGTGCAAGCCGGAGTTACAGGCAAAATTGCTGAGCTTAAGTTTCCTTTGCCTGAAAAGTTTGCTGGGGAACACAGTAAATTTGTTTCTTTTCATGAAGCTTGCAAACTGTATTTCCGTATGCGCCCGATCTCCTCAGGTAATGAGACTCAGTGTGTGGGCCTGGTGTTGTCATTATTAAGCGGGGATCCCCAAGAATGGGCGTTTTCTTTGCCGTCTGATTCTGCTACATTTAACTCAGTGGAGCGTTTTTTTTCTGCTCTAGGACACATTTACGACGATCCGGACAGAATGGCTCTAGCAGAATCTAAGATATGCACTATTCGCCAGGGGGAGCGTGTTGCAGAGGATTACTGTTCTGAATTTCGCCGCTGGGTGCTCGTCACACAGTGGAATGATCCCACGCTGCGGAGTGACTTTATTCATGGAGTTTCGGATAGGGTTAAAAAAGCCCTCCTGATGTACGAGACTCCCGCTTCACTAGATTCTGCTATGAGTCTTGTTGTCCGCATTGATCGCCGTTTGCATCAGGGGGATCATGAGACGCCGCCTGTGGGAGAAGGTTTAGGTTCACGTGAGGTTGCTGCAGGTGAGCCCACAGAACCTATGCAAATCTCAGGGGTATCACATGTTAAGCATCGAGTCCCTGTACTCAGGAAGCAGGGAGCCTGTTTTTACTGCGGTAAAACTGGTCATTTTATTAATATCTGTCCTCTACTGTCAAAGAAAAACGCAACGGCGGAAAACTTCTAAGCTCAGAGGGTGTGGAGGAGTCCAATCTGAGCTTATGTATATCCTCCATGATGGTTTCTCAGTGCATGCTCCCTGCCAAAGTTGTTGTCGCTGGCAGAGAGCTGCCAATCACTGTTTTTGTGGATAGTGGTTCTGCCACAAATCTCATTGATGAGGAGTTTGCGCGCACTGCTGGTTTTAGGATTGAAAAACTGCCTCATCCTATCCGCGTGGTCACCATCAATTCTGCTCCTCTCCCACAGGGGGAGATTACTGAGTTTGTGGCTGAGGTTAAACTCCACATTGGGGTTCTTCATTTCGAGCAGGTTACATGTAAGGTGCTCAAGAGTCTTCCGGCACAATTGGTGCTGGGTTTTCCATGGTTGTCTACACACAACCCGGTTATTGACTGGAAGACTCAGGACATAATTCAGTGGAGTGATTTCTGTCAGGAGAATTGCTTGGCCACATGTGTTTCTGCTGTGACTTCAAGCGTTCCTGAGTCCCTTCTGGATTTTGTGGATGTGTTCTCTGAGAAGGGTTGTTCAGAGTTGCCACCACATCGCTCCTATGACTGTACTATCAGGTTTAAACCAGGGGCCAAATTGCCTAAAGCAAGGATGTTTAACATCTCCGGTCCGTAGAGACAAGCGCTAAAGGATTACATTGCTGAAAGTTTGAGCAAAGGGCACATCAGGCCTTCATCCTCACCAGTGGCAGCAGGGTTCTTCTTCGTTAAGAAGAAAGATGGTGGACTACGGCCGTGTCTGGATTTCAGGGAGTTAAACCAGATTACGGTTCGTGATCCATACCCTATGCCCTTGATACCTGATTTGTTCAACCAGCTGGCAGGTGCTAAGTGGTTTACCAAGCTTGACCTCAGGGGGGCGTACAACCTCATAAATGTCCGTCAAGGTGATGAGTGGAAGACGGGCTTTTAATACCCCTGAGGGTCATTTTGAAAATTTGGTGATGCCATTTGGGTTGACAAACGCACCTGCAGTGTTTCAACATTTCATAAATGATGTGTTCTCGCATGTTTTGGGGAAATTCGTTATTGTGTACCTAGATGACATCCTCATATATTCTTGCGACCGTTATACTCATTTAGATCATGTCAGGCAGGTGTTACAGCTTCTCAGAGAGAATAAGCTATATGCAAAACTGGAGAAATGTGTATTTTCGGTACAGGAGTTGCCTTTCTTGGGCTATATTGTGTCTGCTTCTGGTTTTAAAATGGACGCCGCTAAGGTGCAAGCGGTGCTGCGTTGGGAACGGCCTGATAATCTAAAAGCACTTCAGCGGTTCCTTGGGTTTTCTAACTACTATAGGAAGTTTATCAAGGATTTTTCTATCATTGCTAAACCGCTAACTGACATGACTAAAAAGGGTACCAATTTCTCCGTTTGGCCTGAGGCTGCTGTGTGCGCATATGAATCTCTTAAGAACAGGTTTGTTTCGGCTCCCATTCTTGTGCAGCCAGATGTATCGAAACCTTTTGTTGTAGAAGTCGATGCGTCTGAGGTTGGTGTGGGGGCGGTGCTGTCACAAGGCTCATCCTTGAGTGGTTTGCGTCCATGCGCCTATTTTTCCAAGAAACTGTCGCCCGCCGAACGTAACTACGATATCGGCAACAGAGAGTTGTTGGCAATCAAATTGGCCTTTTAGGAATGGCGACACTTCTTGGAGGGGTCGGTTCATCAAGTTACTGTTATTACCGACCATAAGAATTTGCTTTATTTGGAGTCTGCCAAGCGTCTGTCTCCCAGGCAGACTCGCTGGGTATTGTTTTTCACGTGGTTCAACTTTGTTGTCACTTACATACCTGGTTCTAAAAACACTAAGGCGGATGCTTTGTCCAGGTGTTTTCCGGGGGGAGAGCCTCGGGAAGATCCAGTACCCATCCTCCAAAAGGGTGTTGTGGTTTCGGCTCTCACTGCCGAGGTTGAGGCTGAGATTGCCGAGGCCCAGGAGGAGGTACCATCTGAGCTTCCCATCAGCAAAACATTTGTACCGCTTCATCTCCGCTTAAAGGTTTTGGCAGAGCATCATGATGCTGTCCTGGCTGGCCATCCAGGGGTTATGGGTACCTTGGAGTTGGTGTCACGTCGGTTTTGGTGGCCCAAGATCTGACTGGACGTGGTCTCATATGTGTCAGCTTGCACCACGTGCGCTAGGACTAAGACGCCCCGCTCCCGTCCTGTTGGCACTCTACTTCCTCTCGAGGTACCTAGTAAGCCATGGACGGAAATCTCCATGGATTTTATCTCTGACTTGCCCTCCTCAGCTGGGAACACGGTCATCTTGGTGATTGTTGATCGGTTCTCAAAAATGTTGCACTTTGTGTCTTTTCCTTCGTTGCCTAACGCTAAGACTCTGGCTCAGGTATTTGTGCAGGAGGTGGTCAGACTTCATGGGGTTCCGTCTGACATCATTTCTGATAGGGGGTCTCAGTTTGTGGCAAAATTTTGGAAAGCATTTTGTTCACGGCTGGGGATCAAGTTGTCTCATTCTTCAGCGTTTCATCCTCAGTCAAATGGTCAGACCGAGTGTATGAACCAAAATTTGGAACAATACTTACGCTGCTTTGTTTCAGATAACCAGGAGGAGTGGTCAAAGTTCCTTCCTTTGGCTGAGTTTGCCATCAATAATCACCGCCAGGAGTCGTCCGGGGAGTCTCCTTTTTTTGTGTTAACGGGCTTCATCCTCAATTTTGAACTTTGAGTCAGGGGGGCTCTTCCGGCATCCCGGAGGAAGACCAATTAGGAGCACAATTATCATCAGTCTGGAGGAGAGTTAAACAGCGCCTGTTGAGTGTGGGTGCTAGGTACAAACGTGTGGCTGACAGTAGGCGTGTGCCAGGTCCGAAACTGAGTGTGGATGACTGGGTGTGGTTGTCCACAAAAAACATAAGACTCAAAATACCATCTCTTAAATTGGGTCCACGGTTTATTGGTCCATTTAGTCGGCGTTGCCGATTATAGCTTCTGTCTTGTGCGTGGTTATCTCGGTCTGGAGTGGTGAGCTAAGTAGTTGGAGTATCGTTGCTGGTGGTGTATTTCCCTTTGTCTTATTTTCTCCTTCCCATATTTGTATTTGTTTTGCCCTTTGCATTTATAGTGTATTCCTGAGTGACTGCGGCGTGGTGCTTATTTTTCCGTTATCCTTGTCTGTGCTAACTGTGGGTATTTTAGTGTGGTCTCTTCACTTGTGGGGGGGTGGTGGTTTCAGCCTAGGGTTGAAACAGGAGATAGGGTGAGGGTGGAGGCCCAGACATGCACACCATCAGTGTAAACTCTGGGAGAGGGTCAGTCAGGGTTTCCCTAGTCTGAGGGAAATTGCAGGGGCCCGGGTTATTAGCTCTTTCCTACCTAGGTTTCCTGTGACAATTTGTTCCTCATTTGTTTTGTTGTGCTTTTCCTGTTTTGGAGACATATTGCTTTAAGTTTCTGGTCTTGATGCTTTGATGTCTTCCTTGGTCTACCAGTTTGTATGCCTTTAACAACCATCCCATGTTGTTTGCATTTGATCCAGATTTTAGACACAGCTAACTGTGAACAACCAACATCTTTTGCAACATTGTGTGATGATTTAACATATTTTAAGAGTTTGATAATCCTCTCCTTTGTTTCAATTGACATCTCTCATGTTGAAGCCATGATTCATGTCAGTCCACTTGGTGCAACAGCTCTCCAAGGTGTGATCACTCCTTTTTAAATGCAGACTAATGACAGATCTAATTTGATGCAGGTGTTATTTTTGGGTATGAAAATTTACTGGGTGATTAGATAATTTTTTCCTCAGAATTGAGTGATTCCATATTTTTTCCCCTATGCTTGGTTAAAAAAGTAACCATTGCTGACTACCACATTTTTTGTTCTTGATTTCTTTTAGTGTTTCTTAAAGCCAGCAAGTTGCCATTTGAAATTACTTCAGTTTTGTGCCATGTTTGTGATCATTTTTATTCTACAAAATTAATCAACTGAATGAACATTCTCCAAGGCCGGTGATTCCATAATTTTTGCCAAGGGTTGTATGCTGTGATTGGCTGGAAAAGCAGACGCCCACAGAGAAGTTCTGCAGTATACGATCAGTGAATTGAAAGGAAATTTTGCTATATATTTCAGGGAGTATAACTTTGGAACGGTGGACACAAAGAAAAAATAATAGTAATGCTTATTTAGATGTCCTTGCATAGAAATATAGAAATACTTGAAGCCATCATGCTCCGGAGACCCTTGACCAGTCCGTGTTTTAGTGGTCTCAACCTGGACCGATATGCACAGAAATCTGAATGAGCCTGAAGTGCTTGAATAATAGAGATAACCTATTCATTTCTCATCTAATCTATTTAATTTAGCATGTCAAAATAATGTGTGGATTCAGGTTAATCTGAATTTTGGATAACTCACTTTGAGTGATTCTAACAAAATAGTGTCTGGCTGAACTCTATTGAGCTGAGAAAGAAATTAAAAAATATTAATTTTGCACAAATGTGAAAAAAGTTTTAATTTTGCTCTTGTATTGATTTCACAATGGACACCTGGTAAGGGACTAGACTCAAGCAACATCATGATATTAGGGCAATGAACACCATGACAGCACGGTGAGACATCACATTGTTTTGAAGTCTAGCAAGTGACTAAGCACTGACAAGACCTCTAACTGTTACAGTCTCATTTGTTAGGCAGCAAATAATGTCAATTAAAATCAAATGTCTTGGCCAAATTTGTGCTTGCTCATCTGCCAATCCTAATTTCAGTAGATTCTCTCATCACTACATTGTAATGCTTTTTGAAAATCTTTAAGCCTAATATCAGTATTTTTTTGATTCCAGCTCTAGCAAAACTCATAAAATACTCATTTTAATATCAACATTTTACAGCAATTCCGGCATGAATTTTCAAAGTAAAAGCACCAGTTACTCCAGTTCTTTTTAACAGAGATTAATGAAATTTGATTCAACACAAATCTAAATACTTCAAGGCCTCTAATTTAGTGTTGGGAGAACGTGCTAGGATAAGATGTTAGCCGAGCATGCTCGTGTGCTAACCGAGTGGTCTTCACTAGGGTTGAGCGACTTTTGCTTTTTTAGGGACAAGTTGGGTTTTGTGAAACCCGACCTTCTCGAAAGTCGGTTCGCGTGAAATCGGCCGATTCTACTGTAAAGTCGGATTCCGGACCGGAACACGAAACCCAATGTCCGGAACACGAAACCCAATGCAAGTCAATGTGGATTATTTTTTACATTCTCTCTCTCTCTCTCTCTCTCTCCCCGCAAAGCATGTGTTGTGTTTGACTGCGGAAATCACTGCAGCCCAAACGGTAATATGGCTCTATGACGCCGCAGAAACCAGGCCGGAACCTATGTCATCGCGCTGCCCACACTCCTTAATTGGCTGAAAAAATGGTGGGGAAGGCGTCATACAAAACGCCACTTTGGCGCCAAGATCATTGACCACGTGGCCGATCCCACGCTGGAGTCGGGTCGGGTTTCACGAAACCCGACTTTGCCAAAAGTCGGCGACTTTTGAAAATGAACGATCCGTTTCGCTCAACCCTAGTCTTCACTCTTCAGCGTTCTCGAAAAATGTGTTCTAGTCCCTGCAGATGCATGTCTCTCAGCTATTCAACAGACACATCACCTATTTGTTAGGCAATCCCTGCATTTGTTATGGCCATCCAACACCCGCAAGACGCTGGGAGTGAAATATATTTTTCTAGCAAACCGAAGACACTTGGTTAGCACCTTATCTGAGCATTTTTGCCTATCATTAGACATGAGCGAATATTGTCAGATCCCTCCTTATTCGGCTCACTAAAAGTGCTTACCAAATAGCTGCAGCGGAAACCCAGATACCTGGAGCGCTTCGGATAATCAGGTGTACAGCGACGCAGCTGTGTGACAGTCACAACAAACAGGCTCTCCATGCATGTGTTGTGACTATCACACAGCCGCGACACGTGCAGCTGCGGCGCCGGACACCTTATTATCGAAAGCGATCCAGGTATCCGGGTTCCCGCTGCGGCTATTCGGTAAGCTCTATTAGCGAGCCGAACAAGGTGGGATCCAAGGATATTCGCTCATGTCTACTCAACACTACTCTAACTGCCTGAAAAATATGTGTATAACAATTTAAGGGCTCCTAGGACCATGTTGAACACCTTTTGAACTATTAATATCAAACAGAGCCGGAAAAATGTCCAAGTGGACCGTAAACAATCTGCCTAAAGAAAAATGGATGATATTTGGGAAGAGATGAGCAGATCAAGCAAAAATCAATTGTATTTGTTCTCACATTTTTTTCTTAGGAAACTCAATACTCTGAGAGGTTATTCTCCATGAGTTTAGTGTCCCTTATTAAGCTCTGGTGTATCTCAAGAATGTAAAGCATAATAAACATAATATGTGAGAAATAAATAAAACTTGTAAAACTAGAAATAAATAAAACTCACACTCCGCTCACCTCTCCCTTCCCTCCACTACTCACTGCCACCTGTCCGGTCCTCATCCCATCTTCTGATCACTCACCACTTCTGTTGGAAACTTCAGTCCTCTCACATTGTGACAGTATTCCAGGTGTTATGGTGCCCCAGAAGGTTCTGTGTATGCACTCAGGAGGTTAACGGCATCTTAATATCACGATTTGTACCTTGACCACCCGCGCACCTGCACACTTGGGTGCAATGACATGTGGAAATATGGCACAGTGCAAGACGCCCAAAGATGCCATCACAAGGGATCAGAAGACGATGTGAGGACAGGACAGGACAGTTAGAGGCGCCTGAGAGGTCAGCAGTGAAGTAAGTATAAGCTTGTTACGATTCCCACATATAGTGATTTGGCCTACTGGGTTTGGTCTACAGAGTAGCTGCTGGCTGGTTGAACGAGTCAGTTGTAAAGTAGTTGTGAAACTGGGTCAAACCAAGAGGGTTGAGAACAAGGATAAAATCGGCAGGCAGGAACATAGTCAGAGAGAGCAGTGGTCAGAAACAAAAGGTCTGGGTTGTAGCAACAAGGGAGTTGGTGGTGTATGTAAATCAAATGAACACGACTAAGATGCAATACCAGACACAGGCTACAGTCAATAGTGATCACAATTTTTGTAAGCTTTCAATGCCATTTATTTAAGCTGATAATTTGGAAACGACCAGTTGTTCAGTTATCTCTACATTGTGTGACTGAGATAAGTGAACAACTAACAAGACAGCTTTAAAAATACATGTGGCAGGAGAACAGGAGATCCCTGATGTTCAGATTTCAACACCAATGTTAATGTCTTTCAAAAGCTCATATTTTTAATTCTCTTATACTGTGTGTAAATCTAAGCTGCATCTGTTCTGTGGGGTGTTGCGCTAACAGAATTGAAATTTGATCTCCCATGAGACATGAGGGGATGTGCAGAACAGCTTTTTGGAACGACATCAGCTGTTTGTAAGTGATGCTGATGTCTTAGCTAACAAGCTCCCAGCTGAATGTGTCCTACCCTCACCTGATGGAGCATCCAAATTAACTTCACCCTTTTTCTGCTGTCTTTGCCCTTTCTTCACTCTTTTTTTTATATAACAAAAGAAAACTTGGGTAATTTTATAATAATTTCTTTATTTTTCAAAAATATCAGAAGAGACTATTTTTATGTGTAGAACCTTGCCCTTAGTGTGTTGTAGGCCACCTACCTTAACAGTCGAGAGAGATGCGGTAGCATCATAGACAATTTTTGTGTTCTAGCATCTATAGTAACAGTATTCTCAAGGGTCCCAATTACTATGCCAAGGATACCCTAAATGGACAAACATGAGTCCTGCCTTCTGTTATTGTGTTTCTGCACAGAGCATGCTGTCATAGACTGCTCATATATTTACTGACCTGTGAAGTCGTTGTTTCCACTCAGGATGCGAAAACAATTTGTACATAAAATAAATAGTCGTAGACAGTAGTAAATAGGAAAACTTCATTTTACGATGTGAACAAGTTTTATATCATTAGGCAACTTTAGACGAACTCTCCAGGCAAAACTTATACACTGTGGCAGACTAATCAATACTGTTTTACTTTCCGGCAAAAATATCCAATCATCTAACGAAGACCAAGGCAATTGTTGGACACCATTGACAATGGTCCTTTGGCTATTCTCATACCAGGACAGACAAGGAGCTGGAAAGAGTGGCAAGTGGGTAACCATGTTGCTGCTTTTCCTTTCAAGGTGTCTCAGTTTCACCAATATCTGCATCCTTTTGAGTCATAGTTCAGTAGGCAAAATTATGTCACTAGATCATGCCTGCTGCATGGAACCGAAGTTTGTATGAAGGAAACACTGGAGAATCACATGGGATAGCGGTGAAATTGGCCAACCATGTTATGTAGATCTTGGCAAACCATCTCCCCTCGGAATTAGTTGACTTTTTGATAGTCTATGGACCAATACAGCCAAAGGACTGGAAACAGTGACCCATGGATCACAACAAGTAGCTTACCTTTTTATGATTTCATCATTACCTGCATCACAGGAATGCAAATACTGGTGAACATAATGAAGGAGGGAGCCATATGCTACCATCTTATCATTCAGAATGTGCGACTGAGTCTCCACACAGTAGCTGGGGTGATATCACTAGAATGCCCATAATACAAAAAGTTTAAGACTGTATAAGCAAATACCGGAGCAGCGTGCCAGTGTTATTGGGGAAAAGTAACTTTTTTTTAATGTCATTCACTTGTGGTTGAGTGTGGGAACATCATACTATGTGTGTGACTACCTTGGCTGTTGTACAGTCTGTGGGAAGCTGTAGGTTTCATAATGCTGTTTGGGGAGTGGTGGGGCCATCATATTGAGTGTGGGGGGTCAATAGGTTATCATATTGTGTGTGCGTATATCATACTATGTCTGACGGCATCATACTGTGTTATGAGGGGAGTTGTGGGGTCCATCATACTGTGGTAAAGCTGTTGGACTATCGTACAGTGTTGGGGCTGGTGGAAGTATCATAATATGTACGTATGTGAGAGGGTTTGGGGGACTTCATAATAGGTAGGGAGATGCGGAGGCAACATAGTGTGTGGAGTCATCATACTATGTGGAGGGTTGTAAGTAGTGTTGAGCATTCCGATACCGCAAGTATCGGGTATCGGCCGATACTTGCGGTATCGGAATTCCGATACCGAGTTCCGATACTTTTGTGGTATCGGGAATCGGTATCGGGATCGATATTAATGTGTAAAATAAAGAATAAAAATAAAAAATATTGATATACTCACCCTCTGACGCGCCCTGGTTGTAACCGGCAGCTTCCGTTCCTAAGAATGAGCGCTTGAAAGACCTTAGATGACGTCGCGGCTTGTGATTGGTCGCGTGAGCTGCCGGTTACAACCAGGGTGCGTCAGAGGGTGAGTATATCAATATGTTTTATTTTTATTCTTTATTTTACACATTAATATGGATCCCAGGGCCTGAAGGGGAGTTTCCTCTCCTTCAGACCCTGGGAACCATCAGGATACCTTCCGATACTTGGTGTCCCATTGACTTGTATTGGTATCGGGTATCGGCGATATCCGATACTTTTCGGGTATCGGCCGATACTATCCGATACCGATACTTTCAAGTATCGGACGGTATCGCTCAACACTGGTTGTAAGTCATCATACTGTTTGTTGGGGGAGTAAAGGGACATAATACTGTGTGAGGGGAGCTGTTGATGAAGGTACAATGGCTGAATAAACGAAGCAGTATAATTTATAAGCTTTATAAAAACAGTAAATTATATGGTTTTGATTTAAACTGTAAAGCTCTGCAGAATATGTTGGCACTATATAAATAAAGATTATAATTATTAGCTGTTATTATTAAAATTACGTGATAAATTAAGCCTATTATGACATGCATTTGCAGTAGCAACTAGTAAAATATACTTTATTCTGCTCAATATTAAGCAGTACAAGTAATACATTTAAATTAATAATAATAATAATAATACTACAAATATATTATTTTTGAGCAGAATTAAAGAAGTTGTCCACTACTTGGACAACTTCTTTCCACACCACTCATTTGGCACCCATAAAATAATAAGGCTTATACTTATATTTCATGCTGGTGCCATTCCTGCGGTTTCAACACTGGCTTTCGTGCGGTGTTGTGACACGTGACACCAGTGACCAATCAGTGCAGACATCACTGTCCTTGCCTCCTGTTGAATTGAGCAGAATTATTAGATTTGTCCAAAAGCAGAGACAGTGATGCCAGAGCTGATTTGTAGCTGGCGACATGTCTCACAACACCGACCACACTGGAACAGTGACGGCACAACAGGGGAGTATAAGCTTTATTTTTCGATTGTCATCTTATCTTTCACGAGTCTTCTAGGGAATGATGCAACAAGTTTTTCACACCTGGATTTGGTGATCCTCTGCCATTCTTCCTTGCAAATCCTCTCCAGTTCCATCAGGTTGGATGGTGAACTTTGGTGGACAGCCATTTTCAGGTCTCTCCAGAGATGCTCAATTGGGTTTAGGTCAGGGCTATGGCTGGGCCAGTCAAGAATGGTCACAGAGTTGGTCTGAAGCCACTCCTTTGTTATTTTAGCTGTGTGCTTAGGATCATTGTCTTGTTGTTAGGTGAACCTTCGGCCACGTCTGAGGTCCAGAGCACTCTTGAAGAGGTTTTCATCCAGGATATCTCTGTACTTGGCCGCATTCATGTTTCTTTCATTGACAACCTGTGTTGAGCGATACCGTCCGATACTTGAAAGTATCGGCCGATACTGGCAAAGCATCGGATCTAATCCGATACCGATACCCGATACCAATACAAGTCAATGGGACTCAAGTATCGGACGGCATCCCTGATGGTTCCCAGGGTCTGAAGGAGAGGAAACTCTCCTTCAGGCCCTGGGATCCATATTAATGTGTAAAAGAAAGAATTAAAATAAAAAATATTGCTATACTCACCTCTCCGACGCAGCCTGGACCTCACCGAGGGAACCGGCAGCGTTCTTTGCTTAAAATGCGCGCGTTTACTGCCTTCCGTGACGTCACAGCTTGTGATTGGTCGCGTGCCGCCCATGTGACCGCGACGCGACCAATCGCAGTAAGCTGTGACGTAATTTTCAGGTCCTGAATGCAGAATTAGGCATTCAGGACCTGAAATTACGTCACGGCTTTCTGTGATTGGTCGCGTCGCGGTCACATGGGCGGCACGCAACCAATCACAAGCCGTGACGTAATTTTAAAATGCGCGCTTTTCCTGCCTCCCGTGACGTCACGGCTTGTGATTGGTCGCGTCGCCCATGTGACCGCGACGCGACCAATCACAAGCCGTAACGTAATTTTAAAATCCTGAATGCCTAGAATTAGGCATTCAGGACCTGAAAATTACGTCATGGCTTGCTGTGATTGGTCGCGTCGCGGCCAAATGGGCGGCACGCGACCAATCACAAGCCGTGACATCACGGAAGGCAGTAAATGCGCGCATTTTAAGCAAAGAAGGCTGCCGGTTCCCTCGGTAAGGTGCAGGCTGCGTCGGAGAGGTGAGTATATCCCTATTTTTTATTTTGATTCTTTATTTTACACATTAATGTTGTTTCGATACCGATACCTGATACCACAAAAGTATTGGATCTCGGTATCGGAATTCCGATACCCGCAAGTATCGGCCGATACCCGATACTTGCGGTATCGGAATGCTCAACACTATTGACAACCAGTCGTCCTGTCCCTGCAGCTGAATAACACCCCCATAGCATGATGCTGCCACCACCATGTTTCACTGCTGGGATTGTATTGGGCAGGTGATGAGCAGTGCCTTGTTTTCTCCACACATACCACTTAGAATTATCACCAAAAAGGTCTATCTATATTCTCATCAAACCAGAGAATCATATTTCTCATAGTCTGGGAGTCCTTCATGTGTTTTTAGCAAACTCTTTGAGGGCTTTCATATGTCTTTCACTGAAGAGAGGCTTCTGTCGAGTCACTCTGCCATAAAGGTCTGACGGGTGGAGGGCTGCAGTGATAGTTGGCTTTGTGGAACTTTCTCACATCTCCCTACTGCATCTCTGGAGCTCAGCCACAGTGATCTTGGGGTTTTTCTTTACCTCTCTCACCTTGGCTCTTCTCCCACTTCTGGTGGTCCCAAACTTCATCCATTTAAGGAATATGGAGGCCACTGTGCTCTTAGAAACCTTGAGTACTGCAGAAATTCTGTTGTTACCTTGGCCAGATCTTTGTCTTGCCACAATTCTGTCTCTGAGCTCCTTGGCAAGTTCCTTTGACCTCATGATTCTCATTTGGTCTCACATGCACTGTGATCTGTGAGGTCTTATATAGACAGGTGTGTGCCTTTCCAAATCAAGTTCTATCAGTTTAATTAAGCACAGCTGGACTCCAATGAAGGAGTAGAACCATCTCAAGGAGGATCACAAGTAAACTGACTGTGACTTAAATATGAGTATCTGAGCAAAGGGTCTGAATACTTTTGACCCTGTGATATTCTGTTTTTCTTTTTAATTAAATGTGCCAAAATTTCTACATTTCTGCGTTTTTCAGTCAAGATGGGGTGCAGAGTGTACATTAATGAGAAAAAAATGAACTTTTTTGAATTTACCAAATGGCTGCAATGAAACAAAGTGAAAAATTTAAAGGGGTCTAAATAATTTCTGTACCCACTGTATTATATCTTAACAGAGAAATATGCTTATTTTACCATGCATAAGCTCATTTTTCTCCCACTTTCATCATTCACATTGAAAAGCTGCCAAAATCCATTTTGTTCTAAATGAGAAGTACTGCAAACTGAATGAAGTGCATATTGAACTCTAGGTAGAGGCAAAGAGGAGGAGGATTGAAAAGCAGAGTTAAAAAAATAGGCTCAAACGCATACAGATCTTTTTGCTAATGTTTTTCTTACCCTGGTGCTGGATTCACAGCTACACTGCTCAATACTCCTGAATAATGTCCTTTATGCTGCTGCAGGAGAGTTGGAATTCCTCATGAGTGTGCTGTGTATAGGAAACACCGTAGCAGCTAATATCCTCACTAGCTTTATTGCAAATTACAAATATAGGTTGAGCACACAGAGGTTAAAATGCTAGATAAAGTCAAACTATGGTCAAAAATAGTGTATTTATACATAACCTCTCAATTTAAAAAGTCACATGACAGTATAGATATGTTTTAAGAAATTGGGGTTTTCGTTTGCAGATATTGAAACACCCAGAGTATGTGGACAGCTGTAGTTTTGTCGTTGCATTATATTTGCATCACTAATGAAGTCTTCAGCTTTGTCCTGAACTGCCCGACAACACTATCATATGGTATGTCTGTTACACACACAATTACTTATTCTTCCCTTTGATCGAGCATTTGAAGTGTCAGCTACCTGATAACTTGTACTACGCCATCCGTGATCTAATGACAGAACATAAGGGAGATGAATTGTAGGAAGAAATCAGAGGCTGATGATTCATGCGCTTCTGATCCATAATTGGTCCTTTTCATTCTTTTGATACTGTGGCTGCAACTAAAACAATTTCCATAACTCAATTTTATTAATTAGTTTCCTCTTTAACTTTCAATTAGAATTACATGCTCAGGGAATGTGAGGATTTCCGATTGTGATACCACCTCAGCTCATTTACAAATGCGGGTGTGTAAAAATCAAAAAAGTCTCTTCCAGGAACGAGACAAAGAATGGAGTTTAGAAGAGGAAATTTAATTATTTAGGATTGTAGGAAGGTAGGAGAAGAAACCCAAATTTTACCGTTAGCTTTTTTTACAATGTCAACATAATTGGGCACTACTACAATACAAATTTTGGCTACCCCTCCACCGATATATCGCTAAATAACACCAATCCCCTTACATATAGTGTAGATTTTTCTTTCTCAGAATATAGGGGCTATTTATGGCCAACCTTCATTTTTATATGAAGTACTTGACACGAAATGTATTGTTTTTCATCATAGTTTCATTAATGGACTTAAATTTGTAGAAAATACACAATTCAGCCCCGATTTATCCAGACCAGTGTTTTCATACAGGTCTTAATGTCGAGTCAGACGCTCTTGATTCATTAATGAATATGGCTGGTCTGAAAAATTGGTGTACTTCTCTGTGTGCACCTCACCAAAAATGTTACTCCAGTCAGAGACTGGAGTAAGATCTGTGGCGTAGGGAATGCCAATGGTTGATATAAATTTAAGGAGCGGTGATTTCCATGCCCCAATACCGCTGCAGCTTTGACAACTCAGTGGGAGCTGAGCGAAAATGATGTGAGACCGCCAGGTTGCAAAATTTTAGTGCAGCCTCATATTGTGCCACAATTTTGTAACATTTGAAAGTTTTTTATGACAGAATTCGGGTATTAAAGCTTTGATGTATCGAGGCTTTTGAGTTAAAGGGGTTGTCCCCATTTGGGGACCCTTTTTTTTTCCCCTTTCTCAAAGATGCACTCCCATCAAAGTTTTTATCCTCTTAATATGTTTCACTCATCATATTATACTGTGGACTTACAATTGCTCATTTTGCCTTTCTTCCCAGTTGAATCTTCTGTTTTCCATTATATCTATGACATCATGTTATTAAAAACTGATGAGCTGAATCCTACTAAGCTTTATGTACAAACGGGAAATCAATTTTCCCTGCGTGAGTCATGAGTCATGGCAAAAGTCTGTGGCAGACTTAATTTTTCTAGAGAAAAGAGAATAATTTACATGGTAGTAAGGCAAAATGAGCAATTGAAAGTACACAGTGCTATATAATATGAATGATTGCAATATATTTTGAAAATAAAAACTTTGATGTGAGGAGGAGGGCTTATTTAAATATGTACAATTGTGAATAAAATAATTTTTGCAATGGGGTTTCTTTTAAAGTAAAAAATAAAAAATTGATTTTTTTTTTTAAATGTTGCACTGGCTGCCTCCTACAGCCTCTGTGTTAAGGCTCATTTCCACTGGCAATGAAATCAAACAAATTATATCCAATTAAAAATCGGATTGCATTTGGACCAATGTTATTCTATCATTGTGTGATCATTAGTGTTGAGCATTCCGATACTGCAAATATCGGGTATCGGCCGATATTCGCTGTATCGGAATTCCGATACCAAGTTCCGATATTTTTGCGATATCGGAAATCGGGATCGGGATCCATATTAATGTAAAAAATAAAGAATAAAAATAAAAAATATGGATATACTCACCCACCGACGGCCCCTGGCTCACAGCGGGGCAACCGGCAGCCTCCGTTCCTAAGAATGCAGTGAGTGTAGGACCTGCGATGACATCGCGGCTTGTGATTGGTCGCGTGACCGCTCATGTGACCGCTCACGTGACCGCTCACTTGACTGCGACATCATCGAAGGTCCTTCACTCTGCATTCTTAGGAACGGAGGCAGACGCTTGCAGCGGTGACAGCCAGGGCTCGTCCGAGGGTGAGTATATCCATATTTTTTATTTTTATTCTTTATTTTTTACATGAATATGGATCCCAGGGCCTGAAGGAGAGTTTCCTCTCCTTCAGACCCTGGGAACCATCCAGGATCACTTCCGATATTTGTGTCCCATTGACTTGTATTGGTATCGGGATCGGCGATATCCGATATTTTTTGGATATCGGCCGATCCAATCCGATACCGATGCTTTCAAATATCGGGAGGTATCGCTCAACACTTGTGATCATCTGTAATTTTTTTTCCAGCTCGGATTAGATCATGATTGGACTGGAAAAAAATCACAGCATCCTACGATTGTAATCGGAAATCAGATCGCATCCCACAATAGAAGTCAATGGCTGCGAGGAAAAAATCACACAGCACTCGGACCATGTGAATGCCATCCAATTTTTATACACCACTGTCCTTTGAAAAGCCAGCAATTCATCTGCCGCATGCAAAAAAAAAGTCCTAGCGGGACCCAACAAGAAATAGTTGATAGAACACATATATACACACATAATAGATAGTGTGACAGAGTCACTGGTAATGTAATAGAGGGGAGATATGTTTCACTACATCTAATGGCATCAGTGTTATAAAATCCAGAGTTGTATTTCCTCCACCACAGTAAGTGTTGTGAGGGTTAAGTTATGTTATAGGTTGGTTTTTAGAGGGACATTAATAGAGCAGGTGGGAGAGTGTCCCCCCATATCTCCCCCTACAGTGCTAGCACCATTGTGTGCTGACAGGATCTTGTGAGGTCCCAGTCATGTGATCAGTTATGTGGTTGAGAAGTCACATGGTCCAAGCTTAAATGGCTGAAGGAAAGAACTTTCAGTGTTCAGTGTGTTGGCTGTTGTGAATTCTGCTCTTGGGCTCCCTCCAGTGGTTGTTGGTGGTAGTGCAGTTGTCTTGGGGTTGTAATCCGGGCAGGTGTTTCTGCTGATTGCAGCTCTATTAGGTATTTAGGTGTGCAGGATTCATGAGTCCATGCCAGTTGTCCATTGTACTTGGAGGGATTGCATCTCTCTCTGGCTCCTCATGCCCTGCTGCCAATTCAGCTAAGATAAGTGTCTGGTTTTTGTCTCTGTGCACACATGCAGTGTGCTTTGCAATTCAGTGCAATTCACTGTGTTTTTGTCCAGCTTAGACTTTGTTTGGATTTTTCAGTCATGCAGGATTCTCAGGAGATGCAGATATACTTTCTATGTCTTTAGTTAGATATAGAATATTTGTATTATCTGCTGTGGATATTTTTAGGATTTTAATACTGACCGCTTAGAATTCTGTCCTATCCTTTTCTATTTAGCTAGCAATATTGCTAGCAATATTGCCTTGCGCTGGCGTATAGTCCGGAGGACAGAGAATGAACTTCAATCCAATATTGCGGCCAGCATGCAGCCAGCGGGTAAGGAAGGGGTGAATCAAACACCCGAAAACCCCGCCCATATGACCCAAAACCGGTCCCGCCAAATTCAGGTGACAGTTTCCCTTTAAGGTCGTTATTTGGTCCTGGACTGTCATGACAAACATCAGGACCACATGATCAAGATTACACAGTGCCAATGGGGTTGAAGAGGAAGTCCCTATGCTCTATTAACCATCTAGATGCTGTAGACACTATTTCACTGCAGCATTCAAGGGGTTAAATGACCAAAGTCAGTGCCAACATTGATTGTGGTTGGTGCAGCAAATTGTCAGCTATAGTGTACAGCAGACAGATTTAGGATTGTCACCTATCGGGGAATACTAGTCAATTATATTGCTGGTCAGTAAAAAGATGTATTGGGTTAATCATTTATTGTCACAAGCCTCAATTCTGAGGTCAAACCTGTATTCAGTAAAAACAGACTTCCCCATTGCTGAGATAGGAATTGGCAGCTGCAACTAGTAAGATTCTATGTAGATAGGAAGTGGGTGGAGCTACAGACAGAGCCCCTCCCTCCTTCTGTCTCTACTATCTAGATCGTTGAAGAGAAAGAAGCAGGACTGATATATTACAAAGTTTCTGTATTATCCACATCATGTAAATTGTACTTCCCCTAAAATGTACCTTTCCCCTAAAAATTTTTCCTTTCCTTGTTTTCCCAATTTATAGTTGAAAACTAAATAAAAATTATTTGAAGACAGTTTCTTGTTTCCATGTGTACTATTGGTTGATGAAATAAAAATTAATATGATGATCACTTTGACTCCCTCACTTTGATGTGGGCTCCTGCGGTGAGCCCACATCTTTGCCGGCACATGTCAGCGGTTTTGGACAGCTGACATGTGCCCGGAACAGCTGCGGGCGGAATTGCAATCCATCCACAGCTTTTAACCTGTTAAATGCCACTGTCAAACTCTGACAATGGTATTTAACTGTCATTTCTGGCAATCGCACCAGAAATACGTCCATCGGTGACCCCCACCAGGTGATCATGGGTCACGGATGGGTTGTCATGACAACCAGAGGTGTCGTGGAGACCTATATGGTTGTCCCTGCCGGATTGCTATGGCAAGTGAGGTATTCTGCTATATACAGGCAATCTGATCATCATCTACATGTAGCAGAGCCGATAAGATTATGGCAGCTTATACTCTCCCGTGGAGACTATTGAAGCATGCCAAAAGTGAAAAAAATTGTTTTAAAAATATTTAAAAAAATATAAAAATTCAAGTCACCCCCTTTCATCAAAATAAAACAATAACAAAAATCAATCCTACACATATTTGGTATCGCCGCATCCAGAATCGCCCAATCTATCAATTAAAAAAAGGATCAAACTGATCGATAACGGCGTAGCGAGAAAAAATGTCAAAACACCAGAATTACATTTTTTTAAAATGCAATAAAGGGTGATAAAAAGATTGTATCTGAATCAAAATTGTATCTTTAAAAACATTAAGTCGGCGAGCAGAAAATAAGCCCTCACCCAACCCCAGATCACGAAAAATAGAGACACTACAGGTATCGGAAAATGGCACAATTTTTTTTTTTAACAAAGTTTTGAATTTTTTTTTTACCACTTAGATAAAAAAGAACATAGACATGTTTGGTGTCTATGAACTTGTAATTACATGGAGATTCATAATGTCAGGTCAGTTTTAGCATTCAATGAACCTACTAAAAAAGCCAAACAAAAAACAACTGTGGGATTGTACTCTATATGCAATTTCACCTCAGTTTGATTTAAGAATAGAATGCAATGAGAGGTGATCAAAATATTGTCAGGCTCAAAGTTATGTGAATGAAAACGTCATCTTGGGGCACATAAAATAAGCCCCCACACAGCCCCATCAACCATAAATTTAAAACATCACAGGTCTCAGAAAATGAGACACAAGTGTTTTTTTTTGTTTTACAAACTCCTGATTTTTTTCACCGCTTAAAAAAAAACAATGCATGTTTGGTATCTGTATAATGATGTTGACCTGGAGAATCACTTTGTCAGGTCAGTTTTAGTATGTAGTGAATATGGTAAATGAAAAGCCTCAATAACAATTGTGGAATTATGCTTTTTTTTGCTCTTTCGCTGTACTTGGAATTTTTCTTCTAATTTCCCAGTACATCACGTGAGAAAATGAATGGTGTCATTTAAAATTACAACTCGTCCTGCAAGCCCTCACATGGCTTTGTGGATGAAACATTAAAAATGTTATGGCTCTTGGAAGAAGGAGAGGATAAGATGAAAGCGCAAAAACTGAAAATCACCTCATCAAGAAGCGGTTAAGCACTTCAGAATATGTTGTTGGTTTATAAGTAAACAAAATAAATAATTTATAAACACAGTGTGGGTCCCCCCCATTTTTTGACAAGGAGCCAAGCCGAAGCAGATAGCTGGGGGCTGGTATTCCTAGGCTGATAAGAGGCCATGGATATCAGCAGCCCGCTACTAGATGTGCTAATTCTGGTATTTTGCGCTGCTCTTCTTACTTGCCCTGTATCGGTGTCAAGTGGAGTTCATAGTCGTGGGGTTGATGTCACCTTTGTATTGCCAGGTGACATCAAGCTCATGGCAGCCACTGTAAGGCAACTCTCGTTGCCAAGACCTGCCTAATGTAAATCATTTCTTAGACTAAAGTCTACATCTCTATGGGAAGGTAGGATCCTGCTGTAATTAAAAACACCTGAGGCTGAGGGGCGGAGTGCACAGTCAGAGAGCTAATGCATACATATATCAGTTATACATTGTAGGACCCATCATACTAAATGGAAGGCCATGTAGGACCCATTATGCTGTATGACGGGCTATGTGGGAAGCATTATACTACATAGGAGGCTATGTGGGGCACATTATATACTATATGGAGGGCTATGTGGGAGGCATTATACTACATAGGAGGCTATATGGGGCACATTATACTATATGGAAGTTTATGTGGGCACACTATATTATATGAAGGGCTATTTGATGCTCATTATCTTATATAGAGGGCTGTATGGGAGCTTTATACAATATGGAGAGCTACGTGTGGAGGACATTATACTGTTTAGAGAGGTATCTGGGGGCCGTTATACTGTTTGCAGGACTATGTGGTTGCCATAATACTGTTTGGAGGGCTATGTATGGTCCATGATACTCTGTGGACTGTTGTGTAAGGCCATTATGCTGTTTGGAGGGCTGTGTGGGGGCCATAATACTGTTTTGAAGGCTAATGAGGACCATTTTACTATGTGGAGGGTGGAAATTGCAGCCGTCATACTGCATGGAGGTGTGTGGAGGCCATTATACTGTATGAAGGGCTTTGTCGGGCCATCATAATGTATGCAGATTCAGTTGAGGCATCGTGCTTTGTTAGGGCATCATACTTTATGCAGGCAATGAAAAGGGAATCTAGGGGCTGCAATAAGAGGAATATTACTTTGTAAAGGCTGCAAAATTGTGAGGTATGTTCTTTTGTGACACCACTGAATAATATTATTTTTTTTTTGTGGGGGGAGGAGATTAGAGATTCTGTTATGGGGTGCCATGATTTCTATGTACACCCCTAGCTCTGCCCATTGAAGTCTTTAATTATTAGAAATGTGGAATCGTTTTAATTAATAATAACTGATCACAGTAGAATCCGGGCAGAGGGATGTCCTTGCACTTTTATTGCTGAAATAGGATCCATTAAACAGAAGGCAACACCAGTGTTATATAACTGCATCTTGCTGCGCACAGTACTAAAAATGACACCGTAAGCGCTTTTAGGCGAGCATTGATTGCACCTGACTTATGTTATTATGTATAGGGCACCTTACACGAATAAAGGCAAAGAAACAAAAGCAATGCTAAAAATGTTCATAACAGCAATGTGCCTTTTTAAAAAAATGTATTTTTAATGGATTGAACTTATGCGCGAGTCGTGCTGAGCCAGCTTTTGTTGGGGGCTCGCAGTCCTCTGTTCAATGTGCTGTTCTCTAAATATATATTTGCAATGTCAGAACAGATTGGAGTTTTATTTCATTTAATGAAACTCTGAGCTTCACTGAGTTAGGAATCTGAGTTTTGCTGATATATTTCCGATGGAATTGTAAAGTTTCATGTACCGTGTGTTTAAATGAGGTTAACCCTTAGGGGAAAGAAGGAAATTTAACAAGCGGTAAGTTAAATATGGGCTAGTTAGATATTCATAAATGCAATTATTGGGAACTTGCATAAGTCCAATTTAACTAAAATAATTCTTTTTTCAAAATGGCACAAACTTCCATTCTGTACTGTCTTTCTAGAAAGTGCTGGATGATGTGTGAGCTCTAAAGGCAATGTGTGAGCTTTAAAGGGAATGCGTCAAGAGGTTTTTTCCTATGTAGTCTTTGCGCACTATAATGTAGGAGCAGAGACCATAATTACAACAATGTGTCATTTACTGGGTCGTGTTTGCTATTTCAGTATAATCAGTGTTTTATCAGCAGGAGATTATCACTACAGGACAACCGACCTCGTGCCTCCTAGTCCGACCACACCTCCAGCATTATACAATGTGCACAGAAAGCTGTGGTGTGGGTGGGTTATACACAGCCGTGCTAGATCTGCACTGTGATTCTATAATAACTGCTGTACACAGTAAACTAAGTGATACATTGCTGGAATCAGGGTCTCAGCACCTATTTCCTGCTGCTTTCATATTCCGTAACAAAAACCTTCTGACCAATTCCCTTTATGGCAGTTGGAATAAATGTGAGTAAACGGACAGAAAAGTATCAAAAGAATAAAACAGTGAGGGACCAGAGAGTGATAGACATCACTTGCAGGATTCCTTGTTCTTTAAGATGAAGATGGTTCTTAACGACGATGACAAGAGATGAGTGAATGTATTCAACTGGCATTGAATTGTGCTAGCATATTGCTACAATCCTCATTTCCAGAATTCACATTATTTTGTAGTTCGGTTCCACGTGGATTCAACAAAATGGCGGCCCTAGACCACCTCGAGCACTGAATTCCTGAGCCTCCGACATTGATGAGGCCTGGGATGATTCTGTGCATGCGATTTTAACACCTTACTGACCACCAATACATCTTTTTACTGACCTGCGATATGAGACACTAGCATCCCCCTACGGGTGACAATCTAGCAGCTGTCGGCTATACACCATAGCTGACAACTTGCTGCATCAGCCACAGTCAGTATTGGTATCAACAATAGTCGTTTAACCTCTTAAATGCTGCTGTCAATAATGATTACAGCATCTAGATGGTTAACAGAGTGTGGGGGCTCCCTCTTTAACCCCATCGGCACCCTGAGATCTTGATCGTGTGGGCCAGATGTTTGCCATAGCAATTCATGGCCAAATAATGGCCTTAACGTGAACCTGTCAGCAGGATTGTGCTCAGTAACCTACAGACAGTGTCAGGTCGGCGCCGTTATACTGATTAAAATTATCAAAAAACAGGAGGACCAGGAGCCAAAAGTATAAATATAAAAAGAATCTTTATTAATATATAATATTAAAATCAGGACATGGATATAAGTACCAAGCGTACCACAATATTACATGAAGGGGGAAAGAAAAAATCCCTAGACCAATCCACCCCAATGCTATGAAGATTAAAGACACAAATGGTGAAGGGCAATAAGCCCTATGTGGCAGCCCCAATGATTAAGGGTCCCACATGACGGTATAAACACTGGAAATTACATAGCAGAGAATAGTAATAGCATGGAAAGTACAGGTCACAGAAATAGAGCGACAGTGAAAATGGCTGGCCAGAAAGGTATACAGCAAGTGCACTAGATCATCATATTGAGCCAGCATAAGGCACAGTCGCAGTAAATATGAACACAATGCTTACCCATGCAGAGAAGGGGGGGAAAGAGGAAAAGGGATCCCACCGGTGGATAGCCCCGACGCGCGTTTCGCGGCGTACACGCGCCGCTTCCTCAAGGGGAGATAGTGTGTACTGGAAAAGGACCTGCTTTTAACCCCCTGACCCCGGTCACATGTCCGGCAGCCACCAATCCTAGTGGCGGAGTCGGCGCATGCGCACTGCGGCGGGAAGGCTCCGCACCAGGACCTGGCGTCAAACCGAGCACGCAGGTCAGGAGAAAAACCTCCAGACCCGCGTACAAGGCATGGAGACGCCCGTCCATGCGCGGCAGCCACCCACACGCAGGGCGATGCGCACAGCCACACGAGGGCACACGCTGCAGTGGTAAGTGAAAAAACAGGATAAAAGCTGCACCAGAGCCCACATGATAGAATGCCCACAGAGAGACAGGAGACAGTATACTAAAAATATATCTCTATCTGCAGTAAAGCACCTATTGCATATAATAGTAGCGATACACAATATAATAACAAAGGTTGCTGCATGGGCAAATATCAATGCACGTTAGTCCCAAAAGGAGGCTGCAGATGTCTTCATGTATGCCGCAGGTGCATGGATGATCACAGCAATCCAAGAATTCATAGATGCAGCAAGTACAGCGGCTCGCAGGTAGAGAAAAAGGTGGCATATAACAGGAAAGAGAGGGCCAAGGCTGGGTCCACATAAGAATAAAAACTAATAAGAAAGAAGAATAGAAAAAAACATTAAAAACAATTTAAAAACAAAAACCACCGCAGCCTCACTATACTGATGTGTAAGTCATATGTTGAAAGGATTGTCATTAAGACACATCATGAAATCCCCGAGCTGGCGAGCAGACCCCCCCCACAAAAAGAGAATGTCATCAATATAGCGGTACCAGCACAGCACATGGGTAGCTAGCGGTGGGCCCTCGTCGCCAAAAATCTCCCTCTCCCAGGCGCCAAGGAAGAGGTTGGCATACGAGGGCGCACACGCCGCACCCATGGCCGTGCCCCGCCTCTGAAGGTAAAAATTATCTTTGAAAACAAAGAACAAAGAAATTGTGGGTGAGGATATACTCTACCAGCTCGAGGATCAGCCCACACAAAGGGCCGTCCAGGTCAGAGGCCCCCAGGAAGCGGCGGACCGCCGCCAACCCTTGAGAGTGGTCAATGCATGTATACAGGCTCTCGACATCGGCCGTGACGAATATCGTGTCCTGGTCCACAAGGATGCCATCGACCCTGATCAGGACGTCCGTCGTGTCCTTGACAAAAGACGGCAAGGTCTCCACCAATGGTTTGAGATAATAATCGATAAAACAACACACTGGGTCACAAATTCTGTCGATCCCCGACAGGATGGGAAGTCCCGGAGGGTCGAGGGCATCAAATCGAAACTAAGTGGATTATTACGCTTAACACCATGACTCCTAATGGTCTTAATGAGTCTCTTAGTTTCGCTCCCTACCTATAATCTGTGCTTATTGTGTGTGTTTTTACATTATATCTCTGGGTGGGTATCCATCTTTGTCTTTTACCACCTTCCCTCTGGTGGTTTTTGTTATTGTTTTTAAATTGTTTTTAATGTTTTTTTCTATTCTTCTTTCTTATTAGTTTTTATTTTTATGTGGACCCAGCCTTGGCCCTCTCTTTCCTGTTATATGCCACCTTTTTCTCTACCTGGGAGCCGCTGTACTTGCTGCATCTATGAATTCTTGTATTGCTGTGATCATCCATGCACCTGCGGCATACATGAAGACATCTGCAGCCTCCTTTTGGGACTAACGTGCATTGATATTTGCCCATGCAGCAACCTTTGTTATTATATTGTGTATCGCTACTATTATATGCATTAGGTGCTTTACTGCAGATAGAGATATATTTTTAGTATACTGTCTCCTGTCTCTCTGTGGGCATTCTATCATGTGGGCTCTGGTGCAGCTTTTATCCTGTTTTTTCACTTACCACTGCAGCGTGCGCCCTCGTGTGGCTGTGCGCATCGCCCTGCGTGTGGGTAGCTGCCGCGCATGGACGGGCGTCTCCATGCCTTGTACGTGGGTCTGGAGGTTTTTCTCCTGACCTGCGTGCTCGGTTTGACGCCAGGTCCTGGTGCGGAGCCTTCCCGCCGCAGTGCGCATGCGCCGCCTCCGCCACTAGGATTGGTGGCTGCCGGACATGTGACCGGGGTCGGGGGGTTAAAAGCAGGTCCTTTTCCAGTACACACTATCTCCCCTTGAGGAAGTGGCGCGTGTACGCCGCGAAACGCGCGTCGGGGCTATCCACCGGTGGGATCCCTTTTCCTCTTTCCCCCCCTTCTCTGCATGGGTAAGCATTGTGTTCATATTTACTGCGACTGTGCCTTATGCTGGCTCAATACGATGATCTAGTGCACTTGCTGTATACCTTTCTGGCCAGCCATTTTCACTGTCGCTCTATTTCTGTGACCTGTACTTTCCATGCTATTACTATTCTCTGCTATGTAATTTCCAGTGTTTATACCGTCATGTGGGACCCTTAATCATTGGGGCTGCCACATAGGGCTTATTGCCCTTCACCATTTGTGTCTTTAATCTTCATAGCATTGGGGTGGATTGGTCTAGGGATTTTTTCTTTCCCCCTTCATGTAATATTGTGGTACGCTTGGCACTTATATCCATGTCCTGATTTTAATATTATATATTAATAAAGATTCTTTTTATATTTATACTTTTGGCTCCTGGTCCTCCTGTTTTTTGATATTTAGTTTTGGAGCGATGAATTTTGCATTCCGGGTTATTACCGTATATAGTCACTAGTACTTTGCCCCGGGTGTACTTGCCATGTTTTCGGATGTTCTGTTATTATTAAAATTATACCTGGTGATGAAATCCGTCTTGTGTTTGTTGTTTAATCTTTATCTTCAGTTTTGAGCTAATGATATGCTCGTGCTCCGGGGAAGGGCTGTGTTTAGATATTCATAATGTAGACTGCTGACAGGTCACTGTTCCCTCACTGACCTGCCCCCTAGTTTACATACACTGAAGACAATTTCAGAGAACACTGGCTGCCGGGCATGACAAAATCTCCAAGGCCAAGACCAAAATGTAAAAAGGTCCAAACTCCAATGATGGCATTGATATTGAGCTCCAATCGTGCAAATCTAGACTTTTGATTTGCCACTGAAACACAGTGCTGGCACATGTAGAGAGGTGTACAGAGTCAATGGTCCCTCTTGCATGTCTGGGTCGGAACTGTCAGTGGGAGCGGGCAACTTAAATAGTGGTGTAGAAGGGAAGAAGGGAAATTTGGCAGGGAACAAGCTTGTTAGCAGTGAGACAGTTGACTCCCTCTCGACTGACCCACCCCAGCTAGCTGTGACTGTACCCTCAGCTAGCAAGCCTGCTGACATGTGATAACCTCAGCCCAGAGACATCCACATCAGCTATCGACCAGGATAGAGTGCATACCTTGTCTCAGATTACCACCACGGAGGCACCGCTTAATCAGGGATCAAGTGCTGAAGGACCTGGAGGATTCATCACCATGAGGAGACAGTGCATCACCCTTCTGTAATAGATTGCAGGGTTGATTATGTCACCACGGAACAGACAGACCAACTGTTGAGGATTTATTAACAGGACTAAGATTCTCCTCGCAGGGAGTAAACAGGAGGTTAATAGAGATAAACAGTAAACAGTTAAGCGGAATCGAAGTGGTTAACGAGTGTTCTTGTAACTTATCAGTCCACGGAGGTCCTGACTGGAGGGTCCTTATTCCAACATGGGTACAGTAACCAGCAGCTCTTGAGATCCTGAAGTCTCTCCTCTGTCTCCTGGGAACTGGAGTCTCCGGGGTTAAGTCTTTGCAGTCTTTTCTCCCAGTGAAGCTGGAAGCAGGAAGTAACACAGCCACTCTGCTGCAGTCTCTGTATATTAGCCTGGCAGTCTTTCTGCAGTAGCAATGCTACACACACACTGAGCAGTTCACTTGTCACACTCAGGGGTCCTGGCTTGTCACTGCGGTCACTGGGGCTGCGTGCTCAGGTCACTGTCAGGAGATAAGTCTTCTCTGATTACGGAGGCTTCCAAGTCCACACTCTCACATCCAGCCTTCACTATGGCTGGTATCTCAGCCTCAGTGCCCTCACGGGGAGCACTCTCTCTCGGGGAGCGAGGTGCTGCAGCCTGCTTTCTCTCTGGAGCGCTGTCCCCTCTGTCTCGCATGCTCTGCTCTCCCGCTCTTTTCTGACCACACCCCTCTCTCTTCCTCTCTTCCCCCAGCAGTCACATTGTCCCTTCTATCCAGGGCCGAAAGTCTTCCCCCCCAACAACCCAGCTGTCTGACTAAGAGGTTCCAGGTAAGGAGCAGGGAAAGCAACCTCCTTACATTCCCCCTCTCTTGAAGCTCGCCATTCAGGGGAGTCAGATACCTTCAATTCTCGCATCTCCTTCTGCCTTTCTTCTTTCACATACTGCCAAACTAAATGGTCTAGAAGTTGTTCACCAGTCAGGTTGAGATATTCTTCCTCTACCTCGTCGGCAGCCATAGAAGAAAATTCCTCAGATGAATTTTGTGTTGTTACATTAGATTTTCCAATGGCATCCACTGTCCTCTTCTTCTTTTTCTTCTTCTTTTTGGATTTGCTGCTAGAAGATGCTTGCATAGACAATTCGTCCTTTTGCTTGTCGTTATTGTAAACTTTAGAGACTTCTTGCCCGGGCTCCTCAGTCTGGGGGCTTAGAACAAGTAATTCTTCTCCATAGCTCCCCCTCTCTTTGACAAGAGCATTCTCATCGAAACTAGAATCAGATAAATTAAGACCATGCAGGCTGGACTCTTCGTCATCTGCGCCGGGCTCTGTGGGCATCACTTCCCAGGGCTTCTCAGCCACACGCCCTGGCTCACACAGCTGTTCCATTTCCTCTGTCTGATCAGGAACGTGTGGGCTGACAGCCAGCACACTCTTCACCTCAGGGGACGGCATCAATGGTTCCTCCTTTTCATCGACTAGGACCTTGAAAACGAGCGTTGCAGGAACACTTGGCACTTTCTCCCCTTCTCCTGGGCATCCAACATTGTAGTACTTTCTTGCTCTAGGTGGGGCTCTTCTCTTCCTGCCGTACCACTCTCTCTGGAGGTGATTTTCCTTCCAGTTAGCAGGACCCTCAGAGGGGTGAGCGGATCTCTGCCACCGCTCTTCTCGGGTAGGGCAATTTCTGGACATGTGTCCCACCCTTCTGCACGACCAGCATTCACGTCTGCGTCTGTCTGGAGGGCGCTTTAGTCTGGATCGTCAACCTTGGCGGGAGACATCTCTGATCTGTGGTTGCTCTTCACTCCAGGATATTGAGTTACACTCTGGGGCCACCACTGAAGCCTTCTTCATGCTAGGCACCTCTCCGCTATCTTTCTGGCTGCTTCCACACATTACCTTGGGGTATGCCGCTGGTCCCCAAAATGGCAGTCAGGGTTTTCCCCAGACTCTCAATCTCTTCCCAGATTCTTCTTATCTTCAACCGGGACTCCCGGGTCCATGTCATCTCCTCTTCATTTTGACTGGGTGCGCCGCAATTGTAGCATGTTGGCAGTCTTCTTCGCCGAGTGGCACTAGTCTCACTTTGGGGGGCGGTTTCTCTTTCTTGCACCGGAGGGCTGTACTCTTCAGCAGGGGTCTTCTTATATTCCGCCACTTTCTTACTGACCCGCTTAACATCCTTCTTCAAGTCTTCTACCCATTGAGGGGCGGTTACCTCCCCGCTCCATACCTTCCCCACTGGCGCTACCACTCCATGCTCTTGCTCGCATGTGCATGCCTCACTTCTGACCTCAGAGAAGGTCATATCTGGCTTTACGCACATGCACTCTCGCAGGGCCTGTTTCATCAACACATCTCACAAGCCTGTCACCAGTTCGTCGCGCAGAACAACATCAAATGACCCCATACCTACACCGTCCTTCCCTATAATGGCAGTATTAATCTCCTGCAGGGCATTCAAATATTGCGTCACGGTCTCCCCCTCTCTTTGTACCCGGCAGAACAGTCACATGCGCCGCTCCCCTACGTCAGTGGGGTCCCCATGCGTCTCCTCAAGTATACGTAATACTTTGTCCAGGGTATCTCTCGCCTGGGGGGGACTGAGTATAACAGAGTCCCATGTATCTCCCTCTAGGGCCATCACAGCTATTTCCACCTGCAGAGCCGACATCATAGGATGCATCTGCATCATCCCTCGGATGCGCTCTGTCCAACTCCACAACATGACATCGCTCCCCGAGAATTTTGACAGGTTAACCAACATGGCTCCCAGGGAGATGCTAGTCCTGGGGCCTCCCCAAACTGTTTGGTCTGCCCTTTCCGTGCTACCATGTGACATCCTGCCGACTACGCCAAGTGTAATAGAGTGCAGGGTTGAGTATGTCACCATGTAACAAACAGACCAACTGTTGAGGGGAATTTATTAACAAGAGTAAGATTCTCCTCGCAGGGAGTAAACAGGGGGTTAATAGAGATAAAGCAAACAGTAAACAGTTAAGCGGAATCGAAATGGTTAACGAGTGTTCTTGTAACTTATCAGTCCAGGGAGGTCCTGACTGGAGGGTTCTTATTCCAACATGGGTACAGTCACCAGCAGCGCTTGAGATCCTGAAGTATCTCCTCTGTCTCCTGGGAACTGGAGACTCCGGGGTTTAGTCTTTGCAGTTTTTTCTCTCAGTGAAGCTGGAAGCCACTCTGCTGCACAGTCTCTGTATATTAGCCTGGTAGTCTTTCTACAGTAGCAATGCTACACACAAACTGAGCAGTTTACTTGTCGCACTCAGGGGTCCTGGCTTGTCACTGCGGTCACTGGGGCTGCGCGCTCAGGTCACTGTCAGGGATTCATCTTCACTGATTACGGAGGCTTCCAAGTCCACAATCTCACACCCAGCCTTCACTACGGCTGGTATCTCAGCCTCAGTGCCCTCACGGAGAGCACACTCTCTCAGGGAGCGCGGCGCTGCAGCCTGCTTTCTCTCTGGCATGCTGTCCCCTCTGTCTTGCGCGCTCTGCTCTCCCGCTCTTTTCTGACCACACCCTTCTCTTTTCTTCTCTGCCCCCAGCAGTCACATGGTCCCTTCTGTCCAGAGCAGAAAGTCTTCCCCCCAACAACCCAGCTGTCTGACTAAGTGGTTCCAGGTAAGGAGCAGGGAAAGCAACCTCCTTACACTTCTGCGGGAGCAGGTGGGAAACATCTTGCGCTGCCTGCGGCGCCACCTAGGGATCTTCCAGCCACCTTCCTCCAGTGCACAGAGACTGATAAGTTAACCTGTTATTATCTTCTGCATTTTACTTTCCCCCATCTGCAAGTTCATTTTCTTTACTCCCCTACTTGTACCATCACTGTTTTTATATAAAGAACCTGTTAACCCATGCTCTGCCTCCTGTGTGTCACTGCATACTATACACCTGCTAGCATCCTACATTTGGCGTAGTCAGCAGCATGCAGCCCAATAGCATGCAGGTGGTATGCCAAGCAGATGGGGTTGGTCCCAGTTCCAGCCTTTCCCTGCTGGCCATGCTGAGCAATTTGCCGAAATTAACGGGGAGCAATACCATGCTGTGGAGCTGGACTGATCTCCTTAGAGGCATGATGAGAATGAACCCCATGACCCCTACACTGGAGGCTGAAGTGGCCATTATGGCACTGGATGGAGAAGCCAGGGATTCAGCGTTGTTACGGAGCCCCTGAGACCGGGATACTTTTAACAAGGTGCTGCAGATCTTGGAGGAGACTCACAGAGACCCCACAGATGTAGGGGAACTGAGAACACATATTTTAAGTAGAATGCAGAGGGAGGGGGAGACCGTTACCAAATATATGAATACATTGCAAGAGCTACACACTGCAATTATTAGAAAAGACTGCAGGGGAGTAGGACCCATAGACAAAATATTACGAGACCTCCTAGTGACTGGTTTGTGAGATGTGCTGACAAAACAAGCCCTGCGAGAATGTGTACGCGTGAACTCCCAAATGACTTTCCCTGAAGTAGGGAGGCACGCATGTGTGAACAGAAGCAGGGGGTGACAGTCCAGGTGTGGAAGGTCCAGAGTGTGGGGATGTTTGTAAACGCCATTGCTGAACTACAATGGGTGGAAGATCTGAAGAGGGAACTTCTGAGTGTGAAAGTCGAACTGGCTGACATAAAAAAGAAAATGGAGGCTACCGGTAATTCTCCAGAGAGCAGGGAAGGCCCTAAGCCCCGCCGTGACTCCAGAATGTTTTGCCGGCCGTGGCTCATCACCTGTTACAACTGCGGAGAGAGCGGGCACATTGCACGGGAGTGCACTCGCCTTGGAGTGACGTCTCACCACCCACTAAACTAGAGGGCTCCGAGCCGGGGGGACGCCACCCAGAGCCACAACAGGTTAGGAAGAGTAGTGGAAGTCCTGCAAGTTTAGTGTCAACATATCCCCTCATATGGGCAGAAATGGATGGATGTGCAATGCGATGTCTGGCAGACGCAGGCTCGCAGGTGACAACGATGCCAGAGGCTTACTACTGGCAACATTTTCCCTGAGCAAAATGGTCTGAATGGGGCTCTGAGATAAAGTTGATAGTGGCCAACCAACTACCCATCCCAGTCGCAGAGGTAGTATGGATGCAAGTGTCTGTCTGTGGGAAAGACCTGGGATGGAAGGGCATTGTACTGACACAGGGAGAAGTGAATTATGGACCTGCTGTCATCTTGGGAATGAATGTGCTGAAATAGTTTGGAAGCCTTCTCATCAGAGACCCCTCTAACGAGACTCTAAAAGAGTGGGACCCACATACACCACAGAGAAGAGTATTTCAACAATTAGCACGAGTGGCACAGGTACAGGAATCTAACTGTGAGGGAGGAGTGTTAGGAAAAGTAATTGTCCCGGCCTCCACAAAAATCGTTCTTCCATCAGGACAAACAGTACTGTCCCTGCCCGTTCACATTTATGTCCCATTGGAGGGAGTTGAGGTCCAAATCGAACCATCATCTTCTGAACAACTACCCACGGGACTCCTAGTGGCACATACATTAGCCATTTTATGGAAGGGGACTGTTCCGGTGCGGTGCATTAACTTGGGAAATCAGGACATTACTGTTGTTCCCAGAAGTGTGGTGGCCCGAATAATGAGTCTATCTGAAGAAATAATGCCCCCACAATAGTACAACTGGAGATACAACCTAGAAACCCCTCGACTGTGTCAGTAAACTCCATTTCAGTGTCAGAACCTCATTACATCAAAGAGGGCCGACCCATATTAGAACAAAAGCAGGCTGAGCTGGCCGAACTCAAACCCACTCAAGTGCCATGGGTAGAGGCTCTGCTGGGAAGGTATAAAAAAAGTTTTTGCCCTCCACATAGATGATTTTGGCTGCATCATGGCCATTACGTACAAAATACCAACTGGGAGCGCCACGTCCATAAGAGAGCGTTGTCGGCAAATTCCCCCACAGTTATACCAGGAAGTGAAGAGCATGTTGAATCAGATGTTGCAGGCTGGCGTGATTAGGGAGAACCAGAGTCCATGGGCTACTCCAATTGTGTTAGTACAGAAGGAAGACGACACCTTGAGTTTGTGTGTGGATTACCGAAAACTCAATGCCTGTACTGTGAGGGACTCGTACCGTTACCCCGGATTGAAGAGTCCCTGTCTGCTCTGGGGAAAGCTAGGTTCTTCTCTACACTGGACATCGCTAGCGGCTACGGGCAAGTCCCCATGGCTGAACAAGATCGAGTAAAGACTGCCTTCATTCTTCCCATGGGCCTGTAAGAGCTTAACCGTATGCTGTTCGGCTTAGCCAACACTCCTAGAATTTTTCAACATCTCATGGAGAGGTGCCAAGGGGATTTGAACTTTTAATCCACGCTCATCTACCTGGACGACATTATAGTCTTTGCAGCTTCATTCGAGGAACATTTGCAATGCCTAGAACAAGTGTTGGCCCGCCTTCAGAGACGCGGACTAAAAGTGAAGCCCCAGAACGGCCATATGTTCCACATGCAAATTGACTACTTGGGCCATGTCATTTCTGCCGAAGGGGTAGGACCCTCCAGAGAGAACGTCGCCATGATTCAAGACTGGCCCACTCCAGAGACTGTGAAGGATATGTGGGCATTCCTGGGACTGGCTGGATATTAAAGGCGGTTTGTGAAGAACTTCGCTAGATGAGCAAAGTGTCATGCCGTTCTGTTTCTGGTTTTCAGCATGACAATGCATATGTTTGCTTTAACCCTTTACTCTTTTCCCCCTAATTTGAGCTGGGATACTGTTGGCTGTTACCTGGATGGAGCCTTCTCAGTTCCCTGCTCTGCTGCGCAGTCGTACATGGTGGTTAGGTCTTTTCTGCTGTAGGACCATCCGCATATGCGGTCCCTGGTTGCTTCTGTGGAAGCTGTCCACGGGTTGTGAGGTCATTTGCAGCTGGTGCATGACTTTCCACGTGGGTCAGTGCCTGCAGTCACAGCCTGGTGCCCTGAACCTCAGTTCCGGCACTGATTGTGCTGTAATGGTTTCTGTGTGTGCTTAGGGTGTGCACGGCCACACCTCCCCTGCTTTTATCAGGGTTAGGGTGTGTACTTGAAATGCTGTCCCCAGCCAATTGCTGAGGGGCAGCTCCTATATAAAGTTCCCCTGCGATATGGGTGGGGTCCTGAGATACTCACAAAGCTCCTGAACTTTGCTATGTGTCTTTGTGTTCCTGCACCTCTCCTGTCTATGTTTTGGTACCAAAGTCCTTGCCTTGATTCCTGTTTTGTCCTGTTCTGGCGCCTGTCCTGGAGGCGGTATATCAAGGCCCGAATCCTTGATCCTGTACCTGTCCTGTACCTGAACCTGTCTGAACTGTGTCTGCTGTGATTATGTTCCTGGAATCCCTTTGCATTTGGAACCTCACTCCCAGTGACTTTGAGTCTCTTGAAACCGGTGTTTCTACTGAGCATCTACTACTCTGTGCTCTGACTACCATGCGGTGTTAACCCCATCTGGCTCATGTCCAGTACGGCGGTGCTTGCACCATCACGCTTGAGTTACTTCCTAAGTCTGATGCCCGGAGCCTGACGACTGCAGTCTGGAACCTGATGACCGCTGCCTGGAGCTTGGAGCCTGATGACTGGTGGTGCCTGTAGGTCGTGTTGGATGTCCGGAACTGAACGACTCCTGTCTGATGCCTGCCCGTGACCCTGGGTCCAGATGTCCTGATGTCCAGCCTGTGTCCTGATGACCTCATGGACCCTGATATCCTGATGTCCTTCCTTTGTTCGATGTCCAGATGTAACTGATGACCTGGACTGCAACGCCAGTGTCCCAGCTGATAACCTGGGCTGCCACTCCAGTGTCCCAGATGTTTATCCAGTATTCCTGTGTCCTGATGTCCTGAGGTCTTTGCTGAGTTCTGCGCCCTGATGTCCTTGTGTACCCTGATGTCCTGTCTGGGTCCTGATGTCCCGCCTATGTGTGCCTCGGTGATCCGTTGGTGCCTTGGGGTCCACTGGGTGGTACCCTTCTGGAGGTGTGGAATCAGGAGCCTGACATCATCATGTTTTGTTTATGTACTGTGTGACTTTACTTTAGTAAACTTTACTTTCTCTATACCTGATGTTGTGTGGTGTAATCAAGTCCTACGTGTGTCATGATCTCCATGGCCAGAGAACTAGCATAAGCCTCTATAGGAACAAGCTCTTGGAAGATGTAACTGTACTGACCATGAACTAAACCTACCGCATCATCTAGAAGTAGCCAGGTAGCATGTCCTACTTTTTATCCCTATATGCCCAGCGCCGGCCGGAGAACTAAATAATGCTAGCAGAGGGAAATATAAGACCTGACTCACCTCTAGAGAAATGCCCAAAAGGAGACAGAAGCCCCCCACATATATTGGCGGTGATATGAGATGAAACAACAAACGCAGCAGGAAAATAGTTTTAGCAAATTTGAGGTCCGCTTTCTAGATAGCAGAAGACAGAAAGCATACTTTCATGGTCAGTAGAAAACCCTAACAAAACACATCCAGAAATTACTTTAGGACTCTGGCATTAACTCATAACACCAGAGTGGCAATTCCTGATCAACAAGAGCTTTCCAGACACAGTAACGAAACTGCAGCTGTGAACTGGAACCAAAATACAAAAACAAAACATGGACGAATGTCCAACTTATCTAGTAGATGTCTGGGAGCAGGAACAAGCACAGAGAGGCTTCTGATAACATTGTTGACCGGCAAGCATCTAACAGAGAAGCCAGGTTATATAGCGACACCCAGATCTAATCAGAACAGGTGAACAGGGAAGATGATGTCACAAGTTCAATTCCACCAGTAGCCACCGGGGGAGCCCAGAATCCAAATTCACAACAGTACCCCCCCCTCAAGGAGGGGGCACCGAACCCTCACCAGAACCACCAGGGCGATCAGGATGGGCCCTATGAAAGGCACGAACCAGATCAGAGGCATGAACATCAGATGCAGTGACCCAAGAATTATCCTCCTGGCCGTATCCCTTCCACTTGACCAGATACTGGAGTCTCCGTCTGGAAACACGGGAGTCTAGGATTTTTTCCACAACGTACTCCAACTCACCCTCAACCAACACCGGAGCAGGAGGCTCAACGGAAGGCACAACCGGTGCCTCATACCTGCGCAATAACGACCGATGAAAAACGTTATGAATAGAAAAGGATGCAGGGAGGTCCAAACGGAAGGAAACAGGGTTAAGAATCTCCAATATTTTATACGGACCGATGAACCGAGGCTTAAACTTAGGAGATGAGACCCTCATAGGGACAAAACGAGAAGACAACCACACCAAATCTCCAACACAAAGCCGAGGACCAACACGACGGTGACGGTTGGCAAAAAGCTGAGTCTTCTCCTGGGACAACTTTAAATTGTCCATCACCTGCCCCCAGATATGATGCAATCTCTCCACCACCGCATCCACTCCAGGACAATCCGAGGATTCCATCTGACCGGAGGAAAATCGAGGATGGAACCCCGAATTACAGAAAAACGGGGAAACCAAGGTGGCAGAGCTGGCCCGATTATTGAGGGCGAACTCCGCCAATGGCAAAAAAGCAACCCAATCATCCTGGTCAGCAGACACAAAACACCTCAGATATGTCTCCAGGGTCTGATTAGTCCGCTCGGTCTGGCCATTAGTCTGAGGGTGAAAAGCAGACGAAAAAGACAAATCTATGCCCATCCTGATCGCCCTGGTGGTTCTGGTGAGGGTTCGGTGCCCCCTCCTTGAGGGGGGGGTACTGTTGTGAATTTGGATTCTGGGCTCCCCCGGTGGCTACTGGTGGAATTGAACTTGTGACATCATCTTCCCTGTTCACCTGTTCTGATTAGATCTGGGTGTCGCTATATAACCTGGCTTCTGGACAGAATTCTATCACACTGCATGCTTTCTGGCGTCTTCTCAGTGGATACCGCCAGATGGTGCACAGGTTTGCGCTCCCGCAGACGCCTATCGATCTGAATGGCCATTGTCATGGACTCATTCAGACCTGCAGGCACAGGGAACCCCACCATAACATCCTTAATGGCATCAGAGAGACCCTCTCTGAAAGTAGCCGCCAAGGCACACTCATTCCACTGAGTAAGCACAGACCATTTACGGAATCTTTGGCAGTAAATTTCAGCTTCATCTTGCCCCTGCGATAGGGACATCAAAGTTTTTTCTGCCTGAAGTTCCAAATGAGGTTCCTCATACAGCAAGCCCAAGGCCAAAAAAAACGCATCCACATTGCGCAACGCAGGATCCCCTGGTGCCAATGCAAAAGCCCAGTCTTGAGGGTCGCCGCGGAGCAAGGAAATCACAATCCCAACCTGCTGTGCAGAGTCTCCAGCAGAACGAGATTTCAGGGACAAAAATAGCTTACAATTATTTCTAAAATTCTGAAAGCTAGATCTATTCCCTGAGAAGAATTCCGGCAAAGGAATTCTCGGCTCAGATACCGGAGCATGAATAATAAAATCTTGCAAATTTTGTACTTTCGTGGTGAGATTATTCAAACCTGCAGTTACACTCTGAAGATCCATTATTAACAGGTGAACACAAAGCCATTCAAAGATTATAAGGAGAGAGAAAAAAAAAGAAAGACTGCAGCATAGACAGACTGGCAAGTGATCCAATTAAGAGCACAGAGGGAAAAAAAAAAAAAAAAACTCTCAGCAGACTTCTTATTTCTCTCCTTTCTCAGCCAAGGATTTTAACCCTTTAGTGGGCCGGTCAAACTGTCATGATCTCCATGGCCAGAGAACTAGCATAAGCCTCTATAGGAACAAGCTCTTGGAAGATGTAACTGTACTGACCATGAACTAAACCTACCGCATCATCTAGAAGTAGCCAGGTAGCATGTCCTACTTTTTATCCCTATATGCCCAGCGCCGGCCGGAGAACTAAATAATGCTAGCAGAGGGAAATATAAGACCTGACTCACCTCTAGAGAAATGCCCAAAAGGAGACAGAAGCCCCCCACATATATTGGCGGTGATATGAGATGAAACAACAAACGCAGCAGGAAAATAGTTTTAGCAAATTTGAGGTCCGCTTTCTAGATAGCAGAAGACAGAAAGCATACTTTCATGGTCAGTAGAAAACCCTAACAAAACACATCCAGAAATTACTTTAGGACTCTGGCATTAACTCATAATACCAGAGTGGCAATTCCTGATCAACAAGAGCTTTCCAGACACAGTAACGAAACTGCAGCTGTGAACTGGAACCAAAATACAAAAACAAAACATGGACGAATGTCCAACTTATCTAGTAGATGTCTGGGAGCAGGAACAAGCACAGAGAGGCTTCTGATAACATTGTTGACCGGCAAGCATCTAACAGAGAAGCCAGGTTATATAGCGACACCCAGATCTAATCAGAACAGGTGAACAGGGAAGATGATGTCACAAGTTCAATTCCACCAGTAGCCACCGGGGGAGCCCAGAATCCAAATTCACAACATACGTGTCTCTTTCCTTGTCCACATTCTCAGCTGCCACAGAGCCCCAGTCTCTGCCCTCCCCTGGTTCGGGTGGGCCCGAGTCTCCCTCTGCATTTTAAAGTGTCCGTATTGCATCCCCGGGGGACATGCGCCCAACGCCTTCTGAGGTTGGTCGGCTTGGGGGCGTCTATGAGCTGTGCCTCATCTGCGGCTGCAGCTGAATGTGATACAAAGCCGTTACAGGAGCTGTTGTAAAAGTAACCCTCGGATGCCAAGAACTGGAAGATCTGCCAGTTCCCAGTGACTCCCAAGAAGAGGCCCTTCAAGATCTCAAAAAGGCACTCACCGAAGCTCCTATCCTGGCTTATGAGGATTTCTTGCAACCTTTCATTCTCCATGCTGACACGAGTCTGCTGGGACTTGGGGCTGTGTTGTCACAGATGTGTTTGGTGTTTTTTCTTGGATTGTTCCTTTTTTGGTGTTTTTCATGTTAGTGTAGGACTGGCAATAAGTAAGGACCCTTGACGTGGGTTGCCAGCTTCCATATTATGGCCAGAATATCAACCAATACCTTACATATATTTATATGTTTTGATTTTGCACGTATATCTTTTTGCAGGGTGCAGCTGGGCCCAATTGGTTCTGTATACTGTGGCCTCTGTTCACACGGGATGCATTTTGGCACTGGGCAGCCCGCCATAGGGCGTTATTAATAGGCTGGAGCCAGATGCCTGCATTCCCTGTGTGAACACGCCACATACAGTTTTTATCTTAGTGCACGGGTGCACCACACGGCCAAACCCTTATTGAAGGCTGGCTGTCTTATCAGGTATTGCACCTGTGCATTTGCTATTTCATTTGGGTCCGCTGCATCCTGCTTGTGCACTAGTATTGAGGCCTATTCAGACAGGTAAGCATCTCTGCCTGTTTTTGGTGTTTTTTGTTGTCACAGATGTAGGATGGAAGAAAGAGGCTGATCGCTTATGCAAGTCGGTCCCTTCACAATTCCAAACACAATCTGGTCAATTACAATTCTTTCAAGTTGGAGCTGCTGGCATTTGTGTGGGCTAGGATGGAGAGATTCGCTGAATATTTGTCTGGCTCCAAAGTGTTGGTGCATACGTATAACAAACTGCTTGCGCACCTAGAGAATGTGAGACTGGGGCCTTGGAACAGTGATGAATAGCCAGAATGGTAAAATTGCCTGCAAAAGGGGACAGAAAATACCCACGCTGATGCCCTGTCCAGGAGGAAGAGTACCAGACCCGAGCGGGACAGAGACAAAGAGCTAGAAGATGATGAGGTCGCTAGATTTTGGAGGTCCACCAGGATGGTGGTGGCAATGTAGAGACAGATACATTCCTCAGTCCAAGACGGCATACTGGGACGAACTCGAGATGAGTGGGTTCAGCTTCAACAAGAAGATAGCGAACTGGCTTTGATGAGACAATGTGTGGTTTCTCAGAGACTCCCCAGCTTGACAGAAAGAGGTACTGTGTCCCCGGAGATGTTGCGGATCTAATGACAATGGGAACAGCTGCGGATGAAGAACGGCTTACTATATCGGAAAACGCAACTGCGGATTGAGCCGAATGTGACCTGGCAAGTCCTCGTACCAACAACGTCATTGTCTGCGACTGCAGTCTCTGCCCACGAGCAAGGAGCCCACTTTGGTTCATATAAAACCTTCCAATGGCTACAATGGTTCATCTTCAACCCCCAGTTCAAGATGAAAGTGGGCGAGGCCTGTAGAATGTGCCGGACCTGTGAACTGGCTAAGCCGCCAGAGCAGAAAGCTCCAGTTCAGTCAATCGCAACCTTCGCTCCTCTGGAACTCTTGACAATAGATTATCTGACAATCGGCCCAGCCCATCAGGGCTATGAACATTGCCTGTAATGGTGGATCACTTCACAAAATTTTCCGTGGTGACTCCGACTCGGGATTAGACTGCAGAGTCTGCTGCTTACGCAATTTGTAAGAATTTCATTCAACCCTATGGGTGTCCGAAGAGAATTCACCCTGATCAGGGAGCTTGTTTCTCGGGAAGAGTAATGGACGAATTGCATCACCTTTAACGGATTGACAAGTCCTGCACCACACAGTACCATCCTCAAGGTGATGGTACCTATGATGGTGCCAGAGTACGTTTCTGAGCTGGTGTGGGCATATAATAATTGAGTACATAGAACCATGGTATATACACCTTACTCTCTCCTGTTTGGCTGAGAAGGAAAAGGAATCACCGAGTTGGCATTGGACCGAGAAGAGGACTACCCATGGATGGGGGTTTCCTCCTGGGTTCTGGAGCATCGGCTTCATCTTAAATTTTACATTGTTTGTTCCAGACTAGACTAGTAAGGCAGAAGCATCCTCAGGATAAGCTGGACAATCAAGGGAGGAAGACCTGTATCAAGTGAAGAGAATAATTAGTACTGAGGGGCCAGTGTACGAAGTCCAGCTTGAGGGAAAAGAGGATGCTCCCACTCAAACTATTCACTGGAATATGCTCTGACCTTGCCTATCTAAAAACCCTGTTTGAGCAGATGAAGAGCCCAAGGCCCGTGATGTGAACTATACGCCAGTGGAAGAAGGGGAAGAAGAAGGGGATGAAAGATTAAGTTCTGAAGGACTGGAATCGGAGGGCACTGGCTCACCCATTGTCCTCTCTCCACAGCCGGATCCTGCCCCACAGGAGAACTCCAGTACTTTTCCTAATCTGAGACGCTCCGAACGAACAGCGGCTGGCAGACCCCCCAATCGTTATGACCAAGAGAATTTTGTCTGGCAGCAAACTACACGAGAGAAAAAGAAACAGTCACGCTCTCCTCAAAGAGTCTCACCTGTGGAATAGCAAGCAAAAAGAGTGTGGGAGTGTAGGGAGGTGTACCGAGTCAACGGTCCTTCTTGCATGTCTGGGCCGGAACTGTCAGGACTGTCACCAATATTCCAGGGGGAAGAGGTTCCTGACTGCCACAGTTCTAAACACCTGACTGGTGGGGGAGGGTCTGACTAAAATAGCGGTGTGAGCGGGAAGACAGGACATTTGGATGTGAACGAGCTTGTGAGCAGTGAGACGGTTGACTCCCTCTCGACTGACCCATGCCAGCTAGCTGTGCCTGTATCCCCAGCTAGCAACACTGCTGACACGTGCTACCCTCAGCCCAGAGAGACATCCACATTGGGTAGTGACCAGGATAGAGTGCATACCTTGGCTCCACTTACCACTGCGGAGGCACCGCTTAGTCCCATTCTTGCAGTACCTGCTGAGGACCGGACCGTGCCTGTGTCCGCTGGACTGTGTGCTTCCACTGCGGCCTTGTCTACTGAACTTTCTGCTTCTTCCACTGTGCCATCAACCTTCATCTCTACCTCACCGTGTGCCTGCATTAGGAGATCACATGCCAAAGGACCCGGAGGATTCATCATCGAGAGGAGACAGTGCATCGCCCTTCTGCGGGACCAGATTGGCGCTACCAAGGGATCTTCCAGCCACCTTCCTCCAGAGCACAGAGACTGATAAGTTAACCTGTTATATTATCTTCTGCATTTGACTTTCCCCCCAATCAGCAAATTCATTTTCTTTACCCCTTGCTTGTACCATCACTGTTTTTATATAAAGAACCTTTTAACCCTTGCTCTGCCTCCCGTGTCTCACTGCATCCTACACACCTGCTAGTATCCTACACACAAATTATTTATGTATGTCCATAGAAAAGAAAGCAGATTGGCACATACCATCCTGTGCAATAAAATTCCTTTATTGTGGCATCATCATACCAACAGCAAGCAGAGAAATCAATGGAGCAAATAAAGAAGTGTCACAGTTTAAGGACAACAAGGAATTCATGGTTGAATGGGTCTGTATTTGCTCTACTGTTTTATCTGCCTGCTGTTGGTATGATGATGCCACAATAAAGGATTTTTGTTGCACAGGACGGTATGTGCCAATGTGCTTTCTTTTCTATGGACATACAGATTATTTTTCTTTGGAAGTGGCACCCGTAATCTCTGGTGTACTGTATGTGCAGCTTCATCAACCTGAGGTCATACAGCTGTGCCTTTGTCCTGCTTCTCTTCTATGGTACACAAATGATTTAGAGTAGTTAATGGGACTTGTGGAGACTGCCCCACAGCTTTTGCACAATCTATTTTGATGCTGGAAGATCGATTTCACACAGGATAAGTTCACTTTCAGCACCAGTACTAGAGCAGGAGCGACGTCTCTGCATTGTGACACTAAGCAAATGGTGCCAGCAAAAAAAGATGTGTGCTTTTATATGGCCAGGGACATGTGCCTTCAGCAACCAATCACAGAAAACATTGTGTCAAGATGTTGTGGTTGGTTTATGCACCCTGATTGGTTGCCGGAATCAGTACACATAAAGTTAAGGGAAGAAAAAAAAAGACAAGCCGCTGCTGAAACCTCTCCAAATTCTCCTATGACCTAGACAACCCCCCTAATCAAAGTTATCCCACTGCCCTTCCACTCATCATACAGACTTTGAGTTAAAAGGCTCAAGAAAACGAACACAAATCTGAATGTGCTACGCTCGTGCCGAATATGAGATTAGCGATCGTTTTCCGAACACGTTGGCTCATCTCTAGTCACAAAGACAAGTTCACAGTGTAAGTGTATGAGATCCTTATTCTGGCCTCATTGGCTTGCATTGAGTAGTGACTTCTGGATCACGCAACAAACACTGGAGTGATCCGGTAGGTCACAACCTGCAGAAGACCAACTGCAGTGGCGCTGATAACAGAAGAAGACAGCGACTGGTGAGTATAAGACTAGTGACAGGGAATTAGATTAGCAGCACCACTCCAGAGGTGAAATAACAATACGATTCCGGAGTGGTGCTTTTAGTTCTTTTTCATCTACTGAATAAAGGCAGCAGAAGATTTAAAACAAGGAATGTTTTACTTTTATAATAGAAGATGTTTTGTGGAATTTTAATAATGAGCCCTGCAAGAAGCCCTTCAAGAGTTTTACAATTGCAATCGAACTTAATAACCATACATATTATTTCTGACTTTTACCCTACATCTTATTCCACTTTAACATACACAAAAATAACCGTCCTGCAAATGATATATGTGTATCTACATATTGCAATCTGTTCTTTTTCTTCTTCTTTCTCCGGATGGGTGAAATCAACATAATCAAATCTGATTAGGTTAAGGCTTCTTTAAATGCTGATTGCACTATGCTGTACACAACAAGGACAGGCAGTAAGCAGTGAAGGAGAGCATTGGGAAAGCAAGCGCACGTCAAAATATCTCATTGGAAAGGAACACAAGGACCACAGAAGGCGGATATGTAGACATTTGGAAAGGTCCCATAGGACTCCCACTACAAATGGCACACGAAAAACTGAGCTACAGAACAGATGGTTGGTAGAAAAACGTAAAATAAAATTAATAATGAAAGATACAAAAAATAACAGGAAAATTAAAGCAAATGTGTCAAGGGAATATTTACATAATAGCCATCATCGATGTTTGATAAAATAACATAAAAAGCCAGAAGAAGCAGACGAAGAAGATCAAAACATATAAAAAATATGTAACTTTTTGGCTGAAATGCCATGTAGCCTTCTCTAGAGAGTCCGTAATCTATAGATAGCCATCATGTGAATGGAATTATGCGCTGCCCCCTTCTGGACACAAAAATATGACATTTATCTGAGCTTCTAGATGTGATATTCTATGTTTTTATCTATTTACTTATATATATATATATTTTTTGGTAGATGGGATCCTGGGAATTTTATTCTTCTATTCAATCTTTAACACAATCTGCTAAACCTAGCGGAAAATCTTCATCGGAACATATCTCGTATTGACATGTTTTGAAATATTTGTAATTTATTCACTTGACATGACATTTTATCATTTGGAGGTAAACTGAAAAGATCCAAATTTGCTGCTGATAAAAATACGATATAGAAATGTATGCAATGTAAGAAGCTTTTAGCGAAATGTCAGCTATGATCAAGTAGTGTTGCTGCGCTTATGTGAGTCGGCTTTTGTTATTTATCTAGCTGCTTGTATGAGAAAAAAAATAGAAGGATTATTAAATGTGGTAACCATGTTTATTCTGAAGTTGAAAAGTAACCATTGCAACATCAGAATGAAAGATATAATGCAAATGTATAATGATGATGTCCTGACAGCTGTAATCGGTGGTGTAACTACCGTTCTATGGGCCCTGATGGCAAATTTGGACCTGGGCCCCCACCAGCATGTTGGTCAGATGGACAATGATACTGTTATAATGTCCCTAACCTGTAATAATGCCCCCATACTAGCTCCTGTCTTTCATAATGTCCCCCTTTCTGGCCTCTCTCCTCTAATTATGTTCCCCATTCTAGCCCCTTTCTTTCATAACATCCCCATCCTGTAATAATGTTTTCAATATTGTAATAATAGTGGCTATCCTGTAATAATATCCCCTTTACTGGACCCTCATTTTGCAATAATGTCCCTTTGTCCTATAGTAATGTCCCCCTTTCTGCCCCATCCTGTAATAATGACTCTTGACCTGAGCCCCCAATCAGTATTAACCTCTTTCTGACCTCGGACGGGATAGTACGTCCGAGATCAGATACCGTGTTTTGATGCGGGCTCCGGCAGTGAGCCCGCATCAAAGCCGGGACATGTCAGCTGTTTTGAACAGCTGACATGTGCCCGCAATAGTGGCGGGTGAAATCGCGATTCACTCGCCGCTATTAACTAGTTAAATGCTGCTGTCAAACGCTGACAGCGGCATTTATCCGGCGCTTCCAGCCATCGGGCCGGAAATGAGCGCATCGCCGACCCCCGTCACATGATCGGGGGTCAGCGATGCATCTGCATAGTAACCATAGAGGTCCTTGAGACCTCTATGGTTACTGATGCCAGTTTGCTGTGAGTGCCACCCTGTGGTCAGCGCTCATAGCAAGCCTGTAATTCAGCTACATAGCAGCGATCATTAGATGTAGCAGAGCCGATCGCGTTGTGCCAGCTTCTAGCCTCCCATGGAGGCTATTGAAGCATGGCAAAAGTAAAAAAAAGTGTGAAAAAAATAAAAAAGTATAAAAGTTTAAATCACCCCCCTTTTGCCCCATTCAAAATAAAACCATAAAAATAAAAATCAAACCTACACATATTTAGCATCACCGTGTTCAGAATCGCCTGATCTATCAAAAACAAAGATGCATTAATCTAATCACTAAACAGCGCAGCGAGACAAAAATTTGAAACGCCAGAATTAAGTTTTTTTGGTCGCCGCGACTTTGCATTAAAATGCAATAACGGGCGATCAAAAGAACGTATCTGCACAAAAGTGGTATTAATAAAAACGTCAGCTCGGCACACAAAAAATAAGCCCTCACCCGACACCAGATCACGGAAAATGGAGACGCTACGGGTATCGGAAAATGGCGCAATTTTTTTTTTTACCAAAGTTTGGAATTTTTTTTCACCACTTAGATAAAAGAGAACCTAGACATGTTTGGTGTCTATGAACTCGTTATGAACTCATAATGACCTGGAGAATCATAATAGCTCATTAGTTTTAGCATTTAATGAACCTAGCAAAAAAGCCAAGCAAAAAACGTGTGGGATTGCACTTTTTTTGCAATTTCACCGCACTTGGAATTTTATTCCTGCTTTCTAGTACACGACATTGTAAAACCAATGGTGTCGTTATAAAGTACACCTCGTTTCGCAAAAAATAAGCCCTCATATGGCCATATTGATGGAAAAATAAAAAAGTTATGGCTCTGAGAAGGAGAGGAGCGAAAAACGAACACGGAAAAGCGGAAAATCCCAAGGTCATGAAGGGGTTAATGTACCTTGTCCTGGACCCCCATTCTATAATAATGTTCCCTATCCTATAATAATATCCCCATCCTGTAATATTGTTCATTGTCCTGGACCCCAATTCAGCAATAATGTCCCCTGTCCTGGGCCCCATCCTGGTATATTGTCCCACATCCTGGTACATCAACAATCCTGGGCCCATTCCATTCTCCAGTACTTTAAAAAAACAAACTATTACCTTCCCCCACTTCCAGGACATCTGGTGTCCTGCTCTGTGATCAGTGCAGAAGTCATCAGCTAACTTCTGTATGCCAGAATGGGCACTGCATGACGTCATTGTCATGAACCTGCCCTTGGCAAGCCGACATCTAATGCTGCCCTCTGATTGGCCAGCAGTGTGTATTGCAGCACAGGGAGTAGGTGGGTCTCTGCGTTACATTAAATTATACCTGAATAATATGCATCCTTGGATGGCACATCCAGATGAAATTGGCATTGGCGGATCCCCCCCCCCACAAGGGCATAGTCTTGGTCGTACACTCTGCTACCACAATTTTTATACTGCTGGCTCTGCTTGCCAATAATTAAGGCAATTTTTCGTATAGCTTTGTTCCTTTAGTATTCCTCCTGAAAATATTTCAATATATTAAGGGAGTTGCCCACTACTGGATGACTTACAGTGGGGCAAAAAAGTATTTAGTCATTCAGCAATAGTGCAAGTTCCACCACTTAAAAAGATGAGAGGCGTCTGTAATTTACATCATAGGTAGACCTCAACTATGGGAGACAAACTGAGACAAAAAAATCCAGAAAATCACATTGTCTGTTTTTTTAACATTTTATTTGCATATTATGGTGGAAAATAAGTATTTGGTCAGAAACAAACAATCAAGATTTCTGGCTCTCACAGACCTGTAACTTCTTCTTTAAGAGTCTCCTCTTTCCTCCACTCATTACCTGTAGTAATGGCACCTGTTTAAACTTGTTATCAGTATAAAAAGACACCTGTGCACACCCTCAAACAGTCTGACTCCAAACTCCACTATGGTGAAGACCAAAGAGCTGTCAAAGGACACCAGAAACAAAATTGTAGCCCTGCACCAGGCTGGGAAGACTGAATCAGCAATAGCCAACCAGCTTGGAGTGAAGAAATCAACAGTGGGAGCAATAATTAGAAAATGGAAGACATTCAAGACCACTGATAATCTCCCTCGATCTGGGGCTCCACGCAAAATCCCACCCCGTGGGGTCAGAATGATCACAAGAACGGTGAGCAAAAATCCCAGAACCACGCGGGGGGACCTAGTGAATGAACTGCAGAGAGCTGGGACCAATGTAACAAGGCCTACCATAAGTAACACACTATGCCACCATGGACTCAGATCCTGCAGTGCCAGACGTGTCCCACTGCTTAAGCCAGTACATGTCCGGGCCCGTCTGAAGTTTGCTAGAGAGCATTTGGATGATCCAGAGGAGTTTTGGGAGAATGTCCTATGGTCTGATGAAACCAAACTGGAACTGTTTGGTAGAAACACAACTTGTCGTGTTTGGAGGAAAAAGAATACTGAGTTGCATCCTTCAAACACCATACCTACTGTAAAGCATGGTGGTGGAAACATCATGCTTTGGGGCTGTTTCTCTGCAAAGGGGCCAGGACGACTGATCCGGGTACATGAAAGAATGAATGGGGCCATGTATCGTGAGATTTTGAGTGCAAACCTCCTTCCATCAGCAAGGGCATTGAAGATAAAACGTGGCTGGGTCTTTCAACATGACAATGATCCAAAGCACACCGCCAGGGCAACAAAGGAGTGGCTTTGTAAGAAGCATTTCAAGGTCCTGGAGTGGCCTAGCCAGTCTCCAGATCTCAACCCTATAGAAAACCTTTGGAGGGAGTTGAAAGTCCGTGTTGCCAAGTGAAAAGCCAAAAAAATCACTGCTCTAGAGGAGATATGCATGGAGGAATGGGCCAACATACCAACAACAGTGTGTGGCAACCTTGTGAAGACTTACAGAAAACGTTTGACCTCTGTCATTGCCAACAAAGGATATATTACAAAGTATTGAGATGAAATTTTGTTTCTGACCAAATACTTATTTTCCACCATAATATGCAAATAAAATGATAAAAAAACAGACAATGTGATTTTCTGGATTTTTTTTACTCAGTTTGTCTCCCATAGTTGAGGTCTACCTATGATGTAAATTACAGATGCCTCTCATCTTTTTAAGTGGTGGAACTTGCACTATTGCTGACTGACTAAATACTTTTTTGCCCCACTGTATATTAATGCTGAATAAAAAATAATGATACAAATCTATACTTAAGTCCAGGGCCGGCGTCAGCACCCGGCGCACCCGGGCAAGCGTCGGGGCCCTGGCGAGACTGGGGGGCCCATAACGCCGGTAAGACAATTATTATGTTGTTGCGCTCTTGGGGGGCCCCCGAAGCCGGACTACATAATTCCCGAGTCCGACCCTCCCTCCCTCCCTGTGCTAGTGTGCTGTGTGTGACTCCAGCCAGGACTCCGAGGCGAAGCTGGAGCGGATATATGATTCCTGGCAGCAAGAGGCGGGACTCACTGACTGGGACTCACTGCAGCAGGAATACTCACCAATCACCGTCCATGGGGATAGAAGAGTCACTTCCGGGCTGGCGGTCTTCACTTCCGGGTGAGAGTGAGGAGCTCGTCATCCTAAGAAGAGCAGCGGCGTTGAAACACAGATCGCGTCATGACACTGTCCAGAACCCGGGTCCACCGTCCAGTTGCAGCGCAGCAAGCAGCAGAAAACGAGCAGCAGAAGACGAACAGCACAGATCCTGTGTCTACAACAGTCGTGGGAGACGGCGATGGCGTGGTGGTGGGTGGGAGGTCTGCCTGTGTTATGTTATATGCTACGCGGCTGCCTGTGTTATATACTACATGGGCTGCCTGTGTTATATACTACGTGGGCTGCCTGTGTTATATACTTAGTATATAACATAGGCAGCCTGCGTAGTATATAACACAGGCAGCCCGCGTAGTATATAACACAGGCAGCCCACGCAGTATATTATACTATGTGTGCTGCCTGTGTCATATACTGCTTGGGCTGCCTGTGTTATATACTACGTGGCTGTGCTATATGCTACGTGGCTGCCTGTGTTATATATTACGTGGGCTGCCTGTGTTATATACTACATGGGCTATGCTATATACTGCGTGGGCTGTGTTATACACTGTGTGGGCTGTGCTATATACTGCTTGGGCTGTGCTATATACTGCATGGGCTGTGCTATATACTACGTGGGCTGTGCTATATACTATGTGGCTGTGCTATATGCTACGTGGCTGTGCTATATGATATGTGGCCTGTGCTATATGCTACGTGGCTGTGCTATATGCTGCATGGGCTGTGTTATATGCTACGTGGGCTGTGTTATATGTTACTTGGCCGTGGTATATTTCTCTGCTGTTTCTGTACATCATGAATCGAGGTATGTGTTAAAGTGGGGGGCCCACTGAGACTCTTTCGCCCGGGGCCCTCAAAAACCTGGAGCCGGCCCTCCTTAAGTCCCTGACAGATGCCAATCTTATGCTCTAAGTGCTTTGACCCCCACCAGTCTCAGACCAAAACTTTGTCATGTGACTGCTGCAGCCAATCAACAACCTTCACAATTCAATATTTCTTTGATTTGCCAGAAATGTAAAAGCATCGGTCATTTAGCAGTCACTGATTGTGTGCAGCGGTCATGTGAGATTGTTTATGTCAGGAGACTGTTAGAAGACACTTGTCTGTAAGCGATGGATCAGCACCAGTCCATGAGGTAAGTATTTTTTTTTTTATTTATACAGAACCCTTGGACCATTAATAAGGAGCTGTCCAATAGTGGAAAACCTTTCGAGCTGTTGTTAGTTTTCAGGAAGTGCTGACGGTGGAAATATGTGAAGGGACACACACTTCTGACAAAGGGAAGGAAAACACCCAACTGTCTACTCATATTTAATTAACTTTATCTTTTAGATCCAGATGGATCAATATAAAATATGTGTTAAAATACAGGTGAACACATATCTATGCCAAAATCACCACATTTCAAAGAGATGACACCCCTCCCACCTGTAGCTCGCCCATGACAGAGCATTTTTAATTTTTCAGCAGTTTTTTTATATCTAGTCTAAGAGCAGCATCATGTATTTACATAGACCCTGATTCCAGTGATGCATCACTTATTGGTTTGCTTGCTGTCATTTTGAAAAAAATCACTATTTTCTCTGCTGTAGATTAAGCGGTGCTATGAATTCTGAGCTCGTTATAACACCTCCACATCACTGATTGGCAGCTTTCTGTGTACTCTGTGCATTGGCAGAAGCCTGCTGATCAGTGTTGGAGGACTATATGGCACAAGACAACAATTCTTCTAGTGATAATCTCCTGCTGATAAAACACTGATTTTATTGAAGTTGTCAATAGCAGTCCAGTAAGTGTCACATCACTGGAATCGGGGTATCCCTCCCTACATTATGCTGCTCTCAGATTACATAGCAAAAACCTTCTGACAAATTCTATTTAAATGTTTTAATATGAGATGCAGGCTGGGTTGCATCGGCTCTAAGTCCGGTGATGGCTCTCATCATTCATATGATCTGTTTGCACCAAATTATTCGCTAATGACTGTAGGGAACTGTATTTCAATTTGCCAAATCAAGCGGATTGTGCAGTAAAATTCGATTGGCAATGAAGTTATTCACTGTGAATTTAATGTTTCTATGTCACGATATGACGGTCTTCAGTAAGGAAGGGGTGCCTCAAACTGTCCAAGAAAATGGGACTCTAACTATCCTTGTCTCAGGGGTACACCTGAAGGTAGAAAGGCCCAAGTCTCCGACTTTACTGTATTCCTAGTATCCGCTGATCTGTCTCCTCCCCCACCCCATGAGGCCTGAGACAGTAATATAGAAATGTAAAGCAAACAAGACACAAAAACAAAACAGGGAAAACAGAAAGCAACAAACATGCACTCACCAAAGGTAAAGAGGTATATAGAAAAGGGTAGGAATGTACCAAACAAATGGGAATAGGGACCAGAAGATACACACATGTACCACAGTAAGCTAAAGATCACATCTACAACAACTCCACTCCAGCCACTTAGCTTTAGCACTCAGCACAGGAAGATGAATCCACAGTTGCAACAACAAACTCCTATTCAGCACAGCATCTCCAAGGAGCTAGGAAGGAAAGCTTTCATTGGCAGGAAAGAGAGGGTCTGGCCAGGTTTTTATAGGGAGAGGTAATGACCTGATCAGAAGCAGCTGAAAATGGAGCAGCAAATTTCTGACCAGCATGAAAGGGTCGTTATCCTCTTCAGCACCAAAGAAAACCAAATCCATTTAATATGGGACACACACATGCTAAATGGAAGATCTGCGATACACAATACTTAGTGATCTTCTTCCTCCTGATATCCCAGGAGGGCGTAACACACTCGTAACATTCTAATATGCTCCGGGTCTCTCCAGTTGTCGGCTCCTCTTCTTTTTCCATTTGGCAATCGCACCAATTCCCTGAGGTGTCTTCATTCCAGGACGGGTCATCTTGGCTGACTAGGCCTTGGATTTATTTCTCACTGTGTTGTCACCCAAGTGGTAAGGGAAATTAATTGCAAGAATACGGATATTTGGAAAATGCAAGTAGAATTAAATTTCACTCTAATAAATGTACCCATCTTTATTAATGTATACAGCATGAAGAAGACTAAATTAAAAACCTATTATTCTGTAGATTTAAAAGTGGGAACAAAGCCCAGAAAGTAGAACATGGAAGCTAAACATTCCCCTAATGTTCCTCTTGATGCATTTCATCCCTTGTAAAATGGGACTATTCGGGGGGGTGTACTTGAAAATGGGGGATGAGCTAGGGGCCAGCAGTGGCATGGTAGCCTGAAGTTACCTGCAGAGTGCTGTACATATACAATACCACATGTATAACCAGTGGCGTAACTACAAAGTTATGGGCCCCGGTGCGAACTTCCAAATGGGCCCCCCCCCCCCCCCTACCTCCGTGACGCCCCCCCACCCCCTTCCCCTAGATACGCCTCGGACTGTTGCAGGAATCTCCTGCACTGCAACATGGTGTTGGGTGCCAGCACAGCCCGCACAGTGGTATATCCAGCACAGCCCGCACAGTGGTATATCCAGCACAGCCCGCACAGTGGTATATCCAGCACAGCCCGCACAGTGGTATATACAGCACAGCCCGCACAGTGGTATGTACAGCACAGCCCGCACAGGGGTATATACAGCAGAGCCCGCACAGGGGTATATACAGCAGAGCCCGCACAGGGGTATATACAGCACAGCCGCACAGGGGTATATACAGCACAGCCGGCACAGGGGTATATACAGCACAGCCCGCACAGTGGTATATACAGCACAGCCAGCACAGGGGTATATAGAGCACAGCCCGCACAGGGATATATACAGCAGAGCCCACACAGGGGTATATACAGCAGAGCCCGCACAGGGGTATATGCAGCACAGCCAGCACAGGGGTATATAGAGCACAGCCAGCACAGGGGTATATAGAGCACAGCCAGCACAGGGGTATATAGAGCACAGCCAGCACAGGGGTATATACAGCACAGCCCGCACAGGGATATATACAGCACAGCCCGCACAGGGATATATACAGCAGAGCCCGCACAGGGGTATATGCAGCACAGCCAGCACAGGGGTATATAGAGCACAGCCAGCACAGGGGTATATAGAGCACAGCCCGCATCTCATCTCCCCCCCCCCCCGATAATGGCCCCACAGTCCGGTGAAAAAGAAAAAAAAAAACTCTCCTCACCTTTCCTTTTGCCCGCGCTGCTCCTGGTGGCTGCAGTCTGCCCAGGACACTGCAGGTGCGCGATGATATGACGTCATCGCGCACCCGCAGTGTACTGTCAGAGGCAGAGCGGGGAATGATGGGAGAGGGAGCGTCAGGTGACGCTCTCCTCCATCATTGCATTGAACTATACCGGTGTCATAGACGCCGGTATAGTTAAATGCGGCGGCGGCGGCGGGGGGGGGGGAGGAACAGTGCAGCGGCCCACTACTGGCATCGGCTCTTCTGGCATTTGCCAGAAGTGCCCGATGTCCAGCCCGGCCCTGCCCTGCCGGCCCGGGGCCCCTGACCTGCGGGGCCCGGTCGCAATGGCGACCGCTGCGACCGCGGTCGTTACGCCCCTGTGTATAACAATTTGAGTGCCAGACTTTCTCCTGCACATTATTTAGAATTTTGCTTGTCAAGACCAGTAAGGATCGGAGCCTCTGAATCACTTCTGCATTACACTTAGGTTTCTGAAAGTTTCCTTCAACTTAATATTTGCCGGTCCTCTCAGGACAGTAAAACTGATGTCCATGTGAGTCCATGTTCCTGGTCAGTCCAACCTTCTACGACCCTGTTGAAACTTCGGGTCATCCATCCCCCCTCCGCCCAAACAGTAGTCTTTGCGACAAGGACACAGACTTTTTGTGGAAAAGTTTATCATCCCCATCAGTCCACAGGACAGGCATACAGTTCCTTAAGTAATTCCTCACCTGCTGGCTGGAATACAGTCTTTGGCTGATGGTGTAAGACCCACCTGTGGCTGCAGCATCTTTGCAATCCAGCAGGGGAATTTTCAACGAGCACATCAGAAACTGGAATGGCGAAACAGTGACATATTGACTGTCCACTAGTGTTGAGCATTCCGATACCGCAAGTATCGGGTATCGGACGATATTTGCGTATCGGAATTCCAATACCGAGTTCCGATATTTTTGTGATATCGGAAATCGGAATCGGAAGTTCCCAGTGTATAGTTCCCAGGGTCTGGAGGAGAGGAGACTCTCCTTCAGGCCCTGGGATCCATATTCATGTAAAAAATAAAGAATAAAAATAAAAAATATGGATATACTCACCCCTCCGGCGGAGCCTGGACCTTAGCGATGTAACCGGCAGCCTCCGTTCCTAAGAATGAAGTGAGTTTAGGACCTGCGATGACATCGCGGCTTGTGATTGGTCGCGTGAGAAGTCACTTGAGCGGTCACGCGACCAATCACAAGCCGCAACGTCATTGAAGGTCCTTCACTCGGCATTCTTAGGAACGGAGGCAGACGCTTGGACCGGTGAGAGCCAGGGGCCGTCCGAGGGGTGAGTATATCAATATTTTTTATTTTTATTCTTTATTTTATACATGAATATGGATCCCAGGGCCTGAAGGAGAGTTTCCTCTCCTTCAGACCCTGGGAACCATTCCGATATTTTGTGTCCCATTGATATGCATTGGTATCGGGTATCGGTATCGGCGATATCCGATACTTTTTGGGTATTGGCCGATCCAATCTGATACCGATACCTTTGCATATCGGAAGGTATCGCTCAACACTGCTGTCCACTGCTAAATAGCTTACAACTCTCAAATGGTGTTGTCTCGTCTGGCTACTGAGGCAGTCATGGCCCTGACTTTCACTGGCTGGAGTACACCCTGACTCACCATCACGGTTGTTGAATGTCTTTGCCTGTTTCATTGTGCTACACCTTCTTGGGTGGATCTGCTTTTTCAATTCACTCTGCAATGATGGCCAGCCCCATTTGTGGGCAGGTGCTTTTGGTTGCGGTAATCCCCTCAGTAAGCATGCCAGATGAAGGGTTGGACTCTACTGGATCGCCCACCAATGTTCAAGTCCATTTCACCATTTCAAACCACTCACTGGCTTCTTGCTGTCCTTGTTTAGCACCATCTTAAACCGTCCATTTGTTGCCATTTTTCTCGTCACCTGAGTCTTCCTTGCCTGATCCTGAGCAAAGTGTAGCTCAGCATGTGGCGAGGCACTAGTTTTTTCCTGTCACTCCCTGGCGTGCTACATGAAAGAGTGGTTCCTGACTGGATGTTGATGTTAGTGTTATGTAAGCCTTACTCTTCTGCAGGTCGCCTTTAGCCAATGATTTTGGCTGACCAGAACCACAAATCAGTGAGGTTCTCTCTAGGATCTCATTTTTCCTTACTCTAGCCTTATCTAGCTGTGTATCACACTTTGGCAGCACTGCAAACTTGTTAGGCTATGTGCACACGTTCAGTATTTTTCGCGGTTTTTTCACGTTTTTTCGCTATAAAAACATGATAAAAACGCGAAAAAAACGCTTACATATGCCTCCTATTATTTACAGTGTATTCCGCATTTCTTGTGCAAATGTTGCATTTTTTTCCGCGAAAAAAACGCATCGCGGAAAAAAAAGCAACATGTTCATTAAAAATGCGGAATTGCGGGGATTCTGCACACCTAGAAGTGCATTGATCTGCTTACTTCCCACACGGGGCTGTGCACACCATGCGGGAAGTAAGCAGATTATGTGCGGTTGGTACCCAGGGTGGAGGAGAGGAGACTCTCCTCCACGGACTGCGCACCATATAATTGGTAAAAAAAAATAATTAAAATAAAAAATAGTGATATACTCACCCTCTGATGGCCCCCGAAGTGTTCCCGCCTCTCAGCGCTGCATGCTCTCTCTTCCGTTCCTATAGATGCTCTGTGTGAAGGACCTGCGATGACGTCGCGGTCTTGTGATTGGTCGCGAGACCGCTCATGTGACCGCTCACGTGACCGTGACGTCACCGAAGGTCCTGCATGCACCATCTATAGGAACGGATGCCGCTGAGGAGATAGGCTGTCTGCAGGTGAGTATAACTTTTTTTATTTTTTTTATTATTTTTAAACATTCTATCTTTTACTATAGATGCTGCATAGGCAGCATCTATAGTAAAAAGTTGGTCACACTTGTCAAACACTATGTTTGACAAGTGTGACCAACCTGTCAGTTTTCCAAGCGATGCTACAGATCGCTTGGAAACCTTTAGCATTCTGCAAGCTAATTTCGCTTGCAAAATGCTAAAAAAACGCGAAAAAAACGGGAAAAAAAACGCAAAAAAAATGCGGATTTCTTGCAGAAAATTTCCGGTTTTCTTCAGGAAGTTTCTGCAAGAAATCCTGACGTGTGCACATACCCTTACTCCACAAACTTTATCTATCTCTATCCAGGAAGAACAGTCCTGTCCCTATCACTAAGCACCCCCCATGGGCTAGCCCCAACACTTAACAACTTCTGACCCTGCTGTCTGTTGCTTGACAGAACTAGCCTACACTACACAGTGCACTACATTACTTATCTTTCACTATACATTCCCTATAACACTGCTACACACTATGCATATTTTAACAAACAAACAAAAACCTAGTCGCATATTTAGTTGTGACAAGGGACATCACCTAGGTGTGACTAATCAAAAAAAGAAACAACTGCAAATAAACATAGGAAAGCAGGAGAACACGGAGTATGCATGTTTTAAAAATTTTGTACATTTTATTGAATCTCAAAGATTATAAAACTATTACAGTACATGAAGCAGAAAAAAGACAAACAAAAAAGTGACAACCTCAAGACACAATAGAACCTATATCACAAATGTCCATACAGATGTAAATATTGTGCAGAGAAACACTCCCCTGGTATTTTTCTCTAAATTAGATAAATATCCTCTACTCAGTGAGAGTGATATATGACGGTAAGCCCAATGTCTCATATATAATAGACACATCTCAGTTAATATCCAGAGGGACGTAACAAACCTTTCTAGTACAAGAAACCATGTAACCAGCGACCAAAATGGCATGAGGTCCCCCATTTTTGACAACCAACCAAGCTAAAGAAGACAGCTCATGCTGTCATCTGCAATGTTGGAATAGTGGCCGTAAACTGCATATTTGTAACACATCAGGTAACCGGTTGTTACAGTGATGTTGCCTTCCTTTTGGGAAGGGCAATATCATGCTTGGAGGCAAGGAGGATTCCTTTTACCAGGTAATGCACCTATATACAACATATTCTGAATCCAGGGGGAGTTCAGAACCCGGATTCAGGGGAGCTTCCTTAGCTATAAGTGTTCTTGTCTGGAGGAGGAGTTAGTTCAGTCTGGACCAGACAGTGAAGAGAGAGGAGTGGAGAGCAGACAGCTGAGCCGTGCCAGGACTGAGCTGCAGCTCCAGGGAAAAGAAGTGAACCCGAGGGGTTGGATGTAGTGAATCATCAGAGGAAAGAAGCTACAGGAGAAGGAAAGGGGCTCAGAGAGGAACTGTGACTGGGCACCCTCAGAGCTGAAGTGCAGGAACCGGGTACTGGGAACCCGAGGCTGTGTTGTACTCCAGGTCACACTGCAGAACCAGAGGGCATAGGACTTTAAGCAATTTGCAGCAGTACACTAAGAGCCTGGGTCGTGATAGAGACCCTATAAAAAGGCTCACACTGCCCATCATTCAGGTAACTGTCCCAGGACAGGAGAGAGAGGACTTTGCCCAGAAGCCACAGGCAGCAAGGACCTCACATATGAGGGCGAGCAGGAAGACTTATGGACCTCACCTGGGAAAGGGATCACCTTTGCCTCCAGGCCGGCCGGACCACATCACCACCTTTTCCTGGTACCATGGACTGTGGAATGCTACCATCACTAAACCAGGTAAAGACGTTACAACTCTGTTTCCTTCATTTATTTGCCAGCCTACACCATCTCTGCCCAGCACACCGGGATCCCTGGGGACCCCACTTCACCTGTGGGAAGCATCACCATCTATGCTGCAGCAACATCACCTCAGAGGACCTCTTTAAGCAGCATCGATCCTTACTGACCGAGAACCACAGGTGGTGTCATGAACAAAAACTTTAATACAAATCCCCTTAAAAGACTTTCCCCTTTTAATTGGGCACCCAGGGCCACGGACCGGGTTGCAGCCACCGTGACATCCCCTTTAATTGCGACCGGACCCGGTACCGAGTATCCCCATTGCCCTGGTGAGCGACTCATATTCACCTTATATTCAAATCAATAGGGTGCGGATGTGCAGTATCTGGCAGAGTCCACTCTTCTGTCAATGGAGCTGGGCAATTCTAGTTGCAACAGACACTGAGAACAGCTGATCGGTGAGGGTGCCATGTGACGCACCTCCACCTATCAGACACTGATGACCTATCCTATCCTAAATATAGGCTATCAATGTTAAAGGAAAGAACCTTTTTAAGACATTAGGTAGTTGGGTTCTATGATTACCACACATATGGGCAGCTAACACTCTCAAAATAAGAACAAAACTAAAGTATTGAATGCTGCCACCAGATTTTTTCAAAATAATTGCATTATGAATGGTCAATAGAATCTCACATATGTCTAACAAACCATAGCAGATACCTGACCTCATCACTCAGATCCTATTTAAAGACTAATTTCCATACATGGCATAAAACCAGAACGCATGCAAAAAATCTCAAGAGAGAATGAAACAATTCACTTCTCTTAAAAAATCCAAACTACTTAATCCCTAAATAATGAGTTCCCTTGAGAAGGAATAAATGAAAAACCCAAAACTAAGCACAAAAAGAGGTATAAAAAAAATCAAATATTGATCTTCGTGTTCAGTGCTGATAAGATAGCAAATAATCATGTTAATTTAGGCAAGCCTAAACTTGTGTATGTGATTTTTCTCCATCCCTGAATATTCTGTGATCACTGGTCAGACTAACGGCAACGGAATAAATTTGTCTAAACTCTTCAAGTAAAAATCTACTTAAAGGGCCGATAGCAATAAAATGTAATGAAAGTTGGCGATTTCATGTTGTAATTAAACAAATCTTCTTCCCGGCGCCAAGTTTAGTCTACATAATAGATGGCTGTAATAGAGGACAAAATGCCGGCTAATTTATAATATCGTTGTACGGTTTTTATTGTTGAGACATGGATAGCGCGGCATGATGAGGGAGAGCTGTAGCAAGTGGGAGTAATGCTCTACAATATAGATCTTTCTATGAGTCATGACCCGACCTTGCTCCAACGCTCGTCTATTTGCCTGTATGAATCTAGATACTTTATTTATACTTGGATGATTCAGGCGTTGATTGAATAACTACAGCAATTCGATTGAAACAATTCGAGGAAGCGTGAATCCCGGCGGGATGTATTTATTATACACAGTAGATTACAGAAATGTTTTACACACAGTAATGTCATAACTAAAGCCAAATGTCGGCTTGCCAATAAACTTCTCACGTCAATGATTAAAGCCCCTCCGTAAAATGAACACCGCACTTTATGTTTCCTGTTCTCCTCCAGAACTAGCGCGCGCTATGATAATTCTCTCATCATTCTTTCTTATTTTCTATCCATTTTATAGAGGCTCCGGAGATGGAACTGGTACTAATAATGGCAAATAATATCTCCGCAGACATAAATAAACTAAATCTGCTAATGCCGTACAGCATGGCCATATAAATACATTTCATCCAATGTTTCATCTTTGTCTATGGCAATACAAGGGCGTTTTGTAATTTTCACTTTATTTCATGGCCCTCATTTGTCTGCTTAATTTCCTGTTTATCTGTTGACTTGAAATTACTTGTTATTTGCTTTTTGTTTTATGCTCCGAGAGAGCTGTAAATGATTCATGGTGTAGCCGGTGTTGCTTACAGAGCGTCAGTGTACAGATATCAGTGAGTGACATATTGTGTAGCCCACAGAGGTAGTTGAAATACTATTTCATCATAAATTCACAAGGGGTTAGGATAGAGAAGCACTAAGGTGAATAGTTAAGCATTTCATGACTGTGACCCGGAGCATTCTTACATTGATAAAATAACTGATCTAGACCTTTTTTCATTGCTTGATCGGCTGCAATATAAGTAAAAGATTGTAGAATTTAAACTATAAGCATACCTATATTTACAAATAGTGTTCTTTTTGCTTGCTTTTTTATTTGCCTTTATGTTGGGTCTTCGTCTGGTAGAGAGGGCATCAGGCATTAAAAATGTATTTGTTGTTGTATAGGACTCCTTTTTTATTTGCCTTTATGTTGGGTCTTCGTCTGGTAAAGAAGGCATCAGACATTGAAATCTATTTGTTGTTGTATAGGACTCTTGTGATAGAGTCGGGACATCCTCATCACCGTCGGGACATCCTCCTATCACAGGTGGGACATCCCATCACCATCGGGACATCCTCCTATCACAGGCGGGACATTCCCATCACAGTCGGGACATCCCCCTATCCTCTAAATCAGGGGGACCCAATCTGTGGCTCAGGAACCACCTGTGGCTCGCGATTCCAAGAAGTGTAGCTCATGACTATCTGCAACCTTGACACAAGCATCTATGTGTTAAGAGGATCCTAACGCTTTGGCCTCCTGATTAAATGCTAATAGGGAGGAAAAATTAGTTGAGGCCATCTGCATACATTTAGACTAAAGGAAGTATATGGAAGTCATAACTTTTTCAGTTTCTTATTGATATGGACTTTTGACAGACTTTATACTTGCATCAATACACAACAGTCAGGTTTATAGAGAGCACCTTTCCTATTTAGTTACAGTTTTGTTTAACCTCTTCACCCCAGGCCGTTTTCCATTTTTTCATTTTAAATTTTCCTTCACTCTTACCAAGAGCCATAACTTTTTAAATTTTGCCATCAACATAACTTTATGAGGGATTTTTTTTTTTTTGCGAGAAGAGTTGTACTTTTGAATGACACCATTGATTTTACCATATAGAGTACCGGAAAACAAAAGTGCGGTTGTCGCCTTTTCCAGGATTTGTAACATTTTCATTTTTCAGGATATGAGGCTGTTTTGAGGACTTGCTTTTTTGCAGACTGATCTGATGTTTTAATGACACAGTTGTAAAATAGATGCAGTGTTTTGATCGCCGCTGATTACATTTTATTGCAATGTTGTGACAGACAAAAATACATAATCCTAACTTTTCGATTTTTTTTCTCGTTATTCCGTTTACCTATCAAATTTATTTCTCATTTTGATAGATCGGACATTTCTGAGTGCAGCAATACCAAATGTCTATTTTTTATTTCTCTTGTATTGTTTTATTTTCTATTCGGCAAAGAGGGGGTTATTTTAATTTTGATGTTTTTTTTCATATTTTTTTAAATTGTTTCTTTACTTTATTTAATTGTCCCCTTAGTTGACTTGAAGCTGCGATTTTCCTATTGCCTGCCCTACATATGGCAGAAATTATGATTGCCTATAAGCAGCCCCAGCAGACCGCGATCAGCAATGAAAACCAAACGGCGACCAGCAATTACATGAGAAGGGCACCAATGTGAAGATTCTATGATGAGTTTCCAGCCGATGCATTACATGATTTGACTAGTTAACAGCCACAGGCAGTCTTCAGTCATCATGTGCAGTGAAATATGTGGGCTCAACATGTGAATACATTATTTTATTAGAAATTGAACAAAACACACTTTTCCTTTTTATTTAAAAATAACAAACACAATTATACTCAACAAAATTAAAAGAACAATCATATCCCTGTCCAACGCTCTGTCCCACTCTATAATCCATGGCAGGGGATTAATAGTTTTCAACCAAGATGCGACCATCCAGGCTGTGAACCACTGGGGAATGAGTTGCTATGAGCTCAGCCTCAATGACTAGCGTTGATATCATCAAGGTTATCGCAAGTCACTGAGGCTGCATTTCAAGCCTGGCCAATGAACTGTGGTGACCTCAGTGAGATCACCGAAAGCACAGTGAGAAGCAGTCCACGGTACAGAGGTGAGTTCACCGCAGTTCAAATTCACTGCAGTAAAATTCTCCTGGTGAACTGCGGTGAATTTGCCTCTGTACAGTGAGACTTTTTCTCACTGTGTTAGCGGTTATCTCACCAGAGGGAAAAACAAAAGCTTCCCCACAGAAAGCAAGCCATGTACAACTCAATAGATCAAAACACAAAAAAAGTTTTGGCTCTTTAAAAACGGTGACAAGAGTCTAAGGCTAGTTTAACCCCTTAGTGACAGAGCCAATTTGGTACTTAATGACTGGGCCAATTTTTACAATTCTGACCACTGTCACTTTATGAGGTTATAACTCTGGAATGCTTTAACGGATCCCACTGATTCTGAGAATGTTTTTTCATGACATATTGTACTTCATACGAGTGGTAACACTTCTTCGATATTATATGCGATTATTTATGAAAAAAAATGGAAATATGGCAAAAATTTTTAACTTTTAGCAATTTTCAAACTTTGTATTTTTATGCCCTTAAATCAGAGAGATATGTCACACAAAATAGTTAATAAATAACATTTCCCACATGTCTACTTTACATCAGCACAATTTTGGAACCCAATTTTTTTTTTGTTAGGGAGTTATAAGGGTTAAAAGTTGACCAGCAATTTCTCATTTTTACAACACCATTTTTTTTTAGGGACCACATCACATTTGAAGTCATTTTGAGGGGTCTATATGATAGAAAATAACCAAGTGTGACACCATTCAAAAAACTGCACCCCTCAAGGTGCTCAAAACCACATTCAAGAAGTTTATTAACCCTTTACGTGCTTCACAGGAACTGAAAAAATGTGGAAGGAAAAAATGAGCATTTAACTTTTTTTGCAAACATTTTAATTCAGAACCATATTTTTTTATTTTCACAAGTGTAAAAACAGAAATTTAACCATAAATTTTGTTGTGCAATTTCTCCTGAATATGCCGATACCCCATATGTTGGGATAAACCACTGTTTGGGCGCACCGCAGAGCTTGGAAGAGAAGGAGCGCCGTTTGACTTTTTCAATGCAGAATTGGCTGGAATTGAGATCGGATGCCATGTCATGTTTAGAGAGCCCCTGATGTGCCTAAACAGTGGAAACGCTCCACAAGTGACACCTGTTATGATCTGGTGGCCTAGGAGCAGCATGGACGAGCTCTGGAGTAGGTGGCCTCTATACTGACCGCAGACCCTGAACTTAACACCACAACTATAAGTAGCCGTGGGATGTTCCTGTCACTCCCTCCACACCTCGTCACAGCCGGAGGACTAATTACCCCTAAAGAAAGAAACAGGAAAACTATCTTGCCTCAGAGAAAATCCCCAAAGGAAAGACAGCCCCCCACAAATATTGACTGTGAGAGGAGAGGGAAATTACAGACGCAGACTGAAAACAGAATTTAGCAAAGGAGGCCACGCTACCTAGAAAGAAAAGACAGGACAAAGTACTGTGCGGTCAGTATTGAAATACTACAAAAATCCACCACAGAGAATACAAAAATCTCCACACCTAACTAAAGGCATGGAGGGTAACTCTGCAACTCCAGAGCTTCCAGCTTGGTTGAATAAATCCTTACACAGACAAAGCTGGACAAGAAAAAACATAGCAATTCACTGAACTATAAAGTCCACCGCATGTGGACTGCAAAAACAAAGCCAGGACTTATCTTTGATGATTTGGACAATCCAGCAGGAGAAACCAAGCAGATATGTGAATCCTCCAGATAAACAATGGACAACTGGCACTCACTAAAGGGTGAAGCCAGACTAAATAGCCCCGTCCAAAGTGGAAGCACCTGATGACTGCTGTGAAGGACAAACAGCAGCACTACCACTTATAACCACCGGAGGGAGTCCAAGAGCAGAACCCACAACAGAATTCACAACAGTACCCCCCCCTTGAGGAGGGGTCACCGAACCCTCACCAGAGCCCCCAGGCCGATCCGGACGAGCCAAATGGAAGGCACGAACCAAATCGTCAGCATGAACATTGGAGGCAACAACCCAAGAATTATCCTCCTGGCCATAACCCTTCCACTTGACAAGATACTGAAGCCTCCGTCTTGAAAAACGAGAATCCAAGATCTTCTCCACAACATACTCCAACTCCCCATCAATCAACACCGGGGCAGGAGGATCAACAGAGGGAACCACGGGCACCACATATTTCCGCAACAAAGATCTATGAAAAACATTATGGATGGAAAAAGAGGCTGGAAGGGCCAAACAAAAAGACACTGGATTGATAATCTCAGAAATCCTATAAGGACCAATAAACCGAGGCTTGAACTTCGGGGAAGAAACCTTCATAGGAACACGACGAGAAGACAACCAGACCAAATCCCCCACCCGAAGCCGGGAACCCACACGCCGACGACGGTTGGCAAAACGCTGAGCCTCCTCCTGAGACAACAGCAAATTGTCCACAACATGAGCCCAAATCTGCTGCAACCTGTCAACCACAGAGTCCACCCCAGGACAATCAGAAGACTCAACCTGCCCTGAAGAAAAACGAGGATGAAACCCAGAATTACAAAAGAATGGTGAAACCAAGGTAGCTGAACTAGCCCAATTGTTAAGGGCAAACTCGGCCAATGGCAAGAAAGCCACCCAATCATCCTGATCGGCAGACACAAAGCATCTCAAATAAGTTTCCAAAGTCTGGTTAGTTCGCTCGGTTTGGCCGTTTGTCTGAGGATGAAATGCGGAAGAAAAAGACAAATCAATGCCCAGCTTAGCACAAAAGGACCGCCAAAACCTAGAAACAAACTGGGAACCTCTATCGGACACAATATTCTCCGGAATGCCATGCAAACGAACCACATGCTGAAAAAACAACGGAACCAACTCAGAAGAGGAAGGCAATTTAGGCAAAGGTACCAAATGAACCATTTTAGAAAACCGGTCACAGACCACCCAGATAACAGACATCCTCTGGGAAACAGGAAGATCCGAAATAAAATCCATAGAAATATGCGTCCAAGGCCTCTCAGGGACCGGCAAAGGCAAAAGCAACCCACTGGCGCGGGAGCAGCAAGGTTTGGCCCACGCACAAGTCCCACAGGACTGCACAAAAGAACGCACATCCCGTGACAAAGAAGGCCACCAAAAGGACCTACTAACCAAATCTCTGGTACCAAAAATCCCAGGATGGCCAGCCAACACAGAACAGTGAACCTCAGAAATCACTTTACTAGTCCATCTGTCAGGAACAAACAGTTTCCACGCTGGACAGCGATCAGGTTTATCAGCCTGAAACTTCTGAAGAACCCGTCGCAAATCAGGGGAGATGGCAGAAAGAATCACCCCCTCCTTCAGAATACCAACCGGCTTAAGAATCCCAGGGGAATCAGGCAAAAAACTCCTAGAGAGGGCATCAGCCTTAACATTGTTAGAACCCGGAAGATACGAGACAACAAAATCAAAACGGGAGAAAAACAGGGACCATCGGGCCTGTCTAGGATTCAGCCATTTGGCAGACTCGAGGTAAATCAGATTCTTATGATCGGTCAAGACCACAATACGGTGCTTGGCCCCCTCAAGCCAATGTCACCACTCCTCAAATGCCCACTTCATAGCCAACAACTCACGATTGCCGACATCATAATTGCGTTCCGCAGGCGAAAACTTTCGAGAAAAGAAGGCACACGGTTTCATCAAGGAACCATCAGAATTCCTCTGAGACAAAACGGCCCCTGCCCCAATCTCAGAAGCGTCAACCTCAACCTGAAAAGGAAGAGAAACATCCGGCTGACGCAACACAGGGGCAGAAGTAAATCGGCGCTTAAGCTCCTGAAAGGCAGAAACAGCCTCAGATGACCAATTAGCTACATCAGCGCCCTTCCTCGTCAAATCGGTCAGGGGTTTAACCACACTGGAGAAGTTGGCAATGAAACGGCGATAAAAATTAGCAAAGCCCAAAAATTTCTGAAGGCTCTTCACGGATGTGGGCTGGATCCAATCATGAATGGCCTGAACCTTAACCGGATCCATTTCTATAGATGATGGAGAAAAAATGAAGCCCAAAAAGAGGCACTTAGACCCCAAAGAGGCACTTAGACCCCTTCACAAACAAGGCATTATCACGAAGGACCTGAAATACCATCCTGACTTGTTTCACATGAGACTCCCAATCATCTGAAAAAATCAAAATATCATCCAAATATACAATCATGAATTTATCAAGATAATTCCGAAAAATATCATGCATGAAGGACTGAAACACAGATGGGGCATTAGAGAGTCCGAATGGCATCACAAGATATTCAAAATGGCCCTCGGGCGTATTAAACGCAGTTTTCCATTCGTCACCCTGCTTAATACGAACAAGATTATATGCCCCTCGAAGGTCAATCTTAGTAAACCAACTAGCCTTCTTAATCCTGGCAAACAAATCAGAAAGCAAAGGCAAAGGGTATTGGAATTTGACTGTGATCTTATTCAAGAGGCGATAATCAATACAGGGTCTCAAGGAGCCATCCTTCTTGGCAACAAAAAAAAACCTGCTCCCAATGGAGAAGAAGATGGCCGAATATGCCCCTTCTCCAAAGACTCCTTTACATAGCTCGGCATGGCGGCATGTTCAGGCACAGACAGGTTGAAAAGTCGGCCCTTAGGAAACTTAGAGCCTGGAATCAAGTCAATAGCACAATCACAGTCCCTATGCGGTGGAAGGTAACTGGACTTGGGCTCATCAAAAACATCCTGGAAATCTGACAGAAACTCAGGAATTTCAGAAGAGGGGGAGGAGGAAATTGACATCAGAGGAACGTCACCATGAACCCCCTGACAACCCCAACTAGTCACAGACATAGATTTCCAATCCAACACCGGATTATGTACCTGTAACCATGGAGACCCCAGCACAATAGCATCATGCAAATTATGCAACACCAGGAAACGACAATCTTCCTGATGGGCTGGCGCCATACACATGGTTAACTGTGTCCAAAACTGAGGTTTATTTTTAGCCAATGGTGTAGCATCAATACCCCTCAAAGGGATTGGACTCTGCAAAGGCTGTAAGGGAAAACCACAACGTCTGGCAAATTCTAAGTCCATCAAATTTAAAGCGGCGCCTGAATCCACAAATGCCATGACAGAGAATGACGATAATGAGCAGATCAGGGTCACAGATAACAGAAATTTAGGTTGTACAGTACTGATGGTAATGGAATTAGCGATTCTCTTGGCACGCTTAGGGCAATCAGAAATAACATGAGCTGAATCGCCGCAGTAAAAGCACAACCTATTCTGACGTCTGAATCCTTGGCGTTCAGCTCTAGACACAATCCTATCACACTGCATTGGCTCAGGACTCCGCTCAGAAGACAATGCCATAGTGTGCACAACTCTGCGCTCACGCAAGCGCCGATCAATTTGAATGGCCAGAGACATAGAATCATTCAGACCTGCAGGCGTGGGGAAGCCCACCATAACATCTTTAACAGATTCAGAAAGACCCTTTCTGAAAATTGCCGCCAAAGCATCCTCATTCCACTTAGTAAGCACAGACCATTTTCTAAATTTCTGGCAATATGATTCTGCCGCTTCTTGACCCTGACACAGGGCCAACAAGGTTTTCTCAGCACGATCAACAGAATTAGGTTCATCATACAATAACCAAAGCGCCTGAAAAAAGGTGTCTACATTAAGCAAGGCCGGATTCCCAGGTTCCAGGGCAAATGCCCAATCCTGAGGGTCGCCACGCAACAGAGATATGACAATTTTTACCTGCTGGATGGGATCACCAGAGGAACGAGGCTTCAGAGCAAAAAACAGTTTACAGTTATTTTTAAAGCTCAAAGATTTGGACCTGTCCCCAAAAAACAGATCGGGGGTAGGAATTCTAGGCTCTAAAACAGGAGTCTGCACGATATAATCAGAAAGGCCCTGTACTCTAGCAGCAAGTTGATCAACCCGAGAAGCAAGTCCCTGAACATCCATGTCAGCGCCTAACTCTTGAGCCACCCAGAGGTGAAGAGGGAAAAAAAAACACAACAGAGTACAGAAAAAAAAATGGCTCAGCACTTTCTTTCCCTTCTTTTGAGATGCGGTCAACTCATTGTAGGCCAGTTGTACTGTTATGATCTGGTGGCTTAGGAGCAGCATGGACGAGCTCTGGAGTAGGTGGCCTCTATACTGACCGCAGACCCTGAACTTAACACCGCAACTATAAGTAGCCGTGGGATGTTCCTGTCACTCCCTCGACACCTCGTCACAGCCGGAGGACTAATTACCCCTAAAGAAAGAAACAGGAAAACTATCTTGCCTCAGAGAAAATCCCCAAAGGAAAGACAGCCCCCCACAAATATTGACTGTGAGAGGAGAGGGAAATTACAAACGCAGACTGAAAACAGAATTTAGCAAAGGAGGCCACGCTACCTAGAAAGAAAAGACAGGACAGAGTACTGTGCGGTCAGTATTGAAATACTACAAAAATCCACCACAGAGAATACAAAAATCTCCACACCTAACTAAAGGCATGGAGGGTAACTCTGCGACTCCAGAGCTTCCAGCTTGGTTGAATAAATCCTTACACAGACAAAGCTGGACAAGAAAAAACATAGCAATTCACTGAACTATAAAGTCCACCGCATGTGGACTGCAAAAACAAAGCCAGGACTTATCTTTGATGATTTGGACAATCCAGCAGGAGAAACCAAGCAGAGATGTGAATCCTCCAGAAAAACAATGGACAACTGGCACTCACTAAAGGGTGAAGCCAGACTAAATAGCCCCGTCCAAAGTGGAAGCACCTGATGACTGCTGTGAAGGACAAACAGCAGCACCACCACTTATAACCACCGGAGGGAGCCCAAGAGCAGAACCCACAACATAATTCACAACAGACACCATTTTGGAAACTAGACCCCTTAAGGAACTTAACTAGATGTGTGGTGAGCACTTTAAACCCCCAAGTGCTTCACAGAAGTTTATAAAGTAGAGCCGTGAAAATAAAAAATCGCATTTGTTTACACAAAAATGATCTTTTCGCCCACAAATTCTTATTTTCACAAGGGTAACAGGAGAAATTAGACCACAAAAGTTGTTGTGCAATTTCTCCTGAGTACGTCGATACCCCATATGTGGGGGTAAACTACTGTTTGGGCGAACTGCCAAGCTTGGAAGAGAAGGAGTGCCGTTTTACTTTTTCAATGTAGAATTGGCTGGAATTGAGATCGGACGCCATGTCGCGTTTGGAGAGCCCCTGATGTGCCTAAACAGTAGAAACTCCCCACAAGTGACCCCATTTTGGAAACTAGACCCCTTAATGAACTTATATAGATGTGTGGTGAGCACTTTAAACCCCCAAGAGCTTCACAGAAATTTATAGCGTAGAGCCGTGAAAATTAAAAATCCTTTTTTTTCCCTCAAAAATGATGTTTTAGCCTGCAATTTTTTATTTTCTCAAGGGTAACAGGAGACATTGGACCCCAAAATCTGTTGAACAGTTTGTCCTGAGTACACTGATACCCCATATGTGGGGGGGGGCACTGTTTGGGTACCCATCAGGGCTCGGAAGGGAAGGAGCGCAGCTTGGAATGCAGACTTTGATGGGATGGTCTGCGGGTGTCATGTTGCATTTGCAGAGCTCCTGATGTACCTAAACAGTAGAAACCCCCCACAAGTGACCCCATTTTGGATACTAGACCCCCCAAGGAGATTATCTAGGTATGTGGTGAGCACTATGAACCCCCAACTGCTTCACAAAAGTTTATAATGTAGAGCCATGAAAATAAAAAAAATCATATTTTTTCCACAAAAATGATCTTTTCACCACCAAATTTTTACTTTCACAAGGGTAACAGGAGAAATTGGGCCCCAAAAGTTGTCCAATTTGTCCTGAGTACACTGATACCCCATATGTGGGGGGGACCACTGTTTGGGCGCATGGCTGAGCTCGGAAGGGAAGGAGCGCTGTTTTGGAATGCAGACTTTGATAGAATTGTCTGCGGGCATTATGTTGCATTTGCAGAGCCCCTGATGTGCCTAAACAGTGGAAACCCCCCACAAGTGACCCCATTTTGGAAACTAGACCCCCAAGGAACTTATCTAGATGTGTTGTGAGAACTTTGAATGCCCAAGTGCTTCACAGAAGGTTATAATGCAGAGTCGTGAAAATAAAAAAAATATATTTTTTCCACAAAAAAGATTTTTTTAGCCCCCAAATATTTATTTTCACAAGGGTAACAGGAGAAATTGGAACCCAAAAGTTGTTGTCCAATTTATCCCGAGTACGCTGATGTCCCATATGTGGGGGTAAACCACTGTTTTGGCGCATGGCAGAGATCAGAAGGGAGGGAGCACCATTTGACTTTTTGAGCGCAAAATTGGCTGTGGCGTTTAGAGACCCCCTGATGTACCTAAACAGTGGAAACCCCCCAATTCTAACTCCAACCCTAACCCCAACACACCCCTAACCCTAATCCCAACCCGATCCATAATCCTAATCACAACCCTAACCCCCAAAACACCCCTAACCCTAATCCCAAAGCTAACCATAACCCTACTCAAAACCCTAAACCCAACACACCCCTAATCCTAATCTCAACCCTAACCTCAAAACCTAACCCTAATCCCAATACACCCCTATCCCTAATCCCAACCCTAGCCATAACCCTAATCCCAAACCTAACCCTAATCCCAAATGTAACCCTAATGCCAACCCTAATCCAAACCCTAATCCCAACTCTAACCCTAACTTTAGCCCCAACCCTATCCCTAACCCTAACTTTAGCCCAAACCCTAACTTTAGCCCTAAACCTAGCCCCAACCCTAACCCTAACTTTAGCCCCAACCCTAACCCTAGCCCTAACCCTAGCTCTAACCCTAATCCTAGCTCTAACCCTAGCCCTAACCCAAGCCCTATCCCTAGCCCTAACCCTAAGGCTATGTGCACACGTTGCGGATTTTGCTGCGGATCCGCAGCGTTTCCGCAGCTTCGGGTCCGCCGCAGTTTCCCATGAGTTTACAGTACAAACTAAACCTATGGGAAACATAAAACGCTGTGCCCATGCTGCGGAAAAAAACACGCGGAAACGCAGCGGTTTACATTCCGCAGCATGTCAATTCTTTCTGCGGATTCCGCAGTGGTTTTACACCTGCTCTATAATAGAAAACCGCAGGTGTAGAACCGCAGCGGAATACGCACAAAAACCGCGGTACATCCGCGATAAATCCGCAGGAAAAACGCAGCGTTTTGGCCCTGCGGATTTATCAAATCCGCTGCGGAAAAATCCGCAAAGAACCATTCTACGTGTGCACATATCCTAACCCTACCCCTAACCCTACCCCTAACCCTAACCTTAACCCTACCCCTAACCCTAACCCTAACCCTAACCCTACCCCTAACCCTAATTGGAAAATAGAAATTCATAGATTTTTTAAATTTTATTATTTTTTCCTTACTAAGGGGGTGATAAAGGGGGGGGGTTATTTACTATTTTTTTTTATTTTGATCACTGTGATAGGATCTCACAGTGACAAAAATAAAACAAGTGGAAGAATCTTCCTCTGCCGGCCGGCAGATCATGGCGGGTGCACTGCGCATACGCCCGCCATTTTCTTACCAGAGCAAGAAGCCGGCGGCCAGCAGAAGAAGCAGGAGGACCCAGGGACACCGGTAAGTATAACAGGGTCCCCGAATCCCCCTATTTCTCTGTCCTCTGATGTGTTATCACATCAGAGGACAGAGAATGACATCGCTTTTTTTTTTTTTGCGATCGCAACTTGTGGGTCGGTAAAAACCCCCCGAATCATGTTCTCTGGGGTCTCGGCTACCCTCGGCAACCGAGACCCCAGAGAAAATCCCACTCTGGGGGGCGCTATTCACTTTTTAATTAATGGCGCTGTGGTTTAAGTACCCTTAGCGGCCGCCGTTAAAAGGCATATTGGTCGGTCGTTAAGGGGTTAAGGTCAGTTTGTTTTTGTTTTGTTTTTAGTTATAAATTTTGGTATAATCATAACTGTGCTGACCTGTAAAACTAAGTTAAAAATTCATTTTTACTGCAAAATGAATACTGTAAACACAAAACTCAAGAAAGGCCTCTACAGTCTTAATGTGCAGTCTGAACAACCCCCCTACAAAACAGTTTTACTTTGCAGCCTTAATCTACCCATATCAAATAAGTTTGGCTATGTATCATTTAGACCTCTTCATTGGAACAGCACTTTCTGTGTCATCTTTAACAAAATAGCTGTTGAAGGGGATTAGATTTATATGTTTTATTACATAGAGGTAGAGATTCTGATTCCAGAAATATATTACTTTCTGGGCTGCTTGTAGCTTTGATAAAATCAATGTTTTATCAGCAGGAAATTATCACTAGAGGACTAGTAAACCTGTTGACATGCAGTCCACCATATTCAGAAACTCTTTATAACACCATCTACATCACTGATTGGCAGCTTATGTAGAGTGTACAGAGATATCGGTCAATCAGTGGTGTGGGCGGGGTTATAAAGAGCTCAGCATTCAGAGAGCTGATAAGTAGATCTGTAGCAGGTAAAACTGTGATTTTATCAAAACTACACTAAGCAGCCTAGTAAAACATCACTAGAATCATGGTCTCTGCCTCTTCGTCATGCTTCTCTCAGATGAGATAACAAAACATGACAACCAAGTGCCTTTAAGTCTAGAACTCTTAGTATGACAGCAATTTATCTGTGCATTCTGGATTTTCTTGTATAAAAGAAAATGATTATAGAACTTGATTCCAACTCACCCAGTTGCTCTATACTCATCCACCTGGGGCTCCGACACCGGCCTCGCCCTGGCCTCACATCAAGGATAACAGAAAAAAATTGGAGTCCGGCTCAACAGGACTGGGTTTTCCTTTTCTTTTTATTTTTCTAAAGAGAATATGGTGCATACAATGGTTGACCATGTATATTTTTCTTTTGTATGCACCATATTTTCTTTTGAAAAATAAAAAGAAGATGAAAATCCAGTCCTGTTGAGCCGGACTCCAATTTTTTCTATTATCCATAAAAGAAAATGGGCTGTGTTGTCTGGATTTCACACTAAAAAAGGCAAAAAAAAACCTACGGCAAATGATCAAATAACAAAAAGAGATACATGAGACCACAACCCCTCATTTCTAGCAATAGGTACAAAACAGTGCAGCGTACAGTTTGCTTACACAATTATAGTTATAATTTGCAACGTAGATTTTCTCAGTACTAATTACTCAGATATATTGCATGAGCCGGCACACTTTGTATATATGTACAGTGCATGCCACACTACGAAATTAATTAACTGATAAAGGTTGGCTCTTTTTTTGGTATTACAGTTCTTTCATTTTAGATTTTCCCTTTTAGTTCTTGTTTTCATCCTGGAGCCTAACTACTAACCATATATAATGATGTTATGGTATAAAAGTTTTATATCTTGCGATCCTTGAATGCATTGTAAAAATACTTTTAAATGCAGTCCATGGCTAAACAGCATTTCAATCTATGTCTTGCATGTTGGACATTACATTTTTGGGTCCATTTGGAACTATCAACATTATTTGCTGTGGAAATTTAAAGCTCATCAATAGTGTAAAAATACCTGCATGATGTTAGATGTCCATGCAAACAGCATAAAAGGTATATTGTAAGGGGCACATTCGGTACATTTTAAGTATCTCCTCTCACAGCTGTCACAAGTAGAACATAAAGGCAGACTTCTGTATTGTTAGACTGAATAATTGAGAAAATTTATTCTGTTGATACAACACAGAAAATCTACATCTCTATACTGCTCCTGCTCCAAAAAATAAAGGGAACACTTAAACAACACAATGCAACTCCAAGTCAATCATATTTCTGTGAAATGAACCTGTCAAGTTATGATGCAACAACAACTGTGAACCAATTTCCCCTGCGGTAGTGCAAATGGAACAGACAACAGGTAGAAATGACAGGCAATTAGTAAGACTCCCCTTAAAAAAGAGTGTTTCTGCAGGGGGTGGCCACAGACCATTTCTCTGTTCTCATCCTTTTTGGCTGTTGTTTTGGACACTTTTGCTTACTTTAATTGCTCTCACCCCTGGAGAGGTACTGAACAGTAGCATGAGGCAGTGTCTACAACCCTAAAATTTTGCTCAAGTAGCAAGCTCATCCAGGATGGCACATCAATGCGAGCTGAAGGGTAGCTATAGAACAAATAGAAGAAAAAATCCAGCTTCCAAAAATATCAAAATTTATTGAAGATAAAATCCAAGATCCAAAAACATGGTTCACAGGAGAAGAAATGGCAGCATGCTACATGTTTCGAACAATAAGTTCTTTTTCAAAGCTTTGAAAAATAACTTATTATTCGAAACATGTAGCATGCTGCCATTTCTTCTCCTGTGAACCATGTTTTTGGATCTTGGATTTTATCTTCAATAAATTTTGATATTTTTGGAAGCTGGATTTTTTCTTCTATTTGTTCTATTACCTTACGTGAAGACTGCACGTTATCCGGGCTTCCCCACAACAAATGCCTAGTAGGTGAGCTGGTTTTGTTACATTTTTATTTTTTATTTTTTTTTCTTCTGAAGGGTAGCTATGTCTGTCAGTGCAGTGTCCAGAGTATGGATCAGATAAAAGGAAACAGGCTATTACACTAGGAGACATGGAGGGAACGGTTGGAGGGAAGCAATCCAGCAGCAGGATCTCTACCGCCTCCTTTCTGCAAGGTTTGACAAGAGGATCACCGCTTGAGCCCTGCAAAATGACCTCCAGCAGGCCACTAACATTCACGTGTGTGCCGAATCGGTCAGAAACAGGCTGCATAATGGTGGTATGAAGACCCGACGTCCACAAGTGGGTGTTGTACCTATGGCCCAACACCGTGCTGGGCAATTGGCATTTGCCAGAGATCACCAAGATTGGCAGATTCGACATTGGTGACCTGTGCCCTTCATGGATGAGAGCAGGTTCACACTGAGCATGATTGATAGATGTGGCAGAGACTGGAGATGCCATGCAGAATGTGCTGCTGCCTGCAACATCCCTTCAGTGTGACTATTTTGGCAGTGGGTAAGTAATGGTTTATGGAAGCATTTCTTTGGAGAGCTGCACAGCCCTCCATGTGCAAGACAGAGGTACCCTGATTCAAAAATTAAAGCTGATTCAATTATTTGCATCAGCCGTAGATGAATGAAAGTCAGTACCCACCCATGCCTGATTCATTTTAGCAAATGTAAGGTTTTATTTACTTGTGGAGGGTAATCTGGTCTGCTGGAGTATGAAAAAGTCAACAGCCATGTTGAATACCCTCTCTAGAGACTAGAGACTCGAAATGACAGTACACTTATAGCAAACTGGGGCAGTTCTTGCGACTGGTCAAATCCAATTGCGAGAGGAGGCTGGTATTTTAAGAGTTAACTCTTCAGCCTGAAATGTAAAACCTGCACTAAGTTTCTAGGCTCTTTTGGCCGATCTCTTTGGCAGCAAACTATGTAAGATAACAGCTCTGGTAATAAGAGAAAGAACATAGCTATAAAAAGCAAGAAAATTGCAAATATGTCTATTTTTATGATCAGGGGCCCAATTCTGTGCAAGGTTCTAGCAGGTGAAATCACCCCTGTCAGTACCCAAAAGCTCCTAGTTTTCACAAAAAAATGAGGATGATTGTGAATAAAAGTGTAGTCATAGAAGTATAAATCACAAAATTACTGCACTACAGTCCTGCTGGAACGTGAAAAAAATGTGTATGGAGTGCAGGACGGCCATTGGCCGGTAACTACATATGGAATGCAGTACTTACTCTTCCACAAATGAGTGTGGCTTCCATCTTGGTTGTGCTGAGACAGTCTTTGTGGAGTGAGCGGTGCATAGTGGGAGCGTCCTCCAATTGCTATGCTTCCCCTGGTGCTTGCAAAGATGCAAAATACTGGCATTATCTGGCCAGAAGCACCGCCATGTAGTAGCAAGGTAAGCAGGGGCATCGTAGAGGTTGGAAAAATCCAACGCGTTTCGAAGGACATAGTTCTTTTTCATCATGGTATGGTCCACCTAGCTTGGCCATCTGAATAAAACAACGCTAACCCCATCTGCTAAGCACCATTGGCTGGTGAAAGCCCCATAGGCAGAAATGGCATTGTATTGTCAGTAGATATGTATTAGTCCCGCACTCCATATGCTTTTTTTCACGTTCCAACAGGACTGTAGCTCGGTAGTTTTGTGATTTATACATTTTAATGCATGAGGGATTGCGACAAGATTTCACACAGAACCTGTCAATCCACCAGCAGCTTCAGCCTGCATACAGCCTAGGAGCACCAGTGTGTTTCTTATCATTTTTAATATAGTCATAGAAGCCCGTGAAATTTTGCTTGGAAGAAAAGTTCAACTTTTGTGCCCATCCCTGTGCAGGAAAGTTCTCCAGAGTCAAAAATAAAAACAATTCTAATTTTTGCAAAATAATAAAATGGCAGGAAAGAAAATTTTCATCAATCAAGTCTAGGATTTTTTTTTATTTGAAAGCATGTTTCATTTTTTGTTCCCAGACCTATGCAGGGGCTCAATCCTGCTTTGGGTCATACCAGTACAATTCACATCCGTGGATGCATATAAAATGCTAATTTTTTGGAAAAAATGAGGTTGATCAAATAGAAAATTGTGGTCATGGATGCTCCTGAATTTTGTCTAAAAAAAAAAGTTTGCCTCTTTTGTCCAGCACTGCACAAGGGCTCATCTGCATAGAGTTCTAATTATCTTACCTTTGTAAAAAAAAAAAATAGCTATGATGGCAAAATAAATAAATAAGGAAGTAACTTAATTTTTTTATTTTATAAAATGTTTGCCTTTAACATCCAATTCTACATGGGAAGCAAACCTTCTGCAACATTTCTTCTGGGGAATTTTCAACAGGGGAAAATAAAGAAAGCCTCATTTTTTTGATGGTAGACAGTTTTAGTCAAGAAAACTTATGAATATGTATTTGTTTGCCAGAAATGAGGATGATGGTAAGGAAATTGTAGCAATGAAAGCCCTTGAATTTTTTATTTGCAAAAAATGTTTGCCTTCTGTGTCCAGCTCTGTTCTTCACAGGGTCATAACCAATGGAGTTTACATTCATTGATGTAAATAAAGTATTAATTTTACCAAACGTGAGGTTGATGGCAAAGATAATTTGGGGCATGGATGCCTTTGATACTTATTTTGAAAAAAAAAAATACTATCCAGCTCTGCACTGTGACCCAATAGTGAGCAGAGTCCTAAAAGTGAAATGTGCACATGCCAATGGAAATAAAATAATTATTATTAATAATAATAATAATAATAATAATTATTATTATTTATTTTTTTTGCAAAAAACTAAGATATTGTTAAATAATTATCTTGTATTTCCATGGATTGTTTTCTTCCAGCAGAACCTGCACACCGAAAAAGATAATACAGTGTGGAATAGAGTTCTCTCACACAAAATGAATCCATGTAGGACTCACCACCACCACCACGAATAAAAGTTCATGCACTCTTGAACCTCCTCCACAAATAGCACTTGTGGCATCATCTGCTCCAGAGTTACCTACATAAGAAGCATATTTGACCCTGGATGATCTTTTGGCCAAATGTCAGATCTTTTCCTTATCAACAATGCCATCACCTCCCACGTCTTAGGACATTTGCCACTAGCACCTCAGCTGCCACTGCCAGTTCCCTATCCACCACAGCTAAAGAGACGAAAGCACAACTAGGCATTTGATTTGTATCCTCCATCTTTTCCAACCCCATGTGATTTGTGTTTAAAGGCTGAATGTTCTTCTCATCCAATAAACCAACTGGAAGACGTTGTTGTTGAGAAATATCTTCCCTAGCTGCTGGAGTGCTGTGGTTTACGTGAGGAGGGGCAGAGCAGATAGAGGAATGTAAAACATTACTAAGACAACCCCTTTTCGATCAGAATGTATGGCGCCAATAAAAATAAAACCACTTATACTCACCTCCAATGCCAGTGCCCTTTCAGGGGTGTCGACACTCATGTTCACGGGGCCCTCATGCAGTTGTTGGGACACATGAGCAATGCACCCAATCACTGCTATCATCACTGTCCCCCAGCTTTGAACTAATCAAACATAAAAAGGAAGTCAGGGGTGTGGCTGCTCTCTAACTTTCTCTTGATGTTCAATTTTTTCAAAGGAGCAGACAGTGATGCCAGCGCTGATTGGGCCCATTGCTCATGTGTCCTAAGAACTGCATGAAAACATCAGGACCATAAAGGAGTTGTCATAGTTGTGGATAATCACTTTAACTGTTACAGTGACAGAAGAGGAGGAATATGCTGAACATTGACTCAAACTGACAGTGGCATTGTCAATGACTTCTTACCCACTAATATGATTGCCAGAAGCTAAAGAGGCTAATTGTGACCTGTATTTGGTAGCACTACTGGTCATGCCTGTGGTGGTGGTGGTGGTGCTGCTGCTGATTAGATAAACTCTAAAAGCAATGTTGAAGAATATTTCGGATGAAGACTATTTATGAAGTGTATTAACTTTGCAGTTAGGAATTTAGAATAAAAAATGAAGGCGTTCACATCCTTTAAAGCCATAGGAAATGGCATATACAATGTTTCATCAACTCCATCATCTTGCATGAGCCAAGCCAAGATATAAAACTGGTCTTCTCAAGTATGCAGCTCTAAGATATCTAACTAAACTGTAACATAAAGTGCTAAACTATGAAATGACTGAATGAGTTTTATTTGTTTGCTGTAGTCTTCACAAATATATATTTCTAAATGGATATGGTCTTTGCAAATAAATCTATTCTCTGATGGACACTCTCAAATGGTTTTCATCTAATCTAAATCAAGTTATAAGTCTTGTATAAATATAGTTTAACTTTATTGTAAGCTTAAAATGAATTAAAGGCTTAAACAGTACTTAATATAATGTGGTTGAACTCTGATCCTCAAAGACTTCAAACATTCATGGTTTCAGCAGATAGCCGTAGAAAACCTATTTACATAGTTTAGTTCTAATTATCTTTAATTGCTGAGATCTGCGTGTGGTTTCTAGGCATGAAGTGTCTGTTTTCGTGGCTTGTGAAAGTTAAAGTACGAAAAAAACAGAGAATGTGTATTTTTCGTGCATGGAATAGAATGATAGAACAGTCAGAATTAATTAAATGGAATTCACTTTAAATAATAATTCTATTAGTTTTGTCTTTAACACAAAATTCAAGAGTTTTTTCATGTTTAGATATACACGTATGACAATATCTTTTTATCTTTTTTCTTACAGTTAACCTCATGAATGCAGTAATCAAATTTGATTATGACACTGATCTTGAGGGATCTTACTGTCATGGTGTTCAGGGCTTGCATCACTACATGTGTAGCCCCAGATTCTGGGGTAGACATATCATTGGTATAACCTGTGCAACCGCTTGGGGACCCAAGAGGTAAGGTCGTCATTCTATCTCCAAGAGAACCGTAGTGATGCATTTTACGGAGATGTTGGACTGCAAATGCCCATATTCTGCTCTTACATAGGGGCCCTCTTATGCTTCTGTTTGCCAGTGCCCGTACCAGACAGTAGCTCTCACGACTGTCTCTTTTTAAAATCTTTTCTGAGAAATAAATAGGATATATTCAGGTTTTCAAATGGGGAAAAGATAGGAAAAGACAGAATAAAAAAAATTCATTCGAAAAGCTCAGGAAAAAAGATCAAGATTGGCTAAAGGGTGCAAATGGAAAAAGTGAAATTATTTTAGGTAATTTTATTTTTGGGTTGAAGTGTATTTACTTTTCTCAGTATTTTTACTTCCTCCCGCTAATCTTTTTGACCGATTTCTTTCCTCATCCTCATTCTTTGGCAATACTCATTCTTCACTGTCGCCTGCTTCGTTTTATCTGGGATTGCTATGTCGAAACTCTTTTCTCGTTTTAATTCTTGTAGAATTCTCACCACTCACCAAATAATGACTTTTATCTTTAACTCTGATTCAAAACCTTTCATCAATACTTCTGTAATTCTAAGTTGACACAATTAACATTTTTTTGTTAATTTTTTACACTATTTTATCTCTATTGTTTATTTTTTTAATTTGATTCCTAATTTTATGAAAATCTGTATACTTCTATTCTTAGCAAAAAGGAAATACTGTAAGAGTGATTCTAGCAATATAAGAACTTGGCACTCAAAAGGTTGAAGCGTATGAAAACAAGTTCAATTAGCAATGCTTATAGCTGCTAACATTTCGGTCCTACATAAGGACCTTCATCAGAACTGATACCTGCTTGAAGTATGGATGATATTACACGTATTACAGTGCATGGAGCTGCGATACTCATCATTTCGGAATGGCAGAGCAGTGTTGTGATGAGTCAGTTCTGATGAAGGTCCATCTATAAAGACCAAAACGATAACAACTGTAAGGATTGTCAAATAAACTTATTTTTATTCACTGCAATGTTTTGAGTGCCAAGTTCTTCTCTTGCTTGAACGACGGGTTGGAACCCTACTAGTGTACCTTATCTCATAAACCTGGAGTGCTGTATACTTTCCTTAGATAAGTGTAATTCTGTGGCCAATCATGACCCCATATAGTGTTATCATTCTACAAGAAGAGCTTCACATAGTCTTGTATGCACTCCAAGTTTAGAATTCATGACTGAGTTTCCCAACTATTGCTAATTAGTGAAACCCAAATTGAAAAAATAAATAAATAAAGACCCAGAATTTCCTTCCTTTAGCTCTCCAAGGCTAGCCTATTATTCAAGATAAGAAATATTCATCCTTTTTTTCACTGTCACATTCCAAGATCCATACGTTTTTTGTTTTCCATCAATGTACAGTAGTATTGTAGAAACTTTTTACTAGGCATGTTAAATTTTTCAGGAGCAACATTTTAGGGCATACCATATGTCACAAAAGTTAGTACACCCCTCACATTTTTGTAAATATTTTATTATATCTTTTCATGGGATAACACTGAAGATTTGACATTTTGATACAATGTAAAGAAATCAGTGTACAACTTGTATAATAGTGTAAATATGGTGTGCCCTTTAACTTAACATAGAGCCATTATTGTCTAAACCACTGGCAGCAAAAGTGAGTACACCCTTAAGTGAAAATGGCCTTGTGCGTAGTGTTATCAGAGCATGCTCGGATGTTATCCGAGTATCTTAGGCATGCTCGGATAATATGTTTGAATCCCTGCGGCTGTATGTTTTGCAGCTGTTAGACAACCTCAACACATGAAGGGATCGCCTAACAAACAGGCAAACCACTCATGTCTAACAGCTGCAAAAAATGCAGCCACAGTGACTTGAACATGTTATCTGAGCATGCCCAAGAAACTTGAATAACACCTGAGCATGCTCGAATAAGACATTATCCGAGCACTTTCACTGATAACTCGTTGCCACCAGAATCCGCTTCTACTCCTCCATGAATGATCTTTTGTCCTGCACAATGGCAGCCTATGCACACAGTGATTTAGTAAAGATCGCTAAGTGCACATGTAGAGATGTGGACTGTCTTACCCTGTTCCCACCCTTGAAGACAACAGATGTGTCATGTGAATACCATCATGCGAATTTATATATAAAAGTAACCTGTGTCTATTGTGATGTAATGTAATGTGTTATGCTGATGTACAGTATATAAGGAGTTAAAGCATAATGTGAGTGCAGGGCCCCAGAGTCCTGGTCGTTGCAGTACTGTTGCTCTGCCACTAAGTGGAGTGATGGTATGTCTGATTGCACTAAAGGAGTTCACCTGACCAGGTAACACATACCCACAATACACTTCACACTCCGGCCACCGGGGGGGGGTGGTTCTATCTATTAGACCACTCCTCACACTTGGGTAAAACTGGGGGGTTGGACAGGAAGTGAGAGAGAAAGGAGCTGGGAAGAGCTCAAGAGAGGACCTGTCAGAGGTGGGATCCTGGCAGAGCCCTAGTGAACAGGAAAGAACGTTACGGAGCCGTGCCTGTGCTTACAGCGGCAGTCTCCTAGGGAAGGACAAGAAGCGAGGGGTATTGTGAAGGAGTGAGAAACGGGAATACAGCGCAGAGGTGATAGGACCAGAAGGAGTCGTGCTGTAAGATCGAGGCAAAATCCTTCTGAGGCGCAAAGTCGGTGGCCAGAACGCCGAGAAAGTAAGAGACTCTAAGCATTACTTCAAACCACGGCAGGACAGCCAATTATAGGTTGGCTGTCTCACTTAAACACCTAAGCAGACAACGGAGGCAGCTGTGGGAGAGGGGCGACTCTAGGGTCCCGGAAGAACTCCAGGCCTACCCCGTCATACGGGTGGGTCCTAACCATATCATCTAGGGGACGGAGAGAACGAACATCAGAGACAGACACAACAGTTGTGAGGACTATCCCGGGGGGCTCAGCAGGGAAGGACTACAACACACAGGTGCTAGAAGGTAGACACTGATTCCCACCTGCTAAGGGTGTCATGTGCTTTTGGACCGGCCGGTCTCAGCCACCCCTGTTAACAGTGCTCTGGATTGAGTATCTCAAAACCTTCAGTAAAGAGGTAAAGAGACTGCAACCCTGTGTCCTTGTTATTCATCGCACCCCGCACCGCACATCATCACTCTCAACTTTTACTGGACGCCCCTTAGCAGGGTCACGGACCGAGTCTAGCCACCGTGACAATCCCAGAACCGAGACAGAGAGGCCTGGTACCGGGTACCCCACGGCCCTGCGACGGTGGGGGCGCTCCAATTTGGCGTCACAAACAGGATCTACTTAAGCCTGAAGGATCAGGTCATGTGTGCCTTGGAACTGTGATTTATTGTGCTTGGACTGTGACTTATTGCAAAGACTGTGCATTGCTATTGCCGCCAAGAGTTCCCGCCACAATTCGCCATCACCGCGCACGGAGGGAGGAGCCTTAGCTTCGTGGGCGGAATCGGTCAAAAGGAGCGCGGAACGAGAAAGCGCGGTAAAGCGCCAACCCCGGAAGAGGAACCCCGACCTCCAGCAGGTTAGTAGGAGGAAGGGACGGCCATGTCTGAGTCGGGAGGAGCGGAGGCGGTGGTCGCAGTTGTGGACACAGAGGCAGCTCCGGTCCCCGCAGCGGACGTAGCCGTGGCCCTAATACCACCACCGGTTGCCGCAGAGCCCGCTGCCTCCATCAGCCAGTCGGAGACTGCCGCCACCACAACGGCCATAATGCCCTTCTCTATGCCGTACCTGCCCAGAGCGGCCTGGCTCCCGCGGTACTCCGGGGAGTCGCACACATTAACTGACTTTAAAGAAGGGATCTGCAGCCTGCTTGAGTTCTACCCCTTGACAGAGCCTCAGAAGGTTCATATGATAATAAACCAACTCTTTGGAGCGGCTTTGAGAGAAGTGAAGTCTTGGCCCGCCGCGGATAAGGGAACAAATCATCTAGGGGACGGAGAGAACGAACATCAGAGACAGACACAACAGTTGTGAGGACTATCCCGGGGGGCTCAGCAGGGAAGGACTACAACACACAGGCGCTAGAAGGTAGACACTGATTCCCACCTGCTAAGGGAACTCCGGATGTGCTTTTGGACCGGCCAGTCTCAGCCAGCCCTGTTAACAGTGCTCTGGATTGAGTATCTCAAAACCTTCAGTAAAGAGGTAAAGAGACTGCAACCCTGTGTCCTTGTTATTCATCGCACCCCGCACCGCACATCATCACTCTCAACTTTTACTGGACGCCCCTTAGCAGGGTCACGGACCGAGTCTAGCCACCGTGACAATCCCAGAACCGAGACAGAGAGGCCCGGTACCGGGTACCCCACGGCCCTGCGACGGTGGGGGCGCTCCAATTTGGCGTCACAAACAGGATCTACTTAAGCCTGAAGGATCAGGTCGTGTGTGCCTTGGAACTGTGATTTATTGTGCTTGGACTGTGACTTATTGCAAAGACTGTGCATTGCTATTGCCGCCAAGAGTTCCCGCCACAATTCGCCATCACCGCGCACGGAGGGAGGAGCCTTAGCTTCGTGGGCGGAATCGGTCAAAAGGAGCGCGGAGCGAGAAAGCGCGGTAAAGCGCCAACCCCGGAAGAGGAACCCCGACCTCCAGCAGGTTAGTAGGAGGAAGGGACGGCCATGTCTAAAGCCACCTTCGATACCCGTACTGCTACAGAAATGAAATTGACTTTCTATGGATGCAAACAGAGACCGCAGGATAGCTTACGGGACTATGCCCTTAATCTCCAGGAGGCGCTGTGGGCCATTAAGCAGAGTGACCCCGACAGCATGCAAGATGAGGATAAACTCCTGAAAGAGCGGTTCATTGAGGGGCTCCTGTGCAGTCACCAAAGGGGCCAATTGCACTTCCTGGCCATGAAAAATCCAGACCTGACTTTTGCGCAATTCAAGGATGAAGCCATCCAGGCGCTGCAGGAGCGACAGTCCAGCTGTGCTTTACCCCCCAGGCGTCAAGCCCTCACGTACCACCAGGAGGTGGCGCCAGATGCTCCAGTCGCCGCCGAGGCCGATGCCCAGAGCTTAGAGGACGACTCCCCTGCAGGACTCCGCCTCCAGATGCAGGAGCTGACCAAGAGCGTTGCTGCCCTAGCCCGGACTGTGCAGTCCCTACAGGAGGCCCCCAAGGAGAAGATCCAGCTGGCCTCCAGACCAGAGGATGTCCCCTGGATGCGACAGAGGAGGACTCCGCCGACCAGAGGCCGGGACGACGATCGCTTCCATCGGGACAGATGACCTATCTGCCGCCGCTGTCACCAGGTGGGCCACTTTGCAAGGTATTGTCCTTTAAACGAGCAACCCCTGGGGCAAAGGGCCAACCCCCAGGAGTAGGACGATCAGGCCTGCAGCATTGGAGAGCCAAATACGTTGGAGGGCAACCAGTTCTTCCTGTTGTGATCAACGGTATCCCCATGAACGCTCTGCTGGACACCGGTTCTCAGGTGACGACTATGCCTTACGTGCTTTATAAACGGTATTGGGAGGACACCGATATTACTCGTGGCCCCAATGACAATTTCACCATAATAGCCAGTAATGGTCAGCCATTGCCACAAGTGGGGTATAAAGAGGTCACCATCAAGGTGGGGCGGGTGGAATTGAAGGCCCAAGGGATTGTAATTGTTGATATTGACCGCCGTGAATGTAATCCCATGATGACTATCGGTACCAATGTTATAGAAAAATGTCTTGCAGGAGTTATTGTCTTGTTACAACAGGTAGCAGAAACCGCTGGCTACAGTGAACAACGTGCCCTGCAAAAAGAAATCAGAGCTCTGATGCAGAGACAGCAGGTAGAGCTGACTGGTGGTGAAATTGGTCATGTCACTGTGAGTGATACAAACCCTATCGCGATACCTCCCAGGAGTGAGATGTTAATATGGTGTCGGGCAGCCATAGGCCTCAGGGGTAAGGACTACCAGGCCTTGGTAGAACCTGTATATTCAGACAATAGGCCTACTCTCCTAACAGCCAGGGGGGTGGTCGACGTCCGCCAGGGGAGGGTGCCAGTATGTGTCCTTAATTGTGGGGAGGAAGAGGTCCATCTCACCAAGTATGCCACGCTCGCCAAACTGTTCGCTGTCAGTAATAGTGTGATACAGACACCTGGACCCTTGGCCCCGTCTAACCTGGCGGAGGACAACAGTTCTGCAGGGCACTCGAAAGATTGGTGTCGGGAATTGCATGTGGGCACTGACTCTACCCCATCCCACCAGAAACAGGGGGCCTACAAGGTGGTCCACGAGTATGAGCGGGTATTTAGCAAACACCCCTTAGATTTTGGACAGGTGAAAGGGATCCAACATCATATCCCCACAGGAGATCATCGGCCCATATAAGAGAGATACCGCCCTGTACCCCCAGCTCATTACCAGTGTGCCAAGGACATGTTGCGAGAAATGAAGGAAGCTGGGGTGGTGAGAGACAGTTGTAGCCCCTGGGCAGCTCCATTAGTCCTTGTTAAAAAGAAAGATGGCACAATGAGGATGTGTGTTGATTACAGGCAGGTGAATCGCATTACACATAAGGATGCATACCCACTGCCCAGGATAGAGGAGTCTCTGGCTGCCTTAAAATCTGCTAACTACTTCTCTACCTTAGATCTCACCAGTGGGTACTGGCAGGTTCCCGTGGCGGAGGCGGACAAAGAGAAGACGGCCTTCACGACACCGATGGGTCTCTGCGAATTCAACTACATGCCCTTCGGTTTGTGCAATGCCCCGGGGATGTTCCAGAGGATGATGGAGTGCTGTCTGGGGCACAAGAACTTTGAAACCGTACTGCTGTATTTGGATGATGTCATTGTCTTCTCTAAGACCTACGAAGACCATCTGAAGCACCTGGCTGAGGTGTTTGAAGCCCTGTCCAACTTTGGCTTAAAGGTGAAACCGTCCAAATGCCATCTGCTGAAACCCAAAGTGCAGTACCTGGGCCATGTGGAGAGTGCTGAAGGAGTGGCACAGACCTCGACAAGGTCACGGTGATCCAGGACTGGCCGAAGCCCAGCAACCTCCATGAAGTCCGGCAGTTCCTCGGGCTGGTAGGCTATTACCGAAGGTTCATTAAGGACTTCACCAAGAAGGCCATGCCCTTGCAAGACCTGTTGGTGGGCCAATCAAAAAAGACCAAGGGGAAGAATGCCCCATTTGATTGGAACGAGGGGCTGGAAGGATCCTTCACTTGCTTGAAGTCGGCACTGACGGGAGAAGAGGTACTGGCCTACCTTGAATACGACCAACCGTTTGTGCTGTATACGGATGCCAGCAATGTAGGATTGGGGGCCGTGCTGTCCCAGGTCCAGAAAGGCAAGGAGAGGGTGATTGCTTACGCCAGCAGGAAGCTTTGTCCCACGGAAAGGAACCCTGACAACTACAGTTCCTTTAAGCTGGAGTTCCTTGCCATCATCTGGGCAGTGACAGATAGGTTCAAACACTACCTGGCATCGGCGAAATTCACCGTCTTCACGGATAACAATCCGCTGACGCACTTGGATACAGCCAAACTCAGTGCCTTGGAACAGCGGTGGATGGCCCGGCTGTCCAACTACGACTTCACCATCAAGTACCGGGCAGGACGCAAGAATGCGAATGCCGATGCCTTGTCCCGGATGCTCAATTTGCCAGAAACAGGGGAGGACCCGGAGGCACTGGAAGAGGTAGAGCTGCCCACATTCCATCGCCCCAAAGCCGCTCAGTACTCCCATCATGTGAAGAACAGGCACAAGAACCAACAGGATGCCACGCTGAATCCCCTGCCCCATCACGGATGGGCGGAGACCCAGGATGGTGACCCCGCGGTCCGTCGGGTGAAAGAGCTCTTGAAGCAGGCAGGGTTGCATCCCGGCCCAGATGATCCACAGGAGGCACGACAGCTGTAGAAGGGGAGAAGCAAACTGTTTATTCACGATGGTAAGCTGTGCCGGAGGAGCATCGACCCACGTACTCATGAATTGGTATAGCAGATAGTGGTGCCAAGGCGAGATGCGCCCATGGTTCTGGGAGCCTACCACGATGGAGCCGGACACTTCGGATGGATGAAGCTGAAGAGGCTACTCCGAGGGAGGTTCTATTGGATTGGCATGAAGAGAGCCATTGAGAAGTGGTGTTGGGACTGCGGTCCATGTAGCCTACGCAGGAAGGACCGTGACAGCCAACGGGCTCCCTTGCAGCCCATCATCACCAAACGACCGCTCGAACTGGTCGCGCTGGCTCATGTGAAGCTGACACCTAGCCGGTCAGGCTATATCTACGCTCTTACCATCGTAGATCACTACTCCAGATTTTTGGTGGTTGTACCTGTCAAGGATCTAATGGCCAGGACGGCTGCCAAGGCCTTCCAGCAGTACTTTTGTAGGCCCCATGGGTACCCGGAGAAGGTACTGACCGATCAGGGACCAGCATTCGAAGCAGGGGTGTTCCAAGAGTTCTGCCATCTGTACGGGTGTAAGAAGATCATAACCACGCCGTACCATCCCCAAACCAACGGGATGTGTGAAAACATGAACCAAGTGGTGATCAACTTACTGAAGACCTTGCCCGTAGAGGAACGGAACCTGTGGACAACAAAGTTGCCTGACTTGGTGGACATGTACAATCACATTCCAGTGAATTCCACCAACTGCACTCCAGCGTACCTGATGCGAGGAAGATCTAGCAAATTACCCGTTGATCTGGACATGGGGGTCCTAACCCCTGAAGATACTTCGCCGGATACAGATTGGGATGCAGAGAGGCAGCAAAGGTACCGCCAAGTACAGGAATGCGTGGAAAGAAGTCTCGCTCAGGCCAGACAGAAACAAGAAAGAGACTACAACCAGCATGCTCCTGCGATTCCCTTGTCACCGGGTGAGCAAGTACTCAAACGAAAGAGGAGACTACACAAACTTGATGACCAATGGGAAGCGGAACCGTATACCATCCTGCCATCCGATTTCGACAACACGAAGGTTTGTCTCATCAGCAGGGATGGAGGGAAGACCTCGACGGCGATATCCAGGTACCACCTTAAAGTCTGCCCTGATAAGTTGAGAGAGAGGGAAATGGATCCAGGAACCTCCCCAGCTATAGAAGTGGAGAAGATGATACACAATGTTCTTGGTGATTTTCCCCAGTCCTGGACTCAGATAAATCAGGCCATCCGTGGTACCTGTCCTAATGTTCCGTCAACCGAACCCACCAGAACTAACGGTGGTACCAGATCATCCAGGCCCGCAATTTCAGCAGATCCCGCCTGAAGATGCCATGCCAACCGTTGACCCAGCAAGTCCTCCCTCTTCTAGCGGCGAATCTGCCGTACCCACTGTTGGCAGCAGCAGCCCTGAGAGCTCCAGCATGCCAGTGCTACCAAGACTCACTAGAAGCGTAGCTAGAAGACAGTGCACTACACCAGCGGTAGCAAGCATAGCGGGCCCTGTTAGGCCAATAGCAACCCCTGCACTGCGGAGATCGACACGCAGCACCAAGAATCAAACTCCACTCCGCTACAAAAGGAGGTATTAATGAGGGCTGCTATTTAGTTGAAAATGTTTGTGTGCATATCTTTTGTTACAGGTTTAAAAATGGACAACGGAGTAATGGACAGTGAATTGCTCCAAAAACTTCCAAAAGGGGACCCCTTTGTTTACCCGGGGTCCCCGCTGTTTCAACCACTGGACTGGGAGTCATAAACTGTGCATGACCCATGTTTTGCATAACGTTCAAGTGTCCTCACCTCCCATAAAGAGAAGCATTGTTATATAGTTACTGGTTCATAGCATTAACTTGTTTATAGTGTTTCAAAGTTTTGTGTGTTTCCTGCTAAAATGTAATGTTGTTTTTCTTTTCCCAGTCCGGGAGTACTGGATTTAACCAGGGGGGAGTGCAGCGCCCCAGAGTCCTGGTCATTGCAGTACTGTTGCTCTGCCACTAAGGGGAGTGATGGTACGTCTGATTGCACTAAAGGAGTTCACCTGACCAGGTAACACACACCCACAATACACTTCACACTCCGGCCACCGAGTGGGGGGGGGGGTTCTATCTATTAGACCACTCCTCACACTTGGGTAAAACTGGGATTGTTGGACAGGAAGTGAGAGAGAAAGAAGCTGGGAAGAGCTCGAGAGAGGACCTGTCAGAGGTGGGATCCTGGCAGAGCCCTAGTGAACAGGAAAGAACGTTACGGAGCCGTGCCTGTGCTTACAGCGGCAGTCTCCTAGGGAAGGACAAGAAGTGAGGGGTATTGTGAAGGAGTGAGAAACGGGAATACAGCACAGAGTTGATAGGACCTGAAGGAGTCGTGCTGTAAGATCGAGGCAACATCCTTCTGAGGCGCAAAGTCGGTGGCCGGAACGCCGAGAAAGTAAGAGACTCTAAGCATTACTTCAAACCACGGCAGGACAGCCAATTATAGGTTGGCTGTCTCACTTAAACACCTAAGCAGACAACGGAGGCAGCTGTGGGAGAGGGGTGACTCTAGGGTCCCGGAAGAACTCCAGGCCTACCCCGTCATACGGGTGCGTCCTAACCATATCAACTTGGGGACGGAGAGATCGAACATCAGAGACAGACACAACAGTTGTGAGGACTATCCTGGGGTGCTCAGCAGAGAAGGACTACAACACACAGGCGCTAGAAGGTAGACACTGATTCCCACCTGCTAAGGGAACTCCGGATGTGCTTTTGGACCGGCCGGTCTCAGCCAGCCCTGTTAACAGTGCTCTGGATTGAGTATCTCAAAACCTTCAGTAAAGAGGTAAAGAGACTGCAACCCTGTGTCCTCGTTATTCATTGCACCCCGCACCGCACATCATCACTCTCAACATTTACTGGATGCCCCTTAGCAGGATCACGGACCGGGTCTAGCCACCGTGACAATCCCAGAACCGAAACAGAGAGGCCCGGTACCGGGTACCCCACGACCCTGCGACGGTGGGGGCGCTCCATGAGCATAGCATAGCTTAAGATAGCATAAGATATAGAATAAGGATAATTGATTTAGCATATAAAATAGGAAATGGTTAAGAATAAAACTAGTCCAGTGGGTGGGCACATGTGTCATAAAACATTTGGCACTTCCTGATTAGAGAGAATTCAGTGTCAGTTAGTGAAGTGCATAGTGAAGGTGAAGTTCAATTGGGGTGGGTTGCTGGGGGAAGCATTGTCCAACCCTTTGAGACAGTGGGATGCCAAATGGAGTTCTGTGATGAACATTCCAACAGCATCCGGAGCTTAGTGCTTGGGCCAAGTACCAAGTAGCGGGCCTGGTCTTCTGGCATCATGAGTTCGGTGGACATGAAATTATGTGGGGGACAGGTGGCTAGTCTCTGAGCTGACAAAGAATCACTGAGGCTAATGGAGACAGTGGGCTTGAGGGTAGTCCAGAACAAAACGGAGGCAGAACAGAAGATGATTTGTACTAAGTAGGAAAGAAGTGCGAATTGCTGTGCCCTATCCCACTTGTGCCCATCTGATGATGTTGAACTGTTTAGTAAATGTTTGACTGTTTCAAAGAACTTGGTGTCCCATGCATTGTGTGCGGCAGCTCCTGAGGACAGAAGCCTGAAGGCAGTGGAGTTCTGCTGCCTACAAGTGAGGGTGATGTACCCCACACCCCACAGCAAATTTAGACTAGGATACCTCTTATCTGTAAAGTGACAGAGCGCAACTGCACAGCAGCTCACGACTACCACTCTCGGACACTTTAAAGAAATAGTTTACTTTGATCTGACATCTACTGATCTGTAAAGTTTATCAATCAGTTGTTGTATGATGCCGCTAGTTGGTCCCTGTAGACAAAACTTAAGGATCATGCCATTTGATGGGTTAAACTGCAGATATTGAAGCCTGCTCTTGTCTTATCTGATTCAGCAGTAGGTAAGATGTACTGCATATTACAGCCAAATTCAACTGTGAATGGCAACGGCATAACTTCTATACCCCTGTCATTTCTGGGAGATAAAAATACTACCTGATGGGGCAAATTACTCCGGAATATACACGAATATTAATTTGCATTATGAGTTTAAAGTAATTGAAAAAACTCAACCTTCTCAATACCCATCTCCGATTCCAGCTCTCAATTGGTCACAACTGCTCTCTTCTTCCTGGTCCTGCCCACTTTGCCAATCTTTAACTTCATTGGTGACATCTTGAATTACATTTAAATATATTTCTTATTTTCTCCTTTATCTGTACACAAATAAAACATTTTTTTATCATTATTTTACTTTTTTTATTTGTCCATAAACCTTCTATCCATCAATTTCTATTCCCCTTCTTACATCCATGCATTTAACGTTTTCCCCTCTCAGAATTTACATTTTATTCAGTTAACAACCTATTAGAGCATGAATGCATGCTAGGTTGTTCTTAGTTGAACTCTTGCCCATTTCTAAAAAGTCTGTTCTGATTTTTGGTATATCAGTCTATTTTTCCAGTTAAATGCTTTGTCATCTGAAGATTTTGTCACACTGTGCTTTAAATGCTGACATTTTAAAGTATTGATTTGGGATGTTGGACGCTAATTGACATTGGTAGGGATCAATTTGATGTTGTCAAGATGCACTTGAGTCTATATGTGTTTCAGAAAACTCTTCAAGGCTGCCATTTCTTTCAGATTATGTTTCAAAGGACAGACTCATGCTTATCACATTGAGCTGCAGACCTTTTATAGACTCGCAATAGTTTTATGTTTGTGCAATTAAACCTGTGGTTGTTTTCAATGCAGGTAACAAGGAGCTGTTGACTGCATTCTGATGAACAGACTGCAAAGAGATTTTTATTATTTTAGAACAATCATATGTTTGATTATATTTTTTTGGTCACAAAAAGGACAAAAAATTCCAAAACATCATAAAAAAGTCACATTTATCAACACCAGGTCAGAATTCTAAATCACTAGTGGATGAAGCAGGTTCATAATAAAAGTGGAGGCAGCACAAGTGTAAAATCCTGATGAAACAACCAATCACACACCTAGCAATCATGGAGGGGATGATTGCCTAATATTTTAAAGACACATAAATAAGACTTGTATAGGACGCCAGTCACACAGTTCAGTGTGCAGTCTCAGGCTTACCGACTATTGATCATTCTCATTGTATTTCATCAGGTGGGCTTCCTTGCACTATTTAGGCGCATCCCACGTGGACAGGCACTTCAGTTTACCCCAATCAACATTAGCGAGCCTGGCAGCACCCTGAACAAAAATGAAAACATTTGCAGCACATGAAAAAGTTGGAAAAAATGCATGAGATATTGTTTGATATTTTGTGCAACCCACATCAGGGATCCTCACTGTCGTGGGGTTCCTACACTATAATTGAAAACTCACCAAAACTCACCGAAAAAGACACAACATTCAAAAAGCATCACAGAAAAAAGACTGCTACATTTACCAAAACCAGGTCACAGCACTAATACGCTACAGAAAGCAGCAAAAAGATGGCCAAGTTTACAAACAAGAGTATTAGCATTGTGACCTGGTGCTGGTAAATGCTTTCTGTGATGTTTTTTTACATACACTTGCTTTATGGACAAAAGTATGCAAAAAAAGCCACCAAACCAGAGATGAGTAAATCAATTCAATATAAATCAAATTTGGGTAAAATTTGTAGGAATTTGCTGAACCCGTCAAATCCAAACAATTTGCATAATTTGACTAATATAGCCAGCACCATTTACACATTGCCAAAGATTCCATCACCCACAAACATGGCTTCGGATTCAGTTATGTAAGCTTCCCCATAGTATCCTGAAGATATAACAGCACATACTGTAGCATTGGGAGTAATAATCTTAAGGTTCGCTGACACAACCGTATTGTCAGTCCAAGCATGATCCAACAAAACATCAGATCGCACTCGCATCAATGTTAGTCTATGGAGCTGCGCACATGTCTGAGATGGAAAAAAAATTGCAGGATATCCAAGTTTGAGTCGAAGTTTGGATCGAACTTGGCCGTGCAAGTCAGTGAGCATGTGGAAATCATTGTACTGCATTTGGATAACATCTATTGGGGTGGGAGATGGTGGCATTCATGGTCAACAGTCTAAAGATGTTAATTGACTTCTTTGAAAGAGTATTGTCTTCATGTTATATGTTTATGTATTCTGTTCAAGGTTTTTTTTTTTTTTTTTTAGCATGTGTGTCATAACTCGAAATGAGCAGATTGTTTGAAATTCCAATTTGACGGCTTTCAATAATTTTGTGTGAATGAGAGACAGAATATTTTTAATATGATATGTATAATCCACTGACTCACTGGAATCCGTAGATGGAAACTGACTTTGCTGTAGAAACTGCTAATTCAGTGCCCAACAGGGCTCCATTGAGAATGCTCATCTCAGATTGACCACCAGGTCAACAAGGTATGGTAATCATAAATCTCATAGCTACATGGCATTATTGGTAATCCAGCATGGCCACACAAAACAACATTAGTCTGCTCACTGATGTTGTGTGATGGTAGATGTTGATGTTGTGTGTTGATGTTGTGTGATGGTAGTGTGGGAAATCATTCGGGGCAAGTTTCGTTTTGCAAATCTCAAAGAGATCTAATTCGCATGGAACCACAAAATTCATGAAATTTGAAATTTTCTTTAAAATTGATGCTCCTCCAAGAATCGTTCTGCTCATCTGCGGTCATAACCTATTCAGATTCTTAATGTTAACCACTACTGATGAAGGGTTTGTGGGTACTTTGGCAGCAAATACAAACTCTATTCAAAGAAAAAATGAGTGGAGTTATATCATAGTCATATACGGTATAAATAAGGCATGAATATTAAGCAAATTATTAAATGTTTATAGCTATCCATTATTAATGGGTCATTGATAATTTTGAAAAATAGATATTCAAAAATTTGCAACTGTTTTGCTATTATTGAGTTCTATACCGGTCATTAGTACCTCCTGTGGTCACCTAACAGGTTCTACAAAACATACATTAGATCTCTATAGGAATAGGGTTAAGTATCTTTTGTTTGAACCAAACCTTTATCTTCAAGGTTCTCCTCCAAATATCTCCTTATTTCCAACAACAAAAAGTTTTTTTGTGAAGTTGCATACCTTCAGAACCATATCAAATTATCTTTCCAAAATATTAATAGAAGCAACTTCTTATTGCTAACGAGTGTCAACTGTTAAACATACCCAAGTAAGTTATGCCACACACCACATGGAACGATACTAAGAAAACTTTTTGCATTGTATTCTTTAATAATTTTTAATTCACAGTATAAATCTAGCCAAGTTTGTCCCTTTGTTCTCTTTTTTAAAAGTATAGATAAAATGATGAAAAGAAATCTAAATGGAAAACAAACATATGCAAAACATTTTATTTGCTAACTTTCAGTAACTTTGACAAGAGATGCTGGAAAACCTGCTGTTTGGAAAACATGAACATGTTGTTTAGCTAGCAAACCCTTCTTAAACAATATATTTTTGGCACAGAAAATCAAAACAACTTAAAGATCTGTTATCATAAAGTTAGAATACACAAACTGGCAGATGTAAATGAGAGGGAAGTAGTGAAAGCTCCAACTGCTACAGGTCAACAAAAACCTTACAGCTCTATTAGCAGACCGAACATTCCCTAGGGTTTGTTGGACTTATTAATTAACAATTGCTGTTGCTTCCTTTTTACTTTGTTCCCGCTTTATTGTTGAAATGTCATATTTATAATGACAAATATCTTCCTCCATAAAATTTCACATAATAAATGTAGAACTTCATATATTAAACATTTGATTTTGTTTTGGACTTCAGTTTTATTGTACACACATCTAAGATGGAAGGATGGCCCTTACAACAGAGACATGTGTTGAGTTTTGTGCTCACTCACTGGCCACTTTATTAGGTACACCTGTCCAACTTCTTGTTAACACTTAATTTCTAATCAGCCAATCACATGGCGGCAACTCAGTGCATTTAGGCATGTAGACATGGTCAAGACAATCTCCTGCAGTTCAAACCGAGCATCAGTATGGGGAAGAAAGGTGATTTGAGTGCCTTTGAACGTGGCATGGTTGTTGGTGCCAGAAGGGCTGGTCTGAGTATTTCAGAAACTGCTGATCTACTGGGATTTTCACGCACAACCATCTCTAGGGTTTACAGAGAATGGTCCGAAAAAGAAAAAAAATCCAGTGAGCGGCAGTTCTGTGGGCGGAAATGCCTTGTTGATGCCAGAGGTCAGAGGAGAATGGGCAGACTGGTTCGAGCTGATAGAAAGGCAACAGTGACTCAAATCGCCACCCGTTACAACCAAGGTAGGCCTAAGAGCATCTCTGAACGCACAGTGCGTCGAACTTTGAGGCAGATGGGCTACAGCAGCAGAAGACCACACCGGGTACCACTCCTTTCAGCTAAGAACAGGAAACTGAGGCTACAATTTGTACAAGCTCATCGAAATTGGACAGTAGAAGAATGGAAAAACGTTGCTTGGTCTGATGAGTCTCGATTTCTGCTGCGACATTCGGATGGTAGGGTCAGAATTTGGCGTAAACAACATGAAAGCATGGATCCATCCTGCCTTGTATGGAGCATCTTTGGGATGTGCAGCCGACAAATCTGCGGCAACTGTGTGATGCCATCATGTCAATATGGACCAAAATCTCTGAGGAATGCTTCCAGCACCTTGTTGAATCTATGCCATGAAGAATTGAGGCAGTTCTGAAGGCAAAAGGGGTCCAACCCGTTACTAGCATGGTGTACCTAATAAAGTGGCCGGTGAGTGTATATATATATATATATATATATATATATATATATATATATATATATATATATCTTTCCTATTTCAAGAACATGACAATAAGTCAGCTCATACATGTCAGCATTTTTATTGAAAAATTCCAGTGAAAAAACAAATGATAGAAACATTTGCATTTCTTCAGTATTTTGGAGCATTTCTGACTTTGGTTTCAAAATATCAAAAACATTGACCAAAAAGAATGAGAACTAAAGGACAATACTGTCAAGTGAATGAGAAAAAATTGCATGGAAAAAGGCAACTTGGGGAGAAGCCCTAGGATGCAACCTTTTATTGACTTTGGTATTCTGGCTTTATTTAGAACAGTGACATTTGGGAATGTAAAGACGACAGCACAATGAAATATTATAGCAGTTAAGGGCTTTTATATTAAATTTGGGGTGATAATAGCCTTGGGGTTACTTAGCAAAAATTGTGTTTACTAGAAGGCACTTGGCTATGTACAAACTATTGGTCGAATTTCTTCTAAGATAATTTTCTGTCTCGTTCTTCTATTTTATTCCTTTTATCTGCTTTTTTTAGCCACGTGTCTGAACATTTAATTGGTACAGTGTTCTGGGGTTATCCAAAGTTTCCAGGGATTTTTTATACATGTGAGTTTGCTTTTGTTTAGCTGAAACAAATTGCACTTGAACAATACACCGTCCTCGTGGGAAATATATGGTGTTCTAAATTCTTTGTTAATTTAAACACTTTTGAGTTGACTTTGCTGTTTGAATTGAAAGCTATTATGAATTAGCATCAGTTAATATGTTTTTTTCTTGTGATGTCTTCAACTAAGCTCCAAGGCCACACTTCAATTTTGGAATAGAATATGCTTGGTTCTGAGTATAACTTGCTCGAGAGTCATGGGAGTTCAGATTTGTAGACAAAAACTGTGTATTGCTTTCTTCTTGATAACCTTTAAATTAGGAATTGATTGATATAAAGCACAATTTTGTATTGGCATCCATCCTTTTATTTTTTAGAGTTCTGCAATTAGCTTCCAGCCAAATCATATTTGATACTCTGATGCTCGTTGTTAAAAGATTGACTTTACATACGTCTTCATAATACCAGGTAAAGTATTATATGACTAAGGTATCAGCTTAGTAAGCTAGACATGCACTTTAGACAGATATTGGCTAGTGTTGGTCAAAAAGATTTTCGGGACCTTTGTTCACTGGTCATGCCAACAATTCTAAGCCTATGGACAGGAGCACTGTGAAACTTCTACTAATTGCAGCATCCCAGGCCATTCTTCTGATTAATAGGCTCACCAATTGATTAATGACATCACCAAGCCTACTAATAGGCATACAAAACCTACAAGAAGCAAAATGAGCAAAAACCCTGCTGTTACTAAATAAGTAAAAAAGCAAAAGTGCATTTAAATAATACAAGGTTCTAAGTAATACTTTTCTTGATCAAAAATAGGATAAAAGCCATCCCACCGTCGACAAGGTGACCCTGGTCCTACGCTGTCTAATATTAAAAACCTTACCATGGGTCCCGACCTGTGGGCACCTGTCTGGGGATGCCTTTAAATGTAATTTCCATCTCAGGAGAGGGAGGCCACACCCCGGCTTGCACAGAATGCAAAAAGAAAAAGAAAAAACACAAAAATTGAGCTTGGTTTAAGTTGGTAAACATGCAGCACATAAACGCATGTTCACATTGGCCATAAAGCGTAATAGGCAGTAGAGGCACTGGAGATTTTGCAATTGATAAGAAGACGGTCCCGCTACTACTGATTTGACTTGCAAATATTTTTGCTCAACTCTAGCAGCAAATTCATCAGACATTTAGAGTGATTTTAGGCCAGTATGAAAAAGTTAGAGCTCAGCAATCAGGGCAGGGAAACAATTCCTAAAACATTTGCCAATTACCCTAATCAGTAATACTTGACTTTATACTGGCCAGCCCTTATAAACATGAAGTGGTTGATATCTTCAATGGGTTTGATGGACTTTAAACTAATTGATATGCGTGTTTTAACTCTCACTTATATTGTTATTTTAAGTATATTGTTACATTGTTTCTTAAAATTTGCTGCAATCACTAGAAACTTTACAAGGGATATGTTTGACCTTCTAGAATATGTTCCTTAAAGGGTTTGACCACATCAAAAGAAATAATCTTTACATGTGTTATAAATGGGATGATTGTAGACTGGCCGATATGTCTGCTGATCATTCAGCCGGCAGCTAACTTACTGTATATGTCTCCCCTATACACAGCAGAGTTCACTCTGACTGTACTCTCTATGCAATCTGGTGAATAACACATCTGGCATTGGCTTACCTCTGGGAGAGCAAAAGGATCGGCAGTCTGAAATCGAGCATTCCAGATCCTTAACTCCCCCCAAACATAATTGTTTGGAGCCCTCATACACCTTAGGCAGTCGGCCGAATCCATTGATATCAGTGGGTTCGGCTGCCATGCTTTGTATGGAGGGAAGGGGGTTTATTTGTTTGCATTTGTCTGATTTGTATTTTTAAAGGTGCTGGTTTATCTGTTTTAATGAGCCAATAAGCCACACATATGACACATTGCTCTGGTGACATGACAAAACACTGTCCTGTGTTGAGCACAAGACAAAAGTGACCCAGAGAATGCTTCTAATAGATGAAGATAATGGCATCAATGGAAATACAAACTGAACAAACTCTGACCTAAAGGATCAGGAACACTTTTTTATTTTGCAAAATGCACCGTTGAAATACCTGGTGCCCTCCTTTATAATCTATTTCGTCCAGTTCCCCGATGTCCACTCTTTTATTGATGCAACATGGCTACTAGCATTCTTTATGCACAGTGTGCTCTTTAAGCCTAATTCATCTAGAAAGAGGCAGGTCCACAATAACAGCAGTTCAGCCAGTTGAAGTAACAGGGCACCAGACGAAAAATGTATCAAAGGTGCCCATGGTTGTCCCTGTCAATAATACTACCCGCTTACCATTGTTAAACAGGGAATCCTTCATAGATAATTTTGTGAGAGTGGCTTTATGGTAAATCTGTACTGTATGGCTAAATAGTATAAATTTGGAAGGAGTAATCCTTTATATATCATTGTTCATTCATAGGTCATATGCATGGGGCAGTTGGGCTCCATTATAGATATTTTTGGGATAGAAGGGCTTTGTCTATAAATACCATAGAAGGAATAGAAAAAAAAACAGCTCAATGTAGCTCGATGTGCGCAGAAGCCCGCAATCCATGCCACCGCTTGGTGTTAGACACAGGGAAGGAAGAAGTTGATCCAGCTTCTGATCCACAGTTCAAAGAGACGTGGTTTAAAACCATGAAGCCTTTATTTCCACAAGAGTTAAATATCAATAGAGAAGTTCAAAAATACTTGGTTTAAACCAAGTCCAAGAATGCACTTGCGTTTGAAATGCGTCTGGTAGCCTCATTTTTTGTGCCCCCACTACTTCTCCTCCATCAGAGAATATTGTTTCCTATATTTTGTATTTTTTAATTTCTCTATTGATTTTTAACTCTTCTGGACATTAAGACTTCATGATTTTTAACCATGTCCCTTTGAACTGTGGATCAGAGGCTGTGTCAACTTAAGTCAACAGTAAGTCAGCAGAAATCCACAGAATAGTCCATGGCAGAAATCTTGTGGATTCTGGCTTTGAGTCTTCTGATAACTTCCCAGTAAAGCAAAAAACAGAACTCAATACTTCTCTCCCCTGATACTTTCATGGTTCTTGGATGAATGTGCCAGTGAAGAGGAATTCAGTGCTTGTGTCAGTACAAAATGGCCTCCTGTGAAAAAGACGGTTTCATAGGAGATTGATTTACATGGACACAAGCCCTGGGCAAGGCAACCGAACCATGAAGGCACCAGAATTGACAAGTATAAGTTAATTTCTTACTTTAAATATTTGTGAAAAGTATTTTTTTTTACCGTATGAATGCTAGATTAACGATAACTATGCAGTCTAAACGGGCTGCCGATCATCCGGCATTCGAGCATTTGTTCATTGGGTGAAATAATTTTCTCTGTTCTGCATTGTACTCGGCAACACATCAGCCTATGTAATCCAGGCCTGCACTCCCGAGAATAATGGCAACCTATGCACACTGAGAAATGTATTACACATCATGCACTGTACACCTGCAGCGGGTTGGGGGGCTATTATAAGAGCAGTCACTTAATGATGCGCATCATGTAACATATATACCCTGTAAAGAACATGTGCAGGCATATGGAGAGAGCGCACTTAAATGCCACTGTCAGTATATGACAGCTGAATTTAAATGGCACGATGCAAGCGGGGCGTCAGTTTGGGCATCTATTGATATTAAAGTAATTACGTCTTTTGATTGTGACCCAGTGGGGGCAGTAATGATCATTTCTGTAAAACGCTGTGTTATATGATGGCACTATGTAAAAAAAGTAAAATCATCAAAAATGAATAAAACGTGATCTCTACTAAATGTTACAAATTAAAGTACTGCAGTATGTATGAGCAGTCAATAACTAGTTCATGTTCTTTAGGGGGACTATAAAAATAAAGTGAAAATGAAATAAAAGTTTGAAATATCCCAAAAATAAATAAAATAAACAATTTCTGTCTGTATTTTTCCATTAAAAGTCTTATGTAAGAAATATTTTTTGTAGCGTTAGCTGACATTTTTATTATTAGTATTTTTAGCTACATATGACAGTTTGATTGCTTTTCATGGGCTTTTTTTTCAGCTGCCAACAAATGGCATTTAATTTGGTCTCTATATGGCATTTATCATGGTCCTAAATATGTACATTCTACGTAAGAAGGTTTAATGTTATGCAGGGAAAGGGGTACCAGTCTGTCTGGTAACAGTGCACTCACATAGTATGGTCATAACATTGCTGTCATGTTGAAGATTTTGCCTTTTTTTCTTTTGTAACATTTTTATTGTAAAAATTGCAAGAAAAAGTTTGACAATCGCTAAAATGCTCTGCAGATTTTCCTATGCATCTATACATGTAAATGGTCTTTGGAAACCTCCATCCAGCGGTGCTGTTAAAGCTGCAGATTTGCGCTGCAAAATCTGAACTACAATACTTCAAGAATGCTTTTTCTGTCTAGAGACATGAACTTTATGGTAACACATGGTGGTATAACTACATGTTACATCAGTCCAGCAAATCATTATGGCAAGCTCCAACTTCCCAATGAGGACATTTCAGGTCGAGATGTGTCTCTACGTCCCCTCACAGCTAGTTTCAACTCCATGTTAATTTGTGAGGACCTCACTGGCTGAGACATGCCGGTCTCACTACTACTCACAAAATCCATTCTATGAGGGCCACACGATCTTTGCTGTGCAACTACATTTTCAGCTCTCTGTAGGAGGCCTCTTGGTCTGAGATAAAGAACCAATCCTTGTCTTTGTCTTTGCTAGGCCCCCTGCAGGGTATCCAGAATCTTGCTGACACTCCATCCTTGCTTTCCTTCAGAACTTACTTTCTAATACTGTATATGGTGGTCGCCCTCTTCACACACAAACATCAGTTACTATGCAGGTCTGTAAGAAACTTGACCAAAGTGCGGTTCACTTCTCAACACTTCTTCTTTCTTTCTCAGTAATCAACAGGAAACCAACTTCCTTTGTACACACATAACTCCTCCCATCCTGGGCTAGTCCCAATAACTAACACTGTCAGCTGGTAGCTCACTGTTGCTGGGCACAAAGTAGATAAAACAAGATTTTAAACATAGCATAGCATTATATAATTCTAAGATCCTCAAGGGAAAGAGTGGGCAGCATATCCACTCCTTTACATGTAAAAATCTGACAATGCTATGACAACAAAAAGGCTATGGAACATCACGACTTTGGTACTTGTCAGGAGAAGAGAAGTTGCGGCAATGTTGCTTAATCACAAGTGAATGAGTTTTTTTGTGACATTGAGACTATATTCACGTCAATGATAGGTTAAGGGCACATGATGTCTTTTTAAGGTGGCTTCTGCTTGGAATCTACCAAGTAAGCACCGTAAAAGCACATCATAAAAAGAACACAGTGGTGACATTATTATGCAGATGTTTCGTCATATGTCACATCTTTTAACCGATTCAGGGTTCGAATATTTTGAAGCCATGAAAATAAATAACATGCTCATTTCTCTGGCAGCTTCTGCTCAGAAGTCGAGTGACTGTACTTACAGTGTAGAGTCAAAGATGTTGGTGGAGGAAGAACGTTGCCAGACCTGCCTGTTTCAGGAAAATGCTGTAAGAGCTATCTTGAAATGGCTTCACCTGGAGAATCTGGACAGCTGTGCCAACAACTAGCGCTGTGGAAATAGCCATAGTGTAGCAGGTAGACAACCAACATGTTACTGAATGAGACACTGCCAATCACAGATGGTTGGAATTTTATTTTAGCAATACAAGTAAGGACAATGCAGCTATATTACAAAAGAAATCTTCCAAAGAACCAAAACGAAGCCATAAAATATAATAGAGACAGAGTAGTAGAAAAGATCAATGAAAGTTATAGCAACGACAATGCATCTAAAAATATTACTGCTCATATTATTGCTACATATTATCTTTGGGGGCAAATTTGTCTTAATATAGAATTTAACGATAGTTGTATTTGCAGTTTTTGGTGGTAAAGTGTCCCTGTACAAGTATTATAACCTTGATGATATCCTAGGATCAGGCCTTCTGGTTGCCGTAAATAAAAAAGTTTCAATATAAATTGTCTATTTTATGTATTCTTTGGGGTTGTATTACGCTACACACTGTAATGGCTTTTAAAGTCCTAGGTGAATGTTTTAAAAATGAGATTGCCAAGGATATTTTTAACAAGCTAACCCTAGAAAATAAAAGAAAGGTCATGGGATTTAAATGCTTAAAATATTACAATAGTTGATAAATAAATCTTCTTAAAGTCGTAGAACATTATAACAAAATAGTGAACTACAGTAATGTATTTTTGGGGTTCTCAGAATAAACACATTATTTTACACATTTTTCCACTATACCGTGAGCTATCATTAGTAGTGATGGGTGAATCCATGGATGTTAGGGTCCCCTGATCATTAAAACAAGGTACCCAAACTTGAACCCGAACCCAGACCCCACTCACATAAATAGGGGGCCTGAATATCTGGAGTTTCACATCCTGTCATCTGTGTGACAGAACGAGAAACACTGGCTCTGATTGGCTGTAACGTGTAATGTTACCGCTGGTCACAGCGCTGAAGTTGTCACACAGATGACAGCAAGTGAGTCAGAATCTGTAACCGATGGTGAAAAAATTACCACCAGTCACAGGCGCCTGATGATGGAAATGCTACTCTCATCATCACTGACAGCAGCGAGAGCAGGTGTGTGATGAAGAGTATATTCATCGGCAGGCACTTGGCAATTTAGCCAATAAATAAATAAATAAATGAAAAAAAAAAAAGCATGGGCTCTCCTCTCTTCTTGACTACCAGTGCAGTAAAAGCTGACAGTTGCGGGATGCAGCCCCCAGATGCCAGTTTTCTCTTGACTGGTTATCAAAAATTGAGGGGTCACCAGGCTGTTTTTTTTAAATGAATTAAAAAAATAATTTAAAAAAATGGCATGTGGTCCCCCACATTTTTTATAACAAGCTAAGCTAAAGCAGATAGCTGTGGTCAGGTATTTTCAGACTGGGAAGGGGCCATTGATATTGGTCCTCCCCATCCTAAAAATAGCAGCCGATATCTGCCCCAGAAAAGGCGCATTCATTAGATGCTCCAATTTTGCGTTTTTGCCCTGTTCTTCCCACTTGCCCTGGTATGTTGGCAAGTTGGGTAATAGTTTTGGCTTGATGTTAGCTGTTTTATGTTCGCTGACACCAAGCCAGGGGGTTAGTAATGGAGAGGCATCTGTCAGGCACCTCCATTACTAATCCTGTTGTCAAATTCAATGAAGACACACACACAGAAAAGTCATTTATTTGAAAACACACACAGAAAAGTGATTTAATTAAAAAAAAACAGGCAGAGAAAAGTCCTTTAATTTAAATAAACACTCCCGACCCTTTTTTATCCATTTATTAATGTAAAAATAAAAAATGAAATTTATACTCACCTGTCCGCAGATAATCCATATGTCCCACATTGAGCACCAACTCTGCTACATCTAGTTGCATTGTTGAGCAGTGACAAATGCAACTGCTAAGGCAGGGCAACCAGCTCACGCTGAGTGTCAGAGCGCGCCTGCATGTGGCTGGTGGTAAGCTTAATTGCATCAACACCGATCACATGCGGGTTTGTACTCATGCTCAGCTCAGTGTGAGCTGGTTTGATGGGCTGAGCGGTCAAATTTGTCACCGCTCAGCAATGCAACTAGATGTAGCAGAGTTGTTGATCATCGTGGGACATATGGATTATCTGAGTGAATATAAATATAAAATTTTATTTTTACATTAATAAATGGGTAAAAGAGGGTCGGGGAGTGTTTATTTAAATTAAAATACTTTTTTTCTGTGTGTTTCTTACTTTTCATTACCACATTAGAAATGAGGGCATCTGATAGACGCCTCTCCATTACAATGTCAGCTGACATTACAAAGCTGACATTAACCCCCAAACTATTACCCCACCAGACAGCTAGTTTTAGGCAGGGGAGGGCCAATATACTGTATATGGCCCCTTCCAAGTCTGAGAATGCCAGCCCCAGCTGTCTGCTTCAGTTTAGCTGCTTATCAAAAAGGGTGGGATCCGACGCCATTTTTTTTTTATTATTTATTTAAATTATTTTTTTAAAAATGCAAGGGGATGCCTCTAATTTTTGATAAATAGCCAAGATAAAGCTGACGCTTTGTGCATGCTGCTTATTAAAAATAGACGAGACCTTACTCTCTTTTTTTTCTTTACACAGTGTGCCTGCCAATCGCAGCAATGCCAATACTTGACATGGCTGTGATTGAGCAGAAAATAGCAAAGTGGGAAAGCTTGTTGATTGGCTGCAGCTGCCAAATGCGAACAATAACACGGACTTCTAAGAAGAAGTCTGTACACAGACACTAGGTGTCTTGGACAACAAAGGAGTAGAGAAGAGGGAAACACATACCAGATGCAGCAGAGACAGAGGAACACTAACAAAGGTCTTTGACAGTTTTTTCAGACCCTCCCATCGCCCAGGCCCTGATGCGTGGGTTACTCTGACAAGGAGTTAAAAGTTTTAGAAGATGCTGAAAGAGTTCCTTGCCAACCATACCACTCCTTCCCACCCAAATATACTTCAGAATTTCATCAATGCTGGCAGTGTTGCTCCCATTCCTTCAGAGTTTGTTGCTTCTATGTGCAAGAAAAAATCTTTTCAGAATCGGTTCAAATCCTCTCTATATTCTACAATAATACCACTTTTATCTGCAAGTCGTCTAAGATAAGGTATGGCAGTAAGGACCTCATATTACAGGGACCTAGGCAGGGATTATTGCCTTAGAAATTCTAATTCTTGCTGCTACTTTTTTTCCATACACTCATTGTCAGATTCATGTGTTTATGGTGATCTGTAGTCAGAAATTCATCAAAGCTGGCAGTGTTGGTTGCGTTCCTCTAGAGTTTGTTGCTACTATGTACGAGAATAAATCTTTTCAGGGTCAGTTCAAATCCTCTCTATATTCGACAGTAATACTGCTCTTATCTGCAATTCATCTAGGGTGAGGTGTGGCAGCAGGGATAGCATATTAGAGACATCTAAGAAGGGATTATTGCCTTAAACAGCTCTGGCAAAAATTAAGAGACCACTGCAACATTTTCATTTTCTCTGATTTTTCTCTTTATAGGTATATTTTTGAGTAAAATATAAATTGTTCTTTTAGTCTATAAACTTCTGACAACATGTCTCCGAATTTCCAAGCAATAAATTTTGCATTTTTTTGTCTGAAAAGGAGAAATGGTCAAAATAAAAAAGCAGTGCTTTCAGACCTCAAATAATGCAAAGAAACAAGTTCATAATCATTTAGAAACAACAATACTAATGTTTTAACTCAGGGAGAGGTCAGAAATCAATATTTTGTGGAATAGCCATGATTTTTCATCACAGCTTACATGCGTCTTGGCATGATTTCCACCAGTCTTTCACACTGCTCCTGGCACAAAAATGTAAGCATTTTTTCTTTGTTTGATGGCTTGTGACTATCCATCATCCTCTTGATTATATTCCAGTAGTTTTCAATGGGGTTCAGGTCTAGAGATTGGGCTGCCCATGACAGGTTTTTGATGTAGTGGTCTCCTAATTTTTGCCAGAGCTGTAAATTACAATCCTTGCTGCTGCTTTTTTCCATGGACTTACTGACAGATTCATGTTTTTATACATTAAACTGTGCTCAGAAATTCATCTAAGCAGGTGTTAGGTGTCGAGTTCCCGTCACTGCACAGTGGGAATCTCGAACCATCTCAACCGCGGTCTCCCATTCTCCTACAGCCACCTCCAGAGATGTCGGTCCCAGCGTCTGGCTCAAGCTGTTACTGTGCTGCCGGTTATTGCTGTCCTTCCAGGCTCAGCCATCAAAACCAGTACTGATCAGCGGCTAGAGGGCGCTCCTGGGACTAAGTACTGCTTTTCTTCTGAGCATGCACAAGGGACGACCTCCCATTGGAGGTCTGAGGTCACATGCTCAGGTCCTGCAGCAGCTCCTATTGGACCACAGGGAAGGTCCCGGAGAGCTTCCGCTATAAAAGGTTTGCATGGCCACACGGCCATGCGCTAGTATAAACCTGTTATCATGAGTGTGTGGATGTATGCCTCTTCTGGTGAATGCTCCTTAATCATACCCATTCCTAGTGATGTTAAATGTTCACGAATGATGGAGCCTACCTAGCGCCTGACATTGCTATCCTGCACAGAAACATGACTTTACTGCGTCAAATCAGCAGCGACCGCTAGTGCGGCGCCCTGCACAACCAGTGTGCTTTCCTGATCCTTGTTAGGGTGGATTGTGGTGTCTGCCAGTGTGGTGCTGTACGCACTCTGTGTGGTAAATGTTAGTTTTGTTCTGTCCTGACAACCAGTCAGTGTAGGGTGGGAATTCTCGCTTGGACTCTGCCTCTCACTCAGGGCATCCTCAGGCATGTGCTCAAAAGCCACCAGGGGGCAGAGCGAGTCTAGTCACCAGTTTAGTGGGGGGTGATTCATAGGGATCCCAACAGTGTCTTTCAGCTGTACCCTGTGACTGCTAACAAGTAGTGTTGAGCGATACCTTCCGATATTCAAAAGTATCGGTATCGGATTGGATCGGCCGATATCCAAAAAATATTGGATATCGCAGATACCGATACCCGATACCAATACAAGTCAATGGGACACAAATATCAGAAGCTATCCTGGATGGTTCCCAGGGTCTGAAGGAGAGGAAACTCTCCTTCAGGCCCTGGGATCCATATTCATGTTAAAAATAAAGAATAAAAATAAAAAATATGGATATACTCACCCCTCTGACGGACCCTGGCTCTCACCGGTCAAAGCGTCTGCCTCCGTTCCTAAGAATGCAGTGAGTGAAGGACCTTCGATGACATCGCAGTCACATGAGTGGTCACGCGACCAATCACAAGACCGTGAAGTCATCGCAGGTCCTACACTCACTGCATTCTTAGGAACGGAGGCTGCCGGTTGCACCGCTGAGAGACGGGGGCTGTCGGAGGGGTGAGTATATCCATATTTTTTATTTTTATTCTTTATTTTTTACATGAATATGGATCCCAGGGCCTGAAGGAGAGTCTCCTCTCCTCCAGACCCTGGGAACCATACGCACCGCACACGCCTGAGAACTTATAGGAACTTCCGATTCCGATTTCCGATATCACAAAAATATCGGAACTCGGTATCGGAATTCCGATACAGCGAATATCGGCCGATACCTGATATTTGCAGTATCAGAATGCTCAACACTACTAACAAGGCATAGCGCTTATTTGGCCACTCTGTGAAGCAACAGAGTTTGCTTCCATTTATACTGGGTGAGGTCTAACTCACATGTGAGCAAGCGTCCCTCCGCCATTACTCAGCAGCAGGTTCCATCTCTGCATGGTGGACCCCGGGCTGCGAACTCACCTTATGCCATCCTTATAATTATTTGGTGCATTCCACCAGCCCTAACAGCAGGCAAAATTAACTGATTTAATTCACAGTTTCACTATAGCAGCTGTATGTAAGAAGTGAGAGACTTTACACTACTGGAGGTGAAATTACGAATTCTGAGCTCTCCAGTGCTCTTGTTCCCATCCCTTTTTTCGGGGCTTGGGGTCAGGTCATTGTCCTGCTGAAAGACCCATGACCTAGAATGCAAACCCAGCTTTCTGACACTGAAAACATATACTACATTACGACCTTAAATCCTTTTGGAGGCTTCACTGTTCATGATGTCTTGCACGCAGTCAAGGCACTTAGGGCCAGAGGCAGCAAAACAAGCCCAAAATATATTTGACCTCTACCATATTTAACTGTAACTACTGTTTTTTTTTTATTTGTATGCATCATTTCATTTACAGGAAACAATAGAATGATGTGCTTTACCAAAAAGCTCTATCTTGGTCTCATCTGTCCACAAGTTGCTTGCTGAGCCTCTAGAAATTGTGATAGCCACCTGCTGGCAATCCAAGTTTCAAACTTTATGCTATTAATACGAAAAATAAAAATTTCCCATCTCAGATGGATAAATTACATTGCATTAACCCCTCTCTGCTTCCCTCTCCCATGTACAGCTCCCATGCACTTCTCACCTTCCTGAAAAACCTCAGCCCATTTTGCCCAAACACATTGCACGCATTTTTTTATGACAATTCCAAAAACTACTTGCTCTTTATCTTCCTGCTTCTACTGATTTCAAGAGACATGTCCCCAACCCTGGTCTACCATCCCCAACCTCAACCCCTACCCGACCTCACATCGAAACCTTACTAACCTTATTAATATTAGTTGCACTCCTTCATCTCCTTCCTTAATTGTGCCCTTTGGAATCTATGGTCTGTAACAAGCTTCCGTTCTAACACAATTACTTTCTGAACAATTCTCTTAATGTGTTGGCCCTTACGGAAACCTAGATTCAGGATTCTGACACTGTCTCCCCTTCTGCCATTTCCCATGGTGGCTTACAATGCTCACATTTCCCGAGACCCTCAAATAGACATGGTGGTGGAGTCAGCATACTCCTGTCCCCACAATGCACTTTCCAGGTTTTCCCCCCAGTTCCATCACTCTCATTCCCTTCTTTTGTGGTCCACACCATCAGGCTCTACCATCCCCTCTCCCTCAGAATTGTGGTCATATACCGGCCCCCAGGCTCACCCACTCATTTCCTGGACCATTTCACCGCCTGGCTGCCGCACTTCATGTCCTCAGAACTGCCAACCCTTATCCTGGAAGACTTCAACATTCCTATTAACAGCCCCACTTCCACATCTGCATCCCAGCTTCTATCACTAACCACTTCTCTAGGCATCTCACAGCTCTCAACCTCTGAAACACACAAAGACAGTAACACCATTGACCTGGTCTTTGTCCGGCTCTGTTCAATCTTCTACCTAGATAACTCACCGCTTCCCCTCTCTGGCCACAACATTCTCTCCTTCACACTCATAATTCTTTGCCCTCCCCATCACACTCCTACCTACCCCAACACATTCAGAAATCTACATGCTATTAACCCTCATACACTTTCAGACTCCCTACACTTATCATTGTCCCCAATCTCCACTTTTTCCTGTCCTGATCTGGCTGCACATCACTACAACAACACTCTTAGAAGCACCCTTGACTAAGGGTACCGTCTCACAGTGGCACTTTTGTCGCTACGATGGCACGATCCGTGACGTTCCAGCGATATCCATACGATATCGCTGTGTCTGACACGAAGCAGCGATCAGGGACCCCGCTGAGAATCGTACATTGTAGCAGATCGTTTGGAACTTTATTTTGTCGCTGGATCTCCCGCTGTCATTGCTGGATCGGTGTGTGTGACACTGACATCACCACTGTGCTCTGCTTTCACTTTACGGCCGGCACTCAGTCAGTGCGGGAAGCAGACGGCGAGGGACCTGACGGACACCGGAATGTAAGTATGTACTGTTTGGTTTTTTTTACATTTACGATGGTAACCAGGGTAAACATCGGGTTACTAAGCGCGGCCCTGCGCTTAGTAACCCGATGTTTACCCTGGTTACCCAGGGAGTTCGACATCGTTGGTCGCTGGAGAGCTGTCTGTGTGACAGCTCTCCAGCGACCACACAACGACTTACCAACGATCACGGCCAGGTCGTATCGCTGGTCGTGATCGTTGGTAAATCGTTTTGTGTAACGGTACCCTAAGTAGCTCCCTTCACCCTCAGAACCTTCAAACACAGAGTAAAACAGCCCTGGCTCACATCGCAAATCTGATTTCTCCAGCAATGCTCTAGGTGTGCTGAACCCTTATGGAGGAAAACTCGCACACCAGAAGACTTCATACACTTCAAATTTATGTTAATAGCCTATAATTCTGCCCTTCACCTTGCCAAACAGACTTACTTCCTCACCCTGATCTCCTCACTATCCAACAACCCAAGAAACTTTTTGACACCTTTCCCTCCCTCCTCATGCCAAAAGCACAAGCCCCTATCACAGACATTTGTGCTGATGACCTGGCCTCCCACTATATAGAAAAAATAGATAATATCCATCAGGAAATCCACTCCCAGCCACCAAGTGCAGTGACTTCCATACCTCCCTGCATTTTTCCTGGCTCACTCTCCATAGAAGTCTCCAAGCTCCTCTTTTCTTTTCCTCTGACTGCATGCACTAGTGACCCCATTCCCTTGCATTTCCTCCAGTCTCTCTGTCCAGTTGTCACAACTCACCTAATTGTAATCTTTAATCTCTCCCTCTCCTCTGGCATTTTCCCCTCCTTCTTCAAACACTCTATCGTTACTCCATTACTAAAGAAATCCGCTCTCGACCCATCCTGCACAAACAACTACAGACCAGTCTCCATTCTCCCCTTCATCTCTAAACTCTTGGAGTGCCTGATCTACTCCCTCCTTACCCGTTACCTCTCCACTCATTCCCTCTTAGGCCCTTCACAGTCCAGTTCCCCCCCCCCCCTACATTTGACAGAAACTCCACTGATCAAAGTGACCAATGACCTTCTGACAGCAAAATGTAACAGTGACCACTCTCTGCTCATTCTTCTCGACCTTTCTGCAGTGTTAGACACTTTTGACCAGCCTCTCCTACTCCAGTCACTAGGCATTAAGAACACTGATCTCTCCTGGTTCTCTTCCTATCTTTCTGACCGCTCCGTCAGTGTTTTTGTTCACTTGCTCCACTTCATCTCCTCTTCCTCTCACTGTTGGGGTACCTCAGGGCTCAGTCCTTGGCCCCCTTCTCTTCTCCCTCTACAAGGCCCCAATTGGACAGAACATCAGCAGATTTGGCTTTCAGTACCATCTTTATGCTGATGACACAACTATGCAAATCATCCCCTGAACTTACCCCCACTGTACTACAGAACGATAGTGACTGTCTGTCCGCAGTCTCCAACATCATGTCCACTCTCTATCTGAAACTCAACCTTTCCAAAACCAAACTTCTTCTACTCCCACCGCCTACTAACCTCCCTAAATCTGACATTTCCCTCTCTATAGGTGGCACCATAATAATGCCCCGGCAGCAGGCATGCTGTCTGGGTGTTATGTTTTGCACCAATCTCTCCTTCACATCCCATATACAATCTCTTGCCCGCTCTTGCCGCTTATACCTAAATATCATTTCTAGGATCCGCCCTTTTCTCACCATGGAAACGACAAAAACCCTCACTGTCGCCCTGATCCACTCCCGCCTGGACTACTGTAACGCTCTATTAATAGGCCTCCCCCTTACTCGACTTTCCCCTCTCGAGTCCTTCCTTAATGCAGCAGCCAGGGTCATCCACCTGACTGATCATTACTTGGACGCGTCCGCTCTTCGCCAGTCATTACACTGGCTGCCCATTCATTATAGGATCCAATTCATAGTACTTGTTCTCACCCACAAAGCTCTCCACAGTGCGACATCCCCTTACATCTCTTCCCTCATTTTTGTCTATCGGTCTAACTGACCAGTGCGTTCTGCAAATGACTTTCGACTAACCTCTGCACTTATCTGTATCTCCCACTCCCGACTCCAAGACTTCTCCCGTTTTGCGCAAATCCTCTGGAATGCTCTACCCCAAGAAATTAGGACCAGCCACAAATTGCACAGTTTTAGGCGTTCCCTCAAAACACATTTGTTCAGAGCGGCCTATCATGTTCCTTAACCCCTTCCCGACCTGTGATGCCACGTAGGCGTCATGAAAGTCGGTGCCAATACGACCTGTGATGCCTATGTGACATCATGGAGGAATCGCATCCCTGCAGATCGGGTGAAAGGGTTAACTCCAATTTCACCTGATCTGCAGGGACAGGGGGAGTGGTACTTCAGCCCAGGGGGGGTGGCTTTGCCCCCACGTGGCTACGATCGCTCTGATTGGCTGTTGAAAGTGCAACAGCCAATCAGAGCAATTTGTAATATTTCACCTGTGAAAAGTGGTGAAATATTACATTCCAGCCATGGCCAATGCTGCAATATCATCGGCCATGGCTGGAAACCCTGATCTGCCCCCTGCCACCACCACCGATCTCCTCCCCAGTCCTCCTTCCTGCCCAGTACTGTGGTCCGCTCCCCTCCGTCCTCCTGTCTGCTCCCCTGTCCTCCTGTCCGCTCCCCCATGCTCCGATCCACCCCCCCTGCTCCGATCCCCCCGTGCTTCGATCTCCCCCCTCATACTTACCGAGCCTCCCAGTGTCTGTCCGTCTTCTTCATGGGCGCCACCATCTTCCAAAATGGCGGGCGCATGCGCAGTGCGCCCGCCGAACCTGCCGGCCGGCAGATTCGTTCCAGGTAGATTTTGATCACTGTGATAAAACCTATCACAGTGATCAAAATAAAAAAAATAACAAATGAACCCCCCTTTGTCACCCCCATAGATAGGGACAATAATAAAATAAAGAAAATATATATTTTTTTTTTCTTCCCCCACTAGGGTTAGGGTTAGGGTTAGGGCTACAGTTAGGGCTAGGGTTAGGGTTAGGGCTAGGGTTAGGGTTAGGGCTAAGGTTAGGGCTAGGGTTAGGGCTAGGGTTAGAATTAGGGTTAGAACTAGAGTTAGGGTTAGAATTAGGCTATGTGCACACGGTGCAGATTTGGCTGCAGATCCGCTGCGGATTGGCCGCTGCAGATTCGTAGCAGTTTTCCATCAGGTTTACAGTACCATGTAAACCTATGGAAAACCCAATCCGCTGTGCCCATGGTGCGGAAAATACCACGCGGAAACGCTGTGTTGTATTTTCTGCAGCATGTCAATTCTTTGTGCGGATTCTGTTTTACACCTGTTCCTCAATAGGAATCCGCAGGTGAAATCCTCACAAAAAACACTGGAAATCCGTGGTAAATCTGCAGGTAAAACACAGTGCCTTTTACCTGCGGATTTCTAAAAAATGGTGCGGAAAAATCTCACACGAATCCGCTATGCGAGCACAAAGCCTTAGGGTTAGGGTTGGAATTAAAGTTAGGGTTGAAATTAGGGCTAGGGTTGGAAATAGGGTTAAGATTAGGCTTGTGGTTAGGGTTAGGGGTGTGTTGTGGTTAGGGTTGTGGTTAGGGTTGGGATTAGGGTTAGGATTAGGGTTAGGTTTGTGATTAGGGTTAGGGATGTGTTGGGGTTAGGGTTGTGGTTAGGGGTGTGTATTGGGGTTAGGGTTGTGGTTAGGGGTGTGTTGGGGTTAGGGTTGTGATTAGGGTTATATCTAGAGTTGGGATTAGGGTTTGGGGTGTGTTGGGGTTAGTGTTGGAGTTAGAATTGAGGGGTTTCCACTGTTTAGGTACATCAGGGGTCTCCAAACGCAACTTGGCGCCACCATTGATTCCAGCCAATCTTGCGTTCAAAAAGTCAAATGGTGCTCCCTCACTTCCGAGCCCCGACGTGCACCCAAACAGTAGTTTACCCCACATATGGGGTACCATCATACTCAGGACAAGCTGGGCAACAATTATTGGGGTCCAATTTCTCCTGTTGCCCTTGCGAAAATAAAAAATTGCTTGATAAAACATAATTTTTGAGGAATGAAAAATTATTTTTTATTTTCATGGCTCTGCGTTATAAACTGCTGTGAAGCACTTGGGGGTTCAAAGTGCTCACCAGTTATCTAGTTAAGTTCCTTTTGGGTCTAGTTTCCAAAATGGGGTCACTTGTGGGGCGTTTCTACTGTTTAGGCACATCAGGGGCTCTGCAAATGCAACGTGATGCCCGCAGACCATTCCATCAAAGTCTGCATTTCAAAACATCACTGCTTCCCTTCCGAGCCCCGACGTGTGCCCAAACAGTGGTTTATCCCAACATATGGGGTACCATCATACTCAGAACAAACTGGACGACAACATTTGGGGTCCAATTTCTCCTGTTACTCTTGCGAAAATAAAAAATTGCTTGCTAAAACATAATTTTTGAGGAATGAGAAATTATTTTTTTTATTTTCACAGCTCTGCATTATAAACTTATCTGAAGCACTTGGGGTTCAAAGTGCTAACCACACACTGCTTCTCTTCCGAGCACTGACGTGTGCCCAAACAGTGGTTTACCCCCACATATGGGGTATGAGCGTACTCAGGACAAACTGGACAACAACTATTGGGGTCCAATTTCTCCTGTTTCCCTTGCAAAAATAAAAAATTGCTTGCTAAAACATAATTTTTGAGGATTGAAAAAAATTATTTTTTATTTTCACGCCTCTGCGTTGTAAACTTCTGTCAAGCACTTGGGGGTTCAAAGTGCTCACCACATGTCTAGGTAAGTTCTTTCGGGGTCTAGTTTTAAAAATGGGGTCACTTGTGGGTGGTTTCTACTGTTTAGGCACATCAGGGGCTCTGCAAACGTAACATGATGACCGCAGACCATTCCATCAAAGTTTGCATTCCAAAACATCACTACTTCCCTTCCGAGCCCCGACATGTGCCCAAACAGTGGTTCCTGCCACATTTGGGGAATCAGCGTACTCAGGACAAACTGGACAACAACTTTTCAGGTCCAATTTCTCCTGTTACTCTTGTGAAAATAAAAAATTGCGGGCTAAAAAATAATTTTTGAGGAAAGAAAAATGATTTTTTATTTTCACGGCTCTGCGTTATAAACTTCTGTGAAGCACTTGGGGGTTTAAAGTGGTCACCGCACATCTAGATTAGTTCTAGTTTCCAAAATGGGGTCACATTTGGGGGATCTATAATGTTTAGGCACACAGGGGCTCTCCAAACGCGACATGGTGTCCGCTAACGATTGGAGCTAATTTTTCATTCAAAAAGTCAAATGGCGCTCCTTCCCTTACTAGCCCTGCCGTGTGCCCAAACAGTGGTTTACCCCAACATGTGAGGTATCGTTGTACTCAGGAGAAATTGCCCAATAATTTTTAGGATCCATTTTATCCTGTTGCCTATGTGGAAATCATCATATTGAGGCTAAAAAATGTTTTTGTGAAAAAAAAGTACTTTTTCATATTTACAGATCAATTTGTGAAGCACCTGGGGTTCAAAGTGCTCACTATGCATGTAGATAAGTTCCTTGGTGGGTCTAATTTCCAAAATGGGGTCACATGTGGGGGAGCTCCAATGTTTAGGCACACAGGGGCTCTCCAAACGCGACATGGTGTCCGCTAACGATTGGAGCCAATTTTTCATTCAAAAGTCAAATGGCGCTCTTTCCGAGCCTTGCCGTGTGCACGAACAGTGTTATGTGACCATATATGAGGTATCGGTGTACTCAGGAGAAATTGCCCAACATATTTTATGATCCATTTTATCCTGTTGCCCATGTGAAAATGAAAAAATTGAGGCTAAAATAATTTTTTGTGTGAAAAAAAGTACTTTTTCATTTTTACGGATCAATTTGTGAAGCACCTGGGGATTCAAAGTGCTCACTATGCATCTAGATAAGTTTCTTGGGGGGTCTAGTTTCCAAAATGGGGTCACTTGTGGGGGAGTTCCAATGTTTAGGCACACAGGGGCTCTCCAAACGCGACATGGTGTCCGCTAAAGATTGGAACCAATTTTTCATTGAAATAGTTAAATGGCGCTCCTTCCCTTCTGAGCCCTGTTGTGCGCCCAAACAGTGGTTCCCCCCACATACGGGTTATCAGTATACTCAGGACAAATTGTACAATACTTTTAGGGTCCAGTTTCTCTTTTTACCCTTGGGAGAATAACTAAATTGTTGCTAAAAGATCATTTTTGTGACTAAAAAGTTAAATGTTAATTTTTTCCTTCCATGTTGCTTCTGCTGCTGTGAAGCACCTGAAGGGTTAATAAACTTCTTGAATGTGGTTTTGAGTACCTTGAGGGGTGCAGTTTTTAGAATGGTGTCACTTTTGGGTATTTTCAGCCATATAGACCCCTCAAACTGACTTCAAATGTGAGGTGGTCCCTAAAAAAATGGTTTTGTAAATTTCATTGTAAAAATTAGAAATCACTGGTCAAATTTTAACCCTTATAACTTCCTAGCAACAAAAATTTTTTTTTCCAAAATTGTGCTGATGTAAAGCAGACATGTGGGTAATGTTATTTATTAACTATTTTGTGTCACATAACTCTCTGGTTTACCAGAATAAAAATTCAAAATTTGAAAATTGCAAAATATTAAAAATTTTAGCCAAATTTACATTTTTTTCACAAATAAACGCAAAAATTATCGACCTAAATTTACCACTATCATGAAGCCCAATATGTCATGAAAAAACAGTCTCAGAACTGCAAGGATCTGTTGAAGCGTTCCTGAGTTATTACCTCATAAAAGGACACTGATCAGAATTGCAAAAAACGGCCAGGTCATTAAGGTCAAAATAGGCTGGGTCATGAAGGGGTTAATCAAACTCATTTTATGTGTAAGTGTGCATGTATAGCCCATTCACTATCTCCATCTATCCCCCACCCCCTGAAGATGGCTAGACTTTCACTGTAAATACATCATTGTAAATAATCACCTGTACTTTGTATTTCCCCCACCTCATTGTAGATTGTAAGCTCTCACGAGCAGGGTTGTTTTATTTTTCTTTAATCATTATATTATTGTTAACGCTGTTACTTATGACTTTTGTGTTTGAAACTGTTTAACTGTAAAGCATTGCGGAATATGTTAGCACTATAAAAATAAAGATTATTATTATTATTATTATACGGCTATGCTTTGCATAGCCGGCTGCTGGCTCTCCAAAAATGCTTAGCAAGAGCTGGCTGCTGGCTCTCTAAAACTGTGGAGTGAGGACCGGCTGCTGGTCCTCTAAAATTAGAGTGAAGGCCGCCTGACAGCCCTCTTACAATAGGCCTGATTGCCCTCTACAAATAGTGAAGGACGCCTGATGACACTGAGAAAAAAAAATGTGACTTTCAGAATCCCTCCTTCATAAATTAAACAGGATGTGTCTGATCATGTTTCACACACAAGATAGCCAGATAAGGTAGAAAAATGTTAAAATTACATTTCCTGGTGAATTTTTTTCACCATTGAAAGCAATGCAAATGTGAAAAAATGTGGCAAAACCAAAACATATGAACATAGCCCATGGGGTGGAAGAGCATTTTTTTCTCTTATTTATTTTCCCTTATATACAAGTCATTATCCTGGAAAGAACTTTTCTGAACATGTTTTGTATGTTTTATTGTCAGCCGTAAAAGTGACGTAATACTCTGACACAGTGGCGTAAGTTGAAACTCATAGGCCCCGAAGCGAAAGCTCCAACAGGGCCCCCAAATATTTTAAATCTTTAATAGCAATAGTCTCTTTACATAGGCCAAAGGAACTTTTAGTGCCCCTTAGGCTCCAGGGTCTGGGTGCGATTGCAACTCCTACCTGTTGTAGTTACGCCCCTGCTTTTACCACATTGCTCCCAGCGACGACCTGGGTTTCAGAGATGCTTCCAGGGGTCTTCCTCATGCTGTTCCCATGCCATTTCATTATGTTTCCATCAATTTAAGCAAGTTTTAGACACCTCCAGACCTCCAAGTATGGGGGGGCACCGGAAAAATGCTTCCCATTGACTTCCCTTTGACTTCCATTATATTTTTCCCTTGGGTCGATCACCCGAGCATTATAATTAGCTTGACTCAAGCAATGAGTACCTGAGCATTTTAGCACTCACTCATCACTACTGTTAAACACAAGCTCACTCTTACATATTTCTACTAGAGATGAGTAGATGTGATATACTGTAATTGATTTTGCCAAATCGATTCTCCCATGATATTTGAATGTTATTGTGACATGCAGAAGTAGTGCTGAGTGCTGTTGCTTCAAAAGCATCCAACAACTAGAAGGGTTAACACAGTCACAAGAGACAAGGAGTGGTTAACAGAGCGTCAGGGGGATTGTGGGGAACTGGTTTACTATTCTGGCAGTAGCCAAAGGGATGAGTGGTGTGTGATCAGGCCAAATAGGAATATACTCACCCTCGGACGCGCCCTGCTTCTTTCCGGCAGCCTTCCTTCCTAAGAATGAGCGCGTGAAGGACCTTAGATGACGTCGCGGCTTGTCCATGTGACCGCTCGCGACCAATCACAAGCCGCGACGTCACCGCAGGTCATTCACGCGCTCATTCTTAGGAAGAAAGCCTGCCGGTTAGTACCAGGGCGCGCCGAGGGTGAGTATATCAATATTTTTTATTTTGATTCTTTATTTTACACATTAATATGGATCCCAGGGCCTGAAGGAGAGTTTCCTCTCCTTCAGACCCTGGGACCCATAGTATCCCATTGCACTGCATTGGGTTTCGTGTTTCGGCCGACCCCGACTTTTTTATAGGATCGGCCGATTTCACTCGACCTGACTTTTGAGAAAGTCGGGTTTCGTGAAGCCCGACCCGAACCTATAAAAATAAAAGTCGCTCAACCCTAGTAAAGAGTCTTGATCTGTGCTGAACTATGCTATCAAAGAAGACTGTTAATCAATTTGCCTTTATGAAGCAGCTGTACTGTTCTTGAAGCATGTGCTTAAGATACTTGAATTGTACTGGGTGTTCTGTGATATTAAATTACACTGTTCAACTGTTCATGAGGACTCTTTCAATTGTGTCTGTGTGAGCAAGTGGATCCTTCTTGTGCCTGAGGAAGCTGCGGTGCATGTTTGCCCTGAGTAATAGTTCCACCAGAGTTGCAAAGAATTAATGAGACCTGTCCCGCCCCTATCTTAAACAAGTGGCGTGCATAATAACATTAGCAAACTTATTGTCTGTACAGTGAGTGTCCATTATTATGCCCTGGAGTCTCTTTCACTCACCTCATTGCTCACCTGTCCTGCCCCTCCATTGCTCACTACCTGTTGTCCTGTTCATAGAAAGACATACACAGGACAATAGAGAAGAGGATGAGTAGGACGTGAGTGTGCTCCTGAGACACACAAAGGTTTCTTTGTATATTTTAGTTTTAACTGTAATATAAATCAAAATAAGATAAGTTATTAAATCGGCTTTCTCTCACAACTTGGGAATTAGTACTGTATTGTCATTGTATTGCTGCTGTTATTCTGCTATGCTTTTAGATTTGTCCCTTTTTGAAGATTGTACTGTCTCTCTCTCTCTCTGTAACCCAACTCTGATGTCTGTAACCACTTCCATCTTCCTCCTGTGCCGGTATTTGTCATCCATCTTCAGCTGAGGTTCATATCTGTATAGCACTAGTTCAGAATTGTCCTTTACCTACTGCTACTGCGATTGTGCATAATAAACCGCAGTGCATTTTGTTTTAGATCATAAAATACCATGTCCCAAGAATCAAAATATATAGTGCTGGGAATAACTGTCCATGTTCAACAAATTATAAACCCCTTCGTGCCGTGGCCAATTTCCTTCTTCTTTCATTTTCCATTTTTTTCTCCCCTTCAAGGAGCCATAACTTTTTTTTCTTAAACATGTAAGGGCTTGTTTTTTGAAGGACGAGTTGTACTTTTGAATGACACCATTCATTTTACCACATAGTGTACCGGAAAATGGTGAAAAAAAATTTCAAGTGCTGTGAAATTGTGAAAATCAGCAATTCTGTCATTATTTTTTTATAATTGTTTTTACGACACGCATTGTGTGGTAAAAATAACCTGCCAATATGATTTTCCTCACCAGTACGCTTAAAGCAATACCCAACTTGTCCAGTTTTAATTTATTTTACTTTAGTAGTAAAAAAAAGAATAAGAACTGTTTGTTTTTATTAATTGCATCACCATTTTTTGAGACCCGTAATGTTTTCATTTTTTGGTCAATGAAGCTGTATGATGTATGACAACAGCAATTAACAGTTTAACAGTTGTGGGTGGCGCTCTACTCCTCCCGTCGCTGTTAGAGGTAGGTCCTGGCTGTAATACACAGCCATTACCTGTGCTCTGTATTCGCGCTACTGACTTGCACTGTACAATTATGTCGGTAAGGGGCTAAAGTGTTCCTTAAATTTTATTCTTGTCATTTTAGATCTATTACCACCTCAATATTTGAGTTAAAGGTGCTCATAGCTATAGTGACCAGTCACAATATGATGAATACTGGAGAACAGTGTGTGGGGTACTGTACCCAGAGTGAAGGTGCATTGAACATCAGCAAGGTATTATTGGAATGTGTTTATTAACTTGAGTTTCCCATTTTTGGAGGCTTTTTTCTTTTGAAGTCGGAGACAAATCACTTTTCTTATTTAGCTTAATTACGTGTGGCCAGAAGTGGCTTTTTCATAAAAGGAAAATGCAAAAAAGCAACATATACAGTATGTCAAGGCAAGATTTTTTGTTTGACCTGTCAATAAATTAACTTGGTCTATAGACACATTTAATTTGGCCAACCAATTCTTTATTTTGATGGCAAATTGTTTGTCCCTGACTTTTGTGAATGTTTTAATAATTGTTTAATTCTTTACACTTTATACAGATTTGAACATCAGAATATGGTGGAAGTTTGTGCAGGACAGCTTCAAGAAGCGGATACAGACTTTTAGACTAGGATTTTTTTGGTCCAATAGGACAAGATTTTTGAGCACAGCAGGTCAGTTAAAAGTGAGAAAACTTCCTCTCCTACCATGACATAAAGGACAAAATGCCGGGAGCCCAGAAGAGGCTTGGGAGGAGGAAGAGTCACACGGTTTATCTCCTCAGCTCATGGTACAGATGCCCTCTCTTGGTATACAACCAATTTATTGCATGGACCCAGTAACGCCGCCTGCATCAGCTTTCTTGTCACTTTGATTAAACAAAACACACCAAAGTAACAGCACACATGGTTCTTATTCTAAGAAAACAAGTAAGACACATTAGGCACACATTTCTCAATCCAACGATGTGCAATTGGGTCTAAAAGCACTCCAACCATGAAGACTATAGTTTGGATAGCATATATTTCTGTTGTAGATTGTCACATTACACCAGAGGAAAGAAGACACTTCTGTAATCATTTTCACCAAATTTGTGAAATACGCAATAATGAATTTGAAGGGCTTATTTGGCCAAACCAAATTCCTTCAAAGTTCCACCTGCTTTTCAAAAGTTGAGACAGCTGTCGAGTACTGGCATAAAAATGCCAAAATTTCAAAGTTGCATCAAAATGTTGGGGCATTTCAAACTATTTTACAGTAGAATTTTTACAAAAACTATTTAATGGATGGGACCCTGAGTGTGCAAGTGACCAAACACATTTTTTAACTGAATAGGGTCCATCTTATGTCAAAATTGCAATCATGGAACATGTATGGTAGCAAATGGCCTTTCTATGATTGGAGAATGGTTTTGTCAGGAATAGGAATGAGAGGACCAGTGGAGGTTCGGGTTCTAAAACCAAACCCGAACTTCAGTCAAAGTCCAGTTAGGGTACCATAACTGTACCCAGACTTGAACCCAAATCTGAACTCCATTGAAAACAATAGGGACCCAAACTTTGAAGAAGGAAAATTCTTTCTCTCTTGTCCCTGGACATACTCAGAGATCTGAACATTAAAACAAATTTGAAGGAGAAGTCTGTGTTCGTGGTTTCTAATCAGAAAGCCTATTGTCTCATAAAACAATGTACATAAGATCAGAGTATGAACACTATGAGTCCATGGCAAGCTTTAAGTACTGTTATATTGGCCTGTATAGTATACCATCCTTAATATGTTTATGCATGCACTTTTCGAGATGTAAAGCTGCCACATAAGCTAGACTAGATTTAAACCATCCATTGAGTCAACAACTTCTATGTTTCACATAAAGAGCTTGATAGAGCTTTTCAAACAATGAAAAGTGGATGCAGCTGCCATATACCTCATTCTTTGACTCATTTTCCTGAGTGTACAGCTCCACTGAGACATTTTCTCAGCCAAAATCTGACATCTAGAAGACCTTCTTTTTATAACTGACCCTCACTGTCTGTTCATTTACAATTGTCTGCTAACATTTTTATTGTTTTCTCATTCTAGGTAAACATATTTCGAGCACCGTAATCGGCTGATTCCATTTGTCTGTAATGACAGTCTACAAAGAAATGTCCACAAAATCTATTTCCCGCCCCCCAAGGTTATAGTGGTAATTGTTCCCCACAGCAGAGCTGACTTTATTTTCTCAATTTGTCACTTTAGCTATAAACTCACACAGTCGGCGTGGGTCATGTGGGAGTGAAAGGGCCAGGTAGAGGCCATTCAATGTTGAGTCTAACTGGTAACACAAATACATTTCTCTGAAAGCAAGCACAGCTGTTTCTAAGTACAGAAGGAGTCATTTTCTCAGGCTGTAGATTATCCATTGTCATAAAGCAAAGGAGAAAAAAAAAATTTGATTTCAAAATTTCAGCTCATTTTTACATGAGCCACTAATTATCTTCGATTCTGTTTTGTTACACAATACAGGTATGTGCACAAGACATTTTTCTTTCACAAGTGCCTGCCTGTTGAGTTTTTCAAACAGGAGATGCCTCAAGGAAATGCTGGTGATGTTTTTTCTGAAGTATCTTTTTTGGCATTTATCTCTGCATCTTTTCAGTTTTTGGTTAAGCCTCACGTTTTATGACGAGGCTTTCTTGCCGGAATTTTTTTTCTAACTTCTATGTATCACATAATGATCTGCTATCAAGCAAAAGCCTCCTGAAGAATGGTCAAGCTTTTTTTTGAAGTGGTTAAAAAAAGCATCAAAAAGATTAAACATGTGCACTGCAAGTTATTCTTTCTAGCATTTTTTAAAGGAAATCTGTCACCTACTTTTTGTATATAAGCTGCAGTCACCGCCTTTAGGGGCTTATCTACAGCATTCTGCAATGCTGTAGATAAGCCCCCGATGTAACCTAAAAGATATGTAAAACAAGTTAGATTATACTCGCCTGGGGGGGCGGTCCGGTCCGATGGGCGTCTCGGTCCGGGTCTGGTGCCTCCCATCTTCATGCGATGATGTCCTCTTCCTTGCTTCCTGTCGCAACTCCTGCGCAGGTGTACTTTATCTGCCCTGTTGGGGCAGAGCAAAGTACTGCAGTGCACAGGCAGCGGGAAAGGTCTGAGAAGCCCAGCGCCTGCGCACTGCAGCACTTTACGCTGCTCTCAACAGGGCAAATAAAGTACGCCTGCACAGGAGCCGTGAGAGGAAGCAAGGAAGAGGACATCTTCGCATGAAGATGGGAGGTGCCGGACCTGGAACGCGACGCCCATCGGATCGGACCGCACTGGACCGCCCCCCAGGTGAGTATAATCTAACTTGTTTTTCTTATCTTTCCCGTTACATCAGGGGCTTATCTACAGCATTGCAGAATGCCGTAGATAAGCCCCTGATGGCTGTGGCCGAAGCTTATATACAAAAAGGTAGGTGACAGATTCTCTTTAAGCAATATTTCAGGCAGGTTTTAGAAGTCAATGGCCGACGATGGTCAACAGCCATGCTAAGCTGATTGTGCCTGCTCTCACTAGATTGCAGGTTTTAGAATGGACCTGTAAAAGACTTTGTGCACACATCGCCTAAGAATATGCACACACTGCGTCTTTTGCAGGTAAATTCCACTTAGAACCCATCTTCCCCCCCAAAAAAAGTTAAAAAGAATGAAGAATATATGCACAGCAATTTCAAAGCGACTTGCTGTGTATATGTTCTATTTTTTGTCACTTCTTTCAAACACTTTAGACTTTGAAAACTGTGACGCAGCTAAAAGAAATGGTGAGTCCATTCTTCTGGCGTCTTCCACAGCTACCATTATTTTATATATAGAATTTAAAAAAATGCAGCAGGCAGTAAAGTAGTCTCAAAAAGCATCCAGAGACATGTCAGAGAAGACGTTTTAGGTAAAGCATCATACTATAGCAAAAACTTTGTGTGTGCATAACCTTATCTTATGAGAATACAAGGTCTTTTTTCAGGTGAATTCTGCCTAAAAAAGTGCTGAAAAATTGATGCAAAAAATGAACATAATGCACAGATACATAGATAAAAAAATTAAAAGAAAAAAAGTAATGCATAAATTAAACCGGTATCCATCTCGAAAAATGACGATGCAAGCAAATTGTTTGTTTTACAAATTCACTTTTTTTTTCCACCACATAAAAAAAAAAACTATGCATGTCTGGTTTCATTACAATCTTACTGACCTGGAGAATGATATGTCCACGTCATTTTTACCCCATAGTGAATGCCATAAAAACAAATTGAAAAACATATACATATACTGTATATATATTGCAGTGTTGCGCTTGTTTTGCAATTTCAGAACACTTGGAATTTTTTTTCCTGTTTTCCAGCACATTACATGATAAAATGGATGGTGTTATTCAAAAGTACAGCTCATCCCTCGAGAAAATAAGCCTTCATATGGCTATGTAGACTGAAAAAAATGAAGTTGCCACTTTTGTTATGACTATTAAAGTAGGGGAGGAAGAAAAAAACTAAAACGCACATATGGAAAATTTTCATGTCGGGAAAGGCATAGAAGTTGGGTAACATTTCTCTGCATCAAGATATTTTTCTGCATCAAAGTATAGGTAATATATTGCGTGTTAGGTTCAAGCTGTGTTTGTGGAAAGTCACATTTTTATTTACCAGAATAAAATAAATCTGTGGATATTATCCGTGCTGCCGAATAAAACAGAGATCCAGATGTGATGAAGTGAAAGATAGTGGTTTAGTCAACGTGTTTCACAGTATATAGTTACTTCTTCATAAGGAAATGACCACATGTATACAGGAAAGAAAGGGGGATTGCTATTTAAACAGATCAAACTTTTGAATATTTGCACCAATTGAGCCAGATGACAAACAGTGTTAGAGTTCAGGAAAACACCATATGGTGCGGCACATGACATGTATGAAAAAAGTCAATTATTTTATATGTATACACATATCAATTCATACATTTATCCATAATTACAGCTGTGATTAAAATGGAAGAGAGGAAGAAAGAAAAACAAAAAAATAGGGGGAAGAAAATATGATGTATTCTTTTTGGGATCTGGATGAGAACCTGCACAGAATGGGTGAGGATTAGTGTTGAGCATTCCGATACTGCAAGTATCGGGTATCGGCCGATACTTGCTGTATCGGAATTTCCGATACCGAGATCCGATACTTTTGTGATATCGGGTATCGGGTATCGCAACAACATTAATGTAATAATGTGTAAAAAAGAGAATTAAAATAAAAAATATCGCTATACTCACCTGTCCGACGCAGCCTGGACCTCAGCGAGGGAACCGGCAGCGTTGTTTGTTTAAATTTCGCGCTTTTACTTGGTTACGTGAAGTCCCGGCTTGTGATTGGTCAGGGCGGCCATGTTGTCGGGACGCGGACCAATCACAGCAAGCCGTGACGAAATTACGTCACGGCTTGCTGTGATTGGTCCGCGTCCCGGCAACATGGCCGCCATTAACCAATCACAAGCCGTGATGTCACGGGAGGCTGGACATGCGCGTATTTTGAAAAGCGCGCGTGTCCAGCCTCCAGTGACGTCCTGGCAACATGGCCGCCATTAACCAATCACAAGCCGGGATGTCACTGGAGGCTGGACACGCGCGCTTTTCAAAATACGCGCATGTCCAGCCTCCCGTGACGTCACGGCTTGTGATTGGTTAATGGCGGCCATGTTGCCGGGACGCGGACCAATCACAGCAAGCCGTGACGTAATTTCGTCACGGCTTGCTGTGATTGGTCCGCGTCCCGGCAACATGGCGCCGTGACCAATCATAAGCCGGGACGTCACTGGAGGCTGGACACGCGCGCTTTTCAAAATACGCGCATGTCCAGCCTCCCGTGACGTCACGGCTTGTGATTGGTTAATTGCGGCCATGTTGCCGGGACGCAGACCAATCACAGCAAGCCGTGACGTAATTTCGTCACGGCTTGCTGTGATTGGTCCGCGTCCCGGCAACATGGCCGCCCTGACCAATCACAAGCCGGGACTTCATGTAACCAAGTAAAAGCGCAAATTTTAAACAAACAACGCTGCCGGTTCCCTCGCTGAGGTCCCGGCTGCGTCGGACAGGTGAGTATAGCGATATTTTTTATTTTAATTCTTTATTTTACACATTAATATGGTTCCCAGGGCCTGAAGGAGAGTTTCCTCTCCTTCAGACCCTGGGAACCATCAGGAATACCGTCCGATACTTGAGTCCCATTGACTTGTATTGGTATCGGGTATCGGTATCGGATTGGATCCGATACTTTGCCGGTATCGGCCGATACTTTCCGATACCGATACTTTCAAGTATCGGACGGTATCGCTCAACACTAGTGAGGATGCAAAAAAATTCTCCATATGTTGTCTCTATCTGTTGAGCCATTGTGTCTGATGAGGGAGATGAGAAAGGCAAGAGCGAACCATCGATCAGTTGTTTTAAATGCTGAAAAATGTCTTAATTTAATAAAAATAAAAGATACAAAATAAAAATTAACACTAATGAATGTTTAAAAATGTATATAGCAATATATATACTTTATATATATATATATATATATATATATATATATATATATATATATATATATATACTTTACTTAAAAATAACTATGTTATTAACTGATTTAAGTAAAATTATTTTCCATTAATGATTTAAAGTTAAGTTCAATTCATTTAAGTCACTGTTGGTCAAATTCATTTGTATTGAAATAGAATAAATAAAAATAATTTTTGATTTTGTTTTGGTTTTGTTGATTTATGGTAACGAAGAAGCAAACCATCGTAGATATGCTGCCGGGAAATCATTATAATTGACACATTGGAAATGATTTGAATTTATCATAGTAGCCACCATCATACCCATGAAGAGGATCGGAAAGCAACATCAAAAAGTTAATCCACTATGGAAATTTTCACCAGGATCAATCTGAAGGCGATTACACATTTTATATATAAAATTTCTAAAATTTAATTTGACTATGAATGCATTGAAAGCCTGTACACTAGAGATGAGCAGCTTGCTTACCAATTTTCAATTCTCTAGATCTGCTGAATTTATCCCCGAAATTTGATTTACATTGAATATATTTCCTGTAATTCTAAAATTGCAATACCTTTAGCCCCTTCAAGTCGCGACCCTTTTTCGTTTTTGCGTTTTCGTTTTTCACTTCCCTCCTTCCCAGAGCCATAACTTTTTTAATTTTCCGTCAATATGGTTTTGTGAGGGCTTATTTTTTGCGGGACGAGTTGTACTTTTGAACGACACCATTGGTTTTACCATGTCTTTTACTAAAAAATGGGAAAAAAATTCCAAGTTCGGTGAAATTGCAAAAAAAGTGCAAACCCACACTTGTTTTTTGTTTGGCTTTTTTGCTAGGTTCACTAAATGCTAAAACTAACCTACCATTGTGATTCTCTAGGTCATTACAAGTTCACAGACACCTAACATGTCTAGGTTATTTTTTATCCAAAGGGTGAAAAAAAATTCGAAACTTTGCTTAAAAAAAAAAAAAAAAAGTGCCTTTTTCCGATACCCGAAGCGTCTCCATTTTTCGTGATCTGGGGTCGGGGTGAGGGCTTATTTTTGGCATGCCGAGCTGATGTTTTTAATGATACCATTTCGGTGCAGATACGTTCTATTGATCGCCCGTTATTGCATTTAAATGCAATGTCGCGGCGACCAAAAAAAGTAATTCTGACGTTTCTGATTTTTTTCTCACTACGCTGTTTAGTGATCAGGTTAATGCTTTTTTGTATTGATAGATCGTCGATTCTGAACGTGGTGATACCAAATACGTGTAGGTTTGATTTTTTTTTATTGTTTTATTTAGGATGGGGCGAAAGGGGGGTGATTTAAACTTTTATATTTTTTTATATTTTTTTCATACTTTAAAAAACATTTTTTTTTACTTGTGCCATGCTTCAATAGCCTCCATGGGAGGCTAGAAGCTGGCATAGCCTGATCGGCTCTGCTACATATCAGCGATCATCAGATCGCTGCTATGTAGCTGAAATGCAGGTGTGCTGTGAGCGCCGACCACAGGGGGCGCTCACAGCAGGCCTGCATCAGTAACCATAGAGGTCTCAAGGACCTCTATGGTTACCATCCTGATGCATCGCCGACCCCCGATCATGTGTCGGGGGGTCGGGGATGAGGTCATTTCCGGCTGCCCGGCCGGAAGCGGTAGTTAAATGCCGCTGTCTGCGTTTGACAGCGGCATTTAACAGGTTAATAGCGGCGGGTGAATAGCGATTTCACCCACCGCTATTGCGCGCACATGTCAGCTGTACAAAACAGCTGACATGTCGTGACTTTGATGTGGGATCTCCGCCAGAGCCCACATCAAAGGGGGAGACACGACATGCGCCGTACTATTACTGCGCATGTCGTGAAAGGGGTAATTGCCCAGAAAAAAATGTATATGGCCATTGGAGATCTCCTAGGATTGTATTAAAGCCCTTTTGAGCTCTCAAATGCAAAATAAGCTGCATGAGTGTCCAAGGGATCTCATCCTAAGTAGCTAGGGAAAATGGACGATAACAACACACTGAAGAATCAGACTGTGTTAACAAATAAATTTGTAAAAATAGTCCAAAAATTATACATTTTTGTTAACAGATGCCTACATTGGGATATTTATACGCAGGCAGTGCAAATTGAAAAAGTTGTGGTTTTTCACACTGGATGTTACAATATTTTTCTCTTCTTGGGGAGTATCAAGAGCTTTTTATTTGCCTAATGAAGAAGTGATAGCTTTTTACAAGTTGTCCAAAACTTATCCTTTATTGAGAGAGCAAAAACAGATATGCTGTTTTGAAAGTGAAGAAGTATTGGCTTCCATCCAAGAGTTAAAAAAAATATTCTTTTTTTGAGAACAGCAACATTTTTTTATTATGAAAATGATTAGAAAATTGCAAAATCTTTTCATTAAGCCATCCAAACAGGATGCCTTTTTTTTAGGAAATAATCAAAGAAAAAAAGTACCAGCTCACCATTATCAAAGTCCATAGAATCCCGCAGCACGGACAGCGTCTTTGCTATGAAGCAATGGAAACAGCAAAAGAACAAGATCCAACTCTACGAGTTAAAACCTTTTCTGTATTAGTGACAGAATGCAAATCCATTAGTGAGGGTAAAAACAAAGCATGTAATAGCTAAAAAATAGGTACAAACTCCATAGTTTGGTAATAAGATAACCTGCCTGGTGATTAACGTGCTTCTGTTGTTATACAGTACACCCTTAGTGATGAACCTTGGTACTGGATTTATATTTTTTAGAAAGAAGGAATATAAACCAGCTCACCTGTGATGCATAAACCAATCTTCGGGAGCACGGATCCGCTGTGTCCAGGCGTATAGAATCCAAAAAAGAAAAGAATGTCCAGCTTCACCGAATCTGTAAAAAATAGTTTTCTTTTAATCATGACATTGTCATGATTAAGGGAGCTTAGTCTCCCGAAACGCGTTGATATTCTTACCCATATGGCTCATGCTGAAGTCTGTATCCTCTATGCTTAAAAGTTTGTTAATAAAGAAAACTCTTTTTTACGGATTCGGTGAAGCTGGACATTCTTTTCTTATTTATGTTTTTTCACTAATAAAGAAAAGATTTTACCCTGTGGACCTGGATCGTCTTCCTCTGCTTTTTTTTTAGGAAGCAGAACTAGGGTGGCTGTTTTTGAAGTGAAAAACAATTGCAGAGACTACTTATTTAGTAAAATATTGGTGGCTATATATTTTATATTGAGGCTGAGCACATTTAATCCTTTTGCAAAATCTGTACAATCCAAGTGGTCTGGAATTGATTGAATTATCTGAATTATGGCGAACCTGGACTTCTGTTATAAATTAATCTTGGGTAAAATCTGCTTGTTTTGCAGCCAGCTTTGCAGCAGATGATGCCGCATTTGCTGTTGATGTAGAAGGCTCAACAGTGCCTAAAAGGTGTGTGGGTGATCCAGGGAACTAGTCTGATTGCCGTATGTGGAGTCAGGAAGGAATTTTTTTCCCCAATGTGGAGCTTACTCTTTGTCGCATGGGTTGTTTTTTGCCTTCTTCTGGATCAACATGTTAGGGCATATTAGGTTAGGCTATGGGTTGAACTAGATGGACTTAAAGTCTTCCATCAACCTTAATAACTATGTATTGTGGTGATTATTATGTGTTGGAAAATAAGCTCTGTTCATCCTGACACCCATTAACTATGGGTACCACAGAGCACATAATACTGTATGGATGAGTAATTGAATCCAGTCAAATGTTTCAACTTTTTTTGTGGTAATATACTGTATATACCACCAAAATGTACCACAAAGCATGCACTACTCTATGCATGAGGAAATGAATCCTACAAAGCAACTAATACTGTATGGATGCAAAATTGAATCTAGAAAAAAAATTCCAATTTTTTGAGTGTTATGAGTGTAATATACCACTGAAATTTACCACAAAGCATATAATACCCTATGGATGACAATATAGTAAATTTTTTCACTACCCCCCCAAAAAAAAAATGTGGTCACGTACAGCAGATATACATTTTATTTAACAACCGACTGCCAAGCCTTAAACCCTGCCTAAAAACTGCCACTCTCCCTGTTCCTGCAACTGTCCCTCCCTAGGCTAAATGCAGAATGTATCCAATACAAACAGATTTAGCCTTTATAAGTGCTGTTAATGATTGTTTATAATCAGCATCAGTATAAATGCTAAAGGACTCCGATTAGTTCAACTGTGCACACGCAGCCCTGAACAAACGCTCTCTGCCTTCAATAAGAACTGTCCCTGAGCTGTGCAGTGGTGTCAGTGTGCCTAGCATGGCACTACCTACACTTTTATAACCCCTGATGATGTCATACGGCCAGCCAATCACAGTAATGCCACTATTAATATGGCTATGAAATTGCAGTGACTCATAGGCAATCCTTGCATACTTAGTGGCTGTGTAACAGAAAGAAAACATGCGGGGCGGGGATTCGAGTTTCAAATTCAAGCACTGTAAAATGCTCGCTGAACGATGAGCTCACCCAAGCATGCAGATACTCGAGTGATATCCGAGTATTACCAAGCACGGTCGCTCATCCCTGCTGGTAACAGTATGAAAGGCAGTGGTTGAGGGTTCTGATGAGACTAACGGCAAAAACATGGCACAAGTTGAGTGTTCGGACTGTTTACAATTTTACAATTGCAAAAAAGACTATCATAAGGAGAAGAAGGATGACAGATTGAATATATTAAATATGCTTATCTTGCTGGTCAGTTTGCTTTTTTCACGTAAGCAGCTGATGTCAGTATATACACAGCTTAGTTTTAAACAGAACAGTCGTCACAATGCAACAAAGAATTTACATTGCTATGTACAATAGTATATAAAGAGTAGGAAGGGGACAGTTTAGAGAGTGTGGGCAACCTCAGCCCTGATATATCATGTGTAGAGATGGGTGAACCCGAACAGTTCGGTGTCCGTGCAGGTCTATGATCTTATCCCTGACATCCTTATAAAGCTCTTTGGTCTTGCCCATGCTGTAGAGGTTAGAGTCTGACTGATTAATTGAGTCTGTGGACAGGAGTCTTTTAATAAGGTTACTATGTGAGGCAGCTGTCATTAATGCAGGTAAGGCTGGGGGTCACACTAGCGTATGGCATTCGATGTGAGAGCATCGGATGCAATATGCTAATAACCCTCGACACCTGCTGTACTACGAGTGGGAGCCGAGTATCATGCTACTGTTCTCCAAGCCTCTTGCAAAGAGAGAATCGGAGCACAGCTGTGGAGGAGGCGGAGAAGGTAATTTCTCCATCTCTTCCACTGCTGGCATCGGCGTATATTGGATCGCACTCGGATGATATCTGAGTGATATGCGTTGTGTACCTTGCAACCATAGACTTTTATAGGTGCGAGTGAGCCAAGACTCGGTGCCAATTTCAGCATGCAGTGATTGTTCTCGCATGCCGATTTGGCATTAGAAAATAATCACAGATGTGATCTACCCCATAAATTAACATTGGTCCATGTGCTATGTGATGTTTTCTCACATAGCACTCGTCCATATTCTACGCTAGAGGGACCCCGGCCTAACGAGTTGATTAGGAGCGTCTAACTGGTCTGTAGGAGCCAGAACTCTTAGTGGTTGTTGGGGGATTAAAATACTTATTTTTCACTGCAAAATGCAAATAAATTTATATATATGTGATTTTCTGGATTTTATTTTTGATATTCTATCTCTAAATGTTAAAATTAACCTACCCTTAAAATTATAGACTGTTCATGTCTTTGTCAGTGGGCAAGCTTACAAAATCAGCAAGAGATCAAATACTTATTTTCCCCACTGTATTCTCAAGCTGGTAAGGGGCCATGGATATTGCCCCCCAGCCTAAAAATAGCAACCCGCAGCTGCCCAGGAAAAGCACATCTATTAGATATGACAATTCTGGCACTTTGTCCGGCTCTTCCCACTTGCCCTGTAGCGATGGCAAGTGGGGTTCATATTTGTGGGGTTGATATCACCTTTGTATTGTCCAGTGACATCAAACCCACAGCTTAGTAATGGAGAGGCATCTATAGTTGTATTGTAAATAAAGACACAGCCATAATAAAATCTTTTATTAGAAATAAAACAAAACACATTTTCACTTTTTTATATAAAAATAACAAACACAGTTATTCTCACCAAACCCCTCTTTCACCCAAGCCCTCATTCTGCTGTAATAAGCCAAAAATTAAAAACAACAATATCCCTCGCCTATCCATCATTCTGTCCCACACCATAATCCATGTCTGGGAAAAAAACAGTTTTCAACCTGTACAGTGCCAAACTCCGACAGTCCAAGCTGAGAACCACTGGTGAATGAGCTGCTGCGGGTGCAGACTCAGTGACCGGCGATGACGTAATTGAGGTTACCACCGGTCACTGAGGCTGCATTCTTAGCCGGGCTGAACTGCGGTAACATTGGTGAGATCCCCATTAGCACAGTGAGGGATATTGTTGCAGAAGGTTTACTAGTCATTTAGTAAACTAGAGTGTTTACAAGGGGCATGAGGGCTTTATGGTGCCAGACAAAACCTCAACATCATCGAGGTTACCTCTGGTCACTGAGGCTGCGTTCTCAGCCGGGCTGAACTGCGGTAACCTTGGTGAGATTCCTGCTATCATCGTGAGGGACATTGTTGCAGCAGGTTTACTAGTCCTTTAGTAAACTAGAGTGTTTACAAGAAGCAGGAGGCCTACATGGTGCAAGACAACTAGCTCTCTAATGATAATCTTCTGCTGATAAAACAGTGATTGTTTCAAAACTAAAGAAAGCAGGCCAATAAGTGACCCATGCTGCTCTCAGATTAGGTGGCAGAAACCTGATGGCAGACTGTATGTATCTTTTGTTATACTAAGTAGTAAAGTAAAGTAGGAAAAGGGATTCTCCCCAAAACATCTACAACAATTTCCAATAACATATCAAGAGAACAGTGATAACCCTTTGTCTTCTATTCACGCCGACAAATCTTCCCTGCAATTCTCCTACCTCTTACAATTCTCTAGTAGTTAAGAAAAAGTGTAATAATAAAGATAATAAAAAAAAATTAAAATAAAAATTGACTGCAAGAAATCATACTGAAATTTCCTACCATTCTGGTGAAGCACGATCCACGCAGTGAGCAAAATTAAATAGCTGTCCCGCCATCTGTTTATTTAACCCCTTGCGCGTCTGGTCTCCAGAGTACCAAAAGTGAAGTAGGCTCAATTTCTTTCTGCAGGCAGACCCTATCAAAAGTACAGTATGTCCTTAACCCATAGGGACCGAATTTCTTACTGAGCCTGTGGCAGCACATACATGAAAACTGATATCTGGCAGAAGGAACCGACAAGAATCTCTCCCTGGTTCCTAATTACTTGTCAAACAGAGTGTGCAGCCTGCAGACAGCTGAGCAAAAATTATGTCTAGTAAATTATTCAGTTAATATTTACATACCAAGATCTTTAAACAAGTGTAAAAGTAACAGACCTAGTGCACTTCTTCAAAAAGATACTTTTTAGTTTGCTGTATAATGAATGCCGGGGCCTAGATGCGACATTCTTCTGTGTGACTGAAGGAAATAAATTATTATTCTGTGCTGATACATTTACATTTATACTTGCCAACTGTTCCAAATTTCCAGAGACTCAGGCTTCTGAGAGTTGTTCTGGAGAAGTTTTTCAAAAGTTCACCTGGATGTTTTTTTTCGAAAATTGACCAACTACGTATTACGTGCAGAAATATCTGTTATCGAAAATTTTAGTTTTACCTTAGGCGGAAAAAAATATAAAAATAAAAAAAAGTCAACAAAGAATGAAATAATCAAACAAACATAAAAGTAGGCCTTCAAAATGTTAATGCACCCCTCTCCTCAATTATTACTACAAAGATAAAATACTTCAAAATGCACTGCCAATCGTTACATTAATCCAGTGACCCTATCTTCCCTCAATCGGTTCTTTTCAGTCCAGTCTAATATTCGCTAAATTTTCAACCAATAAGTTACTATCCATAAGAATAACGCAATGGAGAATGTTTTCAATTCTTTATTCTCACTTTTGATATAATTCAGCTTTTTTTTTTTAATGGGCACATTACCAAAGTGGAGACAACTAGACATCAGCGGATTGGTCAATATTCAAATTTGCCTGTTTCCTTGTAGATATTCTAGGGAAATTTGCGGCACTGGTATTCTGTGCAGTGGTGGCCCTGTATGGTTTCAACCCGTAAATAATGAAGAAAAATACTTGTCACTCAGAAGGGTTGTAGTGAACGAAAGGCTTTTTTATTTGGTAATATTTATAGTTAACATTTCGATCCTATGCTCGGACATTCATCAGAACTGATTACCACTGGAGAGAAGATACTGCTAATGTAGTGCTAATGTATGCAACGCACGTCGCTAAGGAACGGTGCTCTTTAGCGACTTGCATCGCATACATCAGCGCTACAGCATCAGCATCTTCTCTCTCTCTCCAGTGGTAATTAGTTCTGATGAAGGTCTAAGTATAGGACCGAAACGTTAACTCTAAAGATTATCAAATGAAAAAAGCTTTTCGTTCACCCTTCGGAGTGACAAGTATTTTTTTACACAATACATAGATAAGTTATTCTCTGAAAATTTAATGTTGGCAAATAACATAAGATGTAAAATATAAAAAACTACTTTACTCCCTTTACCTCTCACCTCTCCAGCCTCTCCCCTCTTGATTGTCCCCTGTCCAGACTTTGGTGTATTTTCTTCTTACTGTGGCGAGAAATTAAATTTGCGAACCTCTTCATGATGGGCCAGGGCTTCCAGCTCTGATGAGGCCCAGGAGAATTCTGCGCAAGTGAGAATAAGGTCAAAACGTCGTGATGTCATGACGTGCACAGTGACCTTGAGCGAGAATATGTAGAATTTTGCCAGAATAAATCAGAGCCAGAAGCCCTGACTTGGCATGGAGAGACTCGAGAATTTCAGCTTTCGAAGATTCATCAAGGATCGGTTGGGTGACCATGAGGAGTGAAAGAGTCGGGGAGGTGAATGGTAAGATGAGTATATCTATTTCTTTTTATTTTTTTTAACTTTTGATGTTTCTTTAAGGTTCATTAAAATAGTGGGCCCTGGAAGCCATTCTTTTGCAGAAGTGAATTACAAAAAATCTGCATTTTGTCAATTGCAAATTTTTCTAATATTCAAGTAGAATTCAATTCTACTTGGATATATTCATATTCACTCATCTTTAAGGACAACCATTTTATGGCCTAAAAAAATATAAAAAAGCAATGAAAAAGAAGAAAATGAGGGCACTCACCAATCTTTCACGTTCTTAGTCCTTTATTGCAACACGATCCAGTTAAAACACATGGCCGGGGAAGAGAGAGAGCCGAAGCCCGTGTGAGCAGGCGAGAGACGACAGCTGTTTCGCGCTGTGCTTTGCGCTTCTACAGGTCAGACCTGTAGAAGCGCAAAGCACAGCGCGAAACAGCTGTTGTCTCTCGCCTGCTCACACGGGCTTCGGCTCTCTCTCTTCCCCGGCCATGTGTTTTAACTGGATCGTGTTGCAATAAAGGACTAAGAACGTGAAAGATTGGTGAGTGCCCTCATTTTCTTCTTTTTCATTGCTACATATTTATGGACACATTTTCATTGAGGTGCACCACCAAGTCACCACTGTATGGTTTGTCCATCCGAAGTCTGCACAAATGCACCTTGACTAGAGCCTATGAGAAGTCGTTAAGACACATGCAGTGCCGCTCTTTTCCTTTTTTCTTTTGATTTTAAAAATATAAAAAAAAACATCAGATGTAGCTAAAATATTGTCCAAATTCCTACCAATCCAGCCCCTCAAAATATTTATCTAAAATTACAGTTTTCAACAACTGCTAGGCAATTTATAGGCTACATTTTACTCAATGTCAATTTTACAACTGAATGCCCTCAATGGTTTAGGTTGACAGGTCTCCAATATGAATAACCATAACATTAGAACTCAGTCTGTAACTTATACTACATTTCCTAGCTATGAACTCTGAACATAATTATATATGTATATCGTGCTTTGTATTATATACAAATGTGAAACAATGAATCACAACTAATATTACAGAAATATTACATTAGATGAAGAAGACATTAATCAAACAACACTCTTTAATAGCGATGAATATGCTGGGATAAGGTGGTTAGCCGAGCATGCTATTTTGGCAAACGAGTGTCTTCGGCGTGCTCGAAAAATATGTTTGAGTCCCCACGGTTGCATGTCTCGCCATGGTTCGACAACCGCAAAACATGAAAGGATTGCCTATTTGGTGAGATGGACAATTTCTATAAAATAAAGGTGGATGCCATGGTCAGCAAATGAGAGCTGGATGGCATTGAAAATCTCTGGTAATTTCAGCAGTTATCATCAGGGACAGTATATGATATGACAGACATCATGAAATGCATTACATGACAGCTACTAATTGGTAAGCCAGACCTATCCAAAGTGAGAGCTCTGAATGCTGAGACTTATAAAGGGGAGTCTGTACTTTCTTCTACGACATTCACTTAACCTATTTAGGCATAGAGAAAGTACTGTACTTGATAATATAGTTGTTAACGAAAATCTATCATGCCCCCGAATGCTATTAACCTGCAGATTTAGGACCAATCTTCATGCATACCAGGAGAAAATGAACTTTATTTCTCCGAGCTGCTTTTGTCTTTCAGTCATAGAGGCAAAGCTACAATCACCACTCAACACATAGTGAGCGGCTTCTGTCACCACACTCTGACACTCACCGACAACTTGCTCTACAGTGCACCAGTGTAAAGCCAAAGTAAGTCAGTGACGGGGTGTGGTTACAACAGCTGCTCACTGTGTGTTGAGTAGTGACTGAAGCCGCGCCTCTATGACTGAAAGCCGGAGGCTGCCGGGTGGAATAAAGTTCTTAAAACTGGTCTTCAAGTATTGTGTCCATAAAGCTTTAGAATGCTGTTAACCTGCAGATTAACATAATATCTGCATGTTAATAGCCATTTTTTAACATGGCGGGTTCCCTCTAAAATATAACTTCTTCATCTTTAGAATACATCATTGTACATCTGTGTCATACTATGGAAAATAGATGCACTTTCCTTAGTAATCAAGTGATGGAGATTTATCATGCAATAACCCTTCTACTAATTTGTTTACCATGGATAGAAAGTCTGGGGACCTCCATATATATTTTTATGCGTATGTCTAGCTTTATTTTCCCCCAATAGATATAACAGAATTTTAGGGTATAGACAAATCCTTCAAGAAGAGAAATAGCAATGAAGAAGGAAACATGTGAGTCTCCTGATCCATTTTACACCATGATAATATCTGATATTATTAATGTTTTTTTAATGAATTTGCATTGCCTGTCTTTTTAATGGAAAACACGAAAAAATATTTATCTAAAGATTCTTCATATCCGGTCAATTGTGAGGGGGAACCATGGCTCTGTATCATTTTTCTTCAATATATTGTAGTAAAGTATTAGCTACAGCTGTCCTTTCAATTTTCGGTTCCTCGTGTCTCATTTTAGGTGGAATTGTTAGTAATATCATCACCTTTGGAACAAGAGCACCTTACATCTCAGGCCTCTAACACTTGTTAATATCCACATCAATTCATCACCATGTCAGATCCTGGTCACTCACTCATTTAAATCCCTGAACCTTGACAGCCTTGCAATTCTATAGAACTACAAGCTCCTACTAATGTCATAGTGGGAGACATAAATTATTAGCGTCTTCAATTATAAATTATGCTAGAAACCTAGTCATTTTTTTACTAAGACATATCATGTAACAGAATATTTCCAATCCATCAGGCAATTATGGATGATGGCACAATGCTGTTTTTTTTTATAATAGTTTGAAGACGTTTTATATGATTTATTAGTCACCTGATAAGTAGAAAAAATGATATATATTTTATTTTTCCGGATAAATATTACATAGTAATATGTGGAATCATTACAGTACTAGAAGGAAACCATATGTCTTTTATATAAGATTTAATAAAATTAATGGGGCTGTGGTGAAATCAATCAAATGGGTTGTTATTGTTCTTCATAATGTTCATTAATATAACTGTAATTTTTTCTATAATGCATAAAACTATCTTTCTTTATCCTTACAAATCAAACTGAAACATATAATTTTGATAAATATAATGTATAATTGAGAATAGCAACCCAGCTTCACTATTTCAAATCTCAAACTATACAAATGGCTAAAATGTCCTCCAAATTTCCCATTTGTTTGATGAATATGATGTAAGTCTGTAAAAAGATGGTTTGAAAAATTTTTACCCGTGGCTATTGAGTCAGAGTTTACTTTAATTTTTGGTAGAGTCGGAGCATCATTAGAAATGTCACGTTGTGACGGTCTTTGACAAGGATTGTCCCTGGAATCCTAACTATCCCTGTTCTGGGGGTACTCTTGAAGGAAAACGGGCCATGGGTCTCCTACCTTACTATGCCCCTGTTAAACCCTGATCTGTCCCCTCCCCCACCCCATGAGGTGTGGGACAGAAGGCACAAATACAAAATAGGGATAACAGAAAACCTCTATCATACTAACCAACAACAGGGAGGAGGATAGGAACAGGCAGGAATAAACTATTTGGGAATAGGGACTGGAAGATAAACACACGTACTACAGCAAACTAAAGATCACTATTACTACAACTCCACTCCAACTATTTAGCTTTAGCACTCAGCACAGGAAGACAAATCTTTCACTAGCAGGGACTAAATGCCAAGAGCCAATATATATAGAGGGAACAAATGATAAGCAGTTGGAGCTGAGAATAGCCAGGCTGTATGCTCTCAGCCAGCATGGATAGAGTCTTTAACCCTCTCAGCACTGAACAAAAGGAAGTCCATTCAAAATAGGACATGAATCACACCATCTCTAAAGAAAACCTGCAATTAATTACCCAATGTGACCTGTTATGATCCGGTGACTTTGGAGCCGCATGAACTTTCTCTGGAGTAGGTGGAAACTGTACTGACCGCAAAACCTGAACTAACACCGCAACTAGAAGTAGCCGTGGGGTGTGCCTAACAAACCCTAGACACCTCGACACAGCCGGAGGACTAAATACCCCTATAGATGGAAATAGGAATACTACCTTGCCTCAGAGCAGAACCCCAAAGGATAGGCAGCCCCCCACAAATATTGACTGTGAGTAGGAGAGGAAAGACAAACGCAGGCAGAAAACAGGATTCAGCAAAAGAGGCCACTCTAGCTAAATAGGGAAAGATAGGACAGAATACTAAGCGGTCAGTATTAAAACCCTTCCAAAAATATCCACAGCAGATAATACAAAAAGTTCCACAATCTAACTAAAGACATGGAATGTATATCTGCCACTCCAGAGAATCCAACAAGACTGAGAAAATACTGACACAATCTAAGCTGGACAAAAAAACACTGAATAGCACAGAATTATTAAGCACACAGCATGTGTGCCACAAAAACAAAACCAGACACTTATCTTTGCTGATTTGGCAGAAGGCAGAAGGAACCAAACCAGGACCAAAACCTCCCAACAACCATGGACAACTGGCAAGGACTAATGAATCCTGCACGCCTAAATACCCCAGTCAGAACTGCAATCAGCAGATACACCTGACCAGGACTGCAACTCAGGGACAACTGCATTATCACCTACAACCACCGGAGGGAGCCCAAAAGCAAAATTCACAACAGTGACCTTCTAACTTCAGGTTTTCCAGGGGAACATGACAAGAAATTTTTCAACTCTGACTTCAGAATTAAAAATAAATATATTATTAATATTTGATATTGAGATGAGCAGATTGATCAGGATCAAATTTGAATCAAATTTCATGAATTAGAATACTCTGCCATTTGAGTACTTAGTGAGCAGACTAACGGAGATTGACGTGGCAATGTGGGTTTTCCCATAATGCCAAACAGCAATCCGATCACAGGTGAGTTATCTCAAACAGTTTAAAATATAGCGGCTGACTGAGGAACATTATTTTTTGCTTGTACTATTTAGAGATAGGAGCTCAGGGTACACAGGACAGGGATAGGAAAATGCCTATTGCAATCGTGGTGTGTTATTTCAGTGCTGAGCTACCAGGTTGAAAATGGGGGTGACAGTCTCAGTCTGTGAATAGAAATGTAAAATTCAAGTGATAAACTATTGTAGTGTCGTCTGAACTTTTGTAGTTTCTCATCATCACCACTCAGTGTGTGACTGTGAATTAATATATCTGTGAAATACTGAAGTAACCGCACTTAAATATTAGCTGTTCCACACAGGGCCAAGAGCAAGATTAGTATCAAACCACTCATTATAGATTTTTCAACTAAATCCAAATTCTGATTTCAAGGTTTGCAAATGAAAGTGTGATCTCTGTATTTTGTGATGTGCATTTTTTTCTTAAAATGAGAAATCTCCCTAAGGTAGGGGTCACACTTGGGATTCTCTCGCATCACACTCGCAAGTGTGACCCCGGCCTAACATCGAAACTGACATACAAGGGTTAACCTTCCAAAGTTTATATTCAATGCACTTTTTGAGCCCATTTCATTGCTTCAATTGTGTAATCTTAGATGTTTACACAATTCATCAGAATAGAGCGGCCCTTTGCATATGTTTGTTATTCAGATATGGTTGTACACAGATTTTATAGTCCCATCCTATTTTGTACAGGCACAGAGACTTGTTTTTATTTTTTTTTTAAATAAGAAATATGGTGGTGTCAGGGCCGGTGTCAGCACTCGGCACACCCGGGTAAGTGCCGGGGCCATGGACAAGTGGTTGGCCCACTAGCCATCAGGTACACTGGCACGCTATGAGGGCCCAGTGTCTGTGCAAGGGCTGGCACCCCTGCATACTCAATGCCCCGGCACTTGCTCGGGGCCCCAGCAGTTGCGATACTTACCTCTTCCCACTCCAGGACTGCGGCATCTTCCTCATCTTCTGACTGGGATGGTCAGGTCAGCAGGAGCGATGACGTCACGTCTATGCACCCTCTGCCTGAGCAGTCACAGTGCCAAGACCTGGAAGACAGTGACACTGAGGGGTATGGAGCAGAGCAGCGGCCAGCGAGGAGAGGTGAGTATTTCATTTTTTTCAATGTTTGGAGTTTATATACGGGGACCATCATACACTGGAGCATGATATATGGGTCCATCATATATTGAGCATTATGTATGGTGCCCATTATACACTGAATTATCATATATGAGGCCCATTATACACTGGATCATCATATATGGGGCCCATCATACACAGCAGTGTCATATATGGAACTCTCTGCCATATGATGTTGTAATGAGTGATTCACTACTAAAATTTAAGAGGGAACTGGATGCCTTTCTTGAAAAGTATAATGTTAAAGGCTATATATAGTAGATTCCTTGATAGGGCGTTGATCCAGGGAACTGGCCTAATTGCCGTATGTGGAGTCGGGAATTAATTTTTTTCCCCAATGTGGAGGTTAGTGTTTGCCGCATGTTTTTTTTTTTTTTGCCTTCCTCTGGATCAATATGTTAGGCTATCGGTTGAACTAGCTGGACTTAAAGTCTTCCTTCAACCTTAAATACTATGTTACTATATATGGGGCCCATTATACACTGGAGCATCATATATGGGGCACATTATATATGGAGCATTACATGGGGCCCATTATAAATGGAGCATTATATGGGGACTACTCTGTATGGAGCATTATATTGGGTCGATTTTGTGTGGAGCAATATATGGGGACCATCATATGCTGTATGGAGCATTATATGGGACTCATTATACTGTATGGAGCAATATATGAGGCTCATTATACTATATGGGGCCCATTCTCTACAGTATGGAGCGTTATATGGGCCCATTATATATGGAACAATATATGGACTCCATCATATACAGGAACATTATATGAAGCCATCATATACTGTATGCAACATTATATGGGAACCATTATGTATGGAGTAATACATGGGGCTCATTATTCTTTATGGAGCATTATATGGGGTCCATTATACAGTATGGAGCAATATATGGGCTCATTATGCTGTATAGAGCAATATATGGGGCCTATTATATACTGTATGGAGTAATATATGTGGCTCATTATACTGTATGGAGCATTATATGTAGCCTATTATTCTGTACTAGATGGTGGCCCGATTCTAATGCATCGGGTATTCTAGAATATGCATGTCCACGTAGTATATTGCACAGCGCACATAGTTAATTGCCCAGCCACGTAGTATATTGCCCAGCCACGTAGTATGTTGCCCAGCCATGTAGTGTATTGCCCAGCCACGTAGTATATTGCCCAGCCACATAGTATATTGCCCAGCCACGTAGTACATTGCCCAACCACGTAGTATATTGCCCAGCCACGTAGTATATTGCCCAGCCACATAGTATATTGCCCAGCCACGTAGTACATTGCCCAACCACGTAGTATATTGCCCAGCCACGTAGTATATTGCCCAGCCACGCAGTATATTGCCCAACCACGTAGTATATTGCCCAGCCTTGTAGTATATTGCCCAGTGACGTAGTATATTGCCCAGCCACGTAGTATACAGCACAGAGCCACGTAGTATATTGCCCAGCCACATAGTATATTGCCCAGCCACATAGTATATTGCCCAGTCACGTAGTATGCACCGTATCCCTGTTAAAAAAAAGAATTAAAATAAAAAATAGTTACATACTCACCCTCCGTTGGCTCCCGGATCGAAGCGGTTACCGATGCTCCCGGATCGAAGCGGTTTCTTATGGTTCTCGCGCGCTCCAGTCTGAAGAGTGCATTGTGGTCTCGCGAGTAGTGTTGAGCGATACCGTCCGATACTTGAAAGTATCGGTATCGGAAAGTATCGGCCGATACCGTCACAGTATCGGAATCCAATCCGATACCGATACCCGATACCAATACAAGTCAATGGGACTCATGTATCGGACGGTATCCCTGATGGTTCCCAGGGTCTGAAGGAGAGGAAACTCTCCTTCAGGCCCTGGGAACCATATAAATGTGTAAAAGAAAGAATTAAAATAAAAAATATCGCTATACTCACCTGTCCGACGCAGCCGGGACTTCAGCGAGGGAACCGGCAGCGTTGTTTGTTTAAAAATCGCGCTATTACTTGGTTACGTGAATTCCCGGCTTGTGATTGGTCAGGTCGGCCATGTTGCCGGGACGCGGACCAATCACAGCAAGCCGTGACGAAATTACGTCACGGCTTGCTGTGATTGGTCCGCGTCCCGGCAATATGGCCGCCCTGACCAATCACAAGCCGGGACGTCACGGGAGGCTGGACACGCGCTCATTTTAAAATGGGCGCGTGTCCAGCCTCCCGTGACGTCACGGCTTGTGATTGGTTGCGCCGCGATCAACCAATCACAAGCCGGGAGGCTGGACGCGCTCATTTTGAAATGGGCGCGTGTCCAGCCTCCCGTGACGTCACGGCTTGTGATTGGTTGCGCCGCGATCAACCAATCACAAGCCGGGAGGCTGGACGCGCTCATTTTGAAATGGGCGCGTGTCCAGCCTCCCGGCTTGTGATTGGTTGACCGCGACGCAACCAATCACAAGCCGTGACGTCACGGGAGGCTGGACACGCGCCCTTTTTAAAATGAGCGCGTTTCCAGCCTCCCGTGACGTCACGGCTTGTGATTGGTTAATGGCGGCCATGTTGCCGGGACGCGGACCAATCACAGCAAGCCGTGACGTATTTTCGTCACGGCTTGCTGTGATTGGTCCGCGGCCCGGCAACATGGCCGCCCTGACCAATCACAAGCCGGGACTTCGCGTAACCATGTAAAAGCGGGAATTTTAAACAAACAACGCTGCCGGTTCCTGCGCTGAGGTCCCAGCTGCGTCGGACAGGTGAGTATAGCGATATTTTTTATTTTAATTCTCTATTTTACACATTTTAACATTAATGTTGTTCCGATACCCGATACCCGATACCACAAGAGTATCGGAATCCCGGTATCGGAATTCCGATACAGCAAGTATCGGCCGATACCCGATACTTGCAGCATCGGAATGCTCAACACTACTCGCGAGATGATGACGTAGCGGTCTCGCGAGACCGCACGTCATCATCTCGCGAGACCGCAATGCATGGAGTGGTCACCGGGGCGTCGCGAGGAGAGTCGGTAACCGCTTCGATCCGGGAGCATCGGTAACCACTTCGATCTGGGGGCCAATGGAGGGTGAGTATGTAACTATTTTTTATTTTTTTTATTATTTTTAACATTAGATCTTTTTACTATTCATGCTGCATAGGAAGCATGAATAGTAAACGTTAGTCACACAAGGTTAATAGCAGCATTAACCGAGTGCATTACACTGTGATCAACACTGCCATTAACCCTGTGTGAGCGGTGACTGGAGGGGAGTATGCGGGTGCTGGGCACTGACTGCGGGGAGTAAGGAGCGGCCATTTTCTTCCGGACTGTGGCCGTCGCTGATTGGTCGTGGCTGTTTTGCCGCGACCAATCAGCGACTTGGATTTCCATGACAGACAGAGGCCGCGACCAATGAATATCCGTGACAGACAGACAGAAGGACAGACAGACGGAAGTGACCCTTAGACAATTACAGTATATAGTAGATGGATCAATATATGGTGCTCATAATACAGTATGGAGTAATATATGTGGCTCTTTATACTGTAGGTGCATTATATGTGTTTCATTATACTGTAAGGAGCATTATATGGTGTCCTTTATTCTTTATAGAGCAATATATGGGGCCTATTATATACTGTATGGAGTAATATATGTGGCTCATTATACTGTATGGAGCCCATTATTCTGTATGGATCAATATATGGTGCTTATAATACTGTATAGAGTAATATATGTGGCTCTTTATACTGTATGGCGCATTATATGTGTCTCATTATGCTGTAAGGAGCATTATATGGTGTCCTTTATTCTTTATAGAGCAATATATGGGCTCATTATTCTGTATGGAGCACTATGTGATGCCCATAATACTGTATGAAGGACTATATTGTCCGGTTTCTGAGCTATTGTAGAATGTACAATAGTTATCACTCATATAATGCTAGAAGTGAAATCTTTGGCATTGTACTATCCCTATATTTCTCTGCCGTGTCTGTGCATCATGAATTGTGGTATGTGTAAAAGGGGCCCACTGAGACTCTTTCGCCGGGGCCCACGAAAACCTGGAACCAGCCCAGGGTGGTGTCAGCATCATGCTGTGGAGATGTTTTGCTTCAGCAGGGACAGGGAACATGCCAGAATTGATAGGAAGATTGATGGCAATAAATATAGGGTAACCCTGGAGGAAAACCTGTTAGAGGCTGCAGAAGACTTAAGACTGGAACATTTTCTCACTTTTCAGAGGATACAACCCTAAATATACAGACAGAGCTACATTGGAATGGCTTAAATTAAATTATACTCACGTGTGAATGGCCCAGTCACAGCACAGATCTAAATCCCATTGAGAATCTTTGGCAATTCTTGAAAATTGTTGTTCAGATGCCTCCATCTAATCGCACTGAGCTAGAGCTTGTTTGCAAAAAAACAGTAGGCAAACATTTCCACTTCTAGATTTGCAAAGCAATGTATAATTTCCTTTGCACTTCACGAATTCTTGCAACTTAGTGTTGGTATCACATAAAATCAGAAAAATACACTAAAACTTGTGGTATGTGTATAATTTTTTTCAGTAATATATAGAGTATGTACACATCATATACAGTCATGGCCGAAAGTGTTGGTACCCTTGAAATTGCTCTAGTAAATGAAGAATTTCTCCCAGTAAATGATTGCAATTACACATGTTTATTTCCTTTGTGTGTATTAGAAGAACAAAATGTAAAAACAGTGAAAAAATGGCAAATTGGACATAATTTGACACAAAACTCCAAAAATGGGCCGGACAAAATTGTTGGCACTCTCCGCTGAATATTTGGTTGCACACCCTTTGGAATAAATAACTGCAATCAATCGATCCCTATAACAATCAACAAGCTTCTTGCACCTCTCAACTGGAATTTTGGATCACTCTTTCGCAAACTGCTCCAGAACTCTCGTATTTGAAGGCGCCTACAACAAACAGCAATTTTAAGATCTCTTCACATGTCTAATTGCAATAATTTTTGGGGAAAAATACTTCATTTTCTAGAGCAAGTTCAAGGGTGCCAACATTTTCGACCCAGATTATATATATATATATATATATATATATATATATATATATATATATATATACGTACACTTTTGGCTATGACTGTCTATATAAGAATATACAATGTATTGAAAAAGTAATCCAGTAACCTCTGACTACTTTTAATAATTTAATTTAATTTAATTTAATAATTGATACTTTTCATATCCAAGAAGTATCGTTTCTCTTTGCGGAGACTTAAAGCCACAACTCTCCTCTGGGAAATATGCAAATTGTCTCTTCAGAGAGGAAGAGAACTAGAACTCTAGTGCCACCTATTGGAAGGTAGCAATCCTACAAGTCAATGCCGACCCTTTAACGAGCCTTGTCACATGACCTAGGATAATATATTCATGTGAAAGTAAATAGATGGCTAATGAACGCATCCGTTCTCCATAGACTTCAATGTTAGAAAATCTGGTTGAAATAAGTTATTTTTTAGCCAGACAAGAAAGTTGTGTATGTACAACTTTGCTGTATCCGTTCTAATGGATAATTACTGGACAAGTGAACATAGACTTAGACAGTGGGGAAATATTGACAGTAGTGTGGTGACTAGTGTTGAGCATTCCGATACCGCAAGTATCGGGTATCGGCCGATACTTGCGGTATCGGAATTCCGATACCGGGATTCCGATACTTGCCGCGTATCGGATACCGGAATCGGAAGTTCTAAGATTCAAAAAGCAGAAATTCAGCCAATGAGATTGATTCCAAGTGTGGGCACATCCTGTTTAGCATGGAGGGCATGAAACTACTGGCAAGGCTGTGATTGGCTGGTGTAATGATGTCATGATGCAGTTTAAAAGTCGCTGGCGCCATTTTGCGATCACTCTGCTGTGAATTCAGTTAGTGACAGGACGCTGTTTGCTGACTGAGGGACAGTTTAGAGATAGCGATTTGCTTCTTTGTGCTTTCCAAAGGCTAATTTAGCAACCGCTGTGTTCACCTACTATTCACCTTGCTTTTGCCTTGTAGCGCTGTTTTCACAGCGATCTGCAGGGTCTGTGTGTGTGTGTGTGTGAGTGCAGCCCAGTCTCCAGTCTGAGTGCAGCCACATAGGCCATCCATAGTTGGTTGTATTCAGTTCAGGGAGGGTGGTTCATTGCCTCATACTGTTCCTTTTTTTTTTTTTTTCCCAAGTAGTGTAGTCTGCTGCTAATTTATTCAAAAAAATCCTATTAGTGTCTTTCCACCCGTCTCCAGCTAATTTGTGGAAAAACACTACATAGGATAAAGTAGAGGAGGGTTTTTGGGCCTTGCAGCGCCGTTTACGGCCGTCTGCACGGTCTCCGTGTGACTGCAGCTCGCCCTGTAATCTGTGAGCAGCTGTAGCCTGGTTGTCTCCAGCTCAGGGTTTTTCACTGCGTCATACCGCCAAATCAATTTTCTTTTTTTTCAAAGTAGTGTAGTCTGCTGCTAATTAATTTTAAAAAATCCTATTAGTGTCTTTCCACCCGTCTCCAGCTAATTTGTGGAAAAACACTACATAGGATAAAGTAGAGGAGGGTTTTTGGGCCTTGCAGCGCCGTTTACGGCTGTCTGCACGGTCTCCGTGTGACTGCAGCTCGCCCTGTAATCTGTGAGCAGCTGTAGCCTGGTTGTCTCCAGCTCAGGGTTTTTCACTGCGTCATACCGCCAAATCAATTTTCTTTTTTTTCAAAGTAGTGTAGTCTGCTGCTAATTAATTTAAAAAAATCCTATTAGTGTCTTTCCACCCGTCTCCAGCTAATTTGTGGAAAAACACTATATAGGATAAAGTAGAGGAGGGTTTTTGGGCCTTGCAGCGCCGTTTACGGCTGTCTGCACGGTCTCCGTGTGACTGCAGCTCGCCCTGTAATCTGTGAGCAGCTATAGCCTGGTTGTCTCCAGCTCAGGGTTTTTCACTGCGTCATACCGCCAAATCAATTTTCTTTTTTTTCCAAATAGTGTAGTCTGCTGCTAATTTATTCAAAAAAATCCTATTAGTGTCTTTCCACCCGTCTCCAGCTAATTTGTGGAAAAACACTACATAGGATAAAGTAGAGGAGGGTTTTTGGGCCTTGTAGCGCCGTTTACGTCTGTCTGCACGGTCTCCGTGTGACTGCAGCTCTATCTGTTGTCAGTTCAGCCCCCAAAAAATAAATAAATAATAAAGTTCACCAAACACACCAGTTACACCACTTTACATTTCTGTAGGCCACATTAGCTCATATTAAAGTCTAGTCCACACTTTAGATAATTAGTGCTTCTTATACCTGTTAGGAGGAGTTGCTCAGGAATAAGCACACAAATCCGTTAGTACTTTTCTGCTTATCTTTATCAGTCAACCAAGATGAAGAAGGCAGTGAGTAAGGCACGTGGGCGTGGGCGTGGGCGCGGAGCAGGGAGGGGACGTGGGGATTCTGTGCCTGCTGCGGGCACCGGTGACTCATCAGCACCCACTTTCACCAGGCAACAGTCGTTCATGCGAAGCTTTGTGTCCGAGCGCCGTACACCGCTGCTGCGTGAAGAACAAATTGAAGCTGTTGTCGGATGGATGGCAGCTAATGCATCAACTTCCATTAGTGCCACATCCTCTCAGACACAGAGCACTGGAGAGCAGCCATCTGTCTCTTCACCACCTGCCAAATTGCCCAGGCAGACAGAGAGCCCAGGACAGGAGCCGTCTCTACTTCTGTTCTCTGAATCTCTTGGCTTGGAAACAGGGGGCCAGCCAAGCAGCATTGGAGAAATGGAAGAAGAGGCAGGGTGCAGTGATGCCCAACAGCTTTTTCTGTCTTCCTCTGAAGAGGCGGGTGGGCCAGTGGCTCCGGTCACCACATCGCAGGCCGCATCAGCTGATGATGACACTCAGGTGCCACTTACTGGTGCGTGCTCTGCTGCTGAGACTACCCAGGAGGAGCAGTTGGGGGCAGAGGGTAGTGTAGATGATGAGGTCCTCGACCCATCTTGGCGTGAGGGACAGGAAGGTGGTGGGAGCAGCTCTGAGGAAGAGATTCCCCGTACGGCCCAAAGAGGGAGAGGGAGGGGGAAGACTGCGGATCCTGCAGCCTCCGCTTTGGCACCCGTTAGGAGCATGTCTCTTCCAAAAGCCAAAAAGGGCGCTCCCAAGACTTGCAGTGCCTGGTCCTTTTTTGACACAGTTGCAGATGACATTTGCTATGTCAGATGCAACGTGTGTCATCAAAAAGTCAAAAGAGGGAAAAATGTCAGCAACCTCAATACCTCCAACATGTGGAAACATGTGCGCAACAGGCACCCGGCGGAGTTAGAAAAACACACTGAAGAGGTAGGCCAACCAACAGCGGCAGCTACCACCTCTTCAGCTCGTGTTGCCTCTTCCTCTACCTCACACGCAGCTGGTTCGGCGTCCTCCCAGGATCGCCGTGGAAGAACCTCTGCCCCTGTTGTCCAGAGACCCGCTGTAATTCCACCCGCAGCGCCACTTTCCCAGTCATCCACACACTCCCAGCCCAGTCTACAGCCATCGGTAGTACAGGCATGGGAGAAAAGGCGGCCTTTCTCGTCAAACCACCCACGAGCACAGGCTCTGACTGCAGGCATTGCCAAACTTCTGTCACTGGAAATGCTGTCATTCAGGCTGGTGGAGACTGACAGCTTCCGTGACTTGATGTCATTGGCAGTCCCACAGTACAATGTGCCCAGCCGCTTTTACTTCAGCAGGCAAGCCGTCCCTGCCCTGCAGAAGCATGTGGAGGGACACATAAAACACGCGCTACTGAACGCCGTCAGTAGCAAGGTCCACCTCACCACCGATGCGTGGACCAGTCAACATGGACAGGGGCGATACCTTTCCCTCACTGCCCATTGGGTTAATGTCGTTGAGCCGGGTACAGACCGTGCGAGTGGCGCAGGACGTGTCCTGCCCACTCCAAGGATTGCCGGAATCCATTCTGTACGCATTGACTCCTCCTCTTACACCAGTTCCTCAGAATCATCGCTGCAGGAGCCGTCACAGTCCACCTCCACATGGACCCGTGATGAACGTGTACCTGTTACGACCGACATGAGCACAGCCGTGGCCAAACGTCAACAGGCCGTCTTGAAATTAATTTTCTTGGGGAATCGTAGCCACACAGCGCAGGAGCTCTGGAATGCCATCAAGCAGGAGAGCGATGTGTGGTTTGTGCCAGCGAATCTCCAGCCAGGCATGGTAGTGTGTGATAATGGCCGAAATCTGGTGGCAGCTCTGGGCCTCGGCAACCTCACTCACATCCCATGTCTGGCACATGTGCTCAATTTGGTCGTGCAGAGCTTTTTGAGGGACTATCCGGATCTTGATGCACTGCTGCACAAGGTCCGCCTAGAGTGTGCTCACTTGCGGCGTTCCAGCACGGCAAAAGCGCGCATTGCGGCTCTGCAGCGCCGACACCGCCTGCCGGAACATCGCATCATATGTGACCTACCTACCAGGTGGAATTCCACGTTACATATGTTGGAGCGGTTGTGTGAGCAGCAGCAAGCTGTAATGGAGTACCAGCTGCTTCAGGCGCAAAAAAGTCGCAGTCAGCGCCGTACAGACTTCACAACCACAGAGTGGGCCACTATGAATGACGTCTGCCAGGTTTTGCGTCCCTTTGATTATTCCACGCGGATGGCGAGTGCAGATGATGCACTAGTCAGCATGACTGTCCCCCTTATCTGCCTGCTTGAAAAATCACTGCAAGCGCTAAGGGATGATGTTGTGGAAGAGGTGGAGGATGAGGATTCACCATTTCCATCATCTTCTGGACAGTCAGCGCCACGTGGTTCCTCACAAACGCGTAGGCAGGGGACCGTTTGTGAGGAGGATGAGGAGGAGTCAATGGAGGAGGAAGACATCCGTCCAGAGGAGGGAGTTACACAATTGTCCAGTAGTCAGTGTGTACAGCGAGGGTGGGGTGATGACGAGCGGGCAGAGATCACGCCTCCAGCAGGGGACAGCGTTTCTTGGGCAGTTGGCAGTCTGCAGCACATGGTGGATTACATGCTGCAGTGCCTGAGAAACGACCGCCGCATCGCCCACATTCTCAACATGTCTGATTATTGGGTGTTCACCCTCCTCGATCCTCGCTACCGGGACAACGTAGAAAGCCTCATCACACCGTTGAACCGGGAGCGAAAAATGCGGGAGTACCAAGACACACTGGTCAATTCCATCATCTTCTCCATTCCAACTGAGAGAAGTGCTGCTAGTGCATTCCAAAGCAGCTCAGTGCGTCCAGGCCGTGGTGGAGGCTCTGCACAAAGAGGGAGCAGAAGCAGTGCCTCTGCCCAAGGCAAGACCAGTATGGCCGAACTGTGGCACAGTTTTCTGTGCCCGCCACAAAAGTCTACACCATCACAGACGGCTCCAGTCAGCAGGAGGCAACGGTTCCGTCAGATGGTGACAGACTACATGTCTTGCCCTCTTGCTGTACTCCCAGACGGCTCTTCCCCTTTCAAGTTTTGGGTCTCAAAGCTGGATACATGGCCAGAGCTAAGCCAGTATGCATTGGAGGTGCTGTCTTGCCCTGCGGCCAGTGTATTATCGGAACGTGTCTTTAGTGCTGCAGGTGGTGTACTAACTGACCGTCGCATGCGACTATCCTCCGATAACGTTGACCGGCTTACTTTCCTGAAAATGAACAAGGCCTGGATCTCGCCGGAATTTGCCACTCCTCCTCCTGATTGAATAATTAGGTCACTGTATACGTTATCCAGGTCTCCTGTTGTGTTCATCTTTCTACCACCTGAACTTAAATTCCTGGGCTCCAACACCGCCAGTTGAGGCTCAGACGTGCCGTCTGCACAGTCAAAACATACGACCCAGTGTTATTGGGTTTCAGTAACGTCAGCTGATCCCCAGCTGTGTAGCCGGCAATGTGTCATGCGACCGCCACGCTGACACAACAACTGAAATGTAAGGGAATCTGTCCCCCCCCCCCCCCCAAGGCGTTTGTTACTGAAAGAGCCACCTTGTGCAGCAGTAATGCTGCCCAAGGAAAAGGTAGCTATTTTTGTTTAGCTCCTTGCACACGCAGAACTTAACACTTATAAAATGTGTCCACTGATACCGTAAAACCGTCCCGGAGGTGGGACTTTCCTTCGTAATGTGACGCAGCCCAGCCGTCATTCCTACCCCCCCGGCGCCGCGCACCGGCTCCTCAGCGTTGTTTTATTCCGTCCAGGAGCCTGCGCTGTTATGTTATCCCGTGGCCAGGCACACTTAGCGCTGCCCGTCTTCTGGCATCATTTGGTGTCTGGATGGCTGCGCCTGTGCGGCCGCGCTGGCAGAGAGCCCGCCTCGCAGTGTCTTCTGATTTAATCCCACTGGGGGCCTGGGATCCATGGACATGCGCAGTGCATATCTGAACCTCCACCTCTCACTCATTTCCCTATGGCTTCTTCAGACTGTTCGGTGTCAGCTGGTCCCTAACAGCATGCCACGGCCGTGACACCGCACAGTCTGAAGAAGCCATAGGGAGATGAGTGAGAGGTGGAGGTTCAGATATGCACTGCGCATGTCCATGGATCCCAGGCCCCCAGTGGGATTAAATCAGAAGACACTGCGAGGCGGGCTCTCTGCCAGCGCGGCCGCACAGGCGCAGCCATCCAGACACCAAATGATGCCAGAAGACGGGCAGCGCTAAGTGTGCCTGGCCACGGGATAACATAACAGCGCAGGCTCCTGGACGGAATAAAACAACGCTGAGGAGCCGGTGCGCGGCGCCGGGGGGGTAGGAATGACGGCTGGGCTGCGTCACATTACGAAGGAAAGTCCCACCTCCGGGACGGTTTTACGGTTGCAGGGGACACATTTTATAAGTGTTTAGTTCTGTGTTTGCAAGGAGCATGATGAAAAGAGCCACCTTTTCCTTTTGCATCTTTTGTGCTGCACAAGCTGGCTCTTTCAGCTACAAACGCCTTGGGGGGGGGTTAAAGGTTCCCTTTCGACTTTCTCAGGCTTCGGCCTACATTGTGTTCCTCTGCTTTTCCACCTGTCCCTGGGCTCCAACACCGCTAGTTGTTGCCTGGTAGTGCTGTACGCACAGTCCCAACAGTCGCTCCTCTGTTATTGGGGTTCAGTAACGTCAGCTGTTCCCCTGCTGTGTGTGTGGCAATCCCTCCTACCTCCTCCAACCTCCTCCTCCTCCACCTGTCCCTGGGCTCCAACACCGCCAGTTGCCGTCCAGAAGTGCTGTACGCACAGTCAACAGTCCCTCCTCTGTTATTGGGGTTCAGTAACGTCAGCTGTTCCCCTGCTGTGTGTGTGGCAATCCCTCCTACCTCCTCCAACCTCCTCCTCCTCCACCTGTCCCTGGGCTCCAACACCGCCAGTTGCCGTCCAGAAGTGCTGTACGCACAGTCAACAGTCGCTCCTCTGTTATTGGGGTTCAGTAACGTCAGCTGTTCCCCTGCTGTGTGTGTGGCAATCCCTCCTACCTCCTCCAACCTCCTCCTCCTCCACCTGTCCCTGGGCTCCAACACCGCCAGTTGCCGTCCAGAAGTGCTGTACGCACAGTCAACAGTCCCTCCTCTGTTATTGGGGTTCAGTAATGTCAGCTGTTCCCCTGCTGTGTGTGTGGCAATCCCTCCTACCTCCTCCTACCTCCTCCAACCTCCTCCTCCTCCACCTGTCCCTGGGCTCCAACACCGCCAGTTGCCGTCCAGAAGTGCTGTACGCACAGTCAACAGTCGCTCCTCTGTTATTGGGGTTCAGTAACGTCAGCTGTTCCCCTGCTGTGTGTGTGGCAATCCCTCCTACCTCCTCCAACCTCCTCCTCCTCCACGTGTCCCTGGGCTCCAACACCGCCAGTTGCCGTCCAGAAGTGCTGTACGCACAGTCAACAGTCCCTCCTCTGTTATTGGGGTTCAGTAACGTCAGCTGTTCCCCTGCTGTGTGTGTGGCAATCCCTCCTACCTCCTCCTACCTCCTCCAACCTCCTCCTCCTCCACCTGTCCCTGGGCTCCAACACCGCCAGTTGCCGTCCAGAAGTGCTGTACGCACAGTCAACAGTCGCTCCTCTGTTATTGGGGTTCAGTAACGTCAGCTGTTCCCCTGCTGTGTGTGTGGCAATCCCTCCTACCTCCTCCAACCTCCTCCTCCTCCACCTGTCCCTGGGCTCCAACACCGCCAGTTGCCGTCCAGAAGTGCTGTACGCACAGTCAACAGTCCCTCCTCTGTTATTGGGGTTCAGTAACGTCAGCTGTTCCCCTGCTGTGTGTGTGGCAATCCCTCCTACCTCCTCCTACCTCCTCCAACCTCCTCCTCCTCCACGTGTCCCTGGGCTCCAACACCGCCAGTTGCCGTCCAGAAGTGCTGTACGCACAGTCAACAGTCCCTCCTCTGTTATTGGGGTTCAGTAACGTCAGCTGTTCCCCTGCTGTGTGTGTGGCAATCCCTCCTACCTCCTCCAACCTCCTCCTCCTCCACCTGTCCCTGGGCTCCAACACCGCCAGTTGCCGTCCAGAAGTGCTGTACGCACAGTCAACAGTCCCTCCTCTGTTATTGGGGTTCAGTAACGTCAGCTGTTCCCCTGCTGTGTGTGTGGCAATCCCTCCTACCTCCTCCTACCTCCTCCAACCTCCTCCTCCTCCACGTGTCCCTGGGCTCCAACACCGCCAGTTGCCGTCCAGAAGTGCTGTACGCACAGTCAACAGTCCCTCCTCTGTTATTGGGGTTCAGTAACGTCAGCTGTTCCCCTGCTGTGTGTGTGGCAATCCCTCCTACCTCCTCCAACCTCCTCCTCCTCCACCTGTCCCTGGGCTCCAACACCGCCAGTTGCCGTCCAGAAGTGCTGTACGCACAGTCAACAGTCCCTCCTCTGTTATTGGGGTTCAGTAACGTCAGCTGTTCCCCTGCTGTGTGTGTGGCAATCCCTCCTACCTCCTCCAACCTCCTCCTCCTCCACCTGTCCCTGGGCTCCAACACCGCCAGTTGCCGTCCAGAAGTGCTGTACGCACAGTCAACAGTCCCTCCTCTGTTATTGGGGTTCAGTAACGTCAGCTGTTCCCCTGCTGTGTGTGTGGCAATCCCTCCTACCTCCTCCTACCTCCTCCAACCTCCTCCTCCTCCACCTGTCCCTGGGCTCCAACACCGCTAGTTGCCGTCCAGAAGTGCTGTACGCACAGAGCCAAACACCTCGCCAATGTGTCAGTGGGGTCCAGCACCGCCAGCTGTTCCCCTGCTGTGCAGCCGGCAACGTGTCCTGCAAAAGCCACGCAGACACAAGAACTGAAATTGAAGGGAACCTGTCCCCCCTCCCCCAGGCGTTTTTACGTTATCCAGCCACCTTGTACAGCGGTAATGCTGCATGTGTGCAAGGTGGCTCAGAAACGTATTCTCCTCGCACATGTGGAACTGAAAACACGTCTGCAATGTGTCCTCTGTGTGACCATTTAACCGTCCCGGTGGTGTGACTTTCCTTTGTAATGACACGCTGCAACCCCCTTGGTAGCGCTGCCCGTCTTCTGGCATCATTGTTTGGCTGCCTGCGCCTCTGCGGCCGCCCTGACCCACACAACGCCCCTCGTTGTCTTATTTATTGGGACTGCGAGGGTGTGATTGATGGGCAGGATCAGTGCATCAGTTCGCCTGTCCCTCCTCTCCTTCCGCCTTCTTCGGACTGTGCGGCTTCATGGCCGTGGCATGCGATAAGGGATCAGATGACGCCGCACAGTCTGAAGCGGGTGTAAGGACCCGAGTGTGAGAGGCCAACATATGTGCTGCGCCAGGCCCTGAATCCCAGCCCCGCAGTGTTTTAACAATGTTAAGACACTGCGGGGCTGGGATTCATGGTCATCGCGAACCGCACCGGCCGACATTACATGATGCCAGAAGATGGGCAGCGCTAACGGCGCTAGGCCAGGGGATAACACGACAGCGCAGACTCCTGTACAGCAAATAACAACGCTCGGGAGGCTGCACCCAGCACCAAGGTGGGATTCTTGACACCTGTGCTGCGTCTCATTACAAAGGGAACTCGCGCCTCCATTACACAGTTTGACTGTATAAAGGGCTAAATGTTATACGTGTTTCATTCAGCGTGTGCAAGGAGAAAAATTAAAAGAGCAACCTTTGACTTGTGCAGCACTACTGCTGCATAAGCTGTGGCTCTTCTACTTTCTAACCCCTGAGGGGGGGTTAAAGGTGACCTTTGAAATCGGTTCAAGTAGGCTTCGGCCTACACTCTGCTCCACCTGCAGAGCCCGGGCTCCAACAACGCTAGTTGCTGTCCGGAAGTGCTGGCTGCACAGAGCCAAACACCTCGCCAATGTGTCAGTGGGGTCCAGCACCGCCAGCTGTTCCCCTGCTGTGTAGCCGGCAACGTGTCCTGCAAAAGCCACGCAGACACAACACACCCAAAGCTGCCGCCAGTGCAGGCTTCGGCCTACACTCCCCTCCCCCTGCTCCTCCTCCTCCTGCTCCTCCTCCTGCTGTCCCTGGGCTCTAACACACCGCCAGTTGGGGCCCAGATGTGCTAGCTGCACAGAGAAAAACACCAGCCAATGTGTCAGTGGGGTCCAGCACCGCCAGCTGTTCCCCTGCTGTGCAGCCGGCAACGTGTCCTGCAAAAGCCACGCAGACACAAGAACTGAAATTGAAGGGAACCTGTCCCCCCTCCCCCAGGCGTTTTTACGTTATCCAGCCACCTTGTACAGCGGTAATGCTGCATGTGTGCAAGGTGGCTCAGAAACGTATTCTCCTCGCACATGTGGAACTGAAAACACGTCTGCAATGTGTCCTCTGTGTGACCATTTAACCGTCCCGGTGGTGTGACTTTCCTTTGTAATGACACGCTGCAACCCCCTTGGTAGCGCTGCCCGTCTTCTGGCATCATTGTTTGGCTGCCTGCGCCTCTGCGGCCGCCCTGACCCACACAACGCCCCTCGTTGTCTTATTTATTGGGACTGCGAGGGTGTGATTGATGGGCAGGATCAGTGCATCAGTTCGCCTGTCCCTCCTCTCCTTCCGCCTTCTTCGGACTGTGCGGCTTCATGGCCGTGGCATGCGATAAGGGATCAGATGACGCCGCACAGTCTGAAGCGGGTGTAAGGACCCGAGTGTGAGAGGCCAACATATGTGCTGCGCCAGGCCCTGAATCCCAGCCCCGCAGTGTTTTAACAATGTTAAGACACTGCGGGGCTGGGATTCATGGTCATCGCGAACCGCACCGGCCGACATTACATGATGCCAGAAGATGGGCAGCGCTAACGGCGCTAGGCCAGGGGATAACACGACAGCGCAGACTCCTGTACAGCAAATAACAACGCTCGGGAGGCTGCACCCAGCACCAAGGTGGGATTCTTGACACCTGTGCTGCGTCTCATTACAAAGGGAACTCGCGCCTCCATTACACAGTTTGACTGTATAAAGGGCTAAATGTTATACGTGTTTCATTCAGCGTGTGCAAGGAGAAAAATTAAAAGAGCAACCTTTGACTTGTGCAGCACTACTGCTGCATAAGCTGTGGCTCTTCTACTTTCTAACCCCTGAGGGGGGGTTAAAGGTGACCTTTGAAATCGGTTCAAGTAGGCTTCGGCCTACACTCTGCTCCACCTGCAGAGCCCGGGCTCCAACAACGCTAGTTGCTGTCCGGAAGTGCTGGCTGCACAGAGCCAAACACCTCGCCAATGTGTCAGTGGGGTCCAGCACCGCCAGCTGTTCCCCTGCTGTGTAGCCGGCAACGTGTCCTGCAAAAGCCACGCAGACACAACACACCCAAAGCTGCCGCCAGTGCAGGCTTCGGCCTACACTCCCCTCCCCCTGCTCCTCCTCCTCCTGCTCCTCCTCCTGCTGTCCCTGGGCTCTAACACACCGCCAGTTGGGGCCCAGATGTGCTAGCTGCACAGAGAAAAACACCAGCCAATGTGTCAGTGGGGTCCAGCACCGCCAGCTGTTCCCCTGCTGTGCAGCCGGCAACGTGTCCTGCAAAAGCCACGCAGACACAAGAACTGAAATTGAAGGGAACCTGTCCCCCCTCCCCCAGGCGTTTTTACGTTATCCAGCCACCTTGTACAGCGGTAATGCTGCATGTGTGCAAGGTGGCTCAGAAACGTATTCTCCTCGCACATGTGGAACTGAAAACACGTCTGCAATGTGTCCTCTGTGTGACCATTTAACCGTCCCGGTGGTGTGACTTTCCTTTGTAATGACACGCTGCAACCCCCTTGGTAGCGCTGCCCGTCTTCTGGCATCATTGTTTGGCTGCCTGCGCCTCTGCGGCCGCCCTGACCCACACAACGCCCCTCGTTGTCTTATTTATTGGGACTGCGAGGGTGTGATTGATGGGCAGGATCAGTGCATCAGTTCGCCTGTCCCTCCTCTCCTTCCGCCTTCTTCGGACTGTGCGGCTTCATGGCCGTGGCATGCGATAAGGGATCAGATGACGCCGCACAGTCTGAAGCGGGTGTAAGGACCCGAGTGTGAGAGGCCAACATATGTGCTGCGCCAGGCCCTGAATCCCAGCCCCGCAGTGTTTTAACAATGTTAAGACACTGCGGGGCTGGGATTCATGGTCATCGCGAACCGCACCGGCCGACATTACATGATGCCAGAAGATGGGCAGCGCTAACGGCGCTAGGCCAGGGGATAACACGACAGCGCAGACTCCTGTACAGCAAATAACAACGCTCGGGAGGCTGCACCCAGCACCAAGGTGGGATTCTTGACACCTGTGCTGCGTCTCATTACAAAGGGAACTCGCGCCTCCATTACACAGTTTGACTGTATAAAGGGCTAAATGTTATACGTGTTTCATTCAGCGTGTGCAAGGAGAAAAATTAAAAGAGCAACCTTTGACTTGTGCAGCACTACTGCTGCATAAGCTGTGGCTCTTCTACTTTCTAACCCCTGAGGGGGGGTTAAAGGTGACCTTTGAAATCGGTTCAAGTAGGCTTCGGCCTACACTCTGCTCCACCTGCAGAGCCCGGGCTCCAACAACGCTAGTTGCTGTCCGGAAGTGCTGGCTGCACAGAGCCAAACACCTCGCCAATGTGTCAGTGGGGTCCAGCACCGCCAGCTGTTCCCCTGCTGTGTAGCCGGCAACGTGTCCTGCAAAAGCCACGCAGACACAACACACCCAAAGCTGCCGCCAGTGCAGGCTTCGGCCTACACTCCCCTCCCCCTGCTCCTCCTCCTCCTGCTCCTCCTCCTGCTGTCCCTGGGCTCTAACACACCGCCAGTTGGGGCCCAGATGTGCTAGCTGCACAGAGAAAAACACCAGCCAATGTGTCAGTGGGGTCCAGCACCGCCAGCTGTTCCCCTGCTGTGCAGCCGGCAACGTGTCCTGCAAAAGCCACGCAGACACAAGAACTGAAATTGAAGGGAACCTGTCCCCCCTCCCCCAGGCGTTTTTACGTTATCCAGCCACCTTGTACAGCGGTAATGCTGCATGTGTGCAAGGTGGCTCAGAAACGTATTCTCCTCGCACATGTGGAACTGAAAACACGTCTGCAATGTGTCCTCTGTGTGACCATTTAACCGTCCCGGTGGTGTGACTTTCCTTTGTAATGACACGCTGCAACCCCCTTGGTAGCGCTGCCCGTCTTCTGGCATCATTGTTTGGCTGCCTGCGCCTCTGCGGCCGCCCTGACCCACACAACGCCCCTCGTTGTCTTATTTATTGGGACTGCGAGGGTGTGATTGATGGGCAGGATCAGTGCATCAGTTCGCCTGTCCCTCCTCTCCTTCCGCCTTCTTCGGACTGTGCGGCTTCATGGCCGTGGCATGCGATAAGGGATCAGATGACGCCGCACAGTCTGAAGCGGGTGTAAGGACCCGAGTGTGAGAGGCCAACATATGTGCTGCGCCAGGCCCTGAATCCCAGCCCCGCAGTGTTTTAACAATGTTAAGACACTGCGGGGCTGGGATTCATGGTCATCGCGAACCGCACCGGCCGACATTACATGATGCCAGAAGATGGGCAGCGCTAACGGCGCTAGGCCAGGGGATAACACGACAGCGCAGACTCCTGTACAGCAAATAACAACGCTCGGGAGGCTGCACCCAGCACCAAGGTGGGATTCTTGACACCTGTGCTGCGTCTCATTACAAAGGGAACTCGCGCCTCCATTACACAGTTTGACTGTATAAAGGGCTAAATGTTATACGTGTTTCATTCAGCGTGTGCAAGGAGAAAAATTAAAAGAGCAACCTTTGACTTGTGCAGCACTACTGCTGCATAAGCTGTGGCTCTTCTACTTTCTAACCCCTGAGGGGGGGTTAAAGGTGACCTTTGAAATCGGTTCAAGTAGGCTTCGGCCTACACTCTGCTCCACCTGCAGAGCCCGGGCTCCAACAACGCTAGTTGCTGTCCGGAAGTGCTGGCTGCACAGAGCCAAACACCTCGCCAATGTGTCAGTGGGGTCCAGCACCGCCAGCTGTTCCCCTGCTGTGTAGCCGGCAACGTGTCCTGCAAAAGCCACGCAGACACAACACACCCAAAGCTGCCGCCAGTGCAGGCTTCGGCCTACACTCCCCTCCCCCTGCTCCTCCTCCTCCTGCTCCTCCTCCTGCTGTCCCTGGGCTCTAACACACCGCCAGTTGGGGCCCAGATGTGCTAGCTGCACAGAGAAAAACACCAGCCAATGTGTCAGTGGGGTCCAGCACCGCCAGCTGTTCCCCTGCTGTGCAGCCGGCATCGTGTCCTGCAAAAGCCACGCAGACACTTGCTCTTGTACCTTCTGCTCCCCATCCTGGTTCCAGTACCGTCAGCTGGTTCCGGGCAGAGCCTTTGGCTTAGGTGCCTCCCTCTGGGTATCCGAGTTCCACCAACGTCAGGTGGTCCTTGGTAGTGCTTTCAGGCACGGGTACCTCCTGCTTAGTAACCGGGTTCCAGTAACGTCAGCTGGTCCTCGGTAGTTCCATTGGCTCTTGGACCTTCGGCTACCCATCCGGGTTCCAGCACCGTCAGCTGGTTCTCGGCAGTGTCTTTTGCTCTTGTACCTTCTGCTCCCCATCCTGGTTCCAGTACCGTCAGCTGGTTCCGGGCAGAGCCTTTGGCTTAGGTGCCTCCCTCTGGGTATCCGAGTTCCACCAACGTCAGGTGGTCCTTGGTAGTGCTTTCAGGCACGGGTACCTCCTGCTTAGTAACCGGGTTCCAGTAACGTCAGCTGGTCCTCGGTAGTTCCATTGGCTCTTGGACCTTCGGGTAGCCATCCGAGTTCCAGTTCCATCAGCTGGTTCTCGGCATTTTCTCAGCCTTCTTGTACCTTCTGCTACATTTCCAAGTTCAAGAGACTAAACACGATGACCCGGAAGAACACCCCTAAGATGACGACGACACCAGAGACGACAACCACCGTGATGACGACGACCCTGGAGACGATGACCCTGAAGACCACCCCGATGACGACGACCCCGGAGACCACCCCGATGACGACGACCCCGGAGACGACGACCCTGGAGACGACGACGACCTGGAAGACCGAGAAGCAGAAGAACAAGAGGCTGCAGAACAAAGAGCAGAAGGACATTAAGCATAACACAAAATATCAGAGCAAAAAAATATTATGTAAATTATAAGCAGAAGAAGACTAAGCAGTGTATGGGGGTGAGTCCGTTCCTCCTCGTGGTGCCCCTGGATAAAGCCTGATGCTGCAGGCCAAACTGAACGCGGACAAATGTAACTGGTTTGTGACAGGCAGAACGGAAGGTGTAATCTTCAAACTTTTATAGATAACAACTACGGGAATGCCTGTCACAAATAAGAATATGATGAAGAAGTTGAATATGATGAAGATAATAGTAAAATAAAAAGAATATGAACAATGTAACCCAAAAAATAATAGGTAGAAGATGAAGAAGAAGATGAATAAGGTGAAGAAGTTGATGTCAAAGAAGCTGATGATGAGGATAATTAAGAAGAAAGCGTGGGAGAAGTAAAAAAGAAGGTGAAGGGCGTGGAAGTAGTGAAACATCAATATCTGACATAAAAAAAAAAAAAAATAACATAGTCAAATTCTTTCTAACGCCGAACTTCATAAAAAAAAATTAAAAATCCTGCTATTCTATTACATTGGGCTAAACCTCTGTCCCTTTAATATCTCCGCCACGTCCCCCAATACATCCTACATTATTCTTAGTTGTTTTCCTTCATGTAGAATGAACCTACAAGTTTATAAAGGGTTTATTTTAATTCCGATATTTTCGTCCCATTGACTTGCATTGGGATCGGGTATCGGTATCGGATTGGATCCGATATTTTGACGGTATCGGCCGATACTTTCCGATACCGATACTTTCCGATATCGGAAAGTATCGCTCAACACTAGTGGTGACAGATGAGATAGAGTGCAAAATAGTGAATGGGAACTATTTGTATTGACGTCCCAAATATATGGTTTCAACGTCTGAACTCGATAGTGCATAACTATATAATTTTTTATATTTGGTTGTGACTGAGACTATATAACCTTAGTAAAGGAAAGCCCCAAAGAGCTCTGGCGTAAAACTGTCAACTTGCATGAACTTGCTCTATAAAAATAAAATATCTCAAGAGCAACAAACAACATGCATGATAGATTTGCCTGGGAGGCAGCAACATTTTTGTCGAGAGATACTGGGCAGAAGACCTTTCCATCTGAAGCTGCTAGATGCTGAGTCCTGGCTGAGGTCCCCGCATCTTTGATAAGACTCTCTTCTGATTCATAGTGACAGCAGTGGCTCCTGTGGAGAAACAGTGGCTTGGCCTTAAAGAACTAATTATTACCTAGGGAGACAAGGGGAAAAATACGTTTTAGCCAGGTGTTACACAGCAGGACTCTCCAAGAGTCACACCAGTTAATTAGAAGCCCTGCCACTTGATAATTAGAAGTAACTTGGGTATGAACATGTACAGACGGGTGACATGTTGTGAACACAGTCCCAGTATACTTGTGTGAATAATTAAAATTGAGATGTAAAAGTAGACGTACAAAGAACATGGTCTAAGCAAGGATAGAATGGGACAGCCGGAAAGTCAAGATGCGGGAGGATGGGAAGTGCCTTCACAAAATCAAACTCATTCATGGCAAATCACGGACCTTTGAAGATCATTAATCTGAAAGAAAAGGTTTGTTAATTATTTTCTGCTTGCCATCTTTCAAAGGATGAGAAATAAGTTGTTGCCTCATCTGTGGCAATGAAGATTGCTCCCAGTACATGAGAGAGACAGATGGTTATGATTTAACCTAAGTTTCCTAGATATTGTGAAAACGGCACGTTGCGCTGGGCCTATTGATTTTAACTTATTGAATCAAGGAACACAATATCTCAGTTTCTCCGTGCTGTCTCAGTACATAATGTAGTGTTCCTAATTCAAAATGTTCCACACATTATATTTTTTTTGCAAAAATGGTTTTCCATGTATATAGCGTCTCACTGGTACACGCATTAACTCTTTACCTTCCCCAGTTGTGTTTTTCTTTGTGATCTTACAGGTAAGTCATCTGTACAGCGTCATTTCGTACATATATGTCATGGTGATCAGAAATTCTCAGAAAATGTGCTTGCTTGGTACCCTGAAAGTGACTCACAGCTGGGATCAAACAAACCTCAGATGCCACCTGTTTAACCTTAGTTCTTTATTGGCAACAGTATCCAATTGTTAAGACAGAAGGAGAGGGCTCCTTCTGTCACCTCAGCAGGACAAATTGATTGTTCCTGCTGTAACACCTGGAAAACTTACTACCTAACCATATAACCTTTTAAGTGGAACAGTCAACGGTGACCACAACATATAAGTGGTTGACAGAGGAAAAAGGCTATCTTTCTTAGTGGCTGCCAATGGCGCGGAGGATATTTCACAGGTAGAGAGAAGAATGGATTCAATTAAATTTCAACAAATTCATGATGCAAACATAACACCATCTGTAAAAACAGCTGAAGCTAAAAAGAGGATGGCTTCTACAAATGGATAATGATCCTTAACACACGTCAGAATCCACAATAGACGACCTCAAAATGCACAAGCAGAAGGTTTTATAATTGCCCACACAGTCCCCTGATATGAACATCATTGAAAATCTGAGTCTAAACGTCAAAATAGCTATGCATGCAAGTGGATCCAAGAATCTTACAGAAATGGGAGAATTTTCAAATTTTTTTTTTTGCCTAAAATATAAAAGAAACTTTACCTCCTTTAGAGATCATTCTATCTTCAATTTGCTTAACTATTCACAATAACAGCAATTTTGATCAGGGGTGGCTAAACTTTTACATGCCACTGTAATTGTTCACACAATATACAGTGGGTACGGAAAGTATTCAGACCCTTTGCTCATTATTGAGTATAAGCACCCTTTTGAGCTAGTACAGCCATGAGTCTTCTTGAGAATGATGCAACAAGTTTTTCACACCTGGATTTGGGGATCCTCTGCCATTCCTCCTTGCAGATCCTCTCCACTTCCATCAGGTTTGGTAAGCGTTTCAGGTCTCTCCAGAGATACTCAATTTGGTTTAGGTCTGGACTCGGGCTGGGCAAGTCAAGAATGGTCACAGAGTTGTTCTGAAGCCACTCCTTTGTTATTTTAGCTGTGTGCTTAGGGTCATTGTCTCGTTGGAAGGTGAACCGTCGGCGCTTTCATATATCTTAGACTGAGGAGAGGCTTCCGTTGGGCCACTCTGCAATAAATGCCTGACTGGTGGAGGGCTGCAGTGATAGTTCACTTTGTGGAACTTTCTCCCATCTCCCTACTGCATCTCTGGAGCTCAGACACAGTGATCTTGGGATTCTTCTTTACCTGTCTCACCAAGGCTCTTTTCCCACAATTGCTCAGTTTAGCTGGACGGCCAGATCTAGGAAGACTTCTGGTGGTCCCAAACCTCTTCCATTTAAGGATTATGGAGGCCACTGTGCTCTTAGGAACCTTGAGTACTACAGAAATTCTTTTGCAACCTTGGCCAGATCTGTGCCTTGCCACAATTCTCTCTCTGAGCTCCTTGGCCAGTTCCTTTGACCTCATGATTCTCATTTGGTCTGACATGCACTGTGAGCTGTGAGGTCTTATATAGACAGGTGTGCGCCTTTCCAAATCAAGTCCTATCAGTTTGATTAAACACAGCTGGACTCCAATGAAGGAGTAGAACCATCTCAAGGAGGATCACAAGGAAATTTCCAGCATGTGACTTAAATATGAGTGTCTGAGCAAAGGGTCTGAATACTTATGATCATGTGAAATTTCAGTTTTTCTTTTTATTAAATTTGCAAAAATTTCTACATTTATGTTTTTTTCAGTCAAGATGGGGTGCAGAGTGTACATTAACCCCTTCCTGACATCCGACGTACTATCCCGTCGAGGTGGGGTGGGCCCGTATGACCGCCGATGGGATAGTACGTCCAGCGCGATCGGCGGCGCTCACGGGGGGAGCGCGGCCGATCGCGGTCGGGTGTCAGCTGCCTATCGCAGCTGACATCCGGCACTATGTGCCAGGAGCGGTCACGGACCGCTCCCGGCACATTAACCCCCGGCACACCGTGATCAAACATGATCGCGATGTGCCGGCGGTGCAGGGAAGCATCGCGCAGGGAGGGGGCTCCCTGCGGGCTTCCCTGAGCCCCCCGCAGCAACGCGATGTGATCGCGTTGCTGCGAGGGTCTTACCTCCCTCCCTGCCTGCTCCAGACCCGGATCCAAGATGGCCGTGGATCCGGGTCCTGCAGGGAGGGAGGTGGCTTCACAGAAGCCTGCTCAGAGCAGGCACTGTGAAGCAGCCTGCACTTCTCGCAGATCGGTGATCTGTCAGAGTGCTATGCAAACTGGCAGATCACCGATCTGTATTCTCCCCCCCTGGGGCAAAGTAAAAAAGTAAAAAAAAAAAAATTCCAAATGTGTAAAAAAAAAAAAAAAAAAAAAAAAATATTCCAAAATAATGAAAAAAAAAAAAATATTCCCATAAATACATTTCTTTATCTAAATAAAAAAAAAAACAAACAATAAAAGTACACATATTTAGTATCGCCGCGTCCGTAACGACCCGACCTATAAAACTGGCCCACTAGTTAACCCCTTCAGTAAACACCGTAAGAAAAAAAAAAAACGAGGCAAAAAACAACGCTTTATTATCATACCGCCGAACAAAAAGTGGAATAACACGCGATCAAAAAGTCAGATATAAATAACCATGGTACCGCTGAAAGCGTAATCTTGTCCCGCAAATAACGAGCTGCCATACAGCATGATCAGCAAAAAAATAAAAAAGTTATAGTCCTGAGAATAAAGCGATGCAAAAATAATTATTTTTTCCATAAAATAGTTTTTATCGTATAAAAGCGCCAAAACATAAAAAAATAATATAAATGAGGTATCGCTGTAATCGTACTGACCCGAAGAATAAAACTGCTTTATCAATTTTACCAAACGCGGAACAGTATAAACGCCTCTCCCAAAAGAAATTCATGAATAGCTGGTTTTTGGTCATTCTGCCTCACAAAAATCGGAATAAAAAGCGATCAAAAAATGTGACGTGCCCAAAAAGTTACCAATAAAAACGTCAACTCGTCCCGCAAAAAACAAGACCTCACATGACTCTGTGGACCAAAATATGGAAAATTTATAGCTCTCAAAATGTGGTAACGCAAAAAATATTTTTTGCAATAAAAAGCGTCTTTCAGTGTGTGACGGCTGCCAATCATAAAAATCCGCTAAAAAACTCGCTATAAAAGTAAATCAAACCCCCCTTCATCACCCCCTTAGTTAGGGAAAAATAAAAAAATGTATTTATTTCCATTTTCCCATTAGGGTTAGGGTTAGGGCTAGGGTTGGGGCTAGGGTTAAGGCTACAGTTAGGGTTGGGGCTAAAGTTAGGGTTAGGGTTGGGGCTAAAGTTACGGTTAGGGTTTAGATTACATTTACAGTTGGGAATAGGGTTGGGATTAGGGTTAGGGGTGTGTCAGGGTTAGAGGTGTGGTTAGGGTTACTGTTGGGATTAGGGTTAGGGGTGTGCTTGGATTAGGGTTTCAGTTATAATTGGGGGGTTTCCACTGTTTCAGCACATCAGGGGCTCTCCAAACGTGACATGGCGTCCGATCTCAATTCCAGCCAATTCTGCGTTGAAAAAGTAAAACAGTGCTCCTTCCCTTCCGAGCTCTCCCGTGTGCCCAAACAGGGGTTTACCTCAACATAAGGGGTATCAGCGTACTCAGGACAAATAGGACAACAACCTTTGGGGTCCAATTTCTCCTGTTACCCCTGGGAAAATACAAAACTGGGGGCTAAAAAATAATATTTGTGGGAAAAAAAAAGATTTTTTATTTTCACGGCTCTGCGTTATAAACTGTAGTGAAACACTTGGGGGTTCAAAGTTCTTACAACACATCTAGATAAGTTCCTTGGGGGGTCTAGTTTCCAAAATGGGGTCACTTGTGCGGGGCTTCTACTGTTTAGGTACATTAGGGGCTCTGCAAACGCAATGTGACGCCTGCAGTCCATTCCATCTAAGTCTGCATTCCAAATGGCGCTCCTTCCCTTCCGAGCCCTCCCATGCATCCAAACGGTGGTTCCCCCCACACATGGGGTATCAGCGCACTCAGGACAAATTGGACAACAACTTTTGGGGTCCAATTTCTCCTGTTACCCTCGGGAAAATACAAAACTGGGGGTTGAAAAATAATTTTTGTGGGAAAAAAGTTTTGTTTTATTTTTACGGCTCTGCATTATAAACTTCTGTGAAGCCCTTGGTGGGTCAAAGCACTCACCACACATCTAGATAAGTTCCTTAGGGGGTCTAATTTCCAACATGGTGTCACTTGTGGGGGGTTTCTACTGTTTAGGTACATTAGGGGCTCTGCAAACGCAATGTGACGCCTGCAGACCATTCCATCTAAGTCTGCATTCCAAATGGCGCTCCTTCACTTCCGAGCCCTCCCATGCATCCAAACGGTGGTTCCCCCCACATATGGGGTATCAGCGCACTCAGGACAAATTGGACAACAAATTTTGGGGTCCAATTTCTCCTGTTACCCTCGGGAAAATACAAAACTGGGGGCTGAAAAATAATTTTTGTGGGAAAAAAATTTTGTTTTATTTTTATGGCTCTGCATTATTAACTTCTGTGAAGCCCTTGGTGGGTCAAAGCGCTCAAAACACATCTAGATAAGTTCCTTAGGGGGTCTACTTTCCAAAATGGTGTCACTTGTGGGGGGTTTCAATGTTTAGGCGCATCAGTGGCTCTCCAAACGCAACATGGCGTCCCATCTCAATTCCTGTCAATTTTGCATTGAAAAGTCAAACGGTGCTACTTCCCTTCCGAGCTCTCCCATGCGCCCAAACAGTGGTTTACCCCCACATATGGGGTATCAGCGTACTCAGGACAAATTGTACAACAACTTTTGGGGTCCAATTTCTTCTCTTACCCTTGGGAAAATATAAAATTGGGGGTGAAAAGATAATTTTTGTGAAAAAATATGATTTTTTATTTTTACGGTTCTGCATTATAAACTTCTGTGAAGCACTTGGTGGGTCAAAGTGCTCACCACACCTCTAGATAAGTTCCTTAGGGGGTCTACTTTCCAAAATGGTGTCACTTGTGGGGGGTTTCAATGTTTACACACATCAGGGGCTCTACAAACGCAACATGACGTCCCATCTCAATTCCTGTCAATTTTGCATTGAAAAGTCAAACAGCGCTCCTTCCCTTCCGAGGTCTCCCATGCGCCCAAACAGTGGTTTATCCCCACATATGGGGTATCAGCGTACTCAGGACAAATTGTACAACAACTTTTGGGGTCCAATTTCTTCTCTTACCCTTGGAAAAATAAAAAATTGGGGGCGAAAAATAATTTTTGTGAAAAAATATGATTTTTTATTTTTACGGTTCTGCATTATAAACTTCTGTGAAGCACTTGGTGGGTCAAAGTGCTCACCACACCTCTAGATAAGTTCCTTAGGGGGTCTACTTTCCAAAATGGTGTCACTTGTGGGGGGTTTCAATCAGGGGCTCTACAAACGCAACATGACGTCCCATCTCAATTCCTGTCAATTTTGCATTGAAAAGTCAAACGGCGCTCCTTCCCTTCCGAGGTCTCCCATGCACCCAAACAGTGGTTTATCCCCACATATGGGGTATCATCGTACTCAGGACAAATTGTACAACAACTTTTGGGGTCCAATTTCTTCTCTTACCCTTGGAAAAATAAAAAATTGTGGGCGAAAAATAATTTTTGTGAAAAAATATGATTTTTTATTTTTACGGTTCTGCATTATAAACTTCTGTGAAGCACTTGGTGGGTCAAAGTGCTCACCACACCTCTAGATAAGTTCCTTAGGGGGTCTACTTTCCAAAATGGTGTCACTTGTGGGGGGTTTCAATGTTTAGGCACATCAGGGGCTCCCCAAACGCAACATGGCGTCCCATCTCAATTCCAGTCAATTTTGCATTGAAAAGTCAAATGGCGCTCCTTCGTTTCCGAGCTCTGTCATGCGCCCAAACAGTGGTTTACCCCCACATATGGGGTATCGGCGTACTCAGGACAAATTGTACAACAACTTTTGTGGTCCATTTTCTCCTGTTACCCTTGGTAAAATAAAACAAATTGGAGCTGAAATAAATTTTTTGTGAAAAAAAGTTAAATGTTCATTTTTATTTAAACATTCCAAAAATTCCTGTGAAGCACCAGAAGGGTTAATAAACTTCTTGAATGTGGTTTTGAGCACCTTGAGGGGTGCAGTTTTTAGAATGGTGTCACACTTGGGTATTTTCTATCATATAGACCCCTCAAAATGACTTCAAATGAGATGTGGTCCCTAAAAAAAAATGGTGTTGTAAAAATGAGAAATTGCTGGTCAACTTTTAACCCTTATAACTCCCTAACAAAAAAAAATGTTGGTTCCAAAATTGTGCTGATATAAAGTAGACATGTGGGAAATGTTACTTATTAAGTATTTTGTGTGACATATCTCTGTGATTTAAGGGCATAAAAATTCAAAGTTGGAAAATTGCAAAATTTTCAAAATTTTCGCCAAATTTCCATTTTTTTTGCAAATAAACGCAGGTAATATCAAAGAAATTTTACCACTATCATGAAGTACCATATGTCACGAGAAAACAATGTCAGAATCGCCAAGATCTGTTGAAGCGTTCCAGAGTTATAACCTCATAAAGGGAGAGTGGTCAGAATTGTAAAAATTGGCCCGGTCATTAACGTGCAAACCACCCTTGGGGGTGAAGGGGTTAATGAGAATTTTTTTTTTTTTTTTTTTTTTTTTAATTTACCAAATGGCTGCAATGAAACAAAGAGAGAAAAATGTAAAGGGGTCTGAATACTTTCCGTACCCACTGTATATAGTATCTCCTCAAGTAGACAAAGTGTGTCCTTCCCTGCCCTTATCCACATGCACATTACTTAATAAATGGTAAGCTTTTAATATTATAGGTTACGACTGTCCCGAATAGGTTAACCATGACGGGGTAGGATGGTTATTGCATTTTTTTAAATCAAGGTTGTATTAACTAAGCATTCTGTTTTGTTTTCATGCACTTTGTTTGTTTACTGCAGGGTTTTTGCTTAAGGTACCGTCACACTAAGCGACGCTGCAGCGATAGCGACAGCGATGCCGATCGCTGCAGCGTCGCTGTTTGGTCGCTGGAGAGCTGTCACACAGACCGCTCTCCAGCGACCAACGATGCCGAGGTCCCCGGGTAACCAGGGTAAACATCGGGTTGCTAAGCGCAGGGCCGCGCTTAGTAACCCGATGTTTACCCTGGTTACCAGCGTAAAATGTAAAAAAAACAAGCAGTACATACTTACATGCGTCCCCCGGCGTCCGCTTCCAGCAATGACTGAGCGCCGGCAGTAGCAGGGCACAGCGGTGACGTGTGCTTTCACTTTCACTTTACTGCGCTCAGTCAGTGTGGGAAGCGGACGCCGGGGGACGCATGTAAGTATGTACTGTTTGTTTTTTTTACATTTTACGCTGGTAACCAGGGTAAACATCGGGTTACTAAGCGCGGCCCTGCGCTTAGTAACCCGATGTTTACCCTGGTTACCAGTGTAAAATATCGCTGGTATCATTGCTTTTGCTGTCAAACACGGCGATACACGGCGACCTAGCGACCAAATAAAGTTCAGACCTTCTAGCAGCGACCAGCAATTTCACAGCGGGATCCAGATCGCTGCTGCGTGTCAAATACAGCGATATCGCTACCTAGGACGCTGCAACGTCACAGATCGCTGGCTATATCGCTGCGACGTTGCCTAGTGTGACGGTACCTTTATTTTGTTTTTATCTTGGGTTTTGCCTGTTTAGTGGCCAGTGTGAACATACGCTTACATGCTGCTTGTACACCAACTTATATTCCAGTTCACCTCTTTAGGTTTTCTCTTAAACTGTGTATGGAGTCTTATTTGGAATGTAAAGAAAAAATGGAAATACGACCACTCTCATAAGAAAAAAATGTATGAGTGCCACATTAGAGTTAACAATCTTTTAAGTCGATGTTAGACAATTTAACAAGCCTCTTAGTAAATGTAATTATGCTATTCTGGTTCAATTTCAACCTATATTCTAGGAAAACTGTATTCGGCAATTAATGTAATTTTTTTCTTTGAAATACATTGAGATTAGAAGACAAAAAAAATAAAAACAGAATGCAAAAACATGAATGCTACAATATGGATAAACAAATCCTAAACTAATCTAAAATAACAACAACTATTTCCATAATTGATGTAAATTGCAGATTTGAAGAGATGGGTCACTTAGCAAAGAAAAGCAATCTCCAATTACTCATTTTACTTATAAAGTGTAATCATATTTACGGAAAAATCTCAGATTATTTATATTTCCTGAGAACCGGCCAATTATATCCATTCTGTTGAATATTCTGAATAGTCTGCACATACGAGAGGGAATGTGTTTACAAGCTTCTGAAGTCTTCACTTGCACACATTTAAAGGGAACCTGTCATATCAGACATAAAACGTGATCTGAGAGCAGCATGGTGCCGAGCTGACTGATAGCTTATTGGAAAAGTCATTCCTGCATAGCTCGGCAGTCCAGTGGGCGGTACTAATTTATGATTGACAGCTTTTATTCTATAAGGTTGTAAATACGGGATAGATTTCAATGACAACCGCCTATTTGAGTCCTGATTAAGTTGGAAGTAAAGTGAAAACGATATACTGAATATTTTCCCAAATAAACAATATAAGGATCTCCTCAATGCCTCCTGCACTATACCATATTGCTGACAGTTTAGACGCTCAACTTGGTGTGTTCCTTTCATAATGTACCCCTATAATAGATCAACTTTACATACTTAAATGAAAGATAATTTGATTCCAGGTTTTGCTACCTAATCTGAGACCAACAAAGACCCGCAATCTAGCGATGTGTTACTGACTGGGCTGATTGCTGCAGTTTTTCTAAAATCACCATTTTATCAGCAGAAGATTATCATTGGTCTGCAGCCAGGTTGCCAAACCACACCCCTATCACCGATTGGCAGTAGAGTGGAGCTGCCAATCAGTGGTGTGGGCGGGGTTATACAGAGCTCAGCATTTAGAGAAAAGAAGCTGCTTACAGAAAAGCTATTTTTGCTGCAATTGTTGCTGCATTTTTGTTGTCTCTTGTGCATGCTGATAAAGTTTAGTGGCCCCAGAAAAAGCATGATTTAATTTCCTTAGGCTTTTGCACCAAAACCGCAGGAAAAACAAAGCAAAAATGCAGGTATCAATTTTTACTGCGTTTGTCATGCGGTTTTCCACTTACCCATTGTTTCCTATGGGGGAAAATTGATGCAAACATGCAGAAAAAATTGTTGAAAGAGGCGACATACTGCAGTTTGCAAAACGCAGCCGTTTTCCAAATCAGTCAGGAAAATAAAATCAATGTGTGCATGAGATTTCTGAAAACTAATAGACTTTGCTGGTACTGTTAAACGCAGCTTAAAATTTGCAGCAAAAACGCAACATGTGAACAGATCTTAAAAGCATATATGCAAATTGCCTCTTCAGAGAGGAAGAGGGCTTGAACTCTATAGCGCCACCTGTTGGAAGTAGCGATCCTACAAGTCACAATCAACCTTTTAACAAGCCTTGCAATATGACTTAGGATAAAAGCCAGATCAGAATCTCAATTTGCAGACACGGTGTTTCGGGCTTTTGGCCCTCGTCAGTGCAAAGTATGAGATCTGATTTGGCTAGGTGAGAGGCTTGGACTGGAGTCTAAGTGGTAAGGCTTTGAACTCCTAAAAGCAGTGATTCTACGCTCATTTGGAAGGACTGCAGTGGTGGCTGGTAACCTTGGAAACAAGCAGTAAATGGTAGAATTAAATAGCCCTCTGTTCCTGCTACCAGTGAGTGTGAAGCAAATTACATAGCTTCCTATGATTACAAGCACTTTGTAACTTTACGAATTTGAGAATAGCACTTTTATTTCCTGGATTTGTATGGTGTCCCACCTTGTTCTCAATGGTCTTTGGGACTTCGTACAGGAAAAAAATATGATTTTTTGATCAATTTTCCGTTCCTGTATTTGTTTGTAGATGAGGGGAAACCAGAGCTGGATATCTGTGAATTGGTCCATAGAATTTTCATGGATGGAACAGAAAATTATAGATTTCTTTCAACGTCAAAACTAGTTGAGGAGTCATATTTTTGCTGTTGGCATCCATAAGTACCAGGAAGAGACTTCTTAAGACAGAATACAAACTTTTGAATTACTCTCTACTGGCAACAATGGCACAAAATAGACAAATTATTACTTTCTTAATATGCCACATCAACAAACTGCATTGTTGAGATTTGCAAAGAGGAGTAACTTGAAGCTTTTGAGCCCTAGTACAAAATCAGGGTCATTTATTATGTGGCAAAAGGCTTTTTGAGCCCCTAAAGCACAATGGTCCAGTTTTAATTGCTCTCTCTCCACCACTTGATATGCCCTTATGTGACATCATAATGACATTAGGATCAGCCATAAGATTAAAACCAGCTAAAAACAGCCTTAACAAATTGCAAAATTTGTTACAATTGTGGAATAAAAAGTCCCAATAAAAGTGCAAAATATTACACAATTTTCACTGGAGCTGTTCCTGTGTTGGAGTTGAAAGTCCACAAATAACTTTGCCATAAACAAAGCAAAAAAAGCAAAATTAGAGCCACACCACGGTATCACATTTTGAATGTATTCATCAAAAAGCTTACAGACCGCCAGCATTTGTAGCAATATAAAGCGTCATATAAAACCAATCACAGATTTTTGAAGCCAAAAGGGTGAAACCATGGGTTGTTTAGGAGGCTGATTTTACAATTTTCTTTTTCCCGAAATTGGATGATACTGATGTGCTGAGTATCCGATGCTCTTTTGTGAGTTTGCAAAATACACTTTATAATAAAAAAAACCTGTGAATAGTTTTACATGTTGCTTTGCGTACTCCGATTTATAGAAAATCATGCAATTTATTTGAAGAGGAACATCTTGGACATTGAGGACAACTGCCAAATGTAAAGCCACAATCCAACACCTTTCCTTATGGATGCTTCAAGATTGGAATACAGCCTGGTCAAAGTATTGATGCGAAATCTGGTGCTCTGTGAGGGTTTTTTTATGTCAGCAATCATGCTGTGATAATGTTTGGTGGCCCTTATGTTGTTTAAATTATTTCTTCTGTAGTATCTAGAGATATGCAGCAGATTCTTAACTACCTCAGAACTGCCCAAAGATGTTATCCGGACAGTCCACTGTGATCTCTGAACTGACATTCTAAAATGTCAATATAGTCTAAGCAGCTTTCACAAGACCACAGAAAGATTTCCAACAGAGAAGGTAGGCTTAAAATACTACATTGTTTAAGGGTATGTGCACACGTCCGGATTTCTTGCAGAAATTTCCTGAAGAAAACCGGAAATTTTCTGCAAGAAATCCGCATTTTTTTTTTTGCGGTTTTTTCCTGTTTTTTTCGCTTTTTTTAGCATTCTGCAAGCGTAATTAGCTTGCAGAATGCTAAAGTTTTCCCAGCGATCTGTAGCATCGCTTGGAAAACTGACTGACAAGTTGGTCACACTTGTCAAACATACTGTTTGACAAGTGTGACCAACTTGTTACTATAGATGCAGCCTATGCAGCATCAATAGTAAAAGATAGAATGTTTAAAAATAATTAAAAAAAATAAAAAATGGTTATACTCACCCAGACGATCTCCTCAGCGGCGTCCGTTCCTATAGATGCCAGTGTGGTTCAGGACCTGTGATGACGTCGCGGCTTGTGATTGGTCGCGTGAGTCACATGAGCGGTCAAGCGACCAATCACAAGACAGTGACGTCATCACAGGTCCTGAACCACACCATCTATAGGAACCGAAGAGAGAGCATGCACCGGAGAGGCGGGAACACTTTGGCGGCCATCAGAGGGTGAGTATATCACTATTTTTATTTTAATTCTTTTTTTTTACCAATTATATGGTGCCCAGTCCGTGTAGGAGAGTCTCCTCTCCTCCACCCTGGGTACCAACTGCACATAATCTGCTTACTTCTCGCATAGTGTGCACAGCCCCGTAGTATAGTGATCGATACGAAACAAATAGCTATCTACATGCTGGAAATGATTGGAGCTGGCACCCCAGTGAGAGCAACCAAAGTCTCTGAATGTCTCTCATTGGGGGTAAAATGATGATTTCCGAAGGTCGAAGCCACAATATGAACTCAATTTCTATAGTCAGTTAGTATAGATGTTGTACAATAATAAGAAAAGACTAGACAAAGGCAAGGATTCGGAAGCGACATTGATCATATTCATAGTCTAATGAAGTCATTTCCAAAGTTTCATAACTTTCCATGCTGGACACAATGATAAAAAAATAAAATGTAGTTACTCTTTAAAGTTCTGCTTGTTGGGAGTTGTGGGTGCAATAATAGGAAGAATATCAATGAGCGTTGGCTTCCATGGGTCTGTTGCCGCTTTGCCAATTTTCCTTCTTTGGCTAATGCGTACTAGAAATAACCCTCAAGACGCTTCAACTCTTAGCCTTCGTCAACGTAGCTCTGAGCTTTATTCTTGCCCTTTTTTCCTGCTTTCAAAACATCTGACCATTCACTTTCTGCTGTTGTCATAAGATAGTCTATATTATTTACTGCGCCCATGGCTTATTTTAGATCGATGAATTCGGTACAGGTGCTTAGTTTAGCCTATGTGATGTCCGTGTACATAAGGTATTGCACATGGACAACACATGTTCCTTTTAAAAGCTAATGGCAAAATAAAGAATTCCTTATGTTGTAGTGAACCATCCATCGACCAGTAAGACACTTTTCTTAAAAAAAAATAGAAATTCCATATCGGAAAGTTACCTACCCTGATACGTGAAGTACAACAACAGTAGGGGAACCACAGGTTGTGACAATCTGTGCTATACGTCATTGCTATAAAAATCTTTTCTCACATTGCTGTCATACTTACACAATAGGGGGGGACAAACATACAGGTTACAAATTAAGGAAAACAGCAGTTAATTATATTGAGTTAATTTAAGATAAATGGCATGCTGCTGTTTTCTTTCATTTGCAATCTTTTGCACACTTGAGCACATCCTTACAGTGTAGCAATCAAAGTTAATCTCCAACCTAATGAATATTCTAGTTGTGAACAAACTGCTCCTTGATAACAAAGGTTAAATACAATCTGAATTTCATATTGTCTAGAAAAATTCTAATCAGGTTCCAGCACATCATTGAGCCCTAGCAGTCTGCCCTCTGCAGCTTCCACACCTTCCAAAAATTGTGTTCAAATTATTTTAATTCAATTTCCAGAGACTGTTTGATGGACAAAATGTACAGTATGTTTCATGATGTGCCAGAGCTGATTGAGAGAAATAACACAAATTCTAATATGGAACAGTGGAAATGTCTGGGCAAAACAGTGTTCATTTGAGTGACGCAAAAAATATATTTAGGTTTTACGTACAGATGATTGGGTCATTTGAAATTCAAATATCGATGACATCGACGAATGATCCCCAAAAATTTGATTTGCGGCAAAAAAATTTGCGAGACTCTCAATATTGGCTAGTAATTGCTCAGAAAATACACATAGGAGAGAGGACAGAGGACCCCACTGACCATAAGAGCTTACACTCAGGAGGAGAGTGAAAGAGAAGTCATTGCAGACCATAAAAGATTACACTCTACAGGAGAGAGAGGACCTCGTTGACCATAAGAGCTTACACTCTACAGGAGAGAGAGGACCCCATTGACTATAAGAGCTTACACTCTACACGAGAGGAGTCTGTTGACCATAAGAGCTTACACTCTACAGGAGAGAAAGGACCCCGTTGACCATAAGAGCTGACACTCTACAGGAGAGGAGACTGCTGACCATAATAGCTTACACTCTAAAAGAGAGAAAGAGGTCTATGTTGACCATAAGAGCTTACACTCTATAAGAGAGAGAGGACCCCTCTGACCATAAGAGATTACACTCCATAGGAGAGAGAGGACCCCTCTGACCATAAGAGATTACACTCTATAGGAGAGAGAGGACTCCGTTGACTATAAGAGCTTACATTCCATAGGAGAAAGATGATCCCACTGACCATAAAAATTTACACTCTATAGGAGAGAGAGTCTTACCCAATGACTTTGGAATTGGAAAATAACTGTTCCGTACAAACTGTTCTCCCCTGGGAACCGCTGATCTGTGATGGCCCAGGTACTTGACCACCACTGTATAAGGTATGATGACGCACTACATGTTATAGCTGCAGGGCATTATAGGGAAGCCCACACAGCAACACAAAATGACATTAGCCCACTCTCTGATGCTTCAGCAATGTAGAAAATGATGCTGGGAAAGTTTTTATTTTTCAAACCACAAATCAAATCTCAAAATGTTTGAATTTTCGTGAAACCATGAATTTTAGGAAATTCGGTTTGAATTTGATCCTCCCAGACTGATACGCTCATATCTAGTTTTAACTGTAGATATGACAATAATCATGGTTAACACCATTGTATTACACAAGTACAATCAGGGAGAGTTACATGATAGATCCATAGCAGTCCATAGCCTCCATAATAGGTATTGTCATTGAAAACATCCATAATGTAACATCAGGGTTTCTGGAATTGCCAGAACAAATGTTTTGAAGGACTGACAGTCAATCTCACTGCAATATACCATGTCTACATCCATTTGTAATTAATTATGTAACTTGTAGAAGAAGGCATGTCAAGAGAAAAGCTTGAAAATATATTCAAACAGGTATGCAGAAAACAAGAAGGGGCATTGAAGCAAGGCAAGCTTCTGTGTACTGTCTGTGTTTGGCTCAGAAGCCTCAGCACAGTGGATGATGGTAACAAGTACCAAAAGAAAACAAGATCAGCAGTCAAGTGAGAATATTCGGGTGATCTATTAAGGTGAGATCTTAGTGATTGCCTGCCCCTGACCTGATAAATGTGAGGCAAGTGCATGCATAAAAGAAAGACATCAGACACAGGGTCAGATGTGCACTCCTCCCTCGGCAAGAGCTGGCACAGAACTGGGCTTTATTAGCCCAAACAAAAGATCATGTAGCAGGCAGGAAGAGGGTGTTGCACAGCTTCTCAGAAGCCATTGTGTCAGTCTGTGATGGGTCCATGCTAGGTCTGTTCCATATATGGTCTTCAGTGTATCCACCTCACACTCCAAGGATTCAAGGGCGTAGTTCCAGGATGTAGACGCCACCACATATATTACTAGCTTATGTAAGGTTAATAATTGATTTAATTAGCCATTCTCTCCTTCACAACAAGAGGTCATGGAGAGAGTGAAACCACTGGACTAATAGCATCAAACACCTAGTCTACCTCAAAACACTCTAAGTATAGTGTATTTGTCACTTGAATTCCTGCTGAGCTTCTAAAAATCAGAAGTTACACAGATCAAGTGGAGAATAAGTCCTCCAAGCCTTTAAAGCCGCACTGTAAGAAAGCCACACACAATATTCACCAGACACCTGGTGTACCAATGTTCACCTTGAGATGTAAGAATACTGAATTGTGCTGTTTCTTACACTACTAAGGACTGGCACGATCATTTATCTGCAGCATCTAGCTAAAGACTGTTATGTGGAAGATATTCCCTAAATTGTTACTTTTGTGAATCAAAAAGTAAACAGGTAAAGAACGTTAAGACAAGTCTTGTGTTTATGATGTAATAAATAGACCCTACTGGGAGGTGGTTAGCTGCAAAGCCGTCTCAAAATACGAAGTCCTGCGAAGATCTTTGAAGACCAAATAAAATGCCATGGCCTGAAACGGATCCAGTGCTAATTTTTTTTAAATCTTAATGTGAAAATTGAGAAGAAAATGTAGTCATCTTGAAGTATCCAACAATGTCATGTGTTACTGCAAAGGATCTTTGCACAAGACTGTGTCATATTGGCTGCTGAGTTCATTTCTACATGGAAAACTGGATTATTTAGGGACAAACTCCAGGGAGCCTTTCACCAGGTGTTAGGTACCCTATCTGAGAACACCATGATGAAGGAGAAGAGATTGTGATTCCACTTACTTAGCTGCTTGCTGAATTTTGGATAATACTACAATTTTATCTGCTGCAGAGATACCAGTTCTCTGAATGCTGAGCTCTGTATAACTCCGGCCACATCACGGATTGGCAGATTTCTGTGTACAATGTGCAAAAGCATAGGAATAAAAATATGGTTGACAATTGGTGTTTAAAGAAATGTTCATGTGCTGAGATAATCTTATAAATGTGCCCCTGCTGTGTATTGTGTAGAGGCTGTGTCTGACCCTACAGGAACATGGTCTGATCATACAACATCTCCTGGGCAGGGGGGAAGCAAAAGAGTATACAGACAGGACAGGATGGGATCACAGCTTTTTGTGAGGTAAAACATATTTTTAAACAGGCCGGTATATGTTTTACCTCACAGGAAGCATCAGCTGCGATCCATCCTGTCCTGTCTGTATACTCTCTTTTGTGTCCTCCTATGCCCTGTAGCTGTGGTATGATCAGAGCATGTTCCTGCATATTTAGATAAGAGATCTATTTAATAATGTAGAAAGATTTGTCTAGTTAAATCTGGTGACTTAAAAAAATTGATGTCACTGTCATATATAGATTAAGTACCCATGATCATTTGGAGAGATTTTCATGCGGTGTACTTTCACTGAAGAAAAAATGCAGTGTATTATAGTTCCAGCAAAGTGGATTAGGTTTATCAAAATCTCATGCCCACTGTGTTTTTCATTATGCAGCAAAATATGTCCTGGTGTGCATGTTTGAAATGCGTAACATGTCAATTTCACTTGCATGTACACAGAGTTTTCTGTGCAGATTTTCCCCATAGAATTACATTAGATGGTGAAAATTTGTAGGTAATAGAAACATGTTCATATTTAGAGCTTTTCCAGCACAGAATTGAACTAAAAATGCATATAAACCACACATGACTATATCCATAAAAGTTTGGTCAAAAACAAGTATCAGGAAGTATAAAGAAAATAGCAGTTTCATTTAAAAACTGGTAAAACAAATAGAGACAAAAACGAAGGCATCAAAAATGCATGTAAAAAAAATAAAGCAATGAAAAAATGCAAGTAACCTAATTTTCCTGATTCAAAAATTAAAAAATATCTCATCAAGGGAACACAGCCTTATGGCATATCGGACATCATAGGAACGCAGCCTTATGGCATACCAAACATCATGGGAGCACAGCCTTATGGCATACCGGACATCATGGGAACACAGCGTTATGGCATATCGGACATCATGGTAAAACAGCCTTATGGCATACCGGACATCATGGGAACAAAGTCTTATGGCATAAGGGGTAATCCTTGACGCTGATCTCTCCTTCAAACCACATATCCAAGCCCTTTCCACTTCCTGCTGATTTCAACTCAAAAATATTTCATGAATCCGTTCATTCCTCAACCAAGAATCTGCAAAAACCTTAGTCCATGCCCTCATCATCTCTCGCCTTGACTACTGCAACCTCCTGCTCTGTGGCCTCCCCTCGAACACTCTCGCACCCCTCCAATCTATTCTAAACTCTGCTGCCCGACTAATCCACCTATCCCCCCGCTATTCCCCTGCCTCTCCCCTCTGTCAATCCCTTCACTGGCTCCCCATTGCCCAGAGACTCCGATACAAAACCCTAACCGTGACGTGCAAAGCCATCCACAACCTGTCTCCTCCATACATCTGTGACCTCGTCTCCCGGTACTTACCTACACGCAACCTCCGATCCTCACAAGATCTCCTTCTCTACTCCCCTCTTATCTCCTCTTCCCACAATCGTATACAAGATTTCTCTCGCGTATCACCCCTACTCTGGAATCCTCTACCACAACACATCAGACTCTCGCCTACCATCGAAATCTTCAAAAATAACCTGAAGACCCACCTCTTCCGACAAGCCTACAACCTGCAGTAACCACCGATCGACCAAACCGCTGCATGACCAGCTCTATCCTCACCTACTGTATTCTCACCCATCCCTTGTAGATTGTGAGCCTTCGCGGGCAGGGTCCTCACTCCTCCTGTACCAGATATGACTTGTATTGTTTAAGATTATTGTACTTGTTTTTATTATGTATACCCCTCCTCACATGTAAAGCACCATGGAATAAATGGCGCTATAACAATAAATAATAATAATAATATTAATAATAATAATAATAATAATACCGAACTTCATGGGAATACAGCCTTATGGGATACCGTACATCATGGAAACACAGCCTTATGGCATATCGGACGTCATGGTAAAACAGCCTTATGGCATACCGGGCATCATGGGAACAAAGTCTTATGGCATATTGAACATCATGGGAGCAAAGTCTTATGGCATACTTAACATCATGGGAATACAGCCTTATGGCATACCGGACATCATGGGAACACAGCTTTATGGCATACTGAACATCATGGGAGCAAAGTCTTATGGCATACTTAACATCATGGGAATACAGCCTTATGGCATACCGGACATCATGGGAACACAGCTTTATGGCATACTGAACATCATGGGAATACAGCCTTATGGCATACCGAACATCAAGGGAACACAGCCTTATGGCATATCGGACATCATGGGAACAAAGTCTTATGGCATACTGAACATCATGGGAACACAGCCTTATGGCATATCAGACATCATGGGAACAAAGTCTTATGGCATACTGAACATTGTGGGAACACAGCCTTATGGCATATCAGACATCATGGTAAAACAGCCTTATGGCATACCAGATATCATGGGAACACAGCCTTATGGCATACCGGACATCATGTAAACACAGCCTTATGGCATATTGGACATCATGGGAGCACAGCCTTATGGCATATCAGACATCATGGGAACACAGCTTTATGGCATACCGGACATCATGGGAACACAGCCTTATGGCATATCGGACATCATGGTAAAACAGCCTTATGGCATACCAGACATCATGGGAACAAAGTCTTATGGCATACCGAACATCATGGGAATACAGCCTTATGGCATGCCTGACATCATGGAATCACAGCCTTATGACATATCAGACATCATGGGAGCACAGCCTTATGGCATACCGGACATCATGGGAACAACGTGTTATGGCATACTGGACATCATGGGAACTTAGCCTTATGGCATACCGAACATCATGTGAACACAGCCTTATGGCATATTGGACATCATAGGAGCACAGCCTTATGGCATACGAGACATCATGGGAACACAGCTTTATGGCATACCGGACATCATGGGAGCACAGCCTTACGGCATACCGGACATCATGGGAACACAGCCTTATGGCATATCAGACATCATGGGAACACAGCCTTATGGCATACCGGACATCATGGGAACACAGCCTTATGGCATACCGGACATCATAGGAATACAGTCTTATGGCATGCCGGACATCATGGGAACACAGACTTGTGGCATACCAGACATCATGGGAACACAGCCTTATGGCATACCGGACATCATGGGAACACAGCCTTGTGGCATTCCGGACATCATGGGAACACAGCCTTGTGGCATTCCGAACAGAGCTATGTAAGTTGAATTGCTGTTTTGTGTAGCGTTGCTTCTCAGCTTCTATGGGACGAAGATCTAGTGAATTGTAAGACTAGGCAGAGCCACTACTAACAGGATGAGAATGAAATACTTCAAGCATCTTTTTTTAGTTTTAGTTTTTAATCTATTATTGATGGTCTATCTTAAGGATCAGCCATCAATTGTACAACCCCAGATACCCCTACAGTGTCAGTGATGATGTTGATCACGATGATATTAATAATATGCACTTGATAACAATTATAATTAATACTAGTAATAAAAATGAAAAGCCTGTTGTCAGCCGATATGATCAGGTTGTGATTAATTATGGGTTTGAAGTTGTCTTCTTCTGCCAGACGGCTTCTTATGGAAAAGCAATGCTTACTGCAGATGGGCCTCAGCCGACGCTCAACATTTTGTGGCTGAACAATTACGTTAATAAATGAGAATACATTCCACAAATGAACTGTAACATGTTCACACATCTGCTGCATCACAGATCTAGCTGCATTCAGATGGATAAGAACAAAATCTCGCCTTGCACCGCATATTAATAAATACTTAAGGTCCTTGGAGAATGGCCTCTTTCATGGCTGGCCAACTGCTAACAGTAAATATTTTTCCTGTACTGTAGATAGGAGCAGTACTGAACAGCCACTTGAGCTCAGATGCGGGCACATTTGTTTTTATGGACTTTCCAAGACATAAGATAATTGCTTTGTTTTGATTTTACTATTTCTTTATTTTATTTGCTTAATTTATATTTAGGGAAAAAGTGAACTGACAAGTTATTATTATTATTATTATTATTATTATTATTATTATTATTATTTATTTATATAGCACCATTAATTCCATGGTGTTGTACATGAGAAAGTGGTTACATACAAGTTGTGATTTATTTAACATTAATAAATATTGGGTACAAAATGAATATGATCTCTTGAAGGTATGGTTCACAGATGGTTCCAATAAAATGATGACACAATTTATGGATTATTTTCTGGTAATTTTGCTACCATTTATTGTTCATTTGTATGATTAAGCAAATTAGCTTCATTTTCTCCAGTGGAGAATTGCCAATTAGCCTTTATGCCGTGATAGTCTTGTTAATGGGATTGTCCCCTATACAGGCAATACCGGGCAGCACTGTGGCTCAGTGGTTAGCACTGTTGACCCCAGCACTGGGGTCCTGGGTTCAAATCCCACCAAGGACATCTTCAAGGAGTATGTATGCTCCCTCCCTGTCCTCCAGGTTCTTTGGTTTAGTTGTAATTTAGTTTGTCAGCCTTAATGAAGACAGTGATGATGATGATTGTAAATTGCTGCAGAATATGATGGCACTTTATAAACAAAGTATAATAAATAAATTCTCAATTGCTATATTCCCCCTTATTAAATAGCAACAGCTTATACTCACTTCCAGTGGCAGCACTGTTCCAGCGATGAAATCTCTGGGTCTCCCTGGGCTTGTGTGATGTTATGTCATGCAAGCCCTGCTGACTATCTGTGACAACTACACTCTCCCATCCTTCGAATGTAACTGATAGTCTGAGGAAGTCAGACAGCACCTCTCACTTCTTTTGGGTGAGAGTTATGTTCGGGACACCAAGTGCCATCATTGCTGGGACATCGCCGTCGGAGGTAAATATAGCCTCTTGTTATGTTTATAAGAGTAAATATAGCAATTAATAAGGGGCTGTCCAGGTAGTGGTTGATGATGATAGTTGATGGGAAAAGGTGCCTCAGGGAACAATTGCATGAATTGCTGATGAAGATAAACTTTAGGGACTTAAGGTGTCACATTCACAAACCTCCATCTTGATTCAATGCTGAATAAAAATGTACTACAGTACCTATAGGGCGACCATCGTGATCAAGCAGCTAACCAATGCTCCTGTGTTCTATGCCAAAATACTATATCATGTTCTAATATCTACCATTACTTCTACCATTCATTTATGGTAACCTGGGGGATTGTTGGTGCCTGCTCATAGTAACGTGACAGTGAATATCAACTGATCTTTTCATCTATGCTGCTGACAGGTTAGCACACAGAACCTAGTGTTAGGAATAACGGCGTGTGCACTACTAGGATAGGTGCCGAGGTAGGTTCCCACACCTTGTGACACATAAAGAAGAAACCTGGCACTCAACTTAATGCTCGTGTCAATTTAATGTAGTACACAAAACGTTTCAGTCCTATGTCCGGACCTTCATCAGTTACTACAGATGTGAAGGAAACAATATATACAAGATAAACATAATATACAAAAAAACAGAAAAATAGCAACACAAGTATTTACAAACTTTTAAAAGAACAGTAGGGATATGTTAGGTCATCCGAAATAGTATAGCATGGATACAGTAGGTATCCGGCAGACGTGACCAGAACATACTAGGCAAATGAGCATGTGACTCTGTGGAAGAGGTGAGGTAAGAGGGATGTAACGTACCGTACTGCAAGAATGGAGGGTGACAGATGACAACACGTGTCAAAATGTACCCGGTGGACTGCGCCTATATAACGTAAATACGGAGAGGTGATAAATCCCGTAGGATGTGTTACTATATGTGGGGGAGGGAAATAAAAGGCATACCTGTCAAAATGCGCTGTAAGGGCATGAATGGAAGGCTGAAAGGAAACATGGTGACAGGAGGAGAGGTGAATATACCATTCGGAAGTGGCAGCATGTGGTTAGCACTATGTTGCTGCTACTAAGAGAGACCATACCTTAATACTGGCCGTTGAAGCGTGCACCGGTGTGCAGACGCGGTATCCACCGCTGGTCTGATGTACCGCTGTGTGCCGCGCATTTTATAAGCGGGAGGCAGTGCCGTGGGATGTGGGAGATCGGGCGCAGAGCCGGAAGTGACGTCGGCGGAAGTAATATGGCCGTGCGTGTCACTAACATTGGTGTTTGCGTTTCAGCAGTGTAATGCTGGTAGGCGGTGACGTACGGGGAGGGGGCTGGAAGGGGAGGAGTTCATATAGTCACAAGCGCTGAAGAGAGAAGAATACATGAGTCCGGTGGTGGTTAATAGCATGCCGGTCAAACGGTGGATGAGTGGTGAATGAAGTAATCCAGTGGAGTGGATCCCAGTGGAGGAAAGCGTGCCAGACAGTGTGATATCCCTAGTAGAGTCGGCTCTATGGAGACAAAACAGTTGTTAACTTGGAAGCTGGAGAAGCTCATTTGCTCATTTGCCTAGTATGTTCTGGTCACGTCTGCCGGATACCTACTGTATCCATGCTATACTATTTCGGATGACCTAACATATCCCTACTGTTCTTTTAAAAGTTTGTAAATACTTGTGTTGCTATTTTTCTGTTTTTTTGTATATTATGTTTATCTTGTATATATTGTTTCCTTCACATCTGTAGTAACTGATGAAGGTCCGGACATAGGACCGAAACGTTTTGTGTACTACATTAAATTGACACGAGCATTAAGTTGAGTGCCAGGTTTCTTCTTTATGTGTCACAAGGTGTGGGAACCTACCTCGGCACCTATCCTAGTAGTGCACACGCCGTTATTCCTAACACTGTATTCCCTTACGTGTTGCACACTAGTCGGTCATGACAACCTTCTCGTATAACGCAGAAGAGACCTCAAACATATTGGCACGGTCCACCTGTAGCAGTGACTTTCTGAAGGTCCCTCCCAGGGAAACACGGGGACGTGACCTGGAACGGGAGCTTCGCCACTTCACCAATATAGAGCTGCACTGCGCCACACTCACAGAGTACCTACGTGTACAAAGGATCCCTAGGGGTCTCCGCGTTCCACTCCGGCCCACTCTCTTTCGTGACTCTCCCGACTACTGTACTAGATACGAGCAGATACTCAACAAGTGCTCTTTTGATATCATTACTCTGACCATAGAGCATCTACAACAGGCTATCACCACCAGCACTGAACGTATCCAGACCATAGAGGCACAACTGTCTGCATCGGGCACTCCTGAGGAACTTAATTCCCTGAAGGAGGTGATCACAAAAAATATAGAGAAACATCGACGTGACGTTGAAGACAGGAAAAGAGTTAAGTTCCAGAGGAACGCAGAGGACTACGGGTCCAATCACATCTATCAATGGCACGACAGCTTCCGCAATCAACGGTACCCAGCACGACCTACGCCCCGATCTTCCCTCGACTTCTCTTCATCCGGCTCAGAGCACGAAAGGATGACTCCATCTACAGGGGCTCCACGTTTTTTAGGACAGCGTCAGCGCCCTCCAAGAAGAAGGCCACGAGGCGCGGCCATGGACACAAATCCAGACCAGGCGAGGATCACTCGGTCACAGGTATCGACCCTTTGATGATCAATATCTCGAACAGGACTCTGGGGGTGGCGGAATATAGTGTATTACAGAAGGGTTTGTCATTCTGTCCCACTTATCGGTGTCGCACCTTTGATCTAGAGATGGATCTTCAACGTTTCTTCCGATCTATTCGGTTGAAAGCTCATTTTTCTCAGGTTCCAGATAGTACCTTTGTTTCACCTCCCACCGAAACCCCTTCCCTACTCCTCTCATCTCAGAGTTTGGGACTACACAAGAAGAGTCACTTCAGACCCCCGCATGGCTCCCACGCCATAGAAACTTTCATTAGTTTCATTCAAGACTCCTTCAATACACTACGAGAGGATATCAACAGGTGTAAACTCCTTTACCCCCCCAACCTTACCGGTATTGAACGCCAGGCCCTTCGAGGCCTCCAGGAAGACCCTAGTTTAATAATTAAACCAGCCGACAAAGGCGGGGCCCTGGTTATTATGAATAAATCTGACTATCTACACGAAATTTCTCGCCAACTTAGCGATACTACGATTTATCAAAAACTACAAAACAATCCCTCCACTTCCATAAGTCAAAAAATCTCGGACACACTCCGGAAATACACCCAACTTGGGGTGCTTGATATAAAAACATGTGACTTCCTTACCAACCCCCACCCGGTTATTCCAGTGTTTTACACCCTCCCGAAGATACATAAAAACTTAGAGAAACCCCCAGGGAGACCCATAGTGGCCTCCACCAACTCAATTCTCTCCCCCATAGCTATGTATCTGGAGAAAATACTAACCCCGTTGACACAGACCTCTCAGTCTTACATCCTCGACACAGGCTCCTTTCTTAAAACTTTACAGGGCTTAAATAATATTCCCCCTAATGCCACATTGGTCACGTTAGACGTAAAAGATCTATATACGTCAATTCCGCATGTCGATGGCATCAACTCTGTCCATAGGCTACTCTCACACTCCGGTATGCATGAGGAACAGGTCAATCTGTGTGTAGAACTACTCACTATCATTCTAACTTTGAACCATTTCATGTTTCAGGACGATTTTTATCTTCAGATCCGTGGCACCGCGATGGGCTCCAACGTAGCGCCCCCCTATGCAAATTGCTATATGGCAAACTTTGAAGAAAACATCATATACAGCAACACCCTCTTCAAAGATAACGTCTTACTTTGGAAACGCTATATAGATTATATTTTTTGCATCTGGGGAGGCCCGTTGGAGTCCCTAGCCCTTTTCTTTGAATGGCTTAATACAGCATGGCCAGGTATTACATTTACCATGTCACACGATCCGCACAGGATCAACTTCTTGGACACCATGGTTACCCTGGCACCAGACGGATCTTTGTCCACCGATCTCTATGTCAAGAACACCGACCGTAACAGTTTGTTACATTATACCAGTTTTCACCCCACCTCTACCAAACGCTCTATACCTAAGTCCCAGTTTCATCGAGTCTCCAAGATTGTTTCGGATCCCAACAATCGCTCCTGCAGACTAAAAGAGATGGCCACAAAGTTTTCTCAAAGGGGTTATCCAGCCACTGTTCTCCATAAGGCTCATACACCATCTCCCCCCAGACTTAACCGGTCCTCTGGCCGCATCCCATTTGTACACTCATTCCATCCGTTTGCCTACATCCTCCACAAATCAATACGCAGACACTGGCACTTGCTTGCCCGAGCTCACCCCAATATCCCGGAGTTTCATGTACCCTTCCTCCCCTGTTTCAGAAGGGCTCCCAATCTAAAAGACTCGTTGGTTAAAGCAGATTTTGGCCCCAGTAAATCAGTACTTCGTCAACGGTTTCTCACCAACCCCAGAACAGGCACGTTTCCCTGCCTCCATTGCGCACAGTGCCACAACGTTTTAAAAGGTACATCCTTCAACCACCCTCGTTCTGGGAAAATATTCCAGGTCCCAGACTTCTTCACTTGTGACTCCTCATGGGTAGTATATCTACTTAAATGCCCTTGCGGTTTGCTCTATGTGGGCGAAACCACACAGCCCATACGTAACAGGATATCAAAGCACAAATCCACCATACGGTGCAAGAACCTTCTTCTACCAATCCCTCTACACTATACTAACCAGGGCCACAGCATCTCTCAACTTAGATTCCAGGTGATAGAGCATATACCTCCACCCAGACGTGGCGGCGACAGGGTCGCTTTACTAAAACGCCGCGAGGCATACTGGATACACACTCTTGAAACTCTACACCCCAAGGGACTCAATCGAGACTATGATCTGGCCTCCTTCGTGTAAAATTGTGTCATCATAAATTAAGGTCCCCTCTGGGTTCTTTTTGACTGTTAGAACCTATGATTGACACACAGTAACCCACAGGTTCTGGTCATCTCTTCATTTTACATTTTATATTTTGTTTAGTACGGCTCAGCATCTGCTATATCTTGTTACAAATGACCTGTCATCGGTATCAGAATCATTCCTGACATACCATATACTGTAACATGCTGTCCATATTGGAATATTATGTATACCTAATAATGAGTGTTTATTTATTTTACTTCTTCTCCAGCTTCCAAGTTAACAACTGTTTTGTCTCCATAGAGCCGACTCTACTAGGGATATCACACTGTCTGGCACGCTTTCCTCCACTGGGATCCACTCCACTGGATTACTTCATTCACCACTCATCCACCGTTTGACCGGCATGCTATTAACCACCACCGGACTCATGTATTCTTCTCTCTTCAGCGCTTGTGACTATATGAACTCCTCCCCTTCCAGCCCCCTCCCCGTACGTCACCGCCTACCAGCATTACACTGCTGAAACGCAAACACCAATGTTAGTGACACGCACGGCCATATTACTTCCGCCGACGTCACTTCCGGCTCTGCGCCCGATCTCCCACATCCCACGGCACTGCCTCCCGCTTATAAAATGCGCGGCACACAGCGGTACATCAGACCAGCGGTGGATACCGCGTCTGCACACCGGTGCACGCTTCAACGGCCAGTATTAAGGTATGGTCTCTCTTAGTAGCAGCAACATAGTGCTAACCACATGCTGCCACTTCCGAATGGTATATTCACCTCTCCTCCTGTCACCATGTTTCCTTTCAGCCTTCCATTCATGCCCTTACAGCGCATTTTGACAGGTATGCCTTTTATTTCCCTCCCCCACATATAGTAACACATCCTACGGGATTTATCACCTCTCCGTATTTACGTTATATAGGCGCAGTCCACCGGGTAAATTTTGACACGTGTTGTCATCTGTCACCCTCCATTCTTGCAGTACGGTACGTTACATCCCTCTTACCTCACCTCTTCCACAGAGTCACATGCTCATTTGCCTAGTATGTTTTGGTCACGTCTGCCGGATACCTACTGTATCCATGCTATACTATTTCGGATGACCTAACATATCCCTACTGTTCTTTTAAAAGTTTGTAAATACTTGTGTTGCTATTTTTCTGTTTTTTTGTATATTATGTTTATCTTGTATATATTGTTTCCTTCACATCTGTAGTAACTGATGAAGGTCCGGACATAGGACCGAAACGTTTTGTGTACTACATTAAATTGACACGAGCATTAAGTTGAGTGCCAGGTTTCTTCTTTAAGCACACAGAACCTGTCTCACTAACATCAGCTTCACCATATGGGCCAGTGTGTTATTGAACTTTTTTGTCCCACTTGCTGCTCGAATTTACTTACCCTCCGGGATCCCAGGCTTGGCTGATGAGCAGGGCCGGACTGGCTATCTGGCAATTCTGGCAAATGTCAGAAGGGTCTGTCTGGTCATGGGCTGCCTGGTCTGCTATGTTGTTAACAGAATCAGTGTTCTCAAGACACCCATACTGTTAAGAGTTGTGATGGAGCACAAAGTTGCTGACTCCGTCACTTACCCCAGCAGGCTACAGGTATCATTAGAAATATTGGTCTTGTAGAAAATCTTCTTTTCCTCCATCCAGGGTAATATTAGTAATATATCCCATCTGGTGCTTGGGGACGGGGACAACATGGGCCTTGGTGATTTCAAATGTCAGGACTGAATTTCAGCCCCAGTCCGTACCTGCTGATGAGATATTAACTGTGTGCCACACACCCAACAAATTATATCTCGTCAGGCCAGTAAATCAAATGCTGTGCTAGAAAATCTGTAAAGTCAGAAAATTTGTGCAATTCATGTCTATGACCAGAAATCTGGACCATGGATCGGAGTTGGTCAAAGTGATCTGCTATGCTCTATTAGAAACCCATCAAATCGAAAGAAGGATTCTTTGCCCAAAGAGATTATGCTTTTATGCTTTGGTGGTCATAAACAGGTGTTCTCCTAAATGGTCCTCCCCATTACATAGACCTGCCAAATATGCAGCTAGCTTACTTAGACTCATATCTGAAAATAGTAAGGTTACACTCACAACCATGAAGCTAACTATGTAGAACACTAATTTCAAGAAATAGTTTCCAAGGTAACAGTGAAACAGCACAATAAATTGCCATCTTTTATTATAAACGTGGAGGAAAAGACTCAATACCATTTTTCTCATATTGTTTCCTAAATATTCACTCTATGAATCAAAAGCACAAGCGAGTATAGGTAACTTTGTAATCTATGTTATTAGAGAAATATGGTTCTTTTTCCACTTATAAGCCACTTCTTGTCCACTCTGCCTACAGATCTCACCACTCGCTCTGAAACACATCCCAAATAGCTAAAATCTATCTTGAAAGAAAGATAAAATCCATCTTGCTCAGGACAAGACATACTGATGGTTCAACCATGGGTTCGGAATATGGATGCCTAATCAAGTCTTTGCAGAGAGGAGGGGGAAAAAGTGAAACATGCAGAGAGATAGATTGTCATGCAGCCTTTTAGTAAGTGTTTACCTAACTGTAGAACTGGATTCACAGTTACACTTTTCAGTGCTGCTCTAGAATGTCCACCATGATACATCATATTGATTATTCAGAACAAGTGCTACTTAGACATGGGAGATCAGGAATCCCTCAAATTTCCATGTACTGTGTATGGGAGACATCTTAGCAGGTAGTCTCTACCTAATAGCTCCAAGACAACTAAAAATGATGGAAAGAGCTTGCAGAGGAAAAATGTTGAATACAAGTCATATAATAGCCAGAAAAAAAGGCCTGCATTAATGTTTGGCTCACCAGGTGAGGTGGATCCTCTAAGCACCAGGCACGGGTGGGCACACACATCCTGGGCAATGATGCAGCAACAGGAAGGCACTTGTTTAGTGGGAACTTGGGACACTTGAGGCCAAAGGCAGACAGGTGCAGAGAGGATGCAGGAAAGTCCAAAATAACAAGGGCAGGAGCAGATAGAGGTGCACAGCAAAACAATCAGAACTAAGAGACTTAATGCGAAGACATAGGTGTGTGTCTTAGTTGCCACAAAATAGGCCTCGGCAGATGATGTCTTGTGTTATGGACCTGGTTGTTAGGTGCACCAGGAATGACCTGATAGTTAAACACAGAATCAGGACGAGCTCTGGGGAAATGGGAACTCTGCTGACCGCAAACCCTACTCCTATCAACACAACTAGAAACAGCCGTGGAGCGTGCCTGACTCTGCCTAGACGCCTCTTCACAGCCTAAGAGCTAACTACCCCTAAAGAAAGGAAACACAGCCTTACTTGCCTCAGAGAAATTTCCCCAAAAGTAAAATCAGCCCCCCACAAGTATTGACTGTGAGATAAGAGGAAATCACAAACACAGGATGAAATAGGTTTTAGCAAAGAGAGGCCAGTCTAACTAAACAGATTGAGGATAGAAAAGGGATCTTTGCGGTCAACACAAAAAGCTACAAAAACCACGCAGAGTGTGCAAAAAATACCCCCGCACTGACTCACGATGCGGTGGTGCCACTCTGCACCCCCAGAGCTTCCAGCTAGCCAGGTAGTTTCATGATAGCAAGCTGGACTAGAACTTAGCAAGAAAAACCATATGTAACAAATGAACAAGCAGGAACTTAGCTTGTGCTGGAGTAGACAGGTCCTCAGAAAGATCCAGGAGAGATCTGTTATGATCCCAGTGGCTTAGGATCACAAATCTAACCAGCTAAGTCAGAGATAATAGGACAAGCTCTGGGGATGTGGTAACTGGACTGACCACAAACCTGATTCTAACCAAACACACTAAAGGTAGCCGTGGAACGTTTCCTGAAATCCTAGACGTCTCTTCACGGCCTGAGAAACTGGCTACCCCTAAAGAGAAAGTAAGACCTCACTTGCCTCAGAGAAATACCCCAAAGATATAGAAGCCCCCCACAAATAATAACGGTGAGTTAAGAGGAAAAGACAAACGCAGAGATGAAACAGGTTAAGCAAATGAGGCCCGCTAACGCTAGATAGCAGAAAATAGCAAGGGATCTGTGCGGTCAGTTAAAAACCCTATGCAAAAATATCCACGCAGAGAATGCGAGAACCCCCACACCAACTAACGATGTGGGGGGAGCAACTCAGCACCCCAGAGCACCAGCAAGCAGGGAAATCACATATTAGCAAGCTGGACCAAAACACATCATATACTAGGACACATCTTGAACACAGATGAGCAAAAATAAGCAAACAAAACTTAGCTTCTCTTGGAGAGACTGATAACGGATGTAGACAGGAGCAATCAGAATAGCACTAAATACAACGACAGCAGGCAACCACTGAGAGTCCAGCTGAACTAAATAGGAACCAGCTAACAGATAACGAGAGAGCTGATCCAACCTCAGACCTGCAGAATGACACAAAGAGCCACCAGAGGGAGCCCAAAGACAACACTCACACAGTACCACCTGCGACCACAAGAGGGAGCCCAAAAACAGAGTTCACAACAGTACCCCCCCTTGAGGAGGGGTCACCGAACCCTCATCAAAACCCCCAGGGCGATCAGGATGAGCCACATGGAAGGCATGAACCAAATCGGCCGCATGAACATCAGTGGCGACAACCCAGGAATTATCATCCTGACCATAGCCCTTCCACTTAACCAAATACTGAAGCCTCCGTCTCGAAATACGAGAATCCAAGATCTTCTCCACCACATACTCCAATTCGCCCTCAACCAGCACCGGGGCAGGGGGCTCAACAGAAGGAACCACAGGCACCACATACCTCCGCAACAAAGACCTATGGAACACGTTATGAATGGCAAACGACGCTGGGAGGTCCAAACGAAATGACACTGGTTTAAGGATTTCCAAAATCTTATAAGGACCGATGAAGCGAGGCTTGAATTTAGGAGAGGAAACCTTCATAGGAACATACCGAGAAGACCATACCAAATCCCCAACACGAAGTCGGGGACCCACACCGCGACGGCGGTTGGCAAAGCGCTGAGCCTTCTCCTGTGACAACTTCAAATTGTCCACCACATGGTTCCAAATTTGCTGCAACCTATCCACCACAGAATCCACCCCAGGACAGTCAGAAGGCTCATCCTGACCCGAGGAAAAACGAGGATGAAAACCAGAATTGCAGAAAAAAGGCGAAACCAAAGTAGCAGAACTAGCCCGATTATTAAGGGCAAACTCGGCCAATGGCAAAAAAGTCACCCAATCATCCTGATCAGCAGAAACAAAACATCTTAAATAAGTTTCCAAGGTCTGATTAGTTCGCTCGGTTTGGCCATTCGTCTGAGGATGGAAGGCCGACGAAAAAGACAAATCAATGCCCATCTTAGCACAAAAGATCCGCCAAAATCTGGACACAAACTGGGATCCTCTGTCAGACACAATATTTTCAGGGATGCCGTGCAAGCGAACCACATTCTGAAAAAATAGAGCAACCAAATCAGAGGAGGAAGGCAACTTAGGCAAGGGCACCAAATGGACCATTTTTTAAAAACGATCACACACCACCCAGATGACAGACATTCTCTGAGAGACTGGAAGATCCGAAATAAAATCCATGGAAATGTGCGTCTAAGGCCTCTTCGGAACAGGCAAAGGCAAAAGCAAACTGCTGGCACGAGAACAGCAAGGCTTAGCCCGAGCACAAATCCCACAGGACTGCACAAAGGAACGCACATCCCGCGACAAGGAAGGCCACCAGAAGGACCTACCCACCAAATCCCTGGTACCAAAAATCCCAGGATGGCCTGCCAACACCGAAGAATGAACCTCGGAAATAACTCTGCTGGTCCATCTATCTGGGACAAACAGTCTCTCTGGTGGGCAACGGTCAGGTCTATCCGCCTGAAATTTCTGCAGCACTCGTCGCAAATCTGGGGAAATGGCAGACAATATCACTCCCTCTCTGAGGATACCAGCCGGCTCTGAAACTCCCGGAGAGTCAGGCACAAAACTCCTAGAAAGAGCATCAGCCTTCACGTTCTTCGAACCAGGCAGGTACGAGACCACGATATCGAAATGGGAGAAAAACAACGACCAACGAGCCTGTCTAGGATTCAGCCGCTTGGCAAACTCGAGATACATCAGATTTTTGTGATCAGTCAAGACCACCACACGATGCTTAGCTCCCTCGAGCCAATGTGGCCACTCCTCAAATGCCCACTTCATAGCCAACAACTCCCGATTACCAACATCATAATTCCGCTCGGCAGGCGAAAACTTTCTTGAAAAGAAAGCACAAGGCTTCATCACAGAGCAATCAGAGCTTCTCTGCGACAAAACAGCCCCTGCTCCAATCTCAGAAGCATCAACCTCGACCTGAAAAGGAAGAGAGACATCAGGCTGACACAAAACTGGAGCCGAAGAAAACCGGCGCTTCAGCTCCCGAAAGGCTTCCACGGCCGCAGGAGACCAATTAGTCACATCAGAACCCTTCTTGGTCAAATCCGTCAAGGGTTTAACCACACCAGAAAAATTAGCAATGAAGCGACGGTAAAAATTAGCAAAACCCAAGAACTTCTGAAGACTCTTAACAGATGTAGGCTGAGTCCAGTCATGAATAGCCTGGACCTTGACTGGGTCCATCTCAGTAGTAGAAGGAGAAAAAATAAAACCCAAAAAGGAAACCTTCTGTACTCCGAAGAGACATTTTGAGCCCTTCACAAATAAGGCATTAGCACGCAGGACCTGAAATACCATCCTGACCTGCTTCACATGGGACTCCCAGTCCTCAGAAAAGACCAAAATGTCATCCAGATACACAATCATAAATTTATCCAGATATTCTCGGAAGATGTCATGCATGAAGGACTGGAACACAGAAGGAGCATTAGAGAGTCCAAAAGGCATCACCAAGTACTCAAAATGGCCTTCGGGCGTATTAAATGCTGTTTTCCATTCATCCCCCTGCTTAATACGCACAAGGTTATACGCACCACGAAGATCTATCTTGGTGAACCAACTGGACCCCTTAATCCGAGCAAACAGATCAGATAATAATGGCAAAGGATACTGAAATTTGACCGTGATTTTATTTAGAAGATGATAATCTATACAAGGTCTCAGAGAACCATCCTTCTTGGCCACAAAAAAGAATCCTGCACCAAGAGGGGAGGAGGACGGGCGAATATGTCCCTTCTCTAAAGACTCCTTTATATAACTCCGCATTGCAGCATGTTCTGGTACAGACAAATTAAAAAGTCGTCCCTTAGGGAACTTACTACCAGGAATCAAATTTATAGCACAATCACAATCCTTGTGAGGAGGCAGGGCACCGGATCTGGGCTCATCAAATACATCCTGGTAGTCTGACAAAAACTCAGGGACCTCAGAAGGAGTGGAAGAAGCAATTGACACCAAAGGAGCATCGCCATGAATCCCCTGGCAACCCCAACTTGAAACAGACATAGCTTTCCAATCCAGAACTGGATTATGGGCCTGCAGCCATGGCAGACCCAAAACTACCACATCATGCAGATTATGCAGCACAAGAAAGCGAATCACCTCCTGATGTACAGGAGTCATGCACATGGTCACTTGAGTCCAATACTGAGGCTTATTCTCAGCCAATGGTGTAGCATCAATACCCCTCAGTGGAATAGGGAATTCCAAAGGCTCCAGGACAAAACCACAGCGCCTGGCAAACGACAAATCCATCAGGTTCAGGGCAGCACCTGAATCCACAAAAGCCATAACCAAGTAGGATGACAAAGAACAAATTAAAGTAACAGACAAAATGAATTTCAGGCTGTATAGTACCAACGGTGACAGATTTAGCAATTTTTTTTACGCGTTTAGAGCATGCTGAGATAACATGAGTTGAATCACCACAGTAAAAGCACAACCCATTTTGATGTCTATGATTTTGCCGCTCAATTCTGGTCAGAATTTGGTCACATTGCATAGACTCAGGTCTCTGTTCAGAAAACACCGCCAGATGGTGCGCAGACTTGCGCTCCCGCAAACGCCGATCAATCTGAATGGCCAAAGCCATTGAGTCATTCAGACTTGCAGGCGTGGGGAACCCCACCATAACATTCTTAATGGCTTCAGAAAGACTTTCTCTGAAATTTGCAGCCAGGGCACACTCATTCCATTGAGTAAGCACCGACCATTTCCGAAATTTTTGACAATACACCTCAGCTTCATCCTGGCCCTGAGAGAGAGCCAGCAAGGCCCTTTCTGCCTGGTTCTCAAGATTAGGTTCCTCATAAAGCAATCCAAGCGCCAGAAAAAATGCATCCACATTCAGCAATGCAGGATCTCCCGGCGCCAGGGAGAAGGCCCAATCTTGAGGGTCGCCACGTAACAGGGAGATAACAATTCTAACTTGCTGAGCGGAATCACCAGAGGAACGAGGTCTCAAAGAAAGAAATAATTTACAATTATTCTTAAAATTCAGAAACCTAGATCTATCTCCAGAAAACAACTCAGGAATAGGTACTTTTGGCTCAGACATAGGACTGTGAACAACAAAATCCTGAATGCTTTGCACCCTTGCAGCAAGATGATCCACACTAGAAGTCAGACTCTGAATATCCATGTCTGCAGCTGAACTCAAAGCCACCCAGAGATTAAGGGGATGAGAGAAGCTGGACAGACTGCAGCAAAGGGAGAGGAAAAAAAAAAATTGTACTCAGGACTTCTCTTATCCCACTTCTGCGATGCATTAAACCCTTTTCAGACCTGCTGTACTGTTATGATCCCAGTGGCTTAGGATCACAAATCTAACCAGCTAAGTCAGAGATAATAGGACAAGCTCTGGGGATGTGGTAACTGGACTGACCACAAACCTGATTCTAACCAAACACACTAAAGGTAGCCGTGGAACGTTTCCTGAAATCCTAGACGTCTCTTCACGGCCTGAGAAACTGGCTACCCCTAAAGAGAAAGTAAGACCTCACTTGCCTCAGAGAAATACCCCAAAGATATAGAAGCCCCCCACAAATAATAACGGTGAGTTAAGAGGAAAAGACAAACGCGGAGATGAAACAGGTTAAGCAAATGAGGCCCGCTAACGCTAGATAGCAGAAAATAGCAAGGGATCTGTGCGGTCAGTAAAAAACCCTATGCAAAAATATCCACGCAGAGAATGCGAGAACCCCCACACCAACTAACGATGTGGGGGGAGCAACTCAGCACCCCAGAGCACCAGCAAGCAGGGAAATCACATATTAGCAAGCTGGACCAAAACACATCATATACTAGGACACATCTTGAACACAGATGAGCAAAAATAAGCAAACAAAACTTAGCTTCTCTTGGAGAGACTGATAACGGATGTAGACAGGAGCAATCGGAATAGCACTGAATACAACGACTGCAGGCAACCACTGAGAGTCCAGCTGAACTAAATAGGAACCAGCTAGAAGATAACGAGAGAGCTGATCCAACCTCAGACCTGCAGAATGACACAAAGAGCCACCAGAGGGAGCCCAAAGACAACACTCACACAGTACCACCTGTGACCACAAGAGGGAGCCCAAAAACAGAGTTCACAACAGAGATCTGAACCAGTACTAGAACATTGACAGCTGGCATGGAGTAACGATCTGAGTGGAGTTAAATAGAGAATCAGCCTAGCCCCAAACGAGGGCAGCTGGAGAAGGAATCTCAGAACCAGCAGCTCCACTCACAGCCACCAGAGGGAGTCCACGGACAGAACTCACCGAATTACCATTCATGACCACAGGAGGGAGTTCGAGAACGGAATTCACAACAGTACCCCCCTTGAGGAGGGGTCACCGAACCCTCACCAGAGCCCCCAGGCCGATCAGGATGAGCCAAATGAAAGGCACGAACTAAATCGGCAGCATGGACATCAGAGGCAACAACCCAGGAATTATCCTCCTGACCATAGCCCTTCCATTTGACCAAGTACTGAAGTTTTTGTCTCGAAATACGAGAATCCAAAATCTTCTCCACCACATACTCCAACTCCCCTTTGACCAACACCGGAGCAGGAGGATCAACGGAGGGAACAATAGGCGCCACATATCTCTGCAGCAACGACCTATGGAACACATTATGGATGGCAAAAGAAGCAGGAAGGGCCAAACGAATTGATACAGGATTAAGAATTTCAGAAATCTTATAAGGACCAATGAAACGAGGCTTAACCCCTTAATGACCGCCAATACGTCTTTTAACTGACCTGAGATATAAGAGAATAGCCTCCCCATACAGGTGACAATCCAGCATCTGTCGGTTGTGCACTATAGCTGACAACTTGCTGTATCAGCCATGATCAGTGTTTGCACCATCCAAATCTGTTTAACCCCTTAGATGCTGCTGTCAGTAGTGACTACATAATTATAAATGGTTAACAGAGTGTGAGGGCTTCCTCTTTATCCAAATTGGTGCCCTCAGATCATGATTGTGTGGTCCTGATGTTTGCCATGTCAGTTTATGACCAAATAGTGGCCTTACAGTCTGTCAGCTGTAGTAATCTGTTCAGAAGTTAGAGGCATTTAGGTGGTAAAAATACACATTTTCATTTCTGTCATACCACTTTGCATTAATTCCTGTAAAGCACCTGAATGGTTAACAAAATAACTGACTGCAGTTTTCAATATGTCAGGGGTGCTGTTTTTAAAATGGTATCACTTTTGGGGTTTTTCTAATATATAGGACCCCTAAAGTCACTTCAAACATGGATAAGTCCTTAAAAAAAGAAATTGTGTAAATTTCCTTGAAAATATGAAAAATTTATGCTACATTTTTAAACCTCATAAAATGCTAACAAAACAAAATAACATTTTACAAATGGTGCTGATATAAAGCCGACACGTGGGAAATGTTATTTATTAATGGTTCGCTGTGGTGTGACCATCTGGATTAAAGAGATAATCATTCAAATTTAGAAAAGTGCAAATTTTGTAACATTTTACTAAAATTTTTGATACTTTTTATAAATAAACACAAAACATATTGACCTAGATTTACCATTATCATAAAGTATAACGTGTCATGAAAAAACAGTCTCAAAATCACTGGGATTTGATGAAGCGTTGCAGAGTTATTACCACATAAAGTGACACTGGTCAGATTTCAAAAATTTGGCTCCGTCACTAAGGGGTTAAACTTAGGAGAAGAAACCTTCATAGGAACATAACGAGATGATAACCAAACCAAATCCCCAACACGAAGTCGGGGACCAACACGGTGACGGCGGTTAGCGAAACGTTGAGCCTTCTCTTGGGACAAGGTCAAATTGTCCACCACATGAGTCCAAATTTGTTGCAACCTGTCCACCACAGAATCCACACCAGGACAGTCCGAAGGCTCAAACTGCCCTGAAGAAAAACGAGGATGAAAACCAAAATTACAAAAAAAAGGCCTAACCAAAGTAGCCGAACTGGCCCGATTATTAAGGGCGAACTCAGCCAATGGCAAGAAGGTCACCCAATCATCCTGATCCGCAGAAACAAAGCATCTCAGATAAGTTTCCAAAGTCTGATTGGTTCGTTCGGTTTGGCCATTTGTCTGAGGATGGAAAGCCGAAGAAAAAGACAAATCAATGCCCATCTTAGCACAAAAGGACCGCCAAAACCTTGAAACAAACTGGGAACTTCTGTCAGACACAATGTTCTCAAACCACCCAGATGACCGACATCCTTTGAGAAACAGGAAGATCTGAAATAAAATCCATGGAAACATGCGTCCAAGGCCTTTTCGGGACCGGCAAGGGCAAAAGTAACCCACTGGCACGAGAACAGCAGGGCTTAGCCCGAGCACAAGTCCCACAGGACTGCACAAAAGAACGCACATCCCGTGACAAGGAAGGCCACCAAAAGGACCTAGCCACCAAATCTCTGGTACCAAAAATCCCAGGATGACCAGCCAACACCGAACAATGAACCTCAGAGATAACTCTATTAGTCCATCTTTCAGGGACAAACAGTTTCTCTGCTGGACAACGGTCAGGTCTATCAGCCTGGAACTCCTGCAGCACCCGCCGCAAATCAGGGGAGATGGCAGACAGAATTACCCCCTCTTTGAGAATACCAGCCGGCTCAGGAACCCCAGGAGAATCAGGCACAAAACTCCTAGAAAGGGCATCAGCCTTCACATTCTTAGAACCCGGAAGGTACGAAACCACAAAATTGAAACGGGAGAAAAACAGCGACCAACGAGTCTCTCTAGGATTCAACCGCTTGGCAGACTCGAGATAAGTCAGATTCTTGTGATCTGTCAAGACCACCACGCGATGCTTGGCTCCTTCAAGCCAATGTCGCCACTCCTCGAATGCCCACTTCATAGCCAACAACTCCCGATTGCCAACATCATAATTACGCTCAGCAGGGGAAAACTTTCTCGAAAAGAAAGCGCATGGCTTCATTACAGAGCAATCAGAACTTCTCTGAGACAAAACAGCCCCTGCTCCAATTTCAGAAGCATCAACCTCGACCTGAAAAGGGAGCGAAACATCAGGCTGACACAACACAGGAGCCGAAGAGAAACGATGTTTCAACTCCTGAAAAGCCTCAACGGCCGCAGAGGACCAATTCACCACATCAGCATCCTTCTTGGTCAAATCAGTCAATGGTTTAACAACACTAGAAAAATTAGCGATGAAGCGACGGTAAAAATTGGCAAAGCCCAGAAATTTCTGAAGGCTCTTCACAGATGTAGGCCGAGTCCAATCATAAATAGCTTGGACTTTAACAGGATCCATCTCGATAGTAGAAGGGGAAAAAATGAAGCCCAAAAAGGAAACCTTCTGAACTCCAAAGAGACACTTAGATCCCTTTACAAACAAGGAATTAGCACGAAGGACCTGGAACACCATTCTGACCTGCTTCATATGGGACTCCCAATCATCCGAAAAGACCAAAATATCATCCAAATATACGATCATGAATCTATCCAGATACTTTCGGAAGATGTCATGCATAAAGGACTGAAACACAGAGGGAACATTAGAAAGGCCGAATGGCATCACCAGGTAATCAAAATGGCCCTCGGGCGTATTAAATGCTGTTTTCCATTCATCGCCCTGTTTAATACGCACGAGATTATACGCCCCTCGAAGGTCTATCTTGGTGAACCAACTAGCCCCCTTAATCCGAGCAAATAAATCAGACAGTAGAGGCAAAGGGTACTGAAATTTGACCGTGATTTTAATAAGAAGGCCGTAATCTATACAAGGTCTCAGAGAACCATCCTTCTTGGCCACAAAAAAGAACCCTGCTCCCAATGGTGACGACGACGGGCAAATATGCCCTTTCTCCAAGGACTCCTTTATATAACTCCGCATAGCGGCGTGTTCTGGCACAGACAAATTGAAAAGTCGTCCCTTAGGGAACTTGCTACCAGGAATCAAATTAATAGCACAATCACAATCCCTATGAGGAGGTAGGGTACTTGACTTGGGCTCATCAAATACATCCCGGTAATCCGACAAAAACTCAGGGACTTCAGAAGGAGTGGAGGAAGAAATTGACAATAATGAAACATCCCCATGTACCCCTTGACACCACCAACTGGACACCGACATTGAGTTCCAATCCAATACTGGATTATGGACCTGCAGCCATGGCAAACCCAACACGACCACATCATGCAGATTATGCAACACCAAAAAGCGAATATCCTCCTGATGCGCAGGAGCCATGCACATAGTCAACTGGGTCCAGTACTGAGGCTTATTCTTGGCCAAAGGCGTAGCATCAATTCCCCTCAAAGGAATGGGATGCTGCAAGGGCTCCAAGAAAAAACCACAGCGCCTGGCAAACTCCAAGTCCATCAAATTCAGGGCAGCGCCTGAATCCACAAATGCCATAACAGAATAGGATGACAAAGAGCAAATCAGAGTAACGGACAGAAGAAATTTAGGCTGTACAGTACCAATGGTGACGGACCTAGCGAACCGCTTAGTGCGCTTAGGACAATCAGAGATAGCATGAGTGGAGTCACCACAGTAAAAACACAGCCCCTTCTGACGTCTATGTTCTTGCCGTTCAGCTCTGGTCAAAGTCCTATCACATTGCATAGGCTCAGGCCTCTGCTCAGAGGATACCGCAAAATGGTGCACAGTTTTGCGCTCACGTAAGCGCCGATCGATCTGTATGGCCAAGGACATTGATTCATTCAAACCAGCAGGCATGGGGAACCCCACCATAACATCCTTACGGGCTTCAGAAAGACCCTTTCTGAAAATTGATGCCAGGGCACACTCATTCCACTGAGTAAGCACAGACCACTTTCTGAACTTCTGGCAATATACCTCCGCTTCATCCTGACCCTGACACAAAGCCAGCAAAATTTTCTCTGCCTGATCCACAGAATTCGGTTCATCATAAAGCAAACCCAGCGCCAGAAAAAAATGCATCTACATTACGCAATGCAGGATCTCCTGGTGCCAGGGAGAGTGCCCAGTCTTGAGGGTCGCCACGCAACAAAGAAATAATGATTCTTACTTGCTGAATAGGGTCACCAGAAGAGCGGGGTTTCAGAGCAAGAAACAGTTTACAATTGTTTTTGAAATTCTGAAATTTAGATCTATCCCCAGAAAACAAATCAGGAATTGGAATTCTAGGCTCCAACATAGGATTCTGAACTACATAATCTTGAATGTTTTGTACCCTTGCAGCGAGTTGATCTACACTAGAGGACAAACCTTGAATGTCCATATCCACACCTAAGTTCTGAACCACCCAGAGTTTAAGGGGAAAAAAAGGCAAAACACACTGCAGAGAAAAAAAAAATGGTCTCAGAACTTCTCTTTTCTCTCTAATGAGATGCATTAACACTTTGTGGGCCAGCTGTACTGTTATGGACCGGGTGGTTAGGTGCACCAGGAATGACCTGATAGTTAAACACGGAATCAGGACGGGCTCTGGGGAAATGGGAACTCTGCTGACCGCAAACCCTACTCCTATCAACACAACTAGAAACAGCCGTGGAGCGTGCCTGACTCTGCCTAGACGCCTCTTCACAGCCTAAGAGCTAACTACCCCTAAAGAAAGGAAACACAGCCTTACTTGCCTCAGAGAAATTTCCCCAAAGGTAAAAGCAGCCCCCCCCACAAGTATTGACTGTGAGATAAGAGGAAATCACAAACACAGGATGAAATAGGTTTTAGCAAAGAGAGGCCAGTCTAACTAAACAGATTGAGGATAGAAAAGGGATCTTTGCGGTCAACACAAAAAGCTACAAAAACCACGCAGAGTGTGCAAAAAATACCCCCGCACCGACTCACGATGCGGTGGTGCCACTCTGCACCCCCAGAGCTTTGAGCTAGCCAGGTAGTTTCATGATAGCAAGCTGGACTAGAACTTAGCAAGAAAAACCATATGTAACAAATGAACATGCAGGAACTTAGCTTGTGCTGGAGTAGACAGGTCCTCAGAAAGATCCAGGAGAGATCTGAACCAGTACTAGAACATTGACAGCTGGCATGGAGTAACGATCTGAGTGGAGTTAAATAGAGAATCAGCCTAGCCCCAAACGAGGGCACCTGGAGAAGGAATCTCAGAACCAGCAGCTCCACTCACAGCCACCAGAGGGAGTCCACGGACAGAACTCACCGAAGTACCATTCATGACCACAGGAGGGAGTTCGAGAACGGAATTCACAACAGTCTTGGGAGCATGCCGGGTCACTTGCAAAATCCAATGTGGGGCACAGCAGAGGGCAGCAGATCAAGGGAAAGGAAGCAAAGCCTTGGATAGTTGTATAACATTTGCACAGATTCACAACTTGTAACTACAGTGCAGTTTTTAGAGTTTTTTCTTGTATGACCAATGACTTATGAGCTTCAAAGATCAGATAACCAAGACAGATTATTATGTACCAAACACATTTGCTTTAAATGATAGCAAACCGACATTGAAAAATGTGAAGAACTGATGAAAAAGGAAGTGTTTACCTTATTAGCTGAAACTAATCTGTCCCTTTATGTGATATATAATTGGCAAATCAATTTTTCTGTACAGTGGGCAAGCCAACCCACACAACTGGAGTTCACATACTGTTCTACAATGGAGGAATCTCCTGATTTTGTTATGAGAGAATTTCTGAGAGTGACACCTTTTCATTTAAAACCCGACTTAGGGAACTAAACATAACCTTAAGCTTTGAGAGATAGAGTGATTGATTGACACTAGTATACTGTATTAGACAGATAGTGATGTGCATTCCCCTGGGTTCTCTTTAGTTTGGCGCAGCATACACCTGTCATACCTCCTCCCTTTTCTTCTTAGCAGAACATTTATATAGCAATGAGGGAGATGATTGGAACTATTCTAAAAAGTCATCCCCAAAGGGATTCACAATGAATGTAAGTGGGATTTAACTTCACATGATATTCAAAAACTCAATGCTAAAAGGCATCAAATTTTATGTTAAAGATTATGTACATATTTTAATGGAATATATTCTCTGGTATATATAGAGGGAGGAAGACATGACTAGATTTCTAACCCATAAGCTTTAGCTTCAGGCAAAATTGATGCTAGTAATTGTGTAGAAAAATTGTGAATTTCTGAATTTCTGCATTTGATGGGCCACTTGATTTGCCCATGATTGCTGTTTTGCTCTTAGGTGATTCCCAAAATGAATCAAATTTTCCCCCTTTTATATAACAGTGGAAATGTTCTTGCTTGCATTAAATTAGTTGGGGTTAGAGAGGCCCATATGTCACAAGTAGTGTTGAGCATTCCGATACAGCAAGTATCGGGTATCGGCCGATACTTGCGGGTATCGGAATTCCGATACCGAGATCCGATACTTTTGTGGTATCGGGTATCGGTATCGAAACAACATTAATGTGTAAAAGAAAGAATTAAAATAAAAAATATTGCTATACTCACCTCTCTGACGCAGCCTGGACCTCACCGAGGGAACCGGCAGCGTTGTTTGCTTAAAATGCGCGCGTTTCCTTCCTTCCGTGACGTCACGGCTTCTGATTGGTCGTGTGCCGCCCATGTGGCCGAGACGCGACCAATCACAGCAAGCCGTGACGTAATTTTCAGGTCCTTCTAGGCATTCAGTATTTTAAAATTACGTTCCGGCTTTGTGATTGGTCGCGTCGCGGTCACATGGGCGACGCGACCAATCACAAGCCGTGACATCACGGGAGGCAGGAGACGCGCGCATTTTAAAATGCGCGCGTGTCCAGCCTCCCGTGACGTCACGGCTTGTCATTGGTCGCGTCGCCCATGTGGCCGCGACGCAACCAATCACAGCAAGCCGTGACGTAATTTCAGGTCCTTCAGGATTTTAAAATTACGTTCTGGCTTGTGATTGGTCGCGTCGCGGTCACATGGGCGACGCGACCAATCACAAGCCGTGACGTCACGGGAGGCTGGACACGCGCACATTTTAAAATGCGCGCGTCTCCTACCTCCCGTGACGTCACGGCTTGTGATTGGTCGCGTCGCCCATGTGACCGCGACGCGACCAATCACAAAGCCGGAACGTAATTTTAAAATACTGAATGCCTAGAAGGACCTGAAAATTACGTCACAGCTTGCTGTGATTGGTCGCGTCGCGACCAATCAGAAGCCGTGACATCACGGAAGGAAGGAAAAGCGCACATTTTAAGCAAACAACGCTGCCGGTTCCCTCGGTGAGGTGAGTATAGCAATATTTTTTATTTTAATTCTTTATTTTACACATTAATATGGTTCCCAGGGCCTGAAGGAGAGTTTCCTCTCCTTCAGACCCTGGGAACCATCAGGGATACTGTCCGATACTTGAGTCCCATTGACTTGTATTGGTATCGGGTATCGGTATCGGATTAGATCCGATACTTTGCCGGTATCGGCCGATACTTTCCGATACTGATACTTTCAAGTATCGGACGGTATCGCTCAACACTAGTCACAAGACGTTATTGGTATACTACATTGATCTTAGTATCATGGATTAACTTACTTAAAGAGATGAGCGGATCAATCCATGGAAAATTGAGTATGAGCAAAAATTTCCTGAAATTTTGCAAACGCAACCTGAATAATGGAATAATGTAAAGAACATATTATTTAATGTGGGATAATTTCCAAAGATTCTAAAGAGTAAATTAAGAACTTAGATATCCTAATAAATATATGGATATATCCACAAGTAAATACCAAATCTTGTTTTGCCAAAAAGTCCAAAATGATTTTATTAATCTAAAAATCACATAAAGACAAATAACAGTGTAAGCAGATCCATATAGCAGATTACATCCTATAAAAAAGGCAGGCAACAAAATGACCATGAGGCAAACATATAGGCATATAATGTCAAAAGGAGAGTAATGGGAGGCCAAAAATAAGGTCTTAAAATGTTAACCGCACTATAAGTTGTTGTGTACTATAATGTATTTCCCCTACAAAATCCTAAGGTGCTAGCAGAGGAGATACTGTAATTGTGTGCTCAAATATTGTCCAGTCTATTCAAATTTGACAGTTTATTAGTGCAAACAGTGGTGCATAAATGAGCACAGAATCATACTTAAGGATACAACAGGTGATGTTGACACACATCACTAAAATGCAGTAAACATCTTATCCTTCTGATATTGTGTCTAAGTGTTGCATCGGCGCCCCGACGCGCGTTTCTCTAACTTCCTTGGGAATTTAAATTCCTGAAATTTGCAGTTCTGCGCAAATTTCAAAACTTTACGTTGTGCTTCACAATTTGCAAAAATAAAAAATATATCTGACCACCATTTTGTTGAACAGTTTAGGGCCAGCAAATGGTAAAAAAAAAGAAATACAAAATAATGCTTACCTCTCTAGCTGTCCTCATGTTTTTGCTATTGTATGGCATGCCCAGTTTTTTAACTATAGGCAAGGATTTTCACCCATGACCAAACTTTTGGGATCATTGAGTACCATAATGTTGCGATATTATGATGTCACAACTAGTGTTGAGCATTCCGTACCGCAAGTATCGGGTATCGGCCGATACTTGCGGGTATCGGAATTCCGATACCGAGATCCGATACTTTTGTGGTATCGGGTATCGGTATCGAAACAACATTAATGTGTAAAAGAAAGAATTAAAATAAAAAATATTGCTATACTCACCTCTCCGACGCAGCCTGGACCTCACCGAGGGAACCGGCAGCGTTGTTTGCTTAAAATGCGCGCGTTTACTTCCTTCCGTGACGTCACGGCTTGTGATTGGTCGCGTGCCACCCATGTGGCCGCGACGCGACCAATCACAGCAAGCCGTGACGTAATTTTCAGGTCCTCAATGCCTAATTCTAGGCATTCAGGATTTTAAAATTAAGGAAACGTGCGCATTTTAAAATTACGTCACGGCTTGTGATTGGTTGCGTGCTGCCCATGTGACCGCGACGCGACCAATTACAGCAAGCCGTGACGTAATTTCAGGTCCTGAATGCCTAATTCATAATTCTAGGCATTCAGGACCTGAAAATTACGTCACGGCTTGCTGTGATTGGTCGCATCGCGGTCACATGGGCGGCACGCAACCAATCACAAGCCGTGACGTAATTTTAAAATGCACGCGTTTCCTGCCTCCCGTGACGTCACGGCTTGTGATTGGTCGCGTCGCCCATGTGACCGCGACGCGACCAATCACAAGCCGGAACGTAATTTTAAAATCCTGAATGCCTAGAATTAGGCATTGAGGACCTGAAAATTACGTCACGGCTTGCTGTGATTGGTCGCGTCGCAGCCACATGGGCGGCACGCGACCAACCACAAGCCGTGACATCACGGAAGGAAGTAAACGCGCACATTTTAAGCAAAGAACGCTGCCGGTTCCCTCGGTGAGGTCCAGGCTGCGTCGGAGAGGTGAGTATAGCAATATTTTTTATTTTAATTCTTTCTTTTACACATTAATATGGATCCCAGGGCCTGAAGGAGAGTTTCCTCTCCTTCAGACCCTGGGAACCATCAGGGATACCGTCCGATACTTGAGTCCCATTGACTTGTATTGGTATCGGGTATCGGTATCGGATTGGATCCGATACTTTGCCGGTATCGGCCGATACTTTCCGATACCGATACTTTCAAGTATCGGACGGTATCGCTCAACACTAGTCACAACGTGTCCAGCGACCTTACCATCCACAGTGCCTGGGCTTGAAGTCCTGACCAATACTGAAGAGGAGGGAGATGAGCCACACAACCACAGAAAGAACATTAGATGGCAGGCATCAAGCAGCGGGAAGGCTGGAAAGGTTAGGGGTGAAGTATTTTTTTTTGTTTGTTGCATCTTAACTTTAATATGATCGGAGGAGCCTCCAGAATATTGTAAGGAACATTCAATGTTAAGGGGTTATCCAGGATTGACATGAAAGTCTGCAGTCTCTGTATGTGACTGCTGACTTGTGAATCCTCACATTCCGCACACTACATGTTGTCAGGATCCTGTGGTGCTGACTCCGAGAGCGGACAGTTATGTGAACTACTAGATGTGACCAGCCTTGCTCAATCCAAGTGAATTGAGTGAGGGCGTGCACGTTTAGTCAGAATGTGGCCGGAAGTATGTATGTCACATATTTGTGGCCATATAACTGCCCGGTCCCGGCTCTGGCACCAGAGAATCCTTCTCGTAATGTGATGATCCACATGTCGGCATTGAGTGACTGCAGACTTTCCTTTCTATGAGCCAGAGGAGCAGCATGGTCTTCATGCAGAATCAGCACATCTATAATCATATTAGTAAATTCTGATTGAATCCCAATGAAACGACTTAATGGACTGATATGATATTGAATCCAGAGTAAGGTTAACATTATATTATATCATTCTTCAAAGCCAAATAAATAATGGGAAAGATCTGACCTTCTTGCTGATATATTGCAATGTACATTTATAATATTACATCATACAAAGATATTTAGAAATTAAGATTTGAAAGCTACTGCTTCATAGCACGAGAGATAAAACTAATCATTTACTATTCTTTCTCCTTTTTATTAGTCTCTGCTGATGGCTCTTACATCCAGCTAATTTATTCTCTTCTGCCATAATTAATTAGGGGCTTTCTGTCACTCTCCGTTCTCTTTCCTACCTTCTTTTAAGAGCTGCTACACTTACAGGTTGGCTAAGCCCTGCAACATGTGCTCCATTACCAGCTAATGCTATCACAATGAAATATATTTGCTACGTTATTGATGTTTTCATATATTCAGCCATCTATTAGCAAAAGGTTGAAGACCTTCTAACGGCTTCTAAAACATTTAACTGTCAAATCTTTATCTGTTTTTACAAGACTCGGAATTCTAAAGACATGTTTTTTCTGAGCTAATGGTTCAGTACGATGGGTTTAGTATTGAATACATTTTACGTGTGAACAGCAACAGTGTGGATACAATAAGGCAATGTGATAGAACTTATTACCTAAATCTGTTTATGACAATAGAAGAGCAAATTAATTTGAGGCAAATTGAATTTGCCTCAAATTTCTCAAACAATTCGATTTCACATAAATCCTAATTTTTGGCGATTCACCTTATGTTTATCGATCGAAATGTCATCCAGCTACTGCTATTTTGCTGGACTCAAAGGGCTGGGAAATCTTCACTAGGCCCACTGAGCACACTATTGGGACAAATGAAATTGAAAAAGATTGTTGGCCACCATACATTTCACACATTTTATTTAGTACATTTGCTGATAGGTTATCAACACACAAAGACCTCGATTAATCAAGACCGGGAACAATTCTGAACATGATGAGGGAGTGGAATGAAGATAGGCGCTCCTTATCAATTAAGAGGTGCACAATTGGCGTGAAACTAACCACAAATCTTATGCCAGTCAGGTACTGTGGGAAGTTTTCTGGAGCAAGGAACACAACAGCTCAGTCATTATGAATTAGATTAGCTGTGGCATCACATCCCAGCTGCACTCCCAATATGCCCCAGGTTCAACCATTTTGTCAGAGCTGGGAGAAGCTGATGTGAAAACTCCAAAAGTCGTAACATTTTTGTCTAACTCAGCATTGCACAAAATGATTGCTGATTCAAGGCCAAAGTACTTCAAAGAGTTTTCTGGAGCAGGTCAGAAAAATTGCTTTAAAAATGCGTAAGAGATTATTCTTATTCATTTCCATTCCTAAACCAACCCTAATATTTGTGCATGACTAAGGGTACATGCTATAGTAAAATGGTATAACGGATCACCCACAAAACAAACCAGGAGTGTGTTTGGTGGGTGAGTCATTATTCCTTATTACTTTAGTATGTACTTTTTCCTATTTTTTTAGGGAATTACTGTTTATTGGGATCTCCAAATCTCATAGCTCACCTTATGCTCTTAATTTTGCAATTATTAGTTTATCACTTTGTTTTTTACATGCTTTATGTTTTTCGTTGTATTTTACTATATATTTTGTGGCTTATTTCTATCATGAGGTTTTCTCTGTTGGCTTAGTCTTTGTCTACTCTCTTGGAAACATGTATGCTTTCTGTTAGGGTTTGCGGAACGCACCGAATATATTTATTGATGTGACTGGTGCGTTCGCAACCCAGGGTCCACCGTGCAGGAAATATCCTGCCGCTAAGTGAATGGCGGCTCAATATGGCGGTATTAACCAGCTCTGTTAGCTTCACAGAGCGGCCAAGAAAGCAAAGCTCTGTGCCCTGTTAACTCTCACAGAGACACAGGCTAACTACCCAGAAGAGAGCAGTCAGTGGTCATGCATGCACACAACACTCCTCGCCGGAGGTGCCAGCATTCTAGGGGCTTATTTCCGCCGGGTCCCTGAACACATTCACGCATATGACCACAGTGGCGCAAAGCATGTAACTTTAGAAGATACTAGCGCATGGCCGTGCGGCCATGCAAGCCTTAAATTGCAGCAGCACGTACAGGACCTTCCAAAAGAGGACCAATGAGAAACTGCTACAGAGCCTGCATACCTACAGGACCTTCCTAAGAAAGACCAATAGATTTGGCTGCAGTACCTGAACATGTGACCCTGGATCTCCAGTGTGAGATCATACCCTGGGCATGCTCAGTGTGTGCAAAGCAGGACTTAGTCCCAGAAAAGCCTGTTCACCGTAGATTAGTGCAGGGTACAATAGCAGAGCCTGGAGAGGCAGCAATAACCCTTTGCACTGAATCAGACTCAGTGAGACGCTGGGACCAACCTCTCCGCTGAGCAGGCTCCACTGCGGCCGATGGAGAATGGGAGACCGCAGCAGACACGGATCGAGATTCCCCCTGTGCAGCAGAGGAAACTCGACTCCTAACATTACCCCCCCTCCTAGGGCCCCCCTCCTTGAGCCTCGCTACGCTCAAAAGCTGCAATGAGCAGCGGAGCCCGAATGTGCTCCACAGGCTCCCAGGTTCTATCCTCTGGACCGTGACCCTTCCAATCCACCAGATAAAATTTCTTGCCACGTACCACCTTGCACCCCACGATAGCATTCACCTCAAACTCATCTGTGGATGAACCCGATGTCCCGGCAGATGACACAGAAAACTGGGACAAGAGAACGGGCTTTAAGAGGGAAACGTGAAAGGTATCGGTGATACCAAGGCGTGGAGGAATAGCCAAACGGTAGACCACAGGGTTCACCTGTTCCAGAACCTTGAACGGGCCAATGTAGCGAGGCGCAAACTTAGTGGACTCAACTCTCAGCCTGATGTTACGGGCGGAGAGCCACACTAAGTCGCCAGGAGCAAAGGTCGGAGCGGGGCGCCGGTGTGTATCAGCCGAGACCCTCATTCTCTCCTTGGAGGCCCGGATGGCATCCTGTGTGCAGTATCAGATGTCACGTGCCTCCACCGCCCAGTCTGCCACCCTAGAATCGGTGGATGACACGGGCATGGGCACAGGGACACGCGGATGCTGGCCGTAATTAAGAAGAAAAGGAGTCTGACCAGTGGAATCGGCTACGGCGTTGTTCAAGGCAAATTCCACCCAAGGTAGCAAAGATGCCCAGTCATCCTGCCAAGCAGAGACAAAATGACGGAAGTATGTCACCAGAGTCTGATTGGTTCTCTCTACCAACCCATTCGTCTCGGGATGATATGCAGAGGAGAGATTCAGCTCTATGCTGAGTAAACTGTTATGAACTATACTTTTGGGCTCCCTCTTGTGGTCACTCGCGGTATGGCTCTTGTATACTCTTTCCCCAGGTTGGTAGTCACCTGGTTCGTTAACACTCTGGGTGTTTCTATTTAAACTTCCTGGAGTCTTAGTCCATTGCCTGGCATCCATGTAATCAGTCCTTGTCTGGTTGCTCTTGTCTACTGGTCCTGATTTTTGCAACATAAGCTAAGTCCTGCTTTCTTGTTTTTTTTTGTTATTTGTATTATTCTGTTTTTTGTCCAGCTTGTTCATAATGTGATTCCTGATTTTGCTGGAAGCTCTAAGGGGGCTGATATTCTCTGTTGTGAATTTGCTTTTTGCTCCCTCTAGTGGTTACTAGTTTTTTGACTCTGGTTTTTCTGTCATTCCTTTTATCCGCACCTGGGTCGTTAGTTAGGGGTGTTGCTATATAAGCTCCCTAGACCTTCAGTTCAATGCCTGGCAACGTAGTTATCAGAGCTAGTCTGCTGTGCTCTTGTCTACTGATCCTGGTTCCAGTTATATCAGCTAAGTCTGCCTTTTGCTTTTTGCTATTTGTTTTGGTTTTGTATTTTTGTCCAGCTTGTTCCTAATCTATATCCTGACCTTTGCTGGAAGCTCTAGGGGGCTGGTGTTCTCCCCCCGGACCGTTAGACGGTTCGGGGGTTCTTGAATTTCCAGTGTGGATTTTGATAGGGTTTTTGTTGACCATATAAGTTACCTTTCTTTATTCTGCTATCAGTAAGCGGGCCTCTCTGTGCTAAACCTGGTTCATTTCTGTGTTTGTCATTTCCTCTTACCTCACCGTTATTATTTGTGGGGGGCTTCTATCCAGCTTTGGGGTCCCCTTCTCTGGAGGCAAGAAAGGTCTTTTGTTTTCCTCTACTAGGGGTAGCTAGATTCTCCGGCTGGAGCGTGTCATCTAGAATCAACGTAGGAATGATCCCCGGCTACTTCTAGTGTTGGCGTTAGGAGTAGATATATGGTCAACCCAGTTACCACTGCCCTATGAGCTGGATTTTTGTATTCTGCAGACTTCCACGTACCTCTGAGACCCTCACCATTGGGGTCATAACAGTTTGCCAGGCCAGTATTAAATGTTTAATGCGTTGCAGAAGAGGGATTATAAGAAAGAAGATTCTGAGTTTTTTTTTTTTTTTTTTTTTCTTTCTTCTTCCCCTTTACCTCAGAGTGGCTATGCTTGCTGCAGACATGAATGTCCAGACCTTGATTACAAGTGTGGACCAGCTGGCTACTCGTTGCAGGGCATACAAGACTATGTTATCAGAAATCCTAGGTCAGAACCTAAAATACCGATTCCTGAACTGTTTTCCGGAGACAGGTTTAAGTTTAGGAATTTTGTGAATAATTGTAAATTGTTTTTGCCCCTGAGACCCTGTTCCTCTGTAGACTCTGCTCAGCAAGTAAAAATAGTTATTTCGTTCTTACGGGGCGACCCTCAGGATTGGGCTTTTTCGCTGGCGCCAGGAGATCCGGCATTGGCTGATATTGATGCGTTTTTTCTGGCGCTCGGTTTACTTTATGAGGAACCCAATCTTGAGATTCAGGCAGAAAAGGCCTTGCTGGCTATGTCTCAGGGGCAGGACGAGGCTGAAGTGTATTGCCAAAAATTTCGGAAATGGTCCGTGCTGACACATTGGAACGAGTGTGCACTGGCCGCTAATTTTAGAAATGGCCTATCTGAAGCCATTAAGAATGTTATGGTGGGTTTTCCCATTCCCACAGGTCTCAATGATACTATGGCACTGGCTATTCAAATTGACCGGCGGTTGCGGGAGCGCAAAACCGCAAATTCCCTCATGGTGTTGTCTGAACAGACACCTAATTCGGTGCAATGTGATAGAAAAACCGCAAATTCCCTCATGGTGTTGTCTGAACAGACACCTGATGTAATGCAATGTGATAGAATCCTGACTAGAAATGAGCGGAAAATTCATAGACGCCGGAATTAGGGTTGAGCGAAACGGGTCGATCATTTTCAAAAGTCGCCGACTTTTGGCTAAGTCGGCGTCTCATGAAACCCGATCCGACCCCTGTGCTTGTCGGCCATGCGGTACGCGACTTTCGCGCCAAAGTCGCGTTTCAATGACGCGAAAAGCGCCATTTCTCAGCCAATGAAGGTGAACGCAGAGTGTGGGCAGCGTGATGACATAGATCCTGGTCCCCACCATCTTAGAGAAGGGCATTGCAGTGATTGGCTTGCTGTCTGCGGCGTCACAGGGGCTATAAAGGGGCGTTCCCGCCGACCGCCATCTTACTGCTGCTGATCTGAGCTTAGGGACAGGTTGCTGCCGCTTCGTCAGAAGCAGGGAGAGCGTTAGGCAGGGTCCACTAACCACCAAACCGCTTGTGCTGCAGCGATTTCCACTGTCCAACACCACCTTCGGTGTGCAGGGACTGTGGAAGCTATTTTTTTTTTTTTTTCCCCTCAGCGCTGTAGCTCATTGGGCTGCCCTAGAAGGCTCCGTGATAGCTGTATTGCTGTGTGTACGCCACTGTGGAAACCAACTGCTTTTTTCAAAGCACATATCCTCTTGTTCCTTCCTTTCTGCACAGCTATCTTTTTTGTTTGTCCACACTTTTTATTTAATTTGTGCATCAGTCCACTCCTATTGCTGCCTGCCATACCTGGCTTACATTACTGCAGGGAGATAGTAATTGTAGGACAGTTTTTTTTTTTTGTTTGTTTTTTTTTGTGGGAGATTAAGATTGGCATTTCTGCTACAGTGCCATCCCTGTGTGTGCCATCTCTCACTGAGTGGGCCATAGAAAGCCTATTTATTTTTTCCGTGATTTGTGTTCTAAAATCTACCTCAACACAAAAACACTACATCAATCAGTGGGAGAAAAATATTGGCCTCAGTCAGGGCTTGTGTGCCACTGCTGTGTGTGCTATCTCTCATTCAGTGGGCTATAGCAAGCCTATTTTTTTTTTTTTTTTTTTAATATTATTTGGTTTCTAAAGTCTCCCTGAAAAAAAAAAAAAAACCTAAAAAAACAGTGGGAGAGTAATATTGCCCTTTCAGCTTGTGTGCCAGTCTTGACTCCTGGGTGTGCCACCTCTCTCCCTTTCATTCAGTGGGCCATAGAAAGCCTATTTATTTTTTCCGTGATTTGTGTTCTAAATTCTACCTCAACACAAAAACACTACATCAATCAGTGGGAGAAAAATATTGGCCTCAGTCAGGGCTTGTGTGCCACTGCTGTGTGTGCTATCTCTCATTCAGTGGGCTATAGCAAGCCTATTTTTTTTTTTTTTTTTTTTTAATATTATTTGGTTTCTAAAGTCTCCCTGAAAAAAAAAAAAAACCTAAAAAAACAGTGGGAGAGTAATATTGCCCTTTCAGCTTGTGTGCCAGTCTTGACTCCTGGGTGTGCCACCTCTCTCCCTCTCATTCAGTGGGCCATAGAAAGCCTATTTATTTTTTTTTTTAAATATTATTGGGTTTCTAAAGTCTCCCTTAAAAAACAAAAAATACATAAAAAAACAGTGGGAGAGTAATATTGCCCTTTCAGCTTGTGTGCCAGTCTTGACTCCTGGGTGTGCCACCTCTCTCCCTTTCATTCAGTGGGCCATAGAAAGCCTATTTATTTTTTCCGTGATTTGTGTTCTAAATTCTACCTCAACACAAAAACACTACATCAATCAGTGGGAGAAAAATATTGGCCTCAGTCAGGGCTTGTGTGCCACTGCTGTGTGTGCTATCTCTCATTCAGTGGGCTATAGCAAGCCTATTTTTTTTTTTTTTTTTTTTTTAATATTATTTGGTTTCTAAAGTCTCCCTGAAAAAAAAAAAAAAACCTAAAAAAACAGTGGGAGAGTAATATTGCCCTTTCAGCTTGTGTGCCAGTCTTGACTCCTGGGTGTGCCACCTCTCTCCCTCTCATTCAGTGGGCCATAGAAAGCCTATTTATTTTTTTTTTTAAATATTATTGGGTTTCTAAAGTCTCCCTTAAAAAACAAAAAATACATAAAAAAACAGTGGGAGAGTAATATTGCCCTTTCAGCTTGTGTGCCAGTCTTGACTCCTGGGTGTGCCACCTCTCTCCCTTTCATTCAGTGGGCCATAGAAAGCCTATTTATTTTTTCCGTGATTTGTGTTCTAAATTCTACCTCAACACAAAAACACTACATCAATCAGTGGGAGAAAAATATTGGCCTCAGTCAGGGCTTGTGTGCCACTGCTGTGTGTGCTATCTCTCATTCAGTGGGCTATAGCAAGCCTATTTTTTTTTTTTTTTTTTTAATATTATTTGGTTTCTAAAGTCTCCCTGAAAAAAAAAAAAAAACCTAAAAAAACAGTGGGAGAGTAATATTGCCCTTTCAGCTTGTGTGCCAGTCTTGACTCCTGGGTGTGCCACCTCTCTCCCTCTCATTCAGTGGGCCATAGAAAGCCTATTTTTTTTTTTTTTAAATATTATTGGGTTTCTAAAGTCTCCCTTAAAAAACAAAAAATACATAAAAAAACAGTGGGAGAGTAATATTGCCCTTTCAGCTTGTGTGCCAGTCTTGACTCCTGGGTGTGCCACCTCTCTCTCTCATTCAGTGGGCCATAGAAAGGCTATTTTTTTTTTGTTTTTTTAATATTATTTGGTTTCTAAAGTCTCCCTGAAAAAAAAAAAAAAACATACAAAAAACAGTGGGAGAGTAATATTGCCCTTTCAGCTTGTGTGCCAGTCTTGACTCCTGGGTGTGCCACCTCTCTCCCTTTCATTCAGTGGGCCATAGAAAGCCTATTTATTTATTTTTTTAAATATTATTGGGTTTCTAAAGTCTCCCTTAAAAAACAAAAAATACATAAAAAAACAGTGGGAGAGTAATATTGCCCTTTCAGCTTGTGTGCCAGTCTTGACTCCTGGGTGTGCCACCTCTCTCCCTTTCATTCAGTGGGCCATAGAAAGCCTATTTATTTTTCCCGTGATTTGTGTTCTAAATTCTACCTCAACACAAAAACACTACATCAATCAGTGGGAGAAAAATATTGGCCTCAGTCAGGGCTTGTGTGCCACTGCTGTGTGTGCTATCTCTCATTCAGTGGGCTATAGAAAGCCTATTTATTTTTTATTTTTTTTTAATATTATTTGGTTTCTAAAGTCTCCCTGAAAAAAAAAAAAAAACCTAAAAAAACAGTGGGAGAGTAATATTGCCCTTTCAGCTTGTGTGCCAGTCTTGACTCCTGGGTGTGCCACCTCTCTCCCTCTCATTCAGTGGGCCATAGAAAGCCTATTTTTTTTTTTTTAATATTATTGGGTTTCTAAAGTCTCCCTTAAAAAACAAAAAATACATAAAAAAACAGTGGGAGAGTAATATTGCCCTTTCAGCTTGTGTGCCAGTCTTGACTCCTGGGTGTGCCACCTCTCTCTCTCATTCAGTGGGCCATAGAAAGGCTATTTTTTTTTTGGTTTTTTTAATATTATTTGGTTTCTAAAGTCTCCCTGAAAAAAAAAAAAAAACATACAAAAAACAGTGGGAGAGTAATATTGCCCTTTCAGCTTGTGTGCCAGTCTTGACTCCTGGGTGTGCCACCTCTCTCCCTTTCATTCAGTGGGCCATAGAAAGCCTATTTATTTTTTTTTTTAAATATTATTGGGTTTCTAAAGTCTCCCTTAAAAAACAAAAAATACATAAAAAAACAGTGGGAGAGTAATATTGCCCTTTCAGCTTGTGTGCCAGTCTTGACTCCTGGGTGTGCCACCTCTCTCCCTTTCATTCAGTGGGCCATAGAAAGCCTATTTATTTTTCCCGTGATTTGTGTTCTAAATTCTACCTCAACACAAAAACACTACATCAATCAGTGGGAGAAAAATATTGGCCTCAGTCAGGGCTTGTGTGCCACTGCTGTGTGTGCTATCTCTCATTCAGTGGGCTATAGAAAGCCTATTTATTTATTTATTTATTTTCTTATTATTTGGTTTCTAAAGTCTCCCTGAAAAAAAAAAATACATAAATTAGGTGGGAGATTAATATTGACATTAGTGCTTGAGTGACAGTCCTGCGTGTGTGTCATCTCTGTGATTTTGTGCCACAGAAAACAGAGTGTGTAACATTGTGCCTGATTTTCCTTGTGGTCTCACCAACCTGTTAAGGGATATTGAAATCATACTGAAGTTATAGCTCACCGTGTAAGTTGTTTGACAGCAACAAATAAAGTTACTTTGGTTAAGATTTTAAAACAATGAGGAAGTCTGGTGCAAGAGGTCGTCGTGGGCGTTCATTGTCAGCTGGTAATGATGGTAGTGGTAGTGGAGCATCAGGTGGTCGTGGGGATAAAAATATTCCACCTAAGTCTGGAGCTGTGGAGCCAGTTTCGTCGTCAGGCTACACAAGGCCTCGAACGCTCTCTTTTCTGGGAGTAGGAAAACCGCTTTTAAAGGCGGAGCAGCAACAGCAAGTTTTGGCTTACATTGCAGACTCAGCCTCTAGCTCTTTTGCCTCCTCTTCCGAAACTGGTAAATGTAAAAGCAGCGCGTCGCTTGTGGATGTTCACGGTCAGGGACAAGTCGCTTCCTTGTCCTCCTCAGCAAAAACTACAACAAGAGAGAAGGATGCAGCAGGCGACACAACGGGTCACTCCATGGATCTCTTTACACATACCGTCCCTGGCTTAGAAAGTGAAACATTTAACAGGCCATGCCCATTACAAGTAGATTCTGACATGGAGTGCACTGATGCACAGCCACAGCCAGAGTACTATGCTGCTCCTTTGACTCAGACCACCACATTGCCCTCTCAGGGTACAGATCCACAATCAGACCCTGATGAGACTATGTTGCCCCGCCACGAACGCTATACCACCGACCGACACAGTGACACAGACGAAGTTGCACACGAGCTCGAAGAGGAGGTAATAGATGACCCAGTTATTGACCCCGATTGGCAGCCATTGGGGGAACAGGGTGCAGGCGGCAGTAGTTCAGAAGCGGAGGTGGAGGAGGGGCCGCAGCAGGCATCAACATCGCAACAGGTTCCATCTGCCGGGCCCGTATCTGGCCCAAAACGCGTGTCAAAGCCAAAACCTGTTGGAGCACAGCGTTGCCATCCGGTTAAAGCTCAGTCTGCAATCCCTGAAAAGGGATCCGAGTCTAGGAAGAGTGCAGTCTGGCATTTTTTTAAACAACATCCAACTGATCAGCGCAAAGTCATCTGTCAAAAATGTTCAACTAGCTTAAGCAGAGGTCAGAATCTGAAAAGTCTAAATACTAGTTGCATGCATAGACACTTAACCACCATGCATTTTCAAGCCTGGACTAACTACCAAACGTCCCTCAAGGTTGTAGCACCCTCGGCCAATGAAGCTAGTCAGCAACGCAACATCCCTTCCGTCACTGTAAGGCCACCATTTTCCGCACCACCGGCAGTATCTGTGCAGGTTTCTTTGCCAGCCAAAAGCAGTCAGGGTCAGGGAATCACCAGTTTTGTAGGAGGAAATATTGCATCTAGGGCACCGGCGGAAACAATACCGTCTCCAACCGTCTCTCAGTCTGCCATGTACACCGGCACACCCGAAAGTTCCACGATCTCCAGCTCTCCAGTCCAGCTCACCCTACATGAGACTCTGGTTAGAAAAAGGAAGTACTTATCCTCGCATCCGCGTACACAGTGTTTTAACGCCCACATAGCTAGACTAATCTCGTTAGAGATGATGCCCTACCGGTTAGTTGAAAGCGAAGCTTTCAAAGCCCTGATGGAGTACGCTGAACCACGATACGAGCTACCCAGTCGACACTTTTTTTCCAGAAAAGCCATCCCAGCCCTGCACCAGCATGTTAAACAGCGCATCGTCCATGCACTCAGGCAATCTGTGAGTACAAAGGTGCACCTGACTACAGATGCATGGACCAGTAGGCATGGCCAGGGACGTTATGTGTCCATCACGGCACACTGGGTGAATGTGGTGGATGCAGGGTCCACAGGCGACATCAATTTAGGGACAGTTGTGCCTAGCCCACGGTCTAGGAAACAGTTGGCTGTAGGCGTTCGCACCCCCTCCTCCTCCTCCTCCTCGTCCTCCTGCAGAAGCTACAGCTCTTCCACAGAACGCAGTCTGCCAACCACTCCATCGGCAGATGACACTGTTGCACACCAGTTGTCCCATTATGGGCCAGCTACTGCCAAGCGTCAGCAGGCTGTATTGGCTATGAAGTGCTTGGGCGACAACAGACACACCGCGGAAGTTCTGTCCGAGTTCTTGCAACAAGAAACGCAGTCGTGGCTGGGCACAGTAGATCTTGAGGCAGGCAAGGTAGTGAGTGATAACGGAAGGAATTTCATGGCTGCCATCTCCCTTTCCCAACTGAAACACATTCCTTGCCTGGCTCACACCTTAAACCTGGTGGTGCAGTGCTTATTGAAAACTTATCCTGGGTTCTCCGACCTGCTCCTCAAAGTGCGTGCACTTTGCTCACATATCCGACGTTCGCCTGTACACGCCAGCCGTATGCAGACCTATCAGCGGTCTTTGAACCTTCCCCAGCATCGCCTAATCATAGACGTTGCAATAAGGTGGAACTCAACACTGCACATGCTTCAGAGACTGTGCGAACAGAGGCGTGCTGTTATTTATTTGTGGGAGGATACACGGGCAGGCAGTAGGATGGCAGACATGGAGTTGTCAGGTGTGCAGTGGTCTAAGATACAAGACATGTGTCAAGTCCTTCAGTGTTTTGAGGAATGCACACGGCTGGTTAGTGCAGACAATGCCGTAATAAGCATGAGCATCCCCCTAATGCGTCTGCTGATGCAAAGTTTGACGCACATAAAGGAGCAGGCGTCTGCACCAGAGGAAGAGGAAAGCCTTGATGACAGTCAGCCATTGTCTGGTCAGGGCAGTGTACAGGACGAGGTAGCGGGTGAAGAGGAGGTGGAGGACGAGGAGGATGATGGGGATGAGTATATTTTTAATGCCGAACCTTTCCCGGGGGCACAGGAAATTGGTTGCGTGTCACGGCCGGGTTCTGGTTTTTTGAGGGACACAAGTGACGTAGATTTGCCTGCAACTGCCCCTCAACCAATCACAACCGGAGATTTGACAACTGGAACTTTGGCCCACATGGCGGATTATGCCTTACGTATCCTAAAAAGGGACACACGCATTACGAAAATGATGAACGATGACGATTACTGGTTGGCCTGCCTCCTTGATCCACGCTATAAAGGCAAATTGCAAAATATTATGCCACATGAGAACTTGGAACTAATATTAGCAACCAAACAATCAACTCTTGTTGACCGTTTGCTTCAGGCATTCCCAGCACACAGCGCACGTGATCGTTCTCACACGAGCTCCAGGGGGCAGCAGACTAGGAGTGTTAGGGGTGCACACATCAGAAGTGGCGTTGGACAGAGGGGTTTTCTGACCAGGTTGTGGAGTGATTTTGCTATGACCGCAGACAGGACAGGTACTGCTGCATCAATTGAAAGTGACAGGAGACAACATTTGTCCAGTATGGTTACTAACTATTTTTCATCCCTTATCGATGTTCTCCCTCAACCGTCATTCCCATTTGATTACTGGGCCTCCAAATTAGACACCTGGCCAGAATTGGCAGAATATGCATTGCAGGAGCTTGCTTGCCCGGCAGCAAGTGTCCTATCAGAAAGAGTATTCAGTGCTGCAGGTTCAATATTAACCGAAAAAAGGACTCGTCTGGCTACCCAAAATGTTGACGATCTAACATTCATTAAAATGAACCACAACTGGATTTCAAAATCTTTTGCCCCACCTTGCCCGGCCGACACCTAGCTTTCCTATGAAAAGCTCTTGCCTGTGAATTACTTTTCTAATGTCTAATTTGCTGCAGCTGATTGTACAGCATACGACATGTTTACACCTCCCTAAATGGCAAAACTCCCCACACGGGGCCGTGGTATCGCGACTTGGCGCAAGCACCCGTGAGACTGCTGTTTGTCTGAAGAGGTGGGTGTGCTCGCTTTTGGTTGACGGCATTGCTACTGGGTCCCTCATAGTACAATGTAGTGTCTCTGGCGGTGGTGGTGCGCACCCAACGTCAGACACACCGTTGTAACATGAGGGGCCCTGGGGCGGTCCCGCCGGCCTCAAGAGAGTTCCCCCCTACCCCAGCTCAAAATGTGCTCTACCACGTCCAAAATTATGTCGCACAGCTCCACCAATCTTTAGTCTATTCGCTGACATCATTCAATGTCTGGCACTGACAATACAAATTTGTAGACATCTATGATGCAACTTAAAGTAGTCTGTGTCTGTGTCCTATACTGGCACCATTAAATAGTTACTGCCAAATTACTATGTCAGAAACTCAGTAGATGAGCCCACCCCTGTACCTAAGTATGCCACCTTTTTTTTTGTTGTGGTTGTTTTGCGAGACATTAACATCTATTTATATTTTGGGAGTACTGGGACAGACACTCCTTGCACTACTCCTCCACTCACCACCAAGCTGCCTGTGTATCCATGTAACCGCTGTAAAGCTGCCATGAGCCTATTGTTTGTTATTTTAGGCCTTTGATAGCCTGTCTGCGGTCCCTACTTTAAATACTCCTCCACTGACCACCAAGCTGCCTGCCCGTGTATCCATGTAACCGCTGTAAAACTGCCATAAGCCTATTGTTTGTTATTTTAGGCCTTTGATAGCCTGTCTGCGGTCCCTACTTTAAATACTCCTCCACTCACCACCACCAAGCTGCCTGCCCGTGTATCCATGTAACCGCTGTAAAACTGCCATGAGCCTATTGTTTGTTATGTTAGGCCTTTGATAGCCTGTCTGCGGTCCCTACTTTAAATACTCCTCCACTGACCACCAAGCTGCCTGCCCGTGTATCCATGTAACCGCTGTAAAACTGCCATGAGCCTATTGTTTGTTATTTTAGGCCTTTGAAGCCTGTCTGCGGTCCCTCCTTCCACTAGTCCTCCACTGACCAGACCACTGCTGCCCGTGTACCCCTGGAACCAATTATAAAGTGCCTACAGCCAGCCCATTTTCTTATGTTAGGCCTTTGAAGCCTGTCTGCGGTCCCTACTTTAAATACTCCTCCACTGACCACCAAGCTGCCTGCCCGTGTATCCATGTAACCGCTGTAAAACTGCCATGAGCCTATTGTTTGTTATTTTAGGCCTTTGAAGCCTGTCTGCGGTCCCTCCTTCCACTAGTCCTCCACTGACCAGACCACTGCTGCCCGTGTACCCCTGGAACCAATTATAAAGTGCCTACAGCCAGCCCATTTTCTTATGTTAGGCCTTTGAAGCCTGTCTGCGGTCCCTACTTTAAATACTCCTCCACTGACCACCAAGCTGCCTGCCCGTGTATCCATGTAACCGCTGTAAAACTGCCATGAGCCTATTGTTTGTTATTTTAGGCCTTTGATAGCCTGTCTGCGGTCCCTACTTTAAATACTCCTCCACTCACCACCACCAAGTTGCCTGCCCGTGTATCCATGTAACCGCTGTAAAACTGCCATGAGCCTATTGTTTGTTATTTTAGGCCTTTGATAGCCTGTCTGCGGCCCCTACTTGCAATACTCCTCCACTGACCACAATGCTGCCTGGAGTGCCTGCCTGTGTATCCATGTAACCGATGTAAAACTGCCATGACTGCCTACTGTTTGTTATTTTAGGCCTTTGATAGCCTGTCTGCAGCCCCTACTTGCAATACTCCTCCACTGACCAGACCACTGCTGCCCGTGTACCCCTGGAACCAATTATAAAGTGCCTACAGCCAGCCCATTTTCTTATGTTAGGCCTTTGAAGCCTGTCTGCGGTCCCTACTTTAAATACTCCTCCACTGACCACCAAGCTGCCTGCCCGTGTATCCATGTAACCGCTGTAAAACTGCCATGAGCCTATTGTTTGTTATTTTAGGCCTTTGATAGCCTGTCTGCGGTCCCTACTTTAACCCCTTCCCGACATGTGACGGTATAGTACGTCACATGTCGGGACCCCCGCTTTGATGTGCGCTCCGGCGGTGAGCGCACATCAAAGTCGCGACATGTCAGCTGTTTTTTACAGCTGACATGTGCGCGCAATAGCGGCGGGTGAAATCGCGATCACCCGCCGCTATTAACTAGTTAAATGCCGCTGTCAAACTCAGACAGCGGCATTTAACTACCGCATCCGGCCGTGCGGCCGGATATGAGCGCATCGCCGACCCCCGTCACATGATCGGGGGTCGGCGATGTGTCAGGAAGGTAACCATAGAGGTCCTTGAGACCTCTATGGTTACTGATTGCCGGTGGCTGTGAGCGCCCCCCTGTGGTCGGCGCTCACAGCACACCTGCAAATCTGCTGTGTAGCAGCGATCTTATGATCACTGCTGCATAGCAGAGCCGATCGGGTTGTGCCTGCTTCTAGCCTCCCATGGAGGCTATAGAAGCATGGCAAAAGTAAAAAAAAAAAGTTTTTAAAAATGTGAAAAAAATAAAAAAAATATAAAAGTTTAAATCACCCCCCTTTCGCCCCAATCAAAATAAATCAATAAAAAAAAAACCCAACCTACACATATTTGGTATCGCCGCGTTCAGAATCGCCCGATCTATCAATAAAAAAAAAGCATTAACCTGATCGCTAAATGGCGTAATGAGAAAAAAAATCGAAACGCCAGATTTACGTTTTTTTGGTCGCCACGACATTGCATTAAAATGCAATAACGGGCGATCAAAAGAACGTATCTACACCAAAATGCTATCATTAAAAACGCCAGCTCGGCACGCAAAAAATAAGCCCTCACCTGACCCCAGATCACGAAAAATGGAGACGCTACGAGTATCGGAAAATGGCGCAATTTTGTTTTGTTTTGTTTTTTGCAAAGTTTGGAATTTTTTTTCACCACTTAGGTGAAAAATAACCTAGTCATGTTAGGTGTCTATAAACTCGTAGTGACCTGGAGAATCATAATGGCAGGTCAGTTTTAGCATTTAGTGAACCTAGCAAAATAGGCAAGCAAAAAACAAGTGTGGGATTGCACTTTTTTTGCAATTTCACTGCACTTGGAATTTTTTTCCCGTTTTCTAGTACACGACATGCTAAAACCAATGATGTCGTTCAAAAGTACAACTCGTCCCGCAAAAAATAAGCCCTCACATGGCCAAATTGACGGAAAAATAAAAAAGTTATGGCTCTGGGAAGGAGGGTAGCGAAAAACGAAAATGGAAAAACGGAAAAAGCTCCGGGGGTGAAGGGGTTAAATACTCCTCCACTCACCACCACCAAGTTGCCTGCCCGTGTATCCATGTAACCGCTGTAAAACTGCCATGAGCCTATTGTTTGTTATTTTAGGCCTTTGATAGCCTGTCTGCGGCCCCTACTTGCAATACTCCTCCACTGACCACACCAATGCTGCCCGTGTACCCCTGGAACCTATTTAAAAGTTCATAGAGCCTAGTTATATATTTTATTTACTATTAATAAGGCCATGATGGACTACGCTGTACCACGCTACAAGCTAACCAGTCGACACTTCTTTTGCGAGAAAAGCCATCCCAACCCTCCACCAGCATGTAGAAGACCGCATTGTCCATGCACTCTGGCAATCTGTGAGTACAAAGGTGCACCTGACAACAGACGCATGGACCTGTAGGCATGGCCACGGAAGATTACGTGTCCATTACGGCGCAATGGGTTAATGTGGTGGATGCATGGTCCACAGGGGACAGCCTACTAAGTCTGTCTGCAGTCCCTAATTCAAATTGTCCTCCACTGTCTAAATCGGAGCTTCCACCTTCTGGCTTTCGGCCTATAGTATCAGAAATTAAACTGCATTTGGCCTTCAACTTTGGTTAGGGCCTACTAACGGCTTCTGCCCCTCCCTGGTGTTGCCCTCAACTAAATAAAGCTGAGCTTCAACCTTCTGCTCCAAATTACCATTTTGAAAAATGCAATAGGCTTTTCCGGCCTACTAAAGGTGTCTGTCTGTGTGCCCCTGCCTGGTGTTGTCCTCAACTAAATAAAGCTGAGCTTCAACCTTCCGGCTCTCATTAAGTGGTTTTAAAAAAAAAAATGGTGGTTAGGGCCTACTAACGGCTTCTGCCCCTCCCTGGTGTTGTCCTCAACTAAATAAAGCTGAGCTTCAACCTTCCGGCTCTCATTAAGTGGTTTTAAAAAAAAAAATGGTGGTTAGGGCCTACTAACGGCTTCTGCCCCTCCCTGGTGTTGTCCTCAACTAAATAAAGCTGAGCTTCAACCTTCCGGCTCTCATTAAGTGGTTTTAAAAAAAAAAATGGTGGTTAGGGCCTACTAACGGCTTCTGCCCCTCCCTGGTGTTGTCCTCAACTAAATAAAGCTGAGCTTCAACCTTCCGGCTCTCATTAAGTGGTTTTAAAAAAAAAAATGGTGGTTAGGGCCTACTAACGGCTTCTGCCCCTCCCTGGTGTTGTCCTCAACTAAATAAAGCTGAGCTTCAACCTTCCGGCTCTCATTAAGTGGTTTTAAAAAAAAAAATGGTGGTTAGGGCCTACTAACGGCTTCTGCCCCTCCCTGGTGTTGTCCTCAACTAAATAAAGCTGAGCTTCAACCTTCCGGCTCTCATTAAGTGGTTTTAAAAAAAAAAATGGTGGTTAGGGCCTACTAACGGCTTCTGCCCCTCCCTGGTGTTGTCCTCAACTAAATAAAGCTGAGCTTCAACCTTCCGGCTCTCATTAAGTGGTTTTAAAAAAAAAAATGGTGGTTAGGGCCTACTAACGGCTTCTGCCCCTCCCTGGTGTTGTCCTCAACTAAATAAAGCTGAGCTTCAACCTTCCGGCTCTCATTAAGTGGTTTTAAAAAAAAAAATGGTGGTTAGGGCCTACTAACGGCTTCTGCCCCTCCCTGGTGTTGTCCTCAACTAAATAAAGCTGAGCTTCAACCTTCCGGCTCTCATTAAGTGGTTTTAAAAAAAAAAATGGTGGTTAGGGCCTACTAACGGCTTCTGCCCCTCCCTGGTGTTGTCCTCAACTAAATAAAGCTGAGCTTCAACCTTCCGGCTCTCATTAAGTGGTTTTAAAAAAAAAAATGGTGGTTAGGGCCTACTAACGGCTTCTGCCCCTCCCTGGTGTTGTCCTCAACTAAATAAAGCTGAGCTTCAACCTTCCGGCTCTCATTAAGTGGTTTTAAAAAAAAAAATGGTGGTTAGGGCCTACTAACGGCTTCTGCCCCTCCCTGGTGTTGTCCTCAACTAAATAAAGCTGAGCTTCAACCTTCCGGCTCTCATTAAGTGGTTTTAAAAAAAAAAATGGTGGTTAGGGCCTACTAACGGCTTCTGCCCCTCCCTGGTGTTGTCCTCAACTAAATAAAGCTGAGCTTCAACCTTCCGGCTCTCATTAAGTGGTTTTAAAAAAAAAAATGGTGGTTAGGGCCTACTAACGGCTTCTGCCCCTCCCTGGTGTTGTCCTCAACTAAATAAAGCTGAGCTTCAACCTTCCGGCTCTCATTAAGTGGTTTTAAAAAAAAAAATGGGGGTTAGGGCCTACTAACGGCTTCTGCCCCTCCCTGGTGTTGTCCTCAACTAAATAAAGCTGAGCTTCAACCTTCCGGCTCTCATTAAGTGGTTTTAAAAAAAAAAAATGGTGGTTAGGGCCTACTAACGGCTTCTGCCCCTCCCTGGTGTTGTCCTCAACTAAATAAAGCTGAGCTTCAACCTTCCGGCTCTCATTAAGTGGTTTTAAAAAAAAAAATGGTGGTTAGGGCCTACTAACGGCTTCTGCCCCTCCCTGGTGTTGTCCTCAACTAAATAAAGCTGAGCTTCAACCTTCTGCTCCAAATTACCATTTTAAAAAATTCAATAGGCTTTTCCGGCCTACTAAAGGTGTCTGTCTGTGTGCCCCTGCCTGGTGTTGCCCTCAACTAAATAAAGCTGAGCTTCAACCTTCTGCTCCAAATTACCATTTTGAAAAATGCAATAGGCTTTTCCGGCCTACTAAAGGTGTCTGTCTGTGTGCCCCTGCCTGGTGTTGTCCTCAACTAAATAAAGCTGAGCTTCAACCTTCCGGCTCTCATTAAGTGGTTTTAAAAAAAAAAAATGGTGGTTAGGGCCTACTAACGGCTTCTGCCCCTCCCTGGTGTTGCCCTCAACTAAATAAAGCTGAGCTTCAACCTTCTGCTCCAAATTACCATTTTGAAAAATGCAATAGGCTTTTCCGGCCTACTAAAGGTGTCTGTCTGTGTGCCCCTGCCTGGTGTTGCCCTCAACTAAATAAAGCTGAGCTTCAACCTTCCGGCTCTCATTAAGTGGTTTTAAAAAAAAAAATGGTGGTTAGGGCCTACTAACGGCTTCTGCCCCTCCCTGGTGTTGTCCTCAACTAAATAAAGCTGAGCTTCAACCTTCCGGCTCTCATTAAGTGGTTTTAAAAAAAAAAATGGTGGTTAGGGCCTACTAACGGCTTCTGCCCCTCCCTGGTGTTGTCCTCAACTAAATAAAGCTGAGCTTCAACCTTCCGGCTCTCATTAAGTGGTTTTAAAAAAAAAAATGGTGGTTAGGGCCTACTAACGGCTTCTGCCCCTCCCTGGTGTTGTCCTCAACTAAATAAAGCTGAGCTTCAACCTTCCGGCTCTCATTAAGTGGTTTTAAAAAAAAAAATGGTGGTTAGGGCCTACTAACGGCTTCTGCCCCTCCCTGGTGTTGTCCTCAACTAAATAAAGCTGAGCTTCAACCTTCCGGCTCTCATTAAGTGGTTTTAAAAAAAAAAAATGGTGGTTAGGGCCTACTAACGGCTTCTGCCCCTCCCTGGTGTTGTCCTCAACTAAATAAAGCTGAGCTTCAACCTTCCGGCTCTCATTAAGTGGTTTTAAAAAAAAAAATGGTGGTTAGGGCCTACTAACGGCTTCTGCCCCTCCCTGGTGTTGTCCTCAACTAAATAAAGCTGAGCTTCAACCTTCCGGCTCTCATTAAGTGGTTTTAAAAAAAAAAATGGTGGTTAGGGCCTACTAACGGCTTCTGCCCCTCCCTGGTGTTGTCCTCAACTAAATAAAGCTGAGCTTCAACCTTCCGGCTCTCATTAAGTGGTTTTAAAAAAAAAAATGGTGGTTAGGGCCTACTAACGGCTTCTGCCCCTCCCTGGTGTTGTCCTCAACTAAATAAAGCTGAGCTTCAACCTTCCGGCTCTCATTAAGTGGTTTTTAAAAAAAAATGGTGGTTAGGGCCTACTAACGGCTTCTGCCCCTCCCTGGTGTTGTCCTCAACTAAATAAAGCTGAGCTTCAACCTTCCGGCTCTCATTAAGTGGTTTTAAAAAAAAAAATGGTGGTTAGGGCCTACTAACGGCTTCTGCCCCTCCCTGGTGTTGTCCTCAACTAAATAAAGCTGAGCTTCAACCTTCCGGCTCTCATTAAGTGGTTTTAAAAAAAAAAATGGTGGTTAGGGCCTACTAACGGCTTCTGCCCCTCCCTGGTGTTGTCCTCAACTAAATAAAGCTGAGCTTCAACCTTCCGGCTCTCATTAAGTGGTTTTAAAAAAAAAAATGGTGGTTAGGGCCTACTAACGGCTTCTGCCCCTCCCTGGTGTTGTCCTCAACTAAATAAAGCTGAGCTTCAACCTTCCGGCTCTCATTAGTGGTTTTAAAAAAAAAAATGGTGGTTAGGGCCTACTAACGGCTTCTGCCCCTCCCTGGTGTTGTCCTCAACTAAATAAAGCTGAGCTTCAACCTTCCGGCTCTCATTAAGTGGTTTTAAAAAAAAAAATGGGGGTTAGGGCCTACTAACGGCTTCTGCCCCTCCCTGGTGTTGTCCTCAACTAAATAAAGCTGAGCTTCAACCTTCCGGCTCTCATTAAGTGGTTTTAAAAAAAAAAAATGGTGGTTAGGGCCTACTAACGGCTTCTGCCCCTCCCTGGTGTTGTCCTCAACTAAATAAAGCTGAGCTTCAACCTTCCGGCTCTCATTAAGTGGTTTTAAAAAAAAAAATGGTGGTTAGGGCCTACTAACGGCTTCTGCCCCTCCCTGGTGTTGTCCTCAACTAAATAAAGCTGAGCTTCAACCTTCTGCTCCAAATTACCATTTTAAAAAATTCAATAGGCTTTTCCGGCCTACTAAAGGTGTCTGTCTGTGTGCCCCTGCCTGGTGTTGCCCTCAACTAAATAAAGCTGAGCTTCAACCTTCTGCTCCAAATTACCATTTTGAAAAATGCAATAGGCTTTTCCGGCCTACTAAAGGTGTCTGTCTGTGTGCCCCTGCCTGGTGTTGTCCTCAACTAAATAAAGCTGAGCTTCAACCTTCCGGCTCTCATTAAGTGGTTTTAAAAAAAAAAAATGGTGGTTAGGGCCTACTAACGGCTTCTGCCCCTCCCTGGTGTTGCCCTCAACTAAATAAAGCTGAGCTTCAACCTTCTGCTCCAAATTACCATTTTGAAAAATGCAATAGGCTTTTCCGGCCTACTAAAGGTGTCTGTCTGTGTGCCCCTGCCTGGTGTTGCCCTCAACTAAATAAAGCTGAGCTTCAACCTTCTGCTCCAAATTACCATTTTGAAAAATGCAATAGGCTTTTCCGGCCTACTAAAGGTGTCTGTCTGTGTGCCCCTGCCTGGTGTTGTCCTCAACTAAATAAAGCTGAGCTTCAACCTTCCGGCTCTCATTAAGTGGTTTTAAAAAAAAAAATGGTGGTTAGGGCCTACTAACGGCTTCTGCCCCTCCCTGGTGTTGCCCTCAACTAAATAAAGCTGAGCTTCAACCTTCTGCTCCAAATTACCATTTTGAAAAATGCAATAGGCTTTTCCGGCCTACTAAAGGTGTCTGTCTGTGTGCCCCTGCCTGGTGTTGCCCTCAACTAAATAAAGCTGAGCTTCAACCTTCTGCTCCAAATTACCATTTTGAAAAATGCAATAGGCTTTTCCGGCCTACTAAAGGTGTCTGTCTGTGTGCCCCTGCCTGGTGTTGTCCTCAACTAAATAAAGCTGAGCTTCAACCTTCCGGCTCTCATTAAGTGGTTTTTAAAAAAAAAATGGTGGTTAGGGCCTACTAACGGCTTCTGCCCCTCCCTGGTGTTGCCCTCAACTAAATAAAGCTGAGCTTCAACCTTCTGCTCCAAATTACCATTTTAAAAAATGCAATAGGCTTTTCCGGCCTACTAAAGGTGTCTGCCCCTCCCTGGTGTTGTCCTCAACTGAACAAAGCTGAGCTTCCACATTCTGGCTTTCGCCCTATACTATCAGATATTAAACTGCATTTGGCCTACTAGTGTGGTTAGGCCCTTGAAACAGTGTCTGCTGCTCTTGGGTTTGCTACTCCACTGAACAAAGCAATGCCGCCTGTTTAGTCCTGTTACCAATTTTGAACTGCATGTAGCCTACTTTATTCTTTGGCCCTATATCTGTTTCCTCCTCATCCTGCCCATTGCCCAGCCACTGCTAAATGAGTCTGCTGGTACATTGACCTAGACCACTACATTCCCCTTGTACTCTACACAGCCAGAATCTGTCCCTGCTGAAAGTAAGGTTCCCCTTCCCGCATGTTATACCACCTTACACAGGGACAAAGAGGAAGGTGCAGATGAAAGTGCAGGTTCCTTCATCAGGTGGGGGGGCATACTCGTTGGCGACGTCACTGGCACAGGGCCCCTCAGAGTACGCAAAAGTGTCGCTGCTGGTGGGAGGCGCCCCCGCCATGCAAACACACCGCCGTACTTTGAGGGGCCCTGTGCCAGTGGCAATGCGAACGAGTGGGCCCCCCCCTGCTTGCTCAGGATCACAGCACTTAAATACTTACCTTTCCCTGCAACACCGCCGTGACGTAGTCCGCATTTCCTGGGCCCACGAAAAACTTGAGCCAGCCCTACTCCCCCCACAACTTTCCCCCAATTCCCTATGCCCAACTATTATTATACAGTTAATTAAGATTGGCAAGCTTCAGAAACAAGAATGGATGTTTTTGGCATTAAAATGGGCACTGTAGGTGTTTTCCTGGCCTCCACTCACTGCCGACTATGCTTCCCCATTGACTTGCATTGGGTTTCGTGTTTCGGTCGATCCCCGACTTTTAGCGATAATCGGCCGACTGCACTCGACTCGACTCTGGACAAAATCGGGTTTCCCAAAACCCTACTCGATCTTAAAAAAATGAAAGTCGCTCAACCCTAGCCGGAATGGCTTGTGCTACTACTGTGGTGATTCTACACATGTTATCTCAGCATGCTCTAAACGTATAGCTAAGGTTGTTAGTCCTGTCACCGTTGGTAATTTGCAACCTAAATTTATTCTGTCTGTAACTTTGATTTGCTCACTGTCGTCTTATCCTGTCATGGCGTTTGTAGATTCAGGTGCTGCCCTGAGTCTTATGGATCTGTCATTTGCTAAGCACTGTGGTTTTACTCTTGAACCATTAGAAAATCCTATTCCTCTTAGGGGTATTGATGCTACGCCATTGGCAGCAAATAAACCGCAGTATTGGACACAGGTTATCATGTGCATGACTCCTGAACACCGCGAGGTGATACGTTTCCTGGTTTTACATAAAATGCATGATTTGGTTGTTTTAGGGCTGCCATGGTTACAGACCCATAATCCAGTCCTGGACTGGAAGGCTATGTCAGTCTCAAGTTGGGGCTGTCGTGGTATTCATGGGGATTCCCTGCCTGTGTCTATTGCTTCTTCTACGCCTTCGGAAGTTCCGGAGTATTTGTCTGATTATCAGGATATCTTCAGTGAGTCTGAGTCCAGTGCACTGCCTCCTCATAGGGACTGTGACTGTGCTATAGATTTGATCCCAGGCAGTAAGTTTCCTAAGGGAAGACTGTTTAATCTGTCGGTACCTGAACATACCGCTATGCGTTCATATATCAAGGAGTCTCTGGAGAAAGGACATATTCGTCCGTCTTCTTCCCCCCTTGGTGCGGGATTCTTTTTTGTGGCAAAAAAGGACGGATCTTTGAGACCTTGTATTGATTATCGGCTTTTAAATAAGATCACTGTCAAATTTCAGTATCCTTTACCGCTGTTGTCTGACTTGTTTGCCCGGATTAAAGGTGCCAAGTGGTTCACCAAGATAGACCTTCGTGGTGCGTACAACCTTGTGCGCATTAAGCAAGGTGATGAATGGAAAACCGCATTCAATACGCCCGAAGGTCATTTTGAGTACTTGGTGATGCCTTTTGGGCTCTCCAATGCGCCTTCAGTTTTTCAGTCCTTTATGCATGACATTTTCCGGAAGTATCTGGATAAATTTTTGATTGTTTATCTGGATGATATTTTGGTTTTTTCTGATGATTGGGATTCGCATGTGGAGCAGGTCAGGTTGGTCTTTAAAATTTTGCGTGAAAATTCTTTGTTTGTCAAGGGCTCAAAGTGTCTCTTTGGTGTACAGAAGGTTCCCTTTTTGGGGTTCATTTTTTCCCCTTCTGCTGTGGAGATGGACCCAGTCAAGGTCCGAGCTATTCTTGATTGGACTCAGCCCTCGTCGGTTAAGAGTCTTCAGAAGTTCTTGGGTTTCGCTAACTTCTACCGTCGTTTTATCGCTAATTTTTCTAGCATTGTGAAACCGTTGACGGATATGACCAAGAAGGGCTCCGATGTAGCTAACTGGGCTCCTGCTGCCGTGGAGGCTTTCCAGGAGTTGAAGCGCCGGTTTACTTCGGCGCCTGTTTTGTGCCAGCCCGATGTCTCACTTCCCTTTCAGGTTGAGGTGGATGCTTCAGAGATTGGAGCAGGGGCCGTTTTGTCGCAGAGAGGCCCTGGTTGCTCTGTTATGAAATCTTGTGCCTTTTTCTCCAGGAAGTTTTCGCCTGCCGAGCGAAATTATGATGTGGGCAATCGGGAGTTGTTGGCCATGAAATGGGCATTTGAGGAGTGGCGTCATTGGCTCGAGGGTGCTAAGCATCGTGTGGTGGTCTTGACTGATCACAAAAATCTGATGTATCTCGAGTCTGCTAAACGCCTTAATCCGAGACAGGCCCGCTGGTCATTGTTTTTCTCCCGCTTTGATTTTGTTGTCTCGTATTTACCAGGTTCAAAGAATGTGAAGGCCGATGCTCTTTCTAGGAGCTTTGTGCCTGATGCTCCTGGAGTCGCTGATCCTGTTGGTATTCTTAAAGATGGAGTTATCTTGTCAGCTATTTCTCCGGATCTGCGACGTGTGTTGCAGAGATTTCAGGCTGATAGGCCTGAGTCTTGTCCACCTGACAGACTGTTTGTCCCGGATAAATGGACCAGCAGAGTCATTTCCGAGGTTCATTCCTCGGTGTTGGCAGGTCACCCGGGAATTTTTGGCACCAGAGATCTGGTGGCCAGGTCCTTTTGGTGGCCTTCCTTGTCAAGGGATGTGCGGTCATTTGTGCAGTCCTGTGGGACTTGTGCTCGAGCTAAGCCTTGCTGTTCTCGTGCCAGCGGTTTGCTCTTGCCCTTGCCTGTCCCGAAGAGACCTTGGACACATATCTCCATGGATTTCATTTCTGATCTTCCGCTATCTCAGGGCATGTCCGTTATCTGGGTGATATGTGATCGCTTCTCCAAGATGGTCCATTTGGTTCCTTTGCCTAAGCTGCCTTCCTCTTCCGATCTGGTTCCTGTGTTTTTCCAGAACGTGGTTCGTTTGCACGGCATCCCTGAGAATATTGTGTCAGACAGAGGATCCCAGTTCGTTTCTAGGTTCTGGCGATCCTTTTGTAGTAGGATGGGCATTGATTTGTCGTTTTCGTCTGCTTTCCATCCTCAGACTAATGGACAGACGGAGCGAACCAATCAGACTTTGGAGGCTTATTTGAGGTGTTTTGTCTCTGCTGATCAGGACGATTGGGTGACATTCTTGCCGTTGGCTGAGTTTGCCCTTAATAATCGGGCTAGTTCCGCCACCTTGGTTTCGCCTTTTTTCTGCAACTCTGGTTTCCATCCTCGCTTTTCTTCGGGTCATGTGGAGCCTTCTGACTGTCCTGGGGTGGATTCTGTGGTAGATAGGTTGCAGCGGATCTGGAATCATGTGGTGGACAACTTGAAGTTGTCACAGGAGAGGGCTCAGCGCTTTGCCAACCGCCGCCGCGGTGTGGGTCCCCGACTACGCGTTGGGGATTTGGTATGGCTTTCTTCCCGCTTTGTTCCTATGAAGGTCTCCTCTCCCAAATTTAAACCTCGTTTTATTGGGCCTTACAAGATATTGGAAATCCTTAATCCTGTATCTTTTCGTCTGGATCTTCCTGTGTCGTTTGCTATTCACAATGTATTTCATAGGTCCTTGTTGCGGCGGTACATTGTGCCTATAGTTCCTTCTGCTGAGCCTCCTGCTCCGGTGTTGGTTGAGGGCGAGTTGGAGTACGTGGTGGAGAAGATCTTGGATTCTCGCCTCTCCAGGCGGAGGCTTCAGTACCTGGTCAAGTGGAAGGGCTATGGTCAGGAGGATAATTCCTGGGTGGTCGCCTCTGATGTTCATGCGGCCGATTTAGTTCGTGCCTTTCATGCCGCTCATCCTGATCGCCCTGGTGGTCGTGGTGAGGGTTCGGTGACCCCTCACTAAGGGGGGGGTACTGTTGTGAATTTGCTTTTTGCTCCCTCTAGTGGTTACTAGTTTTTTGACTCTGGTTTTTCTGTCATTCCTTTTATCCGCACCTGGGTCGTTAGTTAGGGGTGTTGCTATATAAGCTCCCTAGACCTTCAGTTCAATGCCTGACAACGTAGTTATCAGAGCTAGTCTGCTGTGCTCTTGTCTACTGATCCTGGTTCCAGTTATATCAGCTAAGTCTGCCTTTTGCTTTTTGCTATTTGTTTTGGTTTTGTATTTTTGTCCAGCTTGTTCCTAATCTATATCCTGACCTTTGCTGGAAGCTCTAGGGGGCTGGTGTTCTCCCCCCGGACCGTTAGACGGTTCGGGGGTTCTTGAATTTCCAGTGTGGATTTTGATAGGGTTTTTGTTGACCATATAAGTTACCTTTCTTTATTCTGCTATCAGTAAGCGGGCCTCTCTGTGCTAAACCTGGTTCATTTCTGTGTTTGTCATTTCCTCTTACCTCACCGTTATTATTTGTGGGGGGCTTCTATCCAGCTTTGGGGTCCCCTTCTCTGGAGGCAAGAAAGGTCTTTTGTTTTCCTCTACTAGGGGTAGCTAGATTCTCCGGCTGGAGCGTGTCATCTAGAATCAACGTAGGAATGATCCCCGGCTACTTCTAGTGTTGGCGTTAGGAGTAGATATATGGTCAACCCAGTTACCACTGCCCTATGAGCTGGATTTTTGTATTCTGCAGACTTCCACGTACCTCTGAGACCCTCGCCATTGGGGTCATAACAATTCTCCCCCCATACCGTTAGTCGGTACGGGGGTTCTTGGATATTCAGCGTGGATATTTTTGTAGGGTTTTTCGCTGACCACATAAGTCCGCTTTCTATATTTCTGCTATTATTTAGTGGGCCTCTCTTTGCTGAATCTAGTTCATACTTACGTTTGTCCTTTCCTCTTACCTCACCGTTATTATTTGTTGGGGGCCTGTATCTACTTTGGGGTACCTTTCTCTGGAGGCAAGTGAGGTCTGTATTTTCTCTGAAAGGGTTAGTTAGATCTCCGGCTGGCGCGAGACGTCTAGAACCAACGTAGGTACGTTCCCCGGCTGCTATTAGTTGTGGGCTAGGATAAGGTATGTGGTCAGCTCAGTTACCACCTCCCTAAGAGCTAGTTTTTATGTTTGCAGATTTTGCTGAAGACCCTGAGATCCTCTGCCATTAGGATCACAACAGTATGCCAGGCCAGTGAATAGTTAATGCATTGCAGAAGTGGGATTAAAAGAAAAGAAGTTCTGAGTTTTTTTTTTTTTTTCTTCCTTCCCCTTTATCTCTGAATGGCTTGAAACTCTGCTGCAGACATGAATGTGCAAACTCTGATTACTAGTGTGGATCAGCTTGCTGCTCGTGTGCAGGGCATTCGGGATTTTGTTACTAGCAGTCCTATGTCAGAACCTAAGATTCCTATTCCTGAGCTGTTCTCTGGAGATCGATTTAAATTTAGGAATTTTAGGAATAATTGTAAATTGTTTCTATCTTTGAGACCTCGTTCGTCTGGAGACTCAGCTCAGCAAGTTAAAATTGTTATCTCCTTCTTGTGGGGCGACACTCAGGATTGTGCTTTCTCATTGGCGCCAGGAGATCCGGCATTGGCGAATATTGATGCGTTTTTTCTGGCGCTCGGATTGCTTTATGAGGAGCCCAATCTTGAAATTCAGGCAGAGAAGGCTTTGCTGGCTATTTCTCAGGGCCAGGATGAAGCCGAAGTGTATTGCCAAAAATTTCGGAAATCGTCCGTGCTTACTCAGTGGAATGAGTGTGCTCTGGCCGCAAATTTCAGAAATGGCCTTTCTGAAACCATTAAGAATGTGATGGTGGGCTTTCCCATTCCTACAAGTCTGAATGATTCTATGACGCTGGCCATTCAGATTGATCGGCGTTTGCGGGAGCGCAAATCCGCTAATCCTTTGGCGGTGTTGTCTGAACAGACGCCTGATTTAATGCAATGTGATAGAATTCAGACTAGAACTGAACGGCAAAATCATAGACGTCAGAATGGGTTGTGTTTTTACTGTGGTGATTCTACACATGTTATATCAGCATGCTCTAAACGCCTAACAAAGTTTGTTAGTCCTGTCGCCGTTGGTAACTTGCAGCCTAAATTTATTTTGTCTGTGACTTTAATTTGCTCATTGTCTTCCTACCCTGTTATGGCGTTTGTGGACTCAGGCGCTGCCCTGAGTCTTATGGACTTGTCGTTTGCCAGGCGCTGTGGTTTTGTCCTGGAGCCTTTAGAAAATCCTATTCCTCTTAGAGGAATTGATGCTACGCCATTGGCGGAGAATAAACCGCAGTATTGGACACAAGTGACCATGTGCATGACTCCTGAACATCGGGAGGTGATTCTTTTTCTTGTTCTGCATAAGATGCATGATTTGGTCGTTTTGGGTCTGCCATGGTTACAGGCTCATAATCCTGTTCTGGATTGGAGGGCTATGTCTGTGTCAAGTTGGGGTTGTCAGGGAATTCATTGCGATTCCCCGTCGGTGTCTATTGCTTCCTCCACTCCTTCAGAAGTTCCTGAGTATTTGCTTGACTATCAGGATGTGTTCAGTGAGTCCAGGTCCAGTGCTCTTCCTCCTCATAGGGACTGTGACTGCGCTATAGATTTGATTCCTGGTAGTAAGTTTCCTAAGGGACGATTATTTAATCTGTCGGTACCTGAGCATGCCGCGATGCGTTCTTATATAAAGGAGTCTTTGGAGAAAGGACATATTCGTCCATCCTCTTCCCCTCTTGGTGCGGGATTCTTTTTTGTGGCCAAGAAAGACAGATCTTTGAGACCTTGTATAGACTATCGGCTTCTGAATAAAATCACGGTTAAATTTCAATACCCTCTGCCACTATTGTTGGACTTGTTTTCTCGGATTAAGGGTGCCTGTTGGTTCACCAAGATAGATCTTCGTGGTGCGTACAACCTTGTGCGCATTAGGCAGGGAGATGAATGGAAAACTGCATTTAATACGCCCGAAGGTCATTTTGAGTACTTGGTGATGCCTTTTGGGCTCTCTAATGCTCCTTCAGTGTTTCAGTCCTTTATGCATGACATCTTCCGGAAGTATGTAGATAAATTTGTGATTGTTTATCTGGATGACATTTTAGTTTTTTCTGATGATTGGGATTCTCATGTAAAGCAGGTCAGGATGGTGTTTCAGGTTTTGCGTGATAATGCTTTGTTTGTGAAGAGCTCAAAGTGTCTCTTCGGAGTGCAGAAGGTTTCCTTTTTGGGTTTTATTTTTTCCCCTTCTGCTGTGGAGATGGACCCAGTCAAGGTCCGAGCTATTCATGATTGGACTCAACCCACGTCTGTTAAGAGTCTTCAGAAGTTTTTGGGTTTTGCTAATTTCTACCGTCGTTTTATTGCTAACTTTTCTAGCGTTGTTAAACCTCTGACGGATATGACCAAGAAAGGTTCTGATGTCGCTAATTGGGCTCCTGCGGCCATTAAGGCCTTCCGGGAGCTGAAGCGCCGGTTTACTTCGGCGCCTGTTTTGTGCCAGCCTGATGTCTCACTTCCCTTTCAGGTTGAAGTGGATGCTTCTGAGATCGGTGCAGGAGCTGTTTTGTCGCAGAGAGGCTCTGGTTGCTCTGTGATGAAACCATGTGCTTTCTTTTCCAGGAAGTTTTCGCCGGCTGAGCGGAACTATGATGTTGGTAATCGGGAGTTGTTGGCCATGAAGTGGGCATTTGAGGAGTGGCGTCATTGGCTCGAGGGAGCTAAGCATCGTGTGGTGGTCTTGACTGATCACAAAAATCTGATGTATCTCGAGTCTGCTAAGCGCCTGAATCCTAGACAGGCTCGTTGGTCATTGTTTTTCTCCCGTTTTGACTTTGTGGTCTCATACCTGCCTGGTTCGAAAAATGTGAAGGCTGATGCTCTCTCTAGGAGCTTTGTGCCTGACTCTCCTGGAGTCTCAGAGCCGGCTGTTATTCTTAAAGAGGGAGTGATTTTGTCGGCCATTTCTCCTGATTTGCGACGTGTGTTGCAGAGATTTCAGGCTGGTAGACCTGACTCTTGTCCACCTGATAGACTGTTTGTTCCTGATAAATGGACCAGCAGAGTTATTTCCGAGGTTCATTCCTCGGTGTTGGCAGGGCATCCTGGGATTTTTGGTACCAGAGATTTGGTGGCTAGGTCCTTTTGGTGGCCTTCCTTGTCACGGGATGTGCGTTCTTTTGTGCAGTCCTGTGGGACTTGTGCCCGGGCTAAGCCTTGCTGTTCTCGTGCCAGCGGGTTGCTTTTGCCCTTGCCCGTCCCGAAGAGGCCTTGGACACACATTTCCATGGATTTCATTTCAGATCTTCCGGTGTCTCAGGGAATGTCTGTCATCTGGGTGGTGTGTGATCGTTTTTCCAAGATGGTCCATTTGGTGCCCTTGCCTAAGTTGCCTTCCTCTTCCGATCTGGTTCCTTTGTTTTTTTCAGAATGTGGTTCGTTTACACGGCATTCCTGAGAATATCGTGTCTGACAGAGGATCCCAGTTTGTGTCCAGATTCTGGCGATCTTTTTGTGCTAAGATTGGCATTGATCTGTTGTTCTCGTCTGCCTTTCATCCTCAGACTAATGGCCAAACGGAGCAAACTAATCAGACGCTGGAGGCTTATTTGAGATGTTTTGTTTCTGCGGATAAGGATGATTGGGTGACCTTCTTGCCATTGGCTGAGTTTGCCCTCAATAATCGGGCTAGTTCAGTGTTGTGAAATTGGATTCTGGGCTCCCCCGGTGGCCACTTGTGGAATTGTACTTGTGTGCATCATCCCCTCTGTTCACCTGCTCCTATCAGGATGTGGGAGTCGCTATATAACCTTGCTCCTCTGTCAGTTTCATGCCGGTCAACAATGTAATCAGAAGCCTTTCTGTGCATGTTCCTGCTACTAGACAACTCCCAGCTAAGTTGGACTTTTGTCCTTGTGTGTTTTTGCATTTTGTTCCTGTTCACAGCTGCTGTTTCGTTACTGTGTCTGGAAAGCTCTTGTGAGCGGAAATTGCCACTCTGGTGTTATGAGTTAATGCTAGAGTCTTAAAGTAATTTCTGGATGGTGTTTTGATAGGGTTTTCTGCTGACCATGAAAGTGCCCTTTCTGTCTTCTTGCTATCTAGTAAGCGGACCTCGATTTTTGCTAAACCTATTTTCATACTACGTTTGTCATTTCATCTAAAATCACCGCCAATATATGTGGGGGCCTCTGTCTGCCTTTTGGGAAAATTTCTCTAGAGGTGAGCCAGGACTGTCTTTTCCTCTGCTAGGATTAGGTAGTTCTCCGGCTGGCGCTGGGCATCTAGGGATAAAAAAACGTAGGCATGCTACCCGGCCACTTCTAGTTGTGCGGCAGGTTTAGTTCATGGTCAGTATAGTTTCCATCTTCCAAGAGCTAGTTCTTATATATGCTGGGCTATGTTCTCTCGCCATTGAGAATCATGACAGTTTGACCGGCCCCAAAAAAAGGGTTAAATTACTGGCTGAGAAAGGAGAGAAAAAAGAAGTCTGCTACAATTTTTTTTTTTTTTTTTCCTCTAGTTCTGAGTGTGCTCTTAATTGGATCACTTGCTAGTCTGCCTATACTGCAGCCTTCCTCTCTTTCTCTCCTTCTTATCCTTGAATGGCTCTGTGTTCACCTGTTTCAAATGGATCTTCAGAGTGTAGCTACAGGTTTGAATAATCTCGCCACAAAGGTACAAAATTTGCAAGATTTTGTTGTTCATGCACCTATGTCTGAGCCTAGAATTCCTTTGCCTGAATTCTTCTCGGGGAATAGATCTCACTTTCAAAATTTTAAAAATAATTGCAAATTGTTTTTGTCCCTGAAGTCTCGCTCTGCCGGAGACCCTGCACAGCAGGTCAGGATTGTAATTTCCTTGCTCCGGGGCGACCCTCAAGACTGGGCTTTTGCATTGGCACCAGGGGATCCTGCGTTGCTCAATGTGGATGCGTTTTTTCTGGCCTTGGGGTTGCTTTATGAGGAACCTCATTTAGAGCTTCAGGCGGAAAAGGCCTTGATGTCCTTGTCTCAGGGGCAAGATGAAGCTGAAATATACTGCCAAAAATTCCGCAAATGGTCTGTGCTTACTCAGTGGAATGAGTGCGCCCTGGCGGCGATTTTCAGAGAAGGTCTCTCTGATGCCATTAAGGATGTTATGGTGGGGTTCCCTGTGCCTGCGAGTCTGAATGAGTCCATGACGATGGCTATTCAAATCGATAGGCGTCTGCGGGAGCGCAAACCTGTGCACCATTTGGCGGTGTCTACTGAGAAAACGCCAGAAAATATGCAATGTGATAGAATTCTGTCCAGAAGCGAGCGGCAGAATTTTAGACGAAAAAATGGGTTGTGCTTCTATTGTGGTGATTCAACTCATGTTATATCAGCATGCTTTAAGCGTACTAAGAAGCCTGACAAGTCTGTTTCAATTAGCACTTTACAGTCTAAGTTTATTCTATCTGTGACCCTGATTTGTTCTTTGTCATCTATTACCGCGGACGCCTATGTCGACTCTGGCGCTGCTTTGAGTCTTATGGATTGGTCCTTTGCCAAACGCTGTGGGTATGATTTGGAGCCATTGGAGGCTCCGATACCTCTTAAAGGGATTGACTCCACCCCATTGGCTAGTAATAAACCACAATACTGGACACAAGTGACTATGCGTGTTAATCCGGATCACCAGGAGGTTATTCGCTTTCTGGTGCTGTATAATCTACATGATGTTTTGGTGCTGGGATTGCCATGGCTGCAATCTCATAACCCAGTCCTCGACTGGAGAGCTATGTCTGTGTTAAGCTGGGGATGTAAAGGAACTCATGGGGACGTACCTTTGGTTTCCATTTCATCATCTATTCCCTCTGAGATTCCTGAATTCTTGTCTGACTTTCGTGACGTTTTTGAAGAACCCAAGGTTGGTTCACTACCTCCGCACCGGGAGTGCGATTGTGCCATAGACTTGATCCCGGGTAGTAAATACCCTAAGGGTCGTTTATTTAATCTGTCTGTGCCTGAACACGCGGCTATGCGAGAATATATAAAGGAGTCCTTGGAAAAGGGACATATTCGTCCTTCGTCATCTCCCTTAGGAGCCGGTTTTTTCTTTGTGTCTAAGAAAGACGGCTCTTTGAGGCCGTGTATTGATTATCGACTTTTGAATAAAATCACGGTTAAATATCAATATCCGTTACCACTGCTTACTGATTTGTTTGCTCGTATAAAGGGGGCCAAGTGGTTCTCTAAGATTGATCTCCGTGGGGCGTATAATTTGGTGCGAATCAAGCAGGGGGATGAGTGGAAAACCGCATTTAATACGCCCGAGGGCCATTTTGAGTATTTGGTTATGCCTTTTGGTCTTTCAAATGCCCCTTCAGTCTTCCAGTCCTTTATGCATGACATTTTCCGCGATTATTTGGACAAATTTATGATTGTGTATCTGGATGATATTCTGATTTTTTCGGATGACTGGGACTCTCATGTCCAGCAGGTCAGGAGGGTTTTTCAGGTTTTGCGGTCTAATTCCTTGTGTGTGAAGGGTTCTAAGTGTGTTTTTGGGGTTCAAAAGATTTCCTTCTTGGGATACATTTTTTCCCCCTCTTCCATCGAGATGGATCCTGTCAAGGTTCAGGCTATTGGTGATTGGACGCAACCCTCTTCTCTTAAGAGTCTTCAGAAATTTTTGGGCTTTGCTAACTTTTATCGTCGATTTATTGCTGGTTTTTCTGATGTTGTAAAACCATTGACTGATTTGACTAAGAAGGGTGCTGATGTTGCTGATTGGTCCCCTGATGCTGTGGAGGCCTTTCGGGAGCTCAAGCGCCGCTTTTCTTCCGCCCCAGTGTTGCGTCAGCCTGATGTTGCTCTTCCTTTTCAGGTTGAGGTCGACGCTTCTGAAATCGGAGCTGGGGCGGTGTTGTCGCAGAGAAGTTCCGACTGCTCCGTGATGAGACCTTGTGCTTTTTTTTCCCGTAAATTTTCGCCCGCCGAGCGGAATTATGATATTGGGAATCGGGAGCTTTTGGCCATGAAGTGGGCTTTTGAGGAGTGGCGTCACTGGCTTGAGGGGGCCAGACATCAGGTGGTGGTATTGACTGACCACAAAAATTTAATTTACCTTGAGTCTGCCAGGCGCCTGAATCCTAGACAGGCGCGCTGGTCGTTGTTTTTCTCTCGGTTTAATTTTGTGGTGTCTTACCTACCGGGTTCTAAGAATGTTAAGGCGGATGCCCTTTCTAGGAGTTTTGAGCCTGACTCCCCTGGTAATTCTGAGCCCACAGGTATCCTTAAAGATGGAGTGATATTGTCTGCCGTTTCTCCAGACCTGCGGCGGGCCTTGCAGGAGTTTCAGGCGGATAGACCTGATCGTTGCCCACCTGGTAGACTGTTTGTTCCTGATGATTGGACCAGTAGAGTCATCTCTGAGGTTCATTCTTCTGCGTTGGCAGGTCATCCTGGAATCTTTGGTACCAGGGATTTGGTGGCAAGGTCCTTCTGGTGGCCTTCCCTGTCACGAGATGTGCGAGGCTTTGTGCAGTCTTGTGACGTTTGTGCTCGGGCCAAGCCTTGTTGTTCTCGGGCTAGTGGATTGTTGTTACCCTTGCCTATCCCGAAGAGGCCTTGGACGCACATCTCGATGGATTTTATTTCGGATCTGCCTGTTTCTCATAAGATGTCTGTCATCTGGGTGGTGTGTGACCGTTTCTCTAAGATGGTCCATCTGGTTCCCTTGCCTAAGTTGCCTTCTTCTTCCGAGTTGGTTCCTCTGTTTTTTCAAAATGTTGTTCGTTTGCATGGTATTCCGGAGAATATCGTTTCTGACAGAGGGACCCAATTCGTGTCTAGATTTTGGCGGGCATTCTGTGCTAGGATGGGCATAGATTTGTCTTTTTCGTCTGCTTTCCATCCTCAGACTAATGGCCAGACCGAGCGGACTAATCAGACCTTGGAGACATATTTGAGGTGTTTTGTGTCTGCGGATCAGGATGATTGGGTTGCTTTTTTGCCTTTGGCGGAGTTCGCCCTCAATAATCGGGCCAGCTCTGCCACCTTGGTGTCCCCGTTTTTCTGTAATTCGGGGTTTCATCCTCGATTTTCCTCCGGTCAAGTGGAATCTTCGGATTGTCCTGGAGTGGATGCTGTGGTGGAGAGGTTGCATCGGATTTGGGGGCAGGTGGTGGACAATTTGAAGTTGTCCCAGGAGAAGACTCAGCTTTTTGCCAACCGCCGTCGTCGTGTTGGTCCTCGGCTTTGTGTTGGGGACTTGGTGTGGTTGTCTTCTCGTTTTGTCCCTATGAGGGTTTCTTCTCCTAAGTTTAAGCCTCGGTTCATCGGCCCGTACAAGATATTGGAGATTCTTAACCCTGTGTCCTTCCGTTTGGACCTCCCTGCATCCTTTTCGATTCATAATGTTTTTCATCGGTCATTGTTGCGCAGGTATGAGGTACCGGCTGTGCCTTCCGTTGAGCCTCCTGCTCCGGTGTTGGTTGAGGGTGAGTTGGAGTACGTTGTGGAAAAGATCTTGGACTCTCGTGTTTCCAGACGGAAACTCCAGTATCTGGTCAAATGGAAGGGATACGGTCAGGAGGATAATTCTTGGGTCACTGCCTCTGATGTTCATGCCTCCGATCTTGTCCGTGCCTTTCATAGGGCTCATCCTGATCGCCCTGGTGGTTCTGGTGAGGGTTCGGTGCCCCCTCCTTGAGGGGGGGGTACTGTTGTGAAATTGGATTCTGGGCTCCCCCGGTGGCCACTTGTGGAATTGTACTTGTGTGCATCATCCCCTCTGTTCACCTGCTCCTATCAGGATGTGGGAGTCGCTATATAACCTTGCTCCTCTGTCAGTTTCATGCCGGTCAACAATGTAATCAGAAGCCTTTCTGTGCATGTTCCTGCTACTAGACAACTCCCAGCTAAGTTGGACTTTTGTCCTTGTGTGTTTTTGCATTTTGTTCCTGTTCACAGCTGCTGTTTCGTTACTGTGTCTGGAAAGCTCTTGTGAGCGGAAATTGCCACTCTGGTGTTATGAGTTAATGCTAGAGTCTTAAAGTAATTTCTGGATGGTGTTTTGATAGGGTTTTCTGCTGACCATGAAAGTGCCCTTTCTGTCTTCTTGCTATCTAGTAAGCGGACCTCGATTTTTGCTAAACCTATTTTCATACTACGTTTGTCATTTCATCTAAAATCACCGCCAATATATGTGGGGGCCTCTGTCTGCCTTTTGGGAAAATTTCTCTAGAGGTGAGCCAGGACTGTCTTTTCCTCTGCTAGGATTAGGTAGTTCTCCGGCTGGCGCTGGGCATCTAGGGATAAAAAAACGTAGGCATGCTACCCGGCCACTTCTAGTTGTGCGGCAGGTTTAGTTCATGGTCAGTATAGTTTCCATCTTCCAAGAGCTAGTTCTCATATATGCTGGGCTATGTTCTCTCGCCATTGAGAATCATGACAGTTCAGCTACTTTGGTTTCGCCATTTTTCTGCAACTCTGGTTTTCATCCTTGTTTCTCCTCGGGTCATGTTGAGCCTTCTGACTGTCCTGGGGTGGATTCTGTGGTTGATAGGTTGCAGCGGACTTGGAATCATGTGGTGGACAACTTGAAGTTGTCACAGTAGAAGGCTCAGTGTTTTGCCAACCGCCGCCACGGTGTGGGTCCCCGACTTCGTGTTGGGGAATTGGTTTGGTTGTCTTCTCGGTTTGTCCCTCTGAAGGTTTCCTCTCCTAAGTTTAAGCCTCGCTTCATTGGTCCTTATAGAATTTTGGAGGTCCTTAATCCGGTGTCTTTTCGTTTGGATCTTCCTGTGTAGTTTGCCTTTCACAATGTGTTCCATAGGTCTTTGTTGCGGCGGTACATTGTGCCTGTGGTTCCTGCTGTTGACCCTCCTGCTCTGGTCTTGGTTGAGGGCGAGTTGGAGTATGTGGTGGAGAAGATCTTAGATTCTCGTCTCTCTAGACGGAGGCTTCAGTATCTGGTTAAATGGAAGGGCTATGGTCAGGAGGATAATTCCTGGGTGGTCGCCTCTGATGTTCATGCGGCCGATTTGGTTTGTGCGTTTCACGCTGCCCATCCTGATCGCCCTGGTGGTTGTAGTGAGGGTTCGGTGACCCCTCCTTAAAGGGGGGGTACTGTTATGAACTATAATTTTGGGCTCCCTCTTGTGGTCACTCGCGGTATGGCTCTTGTATACTCTTTCCCCAGGTTGGTAGTCACCTGGTTAGTTAACACTCTGGGTGTTTCTATTTAAACTTCCTGGAGTCTTAGTCCATTGCCTGGCATCCATGTAATCAGTCCTTGTCTGGTTGCTCTTGTCTACTGGTCCTGATTTTTGCAACATAAGCTAAGTCCTGCTTTCTTGTTTTTTTTGTTATTTGTATTATTCTGTTTTTTGTCCAGCTTGTTCATAATGTGATTCCTGATTTTGCTGGAAGCTCTAAGGGGGCTGATATTCTCCCCCCATACCGTTAGTCGGTACGGGGGTTCTTGGATATTCAGTGTGGATATTTTTGTAGGGTTTTTCGCTGACCACATAAGTCCGCTTTCTATATTTCTGCTATTATTTAGTGGGCCTCTCTTTGCTGAATCTAGTTCATACTTACGTTTGTCCTTTCCTCTTACCTCACCGTTATTATTTGTTGGGGGCCTGTATCTACTTTGGGGTACCTTTCTCTGGAGGCAAGTGAGGTCTGTATTTTCTCTGAAAGGGTTAGTTAGATCTCCGGCTGGCGCGAGACGTCTAGAACCAACGTAGGTACGTTCCCCGGCTGCTATTAGTTGTGGGCTAGGATCAGGTGTGTGGTCAGCTCAGTTATCACCTCCCTAAGAGCTAGTTTTTATGTTTGCAGATTTTGCTGAAGACCCTGAGATCCTCTGCCATTAGGATCACAACAGTAAACGGCAGAGCTCTCTCCAAAACCGAGACACAAACTGGGGGCCCCGGTCGCTGACAACTTTATCAGGTATTCCATGTAAGCAAAAGATATGTTTAATGAACAACGCCGCCAAGGCCCGTGCAGAAGGTAACCGTGGTAGCGGCACCAAATGCACAAATTTCGAGAAGTGATCGCTGATGACTAGTGTTGAGCGATACCTTCCGATACTCAAAGGTATCGGTATCGGATGAGATCGCCTGATATTCAAAAAATATCGGATATCGCCGATACCGATACCCGATACCAATGCAAGTCAATGGGACACAAGTATCGGAAGCTATCCTGGATGGTTCCCAGGGTCTGAAGGAGAGGAAACTCTCCTACAGGCCCTGAGATCCATATTCATGTAAAAAATAAAGAATTAAAATAAAAAATATGGATATACTCACCCCTCCGGCGGCCCCTGGACATTACCGATGTAACCGGCAGCCTCCGTTCCTAAGAATGAGGAGTTTAGGACCTTCGATGACGTCGCGGCTTGTGATTGGTCGCGTGACCGCTCATGTGACCGCTCACGCGACCAATCACAAGCCGCAACATCATCGCAGGTCCTAAACTCCTCATTCTTAGGAACGAAGGCTGCAGGTTACATCGGTAAGGTCCAGGGGCCGCCGGAGGGGTGAGTATATCCATATTTTTAATTTTAATTCTTTATTTTTTACATGAATATGGATCCCAGGGCCTGAAGGAGAGTCTCCTCTCCTCCAGACCCTGGGAACCATACACTGGGAACTTCCGATTCCGATTTCCGATATCACAAAAATATCGGAACTCGGTATCGGTATTCCGATACAGCAAATATCAGCCGATACCCGATACTTGCGGTATCGGAATGCTCAACACTAGTGATGACCCAAATGATGGTACATCCGCGAGACTTGGCAAACCCACCACAAAGTCCATCCCGACCATCTCCCAGGGCCTGTCTGCCACCGGCATGGGGTAAAGTAACCCAGCAGGCCGTTGTCGTGAAGACCGATTCTGGGCACAGGAGACACATGCCCGAATATAGTCCCCGACGTCACGGGCCATATGCGGCCACCAGTACGTCCTCGCCAAAAGCTCAGATGTTCTCTTGGTTCCAAAATGTCCACCCACTCTGGACGAGTGAGCCCAAGAGAGAATCTCTGGTTGCAAATTCGCTGGTATGAAAGTCTTGCCCGGGGGCACAGACTCTAGCAAAACCGGGGCCACAGTTCTCAGGCTCTCAGAGGGGACAATAAGCCGAGGCTCCTCATCCTCCTCCTCAGATGACACTACGGAGCAGGAGAGAGCGTCTGCATGAATGTTCTTCTCCCCAGAGAGAAAATGGAGAGTAAAATGGAACTGGGAGAAGAACAGGGACCCTCTGGCATGGCGAGAATTCAGCCGCTGGGCCGTCTGTATGTACACCAAGTTTTTGTGGTTGGTGAATACTTGGAAGAGAAAGCGAGCTCCCTCCAAGAGGTGTCTCAACTCAGAAAAAGCTAACTTCATTGCTAGCAACTCCCTGTCCCCGATGGAATAATTCCTCTCCGCTGGTGTGAAGGTCTTGGAGAAGAAGAAGCAAGGATGCTTCCGACCTTGAGCATCCTTTTGGAAAAGGACTGCTCCAGCACCAACGGATGAGGCATCCACCTCCATAATAAATGGCTTATCTACATCGGGGCGATGTAGAATAGGAGCGCTAGCGAAGTGTGACTTAATTGAAAGGAATACCTTGGAGACATCCTCCGACCACAACTTGGGATTTTCTCCCTTCTTGGTGAGAGCAACCAAGGGAGCTACCAAAGTTGAAAAGTGTGGAATGAACTGGCGATAGTAATTGATGAACCCCATAAAGCGCTGCACCGCTTTAAGTGAATGGGGTTCCTGCCAGTCCATCACAGCCTGTAGTTTGGCAGGATCCATAGCCAAACCCTGGGCAGAGATGATATAACCAAGGAATGGCAAGGACTCCTGCTCAAACACACACTTCTCCAACTTGGCGTAGAGGGAGTTTGCCCGTAAGAGGTCGAAGACTTTGCGAACATCTCTCCGGTGGGAGTCGATATCTGGAGAGTAGATGAGAATATCATCCAGATAGACTACGACCGAGGTGGTGAGCATCTCCTGGAAGATGTCGTTCACAAAGTTTTGGAAAATGGCTGGGGCATTACAGAGCCCGAAGGGCATCACCAGATATTCATAGTGCCCATCCCTGGTGTTAAAAGCCGTCTTCCACTCGTCCCCCTCACGGATGCGAATCAGGTTATAAGCACCCCGCAGATCTAATTTAGTAAATACCCTTGCTCCCCGTAGCCTATCAAAGAGCTCTGATATCAGGGGTAGTGGGTACTTGGTTTTAACGGTGATGGCGTTAAGACTAGTGTTGAGCATGCCGATACCGCAAGTATCGGGTATCGGCCGATACTTGCGGTATCGGAATTCCGATACCGAGTTCCGATATTTTTGTGATATCGGAAATCGGAATCGGAAGTTCCCAGGCTCTGGAGGAGAGGAGACTCTCCTTCAGGCCCTGGGATCCATATTCATGTAAAAAATAAAGAATTAAAATAAAAAATATGGATATACTCATCCGTCCGGCGGCCCCTGGCCCTTACTGCTGTTAACCGGCAGCCTCCGTTCCTAAGAATGAGGAGTTTAGGACCTGCGATGACGTCACGGCTTGTGATTGGACGCGTGAGCGGTCACATGAGCGGTCACGCGACCAATCACAAGCCGCGACGTCAGCCGCGACGTCATCTAAGGTCCTAAATTCCTCATTCTTAGGAACGGAGGCTGCCGGTTAAAAGCGGTAAGGTCCAGAGGCTGCCGGACAGGTGAGTATATCCATATTTTTTTTATTTTAATTCTTTATTTTTTACATGAATATGGATCCCAGGGCCTGATGGGGAGTTTCCTCTCCTTCAGACCCTGGGAACCATCCAGGATACCTTCCGATACTTGAGTCCCATTGACTTGTATTTGTATCGGGTATCGGTATCGGCGATATCCGATATTTTTCGGGTATCAGCCAATACTATCCGATACCGATACTTTCAAGTATCGGAAGGTATCGCTCAACACTAGTTAAGACCCCTGTAGTCAATGCATGGACGTAATTTTCCACTCTTCTTCTGCACGAAGAAGAACCCAGCCCCTGCAGGTGACACTGACTTCCTAATAAAACCCCTTGCCAGATTTTCTTGGATATACTGAGACATTGCCTCCATCTCTGGGAGAGATAACGGATAGACTCGACCCTGGGGAGGCTCAGCACCTGGCAAGAGATCGATAGGACAGTCATAGGGGCGATGAGGCAGAAGGGTATCCGCAGCCCTTTTGGAGAACACGTCCGCATAAGGCCAATAGTGCTTTGGGAGAGAGGAAAGATCTGCGGGTACCTCAGTTGTAGCAACCTGAACGCACTCCCTCTGACATCTACCCTCACAGGATTTACTCCATCCCAAAATTTTCCCTGAGGACCACTCTATATGAGGAGAATGAAAACGAAGCCAGGGTATCCCCAACAGGACCTCATCAACTCCCTCAGGAAGGACCAAAAGAGAAATAATCTCCTGATGTGATGGAGATACAGAAAGAGTGAAAGGGATGGTTTGGTGTGTAATCTGTGAAGGTAGCGTCGACCCATTTACCACTCGAATGGTTATTGGCTTGGCGAGCATCACCAGGGGTATTGCGTGTCGCTGAGCGAAAGCGGAAGACATAAAATTACCCTCCGCCCCAGAGTCCACACAAAGCTCTACCATAAGAGTGGATGGGTCCATGGTAATTGTCCCCTTGAAGGACAATTTTGAGGTAAATGTCGCCGTGTCTAATGTACCTCCTCCAACTGCCACTAGACGCTGACGTTTGCTCGACCGCTGCGGACACTTGGAGGCAAGATGTCCGGACTGCCGGCAAACAAGACAGACCTTAAGGGCACGAGCGGCCTGGGACTTAGACCCCGCTCGCGACCCCCCTATGGCCTCCTGTGACTCGAGCGCCTGGGCCGGAGATTCCAAAGGTCTGGTGAAGGTGGGAGCAAGCCGAAACCTCTGCTTACACTGGGCTCGCTCCAACCCTCGCTCGTGAAAACGAAGGTCTATGCGAGTTGATATAGATATGAGCTCCTCCAGTGTAGCGGGAATCTCCCTAGAGGCCAAAGCGTCCTTCACATGGTCAGCCAGCCCCCTCCAAAATACTGGGATGAGGGTTTTATCTGACCACTCCAACTCAGATGCTAAAGTCCGGAAGAAAATGGCAAATTGGCTGACCATGGTCGAACCCTGAGTCAATGCCAGCAGTTGGAGCGCCGTATCATGGGTGACTTGAGGTCTTACGAAGACCTGCTTCAGAGTGCCCAGAAACCGAGGAACACTCTGCACCACATGATCATTGCGCTCCCACAGCGGCGTAGCCCACTCCAAAGCTCTGTCCGATAGGAGAGAAATTACAAATCCCACCTTTGCCCGCTCTGTGGGAAAACGTGAAGCCAGGAGCTCGAGATGTATACCGTACTGGCTCACGAATCCCCTACAGGACTTACTGTCCCCAGAGAATTTTTCAGGCAACGGAAGGTGGGATAAGGTCGGAACAGAGGTGGCAGTGGGTAAAGCTGCTGCAGCCACGCTAGCAGCCTGAACAGCAATTGCAGTAACATCCACCGCCGAGGTTGCATGCTCGAGAAACGCCAACTGGCTCTCCAGCAGCTGGATGTACCCCTGCAATCGCTGTTCGTCCGCCATTAGCCAGACCCTGGCGCTAGTATACTGTTAGGGTTTGCGGAACGCACCAAATATATTTATTGATGTGATTGGTGTGTTCGCAACCCGGGGTCCACCGTGCAGGAAATATCCTGCCGCTAAGTGAATGGTGGCTCAATATGGCGGTATTAACCAGCTCTGTTAGCTTCACAGAGCGGCCGAGAAAGCAAAGCTCTGTGCCCTGTTAACTCTCACAGAGACACAGGCTAACTACCCAGAAGAGAGCAGTCAGTGGTCATGCATGCACACAACACTCATCGCCGGAGGTGCCAGCATTCTAGGGGCTTATTTCAGCCGGGTCCCTTTGCACTGAATCAGACTCAGTGAGATGCTGGGACCGACGTCTCCACTGAACAGGCTCCACTGTGGCTGATGGAGAATGGGAGACCGCAGCAGACACAGATCGAGATTCCCCCTGTGCAGCAGAGGAAACTCGACTCCTAACATTTTTTAAGCTATATTTAAAGGAATCATCCAGGTTTGGGAAAAAAAAAGTCTGTAGTCATATGCTTTGAAAAAGAAGAAATGGCTCCAGCTCCAGGAGCCATTCTTAGTCCTCACACTGAGGACTAAGAGCACGTTCGTGCTCGAAACGCATCCAGTCGGGTGTTGGTTACTCTCCTCTACTGACCATGCCAGTCATGTTTCAGCAGCGTTTTAATACGTACTAGTAAAGTTTCTATATTTTATTCCTGGAGCTGGAGCCATTTCTTCTTTTTCAATACGTTGTTCAGCGTTGTGGCAGCAACACTTCGTCTCCGTGCTCGGACCAATACTTACCACATCGGATGGAAGAACAAGGGTGAGCTGAAATATATATATTTTCTCTTTTGTAGTCATATGCTTTCCCTATTTCCTGTATTCAAGGTGCAAGTCACATGACCAAAATGTATATGATTTGCCGACTAGACCCTTTTGGCTTTTGTAAGTACAAAATAATATAAAGAAGTTGGATAAGTCTAGTCAGTATGTGACTGGAAGTATGAAAATTCCATACTTGCGGTGAAGTTACCACTTGCTCGCACCATGAACACCAGAGAATCGTGACAGTGTGAGCACCACATGCCATCAAAGTGCGGTAGCCTGCAGTCTTTAATAAAAGTTACTTTTTATTTACTTATCCAAACAACTAGTTGGAAAAATGAAAGTGAATACCACTTTTTGGAAGTGGCTCCTGATAAAATTTGCTCCAATCTAGGCATTGACAAGTGAAAAAGCTGCAAAAATCTTTTCGGAAAAAATTCTTACAAAACACTTCAAAAATGATTTTAAACCTCTTCAAGAAACACTTCAAGAAATGAAAAACTTCAAAACTCCTCAAAGAAGGAACGTATCAAAAAGAAATTTGAACTTGAAAGCTCATCGTTTTAAAATGCCCCCCAAAAAACCTCTGTGTGCACATACCCTTAACACGAGGAGATGTGCTGCAAACAGCGATGACTTTTTAGGCTGCAAAAAGGAAGAAATTCGCCAACAAATAAACTTTTAGCTGATTTTCAGACTGACTGCTGCATGTTTGCACAAACCAGTGGTTGGAATGAACATGCTTACAGATGCTCTTTCAGTAATTGTCGCCCTCTGTGAAAATGCCGTAAGTCTCCCGAAGCACATGCTGGGCCAGGGTCTGGCGTTGGACTGCTTTTTTAACCCCTTCATGACCTTGGGATTTTCCGTTTTTCCATGTTTGTTTTTCGCTCCCTTCCGTCCCAGAGCCATAACTTTTTTATTTCTCCGTCCATATGGCCATGTGAGGGCTTATTTTTTGCGGGATGAGTTGTACTTTTGAACGGCATCATTGGTTTTAGCATGTCGTGTACTAGAAAACGGGAAAAAATTTCCAAGTGCGGTGAAATTGCAAAAAAAGTGCAATCTCACACTTGTTTTTTGTTTGGCTTTTTTGCTAGGTTCACTAAATGCTAAAACTGACCTGACATTATGATTCTCCAGGTCAGTTCGAGTTCATAGACACCTAACATGACTCGGTTCTTTTTTATCTAAGTGGTGAAAAAAAATTCCAAACTTTGCTAAAAAAAAAAAAAATGTGCCATATTCCGATATCCGTAGCGTTTCCATTTTTCATGATCTGGGGTCGGTTGAGGGATTATTTTTTTGCATGCCTAGCTGGCATTTTTAATGATACCATTTCGGTGCAGACACGTTCTTTTGATCACCCGTTATTGCATTTTAATGCAATGTCGCGACGACCAAAAAAACGTAATTCTGGTGTTTCAAATTTTTTTCTCGCTACGCCGTTTAGCGATCAGGTTAATGCTTTTTTTATTGATAGATTGGGCGATTCTGAACGCGGCGATACCAAATATATGTAGATTTGATTTTTTTTTTAAATGATTTATTTTGAATGGGGCGAAAGGTTGATGATTTAAACTTTTATATATATTTTTTTTTTTTTCACATTTTTTTTTTACTTTTTTTTTAAACTTTTGCCATGCTTCGATAGCCTCCATAAGAGGCTAGAAGCAGGCACAACCCGATCGTCTCTGCTACATAGCAGTGATCTGATGTTCGCTGCTATGTAGCAGAATTGCAGGTGTGCTGTGAGCGCTGACCACAGGGTGGCGCTCACAGCTACTGGCGATCAGTAACCATAGAGGTCTCAAGGACCTCTATGGTTACAATAGAGAAGCATCGCCGACCTCCGATCATGTGACGGGGGTCGGCGATGCGCTCATTTCCAGCCGGCCGGCCGGAAGCGATGTCTGCGTTTGACAGCGGCATTTAACTAGTTAATAGCAGCGGGTGAATAGCGATTTCACCCGCTGCTATTGCGGGCACATGTCAGCTGTTCAAAACAGCTGACATGTCCCAGCTTTGATGCAGGCTCACCGCGGAGCCCTGCATCAAAGTGGGGCTTCTGACCTTGGACGTACTATCCCATCCGAGGTAAGAAAGGGGTTAATATTTCATTTTTTGGGGTGAGATAAACAGGCCAGCTTTACTAATTCTGAATAACATCAAGGAAGGATCACATCATTGTCAAAGTAAAATTTCTGAATAACATTTTTGGTGAAAGGAGGTTGCAATTAACATGGCTGATCAAAAGGGCTTCAAGTGCTAAGAATTTCACTAGTAGTAGCTCCAGGGGATTCTGAATCTCATTAAAGAAGGCAAGCTAGTGTATATGGACACTTATTTACAACATACTTGGGAACGCTCGCAAGAATATGGTGGAGGCTCTTGGAAAATGTGGACTTGTGGAAGAGTTTGTAAAGCATAGGGCAGCTCTGATTCAATGTTTTCATTGCTCTCATGCCTAGTTCTGGATTTCAAATGCATATTCGGTGGGACAGGAGCTAGGCATGTACCAGAAAAGGTAGCTTAGTCTACTAAAAAAAGTGCATGTTTATGCAAAAGCGTTGGTCATTCAATTAGTGCACCATTAACAAAATCATCCCAATCAATAATCTAGAAAAATGTGTAGGTGTGATGATGTCAGTTAGTTGCCCTACTCCTACAGGACTGAGACATTGCAAAAAAACACACTAAGATTTTAATAGACAAATGTATTATGGTATGTTAAGTTATGAGGGAAATCTAGGCAACAATTTAGGTGCCAATTTATACATAGTTCTTGCTTTGTCCTGTATGTTTACTTTTCCTCCATCCAAATCATTTTAAAGAGAACCTTTCACGTGAAAAAACGCTATTAACGCTATTACTCACGTTCTCAGGTAGACACTAGAGTTCACACAGGCACCAGATGCACTGTGAGGTTTCTTAAACTCCGTAAAATTGCACAACTTGATAAATGAAAGCAGCCTTGAGGAAGGGGAGCATCCCCGAGACGTCCATCACAGGTGTAGAACCTCTGAATGTTGGAACTACGTCCTACTTGTTGGACTGAAGAGGATCGTCTACTCTGATTCTACTAAATTGAATCCACTTCGGTGAATAAATAGACTGGAAATTGCTTCTTACTGTATATTTCCCTGAAAGTATTTAATATACTGGGAATGAAAATTGAATTTTCATAAATGAAGCTTTGAAGAATATTCAAGTTTGTCTTGACGTTTTTCTATGTTGCATACTGTATGGAAATAACAGGAACAACTGCAGTTTGGCATTATTCATACAAGGTGTAGCAATTCTAAAGTTTAGGGTCTGTTTTTTTATGTAACCTGCACTGCTGGTATTGTAGTCAATAACGGAGTCCAATCCGGTATCGAGGGTAACAGTGTGGATTATTCTCGACGTGTTTCAAAGTGCTCTCACTTCTTTATCAGGAGAAGGTTGTGATAGATTGAAAATCTTTGTGGTTCTCCTGATGAAAAAGTGAGATCACTTCAAAATGGATCAAGAATAAGCCATGCTGTTACCCTCTATACCGGATTGGACTCCTTTATTGGATACAATACCAGCAGTGCAGGTTACCCGCAATTCCCAAATACCGGAATACAACGTTGGGCCTGCCAACCCGTAGGGCTTCAGCAGCTGGAATTTTTTCTCTGAAACCTATATAGTGTTGTGTCTCACACAACTATATGAGGTGGCAGCACCGCCTCTCACTTATCGCTGCTATCTGGATCACAGCCATTTGCGCTTATTTGTTCCCGCAGCCATTTCTTAAAAATTGAGTGGAGACACAATTATTATGAAGCCGGTACATTTTAAACACAACATAAAAACCCATGTCATATTGTGTAATTATTGAGTATTTACTTCCATTAAAACTTTCCAGTGATCAATGGACAATAGGAAACATGCAAATACAAATAATCACACTCACTAGGGAGCACTCTCAAGCCACAATGTCACCCACCATCATAAACACCACATCAACTGAATGACCCCTCACCAAATCCGTTGAACCTTTTCAATACATAAAGATTTTAATTCCCAGCTTCTCACAAGTAATGCGAGTCAGGAAGTACTTTGTGCAGGAGAGATCAATAAGTTACAGCACAGAGAGCAAAGTGTTAGCGGGATACAAATTGCTGCTGTTGCCTATGTGTTTCTATTCCCCTAACTATCAGACTCACTGATAAAGCCAAGTTTAAATTCTGTACTTTGCTCCTTGTGCACAATGTGGAAACAAATAATTTAGGGTAATGTCTGGTCTCCAATCCAGAACATTTATATTAATTAAAAAAAATAATAACAAATAGGATTAAATTGGCCTCTTGAACAGCATTTTTCTTGTTAATTTGTCTTCAAGGAGAACAACTGTTATATGTATAATGAATCTCGTTTAGTGTGTTCTAGAAATTAGATGAAACAAAAAAATACATTTTATTTTGGTGTTAAATCATAAGCAGATAACGTTTTGGTCTTTCGTCTATGAAAACTATTGCTCTCCATGTCTATTGAAGTGACTAAAAGCTGATTTGTAGTGCCTGCAAATGGCCACTATGCACCGTACCGTATGGTGCCGCCATGGCTGGAACTGGTAACATCTGATTGGTGTTGGTGCCAAGGATCGGTCACTGAGCTATGCATTCCCAGGATAGGCAAATAATTCTGGCATTTGCATATTGTAGCCATTAAGGCCAGTGAATGACTGCAGTGGTCATGTGAATGTACACCACATCTGTTACTAAACAAAAGACCAGCAGGGAGCATAAGAGCAAAAATGTTGGATAAACTAGTCATTTTCAATGTTATCACATTGTTAGCTGCTATATTTATATACTTTTTATACTTGTACACTTATACATTTTATGCATGGCCTTTCTATAAGTTTTTATAGCTTATAACTGAGGGGCTAAAATTTTACGTTAACTGGAAATGTACAACGATTGTCAGTATGGGGGATATTGGTGACTTTATATAAGTATTCACAAATGATTGTTTATACTTAGCATTAAAGGGTTAATAGACCAAACTTCAGACATGCGGAACAAATAAAATCTAAAAATTGAGACTCAACTATCATACACATCCAATTCCATTTTAGTGGGGGAAAGAATAACAACCATTTGGATATTAGTAAATGCCTCACACACAGTAAATACAAGGTATCTGAACCAGTGATTTTGAAAAGACTGTCAACCATCTGACGTTTATGGGGGTCTCTCAATACTTTCTTAACAGTCATGTCTGAAGAGAGAAGACTGGATTTCGATAGCTGATTCTTTTCTTTTCAGTAGAGATGAGTCATTGCTCGAGGAGTCTAAGAGAGCAACTTTCTGCTGTCTGTCCATGGAAAAGGCATGACTTCTGGCAGCTATCTCTTTTGTATGGCAAGCTTAAATGAGTGTTCTCGTGTTTTGGTGTTGCTTTTCTTAGTTAGCCAACATGAAAATAAGCAAGTTTGAAATTTTGTTGCATTTTTTACCTGCTATCATTCATCTGCCATGAGAGCTTTTATCTTACATAGTGTACAGCTTATTTACAAACAGCTTGGTCACCAGAACTTGGCCAATTGTACACAGTAGTTACATTACAGGAGAATATTTAACTCCTAACATCCCAGTGAGCTCTCTCCAGCCCATTAATTGCTTTACAGCAGGTAGCTTATCACCTCCCTCTCCATCCGGTTCAGCTCCTGATTAAAATACTCTTATCAGTCCTGTTGAATCACAATTCATTTGCCCCATCATTGACATTTTCCAGAGCACTTTTCCTAATTCTTTCTCTCACTTCCCTGAGCTGTCTGCTTGTTTAAATGCACTGCTCTGTCTATATGTAAATATAGTGATAACAGTGTAGACAAACACATATTCATTAATGTGTTCTAGCAGGATGGGGCTCCTGACTGAGAAGCAATTGCCGCGCAAGCAACAAGGAAGTGAGGAGACTGCATAGCTCTGTGCTACTCATGAGACAACATGAGAAAATGAATTTACAGATCTATGATATGCAATCCGCACCCATTTTATGGCATATCGAGTAAATATTCAAAAATATGTAAATCACTTAAAATAATTAACACAACAAAATCATTGTGCGATGTACCAAACATCTGTATATTAAGTCAGTTTTAATGAACGTCCCTGTGATGAATAAATATACAAAAAAAATTGTTTAGCTTTAACTTTTGTTACTTATAAACTTGCTTGTTCATAAGTAAATTGTTGTTTCCATTCAATTTTGGGTCGATGAAGCTCACAGATACATCAAGTCTCAGGACATTCTCCAGGAAGTACTTCTGTTTTTTGAGTTGAAATGGTTTATTGGATTGCATCTTCCTGGCACCCTGCAAGATATCAGTTTACAAGAAGCACAAATCATCCTGTCATTCAGATCCCCTACAAGGTGATGTATTACCTAAGTACGGCTGGTAAGCTCACAGGTGGCTCTGAACCAACACGAACTGCATGCAAGAGGAAACTTGTAAAATTGTTGATTATAGATGATGGCCACGAAGCGCTTCCCAAGACACTCAAAATTATGCCAGTTCTGTCCCCTTTCTTTTGCTCATTGAAATCAGCAGGCAACCAAAGTCAATTGTGTAGACTCATCAGATTCCATCCAGAACACACACACACGGCACTGAGAGACGAAGGATCTCATAATCCTTAAGAAAGAGGAACAATTCATGCTGGCATCTGTCTTTGTAAACACAGGATAGCAGAAGTTAGGGTAGGTATGATTATTAATGTTGTAGAATAAGCCTCATTTTCAGTATATTCTTTCTTATATTTCAATTGCAAACTTTATACATTTTTTAGCTCATATAGTCTCATATATTCTCATATATAGTCTCATATATTGCTAATTCCAATAAACTCAATGAAGACTACTTTATATTATAATGCTATCATTGACTTAAGAGACTCCTCAATGCTTTGTATTTTGGTCCATCAGTAGTTATTACCTGTACTTGATGAGGAAACATAACATCATTTTATAAGATCAAACATTTTTAATTGGCTTTATGGTTGTTCACCAAATTTCAATTTTGGTTTTGGAAGTTAACTGAAAAAAAATCTCCTTACTCAATAACAGCAGGATGCTTGAGCTAGTTATGTTTCAACTATCGATTAGAGATCATATTTGAGTGAAATTAAATTAAATATTGCAAAAATTACATTCGCCAAAATGCAAATTTCTTGTAATTCAGCAAAATGGTTGCAAATGACCATCAAAAGGTTAAAAAATAAAAAATATATATATTTATACTAACCTTACTGCTCACTTTTCTCCCGCCTCTCTGCTCCTCACTGTCATCAGTTTGGTCTTCAGCGCATCTTGTGACATCGAGCACCGAGGTCATGGAAATATCTGCACATGTGCACACAAGGTCACAATACTTATCTTGACGTCAAAATGTTTACACGCTCTTGCAAAGAAATGTTCTATGGCCACTTCAAAGCAGAAAGTGCTGGCCTAAGGTGAATAGGCCTGGTAATTCAGCACTTGGCAGTGGTGATAAAAAGATGTACTGAGGACCAGAAGGATGATCGTGAGAAGTTGAGGTGAGAATAAGTGTTTTTTTTTATTTTTACGTCTTACATTAATTATGCTCTGGTGCCTAAAGAAATCCCCGAACATAAAAGTAACACTCAATTTGCCTGATCCGCTCATCGTTTGGGTTAAATCTCATGACCAGTTTGTTTGTTGGTTACTCTCTTTGGAAATGTAGCATGAAAACATGTCCACTCTTAACTTTTCTTGAATTGGCTAACAATTTCTGATAAATTAAATTTTATACAATACCTAAACATGCTAGCAAAACCATCAAGAGGTCACAATACACTTAACAACCAGTGGGTGGCTACTAATGGACACATAAAGCATATACATATCTCAACAGTGTCAAATTAACAGTAGGCAAATTAATGACTCCTAAGTAGTGATGAGCGAGTGTGCTCGATACTCGAGTTTTCCGAGCCTACTCAGGTGTTTTCCGAGTATTTTGGGCGTGCTTGTTGATTTGGTTTATGTCCCCGCAGCTGCATGATCTGCGGCTGCTAGACAGCCTGAATAATTGGGGATTCTCTAACAAACAGGCAACCCCTGCATATGTTCAGGTTTTCTAACAGCCGCAAATCATGCAGGTGAAGACATAAAACATAATCTATGAGCACGCCCAAAATACTCAGAGAACACTTGAGCATGCTAGGGAAACTCGAGTAACGAGAACACTCGATCATCACTAGTCATCTGCTACTGCATGGTGCCACCTGTGTGTAACTTGTTGCAAAACAGATTAGAAAAACATTTTTTAATGGATTATAGTAATGATGGGAAGTTTGTTCTTTGTTGAGTAAGACAATCTTAGTCTCTGGGAAAATCGCTAGTCTAGTGAGGAGGATAGGAGATGCACTATACAGAAAGGTTTCCAACAAGACTTTGGAGTTGGTGTTTGTCTGAATTATTGCACATATTATGTAAATGCTGACTAACAATTTCCATTTTAGTTCATCTCAAAGTTATTCAACAGGTTTAATTTGGGTCTCTATGTGACCAGTCATGTTCTTCAAAACCAAACTCACCAAGCCATATCTATATGCTACTTGATTTATTACTGTGACACAGTAATGCTGGAACTGAAAAAGGCCTCCCAAAAACTTCCCCCACAAAGATGAAGGCATACATTTCTCCAAAATGTCTAGGTATGCTGAAGATTTAGGAAACTAAGAAGCAACCACCAAACTGTACAATTGGTACTATGAAGTTGGCACCATAAAGTCAAGCAGTCAACTTTGTTCTGGTATTGGTCAAACGCAAACTTGTCTATCAGATGCCAGATAGAGAAATGTGATTCCTCTCTCCACAAAACACATTTCTATTTCTCCACAATCCGGTGGTGGTGTGCCTTTTACTACTGCATCCGACGTTTGGTGTTGTGCTTGGTTACATAAAGTTTGCATGCACCTGCTTGGCCATGGAAAACCATACAACGAAGCTATTGGAACAATATTTTTTTGTACTGATATTGCTTAGAACTCTTCACAGCATTGGCAACTTTTAAGCATTATGTGGTACAGAACTCATTGAATCCAGTATGCAACTTTACGTTGTCTGTTATGTCGTGGCTCAGTTGCTGGGATTCCTTAAAGAGTTGATCTGGCCAAATCGATAAGTCTGCAGTCACTCTTTGGATTCCCCAGCGCACGCACTATTTGCTTTGGGATTCGTCTGTTTCTGAGTCGGGACCGGAGGGTATGTATGAGTTACACTTACTCCCGGACAGAGCATGACCAGTGGGAGCGGCCTCGATCCATGCACAGCTCCATCAATAAAATAGTGGCCACAGGCAGGTACTGCGCAGCTATTTCCTATTAATTTGAATAGGGGAAGAGTGTGCAGTACCTGACTATGGCCACTTTACAATCAACAGTGCTGTGCTGTGCATCTCCATAACTGAGCAGTTCCAGCCTCTGCGCGCATTGAGAAAAGCAGATCAGCAGGGGTGAAGGGAGTTGACCTCACCGATGGGACAATGATGGCCTATAAGGATAGGCCATCAGTCTCAAAGTCCCGGACAACCTCATTAAGATGTAATACTTTCCACCATGTAGCGCATCTTATGGATATTTGTCATATTAACAGACAGTCAATACTATTTTTATCATGGGAATGATCAAAAATCCATGAATTTATTTGAGAAACGATATGTACAGTTAATTTGTCATTATAATATTTGGTTACATGACCAGTTTGCAAAAAGTCATTCAGTGATATTAGTTTTAATGGTCCTGGATCAGGCTAAATCACATTTACCCTGCTGTGCGGGAACATTAATTAATGCCAGCCTGGTATGAACAGTTGTAGAAAGATTAATACACATTCTATTAGTGAAACTTCAGTGATGGGGAACTCTGACCCTCGTGTATGCAGTATTTATGAAGTCTAAGATATCGGATCAAAATAACCTTTTATATTTTCTACAGTAATTAACACATAATCCATTGGTGATTAGCAGGAGATTAACCATTCCTGTTTTACTTCCTGGGTTCTCTCTTTTGTCTCCATTTGTCAGTATTGATCTCTTTGATTAAGTGCAGTCAGGATGAGAATACTATAGGGTATCATTTAATAAGGACATAGTATATAATGTAACACCCCATCCTCTCCCAATAAAATGATACCTCTCCTCCCAACATCCCGCTCTTTACCGTACCGCTATTTGATGTATACTTTGGCAGTGTGAACAGAGGTATCACTTTTCCTAGGAATAAATTGCAATCTTATTTTAGAGCCATTGCCTAGGGCTACAAAGACTAGCAACTGGGTAAAAATACGTTCCCGAAAATCAGATGTCAGCACCTTAAGACACATAGCTTCCCATGTGATCTGAGGCTTCAATGTCTCTGCGGCAGTAAGGAATGAACACATATCTTTTAGAACTGCTTATTGATTTTATTCCTTCCTACCGAATGCCCCTTTCGGATTTACTTCCAGCTTAAGTCATATTTGAGCATCTAGATTCCAGTGGATATTGAAAAGAAATGCTGGTATTTACCCTTGGTCCAATATATGATATATGTGAACATAGGGAAAGCTTATGTCATCAGTCAGACCCTTAAAGAAGTTGTCTAGATTAGAAAACCTGTGTTCAAATATGAAATTAGGTCTGAGTGCAAAGGGTTTTCTGTGATTTATTATTAATAGTCTATAATTAGGATAATTATTGGTAAGAATCTGTTTTCTGTTACCCCTGTCAATCATTTGAAAGAAGTGGACAGCATCTGCTAAAACCCTTTGATAGCTTACCAAGGCAACAGTAGAAAAAACAAATTGAGCATATACCCTATAAATAATGAAACAGTAGTAGTACATGTAAATAACATAGGATACTTCGTTAACACAATTTTAATAAATAAATAATAAATCCCACCCCAACAAGGTGTACCCAGTCAGGACCACCCAAGCCTTTCTCTAGTATTAAAACCTTACTTTGCGTCAATCAACCTCAATGTGAATAAGGAGAGAGCAGAACAAGAGCTCCAACTGTTCAGACACCAGTCCATGAGAAGCTATATAGAGATAGGCTGGGTCCATCCCGGAGGATACACCTTGTCGCAGTGGGATGGCTTTTATATATTTTTTTAAATCAAAATAGCATTAACTACATATCCTATGTTACTTACATGTAATATTACTGTTTACTTATTTACTTACTACAGGGTATATTCCCAATTTGTTTTTTTTGTGGGGGTTGTCTATGAAAAGGTCACCGTGTGAATATGCTCTTTTGCATTGCAAGTATAAAAATTTATGCTCTTGCTCATTCTTTTGAAGACCACAATAGATTGCATCTGGAAGATCAGAGTCGCTGTGCTTTATTCTGCTGAGTAGTTGTGGGCAAGGAGTTCTGACAAACATGATCAAGCCGTTTCCTAAAAATATGCCATCAGAATAAAAGTTCCAGCCCATTCAGGGAGCCAAGGGTAATGTCTAATTTCACTTGCGGTGCCACAGCAAGGAATTTGAACTTTAGAAACACCATTTAATAGAAGTAGCAAAAAGTTATTAATGGTAATATTTTTTTTACCAGAGATGAGCAAATCAATGAAATTGGCAAATTTGAAAAATGAACAATTTTCTTTGCACGAATCTCCTAAAAAGGTCACTGCTGGTTCAATAAAATGCTGATGTTTGCATCAGCCAGAGAAAGGTCTCATGACCTTGGGAGAGGTTCTCAATATTGCCATGCAGTTATTATATTTTATGGTATAGTAAAGCTAATGAAGAGGAACTATCATAACTTGTATAAAATATAGCATTTTATAGTATAAAAGCAGAAGTAGGGAATGCAGCAGCCATTTTGTAGTGCATCTGGATAGAGGAGATCAGTACTCACAGAGTAGCCATAGAGATAGGGAGAGAAAGCCATAAATCACCGAAGATAGTGTACAAGTATTTCTTCTTAATCCAGTGCGGACCTTTATGGCTTCTTCCAGCCATGACTTATCTCTGGAAAATATAAACCAGAGAAGTTTATGGCTTTTACCACACTTTTACCCCAATTCTATAGTAACAGTTACTCCTTTGTGTCCTACAGTAACAGTATGCCCTGGTCACAAACTAGTAGTAGAATAATACCTAGAAAATATATAGTATAGACAGCCTCAGTATATATGTGCATGTAAATGCAAATGTGAACACAGTCATGATCAATAAAACTGGGAAAAATGATATCAATTTTCTCTATACAGACAAAAATAATTTATAGAAGGTAAATGGTGATATAACCCTGCTAAAGAGATGGCTGTAGGAGAATACACATACAGTAAATCGAGTCATACACAATGAATAGATTTGGACGAATGTATTAGATTGATTTGAATACTAATCAAATTTTACAAAAATTCATATTCTCTGTAATGCAGATTTTTTATAATCCCGTCCATGCGAAGAAAGAGGGCAAGCAAAAAGGTGAAACATAAACAAAACAAAACAAAATACTTCACCGCTCACACTCACTGCTCGCTCTCCTCAGTCGGTCCTCAGCACCTCTTCTTACTGCCGCAACGCCACTGCCGACAGTGAATAAGCACTGGATGCTCCGGCCTATGGGGGATGTTGAGGAGTGGAGGTAAGTGGTAAGTAGAGTATCTTTAGTTTTCTTATATATCATAATGTAGCTATATTATGCCCGGGGCATAAAAGTGACAATAAATTTGCTGCAATTCAAATTTCCCATTAAAATCTACTTGATTTGGCAAATTTAAATCTTGTCAGATCAGCTCATCACTAAGAGCTTATGCAATTAACTGTTTAAATCGGATGAGCGTTATCCATGATTTTGACAGATAGCACTCATCATCGGGTTATTATACGGGGCTGTGTACATGTCTGATTTTTTCCCCCAGAGCAAGAGGTCTTGACATTTCTAATTTTGATATTTGACATTTTTGATTTTGATCTGGGTGTAGGATCAAAGTCAACAATGCAAGTATATGGGTCCAAGGAAAACATCTGACTGCAGTTGGATGATAGTCCGATTTTCACGGAATGACAGAATGAAGAACGTGGAGAAACATTTTTTTTCTCTCCGCCTATGAGAAAACTATCAAACACTGATCAAACTCTTATTAAAGCGTGATTAGCATAATCAAAATTTTTTTTAGTTGGACCCTAGTCTAAAAATGGAGACATAGCACTAACCCAAATACCGTATATACTCGTGTATAAGCCGTGTTTTTCAGCACTTTTTTTTTGTGCTGAAAACGCTTATACATGAGTCACGGTACAGAAAGCCAGCGGGGGAGAGTGGGCGGTGGAGCAGCAGGTGCCAGCAGCCAGTGCACACATCATACTCATCTACCTGCGTTCCCTCGTTGCAGGCACTGCATCTCTTTCCAGCTGCCGGCACCTGTCTTCTGCTCTTCCTGTTCTCAGAAGTCACTTGGTACTACTCATTATAGTGATGAATATGGACGCGTCTCCACTCCCATAGGGGTGGAGTGCATATTCATCACCCTAATGAGCGGTACCAGGCGCCGGCAGCCAGAATGTGTTGCAGTGCCAGCACCCAGGGTGCACAGGTAGGTGAGTATAATGTTTTTGTTTTTTTTTCAATTGGAAACATGCACACAGGGATAGGGAATATGGAGGCATGCATACAGAGACAGTACGGGGGAGGCATTCATACCAGGACAGGGAAGGGGGGGCATGCATACAGGGAAGGAATGGGGGAGGCATGCAGGCAGAGGCACGGACGAGGAGGCATTTATACCAGGACAGGGAAGTGGGAGGCATGCATACAATGACAGGGACAGGGGAAGCATGCAGACAGGGACAGGGATGGGGAGGCATTCATACCAGGATAGGGAAGGGTGAGCCATGCATTGCAGGACAGGGATGAGGGGGACAATGCATATCTGGCTTATACTAGAGTCAATAAGCTTACCCAGTTTTCCATGGCAAAAGTAGGTTCCTCGGCTTATACTCGAGTCAGCTTATACTCGAGTATATACGGTACATCAAAAACACATAAAAAATGAGTTTCTCACCCTGTGACATGATAAAAGAGTATGACAGGCAATAATCTTTAGGAGTATTGTACAAAGTAGTGATGAATGAATGTATTTGGCGCTATTTGCTACTCGCATGAATAATATGCTCTTCAGGCTTTTCATTATGTGCCGAGTAATTTGCTATTCGCCTCGGTATATTCGGGTGACCCACACAGCATGTTTGGCGCTTTATTTGCTTGCCAATCACAGTAATGCCGGCACCATCTTTGGTGTGACATTACTGTGATTGGCTGCCTGAACGCAGGGTGTTTGTCATGCTGTCATGTGAGAATTTCTCACCATGATCCATGATCTGCGATGAAGGATATTGTTGTTTTTTATTTTTATTTTCTTACAGGAGATGAGTAATTCAGTGGAATTAAGGGTTAGGTGAGTTTAATTGTATTTGTTATTTTTATTTAAAAAAATGGAAAAGTGTGTCTTGTTTTATTTCTAATAAAGGACTTTATTCTGGCTGCGTCTTTATTTTCCATATAAATATAGAATTAGTAGTGAATCGATGTTTTATAAACGCCTCTCCATTTGTAATCCATGGGTTAGAAGTACATTTTTTTTAAATCATTTGTTTAACCCCTTTACCCCCATGGGTGGTTTGCACATTAATGACCAGGCCAATTTTTAAAATTCTGACCAGTGTCCCTTTATGAGGTTATAACTCTGGAACGCTTCAACGGATCCCAGGGATCCTGACCTTATTTTCTCGCGACATATTGTACTTCATGATAGTGGTAAAATTTATTTGATATTACCTGTGTTTATTTGAGAAAAAAATTGAAATTTGGCAAAAATGTTGCAAATTTTGCAGTTTTCCAACTTTAAATTTTTATGCAATTAAATCACAGAGATATGTCACACAAAATACTTAATAAATAACATTTTCCACATGCCTACTTTACATCAGCACAATTTTAGAACCAACATTTTTTTTGTTAGGGAGTTATAAGGGTTAAAAGATGACAAGCAATTTCTCATTTTTACAACAGGGACCACATCTCATTTGAAGTCATTTTGAGGGGTCTATATGATAGAAAATAACCAAGTGTGACACCATTCTAAAAACTGCACCCCTCACAGTGCTCAAAACCACATTCAAGAAGTTTATTAACCCTTCAGGTGTTTCACAGGAATTTTTGGAATGTTTAAATAAAAATGAACATTTAACTTTTTTTCACAAAAAATTTACTTTAGCTCCAATTTGTTTTATTTTACCAAGGGTAACAGGAGAAAATGGACCCCAAAAGTTGTTGGACAATTTGTCCTGAGTATGCCGATACTCCATATGTGGGGGTAAACCACTGTTTGGGCGCATGGCAGAGCTTGGAAGCGAAGGAGCGTCATTTGACTTTTCAATGCAAAATTGACAGGAATTGAGATGGGACGCCATGTTGCGTTTGGAGAGCCCCTGATGTGCCTAAACATTGAAACTCCCCACAAGTGACACCATTTTGGAAAGTAGACCCCCTAAGGAACTCATCTAGATGTGTTGTGAGAGCTTTGAACCCCCAAGTGTTTCACTACAGTTTATAACGCAGAGCCGTGAAAATAAAAAATCTTTTTTTTCCACAAAAAATATTTTTTAGCCCCCAGTTTTGCATTTTCCCAAGGGTAACAGGAGAAACTGGACCCCAAAAGTTGTTGTCCAATGTGTCCTGAGTACGCTAATACACAATATGTTGAGGTAAACCCCTGTTTGGGCGCACGGGAGAGCTTGGAAGGGAAGGAGCACCGTTTTACTTTTTCAACGCAGAATTGGCTGGAATTGAGATCGGACGCCATGTCGCGTTTGGAGAGCCCCTGATGTGCCTAAACAGTGGAAACCCCCCAATTATAACTGAAACCCTAATCCAAACACATCCCTAACCCTAATCCCAATGTTAAGCCCTAAGCACAACCCTAACCCTGACACACCCCTAAGCCTAATCCCAACACTATTCCCAACCGTAAATGTAATCCAAACCCTAACCCTAACCCTAGCCCCAACCTTAACCCTAACTTTAGCCCCAACCCTTACTGTAGCCTTAACCCTAGCCCCAACCCTAGCCCTAACCCTAACCCTAGCCCTAACCCTAGCCCTAACCCTAGCCCTAACCCAAGCCCTAACCCTAATGGGAAAATGGAAATAAATAATTTTTTAAAATTTTTTAATTTTTCCCTAACTAAGGGGGTGATGACGGGGGGTTTGATTTACTTTTATAGCGGGTTTTTTATCGGATTTTTATGATTGGCAGCCGTCACACACTGAAAGACCCTTTTTATTGCAAAAAATATTTTTTGCGTTACCACATTTTGAGAGCTGTAATTTTTCCAATTTTGGTCCAAAGAGTCATGTGAGGTCTTGTTTTTTGTGGGACGTGTTGACGTTTTTATTGGTACCATTTTTGGGCACGTGACATTTTTTGATTGCTTTTTATTCCGATTTTTGTGAGGCAGAATGACCAAAAAACAGCTATTCATGAATTTCTTTAGGTAAAATGGATGGTTTTATTCTTCAGGTCAGTACAATTACAGCGATACCTCATTTATATCAATTTTTATGTTTTGGTGCTTTTTTACGACAAAAACTATTTTATAGAAAAAATAATTATTTTTGCATCGCTTTATTCTGAGGACTATAACTTTTTCTTTTTTCTTTGATGATGCTGTATGGTGGCTCGTTTTTTGCGGGACAAGATGAGGTTTTCAGTGGTACCATGGTTATTTATATCCGTCTTTTTGATTGCGTGTTATTCCACTTTTTGTTTGGCGGTATGATAATAAAGCGTTGTTTTTTGCCTCGGTTTTTTTATTTATTTTTTTTCGGTGTTCACTGAAGGGGTTAACTTGTGGAACAGTTTTATAGGTTGGGTCGTTGCGTACGCGGCGATACTAAATATGTGTACTTTTATTGTTTTTTCTTATTTAGATAAAGAAATGTATTTATAGGAATAATATATATATATATTTTTTTCTTTTTGGAATTTTTTTTAAATTTTTATACACATGTGAATATTTTTTTTTACACAATAACTTTGCCCCGGGGGGGGGGCATTATGTTATAGTGTAAGATGGCAGATCTGACACTTTGCTGTGCACTGTGTCAGGTCAGCAATCTGACATGCACAGCAGGGAGGCTTCCCGGCACCTGCTCTGAGCAGGCGCTGTGAAGCCACCTCCCTGCAGGACCCGGATGCAGTGGCCATTTTGGATCCGGGCCTGCTGCAGGGAGGAGGAGGTAAGAGACCCTCGGAGCAACGCGATCACATTGCATTGCTCCGGGGGTCTCAGGGAAGCACGCAGGGAGCCCCCTCCCTGCGTGATGCTTCTCTATACCGCCGGAACACTGCAATCATGTTTGATCGCAGTGTGCCGGGGGTTAATGTGCCAGGGGCGGTCCGTGACCGTGCGATAGTCAGCTGAGACCCGGCCGCGCTCTCCCCGTGAGCACGGCCGATCGCATATGACGTACTATCCCATCGGTGGTCATACGGGCCCACCCCACCTCGACGGGATAGTATGTCTAATGTCAGAAAGGGGTTAAATAAAAAATATGGCATTGGGAACTCTCTATTCTTGATAACAAGCCTTGATAACTCTGACATCTTAGGGTTGCCACCCCCAGCTGTCAGATTTGCCTGGCTGGTTATAGAAAATACAGGAGAACCCAAGTGGTCTTTTTCATTCACTTATTTATTTATTTATAGTGCAGGTGACGGGTGAGAAATTATCACGGTGAACTGCGGTGAAGTAACTGAGTTTTAACTGTAGTGACCTAATCACTTTTTCCCATGGTACTAAGGTCATAGCATTTCAGCCGTGCTGGGACTGCAGCCTCAGTGACTGGAAGAAGCCCCGCTAGTCACTGAGGCTGCGCTCGCAGCAGTTCAGTCTCCAGTTGTTCTCAGCCCGGATGGTCGCCTCTTGGCACCATCCAGATTGAGAACTGTTTATCCCCCAGATATGGATCACAGCATGGGACATAGCGATGGGGAGGTGAGGGATATTATTGTTTTTTTTTTTGTTTTGTTTTATTACAGGAGACGAGGGATTCAGTGGCATTAGGCGTTAGGTGAGTATAACTGTGTTTTTTATTTTTAAACAAAAATGGAAAAGTGTGTATTGTTTTATTTTTAGTAGGGGACTTTATTCATGCAGGTGTCTTTATTTACCATATAACTATAGGCTTAGTAATGTATCTATATATATAATTGTCTAAGGGTTTTTCTGTCTGTCTGTCTGTCCTGGAAATCCCGCATCTCTGATTGGTCGAGGCCACCAGGCCTCGACCAATCAGCGACGGGCACAGCATGCCGACGATAATGTCATAAAGGTTGCCTCGACCAATCAGCGACGGGCACAGTCTGCCGCGAATTTGCCTCGACCAATCAGCGACGGGCACAGTATCGACGTAGATGTCATAATGGTTGCCATGGCGATGGTGATGTCATAAAGGTTGCCTCGACCAATCAGCAACGGGCACAGTCTGCCACGAATTCTGGAATCATCATTGTCCATATACTACGGGGACATGCATATTCTAGAATACCCGATGCGTTAGAATCGGGCCACAGTCTAGTGTATTATAAATGCCTATTCATTACTAATCTGTTGGCTTGATGTCACCTGATACTATAAAGGTGAAATCGACCCCACAAATATGAACCCCACTTGCCATCGCTACCGAGCCAGGCAAAGCGCTAGAATTGGTGCATCTAATAGATGTGCCTTTTCTTGGTGGCTGCGTGCTGCTATTTTTAAGGCTTGGGGGGCCAATATCTATGGCCCATTACCAGCCTGAGAATACCAGCACCAAGTTGTCTCCTTTAGCAAGGCTGGTTGTCAAAAACACTGGGGACCCCATGCCGTTTTTTTTATTATTTATCTAAATAATGAAAAAATATGGAGTGGGGATTCCTCTATTCTTGATTACCATTCTTGCTGAAGCTGACAATTTTGGGTTGAAGCCCCCAGCTGTGAGTTTTGCCTGGCTGGTTATCAAAAATACAGGATACAGGGGAACCCATGCCGGCTTTTTTTTAAAATTGTTTATTTACAGTGCAGGAGTCGGCTGATGAATACTCCCATCAGCTGCTCCTGCTCTCACTGTTATTAGCGGCAGCGGGCATTGGCTGATGGGAGCTGTAGTCCCATCAGCTGAAACCAATGACCAGAGGTAAACTTTATACCTCCACTCACAGCTGTATGTACTCACATTGTCTTTTGACAGCATGGGAACCACGGCTCTCTGACCAGCGGGAATGATTTCACCGCCGATCAGAAGCAGTGTTTTCCACACATAACACAAACACCCGGTGTTTGGGCAGCCAATCACCGTAATGCCACACCAAAGATGATACCTGCATTACTTTGATTGGCAAGCAAATAAAGCACCAAACATGCTGGCCGGGACACCCGAATATACCGAGGCGAATAGCAAATTACTCGCTGAGTAACGAATAGCCTGAATAGAGTACTATTTGTGCGAGTAACAAGTAGTGCCGAATGTATTCGCTCATCACTAATCTTTGCTTTTTTACTAATTATATATTGGATGCTATTGGTGATGTTGGGAGGTTCAGAAATGAGCATACAATTTTCATTTTAAAGATATGATAAGAGCTTGATCCTACGCATTTTCCCCTGCGTTAATGGCAAAAAAAAATAGTTAATTCTGCAATTTCTTCAGTTTTGGTCAAAAGGTCTCTAGCACACAACTTAGTTTTCCTCAGCAGGTGTTTTATGTCATAAATACTGTATGTGGAGGATAATATTTTTACTTTTACTGATCTTGTTACCACAATTTACAACACCCACAAGATTAAACTGCAAATATGCAAAGTATAGACCTTTCCTAATGAGACCTCTGTGACCTCAAAGGCTAATTCAACAGAATGCAAATTTGGAAACACGGAATATTATAAATCTGCTGTCTTTTCACTGTGACATTTTTATGCATTATTAAATACAGTACTTCATTATATGAAAGGGATGGGATCTCGCGGTCTGTAGTCTTGTAGCAGCCGTTTAACCCCTGATGCCACCCGAAAAGGATTTTCTATTATGTCAACGGAGATGTGACAACTTCACGTTTCCATCGCCTCGGCTTTTGTGGAAATGCTATTTTCATGCAGTACATACTTGTTGTCCCTATGGAGGTCTGGACACCACACTTTCAGGGACAAATCTACACTTACTACCACAGTGATAATTGTACACTAGGCTCTGCTCTCCTTCGGCGAAATTACATTTCATCTTGAGTTTATGGCTGGAGTCAGGTCTCATTTTACCCAACACACACTTTTCATGCTGGGAATTGGAGTGACTTTGGGGGGTAACAATAAAGACACTGAGTGTTACCAGTTCATTCAGATAGACTACACTCCCACCGAGTCAGTCAACAGCCACAACAAGAGCTCCCGGAGAACGGAGTAATCTCGCTGACAGTGTGAGGCTCTGTTTTGCTCGTACTGTAATTTTCTCAGTGGTGTGTTCAAAGGTATTGATAGGAATTTTTTTTCATTCAGAAATAGCTAACCTACTTTTCCTGTAGAAATGCATAGATTTAGCTTTGCTTCAATTAATACTATTACATTAATAGACAGAGAGGAGCTGTATAGTTTATCATAAATTACAAAGCTTTTATTTTTATATAGTTTATCGTGAATTGAGCATTTTTAATTTAATGATAGGCTTTTTTTTTTTTTAAATAAACAAGAAAGTCCCAAATAAGATAACTTGGCTGGAATTTTTCTCCTTAATTTAAGTACATATCCTATTAACAGGTTTGGACTGTCCCTCAGAAGAGCAGGTAAATTCCCCGGTGGGCCCCACAGCCCTCAATATAAGCAGTTGTTGGCACAATACACTTGATTCACTAAGTACAGGCAAGGGAAGCATTTCAATATTCTTGTAACAAACTACATAGCGTATTATTATATAGGAATAGAGATAAATTTGTAAATTAGGGTAATGGAATATTTGCTTTTAGCTGAAGAGGATAACGCCGAAGTCAATATTACTCGTGGACGCTTGGCATTCCAGTCCAACACTGCCAATTAATACTAGGCATTGATGGAATAAAAACTGACTCTTTAGTTTGCATCTCCTTATTCTGATACCAGAGCATTTTTTAACGGTGTTTTAGTTATGTTTTTAATAATAGTCTTCAGTGACTGTCATAAATAATGCAATACTTAAAAAGCTCCAACATTTACAGATATGGTGATACCAATTAAAGAAGCCCTCCCATGAATATTTTTTTTCATTAAAATATGTATATAGGCACATATTGTACTGTGAGTGTGTAGCGCCCCCACTGCCGCAGGGCCGAGGGGTACCCGGTACCGGGCCTCTGAGTCTCTGTTCTGGGGTCGTCATGGTGGCTAGACCCGGTCCGTGACCCTGCTGAGGGGCGTACAATAAAGGTGGAGGGAACGGTGTTGATATTGTGGTGGTGCGGTGCAGTGCGGGTCGCAGTAAATAACGAGGACACCCGGTTGCAGTCTCTTTACCTCTTTACTGAAGGCTTCAGGATCCTCAATCCGGAATACGGTTAACCGGGCTGCGCAAGTCCGGCCGGTCCGATGGCACCTCCAGAGTTCCCTTTGCAGGTGGAAATCTGTGCCTACCTTCTAGCGCTTGTGTGTTGTGGTCCTCCCCTGCTGTGCTTACGGGATAGTCCCCACAACTGTTGTGTCTGTTTCTGAAGTTCCCTCACAACTTGATTAAGATGTTCTGCTTCGTCCCCCAGATGATATGGCTAGGACGCACCCGTATGACAGGTAGGCTCGGAGTTCTTCCGGGACCCTAGCGTCGCCCCTCTCCTATTGTTGCCCCCTGTGTCTTCGTAGGTGATTTGTGTGAGACAGCCCGCCTATAGCTGACTGTCCTGCCGTAGGTTTGAAGTATTGCTTGGAGCCTAGTACTTCCTCGGCCTTCCGGCCACCAGCTACGCGCCTCAGTAGGATGTTGCCTCGTCTTACAGCACGACTCCTACTGGTATTTCTCCTTGTTTCGTTGATCTCGTTTCTCACTCAGCACAATGAACCTCGCTTCTTGTCCTTTCTTGGGGTACCGCCGCTATCTCGTGCAGGCACGGTCCCGTACCATTCTCTCTGTTCGCTAGGCCTCTGTCAGGATCCCACCCCTGACAGGGACCCCCCTGAGTCTCTCCCCGCAACACCCCCTGCCACAGGGTGTTGCCTGTTCGATTCCCAGTCAGCTTCTGTCTAACTTTCTGCCTAACCCCCAGTTTTACCAGATTGTGAGGAGTGGCCTAATACATAGAACCCTTAGCTCCCCCTAGAGGCCAGACTGTGAAGTGTATTGGTGACTGTGATACCTGGTCAGAAGAACTCCTTCAGTGCCATCAGACGTACCATAGCCCCCCTTAGCGGCGGAGCATCAGTACTGCAACGACCAGGACTCTGGGGCTCTGCACTCCCCCCCGGTTAAATCCAGTACTCCTGGACTGGGAAGAAAACAACAATACATGTCAGCAAAAAGACATACAATTTTGGAAATGCAATAACAATAAGTAAATTTGAACAGAGCTTCCCTTTATGGGAGGTGAGGACACTTGAACGTTACAAACCTGGTTAAATACTTTAAATAACATACTATAAATAACTTTTCTTACCCAAACGGGTATTCTACTTAGTGCAATTTCTGAACAATAATTTAACATTGCCTTTAAGGATGTACACGCTGAATCCACTAAAGACCTTCTTATAAAACATTATAAGGCTAATCAACTTTTTCTTCATTTTCCCTTTTTACATCTGCAGGACCGCCTGTCTACTTGCCCAGGCCTACCGCCTCTTGTTCTGTTGCAGGACCGCCCCTTTCAGCCCGGGCCTACTGCCTTTCTGCTACTATACACAGTATAGAACTTATCTTCCATCTCTCAATTCAGGATCACCGAGCCATCTCTGTATGGCTCCTAGGAGGACTCACCGATTAACCCCATCTGGGTTCACTTTCTGTCCTCATTTTCTGACACATCATTAAACATTCCTTACAATCAACTGTCTGACTACATATAACTTCACATGTAAGCATTATCATTATTTCTCTTTAAGGCATCATTATACTTTAAGTGCTATGGATGAACGTTCCCTTTAAGAAGGAACCAAGTCTCTATGAGGTAGTGCAACTTCTCGAGCTGCAAGTCCATACGCAGCAAGGACTTCGGTACTGCTTCTAGGAACAGTTTCTTCGCAAAGAGTCCTTTCGTTTATAGAACCAGTAGAGAGCACCTTTAAGAAGGTGCAAACTATTTACAATAAGTTTGTAATCATGCAGTGTTCATGATCCAGCAGTTCTTTTCCAAATAGGGGGTTAAAAGGAGCCGAAAGGGAAAACAAAAACAAAAATAAAAGCAATAGGGATCCCGGGTAAACAAAGGGATCCCTTTAAGAATAACCCTAGTCGGGTTTAAAGCAGCAAAGAGCAGGGAAACAAACAGTTAACTATTTACATATCCATGGCATCGAGGTTTACTCTTGCTCTGGCGGCCGTAGCTCCGCATAGACCTCACTCGGCAAGGTGATCGGCGAGACCGGGGCCTTTAAGAAGTGCTCCATACCCGTGGCCCGATCCCAGGGTGCCAGGCGCCGGAGTCTATAGGTCCCAGGGAGAGGGGGTGCCGCGACGGGGCCTATCAGCAGGTCCTCTGCTGGCAGGGCAGGGTCGTTCTTCATACCTGCTTCAGATGCGGTCCCTCCGGTGCAGATCTGCTCCGTCTCCGCTGGGGTCTGGAACGCTAGTTGCAGGGCCTTGCGCTGCGGCGTTGTCATCTCCGTTTGCAGCATCTTGCTTTCCGGCAGGGCCTTGCTTTCCGGCTTCGGAGCGCTGGAACTTCTTTCTTGCTCCGGACCAGACGAGGCTGCCGACGGACGTCTGATGAGGCTCCCGATGAAGGTCTTCTTCCACCCGGCCTCAGTGCTCAGCTGCGTCCGCCGGAGTTGGTCACTGAGCTCTTCCACTCCGGCCTGCAGGAAGTCAATATCAGCGGTGGAGGCCTGGTTGCGGTGCCCCTCCGGGTAGCTGGGGGAGTCCTCTGCTCCTACCCCACGCTCCGGCTCCGGGTGGCTGGCCATGGCATCCTCCATGTCGCTGACTTCTTCTTCCTCGTCCTTTTCCCGCTCTCTCCTTCGTGTGCGGTTTCGCTTTCTTTGTCTCCGCCCTCCATTAAGGATTAGGAGGTGGATCTCGGCTGCTGAAGGACACGTCCTCAAGGGACAGAAATACTTAGACTGGGCGGCCATTGTCTTTCACGCTCTTCAGCTTGTTTACACCTACTCCACGCCCCTCTTCTTCTCCTGCGCTCTCCTCAGCGCTTTAATGGCGGCTAGTTTTGGCGGCAAATGGCAATCCACAGTCTTTGCAATAAGTCACAGTCCAAGTATAATAAATCACAGTTCCAAGGCACACATGACCCGCTTCTTCAGGCTTAAGTAGATCCTGTTTGTGACGCCAAGTTGTAGTGCCCCCACTGCCGCAGGGCCGAGGGGTACCCGGTACCGGGCCTCTGAGTCTCTGTTCTGGGGTTGTCACGGTGGCTAGACCCGGTCCGTGACCCTGCTGAGGGGCGTACAATAAAGGTGGAGGGAACGGTGTTGATATTGTGGTGGTGCAGTGCAGTGCGGGTCACAGTAAATAACGAGGACACCCGGTTGCAGTCTCTTTACCTCTTTACTGAAGGCTTCAGGATCCTCAATCCGGAATACGGTTAACCGGGCTGCGCAAGTCCAGCCGGTCCGATGGCACCTCCAGAGTTCCCTTTGCAGGTGGAAATCTGTGCCTACCTTCTAGCGCTTGTGTGTTGTGGTCCTCCCCTGCTGTGCTTACGGGATAGTCCCCACAACTGTTGTGTCTGTTTCTGAAGTTCCCTCACAACTCGATTAAGATGTTCTGCTTCGTCCCCCAGATGATATGGCTAGGACGCACCCGTATGACGGGTAGGCTCGGTTCTTCCGGGACCCTAGCGTCGCCCCTCTCCTATTGTTGCCCCCTGTGTCTTCGTAGGTGATTTGTGTGAGACAGCCCGCCTATAGCTGACTGTCCTGCCGTAGGTTTGAAGTATTGCTTGGAGCCTAGTACTTCCTCGGCCTTCCGGCCACCGGCTACGCGCCTCAGTAGGATGTTGCCTCGTCTTACAGCACGACTCCTACTGGTATTTCTCCTTGTTGCGTTGATCTCGTTTCTCACTCAGCACAATGAACCTCGCTTCTTGTCCTTTCTTGGGGTACTGCCGCTATCTCATGCAGGCGCGGTCCCGTAACGTTCTCTCTGTTCGCTAGGCCTCTGTCAGGATCCCACCCCTGACAGGGACCCCCATGAGTCTCTCCCCGCAACACCCCCTGCCACAGGGTGTTGCTTGTTCGATTCCCAGTCAGCTTCTGTCTAACTTTCTGCCTAACCCCCAGTTTTTACCAGATTGTGAGGAGTGGCCTAATACATAGAACCCTTAGCTCCCCCTAGAGGCCAGACTGTGAAGTGTATTGGTGACTGTGATACCTGGTCAGAAGAACTCCTTCAGTGCCATCAGATTTACCATAGCCCCCCTTAGCGGCGGAGCATCAGTACTGCAACGACCAGGACTCTGGGGCGCTGCAAGTGCATTAATATACTCGCCTACCATCATGATCTCCTGTGTCCAGCGCCTCTTCTGAGTTAAGTCACCGCTCTACAGATCCTTTGGATGACACTGCGCTATGTTTGACCCAGAAATGGCTTTTACAATGTAAGGAGCGCCAGAACAAAGATCCATAGGCTGACATTTTAAAAGAGACTTCCGGCTCATTAATCCTGATTATGTGAAGAGCGGTGATTTCACTGAGAAGACGAGTGGACGTAGATGGATCCTAGAGAAAACAGCAGTAGGTACTACACTCACATATACACTGGTTTAATGCAAAATATTTTCATGGGAGAGCTTTTTTATTTTTTCTTTTTTTTTAATTTATAGCCTGTAAAATAGGGTTGTGATTAAAACTTTTCACTTTTTTTTTTTTTTTTTATAAACATTTTTAAATATTTTAAGTTCACTTAAGGGACTTGAACCTGCGATCACTTCTATATTGCAGTGCGACGTAATTTAGGTAATCTCCTAGTAAGCCCTGATATTACTCATTGCACTTGACCATCACTTGATAGTAAAAGTTGCTAAAGTAGCAAAGGGGACCCCTATCTCTCTAATCACTCTGATCCCACAGTCTCTTTTGACTCTTGGCATTTAGGCAGTTAAACTGCATTGCAGAAATTACAGGAGGGTGAGAAAATCCACGATTCCAAGGCACCTGACAAAATGGGGATAAAGCAGGCTTGGCTATAATTTTATTGTACTTCTGGCTTGAAAAAATAACCTTTTGGGCCGAAACGTTGCTTTACTCATCTACCTTAATTGTACTTAACCATGTGATTTTTCAGGATGAAATAATGGAATACACTTTGTGTTTTATCCCCATTTTCTCTGGTGCCTCGGAATATTGGAGTTTCTATGGCTTTGGACCTTGTGGGAGGTCTAACTGAGTCAGCACGGATCCTCCAGTGGTGCATGAGAAGGATTTTTTGATTACATGATGGTTTCTGCTGCTTAACACAGCTTTCCTCTTAATTTTGTCTTCACACAGAAGGTAAGAATTTAACATACAGTAAAGATCAAAAACAGACCTAATGAGCCTACACAGTAATACAGAAGTAGTGCCCTCTTGGTCCCCCCTCAGAGGAATTATTACCCTTAGCGCCCTCCCCCACACCATACTACAGCCGTTACACTTGTGGCCATTACATTACACAGCCTAAAAGACAATCGCTGTGCCCCCTGTACTTGGGTCTGTTATGATAGCCTGAAAAGTAGGGATAGGAAAAAAGATGGGGAAAAAAAACAATATTCAAGGTCGCCAATAGAAAACAACTATATTTCACCTTAAAAGGCCAACATTTCAAAACATTTCAGCTCTATGTTTGCAAAACAAATGTGAAACTACTTGTCTTTTTTTTTTTTCGTTATATATAAGCAAGCATTAAAGCCACATTGTTCTGTGTTCTGTGGTCATGCTCAATGACTGAAAACATTATAGACAGAGATGACAGACAATGGCTCCATGTTAGGGCTAGCGGAACGCACCAAATAATTAGGAAGATGGTATATGATGCGTTCGCAGCCCGGGGTCCACCGTGCAGAGATGGAAACTGCTGCTGAGTAATGAGGGACTATATGGCGGTGTAATGTGTATACACACACGGGTTAGCTTCACCCGGTATGAAGGAAGCGAACGCTGTTGCGTCACAGGGCCGCAGTACCGCACAAAGAGCGCAAGCAAGGAGTCACAGAACTCTATCCCAGGACACAGGGAAAGAGCTCCTCTGGACCTTTCACGCTCGACACCACTACTGGGGTGTCAGAGTTTAACTGAAATAATAATTTAATGCACAAGAGTGCGTGCAGTGCCCCTCTGGCGGACGCCACTTACCACCCAGACTTGGGTCAGGAAAGCGCTCTAATAGAACACGGCACCGCACTGACGGTCACTACAAAAAGACGCTGTATCGTGTGTTAGGTGCAGATAGCACTATCGGGCGCTAAATAGCAAGCACCCACCATACATGAGCAGTCAACAACACTAGGAAGGGGGATGATTAATGAGCGACTTTCATACATCTGGGAAAGAAATATATCTTGGTACCGTGTTAGCCAGTAGATAGAAAAATATTTAGAATTGAGAGTCCTCAGTGGTTGATACCTTTTAATGGCTAACTGAAAAGATGGTAACAAAATGCAAGCTTTGAGACTACATACGTCTCTTCATCAGGCAAAGACTAAACAAATTCTGAAGAATCACATATTTATGCACAACATAGTATAGAAAAAAAAAAGGGAGAGGAGAAAAAAAACATGGATAAGCCAGGTGACATGAAGCAGAATTACCATGGGTGATAAACAGTTACGTCCATAAATATTGGGACAATTCTTAGATAAGGATTGTTTTATTGTCCTGTGATTAAGGTCTCTGTTGTGATGACCCCACATGGTCTGATGGGCAAGTTCCTTAGTTGTAGTTAGTTGATGTAAAAATACATAAATCCGTGTGACTAGTGTTGAGCGATACCGTCCGATACTTGAAAGTATCGGTATCGGAAAGTATCGGCCGATACCGGCAAAGTATCGGATCTGATCCGATACCGATACCCGATACCAATACAAGTCAATGGGACTCAAGTATCGGAAGGTATCCCTGATGGTTCCCAGGGTCTGAAGGAGAGGAAACTCTCCTTCAGGCCCTGGGATCCATATTAATGTGTAAAATAAAGAATTAAAATAAAAAATATTGATATACTCACCTCTCCGACGCAGCCTGGACCTTACCGCTGTGAACCGGCAGCCTTCTTTGCTTAAAATGAGCGCGTTCAGCACCTTCCATGACGTCACGGCTTCTGATTGGTCGCGTGCCTCTCATGTGACCGCCACGCGACCAATCAGAAGCCGTGACGTCATCCCTCAGGTCCTAAATTCCTAGAAGGGAATTTAGGACCTGAGGGATGACGTCGCGGCTTGTGATTGATCGCGTGGCGGTCACATGAGCGTATGTAGTCTTGAAAGCTTGCATTTTGTTACCATCTTTTCAGTTAGCCATTAAAAGGTATCAACCACTGAGGACTCTCAATTCTAAATATTTTTCTTTCATACATCTGCACACACATGTTTTCAAGTATACACTAGCACATGGCCAAGCGGCCATGCAAACCTTTTATAGCAGCAGTGCTTCGGGACCTTACAGATGGTCCAATAGGAGCCACAACAGGACTTGAGCATGTGACTCCCGACCTCCAATGATAGGTCGTCCCGTGGGCATGCTCAGTATGGGAAACGCAGGACTTAGTCCCAGAAAGACCTGCTCGCTGCTGATCAGTGCTGGCTACAAAGGCAGAGCCTGGAAGGGCAGCAGTAACCAGTCGCACAGTATCAGCTTGAGCCAGACACTGGGACAGATGTCTCTGCTGAGCAGGTTCCACTGTGGCTGGAGAAGAATGGGAGAGCACAGCAGAGATGGTTTGAGATTCCCTTTGTGCAGAGGTGGGAACTCGACACCTATCACTCCATCTAAAAACTTCCAGCCCTAAAAACTATTATGCTGAGAGAAAAAAAAACAGTATTGAAACAGAGTTTTATTTATAGCTAAAGCAAGCTTTTTAAAAACTATATGAACTAAAAAATATATGACCTGGTGATAAGCTGGAAGAAGCTAAAAGTAGCTGCTCATTTTCCCTGCAGCAGCCACTGCTGGAGAAAAATGGTATTACATGATGCCTGTTCAAATTATTTATTTTATAGTGGTTAGTACTATGCTCAAAGAGTGCGTGTAATATCCTAGATTAGGTATGTAGCTCCCTTACTCATGTAGAATAATTGGCGCCATTCACATCTGCCCCTTGTCTACTAAGCTTACAATTAAGCATAAATGAATCGCTTGGAGGTATACAGAATTCAATTCAAATTTTACCAAAATTTTAGATTTGCCAGTATGCAAATTTTTTGCTATTTAATTTTTACAGGTCCAGCAAAATGGAAGCTGGCAGGTCAACAATTTGGACAAATTAAAGAAAAGTAGAAAAGGAGTTTAAGAAATTAAAAAATAACACCTGTTCCTCGTCTTCGCTTTGTCCACACAGTTCTCTGCTTGATCGTTTTGCTCTTATTCACACCAGGGATTCTGTCGAATCTCTTAGCCATTAGGCTTCGCAACGCAGCCAGACAAACATCATGTCAGTCTATGCTTCTTGCAAAGTCAAGACATCATCATTTTGCAAGATCTATGCGGAAGCACCTAACACCTTGTAGAACCCGTGGTTTGAAGAAGACTGGTAACTTGTGAATGAAGATCAGACCAGAGCAACCAAGCATGGAGCTGTGTAGATAAGGGGAAGGTGGAACAGAAGTGAACATAATTTTTTCTCACCATACTTTTTTTTTAGCTTTTGGGTCTGGAAAGAATGTTCAAAATCTGTTTGTTGACCAAATTTGAGCAAAATGTTCTATTCTAATTTTGTCATATAAGTTCAGCATTACATTTTACCTTCTCTATCTCAGATACAAGTACATACATGGACCGATTTAATAGGAAGCTATTCTAACTACTAGTATATATTTTATATATATGTGAGAAGAAACTGCAGTTCCCTTAAATGGGTTGTCTGGCACATTTACATTGATGACTTATTCTTAGGATTGGTCATCGATATTCTATATGTGAGGGAGCGATACCTAGTACCACCGCTAATCAGTAGTGATGAGCAAGTATACTTGTTGCTCGGGTTTTCCCGCGCTCGGGTGGTCTGCGAGTATTTGTAACTGCTCAGAGATTAAGATTTCATCACCTCAGCAGCATGATTTGGGGCCACTAGACAGCTTGAACACATGTGGGGATTCCCTAGCAACCAGGAAACCCCCACATGTACTCAGGCTGGATAAGAGCCGTAAATCATCCAGCTGCTGGGATGAAAACTAAATCTCCGAATACTAACAAATACTCGGAGACCACCCGAGCGTGCGCGGGAAAACCCGAGCAACGAGTATACTCGCTCATCACTACTAATCAGATAGTCCTGGTGCCAGATGGGCTCAGATGTAGGCTGCCCAGCTCTGTCAATGGTATAGTAGCCCCTATCGGGTACTGCACAACTGCCCCCTATTGATTTGAATAGGGATCGGAACTGCAGTACCTGGCTGCAGACACTACAGTTGATGAAGCTGTGCTGTGCATCTCCACAACTGAGCACTTTGGGCTACGGCTGTCACCTAGAATAGCATCTCTCAGTCAGTCATAAGATATTGATTAGAGCTGCATGGTAGCCCTGTGGTTGACACTGCAGCATTGTGGTCATGAGTTCAAATCCCACCAAGGACAACATAGGCAAGGAGTTTGTATGTTTTCTCTGTGTTTGCGTGAATTTCCTCCCATGCTCCAAAAGATGTACTAATAGGGAATCTACATTGCAAACCCCAATGGGGACAGTGCTGATTAGGGTTGAGCGAAACGGATCGTTCATTTTCATAAGTCGCCGACTTTTGGCAAAGTCGGCGTCTCATGAAACCCGACCCGATCCCTGTGTGGGGTCGGCCATGCGGTACGCGATCTTGGCGCCAAAGTCGCGTTTCGTATGACGCGTTTAGCGCCATTTTTTCAGCCAATGAAGGAGTGTGGGCAGAGTGATGACATAGGGGTTAGGGGCGTGCACGCCTATCATCATTTTATCGCTTGTGCGCAGTAAGGATTTGCAATGTGTAAAACGAAATTTTCTGTGCTGGGACGGAGGGGAGAGAGAGAGAGAGAGAGAGAGAGAGAGAGAGAGAGAGAAAAAAAAAAAATCCCCATTGACTTGCATAGGGTTTCGTGATCCGGCAGATCCTCGACTTTTCGCAGTAATCGGCCGATTTCGCCCGACTCGACTTTTCAAAAAGTCGGGTTTCGCGAAACATGACTCGACCCTAAAAAAGTCAAAGTCGCTCAACCCTAGTGCTGATAATTTCAGTAAAGCGCTGTGGAATTAATGGAGCTATGTATGTGAGTAAAATAAAAAAAATACATAATAAATTGACCTATCCTATGGACACGATTATAAAAATCCGTCGAGTGTTTTCTGTCTTTTTGATTGATAACACTTGTCCCTATGTCTTCAATTTGGCGGTGCTCATGTCCAATTTTTTCATTGAAGCGATTTTCCTCAGAAAGAGTCAGTCCATGGAAAAAAATCATGGCATGCATGAGTTTCATCAAGTTATCGAATAGCAACTATGCCATTCATATCTATGGGTCCTTGTGAAAAAACAGACTGCATTCCAATGACATCTGAGTATGGTCCGAATATCAAGGACAGTTTGAAAGGAGAAGATGGAGATTTTTTTTATTTTATTCTCCTCACCCAAGAATAAAATCATACTCTGATCAGAGTGGGATTATCTTAATTGGAACAATTTTCTCGGATGAGAGAAAAAAGGTTGTGTGACCCTTGCCTAAAAGTAGGCCATCAATGTAGGAGTCGCGGACAACTGCTTTAAAGTGCAGTATGCTTTGCCCAACTGCGGGCAAAGCTGAAAAGCATTAGTGTGCATGCGCCACCGCACTATGTCCTGGAAGTATTTCCCTGTGTTCCAGGACATAGTGCGGCAGCGCATGCGCACTAATGCTTTTCGGCTTTGCCAGCAGTTGGGCAAAGCATACTGCGCGTGCGCAAGGCAAGATTGCCTTGCGCACGCATGAACTATGGAGGAAACAGACTCAAATTCAAGATAATATTGCGGCCAGCGGGAAAGGAGGGGGTGAATGAAAGGAGAGAAAACACCGCCCATCGGACCGGACAGAGGGCATTTACAGAGCCCGCCAAATTCAGGTGACAGAGTCCCTTTAAGCACAGAGCATCTATATCATGTGCTTGAAGCATCAATGCATGTACATACCGTATATCCATAGACAGCACATAATTTTATCATGTACATTTTGGGCTAAATCTATTTATTTTAAGCCCAGTTAAATGAGGCGGACGTTGACTGCGATGTGAAGCCAAGGTTACACAAGTTTTGTTGGAAATAACTAATAACTGTGAATTTCAATGAGAAAACATTAATAAGGAATGGATATGAGACATTTACAATACACATTGTTGTCAGAGTCCGGTAGGAAAGAAGTGTGCCGAATACAGATTTGCTAGTCTGAGCCGCTCTTCATGATAATGCTCTTCCCTATGGTATCTCACCAGAGGTCACCACAAATGGACTACAGACACTTTGAGAAATCACAGTATAAGCTCGCTGAATCATCTCCCCAGCTCCAGCAACAGATTGAAATGTCAGGACTGTTCACTGAGGTGGTGTTTGAAGACATTTATAAAATGACTCGGCTGGTTTACCTTTCTGCTGCTCAAACGAGCCTGCTGGCTTAGAGGAAAGGGAGTTCTTTTCTTTTTTTTTTGTTCCAAGTCTTCTCTGTGTATTCTACGTGTCTGTGTAAAAATAAAATTATTTTAGTTTACCTTCTCTACAATCTATCAAGATATCTGGAAATATAACTAAATACGGTACATCATTTTTCAGACATGGTATGGATATAAGAATCTTTTAAGAAACTGCAGCCCATAAGCATTTTATTTCTGCAGGAATATTCCTTTAAATAGGCAATACAGGGGCATGATTTTAAAGGGTGGCACTATGTGGGTGACGTAGGACGCGTTATGCGATTGTAAGGCACGGGTCACACTTGTGAGTTCAATGCAAGAAACTCGCTCGAGTCTCTCGCATCAAGTCCCGGCACTGCCGCCGGTACTCAGGACCGCATGTAATACTGCATGTATTTCTATGCAACCGCACGCTCCATCCAGGGTGCTGGCAGCAGTGCCGGGACTTGATGTGAGAGACTCGCACAAGTTTCTCGCATTGAACTCGCAAGTGTGACATCGGCCTAATAAAAAGCGTGGAGGTTCCCGATCAAGACTAGAGAAGTCCATTGGAATGGACTACGCCGTCTGTTAGTATAATAAATTGTCTTTTTTGTGCCTCGCAGTGCGGATTGAGGACATACTTTATATACAGCGTTCTAGTGTACCGTAAAAGTGGTGCTGGTCGCACTTTACATTGGGAAAACCTGGTGACAAGTTCTCTTTAAGGGCATAAAAAGACTAATGCTCACCTTCAATGCTCCCACACAGGTACTGTTAGGACTCTTATCAATGTCCGCTAGTCTCTTTTTCTTGGTCCCATCTCACCAATCTGAAAATGGTCCAGTAACTAGACACAAGAGGAAACCCTCTAAACTGGAAAATCTGGAAATTATATAGTTAAAGATTCCACAACCAGCAAACAGACATATCTGCTATGAGGCTATGTAACCTTTTTCTTTTGTGATTACGATTAATTAGAGATATACATAGTCTGCCTCTCCATTCTTTCACTCACTTTTTCATTAATTACATTAATTAATGGGTGTTACCTTTAGGGCAACTTCCTTTCAACTCTTTGTATGCATGGTAGGTCATATATAAATGTTGTATTGTGTTATAGCTTCTTATTATTTATGAGTGTGAATTGTGTAGTATATGCATTTAATTTTTTAATGTGGATTTTTTTATTCACCCATGTGATTTTAATAGAAGATCAAATAAACATTTAATTTTACTAATTTTTCTACAATTTTATAGGAGCTGGATCTTCTACTTTTTGTTTGCGGTGTTTGTCATGGTTCCCAATGGCAGGGGAACGTCAGGACACATAAATAACGGACGAGCTCTTGGGTGATGGAATCTCGAGCTGACCGTGAGCTAAACCTACCACACAACTAGTAGTGGGCGGGGGGCGTGCCTACGTTTTATCCCTAGACATCTCTCGCCAGCCGGAGGACTAACTAACCCTAGTAGAGGAAAAAAACAGACCTGGCTTACCTCTAGGGAAATTCCCCCGAAAAGGAGACAGAAGCCCCCCACATATATTGACGGTGAGTTCAGAGGAAAAGACATACGCAGTATGAAGGTAGGTTCAGCAAAGCGAGGTCCGCTTACTAGATAGTAGAAAGATACAAAAGGGAACTGCACGGTCAGCTGAAAACCCTTTTAAAATACCATCCTGAAATTACTTTAAGACTCATGTGTCAACTCATGACACCGGAGTGGTAATTTCAGCCCACAAGAGCTTCCAGCTACAGAGAATGATATAACTGTAAACTGGAACAAAATATGCAAACAAACTTAGGACTAAGAGTCCAACTTAGCTGATCAGTAGTCTAGGAGCAGGAACATGCAACATAAAGGCTCTGGTTACATTGATGGCCAGCAAGGCAATGACTGAAGAGCAGGAATAAATAGGAACTCCCCACTACTGATGAAAACAGGTGAACTGAGAAAGAAAACACACCCGAGTCACCAGTACCACTAGCCACCACCAGAAGGAGCCCAAAAGCAGATTCACAACAGTACCCCCCCCTCAAGGAGGGGGCACCAAACCCTCACAAGAACCACCAGGGCGATCCGGATGAGCCCTATGAAAGGCACGAACCAAATCAGAGGCGTGAACATCAGAAGCAGTTACCCAAGAATTATCTTCTTGACCATAACCCTTCCACTTAACCAGATATTGTAGTCTCCATCTGGAAATACGGGAGTCCAAGATTTTCTCCACAACATACTCCAATTCACCCTCAACCAGCACAGGAGCAGGAGGCTCGGTAGAAGGAACAACCGGCACCTCATACCTCCGCAACAACGACCGATGGAAGACATTATGGATAGCGAAAGATGCCGGAAGGTCTAAACGAAAGGATAGAGGGTTAAGAATCTCCAAAATCCTATAAGGACCGATGAACCGACGCTTAAACTTAGGAGAAGAAACCCTCATAGGGACAAAACGGGAAGACAACCACACCAAGTCCCCAACACGAAGATGAGGACCAACACGACGACGGCGGTTGGCAAAATGCTGAGTCTTCTCCTGGGACAACTTCAAATTGTCCACCACCTGTCCCCAAATCCGATGCAACCTATCCACCATAGTATCCACTCCAGGACAATCCGAAGACTCCACCTGACCGGAAGAAAAACGAGGGTGAAACCCCGAATTGCAAAAGAAAGGAGAAACCAAAGTGGCAGAACTAGCCCGATTATTGAGGGCAAACTCTGCCAACGGCAAAAAGGCAACCCAGTCATCCTGATCCGCAGACACAAAACACCTCAAATAAGTCTCCAAGGTCTGATTAGTTCGCTCCGTCTGGCCATTAGTCTGAGGATGGAACGCAGACGAAAAAGACAAATCAATGCCCATCCTAGCACAGAATGCCCGCCAAAATCTAGACACGAACTGGGTCCCCCTGTCAGAAACGATATTTTCCGGAATACCATGCAAGCGAACCACATTTTGAAAAAACAGAGGGACCAATTCGGATGAGGAAGGCAACTTAGGCAAAGGTACCAAATGAACCATCTTTGAAAAACGGTCACACACCACCCAGATGACAGACATTTTCTGAGAAGCAGGGAGATCAGAAATAAAATCCATAGAGATATGAGTCCAAGGCCTCTTCGGAATAGGCAAAGATAACAACAATCTGCTAGCCCGAGAACAACAAGGCTTGGCCCGAGCACAAACATCACAAGACTGCACAAAAACTCGTACGTCTCGAGACAGGGAAGGCCACCAGAAGGACCTAGCCACCAAATCCCTAGTACCAAAGATTCCAGGATGACCTGCCAACGCAGAAGAATGAACCTCCGAGATGACTCTACTGGTCCAATCATCAGGAACAAACAGTCTACCAGGCGGGCAACGATCAGGTCTATCCGCCTGAAACTCCTGCAAAGCCCGTCGCAGGTCTGGGGAAACAGCAGATAATATCACCCCATCCTTAAGGATACCTGTAGGTTCAGAATCACCAGGGGAATCAGGCTCAAAACTCCTAGAAAGGGCATCTGCCTTCACATTCTTAGAACCTGGTAGGTATGAGACCACAAAATTAAACCGAGAGAAAAACAACGACCAGCGCGCCTGTCTAGGATTCAGGCGCTTGGCAGACTCAAGATAAATCAGATTCTTGTGATCGGTCAATACCATCACCTGATGTCTAGCCCCCTCAAGCCAATGACGCCACTCCTCAAAAGCCCACTTCATAGCCAAAAGCTCCCGATTACCAATATCATAGTTTCGCTCGGCGGGCGAAAATTTTCGAGAAAAGAACGCACAAGGTCTCATCACGGAGCAGTCGGAACTTTTCTGCGACAAAACCGCCCCAGCTCCGATCTCGGAAGCGTCGACCTCAACCTGAAAAGGAAGAGCAACATCAGGCTGACGCAACACAGGGGCAGAAGAAAAGCGGCGCCTAAGCTCCCGAAAGGCCTCTACAGCAGCAGGGGACCAATCAGCAACATCAGCACCCTTTTTAGTCAAATCAGTCAAAGGTTTAGCAACATCCGAAAAACCAGTTATAAATCGACGATAAAAATTAGCAAAGCCCAAGAATTTCTGAAGGCTCTTAAGAGAAGTAGGTTGCGTCCAATCACAAATAGCCCGAACCTTGACAGGATCCATCTCAATGGAAGAAGGGGAAAAAATGTACCCCAAAAAAGAAATCTTTTGAACCCCAAAAATACACTTAGAACCCTTCACACACAAGGAATTAGCCCGCAAAACCTGAAAAACCCTCCTGACTTGTTGGACATGAGAGTCCCAGTCATCCGAAAAAATCAAAATATCATCCAGATACACAATCATAAATTTATCCAAATATTCACGGAAAATGTTATGCATAAAGGACTGAAAGACTGAAGGGGCATTTGAAAGACCAAAAGGCATTACTAAATACTCAAAATGGCCCTCGGGCGTATTAAATGCGGTTTTCCACTCATCCCCCTGCTTAATTCGCACCAAATTATACGCCCCACGAAGATCAATCTTAGAGAACCACTTAGCCCCCTTTATTCGAGCAAACAAATCAGTCAGCAGTGGCAAAGGATACTGATATTTGACTGTAATTTTATTCAAGAGTCGATAATCAATACACGGCCTCAAAGAGCCATCTTTTTTAGACACAAAGAAAAAAACGGCTCCTAAGGGAGATGAAGAAGGACGAATATGTCCCTTTTCCAGGGACTCCTTAATATACTCTCGCATAGCAACATGTTCAGGTACGGATAAATTAAACAAACGACCCTTTGGAAATTTACTGCCTGGAATCAGATCTATGGTACAATCGCAATCTCTGTGAGGAGGGAGTGAACCAAGCTTAGGCTCCTCAAAAACATCACGATAATCAGACAAAAATGCCAGAATCTCAGAGGGAATAGATGATGAAATGGAAACCAAAGGTACGTCCCCATGAGCCCCCTGACACCCCCAGCTTAACACAGACATTGCATTCCAGTCAAGGACTGGATTATGAGATTGTAACCATGGCAATCCGAGCACCAAAACATCATGTAGATTGTACAACACAAGGAAGCGAATCACCTCTTATGGTCTGGAGTCATACGCATAGTCACTTGTGTCCAGTATTGTGGTTTATTACTAGCCAATGGCGTAGAATCAATACCCTTCAGAGGTATAGGGACTTCCAGAGGCTCTAGATTAAACTCACAGCGCCTGGCAAAGGACCAATCCATAAGACTCAAAGCGGCGCCAGAGTCGACATAGGCGTCCGCGGTAATTGACGATAATGAACAAATCAAGGTCACAGATAGAATAAACTTAGACTGTAAAGTGCCAATTGAAACAGACTTATCAACCTTCTTTGTGCGTCTAGAGCATGCTGATATAACATGAGTTGAATCACCATAATAGAAGCACAACCCATTTTTTCGCCTAAAATTCTGCCGTTCGCTTCTGGACAGAATTCAATCACATTGCATATTCTCTGGCGCCTTCTCAGAAGACACCGCCAAATGGTGCACAGGTTTACGCTCCCGCAAACGCCGATCAATCTGAATAGCCATTGTCATGGATTCATTCAGACCTGTAGGCGCAGGGAACCCCACCATAACATCCTTAATGGCATCAGAGAGACCCTCTCTGAAATTCGCCGCCAAAGCGCACTCATTCCACTGAGTAAGCACAGACCATTTACGAAATTTTTGGCAATATATTTCAGCTTCATCTTGCCCTTGAGACAGGGCCATCAAGGCCTTTTCAGCCTGAATCTCTAAATTAGGTTCCTCATAAAGCAACCCCAAAGCCAGAAAAAACGCATCCACATTGAGCAACGCAGGATCCCCTGGTGCCAATGCAAAAGCCCAATCTTGAGGGTCACCTCGCAGCAAGGAAATTACAATCCTAACCTGCTGTGCGGGATCTCCAGCGGAGCGAGGTCTCAGAGAAAGAAATAATTTACAATTATATTTGAAATTCAAAAAACGAGATCTATCTCCAGAGAAAAATTCTGGTATAGGAATTCTAGGTTCAGATATAGGAGCATGTATAACAAAATCCTGTAAATCTTGAACTTTTGTGGCAAGATTATTCAAACCTATAGCCAAACTCTGAGGATCCATTTTAAGCAGGTGAGATCAGAGCCATTCAAGGGTTAGAAGGAGAGGGAGACAAAGACTGCAATTAGAGCTGAAATGCAACTGATTCAACTATAGAGCAAGCACCAAGGAAAAAAAAAAAAAACAAATTTGCAGACTTCTTTTTCTCTCCTTTCTTCTGCCAACAGTTTTAACACTTGGCCGGCCATACTGTCATGGTTCCCAATGGCAGGGGAACGTCAGGACACATAAATAACGGACGAGCTCTTGAGTGATGGAATCTCGAGCTGACCGTGAGCTAAACCTACCACACAACTAGTAGTGGCCGGGGGGCGTGCCTACGTTTTATCCCTAGACGTCTCTCGCCAGCCGGAGGACTAACTAACCCTAGTAGAGGAAAAAAACAGACCTGGCTTACCTCTAGGGAAATTCCCCCGAAAAGGAGACAGAAGCCCCCCACATATATTGACGGTGAGTTCAGAGGAAAAGACATACGCAGTATGAAGGTAGGTTCAGCAAAGCGAGGTCCGCTTACTAGATAGTAGAAAGATACAAAAGGGAACTGCACGGTCAGCTGAAAACCCTTTTGAAATACCATCCTGAAATTACTTTAAGACTCATGTGTCAACTCATGACACCGGAGTGGTAATTTCAGCCTACAAGAGCTTCCAGCTACAGAGAATGATATAACTGTAAACTGGAACAAAAAATGCAAACAAACTTAGGACTAAGAGTCCAACTTAGCTGATCAGTAGTCTAGGAGCAGGAACATGCAACAGAAAGGCTCTGATTACATTGATGGCCGGCAAGGCAATGACTGAAGAGCAGGAATAAATAGGAACTCCCCACTACTGATGAAAACAGGTGAACTGAGAAAGAAAACACACCCGAGTCACCAGTATCACTAGCCACCACCAGAAGGAGCCCAAAAGCAGATTCACAACAGGTGTTATTAGGCTCATTGACCTCATTACAAGGTTATATTAACTGTTCCTATTCCAGAGTAAAAACTCTTAGAGGGAACACTGCTTGGTTCAAGATCTTTGATGCATTGGCGAAGCTGAATATGCTTTTATTTTTTCATGCCAACCTGAGCCCAACCTGAGCCCCGATAAAAATGTTTTAGTGGATCTTGATCTGTGGCGGACTATCAAGCACAGCCATTTTTACGGATCACATCTTTGTATGTAAAACATTGTACAGATCACAGTGCTGAAGGACTGCACTATATACCCTCAAGTAAACCCTTTTAGTCTTAAAATTACCTTAGGGTAAGTTCACATGTAACGTTTTTGCAGTATTTGTATGGCGCATTTTTTCAGTGTGGCAAAAATGCTGCATTTTACAATAAAGGGTGGGCCATTTATATGGATACACCTAAATAAAATGGGAATGGTTGGTGATATCAACTTACTGTTTGTGGTCCATTAGTATATGGGAAGGGGAAAAACTTTTCAAGATGGGTGGTGGCCATGGCGGCATTTAGATCCAACTTCATTTTCTTAATGGGATGAGGGTCACGTGACACATCAAACTTATTGAGAATTTCACAAGAAAAACAATGATGTGATTGGTGTTATTGTTACTTTATTCTTTCATAAGTTATTTACAAGTTTATGGCCACTTATAAAATGTGTTCAAAGTGCTGTATATTGTGTTGGATTGTCAATGCAACCCTCTTCTCCCACTCTTAACACACTGATAGAAACACCGCAGAAGAAATGCTAGCACAGGCTTCCAGTTTCCGTTGCTTCAGATGCTGCGCACCTCGTATCTTCACAGCATAGACAATTGCCCTCAGATGACCCCAAAGATAAATGTCTAATGGGTCAGGTCAGGAGACCTTGGTGGCCATTCAACTGGTCCACGATGACCAATCCACTTTCCAGAAAACTGTTCATGTAGGAATGCTTGGACCTGACACCTATATGAGGTGGTGCACCATCTTGCTGGAAAAACTCAGGGAACGTGCCATCTTCAGTGCATAAAGAGGGCAACGCATCATCATGTAGCAATTTCAGATATCCATTTGCATTGAGGTTTCCATTGATGAAGAATGGTCCCGCTATCTTTGTATCCCATATACCACACCATACCATCAATTTTTGTGTTCCAACGGTCTTGGAGGGTTTGTTTGATAACTTCACCATTCACAAAAATGTTAGCCTCATCACTAAACATAATGTTCTGTGTAAACTGAAGGTCCTGTTCCAATTTTTGTTTTGTCCATTCTGCAATTTGAGCTTGCCGATCTGGGTCATCCTCGTCGAGATGCTGCAGCTGCTGGATTTTGTAAGAGTGCCATTTGTGAGTAGCTAATATCCGCCAAAGGGATGTTCGACTGATGAAACTCTCCAGGAAATTTTAGAGCACTTCATGCTTCCCTCTGCCTACAAGCTTTTAGGAGATGGAAATTTCATTCTCCAGCATGAATTGACAGCTGTCGACACTGCCAAAAGTACCAATACCTGGTTTAAAAACAGCAGTATCACTGCGCTTGATTGGCCAGTAAACTTGCCTGACCTAAACCCCAAAGATAATCTATGGGGTATTGTCAAGAGGAAGATGAGAGACACCAGACCTAACAATGCAGATGAGCTGAAGGCTGCTATCAAAGCAACCTGGGCTTCCACAACACCTCAGCAGTGCAACAGTTTGATCTCCTCCATGCCATGCAGTAATTGATGCAAAAGGAGCCCCGACCAAGTATTGAGTGCATTTACTGAACATACATTTCAGATTTTAAAATAGTTTTTCAAGCTGGTGTTATAAAATATTCTACTTTAGTGAGATAATGACTTTTGGATTTTCATTGGCTGTAAGCCATAATCATCAACATTAACAGAAATAAACAATTGAAATAAATCACTCTGCTTGTAAAGACTCTATAAAACATATGAGATTCACTTTTTGTATTGAAGAACTGAAGTAAATTAACTTTTTGATGATATTCTAATTTAGAGCGAAGAACTTGTAAAAATTTTGTAAAAACACACCTGATAAAGGAGCAAAAACCTGATAAAAATGTGCATATATTCTGCTGTTTTTTTTCTTCCACCAATCTAGGTTTTAGTGCAGAAAATCATGGTAGAAAAAGGCAACATGTGAACATATATTTAAAGGGGTTGTCCACTACTAGTACAACCCCTACTCATACCCAACACTTGGCCCTGATAAATTTAAAAAGCTTTCTTTTCAGGTGGTGTTCCAGAGGTGTTGCCACTTATGGTCCAGGGGGCTCTGGTGCAGTTGCTGTGACATGTGAATCCGGTGCCCAATCAGTGCTGGCGTCACTGTCTCCATCTTTGTATGAATTGAACATGAAAAGGAAGTCCAGGGTGAGGCTAATCGACATAAGGCAGCAACAGTGACGTCAGGGCTGATTGGTGTCTGGGTTAACATGTCACTGCAACTACATGAGAGCCCCAGAGAAAGTGAGTGCTGACGCAAATTGGCTGTGTGCACACGTTATGGATTTTTCATTTTTTTGCATTTTTTCGCTAAAGATAACGCTCACATTAAGCATCCTACTAAAAGAATGCATTCCACATTTGCTGCGTTTTTTTATGCTGCGTTTTTTTCCTGAGCGGAAACACATTCTGGAAAAAAACGCAGCATGTTCATTAATTTGCGGAATCGTAGGGATTCCGCACACATAGGAGTGCATTGATCCGCTTACTTCCCGCATAGGGCTATTCCCACCATGCAGGAAGTAAGCGGATCAAGTGCGGATGGTACCCAGGGTGGAGGAGAGGAGACTCTCCTCCATGGACTGGGCACCATATAATTGTTAAAAAAAAAGAATTAAAATAAAAAGTAGTGATATACTAACCTTCCGATGGCCCCCGGAGACCTCCCGCCTCTCAGCAGTGCACGCGGCGACTGGGATGCTGTGTGCGAAGGACCTGTGATGATGTCGCAGTCACGTGACCGTGACGTCATCCTACGACCTTCACACACAGCATCCCAGCCACCGCGTGCACCGCTGAGGAGATCGGGGGCAGTCGGAAGGGGAGAATAACAATTTTTTTATTTTTTTTATTATTTTTAACATTAGATCTTTTTACTATTGATGCTGCATAGGCAGCATCAATAGTAAAAAGTTGGTCACACTTGTCAAGCACTATGTTTGACAAGTGTGACCAACCTGTCAATCAGTTTTCCAAGCGATGCTACAGATCGCTTGGAAAACGCTTGTATTTAGCGGGAATACGCATGTCAATTCCGCATGCGAAATAGCCACGGCAGGAGTTGCGGAATTGCCGCGGAAGTTTCCACGACAATTCTGCAATGTGTGCACTTAGTGTCCACAGTAAGTATAAGCTTTTTTATTTTATCAGGGCCAAGTTTGGTGCATGACAAGGAGTTGTCCAAGTAGTGGACACTTTATTTGAAGAGCATTTACCCCTGAAAAGTTGTGTTTTTTTGTTCAATGCAGCTCAATTCTGACCTAGACAAATATACTATTCTAAACTCTAAGCTCTAAGGAATAGGGTTACTCTTTCATAGGAATAGTAATGGGATCTAGATATATTCAAGAATGAACCGAAAGGAAAAATAAGTACAGATTTATAGTTTATTTTCTTTTTATGCTTTAGTAAGCTCTCCTTGGCTCTGAGTATTAAATCTATTCCAGAAACTTTCAACCATCACATGCCCCTTATAATATTAATTTGCATGTTTAAGCACTCCCATCAAAGTTTTTATCCTCTTAATATATTGCAATCATCATATCATCTACCACTGTGTACTTACAATTGCTCATTTTGCACTTCTACCCTGTTAATTGTTCTCTTTCCATTAGTGTAATGACATCACTTGATTAAAAACAGACTAGATGAATCCTTCTAAGCTCTATGTGGAAATAGGAAGTCTATTTTCCCTGAATGGGTCATGATCAGAACTACAATTTTACCCCACTGCAAATTCCCTGATTGCTCAGCCGTACAACCTTTTCAACTCCTGACTCAGCTGCTTCACATCCCCACCCCCCTGCCAGGGTCTTTGCAATAAAGTACCATTATAATTCTAATGATGACTCATGCAAGGCAAAGAGACTCCCTGTTTCTATAAAGAGCTTAGAAGGATTCATCTAGTCTGGTTTTAATCACGTGATGTCATAGACCTAATGAAAAAGAGAACAATTAACTGGGTAGAAAGGCAAAATGAGCAATTGTAAGTTATCAGTGCCATATAATATGATTGAAATATGTTAAGAAGATAAACATTTTGATGAGAGTGTTTCTTTAAGGCAAATAGACAATAGACATCTTCTGGCTCAAGGGTCTTGGTGACAATATTGATGTTAAGTATTTATAGAAATTAAAAAAAATATATGAAATTGATAATATTTAAGAATAATCATTTTACCATGCAGTTCTTCAATTTATAACAGGTTCAGTTTATTTTAGATGAAGCTTTTATCTTTATTCACAATAATGTAATAGAACAAGAGGTTATTTAAATCTAAAAAAGGAATAAAAAGGAATATTTAAAAAAAGACACTTGCTATAAAACTTTAATTCATGTCACGTAAAAACTATTGCAAGACCAACCTAATGTGCCCCGCGCCTTTGAATTTGCTTGGTAAGCACTAATGATCCCTCGTCTACACATGGGATTCCCGAAGTTGTGTATAATTCAGTAGAATGATGGGATTCTTCAATTTATGAGTCAATATTCTCACCAGTAAGCAAACAGATAAACTGATTAATTTCTGTTAGAACGCTGAACATACAGTAGAAGGGAAGGTAATCATTATTTACGTCTTTTTTCTCTTTACCATGGTCGAATGGAGACTTGGGGGAAAACCGCAGGCTCATTTTTTTCTCCTATTAAATGGGACGAGAGTGGTTGGCTTGTGAAATTAAGTAATTCTTGGAGCAAAGTCTATCCATTGGAGATCAGAATACAGAGCTAGTTTTGATATCTCTAATTGGACCATCAAAAATAGAGCCACATTTAGACAGCCGGCTAAGTAGAATTTATTACACAGCAAATCAATTTCCTGGGAATAAATTGGTCGAGTGCTTCTCCTAGGGCATATGATGATAATCAGCATTGTAAACTTTTCTGTTTACTTGTACAAACACAATTAAATTACAATGTTACGGAAAGAAAATATTACGCTTAACCAAAACCGGTCTTTATTAATTTGGCAAATTTAAACTGAAATTATTTACCTAATTTATTCTCATTTCATCAGTTAAGGGCAATAAAGATTGGCTTTTTTGCATACATGCTAAATTCAGTAAATCTGCTTGTATATTAACTGTACAGTATATACCATTGGTGAATAGAGCCTCTAAAAATCAAGTAGCAAGCTTAATATCATACTCAGGGCTAAAGTATCAATGAAACCTTGGTCCTAGACATGATGGACACATTTATTAACATTGTCCCATAAAAACTAACCTTTTATAAATAGAAACTGGAATCTTAATTGGTGGACGACTGTGGATCTGGCCTCTCTAACTCCACTAGGCCATACATAACCCTACAGTGATTAAAATAAATATTAGCTTTCTCAGAGCTTAGCTCCAGATTGTGCAAAATCTAACTGCTCTGTGCTATACATTAGACATAGAGAAATGGAACACATCCACAAAAGAAACCTGAAGGACAGTATACATCAGTACTGAGCTGTGTAACTAGAAATCCAGCATTTTGGTCTGAAACAAATCTCGTTAGAAGCTGCAGCTGCATGTCTATTTGTCTCTCTATGTTACGCACCAGACTCGGCTAAGCAGGGCTTCACCACCTTCCCGATAGCTGCTGCCCTCTGTTGTGCTCCACCCAGGTTTCCCAAGTGGCCCGGAGTGCTTCCATGTGATCATCTGCCTAGGCCTATATAAGGCCCAACAAGACACACTTGTAACTTAGATTTAATTTCTGTTTGTTTGACTATGCACCACTACCTGCTAAATACCTGCTTTCCTGTGTCCTGTCTACCTGCGGCCTCCGGTGCTTCAAGTCCTTGCTCCATATACATCTTTCTGCTACTGCATCAAAGCCCTGAATCCATGTGAACCTTAGATGATCCACCACATCAGTTGATGCTGCCCTCTCCCTCCAGCCTTTCCACCCTCTTACTTTACCTCTTCATATACTTTTATGGTCTGCAGCATATAACAAGATCGTTTTGTATTTGTATATGGAGTTATGTAATAAAATTTGATCCTGTAATTCAGAAAGAATTATCAAGTCAGGAAGCTGGGAAGAGGTAAAGAAGTGGCTGAAATGTGAATAAAGAGACATTTTTGTCAAATACGAGATATTATAGAATACAATGCTAATAACATTTTAATAGATTCCTGGGACTAATTTGTGAAGACCCTTCAATTTAAAAACATTTCTACATTGACTGAGCAATGTCATTATCGTACATCACACTGTATGGCAAATGCAGCACTGTAGAAAAATAATACATTCTCATGGAACCAGTCGTCTTTTGACATTTTTATGTGTTTTTAGTAGAGAGGAGCGAAAATATTCCAATAGAAATGAATTCTGATCAAATTTTACAAAAATCCTTATTCGGCAAAATGCAGGTGTTTTATATTTTGTTTCTACTTGTATTTAGAAAAATAGCAGCCACTGGCCACCATTGTTCTTAACAGTAAATGGGCCATCACAATCTATAAAAAATAAATAAATCCTTATACTTAATTCAGCACTCAGCTCTCCAGCCCCTCTACTCCTCATCATCACCCATCCAGCCCATATCACATCTGCTTACTATTGCCATTCAAGCAGAAATCCCTGGGCCTCACATACTAGGCCCTGCTTCCAACTATGATGAGGCCTAGGAGGGTTCTTCACGTGTGCTCATAATGTCATGGCGCACTTAGTTGATGTCTTGATGTTGTGCTTGTGCAGAATCCTTACCGGCTTCGTCAAAGCCCTAGTGTAAAAGGCCCAGGGATTTCAATGTGCGCGTACATAAAATACATAAAATTATCATGTTGCATTTTGCCAACCATAAAAGTGTATGGAGAAGCAAGTCCCTACTTAGCTTGAGAAGACCAAGCGAGCAGCTGTGATAAGAAGATGAAACGTGAGCTTAGATGACAATAAGGATTTTTTAAAAATTTTTTGCTTCTTGCATTAATTATGTTTCAGGGTCTGGAGAGTGTGTCACTTTTACATTTTTGACATTTTTTTACCCTGAAAAAGTCCAGCACCGAAATGTGTTGATTGATAAAAAACGTTAATTTATACCATCAAGGATTCTTATTTTTCTGCAAGCGCAGGCCTGGAGATGGGACCTCTCCAATAAAGTGAATTTTTATCTGGAAATTTTTTTTCTCCAAATTCTATGGCTCTTATTGGTGCTGTGTCCTCCTATAGCAACCCAAGGTGAGCACTGCCATCGCTCTCTACCTCTCTTACTGTATTTCTCTTGTGGTATTGCCCTTTTAAGTGTTTCTCTCCTAACCAGACATCAGTCACTTTGACTTATCCAATTTCCTATACAACTCCAGGCAAATAGGCAAATTCAATTTTTGCCTGATTCGCTCATCTCTAGTTTTTAGAATACCTCCAATGATACAACCGGTTTTGTCTCCCACCAAAAGTTTTAACATGAAAGAATGAAGATCGGAGACTGAAACATAACTAATGGTAGCCATAATCTCATGTGAAAATCATGTTTTCCATATCAAAAGTGTCGAATGCCTTTTTTGTTTGGAATCAATAACTTGGGTTTTTGTGAGACCATGTAAGACAGAGGTGTCAAACTGCATTCCTCGAGGGCCGCCAACAGGTCATGTTTTCAGGATTTCCTTAGCATTCCACAAGGTGCTGCAATCATTCTGTGCAGGTGATTAAATTATCACCTGTGCAATACAAGGAAATCCTGAAAACATGACCTGATGGCGGCCCTCGAGGATTGCAGTTTGACACCTCTGATGCAAGATATTCAAGTTTTAAGTCCTATCTGTAACCAAATGTCACAATACAAACTGCATACATTACTTAAAAAATGTATCAAGACGCACTTAAAAACCAAGTCAATATAGCTATATATTCTTTCTAGTCACTTCCGCCTTCTCCCCTACCCCTCCATAAAATGAACAGAACTGGACTAATAAAATCCTCATTTTAATTTAAGATGCAAAAAAATAACTATAGAGCCATTCTGACTTGAATATTCAAAGTAAAAACACCAGATTTCTTCAGGCCTAAGAGCTTAGTAATGCATGATACAGTGTTTATTCTGAAAATTTCTATCAAATCTGGTTCCAAGATTTACAACATAGAAATTGACGACTTGCACAGCCAAGGTATTTGGTATATGTAATATATAATAAGGAGGCTACATCAGTAAATTCATCTGACGAAGGAGAAACAAGAAAGAAAAGAAAAGCAACGCATAATTGATTAGTACACCTACAATACAGTCGGGGAAAGAAGTATTTGATTCCTTACAGCTTTTGAATGCTTTCCCACTGACAAAGACATGAACAGTCTATAATTTTATTAGTGAGATTTTGCATGGTGCCTCACATTGATGTCGATTGACAGTCTTTTTGTATTTCTTCCATTTTCTTACATTGCACCAACAGTTGTCTCTTACTCACCAAGCGTCTTACTTATGGTTTTGTAGCCCATTCCAGCTTTGTGCAGGTCTATGATCTTGTCCCTGACATCCTTATAATGCTATTTGGTCTTGCCCATGTTGTAGAGGTTTGAGTCTGACTGATTAATTGAGTATGTGGACAGGAGTCTTTTATAAAGGTGACTATGTAAGACAAAGGTCTTTAATGCAGGTAAGGAGTTGATTAGGAGCGTCTATAACTGATCTGTAGGAGCCAGAACTTTTAATGGTTGGTAGGGGTTCAAATACTTATTTCTCACTGCAAAATGCAAATAAATTTATATAATTTATAAATGTGATTTTCTGGATTTTATTTTTCATATTCTATCTCTCAATGTGAAAATTAACCTACCCTTAAAATTATAGACTGTTCATGTCTTTGTCAGTGGACAAACTTACAAAATTAGCAAGGGATCAAATACTTAATTCCCCCACTGTATATAAAGACATAGATCATATGCAAAAATATACATCAACTGTGCAATAATGTGTGAAAATATTAGGTGCAATAATAAGAATTAGCAATGCGCAGGGTGATAGAATATGTATACAAACTACCAATATGAATGCATTAAAAAATAGATAATAAAGTTCAATATACATACAATGAAAACCCTAACAGTAAAGAACTCGATTGTTGGTGAATAATAATATAATACAATGTTATTTACCATGGGAGGAAAAGTATTAAATATGTCAAACTCATAATGTGGCATCCAAGTCATTATAAAGGAATATCGGCGATGAACCGCCACAGGGTATCACTGGTCAAGCCAGCTTCATCAGGGGGGAATATTTCACAATGAATTATGATGGCTTACAGACCACATACATTTATAATGTATCAGACCTCAATAGGCTAGGTAACTTTGTCATAACATTTGATTCATGATAACTAGGGATGAGGTAGATCAATTCATGTAGAATTGAGTTTGAGTCAAATTTCCTTAAATTCACAGTTTCACGCAAATTTGAACATTTTGAGAACTTGCCAGACACCAATTCCCATACATATGAAGCAATAGAAAGCTGGCTAATTTTATTTTAGGCTCCGGCTTTGGCCTCCTTATAATGTCCTGCAGCTATGACATCTTCCAGATTATCGTAACTTGTTCAGTGGTGGTCACAACATGGGCCATCATAGATCAGTGGAGCACAGTTGGCACAACTGGGTGGGTTTCCATCTTCAGAGTCACTGGGTAAGTCTCTTTCTCCTGTTGTTATTCTGGGGGCAAGAGAACATCCAGCATGCTGCTCAACACAAGGGGAACACCAGGAAATATGTACAAGGAAGACCCTGGCAATAGGGAGCAGGGACCTGGTTCACCTCCTAACATAAACTTGAGTCAGATCCCTGCACTCTCTATTGTCCCAAGATGGGTCCTTCCCCCTGTGCGCGATCATGTGCCTAGGCCCTCGCCAACGAGACACTACTGAAAAAAGACATCACGAGGAAAGTATGACAAACAATGGGAAAAAAACACAACAAATACCACTCCTCTGCTTCACCAACTGGAAACTTGACTGCTGCAACAGGAACAAACACCACCGCTTCTCTAGAGACAAGCTCTTTCAAAGAGGTCAGTATAGATGAGCTATAACTGACAAGGAATTAAGTTAGCAGTGGGTTCATATAGTGGAAGGAACTGATCAAAAGGTGCTGCAGCTGAGAACTCACGCTCCAAGTTCACAGCCATAAAAGAAAAGGTCCTTAAACCTTTCTGTACCGAACAAAAGTAAATCCACTCCAATTGAAGGTAAACGATAGACAGATCCAAAAGAGGACCTTCAATCTATTAAATGTTGTGAACTTCTGATCCCAGATCCTCCATGAGTCACATCAGGACGTGACATACCCATGACACCTGTAGAGTGTAAGTTCTTGTGGTCCTCTCTCTCTTCTGTAAAGAGTAGGCTATTATGGTTATCTGACATTTCTCTCCATCTCCTCTTCCCCATATACACTCACCGGCCACTTTATTAGGTACACCATGCTAGTAACGGGTTGGACCCCCTTTTGCCTTCAGAACTGCCTCAATTCTTCGTGGCATAGATTCAACAAGGTGCTGGAAGCATTCCTCAGAGATTTTGGTCCATATTGACATGATGGCATCACACAGTTGCCGCAGATTTGTCGGCTGCACATCCCAAAGATGCTCCATACAAGGCAGGATGGATCCATGCTTTCATGTTGTTTACGCCAAATTCTGACCCTACCATCCGAATGTCGCAGCAGAAATCGAGACTCATCAGACCAAGCAACGTTTTTCCAATCTTCTACGGTCCAATTTCGATGAGCTTGTACAAATTGTAGCCTCAGTTTCCTGTTCTTAGCTGAAAGGAGTGGTACCCGGTGTGGTCTTCTGCTGCTGTAGCCCATCTGCCTCAAAGTTCGACGCACTGTGCGTTCAGAGATGCTCTTAGGCCTACCTTGGTTGTAACGGGTGGCAATTTGAGTCACTGTTGCCTTTCTATCAGCTCGAACCAGTCTGCCCATTCTCCTCTGACCTCTGGCATCAACAAGGCATTTCCGCCCACAGAACTGCCGCTCACTGGATTTTTTTTCTTTTTCGGACCATTCTCTGTAAACCCTAGAGATGGTTGTGCGTGAAAATCCCAGTAGATCAGCAGTTTCTGAAATACTCAGACCAGCCCTTCTGGCACCAACAACCATGCCACGTTCAAAGGCACTCAAATCACCTTTCTTCCCCATACTGATGCTCGGTTTGAACTGCAGGAGATTGTCTTGACCATGTCTACATGCCTAAATGCACTGAGTTGCCGCCATGTGATTGGCTGATTAGAAATTAAGTGTTAACAAGAAGTTGGACAGGTGTACCTAATAAAGTGGCCGGTGAGTGTATATTTTCCGAGTTATTTCAAGCTTTCAAAATGATAATGTTAAAGATAACACATAATCAACGGAAGACATTACACATGAGATACATAGTGGAGAACCATGTGAAGTAGAGAGTCATGGACAATGGTAATAAAGAGAAAAAGACTAAAACTGAATGGTTACCTATTTTTATTATTTTGAGTTGTTTAACAACTATTTTCAAAATTTGAAAGACCCTTTTACCATGCCTATAAGTTCCATTATTCAGTGGATGGACAAATGAGATCATAAACTGTTGTATGATAGAATTAGACTAAAAATACTATTTTTTTTTATTCAATTCAGGTTGCTTTTTTTTCTCTTCTGATAATTATAAATATATCCATTTCCAACAAAAAAGTAATATCTATTCATCCCTGATAAATCCATTTTAGAGGTCTTTCGTGAATCCTTTTTTATTTGTGTGACATAAAATATCTGTTAAAAATCTTTTTGCATTTCTTCAATGCACTGAACCATTCATGACTCATATATCTTTCATAATATATGGAGGTACAGCCACTTCTATTAAATAAATTTGACGCAGACAAGGGGGACAGGTGAAACATCTGAAGTTTGAATATGGTTTCGAACGTGGGATTGCGCCAGGATTTCAAAAGACACTCAATGTTGAACCTCATCCTGCATCTTCATATACATGTAGGACAGGAGACACATTATATTTCCACATTCTCATGTAAAAGTAGATGATTGTGGACTCACAGGTACAGAAGAACTGTAGGTGAGAGGCTGACCATCACAAGCCATACCAACTACTGGGATGGGATATAACACAGTTTTATTACAGTATTTCATTTTAGACAACTGATCACATTAAACATAAACTCCTAGCTCTCCCCATGTCCCAAACAGACAGGCAAAATATGAAATACTGTAAAAGATTTATCTCAGCGTTTTGGACCCTTGTGATCATAACATATTTTCCTCTCAAATCAAAAAAGCTATCTTTCATGTGCCCGTCTAATAGTTATCCTACATTGTAAGTTAATGTTCATTCCCTTATTAAGAAATGCAACATGACTAAGGATATAAACCAAACTTGAGTATTTTCAAAAAGAAAATTGACCGGAAAGGACAGCATTATGGTTCTTGCCCTTCTTCAGGGTAGAGCAGGGCAAGCGCTAGTTTGCTGGGTGGAAGGCCTGTTATGTGAGTCTAGTGGAGTACTGCCTCTGCTTGTAGAGAGTGTCAGTTTGTGTGGGGAGAATAGATGAGCAGATGAGGTAAAATTACAATTCATATGTTAGGGCAAGTTTTCCTAGAAAATTTGATTTACAGAGAACTTATTGTCTGTGAATTTAATAGATCTCAGAGCATAAAGCTTCAAAAATCCTTATTCTCAACTCTCCACTCATCTGTCTGTTCCACTGACACGTCAATGATACCTGTCCTTGTCCTCCTGTCCTAGTCCACCTGTCCTGATACTCCTGTCCTGGTCCTCATCACATTTCTTACCACCACCACTAGGTAGGGACTTCCAGCTTTGATGAGGCCTAGGAGGGTTCTGTACAAGTGCATGACAAATCACAGCATAACAACATGAGCCCTGATCCTTTGTGAGCTTGCACAGAATTGCCCTGAGCCGCCTTCAGAATTGGAAGTCCAGGGCCTAGGATTTCAGTACTTGCGACGGTAATAAGAAGATGATGCGAGGACTGAACAGTTGGTGGCAAGAAGCAGAGAGGCTGAAGAGGTAAGCGATGAATATAAGGAGATGTTTACCTTTTGATGGACTTTTACGGATGGAAGCAAATTACAGAAAATGTGCATTTTGGCGAATGCAGATGTTTGTACAACTTAAGTAGAATTCAATTCCACTGGAATGTGTTCGCTAATTTCTAGTAGGGAGCCTTATAGGCTGAATATTTTTATTTTACTCACTTATAGAGCGCCATTAATTCCACAGTGCTTTACAGACATTATCAGCACTGTCCCCATTGGGGCACACAATCTAAATTTCCTATCAGTATGTCTTTCGAGATTAGGAGGAAACTGCACGCAAACATGCAGAGAACAAAGAAACTCCTTCCAGATGTTGTTTTTGGTGGGATTTGAACTCGAGACTTGCAGCACTAACCACTAAGCCACTGTGAATACATTTAGTATGTAAATTAACTCTCCAGGGGAAAATGTATGTAAATTAATGCTGGTTAATAGGGTTGAGCGAAATGGATTGGACATTTTCAAAAGTCGCCGACTTTCAGCAAAGTCGGGTTTCATGAAACCCGACCCGATCTGTTGTGATTTTGCTTTTTGCTCCCTCTAGTGGTCATTAGTGATTTGACTCTGGAGCGTCTGTCTTTTCCTATATCCTCACCTGGGCCGTTAGTTCAGGGGCGTTGCTATATAAGCTCCCTGGACCTTCAGTTCAATGCCTGGCATCGTTGAAATCAGAGCTAATCTGCTGTGCTCTTGTCCTCTGATCCTGGTTCCTGTTTTTCAAGCTAAGTCTGCTCCTTTGCTTTTTGCTTTTGTTTTGTTTGGTATTTTTGTCCAGCTTGTTCCTATCTGTATCCTGACCTTTGCTGGAAGCTCTAGGGGGCTGGTGTTCTCCCCCCGGACCGTTAGACGGTTCGGGGGTTCTTGAATCTCCAGCGTGGATTTTTATAGGGTTTTTGTTGACCAGATAAGTTATCTTGCTATATTCTGCTATTAGTAAGCTGGCCTCTCTTTGCTGAACCTGGTTCATTTCTGTGTTTGTCATTTCCTCTTACCTCACCGTTATTATTTGTGGGGGGCTTGTATCTTGCTTTGGGGTCCCTTTCTCTGGAGGCAAGAGAGGTCTTTGTTTTCTTCTCCTAGGGGTAGTTAGATTCTTCAGCTGGCGCGTGTCATCTAGCGATCACCGTAGGCATGATCCCCGGCTACTTCTAGTGTTGGCGTTAGGAGTAGCTATTTGGTCAACCCAGTTACCACAGCCCTATGAGCTGGATTTTTGTATCTTGCAGACTTACACGTTCCTCTGAGACCCTGTCCACTGGGGTCATAACAGTATGCCAGGCCAGTATTAAATGTTTAATGCATTGCAGAAGTGGGATTATAAGAAAGAAAATTTTGAGTTTTTTTTTTCCCTCTCTCATTTTTTTTTTCTTTTCCCCTTTACCTCAGAGTGGCTTAAACTTGCTGCAGACATGAATGTCCAGACCTTGATTACAAGTGTGGACCAGCTTGCCGCTCGTGTGCAGGATATACAAGATTATGTTACCAGAAATCCTAGGTCTGAACCCAAGATTCCGATTCCTGAACTGTTTTCAGGAGACCGATTTAAGTTTAGGAATTTCAGGAATAATTGTAAATTATTTTTGTCCCTGAAACCCTGTTCGTCTGGAGACTCTGCTCAACAAGTTAAAATTGTTATTTCATTCTTACGGGGTGACCCTCAGGATTGGGCTTTTTCGTTGGCGCCAGGAGATCCGGCATTGGCTGATATTGATGCGTTTTTTCTGGCACTCGGTTTACTTTATGAGGAACCCAATCTTGAGATTCAGGCAGAGAAAGCCTTGCTGGCTATGTCTCAGGGCCAGGACGAGGCTGAGGTGTATTGCCAAAAATTTCGGAAATGGTCCGTGCTGACACATTGGAACGAGTGTGCACTGGCCGCTAATTTTAGAAATGGCCTTTCTGAGGCCATTAAGAATGTTATGGTGGGTTTTCCCATTCCCACAGGTCTGAATGATACCATGTCCCTGGCTATTCAAATTGACCGGCGGTTGCGGGAGCGCAAAACCGCAAATTCCCTCATGTTGTTGTCTGAACAGACACCTGATGTGATGCAATGTGATAGAAAAACCGCAAATTCCCTCATGGTGTTGTCTGAACGGACACCTGATTTGATGCAATGTGATAGAATCCTGACTAGAAATGAGAGGAAAATTCATAGACGCCGGAATGGCTTGTGCTACTACTGTGGTGATTCTACACATGTTATCTCAGCATGCTCTAAACGTATATCTAAGGTTGTTAGTCCTGTCACCGTTGGTAATTTGCATCCTAAGTTTATTCTGTCTGTAACTTTGATTTGCTCACTGTCATCTTATCCTGTCATGGCGTTTGTAGATTCAGGTGCTGCCCTGAGTCTTATGGATCTCTCATTTGCTAAGCGCTGTGGTTTTATTCTTGAACCATTAGAAAATCCTATCCCTCTTAGGGGTATTGATGCTACGCCATTGGCAGAAAATAAGCCGCAGTATTGGACACAGGTTACCATGTGCATGACTCCTGAACACCGCGAGGTGATACGTTTTCTCGTTCTACATAAAATGCATGATTTGGTTGTTTTGGGGCTGCCATGGTTACAGACCCATAATCCAGTCCTTGACTGGAAGGCTATGTCAGTGTCTAGTTGGGGCTGTCGTGGTATTCATGAGGATTCCCTGCCTGTGTCTATTGCTTCTTCTACGCCTTCGGAAGTTCCGGAGTACTTGTCTGATTATCAGGATGTCTTTAGCGAGTCCAGGTCCAGTGCATTGCCTCCTCATAGGGAATGTGACTGTGCAATAGATTTGATTCCAGGCAGTAAATTTCCTAAGGGAAGACTGTTTAATCTGTCGATACCTGAACATACCGCTATGCGTTCATATATCAAGGAGTCTCTGGAGAAAGGACACATCCGTCCGTCTTCTTCCCCTCTTGGTGCGGGATTCTTTTTTGTGGCTAAAAAGGACGGATCTTTGAGGCCTTGTATTGACTATCGGCTTTTAAATAAGATCACTGTCAAATTTCAGTATCCTTTGCCGCTGTTGTCTGACTTGTTTGCCCGGATTAAAGGTGCCAAGTGGTTTACCAAGATAGACCTTCGTGGTGCGTACAACCTTGTGCGCATTAAGCAAGGGGATGAATGGAAAACCGCATTCAATACGCCCGAAGGTCATTTTGAGTACTTGGTGATGCCTTTTGGGCTCTCTAATGCCCCTTCAGTTTTTCAGTCCTTTATGCATGACATTTTCCGGAACTATCTGGATAAATTTCTGATCGTTTATCTGGATGATATTCTGTTTTTTTCTGATAATTGGGACTCGCATGTGGAGCAGGTCAGGATGGTCTTTAAAATTTTGCGTGAAAATTCTTTGTTTGTCAAGGGCTCAAAGTGTCTTTTTGGTGTACAGAAGGTTCCCTTTTTGGGGTTCATTTTTTCCCCTTCTGCTGTGGAGATGGACCCAGTCAAGGTCCGAGCTATTCTTGATTGGACTCAGCCCTCGTCAGTTAAGAGTCTTCAGAAGTTCTTGGGTTTCGCCAACTTCTACCGTCGTTTTATCGCTAACTTTTCTAGCATTGTGAAACCTTTGACGGATATGACCAAGAAGGGCTCCGATGTGGTTAATTGGGCTCCTGCTGCCGTGGAGGCTTTCCAGGAGTTGAAACGTCGGTTTACTTCGGCGCCTGTTTTGTGCCAGCCTGATGTCTCGCTTCCCTTTCAAGTTAAGGTGGATGCTTCAGAGATTGGAGCAGGGGCCGTTTTGTCGCAGAGAGGCCCTGGTTGCTCTGTTATGAGACCTTGCGCCTTTTTCTCTAGGAAGTTTTCGCCTGCGGAGCGAAATTATGATGTGGGCAATCGGGAGTTGTTGGCCATGAAATGGGCATTTGAGGAGTGGCGTCATTGGCTCGAGGGTGCTAAGCATCGTGTGGTGGTCTTGACTGATCACAAAAATCTGATGTATCTCGAGTCTGCTAAACGCCTGAATCCTAGACAGGCCCGCTGGTCATTGTTTTTCTCCCGTTTTGACTTTGTTGTCTCGTATTTACCAGGTTCAAAGAATGTGAAGGCCGATGCTCTTTCCAGGAGCTTTGTGCCTGATGCTCCTGGAGTCGCTGAACCTGTTGGTATTCTTAAGGATGGTATTATCTTGTCAGCTATTTCTCCTGATCTGCGACGTGTGTTGCAGAGATTTCAGGCTGATAGGCCTGATTCTTGTCCACCTGACAGACTGTTTGTGCCTGATAAGTGGACCAGCAGAGTCATTTCCGAGGTTCATTCCTCGGTGTTGGCAGGTCACCCAGGAATTTTTGGCACCAGAGATCTGGTGGCCAGATCCTTTTGGTGGCCTTCCTTGTCTAGGGATGTGCGGTCATTTGTACAGTCCTGTGGGACTTGTGCTCGAGCTAAGCCTTGCTGTTCTCGTGCCAGCGGGTTGCTCTTGCCCTTGCCTGTCCCTAAGAGACCTTGGACACATATCTCCATGGATTTCATTTCTGATCTTCCGGTGTCTCAGGGCATGTCTGTTATCTGGGTGATATGTGATCGCTTCTCCAAGATGGTCCATTTGGTTCCTTTGCCTAAACTGCCTTCCTCTTCCGATCTGGTTCCTGTGTTTTTCCAGAACGTGGTTCGTTTGCACGGCATCCCTGAGAATATTGTGTCAGACAGAGGATCCCAGTTCGTTTCCAGATTCTGGCGATCCTTTTGTAGTAGGATGGGCATTGACTTGTCGTTTTCGTCTGCTTTCCATCCTCAGACTAATGGACAGACGGAGCGAACTAATCAGACTTTGGAGGCTTATTTGAGGTGTTTTGTCTCTGCTGATCAGGACGATTGGGTGACCTTCTTGCCGTTAGCTGAGTTTGCCCTTAATAATCGGGCTAGTTCCGCCACCTTGGTTTCGCCGTTTTTCTGCAACTCTGGTTTCCACCCTCGTTTTTCTTCGGGTCATGTGGAACCTTCTGACTGCCCTGGGGTGGATTCTGTGGTGGATAGGTTGCAGCGGATCTGGAATCTTGTGGTGGACAACTTGAAGTTGTCACAGGAGAGGGCTCAGCGCTTTGCCAACCGCCGCCGCGGTGTGGGTCCCCGACTACGTGTTGGGGATTTGGTGTGGCTTTCTTCCCGCTTTGTTCCTATGAAGGTTTCCTCTCCCAAATTTAAACCTCGTTTTATTGGTCCTTACAAGATATTGGAAATTCTTAATCCTGTATCCTTTCGCCTGGATCTACCTGTGTCGTTTGCTATCCACAACGTGTTTCATAGGTCCTTGTTGCGGCGGTACGTTGTGCCTGTGGTTCCTTCTGCTGAGCCTCCTGCTCCGGTGTTGGTTGAGGGCGAGTTGGAGTACGTGGTGGAGAAGATCTTGGATTCTCGTCTCTCCAGGCGGAGGCTTCAGTACCTGGTCAAGTGGAAGGGCTATGGTCAGGAAGATAATTCCTGGGTGGTCGCCTCTGATGTTCATGCGGCCGATTTAGTTCGTGCCTTTCATGCCGCTCATCCTGATCGCCCTGGTGGTCGTGGTGAGGGTTCGGTGACCCCTCACTAAGGGGGGGGTACTGTTGTGATTTTGCTTTTTGCTCCCTCCAGTGGTCATTAGTGATTTGACTCTGGAGCGTCTGTCTTTTCCTATATCCTCACCTGGGCCGTTAGTTCAGGGGCGTTGCTATATAAGCTCCCTGGACCTTCAGTTTAATGCCTGGCATCGTTGAAATCAGAGCTAATCTGCTGTGCTCTTGTCCTCTGATCCTGGTTCCTGTTTTTCAAGCTAAGTCTGCTCCTTTGCTTTTTGCTTTTGTTTTGTTTGGTATTTTTGTCCAGCTTGTTCCTATCTGTATCCTGACCTTTGCTGGAAGCTCTAGGGGGCTGGTGTTCTCCCCCCGGACCGTTAGACGGTTCGGGGGTTCTTGAATCTCCAGCGTGGATTTTTATAGGGTTTTTGTTGACCAAATAAGTTATCTTGCTATATTCTGCTATTAGTAAGCTGGCCTCTCTTTGCTGAACCTGGTTCATTTCTGTGTTTGTCATTTCCTCTTACCTCACCGTTATTATTTGTGGGGGGCTTGTATCTTGCTTTGGGGTCCCTTTCTCTGGAGGCAAGAGAGGTCTTTGTTTTCTTCTCCTAGGGGTAGTTAGATTCTCCGGCTGGCGCGAGTCATCTAGCGATCACCGTAGGCATGATCCCCGGCTACTTCTAGTGTTGGCATTAGGAGTAGCTATTTGGTCAACCCAGTTACCACAGCCCTATGAGCTGGATTTTTGAATCTCGCAGACTTACACGTTCCTCTGAGACCCTGTCCACTGGGGTCATAACACCGATCCCACTGTGGGATCGGCCAGCCGGTCGGCGATCTTTGCTCCAAAGTCGCGTTTCATATGACGCTTTCCCCGCCATTTTTTCAGCCAATGAAGGAGTGTGGACAGCGTGATGACATAGGTTCCGGCTTGCTGTGTGCGGCGTCACAGGGGGTAAAACCGCCATCTTAACGTTTGGGATATAGCAATTTGCACAGTGAAACACAAACTTTGCAGGGACGGAGAGAGAGAGAGAGAGAGAGAGAGAAAAAATTCCCATTGACTTGTATTGGGTTTCATGTTTCGGTCGGCCACCCGATTTTTCACGATAATCGGCCGATTTCACACGATCCGACTTTTGAGACAGTCGGGTTTCACGAAACCCGACTCGATCCTAAAAAAGCAAAAGTCGCTCAACCCTACTGGTTAATAAGAAAGAACCCTGTCTCTCTAGTATAGGTCAATGATCAATCATTTATCAAGTTAAAGATATGAGGAAATCCAATTGCTCTTCTGAAACTATGAGACATCCATTCACATTTTTGGAGTAATTGTCCCTCATCGATGCAGAGCAGGGTAAGTACTATATACCTATATAGCAATGTTTATGTTTTTAGTGAAGTATATGATATTCAATTTGTGATATGAAGAACTACATCTAAAAAAGGAAGACAAAACATAGATTACATTCACACGTTGCATATTATCTGTATTCTCATTAGATTTTTGTGTTCATCATATATTGGAAAAGCTTTATATTAATAGTCTGACCTTTAAACATAGCAAAACAAAACATGTTCCAACATATGGAGGAAGAAGGCGACCAAACACAAAGACTGTTATTTAAATACAATATAATCAATACAATGTCATATCTAAATGTCAGGCAACTCGCTGCTTTTGAAATGGATTTACGCAAGTGAGGTGAGATAAATAATGGACAAATAACTAAAACACTATATAAATAGTATATATTAACTTAAAAGCCGACATATTGTTCAAGTGATTATAGGAATCTTTTTAATATATCATTTATAGAAAATGCTCTTTGTAAATGTTCAAAGCAGAACATAGCATTGAAACTGCTTCATTTTATTCAATATGCTTATTCTTGTACTCACAAGTCTTCACCAGATTGTTCAGACAAAATTGTAAAATTAGATTTTTTATTACCTTCCTCAGTGTTCCCCAAGTTCGGTCCTCCAGAGCCACCAACGGGTCAAGTTTTCAGGATTTCCTTAGTATTACTCAGGTGAGAATTCCATCATCTAGACAGGCAACAATTCCATCGCCTGGGCCATACTAAGGAAATCCTGAAAACACGACCTGTTGGTGGCTCTTGAGGATTGGAGTTGGGGAACACTGACCTACTTTATCACTTTTTGTAATAATCTATAGAATGGTCATTCTATTGGCTTATGTGAGTCTTTATTGAATTAGTCTTTTAATGAGAGTATTTTGATCCCTTATGTAAATGAGCTTACAAGTGCTCCAAAGGTGGTGCTAATACCTGCAAATGTCTCCCCCTTTCCATAGTAAACCCTGACCAAAATCTCCTCCTTGGCCTTGCTAGATGGCTTTCCCGTTCTGCAACATCATTGTAATAGGTGCACACAACTGTATTTTCTCTCATTTGAAAGGATGGAGCCAAGTATGCTAAGTACACTCTGATCAGAGATTGATCACAGTGTGATCAGATTTTGTCGGACAAGGATGGAAAAAAAAAGTCTCCGTCTTCTCCATTCTATCAGTCCATGAAAATCCCAATGCACTGAAATGTCATCCGAGTGTACTTTATGTTTTCTCTGGACTCAATGACTTGCATGGCCAAGTGCCATCTGAATATGGGATCAGACTTGGGTATGCTGCAATTTTTTCTTTGGACAGTCTCTGTACAAGAAAAAAAAATTGGACATGTGCAAGGCGCCATTGTTCTGAGTGCAATTCAATGTTTTGGCGGATCGCACTCGTACCGAAAATATGGTCATTTGCAAGAACCCTTAGGCACTGAAGCGAATTGCAGAGCCACCAATTATGGCACTGGGTATGGTTTTCTGCAAAAATCAGCAGCACTTGAAGGCATTTAGACTTTGTTTGGAGCACTTGCTTAATTGTTCACTTTTAAAGGCATATTCTGGTAAAAGTAAATAAAAAAAATGTGCAAAGCGCAATAGGGTCTTATCCAAGTATAAGGGATAGAAAGATAAGTGTGCTATGCTAACCTTGAGAAGTTGTGTGTAAAATAACCACTATATAGTGTAAGTACCAGCTGCTGCAATTTCCACAGGGATCAATTCATATATTAAAACTGGGACAGTGGATTTCAGATGCGCTGCTGATTCCAAGATTCGAAGACAAATGGATAAAATGAAAAGTGGTTTATTGTCAACGCATTTCAAAGTCAGTACCGACTCCTTTCCCAGGAACATCACATAACTTAATTTATGGACATCTATGTTTTGATTTCTTTGCCTGTGTGGGTTGGATGTGTTGTTACAGACATCTGGTGAAAATTTCTTGTCAATCGCACCTTTAGAAATATATATATACTTAGAAAATTGGTGACTTGTTTATTACTTAGTTCACCCACTGTAGATAGATACATAAATATGAGATAGAAAGATAAACATTATTTTTTAATATATTTTTCTATGCATTTTCTGCTCTTTACGGCGGTACCCAACCCATTGATTCTGGCACCAATATTATTTGTTACTGGATGACCACTAACCTACTAACAAATGGAAATGGTGAGCTGATTTTTCCATTTTCATTGTTGATGGTGCTAATAGACTTCTGGTAAAATCCATTTATTATGCTCTGAAATCTCTCCAGACCCCATGACTTAAGGAATGGAAAATAAAAGATATAGTATTTGACCCTCACATGTCACACGTCACTTGAGATCCCCTAAGGTCCTTCCCTGTCCTGCTTCCTTCCTCTGTCTCCAGTATTTCCTTCCATCTTCAGTCTCCTTCAATCTTCAGAGCCTCTGGTGCTCACTAGACAGTATCTCATGATGTGCATCGTCTCTGGACGTCATTCGTTACTTGAGGTCTAATCAGTGGCAAAGGCGCCGAAGAGTAGAGATGTAAAAGAAGACTGGAGTTGGAAAGGGAAAGCAAGCCAGCAGAGCAGTGGTCAAGCAACTGTGGCTCCCGGACAGTTTGCATAATTAACCCCTTCATGACCTTGGGATTTTCCGTTTTTCCATGTTCGTTTTTCACTCCCCCTCCTTCCCAGAGCCATAACTTTTTTATTTTTCTGTCAATTTGGCCATGTGAGGGCTTATTTTTTGCGGGACGAGATGTACTTTTGAACTATACCATTGGTTTTACCATGCCATGTAAAAGAAAATGGGAAAAAAATTCCAAGTGTGATGAAATTGCAAAAAAAGTGCAATCTCACACTTGTTTTTTGTTTGGCTTTTTTGCTAGGTTCACCAAATGCTAAAACTAACCTGCCATTATGATTTGCCAGGTCACTATGAGTTCAAAGACACCTAACATGACTAGGTTATTTTTTCCCTAAGTGGTGAAAAAAAATTCCAAACTTTGCGATCTGCTGTTCGCTGCTATGTAGCAGAAAATCAGGTGTGCTGTCAGCGCCGACCACAGGGTGGCGCTCACAGCTGCCGGGGATCAGTAACCATAGAGGTCTCAAGGACCTCTATGGTTACTATTCTGAAGCATCGCCGACCTCCGATCATGTGACGGGGGTCGGCGATGCCATCATTTCCGGCTGCCCGGCCGGATGCGGTAGTTAAATGCCGCTGTCTGCGTTTGACAGCGGCATTTAACTAGTTAATAGGCGCGGGCAGATCGCGATTCTGCCTGCTCCTATTATGGGCACATGTCAGCTGTTCAAAACAGCTGACATGTCCCGGCTTTGATGCGGGCTCACCGCCGGAGCCCTGCATCAAAGCGGGGCTTCTGACCTCGGATGTACTATCCCGTCCGAGGTCAGAAAGGGGTTAAGTAAACTGGCTCTAAAATAATCAATGACTAAAAGCAATAAATCAAATAGAAGCTTAAAAAAAATTGATTTCTGGCAAATTCAAATTTGAAATAAATTCCATTGTTTTCTAATGGATTTGCTTATTTTAAACATATGCATTAGGGTTGAGCGAAACGGATCGGACAAATTCAAAAATCGCCGACTTTCGGCAATGTCAGGTTTCATGAAACCTGACCCAATCCTAGTGTGGAATCGGCCATGAGGTCGCCGCTCTGCGCGCAAAAGTCACATTTCTTATGACGCTTTCAGCGCCATTTTTCAGCCAATAAAGGAGGACGCAGAGTGTGGGCAGCGTGATGACATAGGTCTCGGTCCCCACCATCTTAGAGAAGGGCATGGCAGTGATTGGCTTGCTTTCTGCGGTGTCACAGGGGCTATAAAGGGCGTGCACGCCGACCGCCATCTTACTTCTGCCGATCTTAGCATAGGGAGAGGTTGCTGTAGCTTCAGCAGAAGAAGGGATATAGTTAGGGAGGGAAGATTAACCCCCAAACTGCTTGTGCTGTAGCGATTTCCACTGTCCAACACCACCTTTTTATTGCAGGGACAGTGGATGCTAAATTTTTGTGCATCAGCTCTGTAGCTTATTAGGCTGCCTTATAAGGCTCCCTGATAGCTGCATTGCTGTTTGCACGCTGCTGTGCAAACCAACTGCTTTTTTAAAAGCAAAAATCCTGTTGCTCCTTTCTGCACAGTTATCTTGTTTATTTGTCCACATTTTTGTGTGCAGCAGTCTTTTTTTTTTGCTGCCATACTTGTCCTGAGATCACTGTAAGGAGATTGAAATTGTACTACAGTTCTTGTATTTTTTCATATATCTTCCAGCCACTTTCTGCCACTTACATTGTGTTGTTTTATACACTGGGCCTGAGTTTTGGTTCAGTCTCCAAAAAAAAAAAAGTGAGATTCAAATTCTCACAAAGTGGATATACTTCAGTCCTGTTAGTTTGTCGTATGTCAGCCAGCCACGTTCTGCCACTTAGATTACGTTGTTTTATGCAAAGGGCATGAGTTTTGGTCCAGTCTCCCAAAAAAAGGGGGATTTAAATTCTCAACAAGTTTATATACACCTTCTACCTTGTTTTACAGTACAAGCAGTGAATTGACACCTGGAACATGGGCCCACATGGCAGAGTATGCCTTGCGTATCCTAAAAAGGGACCCCCGCATTATCAAAATGATGACCGATGACGATTACTGGTTGGCCTGCTTGCTGGATCCACGATATAAAGGAAAATTACAAAATATCATGCCACATGAGAACCTTGAGCAAATATTGGCTACCAAACAAGCAACTCTTGTAGACTGTTTGGTTCAGGCATTCCCAGCACACAGCGGCGGTGATGGTTCTCACACGAGCCGTAGGGGGCAACATGGCAGAGGTGTTAGAGGTGCACAAATCCGAAGTGGCGTTGGACAGACGGTTTTTATGACCAGGTTGTGGAGTGATTTTCCAATGACCGCTGACACGACAGGTACTGCTGCATCAATTCAAAGTGACAGGAGACAGCATTTGTCCAGTATGGTTACGAACTACTTTTCCTCCCTTATCGATGTTCTTCTTCACAGGTCATTCCCCTTTGATTACTGGGCATGTAAAATAGACACTTGGCCTGAATTGGCAGAATATGCATTACAGGAGCTCGCTTGCCCTGCTGCTAGTGTGCTATCAGAAAGAGTCTTCAGTACTGCTGGTTCAATACTGACCGAAAAAAGGTCACGTCTGGCTACCCAAAATGTTGATGATCTAACCTTCATTAAAATGAACCAATCATGGATTTCAAATTATTTTGCCCCACCTTCCCCTGCTGACACGTAGCTTGCCTGAAAAATGTTTTGCTTTTGGCCTCCTCTTACTGACTTCTCCAATTCCTCCATTTGCAGCTGCTGAATGTCCACCATAGGCCATTTTTATACCTCCCTAAATGGGCTAACTCCCCCCACAGGGCCATGGACACCACCTGGCGCAAGCACCCGTGCGAGTGCCGTTTGCCTGGACAGGTGGGTGGGCCCACTCTTGGGCGACGGCACTGACACAGGGTCCCTCATAGTACAATGAAGTGTCTCTGAAGGTGGTGGTGCACAACCAACGTCAGACACACCGTCGTAATATGAGGGGCCCTGTGCCAGTACGGCTGCCCACGAGAGAGTGCTCCCCCCAGCTCGAGCAGTGCTCTACCACTTGCAATACTTACCTCTCCCTGCTCCACCACTGTGTAGTCTGTGCTGTTAAATCCTTCAATGGCACTGCCAATACAAATTTGTTGAAATGATAGATGATAGTAAAAATATACAGGGGCCCTGGCCTCCATTTAGACCACTTAGTATTTTGCGCCTACTACCACTGCCTGCTACTCAGCAGAGGAGCCCACCCCTGTACCTAGCTATGCCACCTGTTTATTTATGAACAATTTTTTGGCAGACATTTAGCCCACTTTATTATTTGGGCCTACTAACTGTGTCTGCCACTCATTACAGTTTTCCTCCACTGAACAAAGCAATGCCGTCTGTTTAGTCCTGTTACCACATTTAAACTGCATTTAGCCTACTTTATTATTTGGGCCTATTAACTGTGTTTGCCACTCATTACAGTTTTCTTCCACTGAACAAAGCAATGCTGCCTGTTTAGTCCTGTTACCAATTTTGAACTGCATTTAGCCTACTTTATTATTTGGGCCTATATCTGTGTTTCCTCCTCATCCTGCCCATTGCCCAGCCACTGCTAGATGAGTCTGCTGGTACATTGACCCAGACCACTACATTTCCCCTGCACTCTACACAGCCAGAATCTGACCCTGCTGAAAGTCAGGTTCCCTGTTGTGAATCCGCTTTTGGGCTCCCCTGGTGGTTGCTGGTGGTACTGGTGACTTGTGTGTCTTTGCTGTCTCAGTTCACCTGCTCCCATCAGTGTTTGGGAGTTTCCTATTTAGCCTTGCTCTCCAGTCATTTCCTTGCCGGTCATCATTGTAACCAGAGCCTTCGGTTGCATGTTCCTGCTACTAGTCTGCTGATCAGCTAAGTGGACTTTGTCCTTTTGTTTTGTATCTTTTGTCCAGTTTGCAGTTTTGTTATTCTCTGTAGCTGGAAGCTCTTGTGGGCTGAAATTGCCACTCCTGTGTCATGAGTTGACACAGGAGTCTTAAAGTAATTTCAGGATGGTTTTTTGATAGGGTTTTCAGTTGACCGTGAAGTCCTCTTTTGTATCCTTCTGCTATCTAGTAAGTGGACCTCTCTTTGCTAAATCTACCTTCATACTGTGCATGTCTTTTCCTCTAAACTCACCGTCATTACATGTGGGGGGCTGCTATCATCTTTTGGGGTATTTCCCTAGAGGTAAGCCTGGTCTGTTCCTTCCTCTACCAGGGGTAGTTAGTCCTCCGGCTGGCGCGTGGCATCTAGGGTTAATCAGGTATGCTCCCTGGCTACTATTAGTTGTGTGGTAGATTTAGCTCACGGTCAGCTCGAGATTCCATCACCCAGAGCTCATCCGTTATCTTTGTGTTTTGATGTTTCCCTGCCATTGGGAATCATGACAGTATGACCGGCCCGTGTTAAAGTTACTGGCAGAAGAAAGGAGAGGAAAAGAAGTCTGTAGAGTTTTTTTTTTTTTTTTTTTTCCTATGTTTGCTCCATAGTTGGATCAGTTGTATTTCAGCTCTAATTACAGCCTTTGCCTTTCTCTCCTTCTAATCCTTGAATGGCTCTGATCTCACCTGTTTAAAGATGGATCCTCAGAGCTTGGCTGCAGGTTTAAATAATCTTGCTACTAAGGTTCAAAATTTACAAGTATTTGTTATACATACTCCGATGTCTGAACCTAAGATTCCTACACCAGAGGTGTTTTCCGGAGATAGATCTCGGTTTCTGAATTTCAAATATAATTGTAAATTATTCCTTTCTCTCAGACCTCACTCCTCTGGAGATCCTGTCCAGCAGGTTAAGATTGTGATTTCTTTGCTGCGAGGTGACCCTCAAAACTGGGCATTTTCATTGACACCAGGGGATCCTGCGTTGCTCAATGTGGATGCCTTTTTTCTGGCTTTAGGCTTGCTTTATGAGGAACCTAATTTGGAGATTCAAGCTGAAAAAGCTTTGATAGCCCTATCTCAAGGGCAAGATGAAGCTGAGATATACTGCCAAAAATTTCGTAAATGGTCTGTGCTTACTCAGTGGAATGAGTGCGCCCTAGCGGCAAATTTCAGAGAGGGCCTCTCTGATGCCGTTAAGGATGTTATGGTCGGGTTCCCTGCGCCTACAGGTCTGAATGAGTCCATGACAATGGCTATTCATATTGATCGGCGTTTGCGGGAGCGCAAGCCTGTGCACCATTTGGCGGTATCTTCTGAAAAGTCGCCAGAGAATATGCAATGTGACAGAACTCTGTCCAGAAGCGAGCGGCAGAATTACAGGCGTAAAAATGGGTTATGTTTCTATTGTGGTGATTCTGCTCATGTTATATCAGCATGCTCTAACCGCACAAAGAAGGCTGACAAGTCTATTTGCACTTTACAGTCTAAATTTATTCTGTCTGTAACCTTGATTTGTTCATTATCAGTTATTACTGTGGATGCCTATGTGGACTCTGGCGCCGCCCTGAGTCTTATGGATTGGTCCTTTGCCAGGCGCTGTGGGTTTGATTTAGAGCCACTGGAAGTCCCTATACCTCTGAAGGGTATTGATTCTACCCCTTTGGCTAGTAATAAACCACAATTCTGGACGCAAGTGACTATGCGTATGACTCCAGACCATCAGGAGGTGATTCGCTTCCTTGTGTTGTACAATTTACATGATGTTTTAGTGCTTGGATTACCATGGTTACAATCTCATAACCCAGTCCTTGACTGGAAAACAATGTCTGTGATAAGCTGGGGATGTCGGGGGGCTCATGGGGATGTACCTTTGGTTTCCATTTCGTCATCTACTCCCTCTGAGATTCCAGCATTTTTGTCTGATTATCGTGATGTTTTTGAAGAGCCTAAGATTGGTTCTCTCCCTCCCCACAGAGATTGTGATTGCGCCATAGATCTGATTCCTAGCAGTAAATTTCCAAAGGGTCGTTTGTTTAATTTATCTGTGCCTGAACATGCTGCTATGCGAGAGTATATTAAGGAGTTCCTGGAAAAGGGACATATTCGTCCTTCTTCATCTCCTTTAGGAGCTGGTTTTTTCTTTGTGTCTAAGAAGGATGGCTCTCTGAGGCCTTGTATTGATTATCGACTCCTGAATAAAATTACAGTCAAATATCAGTATCCGTTGCCTTTGTTGACTGATTTGTTTGCTCGCATAAGAGGGGCTAAGTGGTTCTCTAAGATTGATCTTCGTGGGGCGTATAATTTGGTGCGAATTAAGCAGGGGGATGAGTGGAAAACCGCATTTAATACGCCTGAGGGCCATTTTGAGTATTTAGTAATGCCTTTCGGCCTTTCAAATGCACCTTCGGTCTTTCAGTCCTTTATGCATGATATTTTCTATGAATATTTGGATAAATTTATGATTGTGTATTTGGACGATATTTTGATTTTTTCTGATGACTGGGAGTCTCATGTTCAACAGGTCAGGAGGGTTTTTCAGGTTTTGCGGACTAGTTCTTTGTGTGTAAAGGGTTCAAAGTGTGTTTTTGGGGTTCAAAAGATTTCTTTTTTGGGGTACATTTTTTCCCCTTCTTCTGTTGAGATGGACCCTGTTAATGTTCGGGCTATTTGTGACTGGACGCAGCCTACTTCTCTTAAGAGTCTTCAGAAATTCTTGGGCTTTGCTAATTTCTATCGTCGATTTATAACTGGGTTTTCTGGCGTTGCTGAACCTTTGACTGATTTGACTAGAAAGGGTGCTGATGTTGCCGATTGGTCCCCTGCTGCTGTGGAGGCCTTTCGGGAGCTTAAGCGCCGCTTTTCATCTGCTCCTGTGTTGCGCCAGCCTGATGTTTCTCTTCCCTTTCTGGTTGAGGTTGATGCTTCCGAGATCGGAGCAGGGGCGGTTTTGTCGCAGAAAAGTTCCGATTGCTCAGTGATGAGACCTTGTGCGTTCTTTTCTCGTAAATTTTTGGCCGCCGAGCGAAACTATGATGTTGGTAATCGGGAGCTTTTGGCCATGAAGTGGGCGTTTGAGGAGTGGCGTCATTGGCTTGAGGGTGCCAGACATCAGGTGGTGGTTTTGACTGATCACAAGAATCTGATTTATCTGGAGTCTGCCAGGCGCCTGAATCCTAGACAGGCACGCTGGTCGTTGTTTTTTTCACGGTTTAATTTTGTGGTCTCATACTTACCGGGTTCTAAAAATGTGAAGGCAGATGCTCTTTCTAGGAGTTTTGAGCCTGACTCTCCTGGGGATTCTGAACCTGCTGGTATCCTTAAGGATGGGGTGGTTTTGTCTGCTGTCTCCCCAGACTTGCGACGTGCTTTGCAAGAATTTCAGGCAGATAGACCTGATCGTTGTCCACCTGGTAGACTGTTTGTTCCTGATGATTGGACCAGTAGAGTCATCTCGGAAGTTCATTCTTCTACTCTGGCAGGTCATCCTGGAATTTTTGGTACTAGAGATTTGGTGGCTAGGTCCTTCTGGTGGCCTTCCCTGTCTCGAGATGTGCGTGTTTTTGTGCAGTCTTGTGATGTTTGTGCTCGGGCCAAGCCTTGTTGTTCTAGGGCCAGTGGGTTATTGTTGCCCTTGCCTATTCCGAAGAGGCCTTGGACGCACATCTCTATGGACTTTATTTCTGATCTCCCTGTTTCTCACAAGATGTCTGTCATCTGGGTGGTGTGTGACCGTTTTTTTAAAATGGTCCATTTGGTGCCATTGCCTAAGTTGCCTTCCTCATCTGAATTGGTCCCTCTGTTTTTTCAAAATGTGGTTCGCCTGCATGGGATTCCGGAAAACATCGTTTCTGACAGGGGAACCCAGTTCGTGTCTAGATTTTGGCGGACATTCTGTTCCAGGTTGGGAATTGATTTGTCTTTTTCATCTGCATTCCATCCTCAGACTAATGGCCAGACGGAGCGAGCTAATCAAACTTTGGAGACTTATTTGAGGTGTTTTGTGTCTGCGGATCAGGATGACTGGGTTGCCTTTTTGCCGTTGGCAGAGTTTGCTCTTAATAATCGGGCTAGTTCTGCCACTTTGGTTTCCCCTTTCTTTTGCAATTCAGGGTTTCACCCTCGTTTTTCATCTGGTCAGGTGGAATCTTCGGATTGTCCGGGAGTTGATGCTGTGGTGGATCGGTTGCATCGGATTTGGGGACAAGTGGTGGACAATTTGAAGTTGTCCCAGGAGAGGACTCAGCAGTTTGCTAACCGCCGGCGTCGTGTTGGTCCTCGCCTTCGTGTTGGGGACTTGGTGTGGTTGTCTTCCCGTTTTGTCCCTATGAGGGTTTCTTCTCCTAAGTTTAAGCCCCGGTTCATCGGTCCTTATAGGATTTTGGAGATTCTTAACCCTGTGTCCTTTCGTTTGGACCTCCCGGCATCTTTCGCTATCCATAATGTATTCCATCGGTCGTTGTTGCGGAGGTATGAGGTACCGGTGGTTCCTTCTACTGAACCTCCTGCTCCTGTGCTGGTAGGGGGTGAATTGGAGTACGTTGTGGAGAAGATCCTGGACTCCCGTATTTCCAGACGGAGACTTCAGTACCTGGTTAAATGGAAGGGCTATGGTCAAGAAGATAATTCTTGGGTAACTGCCTCTGATGTTCATGCCTCGGATTTGGTTTGTGCCTTTCATAGGGCTCATCCAGATCGTCCTGGTGGTTCTCGTGAGGGTTCGGTGCCCCCTCCTTAAGGGGGGGGTACTGTTGTGAATCCGCTTTTGGGCTCCCCTGGTGGTTGCTGGTGGTACTGGTGACTTGTGTGTCTTTGCTGTCTCAGTTCACCTGCTCCCATCAGTGTTTGGGAGTTTCCTATTTAGCCTTGCTCTCCAGTCATTTCCTTGCCGGTCATCATTGTAACCAGAGCCTTCGGTTGCATGTTCCTGCTACTAGTCTGCTGATCAGCTAAGTGGACTTTGTCCTTTTGTTTTGTATCTTTTGTCCAGTTTGCAGTTTTGTTATTCTCTGTAGCTGGAAGCTCTTGTGGGCTGAAATTGCCACTCCTGTGTCATGAGTTGACACAGGAGTCTTAAAGTAATTTCAGGATGGTTTTTTGATAGGGTTTTCAGTTGACCGTGAAGTCCTCTTTTGCATCCTTCTGCTATCTAGTAAGTGGACCTCTCTTTGCTAAATCTACCTTCATACTGTGTATGTCTTTTCCTCTAAACTCACCGTCATTACATGTGGGGGGCTGCTATCATCTTTTGGGGTATTTCCCTAGAGGTAAGCCAGGTCTGTTCCTTCCTCTTCCAGGGGTAGTTAGTCCTCCGGCGGCTGGCGCGTGGCATCTAGGGTTAATCAGGTATGCTCCCTGGCTACTATTAGTTGTGTGGTAGATTTAGCTCACGGTCAGCTCGAGATTCCATCACCCAGAGCTCGTCCGTTATCTTTGTGTTTTGATGTTTCCCTGCCATTGGGAATCATGACAGTTCCCCTTCCCGCATGCTATACCACCTTACACGGGGACAAAGAGGAAGGTGCAGATGAAAGTGCAGGTTCCTTCATCTGTTGGGGGGGCATACTTGTTGGCGACGTCACTGGCACAGGGCCCCTCATAGTACAAAAAAGTGTCTCTGCCAGTGGGAGGCGCCACCCGCCGTCAAACACACCACCGTACTATGAGGGGCCCAATGCCAGTGCCAACGAGTGGGCCCCCCTGCTTGCTCAGGATCACAGCACTTGCAAAGTTGAAATACTTACCTCTCCCTGCTCCACCGCCGTGACGGTTTCTGCGTTTCCTGGGCCCACGAAAATCTTGAGCCAGCCTTACCCCTCCACAACTTTAGCCAAATGACCCCCAGTTTTCAATGCCTAACTATTATTATAAAGTAAATTAAGATTGACAAGCTTAAGTAATAAGAATTGATGTTTTGGGCATTAAAATGGGCACTGTAGGTGTTTTGCTGTCCTCCACTCACTGCCGACTTTGATTCCCCATTGACTTGCATTGGGTTTCATGTTTCAGTCGGCCCCCGACTTTTTGCAATAGTCAGCCGATTTCACCCGACCCGACTTTTGACAAAGTCGGGTTTCGCGAAACCCGACTCGATCCGAAAAAAGTAAAAATCGCTCAAATCTAATATGCATAGTAATATTAGCGATAGATAGATAGATAGATAGATAGATAGATAGATAGATAGATAGATAGATAGATAGATAGATAGATAGACAAAGAAAAAAGGAGGCAGCACTCCAATAAGTTATAAAAAAAACTTTATTAGCCCTTATGGTGTGGCAACGTTTCGGCTGTGACCAGCCTTTCTCATGCTTGAGGAAGGCTGGTCACAGATGAAACGTTGCCACACCATATGGGTTAATAAAGTCCACTTTTTTTCATAATTTAAAGGAGTTCTGCCTCCTTTTCTCTTTTTTATTGTTTATACAAATGCATATTTGTTTGGAGGGCCCGGCACGCTAAATTTTTCTATACGGTGCTGTTCCATTTTTTTCTTCTAGATAGATAGACAGACAGATCAAGTTTACTGCTGTTAAACCTTTGAGTAGAGTTATGGATACATCATAGGTGACAAGATGTTACGCCTATTGGCAGACATTTCCATTACTGATAATGGATCAGCTTAGCACTCACTTTCTGATCGATTAAGCTCTTCATTCCTCTGTGGAACATACTAGAACTTTTTTGCAGATTCAGAAATAAATGATCCACGTCAAATTAAAATTTTATGTTTATTTTCATTATATTTGCTTGAGAACTTCAGGAAAACTTCCGTTCTCCTGTGATATTAAACCCAAGCAACCTCTGTCTTACATCGTGACCCAGAAACACTTTGTCAAAAGAAGATGAAAGACATTACGGTCATCTTTTTACAATTACAACCGATTGCACTGAAGACTTTTTATAGATTAAACAAAAATAAGCAAAGATGAGGCATCAACTATCAAAGTATTGACCCTTTTGTTTCTTTGTGAATATTAAAGTCTCTCTAATTGCTACCAGCTCGGATTATACATAAAAACTGTAGAGCATCTTGTTTTTCCTATGAAGACCTTGTCAAGGAGTGTCTCCTGTATAATATTGGCAAATCCTCATGAGGAAGAAAGGGAAAATAAACACGCCAATTGGAGAGCAAGGGTTGCAAATGAACGTCATTATCTTTTCCTTTTTTCCCCACATTATTAAGCATGGAGGACTTTACATTTGCATAGCAGCAGATAGTAACAGCCTGTTTTCATCCCTCAGGAATTTGCAATTCTTCAGTATGATTAGAAACATAGAAGAATCACTTCAGAGTTCTTCGTCAAATGTCAAGTATGTCTACCCTTTAAATACCTGTGAAATAAAAATAGACTGATTTTTTTCTCTTGTCATTTGTGGTGATTTAATAAGGAGATGGGTTACAATATTCATAATGCATAAAAAGAGAGAAGAGTTAAGACCGCACCACAAGCATTGTTATTTGGATAGTAATTTGAGTAAGTAGAGATGAACCGATCTGACAAAATTTAAATTTGCCGAATTGTGCGTATTTTCCCGGGAAATTTGATATACTGCAGAGTTATTCTCCGTGAGTTGAATGTTCTCTACTGTATTATAACCTGGTATTTCTTCTGACCATAGAGCATAATAAATGTAAAATGTAAAAAGAAAAAAATTACCCTCATATATAAATAACTGATCCCGTCTCCAGCCGTCCTTGCAGCTCCCTGTCCAATGTCCAGTTTTCCACTCCTCCATGACATTGCATCTCTAGCTGGTTGTTAACTCTACTCTTGTATGAAAATTCATCAATCTGGGACATCCAGCCTCAGGTCCAATAGGTTGCTGCAAATTCGGAGTGATCTCCTAAGTTTTCTCTCAGATAGAAGCCGTTGCATAGAGTGACCACAAAGCTGGAGATGTAGTGAGGTAAAGGCCTATACAGTGCATTTGGAGAAGTGTTGCAGCCAAAGCGGTAAGCAGTCACAAAGGGTTAAAAAAAAACATGCCCACCTTACTGCTCAATGTTCTGGTCATTCTTGCTGCCTTCAGCCAACTGTCCGATCATCTGGACAGATGCGAAACATGTCTGGCCCAGTGTTCGCCCTGAAACAGGGCTTCTGTTGTGAAGGTGCAATGACCTTTGATATGTACAGCTGGAAGTCCTGGTCTGGTCTTCACTCTAGGATAGAACGTCCTGCCACAAGAAGGCCCCAAAGCATTTGTAGTAAACTCCAGGGACTGGTCATGTCCGGAAGCCCAGGCCTAGAGTGATGTTGCTTGGAAGAGGTGCGAACGACCAGAAAGTGGGTAGGGAGCAGAGAGGGTAGCTAGAGAAATAAATATGTCTATTTTTTCATTTAACCTTTTGATCGCCCTCTACTGTTCAGAAAGATGGACACCACAACAAGCGGCCATTTAAAAAAAAATATTGTTTTCTCCTAAAAGCAATTTTTTGTAGAATTCAATTCTACTAAAATAAGTTTGCCCATCTCTATCTGTAAGCAATGTAGGCTATTGAAAATGTAGTCATGCATGATCTGACATGAATGCAACTTGTATAAAAATTAGTTTTAGAATTTTTGCATGGTGAAAAATGTGATGCAAAGAAGATATCTGAGGTTTAGAAAACCCTTCTAGTTATCTGAGCAAGTACCTACTCTCAAGACTCTCTTTTAATAGACAGAGTATAGGAATGGTTAGCCAGGCTGGCAAGATGTCACTTGTGCCCTGCATGCCGCACAGATAAAGTCTCATCAGCTCAGCTAATAATAAGCCAAGCTTACGATCCTGGATGGTAAGGAAATTGCTATCTCCTGTTCATTGCCAGAGACTACTCACTTACACTATGGACTGGACTGACAAGTTTATAATAATGAGGTAAAGAATTTAACCAAAGTTTAACTGTACAAAAAGTTCCCACAGTCAAAGATTTTGATTTAATCAAGTATAGGGCTGCTGTATGGGGCTCTTTGTTTCTAGGTGACTTATATTCCTCTTTGGTGGTACAAATTTGGATTTACCGCCTGCTGGACCTAACAGGAGTGACTTTTTATGAGTACAGGGCTCCCTAGGTTCCTCTAGGGTAAGAAGACGGTGAATGGGGGCACCAAATCTTGGGTGCTTTATTTAGGCAGCAAATCTCCGCTGTCAGGTAGGGCATTTCTGAGGGGATGTATCAGGTCCTCTTTTGCCCTGTGTCCTGACTGACTCAGTTCAGTAGCTTGCCAGATATAATAGTGGATAGTAAAATTCACTAAGGCCAACATTATTTGTACACTCCAGGAACTAGTGTGATATTTTGTTTCAATTGTGGTAAATAAAAGTTACCTTTCATTGGGGAGAACTTTTTACATTATTAGATTTTTTTTTACTTTGTGAAACTTGAACTGTTTGCAGTTTATATCATGTTCAATTTTAATGTTTTGTTACAAGTTATTTAAGTTTTTTTATTTTTTTATTCAAAAGATGAGTGCTTTTTTTATATTTGATTCTACATTCATCATACACCATGTTCCAAATTGTTATGCAAATGACATCTATCTCGGATTTTCCTAAATGTTCGGTGCAAATGACAGTCAGTCTAATAAACGTCATCACCCGTTAGAGTATACATCGAATTTTATTGAAGAAACCTCCCAATGATAACAGTATAATCTCCAAAATGAATAAAAACTTCAAAATGCACTGTTCCAAATTATTAGGCACAGTAGAATTTCTAAACATTTTATATGTTTTAACCCCTTAAGCCCCGAGGGTGGTTTGCACGTTAATGACCGGGACAATTTTTACAATTCTGACCACTGTCCCTTTATGAGGTTATAACTCTGGAATGCTTCAAAGGATCTTGGCAATTCTGACACTTTTTTCTCGTGACATATTGTACTTCATGATAGTGGTAACATTTATTCGATATAACTTGCGTTTGATTGTGAAAAAAACAAATATTTGGCAAAAATGTTGAAAATTTCGCAATTTTCCAACTTTTAATTTTTATGCCCTTAAATCACAGACATATGTCACTCAAAATACTTAATAAGTAACATTTCCCACATGTCTACTTTACATTAGCACAATTTTGGAACCAAAATTTTTTTTTGTGACGGAGTTATAAGGGTTAAAAGTTGACCAGCAATTTCTCATTTTTACAACACCATTTTTTTTTAGGGACCACATCTCATTTGAAGTCATTTTGAGGGGTCTATATGATAGAAAATACCCAAGTGTGACACCATTCTAAAAACTGCACCCCTCAAGGTACTCAAAACCACTTTCAAGAAGTTTATTAACCCTTCAGGTGTTTCACAGGAATTTTTGGAATGTTTAAATAAAAATAAACATTTAACTTTTTTTCACACAAAATTTATTTCAGCTCCAATTTGTTTTATTTTACCAAGGGTAACAGGAGAAAATAGACCCCAACATTTGTTGTCCAATTTGTCCTGAGTACGCTGATACCCCATATGTGGGGGTAAACCACTGTTTGTGCGCATGGCAGAGCTCGGAAGGAAAGGAGCGCCATTTGACTTTTCAATGCAAAATTGACTGGAATTGAGATGGGACGCCATGTTGCATTTGGAGAGCCCCTGATGTGCCTAAACATTGAAACCCCCCACATGTGAAACTATTTTGGAAAGTAGACCCCCTAAGGATCTTATCTAGATGTGTGGTGAGCACTTTGACCCAACAAGTGCTTCACAGAAGTTTATAATGCAGAGCCGTAAAAATAAAAAATCATATTTTTTCACAAAAATGATTTTTCGCCCCCAATTTTTTATTTTCCCAAGGGTAAGAGAAGAAACTGGACTGCAAAAATTGTTGTGCAATTTGTCCTGAGTACGCTGATACCCCATATGTGGGTGTAAACCATTGTTTGGGCGCAGGGCAGAGCTCGGAAGGGAAGGAGCGCCATTTGACTTTTCAATGCAAAATTGACTGGAATTGAGATGGGACGCCATGTTGCGTTTGGAGAGCCGCTGATGTGCCTAAACATTGAAACCCCCCACAAGTGACACCATTTTGGAAAGTAGACCCCTTAAGGAACTTATCTAGATGTGTGGTGAGCACTTTGACCCAACAAGTGCTTCACAGAAGTTTATAATGCAGAGCCGTAAAAATAAAAAATCATATTTTTTCACAAAAATGATTTTTCGCCCCCAATTTTTTATTTTACCAAGGGTAACAGGAGAAAATAGACCCCAACATTTGTTGTCCAATTTGTCCTGAGTACGCTGATACCCCATATGTGGGGGTAAACCACTGTTTGTGCGCATGGCAGAGCTCGGAAGGAAAGGAGCGCCATTTGACTTTTCAATGCAAAATTGACTGGAATTGAGATGGGACGCCATGTTGCATTTGGAGAGCCCCTGATGTGCCTAAACATTGAAACCCCCCACATGTGAAACTATTTTGGAAAGTAGACCCCCTAAGGATCTTATCTAGATGTGTGGTGAGCACTTTGACCCAACAAGTGCTTCACAGAAGTTTATAATACAGAGCCATAAAAATAAAAAATCATATTTTTTCACAAAAATGATCGTTTCGCCCCCAATTTTTTATTTTTCCAAGGGTAAGAGAAGAAATTGGACCCCAAAAATTGTTGTGCAATTTGTCCTGAGTACGCTGATACCCCATATGTGGGTGTAAACCATTGTTTGGGCGCAGGGCAGAGCTCGGAAGGGAAGGAGCGCCATTTGACTTTTCAATGCAAAATTGACTGGAATTGAGATGGGACGCCATGTTGCGTTTGGAGAGCCGCTGATGTGCCTAAACATTGAAACCCCCCACAAGTGACACCATTTTGGAAAGTAGACCCCTTAAGGAACTTATCTAGATGTGTGGTGAGCACTTTGACCCAACAAGTGCTTCACAGAAGTTTATAATGCAGAGCCGTAAAAATAAAAAATCATATTTTTTCACAAAAATGATCTTTTCGCCCCCATTTTTTTATTTCCCCAAGGGTAAGAGAAGAAATTAGACCACAAAAGTTGTTGTGCAATTTGTCCTGAGTACGACGATACCCCATATGTGGGGGTAAACCACTGTTTGGGCGCATAGCAGAGCTCGGAAGGGAAGGAGCGCTATTTTACTTTTCAATGCAAAATTGACTGGAATTAAGATGGGATGCCATGTTGCGTTTGGAGAGCCCCTGATGTGCCTAAACATTGAAACCCCAACAAGTGACACCATTTTGGAAAGTAGACCCCCTAAGGAACTTATCTAGATGTGTTTTGAGAGCTTTGAACCCCCAAGTGTTTCACTACAGTTTATAACGCAGAGCCGTGAAAATAAAAATTCTTTTTTTTTCACAAAAATGATTTTTTAGCCCCCAGTTTTGTATTTTCACAAGGGTATCAGGATAAATTGGACCCCAAACGTTGTTGTCCAATTTGTCCTGAGTACGCTGATACCCCATATGTGGGGGGGAACCACTGTTTGGGCGCATGACAGAGCTCGGAAGGGAAGGAGCGCCATTTGGAATGCAGATTTAAATGGATTGGTCTGCAGGCGTCACGTTGCATTTGCAGAGCCCCTGTTGTACCCAAACAGTGCAAACCCCCCACAAGTGACCCCATATTGGAAACTAGACCCCCCAAGGAACTTATCTAGATGTGTTTTGAGAGCTTTGAACCCCCAAGTGTTTCACTACAGTTTATAACGCAGAGCCGTGAAAATAAAAATTATTATTTTTTTCACAAAAATGATTTTTAGCCCCCAGTTTTGTATTTTCACAAGGGTATCAGGATAAATTGGACCCCAAAAGTTGTTGTCCAATTTGTCCTGAGTACGCTGATACCCCATATGTGGGGGGGAACCACTGTTTGGGCGCATGACAGAGCTCGGAAGGGAAAGAGCGCCATTTGGAATGCAGACTTAAATGGATTGGTCTGCAGGCATCACGTTGCATTTGCAGAGCCCCTGATGTACCCAAACAGTACAAACCCCCCACAAGTGACCCCATATTGGAAACTAGACCCCCCAAGGAACTTATCTAGATGTGTTGTGAGAACTTTGAACCCCCAAGTGTTTCACTACAGTTTACAACGCAGAGCCGTGAAAATAAAAAATCTTTTTTTTTTCCCACAAAACTTATTTTTTGGCCCCCAGTTTTGTATTTTCCAAAGGCTAGCAGGAGAAATTGGACCCCAAAAGATGATGTCCAATTTGTCCTGAGTACGCTGATACCCCATATGTTGGGGTAAACCCCTGTTTGGGCACACGGGAGAGCTCTGAAGGGAAGGAGCACTGTTTTCCTTTTTCAACGCAGAATTGGCTGGAATTCAGATCGGATGCCATGTCCCGTTTGGAGAGCCCCTGATGTGCCTAAACAGTGGAAACCTCCCAATTATAACTGAAACCCTAATCCAAACACACCCCTTACCCTAATCCCAACAGTAACCCTAACCACTCCTCTAACCCAGACACACCCAACCCTATTCCCAACCGTAAATGTAATCCAAACCCTTTCCTGTACCGCCGGCACACCGCGATCATGTTTGATCGCGGTGTGCCGGGGGTTAATGTGTCGGGGGCGGTCCGTGACCGCTCCTGGCACATAGTGCCGGATGTCATCTGCGATAGGCAGCTGACACCCGGCCGCGATCGGCCGCGCTCCCCCTGTGAGCGCGGCCGATCGCTATGACGTACTATCCCGTTGGTGGGAATTAAGGCCCACCCCACCTCGACGGGATAGTACGTCAGATGGGATTAAGGGGTTAAAGAACTGAAAATGCTCATTTGTGGAATTTTCAGCCTTAGGAGGCCACATTCACTGTACAAAAAAAGCTGTTTAACTCCAAAACATCCTAACAGGCCAAGTTACATGTTAACATAGGAACCCTTCTTTGTTATCACCTTCACAATTCTTGCATCCATTGAACTTGTGAGTTTTTGGAGAGTTTCTGCTTGTATTTCTTTGCATGAAGTCAGAATAGCCTCCCAGGGCTGCTGTTTTAATGTGAACTGCCTCCCACCATCATAGATCTTTTGCTTGATGATACTCCAAAGGTTCTGTATAGGGTTGAGGTCAGGGGAAGATGGTGGCCACACCATGAGTTTATCTCCTATTATGCCAATAGCAGCCAATAACTCAGAGGTTTTCTTTGCAGCATGAGATGGTGCATTGTCATGCATGAAGATGATTTTGCTCCTGAAGGCACGTTTCTGCTTTTTATACCATGGATGAAAGTTGTCAGCCATAAACTCTATATACTTTGCACAGGTCATTTTCATACCTTCAGGAACCTTAATGGGCCCTACCAGCTGTTTCCCCATGATTCTGGCCCAAAATATGACTTCACCTCCTTGCTGACGTCGCAGCCTTGTTGGGACATGGTGACCATCCACCAACCATGCACTACTCCATCCATCTGGACCACCCAGGGTTGCTCGACACTCATCAGTAAACAAGACTGTTTGAAAATTAGTCTTCATGTATGTCTGGGCCCACTGCAACCGTTTCTGCTTTTGAACACTGTTTATGGGTGGCCGAATAGTAGGTTTATGCACCACAGCAAGTCTTTGAAGGATCCTACACCTTGAGGTTCGAGGGACTCCAGAGGCACCAGCAGCTTCAAATAACTGTCTGCTGCTTTGTAATGGTATTTTGGCAGCTGCTCTCTTAATCCAATGAAGTTGTCTAGCAGAAACCTTCCTCATTATGCCTTTATTTGCATGAACTCTGTCTGTGCTCTATTTCAGTTACAAATCTCTTCACAGTATGATGATCACTCCTACATTTTTGTGAAATATCTAATGTTTTCGTACCTTGTCCAAGGCATTTCACTATTTAACGCTTTTCAGCAGCAGATAGATCCTTTTTATTTCCCATATTGCTTGAAACCTGTGGCCTGCTTAATAATGGGGTTCATCATTTTTAAGTAGTTTTCCTTTAATTTGAATCACCTGGAAAACTAATTATCACATGTGTTTAAGATTGATTTCAGTGATCCATTGAGTCCTGAGATACAATACCATCCACAAGTTCATTTGAAAAACAAATCAATTAAATCTTTATGACACTTATATCCAATCTGCATAATAATTTGGAACACAGTGTAAATCACCTGACTAAGATGTGTTCTTCTACACCAGTCACAACAGCACATGAAGTGTCTACACTACATTATTACCTACTCCAAGGTTAGCTGAGAATCATTAATTTTCTCATGTCACCTACCATTTAAGTCTGTTTAATGGGAAATCCTTCATTCTCCTATGGTGGCGCTGCAGGGAAATGAAACATTTGCTGGCTCATTCCCCTTCAGAATATGTAGTAGCTGATAATTGGGGCCCTCAGAAATTTGACAATCTGTTATCAGCTTGTAAGGGATTATTCCCTATGTCAGTTATAATGTCCCCTAATGTACCTTCTGTCTGTAGTGATAGTGTATTCTTCCTGTCTGTTGATGGTTTCTTGAGTGTGTTTTGCATTTGTTAATAATGTGGTAGAGAATTTGAGAGGAAGTAAAGGGAAGAGCGAGGAGAAGCCAGTGGTGGTTGATGAGGAGCCATATTAGAGTCATTAGGAGCTGCTGGGGGTGGAGTGAGTGCTGAATCCCTGAGTGAAACTGGCCTTAGGACATCATACAGCATTGTTATCCCTCGCCTCCTCCTCAAAGTGTGTGGAAATAGACTTACAATAATAAAAAAAAGCAAAAATGATGTTCTTGCAGCTTACATACGGTACATCAGGAGGTTCCCTGAGCTCTACTGGGTATTACTTCTCTAACTGCATTCAATTGTGCATAAGTAATAAAATTAAATGACTGAAGCCATCTTGGGTGTCCATATCTTATTTATAGGAGATCCTGGATACATTTCATTTAGTGGTCAGGATCAGACACAGATGCAAATATCGACACTCGATGCAGTATTATAACTTCCACTCAACAAAGATGTATCATTCTTATAGGGACTTCAATGGCCAACGTGCTCAAGGTTGGAGGTAAAAATATGCAGTTATCAGATTGGGTCAAACATCAACAAAATGTGGACCAGTTTTATCAGGTCACAAAAGACTTTTAGGGTACGTGCAGATGTTCAGTTATAGGCAGCGCTTTGGATGCAGCACATGTCCTCTGCGTCCAAAGCGTTGTCGGCTTTTAAACGCAGGTGAATCTGCATGTATTCGTTGAACCATGCGGAATCACCTCGTCCAATACATTGTATGGGTGACATTTATCTTGCGGGGACTGAGCGTCTCCACAAGATAAAATGACATCCTGCGGTCTGGAAAGACGTGTTGCATGTACGTCTCCGCAGGGAAGCCATGAGTGGTGGAGCACGCATAGTGGGCATGGGAATTCTTGAAATCCCACCCACTATGCTGTAACATCTGGACTCTGCAGGTTAAATGCTGTGGATATACACAGCGTCCAACCCGCAGTGCTTACTAACCATTGGAACATACCCTAAAGCATATCTGGTTTTGATCTCCATGAAAGGTATACTCACCAAGAATTTATTGTGGTGCTTGCAAAGCAACAGTCAACCTTAATCATCTCTGTAATCATACAGAGATTAGACATCTTATAAAGGCATTCTGCAACTGCTGTGGACCTTCATAAAAGGTTTAATACTAGAGCTCAAATTGAAAGGTATAGTTTCCATCTTTTCTTAGTAAGCTTACAGAGTATTTGGGACCGTTTAGAACAGAAAGACCATGAGGTATGTACTGCAATACATCAGCCTGACAGGTTACTTTGAGATCATTTTGTGACGGGGCTTCATAACCACTCGATCAAACAGGTGCTAAGAAGATTTACAATAGTGAAACCATCATCATCATCCCTGATGGATGGATTTGAAAAAGCATTTGGATTGCAAAGGGAAGAAGAATATACCGAACATCTCTCTTTTCAGCAGGTGAGCACAAGTTCCTGTGTTGCAAGTGACACAGTGGAGACTGCAATGAGGGAGTTAATTAAATGTAAAGGAATCTTTGAGAAAGCCGAAAGTAGAAATGTCAAAATGGTGAGCTAGTCATCATGCCAGATTGTTAGGATCACAAGTGGCAGGGAGTTCGAAGACAAATTCCTAAATTTCCTGACTGGAAAAGTCATCAGTTAGGACATGACACTGGTATTGTGGAAGGCGCTCTATGGGAAAAGAGGGGAATACCTCCCGCTCCCACCAATCGTTAACTCACCTTTTCATCCCAACCAGACTATTCACCCACCAATTTCCCAATTAAAGGCAGAGACCGTTATTTCTTTGGAATTGTATAGGCCTCAGCAGTAGTGTTGAGCATTCCGATACCGCAAGTATCGGGTATTGGCCGATATTTGCGGTATCGGAATTCCGATACCGAGTTCCGATATTTTTGCGATATCGGGAATCGGGATCGGAATGCATATTCATGTGTAAAATAAAGAATAAAAATAAAAAAATAGGGATATACTCACCCTCTGACGTGCCCTGGTTGTAACCGCTGCAACCGGCAGCCTCCGTTCCTAAGAATGAGCGAGTGAAGGACCTGCGATGACGTCGCGGTCTTGTGATTGGTCGCGTGAGCGGTCACATGAGCAGTCACGCGACCAATCACAAGCCGCCACATCCTTCACTCGCTCATTCTTAGGAACGGAGGCTGCCGGTTAACACCGCTAGGTCCAGGGTCCACCGGAGGGGTGAGTATATCCATATTTTTTATTTTTATTCTTTATTTTTTACATGAATATGGATCCCAGGGCCTGAAGGAGAGTTTCCTCTCCTTCAGACCCTGGGAACCATCCAGGATAGCTTCCTATACTTGTGTCCCATTGACTTGTATTGGTATTGGGTATTGGTATCGGCGATATCCGATATTTTTCAGATATCGGCCGATACTATCCGATACCGATACTTTCAAGTATCGGAAGGTATTGCTCAACACTACTCAGCAGCCTTTTTTATTAAACATACAACAATTAACAATAAATGTAAAAGCATAACATTTTATAAAACTAGGAGAAGTCTTTGGAGCCCACAAGAATCTGGTGATTTAACCATAACGTGAACATAACTTAACCAATATTTTACTCCCAGCCGTTGTAACCCTGGCTCGGGAGCACCAAAAAACCCCACAAGAGGGTTCACTGTTCACAGTAATAATCTGGAGATCCGACCACCCCTGCCGGAACTCCCCACCACCATTCACCAGATCCGAAACATATTAAACTCCAAAACAGAGGAGCCATATACCGATGGACCCCCCAAACCAATTTCCACCAACTCCAAGGAGTCCCCCCAGCCGCCCCGGCCGCAGTGACCCGAGAAAAAACCAAACACATGTATAATAACTATAACTACCCGCTCACCACGAGCAATACAAAAAACAAAAAGAACCACAAAAATAAGGGCGGGAGGGAGGGATGCTTCTCAGAGAGGTGAGCGGGAACTGACCGGCCCCCGCCCCCTGACCCCTCTCTGCTCCCTCACCACTAGCCCCCCCATGTAATTAGCCTTTTGCCGCCCACCCTCTCCTCTCCAACCCATTGTCACGATGGCCTTCGCTTAGGCTGTGGGGGGAGGGGGCGGCTCGCTCCGGCTTGTCCTTGACACTGGTATTGTTGAAGGCACTCTATGGGAAAAGAGGGGAATACCTCCCGCTCCCACCAATCGTTAACTCCACCTTTTCCTCCCAACCAGACTATTCACCCACCAATTTCCCAATTAAAGACAGAGACCGTTATTTCTTTGGAATTGTATAGGCCACAGCAGCCTTTTTTATTAAACATACAACAATTAACAATAAATGTAAAAGCATAACATTTTATGAAACTAGGAGAAGTCCTTGGAGCCCACAAGAATCTGGTGATTTAACCATAATGTGAACATAACTTAACCAATATTTTACTCCCAGCCGATGTAACCCTGGCTCGGGAGCACCAAAAAAAAACCACAAGAGGGTTCACTGTTCACAGTAATAATCTGGAGATCCGACCACCCCTGCTGGAACTCCCCACCACCATTCACCAGATCTGAAACATATTAAACTCCAAAACAGAGGAGCCATATACCGATGGACCCCCAAACCAATTTCCACCAACTCCAAGGACTCCCCCCAGCCGCCACAACGAGAGGCCTTTGAACACCTTAAAGGCCCGAGACCCCACCCAAGCGAAAAGCCATGGCCCTTTCAATGCCCTCCTGTAAGCCAAGAGCCCCAAAATCCATTCCTACGGCATTCAAATGAACGCCGTCCGCCAACCAATACTCCCCTTTTCCTGTTTCAAGCTCAAAGTGTCTAACCGCCACACCCCCATTCCTAGACACAAAAGCAGATACCGCCCTGTTAACCTTTATCCTGGCCTTATCAATTTTTTCCAAAGACCGCATGTGCTTCCAACGTTTTCGCGGCACGATTTCAGACCAAACAATGCTCAACCCCGGATACAACACCCATGACCGCAAGCAATCCTGCTTTATATCCTTAATCAATTCCTGAAAAGGTCGGACCCCCAAGTGGTTCCCCCAAACATGTAAAACCAAAACATCTGGGGCTGGATCCAAGCTCACACTGGTATGGATCTCCCGCAACACTTGATTCCAGGCCATTCCCTGAAAACCACCCGGATAACTGCCACACTTCGGTCAAAACCAAGCTGTCTGCCCTCCGTCCGAGCATCGGTGCGCAGAACTCCCCAATGCACATACGAGTGTCTGAGAATCCACACCAATAATGCCTGGGGACCTGGAAAAACAAAACACAAACTCAGCAAATGTCACAACTAAAGAAAAGCTGCCTAAGCAATTACTATAAAACCCTCTCAACCACCCCCTGTGGCCGCACGTAACTCCAAAAACAATTAGAACGCCACCTGCCAAACCGGCGAATGGCGTAAGCCCCCCCAAGTGCCGCCTCGGTCGCGGCTCCTATTCGAAAAGAATGAGGGGCAAAACAGGCCCCATCCAAACCCAACAACGAAATAGCCTTTTTGAAAACCACCGTAAACTGATAGCAAGACAAGCAGGAACCGTCTTGTTGACATAACAACGACCGATCTCGCCTAGGCTGAAGGCCCCAAAAACTGTGAAGACAATCAACCGGACACATAGTAGAACCCGCGACGGAACCCAAAACGATTCTACTACCCTGGCCTTCCTGATCCGATTTTGAATGCCGCAACCACTGCTCCACCCGACCGTCAGCCAAAAACACATCCCTGGCCAACAGGCCCCCTGTCACCTGTTTGCTAGGTGCCACCAACTTACCCACTCGAAACACCCCCAAAAAAGCCAAATAAAAAGACAGCCAAAACAGACAAAGCTCAAAAAACGAGAAACACAATGATGACAAGACCTCGCCCAACTTTTCTAACACCTTGAAGGAAACCGGCTGCCTTGAATCCATTTTTTCAGGCCGCTGCCTGAAACCTTTTACTGCCCGCTGCACCAAAAAGAACTTGTTGATATCATACTGACCACGCAATTTGAAACCAAATGCCAAAGCCGCCATGACTCTTGACACCTTGGAGGACGACCATCCAACCGATGCTCCCCGACTTAACCATGACAAGATTCCAACCTGATCCTTTTGGCTCGACCCACAAGACGCCGCTGATAACAAAGCCTCCCACTCACGCCAAGTTGACTGATAAGCCTCCCACGTTCTGGAAGCCAACGACGCCTTAATCAACACCTCATCGTCCCAGATACCACAAGCCAAAGTTCCGGAGGGCACTCCAACCCGACCATCTCCGCCTCCGGGGCCAATGACCGAAAACGATCGAACTGCAAATGAGAAAGAGACTCAGCGATGGAATTATGAACTCCTGGCACATGCAATGCTGTGACGTGTGCACTCCAAGTCAGACACAACAACACCAACTGCCGTAACACACACACCACCGGAGGCGATGATGCGGACAAGCTGTTAATCGCGCAAACCACCCTCATGTTATCGCAATGAAAACGAACCTGCCTGTTCCAAAAAATCCCCTGCCACAAATGCACCGCATCCAGGATAGGAAAAATCTCCAACAGCGCGATGTTCCGAACCAAATTAGAAGAAACCCAACTCGCTGGCCATTGTGACGCACACCATTGTCCCTGAAAGTATGCTCCAAAACCCGACCCACCTGCTGCATCGGTAAATAAGTCCAAAGACTCATTGTCAATCACAGCTTCCATAAGCAAGGACCTGCCATTATAGTTCTTCAAAAATTCACTCCAAATCACCAAGTCCTCCTTGTGCTCCGCCGCCAGCTGAACGAAATGGTGGGCAGCCTGAACTCCCGCCGTGGCACTAGCCAACCTTCTAGAAAAAACTACCCATCGACAAGCAAAATTAAGTTTCCCTAGCAGCGACTGCAAATCCTGCAACGGCATTTTTCGCAGGCGACCCGCCCGCCGTACATCGTCCCGAAGGCCTGCCAATTTGTCCTCGGGCATTCGGAACTCCCATCGAACCATATCGATGACGATACCTAAAAAAGACAAGCACGTGCTCGGGCCCTCAGTCTTACCCTGAGCCAGCAGAACGCCGAAGCAAAAAGCCACCCATTCGATCACGCTCAAAATCTTAGCACAACAGTCAGACCCCGCCGAACCGACACACAAGAAATCGTCTAAATAATGCAGAACCAAATCACAACCAGAAACATCCCGCACCACCCATTCCAAAAACTAACTAAACGCCTCGAACAGGGCACAAGATAGCGAACAGCCCATGGGCAAACATCTATCAACAAAGAAGCAATCCTCCCAAAAGCAACCAAGAAGTCTAACACTAGACGGATGAACCAGTAACAAACGGAAAGCGGATTCAATGTCCGTCTTGGCAAGAAGAGCACCTTTCCCGCATTTTTGCACCCACACCACAGCTTCATCAAAAGATGCGTACACCACCAAACAAAGATCAGGATAAATTCCGTCATTTACCGACAGACCCCTGGGATAGGACAAGTGCTGAATCAGGCTAAATTTGCCTGCCTCCTTCTTAGGGACTACCCCCAAAGTGGAAACCACTAAGTCCTCAAACGGAGCCCTCTCAAAGGGGCCCGCCATGCGCCCCAGCACCACCTCCTTACACAACTTCTCCGAAACCATATCAGCGTGCAACAAAGCTGAACACAATTTTTTTCTAACACAGGGAACCGCAAAGGAAGGAGCCGGAATAACAAAGCCTTCATTAAAACCTGACAACAACAACTCCACCTTTTCCCTATCCGGGTATCTATTTAGATAAGGGACCATCCTTACCCACTTCACCGGAGTCTCCCCCATGGTAATTTATGGAGCCAGGCTTGCTTTCCCTTTTTTAAAACATTTTGCGGCCCCGTGGGACGACCCGCTGCAGTGGGAGCATACATTTTTAAACTTACAATTGACTCCAAACTTGCACTGTCCTTCATTAAATTGCCAGCACACGCCCAACTTCTGACCTCCCGCCTGTCCTGCGGTACCTGAGGACCCTGAAGCACCGGGCTGTGCACCCTGGCCAGAACCACCGCCCCCCCCGTGAAAGGGATGGCCTAACTTGTACTGCGCCATTACCCGTAGCCAGAGACCAATTTTTTTCTGGTCCCACCTAATGGCCGGCCAAACAGCCTTTCTCTGTCTAAATTGCTCATCGTACCTGAGCCACGCCTGACCGCCATACACCCTGTGAGCCTCGCTAATGAAATCCATGCAACAAAACAACCCCTAGCAATTCTCGGGCGCCTTTTTGCCGATAACACTGGCCAGGAAGGCAAAAGCCTGAAGCCAATTAGCAAAAGTCTGGGGGATCAGACGCCACCGTCGTTTTTCCTCCTCCTCCTTCTTGCTATCCTCCTTCATCCCCTTGTCAAGATCAAATTTTTCTAACGGAAGCAGGGAAAATTCTGCACATTCACCCGGACCCCTGCCTTTTCTCCGCCACCTGCACTCCCCACCCCGGCTACACCACTAAGCGCCCCTTGAACCCCACTAACAGCAGGTGACCAAGCATCTGAAGGACAAAAACGGGACACACGCATACTCACCGGGCTGAAAGGGATCTGTGGTCCCCCCAGCCAGAGTGCTGGCATTCAGACGTCCCCGAACGGACCACTCCGCCATAGACCCATCTTGCATTTGTCCCCGATGCTGCCCATCCAACCCGCTGCTCTGGAACGTCACTGATGTCAGGATTGCTGGATCCGGACTCCAGGTGCCGGGGGATGACATGTCCCGGGCTGGTGAACTGGCCGCACACTGCCCGCTGCCAGCCAAACTCCCGGCCACAGCAGATGGCCATCAAGAACCGCAGAAGTGGAGCAGGGGAGCCGCCTTACACCGCCGACGAGGCCGGCCTGACACGTGCCAGCCCCAGGCTGCCCGACCCGTGCCAGCCCTAGGCTGCCTGACCCACCGATCTCTGGTGATCCTCCGGAACCCACCGAATGCGCCGAGGCAGGCCGCGCTGCAGGGACATCACCGCTGCGGCCTCCCGATGCTCCTGACCCCAGACGCTGTCCGGCGCGTCGTGGCTCCGCCCCCACCGCACCATGAGGTGAGGACCGTGCAACTGCCGCTGTGCCCCGCCTGGCCGTCGGATTCCTTGCAGGCCGGGGCCTGCTCGCCACTGCTCTTACCGGCGCCTGGCCTGGAGGGTCCCTTGAGGGGCTCCTGGGCCTGCGGGGGGCACGTGACCCGGAATCCGGCGACAACCGCTTGGGAGGCCGTGACCGCCGAGCTCGTCGCTCAAGAGGGGGGCCGCTGGTGAGGTTCCACCACCGCCGTTAACAAGAAGGGCCACCTGGGCTTCCAGCCAGCTGGGAGGGCACCCGGCAGCAGCGGCCCACAGGCTCGCTAGGACGGCCTGTCCTTTTTGCTTCATAGCATTTTGTAGTCAGGTCAGCTGCCACAGTTATTTCCTTCCTTACCTACTATCCATGCCATGCAGAGCGTTAATGCTACAGCATCTAGCAGTGTTTCTGAAAAAGAAGGTTTTCTCCTTATCACTAGCAGTCCCACAGATGTTAAGTATAAAAAGTCCTACTAAGTATAAAGAGGAAATCAAAACATTGTCAGTAGCCAAAACCCCAAACCGAATTATGGTCAGTCTCCTCCCTCTCTAGTTGTGAGACTGCAACAACAATAAGAAGAGTGTTACCACAAAAGCATTCATAGACCTAACCAACCTAGAGTAGTGACAATACTGGTGGCAGCTCAGACCTGAGAAATTTTCCAGAGACTAATAAGTCAAAAAACTTTTCATATGATGTTGAGCAACAAGTTAAGCGGCTTCAAAAGGAGACAACTGGCGTTCTCACTGCCTCTAACCAAACTATTGGATGCTTGGTCTGGACCTTATTCACAAAGTCTATGTGAAGATGACTGCACTCAGTAAACTGTTTGAAATATAAGGGTTTTTTCCTACTCTAGTTATAATGTCACCGTGTGTATCTGCTGCCACTGGTGATAGTTGTCTGTTGTTTCAACCTCCTCAATGTCAGTCAATAGTTGTCTGTTCCTTGTGTACTCAGCCAGTGTTAATGGTGTGGAGGGAAAAGGGGCAGAAGTGAGGAGAAGTCAGTGTCAGTTGATGAGGAGCCATTTTAAAGTGTAGAGAAACTGCATCATTGTTATCTCATGCCTCCTTGAAATGTGTGGGAAAACCTTAAGAACAAGTTAAAGAAAAGCAAGATTGATGAGCTCCCGAATCAATAAATCTGCAAGTTCTCTGAGCTCTGTTCTTCACTCCTTCTCCAATTGACATCAAGTGTGCATAAGTAAATGTCCATATTGTCTTCACAGCAGACCCCAGATGCAAGCTTAGTTCCAAACAAGAAATTTAACATTAAGTAATTTCCCAAAATTGGTATCTTAACTCTTTTGGGGGAGCAGTAATTGCCAGTCTCTCAAATATAGAAAAAACAGTAATAACAAATCACTATAAACAAGCCTTGGGAGAAGCTAAGACTAAGAGGGGCGTGAGGTAGTGAGAGGAATAACATAGAAGGGTCATTATTTGATCCCCAGGATGCTCATAGAGGCATACTGAACCCACTGGAGTGCATTGTGATAACAGCAACGACTGTGGTTACAATGCAAAATAAGACAGAGAGTGGATTTGGTCAAACCATTTGAACAAGTCAGATTTAAGAAAATCGGACATGGGCTTTAATTTTTCGAGAAATGTGTAGGATTGGTAATGGGATCGATCTCTCCCTCCACTCCGGGTCATGTCCACGAAACCCATTTAAACTTTCAGTTGAGGTTTGGGTGGGTGAGTGTTTGGTTTGCAAACAGCAGAGCAGGAGGTTCTGTGAAATACAGGTGTGCATGAGTATGAAATCAGGCCAGTGAAGGCAAAGCTACTGATGCACCCACAAGAGATACAGTGATGCAATCCCCCATGGCAATGGACTGATACGGATGCTCGAGCTGCGTAGCTGAGGATACAATATCTGGATTTATTGTGTGAGTTTGAAAATAAAAAAGGAGTTTCACAGTGGCATTTAAGTAGTTAATAGCCACGGATGGATTGCGATTCCATCTGTGGCTGTTAGAGGCACATGTCAGCTGCTCAAAACACCTGACATGTGCCTGAAAAGATGTGGGCTCAGTCCCAGTGCCCACATCAAAGGGAGGGATTCCGACATCAGTGTACTTTATGCCCAATGTCAGAAAGGTGTTCAAGGGAAACTGTGTGTATGATTTATTTCCCAAAAGTATTTATACGTACATGTAGATCTTTCAAAGACATGCCCAGCAATTACTTTATTTGGCTAGTCCGTTCCTCTGCTACTGAGTAATCAGGGTTTGAATTTTTATGCAAATTGATATTGTAGATCTGAAACATCTGTCACTCTAGCTCTAAAGCCCACCCAGCACCACCTCCTCCTGCTTCACTGACATCATCTGAGCTGCGTAATGGTATTGTGAGGGGAATAGAGTTGGACTGACAGATGCTTCAGATACACCTGGGGCCGCCGGGTGAAGTGTGGGTCACTCCCCTGATTCTTACGATGGGTAAGTGCACATCATTATTTGCTATTTAGCGGACTTTGGATCCGCTTACATGGGGATACTGGGCTTTAGGAATCCTTATAGGATCCATCAGCTTCCCACTGTGTACTTACCGTATGTATATGCACCTGCTTCTTACCCCAGGGATGAATTGTGTTGCCCACATATAATCCGGTATACCGATATGTTTTCCCTGTGATACCTCTGTATTGGTATATACTGCTTACAGCAGATATATACATAAGACTTTTTAGCTGTATTGCTATTTTGTATTATTCAAATAAACTTTGAATTTTTATTAATTATGGTATTTGGATTTGTTTTGCTCCGTTCTTTGGTGGTTTTGTGTTTTTGGAGCTATTCGGTCTATTTGACACCCTTGGAGTGTCTGGGGAGGGGTGTTTTCCCTTGGTAACAGTATGTACTTGTGCTTTATGATTACGTGAGTATAAAATTGATATTGTAGATCGGAAGCATCTGTCACTCTAGCTCTAAAGCCCACCCAGCACCACCTCCTCCTGCTTCACTGACGTCATCTGAGCTGTGTAAATTCAAGCTGGAGAAGGTGGTGTTGTGAGGGGAATAGAGTTGGACTGACAGATGCCTCAGATATACAACCTCATCTACATAAATTCAAAGCAACTTTCTCTGTAACAGAGGAATGGACTGGCCTATCAAAGATAATGCTGGTCTTGTCTTTGAAAGTGGTGCATGTGCATATAGTTTGGGAATTAAATCCTGCTGACAGATTCCCCTTAAGGAGGTTGTTTATTTCACAAATATTTAATAGATCATAACATAGAGTTCTGAATTGTTAGAGGGAGGTTATCTGTTCAGAATCCTCATCTCTTTTTTAGGTGAGGTGCAGACTACCGTACTTTTCTCATCAGGTCGGTTAGGCAAGTCACACTCTAATCAAACTCTAATCAGAATTTGACCAGCACTAGTGTTGAGCGATACCTTCCGATACTCAAAGGTATCGGTATCGGATGGTATCGGCCGATATCCGAAAAATATCAGATATCGCCGATACCGATACCCGATACCAATGCAAGTCAATGGGACACAAGTATCGGAAGGTATCCTTGATGGTTCCCAGGGTCTGAAGGAGAGGAAACTCTCCTTCAGGCCCTGGGATCCATATTCATGTAAAAAATAAAGAATTAAAATAAAAAAATATGGATATACTCACCCCTCCGGCGGCCCCTGGACCTTACCGATGTAACCGGCAGCCTCCGTTCCTAAGAATGAGGAGTTTAGGACCTTCGATGATGTCACGGCTTGTGATTGGTCACGTGCCGCTCATGTGACCACTCACGCGACCAATCACAAGCCGCGACGTCATCGCAGGTCCTAAACCCCTCATTCTTAGGAACGGAGGCTGCCGGTTACATCGGTAAGGTCCAGGGGCCGCCGGAGAGGTGAGTATATCCATATTTTTTATTTTAATTCTTTATTTTTTACATGAGTATGGATCCCAGGGCCTGAAGGAGAGTCTCCTCTCCTCCAGACCCTGGGAACAATACACTTGGAACTTCCGATTCCGATTTCCGATATCACAAAAATATCGGAACTCAGTATCGGAATTCCGATACAGCAAATATCGGCCGATACCCGATACTTGCGGTATCGGAATGCTCAACACTAACCAGCACGTGATCATAGTGTGATCCAATTCTCTTGAATGAAGATGGAGAAAAAAATTCTCCATCTTCTCCATTCTGCCAGTGAGTGAAAATCAGCCTGTAATGAGCGCAGTCCGATGGTTTTCACACGCTCATTAACTTGCATGGCCGAGTGCTATATGAATATTGGATCAAACTCGGACATGCAGTGATTTTTTTCTTGGACAGCCTCGGTCCGAGGGATAAATTTGACATGTCCATGGCCCCATAGAATAATATTGCTGCAAGTGAAATCTGATGTTTTGCTGGATCGCACTCAGACCAAAAATATAGCCATAAGCACAAGCCCTTATAGTGAAAAGTGGTTACATAGAGTGTATCTCACTTTGAAGGACCCAGCCTGCATTACACACAAAACCATTTGATATCATTTTGTACTGTGCTATTCTTCATTTTACCTCTGTGGGTGCTGCAGAGAAATTTTGCAGAGATCTCCACACTAGTGATGAACGAGCACTAAAATGCTCGGGTGCTCGTTTCTCGGGTCGAGCAAATTGGAATACTCAGGTACTCGACCCAAGCAACGAGCCCAATGTAAGTCTATGGGAGACCCGAGTATTTTTACTGCAATCCCCCCGGGGGTCTTTGTAAGGTCTAAAAACATCTGAAAATGATGGAAACACTGCTCAAATTACCCAGGGACATCATGGGGATCGCCCCTGGAAGCATTCCTGACTCCTAGTTCACAGCTGTAAACATTTTTTTCCGAGATTCATGCCATTTTTCCCGATGCAGCAAAAAACACACTAAAACAAAACCAAAATGTATTTTGCTGGTAAATATGTTAAGGTACATCTCCTTTGCAGGTTAATGACTTGCCTGTAAGGCCAATTTATTAATCCCAGACCAAAATGTTTCTTCCCCACTTGAGCTTAGTTCAGGCACAGCGTTTTTGAAGCGTTTTTCAACTTTAACATTGTTTTCGACCACTACAAATGCATTCACTGGGAAATGTCATTGTAACATTTAACACCCCTAGCTGGCCATGTTGTGTGTGACACATAAGAAGATTCATCTTGTTTCATTTATGAAGGAGGGACTCTTAAAGTCACAGAGCCTATTTTTACTGGTGCATCAGGCGGCATTAATCTTCGTAAAGGGCCATTATTAAACATTGGGTCTCCAAAACTGTTGTAGCCTATGCTGTGAGTGGATGGGCTGCCAAGAATTGCGACGCACCACAATACCCCTTTCATAAGATGTCCAGGGGGAACTCCTGAAAAAGTGTTGCATTGAATTCAAGGTCTACCCTGCTACCAATTCATATGCACCCCAATAAGCCTTTGAACCCACATACTGGATGGGCCCAGGAAAATCCACTTCACAATATGCATTTTGTGCTCTGTACTCCTTTTTTTACACATTGGCAGCAAGGCCATCCCGGCTGCATAGTCAGTCATATGCACCCCAATAAGCCGTTGAATCCACTTACTGGATGGGCCTAGGAAAATCCACTTCACAATATGGATTTTGTACTCTGTACTCCTTTGTTTTACACATTGGCAGCAAGGCCATCCCTGCTGCATAGTCAGTCATATGCACCCCATTATGCCTTGGAACCCACATACTGGATGGGCCCAGGAAAAACCACTTCACAATATGCATTTTGTGCTCCTCACACCTTTGTTTTACACATTGGCAGCAAGGCCATCCCTGCTGTATAGTCAGTCATATGCACCCCAATAAGCCTTTGAACCCACATACTGGATGGGTCCATGGAAATTCACTTGTATTTTTTAATGGTATGATGGTTCCCTCTTTGCAGAATTATTTACAGGAGAATTTGGCAATTTTATTTGCCATGTTTTTAACACTAAGGTTCAGATATGGCTTTAAAGAAGGCTAATACTTGCAATACAATGCAATTTATTGCAAAGTACAAAATTCAAGGAATAGTATGATTGGATAGTATGAGTGTGTACACTTTTGTATATGTTAACATACAAAGGTTAAGTACATATAAGGATAAAATACATATAATGACTAAGTATATATAAAGATTAACTACTTGCAGTATACTTACATCATCACCAAGAGGCTTTTAAACATCATCCGTCTGGAATATCAGAGAAGCAACACCAAGACAGAGAACCCCTGGGAGATTCACTGCACTGCATGGGCATCCCCAATCATGCAGGTATGAGCACACTGTACATGTACAGGTACCCCAGTTTTGGCATATGTCTTAGTCATGTTTCTCTGGTCTTATATAGTGATTTACACTATGTAGTAACTCTAGTTTCACCCAGCTCTTCAAGTAGCCTGCTTTCAAGGTTGCATGAACCTGAGATATCATGGAGTCATCAGACGAGTGGCTAGAAGCCCCTAGAAAATAAAAGCCACATGGATTTAGATCAAACCACCACAGGCAGAGTTTCAGTAAACCTTAATGTTTTATAATGACAAACAGCAAACTTAGGCTTAGAACTGTTTGTGAATTGAATAAACAAACATTTCTCTAGATTGTGTCACTATGAGCATTGTCTGTCACATCTCTAAATGTTTTACAAGAAATGCAGCTATGTAATTGTCTGAATGCATTCGGTATACAGAATTTTAATCTGGATTCCAAATCGCCATTTGTATATTCGCCATTTGTACATTTGATGTAACCCAAGTTATAGCTCTCAAGGAGAGAAACTAATATAGTGGGCAAAAAAATATTTGTAATGAACTACTGAGCCAAACTAAGAGAATTGCTTTATCAAATTTATATGAAGTGCATTGTGCCCAATGTGAGCAACCAGGCAACACTAAAAGGAGCTTTTCAAATGAGCTCTTTAAGGTACACAAATGTTATGAAGTCTTTGCCAACAAAAATGTGGTTTCACCAATGGGGGGTATCTTTTTTAAAAATATACTATCGCCATCACAGCCCTCCTTGCCCAAAATTCTGTGGCTTATAACAGTACAGAGCACTAAATGTAGGGGTGTGTGTTGTGAACTCTATTTTTAGGCTCCCTCTAGTGGTCACAAGCGGTACTGTGTAGTGTTGTCTTTCTGCAGGTTGGCTGCATCAGCTGGTTCGTTATCCTGGTTGGTTTCCTATTTAGCTCACCTGCATACTCAGTTCCTTGCCTGCTATCAATGTATTCAGTGCTCTTCAGATTCCTTGTGATTACCTTGCTCCCAGCCTCTCCAAGACAAGCTAAGTTTTTGTCCGTTCATTTTTTGATTATCAGCATTCATCATGTTTCTTGTCCAGCTTGCTAAGATGTGATCTCCTCGCTTGCTGGTTGCTCTAGGGGACTGAGTTTCTCCCCCCACACCGTTAGTTGGTGCGGGGGTTCTTGAAATCTCAGTGTGGATATTTTGTAAGGGTTTTTACTGACCGCAAAGACCCCTTTACTATTTTCTGCTATCTAGTATTAGTGGGACTCATTTGCTGAATCTGTTTTCACCCCTGTGTATGTGCCTTCCTCTTACCTCACCGTTATTATTTGTTGGGGGCTTCTATATCTTTGGGGATTATTTCTCTGGAGGCAAGAGAGGTCTTTCTTTCTCTCTAGGGGTAGTTAGTTCCTCAGGCTGGCTCGAGACGTCTAGGATTTTTAGGCACGTTCACCGGCTACTTCTAGTGTGTTTGGATAGGTTCAGATTTGCGGTCAGTCCAGTTTGCCACCTCCCTAGAGCTTGTCCTATGTTTGTTACTTAGCTGGAGTAATTTGTGATCCTCAACCACTAAGGATCATAACAGTATAGCAGGCCCTAAAGTGTTTAATGCATCGCAGAAGTGGGATAAAAAGAAGACCTGAGTACATTTTTTTTTTCCTCCTGCTTTTCCTTTGCTGCAGTCTGTTTAGCTTCTTTCATCCCCTTGAACTCTGGGTGGTTTTGAGCTCAGCTGCAGACATGAATGTTCAGACTCTGACTTCTAGTGTGGATCGTCTTGCTGCACGGGTGCAAAGTATTCAGGATTTTGTTATTCATAGCCCTATGTCAGAACCAAAGATACTCATTCCTGAGTTGTTTTCTGGAGATAGATCTAGGTTTCAGAATTTTAAGAATAATTGTAAGTTATTTCTGTCTCTGAGACCTCGTTCCTCTGGTGATTCTGCTCAGCAAGTTAAAATTGTTATCTCCTTGTTGCGTGGCGACCCTCAAGATTGGGCCTTCTCTCTGGCGCCAGGAGATCCTGCATTGCTTAATGTAGATGCATTTTATCTGGCTCTTGGACTGCTTTATGAGGAGCCTAATCTTGAGAATCAGGCAGAAAAAGCGTTGCTGGCTATCTCTCAAGGTCAGGATGAAGCAGAGGTGTTTTGTCCAAAATTTCGGAAATGGTCGGTGCTTACTCAATGGAATGAGTGTGCCCTGGCTGCAAATTTCAGAGAAGGTCTTTCTGAGGCCGTTAAGAATGTTATGGTGGGGTTTCCCACCCCTACAAGTCTGAGTGATTCTATGGCTTTAGCCATTCAGGTTGATCGGCATTTGCGGGAGCGCAAATCTGCTCATCCTTTGGCGGTATTTTCTGAACAGAGACCTGAGTCTATGCAATGTGACCGAACTCTGACCAGAATTGAGCGACAAAGTCATAGACGTCAAAATGGGTTGTGCTTTTACTGTGGTGATTCTACTCATGTTATCTCAGTATGCTCTAAACGTTTAAAAAAAATCGCTAAACCTGTCACCATTGGTACGATACAGCCTAAATTTATTTTGTCTGTTACTTTGATTTGTTCTTTGTCGTCCTACCCGGTTATGGCTTTTGTGGATTCGGGTGCTGCCCTGAATCTGATGGATTTGTCATTTGCCAAGCGCTGTGGTTTTGTCCTGGAGCCTTTGGAATTTCCTATTCCTCTGAGGGGAATTGATGCTACGCCATTGGCTGAGAATAAGCCTCAGTATTGGACGCAAATGACCATGTGCATGACTCCCGTACATCAGGAGGTGATTCGCTTTCTTGTTCTGCATAATTTGCATGATGTTGTCGTTTTGGGTCTGCCATGGCTGCAGGGTCATAATCCACTTTTAGATTGGAAAGCTATGTCTGTGTCAAGTTGGGGTTGTCAGGGAATTCATGGCGATACTCCGTTGGTGTCTATTGCTTTTTCCACTCCTTCTGAGGTCCCTGAGTTTTTGTCTGACTACCAGGATGTATTTGATGAGCCCAGGTCCAGTGCCCTGCCTCCTCATAGGGATTGTGACTGTGCTATAAATTTAATTCTTGGTAGTAAATTCCCTAAGGGACGACTTTTTAATTTGTCTATACCAGAGCATGCCGTGATGCGGAGTTATATAAAGGAGTCTTTGGAGAAGGGACATATTCGCCCATCCTCTTCCCCTCTTGGTGCAGGATTTTTTTTTTGTGGCCAAGAAGGACGGTTCTTTGAGACCTTGTATAGATTATCGTCTTCTGAATAAAATCACAGTCAAATTTCAGTTTCCTTTGCCACTATTGTCTGATTTGTTTGCTCGGATTAAGGCTACTTTCACACTAGCGTCGGGAACAACCCGTCGCCGTGCGTCGGGCCGACGTTCCCGACGCTAGCGTGGTCTCCGCCGCACAACGGGGGCAGCGGATGCATTTTTCCCACGCATCCGCTGCCCCATTGTGAGGTGCGGGGAAGTGCGGGGAGGTGGGGGCGGAGTTCCGGCCGCGCATGCGCGGTCGGAAAAAGCGGACCGTCGGGAGCAAAAAAACGTTACATGTAACGTTTTTTTCTCCCGACGGTCCGCTACCACACGCCCAAGCGTCGCAAAAGGGACGCACCGTTTGGCAATGCGTCGCAAATGCGTCGCTAATGTTAGTCTATGACGAAAAAACGTATCCAGGAAGAACTTTTGCTGGATGCGTAGTTTCGGCAAAACGACGCATTTGCGACGTATTGCAGTTAACGCTAGTGTGAAAGTAGCCTAAGGGGGCCAGTTGGTTCACTAAGATAGATCTCCGTGGTGAGTATAACCTTGTGCGCATTAAGCAGGGAGATGAATGGAAAACAGCATTTAATACGCCCGAAGGCCATTTTGAGTACTTGGTGATGCCTTTTGGACTCTCTAATGCTCCTTCTGTGTTTCAGTCCTTCATGCATGACATCTTCCGAGAATATCTGGATAAATTTATGATTGTTTATCTGGATGACATTTTGGTCTTTTCTGATGATTGGGAGTCCCATGTGAAGCAGGTCAGGATGGTGTTTCAGGTCCTGCGTGCTAATGCTTTATTTGTGAAGGGCTCAAAATGCCTCTTCGGAGTACAGAAGGTCTCCTTTTTGGGTTTTATTTTTTCTCCTTCTACTGTGGAGATGGACCCAGTCAAGGTCCAGGCTATTCATGACTGGACTCAGCCTACGTCTGTTAAGAGTCTTCAGAAGTTCTTGGGTTTTGCTAATTTTTACCGTCGTTTCATCGCTAATTTTTCTAGCGTGGTTAAACCTTTGACGGATTTGACCAAGAAGGGTTCTGATGTGACTAATTGGTCTCCTGCGGCCGTGGAGGCCTTTTGGGAGCTGAAGCACCGGTTTTCTTCAGCTCCAGACTTATGTCAACCAGGTGTCTCTCTCCCCTTCCAGGTCGAGGTTGATGCTTCTGAGATTGGAGCAGGGGCTGTTTTGTCGCATAGAAGCTCTGATGGCTCTGTGATGAAGCCATGTGCTTTCTTTTCAAGAAAGTTTTCGCCTGCCGAGCGGAATTATGATGTTGGTAATCGGGAGTTGTTGGCTATGAAGTGGGCATTTGAGGAGTGGCGACATTGGCTCGATGGAGCTAAACATCGTGTGGTGGTCTTGACTGATCACAAAAACCTGATTTACCTCGAATCTGCCAAGCGCCTGAATCCTAGACAGGCTCGTTGGTCGCTGTTTTTCTCCCGTTTCAACTTCGTGGTCTCATACCTGCCTGGTTCGAAGAACGTGAAGGCTGATGCACTTTCTAGGAGTGTTGTGCCTCACTCTCCGGGAGTTTCTCAGCCGGCTGGTATTCTCAGAGAGGTAGTGATTTTTTCTGCCATTTCCCCAGATTTGCGACGAGTGCTGCAGAAATTTCAGGCGGATAGACCTGACCGTTGTCCACCAGAGAGACTGTTTGTCCCGGATAGATGGACCAGCAGAGTTATTTCCGAGGTTCATTCTTCGGTGTTGGCGGGTCATCCTGGGATTTTTGGTACCAGAGATTTGGTGGCTAGGTCCTTCTGGTGGCCTTCCTTGTCGCGTGATGTTCGTTCCTTTGTGCAGTCTTGTGGGATTTGTGCTCGGGCTAAGCCTTGCTGTTCTCATGCCAGCGGATTGCTTTTGCCTTTGCCTGTCCCGAAAAGGCCTTGGACGCACATTTCCATGGATTTTATTTTGGATCTTCCAGTATCTCAGAAAATGTCTGTCATCTGGGTGGTGTGTGATCGTTTTTCCAAGATGGTCCATTTGGTGCCCTTGCCTAAGTTGCCTTCCTCCTCCGATTTGGTTCCTCAATTTTTTCAGAATGTGGTTCGCTTGCACGGCATTCCTGAAAATATTGTGTCTGATAGAGGATCCCAGTTTGTGTCCAGGTTTTGGCGGACTTTTTGTGCTAAGATGGGCATTGATTTATCTTTTTCGTCGGCCTTCCATCCTCAGACTAATGGCCAAACCGAGCGAACTAATCAGAAATTGGAAACTTATTTGAGATGTTTTGTTTCTGCTGATCAGGATGATTGGGTGACTTTTTTGCCATTGGCCGAGTTTGCCCTTAATAATCGGTCTAGTTCTGCTACTTTAGTTTTGCCTTTTTTCTGCAATTCTGGTTTCCATCCTCGTTTTTCCTCGGGTCAGGTTGAGTCTTCTGACTGTCCTGGGGTGGATTCTGTGGTGGATAGGTTGCAGCAGATTTGGAACCATGTGGTGGACAATTTGAGGTTGTCACAGGAGAAGGCTCAGCGCTTTGCCAACCGCCGCCGCGGTGTGGGTCCCCGACTTCGTGTTGGGGATTTGGTGTGGCTGTCTTCTCGGTATGTTCCTATGAAGGTCTCCTCTCCTAAATTCAAGCCTCGCTTCATCGGTCCTTATAAGATCTTGGAAATCCTTAACCCGGTGTCTTTTCGTTTGGATCTCCCAGCATCGTTTGCCATTCATAATGTGTTCCAAAGGTCTTTGTTGCGGAGGTATGTGGTACCTGTGGTTCGTTCTGTTGAGCCTCCTGCTCCGGTGCTGGTCGAGGGAGAATTGGAGTACGTGGTGGAGAAGATTTTGGTTTCTCGTATCTCTAGACGGAGGCTTCAGTATTTGGTGAAGTGGAAGGGCTATGGTCAGGAGGATAATTCCTGGGTTGTCGCCTCTGATGTTCATGCGGCCGATTTGGTTCGTGCCTTCCACGCGGATCATCCTGATCACCCTGAGGGTTTTGATGAGGGTTCGGTGACCCCTCCTCAAGGGGGGGTACTGTTGTGAACTCTATTTGTATGCTCCCTCTAGTGGTCACAAGCGGTACTGTGTAGTGTTGTCTTTCTGCAGGTTGGCTGCATCAGCTGGTTCGTTATCCTGGTTGGTTTCCTATTTAGCTCACCTGCATACTCAGTTCCTTGCTTGCTATCAATGTATTCAGTGCTCTTCAGATTCCTTGTGATTACCTTGCTCCCAGCCTCTCCAAGACAAGCTAAGTTTTTGTCCGTTCATTTTTTGATTATCAGCATTCATCATGTTTCTTGTTCAGCTTGCTAAGATGTGATCTCCTCGCTTGCTGGTTGCTCTAGGGGACTGAGTTTCTCCCCCCACACCGTTAGTTGGTGTGGGGGTTCTTGAAATCTCAGTGTGGATATTTTGTAAGGGTTTTTACTGACCGCAAAGACCCCTTTACTATTTTCTGCTATCTAGTATTAGTGGGACTCATTTGCTGAATCTGTTTTCACCCCTGTGTATGTGCCTTCCTCTTACCTCACCGTTATTATTTGTTGGGGGCTTCTATATCTTTGGGGATTATTTCTCTGGAGGCAAGAGAGGTCTTTCTTTCTCTCTAGGGGTAGTTAGTTCCTCAGGCTGGCTCGAGACGTCTAGGATTTTTAGGCACGTTCACCGGCTACTTCTAGTGTGTTTGGATAGGTTCAGATTTGCGGTCAGTCCAGTTTGCCACCTCCCTAGAGCTTGTCCTATGTTTGTTACTTAGCTGGAGTAATTTGTGATCCTCAACCACTAAGGATCATAACAGGTTTGGGTCTCTGAGACTTGTAATGGAGAGCGTAGCCTGACAAACAATTGGCCAATGGGGCGTACATTTTTTAAAAACTTTTCATGTGGATCATAGACACCCTTTCCAAAAAATTGATTGTCTGTAGCAGCATGGAACGCGTGAACCCTGGTGAACTAGTGGTGGAGAATGAGGAGACATTGCTGAAGGCCTCATTAAAACCTAGGCCCAATGTAAAGGATTGTGTCTCCTACTCTTGTAACACCCATATTATAAGTGTATAGGCTGACAAATATTTTCCCAAGGGGGATACATTTATTAAAAACATACTATAGGCATTCTAGACACCCTTGCCACCACACTGCTTCTTTCTGCCTGCGGGGGGTATATGCCTCCTTCCCCAAGTGTGCTGCTGCCCTCGCTCTGCATATACTCCTGCCAGGTTGGGTCAGTCACTATGTCATCCACCACCTCGTCTTCCACATCCGCACCCTGCTCCTCCTTCTGACTTTCTGTCAATTGTGTTTCATCATCGTCCACCTCTTGTGACACATTCCCACCATCGCCATCATGTGACCGAGGCTGGTCAAAGCTTTGGGCATCTCTACATGCGATCTCAGCTGTTCCCACTTCAATTTGACCGGCCGAGAGTCTGGAATCTTGAAATGGAAAACTGAACAGCTCTTCAGAGTGAGTATCCAAGTGTGGGATCAGTTGTCTCAGGGCACTTGGCATGGTGGGAGGAAGGAGGATCAGGGTGAGGAATATCCAGGCCACACTCATGGCTATCCACACTTGACCGTGTGGAAGACATGGTGGTGGTGGTGGCTAAGTGACTAGAAGCATTATCTGCTATCCAAACAACAACCATTTTACACTGCTCTGGCTTCAATAGTGGTGTGCTGTGGTCCTCTAGATACTGGGACAGGTAGGTCGAGCGAGAAGATGTGGGTCTTTGTTGTGGCCCACTTTCAACTTGGCCATGGCCTCGTCCTCTGCATGCACCATCAGCATCACGTCCACTTGCCCATCTCTTGCCCCTTGCCTTGCCCATTTTAAATGGACTACTGGACTACTGGACTATTTCTAAAGCTCAACACAAATGTATTTATTTGGAGCTAAATTATATCTAAATATAAAAATTTTTAAAATGCAAAATAGTGCTGTATATAAGTAGAGTAACAGACACCAAAACAGTGCAAACCCGGCCTAAAATGCCCAAACTTGGAGCACGCAGATATATGAGGCCTGTCACGGAAATACCACACTGCCTAATATGTGGCCTGTATTTTTTGGGGGGTCTGCAAAATAGTGCAGTATATAAGTAGAGTAAGAGACAGCAAAAACAGTGGAAAACCAGCCTCAAATGCCCAAACCTGGAGCATGCAGATATATGAGGCCAGTATTTTTTTAAATGCAAAAAAGTGCTGTATATAAGTAGAGTAACAGACACCAAAACAGTGGAAAACCGGCCTACAGTGCCCAAACTTGAGCACAATGATATATGAGGCCTTTTTTTGCTTTTTGGTGAATTTAAAACAAAAAAAAAATAGAGTGGCACAAGGCTACCACACAGAACTGTGCTACTGCAGAAATATGATTTTTCAAAAACAGATACACTGACATAACAGACTGTATTAATTTTTATTTTTTTTGGCTTTTGGGTGAATTTATAAAAAAAAAAATTTTGTAGAACAAGGCTAGCTCACACAACTTTTCTACATATGCCTGACAAACTATGATTTAAACAGACGCACCAGGACTCAGTCTGACATAACAGACTATATATTTTTCTTGGGGGGCGAATTTTTTGAAAAAAAAAAAATGAAAACTGCAACTAGGTATATAGTAAATAATCAGCAGCAGACAGATATGGAGCTTTGGGAGGGATGCAGTGGGAGCTATGTACACACATACAGTGCCTGCAGGCCTTGTACTGCTGTGGATATGCTGTGCCCTGCCTACCTAGCACTGTAATCTCGAGACCCACGAATTAGCCCTAAGAAGGACTGTTGGTTTCTGAGGAGTTGTGGAATTAACAGTTGCAGACCTACACTAACTATTAAAAGCACGATTCTGACCCTATCTCGGCAGCAGCTCTCCCTACTCTCGCTGAATCCAGAGCTGAATGCAGCGAGCAGGGCGGCGCCACTTCTCTTAAACTCGGGATGATGCTGTGCGGCCAAGCCAATCACTGCATGACCACAACAAAGATGGCTGCGGCATTTCATGGCCTGGCAGACAATCCCTGCAGTGTGATTGGGTCTCTAAAGTCCGCCAAAAATGCTGGGTGGAGACACCAGTTACCGCCGAATAATCCCGGAACTGCTCGCTGCTCGCCGAGTACACTGCGCATAGTGATACTTGGGCGAGTAACGAGTAGTGGCGAGCATGTTGACTCATTACTACTCCACATGGATCATAGGAGTCATAGCAGTTGAACACTTTTCTATTCCACAGTAGACAGCCACTTTAATGAGTTATTTTTCTTTCTTGTAAAATTTAATGAAAATAATACAAGTTTCCCATGTTAACCCCTTCATGACCTTGCCGTTTTTTGCAATTCTGACCAGTGTCCCTTTATGAGGTAATAACTCAGGAACGCTTCAACGGATCCTAGCGATTCTGAGATTGTTTTTTCGTGACATATTGGGCTTCATGTTAGTGGTAAATTTAGGTCGATAATTTCTGAGTTTATTTGTGAAAAAAACGGAAATTTGGCAAAAAATTTGAAAATTTCGCAATTTTCACATTTTGAATTTTTATTCTGTTAAACCAGAGAGTTATGTGACACAAAATAGTTAATAAATAACGTTTCCCACATGTCTACTTTACATCAGCACAATTTTGGAAACAATTTTTTTTTTTGCTAGGAAGTTATAAGGGTTAAAATTTGACCAGTGATTTCTCATTTTTACAACAAAATTTACAAAACCATTTTTTTTAGGGACCACCTCACATTTGAAGTCATTTTGACGGTTCTATATGGCTGAAAATACCCAAAAGTGACACCATTCTAAAAACTGCACCCCTCAAGGTGCTCAAAACCACATTCAAGGAGTTTATTAACCCTTCAGGTGTTTCACAGCAGCAGAAGCAACATGGAAGTAAAAAATGAACATTTAACTTTTTAGTCACAAAAATGATCTTTTAGCAACAATTTTTTTATTTTCCCAGCGGTAAAAGGAGAAACTGGACCACGGACGTTGTTGTCCAATTTGTCCTGAGTACGCTGATACCTCATATGTGGGGGTAAACCACTGTTTGGGCGCACGGCAGGGCTCGGAAGGGAAGGAGCGCCATTTGACTTTTTGAATGAAAAATTGGCTCCAATCTTTAGCGGACACCATGTGACGTTTGGAGAGCTGTTGTGAATTTGGATTCTGGGCTCCCCCGGTGGCCGCTTGTGGAATTGGACTTGTCATCCTCTTTCCTGTTTCACCTGGTTCCATCAGTAGTGGGTGTCGCTATTTAAGCTCATTTCTCTGGTGGTTTCTTGCCGGTCAACAATGTTATCTGATGCCTCTCAGTGCTTGTTCCTGCTTCTAGACTACTACTAGATAAGTTGGACTTTTGTCCATGTTTTGTTTTGCCTATTTGTTCCAGTTCACAGCTGAAGTTTTGTTACTGTGTCTGGAAAGCTCTCGTTGATCAGGGATTGCTACTCTGGCGTTATGAGTTAATGCCAGAGTTTAAGGTAATCTCTGGATGGTGTTTTGTTAGTGTTTTTCTGCTGACCATGAAAGTATACTATCTGTCTTCTGCTATCTAGTAAGCGGACCTCAAATTTGCTAAGACTATTTTCCTGCTGCGTTTGTTGTTTCATCTGAACTCACCGTCATTATATGTGGGGGGCTACTGTCTTCTTTGGAATATTTCTCTAGAGGTGAGCCAGGTCTTATATTTCCCTCTGCTAGCTATTTAGGTCTTAGGCCAGAGCTGGGCATCTAGCGATAAATAGGAAATGCTACCTGGCTATTTCTAGTTGCGCGGCAGGCTTAGTTCATGGTCAGTATAGTTCCATCTTCCGAGAGCTTGTCCCTCTATAGGCTTGCTATGATCTCTGCCTGCAGAGATCATGACAGTTTGACCGGCCCTAAAGTGTTAAAGACCCAGGTTGAGAAAGGAGAGTTATAAGAAGTCTGCTGGAATTTTTTTTTTTTTTTTTTCCTCCAGTCTGCCTTGCTGCAGTCTTTTTTCTCTTTCTCCTCCTAATCTCTGTATGGCTCTGTGTGCACCTGACAATAATGGATCTCCAGAGTGTAACTGCGGGTTTGAATAATCTCATCACGAAAGTACAAAATTTACAAGATTTTGTGGTACATGCTCCGGTATCTGAGCCGAGAATTCCTTTGCCGGAGTTCTTCACAGGGAATAGAGCTAGCTTCCAGAATTTCCGAAATAATTGTAAGCTTTATTTGTCCCTGAAGTCTCGTTCAGCTGGAGACCCTGCTCAGCAGGTTAGGATTGTGATTTCCTTGCTCAGGGGTGACCCTCAAGATTGGGCCTTCTCATTGCCAGCAGGGGATCCTGCGTTACGCGATGTGGATGCGTTTTTTCTGGCCTTGGGCTTGCTTTATGAGGAACCTCATTTGGAACTTCAGGCAGAAAAAACTTTGATGGCACTATCTCAGGGGCAAGACGAAGCTGAAGTTTTCTGCCAAAAATTCCGTAAATGGTCTGTGCTTACTCAGTGGAATGAGTGCGCCTTGGCGGCAACTTTCAGAGAAGGTCTCTCTGATGCCGTTAAGGATGTTATGGTGGGGTTCCCTGTGCCTGCAGGTCTGAATGAGTCCATGACAATGGCTATTCAGATTGATAGGCGTCTGCGGGAGCGCAAACCGGTGCACCATCTGGCGGTGTCTATGGAAAAGACGCCAGAAAGTATGCAGTGTGATAGAATTCTGTCCAGGAGCGAGCGACAGAATTTTAGACGGAAGAATGGATTGTGTTTCTATTGTGGGGATTCTACTCATGTTATATCAGCATGCTCTAGGCGTACAAAGAAGCTTGATAAGTCTGTTTCCATTGGCACCATTCAGTCTAAGTTTATTTTGTCTGTAACCCTGATTTGCTCTTTGTCATCCATTGCCACGGACGCCTATGTTGACTCTGGCGCCGCTCTGAGTCTTATGGATTGGTCCTTTGCCAATCGTTGTGGTTTTGATTTAGAGCCTTTGGAGACTCTTATTCCTCTGAAGGGGATTGACTCCACCCCATTGGCTAATAATAAACCACAATACTGGACACAAGTAACCATGCGTATCAATCCGGATCACCAGGAGATTATTCGTTTCCTGGTGCTGTATAATTTACATGACGATTTGGTACTGGGATTGCCATGGTTGCAGTCTCACAACCCAGTCTTGGACTGGAGAGCAATGTCTGTGTTGAGCTGGGGATGTAAGGGTATTCATGGGGACTTACCTTTGGTTTCTATTTCGTCGTCCATTCCCTCTGAAGTCCCTGAGTTCCTCTCTGATTATCAAGATGTCTTTGACGAACCCAAGCTTGGGTCGTTACCTCCGCACCGTGAGTGCGATTGTGCCATAGATTTGATACCGGGTTGTAAATATCCCAAGGGTCGTTTGTTTAATCTGTCTGTGCCGGAACATGCTGCTATGCGGGAATATATAAAGGAGTCTTTGGAAAAGGGACATATTCGTCCATCTTCTTCTCCCTTGGGAGCTGGGTTTTTCTTTGTCTCAAAAAAAGACGGCTCTTTGAGACCATGTATTGATTATCGGCTTCTGAATAAGATCACTGTTAAGTATCAATACCCATTGCCATTGCTTACTGATTTGTTTGCTCGTATAGAGGGTGCTAAGTGGTTCTCTAAAATTGATCTTCGTGGGGCGTATAATTTGGTGCGGATCAGGCAGGGGGATGAGTGGAAGACCGCATTTAATACGCCCGAGGGCCACTTTGAGTATTTGGTCATGCCTTTCGGTCTTTCTAATGCCCCTTCAGTTTTCCAGTCTTTTATGCATGATATTTTCCTCCGGTCAGGTGGAATCCTCGGATTGTCCTGGAGTGGATGCGGTGGTGGAGAGATTGCATCACATCTGGGGGCAGGTTATGGACAATTTGAAGTTGTCCCAGGAGAAGACTCAGCGTTTTGCCAACCGTCATCGTCGTGTTGGTTCTCGGCTTTGTGTTGGAGATTTGGTGTGGTTGTCTTCTCGTTTTGTCCCTATGAGGGTCTCTTCTCCTAAGTTTAAACCTCGGTTCATCGGCCCTTATAGAATATTGGAGATTCTTAATCCTGTTTCTTTCCGTTTGGACCTCCCTGCGTCCTTTTCCATTCATAACGTTTTTCATCGGTCGTTATTGCGCAGGTATGAGGTACCTGTGGTACCTTCAGTTGAGCCTCCTGCTCCGGTGTTGGTTGAGGGTGAGTTGGAGTACGTTGTGGAGAAAATTTTGGACTCTCGTGTTTCCAGACGGAGACTCCAGTATCTGGTCAACTGGAAGGGTTACGGCCAGGAGGATAATTCTTGGGTCAATGCATCTGATGTTCATGCTTCTGATCTTGTTCGTGCCTTCCATAGGGCTCATCCTGGTCGCCCTGGTGGATCTGGTGAGGGTTCGGTGCCCCCTCCTTGAGGGGGGGGTACTGTTGTGAATTTGGATTCTGGGCTCCCCCGGTGGCCGCTTGTGGAATTGGACTTGTCATCCTCTTTCCTGTTTCACCTGGTTCCATCAGTAGTGGGTGTCGCTATTTAAGCTCATTTCTCTGGTGGTTTCTTGCCGGTCAACAATGTTATCTGATGCCTCTCAGTGCTTGTTCCTGCTTCTAGACTACTACTAGATAAGTTGGACTTTTGTCCATGTTTTGTTTTGCCTATTTGTTCCAGTTCACAGCTGAAGTTTTGTTACTGTGTCTGGAAAGCTCTCGTTGATCAGGGATTGCTACTCTGGCGTTATGAGTTAATGCCAGAGTTTAAGGTAATCTCTGGATGGTGTTTTGTTAGTGTTTTTCTGCTGACCATGAAAGTATACTATCTGTCTTCTGCTATCTAGTAAGCGGACCTCAAATTTGCTAAGACTATTTTCCTGCTGCGTTTGTTGTTTCATCTGAACTCACCGTCATTATATGTGGGGGGCTACTGTCTTCTTTGGAATATTTCTCTAGAGGTGAGCCAGGTCTTATATTTCCCTCTGCTAGCTATTTAGGTCTTAGGCCAGAGCTGGGCATCTAGCGATAAATAGGAAATGCTACCTGGCTATTTCTAGTTGCGCGGCAGGCTTAGTTCATGGTCAGTATAGTTCCATCTTCCGAGAGCTTGTCCCTCTATAGGCTTGCTATGATCTCTGCCTGCAGAGATCATGACAGAGAGCCCCCATGTGCCTAAACATTGGAGCTTCCCCACAAGTGACCCAATTTTGAAAACTAGACCCCCCAAGGAACTTATCTAGAAGCATAGTGAGCACTTTAAACCCCCAGGTGATTCACAAATTGATCCGTAAAAATGAAAAAGTACTTTTTTTTCACAAAAAAATTATTTTAGCCTCAATTCTTTCATTTTCACATGGGCAACAGGATAAAATGGATCCTAAAATTTGTTGGGCAATTTCTCCTGAGTATGCCGATACCTCATATGTGGGGGTAAACCACTGTTTGGGTGCATGGCAAGGCTCGGAAGGGGAGGCGAGTCATTTGACTTTTTGAATGGAAAATTAGCTCCAATCGTTAGCGGACACCATGTCGCGTTTGGAGAGCCCCTGTGTGCCTAAACATTGGAGCTCCCCTACAAGTGACCCCATTTTGGAAACTAGACCCCCCAAGGAACTTATCTAGATGCATAGTGAGCACTTACAACCCCCAGGTGCTTCACAGAAGTTTATAACGCAGAGCCGTGAAAATAAAAAAATAATTTTTCTTTCCTCAAAAATGATTTTTAGCCCAGAATTTTTTATTTTCCCAAGGATAATAGGAGAAATTGGACCCCAAATGTTGTTGTCCAGTTTGTCCTGAGTACGATGATACCCCATATGTGGGGGTAAACCACTGTTTGGGCGCACGGCAGGGCTCGGAAGGGAAGGCACGCCATTTGGCTTTTTGAATGGAAAATTAGCTCCAATCATTAGCGGACACCATGTCGCGTTTGGAGAGCCCCTGTGTGCCTAAACATTGGAGCTCCAGCACAAGTGACCCCATTTTGGAAACTAGACCTCCCAAGGAACTAATCTAGATGTGTGGTGAGCACTTTGAACCCCCAAGTGCTTCACAGAAGTTTATAACGCAGAGCCATGAAAATAAAAAATAATTTTTCTTTTCTCAAAAATGATTTTTTAGCCCACAATTTATTTTCCCAAGGGTAACAGGAGAAATTGGACCCCAAAAGTTGTTGTCCAGTTTCTCCTGAGTACGCTGATACCCCATATGTGGGGGTAAACCATTGTTTTGGCACACGTCGGGGTTCGGAAGGGAAGTAGTGACGTTTTGAAATGCAGACTTTGATGGAATGCTCTGCGGGCGTCAGGTTGCGTTTGCAGAGCCCCTGATGTGCCTAAACAGTAGGAACTCCCCACAAGTGACTCCATTTTGGAAACTAGACCCCCAAGGGAACTAATCTAGATGTGTGGTGAGCACTTTGAACCCCCAAGTGCTTCACAGAAGTTTATAACGCAGAGCCATGAAAATAAAAAATAATTTTTCTTTTCTCAAAAATGATTTTTTAGCCCACAATTTATTTTCCCAAGGGTAACAGGAGAAATTGGACCCCAAAAGTTGTTGTCCAGTTTCTCCTGAGTACGCTGATACCCCATATGTGGGGGTAAACCACTGTTTGGGCACATGCCGGGGCTCGGAAGGGAAGTAGTGACGTTTTGGAATGCAGACTTTGATGGAATGGTCTGCGGGCATCATGTTACGTTTGCAGAGCCCCTGATATGCCTAAACAGTAGAAACCCCCCACAAGTGACCCCATTTTGGAAACTAGACCCCCCAAGGAACTAATCTAGATGTGTGGTGAGCACTTTCAATCCCCAAGTGCTTCACAGAAGTTTACAACGCAGAGCCGTGAAAATAAAAAATCATTTTTCTTTCCTCAAAAAAGAGGTTTTAGCAAGCAATTTTTTATTTTCACAAGGGTAACAGGAGAATTTGGACCCCAATATTTGTTGCCCAGTTTGTTGTGAGTACGCTGATACCCCATATGTGGGGGTAAACCACTGTTTGGGCACACGTCAGGGCTCGGAAGGGAAGTAGTGACATTTGAAATGCAGACTTTGATGGAATGGTCTGCGGGCGTCACATTGCATTTGCAGAGCCCCAGATGTGCCTAAACAGTAGAAACACCCCACAAGTGACCCCATTTTGGAAACTAGACCCCCAAGGAACTAATATAGATGTGTGGTGAGCACTTTCAACCCCCAAGTGCTTCACAGAAGTTTATAACGCAGAGCCGTGAAAATAAAAAATAATTGTTCTTTCCTCAAAAATTATGTTTTAGCAAGTAATTTTTTATTTTTGCAAGGGTAACAGGAGAAATTGGACCCCAACAGTTGTTGCCCAGTTTGTCCTGAGTACGCTGGTACCCCAAATGTGGGGGTAAACCACTGTTTGGGCGCACGTCGGGGCTTGGAAGGGCGGGAGCACCATTTGACTTTTTGAACGCAAGATTGGCTGGAATCAATGGTGGCGCCATGTTGCGTTTGGAGACCCCTGATGTGCCTAAACAGTGGAAACCCCTCAATTCTAACTTCAACACTAACCCCAAAACACCCCTAATCCTAATCCCAACTGTAGCCATAACCCTAATCACAACCCTAACCCCAACACACCCCTAACCACAACCCTAACCGCAACACACCCGTAACCCTAATTCCAACCCTAATCCTAACCCTAATCCCAACCGTAACCCTAATCCCAACCCTAACCACAACTGTAACCCCAACACACCCCTAACCCTATCCGTAACCCTAACCACAAGCCTAATCTTAACCCTATTTCAAACCCTAGCCCTAATTCCAACCCTAACTCTAATTCCAACCCTAACCCTAAGGCTATGTGCCCACGTTGCGGATTCGTGTGAGATTTTTCCGCACGATTTTTGAAAAATCTGCAGGTAAAAGGCACTGCGTTTTACCTGCGGATTTACAGCAGATTTCCAGTGTTTTTTTGTGCGGATTTCACCTGCGGATTCCTATTGAGGAACAGGTGTAAAACGCTGCGGAATCCGCACAAAGAATTGACATGCTGCGGAAAATACAACACAGCGTTTCTGCACGGAATTTTCCGCACCATGGGCACAGCGGATTTGGTTTTCCTTAGGTGTACATGGTACTGTAAACCTGACGGAAAACTGCTTCGAATTCGCAGCGGCCAATCCGCTGCGGATCCGCGGCCAATCCGCTGCGGATCCGCGGCCAATCCGCTGCCGATCCGCGGCCAATCCGCTGCGGATCCGCTGCCAATCCGCTGCCGATCCGCGGCCAATCCGCTGCCGATCCGCGGCCAATCCGCTGCCGATCCGCGGCCAATCCGCTGCCGATCCGCGGCCAATCCGCTGCCGATCCGCAGCCAATCCGCTCTGTGTGCACATGCCATAACCCTACCCCTAACCCTACCCGTAACCCTAACCCTACCCCTAACCCTAACCCTAGTGGAAAAAGAAAAACAAAAATGTTCTTTATTTTATTATTGTCCCTACCTATGGGGGTGATAAAGGGGGGGGGTCATTTATTATTTTTTTTATTTTGATCGCTGTGATAGAACCTACCACAGCGATCAAAATGTACTTGTAAGGAATCTGCCGACTGGCAGATTCGGCGGGCGCACTGAGCATGCGCCCGCCATTTTGGAAGATGGCGGCGCCCAGCGAGGAGACGTACGGACACCGGGAGGATCGGTAAGTATGAAGGGGTGGTGGGGGGTGGATCGGAGCACAGGGGGGGTGATCGGAGCACAGGGGGGGTGGATCTGAGCAAGGAGGGAGCGGACAGGAGGACGGGGGAGCCGGCAGGCGGACGGAGGGGACCGGACCCCATAACAGAGGACTGGGGGGGCGATCGGTGGGTGTGGGGGGGGCACTTCAGTATTTCCAGCCATGGCCGATGATATTGCAGCATCGGCCATGGCTGGATTGTAATATTTCACCAGTTTTTTAGGTGAAATATTACAAATCGCTCTGATTGGCAGTTTCACTTTCAACAGCCAATCAGAGCGATCGTAGCCACGGGGGGGGTGAAGCCACCCCCCCTGGGCTGAAGTACCACTCCCCCTCTCCCTACAGATCGGGTAAAATAGGAGTTAACCCCTTCACCCGATCTGCAGGGACGCGATCATTCCATGACGCCACATAGGCGTCATAGGTCAGGAAGGGGTTAATTTTAGTACTGTAGATTTAGATTTATGGATTCTTTTTACACAATTATGTGGGTCTTTATGATTAATGATTCTTTTAAAGCAAAATAACTACTTAATTTAAGCTTAGTCTACCACATGGGCCTAATTAGCCTCAACCTGCTTGCAAACTACGACTAGTACCAATTTAATAGCAGTTAAAGTGATCATTTAAAATATCAGTGAGCACTGTCTTGTATCATATGTAGAGATGAGTGAATTGATTCTACACAAATCTAAGTCACCACTAGCTTCCCAGAAAATTCACATGTTCCATGATTCAGTTAAGCAAATCCACCAGAATGGCAGCCAATTTGTTGACATTTTGACACATGGCAAGGCTCGTTAAAGGATCGATATTGACTTTTAGGATTGCTATTTCCAGTAGTTGGCACCAGAGTTCTAGTCCTCTTCCTCTCTGAAGAGACAATTTGCATACAGTATTTAATTTCCAGGAGGAGTACTGCAAGGCTTTAACCCCTTTCTGACATTAGACGTACTATCCCGTCGAGGTGGTATGGGCCCTGTGGTATAGTGACCCCTGTGGCAGCTAGGGAGCGCTGTGTGTGCTCCTTGGGATATGCATTGAGGCATATCTGTTGTGATAATGGTAGTAAAACAGTGACTGGCAGTGTTGTGAATGGCCGATATGTGTCGCAGAAGGAGTCTCCGTGGTAAGTCTGATGCAATGTTGTTCTGGGACCTGTAGTCCCTCAAGAGTGTGTATATATATGGTATAGTTGTAAGGGAGATTTACTAGGCTAATTGTGTGAGATGGGCGGACAAACTAGCCACACATCCACACTCCCACCTGTGGGAGTGGTTAGTACTATATAATGTGACTGAGGGCTGGTCACATAGGCTCTGAGTGTGGATCTGAATGGTCTGTGCTGGAAGGTCCTGGAGAGAGCCCCATGTGCTGGGAGTGTCGGCTCCCTGAAGAGCACATGGTGGGGGCTCTGGACCTCGCACAGACCAGACTGTGGAACGGATGGAGATCCGTGTTGTGCTGACCAGGGTCAGAGTGAGAATGTCTGAAGGATGCCTCTGAGGAAGAGAGGTGTCCGAGAACCTGTGCGGCAATGGCAGGTAACGAATGGAGATTTGTGTTGTACTGACCGGGGTCAGAGCAAAGGAAAGACAGAGTGTGAACGTCTGAAGGATGCCTCTAGTGAAGAGAGGTATCCGAGAACCTGTGCGGCACCCACAGGTAACGGGATGGAACTGTGTTGTACTGTCCGGGGTCAGAGTGAGAGACATTGTGTATGGGGCACCTCTGAGGCCAAGAGGTGTCCAAGAACCCATGAAGGTTGCCAACGGGTAACGGTCTGAAAACCGTGTGCTATGCTGACCGGGGTCAGAGACGAACTGTGGTGAAGTTGAATACGTCCAGATGGTGTTCAAACTGTTACTAAGTTCCTGTGGATGTGGTTTATGTTGTGAGAAATAAACCTAAAAGACTCTGTTTTATAAGAAATCTGTGCCTGAGTGCATTAATCCCGTGCCAAGCGAGTGTTCCCCAAGACACGTAGTAGGTGCTATGCTACAGGCCCGTATTACCACAAACAGGATAGTACGTCTAACGCGATCAGCCAGGCTCACGGCCGGGTGTTAGCTAAATATAGCAGCTGACATCCAGCACTTTGTGCCAGGAGCGATCATGAACCACTCCTGGCACGTTAACCCCCGGAACATGATCGCAGCATTCCGGCGGCATAGGGAAGCATCGTGCAGGGAGGGGGCTCCCTGCGTGCTTCCCTGACACTTTTGAAGCAGCACGATGTGATCTCGTTGCTCTGAGGGTCTCCTACCTCTTCCTCCCTGCAGGCCCTGGATCCAAAATGGCCGTGGGGCTCCTTCCAGGTCCTGCAGGGAGGAGGCTTGCAAGCGCCTGCTCAGAGCAGGCGCCTGCAAGCCTCTTTCAGTGTCTGTCAGATCGCTGATCTGACACAGTGCACTACAAAGTGTCAGATCAGTGATCTGACCGTATACTGTGATGTCCCACACTGGGACAATGTTATAAAGTAAAATAAAAAATATTTACATATGTAAAAAAAAAAAAAATCCTAAATACAGAAAAAATGTATATTGTTCCAATAAATACATTTCTTTATCTAAATAAAAAAAACAGTAAAGGTACACATATTTAGTATCGCAGCGTCCGTAATGACCCGACCCGACCTATAAAACTGTCCCACTAGTTAACCCCTTCAGTGAAAACCGTAAAATAAAAAATAAGGCAAAAAACGCTTTATTATCATACCACAAAACAAAAAGTGGAATAACACGCGATCAAAAAGACGCATATAAATAAACATGGTATCGCTGAAAACGACATCTTGTCCCGCAAAAAACGAGCCACCATACAGCATCACCAAAGAAAAAAGAAAAAAGTTATAGTTCTCAGAATAAAGCGATGCAAAAATAATTATTTTTTATGTAAAATAGTTTTTAGCGTATAAAAGCGCAAAACATAAAAAAATTATATAAATGAGGTATCGCTGTAATCATACTGACCCGAAGAACAAAACTGCTTTATCAATTTTACCAAACGTGGAATGGTATAAACGCCCCCAAAAAAGAAATTAATTAATAGCTAGTTTTTGATCATTCTGCCTCGCAATAATCAGAATAAAAAGCGATCAAAAAATGTCACGTGCCCGAAAATGGTACCAAGAAAAACGTCAACTCGTCCCGCAAAAAACAACACCTCACATTTGGGGTCACTTGTAGGGGGATTTCTACTGTTTAGGTACATCAGGGGCTCTGCAAATGCAACGTGACGCCTGCAGACCAATCCATCCAAGTCTGCATTCCAAACGGCGCTCCTTCCCTTTCAAGCTCTGCCATGCGCCCAAACGGGGGTTCCCCCCCAACATGTGGGGTATCAGCGTACTCAGGACAAATTGAAGAACAACTTTTGGGGTCCAATTTCTCTTGTTACCCTTGGGAAAATACAAAACTGGGGGCTAAAAAATAATTTGCGTGGAAAAAAAATTATTTTTTATTTTCACTGCTCTGCGTTATAAACTGTAGTGAAACATTTGGAGGTTCAAAGTTCTCACAACACATCTAGATAAGTTCCTTAGGGGGTCTTCTTTCCAAAATGGTGTCACTTGTGGGGGTTTTAATGTTTAGGCACATCAGGGGCTCTCCAAGCGCGACATTGCGTCCCATCTCAATTCCAGTCAATTTTGCATTGAAAAGTCAAATGGCGCTTCTTCCCTTCCGAGCTCTGCCATGCACCCAAACAGTGGTTTACCCCCACATATGGGGTATCAGCGTACTCAGGACAAATTGCACAACAACTTATGGGGTCCAATTTCTTCTGTTACCCTTAAGAACATAAAAAATTGGGGGCGAAAGCATTATTTTTGTGAAAACTTCTGTGAAGCACTTGGTGGGTCAAAGTGCTCACCACACATCTAGATAAGTTCCTTGGGGGTCTACTTTCCAAAATGGTGTCACTTGTGGGGGGTTTCAATGTTTAGGCACATCAGGGGCTCTCCAAATGCAACATGGCGTCCCATCTCAATTCCAGTCAATTTTGCATTGAAAAGTCAAATGGCGCTCCTTCCCTTCCGAGCTCTGCCATGCATCCAAACAGTGGTTTACCTCCACTTATGGGGTATCAGCGTACTCAGGATAAATTGCACAACTTTTGGAGTCCAATTTCTTTTGTTACCCTTGGTAAAATACAACAAATTGGAGCTGAAGTAAATTTTTTGTGAAAAAAAGTTAAATGTTCATTTTGTTTTTTTAAACATTCCAAAAATTCCCGTGAAACACCTGAAGGGTTAATAAACTTCTTGAATGTGGTTTTGAGCACCTTGAGATGTGCAGTTTTTAGAATGGTGTCATACTTAGTTATTTTCTATCATTTATACCCCTCAAAGTGACTTCAAATGTGATGTGGTCCCTAAAAAAAATGGTGTTGTAAAAAGGAGAAATTACTGGTCAACTTTTAACCCTAACAAAAAAAAATGTGGTTCCAAAATTGAGCTGATGTAAAGTAAACGTGGGAAATGTTACTTATTAAGTATTTTGTGTGACATATCTCTGTGATTTAAGGGAATAAAAATTCAAAGTTGGAAAATTGCGAAATTTTCATAAAATTTCCGTTTTTTTTTTCACAAATAAATGCAGGTAATATCAAAGAAATATTTACCACTATCATGAAGTACAATATGTCACGAGAAAATGTCAGGATCATCAGGATCCGTTGAAGCGTTCCAGAGTTATAACCTCATAAAAGGACAATGGTCAGAATTGTAAAAATTGGCCCGGTCATTAACGTGCAAACCACCCTTGGGGGTAAAGGGGTTAAAGTTTCCTCACATTGACATGCCAAGCTCATCATACCACTCTCCACAAGGTGAAACGTTACCCCTTGAATCCTTGTAAGACGCCTCTCACCTAGCCAAATTGGATCTCACACTTTGCACTGATGAGGGGCGGCACCCTGAAACACAAAGTCATGTCGCAAGGCTAGTTAAAAGGTCGATATTAACTTTTAGAAATTGCTATTTTCAATAATTGGCACTAGAGTTTTAGTCCTTTTCATCACTGAAGAGACAACCTGTTTAACTAAATTTATTGAAACAAATGAGATAGACGTTATGAACCTCCTAATACACTGCTGCTCTGCAAACCTGGGCAACTATTTCAGATACACACCTGAGCATGTGCAAGAGGATAGGATAGGAGTTTAATATTTTTATATATTTCTTGACTATTAACCAACATTTATTACAAATGTTGGCTGACAGCTATCTTTCGTGTCTCTCATACACATAAATGCTTAACTCAGCCAAGCATTTATTTGTTTTCAATGTAAAATATTGAAAAACTGCCAGACCAAAATGACAATGGCTTATCTCACAGGAGAACACAGGGATCACTGGGATTGCTGATCTAAGTCACGTGTGAATAAAGTAGGAGTTACAAATACGAGAGTTGTAAAAAAGGAGTTGAAAGAAGTTCAATCTTTCAATATATGAAATCCATACTCCAAGAAAAACAGGTTACAGCACTCACCGATCCTTTTGAGATGAAATGATACTTTATTCAAACATGATTACAATATTCACGGCTCGGGGGTGTGCAGACGAAGGAGTGTGTAGGTAAAGACAATGGCCGTTTCGCGCCTGGTATTGCGCTTCCATGGGTAGTGCGTATCTGTGCGCATCGTTTGATCCCCATAGACTAGTATTATTTATTATTCTCTTTGTAAATATATGGCCCATGGTTCCCAAGAGTCAAGCTAGCAAAGCAGATGTGATGAACAGATCTAAGGTCAGTAAATATGTTCTTCATATATGCCAATAAAAGGGGAAAAAACAAAGTCAGACCTTAACCATATTAAATATTTTATTTCACATTGGTGGCATTGTATGTATTACACATACAGTAACAATGAATCTGCTGGGTATTGTTGAGGTAAGAACATGTCGTAATTGAGATAAATTATGAGGTGGATTCAAGATAAGAATAAATAATGGCAATTATTTCTCCTATTAGGTTCCTACAAAAGGTACAAAAAATGATGTATCCTCTTATAATATTCATTTAAGTGATTCTCTGCAACAAAATTAACTCATTATCTTTATTCTACTATTAGACCACAATTTTACCAGAATTCCAAGTAATAGAAAAGCAAATAACCAAGTGGTATAATGTTATCATTTATGTTATTATTTTACTGTTATTATTGTAGTATTTTTTTGTCCTTCATTATTGAACATATTGTACTCTTGAGAGTTTTTTGAGTCTATTCTAGGAGGATTTTTAGCGTATAATTGAAGAATAGCGCTTTACATAGTAAAAGTATCCCCCTCTGTCTTCCTAAAACAGTAATAGTGTTTTTTAGTGATGGGCGAGCATTCTCGGCACTGCTTGATACTTGATCGAACAATGGGGTGCTCGATCAAGTATCGAGCAGAGCCGAGTATGGCGTGGTGTCTGAGTGCGTGCATCCCCGTTATAAGCTCATTTGAATCATCTGAGCTGCACACTACACTCAAATGGGATATTGACCTGCTGGAAGCGCAGGGACTCATCTGTCAGCCGGACTCTTTGTGAGCTGTAGAACTCCAGGGAGAGAAGAGAGAGAGACCGTGCTCTGGAGAAATGCTTGAGTTTCATACTCAATTCCATTATGCTTGCTACTTGAGTCCAGCACATCCAAGCAGCCAACGTGCTCTATTCTAGTACCAAGCTCTCGAGAATTTCAGCAATCGATCACCAGTGTTTTTCTATGCCTTCACACAATTATAGTGCCCATTTGTGCATTCAAATAGTGATAATATCCTCTCTGTGACTTCGTACACTAAGCGTGCCCCTTCTGTGCCTCCATAGAATAATAATGTCCTCTCTATGACCCTAAACAATAACCATGCCAACACACTAAAGGTGCATCTCACAAAATTAGTATATCATCAAAAAGTTAATTTATTTCAGTTCTTCATTACAAAAAGTGAAACTCATATATTATATAGAGTCATTACAAACAGAGTGATGTATTTCAGTGTTTTTTTTTGTTAATGTTGATGACTATGGCTTACAGCCAATGAAAACCCAAAAGTCATTAGGTCAGTAAATTAGAATACTTTATAACACCAGCTTGAAAATTGATTTTAAAATCCGAAATATTGGTATACTGAAATGTATGTTCAGTATGCACTCAATACTTGGTTGGGGCTCCTTTTGCATCAATTACTGCATCAATGTGGCGTGGCATGGAGGCGATCAGCCTGTGGCACTGCTGAGGTGTTATGGAAGCCCAGGTTGCTTTGATAGCAGCTTTCAGCTCCTCTGCATTGTTGGGTCTGGTGTCTCTCATCTTCCTCTTGACAATACCCTATAGATTCTCTATGGCGTTAAGGTGAGGCGAGTTTGCTAGCCAATCAAGCACAGTGATACTGTTGTTTATAAACCAGGTATTAGTACTTTTGGCAGTGTGGACAGATGCCAAGTCCTGCTGGAGAATGAAATTTCCATCTCCAAAAAGCTTGTCGGCAGAGGGAAGCATGAAGTGTTCTAAACTTTCCTTGTAGACAGCTGTGCTGACTTTGGTCTTGATAGAACACAGTGGACCTACACCAGCAGATGACATGGCTCCCTAAACCATTGTGGTAACTTCACACTAGACCTCAAGCTGCTTGGATTGTGTGCCTCTCCACTCTTCCTCCAGACTCTGGGACCTTGATTTCCAAATGAAATGCAAAATTTATTTTCACCTGAAAACAACACCATGGACCACTGAGCAATAGTCAAGTTATTTTTCTCCTTGGCCAAGGTAAGACACTTTTCGTGTTGTCTATTGGTCATGAGTGACTTGACAAAAGGAATGAGACACTTGTAGCCCATGTCCGTGAAACATCTGTGTGTGGTGGCTCTTAAAGCAATGACTCCAGCAGCAGTCCACTCCTTGTGAATTTCCCCCAAATATTTGAATGGCCTTTTCTTAACAATCCTTTCAAGGCTGCGGTTATTCCTGTTGCTTGTGCACCTTTATCTACCACACTTTTTCTTTCCACTCAGCATTCCATTAATATGCTTGGATACAGCACTCTGAACAGCCAGCTTCTTTAGCCATGAACTTTTGTCGCTTATCCTCCTTGTGGAGTGTGTCAATGACAGCCTTCTGGACATCTGTCAAGTCAGCAGTCTTCCCCATGATTGTGGAGTTTACTGAAACAGACTAAGGGATCTTTTTAAATGCTTAGAAAGTCTTTGCAGGTGTTTTTTGTTAGTTATTCTAATATACTGAAATGATGACTTTTGGTTTTTTTTGGCTGTAAGTGTAAGGGTATGTCTCCACGTTCAGGATTGCATCAGGATTTGGTCAGGATTTTCCATCAGTATTTGTAAGCCAAAACCAGGAGTGGAACAATCAGAGGAAAAGTATAATAGAAGCATATGCACCACTTCTGCATTTATCACCCACTCCTGGTTTTGGCTTTCAAATACTGATGGAAAATCCTGATGCAATCCTGAACGTGGAGACATACCCTTAGGGGTCAAGTTCTCGCCTCTGCACAGGGGGAATCTCGGGCCATCTCCGCTGCGGTCTCCCATTCTTCTCCAGCCGCAGTGGAGGCTGCTCAGCGGAGAAGTTGGTCTCAGCGTCTTGCTCAATCTGACTCTGTGAGGAGGATTACTGCTGCGCTTCCAGCTTCTGCTATTGTAGTCAGTGCTGGGCAGCAGCGAGCAAACACTTTTGGGACTAAGTCTTGCTTTTCTCCTTCTGAGCATGCCCAGGGTAAGAGCTCTCATTGGAGATCGAGGGTCACATGCTTGGATACTGCAGCAAAGCCCATTGGTCCTCCAGGAAGGTCCTGAAGGTGCTCAGGCTTTGTGGCAGCTTCTCATTGGTCCTTCTTGGAAGGTCCTGTTCGGGCTGCAGCTATAAAAGGCTCGCATGGCCGCACGGCCATGCGCTAGTGTCTTTCTAAATTATGTGCTTTGCGCCAGTGTGGTCATGTGTGATTGTGTTCAGGAACCCAGCTGAAATAAGCCCCTAGAATGCTGGCACCTCCGGCGAGGAGTTTGTGTGTCTGAGTACATTCATGGACCTGGCTGAAATAAGCCCCTAGAATGCTGGCACCTCTGGCAAGGAGTTTTGTGTGCATGCATGACCACTGACTGCTCTCTCTTGGGTAGTTAGCCTGTGCTCCTGTGAAGTTAACAGGGCGCAGAGCTTTGCTTTCACGGCTGCTCTGTGAGTTAACCGAGCTAGCCAATACCGCCATATAGTGCTGCCATTTGTCTAGCTGCAGGTTCTCCTGCACGGTGGACCCTGGGCTGCGAACGCACCAATAACAATAAAAACTATTTTCCTCGGTGTGTTCCGCTAGCCCTAACAGTAAGCCATAATCATCAACATTAACAGAAATAAACACTTGAAATAGATCACTCTGTTTGTAATTACTCTATATAATATATGAGCTTAACTTTTTATATTGAAGAACTGAAATAAATTAACTTTTTGATGATATTCTAATTTTGTCAGAAGCACCTGTATAATAGAGTCCATTCTGTGCTTTCATATAATAAGAAAAACACTGTGTTCCTTAACATCATAAAAAGTGCCAATCTCTGTGCATCTACATAATGCTAATGCCATTTTCTTTGTCTCCACATAGTAATAACATCAATTCTGTGCCTTTGCATGGTGATATTACCTCTTTTATGTCTCACGTGCAGTAGCAATAATGTCCTTGATTTGTGCCCATTAACCCCTTAATGACCAGAGATATTTTGGCTTTGCATTTTCATTTTTTGCTCCCCTTCTTCCCAGAGCCATAACTTTATTTATTTTTTGGTCAAATAGCCATGTAAGGGTTTGTTTTATGCAGGATGATTTGTACTTTTGATTGACACCATTGGATTTAACATATCATGTACTGGAAAATAGGAAAAAAATTCAAAGTGTTATGAAATTCCAAAAAAGTGCAATCCCACCCACCTGTTTTCTGTTTTGCTTTTTTACTATGTTCACTAAATACCAAAACTGACCAGCCTTTATGATTCTCCAGGTCATTATGAGTTCATATACACCATACATATCTAGGTTCTTTTTTATCTAAGTCGTGAAAAAAAATTCCAAACTTTGAAACTATATACAGGATGAGATGACACACAGGTATATACTATATACAGGAGGAAAAGACATACAGGTATATACTATATAAAAGAGGAGATGACACATGGGTATATACAGTAGGAGTTGACATACAGCAGGTATATACTATATAAAGGGGAGATGACATACAGGTATATACTATATGTAGGAGGAGATGACATAAAGGTATATACTATATGCAGAAGAGATGACATACAGGTATAAAAACAAGCTTCATTTTCCGATACCTGTTGCGTCTCCATTTTTCGTGAACTTGGGTTGGGTGAGGGCTGATTTTTTGTGCGCTGAGCTGACGTTTTTAATGATACTATTTTGGTGCAGATATGATCTTTTGATCGCCCATTATTGCGTTTTAATGCAATGTCGTGGCGACAAAAAAAACGCAATTCTGGCGTTTTGACTGTTTTTCTCACTACCCTGTTAAGCGATCAGGTTGATCCTTTTTTTATTGATAGGTCGTTCAACTCTGAACTCAGCGATACCAAATATGTGTATGTTTTTTTTTTTTTATTGTTTTATTTTGGGGCGAGAGGATGGTAATTTTAACTTTTATATATATATTTTTAAAAACATTTTTTTTTTACTTTTGGCATTCTTCAATAGTCTCTATGGGAGACTAGAAGCTATCATAACTAGTGTTGAGCATTCCGATGCTGCAAGTATCGGGTATCGGCCGATACTTGCTGTATCGGAATTCCGATACCGGGATTCCGATACTCTTGTGGTATCGGGTATCGGGTATCGGAACAACATTAATGTTAAAATGTGTAAAAGAGAGAATTAAAATAAAAAATATCGCTATACTCACCTGTCCGACGCAGCCGGGACCTCAGCGCAGGAACCGGCAGCGTTGTTTGTTTAAAATTCCCGCTTTTACATGGTTACGCGAAGTCCCGGCTTGTGATTGGTCAGGGCGGCCATGTTGCCGGGCCGCGGACCAATCACAGCAAGCCGTGACGAAAATACGTCACGGCTTGCTGTGATTGGTCCGCGTCCCGGCAACATGGCCGCCATTAACCAATCACAAGCCGTGACGTCACGGGAGGCTGGAAACGCGCTCATTTTAAAAAGGGCGCGTGTCCAGCCTCCCGTGACGTCACGGCTTGTGATTGGTTGCGTCGCGGTCAACCAATCACAAGCCGGGAGGCTGGACACGCGCCCATTTCAAAATGAGCGCGTCCAGCCTCCCGGCTTGTGATTGGTTGATCGCGGCGCAACCAATCACAAGCCGTGACGTCACGGGAGGCTGGACACGCGCCCATTTCAAAATGAGCGCGTCCAGCCTCCCGGCTTGTGATTGGTTGATCGCGGCGCAACCAATCACAAGCCGTGACGTCACGGGAGGCTGGACACGCGCCCATTTTAAAATGAGCGCGTGTCCAGCCTCCCGTGACGTCCCGGCTTGTGATTGGTCAGGGCGGCCATATTGCCGGGACGCGGACCAATCACAGCAAGCCGTGACGTAATTTCGTCACGGCTTGCTGTGATTGGTCCGAGTCCCGGCAACATGGCCGACCTGACCAATCACAAGCCGGGAATTCACGTAACCAAGTAATAGCGCGATTTTTAAACAAACAACGCTGCCGGTTCCCTCGCTGAAGTCCCGGCTGCGTCGGACAGGTGAGTATAGCGATATTTTTTATTTTAATTCTTTCTTTTACACATTTATATGGTTCCCAGGGCCTGAAGGAGAGTTTCCTCTCCTTCAGACCCTGGGAACCATCAGGGATACCGTCCGATACATGAGTCCCATTGACTTGTATTGGTATCGGGTATCGGTATCGGATTGGATTCCGATACTGTGACGGTATCGGCCGATACTTTCCGATACCGATACTTTCAAGTATCGGACGGTATCGCTCAACACTAATCATAACCCAATTGCCTCTGTTACATACCGGCGATGATCAGATTGGGCGGCGCTCTTAGCAATCTGGCAATGACAACCAAAGAGATCTGCAGGAGACCTCTGGTTGTCATGCCATCTCATTGGTGACCCGTGATTACATGACGGGAGTCACCGTTGGTCAGGTGCAATTGCCGGAAGCGCATATTAAGTGCTGCTGTCAAGAGTTTGACAACGACATTTAACGGGTGAATAGCCGCGATTGGATGGCACATGTCAGCTGTTCAAAACTGCTGGAGCCCACATCAAAGGGAGGGAGTCCGACATTGGCATACATTTACACCCAAAATCAGAAAGGGGTTAAAACTGTCCCCCATTCCAGTTTTTCCATGATACATTATACATTTTTGCCAATACAAAGTAAATAAATTCACTTCAATGATTAAAATATGAGAAAGGCTCGATTAAACTGAGCATATTTCAAGGTCAAATATGGACATGAACCTCAATGCACAGATTTATCTATATATCTATCTATCTTTCTATCTATCTATCTATCTATCTATCTATCTATCTATCTATCTGTCTGTCTGTCTGTCTATCTATCTAGGAATTGGATATTAAATTTTAATTCATGTTACACCTTTGGTGTGAAACATGCATCACGCTGGCTGAGCTTGCTGAGCAATTCCATTTCTCCATTACCTCTAGTTAGTATTATTATAAATCTGGCTCTGTATTATACCGCATATGTAAATGGTTTCACAATGTACTGTATGTGCTTTCATTAGTGTAGCTTCCACCTTCTTTAGTGGGTGATTTGTTTTATGGATTTGCATGAGATCCTGTACGAGATTCTTTTCTAGGCTACATTGGTGTTATAATCTATGGGCTGTTGCAAAAGATGGCCATCTGATTGGAAACCAAGTAAAGTGTCAAATAGAATCTGAACGGTTTTGCTATATTTTACAACATGATAACTGTTCCTTGTGCTACTGTATAGTGTCTTCCTGATGGCAGCAACGCTTCTAGGGGAGGATTTCTCCATAAAACTGGATTCAGCTAAACATGTCACAATTTTTATTTCATGATTTATAGAAAAATAGTGAAGAAAATGTCCCTGTGTAATTGGATACAATACAGGCTCTTTACAGTCTATATGCCTGATGATACAGCTAAAGACAGAATATATGCAGTATAGGCCTTTGTTGTAGTGTGTGGTACATAAATATGACTGTGTCTCCACTAGAATCTCGTTTTTTACTTATCAAAGAATTCAGAAAGTCTTAAATTGTTGTAGTTAATTTCTAATTGAGTAGAGACATCAAATTTCTAGTTTCACTTACTGACCAGCACTGGAAATTTGTGCAGTTCTTAATTGATCCACAAATATCACTATTTCTAAAATCACTGTACACTGCTCATAAAAATGGAATGCTTAAAGGGCATGTGTCACCATGAAAATGCAGTACAATCTACCGGCATTATGTTATAGAGCATGGGTGGCGAACATTTTTTCTGCTATGGGCCACTTAGATACTTAGAAAATTATTCGGGGGCTGCACAAAATGATCAACTTTAAAATAATTCTGCTATATTTTCTCAAGCTTGTAATTAATTTATTCCTAGGGCTGCATGGTGGCTCAGTGGTTAGTGCAGCGCCCCAGAGTCCTGGTCGTTGCAGTACTGACGCTCCACCACTAAGGGGAGTGATGGTACATCTGATGACACTAAAGGAGTTCACCTGACCAGGTACCACAGTCACACATTGCACTTCACACTCTGGCCACCAGGGGGAGCAAAGGGTTCTATGTATTAGGCCACTCCTCACAATCTGGCAAAACTGGGGGCTGGATAGGAAGTTAGCCAGAAGCTGACTGGGTTGGATCCAGGCAACATCCTGTGGCAGAGGGTGTTGCAGGGGAAGATTCAGGGGGGTCTCTGTCAGGGGTGGGATCCTGACAGTGGCCTAGCGAAAAGAACAGAACGTTACAGAGCCGCGCCTGCGGTGGCATCCTAAGAAAGGAAACGAAGCGAGGTTTATTGTGGAGAAGTGAGAAACGAGTTTGCAGCAAAAAGGAGATAAAGCCAGTAGGAGTCGTGCCTTAAGATCGTGGCAACATCCCACTGAGGCGCGTAGCCGGTTGCCGGAACGCCGAGGAAGTATTGGGCTCCAAGCAATACTTCAAACAGCGGCAGGACAGTTAATTATAGGTTGGCTGTCTCACCTAAATCACCTAAACAATGACCTAAGGGGCGACACTAGGGTCCCGGAAGAACTCCAGGCCTACCCGTCATACGGGTGCGTCCTAGCCATATCATCTGGGAGACGGAGAAAGAACATCAGAACAGATACGAGTTGTGCGAAAGAACATCAGAAACAGACACAACAGTTGTGAGGACTATCCCTTGGTGCTCAGCAGGGAGGTACTACAACACTCAGGCGCTAGAAGGTAGGCACTGATTTCCACCTGCAAAGGAAACTCTGGATGTGCCTTCGGACTGGCCGGTCTCAGCCAGCCCTGTTAGCAGTACTCTGGATTGCGGATCCCGAAGCCTTCAGTAAAGAGGTAAAGAGACTGCAACCCTGTGTCCTCGTTATTCATCGCGACCTGCACCACGCGCCCTCATCACACTTTTCATTGGACGCCCCTTAGCAGGGTCACGGACCGGGTCTAGCCACCGTGACAACCCCAGGACCGAGACTGAGAGGCCCGGTACCGAGTACCCCGCGGCCCTGCATCTGGGGGCGCTCCATTAGCACTGCAGCCTTGCAGCGCTGGGGTCCTCGGTTCAAATCTCAAAAAGGACAACATCTGCAAGTAGTTTATATGTTTTCCCTGTGTTTGCGTGGGTTTCCTCTGGGTTCTCCGGTTTCCACCCACACTCCAAAGACATACTGATAGGAAATTTAGATTGTGAGCCCCATCAGGAACAGCGTTGATAATGTGTGCAAACTGTAAAGCGCTGTGGAATATGTTGGCGCTATCTAAAAATAAAGATTAAAAGATTATTAATGTGATGGCTGGTACTATTTGTCTTTGCTGTGGCTGTGATGTTAGATGATATGGATGATGTTGCTACTTGCAACTGTTTTTCCAGGCTTGCATAGGTGTGGAGAGCAGTCCACTCTTTATGATGATACGTTTTGTTAAAGAACTGGTCACAGCAGTAAGTTCTTCTGAACAACTTATGTGTATTTCACTACAGATCTCCTCACAGTGGGAAACTCATTACTGCTCTCATAATATTCTTAGAACTCAGAGGGAGGTCTGAAGTATACATCACAAAGGAAACACAGAGACTACAGTATACATCAGAGGTGTCAACCTGCATTCCTCGAGGGCCGCCAACAGGTCATGTTTTCAGGATTTCCTTGTATTGCACAGGTGATAATTTAATCACCTGCACAGAATGATTCCAGCACCTTGTGGAATGCTAAGGAAATCCTGAAAACATGACCTGTTGGCGGCCCTCGAGGAATGCAGTTTGACACCTCTGGTATACATCACATTGGAGACACAGGTCCTGCTGTATAAACATCATATAGAATACACTGAAACTGCTGTATATACATCACATAGGAGATTCCAAGACTACTATTCACATCACATAGGAGACAGTAATACTGCTGTATATACATCACATAGTATACACCAAGACTGCTGTCTACACATCAGATAGATTACATCAAGATTGCTGTGTATATAACACACAGGAGACATTTAGACTGCTGTATATACATCACAACATCACATAGGAGACACTGAGATTGCTTTATGTACTACACATAGGAGACACAGGGACTGGTGTATATACAGTGCTTAGGAGACACTGGGAATGCTTTATATAAAAACCAGAGTCATAAAAAGACTTTTACTAATCCTCCTTATCAAAGCACAGCACCTAATTAGCTCCCCAATCGGCACCTGGAGCACATCCTAAGTTAAAAATAAATGGGAAATTATATAACCTCAGACTAGAGTAATCATTATTATTCTGGGAATCTTCTATGCTGTTCTGAAAATGTTGTCATCCCGGATGTCCTATGGCAATGTTGTCAATTCTGGTGGTCTACTAGAGAAGAGTAGGTTAATATTTGCATTTTTTCTTGGTTCTCTATGGTGAAAGTGTGAGTTAATATTTGTTTCCATGGTATGCTAGGGTTTTAGCGTGTTCCTTGAAAGCTTAAGGAGATTAATCTTTAATTTCTTATTGTATCGAATAATGCAACTTATTTTGTGGTCTGAGGTAAAAGAAAAGGTAATATTTACTTATCTCGTGGTCTAGAGAAATGTCTCCTTGATGGTCAATAAGGAGATTAATATCTTTTGATTCTCATCCCCTGACTCCAGTGTAGTGATATGTCTTTCTTTGTCCTATACTTGATGGGAAATGGATGCAAGTCTCATACATTAAAAGACCAGTTCCGCGTAGTTTGGAAATATGGGTTTAAATCTCCCTGTGAAAGTCATTGACAGGTGGCAGCAGTATATATTTTTAATTACGTCCTTGTTCTTTTACTTTCAAGTACCTGATGAAAACTCAAGTTCCTCTCTTAAGTTCAGAGAAGATTCACCAGTGAATAATGGATGTGGTCCTAGGTTCTTACCATTGTTCTTTGCCTGGAAAAGTTTTGTTGTAGGCATATGTTAAATTATTAATACATTTGTGTGTGGCCTCAAAGTTTACTGAAAGGAACCAAGACCGAGCTACCAGCTTGTATCTATGTTCCTTATTACTTGACTGGAATCAATGTTTGATTGGCAGATGAAAAGCACAGGTTTGACCAGGGGGAAGTTATAGATTTGAGTAAAAGACGTGACTTATATTAAGCCTTTATAGACTCCTCTTCTTTTCCTTGTTTTCATTTTCCAACTCTCAAGTTTTGGCCTTCAGGGATGAGAAGGCAGATGCAACATTTTGTCCGCAGCGAAAGGCAGGAGGTGGGTTACCATGGAGACTGTTCGTGTGACTCTTTAAAAGTAACAAAAAATTAAATAAAATGCCACATATTCTTCAAATCTAATCCTTGAACTGCTTTCATTTTGATATTTTTCTCCCAGGCAAAGTTTCACGAAGTGCTTTTCTTCCTTTCAAATAAATATGGCAATTTCACAAATTTAGGTGATTATTGAATGAAAGAATTCTTGTCACCGACCAGCTGTTTTCATGCTGAAGCAAGACAAAGCACATCTTGTTTCAAACAGCAGTTCAGGGTTCAGTTTTTTTTTTCGTCATATATAGAATAAGTTTCTATATTGTTTAGGATGCAGTATTGAATTATTACAGTTCTATTTTCTACGGTATTTGGCTGTATTAATATTACTCTTTTGCCTAATGCCACACAGAAATGTATATTTACAGTATGTATATATATATATATATATATATATATATATATATTGTAAGGCTGCAGTAGCATCGTACGCAGTGAAGAAGCAGTGACCCACAAATTCAAACACAAAAGTCTCTTTTAATGTGTTTCTTCACAGCATTAACCCCTTCACCCCCAAGGGTGGTTTGCACGTTAATGACCGGGCCAATTTTTACAATTCTGACCACTGTCCCTTTATGAGGTTATAACTCTGGAACGCTTCAACGGATCTTGGCGATTCTGACAATGTTTTCTCGTGACATATAGTACTTCATGATAGTGGTAACATTTCTTTGATATTACCTGCGTTTATTTGCAAAAAAAATGGAAATTTGGCGAAAATTTTGAAAATTTTGCAATTTTCCAAATTTGAATTTTTATGCCCTTAAATCACAGAGATATGTCACACAAAATACTTAATAAGTAACATTTCCCACATGTCTACTTTACATCAGCACAATTTTGGAACCCAATTTTTTTTTTTTTAGGGAGTTATAAGGGTTAAAAGTTGACCAGCAATTTCTCATTTTTACAACACCATTTTTTTTTAGGGACCACATCTCATTTGAAGTCATTTTGAGGGGTCTATATGATAGAAAATACCCAAGTGTGACACCATTCTAAAAACTGCACCCCTCAAGGTGCTCAAAACCACATTCAAGAAGTTTATTAACCCTTCTGGTGCTTCACAGGAATTTTTGGAATGTTTAAATAAAAATGAACATTTAACTTTTTTTCACAAAAAATTTACTTCAGCTCCAATTTGTTTTATTTTACCAAGGGTAACAGGAGAAAATGGACCCCAAAAGTTGTTGTACAATTTGTCCTGAGTACGCCGATACCCCATATGTGGGGGTAAACCACTGTTTGGGCGCATGACAGAGCTCGGAAGCGAAGGAGCGCCATTTGACTTTTCAATGCAAAATTGACTGGAATTGAGATGGGACGCCATGTTGCGTTTGGGGAGCCCCTGATGTGCCTAAACATTGAAACCCCCCACAAGTGACACCATTTTGGAAAGTAGACCCCCTAAGGAACTTATCTAGAGGTGTGGTGAGAACTTTGACCCACCAACTGCTTCACAGAAGTGTATAATGCAGAACTGTAAAAATAAAAAATCATATTTTTTCAGAAAAATTATTTTTCGCCCCCAATTTTTTATTTTTCCAAGGGTAAGAGAAGAAATTGGACCCCAAAAGTTATTGTACAATTTGTCCTGAGTACGCTGATACCCCATATGTGGGGATAAACCACTGTTTGGGCGCATGGGAGACCTCGGAAGGGAAGGAGCGCCGTTTGACTTTTCAATGCAAAATTGACAGGAATTGAGATGGGACGTCATGTTGCGTTTGTAGAGCCCCTGATGTGCGTAAACATTGAAACCCCCCACAAGTGACACCATTTTGGAAAGTAGACCCCCTAAGGAACTTATCTAGAGGTGTGGTGAGCACTTTGACCCACCAAGTGCTTCACAGAAGTTTATAATGCAGAACCGTAAAAATAAAAAATCATATTTTTTCACAAAAAATATTTTTTGCCCCCAATTTTTTATTTTTCCAAGGGTAAGAGAAGAAATTGGACCCCAAAAGTTGTTGTAAAATTTGTCCTGAGTACGCTGATACCCCATATGTGGGGATAAACCACTGTTTGGGCGCATGGGAGACCTCGGAAGGGAAGGAGCGCCGTTTGACTTTTCAATGCAAAATTGACAGGAATTGAAATGGGACGTCATGTTGCGTTTGTAGAGCCCCTGATGTGCATAAACATTGAAACCCCCCACAAGTGACACCATTTTGGAAAGTAGACCCCCGAAGGAACTTATCTAGAGGTGTGGTGAGCACTTTGACCCACCAAGTGCTTCACAGAAGTTTATAATGCAGAACCGTAAAAATAAAAAATCATATTTTTTCACAAAAAATATTTTTTGCCCCCAATTTTTTATTTTTCCAAGGGTAAGAGAAGAAATTGGACCCCAAAAGTTGTTGTAAAATTTGTCCTGAGTACGCTGATACCCCATATGTGGGGATAAACCACTGTTTGGGCGCATGGGAGACCTCGGAAGGGAAGGAGCGCCGTTTGACTTTTCAATGCAAAATTGACAGGAATTGAGATGGGACGTCATGTTGCGTTTGTAGAGCCCCTGATGTGCATAAACATTGAAACCCCCCACAAGTGACACCATTTTGGAAAGTAGACCCCCGAAGGAACTTATCTAGAGGTGTGGTGAGCACTTTGACCCACCAAGTGCTTCACAGAAGTTTATAATGCAGAACCGTAAAAATAAAAAATCATATTTTTTCACAAAAATTATCTTTTCACCCCCAATTTTATATTTTCCCAAGGGTAAGAGAAGAAATTGGACCCCAAAAGTTGTTGTAAAATTTGTCCTGAGTACGCTGATACTCCATATGTGGGGGTAAACCACTGTTTGGGCGCATGGGAGAGCTCGGAAGGGATGTAGCACCGTTTGACTTTTCAATGCAAAATTGACAGGAATTGAGATGGGACGCCATGTTGCGTTTGGAGAGCCACTGATGCGCCTAAACATTGAAACCCCCCACAAGTGACACCATTTTGGAAAGTAGACCCCCTAAGGAACTTATCTAGATGTGTTTTGAGCGCTTTGACCCACCAAGGGCTTCACAGAAGTTAATAATGCAGAGCCGTAAAAATAAAACAAAAATTTTTTCCCACAAAAATTATTTTTCAGCCCCCAGTTTTGTATTTTCCCGAGGGTAACAGGAGAAATTGGACCTCAAACTTTGTTGTCCAATTTGTCCTGAGTGCGCTGATACCCCATATGTGGGGGGGAACCACCGTTTGGACGCATGGAAGGGCTCGGAAGTGAAGGAGCGCCATTTGGAATGCAGACTTAGATGGAATGGTCTGCAGGCGTCACATTGCGTTTGCAGAGCCCCTAATGTACCTAAACAGTAGAAAACCCCCACAAGTGACACCATGTTGGAAAGTAGACCCCCTAAGGAACTTATCTAGATGTGTGGTGAGTGCTTTGACCCACCAAGGGCTTCACAGAAGTTTATAATGCAGAGCTGTAAAAATAAAACAAAACTTTTTTCCCACAAAAATTATTTTTCAACCCCCAGTTTTGTATTTTCCCGAGGGTAACAGGAGAAATTGGACCCCAAAAGTTGTTGTCCAATTTGTCCTGAGTGCGCTGATACCCCATATGTGGGAGGAACCACCGTTTGGATGCATGGGAGGGCTCGGAAGGAGCGCCATTTGGAATGCAGACTTAGATGGAATGGTCTGCAGGCGTCACATTGCGTTTGCAGAGCCCCTAATGTACCTAAACAGTAGAAGCCCCGCACAAGTGACCCCATTTTGGAAACTAGACCCCCCAAGGAACTTATCTAGATGTGTTGTAAGAACTTTGAACCCCCAAGTGTTTCACTACAGTTTATAACGCAGAGCCGTGAAAATAAAAAATCCTTTTTTTTCCCACAAAAATTATTTTTTAGCCCCCAGTTTTGTATTTTCCCAGGGGTAACAGGAGAAATTGGACCGCAAACATTGTTGTCCTATTTGTCCTGAGTACGCTGATACCCCATATGTTGGGGTAAACCCCTGTTTGGGCACACGGGAGAGCTCGGAAGGGAAGGAGCACTGTTTTACTTTTTCAGCGCAGAATTGGCTGGAATTGAGATCGGACGCCATGTCGCGTTTGGAGAGCCCCTGATGTGCCGAAACAGTGGAAACCCCCCAATTATAACTGAAACCCTAATCCAAGCACACCCCTAACCCTAATCCCAACAGTAACCCTAACCACACCTCTAACCCTGACACACCCCTAACCCTAATCCCAACCCTATTCCCAACCGTAAATGTAATCTAAACCCTAACCGTAACTTTAGCCCCAACCCAAGCCCTAACTTTAGCCCCAACCCTAACTGTAGCCTTAACCCTAGCCCCAACCCTAGCCCTAACCCTAACCCTAATGGGAAAATGGAAATAAATACATTTTTTTTATTTTTCCCTAACTAAGGGGGTGATGAAGGGGGGTTTGATTTACTTTTATCGCAAGGTTTTTAGCGGATTTTTATGATTGGCAGCCGTCACACACTGAAAGACGCTTTTTATTGCAAAAAATATTTTTTGCGTTACCACATTTTGAGAGCTATAAATTTTCCATATTTTGGTCCACAGAGTCATGTGAGGTCTTATTTTTTGTGGGACGAGTTGATGTTTTTATTGGTAACTTTTTGGGCACGTCACATTTTTTGATCGCTTTTTATTCCGATTTTTGTGAGGCAGAATGACCAAAAACCAGCTATTCATGAATTTCTTTTGGGAGAGGCGTTTATACTGTTCCACGTTTGGTAAAATTGATAAAGCAGTTTTATTCTTCGGGTCAGTACGATTACAGCGATACCTCATTTATATTATTTTTTTATGTTTTGGCGCTTTTATACGATAAAAACTATTTTATGGAAAAAATAATTATTTTTGCATCGCTTTATTCTCAGGACTATAACTTTTTTATTTTTTTGCTGATCATGCTGTATGCTCGTTATTTGCGGGACAAGATGACGCTTTCAGCGGTACCATGGTTATTTATATCTGTCTTTTTGATCGCGTGTTATTCCACTTTTTGTTCGGCGGTATGATAATAAAGCGTTGTTTTTTGCCTCGTTTTTTTTTTTTTTTTCTTACGGTGTTTACTGAAGGGGTTAACTAGTGGGCCAGTTTTATAGGTCGGGTCGTTATGGACGCGGCGATACTAAATATGTGTACTTTTATTGTTTTTTTTATTATTATTTAGATAAAGAAATGTATTTATGGGAATATTTTATTTTTTTTTTCATTATTTTGGAATATTTTTTTTTTTTTTTACACATTTGGAAAAATTTTTTTTTACTTTTTTACTTTGCCCCAGGGGGGGACAATACAGATCGGTGATCTGCCAGTTTGCATAGCACTCTGACAGATCACCGATCTGCGAGAAGTGCAGGCTGCTTCACAGTGCCTGCTCTGAGCAGGCTTCTGTGAAGCCACCTCCCTCCCTGCAGGACCCGGATCCGCGGCCATCTTGGATCCGGGTCTGGAGCAGGCAGGGAGGGAGGTAAGACCCTCGCAGCAACGCGATCACATCGCGTTGCTGCGGGGGGCTCAGGGAAGCCCGCAGGGAGCCCCCTCCCTGCGCGATGCTTCCCTGCACCGCCGGCACATCGCGATCATGTTTGATCGCGGTGTGCCGGGGGTTAATGTGCCGGGAGCGGTCCGTGACCACTCCTGGCACATAGTGCCGGATGTCAGCTGCGATAGGCAGCTGACACCCGGCCGCGATCGGCCGCGCTCCCCCCGTGAGCGCCGCCGATTGCGCTGGACCTACTATCCCGTCGGCGGTCATACGGGCCCACCCCACCTCGACGGGATAGTACGTCGGATGTCAGGAAGGGGTTAAAGTCCAATTCACATAAATGCATATAACTTCAGTGGATATTATCAGTGACCAGTTTACACCAGTTCAAAGCAATACATATCACATGGCTTTAGATTTGTGGTCCCTAAATAGGCCAGACTTCCCTTGTCCGATTTCCCTGGGCGACTGCACGCCATCTCACAGTCTCTATATGTCTCCATACACACAGCCTCATATGTTGCAGACACTACACACGCCAGCCCTCCTCTGACTAGTTCTCGTGGGTGTCCTGCATCGCTGTATCACAGTCTCTTTACAGACTCTTTACTCACACAGTCGTACACAGTTCAGGATATCCTCTGGATAGCAGCCGGGCACCATATCCACCTGTTTGCAATCGTTGCACATGCTAGTCCTCTTTCAGGCACAGGACATCCACTTCCGGGCACAGGACTGTCCACATCCGAGACCAGTACCATGGATGACTTGCATCTCTGTGTACGCTGCGGGTGCCAGGCTATTCAGCTGCCCTTGGTGCTGGCTCTCCTGGCCTGTGCCTCCATGCACTCTGCAGACCAGCACACACCAGACTGACACTGACGTGCACCTTGCACACCTGACCTGACACGACACCTGACACCTGACACACCCATACCCCTTACTGCAGGGTTTTTAAACACACACAAACCTGTGGTCTTCAGCCACATGGAAAACCCGGCCCAGAAATCCGTGACTCCCATGCACACCTATGGACTTCATCCGTCTGCATGCACATTCTGGGGAGAACAAACAGCGCCCCCTAGCTGTTTCAGAGGCCACAGCCTCACAATATATATATATATATATATATATACACTCACCGGCCACTTTATTAGGTACACCATGCTAGTAACGGGTTGGACCCCCTTTTGCCTTCAGAACTGCCTCAATTCTTCGTGGCATAGATTCAACAAGGTGCTGGAAGCATTCCTCAGAGATTTTGGTCCATATTGACATGATGGCATCACACAGTTGCCGCAGATTTGTCGGCTTCACATCCCAAAGATGCTCCATACAAGGCAGGATGGATCCATGCTTTCATGTTGTTTACGCCAAATTCTGACCCTACCATCCGAATGTCGCAGCAGAAATCGAGACTCATCAGACCAAGCAACGTTTTTCTAATCTTCTACTGTCCAATTTCGATGAGCTTGTACAAATTGTAGCCTCAGTTTCCTGTTCTTAGCTGAAAGGAGTGGTACCCGGTGTGGTCTTCTGCTGCTGTAGCCCATCTGCCTCAAAGTTCGACGCACTGTGCATTCAGAGATGCTCTTAGGCCTACCTTGGTTGTAACGGGTGGTGATTTGAGTCACTGTTGCCTTTCTATCAGCTCGAACCAGTCTGCCCATTCTCCTCTGACCTCTGGCATCAACAAGGCATTTCCGCCCACAGAACTGCCGCTCACTGGATTTTTTTTCTTTTTCGGACCATTCTCTGTAAACCCTAGAGATGGTTGTGCGTGAAAATCCCAGTAGATCAGCAGTTTCTGAAATACTCAGACCAGCCCTTCTGGCACCAACAACCATGCCACGTTCAAAGGCACTCAAATCACCTTTCTTCCCCATACTGATGCTCGGTTTGAACTGCAGGAGATTGTCTTGACCATGTCTACATGCCTAAATGCACTGAGTTGCCGCCATGTGATTGGCTGATTAGAAATTAAGTGTTAACAAGAAGTTGGACAGGTGTACCTAATAAAGTGGCCAGTGAGTGTATATATATATATATATATATATATATATATATATATATATATATATATATATATATATATATATATATATATATTATGAGATGGTGCTAACTGAGTGTGTTGGGGAACACTCGCTTGGCATGGGACTAAAGCACACGGGAGCGGTTTTCTGACATAAATCAGTCTATTTGGTTTATTAAATCCGCATAAACCAGATAACGTAAAGTTAATTTCATTACATCCCCGAACATGACATGACCACCAGTCTGTTCATTTGGCAGATAAACTTCTCTGCCAAGTATTACAACCCCCCTTGTCTGGGATTATCTTCCAGGAGCTCCGCTCCTCACGCTGAGTCCTTGTCAGTCCTGGCTTCGCCAACACAGATGCCGTCCCAGGCTCTGTAGGTACATAGTCTCACCATGTGCTATTCAGGAAGTTTCCACTCACAGGAGCTTCTGGAACGCCTGCCAGGGCCGTGGGGTACTACTCAGTACTGGGTCCGGTACTTAAAGAGGATGTGTCATGGCGGCGGCGACCCGGTCCCTGACCCTGGGTGCTAAAGTAAAAGGGATGGTCTTTAAAGGGGTTTGAATAAAGTTTGTTCATGACGCCACCTGTGGCACTCGGTCAAGGGTGACCGACGCTGCTTAAAGGGGTCCTCTGGGGTGATGTGGCAGCAGGGATGGTATGGCTTCCCACAGGTGAAGCTGGTTCCCCAGGGCTCCTGGTGTAGTAGGGACAGGTGGTAGGTGGTGTAGAAGGAAACGGAGAACACAAGGTTGCAGTCTCTTTATTTTTTTACTGATGGATTCAGACAGTCACAGTCCAGGGTACTGGATCACAGGTGCAGATATGGTCTTGGAAGAAATTCTGGAATCCCTTTTACCAGGTGGGGTTGGAAGCCTTCCCTCTAGAGCTGTGGTGTAGTCCCTTGCTGCCTTAGGCCTCTCACAAGGTCCTCACGTTCTCTCTGTCCCCCTTATTGGTAGGACCCTACCCGTACAACAGGTAGCTCGAGCCTTTTTACAGGATCTCTATCACGACTCGGGCTCTATTCTGCTACTGTGTCCTCAGGTGTCAATGGTGCACAGATGACTTGCAATCCAGCTGAGCCACCGGTTTCTGTTCTGAGACGTAGAATACTTCACAACCTCGGTCTTCCGGTTACCGGTATCTGCGCTCTGCGTGGAGGAAGCCCAGTCTCAGCTTCTCCCCAGCTATTCACTCTCTTGCGCTCCACTTCCCCTCTCAGTCTCTTTACAGACTGCTCATCTTTCTCTTTGCTCTTCCCAGGAACTGCAGCACCTCACATGGCTGCACATCCCCTCTTTCTCTTTCAGACTCTCTGTCTGTCTCTTCTCACTCCACTCTCCTCTCACAGACTGTCTGCTCTGGTCTCCCTGGACCAACTAACTCCGCCAGACCAGAATATATATCAATATCTAGGGAAGCTCCCCTGAAACTGGGTTCAGAGCTCCCCCTTCTGGCCTGGAGTCAGAACAGTGTTGCATGTGCTGAATACTTGATAAAGGGATCCTTCCTTGCTTCCAAGTGTGACATCACTCCCCCCATAAGGAAAACAATGCCACTGTAACAACCAGGAACCTGGTGTGTTACACTTCCAACACAGACCATCCAGGTCCATGGTCTCTCCATGTGCTCTTCAGGAAGTCTCCACTCGCTGGAACTTCCAACACTAACCTGACCTCTTTCAGGACCTACAACACAGACCACTCAGGTCCAAACACTCTGAACCATATGTACATACATTGGTCACAATATGTTCCTCTAACCCCTCCCCTGGATGTGTGTGGTTGGCCAGACCTGCCCAGCTCTCTGACCAACCCTGCAAGCCTCCATTTACAACTATACAAATACTTGTGGGACTACAGGTCCCAGAACAACAACACTTCTTCAGGCTTACAGCACAGACTCCCTCTGCAACACAAACCGGCCATTTACAATCATGCCGGACACAGTTTCATTATCACCATTACAGATACGCTTCCATGCGTATCCTGAGGAGCACACACAGCACCTCCTGGTTGTAACATGGGTCACTGCACCACTATATATATATATATATATATATATATATATATACACATACATTGTAGGAGTTCACTAGCTAAACTGTTATGGTTCTCAATGGCAAGAGAACATAGCCCCAGCAAACATAAGAACTAGCTCTTGGAAGGATGGAAACTAAACTGACCATGAACTAAACCTGCCGCACAACTAACAGTAGCCGGGTAGCGTAGCCTGCGTTTTATCCCTAGACGCCCAGCGCCGGCCGGAGGACTAACTAATCCTGGCAGAGGAAAATATAGTCCTGGCTCACCTCTAGAGAAATTTCCCCGAAAGGCAGACAGAGGCCCCCACAAATATTGGCGGTGATTTTAGATGAAATGACAAACGTAGTATGAAAATAGGTTTAGCAAAATTGAGGTCCGCTTACTAGATAGCAGGAAGACAGAAAGGGCACTTTCATGGTCAGCTGAAAACCCTATCAAAACACCATCCTGAAATTACTTTAAGACTCTAGTATTAACTCATAACATCAGAGTGGCAATTTCAGATCACAAGAGCTTTCCAGACACAGAAACAAAACTACAGCTGTGAACTGGAACAAAATGCAAAAACAAACAAGGACTAAAGTCCAACTTAGCTGGGAGTTGTCTAGCAGCAGGAACATGCACAGAAAGGCTTCTGATTACAATGTTGACCGGCATGGAAGTGACAGAGGAGCAAGGCTAAATAGCGACTCCCACATCCTGATGGAAACAGGTGAACAGAGAGGATGATGCACACCAGTTCAATTCCACCAGTGGCCACAGGGGGAGCCCAAAATCCAATTTCACAACAGTACCCCCCCTCAAGGAGGGGTCACCGAACCCTCACCAGAACCACCAGGGCGATCAGAATGAGCCCTATGAAAGGCACGGACCAAATCGGAGGCATGAACATCAGAGGCAGTCACCCAAGAATTATCCTCCTGACCGTATCCCTTCCATTTGACCAGATACTGGAGTTTCCGTCTGGAAACACGGGAGTCCAAGATTTTTTCCACAACGTACTCCAACTCGCCCTCAACCAACACCGGAGCAGGAGGCTCAACGGAAGGCACAACCGGTACCTCATACCTGCGCAATAATGACCGATGAAAAACATTATGAATAGAAAAAGATGCAGGGAGGTCCAAACGGAAGGACACAGGGTTAAGAATCTCCAATATCTTGTACGGGCCGATGAACCGAGGCTTAAACTTGGGAGAAGAAACCCTCATAGGGACAAAACGAGAAGACAACCACACCAAGTCCCCAACACAAAGCCAAGGACCAACCCGACGCCGGCGGTTGGCAAAAAGCTGAGTCTTCTCCTGGGACAACTTCAAATTGTCCACTACCTGCCCCCAAATCTGATGCAACCTCTCCACCACAGCATCCACTCCAGGACAATCCGAAGATTCCACCTGACCAGAAGAAAATCGAGGATGAAACCCCGAATTACAGAAAAAGGGAGACACCAAGGTGGCAGAGCTGGCCCGATTATTGAGGGCAAACTCCGCTAAAGGCAAAAAAGCAACCCAATCATCCTGATCTGCAGACACAAAACACCTCAAATATGTCTCCAAGGTCTGATTCGTCCGCTCGGTCTGGCCATTAGTCTGAGGATGGAAAGCAGACGAGAAAGACAAATCTATGCCCATCCTAGCACAGAATGCTCGCCAAAATCTAGACACGAATTGGGTACCTCTGTCAGAAACGATATTCTCCGGAATACCATGCAAACAGACCACATTTTGAAAAAACAGAGGAACCAACTCGGAAGAAGAAGGCAACTTAGGCAGGGGAACCAAATGGACCATCTTAGAGAAACGATCACACACCACCCAGATGACAGACATCTTCTGAGAAACAGGAAGATCCGAAATAAAATCCATCGAGATGTGCGTCCAGGGCCTCTTCGGGATAGGCAAGGGCAACAACAATCCACTAGCCCGAGAACAACAAGGCTTGGCCCGAGCGCAAACGTCACAAGACTGCACGAAGCCTCGCACATCTCGAGACAGGGAAGGCCACCAGAAGGACCTTGCCACCAAATCCCTGGTACCAAAGATTCCAGGATGACCTGCCAACGCAGAAGAATGAACCTCAGAAATGACTTTACTGTTCCAATCATCAGGAACAAACAGTCTACCAGGTGGGCAACGATCAGGTCTATCCGCCTGAAACTCCTGCAAGGCCCGCCGCAGGTCTGGAGAAACGGCAGACAATATCACTCCATCCTTAAGGATACCTGTAGGTTCAGAATTACCAGGGGAGTCAGGCTCAAAACTCCTAGAAAGGGCATCCGCCTTAACATTCTTAGAACCCGGCAGGTAGGACACCACAAAATTAAACCGAGAGAAAAACAACGACCAGCGCGCCTGTCTAGGATTCAGGCGTCTGGCGGACTCAAGATAAATTAGATTTTTGTGGTCAGTCAATACCACCACCTGATGTCTAGCCCCCTCAAGCCAATGACGCCACTCCTCAAAAGCCCACTTCATGGCCAAAAGCTCCCGATTCCCAACATCATAATTCCGCTCGGCGGGCGAAAATTTACGCGAGAAAAAAGCACAAGGTCTCATCACGGAGCAATCGGAACTTCTCTGCGACAAAACCGCCCCAGCTCCGATTTCAGAAGCGTCGACCTCAACCTGAAAGGGAAGAGCAACATCAGGCTGACGCAACACAGGGGCGGAAGAAAAGCGGCGCTTAAGCTCCCGAAAGGCCTCCACAGCGGCAGGGGACCAATCAGCAACATCAGCACCCTTCTTAGTCAAATCAGTCAATGGCTTAACAACATCAGAAAAACCAGCAATAAATCGACGATAAAAGTTAGCAAAGCCCAAAAATTTCTGAAGACTCTTAAGAGAAGAGGGTTGCGTCCAATCACAAATAGCCTGAACCTTGACAGGATCCATCTCGATGGAAGAGGGGGAAAAAATATATCCCAAAAAGGAAATCTTTTGAACCCCAAAAACACACTTAGAACCCTTCACACACAAGGAATTAGACCGCAAAACCTGAAAAACCCTCCTGACCTGCTGGACATGAGAGTCCCAGTCATCCGAAAAAATCAAAATATCATCCAGATACACAATCATAAATTTATCCAAATAATCACGGAAAATGTCATGCATAAAGGACTGAAAGACTGAAGGGGCATTTGAAAGACCAAAAGGCTTCACCAAATACTCAAAGTGGCCCTCGGGCGTATTAAATGCGGTTTTCCACTTATCCCCCTGCTTAATTCGCACCAAATTATACGCCCCACGGAGATCTATCTTAGAGAACCACTTGGCCCCCTTTATGCGAGCAAACAAATCAGTCAGCAGTGGCAACGGATATTGATATTTAACCGTGATTTTATTCAAAAGCCGATAATCAATGCACGGCCTCAAAGAGCCATCTTTCTTAGCCACAAAGAAAAAACCGGCTCCTAAGGGAGATGACGAAGGACGAATATGTCCCTTTTCCAAGGACTCCTTTATATATTCTCGCATAGCAGCATGCTCAGGCACAGACAGATTAAATAAACGACCCTTAGGGTATTTACTACCCGGAATCAAATCTATGGCACAATCGCACTCCCGGTGCGGAGGTAATGAACCAAGCTTAGGTTCTTCAAAAACGTCACGATATTCAGTCAAGAATTCAGGAATCTCAGAGGGAATAGATGATGAAATGGAAACCACAGGTACGTCCCCATGCGTCCCCTTACATCCCCAGCTTAACACAGACATAGCTTTCCAGTCAAGGACTGGGTTATGAGATTGCAGCCATGGCAATCCAAGCACCAACACATCATGTAGGTTATACAGCACAAGAAAGCGAATAATCTCCTGATGATCCGGATTAATCCGCATACTTACTTGTGTCCAGTATTGTGGTTTATTGCTAGCCAATGGGGTGGAGTCAATCCCCTTCAGGGGTATAGGAGTTTCAAGAGGCTCCAAATCATACCCACAGCGTTTGGCAAAGGACCAATCCATAAGACTCAAAGCGGCGCCAGAGTCGACATAGGCGTCCGCGGTAATAGATGATAAAGAACAAATCAGGGTCACAGAAAGAATAAACTTAGACTGTAAAGTGCCAATTGAAACAGACTTATCAAGCTTCTTAGTACGCTTAGAGCATGCTGATATAACATGAGTTGAATCACCGCAATAGAAGCACAACCCATTTTTTCGTCTAAAATTCTGCCGTTCACTTCTGGACAGAATTCTATCACATTGCATATTCTCTGGCGTCTTCTCAGTAGATACCGCCAAATGGTGCACAGGTTTGCGCTCCCGCAGACGCCTATCGATCTGGATAGCCATTGTCATGGACTCATTCAGACCCGCAGGCACAGGGAACCCCACCATAACATCCTTAATGGCATCAGAGAGACCCTCTCTGAAATTCGCCGCCAGGGCGCACTCATTCCACTGAGTAAGCACAGCCCATTTACGGAATTTCTGGCAGTATACTTCAGCTTCGTCTTGCCCCTGAGATAGGGACATCAAGGCCTTTTCCGCCTGAAGTTCTAACTGAGGTTCCTCATAAAGCAACCCCAAGGCCAGAAAAAACGCATCCACATTGAGCAACGCAGGATCCCCTGGAGCCAATGCAAAAGCCCAATCCTGAGGGTCGCCCCGGAGCAAGGAAATCACAATCCTGACCTGCTGAGCAGGATCTCCAGCAGAGCGAGATTTCAGGGACAAAAACAACTTGCAATTATTTTTGAAATTTTGAAAGCAAGATCTATTCCCCGAGAAAAATTCAGGCAAAGGAATTCTAGGTTCAGATATAGGAACATGAACAACAAAATCTTGTAAATTTTGAACTTTCATGGTGAGATTATTCAAACCTGCAGCTAAACTCTGAATATCCATTTTAAACAGGTGAACACAGAGCCATTCCAGGATTAGAAGGAGAGAGAGAGAGAAAGGCTGCAATATAGGCAGACTTGCAAGAGATTCAATTACAAGCACACTCAGAACTGAGGAAAAAAAAAAAAAAAACATCTTCAGCAGACTTCTCTTTTCTCTCCTTTCTCTGTTAATTAATTTAACCCTTTTCTGGCCGGTCAAACTGTTATGGTTCTCAATGTCAAGAGAACATAGCCCCAGCAAACATAAGAACTAGCTCTTGGAAGGATGGAAACTAAACTGACCATGAACTAAACCTGCCGCACAACTAACAGTAGCCGGGTAGCGTAGCCTGCGTTTTATCCCTAGACGCCCAGCGCCGGCCGGAGGACTAACTAATCCTGGCAGAGGAAAATATAGTCCTGGCTCACCTCTAGAGAAATTTCCCCGAAAGGCAGACAGAGGCCCCCACAAATATTGGCGGTGATTTTAGATGAAATGACAAACGTAGTATGAAAATAGGTTTAGCAAAATTGAGGTCCGCTTACTAGATAGCAGGAAGACAGAAAGGGCACTTTCATGGTCAGCTGAAAACCCTATCAAAACACCATCCTGAAATTACTTTAAGACTCTAGTATTAACTCCTAACATCAGAGTGGCAATTTCAGATCACAAGAGCTTTCCAGACACAGAAACAAAACTACAGCTGTGAACTGGAACAAAATGCAAAAACAAACAAGGACTAAAGTCCAACTTAGCTGGGAGTTGTCTAGCAGCAGGAACATGCACAGAAAGGCTTCTGATTACAATGTTGACCGGCATGGAAGTGACAGAGGAGCAAGGCTAAATAGCGACTCCCACATCCTGATGGAAACAGGTGAACAGAGAGGATGATGCACACCAGTTCAATTCCACCAGTGGCCACAGGGGGAGCCCAAAATCCAATTTCACAACACTAAACAATACAAGCAAACCCTGGATACTCAGACACGGCTGAGCTAGTCCCAGTTTGGTCACACAAAACAGGTATTGTCCATAGCAACCAGTGTGTGCCACTCTGCTCAGCCTCCCCTGCCGACTGACCAGTGAACACATGACCTGGTTCTGGTCCTAGCTAACCAGGTACACATATTCATAACCTGTAATGCTAGGATTTTTGCCATGGATACATTTGGAGAAGCCAGGTTGGAATCCTTTGACCTCCTGGCTCCATGGAGACGTCTAGAGAAGTCCGTTTGGGACCCTCCAGGCACCTGGCCACATGCCTCAATGAAAATATCTGCTTTGTGGCTCTTCTTGTATTACCATCTGAAGTTTTCTACTTATTTGGTCTTTCCTCCCAGTCTGTGATTCCCCAGCCACTCCGTCTGCCCCCGATGTGCAAATGACAGGTCACTGCTGAGATTTCAAATAGATGAAGCAGGTAATTCACAGATTAGATGCAGGTGAAGATGCAGTAGTGCATCACAATCAGATTATGACTTTTTCTATTCCTTTCAACAGTGACTTGTAAAGTTTGAGCACCCCTGTTCATAATTACTCACAAATCACTTAACCATCTGCTCACTCTTTCTATCCTCCTTCTCCTAGTCGCTGGAGACATCTCTCCAAACCCCGGCCCCCCATGTTATAGCCAGTCAAACCTCCCAACTGCTACACCCAGAAACCCCTCTAGCCTTATTAATATTCCATGCATGCCTTCTGTCTCTTTCAATTGTGCTCTTTGGAATTCTCGCTCTGTGTGTAATAAACTCTCCTTCATTCATGATTTCTTCCTTTCTAATTCTCTTAATCTCCTGGCTCTTACTGAAACCTGGATCCAGCAGTCAGACACCACCGCTGCTGCTGCTCTCTCATATGGTGGACTACACTTTTCTCATACCCCAAGATCAGACAACAGAGAAGGTGGAGGCGTTGGGCTGCTCCTTTCACCCAAATGTACCTTCCAAGTTATTCCCCAAGTACCCTCACTTGTATTCCCTTCCTTTGAGGTCCATGCTGTCAGACTCTACGTCCCCTTCTCCATGCGAGTGGCGGTGGTGTATCGTCCTCCTGGCCCCTCTCATCAGTTCCTGGATCACTTTGCCACCTGGCTTCCACACTTTCTCTCCTGTGACACTCCCACCCTTATCATGGGTGATTTCAACATCCCCATTGCTTCTCCCCTTTCCCCGTCTGCTTCTCAACTTTTATCTCTAACCTCCTCTTTTGGCCTCTCGCAGCATACTAACTCTCCAACGCATGAAGATGGAAACTCCCTTGACTTGGTCTTCTCCCGGCTTTGCTCAGTGGATGATTTCAGAAACTCCCCTCTCCCGTTCTCTGATCTCTGACCACAACCTTCTTTCATTCTCTATCAAGAACTGCCATCCCGCTCAGGTCACCCCCACTTTCCTCACTTATAGAAACATACAGGCCATTAACACCCAGAAACTTATGAAGAACTTGCAGTCCTCATTGGCCCCAATCTCCTCCATCTCATGTCCTGATTCTGCTCTGAACCATTACAATGAAACCCTGCAAAGTGCCCTGGATGAAGCTGCTCCTCCTATACATAGAGCAACTCGACACAGACGGCGACAACCGTGGCACACGCTGCAAACACGCTTCCTGCAGCGATGCTCCAGGTGCGCCGAACATCTGTGGAGAAAATCTTATCTACCCGAAGATTTCATCCATTATAAGTTCATGCTAAAAACATACAACTCTGCCCTTCACCTCTCCAAACAAACCTATTTCAACACCCTCATCACCTCACTGTCCAATAACCCTAAACGTCTCTTCGACACTTTCCAGTCCCTACTCAACCCAAGAGAGCAGGCCCCAACCACAGATCTCCACGCTGAAGATCTGGCCAATTACTTCAAAGAAAAAATTGACCACATTCGCCAGGAAATCATCTCCCAATCTCTTCATACCAGGCACTGTCCTCCATCCCCCACTGCATCTAGTTGACTCTCTGACTTTGAACCAGTTACTGAAGAAGAAGTAAGCAGGCTCCTTGCATCTTCTCGCCCGACCACTTGCACCAGTGACCCCATTCCGTCACATCTCCTCCAGTCCCTTTCCCCGGCTGTCACCTCTCACATAACAAAAATATTCAACCTTTCCCTCACTTCCAGTATTTTTCCCTCCTCATTTAAGCATGCCATCATACATCCATTACTTAAAAAACCCTCCCTCGACCAAAACTGTGCCGCTAATTATAGACCTGTCTCTAATCTTCCCTTCATCTCTAAACTCCTGGAACGCCTTGTCCACTCCCGTCTTACCCGCTATCTCTCAGATAACTCTCTTCTCGACCCTTGTTATGATTTTCCCAATGGCAGGGAAATCAAAATAACAACGGACTAGCTCTCGGGTGATGGGAACTAAAGTGACCGTGACCTGAACCTGACACAACACTGGAAGTAGCCGGGGAGTGTTTCCTACGATGCCCTAGACACCACGCGCCAGCCGGAGATCTAACTACCCCTATCAGAGGAATATACAGGCCTGCCTTACCTCCAGAGACGAACCCCAAAAGGAGATAGCAGCCCCCCACAGATATTGACGGTGAGTCAAGAGGAAAAGACATACGTAGGATGAACAGCAGATTTAGCACAGTGAGGTCCGCTTACTAGATAGCAGAAGTACAGGAAAGAGTCACTTCACGGTTAACTTCAAAACACTACTCAAAAACACCATCCTGAAATTACTTTAAAACTCCAGTGACAACTCATGCCACTGGAGTGGCAATTTCAGTCCACGAGAGCTTCCAGCTACAGAGAGTCACATTGCAAATAGCTGGACAAAAATAGCATTAACTAGAAACAAAATTCAACTTAGCTGAACAGGATCTTGAGGCAGGAGAATGCAACAGAATGCTACTGATACATTGTTGGCCGGCATCGGACCAGCAGCCAAGCAGCCTTAAATAGGAAACTCCCCTAATGGGTGTCAACAGGTGATCAATGATAGAAGAAGGCAAATAAGTGGCACTACCATAAAACACCACCGGGGGAGCCCACAAACAGAATTCACAACAGTACCCCCCCCTTAAGGAGGGGGCACCGAACCCTCACCAGAACCACCAGGGCGATCTGGATGAGCACTATGAAATGCACGAACCAAATCAGGAGCATGAACATCAGATGCTGTCACCCAAGAATTATCCTCCTGACCATAGCCTTTCCACTTAACCAGATACTGAAGTTTCCATCTGGAAACACGGGAGTCCAAGATCTTTTCCACCACATACTCCAACTCACCCTCAACCAGCACAGGAGCAGGAGGATCAGCAGACGGAACAACCGGCACCTCATACCTCCGCAATAATGACCGATGAAAAACATTATGAATAGTAAAAGATGCTGGGAGGTCCAAACGAAAGGACACAGGATTGAGAACCTCCAGAATCCTATAAGGGCCGATAAACCGAGGCTTAAACTTAGGAGACGAGACCTTCATAGGAACAAATCGAGAAGACAACCAAACCAGGTCCCCAACACAAAGACGAGGACCGACACGCCGATGACGATTAGTGAACTGTTGAGTCTTCTCCTGGGACAACTTCAGATTGTCCACAACCTGTCCCCAAATCTGATGCATTCTATCAACCACAGCATCTACTCCAGGACAATCCGAAGACTCCAATTGACCGGACGAAAAGCGAGGGTGAAACCCTGAATTACAAAAAAATGGAGAAACCAAAGTGGCAGAACTGGCCCGATTGTTAAGGGCAAACTCTGCCAATGGCAAAAAATCAAGCCAATCGTCCTGATCAGCGGACACAAAACACCTCAAGTAAGTCTCCAAGGTCTGATTAGTACGCTCAGTCTGGCCATTAGTCTGAGGATGGAATGCAGACGAAAAAGACAAGTCGATGCCCATCCTGGCACAGAACGCCCGCCAAAATCTAGACACAAACTGAGTACCCCTGTCAGACACTATATTCTCAGGAATACCATGCAAACGCACAACATTCTGAAAAAATAGAGGGACCAGCTCAGAGGAGGAGGGCAATTTGGGCAAAGGTACCAAGTGAACCATCTTGGAAAAACGGTCACACACCACCCAGATGACAGACATCCTACGAGAAACAGGAAGGTCAGAAATAAAGTCCATAGAGATGTGCGTCCAAGGCCTCTTAGGAATAGGCAAGGGCAACAACAACCCGCTGGCCCGGGAACAGCAGGGCTTAGCCCGAGCACAAACATCACAAGACTGCACAAAAATACGTACATCTCGAGACAAGGAAGGCCACCAGAAGGACCTAGACACCAGATCCCTGGTGCCAAAAATTCCAGGATGACCTGCCAACGCGGAAGAGTGAACCTCCGAAATAACTCTACTGGTCCAGTCATCAGGGACAAACAGTCTACCAGGCGGACAGCGATCAGGCCTATCCACCTGAAACTCCTGCAAAGAGCGCCGCAGGTCTGGGGAGACAGCTGACAATATCACCCCATCCTTCAGGATGCCAGTAGGTTCGGAATCACCAGGCGAGTCAGGCTCAAAACTCCTAGAGAGGGCATCCGCCCTCACATTCTTAGACCCAGGCAGATATGAAACCACAAAGTTAAATCGAGAGAAAAACAACGACCAGCGCGCCTGTCTAGGATTCAGACGCCTGGCTGACTCAAGATAAATTAGATTTTTGTGGTCAGTCAAGACCACCACCTGGTGTCTAGCACCCTCAAGCCAATGACGCCACTCCTCAAATGCCCACTTCATGGCCAAGAGCTCCCGAATTCCAACATCATAATTTCGCTCAGCGGGCGAAAACTTTCGAGAGAAAAACGCACATGGTCTCATCACTGAGCAGTCAGGACCTTTCTGCGACAAAACTGCACCTGCTCCGATCTCGGAAGCATCTACTTCAACCTGGAACGGGAGCGAAACATCAGGCTGGCGCAACACAGGAGCAGAAGAAAAGCGGCGCTTAAGCTCCCGAAAGGCCTCCACAGCCGCAGAGGACCAATTAGCAACATCAGCACCCTTCTTGGTCAAATCAGTCAAAGGTTTAGCAATGGCAGAAAAACCCGCTATGAATCGGCGATAGAAATTAGCAAATCCCAAGAATTTCTGAAGACTCTTTAGAGAAGTAGGTTGTATCCAATCACAAATAGCCTGAACCTTAACAGGGTCCATCTCCATAGATGAAGGGGAAAAAATATATCCCAGAAAGGAAATTCTCTGAACCCCAAAAATACACTTTGAGCCCTTCACAAATAGAGAATTAGCTCGTAAAACCTGAAAAACTCTCTTGACCTGTTGAACATGAGATTCCCAGTCCTCCGAAAAAATCAAAATATCATCCAAATACACAATCATAAATTTATCCAGATATTCACGGAAAATATCGTGCATAAAGGACTGAAAAACGGAAGGGGCATTCGCGAGACCGAAAGGCATTACCAAATACTCAAAATGGCCTTCAGGCGTATTAAATGCGGTCTTCCACTCATCCCCCTGCTTAATCCGCACCAAATTATACGCACCAGTAGATCGATCTTAGTGAACCACTTCGCCCCCTTTATGCGAGCAAAAAGATCAGTCAGTAAAGGTAACGGGTACTGGTATTTAACTGTAATCTTATTCAGAAGTCGATAGTCGATACAAGGTCTCAATGAACCATCCTTTTTACCCACAAAGAAAAACCCTGCCCCCAGTGGAGACAAAGAGGGGCGAATATGACCCTTTTCCAAAGATTCTCTGATATACTCCCGCATAGCAGTATGTTCAGGTACAGACAAATTAAACAAGCGACCCTTAGGAAATTTACTACCGGGAATCAACTCAATAGCGCAGTCACACTCTCTGTGAGGGGGGAGAGAATCAGTTTTAGGCTCCTGAAAGACATCATAAAAATCTGACAGAAATGCTGGGATCTCAGAGGGGGTAGATGAAGAAATGGGAACCAAAGGTGCATCCCCATGAATCCCCCGACATCCCCAGGTCAGCACAGACATTGATCTCCAGTCCAAGACTGGATTATGAATTTGTAACCATGGTAATCCAAGTACTAATACGTCATGTAGATTATATAACACAAGGAAACGAATAATCTCCTGATGGTCTGGGGTAAGATGCATAGTCACTTGTGTCCAATATTGTGGTTTATTGCTAGCCAAAGGTGTAGAATCAATACCCTTTAAGGGAATAGAAACCTCCAGAGGCTCTAAATCAAACCCACAACGCTTGGCAAAGGACCAATCCATGAGACTCAGAGCGGCGCCAGAATCCACATAAGCATCCACAGTAACAGATGATAAAGTACAAATCAATGTCACGGACAAAAGAAATTTAGACTGCAAGGTACCCATAGAAAAAGATTTATCAACCTTTTTATCAACCTTCTTTATGCGTTTAGAGCATGCTGATATAACATGAGCTGGATCTCCACAATAGAAGCACAACCCATTTTTGCGCCTGTAATTCTGTCGTTCGCCTCTAGACAATACACTATCGCATTGCATATGCTCTGGTGCCTTTTCAGAGGTCACCGCCAAATGATGCACAGGTTTTTGCTCAGAAGATACCGCCATATGGTGCACAGGTTTTGCTCAGAAGATACCGCCATATGGTGCACAGGTTTTTGCTCAAAAGATACCGCCATATGGTGCACAGATTTTTGCTCAGAAGATACCGCCATATGGTGCACAGATTTGCGCTCCCGTAAACGCCGATCAATCTGGATAGCCAATTTCATGGCATCATTCAGACCTGTAGGCACAGGGAACCCCACCATGACATCCTTCACGGCATCAGAGAGACCTTCTCTGAAATTAGCTGCTAGAGCGCACTCATTCCATTTAGTAAGCACCGACCATTTACGAAATTTTTGGCAGTAAATCTCAGCTTCATCTTGCCCTTGGGAAAGAGCTATCAAGGCTTTCTCAGCCAAAATCTCTAAATTAGGTTCTTCATAAAGCAACCCCAAAGCCAGAAAAAACGCATCTACATTTAATAACGCAGGATCCCCTGGCGACAATGCAAATGCCCAACTTTGTGGGTCACCCCGCAATAGAGAAATAACAATTTTAACCTGTTGCGCAGGATCACCAGCAGAGTGAGATTTCAGAGACAAAAACAATTTACAATTCTCTCTGAAATTCAAAAAACGGGATCTGTCTCCGGTAAAAAATTCAGGCATAGGGATCTTAGGTTCAGACATTGGAGCACGTATAACAAAATCTTGTAAGTTCTGGACTTTTGTAGCCAGGTTATTCAGACCTACAACCAAACTCTGTGGATCCAAGATTCAAACAGGTGTAACCAAAGCCATTCAGAGATTAAGAGGAGAGGAAAAAAAAAAAAAAAAAAAGGCTGAAGACTGCAGTTTAAGCAAGGAGTACAAATAAGCACTAAGGTGCACTTTCCAAACACAGAAGGGAAAAAAAAAAACCTTTTCATATCCTTTCCTGCTTTAGTGCATAGTTTTAACACATGCGGGCCGGCCAAACTGTTATGATTTTCCCAATGGCAGGGAAATCAAAATAACAACGGACTAGCTCTCGGGTGATGGGAACTAAAGTGACTGTGACCTGAACCTGACACAACACTGGAAGTAGCCGGGGAGTGTTTCCTACGATGCCCTAGACACCACGCGCCAGCCGGAGATCTAACTACCCCTATCAGAGGAATATACAGGCCTGCCTTACCTCCAGAGACGAACCCCAAAAGGAGATAGCAGCCCCCCACAGATATTGACGGTGAGTCAAGAGGAAAAGACATACGTAGGATGAACAGCAGATTTAGCACAGTGAGGTCCGCTTACTAGATAGCAGAAGTACAGGAAAGAGTCACTTCACGGTTAACTTCAAAACACTACTCAAAAACACCATCCTGAAATTACTTTAAAACTCCAGTGACAACTCATGCCACTGGAGTGGCAATTTCAGTCCACGAGAGCTTCCAGCTACAGAGAGTCACATTGCAAATAGCTGGACAAAAATAGCATTAACTAGAAACAAAATTCAACTTAGCTGAACAGGATCTTGAGGCAGGAGAATGCAACAGAATGCTACTGAAACATTGTTGGCCGGCATCGGACCAGCAGCCAAGCAGCCTTAAATAGGAAACTCCCCTAATGGGTGTCAACAGGTGATCAATGATAGAAGAAGGCAAATAAGTGGCACTACCATAAAACACCACCGGGGGAGCCCACAAACAGAATTCACAACAGACCCTCTTCAATCTGGCTTCTGCTCTTTACACTCTACTGAAACTGCCCTCACTAAAGTCTCTAATGATCTACTAACAGCTAAATCTAATGGTCACTACTCCATGCTAATTCTATTGGATCTTTCCGCAGCATTCGACACTGTGGATCATCAGCTCCTCCTCACTATGCTCCGCTCCATCGGCATCAAGGACACCGTTCTCTCTTGGTTCTCCTCCTATCTCTCTGACCGATCTTTCACTGTATGTTTTGCTGGTTCTTCCTCCTCTCACCTTCCCCTTACTGTTGGGGTTCCTCAAGGATCAGTCCTAGGCCCCCTCCTCTTCTCTTTGTATACTGCCCCTATTGGACAAACAATCAGTAGATTTGGTTTCCAGTACCATCTCTATGCTGACGACACCCAATTATACACCTCTTCTCCTGCTTTCACTCCGACCTTCTTAGAAAACACCAGTGATTGTCTTACCGCTGTCTCTAACATCATGTCCTCCCTCTATCTGAAACTGAACCTGTCAAAAACTGAACTCCTCGTGTTCTCTCCCTCTACTAACCTACCTTTGCCTGACATTGCCATCTCCGTGTGTGGTTCCACCATTACTCCAAAGCAACATGCCCGCTGCCTTGGGGTTATCCTTGATTCTGAGCTTTCATTCACCCCCCACATCTGATCACTGGCTCGCTCTTCTTATCTGCATCTCAAAAACATTTCTAGAATTCGCCCTTTTCTTACTTTCGACTCTGCAAAAACTCTTACTGTTTCTCTTATTCATTCCCGTCTGGACTATTGTAACTCTCTACTAATCGGCCTCCCTCTTACCAAACTACCCCCCCTCCAATCTGTCCTGAATGCTGCTGCCAGGATCATATTCCTCACCAACCGTTACACCGATGCCTCTACCTTGTGCCAGTCATTACACTGGCTACCCATCCACTCCAGAATCCAGTACAAAACTACTACCCTCATCCACAAAGCACTTCATGGCTCAGCACCACCCTACATCTCCTCTCTGGTCTCAGTCTACCACCCTACCCGTGCCCTCCGCTCCGCTAATGACCTCAGGTTAGCATCCTCAATAATCAGAACCTCCCACTCCCGTCTCCAAGACTTTACACGTGCTGCGCCGATTCTTTGGAATGCACTACCTAGGTTAATACGATTAATCCCCAATCCCCACAGTTTTAAGCGTGCCCTAAAAACGCATTTGTTCAGACTGGCCTACCGCCTCAACGCATTAACCTAACTATCCCTATGTGGCCTATTAAAAATAGAAAAAAAACAAAACACATAATCAGGTTCCTCGCATCGTGTTCTCATACACTTTATGCAGTTAATAGCACTCTGTGTCTGTACTGCTAAATACTTAGGCAGTTAACTGGTTCATGTAGCTTTACATGAACACCCGAGCCTTACACTATGGCTGGCCCAAATAACTAAAGCAATTGTTACCATCCACCTCTCGTGTCTCCCCTTTTCCTCATAGTTTGTAAGCTTGCGAGCAGGGCCCTCATTCCTCCTGGTATCTATTTTGAACTGTGATTTCTGTTATGCTGTAATGTCTATTGTCTGTACAAGTCCCCTCTATAAGTTGTAAAGTGCTGCGGAATATGTTGGCGCTATATAAATAAAAATTATTATTATTATTATTATTATAATTACTGTTATTTTTTAAAAATTACAAATAGGAAAATGGGCCGATGCAAAAGTTTGGACATCGTGCATGGTTACCACCTAGTAGTATACCCTTTTGCAAGTATCACAGCTTGTAAATGCTTTTTGTAGCCAGACAATAGTCTTTCAATTCTTGTTTGAGATGTTTCCATTCATTCTTGGAAATTTTTTCCAGTTCTGTTTGATTCCTGAATCGTCTTGTATGCACTGCTATTTTGAGGTCTAGCCACAAATTTTCAATGATATTCCATATATGAAGGTCATTGTAAAACCTTAAGCTTGTGCCTTTTGAAATTTCATTGAATCCATTATTCCCTCTACCTGTTTTCAAAATGTTCCCCATGCCATTATCTGCAACACAACCCCAAAGAATAATTGATCCACCCCCATGCTTAATGGTTGGCGAGACAGTCTTTTCCAGAAATTCTGTGTCCTTTTTTTGCCACACATACCTTTGATCATAGTGTCCAAAGAGTTCTATTTTAGAATCATCAGTGCACAGGACTTGCTCGCAAAAGGCGTCAGACTTTTTTATATGTCCTTTGCATACTTCTGAATCTGATTTTTATAATAAGGACGCAGAAGAGGTTGTCTTCTGATGACTCTTCCAAGAAGGCCATATTTGTGCAGATGTCTCTAAGCAGTAGAACAATGTATCACAACTCCAGAGTCTGCTAAATCTTTCTGAAGGTATTTTGGAGTGAAGCAAGGATTTTTATTTGCTTCTCTAGCAGTTCTAATAGCAGATCACTGAAAATTTGCTTGGTCTTTCCAACCTTATCTTGACCTCCACTGTTCCTGTTAACTGCCATTTCTTAATTACATTTAGGCTTTGTGCACACGTTCAGGATTTTTAGCATTTTTTTAGCATTTTTTCAGCAAAAAAACCCTAAAAAAGCTTACATAAGATCCCATCATTTTTAATGCATTACGCATTTTTTGTGAACATGCTGCGTTTTTTTCCATGGTGGAATCGCATTCCGGAAAAAAATGCATCATGTTTATTCATTGTGCGTAATCGCGGGGATTCTGCACATGTAGGAATGCATTGATCTGCTTACTTCCCGCATGGGGCTATGCCCACCATGTGGGAAGTAAGCGGATCATGTGCGGTTGGTACCTAGGGTGGAGGAGAGGAGACTTCCTCCAGGCCCTGGGAACCATATAGTTGTTAAAAAAAGAATTAAAATAAAAAATCATGATATTTTCACCTTCTGGCATCCCCCACAGCTTCCCGCTCCTTGCGATGCTCCCATTCCCAGTAATGCCTTGCGAAAATGACCTGTGATGGCATAGCGGTCTCGCAAGACCGCTACGTCATCTGGGGTCGTTGCCGTGAGTCATTACTGGGAACGGGAGCATCGCGAGGAGCTGGAAGGTTACGTGGGACGCCGGAAGGTGAGAATATCACGACTTTTTATTTTTTTTATTATTTTTAACATTATATCTTTTTACTATTGATGCTGTATAGGCAGCATCAATAGTAAAAAGTTGGTCACACTTGTCAAACACTATGCTTGACAAGTGTGACAACCTGTCAATCAGTTTTCCAAGCGATGCTACAGATCGCTTGGAAAACGCTAGCATTCTGCATGCTAATTACGCTTGCAAAATGCTAGTGTTTAGCGGGAATACGCATGCCAATTCTGCATGAGATATACCCGCGGCAGGGATGCAGAATTGCCGTGGAAATTTCGGCGGCAATTCTGCAACATGTGCACTTAGCCTTAGAACTGAAGAAAATGCAACTTTAAAACACTTTGCTATCTTCTTATAGCCTTCTTCTGCTTTATGGGCCTCCACCATTTTTATTTTCACAGTGCTAAGCAGCTGCTTAGAAGAACAAATGGTTGCTGTTTTTTAGCACAAGGTTAGAGCAGGCTGGATTTTTATGAAGCTGTAAAAATTCCATTACCTGGCCTTTCCTAATGATGATAGTGAGCAACCCATAACCCTGACAGGCTAATTAAGATCTGAATCCTTAGTCAAATGTATCTGAGAATATAAATCTCAAAGGGTGCCCAAACTTTTTATCTTCCCATTTTCCATTTTGTAATTTTTGAAATATAAAAAATTACTATATATAATTTTTTGTTTGTTTCAAATTCAAAGGAAATGTGTCATCTTTAACTTCACGCCTTTTAGAGATCATTACATCTTCATCTTACTTAAATGTTCACAATAACAGTAATTTTGACCTGGGCTGCCCAAATTTTTTACATGCCATTGTATACTACATGCCATTGCATATCCTTGCTAATCGAAAAGCAAAATGGTCAAATTTGCAAGGACCTATGTTATAATCATTTGAGGGTGACTATTAATATTATTAAGCAAAATCCAGTATGAAAAAGTCCTAACGGACGCCTGTTACCCATTAGTAATAACTTATGTTACCATGCAGAATTTTCATTTCTTCTAATTTTTCTCTAAACTTGACATATCCCAAGATCTAGGAGGTGAAATTTTAAACCATTTTTAAAAAAGTATATGTTATTGGAGTTTGAGAAAAACTACTAGAACACTGTTCTTCAAAAAGGTATCATAATGCAACAAACTAGAGATGAGCATATTTTTTAAAACTCGAATTTGCTGACTTTGCTGAATTTTTGATAAAAAAATACAATTGCAACAAGTAAATTTGTTTGAATTTCAATACAGGAAAACATGTAATCTTATAAATGTGCCCCAGCTATATACCATGTAAAGGCTGTTTCTGACCGTACAGGGACATGTCTGACTCATAACACATCTCCTGGGCAGGGGAATAAGCAAAAGAGTATACAGACAGGACAACATGGGATCACAGCTGATTCTTTTTATGAGGTAAAACATTTCACTGCCTGTTTTTAAGCATTATTTTACTTCAAAGGATGAAACAGCTGTGATCCCATGCTGTAATATCTGTATACTCTCTTTTGTGTCATACCCTGGCCAAGAGATATGACACATTCCGACCATATCCTTATAAGATCAGACATAGCCATTACATAGTACATAGGGCACATTAATAAGATTATCTCCACAGAGGAACATTTTTTTTAAACACATCCAATTGTAGGACTTATTATTAGTCAAAGATTTGCTAATTAAAAAAGTTGATTAAAATTAACTTTGATCTTGGGAAACCCCTTTAAGAGTTTACACTTTACAGATGAGAGAGACAGGACCCTACTGGCCATATGACCTTAAACTCTGTTGGAGAGAGAGAGACTTACCCAATGACTCGTGAGTAGGGTTGAGCGAAACGGGTCGTGCATTTTCATAAGTCGCCGACTTTTAGCAAAGTCGGCGTCTCATGAAACCCGACCCGATCCCTGTGCGGGGTCGGCCATGCGGTACGCGATCTTGGCGCTAAAGTCGCGTTTCGTATGACGCGTTTAGCACCATTTTTTCAGCCAATGAATGAGCGTGGGCAGAGTGATGACATAGGTCTTAGGGGAGTGAATGCCTATCGTCATGTTATCGTTTGTGCGCAGTAGGGATTTGGAATGTGCAATAGGAAATTTTCAGTGCTGGGACGGAGGGGGAGAGAGAGAGAGAGAGAGAGAGAAAAATAAATAAAAATAAATAAAAATATAAATTCCTTCATTGGGTTTCGTGTTTCGGCCGAAACCCGACTTTTCACGGTGGTCGGCCGATTTCACTCGACTCGACTTTTAAGACAGTCGGGTTTCACAAAACCCGACTCGACCCTAAAAAACTAAAGGTCGCTCAACCCTACTCGTGAGATGAAAAATTACTCTACCGCACATACTGTGATCCACTGGGAACCACTGATCTGTGATGACCCAGGTACAGATCACCATTCTAACACAACACAAACAAAGGATGATAAACAGGCCCAAGATATAAAAGGGTATATTTTATTAGACACAATTTTAAAATACAAAGGTATAAATAGTGGATAAGACCACAGTGCAAAATAGCTATAGAAACGGGATGGGTGTACCGCGACTGAATATAGGAAATTTACAGATACAGTTGTGCAACGGCGCACATCAATGAAGATATATAGATTATTCTATTACCTCCATATATAGCACATAGAATATATAATCGAATGATAGCACCACAAATCATGATGAAAAATATATGTAACGGCGCAAAATCATATAACATACCAGTGTGGAGAGTTGCCAAATACTCGTCCGGCTAGCAGGAGGTATAGACAAAAGCCAGCGGTCACCACATCACCCCGATGCGCGTTTCGGCGCACAGCCTTCGTCAGGGGGCCCCCTGACGAAGGCTGTGCGCCGAAACGCGCGTCGGGGTGATGTGGTGACCGCTGGCTTTTGTCTATACCTCCTGCTAGCCGGACGAGTATTTGGCAACTCTCCACACTGGTATGTTATATGATTTTGCGCCGTTACATATATTTTTCATCATGATTTGTGGTGCTATCATTCGATTATATATTATATGTGCTATATATGGAGGTAATAGAATAATCTATATATCTTCATTGATGTGCGCCGTTGCACAACTGTATCTGTAAATTTCCTATATTCAGTCGCGGTACACCCATCCCGTTTCTATAGCTATTTTGCACTGTGGTCTTATCCACTATTTATACCTTTGTATTTTAAAATTGTGTCTAATAAAATATACCCTTTTATATCTTGGGCCTGTTTATCATCCTTTGTTTGTGTTGTGTTAGTTTTGTAATTGATGATTGGCCATATATATGTCCCATTTTACAGTGACAATATTTGCTTAACATGCTTTGATATCTATTACTATGATGTCACTTCTATTTTTGTTGGTTTTTGCTAATACAGATCACCATTCTGCAAGGTATGATGATGACCCATAAGCTGCAGGGAGTGATGAGAACATTCCAATGACAGCATAAGATGACATTTGCCTGCTCTCTTATACTTCCGCATTGTGGGAAATGATGACGCACACATTTTTTTTGTGTACTGCTATTCGAATACTAATAAAGCAGCCATTCACAAAATTACCAAACATGGAAGGGGTGGCTGCCTAATATTACAAATGCACACATAAGGCTTAAGTAGGGCGCCAGTCACTCATAATGACACCCATAATTTTAAAACAAGTGGGCTGCCCAGTGCTATATAAGTACACCCCACAAATGAAGAACCCTGTTTATCCAGCCAACACTCATCAGGCATAAAAACAAATCTGCAAAATGATGAAAAAAAAATATAATATTTGGCATAATATCTCTAATATTATACATGTAGGGCCTGTTTCACACCACTATGGTATACTTGACATATCCATTTTTATGGTAAAAAAAAAGTATTTAGGCAGATATATTTGAATTTACATAAAATATAATGGGAAAATCGTATATCAATGCTTCGATCCTTTTTTTCCAGGATGCCAAAAACAATTTTTTATCCTCTGAAAAAAAAGATAACAGATTGAAGAACGGATCAGGTTTTTTTTTAAATAATATTACAGTTTATATAAAACAGTTACAATTATATTGGCATATGTTTGCATACAGTTTTTTTTTTTTTCAGAAAACAAGTCACATATTCTTCTGTCAATCCCTTTTCTTGGATTTTGAAAAAACTGAAAAATTGTGATTTACATTAAAATACATCCTCTTGTATTCGTTTTACAACCGATCAGTTTAATTTTTTTTTTAGATATTTATATAAAAAGGCTTTTATAAATGACAAAAAATGATATGAAAAAGGCCTAAGCTACTTTTGTTCTCCTTGCTGATTACAGTTGCTTGCCTAGAGAAACACCAATTTTTTGGATGAAATTTGGAGTGCGCCGATCTTTTCTACAACTTGGTTCAACACTGGCTCCATTACAGATGTCAAGTTTCATTAGATTCCCAAAAAAGCCATGTTTTTCTCTATTTCCAAAATTTCGAAACCCAGTGATTGCTATAAACCCTAATTGGACATTGAATTTTAGACTAGGCTATGGGTACTATGAATATATTAAAGAAGGCAGCCTGTATAATTATCTGTATTTCATCTTGTCACAATCATTTAGTATGTCATTTCATTGAGGGTCCGGATTTAAGGCTAGGCTCTCTACCTCGCTGTAGGGTTGGAGGACAAAGGCACTGCTTGAACTTGGGACAGATTTTTTAGGTAGGAAAGGGCTTCAAGAAGTAAATCTCTTGATGTCATTAACGACAGAATAGCAATTTTCTACAAAACATTCTTCCTCACTGAACAGAATTTCCAACATGTTGTGTGAAGTCAGGATATTAAAAAGTGATAAATCCAGTTAACCTATGTTTCTTAATTAACTATTAAACAAATACATTGTCATTGTGAATCATCTTTTATTAGGATTCGCTGCCATCTGATACACATGCATAAATAACGGCATTCATTTACATTTTCATATCCTAGAAAACCAAATGTTGTGATACTGTTGATTAAAGTGGCATTTACGAAACACGCTGAACATTCCCAGAACGCCCTTTAATTTCTGTACTACACACAGCATTATAATTGAAATCCTTAAGACACAGTACATTTAGTCAACACATCAGACTAATGGTGGAATCATGTGATTCGAGAAAGTTTATTCCACCCCCGTGTCATTTTATTCTCAAGGCAGTTATTTATTTCCTTGGAACAATCCAATTGCATTTTTGTTTTTTTTATTCTGGTACAACTGCATTAAAATTTGTGGAGTCATTCCGCTGGGAAGAGTGAATTCAGATTGCATCCTAGCATAGTGGTAAAAGAAAATATTCTGTGTATTGTGACATAGCTTGAAAAACCTTGGTGATAAAAAAAAAACAGTTACAGGACCTTTGCTTACCATATACTGCTTATAATACCCTGAAATCAAGATGTGTACATATATACAAAGTATGAATTTAAAGAGGTTATCCATGACTTATCTTCAAAATAAGTCATCAATGTCTGATTGTTGGGGGTGAAATACCCTGAACCCATGCCAATGAGCTATTCTCTGTGGCGCCACTGGCCTGAAGTGCTCAATTATGGAGCTGCTCCGTCTTCTGATAGTGGCCTCAACCAGGTGCTACACATCAGCTCCCTATTGATGTGAAAAGATGTCAGATGTGCAATACCCAGCATGGCCACTATGAGCAGTTAGAGTAGCTCTGTAAGTGAGCACTTTTGGTCACTGCCGGCACTGAGAATAATGATCGCGCTCTCAACGATCAAACATGATGACAATCCTGACATTAGGTCATCAATGTTAAAGTAGTGGACAACCTTTTTAAGCATGGTTACTGCAAATGTATTTTTGAAGGCATTATGCTATCCATATTTGAATGTACTGTATACAGATGAGCAGATCAGGCAAAACTCAAATTCACATATATATGGAATAACCCGGGAAATTCAATTGACACATAAGTTATTCACTATGAATTTAATGGCCCTTATAATGTTCTGTGGTCTACTCCAGATCCTAGTGCATTATAAAAGTAACATGTAAAAAAATTAAAAAAATCCTTATACTCACCTTACTGTTCAACTCTAAGATCTGCCCAAGAGTCCTGAAATTCCCAGGCATCTCACACTAAGTCGGGGCATCCACCTCCGATGAGGCCCAGGAGGATTCTGCGTAAGAGCATGAAAGGTCACAATGTCATGGTGTTACAATGTGCGCCATGATGGTGTCACCAGCAGCTGCTATTTAGCTGCATCCACAAAAAACTGAATTACAAAAATTAAGCATTTTGGTGAATACAGATTTTTGTAAAATTTGAGTAGAATTCAATTCCACTGAAATATATTTGCTCTTCAGTAGTACAGTAATATCCTCTGGTGACTGGAGCTGCAATAGACTGAATTACTATATATCTTAAAGAGATGTCTGCTGATGTAATTAACTCTAAATTTATTAAGAGGCATAGTCCTCTTAATAAATTTGGCACATTTTGGGCAATTTGTGCACCACAAACTGATTTTCTCTAAAATCAATGCCAGTTTATAGCTTAAACTGTGTGTCAGAATGATCCATCCCACCAACTGTTCATCTTATTGTCTAAAAATTAATGTCATCCACACATTTAATAGTAATATATTGCATCCTGACTAGTGTTGAGCGATACCGTCCGATACTTGAAAGTATCGGTATCGGATAGTATCGGCCGATACCCGAAAAGTATCGGATATCGCCGATACCGATACCCGATACCAATACAAGTCAATGGGACACCAAGTATCGGAAGGTAACCTGTATGGTTCCCAGGGTCGGAAGGAGAGGAAACTCTCCTTCAGGCCCTGGGATCCATATTAATGTGTAAAATAAAGAATAAAAATAAAAAATATTGATATACTCACCTCTCCGACGCAGCCTGGACCTTACCGATGTAACCGGCAGCTTCCGTTCCTAAGAATGAGCACTTGAAAGACCTTAGATGATGTCGAGGCTTGTGATTGGTCGCGTGAGCGGTCACGTGACCGCCACTCGACCAATCACAAGCCGCGACGTCATCTAAGGTCTTTCAAGCGCTTGAAAGACCTTAGATGACGTCGCGGCTTGTGATTGGTCACGTGGCGGTCACGTGACCGCTCACGCGACCAATCACAAGCCGCGACGTCATCTAAGGTCTTTCAAGCGCTCATTCTTAGGAACGGAAGCTGCCGGTTACATTGGTAAGGTCCAGGCTGCGTCGGAGAGGTGAGTATATCAATATTTTTTTAATTTTTATTCTTTATTTTACACATTAATATCGATCCCGATACCGATTCCCGATATCACAAAAGTATCGGATCTCGGTATCGGAATTCCGATACCGCAAATATCGGCCGATACCCGATACTTGCGGTATCGGAATGCTCAACACTAATCCTGACCAAAAAATTGCTGTTTTAATTCATAGGCAAATAAGGCTTAAGTGCTCTAAAGGTGCCATAACACTTCCCAATCCTCTGCCTCCATGGTTTTATTCCTTGGCCTACCCCACGTCCCTCTACATTACTGTGAGCTTTCAGTCAAGCAGACAAAGGTGAGGCTGCGTAGAGAATATATTCAGGGAGGGAGAGGCCTTGGAAGTGCTTTGACACTCCCAGTGCACTTAAATGGCACCTGTCACCATGAAAATGCCATCCAATGAGCAAGCACCATGTCATAGAGCAGAAAGAGTAGATTGAAAAATAGTTTTGTGGGTAAATATTCAGTATAACCTGTTTTAAATATTTAATTCTCTGCTTTTTCTGGGATTTTTGGTCAAGTGGGTGGTCATATTAGTGGCAGCTACCTCTGTATGTGCACTTATAAAAGGAAAGCTGTCAGTCACTGATAAGACCGCCCACTAGACCAAAAATTCCAAAAAGAGAAGAGGTTTAAATGATTAAAACAGGATATACCGAATCTTCTCAGAATACTATATGTCAACCTTCTGAGTGCCACCTGCTCTATAATATGGCGCCTGCAGATGATGAATTTTTGCACTTCATAAAATGTTGTGGTCTAAAATACATAACTTGCTATAGATGGATCTGGTTTAGATAGTGTGTGCGTATTTTGCTTAGTAAGAGACTTAACAAAGACAATTGGAGAAGTGGATCCACTGCACCATTAGCACATTAGTCCTAGGTCTACATTAGGTGTCTACAGAGTTGAGAATGACCTCTAACTCCTGAAGAGGAATGTGGAATCCTTATATCTCTACTTATAGAGTTTGGCTGTTGAGGTGTTTTCAAGCAGAAGTCAGGACAGGCAGGAAACAAAACATCATGGTCAAGAACACAAGCCAAGGATGGAGAAGGAACAAATCCTCCATTGATGGATCCTGAGGCAAAGAATGAGGTAAAGTGGTAAAGTTTTCAAGAAGCCTGAGGTACTTGAGTGTAAATATTGGACTGAATGAAGAAATATTCTTAAGGAAATTAAAACTTTACATGTACAACCTTGTTAAGTGGCATGTAAAAGTTTGGGCAAACCTGGTCAAAATTACCGTCATTGTGAACAGCTAAACAAACTGAAGATTATCTCTAAAAGGCTTAACGTTAAAGAGGACACATTTTATTTTGGATTTTAGGCAAAACAAATTTATATATATATTTATATTTTCATGTTTTACATTTTCAAAATCCCAAAATGGAAAATGGGCCAATGCTAAAGTTTGGGCATTCATGGAGATTTATGTGCTCAGAAAACTTTGAGCAAGGTTTCAGATCTTAATTAGCCTTTTAGGGTTATGGCTTGTTTACTATTATTGTTAGGAAAGGTAAGGTGATGCAAATGTTCTAGCTTTATTAAAAACCAGCCTCCTCTTACCTTGTGCCAGAAAACAGCAGTTGTGGTTTCCTCTAAGTAGTTGCCTAGCACTTTAAAAATGAAAATCGTAAAGGCCCCCAAAGTAGGAGAAGGTTATGTGAAGATAGCAAAGCATTTTCAAGTTGCCCGTTCCTCAGTTCATAATGTAATTTAGAAATGACAGTTAACATTAACAAAGAAAAGTTTAGGAAGATTAATCAAACTTTTAGTGAGAGCTGATCATATGTTTGCTAGTAAGGCACATCAGAATTCCTGTTAACTGAAAAAGACCTTCAAAAAGAGTCACACTATGACTGTCTTTGGCAAAGCAAAGAAGACTGGTCTCCTCACACTGTCCCTGGAACATGGACATAAACTTTTCTTGTCTCGATGGGTACTCTTGAAGGTAGAGAGGCCTGGGTCTCTGACCTTACTATGGTTCTAATATATCCCATTCTGTCTCCTACTCCATCCCATAAGGCATTGGATAGAAATGTAAGGTAAACAAGACACAAAGACAAAACAAGGATAACAGAAAACGTCTATTATACCAAAGCAACAATAGGGAGGAGGATAGGGACAGGGAGGAATAGGTGAAATGGGAATAGGAACCAGGAAATAAACAAACACCTACTTCAGAAAACTATAGATCACTAAAAGTAAAACTCCAACTCCAATTACTCTGCTTTAGCACTCGGCAGAGGAAGACAAATCTTTTACAGTCAAGGACTAAACGTCCAGAGCCATGATATTTAGAGGGAGTAAATGATATGCAGTTGCAGCTGAGAACAACGAGGCTGTATGGTCTCCAAAGAAAAGGTAAATCCAGCTCCCCAAATGCAAAAAACTTTAAAGTCTTTTGCATTTAAAAAGCTGGATTCACCCTTTCTTTAGACATCTTTATGTGTGGCCACACGTTTCCGTGCTTCCATATGCCATCAGCTGTCTAAGTGAGCTGGTTTATTTCTTCTATGGACTGTATGGTCACCACCAGCATGGAAAAAGTCCTTAACCCTTTCAGCACAGAATAAAAGGAAATCCATTTGAAATAGTACATGATTCACACCACCTCTAAAGAAGACTTGCGATTCCTTACCTAACATGATCGTCTATCTCCAGATCTTCCAGGAGGACGTGACACTCTCATAACAGAAAGATTTAGCAAGCAGACTCTAGAGTTGTGGTACATTGTTTTACTGTTCAAGGACACCTGCACACATAAGTCCTTCATGAAAGAGTCATCAGAAGAAAACCTCTTCTGCGAAATCACCATAAAATTCAGAGTCTGAAGTATGCAAAAGAACATCAATACAAGCCTGATGCATTTTTGAAACAAGTCTTGAGGGCTGATGAGGTTAAAATAGAACTCTTTTGGCCACAAGTATCAAAGGTATGTTGTGGCAGATAAAGGCTCAGAATTTAGGGAAAAGAACATCTCGGCAACGATTAAGAGTGAGGGTGGATCAATCATGCTTTGGGGTTGTGAACAGCCACGGGGAACCATTCACGGCTAGAGAAAATAATGGATTAAATGAAATTTCAACAAATTCATGATGAACACATAACACCATGTGTTAAAAAGTTGACGTTGAAAAGAGAATGGCTTCTAAAAATGGATAATGCTCCTAAACACATGTCAAAATCCATAATAGACTACCTCAAAAGGCGCAAGATGAAGGTTTTACAATGGCCCTCACAGTCCCCTGATCTGAAAATCATTGAAAATCTGTAACTAAACCTCTTAATAGCAGTGAATGCAAAACAACCCAAGAAACTCACAGAGCTAGAAAAATGTTCTAAGAAAATATGAAAATCCCTCAAACAACAATTAAAAGATTCACTTTTCGCTGGCTGCAAAAAGTGTTTACAAGCTGTGATACTTTCAAAGGGGGGGTTAGAATTGTAAAAAAAAACATGGTTGGCTTTTAGAAACAATATTTCTGCCAAAACTAAGAACTGACAGGATCGATACTTCTCCTTGAAGGGTTTACTCGTGACGTATTGCATTACCCATTAAACTGCTATGAGATCTGTAACACAAATAGTTTAGGTCTAGTGGTGAATTGAAATTTGAAAATCATTGGTAATAAAGCTGCATATTGACAATATAGAAATTGAAATAATATTTAGGTATCAAAATATAATTCTTCATGTAATCTTCATGCTGGGGCATTGCAACACAAATGGTACATGTATCATATTGAGTGCCTGTAATAAATGGTCAGGAATTTAGTGTTGAGCGATACCTTCCGATACTTGAAAGTATCGTTATCGGATTGTATCGAAAAATATCAGATATCGCCGATACCGATACCCGATACGAATACAAGTCAATGGGACACAAGTATCGGAAGGTATCCTGGATGGTTCCCAGGGTCTGAAGGAGAGGAAACTCTCCTTCAGGCCCTGGGATCCATATTCATGTGTAAAATAAAGAATAAAAATAAAAAATAGGGATATACTCACCCTCTGACGCGCCCTGGTTGTAACCGCTGCAACCGGCAGCCTCCGTTCCTAAGAATGAGCGAGTGAAGGACCTTCAATGACGTCGTGGCTTGTGATTGGTCGTGTGAGCGGTCACATAAGCGGTCACGTGACCAATCACAAGCCGCGACGTCATCGAAGGTCCTTGACTCCCTGCATTCTTAGGAACAGAGGCAGACGCTTGGACCGGTGAGAGCTGGGGCCGCCGGAGGGGTGAGTATATCCATATTTTTTATTTTTATTCTTTATTTTTTACATGAATATGGATCCCAGGGCCTGAAGGAGAGTCTCCTCTCCTCCAGACCCTGGGAACCATACACTGGGAACTTCCGATTCCGATTTCCGATATCACAAAAATATCGGAACTCGGTATCGGAATTCCGATACCCCAAATATCGGCCGATACCCGATACTTGCGGTATCGGAATGCTCAACACTAGTCAGGATCCTTTTATTAGATTTCTTTGAAAAGAAAAAAGTGATTGAAAAGTGATTTCTATTTCAAAAAGTAATATCAAAGATCCATGAATATTAGGTTACATTTATGTCACTTTTATTTTTATCCTTTAGTCATGTACATTCTTAAAATGTGCTAAATAGCATTTTCTATTATAGTCACATATTTTACGTACTTCTCGCACTTTGGTTTTCTTTTATTTTTAGCAGCTTCTTCTTTGAATAAAATCATTTACTTTAGCTGCCAGCAAAATTGCAATAAAATTAGTAAGGACAGATAGTGCGAGAGTAACTTCAAGGGCCTTAAGAGGCAGATTTGTCTCACAGGCCACATGTTGAAGATCCTGTAAGATTATATGGATGATTGCTTCATGCCTCCTTAGTAGTCCATATGCAAATAAGCTCAGTCATTTTATTATTGGAAATCTCTCCTACTAAAACTTATTGTATGACCTCAATAAATTGAGGATTAAGCGTTTTCACAGTGATACAATGAGGTCGGATTTGTTATGTTACTGTAAGGTCACATTGTACATGGTTTTGTAGGTTTTTATGCAACTGCATTAGTTTGGGGTAAAAACTGGATTTTAGACATAATGCAATTCAATATTTAATTTTTTTTTACTGCAAAAATGCAAAGCACAGTAAATGTAAAGCTGAAAAACATTAACAATCCAACTAGAGATGAACGGATCAGTCATAATTCGAATTTGACTGTTCACAAGTTTTTTCCATGGAAGACCTAGACCCCAGAGCTTAACAAATGTAATATGTAAAAAATAACTATAAAAATCATTATACTCACCTCACCGCTAACAACTCTGGACCCTCCGCTTCTCACTGTCAATCATCTGGTCCTCATTACATCTTTGGATCAGAGTTAGCAACGCTGAATTCCCCATTCATCGGTCGCTATTCAATGCACCTGGGCTTTCTAGGACCGGAAAGGTCCTGTGCATGTGCCCACTCGTCTGTCGGAGCATGAGCCCAGACCTTTGCATGCACAAACCCTTCTAAGGCCTAGCAAAGCTGGAAGCCTCAACTTAGCAGCCGAGCACTGGGGGATTTAACTGCTGCTGAGTAGAATTTTTGTGGTGAGTAGTGGGGGCCCTGAGAGGTAAGAATTAAGGTTAGTATAATGATTTTCTTTTTTTAACCTCTTGATAGAACAGTATGGTTCAGGAAAATGGCCGCTACTGATGACTTTGCTGAATCGGCGTGGAGGCATAATATCAAAAAATCTGCATTTTGGTGAATGCAAGTTTTTTGAAAATTTGAGTAGAATTGAAATAAACTCAAAATGTATTCACTCATTTCTTAATTCAACTAGTACACCTGTAAGATTAAGTTTTGAGCCCATCGCAACAATCTTGACTTCCAATATTAACCAGTTAGCAACATACGACATACTGGTACATCATATGCCGGCTCCATAACTTTGATGCGGGCTCGATCTCCATGCCCTCGTCTTTTCTGGCAGATGTTGGTAATCTCTGACAACAGCATCTACAGTAAAGCGCACAGGTAGGGGAAGCATCACATGAGCCCAACGCTGCCTCTGTGACACGATTGCAGGACTCCGATGAGTTGCAATGACAGCCAATGTCTGCTGAAGACTCCTGCTTCTGTCATGACAATACTTCTGTGAATGTGAATGACAGCTTGTGGCTGGTGCTCATAGGAGACTATGAGTTATGCCATATACAACAATACTGTGGTATTACTGTGCAAGGAAAAAGCAATTGGATGAATGTTGGTTCTAGTCTCTTAAGGGGACTAAGTAAAAAAAGTTTTAAAAGATGTGTTAGGTGTCGAGTTCGGCCGCTGCAAAGGGGGAATCTCGAACCATGTCTTCTGTTGTCTCTCTTTCTCCTCCAGCTGCAGTGGAACCTGCTCAGCAGAGATGTCGGTTCCAGCATCTGGCTCAGCCTGATACTATGCGAATGGTTACTGCTGCCTTTCCAGGCTCTGCTTTTGCAGCCAGCACTGGTCAGCAGCGAGCAGGCTTTTCTGGGACTAAGTCCTGCTTTTCACGCACTGAGCATGCCCACGGGAAGACCTCTCATTAGAGGTCAGGGGTCACATGCTCAGGCCCTGTAGCAGCTCCTATTGGTCTACCAGGAAGGTCCTGAAGAGCTGCAGCTATAAAAGGTTTGCATGGCCGCATGGCCATGCGCTAGTATCATTTTTGTTTTGTGCTTGTCACCAGTAATACTCTGCCGTTTAGGTCACACGTGGGGAGTGTCTGTTAGCCGTGGGAAATTACATAGGCAGGCAGCTAGCGTCAGTGGGGGCAATTAGTTGCTTGGCTTAGCATCTGGTTCCTTCATGTGTGCGGTTAGCACTGAAGAGTTCCAGAGCAAGCACAACCCTAGTTAGGGTCTTAGTCCCACTAATTATTTCACGACTCTGTGAAGCAACAGGGTTCGTGCTGATTCTGACCGAGTGACGGAACTTGCATCTAATCTGACATTGTACCGCCATATAGGGCCGCCATTTCTCTAGCAGCAGGCTTCTCTCCTGCACGGTGGACCCCGGGTTGTGAACACACCTATAACAACTCATATATTTACTCGGTGCATTCTGCCAGCCGTAACAAGATGTGAAAGAAGTATATAAATGTATAAATCATACCCCTTTGGCTCCATTAAAAGTAAAGAAATAATTTAAAAAGTACATATGTGGGTTTTGAATTTTCTGTAAAATTCCAAACTATCAAAATATAAATTACTTAAATCGATAGGTAAGCGTAATCAGAAAAAAAAAATCTAAATACCAAAATCATAATGTTTTGACAGCTGCAACACAGCAGAAACATTCAAAATGCAACAATAGGTGATCAAAACATTTTATCTATCTCAAAATAGTATCAATAAAAGTATCAACTTAGGGCGCAAAAATGAAACCTCACACAGACTCATTGACTTAATTAAAATTGAAAACATTACAGCTCTTGGAAAGTAGCTATACAGACAAAAAAAAAATTTTTTTACAAACTTTCTATTTTTTGTCACTTAGGCTGGAGTGACACATAACGTATAAAAAATCGGTCTGTTTTTCACAGCCGAGATTCGCAGAAATCTTCCCGAACAGTGTTCCGTATGTCATCCATGTGCAATGCGAGGATGCGATTTTCTCTCATTAAAACATCTGTGTGACATCCGTATGTCATCCGTATGGCGAGATTTTCTCGCCGGCTTGCAAAATGGACATATAATGGATCCATGGCCTCAAATATTTGTGAAAACATATATACAGTTTTTATATATATATATATATATATATATATATATATATATATATTTATATATATATATATATATATATATATATATATATATATATAGTAAAATTGGAACAGCACAATGCTCACCGGTGGGTGCCTAGCCTCCTGGGTCGAGTGGTCCACTCCTCCACCCAATATGTATACAAAAAGAGCAAAAGAAGGCAGCACTCCAAGTTTCTTCAGGGTGAAAAAAGTGAAATTTATTCAGCCCACATCTCTGTGCGACGTTTCGGCTCACACTGAGCCTTTTTCAAGGCTTGAAAAAGGCTCAGTGTGAGCCAAAACGTCGCACAGAGATGTGGGCTGAATAAATTTCACTTATTGCACCATGAAGAAACTTGGAGTGCTGCCTTCTTTTGCTCTCTTTGTGTATATATATATATATATATATATATATATATATATATATATATATATATATATATATATATATATATATATATATATATATATATATATACATATATAATACACATATATATATATATATATATATATATACATACATACATATATATATACAGTACAGACCAAAAGTTTGGACCCACCTTCCCATTTAAACATTTCTCTGTATTTTCATGACTATGAAAATTGTAAATTCACACTGAAGGCATCAAAAATATGGATTAACACATGTGGAATTATATACTTAACAAAAAAGTGTGAAACAACTGCAAATATGTCTTATATTCTAGGTTCTTCAAAGTAGCCACTTTTAGCTTTGATGACTGCTTTGCACACTCTTGGCATTCTCTTGATGAGCTTCAAAAGGTAGTCACCAGAAATGGTTTTCACTTCACAGGTGTGCCCTATCAGGTTTAATAAGTGGGATTTATTGCCTATTAAATGGTGTTGAGACTATCAGTTGTGTTGAGTAGAAGTCTGGTGGATACACAGCTGATAGTCCTACTGAATAGACTGTTAGAATTTGTATTATGGAAAGAAAAAAGCAGCTAAGTAAAGAAAAACGAGTGGCCATCATTACTTTAAGAAATGAAGGTCAGTCAGTCCGAAAAATTGGGTAAACTTTGAAAGTGTCCCAAAGTGCGGTTGCAAAAACCATCAAACGCTACAAAGAAACTGGCTCACATGAGGACCGCACCAGGAAAGGAAGACCAAGAGTCACCTCTGCTTCTGAGGATAAGTTTATCCGAGTCACCAGGCTCAGAAATCGCAGGTTAACAGCAGCTCAGATTACAGACTAGGTCAATGCCACAGAGTTCTAGCAGGAGACACCTCTCTACAACAACTGTTAAGAAGAGACTTTGTGCAGCAGGCCTTCTTGGTAAAATAGCTGCTAGGAAACCACTGCTAAGGACAGGCAACAAGCAGAAGAGACTTGTTTTGGCTAAAGAACACAAGAAATGGACATTAGACCATTGGAAATCTGTGCTTTGGTCTGATGAGTCCAAAATTGAGATCTTTGGTTCCAACCACTGTGTCTTTGTGTGACGCAGAAAAGGTGAACGGGTGGACTCTACATGCCTGGTTCCCACCGCGAAGCATGGAGGAGGAGGTGTGATGGTGTGGGGGTGCTTTGCTAGTGACACTGTTGGGGATTTATTCAAAATTGAAGGAATACTGAACCAGCATGGCTACCACAGCATCTTGCAGCGTCATGCTATTCCATCCGGTTTGCGTTTACTTGGACCATCACCCAGGCTGTGTAAGGGCTATTTGACCAAGAAGGAGAGTGATGGGGTGCTACGCCAGATGACCTGGCCTCCACAGTCACCAGACCTGAACCCAATCCAAATGGTTTCGGGTGAGCTGGACCGCAGAGTGAAGGCAAAAGGGCCAACAAGTGCAAAGTATCTCTGGGAACTCCTTCAAGATTGTTGGAAGACCATTTCCGGTGACTACCTCTTGAAGCTCATCAAGAGAATGCCAAGAGTCATCCAATCAAATGGTGGCTACTTTGAAGAACCTAGAATATAAGACATAATTTCAGTTGTTTCACACTTTTTTTGTTAAGTATATAATTCCACATGTGTTAATTCATAGTTTTGATGCACTCAGTGTGAATTTACAATTTTCATAGTCATGAAAATACAGAAAAATCTTTAAATGAGAAGGTGTGTCCAAACTTTTGGTCTGTACTGTATATATATATATATATATATAATGTCCGTGAGACAAATATATATATACCATATATATACTCGAGTATAAGCAGAGATTTTCAGCTCTTTTTTGAGGCTGAAAGTGCCCCCTCGGCTTATACTCGAGTCATTGTCCCAGGAGCTCAGCGGGGGAGTGAGAGCAGCAGGAGCCACATCATACTTACCCACTGCTCACGTGATCAATGCAAGTCCTCCCTGCATCACTCCATTGTCCCAGAGCAGCAGTTCTTCCTGTGCTCAGCAGTCACGTGGTACCGCTCATTAAATTAAGGAATATAGATGTGTCTCAGCTCCCATAGAAGTGGAGCGCATAATAATTACTTTAATGAGTGGAACCATGTGACCGCTGAACACAGGAAGAGCTTTAAGTGCCAGAGACCATCTAAGAAGCAGAGACCGCGCCAGGAGGGGGTTAGTATGACGGGGAGGGTGAGCCATGCGATATTCACCTGTCCCCGTTTCTCCGCCAGGCTCTGTCTTCCACATCCTCTGGATGTGATATTGAAGTCAGAGGGCACGATGACATGTTTAGTGCACGCCCTCTGCCTGAACAGTCACTGTAGAGACCCGGAAGACACATTGGCACGCGGCGGTGGAATGGGGACAGGTGAATATCGCAAGTGCCGATGGCTTCAGCCAGTGGCAACTCTGGCACCTGGACCCCATTGCACGCCGTTGTCACTGCCTGCTCAGGACACCAGCACCTGGCCCCCAGCGAGGTGAGTATGCATTTTTTTTAAATCGCTGCAGCAGCATATGGGGCATATTATTCTATGGAGCATCTTATGGGGCCATCAACTTTTATGGAACATAAGATGGGCATATTATTCTATGGAGCATCTTATGGAGCCATCAAGCTTCATGGAGCTTTTTATGGGGCATATTTTAATATGGAGCGTCTTATGGGGCCATCATTGACCTTTGTGCAGCATTATATGGGGCGTATTTTGTATGGAGCATCTTATGAGGCCCATCATGAACTGTATTATATTATATTGTTATATAGCATTATATCAGGCTCCTGATTCAATATGAATATTCAAAACCTTTAACTTACTGATGTCTCAATTAATTTTACTTTTATTGGTATCTATTTTTATTTTTGAAATTTACCAGTAGCTGCTGCATTTCCCACCCTAGAATTATACTTGAGTCAATAAGTTTTCCCATTTTTTTGTGGCAAAATTAGGGGCCTCTGCTTATACTCAGGTTGGCTTATACTCGACTAAATACGGTATATATATCTTTATATTTCATACAGAGCTAGATAGCAGAATAGCTGATAATTCAATTGTTGGGTTCGGTAAAATCATTACCGAACCCGACAGGATATGAGACATGGTTTACATACAGTAAACTATTGCATATCCGTTAGATTTTTATATGTCCCTCACTAATAATGTTAGTATTGTGCGTGTGTAAAATTTGGAGCTGTAGGTGTTAAATTAAAGGATTAATTCATGAAAAAAACTGACTTGGGCTCCCGCGCAATTTTTCTGGGAAAGCCAGTGACTGAGGGCAGATATTAATAGCCTAGAGAGGGACTATGGTTATTGCTCCCCCCAGCTAAAAAAAATCTGCCCTAGCAACCCCAGAAAATGCGCATCAGTAAGATGTGCCTATTGTGGCACTTAGCCTCTCTCTTCCCATTGCCCTGTAGTGGTGGCATATGTGGTAATTTTATGTCACCTTGCTATTGTAAGGTAACATTAAACCTGGTTAATAATGGAGAGGTATCAATAAGACACCTATCTATTATTAATCCAATAGTATGAGTGGGTTAAAAAATACACACACATTAAGAATAAAATCTTTTAGTGAAATAATTAAACACACAGATTTACCATCTTTATTACACTCTCAATCCAAGCGAAGCCCTCGTTCTTCTGTATAAAATCCAAAATAAAAAAGCAGCAATATCCCATACCTGTCCTCTGTACAGTCAAGTCCCACTCTGCAATCCATCTCAAAGGGTTAAATAGTTTACAACCAGGAGCGGTGCTAATGCTACCGCCTCGATTGTAAACCATGGAGGAATGAATGAAAAGCTGCCTGTGCAGTCTCCCCACCTGACCGGACATAAACTCATTAATGTGGGAAAGTTTCTGAACATTTTCCCATGCTGTCAAGTACCCCTCACGTCAGGCCGTGAGTTTGCACATGCTCACTGACGTCAGCGGTAGTCGGCCCTGTTTGACCTGAAGTGAACTTGACAGTGTGGGAAAATGTTCATGCTGTAGGACTATGGTGCCAAACTGAAGTGAGGGAGTCACATACGGAAAGGTGAATATCTCATAGAGACCAAATGAAGCCCTGATCCTCAAGTATCTGTAGAATTAAAGGTCAAGCACCATCTGATTAAATGGAAATGCATGGAGAAAATTTACATGAAGCAATAGACCAAAATAACAGAAGAGAAAAACTCCCTGGAAATCTCATATTACCTAAGGTGAAAATTTATCTTACAGATGTCTGACTGTTTTACAGGTAAATCTAATGGATTGTCAAACCTAGGATACTATGAAAATTTCACCTAAATGTATGTCCTCACGAATTCCTTCTGCAGATTGAATAAATATATTAAAAGGTGTATAAGTGGGAAAAAAAACCTTAACTTGAATTCTCAATTATTCATCTTGCAGATTTAATTGGTTGAAATCACTGCATCTTCCAGAACAAAGTCTCCATGCTACATTGAGAGGGTTCCCAGATAGTCAGCAGCACCAGAACCCATTCATTTTGGGAAACAATTGAGGTCCCTGGTTCTCAAACCACCAATGTTCATTCTTGGTATGCAGATGTTTTCTCTAGCCAACATTGAGAAATGATAAGGATAGCAGCTAAGAAATGGAAAGACTCATGGCGCTGTCTGATTAAAACTACTTTTACTGCTGGTGTGTTAATATCACCATACAACAGTGGTAAATTACAAAAACAACACAAAAATATTCACATAGGTTAAACTTTGTTTACAAGTTAACATTTCTTTTTTATTGATTATTTTTAATGGTTTTGCTATTTACCATGATTTTATCCTGGTTTTAACATACCAGGAATAAAAGTGTTTTTAATCAGATAGCAGCATCAGACTTCCTATTTTCTAATCTACTACCTTTGTCGATGGACTCAGGAGAAGATCCTCATAGGATAGGAGCACAGTTGGCACATTACAATATTTGGTTGCATAATGCACCAGGTGAGCAGTTTGGGCCCGAGAAATCAATCTTTTTTGCCAGCACTTTAGCATAAAACGCTTTATGCGGCCGCATAATTTTGGCTCAACTGGTGGCTGCTCTAATATTATGTGACTTTTAACATTTTCACACCATTTTTGACCAGTTCCAACAAGTGGGCAGATGTCACACTGTGACTGTTTTAAGTAAGAGAGATGGGCCTCAAGCTGTCCTTGAAACTGGGACCCTAGCTATCCCTGTCCCTAGGGTACTCTTGAAAGTAAAGACGCCTGGGTTTCCGATCTTACTATGCTCCTGTTAAACTCTAATATGTACCCTCCCCCACACAATGAAGCATGGGACACAAATATAAGGTAAACAAGACACAAAGACAAAACAGAGATAACAGATAATTGCAAAAGCACTCCAAAAATAGGGAGGAGCATAGGGACAGGGAGGAATAAACAAAATAGGAATAGGGACCAAGAGATAAACACTCACGTAGTACAGCAAACAACAGATCACTACAACTCCCATTCCCTCTCCAACTACTCAGCTTAACATTTACCACAGGAAGAAGAATCTTTCCCCAGCAAGCAAAAAATGCCCAGAGCCAGTAAATATAGAGGGAATCAATGATAAGCAATTGTAACTGAAAACAACCAAGCTGTATGATCTCAGCTGGCATTAAAAGAGTCCTTAACCCTTTCAGCACTGAATGAAAGGAAATCTATTTAAAATAGGACATTACTTACACCGTCTCTTGCATAGGAGCACTTTTCTGTAAGTGTCTGCCACTGATTTTTGGATTAATATGGTTAAAAAAATTATATGCTCCTGAGTTGTTTTTTATTCAATTCATGGGCTAACCCCTTTAAAGTATCTACATCTTCTTTCTCAGTTCTAGAGCAATGAAAATAGTTCCCAGCGAGAGGGCTGTAGATGTGGAGCCTAGAGAATTTCAGTCTTACTGGCCACCATCAAAGCACCTGGAGTAGATTTAAACCTGCTTTCTCAAACTAAAATCTTACAGTAAGGTATGTATAATGTCAACACTTCTACACCTCTCCTATCTAATGTTTTAAGCCTTTAAAGAAATTCCTCCCATGAAGTTTCTGTTTTTCTAAATCTGTGCATATGTATGTGTAATGTACTGTCAGTGTGTTACTGTACTCACCAATGGTGGCCTTATTCTTACTCTCCATAGACTTACATTTTAAAAGTCACATCCGGGATTTGAAGAATGCATCGTGACCCAGAGAATCTGAAGAGCAGATTTAGAGAAACTAAAAAGTTTCATGATGATTTTTCCAAGCAATTTGAAGCTTTTCAGAATTGCGATTTGCAGTAAACTTTTCCATCCCAAATCGAATTTTGGGGAAAAATTCAGCGACATTAAACTTCAAATGATCTGCTCATGCCTGGCCACTAGAGATTAGACATGATTCAGTGGCACCAATTAGTGATAAGCATGCAATTCACAGGCATGAAACACAACTTCAGTGGCATCTAAAGCTTAAGAAGATCATAATTTGGGATATAAAGAGGCACTTAGTAACTATTGTCATACCTACAATGAAGCTATTTTCATTTCTTTTCTGACTTTCCGATGTGTGTTTTTTTAGGCTTTTTTTTTAGTTCACTTTTCCTATTGTTGCTCCTATGTTCACACACTATTAAGAACCCTATAATAATACTCCATTATATTTTGTTTCTCGTGTCACCTTGAAGAGGAAGGTGAATGTCTTGGCAATGAAATTCCAATCATTAGAACAGTAGGACGGACAGGCTGTGATTGACAGGTGACTCACTCTTCTTCACTGAACACTAAGAATTTGTCATGATGACAGCAAAAATCTTGTCAATCCCAACCCTCGTCTCCACCAAAGTTAACAAAGGTAATCATCTCGAAATAAAAGAAAAAAAATAAATTAACTAAAGAAAGACCATCCCTATGTGTCAGAAGATATCTCACATGCTAATTAGCCTCAAAGAAAGACAGAACATATTCTACTAAACCACAGTGAGGTTTTTCAAGTTCCTTTTTCTTCTCTGTTCAGAAACTATTCTACATTTTTTAGGCTAACTCTACAATCTACAGATCACTTTGTTACAAAATATTACTTAAGGATATGAACCCTCACATTGGAAGTTCATGTCAAAATAACTAAATCTATTTTCCTTGGGGCTTAAATTCCATATTGTGTTGCCACTGACATTGGGGATATTCTGTGCTAATTTTCTTCCTCAAATGGAGAGTAATTTCCCACTAGAGATGGCATATAATATTGAAGCTGTCTCCTCCAGGGTACAAGACAGACAGGGTTTGAACTATTTGAATAACTATTAAATAACATAGTAAGAAAAAAAGAAATTTGAAATTCCATATTATGAAGTAAGATGTGTGTTTTTATGCCTCAATATATATAAAATGAGTCAATTTTAAAAGAAAAATAAAATGTTGCCTTGTGTATACAGCTCCTTTAGCAACCTATCTGTTTCCATGGTAACAAGCTATGACAGACTCTGTGAAGATGGCTTTTATGGTCATGCTGTCTTCTCAGTCTTACTTAATCACATTTAACAGGTTTAAAAAAGTAGATGCATATGATTGCAGGATCAGACTACTAAGTTTGTTTGTAGTCTGTTACCATGGAGATGAATAGGTCTGGCTAGAAACCGTAGGCAGAGAAAAAAAACAATGGCTACAGAAGTGTATACAGCATGAAAAACTCTAACCTAATCTGTTATGCTTAGTGCTTCGGTCATGCGGTGGTATAATTAAGGGGATTTGCCAGGGCTAACATATTGATGACCTCTACATAGGTAGCCAATGAGATTGGTGAGAGCCCATCACTTGACACCACCACAGATCAACTGACAACAGTATTCACTTAAAAGGAATGTCAGTAGGATCACCCTTCCTGTGCCATGTAAATTTACAAGCAGATCATAGCAAGCTGAATAATATGGGCCGAAATAGATTTGCATGAGAATTTGCCAACAGAGATTATTTTTTAATAAAAGTAAGCATTAACACTCATCTGTTGCCAATATTGTCAGATATCAGCTGATTAGTAGAGGTGTTGGGTGACGTCCTCCCAACAAACTCAAACTAATGATCTTATTAATCCTAAACTTTGAATGGAGTGGCACTAAACATATATACGGTCAAACATAACTCCATTCAAATAGTGATAGTGCAATAATGATTATTGACTTAGGTATATTAATATTGGGATTGTCCACTACTCTGAAAACCCCTTCTCAATTAATACATTTTCTCCATGTAAAATAATATACTCAATACCGGTGCTGGCACTGTTCCAGCAGTGAAGGCACTGGCTTTCCCTGGGCTTGCATGACATTGATATGCAATGCGATACATACGGCCAATCAGCAGCTGCTTCACTCTTTTGGACAAATCAGACATTAGGTAGAAATGAGAGAACATCCGCAGCTCTCACTTGCTCTGGATGTCAAATACGTCCAAAGGAGGAAAGAGTGAAGCTAACACTGATTGTCCTCCGTGATCAAGTGACATAAAAATGTCACATGAGCCCCGGGAGAGTCAGTGCCGACACCACTGTAACGTTGCCTGTATCGAAGGTTATTGTCAGTAATGAGAAAAGTTCACAGAATGCTAATTCAAGAGATTAGATCTATCCTGGCTGAGTTTATTCAGTGTGAATCAAAAGTGACTTGATTGTAGTTAAAAAAGCATTTATTATGCTGTAAGGTCTCTCCGTACCCAAGGTATAGTAAATAGAGAGCTAAGAAGAGTTACAAAACAATAAAATATTATACTGACCTTGCATCTGTCCTGTCGCTGCAGTTGCCTCATCCTCTGCTCACTCCCTCTGTTACCAGCATGCAACAATGTCATAAACATCAATGATGTACATATAGTGTTGGATTGGCCCACAGGAAAACAGGTGAATACTCCGATTGGCATCTGTGCAAGAGTGGGCCACCACCATCCTATATGAGCAGTACCTAGTATAATATACTGTTCTTGAATCATTATGTACAGATAAAGGCGGCATCTTATTCATAAATATCAATGATGTGCATACAGTGTCGGACTGGCCCACAGGAGAATAGGAGAATCCTCTGGTGGGCCACCAACCTCTTATGTGAGCAAAACGTGGCACAACACAATTGAATCACTATGTACAGACAAAGGCAGAATCTTATTCATTTAACAATCTACCCAGCTCATTGTTATATAAAGTTGTGATTGAGGGTAATGCTACATTTGCATGGAGCTGAAAAGTGGGGCCCTGGAGTTGGTTACTGGTGGGTTCTTGGCACCCCAGTCGGACGCTATGTGGATACTGCCTACTCAGGGTGGGATGTTCCAGATTCTAGGAGGCAGGGAGCTGAGGAGGCAGTAACATGGGACATGGTGAGTATAACATAATATTTTAATTTTTAAACTCTTCCTGACACTTTTTAAAAGGTTTCAAAGGTGTGGATGATCATCCTCCATTCACAAATCAGATTGTCAAAGTTTCCGATTCTGGCAATTCTGAATTTTTTTGTTAAACTCACAGTGAATTTGATTAACTTGAAATCAATTCGCTCATCTCTAGTCAGTGCACATTTAGCATAGTGATGTAAATCTTACGATAGGCTGTCTTACTTTACAATTACAGCTTAGCTGTCCGCCTAAAGATTGGATTACAAGATGTGAGCTGATTCTGTATGATACGCTTATAATTGGAAGGGACCTCCTCTCACACTCGGTGTGCCTGATTGACTGTGCTTTATTAACTGCAGTTTCCTTGTCTTGTCAGATAAATGATTACTATTCAGCACAACACAAGCATGCAAACAGATACGTAAGTATATTGAGCCATAGGTTAGGCAGAGGTAATTTTCTAGAGAATATCTTGTAAGCCCGAGTGTGCTTCCATCTCAAAGACAAAATGAAAGGTCTGATGTGAGGTTGTACTTGTTCCAATGTATTCACTTGTATGTATGTGGACTTTTCCAAGTCCCGGAATATATTACTATTATTATTTGGTATTCATATCACTACTTCTAAAGACGGAGGTGAATTCACTGGCCTCATCGCAAACCTTGAACCTGATGAATTGGTTCTTCCATCTTTTATAGATGACTGAATATGAGAAATACATCTTTTTTTGCATCTTACGAATTTATAATTTTTCTCATTCTATCGTACATAGCAAAATAGAAGTCAAAACTGGATGAGACCCAACATCACCTTCAAGTGTCTCTCATTCATAACTAGATGGTGACCCGATTCTAACGCATCAGGTATTCTGGAATATGTATGTAGTTTATTTATGAAGATTTTAGAATAATGCAATGAATACACAGAGTTTGGCTGGCCGGGCGCGACCAATTAGCGAAGCGTGGTTCAAATCCAGCACCAATTCGCGGCCGGAGTGTGCCTGTCGCTGATTGTTCACATAGTATATAGCACAGCTACGTAGTATATAGCAGCCCACATAGCATATAACACAGCCAGGTAGTATATAACACAGCTCACGTAGTATATAACAGCCCACGCAGTATATAACACAACCCACGTAGTGTATAACACAGCCACGTAGTATATAACAGAGCCCATGCAGTATATTGCACAGCCACGTAGTATGTAGCACAGCCCACGTAGTATATTGCACAGCCCATGTAATATATTGAACAGCCCATGTAGTATATTGCAGAGCCACGTAGTATATTGCACAGCCACATATTATATTGCACAGCCACGTAGTATATAGCACAGCCACGTACTATATAGCACAGCCACGTAGTATATTGCACAGCCCACGCAGTATATCACACAGCCACGTAGTATATTACACAGCCCACGTAGTATATAGCACAGCGATGTAGTATATAACAGCCCACGCAGTATATAACACAGCCCATGCAGTGTATAACATAGCCCACATAGTGTATAACACAGCCACGTAGTATGTAACGCAGCCCACATAGTATATTGCACAGCCACGTAGTATGCAGCACAGCCCACATAGTATATTGAACAGCCCCCATAGTATATTGCACAGCCACGTAGTATATTTCACAGCCACGTAGTATATAGCACAGCCACATAGTATATTGCACTGCCACATAGTATATAGCACAGCGACATAGTATATAACACAGCCCATGCAGTATATATCACAGCCACGTAGTCCCACATAGTATATAGCACAGCCAAGTAGTATATAGCACAGCCACATAGTATATTGCACAGCCATGTAGTATATTGCACAGTCCATGTAGTATATAGCACAGCCCACGTAGTATATTGCACAGTCCACATAGTATATAGCACAGCCCACGTAGTTTATAACACAGCCACACAGTATATTACACAGTCCACGTACTATATAGCACAGCTACGTAGTATATTGCACAGCCGACGCAGTATACAGCACAGCCCACGCAGTATATAGCACAGTCCATGCAGTATATAACAGCCACATGATATATTACACAGCCCACGTAGTATATTGCACAGCCGACGTAGTATATAGCACAGCGACATAGTATATAACACAGCCCATGCAGTATATAACACAGCCCATGAAGTCCCACATAGTAAATAGCACAGCCAAGTAGTATATTGCACAGCCACGTAGTATATTGCACAGCCACGCAGTATATTGCACAGTCCACGTAGTATATAGCACAGCCCACATAGTATATAGCACAGCCACATAGTATATTGCACAACCAACGCAGTATATGGCAGAGCCAATGCAGTTTATAACACAGTCCACATAGTATATAGCACAGGCTACATAGTATATTACACAGCCCACTTATTATATTGCACAGCCGACGTACTATATAACACAGCCAACGCAGTATATAACACTGCCCACGTAGTATATAACACAGCCCACGCAATATATAACACTGCCCACGTAGTATATAACACAGCCCACGCAGTATATAGCAATGTGGGCACCATATCCCTGTTAAAAAAAGAAATAAAATAAAAAATGGTTAAATACTCACCCTCCAATGACCCACGGATCCATCCCAGGCCTTTCCCGCTCCTCGTGCGCCGCTCCGATCCCAAGCGGCAATAACACGTGATGATGTAGCGGTCTTGCGAGACCGCTACATCATCTCCGGTCATTGCCGCAATGCATTATTGTGACCGGAGCGGCGCGTAAGGAGCACGAAAGGCCTGGGCTGGATCCGGGGGCCACCAGAGGGTGAGTATATAATGATTTGTTTATTTTTTAAATTATTTTTAACATTATATGTTTTTACTATTGATGCTGCATAGGCAGTATCAATAGTAAAAAGTTGGTCACACAGAGGGTTAATGGCAGCATTAACGGACTGCCTTACACTGCATTATGCCGCGGTGTAAGGCAGTCCTTTTAACGCTATGTGGGCGCTGACTGGGGGGAGTATGGAGGGGGCACTGACTGCAGGGGAGTAGGGAGTGGCCATTTCATGGCCGGACTGTGCCCGTCGCTGATTGGTCACGGCCAGCTGGCCGCGACCAATCAGTGAAGCGGGATTTCCGTGACAGACAGACAGAAAGAAAGACAGACAGAAAGACAGACAGACAGACTGAAAGACGGAAGTGACCCTTAGACAATTATATAGTAGAAGAGTTGTTGCTAATATCAAAAGTTATAACCTATGGATGTTAATTTGTGGATGAGTAGAATTTTGATTGCTGGGACCCCCAACATTCTGGAAAAGAGTGGTTTGTATTAGACTGTCTCCAGGAGTCCCACAGAAAACGAATAGAATAGTGGCACATTCATTTGACCACTGCTTAGAGATGATCAAATATCTAAAATTTATTGGGGAAATTCGATATGTTTTTCTCAATCAATAAAAGCAGGCAGAAAAAAAAATTCTGATTATTATTTATTATTACAGCGACATTTATTCCATCGAGCTTTACATGTGAAAATGAGTATACATAGTAAGAACGAGTACAGTATTCTTAAACAATAACAGTCACAACAGGTACAGGAGGATAGAGGACTCAACTCAATGCTCACCAGTCTGCCACTCACACAGCCTGCCATCTATCCATCAGAGCCTCTTCTTTTCACCTTACAATCTTTTTAAGGCCAGCTCTCTGGGACGCAATTTAGAGTGCAATTAAGAATCTGACATCCTGGGGGGCACGTACACAGGTAGCTGATTCCTGAGGACAATATGGAGGCCTTTCTCACCATGTTTGAAAGCACAGCAAAATGGGAGAATTTGCGATGGACCAGTGGGCTAAGGTGGTGGCCCCTTCCTGACAGGAGATGCCCAGAAGGCCTACCTGGACCTCAGTTGGGACGATGCCCTGGACTGTGAGAAGCTGAAAGGTGAGATTGTTGCCCGACTTGGGGTTAATACATATGTGTGGGCTCAACAGTATTCCAGTAGTTCTTTGTAGAGTCTCATCCCGCCATGTCTCAGGCATATGACTTGCTGCAGCTGGTAAAAAAAAATTCTCTGAGGCCTTAACTCCTTTCCAGAAAGTAAAGCGAGAGGTGGTCAACTGGCTTGTTAGGGTTCCGCAAGCAACCATTCAGCGTTGGGTGGGACAAGGGGACCTGGGCACTCTGGACCAGGTGGTTGGACTGGTTGAGAGGTATGCAGCCACTCAGGACTTTATACGGGACACTGCTCCACTTTTGCACTTTTGTTGTCATGTAAAGCCACTCCAGCCCAGGAGCCGAGGAAAAGTCAAAGACCCTCCACTGGGACCAATCCAGACCAAGCCCGTACTTAGGGGTATCCTGAAGGGAGAGTGACAATAGACCCTTGTCCCCTAAATCGGTGGCAAGATCCACTCGTGCCACAGGCTGTTAAGTGTTGGCAGTGCCAAGGACCTGGACATGTGGCTGCCAACTGCCCCCTAACAACTGAACCCATGGACTGCGTGTATACCCACCAAGTGTTTATATACACCCAGCCTGTCTGCACCAAAACTACAGGCACTGCCAGCAGTGAGCCCCAACTGTGCCAGGTACTCATCAATAGGTACCACATGGAGGCTCTCTTGGACTCGGGGAGCTTAGTGACTCTGGTCCATGAGACCCTTGTTGCCGGGGACAAGCCCAATGGACGTAAAGTGGGGGTTGCATTTATCCATGGGGAACTCCGAGAGTACCCGAACACGGAGGTTACTTTTTGCACACTGAGTGGAGAAATTAATCATGTGGTGGGAGTGGTGAAGACCCTTCCATATGGGACTGTGTTTGGAAGAGACTTGCCCCTATTCTGGTCCCTGTGGAGACCAGGGTTAACCCTCCCAAGGTAAATGTTATATCGGGAGTGGAACCTGAAGATCCTGAGTCAGGGACACCTGCCGTAGGGGTCGCCAACCTAGGGACAGAGTGTAACCCCGATAGGTTTCCCCTAGAAGTATTGGCAGGAGAGGTCGAGGAGACCCCACCAATCCCCGAGCCTGAGGTGTCCCCTGGTAAGTTTGGGACAACTCAGCTCCAGGATTCCTCCCTGGCCCAAGTAAGAGTAATGGTGATTGAAATTAATGGAGTAGCTCAGCAGCTCGGTGCTGGGACCATTTTTCCCCCCATGGCTATCCACCAGGAGCTGTTATACCTGGTGGATAAAGTCTGGGATGAGGCGGTGGAACAGCTGGTGGTGCCCCAACCCCACCATCGGGCGGTGCTCAACATGGCTCACACCCACATGCTAGGAGGACACTTGGGGGCCAAAAAGATGCCGGAGCACATTCTGCAGCATTTTTTTTGGCCTGGGGTATACATGAAGGTCCGGCGGTACTGTGACACGTGTCCGGAGTGCAAAATATCCTCACTCACTGCAAACTACTGGAGTCCTTTGGTACCTCTGCCCATCATAGAGGTACCATTTGAGGAGATAGCAATGCATCTGGTAAACCCCATACTGAAATTAGCCCAGGGCCACCAACATATTCTGGTTGTAGTGGATTATGCCATGCGGTACCCAGAGGCGATCTCACTTCGCCACACCACGGCCAAACTAATTGCCCTTGAGCTATTTGCAATGTTTTGTAATCTTGGGCTGCCAAAGGAGATCCTTACCCACCAGGAGACTCCTTTTATGTTCAAGGTGATCAGGGAGCTATGTAAGCTGCTCCAGATCAAATAACTTCGTACGTCAGGTACGTTGGTTAATACCCAATTTTGCTGGGAAAGCAACACCTTTAACTTACATGTTAGCAGGTAAGAAGTCGGTGATGGTCTGGTGGAATCCTAAAGCGGAGGAAGCAATACAGTTCATGAAGTTGGCATTGTGTGGACAGCTGGTTCTTATTAGCCCCATCTTCAAGGAAACCTATTGTGCAAACAGATGCCTCAGAGGTAGGCCTAGGAGCGTTGCTGTCACAGGTGAGAGGGGATAAGTATCCAGTGACCTACTTGAGCAGGAAACTGACCCCAGCAGAGATAAATTATAGTGTAGTGGAGAAGGAGAGCTTGGCAATTAAGGTGGCCTTGGAATCCCTACTCTACAATTTGTCCAGGCGTCAGTTTTGTTTAGTAATGGACCATTCACTCCTCGCCTGGATGAGAAAAGCAAAAGAGAGGAATGCTCAAGTTGCCAGATGGTTCCAGACCCTACAAAACTTTATTTTCTCAGTGGAAAATCAGGCGGAGAAGTCACAGGTGTCACGCTCATGCCCAGACTGGTTGGCGCTGGCGTGCGGAAGAGTGGCCCCACTGGACCACACACCAGACTACCCTGAAAGGGGAGTAACTAAGTAGCTTCCTTGGTGTTTGCTGGAGCCTCTGATGGTGAGGTCAGACTTGTGCGGCAGGAAGCCACCAGGTACCACTCCAGGGTGGTGTCTGGCTGTGACAGCTGATCCCACTGGGGGGAACTGAACATAGACAGGCAAGCGGGCACAGCTGGCACTCTGGCAGGCAGGCGGGCACGGCTGGACACAGGCAGGCGGACGGGTACAACAGAGATACTGGCAGGCATGCAGGCACAGCTGACTCTCTGGTAGGCAGGCAGGTACGGCTGGCGCTCTTGCAGGACAGGCAGACAAGGCTGGTACACTGGAAGGACCGGTAGGGACCGGTATACAGGCAGGTATCTAAAACAGGTAAGAATCTGTTCAGACAGGAGGGTATATGAGAACAGGTAGAGAAAGACTGCAAGGAGCGGAGCAAAGTAGAAGCACAGGAGGTGGAGCCAAGAGCAGGAGGCAGAGCCAAGAATAGAAATACAGGAGGCAGAGCCAAGAGCAAAAACGTAGGAGCAGAGCAGGGAAGAACTGCAAGGAACGGAGCCGCAGAGCGAGAGCTGAGTGGAGCCGTAGAGCACAGAGCAGAGGGCAGAGCAAGACCACAGAGTGCAGAGCTGAGAGCAAAGCAAAGCCACAGAGTGCAGAGCAAAGCTACAGAGTGTAGAACTGAGTACAAAGCAGAGCCACAGAGTGCGTAGCCAAGAGCAGAGCAAAGCAAGACACCAAGTGCAGAGCCGAGAGCAGAGCAAAGCAAGACACAGAGTGTAGAGCAAAGAGCAGAGCAAAGCTAAATACAGAGTACACACAGCAGGGAAAGGAAACCAAGGCAGGGATATAAACGGACACAGGAACAAGACAAGGCTAAGACAGAGTCAGGAACAGGACAAGGCACAGAGATACGGACACAGGCAAGGGTACAATGCCCCACTGGGTGGTGGACACAGGACACAGGCCAGGGTACGAAGCCCCACTGGGTGGCTACACAAGGACACAGACCAGGGTACAACGCTCCACTTGGTGGCGGACACAGGAGTCACAGAGACAGGATCTGGCACCTCAGCAGCTAAGAACTGACTGAGGGAGTAAGTGGCACAGGCCCCCACCAATGGGTGGGGAAGTCTTAAATACAGGAAGCCTCATGGCAATTGGCCGGGGACACCTTAGCCAGGTGCACACAGTCTCAATAAGAAACAAGAGTTGCTGGCGCCGCCCCCTATACAGACAGATAGAAGACATGCACAGATCAAGCAGGAAACATGAAGCACACAGCATGAAGCTGGCAGCAGAGAGAAGTCACAGCATGGCCCAGAGAAGTGAGTTTGTGTGTAAAGCAGGTGGGGGATGGGAGGCCATTCAACAATGCCAGCAGGGTTTTTACTACAGGGAAATGCAGATGCCCTGTCACGGGTCCCCTGTATGGAGACCAATGTTCAACCCCACAAGTTTGAACAGAGGGGGGTATATGAGGCAGTGAGTTGAGTTATATGGAAGGGTTGCTATGTGTCCACCAGGATGTGCAAAGAAGCATATGGAGGCCATAGGAGAGCATTGCAGTCACAGGTGTAGCTATGATTGCAATTCAGAATAGAAGTGAGTATAGGTCTTAGACAAGCTATTTATCCAGGGCAGCTGTAAGAAAACCTGCTAGGCTTTTATTTTCAAAGCAGACTACAGGATGGTAGTGATGCAGTCCGTTTCCTCCCACGGCCCGGGTTTTTCATGTAGCTCATGACCACATATCCCAGTTAAAAACACTGCAGTAAAGGGTTTGGGTGTGTCAGTTTGGTTTGTACAAGCATGCAGATTATAATGCTCTGCTACAGCCTCAGCTGGTGTGAAGCAACACAGAGCCAAAGTGGAGCTAAAAGGCCTGGCACCCTCAGCGTACATGGCGGTGCAGTTGCCCACTGCAACCGGTCCTGATAACGGACTATCATGTTTCCTGGCTGTGAATCGGAAGATTGGAAGATAACATTTTGTTTTCTACTTTGTGAATATACTGAACATTAAAGAGACTTTTGTTTTGGAACTTTACTGTGGTCACTGCCTGTCTATCACACTGCACCAGCCCTGCTGCACTACACATGGTACACAAGCTTGAAAGAGGCCTAGTTGTGCCATAAGCCATGGCCAAGAGTGAAGCAGACTGAAGAGGATGTCAACATGGGAGAAAATAAAAAGAAGAGATGTAGATGAACAGACATTAGGCTGCAGGGGTGGTTGGACAGGTGAGAAATAGTTTTTTTTAACCTTTTGAACCATTTACAAAATGGCAGGTAGCCGGTCACTAATTAGTTGGAGTGAATTACAAAAGTTCCATATTCTGGAGAATACAAATTCAAGTAAATTTCAAGAAGAATCCAATTTCACTTGAAAATATTTATCTCTATCATTGCTTCATTGAAACAGGGAATGGCAAAGCCTTATTATGAAGATCACAACAGTTGCATTACTACCAATCAAAAAGTTATTACTCATCCTCTAAATGTCTTAATACTCCTATGTCTAAATACTGTGACCAAAGTGAAATGGTTAGTTGATACCATCTCCTCACCCCCTACCACTTGGGGCAAGTGCCCCAACGGTCTTCAGCCTAGCTGCATCCCTAGGTGATACCTAGTGATTGCCCTGAAATGAGAGTCCAGCCACGTAGTAGAAACATTAGACTATTAAAAAATTGCATATTGTGGCTCTTGTACATTTAGGATGAGAAGCTCCAAGGGTTTTATCAAACTGGGGAGTTCCGGCCTGAAGGATATTTGTAGCTCATGTAAGGCCCATATTCTGCTGATTGATCGGACCTTAAGTGCCAAGCTCAAGAAGATATGTGATGCCTCTGCACTATGGGATCCAGTGACAACTGTAACCTTTACACCACTGCTACATGCTGCAAAAGATAAAACAACTCATAACAATTTAATACCAAAATATTAGACAATATTTTTGTGCAATGGTCTAATAAGCCAAACCATCCTAATATATGTCATTAGTAACGTTCTATGCAGAAAAAAAGTATGCCTTCCATGAAGATATAAGTTGGCCTCAGGACTCTAGTTACATCTCATTAAATTGTACAATGTTTTCCCCATGGAAGTTAACGGGAAGTTATATTAGTGTTTTACAACCAGTGTTGCATGACTTTTGTAATTTCAATTAAAAGCCATGCCAGGTTGATAAAAATCACTTACAAATACACTTTTAGGGAATTGTGCGTTAATTAAGGAAAGTCTTACAATTTGAGACCTCTATCAATCAGCAGAAGTGGAATATGGCTGCAAAGAATGTCTCTTGAAAAAAGTCACATTTTTACGAGCTTACTTCTCTGTATAAAGGACCTAATAGTCACGAGATGTAAAACTTCATTTTTCTTTTTGTTTTGCTGGAGGAAGTTTCAAAACTTACATCTTCGCTCACAGATTATATACACATCTGATAATCCCAGTAGCAGGAGACCTATTGATCAGCTAATTTTTCTGTGACCGTTCTAACAACAAAAAAAAAATTGGCCAATAGACGACACAATATCCATTAAAGACGGTGATGATCATCAAAATTATCACGTTGCTGTGATGTAAATGTTCCAGTAATCATACAGATGTTCCTCATCCATCTCTCCTTTTGGCTCAACATATCCCAACATGACTAGCTTTAACCCTTTAATTACCAGGCCAAATGTTTCAAATCTGACATGTAACTTTACGTGGTCATTGATGCATAAAATGACAAATGCTTATTCATACTATTTCATCCCTCACCTTTCTGCACTGATTTTTCCTCCTTTAGCATTCTGCACTGATGTTTCCATCTTTACCTTTCTGCATTGATATTTCCTCCTTTACCTTTCCTTACTGATGTTTCCTCCCTTACTTTTCTGTACTGATGTTTCCACCGAGGACTGTCATCAGCCCCCGGCGCACCTGGGCACATGCTGGGGCCCTGAGCAGGCAGAGGGGGCTCAATCGCCGTCTGGGACACTGGTGCGCTATGGTGGTCAAGTGCCAGTGCCAGCATCTGCGAATGGGCCTCCCTGCTTGCTCAGGACCCCGATACTTGCAATAATTACCTCTCTAGTTTATATAGGAGATGGGGGGTGGCTAACAGAGCAGAGCTGAGAGCCTTAATGCTCCAGGAGCTTTCAATTCAGCAGATTAAACCCTGCACTGCCAAAAGAAATTTATACCATTTAATAAGATGGTGAAGTGATTCTAACCAGTGCAGGAGAAGAAGAAATCAGGCACTGCGGTTTTTGGCCTCCTCTCTGTTGCTGTAAACCAGTGAGAGGTGCATTATATGGGGGCCATTATGCATGGAGCAATGTATGGGGCTCATTATAATGTATGGACCAATACACGGGGCTTATGATTCTTTAGGGAGCAATATATAGGGCTCATTATTATGTATGGAGCAATATATGAGGTCCATATATTAAATACACTGGCGCTCCCAAAGGATGTTGAACGTGGGGAAGAGGAAAGCTGCTGGTGCCTAGACAGCTGCTGTGCTCAGCCTGTCGTGTATAAAAGGGAAAAACTTATGCTATAGAATTTAGGTCACCGCGCTACCCTAATCCAGAACATTGGACTAGGCCAGTTCAAACAATATCCAAAAAGTGGTTCCAATAGGAAAAATAGGATGAACACTTACTATTACTGTGACGCTGTAGTGCCGGTACTGTGTCTGTTAGGGCATTTTGGCGTGATGGTGCGCTGGGAGGAAAAGGAGACAACTTGTCCTCCATGCGTCCAGAGCTGGAGGTTAGGTCGGCAGCGTGGAGCAGCAGACCTGTGGGGAGCGTCCTCCCCTGTTGGCGCCTGGCCGCCACGCGCACCAGAGAGGTTAACAAGCGGCGTCTTGGCCTAGGGCGCCGCTACACTGCAGCGGGGAGTAGGGGGGCATGGTCTGGGGGACGTCACCCGGAGCTGCAGGGAAAGAACAGGAGATGGGTGCCGTGCAAGGCCTCTTTTGCCTACGCGTTTCGAAGGTCACCGGACCTTCTTCGTCAGGGCTAGAGGTCCCGGCTGTCTGCTGCTCTGTATATAAAGAAGAAACCCCGCCCACCGCTGGTAGAAAAAAAAAATATATATATATATATATATATATATGTAAATATATGTGTGAACTGCAGAAAACCCCCCCAAGAAGAAGGACTAGGGGACTATTTAAAAGCTGGTTATGGATAACCATTAAAAGTAATTGAAAAATAGATTGCCTAGTCTCATAATAGGACAAAAATACTCCTTTGGATAAAATATGGGCATAGTTATATGAAAAATGCAAAAAAACCTTTATTACATTAAAAAGTAACTTTTATGAAATTACATTAAAAAAGGGGTATTGTTAAAAGACGAATTAAATTAAAATTCAGGTAGATATATATATCTACCTGAATTTTAATTTAATTCGTCTTTTAACAATACCCCTTTTATATATATATACCTGTAAGGGTATGTGCACACGTCAGGATTTCTTGCAGAAATTTCCTGAAGAAAACCGGAAATTTTCTGCAAGAAATCCGCATGTTTCTTTTTGCGTTTTTTCCCCGTTTTTTTTTTTGCGTTTTTTTTTTAGCATTTTGCAAGCGTAATTAGCTTGCAGAATGCTAAAGTTTTCCAAGCGATCTGTAGCATCGCTTGGAAAACTGATTGACAGGTTGGTCACACTTGTCAAACATAGTGTTTGACAAGTGTGACCAACTTTTTACTATAGATGCAGCCTATGCAGTATCAATAGTAAAAGATAGAATGTTAAAAATAATTAAAAAAATGGTTATACTCACCTTCTGCAGATCTCCTCAGCGGCTTCCGTTCCTATAGATGGTGTGTACAGGACCTTCGATGACGTCGCGGTCATCGCGGTCATGTGACCGCGACGTCATCGCAGGTCTTTCACACACACCAGCTATAGGAACGGAAGTGGCAGTGTGCACCGCTGAGAGGCGGGAAGACTCCGGAGGTCATCGAAGGTGAGTATATGACTATATTTTATTTTAATTCTTTTTTTTTTACCAATTATACGGTGCCCAGTCCGTGGAGGAAAGTCTCCTCTCCTCCACCCTGGGTACCAACCGCACATGATCTGCTTACTTCCCGCATGGTGGGCATAGCCCCGTGCGGGAAGTAAGCAGATCAATGCATTCCTAGGTGTGCGGAATCCCCGCAATTCCGCAAATTTAATGAACAAGTTGCTTTTTTTTCCGCGATGCGATTTTTTCGCAGAAAAAAATGCAACATTTCCACAAGATATGCGGAATACACTGAAAATAATGGGAGGCATATGTAAGCTTTTTTTCACGTTTTTATCACGTTTTTATAGCGAAAAAACGTGAAAAAAACCCGCGAAAAATACTGAACATGTGCACATGGCCTAAAGGTACCGTTACACTACACGACTTACCAACGATCACGACCAGCGATACGACTTGGCCGTGATCGTTGGTAAGTCGTTGTGTGGTCGCTGGGGAGCTGTCACACAGACAGCTCTCTCCAGCGACCAACGATCAGGGGAATGACTTCGGCATCGTTGAAACTGTCTTCAACGATGCCGAAGTCCCCCTGCAGCACCCGGGTAACCAGGGTAAACATCAGGTTACTAAGTGCAGGGCTGCGCTTAGTAACCCGATATTTACCCTTGTTACCATTGTAAAAGTAAAAAAAAAAAACACTACATACTCACATTCTGATGTCTATCACGTCCCCCGGCGTCCACAGGGTTACGCGCTGCTGCTCAGAGCTTCCTGCACTGAATGTGTCAGCGCCGGCAGTAAAGAAGAGCACAGCGGTGACGTCACCGCTGTTACTGCCGGCGCCGCTGACACATTCAGTGCAGGGAAAGCTCTCTGCAGCAGCGCATGGATGCCGGGGGACGTGACAGACATCAGAAGGTGAGTATGTACTGTTTTTTTTACTTTTACAATGGTAACCAGGGTAAATATCGGGTTACTAAGCGCGGCCCTGCACTTAGTAACCCGATGTTTACCCTGGTTACCCGGGTGCTGCAGGGGACTTCGGCATCGTTGAAGACAGTTTCAACGATGCCGAAGTCTTTCCCCTGATCGTTGGTCGCTGGAGAGAGCTGTCTGTGTGACAGCTCCCCAGCGACCACACGACGACTTACCAACGATCACGATCGCTGGTCGTGATCGTTGGTAAGTCGCTTAGTGTAACGGTACCTTAAGCCTAGAGCTAGGTGTCAATGACAGCTGCTGACATCAAGCCGTAATCCCATTATCCTGATGCCACACTGCATCAGCATGAAAGAGTGGTGTTGAAACAAGAAATTACATCACAAAACTTTTTTAAGCTCAAAAAGCCATCATTGCTGTACAAAAATGCATATAAAAACACATACAAAAACACACCAAAACCAAGGCAAAAACATGTGCTTTTGCCGCATTTTCCTGCCAAGAGATGCAGAAACCTTGCAGAAATTTCTGCAAGCAAATATTCAATGTGTGCACATAGCCTAATAATGCTTTTTGGGCCATTTTAGCATCAGCCAGATGCCATCTCATCTGCAGCCTTCCATGCCCACAGCTGGTACTGTGAGTGTGTGCTGAAAGCAACAGCCCTGCTCACTTGCTACTCCAATCACCACCTGAGGTGAGAGTCTCTGGTCACGTATTCTTTGGGTATCTTTGGTGTTTGACCGCCTACAGGCATATCTTCGATCTAGTAAAGTGACTCTTGACTGGCTTTGTCTACGTTCTGGGTCTTGACTGGCAATGCTCTGGTCTTCGGTACTTGACCAGCATAGTCTGAATCCCAGGACTCAGGACTGAATTTCGCTCACAGGCTCACAACGTTCCACCTGTTTTGCTCTCCAAGCATGTCCCAGTTACTTGACCACAAAGAACAAAAAGACAGCGCCACAATGGATGGTAAAAAAATAGGAGCTTACATTTATTCTGCCTCCTGTAGTGACGTTTCGGTCAACAGACCTTTATCTGTTGACCGAAACGTCGCTACAGGAGGCAGAATAAATGTAAGCTCCTATTTTTTGACCATCCATTGTGGTGCTGTCTTTTTGTTCTTTGTGGTCTTGATACTGGCTGGGATGGGCTCCCTGGTTTTGGACGTGCGCCCTTGTGTCCGCTGAGACCTTCAATTTATATATGAAAGGGTGCGGTTTTGACTTTCTTTTGTTTTGACTTTGTCCCAGTTACTTGGTCACGGCGTCTCTTGGGCCTGGCTTGGCTCTGGTCATGGCCTTCCAATGGAGTGGGGCATGGATCTTCCTTACAGCTCAGGCCTTCTCTGGCATCTGAACTCTCTTGGACTTTTCTGTGATGATGGTGGCTGCAAGCCCACCTCGCAAGCATACAACCCACATTGGTGCAGCTTCTGGCGCCAACTCCTCTTCTCAGCCTGACCAGGACATTTATATTCAGGAAGTCCTTCCCATTTATCAATTCATCAGGTTCAGCAGGCAAGTTCACCCCCTGCAAATCTCCCAGCACAATTTGGTTCCTGCTAACACACTCCTTTCTTTTTTTTACTTTTACTTTCACTTTCAGTTTGGTCCAGCCGGTGGCAGTGTTCACTTACAGTTACTCAGTCTCTCTTATCCACCTTCTCTACAGATGTTTCCTCCTTTACCATTCTGCACTGCTTCCTCCCTTACCTTCTGCACCGAGGTTTCCTTCCTTACCAATCTGCACTGATGTTTCCTCCCTTACCATTCTGCGCTGGTTCCTCCCTTACCTTTCTTCACTAATGTTTCCTTCCTTAACTTTCTGCGCTGATGTTTCCTCTTTTACAATTCCGTACTGACGTTTTCACCCTTACCTTTCTGTGCTGATGTTTCTCTCTTTGCAATTCTGTACTGATGTGTCCTCCCTTACCTTTTTGCCCTGTGTCCTCCTTTACCTTTCTGCACTATTTCCTCCCTTACCTTTCTATACCGATGTTTCCACCTTTACCTTTCCATACAGATGTTTCCACCCTTACCATTCTGCATTGAAGTTTCCTCCCTTACCTTTCTGCAGTGATATCTCCACCTTTATCTAAATTACAGGGATAATCATTCAAAGTTTGAAAATTGCTACTTTTTAGAAATGTTTGTCAAATTTCCGATATTGATTTAAATAAATTAAAAACACGATAACCTAATTTACCATTGACACAAAGTACAATGTGTCACAAAAAAACAGTCTCAAAATCACTGGAAATTTTTGAAGCATTCCAGAGTTATTGTCACTAGTGTTGAGCATTCCGATACCGCAAGTATCGGGTATCGGCCGATATTTGCTGTATCGGAATTCCGATACCGAGTTCCGATATTTTTGTGATATCGGAAATCGGAATCGGAAGTTCTCAGTGTATGGTTCCCAAGGTCTGGAGGAGAGGAGACTCTCCTTCAGGCCCTGGGATCCATATTCATGTAAAAAATAAAGAATAAAAATAAAAAAATATGGATATACTCACCCCTCCGGCGGACCCTGGACCTTAGCGATGTAACCGTCAGCCTCTGTTCCTAAGAATGCAGTAAGTGTAGGACCTGCGATGACGTTGCGGCTTGTGATTGGTCACGTGAGCGGTTACATGAGCGGTCACGCGACCAATCACAAGCTGCGACGTCATCAAAGGTCCTTCACTCTGCATTCTTAGGAATGGAGGCAGACGCTTGGACCGGTGACAGCCAGGGCCCATCCGAGGGGTGAGTATATCAATATTTTTTATTTTTATTCTTTATTTTATACATGAATATGGATCCCAGGGCCTGAAGGAGAGTCTCCTCTCCTTCAGACCCTGGGAACCATTCCGATATTTTGTGTCCCATTGATATGCATTGGTATCGGGTATCGGTATCGGCGATATCCGATATTTTTTGGGTATCGGCCGATCCAATCCGATACCGATACCTTTGCATATCGGAAAGTATCGCTCAACACTAATCAATGTACATTCCAATAGGCTGTGTGAGTTAGACCTTATTATAAAATAAATCGGTACTCTCCTAGTAAAAATATGATCATGCTTTTTCTTTTGTAAATGCCTGTCAAGAGTTATCACAATGGAAGTTGCTCTCTGTGTGTGTGATTAATGTGCTTCTTTTTTCCATATACATATCAGGAAATTGCACATTTGCACATGAAACAGAATGATGCCAGTAAAATGATATATTTTTTAAACTCTTATTAACACCAGATTATTTGTATTTGTAGCTTATTTTTAAGATCATGCACCCAGAGAGGATGAAGAATCCTTTAAGTGCTGTTCAGAAAAGAAGCATGTTTAAAAAGCCCAGTTAAGCAGCTTTTTCATTTTTTTTCCTTCGTTCATGTCCGCTGGCTCTTGTTCCCCCCAATGCACACACTCTGTTCTCATTTACAATCAAAACAATTTAAGCTCCGAGTCTATCTTCTCAAATGGACAGAGTCTGAGCCAGCTGTACGTCAGATGAGCTCCAAACCCTTTTATGAAAAGGTCAATGTCTACCAAGATTCAGTTCTGGAAGCAAAACAGCTAGACTGGAATATACCTCCAGCTTTTATTTAAAAAAAAATGGTTTTCAGGCTATTGCTTTCAGGCAGGGTAAGCCACGGGATGCAATGTATCACATCTACTAAACATGACGATTTTTTAACAGGTGTCCCCCTTAACCAGCAAGTAACTTCAGGGTGGTCAATTCTGAGCAAATGTGCTCAGGCGCAATCATTCTACATTAATATATGTCTGGCATAAAGAAAAAAAAGAAGTTACATTCTAAATTTTAATGCACTACCTTGGATTTACACACAAATATTGGCCTCATGTGTATGTAAAAACGTAAAATGGTTGTTTGGTTTAGAACAAAGAATGTCTTTCCCACCCAGGAAGGATTGAGCACATCCATGCATTACAAGAACAGTCCATTAATTTTATTTCTAATGTGTAATGCTTCATTCCTCCTTTGGAGGCACTATAGGGAAATTAAGTAACTTCCGCTAGTTGCCCTCTGAGACTACAGAAAATTGCTGCTTTTCCCAGACTACATCGTAATCAGATTATTGTCATGAGATTTTACTAACAAAAGAAATTGTCTAAAATCCTTGTTGAACTTATATCTAGCAGGCTTATTTAGAGTTATTTCCTTTATTTGAAGCCAGATTTGCTTTTAGGCCTCTTTTACATATGCTGATATTTCTTGTACCAGTGCTGTCCGTGTCTGTGTGTTTGTGTGTGCAATCTGTGTGCAATCTGTGTGAAGTTTGTGTGCAAGATCAGTGTAGATAAATAAATAAATGAAATAAATAAATGAAAAAAATTCTGTGGGATCCCTCTTAATTTTAATAACCAGCTTAGAGAAATCAAACAGCTGTGAGCTGGTATTATTAGTCTGGGAAGGGGCCAATATCCATGAATATTCCCAGGCTATTAATAGTAGCTCACAGGGGCCTGCTTACTCTATGCTGGTTTGTTTAAATGGGGGTGTCACGGAGATACCGTGACAGAAAGGAGACAGAAGATCGCAGCATCTGCTCACATGACTTACTGCACTGATTAGAACTGCTTCACCATCCACCATATTAAACAGTGCAGGGTTTCCCATGCTGTCTCATTGCAAGGGTTAATAAGTTCAGTTGATCTCCTAAAACTCTAAATTGTCTCGGCTGTTCTGTGTTGGCCACTCCCTTCCTGTATATATGCTCACCACTGGCACTTCGGAATTGTCAGTGAAAGTTCTACCTCCTGGTTAGGTGTTGGAGGAATAAATCAGTGTTTGGAGTTGGTGCTTGGAGAGTGAGATTTTTGATTGGAGTTGGTTTGCAGGTTTATCCTATACTTCTATTGTCTTTCAGCACTTTGTAAATTACATTTTTTGTCATCTTGAAGATTGATTTGTGGTAAATCATTAGCATCCCCGATGCCTGCGCAGTTATTTTTTTTCAGGCATGCGCAGTTGCTCTGCCCTTCGAACTTACAGCGCAGGCGCTGGGGACGCTAATGAAGGAAAGGATGCGGCACCCAGCACGCAGAGGCCATGATTGACGGCTGTGAGGCATCTGGATTAGAGGGAAAGACCTGCCCCCATGGCGATTTCACGTATGAGGAACAAATTTCAAAAACGATTATTTCAACAGTGCCAGGGACCCGAACTAAAGGAGCCACCTTGTCAGAATGCAGCATTACTGCTGCACAAGGTGGCTCTTTTAGTTACAAACGCCTGGGGGGGTGACAGGTTCCCTTTAAACAGCATTGATGAAGCTAATGAAGGAGATTAAATGCACACAGATAAGGCTTATTATCTATGCCAGTCATGCACAGTTACATGCAGTGCACCATGTTGGTCAACAATCTATTATGCTCTCATTAAAGATCCAACAAACACCCTATTTCCCACCATCAAAGTTACAAGGCCAGACTGCGTCTTGCCAGCATGAAATATCCTTGCTGTGAACTGTCATTTTTACCATGTATTTGTGAGTATGGTCCTTCTATATCATTAAGCCAGAATGGGATTCCACTCTGTAGGAAATTCTCCCCACCTGCCCATGTGTTGTGTGACAGTTCATTTGTATGGCGGGCCTGTATACTACATTACTCCTTCAGAACCTCTTTTGGGGCAGTATATAGTCACTAGTGATGAGCGAGCACTATAATAATCAGGTGCTCGTTGCTCAGGTCAAGCCAATTGGTATATTCGGCTACTCGGCCAGAACAACGAGCCTAATGTAAGTCGATGGGACACCCGAGTATTTTTACCGTGATCCCCCGGGGGTCCTTTTAAGGTCTAAAAATGTCTGAAAATGATGGAAACACAGCTCAAGTTACACAGGGACATCATGGGGATCGCCCCATGAAGCATTCCTGACTCCTAGTTCACAGCTGTAAACATTTTTTTCCGAGATTCATGCCATTTTTCCCGGTGCAACAAAAAACACATGAAAACGAAACAAAAACAGATTTTGCTGGGAAATATGTTAAAGTACATCCTTTGAAGATTAATGACTTGCCTGTAAGGCCAAATAATTAACCCCAGAAGGGAAAATTTCCTCCCCCACTTGGGCTTCGTTCAAACACAGCATTTGTTAAGCTTTTTTCAACTTTAACATTGCTTTCAACCACTACAAATGCATTCACTGGGAAATGTCATTGTAACATTTAACACCCCTAGCTGACCATGTGGTGTGTGACACATAAGCAGACCCATCTTGTTTCATTTACGAAAGAGGGACTTTTAAAGTCACAGAACCCATTTTTACTGGTGCACCAGGCGGCATTAATCTTCTTAAAGGGCCATTATTAAACAGTGCATCTCCTAAACTGTTGTAGCCTACGCTGTGAGTGGATGGGCTGCCAAGAATTACAACGCACCACAATACCCTTGTCATAAGATGTCCAGGAGGGTCTCCTGAAAAAATGTGGCATAAAATGCAAGGCCTGCCCTGCTACCAATTCATATGCACCCCAATAAGCCTTTGAACCCACATACTGGATGGGCCCATGAAAATCCACTTCACAATATGCATTTTGTACTCCCGTACTCCTTTGTTTTACACATTGGCAGGAAGGCCAGCCCTGCTGCATAGTCAGTTATATGCACCCCATTAGGTCTTTGAACCCGCATACTGGATGGGCCCATGAAAATCCACTCGTATTTTTTAATGGTATGATGGTTCCCTCTTTCCAGAATTATTTACAGGAGAATTTGGCAATTTTATTTGCCATGTTTTTCACACTAAGGTTCACATACCGCTTTAAAGAAGGCTAATACTTGCAATTCAATGCAATTTTATTGCAAAGTAAAAAATTCAAGGAATAGTATGAGTGCGTACACTTTTGTATATGTACTTAACATACAAAGGTTAATAAGTACATATAAGGATTAAATACATAAATAATCTTTATTAATAATCGTTATTTTTATATAGCGCTAACATATTCCACAGTGCTTTACAGACATTATCATTGCTGTCCCTGTTGGGGCTCACAATCTAAATTCCCTATCAGTATGTCTTTGGATTGTGGGAGGAAACTGGAGTATCTAGAGGAAACCCACGCAAACATGGAGCGAGCATACAAACTCTTTGCAGATGTTGTCCTTGGTGGAGTTTGAACCCAGGACTCCAGCGCTGCAGGGCTGCTGTGCTAACCACTATGCCACCGTGCTGCCCACATATAATGATTACGTATATATAAAGATTAACTACATACAGTATACTTACTGAGCATTGTCTGTCACATCTGTAAATGTTTAACAAGAAATGCAGCTATGTGATTGTCTGAATGCATTCGCTATAAAGTATTTTAATCTGGATTCCAAATCGCCATTTGTATATTCGCCATTTGTACTTTTGATGCAGCCAAAGTTATGGCTCTCAAGGAGAGAAACTAATATAGTGGACAAATAAATATTTGTAATGAAATACTGAGCCAAACTGCGCCTTTATCAAATTTATATGAAGTGTATTGTGTCCAATGTGAGCAACCAGGCAACACAAAAAGGAGTTTTTCAAGTGAGCTCTTTAAGGTACACAAATGTTATGAAGTCTTTGCCAACAAGGATGTGGTTTCGCCAATGGAGGGTACCTTTTTTAAAAAAATATACTATTGCCATCACAGCCCCCCTTGCTCAAAATTCTGTGGTTTATAACAGTACAGAACACGTTCACCCAGGTCATGTCGTTGGACATAAGGAAGAGACATTGCAAGAAACCGAGTTCAGAAGTAGGCCCAATGTAGGGGTGTGGGTCTCTGAGACTTTTAATGGAGGGCATCGCCGAGAACCCAGAATCTTGAAATGGAAAACTGAACAGCTCTTCAGAGTGTTCAAGTGTGGGATCAGTTGTCTCAGGGCACTCGGCATGGTGGGAGGAAGGAAGATCAGGGTGAATAATATCCGGGCCACACTCACGGTTATTTAGACTTGACCATGTGGAAGACATGGTGGCGGTGGTGGCTAAGTGACTGGAAGCCTTATCCGCTTTCCAACCAACAACCATTTCACACTGCTCTGGCTTTAATAGTGGTGTGCTGTGGTCCCCTAGAAACTGGGACAGGAAGGTCGAGTGAGAAGATATGGGTCTTTGTTGTGGCCCACTTTCACCTTGGCCGTGGCCTTGTCCTCTGCATACACCATCATCATCATGCCCCTGTCCCTTGCCCCTTGCCTTGCCCATTTTAAATGGACTACTGCACTACTTCAAAATCTCAACACAAATGTATTTATTTGGAGCTAAATGATATCTGATCAGTATGCCTGCAAATCTACGATTTTTCAAACACAAACACCAGGCCTCAGCCTGACATAACAGACTTTATTACATTTTTGGGGGCTTTTTGATGAATTTAAAGCCCCCCAAAAAGAGTGGCACAAGGCTTGCACACAGAACTATGCTACATATGCCTGCTGAAATACGATTTTTCTAAACCAGATACAACAGAACTCAGCCTGACATAACAGGCTGTATTAACTTTTTTTAGGGTTTTGTATAATTAAAAAAAAAAAAGAACGAGGCTACCAGACAGAACTATGAAACTTATGCCTGTCAAGCTATGATTTTTCGACCACAGGTACAACAGGCCTCAGTCTGACATAACAGACTGTCTTAAATTTTTTGGAGGCTTTGTAGAATTGTTTTAAATGCAAAATAGTGCTGTATATAAGTAGAGTACCAGACAGCAAAAAAAGTGGTCCACCGGCCTACAATGGCCAAACTTGGAGCACGCAGATATATGACGCCTGTCACGGAAATATCACAGTGCGAAATATGTGGCCTGTATTTTTTGCAATGCAATATAGTGCTGTATATAAGTAGAGTAATAGCAAAAAAAGTGGGAAACCGGCCTACAATGCCCATACTTGGAGCACACAGATATATGAGGCCTGTCACGGAAATACAACACTGGCAAATATGTGGCCTGTATTTTTTGTAATGCAATATAGTGCTGTATATCATTAGAGTCACAGACAGTAAAAACAGTGGAAAACCGGCCTCGAATGCCCAAACTTGGAGCACGATGGTAATATGAAGCCTTTTTTGTTTTTTGGTCAATTTAAAACAAACAAAAAAAGAGTGGTGCAAGGCTACCACACAGAACTATGCTACTGCAGAAATACAGGACTCAGCCTGACATAACAGACTGTATATATTTTTTTTTTTTTTGCTTTGGGTGAATTTCTAAAAAAAAAAAATTAATAATAGAACAAGGCTAGCACACACAACTATGCTACGTACGCCTGACAAACTATAATTTTTCTACAGATGCACCAGGACTCAGTCTGACACAACAGACAGTTGTGTTTTTTGTTTGTTTTTTTAGGGGGGGGGGGAATTTTTGGAAAAAAGAAAAAAAATGAAAACTACAACTAGGTATATAGTAAATAAACAGCAGCAGACAGTTGTGGAGCTTTGGGAGGGATGCAGTGGGAGCATTGGACGCACATACACTGCCTGCAGGCCTTGCACTGATGTGGATATGCTGTGCCCTGCCTGCCTAGCACTGCAATATCAGGACCCACAATTTAGCCCTAAAAAAGACTGTTGGTTTCTCAGGAGTTGTGGATTTAAGAGTTGCAGACTTACACTACCTCTAAAAACCATGATTCTGACCCTATTTCGGCACCAGCTCTCCCTACTCTCGCTGAAACAGGAACAGAATGCGGCGAGCAGGGCGGCGCCCGGTCTCTTATACTCGGGATGATGCTGTTCGGCCAAGCCAATCACTGCACGACCATAACAAAGATAACTGCTGCGTTTCATGGCCTGGCAGACAATCCCTGCAGCGTGATTGGGTCGCTAAAGTCCGCCAAAAATGCTGGGTGGAGACAGCAGTTACCGCCAAATAATCCCGGAAATGCTTGCTGCTCGGCGAGTACACCGAGTACACTGATACTCCAGCGAGTAACGAGTAGTGGCCAGTTAGTTCGCTCATCACTAATAGTCACATATTGTTGTGAATTGACCTTTTGGCTCCCTCTTGTGGTCACTAGTGATATTACACTTTGATATTCCTTCCCTTGCTTGGTACCCACCTGGCCTCGTTAGTCCAGGGGTGTCGCTATTTGAACTTCCTGGATTTTCAGTCTGGTGCCTGGCATCGTTGTATCAGATCCTTCTGTTTGCTCCTATCTGCTGGTCCTGGTTCTATGCAAAATTAAGCTAAGTCCTGCTTTCTTGTTTTTGGTTATTTTCTGTGCTCTTATTTTTGTCCAGCTTGTACTAAATGTTATTCCTGATATTGCTGGAAGCTCTAGGGTGCGGATGTTCTCCCCCCGTGCCGTTAGATGGTTCGGGGGTTCTTGAATATTCTGCGTGGAGTTTTTTGTGAGGGTTTTCGCTGACCATATAAGTCATCTTCCTATATTCTGCTATTAGTTAGCGGGCCTCTCTTTGCTAAAACCTAGTTCATTTCTTGCGTTTGTCTTTTCTTCTTACCTCACCGTTATTATTTGTTGGGGGCTTGTATCCTACTTTTTGGGGTATTTCCTCTGGAGGCAAGAAAGGTTTTTCTTTTCCCTGCTAGGGTTAGTTAGTTCTCCGGCTGGCGCGAGACGTCTAGAATCAACGTAGGTACGTTCCCCGGCTGCTGTTATTTGAGTGCTAGGTTCAGGTATATGGTCAGCCCAGTTACCACTGCCCTATGAGCTGGGTTTTATGTTTGCAGACTTCGCTATTGTCTCTGAGACCCCCTGCCATTGGGGTCATAACACATATGGATTTCCTCAAATTATTTAAGTCTAATTAAGCATTTTCTTTGCTTGGCAATCCCTTTAAAAATGTTTGATTTGATTTGTTTTGAGGTGAATACTACAGTATATGCCATATTAGAGAGAACCAGTCACCAGAAAAATCACTATTGACCTGCAGATATGGGCTTAATCTGCCGGTTAATAGTGTTACTAACCTGCCCAGTGCCTGCACAAAGTTGAACAATGCGGGAAGAAAATTAACTTTATTCTTCCCTGGGAGCACTCATTTTCGTTCACTGGGGCAGCGCAGGCACCACTCTAAGTTTAGAGAGTGGCAGCTGTAACTGTGCCTCCAGCCCTGTCTGACACTGGCTCTGTATCGTGTCTGGCAGTCTGTCAGGGCTGGAGTCACAGTCACAGCCACCAAATAGTATTCTCAGAGCAGTGACTAAACCCGCACCAATGCCGCCCCGTGACAGAATGCAATTGCTGCCAGAAAGAATAAAGTTAATTTTCTCCCCACAGCGTTCTACTATGTGCTGATGTTGGGCAGGTTAGTAATGCTACTAACGTGCAGATTAAGCCTATATCTGAAGGTTAATAGCATTTTGTCTGGTGACAGGTTCCCTTTAAGAGCGAGTTAACCACTCGAAAAGTGTAGGCTCTGTACGTCATTTCATTCTCTATCCATGTGGCTTGACTAAAGTTACATTTTTCAACTTAATTGTGACCTCCATCTCTTTACAAGATATGTACTTTAGTTTGGACCCTTTGTCCTATTTTGTTGCAACTCTTTATGAACAGTTGACATTAAATTGAGAATTCAGGGCTGTACAACTTGAGTCCTGGGGCCATATGCGCCCCCAACTTTATGGATAAAAAAATATTTGTCTGACAGGCTAACTATATGTGGGCAGCCAGGCATAGAAGAACAAAGGCATCAACTGAGGAGCAAGGACTGGCAAGTACTAATGGTGCACTGTGTAGACACATCTGAATGACTCAAACATCAGGAGAATGGGGTCTCTTGACCCGTTTGGCACTTCGGGAAAGTATGTGAGTTAGAAAGGTGGCCTCCATGTCTGTGGCTCTATCAACTGTAGTTTATGGGAGTTTTGAATTATTTGGCAGGGTAGGATTTCACGCTCTCAGTCAAGCACTAGACATTAGGCCTTAGGTAGCTTTCAAACTGGCAATGAAGATTCCATCGAACATTTATAGTTGTTATTGCTTTCTAAGGTTGCACTGCCCCAAAACAAACTCATAAACATAAATCCCTATCCTTTTCCATGCGCTGGCTAAATAGAACTGAACCTGGCTACTCATACATGGCTAAGCTAGCCCCAGCTCTGTCAAACAAACACAGCTATTGTCCATAGCAACTACTGATACTTGCAGTTCTCGGCACACGGCCTGTGCAGACTCTTCTCAGAGAGGGATTTTGGCCTGTCTCTCTATTCAGCTCCAAAACACATCCAGTCTGGTCAGCTTCCCTGAGCTGACTGATTAAGATTACTAGCTAGCCTAGTCATATGAAAGGCTTGCCAAGTGATCCGATCAGAATGTGTAGAGATAGAATTTAACCCTAGCCTACCTGGCTTCGTTACAGCAGAAAGCAAAAACTCCATGATCACTTGCAGAGAGCAATTTGTATACATCATCTCTTCCTCTTTAGGATCTCTTTATGTAGTTTTTTATTAGTAGTTAAAAGTGGATTTTATGGCAAATTCAGCTAAAAAATGCTTCCCATTATTTCTGAATAAGCTTACTATTAGTTTTATGCAAAATGTTCAAAATAATGTGAAAAAAACACACTACAGTGTCACATTAAAATCAGTCGTAAACTTGTTCAAAGAGTACTTGACTCGGTTTTTTACGTGGATTTTGGAGCAGAATGTATTTCTACATACTTGTACAAAAAGCTCAGTGTGAATGTACCATTAGGCTAGGGTCACATGATTGTTTTTCCTTCACCCGAGAAAATCCCCATCTTCTCCGTTTAGACTGTGAGTGAAAATCCGACCAAACTCAGAAGTCATCTGAATGCGGTTAGATTTTTTCCATAGAATAGAATGGGAAAGAGCCAGCCAATTATTGGAGGCAAACGGGACATGTGAACAGCCCCATAGAAAAAGATGAGGATTAGAGCTATTTGTAAAAACGATGAATAGCACTCATCTGATTATTCTGATCATCTGCGAAAGCCCTTAGAGTACAGATTTTTGCAGGTAAAAGTCTTATAATTAGAATTTGTACCTATCAGTCATTTCTGACACATACTTTTGATATGTCCCAAATGTCACAGAAGGTAATAGTGATATTCAGCTTTCGGATGTGTTCGGTATGACAATGTGGCCATTGGACCAAAAAAAGGCTGTGCACCCCTGTCTTATTATTATCATAAAAAACAAATTTAGCAATTCACAATCAACTCATCAGTTATTCTTAGAATGATGGATAATAATTAGCGGAAATTCTTATAATGTATTATCATGGGTACAGAAAGAAAACAGAAATGTCAATTTTACATTTAAAGTGCAAATAAACTCAAAATAAACCAAGTTGTTGTAAATGATATTCAATCAAGTAAAAGCAACAGAAAACTAATAGTCTATTCAGGAATTCCCATTTCTGTTGATAAGAGAAATAGGTAGCGCTTGGTTATTGCGCTCTCCAGCAAACGCTTCCTTTGGCTCTTACAGTAACACATTCGAAACATGATTGCTAATACTTAGACCTTTGACTGTTCTTATAAGAGCTGACCTTTCATTTCAGAATAATACCTTCTGCAGCAAAGAGCCATTTCCTTATGTAAAATCATAACCCAAATGTTTGTTTCAAAGTCTGTAAATTGGCTGCTGACATAATAATAGTAAAGCTGCAGATCTTAAAAACATAGCCTTGCTTTGTCAATCACCGTGCCAGGCTCAGAACTACAAAGGGAATGACTGTAAAATTGGATAATCATACTTTTCTCTGGCATGATTGTACAGTTTTTTCATAATTTATACAAAATATCCAGTAAAGCAATTTGCCTTGAATTTACTGCAGAAAAGTCACCTGGTTGCAGATTCCCCAAAAAAACTGTGCAACTATTTAAAGTTGCCACCATTTAAGTTTCCTGATGCTCCTCAACTGATGTTATGATGGTTTGCAAGTAGATTTATTTAGTCTAAGATATTTGATGTAACTTACTAATAATGCAACTATTTTTTTCCATTGTGTCACAAATGCTAATGAGGCAGGACTAGTCCGGTGGGTTATCTCTTTCCCGGGACTAGTCTTGCATCGGAAACTCTAACCACATCTCTATGAACATGATTGATGGCCTTCTAATGGTTCTACAAGTATTGAATGCTGGATACCTATCTCAACCAGGTAAGTGTGATTTTCACATCCAAGAAAGGGCTAGTCCGGGAAGAAGACAGGTCCTGCATCTTTGATGCATCAATTTAACAGTTCCTTCTTAAAAGAGTGCTGTGTTCATAAGATTTTCAAACACCATATCAGATAAAGACATTTTCAGGCTTACTGCTTTAGTCACAGATGGGGACAGTAATGAGACCTTACAGATTCCGGTTATAGTCACAGCTATGCTACTTGAGTGACAATTTTTGTGAGTAGAAGAACTGTAGTATTGGTAAATTGCAGTAAAATGCTGACAAAAAGTTCAGTGGTTTGTTCCAAAATCGACACTGTTATCACAATATTTACATACGGTGATAACTTTTCTTTGAAAAAACACACAGCTCTTGAAGAAGAGAACTGCTCTGGAAACTGCCAATTGTGGATGGTGGTGATTTTTCCAGATTAAGAGCATCAGTTTTTCACGAGATTAGCAATGTAAGTCCTGTGTATGAAGGATGCTAGTAGGTGCATAAGATGCAGTGACACATAGGAGGCAGAGCAAGGGTTAACAGAGATTTTTATGTAACACATCAATAGATCAAGCAGGGGGTATTGTTATAAAGGTAATGACAGTTCAACTTATCAGTTTTTGGGCCTTGGTAGGAGGTGGCTGGAAGATCCCTCGGCAGCACCGCAGGCAGCAGGAGAAGTCTCCAACCCGGTCCCGCAGAAAGGCGATGCACGAGCTTCTTGCGGTGGTGAAACCGCCGGGCCCTTCGGCATGTGGTCTCCTGGTACGGGCACGAGATGTTGTAGAGATGTAGGTATGCGGCACAGCGGACATAGCAAACTGTTCAGCAGAAAAAGCCATAGGAATAGTATGCAGTCCAGCGGTTACAGCCACAGGAGCAGGCCGGCACTCAGTAGGTATCGCAGGGATAGGACTCAGCGGTGCCTCTGTGGTGGTGTGCGGAATGATGCTCTGAAGTCCGTACTGGTCACTGTGCATTGCAGGGATCTCTCTGGGCTCTGTGTCGTCAGTCAGGATAGCACTGCTAACCGAGTGGGAAGGCAGGGATAGCTGGCGTGGGTAAGTCAAGAGGGAGTCAACCATCTCTGTGCTCTCACGCTGGTCTCCCGCCAAATGCCCCATCTTCCCGTTCACACCGCTATTTAAGTCGGATCCATCCCCGGCAGTCAGGTGAACTGAACCGCTCCGGTCAGAAATCTCTTCTCCCCCCAAAAATAATGGTGACAGCCCTGACAGTTCCAGCCCAAACACGCAAGATGGACCGTTAGCCTGGCTCTCCTCCCTACATGTATATATGATGATGCCCCAACAAGAACAATGATCTCTTGCGCTGCACAAAAGATCATTTTACCTGATGAACAAGCATTTTGCTCATTCATCGGGTGATCAGTAGCCTGTTTACACTGAAAAATTGCTGTGATATTAGTATTTCAAATACCATATTAAAATAAAGAAATTTTCATGCATACTGCTTTTGTTGCAGATGAGGACAGTAGGGGACTTGACAGATTCTTTTTAAAGGGGTATTCTCAAGTTGTCTCTTAAGCATAACAGTACTACTTTAGTGACAGTTTTTGAGAGAAGAACAGTATTGTTAGTAGAACTATAATGCTGATGGAAAGTTCTCCTGTAACACATTCAGCTATCATCGGTGGTTTGTTATAAATCCTAAATTATTATCACTATATTTACATACAGTACAGACCAATAGTTTGGACACACCTTCCCATTTAAAGATTCTTCTGCATTTTCATGACTATGAAAATTGTACATTCACACTGAAGACATCAAAACTATGAACTAACACATGTGGAATTATATACTTAACAAAAAAGTGTGAAACAACTGAAAATATGTCTTATATTCTAAGTTCTTCAAAGTAGCCACCTTTTGCTTTGATGACTGCTTTGCACACTCTTGGCATTTTCTTGATGAGCTTCAAGAGGTAGTCACTGGAAATGGTTTTCACTTCACAGGTGTGCCCTGGTTTAATAAGTGGGATTTCTTGCCTTATAAATGGGATTGGGACCATCAGTTGTGTTGAGCAGAAGTCTGGTGGATACACAGCTGATAGTCCTACTGAATAGACTGTTAGAATTTGAGAAGGCGTGTCCAAACTTTTGGTCTGTACTGTATAGAGATAAAAAGGCCTTTTAACAAACACATGACTAAGGAAAGTGAGAGCCTTGCTTAGGAGATGTGCTCTGGAAACTGCCAATGCTGGATTTTGGTGAGTTTGCAAGATTTATAACAGCAGCTGTTCAGGAGCTTAGCAGTGTGAGTACCTTTTGCACATAATGATGCACTTCTGAAAGCAATGATTTTTTGCACTGCACAAAACATAATTTCACCTGACGAACCAGTGTTTTACTCATTCATCTAGTGATCAGCAGCATGTTTACACTGAAAGATTATCGTGAAGAAAGCATTCTTACAAACGTTCGTTCACAATAATCTTTCAGCATAAATGCAGGTTAAGTCTAGGGATGGGCAAACTAAAACAGAAATTTCGGGGTCCGTACTGAACACGTAGTGTCCTTGCATGGACCCAGAACTGTGTTACTGTTTGGGTTCGGCAGCCCAAACATCCGGTGTTCTCAATGACAATCCATATGTCTCAGTACTGGCTCAATGATGTCAGCGCTGGCAGCGTGAGAATTTTCTCACGAGCGTTGACATCAGTAACATCCCCGGAGTCCATCGACTATTAACTCTGCTCGCCTTACTTACGTCACCGCTTGATGCTGCAGCTGAGTTTTCAGGCTCAGCTCAGGGTTCTCCTGGATTCACAACTGAGCGGGTGCATCATGACACTGCTAAGCCATGAAATCTAGATGTAGCAGAGTTGGAGCACATTTCGGACATGGATAATCGTTGGACAGGTGAGGAATATGGTGTATTTTTATTCTTAATTTTTGTAAATAAATGAGTAAAAGAGGGTTGCAAAGTTTTATTTCAAGTAAAGAACTTTATTCTGGCTATGTCTTATTTATTACAAAATGACTATGGGGTTAGTAATGGGGGCACATTATAAACTGCTCTCCATGACTAACCCCTGGGCTTGATGTCAGCTGACATAACAAAGCTAACATAAACCCCACAAATATTACCCCACTTGCCACCACACCAAGGTAAGTGGAAAGAGCCAGGCAATGCGCCTTTTCTGGGGCAACTGTGGGCTGCAATTTTTAGGCTGGGGAGGGCCAATATCCATGGTCACTTCCCAGTCTGAGAATACCATCCTTTAGCTGTCTGCTTTAGCTTGGATTGTTGTAAAATATGGGGAGGACACAATGCCAATTTTTAAAATTGTTTTAAATAATTAAATAAAAAGGAGTGGGGACGCCTCTATTTTTGATAACCAGCCAAGATAATGCTGACATCTCAGGGCTGCAGCACACAGCAGTCAGTTTTGCCTGCACTGGTTAGTAAAAACAGAATATTACTAACCAGCAAAGGCTAAACAGACAGGCTAATATAAACAGGCTGGGAAGGGACCATGTAGATTTGACACCCACCAGGATAAAAACCCCAGCCATCAGCCACCCCAGAAATGGTGCATCCATTAGACTAGCTACATCTGGCGTTTAGCCTCAGTTCTTTCCAGTTGCCCTAAAAAAAGGACATGGATCCCTCTATTTTTGATAACCAGCCAATATAAAGCTAACAGCTGGGGGCTGCATCATCATATGCGTGCTCTCGCTGCTATCAATAGTACTCTCATCAGCTGACATCTGTGACCGGTTTTAACCTCCTTAACGCCCTGCCTGTGATTCCCAGCCCCGCAATGTGAATAAATCATAAGTCACTGCGGGGCTGGGACTCACAGGCAGGGCGGCCGTGCAGGCGCAGTCAGCAGGGCTGCATATGAGGAAAGACGGCCAGCGTTCACTGCGCCTGCACCAGGCAGGGGATAAGAGCGCAGGCACTGGCTACTTTTGAAAACAGCGGCGAGGAGGAGGCGGCGCCCGGCGCCAAGAAGATGTGAGTGACAGCTGTGTGCTGTCTGAAGCAGGGGGGAAACGCCAGCCCACTTGGCTGAGGAGCAGGTACTTCAGGCAAATTATAAAACTGATTATTTCTCAAGTTACAGCACCCAGAACTAAAAGAGCCACCTTGTCAGAATGCAGCATTACTGCTGCACAAGGTGGCTCTTTTAGTTTGAAACGACTGGGGGGGTGACAGGTTCCCTTTAAGTCTTGTTCGGATGCCTAAAAATATTAACTAATTTGCACTTTTGGATAGTTGTGAAGTAGCAAGAGGCTTAAGGTTGAGGATCACAATTTTTTTAAATTAAATTAAATTACATCTCTTTAGATAAACTATGAGCTTAAAACTATAAAATATGAAGAAAAATATCAATCATGTCTCCTGTGACCCCCAGAATTAACTTTCATTATTCAACTAGAGATCAATAAATATTGATTGCCCAAAAGGTAAGATAAAGTAGTGATCAATTTGAATTTCTAGAATAGCTATTTAGGAGCCAGAAATCATAAGAGAACCAGGCAAACATGCCCCACTGATAGAAGCACATTAAACACTCATGTAGCTTTCTTCTAACAGAGATAGAGTCAATTTTTATTGTAATTCCATGTGCTGCCATGATTGTGGACTTAAGAAAATTGTTTTATTTTTTCTTTTGTTCAGGGCATTAAGTAGCTATCAAATCTTTATTATTTACTGAATACTGAGGCCTTTTACAATAGAGATTGCTTTATGGAAATCCAAAGTGAAGATGTTAGTATTAACAAAAAAAAAGTGAATTAAATGTAATTATATTATAGCTAAAGCAAGGCAGTTCTTAAATTTGTTGTCCACCTTTGGGGACAATTATTCATTTATTTTTATTTAAGTGCATGTATTTTGGGCTAAAAAAAATTGTTGTAATCGGACTTTTTAGAAATGTTGCACAATTTGGCATTATCAGGCTCTTTGTTTTTCTGAACATTCAACTTTGATGTAGTCTTTGACTTAAATATATAATGGAGCTTAGAAAAGACAGATAAAAAAGGTCAAAGTCTCCCACCTTTTAGTCTAAATAAGATCACTGGAAGATTCTCTGTTAACTCATTCTGCAGCCATCAACATTAGACATAGTTCAGATGAACCCAACGGCTACTGAGAGTATATATTTGGTTTTTGCAATACACCCATTATCAGTTAGGTGTCAAGCATCTCAGAATTTTCTTGTCTGTAATTACCGTATATACTCGAGTATAAGCCGACCCCCCTAATTTTTCCACAAAAAACTGGGAAAACTTATTGACTCGAGTATAAGCCTAGGGGGGAAAATGCAGCAGCTACCGGTAAATGTCAAAAGTAATAATAGATACCAATAAAAGTAAAATTAATTGAGACATCAGTAGGTTAAGTGTCTTTGAATATCCATATTGAATCAGGAGCCCCATATAATGCTCCATGCTGTTTATTATGGCCCCATAAGATGTTCCATATTAAAATATGCCCCATATAATCCTGCATAAAGGTTAATAAAGGCCCCATAAGATGCTCCATTGACACATTTGCCCAATATAATGCTGCACAAATGCTGATTATGGCCCCATAAGATGCTCTATAAAGATATTTGCCCCATATGCCGTAGTGCCTTACAAACCTTAATTATGGCCCCATACAGACACTTGCCCCATATAGTGCTGCACAAACATGCCCCTATATAGTGCTGCAGAAACGTTATGGCCCCATATAGTGCTGCAGAAACGTTATGGCCCCATATAGTGCTGCAGAAACGTTATGGCCCCATATAGTGCTGCAGAAACGTTATGGCCCCATATAGTGCTGCAGAAACGTTATGGCCCCATATAGTGCTGCAGAAACATTATGGCCCCATATAGTGCTGCAGAAACGTTATGGTCCCATATAGTGCTGCAGGAATGTTATGGCCCCATATAGTGCTGCAGGAATGTTATGGCCCCATATAGTGCTGCAGGAATGTTATGGCCCCATATAGTGCTGCAGGAATGTTATGGCCCCATATAGTGCTGCAGGAATGTTATGGCCCCATATAGTGCTGCAGGAATGTTATGGCCCCATATAGTGCCGCAGGAATGTTATGGCCCCATATAGTGCCGCAGGAATGTTATGGCCCCATATAGTGCCACAGGAATGTTATGGCCCCATATAGTGCTGCAGGAATGTTATGGCCCCATTAGTGCTGCAGGAATGTTATGGCCCCATTAGTGCTGCAGGAACGTTATGGCCCCATATAGTGCTGCAGAAACGTTATGGCCCCATATAGTGCTGCAGAAATGTTATGGCCCCATATAGTGCTGCAGGAATGTTATGGCCCCATATAGTGCTGCAGGAATGTTATGGCCCCATATAGTGCTGCAGGAATGTTATGGCCCCATATAGTGCTGCAGGAATGTTATGGCCTCATATAGTGCTGCAGGAATGTTATGGCCCCATATAGTGCTGCAGGAATGTTATGGCCCCATTAGTGCTGCAGGAATGTTATGGCCCCATTAGTGCTGCAGGAACGTTATGGCCCCATATAGTGCTGCAGAAACGTTATGGCCCCATATAGTGCTGCAGGAACGTTATGGCCCCATATAGTGCTGCAGGAATGTTATGGCCCCATATAGTGCTGCAGGAATGTTATGGCCCCATTAGTGCTGCAGGAATGTTATGGCCCCATATAGTGCTGCAGGAATGTTATGGCCCCATATAGTGCTGCAGGAATGTTATGGCCCCATATAGTGCTGCAGGAACGTTATGGCCCCATAGATGCCCCATACAGACACTTGCCCCATTTGCTGCGATAAAAAAAATAAATCACATACTCACCTCTCCGTCCCTCAGGCCCCCGGCACTTTCAATAGTCACCTGCTCCTCGTTCCGGCGCCGATCTGTCTCCAGCACTGACGTTCAGCAGAGGGCGCGCACTGACCACGTCACCGCGCCCTCTGACCTCAGCGTCACTGCTGGAGACAGATCGGCGCCCGGAACGAGGAGCAGGTGACTATCGCGCAGCGCTCCCCTCCCCGTATACTCACCTGGTCCTGGCGCTGTGTAGATCCTGCTTCTCCAACGCCGCAGCGCTTCATCCTGTACTCTGCGGTCACATGGTCCGGCTGATTACAGTAATGAATAGGCGGCTCCACCCCTATGGGAGGTGGAGCCGAATATTCATTTACTGCAATGAGCGGGACCATGTGACCGCTGAGTACAGGAAGAAGCTGAAGCTGCTGCTGCCGGCGCCGGGGAAGCAGGGACCGCGCCTGGACTAGGTGAGTATTTTTAGACAGCCCCCGCTCTCCCTCCCCTGCCGACCCCCGGTATGACTCGAGTATAAGCCGAGAGGGGCAATTTCAGCCCAAAAAAGTGGGCTGAAAATCTCGGCTTATACTCGAGTATATACGGTAATCACCCCTAGATTTTTGGATATTTTCATTTCTTGTTTTCTTTTCTTCACTTTTAGATCTTTTTCCAAGGGAACGATTCACCACTGAGCTGTCACCGCAGCACACTGAACACAAACACGGAATCAGCGGTGGAGACACATCCCTGTAAAAAAAAAATTCATTATTTTTACCATGGCATTGACAGTTTAGTTGAATAAGTTGAAAGGGAAAAACTCCTTTTTAACCCCTTCACGCACTTGGACTTAGAAATACATCCAAGGTCATGTCTAGGTTATTGTTGTGGGCTCTGGTGCTGGGTCCGCATCTTTCCCTGCACATGACAGCTGATTTGATCAGCTGTCATGTGCATCTAACAGCCGCGGGTAGAATCGCAACCCACATGCGGCTGTTAACCAGTTAAATGATGCTGTCAATCTCTGACAGCGGCATTTAACACGTGCCAAGTGGAAATGCATCTTAAGACATGCTTGATGGCGCCCCTGTCACTTGATCACAGGGCGCCGATTGCTTGTTATTACAGCCAGGTGTCTGTAAGAGACCTCCCCATGCCTATCATTGTAAATCTGCTATGGACGCCAACCCGGCGTTCAGTGGAGGTCATGATTTAGGCTACATGCAGCAGGGCTGAAGGCACATTTACTTTATATTTTAGGCAAATATATACAGTATATATATATATATATATATATATATATATATATATATATATATATATATATTATAACAAAACAAGGCATAATTAGAACGGAACAGTCAGAGCAATAAATAGTGCTCAGAAGACCCGCAACCAAAAAAACAAACTCGCTCTATATAAATCATTGAAAGAAGGAGTACCAACAGAGCCATAGAATAATGCAAAAAGTGTAAATATTTATTAATTCACAAGCATAGAAATGCATAAATCCATACTATACAAAATAGAAAAGGGAAGGTTAAAACAGAGTGAGTCCCATGCCGAGATCACACCAGATAAAAACCCCCATACATATGGTGCTGCTAGGGAAGCAAATGCATGTTCAGGCCATGTCACCACTGTGGGAGACCGATGCACATACCAAACTGAGTAATAAGGGTGACAAGAGGCTGCTTACCATTACGATGCAGGGGGGCGGTGTGAACCGGGCAGGGACCGATCTGTGGAAGACCCCAACGCGCGTTTCGCAACGCGAATATTTAGCTTTCTCAAGGGGAGGTGTGTGTATATATACACACGTGTTGTCCTTTTTTACATTTTGAAAATTACAAAAAGGAAAATGGGCCAATGCAAACGTTTGGGCATCCTTGGAGATTTTTTGTGCTTAGATAAGTTTAACCAAGGTTTCAGACCTTAATTAGCCTGTTAGGGTTATGGCTTGTTCACTATCATTGTTAGGAAAATCGAGGTGACAGAAATTTCCCAGCTTTATAAAAACCTAGCCTGCTCTAACCTTGTGTAAAAAAAAACAGCAGCTATGGGTTCTTCTAAGCAGATGCCTAGCACTCTGAAAATAAAAACGTTGGATGCTCATAAAGCAGGAGGCGGCTATAAGAAGATAGCAAAACTTTTCAAGTTGCCCTTTCATCAGTTCGAAATGTAATTAAGAAAAGCAGTTAACAGGAACAGTGGAGGTTAAGATAAGGTCTGGAAGACCAAGCAAAATTTCAGAGAGAGCTGCTTTCAGGATTGCTAAAGATGCAAATCAGAAAGCTACTTCACTGCAAAAGGCCTTCAGAAAGATTTAACTCTGGAGTTGTACATTGTTCGACTCTTCAGAGACACACGTGCACAAATATTGCCTTCATGGAAGAATCATCAGAAGAAAGCCTCTCCTGCATCTTCACTATAAAATTCTGTGTCAGAAGTATGCAAAAAAATCTCTAAACAAGCCTGATGCATTTTGGAAACAAGTCCTGTGAACCAGTGAGGTTAAATTAGAACTCTTTGGCCACAATGTTCAAAGATATGTGTGGAGAAAAAAGGCACATAGTTTCAGAGAAAAGACCACCTTGTTAACCATTAATTAATTTGTAAAGCACTGCGGAATATGTTGGCGCTATATAAATAAAATTATTATTATTATTATTATTAATAAGCACTGGGGTGGATCAATCATGCTTTCAGGTTGATGCAAACATAACATCATATGCAAAAAAAATGAAGTTGAAAACTGGATAGCGTCTACAAATGGATAAAGATCCTAAACACATGTCAAAATCCACAATAGACAAGCTCAAAAGGAGCAAGATGAAGGTTACACAAAGGCCCTTACAGTCCACTGATCTGAACATCATTGAAAATCTGTGCTAGACCTCAAAATAGCAGTGCATGCAAGATGACCCAGGAATCTAACAGAACTGGAAGAATTTTCCAAGGAAAAATTGATGAGAATCTCTCAAACAAGAATTGAAAAAGTATTGGCTGGCTATAAATAGTGTTTAAAAGCTGTAATACTTGCAAAAGGGTGTGCTACTATACATCAGCCATGCAGTGTGCACTAACTTTTGAATTACCCCATTTTCCTTTTTCTAATTTTAAAATGTAAAAAATTACAAAATATATACAGTATACTGCTCCAAAAATAAAGGGAACACTTAAACAACACAATGTAACTCCAAGTCAATCATATTTCTGTCAAATCAACCAGTCTATTTATGAACCAACACCAATTGTGAGTCAATTTCTCCTGCAACAGATTGAAATGATAGCTAATTAGCAAGACAACCCCTATAAAAAAAAAGTGGTTCTGCTTGTGGTGACCATAGACCATTTCTCTATTCTCATTCTTTTTGGCTGTTGTTTTGGTCACTTTAGCATTTTGTTATTGCTCTCACCTCTAGATGTACTGTACAGTAGCATGAGGCGGTGTCTACAACACACAGAAGTTGCTCAGTTTGTGCAGCTCATCCAAGATGGGACATCAATGTGAGCTGTGGCAAGAAGGGTAGCTGTGTCTGTCAGCACGGTGTCCAGAGCGTGGAGCAGATACCATGAGACAGGCCAGCACACCAGGGGATGAGGAGGGGGCCATAGGAAATTAACAACCCAGCAGCAGGACCGCTACCTCCTCCTATGTGCAAGGAGGAACAGGAGGAGCACTGCCAGAGCCCTGCAAAATGACTTCCAGCAGGCCACTAACATCCATGTGTCTGCTGAGACTGTCCGAAACAGACTCCAGGAGGGTGGTTTGGGAGCCCAACATCCACAAGTGGGTGTTGCGCCTACAGCCCAACACCATACAGGGTGACTGGCATTTGACAGAGAAGAAAAAGATTGGCAGATTCAACATTGGCGCCCTGTGCTCTTCATGGATGAGAGCAGGTTCACACTGAGCACATGTGATGCCGTGGAGAACCTTCTGTTGCCTGCAGAATCCTCCAGCATGTCCAGTTTGGCAGTAGTAAGTAATTCATCCAGGTTTCGGAGGAGATTCCTCAGGAGAACATCTGCCTCCTCATCAAGAGCATGCACATGCATTGTAGGGAGGTCATACAGGCACATGTAAGCCACTCATACTACTAAGCATCATTTTCTTGTCTTGATGCATTTCCACTGAAGTTGGATCAGCCTGTAATTTGATTTTCCACTTTGATTTTGAGTATCATTCCAAATCCAGACCTCCATGGGATATTCATTTTTATTTACAATGATCATTTTTATGTTTTATTGTTCTCAGCGCATTCCACTATGTAATAAATAGAAATTTGCAGCTGGAATATTTCATTCAGTGATATCTAGGATGTGGGATTTTAGTGTTCCCTTTATTTTTTTAAGCAGTGTATTTTTTGGCATAAAATAGAAAGGAAATGCATCATCTTAAACTTAAGCCCTTTTATAGATTATTTAATTTCAACTTGCTTAATTGGTCACAATAACAGTAATTTTTACCAGAGGTGCCCAAACTTTTATATGTAACTATAGTAGGGATGAATTCGCAATTGCTCTACAGATATCACAAATATAACTTATTGTATTAAGAGAGAAGGTTCTCATGCAAATCCATGGAAATCTACAAAAAACACATCATAATTTACCAAGAGTTGTGCCAAATCACATAGTGAGCTTAGCTAAATCTTACTTAAATCAAATTAATCTGTATAATAATCCTGTTTCATATAAAGCATATTCACATCAAAAGCCATATAGGTGACAGAGACACATTTTAACCACATATGAAACCATACAAAAAGCACTTTGAAGATTTATGGCTCTGTTCATGGTGGGCGACCATCTCTTAAATTACTAAATATAGTTATTATGGTAAAGTGTCAAATAAAGTACCCAAGAAACCATTACTTATCCATGAGTTATTGGCGACTTGATTATCTTGACTGATGGAGCTGCACATTGCTAAGGGGTCACCAGGGAATGGATGAAGAAAATTCCTGCCTGGATTGAAATCTTATGGCTCCGGTTCTGACTGAAGCTGTAATGCCATACTTTAAGATGCTAACAGCTGGAGTGACTGGATATTAAAGGACACTTATACTGATTTTATGGCTGAAATCTCACATTAATTTTGGGTAAGTACAGATGAAAGTTGTAACAAGACATACAGGGTCATCATAGAAAAACACCTTCCAATTTTAGAACTTGCATTTACTTAAGGAAAGATTTTGAATTGTACATATTTCCACTTGACTAGATACTAAAGAAGTCATTTCACGGTAGAATTTTGAAGATTTTTGTGCAGGTGGTCCGATGGATAGAAGAATCTTCAGAGAACATGCATGCATTTAGTGTTCTTCCGCTCCATCTGCTTCCCATGCCACCGATGCTTTGAACATAGCCATGTCACACCTCCATGATTTCCAATCACTTCAGATAATGTCACAGAGTTGCGTTTTCTAAATGTAGGATCTGGCTACTCTACTTTGCCTTGTGAATTATGGAAAAACGTTATGATCTACTCTATGTGCATTTTTTACTTTAATCTGACCCCAAACTTTATCTTACCCTTCTTCATGGGCTCTTCTCCTTTCTCACTTCATAGTTTTCTATCCATTTTTTCATCTCTTGTTTTTCATCCTTTGTCTCTCTTCTTATTACATCTCAGTTTATCCACTGGCATGTCAACTCTTAATTGTCTTGTGGGGTTGGGTTGACTATTCAATCCCTTCCTGACTATAGTTTAGCTATTCCTACACTACAATTGGTGACTACTCTGGAATAGCAACCTGGGAATCTCACTGAGACCTCACGTAGGGTTTTAAAGAAAAGAAAGAGTCCTTAGACCCTGCAACCCAGATTAGCTAGTGCTAAACTAAAAGCAGCTACAAGGATCAAATTCGTAAAAAAATGTTACCCCTGTAGTACCTGGACCCAACTTCAACAACCCTATGGTGACCTAATGTAAGTCTGCTTCAGGATAACCACAGAAGGTCCAAGTTTAGAAGACCTAATAGGAGCACTACAATACACCGGCAGTGCTCAGGATAAAAGAGTACACCCCCTTTGAAAAGTAAGATTTTAATGAATATATCAATAGGTACAAGAACATTTTCCAGCATTTTGACAAAACTGAGTTTCGTAGAGCAATTTTTGAACCATAACATGAAAGTAAGGTTAATAATATACCTCACATTACAAAATCACCAGTATTACTCAGGTTAGTGGATGCAAAAATGAATACACCCCACATAAAAAATTACTACATCTAGTATTTTTTATGACCTCCAATTTTAAGCACATCATCAAGTCTTCTAGGTATTGAGTGAGCAAGTAGGTGACATATTGAAACATCTGTCTTTTTCCATTCTTCAATAAGGACATCTTTTAGAGCCTGGATGGAGAGTGATGCTCAGCTGGTCTCTTCAGAATTCCCCATAGGTGTTCGGTTTGGTTCAGCTTACCATACATACTGAATCACTTTTAGGTTATGTTCACACGTTGCTTTTTTCAGCTTAATATGCAAATTTTCAATTGTGTTTCACAGTACCGGCAAAGTGTATGAGATTTCAGAAGTCTCAGGAAATACATTGATTTTTTTTCCCCTGACTGTTTTGGCAAAGAGCTTGGTTTTTGTAAAATGCAGCATGTCACTTTCAGTGTTTTTGCAGCATTTTTCACCCATTTAAACCAACGGGTAGTGCAAACGCTGCCAAAAAATGCAGGTATCAGGTTTTTCTGAGTTTTTGCTGTCAAAGCATGATAAAGTTGAACCATATATTTTTTTGTATATACACCTAACTTTATCAGCATGCACAAGAGACAAATGTACCATGACAAAAAAGAAGTAAAAAGCACAGCAAAAACTGAGCTTTTTTGTAAGCAGCTTAAACTTGGTATAAAAAAGGCTGCAAAAACATGTGAGCATTGCCTTACACTGTTTATAATGACCATACAAAGATGATGAAATATGCTTATAATTATGTTTTTGTTTCTGTATGAATCTGTAAAAAAGGTAAGAATATTAGGAGTCATCTCAGAAATGACCATGATCTATATAATTAGACAAGTCCTACTGTCGCATTCTTTTTTATGGTTCAAGAAATTGGTCACATCTGATTTTTTTATGGTCCATTATGGTCTATGTCTACAGTAAATATATACACTCACTGGCCACTTTATTAGGTACACCTGTCCAACTTCTTGTTAACACTTAATTTCTAATCAGCCAATCACATGGCGGCAACTCAGTGCATTTAGGCATGTAGACATGGTCAAGACAATCTCCTGCAGTTCAAACCGAGCATCAGTATGGGGAAGAAAGGTGATTTGAGTGCCTTTGAACGTGGCATGGTTGTTGGTGCCAGAAGGGCTGGTCTGAGTATTTCAGAAACTGCTGATCTACTGGGATTTTCACACACAACCATCTCTAGGGTTTACAGAGAATGGTCCGAAAAAAAAAAAATCCAGTGAGCGGCAGTTCTGTGGGCGGAAATGCCTTGTTGATGCCAGAGGTCAGAGGAGAATGGGCAGACTGGTTCGAGCTGATAGAAAGGCAACAGTGACTCAAATCGCCACCCGTTACAACCAAGGTAGGCCTAAGAGCATCTCTGAACGCACAGTGCGTCGAACTTTGAGGCAGATGGGCTACAGCAGCAGAAGACCACACCGGGTACCACTCCTTTCAGCTAAGAACAGGAAACTGAGGCTACAATTTGTACAAGCTCATCAAAATTGGACAGTAGAAGATTGGAAAAACGTTGCTTGGTCTGATGAGTCTCGATTTCTGCTGCGACATTCGGATGGTAGGGTCAGAATTTGGCGTAAACAACATGAAAGCATGGATCCATCCTGCCTTGTATGGAGCATCTTTGGGATGTGCAGCCGACAAATCTGCGGCAACTGTGTGATGCCATCATGTCAATATGGACCAAAATCTCAGAGGAATGCTTCCAGCATCTTGTTGAATCTATGCCACGAAGAATTGAGGCAGTTCTGAAGGCAAAAGGGGGTCCAACCCGTTACTAGCATGGTGTACCTAATAAAGTGGCCGGTGAGTGTATATATATATTTTACTCTATTTTATAGCGCCATTAATTCCACAGTGTTTCACAGACATTATCATCTCTGTCCCCAATAGGGCTCGGAATGTAAATTCCATATCTGTATGTCTTTGGAGTGTCAGAGAAAACCCATGCAAAGAAGAGGAGAACATACAAATTCCTTGTTGATGTTTCCCTTCATGGGATTTGAACCCAAGACCCCAGTGCTCGAAGACCACTGTGTTGCCCTTACTATTTTTAATACTTAGTCTATGTATGTATCATTACTACAAGTCTATAGAATTTCTCGGGTTCCTAAGTCCATGAGTAGACTTTTCGAACACTTTTTTTATGAGAGCGTAGAAGAATTTGAGTGTCAATAGCGTTGCATCATACATACGAGATAAGGACTGGGATGAGGACCTACCTTCGGCACATCAATTCTCTAGAAAGTGGTGCTATAGGTAGAATAAATTGTGACATATAATGTATCAAAACATCCTACGTCATATTTGTGACAATCTTTCATTAAAACATATGGAAAATGTATGGTAATATAACTCTTCAACTGTATTTCAGCATTAGATTTGCCATGTTCTTGGTAAAATGGTTGTGCTTCTTAATGGAATCTTGATCGTATATCAAGCACAGCAAAATATATTAATCATATCCGTCACATTGCATTATCCGAACATGTAAAAAGCCCTCGATTTATCAGATGACAAAGCTTATTCCTGGAAATGGATTTCTCCCTTTTGATAGAGCTGATTCACCAGTTGTGTTTTAGATTCGAAAGCTTTTATTACAATTTCACAATAAAACAGATCTACCATTTATACAAAGGAGAGTTAATGAGCCTTAGACTTCAGCACTTTTCGATTAAAGGAAAATATACGCCCTTCTCACAGAGTGTTTATTTTTCCTTAATATGCAGTAAAACCAATGTGCTGGATTAGCGCCTACACATGTACATGTTTGCTTTCTTCTATCGAAAGCATCGAGCAAGGAAGCAAAAGAAAAGGATATTTCATACAGGACATTTTTAAGTAATAAAATAAATGTAACATTTTGTTTCTACAGGTCCTAGGCAGAGATGAGAAAATCGGTTCTAAATTAATTAATTTTGATACATATTTTCTCGAAAAAATTGTTTGTAGAGGCCAACAGTGGCTTAAGATGCGCACTGAATTATCTATAATACATCTTTCAGTAATTATTGTTCTTTACAACATCAAAATACGATGTATACCATGCACCACTCTGTGTCCCATTGAGACTTGGTATAGCCCCTCCACTAGGTTGCAAAAATAGCACGTTCTCCAAGAATCCAAGGTACCAGGTATCTTCTTTCCACAAAAATATTTTTATAGACCCCAGTGTTACACAGGAAAGTTATCAATGTTTCAGCCATGCAGGGTTTTTGTCAAGCCAAACTATGCACTTTTTTTATTGGCTTGACAAAGGCCCTATATGGCCGAAACATTGATAACTTTCCTGTATATATAGTGGTGTCAATAAAAATACCTATATGGAAGGAAGTTACTTGGTGCCTTGGACTTTGTGCAATTGTAAAGAGATTCCTTCAATCCAGAGGATGATGTGCTGTCAAGAATGATTATCTATTGTGCAGCACAAAAGATCATTATACCCAAAACCAAGGGTTTGCTAATTGGTTAGGTGATCGGCAGCCTGTATAGTCTCATGTTTCCTAGGAACGCTCGTCCGTGATAATCATGCAATGTTAATGACCTTTACAGGGGTTCTTTGGGCATACAGTATTGATGACCTGCTGACTGGATAGTTGATCAATACTAAATTGGTGTGGATCAGGGAGATTGATTTGCTTTGTTGCCAGTTGGATGCAAGGACTATAAACTGAGCTAACGAGCGCAGCTCCGGTGAAAGTGTCGTATTCTTATGCATAGAAGCTGTGCTGCAGTAGTTGGTAATTTGGAAATGGCCAACAGAGGCTACTACGCTTTGACCATTGAAAATGGAGTGCCATGTGTCGGAAAACAACTAATCTAGCTAATTGATAGGTCATCAATAGTGCATGCCCGGTCAACTTTAAGTTGAAAGTACATAACTTTACTTTTTTTTTTTTACTATTCCTGGTCCTGTACATAGTTAATACAACTCCTTCTACTCTGAAATAAAAGTTTGACACACATGACATAATCATGTATAAACATATAAACATAGCAAAAGGGCAATGGTATTTACTAGCCTAGGTCAAAAAGGAAAATGCACAGATAGGATGCAGCAGCCCCCCTTACTAAAGGAGGTAAAACAGTTGCCAAATACTGATAAAGTAACCACTGTGCTAAACATGTGTGTGACTTGTGCCCTATTGAAAGTTTCATTTGTATGCAATACTAATACTAGGCAATCAGCCCATCCATGGATTGGCAGGCTGACAGTGGTTGTAACCTTGGCTGGTCACAACCACTTTGTCATTTTGCTATGTTTATTAACATAAAGTATAATGTTCTGCCCTTTGAATATAGGGCAATATGTTTGTATTATGTGCTGGTTAGTTAGTTATAGCACCATCTAGTGGTGGCTAAGTGTATAGTCTGTGTCTTTAACAGCACAGAGTGTTGCATTGTGGGATTGAAGCAAGGAAAGCTGGGAAGAAGAAGACTCCATTTTCTTCTGTGTACTTCATGGACACACGTGTTTATTTGTCCTCCAGTAACTGCTCCAACTTGAGTTTGCTATCCTGGTAAAGCATATCTGGTAAGATTAGTATATCTGTTCTTGAAATGCGGTATTGTACAGAAATGTGATTAACTGTATAGCAGCCAGTACATAGGAGATGTGATTATAGATCTGTGTATTTCCATGTTAAAGTTTGCATCACACTGTGGACTTTCCTGTTTATTGTGTTAACTGTCTGATGATTTGCCCAATACTTACCTATGTTGCTTGTATTCTTATAGTTTTACCACATGTTCTATTCCTGTTCACCAATAAACAAGTTAGAATACAGAGAACGGTCTGCTTATTTGGAAGACAGAAAGTGGTTTATGCCGTATGTCAGATTGCACACCATGTCAACATGTATGAAGGCAGAACATATAACATATAAATTCATATCTAAGGCTTCTATCACACTTTCATTTTTACAATCTGCACAGGATCCGTCAAAATGTTGAAATGATGGATCCTGTGCAGATTGCAAAAAATGGGTGCACTGGGCCCATTTTTCTGACGGACCCATCGAGGCTATGTGCACCTGTTGTGTATGCATCTTCGCAGTGGTTTTCCACTGCAAAAATGCATACACAACAAAACCCAGGTTAAAAATAATAAAAAAAATAAAAAATTGCAATATTCCCACCTTCCGGCGTCCCTCACAGCGTTACCGATGATCGCGATGCTCCCGGCAGCTAACGTTCCCAGTAATGCCTTGCATGCAATGACCTCTGATGACATGTGGTCTCGCGAGACCACGATGTCATCAGGTCATTTTGCAATGCATCCATGGGAACGTTAGCTGCCGGGAGCATCGGGATCATCAGTAACGCTGCGCGGGATGCCGGAAGGTGAGAATATTGCTATTTTTTTTATTTTTAATATTATATCTTGTTACTATTGATGCTGCATAGGCAGCATCAATAGTAAAAGAGAGAGAGAGCAAGCGAGAGAGAATTTTCCTGACAGGAAATCCTTCCACGCATGCTCAGTTTCAAAAGATGGAACCCGCCACTGGATTCCTGCTTTTGACAGTCAGTGATGGATCTTGCGCCCATAGGCTTCCATTATAGCCAATGATGGGCAGCGCAGGACTGATCACTGAGCAATTTTCCGACGTGCAGAAAAAACGTCCCTCTGAACATTTTCTCCACCCGAATGACAGCAATTTTCCGACTAATCCAGTGCACAACGGATGAAACAGATGACCATCAGTCACAATCCGTTGCTAATACAAGCCTATGGGAAAATACAGGATCCAGCAGAAAAATTTGCTCGATCCTGTTTTTTCAAAAATCGACGGATTTCGACGGGAGCTAAAAGACGGAAGTGTGAAAGAGGCCTAAGCTTCATGGATAGCACTCGTACCTCTTTTATTCTGTGGAACTGTGTACAAATCTGATTTTTTTCCTCGGACCAAGTGATCTGCAAAAAAAGTATCAGAAACATGTATGATTAAGATCTGAGTGTCCGATCTAAGTTGACAGTGCAAGTCTAAGGGTCTATGAGAAAAATCAGACAGCACTTGGAAGGCATGTGATTTTCATGGACTGAAAGAGTAGAAACGACAGGGAAACATTTTTTTCTTTCCATATTTAAGAAAAAATGATGACTCAGTGATCAGAATAATGGGACCATTTTTTTTCGGATGAGGAGAAATCTATCAGGTGAACCTCCCCTAACATTAAGAAGGAGATGAACACCATAGTTTTCAGTGACATAATCTCCGTCACCCTTCCCTCGGCTGCACCAAGCATTCCACTGGGACTTAGGCTACATTCAAACATCTAAAAGACAAGTTACACTGATATATTTCCAAATCCATTTTAAAAAATGTGATGTGTGTGTGTCCAGTCTGTGAGACTCAGAGCATGGCCATAAAAAGTCTCTGCTTAAAACAGAGGAAGCATGGAAGACATATTTTGCAGCATAGTGTTTCGTCCATTTTTTCCTCATCCATTATGAAGAGTCAATGGATAAATAAAAGTTAAAGCAGTTTACCACATTCAGCTTTTAGAAAACAGACAGCAATAAATGTATAGAATATGAAGGTAATATTGATATATATGAAAAAAGATCATATCTCATGAATGTAAAAATTGGTAAAGATGTGAGAATGTATCCTCAAGCCCATTTTGCAGCCTGATGGACAACACACACCTACAATGGACCCTTGTTCACCATGAACACCTTCAAGGATTCACTTTCCCCCATCTAGCTGCAGCGACAATTCAGCTGTCCCAAAGAGTGCAAGAAAAAACATAAAAGTCTAACATGAGTAGGTTGTGTGCTGCGTTGCATAGTCACATGGTATGCTCCCCATCTTGCCTTTGTGTTATCCTTACCAGGTTCCATATACAAGGGGGAAAAATTATTTAGTCAGCAACTAATTGTGTAAGTTCTCCCATTTAAAAAGATGATAGAGGCCTCTAATTGACATCATAGGTAGACCACAACTATGAGAGTTAAAATTGAGAAAACAAATCCAGAAAATCACCTTGTCTGACTTGGCAAGATTTATTTTGCATATTATGGTGGAATATAAGTATTTGGTCACCTAAAAACATGGAATCTATAGCAATGGCACCTTTTTGAACTTGTTATCAGTATAAAAGACAATTGTCCACAACCTCAAACAGTCACACTCCAAACTCCACTATGGTGAAGACCAAAGAGCTGTCAAAGGACACCAGAAAAAAATATTGCAGCCCTGCACCAGGCTGGGAAGACTGAATCTGTAATAGGCAAGCAGCTTGGTGTGATAAAATCAACTGTGGGAGCAATAATAAGAAAATGGAAAATATACAACACCACTGATATCCAAAGACATACTGATAGGGAATTTAGATTGTGAGCCCCATCGGGGACAGCGATGATAATGCCTGTAAAGCGCTGCGTAATATGTTAGCGCTATATAAAAATAAAGATTATTATTATTATTATTATTAAAGATAATCTCCCAATCTCCCTTGATCTGCGACTCCACACATGATCTCACCCCGTGCGGTCAAAATGATGACAAGAATGGTGAGCAAAAATCCCAGAACCACACAGGGGGACCTAGTGAATGACCTGCACAGAGCTGGGACCACCGTAACAAAGGATACCATCAATAACACTGCGCTGCCAAGGAATCAGATCCTGCAGTGCCAGACGTGTCCCCCTGCTTAAGCCAGTACATGTCCAGACCCATTTGAAGTTTGCTAGAGAGCATTTGGATTATCCAGAAGAGTATTGGGAGAATGTCATGTGGTCTGATGAAACCAAAACAGAACTGTTTGGTAGAAACAAAACCCGTCTTATTTGGAGGGGACAGAATGCTGAGTTGCATCCAAAGAATACCATACCTACTGTGAAGCATGGGGGTGGCAACATCATGCTTTGGGGCTGTATCTCTGCAAAGGAACCAGGACGACTGATCGGTGTACAAGAAAGAATGAATGTGGCCATGTATCGTGAGATTTTGAGTGCAAACCTCCTTCCATCAGCCAGGGCATTGAAGATGAAACGTGGATGGGTCTTTCAGCATAATAATGATCCCAAGCACACCACCAGGGCAAAAATGGAGTGGATTCGTAAGAAGCATATGAAGGTCTTGGAGTGGCCTAGCCAGTCGTCTCCAGATCTCAACCCCATAGAAAACCTTTGGAGAGAGTTGAGAGTCCGTCTTGCCCAGTGACAGGCCCAAAACATCACTGCTCTAGAGGAGATCTGCATGGAGGAATGGGCCAACATACCACCAACAGTCTGTGCAAATCTTGTAAAGACTTATAGAAAATGTTTGACCACTGTCATGGCCAGCAAAGGATATTTAACAAAATTTTAAGATGAACTTTTGTTAAAGGGAACCTGTCACCCCCAAAATCGATGGTGAGGTAAGCTCACTGTCATCAGGGGCTGATCTACAGCATTCTGTAATGCTGTAGATAAGCTGCCAATGTTACCTGAAAGAGGAGAAAAAGACATTAGATTATACTCACCCAGGGGTGGTCCCGCTCCGATGGGCGTCTCAGGTCCGGTACAGTGCCTCCCATCTTCATTCCATGACGTCCTCTTCTGGTTTTCACGCCGAGGCTCCGGTGCCGGCATACTTTGTCTGCCCTGTTGAGGGCAGAGCAAAGTACTGCAGTGCGCAGGCGCCGGAAAGGTCAGAGAGGCCCGGCGCTTGTGCACTACAGTATTTTGCTCTGCCCTCAACAGAGCAGACAAAGTACGCCTGCGTCAGAACCTCGGCGTGAAAACCAGGAGAGGACGTCATGGAATGAAGATGGGAGGCGCCGGAGCGAACCTGAGACACCCATCGGACCGGACCGCAGCAGGACCGCCCCTGGGTGAGTATAATATAACCTCTTTTTCTTCTCTTTCAGGTAACAACGGGGGCTTATCTACAGCATTACAGAATGCTGTAGATAAGCCCCTGATGACAGTGGGCTTACCTCATCATTGATTTTGGGGGTGACAGGTTCCCTTTAATGACCAAATACTTATTTTCCACTATAATTTGCTAAATAAATCTTGCCACATCAGACAAGGTGATTTTCTGGATTTGTTTTCTCATTTTGACTCTCATCGTTGTGGTCTACCTATGATGTCAATTACAGGCCCCTCTCATCTTTTTAAGTGGGAGAACTTGCACAATTAGTCGCTGACTAAATACTTTTTCCCTTCTGTACCTGAAAACCATTTGATGTGAGGGTCTCCATTCCTTTTATTCTTGCAGTGCTAGTTCCTCCAAATGTGCCTCAGTATTTAGTCTAAAAAAAATTAGTGGATAACAACATGCAACCCAAGTGTTATGTACCCTGGATCCGGGCTTTGATCCCCTCTCCCCAGTCCTCAAAACTCTGCAGATCGACCGGCATGCTCGCATGTAATCATCTATGAGGGCATGTATAAAGCCTACCAAGACTCTTGGTATTAAGTGCTGTGTGTGGTCTCTAAGATCTGTTACCTGTCCGTGGTCTCGAGTCTGCCTGCAGTCTCAAGGATCCCTGATTCCTATCTGCGGTCTCCAGGACCTTTGCTAACTTCTTCCCAGTCTCCTATCCATCTATGGTTCCCGTACCTATACTACCTGTTTCCCTTGTGCCTCAAATGCTGCTGCTGCTCGGATGACCATGGCGCATGTTCCCACCTGGACTTGGGGTTTGAGGATTAACCTTATCAAGTGAGCCTAACACCATGTCCATGGTTGAGGTCACTGCTCTGTGCTTGTGGGCAAGGCCTGAGCAAATTTTTTTAATTTCCGGGATCCGAGGCTCAGTTTATGAATGGCCGGGATGCTAAGATGCCACCTGTGTGCCATGATCAGCTAAGATTACATCATGGCAGCCTGAAAAACAAAAGTCTGCATCAAGGAACCTGTAAGCTCAGAAATTCAGATAGCACCGATCTGGATCATGGACCGGGATTGCACAAAACGATCGGCTCATCTCCAATCTTAAATCATGTGGACATTCATTAATCTCAGGAGCAATAGTCCTGGTCTCAATTTTACCAATACAAGCCTCTTTGTGATATTTTGTTTACTTCTGCATTATTTAGGGGATGATTATGCTTCAATAATGTCATTATGATCCATGTTGTTTTTGTTAATTGTTAAATTAGGCTGTCTTTTCTTTATTTAGACATAGAATAGAGAACCTGCATGCAGAAATCCAACTAATTCCAAAGGGTTCACCAATTTATTCTTAGAACCCATCCAGATTTTCTTTTCCCAACCTTTCAAAATATGTGTGCCACATAAAACATTCTGTAAATTGACAACTAAATATTAAGTAGACTAAGAAACATTGCTGTTGATAATACACCGGTGATTCAGCAATCCACCAGGCTCAACGTGCAGAGAACTCTTTCTATTAATGGAAATCAATTCATATTTGAATGGCTGAATATTCGATCTGCCAATTCACTTACCTTAAATGAGAACTTAGGTTCTTCACCGCAAGGAGTTTCAAGCAATGCTTGTTAAGTGGGAAAATCATTTATTTACCAAGAGGCCGTTTCACTCCACAATATATCAGTAAATGGTCCCTGCTTTGCATAAATACACAAGCGACCACTATTACTTGGAAGTGCAATATGTAATTTTGTAAAAAGCAGCACTTGGGTAACCTATTAGGATTGCACTCAAACGGATGGATGAATGCATAGGAGATTTATGTCTTCTCTATGTTGCTACTGTACATTGATTGGCAAATTAGTCATTCACCTTCATCTTCTTCTCAATGATTCTCTGAGATACTTACGGAGTAAAACTGGGAGAGGTGGGGATGAGGACAGGAGGATTTTAATCATGCAACCAACAACATTTAAAGAAACAATTTAAAAGTGATTTATTTGAAACCTTCATTAATGCCTTCTTAGAGTAATGGTTAATTGAAAGTGATGCACCAAATGAAGCAACCCATGTTGTAGAATAATTAGAAAATGACGACCATGGAAACACACAGTGGTGACTTACAGCTTCACGTATCAAAAATATAGTCTCCAAAGGATTCTTGGCTCACCTGGTCCCTTCTGCCAAAATTCATCTACTTCGCTCCTCTATCCTATAAAGAGCTGCCAATAAAACCATAGGTTTCTGGAAAGTCTCTTTACATCTTGCAGCTTAATAAAATTACTTTAGTGATATATTGTCTCACTTGGGTTTTGACTTACCATGCAATCACTTTTTTTAGAACTAAAGAGGAGGTAGAATAATTTGAGATAACAGAGTTCACTCAATGTATTTAATATGCATAATGTAAGTTGGGTAAAATAGAGAAATACATAACTACTGTACATTATTGTTCTATTTTTTTGTAAAGGACTTCCGCTCAATGTTGAGCCATGGCGACTTGATAGATAGATGATCTGTTCAAATATCGATCCGGTGCAAGCGTTTCGGTAGGTCCACTTGGGTCCTCTCCCTCATTATTTTGATAATATAAAGCCATCGGATTGCTGGTATTCCTCTTTTCCTTGTTTCTTCTATTCCTCCAACCATGATGTCCTTCTCCAGTGATTTCTCTCTTTGTAGATTGGTGTTCCTTGATTCAAATGACAGGTCTTTCTTGATTTGTTCCAAAATTGATTTGTTTGCTCTTCTTGCCATCGATGGTCTTGATAAAAAAACAGCAAACACCCTGAAGTAAATGAATAAATAATAATAATACATGTAAATAACATAGGGTAAACTTAATTGACATTGTTTTGATCAAAAAAGCATAAAAGTTATTCCACCGCGACAAGGTGTACCCAATCGTGATGGTATCTACCTCCTGTAGTTCACCTAACTATGTGTTAGCAAGTGTAGAGATAGATGATAGCAGAGTAGGATGGAGTCCCAACTGTTCAAACACCTGCCCATGCAAAGCTATATAAACATAATGAACAGTCCAAATATGGTGAGCCACACCCAAAATTATGGTGGCTACAGTGTGAATGCACACCTATGCATTGCACTTATGCCAGAATTTGCCCTGTCTCAATTTTTTTTGTTTTATCTATGGTATTGATAGCATCCTTCTCCGGCACTACTTTTCAAAAGTGTTAATTCTTTCTCTGCCATGAGCGTGTCATTTTCCTATAAAATTAAATATAATTGAAAACATATCTATCATGTGTGAGATAGCGCTCCCTGAGTGCATTGGGGGACACTCGCTTGGCAACGGGATTAAAGCACTCAGGCATAGTTTCTCACAAAAACAGTCTATTCTGGTTTATTTAGTCTCATAAACCGCATCACAAACAGGTCATTATATAGATCAATGGAACCCAGTAACCACCGACAGTCTGTTCCAATGGCAGATAGTTCTCAGCCCCTAATCCCCTTTATCTGGAGTTACCTTACAGGAGCTCCTGCTCCACACACTGACTTCTGTCAGTCCTGGTTCCCAGGGAAGCTGCCTAACTGGAATCACCGTCCTTGTGACCAGGACACGTCAGGTAGTCTAGACCCGCAGAAGGAATGGTAGCTTCCCCAATGCAGTGCCGTCACAGACTCTGCACATACGACCTCTCCATGTGCTATTCAGGAAGACCAGTCCCAGGAGCTTCCAACACAGGCCTTCAGTCCATGGCCTCACCATCTGCTTCAAGGAATCCAGTCACCTCCAGGACATTCCAACACACAGGTAGTGTTGAGCGATACCTTCCGATATGCAAAGGTATCGGTATCGGATTGGATCGGCCGATACCCAAAAATCAGATATCGCCGATACCCAATACCAATGCATATCAATGGGACACAAAATATCTGAATGGTTCCCAGAGGAAACTCTCCTTCAGGCCCTGGGATCCATACATATTCATGTATAAAATAAAGAATAAAAATAAAAAATATTGATATACTCACCCCTCTGACGGCTCCGGCTCTCACCGCTGCAAGCGTCTGCCTCCGTTCCCTAAGAATGCAGAGTGAAGGACCTTCGATGATGTCGCGGCTTGTGATTGGTCACGTGACCGCTCATGTGACTGCTCACGTGACCAATCACAAGCCGCGACGTCATCGCAGGCCCTACACTCACTCATTCTTAGGAACGGAGGCTGCCAGTTACATCGCTAAGGTCCAGGGGCCGCCGGAGGGGTGAGTATATCAATATTTTTTATTTTCATTATTTATTTTTTACATGAATATGGATCCCAGGGCCTGAAGGAGAGTCTCCTCTCCTCCAGACCCTGGGAACCATACGCACCGCACATTTCCGATTCCGATTTCCGATATTGCAAAAATATCGGAACTCGGTATCGGAATTCCGATACAGCAAATATCGGCCGATACCCGATACTTGTAGTATCGGAATGCTCAAGACTACACACAGGCCATCCAGGACCTCACACTCTGACCATTCAGGTCCACACACTCTGAACATGGGACCCAAACCCTCATCACATTATGTACTTGTAACCAGCCCATAGGTGGGAGGTGTGTGTGGTTAATCAGTCCCGCCCAGCTCTCCCACTAACCCTGTAAACCCCCTTATAACAAAACAAACACTTGTGGAACTACAAGTCCCAGAACAACAACATTAACATTTCGGGTTTACAGCGCAGAGGACAACCTCTGCCCATGCGACTTATACCGGCCATTCACAATGACGCCAGTCACTATATCACACATGTATTCAGTTTTTGAATTGCCACAAAAAATTTAAAATAACCAATAAATTTCATTCAATTTCACAATTGTGTTCCACTTGTTGTTGATTCTTCACCAAAAATTGACATTTGGCATCTTTATGTTTGAAGCATGATATGTGGGAAAAGGATGAAAAGATTTAGGGGGCCGAATACTTTCGCAAGGCACTGTAGGCACTGTATATATATATATCTCAAAAAAAGAAAAAAGTACTGGTTAGGATCAAATATTCAAACAATTCATCTAGAGCAAGTAAATGTAGAGGAAATAAATGAATCCATATGGAGGGTAATGCAATATGGTGCATAAGAATATAAGAAAAGTTAGAGAACGGTGCAGTATAATTAATATGTATGTATATATATATATATATATATATATATATATATATATATATATATATATATATACACTCACCGGCCACTTTATTAGGTACACCTGTCCAACTTCTTGTTAACACTTAATTTCTAATCAGCCAATCACATGGCGGCAACTCAGTGCATTTAGGCATGTAGACATGGTCAAGACAATCTCCTGCAGTTCAAACCGAGCATCAGTATGGGGAAGAAAGGTGATTTGAGTGCCTTTGAACGTGGCATGCTTGTTGGTGCCAGAAGGGCTGGTCTGAGTATTTCAGAAACTGCTGATCTACTGGGATTTTCACGCACAACCATCTCTAGGGTTTACAGAGAATGGTCCGAAAAAGAAAAAAAATCCAGTGAGCGGCAGTTCTGTGGGCGGAAATGCCTTGTTGATGCCAGAGGTCAGAGGAGAATGGGCAGACTGGTTCGAGCTGATAGAAAGGCAACAGTGACTCAAATCGCCACCCGTTACAACCAAGGTAGGCCTAAGAGCATCTCTGAACGCACAGTGCGTCGAACTTTGAGGCAGATGGGCTACAGCAGCAGAAGACCACACCGGGTACCACTCCTTTCAGCTAAGAACAGGAAACTGAGGCTACAATTTGTACAAGCTCATCGAAATTGGACAGTAGAAGATTGGAAAAACGTTGCTTGGTCTGATGAGTCTCGATTTCTGCTGCGACATTCGGATGGTAGGGTCAGAATTTGGCGTAAACAACATGAAAGCATGGATCCATCCTGCCTTGTATGGAGCATCTTTGGGATGTGCAGCCGACAAATCTGCGGCAACTGTGTGATGCCATCATGTCAATATGGACCAAAATCTCTGAGGAATGCTTCCAGCACCTTGTTGAATCTATGCCACGAAGAATTGAGGCAGTTCTGAAGGCAAAAGGGGGTCCAACCCGTTACTAGCATGGTGTACCTAATAAAGTGGCCGGTGAGTGTATATATATATATATATATGAGAATCTATTCAGTCCATGTGAAGGGGATATGGTATAATGCTTACCCATGTTAAGGTTAATGGACCACTCACTCAACCACCAGTGCCCCAACGCACGTTTTGCTGTTACGAATTATCAAGAGGAGTGTGTAAAGACTTGTTGAGAAAGCGTGACAGTGAAATGTGCGTCAGGGCACTGGTGGCTTATTCTGGTTTAACATTTGCGGATGAGGGCTTTGCGGAGGGCTGCGTAGTTCCTCCATTAAGCCCAGCCCACTGCCGCACCTCTTCTTTCAGCTCCACCTACGTCGGTAGGTATGCGTCCTGCATACCCTTTAACATTGGGAACGCAGGCCATGCGTGTTAGGTGTCGAGTTCCCACCGCTGCACAGGGGGAATCTCGAACCACGTCTGCTGCAGTCTCCCATTCTCCTCCAGCCACAGTGGAGCCTGCTCAGCGGAGATGTCGGTCCCAGCATCTGGCTCAGGCTGATACTGGACGACTGGTTACTACTGCTCTTCCAGGCTCTGTCATTGTAGCCAGCAATGTTCAGCAGCGAGCAGGTCTTTCTGGGACTACATCCCGCTTTTCCCATACTGAGCATGCCCACGGGACGACCTCCCATTGGAGGTCTGGGGTCACATGCTCAGGTCCTGTAGCAGCTCCTATTGGACCACCAGGAAGGTCCTTGTCTGCTACAGCTATAAAAGGTTTGCATGGCCTCATGGCCATGTGCTAATATCAACCTATGTTTAGAGCCTTGCTACTGTGTGGTCATGTTTGCATGAGGTCAGGGTTGGCTGAAATAAGTCCCTAGAATACCGGCACCTCCGGTGAGAAGTTTTGTGTGTTTGGTTTCAGGTCTTGGCTGAAATAAGCCCCTAGAATCCCGGCACCTCCGGTGAGGAGTTGTTTGTGTGCTATGCTGACTACATGACCACAGTTTTGCTCTGTTTGTTAGCTGTGTTCCTCTGTGTGGCTAACAGGGCACAGTGTTTCCCTATCCTAGCGATTCTGTAACAGAGTTTGCTAATACTGCCATATAGCACCGCCAATTGCTAGCAGCAGGTTCCTCTCCTGCACGGTGGACCCCGAGTTGCGAACGCACCTATAATTACATATATTTATACTCAGTGCATTCCACCAACCCTAGCAATGCTGATGTATTCAGATGCCTCTACATGCATCGTCTTGACGCTGCGCTGACCTTCGTCAAACGCAACATGTTAGGATTTTGTTGCAGTCGGCGCAACTTCAAAATGACGCATGTGGAGGCATCCGCATACATCTGCATGGCCTGCATACCCAATGTTAGAGATAGGGTATGCAGGGCGCATGCTGACATAGGCGGAGCTGAAGGAAAAGGTGCGGCAGTGGGCGAGGCTTCATGGACGAAATGCCAAAACTAAAATGTGAAACTAGCCTTAGTTCCTGGTTCATTAACCTTAATATGGGTAAGCATTATACCATATCATCTTTCACATGGACTGATTAGTTTCTCTTATATGTGTCTGAATTATACTGCACCATTCTTCATATGGAGATTGACTATACAAGGCTGACACATTATAAATAAACCTGCTCACCCTCCAGGATATATAAAATGATAATAATAGATAATAATTTGTAATTGGAAAACAAAAGGTTTCTTAGGTGCATAGTAAAGGCAAGGTGTATAGTAATAAGGACATATATATGACGGCGCAGTCAAATTGCCATAGACGGAGTGTTTTTTGTGAAGCTGTGGCCACACTAAGGCTTTATAATATAGCCTAACAATAAATAAAGATTTACAAATCTAACCTTAAAGTGGTTTTCCTAATTGTGTAGACTCTAATGGCATGAGTTGTGTTCAAATAATAAAAACAGCTAGAACTCACCCTGCAGGGTACAGCACAACTCTCTTCTGCTTCTCAGGTCTTTGTGCAGTGGCTGCAAGTGGTACTGCAAGTACCCGCTAAAGCTAATTGCTATGCAGCGGTAAAAATGGAACACTGTCTCTTTAAGAATGCCCTTTGTTTATGAAATGCAGCATAAACCAAGCTGAAAAAGTAAACATAGCCCTCTGGGAAAAACAGCAAAAGAAAACACAGTCCTTCTGCTAGTGGGGACCAGGCCGGACAGGGTTCACAAGGTCCACTGTTCAGTCTTTTAACACAGACAAAAACACTTCTCTGGAGTGTTCGTCTCCAGACACTAAACTCCTACTTCCTCTAGAGACAAGCTATATAAGCCACCCTGGGATGGAGATAAGGTGGACAGAAAATAGTTATTTGCACCCCCCAGGAGTTAATAGTTAATCATATTGTAGTCAAATTAATATGCATACAACCCTAAAAGACCAAAATTACATACACCCCATGAAAAGTTCAATTTTTTGTCGTGTACTACATTTTTAACTTTAGCCCTATTTGTTAAACTCTATTACCAGATGTAATGTATTAGAGAAGAAAATTCACAAATATACAGAAAGAAAAAAGAAAAAACAAAAAAACCTTTTCATCTAAAAGGTTAGATTCATCTTGTTTCTTCCCATCTATGGCAATTAACTTGAAGGGAAACATCACAGTTAATTGAGAAGCACAGATCAGGGGCAATTAGGCCTTTTGACAGGAAGGACTGATCCAAGACCTAATATTATACAATGTGGTTTCTATGGCGATAGAACTTTAATTCCTTAATCTTTAGATCTTCGGAGTTACTTAACGTTGGAAACAAATGTAATTTTTTTTTGCTTTTTATCGAAGTAATGACTTCACGGCAAGAAAGAAAAATCATGTTTAAATCGATAGCAGGCTGATGGCATTGGAGAGAATCAATATGCTTTCCAATGTTGTAAGTAGAGTTAAATCTATTAAAGCCGCATGTTCGGACTTGGAGCTAATCCTGCACATTTTATCCACTGGCTTTGAGGCTCTAAGTGGCTGGTGCATTATCTCTGATTCATCAATTGCTTATCTACATAATTTTACATCAACATAGCTTAGCAGGACAAATCCATATTTAGTTTGTAAATTATATACTGGAGCCAACTCACAAACACCTAGAATGTTCTGTTCACTTCTCAGTAAAACTAATTACAAGCTTAATATCCCACAAGAGCTTAAAAAAAAAAAGAAACCCAAAAGTAGAGACCTCTCTGTACTTTCCTACAGCCTACAAAGCCACCCTGCCGGCAGGCAGTTACACGTCACAACTAGAGATGAGCGAATATTTCAATGCTTGGTTCAATAATTGCCAGACCTGAAACAACAATCACTTTTCACCTATTGAGTCCCCCCATTTCCTTGTAGATTGTAAGCTTGCGAGCAGGGACCTCACTCCTAATGCAACTGTTTATATTGTCTTAACTCGTACCAAATTTATTGTTTGTACATGTCCCCGATTAATTGTAAAGTGCTGCGGAATATGTTGGCGCTATATAAATAAAATTATTATTGGTTCGGATTACGATTGCCAAATTTGCAATATTTGCAGATTCATTCGTCGAATATTCCAATGGGAGGCAAAAACAAACGCATGCACAACACCTTATAACTGCCACAAATGCTGCCAAAACACATCAAATGAGAGACAGACACCAGTAAGGAGGCCTCAATTCACCCACAGTACACATTTTATCATGGCACTGCAGCAATCAGCCAGGCATGAGGTATCAGGGTTTGGGACAGCATTTACAGCTTTCAATTGAAAATACTATTTACAAGAACGCCATGCCTCTGAGCTCTACAAACCCCCTCCCCTCATCAAACACGTGCCAAATGTTCATGGTACACCACCATTATTGTTGCTAAACTGCTGAAAATACTTTTGTGGCAACGTAAATATTTTCCCACACTTTTTACCTAATGTTACCTAATGTTAACGATTCTTACCGATTTTATAAAATTTTGCTTGTGTTTCCGATCACGAATTTGAATGTGCCATATTCGTAGAAAATGTACGTTTGGCCATCGTTTTCCGAACAACATCGCTCATCACTAGTTACAACATGTGGAAGCTGTCAAACTGTCTGTTCTCAGGAAGAATGCTAAGAAGTAAAAACTAGGCATGTAACATACGGAATTGTGAGACAAAATTGTGTATGAATTCTGCAGAACAAAAAAGAATTGTAAAAATGCATATGCAACATGCTAACTAGAGGGGGCGTTGGTTTCCCCAGATTAGTTGTCCAGCTCATCATGTTATTACACCCTGTAGGTGTATTTTCCTTTTTGTAATTTATAAAATGCAAAAAACGACAATATATTTTTTTTTGCCTAGAATATAAGGGAAATGTGTCATCTTTAACTTTAGGCCTTTTAGAGATCATTTCATCTTTAACTTGCTTAGGTGTTCACAATAGCAGTAATTTTGAGAATGGTGCACAAACTTTTACATGTCACTGTATATACCCGGATGGGGCTCAGGATAAGGGACTTATATACCAAGATGGGGGCTATATATACCAGGATAATGGACATATGTCAGCATGGGGCCCCAGGATAGAGGACATATACCAGGATGGGCCCTAGGATATATATCAGGATGTGGCCAAGAACAAGGGACATAGATTCCAGAATGGGGGATACATATATATCAGGGTGGGACTCAGCGTAATGGACATATACCGGGATGAGGGATATTTATACCAGAATGGGGGCCAGGATAGGGGACTTATATTTAACGATGGGGGATATTTATATTTATATATGTATATATATATATACCAGAATGGGGACAAGGATAAGGGACATATATACCAGAATGGGAGAGAGCTCTACCTGCCCATAAATTGTAGGCTTAGCCCGAGAGTGACATGTTTTGTCCATAGTTGTAGGCTGGTGGCCCAAAAGGGGCATGTACAGTAGAGTAGGACCCATCCGTGGTTGATGGGCATACATGAATTGGCCAATTTTTGCGCTAAGATCCTTAATTTTCATCTATTACTGTAATTTTTGTAAAAAAATATTATATATATATATCAGGACAGTCCAAATCTTGCATCAGGGCCTATCAGACTCTAGCTGCGCCACTGTTTGGGGACACAGGGAAGCTGTCAGGTTTCCTTTAAATATCCAATATAGCTCATGCCATATGATCGTCTGATAACTTTAATCATTACAAGAACTATTTAATAATATAATTTCAAAATGTGTAGGCTTATAAGTAGTGTTGAGCATTCCGATACTGCAAATATCGGGTATCGGCCGATATTCGCTGTATCGGAATTCCGATATTTTTGCGATATCGGGAATCGGGATCGGGATCCATATTAATGTAAAAAATAAAAAATAAAAATATGGACATACTCACCCACCGACGGCCCCTGGCTCGCAGCGGTGCAACCGGTAGCCTCCGTTCCTAAGAATGCAGTGACTGTAGGACCTGCGATGACGTCGCGGCTTGTGATTGGTCGCGTGACCGCTCATGTGACCGCTCATGTGACCGCGACATCCTCGAAGGTCCTTCACTCTGCATTCTTAGGAACGGAGGCAGACGCTTGCAGCGGTGACAGCCAGGGCTCGTCCGAGGGTGAGTATATCCATATTTTTTATTTTTATTCTTTATTTTTTACATGAATATGGATCCCAGGGCCTGAAGGAGAGTTTCCTCTCCTTCAGACCCTGGGAACCATCCAGGATCACTTCCGATATTTGTGTCCCATTGACTTGTATTGGTATCGGGTATCGGTATTATACTTTCAAATATCGGAAGGTATCGCTCAACACTACTTATAAGGCTATTTTTTCTACTTGGATATATTTTGACATCATATCAGATTTTAATCATATTAAATATTGAATAAAGGATTCAGTGTTTTTTGTATCTTTGAAGACAAGTGCTGAAACTTCTTTTTCTTCTAGTCATCCTGTCTTTCCATATATTTAACTATTTAACTATTTTTGTGATTCTTCTTTTACTGTTTTTTTGCAAGGAGTCAAACTTAAGACCAGCTATATGGAAGACAGAAATACTGAGAGTGAGTCTGAAGTTACATTGTTGGCTATGGCTTTTCATTATATAAAAATCTTAAAGTGAATCTGAGAGCTGATACATGTTACCCTTCCATGGCTTCATGATTTCAGTCAGGCATATTTGAGGCTGTGTGCACATGTAGCAGATTTTTCATGCTTTTTTTGCGGTTTTTTGCTATAAAAATGCTATAAAACCGCGAAAAAACCGCTCACATTAAGCATCCTATTTAATAGAATGCAATCTGCATTTTTTGTGCACATGCTGCGTTGTTTTCCTGAGCGGAAACGCTTTCCAGAAAAAAACGCAGCATGTTCATTAAATTTGCGGAATCATGTGGATTCCGCACACCTAGGAATGCATTGATCTCCTTACTTCCCTCATGGGGCTATGCCCACCATGCGGGAAGTAAGCAGATTATGTGCGGTTGGTACCCAGGGTGGAGGAGAGGAGACTCTCCTCCAGGCCCTGAGAACCATATAATTGTTAGAAAAAAAAGAATTAAAATAAAAAATAGTGATATACTCACCTTCTGATGGCCCCGGAGTCTTCCCGCCTCTCAGCGGTGCATACGTCCACTTCCATTCCCATGGACGCTTTGTGTGAAGGACCTGTGATGACGTCGCGTTCACGTGACCGCGATGACGTCGCGGTCATGTGACCGTGACGTCATCACAGGTCCTGCACAAAAAGCATCTATAGGAACGGAAGCTGCTGAGGAGATCGGCTGCCTTCGGAAGGTGAGAATAACCATTTTTTTTATTTTTTTTTATTATTTTTAACATTATATCTTTTACTATTGATGCTGCATAGGCAGCATCAATAGTAAAAGGTTGGTCACACTTGTCAAACACTATGTTTGACAAGTGTGACCAACCTGTCAATCAGTTTTCCAAGCGATGCTACAGATCGCTTGGAAAACGCTAGCATTCTGCAAGCTAATTATGCTTGCAAAACGCTAGTTTTTAGCAGGAATATGCATGCCAATTCCGCATGCGATATACCCGCGGCAGGAGTTGCAGAATTGCAGCGGAAATTTCCGCGGCAATTCTGCGACGTGTGCACTTAGCCTGACGCTGTGACTTTTCAGAGAATAGGTGGAAAAGTGAGTCTTTGGAGGCCAATATCCACCCATTGCCCTGGAAAGATAAGTCTCTATCTTAGTATGACCTGTCACTCCAGGGCAGCGGGAGGCAAGAAGCCATAAGGGATCGAGCAGCACTTGAGACAGATCACTTAAAGGGAACCTGTCACCTGAATTTGGCGGGACCAGTTTTGGGTCATATGGGCGGGGTTTTTGGGTGTTTGATTCACCCTTTCCTTACCCACTGGCTGCATGCTGGCTGCATGCTGGCTGCAATATTGGATTGAAGTTCATTCTCTGTCCTCCATAGTACACGCCTGCGTAAGGCAAGATTGCCTTGTGCAGGCATGTACTCCGGAGGACAGAGAATGAACTTCAATCCAATATTGCGGCCAGCATGCAGCCAGCGGGTAAGGAAAGGGTGAATCAAACACCCGAAAACCCCGCCCATATGACCCAAAACTGGTCCCGCCAAATTCAGGTGACAGGTTCCCTTTAAGCGGGTCCCCACTTATAAATTATGCTTTTCTTTGAAAAGCCACAGTGTTTCAGAATCAAACATACCTGGCTTAGATGTGTGGCATAGCGACTGGTCATGTGGTTAATGGGCGGTATGTATCGCAGAGGTGGGTGGCCCTGTGATGGAAGCCTGAGCATGTTTTTCCTAGCAGATCTACTGCTGAGGGTTTTACTATACATTGGAAAGGCTTCCATCTGTCTTGCAGAGATGGGTTGGTCCAGTCACCTACATAGCCAACCCAAGGGTGTGTGTCTCGTGACCAAAAATGGAGCCTGTGTGTTTGTGCATGGGCGGCAGTGCTGGCTAGTGTGAGACGTGTTGGAAGGATGCCTCTAAGAGTAAGAGATATCCCGGCACCTGTGCGAACATCGCTGACAGTTAACAGACACTAATCCATATCAGGCATACCGGGCCCAGTGAGGACCGTGGGTTCTATGAAGCCGAATGGCTGCCGGACGGTAAACGGGGTGCTCTGTGTTACCAAGTTCCTGAAGAGAGGTTTATGTTGTGTACTAATAAACTGAATGGACTTTTAACCCTAAATATCCTGGTACATTTCTCAACGACCGGCCAAATGAGTACTCCCCAACTACTGATGGTGGAGGCGCTCCACAGATGATACATCAGCTGTCAGGTCCACTTTAATAGAATTCTTCTCTACAGGCAAAATATTCAGGGAAATGCAAATATACTATAACTCCATATGTAAAAATACTTGTTGGTTGAAAAAAAGGTTAATATTAGTAATGTAATAAAAGACTGAAAAAACAATTATATTAAACACATTTAACATTTTTAATATATTGTGATAAACATTTTAAAATATGCAATACAGCCAATACAATACAGTAAGAACATTAGGTGAATATAAATGCATAATAAAAATGATAAATTGTACAAGCAAACATCTGGTACTCACAGGTCATTTAAATAGAAAGAAATGTATTTAGAATTAGAGTTAGAATTAAAAACGGATAAGTTAAAATGAGAAATGGCATGTATAGAGAGATCTCACCTGCTGCAAAAAGTGCAGTATTTACAGTAAGTCAAAACTCTGGATCATAGTGATGGAGTTTCTGTGTAGAGATGAATGGATTGATCCTCGTAAAATTATGCTTAACTTAAATTTCCTGAAATTCATGGCTTCACACAAATTTGAACACTTTAAGATTTGACTCGCCTTTTTCAATCATTTTCTCGGCACCATTTCCCACACTACTCAAGCATCAGAGAGCAAGCGAATATCTTTTTCTGGGACTCGTTGAAGTGTAGACAGGAGCAAAATGGCCATCGTCCTTTCCATGTACCACATTCAATCTTACTACAGATTTTATCGTGATGTTCGAATAACATTTGGATTTTTTAAAAGGACCAGTGAGTGACACCTTTTCTTCTTTTTTCATATATCTTTTCCTTTGAAACACAGGATTCCCCATAATGCCCCGTAACATCTAACAGATTATCATACCATGTACAGTCAGTACCTGGTCCATAACAGATCAGCAGTTCCCAGTGGAGCACGGTTTGTACGGCAGAGTCATTTTCTATATCCAGAGTCACTAAGTATCTCTTTTTCTCTTGTAGAGTGTAAGCTCTTGTGGCCAGCTGGGTTCTCCCTCTCTTTTTCTTCTTCCTCCACACGTAATTATGAGCAATTACAAGCTTTCCAGAATCTCAAGATTCACACAAATTTATCCAAGATGAATCAAATTTTGGAGAAAAATTAGCAAATCCGGTTCATTTGAATTTTAAAAATTCCGCCTATCTCGATTTGTGTGCATGGCCAGATCAAAGAATGTTACACATCAGTAATAACTAAGCAATGCATAAACAACATATAAACGATAGTTAGTTTTCAATGACCATTAGCCTCAGCCTACATCAACAGACCATGTTTCTGTGAGTGCATGTTACTTGGAGAACATTAACTTATAGAGCTTTCCATGGATATCTGCAGGCCTTACAGGTTTATATTGCTGAAATTAACAAAGGGGGAGTTCATAGAGTTGGTGTATAGCTGGCAAGTAATGTAACATATTGAAAATTTTGAGATTTTAATAGGTGTTTTGATTATTTTCCTTAAAAATCTAAAGACCTATTAAGTAGTGCCTAAAAGTAGTATAGCACATCTAACAAAAGATAAGACCTCATAAAACTGTGTTGACTTAAAATGCCCCTTTTATGGCTTAGTTGATTGTTAGCAAAATTTTAAAATAAAATATAAGAAAGAAAATTGTCTCAACCTCTTTGCTTTTTAGGGAATGTTTACATGTACTGAGTCTTTGGCGTTTTTTTTTTTTTAATTTTTGGTTGATTTTTATATTTAGTTGAACACATACACACAATAATGTTTCAGGAACTCAATGTTTTTATTAATTGCACATAAATGTTTGCACTCAGCAGGATTCTAGAAACATGCAGGGCATACTCAACATGCATTAGGTGGAAATGCATATGTTAACCCAGGGTCATTCTCCAGACTGAACATTGAGCAGACTCAGTGAATTAGTGTAATTACATTATAAACACCGAACACCATGGGCTAAAAAAACAAACCTGGAAAGATTATGTCTGAGATTACTGCTACCACCTGGGATGCCAAAGCCAAATGAGAAGCAAGGAGCTTCCTTGGTTAGGATTCTGCTGGATTAGACTTCGGCTACTATCAAAATCTAAGATGCCTGTACAAAGTGAGATTCAATTGAGGTGACAGGTTACAACCTGCTGTGATGGATTTCAAAAGCCTCTAGTGATTTAAGATGTGGTCACATACACTGCAGTTGTCCTGTTGTTCGAAGAGAACTCAAACCCATCTGGTACAGATAAGCCTCGTCACCACACAAATGCCATGATATGAGAGGCTTTGACACAAAATATTGTGTAACTGTTGGAAAAAAAAGGAGAAATTACTTTGAATTACCTTTTCATTCTACAGACTAAAATATGAGACTTGTCTAACGCTATTTGTGCAGAGGAGTTAAAACAGCAGAAATAGAAGTAAATAAAAACTGAACTTTCCTAAGGCATTTAAAAGTTTCCGGTTGCATTTATTCGATGATTCTATAAATGGAGAAAAAAAAATTCAACGGTCTGTGTACCATGTGTAACCGATAGCTTGGAGTGCTCTTTAGGTCAAAGTCCATCTGTATCCAAGAATAACATCTGTCCTCTGTCATGTGATGTTGAGCTAATGAACGGCACAAGAGGAGCTTTACATGTTGGTTCTTCACTAGGGGTCTCTGTTAGATTCGAGGAAACAGCTTTGAGTGAAATCATTTAGTAAGCTTTTTTCAAGCATTTTATGTAAACAGATCTCGCTGAGTCCACAGGAGAAGATCTTTGTCTTAATTAGTCTTGTGAATCCATCTGCTCAGTGTTGCTTACCAGCAAATATACAAAGATAGAGAGATATAGGTACATACCAGATACAGTATATAGATATAGATTTAAGAGATAGATTATTATATTAGATTATATGATAGATTATTATAGATAAATAGATGTGACGTAGAAAGATACAAACAAGATAGATAGATAGAGAAACCTAAGGGTGCAGCAGCAGAAAGCTGCAAGCACTAAGATGTACAGTGGGGAAAAAAGTATTTAGTCAGCCACCATTTGTGCAAGTTCTCCCACTTACAAAATGAGAGAGGCCTGTAATTGACATCATAGGTGGACCATAACTATTAGAGACAAAATGAGAAAACAATTCCAGAAAATCACCTTGTCTGATGTGGCAAGATTTATTTTCCAATTTATGGAGGAAAATAAGCATTTAGTCATTAACAAAAGTCCATCTGAATATTTTGTTATATTATTATTATTATTATTTATTGTTATAGCGCCATTTATTCCATGGCGCTTTACATGTGAGGAGGGGTATACATAATAAAAACAAGTACAATAATCTTAAACAATACAAGTCACGACTGGTACAGGAGGAGTGAGGACTCTGCCCGCGAAGGCTCACAATCTACAAGGGATGGATGTGGAGCGCCCCCACACCGCCGCAGGGCCTAGGGGTACCCGGAGCCGGGCCTCTGGGTCTCAGTCCTGGAGTTGTCACGGTGGCTAGACCCGGTCCGTGGCCCTGTCTGTCAGTGGGGGGACGTCCGGTGCAGTAAGTGGTGTTGTAACGGTGCAGTTGTGGGGTGCAGGTCGCGGTAAATAACGAGGACACCAGGTTGCAGTCTCTTTACCTCTTTACTGGAGATCTCTGAGTCCTCAGTCCAGAATACGGTTCACCAAGCTGCGCAAGTCCGGCCGGTCCAATGGCACCTCCAGAGTTCTCTTCACAGGTGGAAATCGGTGCCTTCCTTCTTAGCGCTATGTGTTGTAGTCCTTCCCTGCTGTGCTTACGGAAAGTACCCCACAACTGTTGTGTCTGTTTCTTAAGTTCCCTCACAACTCGATTAAATGATGTTCTTCTAATCGTCCGTCCCTTCCTGATGTTACAGTTAGAACGGCACCCGTTTGTCGGGTAGGCCTGGAGTTCTTCCGGGACCCTAGAGACGCCCCTCTCCCGCAATTGCCTTCCAAGACTTCATAGGTGATATGTGTTAGACAGCCCGCCTTAAACTGACTGTCCTGCCGCTGTTTAGAGTATTGCTTGAAGCTGAATGTTATAATACTCCCTCGGCGTTCCGGCCACCGGTAGTGCGCCTCAGTAGGGTGTTGCTCCGGTCTTACAGCACGACCCCTACTGGAATTCTCCTATCGCTTGATCTCGTTTCTCACTCAGCACAATCTATCTCGCTTCTAGTCCTTTCTTGGGGCCCCGCCGCTTCCCGGAGCTGGCGCGGACCCGTTACGTTCTTTCCAATGCCAAGCCTCTGTCAGGATCCCACCCCTGACAGAGACCCTACTGTCTCTTCCTCCACAACACCCTCTGCCACTAGGTGTTGCTTCGTCCAATCCAGTCAGCTTTCTGATCTAACTTCCTGCCTGACCCCCAGTTTACCCACTATGGTGGGGAGTGGCCTAATGAATAGCACCCTTAGCTCCCCCCGGAGGCCCAGCTGTGAAATGTATTGGTGTCTGTGATACCTGATCAGATGAACTCCTTCAGTGCCATCGGACGCACCGTAGCTCCCCATAGTGGCGGAGCCACAGTACTGCAACGACCAGGACTCTGGGGCGCTGCAGATGAGGATACAGTAGGTGAGGATAGAGCTGGTCATGCAGCGGTTTGGTCGATCGGTGGTTACTGCAGGTTGTAGGCTTGTCGGTAGAGGTGGGTCTTCAGGTTCTTTTTGAAGATTTCGATGGTAGGCGAGAGTCTGATGTGTTGTGGTAGAGGGTTCCAGAGTAGGGGTAATACGCGAGAGAAATCTTGTATACGATTGTGGGAAGAGGAGATAAGAGGGGAGTAGAGAAGGAGATCTTGTGAGGATCGGAGGTTGCGTGTAGGTAAGTACCGGGAGACGAGGTCACAGATGTATGGAGGAGACAGGTTGTGGATGGCTTTGTACGTCATGGTTAGGGTTTTGTACTGGAGTCTCTGGGCAATGGGGAGCCAGTGAAGGGATTGACAGAGGGGAGAGGCCGGGGAATAGTGGGGGGACAGGTGGATTAGTCGGGTAGCAGAGTTTAGAATAGATTGGAGGGGTGCGAGAGTGTTCGAGGGGAGGCCACAGAGCAGGAGGTTGCAGTAGTCAAGGCGAGAGATGATGAGGGCATGGACTAGGGTTTTTGCAGATTCTTGGTTGAGGAATATATATCCTTTATTGGCAATGAGGTCAAAAGTTTCCTGTAAGTCTTCACAAGGTTGGCACACATTGTTGGTGTTATGCTGGTCCATTCCTCCACGCAGATCTCCTCTAGAACAGTGATGTTTTGGGCCTCCCGCTGGGCAACACGGACTTTCAACTCCCTCCAAAGGTTTTCTATGGTGTTGAGATCTGGAGACTGGCTATGCCACTCCAGGACCTTCATATGCTTCTTATGAAGCCACTCCTTCATTGCTCTGGCAGTGTGCTTGGGATCATTATCATGCTTAAAGACCTATCGACATTTCATTTTCAATGCCCTTGCTGATGGAAGGGGGTTTGCACTCAAAATCTCACGATACATGGCCCCACTCATTCTGTCATGTACACAGATCAGTCACCCTGGTCCCTTTGCAGAGAAACAGCCCCAAAGCATGATGTTGCCACCCCCATGCTTCACAGTAGGAATGGTGTTCTTTGGATGCAACTCAGCATTCTGTCTCCTCCAAACACGACCAGTTTTGTTTCTACCAAACAGTTCTACTTTGGCTTCATCAGGCCATATGACATTCTTCCAATACTCTTCTGGATAATCCAAATGCTCTCTAGCAAACTTCAGATGGGCCCGGACATGTACTGGCTTAAGCAGGGGGACACAGCTGGCACTGCAAGATCTGAGTCCCTGGCAAGTTAGTGTTTTACTGATTGTAGCCTTTATTATGATGGTCCCAGCTCTATGTAGGTCATTCACTAGGACCCCCTTGTGTGGTTCTGGGATTTTTGCTCATCTTTATTGTTATCATTTTAACCCCACAGGGTGAGATCTTTTGTTGAGCCACAGATCGAGGGAGATTATCAGTGGTCTTGAATGTCTTCCATTTTCTTATTATTGCTCCCACAGTTGATTTCATCACACCAAGCTGCTTACCTATTGCAGATTCTGTCTTCCCAGCCTGGTGCAGGGCTTCAATTATGTTTCTGGTGTCGTTCGACAGCTCTTCACCATAGTGGAGTTTGACTGTTTGAGGTTGTAGACAGTTGTCTTTTATACTGATAACAAGTTCAAACAGGTGCCATTACTACAGGTTGCATGTTTTTAGGTGTCCAATTACTTATTTTCCACCATAATATGCAAAATCTTGCCAAATCAGGCGATTTTCTGGATTTGTTTTCTCAATTTTGACTCTCATAGTTGTGGTCTACCAATGATGCCAATCACACACCTCTCTCATCTTTTTAAGTGGTGGAACTTGCACAATTGGTGGCTGACTAAATACTTTGTTTCCCCACTGTATGCACACATTAAAAACATGCTAAAGTACTTACAGTATATAATTAAGGTACTTACTGTACAAATTATCCAATTTTTGAGAGCCCACTAACCACGACAAGGTGACATTTAATTTCTCTAGTAAAACTCATGTTACCTGTATTCAGTGGAGTGATAGTTTTGGATTGGAGGTTTGTAGACAGGGTTTACTATTGCTATTGCACTACTTGTATACCCGCTGCAGAACAGTTAAATGAAAAGTCCCTTTCCTGGATTAATATTTTCCTTTCTTTAGTAAAACTGCTGTTAACTGCATTCAGTATAGGGATAGTTTTGGACTTTAGGCATATAGGCCATGTTTAATCCCTTTACGACCTTGGGTGTATAGGTACATCCAAGGTCGTGTCCCTGCCTTTGATGTGAGCTGCGGCTATGAACCTGCATTTTTCCCTGCACATGACAGCTGATTTTATCAGTCTCCCAGGGAGGTTAATAAGTTAAATGCCTCTGTCAATTTCCGATAGCGGCATTTAACTTGGGCAAGCCGGAAGTGAGTCTTAAGACACATCCATCAGTGTCATATCACATGATCGTGGGGTGCCTATGGGTTGTCATGACAGTAGCAGGTCTGAAGAAGATCCCAATGCTTGTCATTATAGATCATGATTTATGCTACACATAGCAGCGCTGAAGCCCAGCTATGTGAAGCACAGGCGATCAGACGATTGCAACTTCATGTCTCCTAAGGGGACTATTTAAGCAAGTAAAAAGTAAAAAGAAAAATTATAAAAAAAAAATAAAATTCATAAAAGTTCAAATAACCTGCCACCACTGCAAAGTGAGGCTTTTTCTCGCTGTACGAGCAGTGATCTCTCCGAGGTCACCGCAGTTCATTGTCCCAGCTGGAAATGTAGCCTTAGTGACCTGCGGTAACCTGTTAGTCACTGATGCTGTGCTCGCATAAGCTAATTCCCCAGTGTTTCTCAGACTGGACGGTCCCACAGATGGATTACGGCATGGGACAGAATGATGGACAGGTGAGAGATATTGTTGTTTTTGATTTTTGTTTTATTACAGGAGACAAGGGATTCAGTGGTATTATGTATTAGATGAGTAAAACTGTGTTTGTTATTTTTAAATTGAAAAGTAAAAGTGTGCTTTGTTTTATTTCAAATGAAAGGCAGGCTGCTTGTTTATTTACCATACAACTCTAGGATTAGTAATGGATAGGTGTCTTATAGATGCCTCTCCATTACTAATCCGTAGTCTTGATGTCACCAGAAAATACAAAGGTGACATTAACCACACAAATAGTACCCCACTTGCAACTGCTATGGGGCAAGCGGGAAGAGCTGGGCAAAGCACCAGAATTAGTGCATCTAATAGATGCGCCTTTCCTGGATGGGTGCATGCTGCTATTTTTAGGTTGGGGGAGCGGGGCAATATCCATGGCCCCTTACCAGCCTGAGAATACCAGCTCTGAAACTGGAGTCAGTCTTTTTTAATATTTTTGCTATGAATGTACAAAACAGACAACACATAGATGTCAAAACAATCCATAAGGAAGAGAAAAAATGGTCGCACGCTGAATTTGCAGATTAGGCAAAACAAAAATTGGAACAGGAAACTCAGTTTACACAGAACATTATGTTCAGTGATGAGGCAAACCTTTTTGGGTGGGCTATTTATATGGATACACCGAAATAACATGGGAATGATGACAGTTTTCTTGTGTAGGGTGTCTTGCATTGAAATCTGCTGCAATGACCCGGGTACTGCGTTCACCAGACATCAACACAATTTCTATCCGCTCCTCATGTGTTAACCTCTGCGACATGTCAATGGCTGTAAACAAAGAGAAAGTTATAAATAACTCATGAAAGAATAAAGTTACTTTAAAAGCAAGCACACCGTTGTTTTTCTTGTGAAATTTATCAATAAGTTTGATGTGTCACATGACCCTCTTCCCATTAGAAAAAATAAACTTGGATCCAAAATGGCCAACTTCAAAATGGCCTCTATTGTCACCACTCATCTTGAAAAGTTTTCCCCCTACTAATGTGCCACAAGCAGGGGGTTGATATCACCAAACATTCCAATTTTTGTTTAGGTGGATGTACCTACACCTAAATACATGGCCCACCCTGTACAATACTGCTATATAGAGCACACTTATAAAAATGAAGGTACTTAGGGCATAAATTGGCTAATTCATGTCAGCCCATTAGCCACAATAAGACAACCTTTCTTTGATGAGACCTGTTTGATAAATATTAAGTTTAGGATCTCATAAAAGAAAGGTCACCGTGTTGTGGCTGATGGGCTCACATAAATAGGCCAATTTATGCCCTAAGTACTTTCATTTCAATAAGTATGTTAAATATAGCAGTAATGTAGTTCAAATATCATACATTCAATGTTTCCATACATCTTATGGCTTACAGAGGCTGCTGTATTCTTTTGTTTCTTCATTTTCTTATATCGTAAGACAGGCCAATAATTAGCTTCATTTATTGTGCTAAAACAAATGTATGCAATTAATAAAAATTGTTTGCATCATTGGCAACATATATTGACATGTTTGGTAACTTTGACCAATGGAAAGTAATTGGAACAAGTTGAGTGTGTCGATGTAGCACAATTCAAAATTGAATTGAATTTTTCATTTTACTGTTAAACTGCCTGATGATTTAATACCTGCAATGGGAAATCACAAAAGTCAAAATTAGTTTTGTCAACTGGCAAACGTACTTTTGCTTTTCGTCAAGTTATACCTAACAATTTGCAGGTTTGATCACTATTAGTATTTTTTTTAAATAAAATTAGCTACATGCCTTCATGGGTATCTACCTAAATTTAGTACCTTCATATCTAATATTATTTCCATATTTTATTTCCAAGCAAAATCCAGACTGTAACCACGGAATATGATTACTATAGAGAGCTAATTGAAGCTTCTGTTCCTACCTTGAAATTCTGACATTTGGGTTGGCTGATGGATGTATTATTTGTGAATGTATTGTAATGCTCCGGTATAATGATTTCACGCTACGTGCCAAGGCATTGTCTGATCTCATTGAGCTTTTTTAAAAATAATTTGGTATCATTTATGAAGGAGCTAATGAATAGATCAAAAACTGCATCTAGAAATGCATTTAGGATATGTAGCTAGGCTCCATGTGCAAAGTCATTAATGCTTCTCCTGACAACTCTTCCTTTTATATTTCTCAAGATCCCCTGGCCATGAATGGGGTTAATGACTTATCGCTTCAGTAATATGATAGAGGATGGGAAAGTGACCTTGTGGATAGAATTCTGACCTTTAAAGTTGTACACCTACAGAATAGGTCTTTATATTAAGATTTTCCTTTTCATGTCTCTTCTTCTGGATATTTCCTAACAATATATGGTACATAAGAGTATGACTATATGTAAATCTTACAATCCTTCCGGTAACATTGCTTTGTTTTAGCTTTCATCTTCAGATTGCTGGTATGGGCTCTAACTATTTTGTTTTTAATTTTCAACATAATTTTATACTTGCTACATGGATCTTCTTTTAACAAGCAATTAAAGGAAATTTACTGTGCAAAAGGCAGGAGAATAATGCTTACAAAGGATTGTTATTACTAGCGATGAGCGGATCAATCCATAAAGGATTGAATTCAAGTCAAATTTCTTGAAATTGGCACAAGCCTGTGAATTGGATCACTCTGCGATTCAATTTCTGAGAATTGGCAAGAAAACAAAATGGCCGAAGCAATAGTCCACCCAGTTGAAGACTCAGAGAGTGGGCTAATTACATCAGACTCAGGTTCCCTAAAATGCATCACTGCTGGCTGATATTTTTCTGAACCATAAATGATCATCAAATGGTTAAAAACAATTTTTGAAAAATCCTGATACTAAACCTCACTTCTCGCCTCTCTGTCCCAATCCAATCCTCACCTTCACCCATATGGTCCATGTTGCATTTTCGGAACTCCGCTACTCACAATGAAATTTTGACCTGGCGTGCACATACGCAAAACCCTCGCAAGCCCCATCAAAGCCAGAGATCATGGCTAAAGGTGAAAGGCTTAAGGATTTCAGCGCCTTCTGATGATATGGCTAGGACTTACCAGTGATAGGAAAGAGCGGAGGAGAGAGAGTTGAGTAAAGAGGTGAGTAGAAGGATTTTTTTTTTCATTTTCCACATTTTACATTCAATATGCTTTGTGATCTGCAGAGACACCAGAGCATAATAAAGGACATTATTTTCTGTGCGAACAGGCAAATTCAAATTTTGCCTTACCTGCTCATCTCTACAGTTTAAGGCTTTGGATTACTTTTGATACGGTGAAAACTGTTGAATCTCAAATCGATTTTCCTGTAAAAATGTGGTAAATCTGGCAAAATTTGAATTTACAAAGATTCGCTTATCTCTAATCTTAAGTTTATATACACGAGTCAGTAGCTACACGGAAATAATCAGAAGTAATATCTCAGCAATGGTTAATAGCATCATATCATTAGTACTTATTTCCTATATTCCTAGGAAATATGGTTAAAACCCCATGGAAGCTGTAATAGTGGCCACACGCAGCTCACGATATCATCCATGCATTCTTAGGATGTTATTGAAGTTATGACACAACCTGTTCTACACTCAGCTTTATCAGAGAATAAATCTAATGCGAAAGGGCCTTAAAATGGAAAAGATGTCCAGAGCGTCTTGTTAACGAGTCTGAATCTCATGTGGGAAAAGAGTGAAATACACGAAGAGAGACTTCTGTCATGTTTTTCTGCCCACAAACGATCTGGAGAGCTTAGAAGTGAAAAAGGACTGTCTGCCTCGGCATCTGCCAATCCAACTCCCTAGTTGGAGCTGGAAAACAGAGCACTGAATGTACCATCAGTTACTGTCACTTGATAATGAACATTATGATATCCCACACTTCCTTCGTACACATGACGCTCCATAGGTGCCATCTTTTACGGGGAACACGACGGAAATGTTATATTAACTTGCCTCATTAAAATTATGAAAGCATGCATGGCAGTCATTGAAAAATTACCGTACAGTCACATCAAGTCAATAATAATAAATGTAGAATCCCGCAGCCATGCAACTGAGATTGAAGAAATAAACATGAAAAGCCACAAAATAATGACAGAAACCAGAATCAGAATAAAAAATGTGGAAATGTGGAAAGTGATAGCTAAATCTTTATTAGCTGACTGTTTGTTGCTGCATATCAGCCAGAGACAATTTTTCAGAAAATCTTGCTCGCTGGGTGCAGCTGGTTAAAAAATAAACCAAACAAACCAGACTTAACCTCACTGGATCCAGCGCTGAGTCTCTGCCGTGGCTCCCAGTGTCCGGTATTGGCGGTAGCTCTGATGCCACGTAGGCAGTGCAGCAGCCAATCAGTTAGCTCAGTGGCTCTGATTGGTGCGTTGTGCCTACAAGTGACGACAGCTATGCAACCAATGTTGGACAAGTGAGACCCGCGGCAGAGACTCCGCTCACGACCTAGGGAAGGTGAGTAGACCATGTTTTGATTTTTACATAATAAACTGCACCCAGGGAGCAATTTTTATTGAAGGGGCACAACCTCTTTAACAGTACCCCGGTCCCCTACAAAATTACCAACATATAAATAAGATGTTTTCCATGCTGCAGCACAGCATTGGCACCATCTGACATGACTCCTCTGGTACGTGATGTGGAACTGCTTACTCAAGGGAATGTTAGGGACAACAATTGCATAGCTCCAAAATAGCGTGAAGTCCAAGATATGCCCCTACACTGCCTACCAAGATGAATATAAAAGGGATATTCTGGTTTAACATTTTTTTTTGCGTGGTAAAAATAACCCTGTTGTGATCTGGACATTTTCATTTCTTTTTTGCTCTATTTTTTGCTATTTTCCTCCCCTTCCTCCAAGTGCCATATTTTTTTTTTATTTTCTTTCAAAAGTTGATGGGGGGCTTTTTTGTATGGGATGCAGGGCAAGTTGTAGTTTTTAATTATAGCCATTAATCTTATAATGTACAGAAAATGTGAAAAAATCCAAGTATGGTGAATTGGTGAAAAAAATCCTATCTCATCATTGTTTTATTTATTTTATTTTTGTGCATCGGTCATTAGACAGTAAACAGTACCTGGCAAGATGATTCTTCAAGTCAAGTATGATAATGACAATATCCAACCTGTACATTTCATTTTTTTATATTTTAAAGGTAAACAATTTTCTGAACTTTGCAAAAAAAAAGATTTGTGCTGCCATTTTCTCTTTAGCTTTTTCATCATTGTAGATGTTCACATCATACATATCCTCCATCCCATAGTCCCGTTAACATATTCCCATCATACATATCCACCATCCCATAGTCCCGTGCCCATATACCCATCACACATCCTCCATCCCATAGTTCCATGCCCATATACCCATTATGACATCATCTTCACCATGGCAACCATTCTGACATCATCGGCGCCATGGCAACCTATTATGACATCATTGTCGCCATGGCAACCATTATGACATCATCATCAATACACACACATACACTCATACACACATACACTTGTTTTATATATCAAATACAGATAGAATAGAACATAATGGTTGCCATGACAATGATGATGTCATAATAGGCTGTAATGGTGACGGTTATGTCACAATGGTTGCCATGGTGACAATGATAGCATAATAGGTTGCCTTGGCGATGATGATGTCAGAATGGTTGCCATGGTGAAGATGATGTTATAATGGGTATATGGGCATGGAAATATGGGAAGGAGGATGTGTGATGGGTATATAGGCACAGGACTATGGGATGGAGGATATGTATGATGGGTATATGGGCACGGGACTATGAGATGGAGGATGTGTATGATGGGTATATGGGCACGGGACTATGGGATGGAGGATGTGTATGATGGGTATATGGGCACAGGACTATGGGACAGAGGATAATCATTATAATTTGTTATAACTAAGCACAGTTAGTTATTATGTCAGGGCAGCGTTGGGCTCTTCAGCTAGTTTTGATATATCTCACTTTTGTACACACTATTACAGACACATTTTTTTGTAAATTTAAGTTATATGCAACGCATCGGTTAATAATATTTTCTGCACTTATTGACCAAAAAGTCATCTTTTTTCAAGATCTGTTTATAGTCAATTAATGGAAAATTTCATTGTATAGTTCCAGTTGCCATAAATCTGTCCATGTCACATTATGATAAAACAGGTGTCTTGCTTGTTACAGTTTCAGCACAGTTACCAGAGCTGTGTCTTGTAACAACTCATGCAACTGATCGATCTACAAATTACCAGGACAGATTTCTATCTCAAGGAAGGAAACAATTAAAGTTTATATTAACTGACTGCTGTTATTAGAAAAATATATGGTACATTTTATTACTTTCCATTATGTAAAAAATAGCATTTAAGAACACTTACAGTGTCTTGTTCAAGTTACAATGAATACTCCTCCCTTTTTAATTTTTTTTTGTCTATTGCAATTAACCCTAAGAAACCTTTTCTCTATGTGTTTCAGGAGATCAGTCATGTCTCCCTCTACTTCTAATGACTGTTATATTTTTAGCCATAATACTTGTTTGCAGTAAGACACAAAGACTTAGTGCCTTCTCCTTGTCTAAGCCATGCCCATCAGTCCTTCACCAACAGAAAATGGAGCATGTAGGACTCTATTCACATCAGGTTCAGAGCCTCTATTTTGTGAACATACTGGGAAAAGCTCCTGGCATATGTCACAAGCATCCATTATGTTCCATTCCCCAGTTCCACCCAAATTCATCAAAAAGTAATCTTCCAATATAAAATATTAGAGTTAGCTGAATCTGATAAGTTTCAGAATTTGGACTTAGATGGAAATTCGATTTGTAATGAAGCTATTGATTACGAATTAAATGCTCCTTATTATGCTGTGGGGACTCTCTATACCCCAAGAACAAAAGAAATGTAGGATGTAAAAAGAAAAAAATAAATGATTATACTACACTGTTCACCTGTCTTGCTGTCTCCGCAGCCTGTCTTCCAGTCATATGGTGCCTCTTCTTTTCATCTTTCCCCATCACACACATTTTCTCCAGCCTGTTTCACTCTAGACCATAGCTTCTGATGCCTCTAGGCCTCAAATATTACAGCCAGCTTTGCTGTTACTACAGAAATGCATATTGTGATCCCATGATGTCACGGCAATAGCACAGAGTCTAGGGGCGTCCGAGGCCTAGTTATGCCAGAATTTCTGCCGAAGAAGATGCATGCAAAGATGGAAGAGGAAAGGAAGAATTTTTGAGTACCGGATGATTGGCTGTAAAGATCGTTGGAGAATTGAGCATTGAGGTGAGTATTAGTGATGAGCGAGTATACTCGTTGCTTGGGTTTTCCTGAGCACTCTCGAGTGATCTTCGAGTATTTGTTAGTGCTCAGAGATTTAGTTTCCATTGCCTCAGCTGCATGATTTACGGCTGCTGGACAGCCTAAACACATGTGGGAATTCCCTAACAAACAGACATTCCTCACATGTACTCAGGCTGGCTAGCAGCCGTAAATCATGCAGCTGCGACAACGAAAACTAAATCTCCAAGCACTAACAAATACTCGGAGATCAACCGAGCGTGCTCGGGAAAACCCAAGCAACTAGTATACTCGCTCATCACTAGTGAGTATTAATATTTTTTCTATCCATTTGCTTGTTCATCAGGATGGTAGCAGCAGCAAGCAAGCAATTCTGAAGAATTTGAATTTTTGTAGAATTCAAAAATCCTATTCTACTCAAATAAGCACACTTAATTCTATAAAATTCAATAGAGCATGCAAAAACTAGATTTCTGCATGAGATTAGACATTTTTTCCAAACTATTGCATTCTCAAACATTTTTATAAATTGTCTCACCTGGTGATGTGGAGTCTCAAAGCACTTGGGCTGAGTCAATGGTGACTGGATGGCAATTGGAAAAATAAGAGTAGAAGCCCACTAGGAAGATGAAATCTTAGAATAAGGAGACTGCTGATGCAGACTGGAGACGCTGTAGACTTAGCAATGTGGAATAGTTCAACATTAAAGCAGAACTCGGTAAGGAGGCAATATTTACAGTGGAACAGAAGTGCTGAGTGACAGAACTCGACATGTCAGAAGGAACAACATGGAGCCAAACAACAGTGTTGTGTATTAGAGCAGAACCTGGTGATGTACAGTAGCTTAGCTGCGCATGTCAAGATGCAAAATGTAGAACTAAACAGAAGAGTTAAAGAAAGATGCATAAACCAGAGATGAAGCAAAACCCGGCATGTGAGGTTGCACAATTCTCAACAGAACATAGTCTGTAGTAGTGGCAGGGATCCTATATCCTATCAAGTACTGTGGCAGTTCAGTAGTGTAACATTTCACGTATATATGTTCTATCCATGTCTTTCACAGCTATAACATGTACCCATTATACAGGGTGGGCCATTTATACCTAAATAAGACAATAGACAATTGCCTTCATATTAAGGGGGTCAGGTCAAGAGACCTTGGTGGCCATTCAACTGGCCCATGACAACCAATCCACTTTCCAGGAAACTGTTCATGTAGGAATGCTCGGACCTGACACCCAAGATGGTGCACCACCACATTACAAGTGTCAGGTCTGAGCATTCCTACATGAACAGACTTTTATCTTTGGGGTCATCTGAAGGATATTGTCTATGCTGTGAAGATACGAGATGTGCAGCATCTGAAACAGCGGATGCTGGAAGCCTGTGCTAGCATTTCTTCTGCAGTGTTGCTATCAGTGTGTCAAGAGTGGGAGAAGAGGGTTGCATTGACAATTGAACATAATTGGCAGCACTTTGAACACATTTTATAAGTGGTCATAAACTTGTAAATAACTCATGAAAGAATAAAGTTGTGTTAAAACCAAGCACACTGTTGTTTTTCCTGTGAAATTCTCAATAAGTTTGATGTGTCACATGACCCTCTTCCCATTGAAAAAAATAAGGTTGGATCCAAAATGGCCAAATTTAAAATGGCTGCCATGGTCACCATCCATCTTGAAAAGTTTTTCCCCTCCCATGTACTAATGTGCCACAAACAGGAAGTTGATATCACCAGCCATTTCCATTTTAGTTAGGTGTATCCATATATATGGCCACACTGTGCTGTATTAAAAAGTTTCATCATTTGTTTTTCCCTCTCGTAAGATTTTGATCTAATTTCACAACCAAAGTCTCCTATTCAAGTCAATGAGTCCATAGAAAACAAACAGAAATTAAATGCTATCCATGTGTCTTTTGAGAGTTGTCCATTGTTATTGTGTAATGGACAGGAAACTTGATTAAAAAAAAAAAAACATGTGGTACACTTATCAGGTAAGTAAAGGGAACAAAATGGTTAACCCCAGTGAAGAAAATCGATCCGTTATTCACATATGGAAAAAATGGACATCTTATCCATTACACGTAGGTAGTGACATCCTCGTAATGGTGTAACTGTCAAGCTCAATGTCTCAATATTGACATGTAACCAGCAAGAACTGTCTCAATCTTGTTGGATAACCAGTAAGCTTGTGTTCTCATTGAGAGACTATAACTGTTACGTTTGCCTGTCTGTAGGTAAAACTTAGTTCAACATAACCCTACAGTGTCCTTGATAGGGGGGCCGGAGTGCCACACCTATATTGGTACTCCCAACCATTCATTTTTAAGCTATTTTCAGAAACTACAAATTTGTCACATATCATTTGGATGGTTGTAGATGCGCTGCTAAAATTGTAATCTGCATTTTCACTGGCACTTTTCAGAGCTGATAATTCTTTTAAATTACTTTCTAAACAAGTCAGGATTACCTTTCGGGAGCCAGCTTTAACACATAATGAGATGGCTGTGTCAATTGGTATCTTTTATTTTCATCAGAAATAATCAATCAAGTTGGATAAGGTGGAAATGTTAGTCGCAAATAATTTAAATCAGGGCAATTGCAGTTTCTAAAGTAACTGGGACTTCACAAATAAGGCTGGTTTCAAATGGCCATACTACAGACACATTTTAAGGTCTGCATTATAATTTCGAACCCCCATGTACCAGGCAGGGTGTGCATATTTGTCCAACTACTAAACGTGTATACTATAAAGTAGCCAAGTCCAAGAGGTGCCAACTGATTCTTGTGTAAGTTAAGAGGCATAAAGATAGTACTGCTATACGAGATGTGACTGGAGCTATTAAAGAAGAACTGTGAGGGGTCAATGCAAAGAGTGGACACATTCAATGTCAAAAGGTCATGTCCTCGGTGCTTTTAAAGGGTAGTCTGGTCTTAAGCTGAACGTCTAATGACGACATGTGTAGTGTGAACCTTGTAAGGATTCTCTAGTGTTACAAGCTGGTGACCAAGTGACCTCATTAGCAGCTGAGGCGGCGAAAATTAAATCTCCGAGCACTAACAAATACTCGGAAATCACCTGAGCGTGCTCAGGAAAAAAACGAGCAACGAGTATTCTCGCTCATCACTAGACCTCATGTATGCAACTTGCATACTAATTCTCACCTTCCAACTAAATGTGCCCTTCCATTGGGAGAGGACCAACATGACTATTCGGTACATCACCACAAATATGCAAACAGAATATTTGCGTTCATGTGAGTGCTCGCTCTCACTGACAATATCAGAGAATCCTGACAGTGTGGTAATGACTGAATACTTTCATCGAAAGCCTTGACAACCTCATTAAATGAACATTTGAATGGCAGTAATATTTGCAAAATTGACCAATTTTCATGGAGTGTTCCATTAATTTTTGCATTGCCTAGTGTTTTTTCCTTTTTCAACTTTCATGTTTTACAATGCTTTTTTTAAGAATCGTAACTTTTTTATTTTTCTGTTACTTTTGTGAGATGAATTGTAGTTTCCAATAAATTGTAGTTTCCAATATTCATTTTATAATATAACATGCTGAAAAATTGGAGAAACTCCAAATGGGGTGAGATGGTGCAAAAAAGGAAAATTTGCCATTGTTTTTACAACATTCTTTATACTGTAAAAATTACCTGGCAATATGATTCTCCAGGTCAGCATGTTCTTGGTGATACCAGATATATTAGTTTTTATTTCTGTATCTTATTGATAGAATTTTACATGAGTCAATTTTGTAGGTGAATATAAGAAACGTTCTAATATATCTTATACAAAAATCTACTTCTTAATCTGCTATGAGCCATTTCTTTTCCCCACACCCTAAATTTATCTTCAACTTTGAAGAACACAGCTCAACTATGTTTTGCTGAAGAAAAAAGAGAGGCTGCCAGTCTAGTGATGTATCAGGTTTCTTATACTACGGTATATGGGAAGGAAAGGCAGTTGGAGGAGTTAGGAGCAAAGTGAGGAAACAAGAAGAGGGAGACAAAGAAAGATTGTGCTGAGCATTCTAACAAGTCTTTTACCTCATACAGGGCTGTATTCACATCTACAGTGATCAAATTTGCTATTTAATTACCTCCATAATTATACTGATTCCTTCTGTGTTCTAAGGGTAACTATCTGCTATGATGTCTCCCATACACAGCATAGCATTCATGGATTGTTTCTTACTTTTCACTCCTTAAGGTACCGTCACACTCAGCGACGCTGCAGCGATATAGACAACGAGCCGATCGCTGCAGCGTCGCTGTTTAGGTCGCTGGGGAGCTGTCACACAGACAGCTCTCTCCAGCGACCAACGATCAGGGGAACGACTTCGGCATCGTTGAAACTGTCTTCAACGATGCCGAAGTCCCCCTGCAGCACCCGGGTAACCAGGGTAAACATCGGGTTACTAAGTGCAGGGCCGCGCATAGTAACCCCATATTTACCCTGGTTACCAATGTAAAAGTAAAAAAAAAACACTACATACTCACCTTCTGATGTCTGTCATGTCCCCCGGTGTCTGCGCTGCTGCTCAGAGCTTCCTTCACTGAATGTGTCAGGGCCGGCAGAGCACAGCGGTGACGTCACCGCTGTGCTCGGCTTTACGGCCGGCACTGACACATTCAGTGCAAGAAGCTCTGAGCAGCAGCGTGGACGCCGGGGGACATGACAGACATCAGAAGGTGAGTATGTAGTGTTTTTTTTTTTACTTTTACATTGGTAACCAGGGTAAATATGGGGTTACTATGCGCGGCCCTGTACTTAGTAACCTGATATTTACCCTGGTTACCAATGTAAAACATTCCTGGCATCGTTGCTTTTGCTGTCAAACATGACTATACACACCGACCTAATGACGAAATAAGGTGCTGGCCTTCTAGCTCCGACCAACGATATCACAGCGGGATCCAGATCGCTGCTGCGTGTCATACACAACAAGATCACTATCCAGGATGCTGCAACGTCACGGATCGTTGTCGTTCTCGTTGGAAAGTTGTTCAGTGTGAAGGTACCTTAACAGCTCATACTCAAAAGCAAATTAAAAGGCAGAACATTCAGATGAGAAAACTGGGGAGATTTCTGGATATAAGACATTGTGATCAACATTAGTTATTCCTCATGTACACACACAAAAGCTCATTCTTAAAATTTATTTGAAGATATCGTTTGTTAGCTACCCTTTAAATTGAGATTGAGGTGCTCTCAGTGGTTCTTAATTTGTGGTGTAAAATTGGAGGTGGTGACTGTATATACTTTTGACTGATCACTATTCTTTAAGCTTGTAGACTTTTAGCCTCGAAGAATGTATGTTTGGTTAAAATCTAGGTAAGGTCAATTCAAACAAAAGCATGCCTTGACGTGGTTGGTGGTATTGGCTCATGAAGTGTGCCACTGTACTGCGCACTGCCATATTCTTTGAGATATGTATGTATATATATATATATATATATATATATATATATATATATATATATATTTATTTATATTAATACACACTGCTCAAAAAAATAAAGGAACACGAACAACAGAATATTACTCCAAGTAAATCAAACTTCTGTGAAATCAAACTGTCCACGTAGGAAGCAACGCTGTTTGACAATCAATTTCACATGCTGTTGTGCAAATGGAAAAGACAACAGATGGAAATTATTGGCAATTATCAAGACACACTCAATAAAGGAGTGGTTTTGCAGGTGGGGACCACAGACCACATCTCAGTACCAATGCTTTCTGGCTGATATTTTGGTCACTTTTGAATGTTGGTTGAGCTTACACACTCATTGTAGCATGAGACAAACTCTACAACCCAAACAAGTGGGTCAGGTAGTGCAGCTCTTTCAGGATGGCACATCAATGTGAGCTGTGACAAGAAGGTTTGCTGCGTCTGTCAGCGTAGTATCCAGAGGCTGGAGGTAATACCAGGATACAGGCCAGTACACCAGAAGAAGTGGAGGGGGCCATAGGAGGGCAACAACCCAGCAGCAGGACCGCTACCTCAGCCTTTGTGCAAGGAGGAAGAGGAGGAGCACTGCCAGAACCCTGCAAAATGACCTCCAACAGGCTACAAATGTGCATGTGTCTGCACAAACAGTTAGAAACTGATGCCATGAGGATGGTCTGAGTGCCCGACGTCCACAGATGGGGGTTGTGCTCACAGCCCAACACCGTGCAGGACGCTTGGCATTTGCCACAGAACACCAGAATTGGCAAATTTGTCACTGGCGTCCTGTGCTCTTCACAGATGAAAGCAGGTTCACACTGAGCACATGTGACAGAGTCTGGAGACACCGTGGAGAGTAATCTGCTGCCTGTAACATCCTTCAGCATGACCAGTTTGGCAGTGGGTCAGTAATTGTGTGGGTGGCATTTCTTTGGAGGGCCGCACAGCCCTCCATGTGCTTGCCAGAGGTAGCCTGACTTCCATTAGGTACCAAGATGAGATCATCAGACCCCTTGTGAGACCATATGCTGGTGCAGTTGGCCCTGGGTTCCTCCTATTGCAGGAGGATGCCAGACCTCATGTGGCTGGAGTGTTTCAGCAGTTCCTGCAAGATGAAGGCATTGAAGCTATGGACTGGCCCGCCCGTTCCCCAGACCTGAATCCGATTGAACACATCTGGGACATCATGTCTCACACCATCCAATGTCATGTTGCACCACAGACTGTCCAGGAGTTGGCGGATGCTTTAGTCCAGGTCTGGAAGGAGATCCCTCAGGAGACCATCCACCACCTCATGAGGAGCATGCCCAGGCATTGTAGGGAGGCCATATAGGCATGTGGAGGCCACACACACCACTGAGCATCATTTCCTTGTCTTGAGGCATTTCCACTGAAGTTGGATCAGCCTGTAACTTCATTTTCCACTTTGATTTTGAGCAACATTCCAACTCCAGACCTCCATGGGTTATTAGCTGTGATTTACATTGATAATGTTTAAGGTTTTATTGCTCTCAACACATTTTACCATGTAATGAATAAAGATGTACAAGCGGAATATTTCATTCAGTGATATCTAGGATGTGGGATTTTAGTGTTCCCATTAGTTTTTTGGGCAGTGTATATACAAGTATATATATATATATATATATATGTATATATATATATATATATATATATATATATACTAGATTGTAGCCCGATTCTAACACATCGGGTATTCTAGAATATGTATAGTAGCATATAGCACAGCCCACATAGTATATAGCACAGCCCACGCAGTATATAATGCAAGGGCACGTAATATATAGCAAAGGCCACATAGTATATAGCAGAGGCCACATAGTATATAGCAGAGCCCACGTAGTATATAGCAGAGCCCACGTAGTATATAGCAGAGCCCACGTAGTGTATAGCAGAGCCCACATAGTATATAGCAGAACCCACGTTGTATATAGCAGAGCCCACGTAGTATATAGCAGAGCCCATGTAGTATATAACACAGAGACGTATGTAACACAGCCCAAGTAGTATGGCAGCTTCCTGGAGACCATTCCTGGCCCGTCCGCCCAGGAGAGGAGCAGATGTACGGCCGCTGGTGAGAGCAGCGGAGGCACCATCTCCGGCAGTGCAGGAGCAGCACACGGCCCGCGCCTAACAATAACAGGACACATGTGTAGATGACGGAGAGGCCGAGGGCCTGGCCAGGAGTGTGGCTCACACGGGGCACCCTGCAGGACTCCACAGTGCCGACACATGGGCTGGCTCCGAAGAGCTGTTCATGTGCGGGGTGATAGTCCGCTCTTCCTGTAGTCTGGCACGGAGGCCGTCACTGGCGGGGGACATCGTGGCTGCTCCCAGTAGTGTGCGGAGCCCCGGGCACAGGTCAGATGATGGCGGCCGCTGTGATCTCCCAGTTGTATTTCCATGTCCCGCATTGTGAGCGCTCGCTGCTTTCTCCCCATTATAACCTTGTGCAGCGACATGCACCATGTGCGGGTCATGTGTCAGCAGTGAAGCACGCAGGGGGCACTGACGGGGGGAGTAGGGAGGGACTAATTGGACTGTGCCCATCGTTGATTGGTCGCGGCAGCCATGACAGTCAGCTGGCGCGACCAATCAGCGACACGGGATTTCCGTGATGGAAGTTGCCGACAGACAGACAGAAAGGCGGAAGTACCCCTTAGACAATTATATATATATCTCTCTCTATATATATATATATCTCTCTCTCTATATATATATATATATCTCTCTCTCTCTCTATATATATATATATATATATATATATATCTCTCTCTCTATATATATATATCTCTCTCTCTATATATATATATATATCTCTCTCTCTCTATATATATATATATATATATATCTCTCTCTCTATATATATATATATCTCTCTCTCTCTCTCTATATATATACCGGTATATATCTCTCTCTCTATATATATATATATATCTCTCTCATATATATATATATATATATATATATATATATATATATATATATATATATATATATATATATATATATATATATATATATATATCGTATAATACATTACAAATACGTTCATACCTAAATAGAGCCACAATTTTTAATTGCAGCCTAAGAATAAAGTGGAATTTTACATTTAACAGAAACCACATACTAAACACTAAGGTTATGAAGAACGAGCAATTGAAAAGATCAATGTGCTCTTTTAATCCTATACAGAAACAAAAGACACTTACATTTTACTAAATAGGTGCTCTCTTGGTGAATAATACATAAAGAGACCTCCCATGACTGCTTTTAAAGCCTTTGTAGAACAATAGCAATCATTGACGCCTATCCACAAAACCCAGGGCAATGAGTTACATTTGATGCCATTAACCTTGAAAGTGAAAAATGAGCGTCTTGGAACTATTATGGTCATGAAACATTGTTACATTACTAACATCCAATAGATCATTTACTTTTGCTAATCAATTTCTAAAGAGGATAGAATTGACTTTGCGCAATACTGATATCTAGAAGATAAAATTACAATGTAAGCTCATATTTTTAAGTAGAATATTTTCTCTACATGTAGATGAAGTTATCAAACCTTCAACTCCATATATTGTACTAAAATTGGCTTTGGATTGGCAGTGCTGTTGAATTTTCACATTTAAGACAATTTCTTAAAAACTACAGCAAATACATAACACAGGTCTGCAAAAAATAACATTTCAAGAACTGTTTTGGTTATTCCATGTAATCTTTTTTTTTTTCGGATGCGTTATATCATAAAATGACCTCCTTTTTTTGTCGAAGGACATCACGTTTCCTGAAAATTTAGGGAACTATGTTATATAAGGCAATACCGCAAATTATATGAAAACAGACTTATAAAATTCATTTTTTATTACAATTTTTTTATGAAAATCATTTTTGAAGTGAAATGAGCTTACTAACACTTACTTACCCTTGAACCAATTTTGGAGGTCCTCAGGACTCACCGTTTGCACACTTTCTGAGGCGTCCAAACTTTATCTCAGGCGTCCAAGTTTTAGTCCAAAGGATACATTTTTCAAAAAGGTCTGCAATATTCAGGTGTTGATTCAACACTGGATATTCACCACAAATGAAACAGAAATTGTCAGGCGAATTCCTCAAAGCCATATCGCTAATTTGAGGAAACACGGTTGATGAATAAAATTCCAATGCAAGTTTCTTGAAAGCATAAGGTCCTTTCATTATGTTGTAAATGGCTCGGCCAGAGCTGTAGTCGTGGCTGAGGTTATCTGGTTACTCATGCCCTGGCCCCCAGTTACATGTAAACCATGTCCCTTCTGCAGCATACCTTTCGCTTCACCCTCTGCACGATCTGGGTCCCATCGGGTTGGCTGAAGTTCCACTGCTTCCATTGAACAATAAAATACAGAGTCCTTCTCCAACTTTATATGAAGAACTTTACTATTAGTTTGTCTCAGCACATTCTAGACAGTTACAACATTAGAATTAGGTTCCACGCAGGTTCTGCTTTCCCTACGCTTTCTCGTATGTCCTGCAGTACATTATGGGGACATATCGCCTCTTGCGATAATGCAGCGTCATTCCTGTGCGAGCTCAATATACCTGAGTGTTCCTCAGTCCGTTTCGTGCCAGTACAAAAGGCATCGGCCTTAGCAATGATCTGCCACATAGTGAGCGACCTGTGTCTCTGTACTGGTGAAGGACAATTTCTTGACTCCTGTTTCGAACTGTGGAAAGAGCTGATGCCTCAGCTGTACCCTCTGTCCGTCCAGACTCAGAATGGCTGGGTATATGGCTTGAATGTTGCGGAGCTGTCTGCCGTGCACGGGCACTAGACCTCAAAACAGGAAGACACTTACTTAACACAGACAGCCCCTCCTACATGATTACATAAAACTAGATGGTGGCCCGATTCTAACGCATCGGGTATTCTAGAATATTTATGTAGTTTATTTATGAAGATTTCAGAATAATGCAATGAAAACACAGGATTCGGCCAGCCGGGCGCGACCAATTAGCGAAGCGTGGTTCAAATCCCGCACCAATTTGCGGGCGGACTGCGTGTATCGCCGATTGTTCACGGCCGGCCGGGTGCGACCAATCAGTGAAGCCAGGGCCAGCATCAGGTTTTTGAGGGCCCCGGGCGAAAGAGTGTCACAGCCCACGTAGCATATAACACAGCCCACGTAGTATATAGCACAGCCACGTAGTACATAGCATAGCCACATAGTATATAGCACTGCTACGTAGTATATAACACTGCTACCTAGTATATAGCACAGCCACGTAGTATATAGCATAGCCACGTAGTATATTGCACAGCCATGTAGTATATAGCACAGCCACATAGTATAAACCAAGATAGGTTATTACACTTGGGGCTATTTAGTTTGGAAAAACGAAGGCTAAGGGGTGATCTTATGTTAATGTATAAATATATGAGGGGACAGTACAAAGACCTTTCTGATGATCTTTTTAATCATAGACCTGAGACAGGGACAAGGGGGCATCCTCTACGTCTGGACGAAAGAAGGTTTAAGCATAATAACAGACGCGGATTCTTTACTGTAAGAGCAGTGAGACTATGGAACTCTCTGCCGTATGATGTTGTAATGAGTGATTCATTACTTAAATTTAAGAGGTGACTGGATGCCTTTCCTGAAAAGTATAATGTTACAGGGTATATATACTAGATTCCATGTTAGGGTGTTGATCCAGGGAACTAGTCTGATTGCCGTATGTGGAGTCGGGAAGGAATTTTTTTCCCCAGTGTGGAGCTTACTCTTTGCCACATGGGTTTATTTTGCCTTCCTCTGGATCAACATGTTAGGGCATGTTAGGTTAGGCTATGGGTTGAACTAGATGGACTCAAAGTCTTCCTTCAACCTTAATAACTATGTTACTATGTTATCTGTTAAAACCAAATAGAAAAAAGGTCAACTAATAGTGGGTCTTGCTGTAGGAGGTCATTCCCTTCAATAAACTAAAGGGTTAGGCATTCATTGGAAGGGCTGGCATGTAATTATATAGTAGTTTTACACAAATTGATATATAACATTGGAACTTGATATAATCAAGAGGTCAAACTATTTTCAGACCAAGTAGTTAAGACTAAGTTTGATCAATGGCTGTCTCCTCTGTGAAGTGAATAATATTGTCTTTAAGTTCCAGACTGTCATCACACAGGTGGGAGCCAATGGAGCATGGTTTAGTGCAATTGAGGGGGGCTAGTGATAACAGACAAAATGTTATCGAAGGTGCAAAATCTGAGGAACAAATGTAGGAGGAAGAGGTGATGGGCAAGCAACTGTCAGATGAAGAGGATAATCCTCCCCTCTCTGTTGTTCCTGGTTAGTGGGAGGGGGCAGAGTAAACAAGCCTCATTGTTACCCAGCCACCAACACAGCATTGGCTTGGACCTCATGATAGAGCCTGACATATGAGTGCCTTCTTGCTGAACTATCTGCAAAATGGTTCCTGTATACTTATGATTAAGAATACTGCTAACTACTGGGTTGCCAGTCTGTTAGATTCACGTTATAAAGCCAAATTTTGCCAGATGCTTCCCACCCTGGAAAGGGACCTGCAAAAGCTGGAGTTTTGAAACATGCTTTCACACAACCTTAAGAAAGCTTTTCCCAAGACAGTAGTGAAGCACACAGTTTCATCGCAGCTGTAGATTTCCAACCTCCGTCATGTCAAATCATTAATGCCAAAACATTAGCAACAGCAGCAAAGAGGTAAGTAGAAGAAGCAATTTCTGTGAGTCCTTTGACACTTTTTCTAGACCAGCTCGCGCACCAGCACAAGTCCAAGTATTTCACGTGGTAAACGAATGGAGAGGATGGTGCAGGAGTATCTAGAATTGAATATCAATATCATCAGGGAGGATTTGGACCCTTTAATATTTTGGTCTTCCAAAACGGATGAGTGGCCTGAGCTCGCCTCCCACGTCTTTGAGGTTTTATCATGCCCGGCAGCCTGCGTCATAGAACATGTCTTTAGTGCCTCTGGTGGAATCCTGACAGATACGCACAGCCAGCTGTCCACTGAAAGTGTAGACTGCCTAATTTTCATCACGATGAGCAAGTCATGGATCTCCAAGGTCTTTTGCACCCCAATCACAGACTGTACAGAATAGGTAATACTGAATTTTTCAGTGTGATGCATTGATGTCATGTACCTGCACTCTGTGACATCTTTAGTGTGGCTTCTGTGCCTGCTGTGGCTGCTTATGTTAACACAAATTTGTGGAAATGGTAACAGTCATGGTTGGTCTACATTTGCTGGGTTAGCTTTAGAGGAAGAAGTTTTGGTCCCAATTGTACTATTTCTATACTTGTGACAGTTATTCCACTACAGTGGTATCACGCTCTCATTTTTTAAAATGTGAAAACTCCAGGTTGGGTGTCCATCTGCTGGATTGGGCGTAGTGGAAGACCTGTCAGTCCCTATTGTACTATTTCTACTGTGCTGAAATTGATGCCACTTTGGTATTGTCTGCCAATAATTTTTGGAAATGTAAACATTCCTGGTTGGGTGTCCATCTGTTGGATTGGGTGTAATGGAAGACCTATTGGTTCCTATTATATTATTTCTATGCTCATAAAATTTATCCAACTTCTGTGGTGTTAAGCCCTCATTTGTTTAAATGTAAAAACTCCAGGTTGGGTGTCCATCTGCTGGATTGGGTGTAGTCTAAGACTTGTCGATCCCTATTGAACTATTTCTACTGTGGTGAAATTGATGCCATTTTGTATTGTCTGCCAATCATTTTTGGAAATGTGAACATTCCTGGTTGGGTGTCCATCTGTTGGAGTGTGTTCAGTGGAAGACCTGCCGGTCCCTAATATAATATTTCTTCTCTCGTTAAATTTTCACCACTTCTGTGGTGTAAGGCCCTCATTTGTTTAAATGTGAACACTCCTGGTTGGGTGTCAATCTGCTGAAGTGTAGTGCAAGACCTGTTGGTGTCACGGGAAGCAATGGGAAAACAGGAGATGAGGAACCAGGGCCCATGAACTGCCCCTCAGACTAGGGTGAGCCCTGTCTTTCCTTAACTCGGGGATGCCCTTGATGGTAGGGAGGCCCTAGTTACCGACCTGTCCCTATCTCCTGTCCAGCCCTAAGCTAAACCCCCCACCCCCACCCCAGGATGTGAACAGTAATGGAAACCACAGATAAAGAACGACAGGGAATAAAGTAACCTGCACCACAAAGCAAACTATCAGGATGACACAATATGAGTGTAAGGGGAACACAATAGCAATAGGGAAATGAACAAACAACAAAGTATATTTCACCAAACTCCTGAATAAAAACTTGAGTATCAACAGCTACTCCAACATGGGACCTGTATGCAAGAGACACACAAATGCTATATTCGGCATCCAGGCATGTTCTGAGCCATACTAAAAGAGGAAAAGGCGTTCCCAGCAGCCTCAACCACTAATCATAAAGTTAACTCCTGCCAAGCTGAACATCAGTGAACAAACCACCGCCATCGCCCAAACTCAGGATTAGCAACAGGAAGGTCTAAGACAGCACAACAGACTCCCCAGTGTGAACAGAGTCAGGAGCCGGCATGACAGCCGGTCCCTATTATACTATTTCTACTGCAGAGAAATTGATGCCACTATGGTGTCTGCCAATAATTTTTGGAAATGTGAACACTCCTGGTTGGATGTCCATCTGCTGGATTGGGCGTAGTGGAAAACCTGTTGGTAGCTATTATACTATTTCTACTGTGGTGAAATTGATGCTACTTCTGGGGTATAAGGTCGTCATTTGTTTAAATTAGAACACTCCTGCTTGGGTGTCCATGTGCTGCTTTGGGCGTAGTGGAAGTCCTGTTGGTCCCTTTCATACTATTTCTACTGTGGTGAAATTGATGCCAATTTAGTAGTGTCTGCCAATCATTTTTGCGGATGTGTAAAATACTGGTTCGATCTCCTTCATGTGTGTTGCCTGTAGCATTAAGCCTCCAACACCGTCAGGCCTCCACTGTCTTGGACCCAACTACACGTGTTACTATCCTTATATCTTTGGTAGTCAATGAAACTGATATTTGTGTCACCTGAGTGTGGCTCAGCATGAAAGCAGGTAGAGGTGTTTGATGTGGTATTAGGGCTCCCAGCAAAGGAAGCCTACACCGATCCCTCACCCACCTCGTCTTACTGTGACATTCAATTGAAAGCTGTAAATGCTGTCCTAGACCCTGATACACTTCATGACTGGCTGATTGCGGCAGTGCCATGCTAAAATGTGTACTGTGGGTGAACTGAGGCCACTTTACTGGTTTCTGCCCCTCATTTGGTGTATTTTGACAGCATTTAGAGCCATTATAAGATGTTGTGCATGCATTTGTTTTTGCCTCCTAATGACTGTAATGGTATTTGGTTATGTTCGGCGAATATTCGATGAATTAATTGGCAAATATTGCAAATTCGGTGATGATAATCCGAACCAAACATTGAAATATTCACTCATCTCTAATTATTAGCACTTTATCCTCTGGTTCCATCATTCATGATAGCCAGGTGACATCTGAGCACTTCTGCACCTCACTTTCAGCAGTTGGTAGGGTTCTCAGTGTCCAAATTTCCATCGATCAAAAATATTAATGTTATGGCAAATATTTTTTTTTCAAAAATTAGTTACTCTTTCAACACTGAAAGTCTGTATGAATTAAAGCTTCAAATGTACAAAAGAAAGTTTCATGGGATATAAAATGTTATGTAAGACAGGTGCCGGCTTAGAAGTGGATGTTCTTGCGAATATTTTCCTGCAAATACATCCAAGCTTCACTTATAAATATTAATATTCTAATACAAAATGTTCATGTACATTTCTGTCACATTCAATTTTATTTTAATTTTCTTTTATAAACCATTCCTGCTAATCCAGCCTGTGCTGTTCTGATTACTCCAATCAGTGACTGCTTTAAAGTGAACCCCTGCAGGCCAATAATTCTGAAAAGCTATAATGATCACTGCACATTGCTACAACTAAAAATTGAAGATTAAATACAAAATTATTTTTATAAAGACCTGGATGGCCTTGTCATCTCTGACTTAATGTCAAGGCCTTAAATTGGATTTTTAGACGCCTGATAGAGAAAGGTTGTAGCATTCACGTTCCTTTTTTTTTTTTAGAATACAGGCCAGAGAGTTCACCCTAACATCTCGTGCCCTTAAAAATGAATTAAAAAGCTGTTAGAGTCATTTACTTTTACATCTGAAAATAAAATGTACATATATTTGATGTGGTCGCATTCTACAATATTAACAATAAATTTAAGCTGCTAATATTTGTGGAAACCATGTAAAAGTGTGATCCATGTTCTTTAAAACTATCTCACATTGTTCTTCTGAGCTTTTACAAAAAAGAAAGGGAAGCCATGTATTCCAATGTATACTTTCTGACATGAGTTAGACTATTTCATTTTTTTTTAAAGATGTCTTTTCACTTGCTAACTATCTTTAATTTATGTTTACCTGGCATAAATACCTCTTTTATATGAATCTTGTGTTTTTATTTTGTTCCTTTGCCTGTCTATTCCTGAAAAATTGCCACTTTACCTTGTATATAACTCAAATTATTTTTAGGCAAAGTGGGCATGGCCATCAATTTATGAGTGTTTTCTTGAAGACCACACAGAGTGGGCTAGCATAGAAAGCGATATCTCAGAAGTGGAGAAGCACAGGAAGAAAAGAGAAACATAGCCAGACTTTGGAGAACAGCGGCATGTGCACCACACCAGGTAATAACATTGCTTATTTAAGGCAAGTTACACATCCTCTTTATAGAGGACCAGAGATGAGCTAGCTTGTATGAAAAATGTTTGCCAATATCAAATTCAGATTTGTGTTCAGATTCCTGAGCATTTTTCCTTAAAATCAGCAAAAATCGGCCAATGTTCGGAAAATTACCAAGTTCACTAAGGCCTATTTCAGACGCCAATGTTTCAGGTAGCAGCACAAGCCTCAAAACGTCCCATATACGTGTACACTGATGACACAAGGATTACATCCCTGTGTCATCAGTTTGACATGTAAAAGCGCCTAGGATCAGAAGTATTGTTTGTGCTGTTCCCCGGCATCGGGTGCTGAAGTGAAGACAGCTCACATCACCCTGCTCATGTTGCAATCAGGGCTAGCAGGATACAATGTTGAGAGTTGTATTTAACTGTTAACAGTGAGTGCAAGCGGTGTCTGATTGAAGTATTCATCAGCCGAGGCTGCACTATAAATAAATAATATTAAAAAAATGATGTGGGGTTCCCCTGCATTTTAGATAGTCAGGCAAAAATGATGATTGTAGTCTGCAACCCTTAGCTGTCAGTTTCAGAAAGGCTGGTTATCAAGAATAGAAGTGTCCCCACATCATATTTTTAATTACATAATAAAAAACTTTAAAAAATCGCATTGGCCCCCCATTTTTGACAACCAGCCAAGCTAATGCAGACAGCTGGGAGCTGGTATTTCCAGGCTGGTAAGGGGCCATGTATTCCCTCCCCTTCTTAAAATAGGCACTTTGCCCAGCTCTTCTCACTTTCCCTCTAGTGGTGGCAAGCAGGCTTCATATTTGTGGGGTTGATGTCACCTTTGTATTGTCTGGTGACATCAAGCCCACGGGATAGTAATGGAGAGGAGTCTAAGACACCTTTCCATTACTAATCCTATAGTTATATTGGAAATAAACACACAAACCAGAATAAAGTCCTTTAATTAAAATAATAACACAGACTCCTTTAATGAAACTAAATTAACCCATACTTATGCCATTATGCAATCCACAGAAGCCAATGTCTCCTGTAACATAATTAAAATAATAGTTGAAAGAGGAGGGCACTACCACAACCCAAGAGGATCTCCTGTGTTATGCCAAAACTATATCCAAAGACCAACAAAGAAAGAGGCATAGAATGCCACAAGTATCACTCAGAAAAATGCAAAAATAGTAAATCTTTATTGACATACACAACAATATGATGCTAAAAACATTAAAGCAAAAAAAAAAAAACACACACATATGTGCCCATAATGAGGTTACAAGCCCTACCGAACTCCTTCTTTCCCTTGTTCAATATGCCCCCAAGTCACCACATACTTATCAATAAAAGTTAAGTTAATAGTGTTTGGTGTAATGAAATAAAAGAAAAGCAAAAAGACTTTGAGCCCACAAAATCAAGACAGTTGATGATATGAAAAATCCATTTTATATGTTCTTGTCCGATATACCAAATGGTGTTGCATAGTTTGGTTGCAGAAGAAACTTGTGAGAGAAGATTATATGGGGTAATTCAACTTTTATCTACACAGAGCATGAGGTACATGCATCAGCTTCTTAATACATCATAACAGATAGTCTGAAGGACCTTTTACCAGAGAGAAAGTGAAACCAAAGTACAAGTGAAACCAAAGTACAACAAGTATATACATTACATTCAACTAAGCATATAACAGTAACAACATCACCATCTACTGTCAGAAAAGTGTAAACTCCTCCTGCACCCCAATAAGTCTGTATCTATTGCATATCTGCCAACACCTGGGAAATCATGAGTAGACCAGATTCCACAAGCTCAACATCAAAAAACTTTAAGCAAAAGCTGAACCAGCAGATTGAATGTGGACAAGGGGGAGAACCAAATAATGATCACTCCCTGTAGGGTACCCCTAAGATACGCATGGCATCGACTGGTCAGTCTCTGTGGCAAGAAGACAGAGATCTGGCCTCGAGGGGTTGACATAGGAGGAGAAGGACAGGGCAAGGAATTGCCAGACGCATGTCACCAGACAAGCTGGCTTCTTTCAGGGCCGTGGCTGTGATGCTGCGGTATGTCATATAAATACCTGAAATAATCAGAGTACATGTGCTGTAGCCGAGGGATCAGGGCTGGCATCCGAGGGGGAAAGGGACCATTTACCACGTGTACAGGAAGTGACATGTGGTCGTCATGGTAAGCTGGGACACGCTGATCCGGCATTTGTACTCCATATGCTGAGAGGCCGGCATCTCCAATACGTCTACCCAGAAGTGACGTCTGATAGTCATGGTAACCGGGAACACTGCACCCGAGTGCTTGCATACCAGAGTCTCACTGTGAAAGCTATATACCCGGAGAACCCCTGCCGATGATGGCCGGATGTGACGCATTGCTGTTTTGTTGGCTGCTGTAACTATGGACGCTGGTACCGAGCAAAAAGGACATTGTGAAAGGTACTAAATGAAAAAATACAAGTCCACATGCATGTGTCAGTTCCATCAATTCCAATGCCCCCATATCCCAAACCAGGCAATCTAGGGAGTAGTTCTAAACTAGAGTAATCCTGCCTGTTATCAAGTTGTCAGATAGAACAAAGTTCAACTAAAACTACATGTGAAGAAATAGAGAAAGGTTAAAAAAAGGGGAGTGTTGTGTATCCGCTTTTTGGGCTCCCCTGGTGGTTGCTGGTGGTACTGGTGACTTGTTTGCCTTTGCTGCTTCTGTTCACCTGCTTCCATCAGTGTTTGGGAGTTTCCTATTTAGCCTTGCTCTCCAGTCATTTCCTTGCCGGTCATCATTGTAACCAGAGCCTTCGGTTGCATGTTCCTGCTACTAGTCTGCTGATCAGCTAAGTGGACCTTGTCCTTTTGTTTTGTATCTTTTGTCCAGTTTGCAGTTTTTGTAATTTTCTGTAGCTGGAAGCTCTTGCGGGCTGAAATTGCCACTCCTGTGTCATGAGTTGACACAGGAGTCTTAAAGTAATTTCAGGATGGTTTTTGAAAGGGTTTTCAGTTGACCGTGAAGTCCTCTTTTGTATCCTTCTGCTATCTAGTAAGTGGACCTCTCTTTGCTAAATCTACTTTCATACTGTGTATGTTTTTTCCTCTTAATTCACCGTTATTACATGTGGGGGGCTGCTATCATCTTTTGGGGGATTTCCCTGGAGGTAAGCCAGGTCTGTTTCTTCCTCTACCAGGTGTAGTTAGTCCTCGGCTGGCGCGTGGCATCTAGGAAGTCGTAGGTATGCTCCCTGGCCACTATTAGTTGTGTGGTAGATTTAGCTCACGGTCAACTTGAGTTTCCATCACCCGAGAGCTCGTTCGTTATTTATATGTTTCTTACGTTCCCTTGCCATTGGGAACCATGACAGTATGACCGGCCAGTGTTAAACTTATTGGCAGAAGAAAGGAGAGAAAAAAGAAGTCTGTAAATTTTTTTTTTCTTTTTCCCTATGCTTGCTCCATAGTTGGATCAGTTGTATTTCAGCTCTAATTACTGCCTTTGCCTTTCTCTCCTTATAGTCCTTGAATGGCTCTGAGCTCACCTGTTTAAAGATGGATCCTCAGAGTTTGGCTGCAGGTTTAAATAATCTTGCTACAAAGGTTCAAAATTTACAAGATTTTGTTATGCATACTCCTATTTCTGAACCTAAAATCCCTACACCAGAGGTATTTTCCGGAGATAGATCTCGGTTTCTGAATTTCAAATATAATTGTAAATTATTCCTTTCTCTCAGACCTCACTCCTCAGGAGATCCTGTCCAGCAGGTCAAGATTTTAATTTCTTTGCTGCGAGGTGACCCTCAAAATTGGGCATTTTCATTGGCACCAGGGGATCCTGCGCTGCTCAATGTGGATGCGTTTTTCTTGGCTTTAGGGTTGCTTTATGAGGAACCTAATTTGGAGATTCAAGCTGAAAAAGCTTTGATAGCCCTATCTCAAGGGCAAGATGAAGCAGAGATATACTGCCAAAAATTTCGTAAATGGTCTGTGCTTACTCAGTGGAATGAGTGCGCCTTAGCGGCAAATTTCAGAGAGGGCCTTTCTGATGCCGTTAAAGATGTTATGGTCGGGTTCCCTGCGCCTACAGGTCTGAATGAGTCCATGACAATGGCTATTCAGATTGATCGGCATTTGCGGGAGCGCAAACCCGTGCACCATTTGGCGGTATCTTCTGAAGAGACGCCAGAGAAAATGCAATGTGACAGAATTATGTCCAGAAGCGAGCGGCAGAATTATAGGCGTAAAAATGGGTTATGCTTCTATTGTGGTGATTCTGCTCATGTTATATCGGCATGCTCTAAACGTACTAGGAAGGTTGACAAGTCTATTTTAATTGGCACTTTACAGTCCAAATTTATTTTGTCTGTAACCTTGATTTGTTCATTATCAGTTATTACCGTGGATGCCTATGTGGACTCTGGCGCCGCTCTGAGTCTTATGGACTGGTCCTTTGCCAGGCGCTGTGGGTTTGATTTAGAGCCTCTGGAAGTCCCTATACCTCTGAAGGGTATTGATTCTACACCTTTGGCTTGTAATAAACCACAGTTCTGGACGCAAGTGACTATGCGTATGACTCCAGACCATCAGGAGGTGATTCGCTTCCTTGTGTTGTACAATTTACATGATGTTTTGGTGCTTGGATTACCATGGCTACAGTCTCATAACCCAGTCCTTGACTGGAAAGCTATGTCTGTGTTAAGCTGGGGATGTCGGGGGGCCCATGGGGACACTCCTTTGGTGTCCATTTCGTCATCTATTCCATCTGAGATTCCGGCATTTTTGTCTGATTATCGTGATATTTTTGAAGAGCCTAAAATTGGTTCACTCCCTCCTCACAGGGATTGTGATTGCGCCATAGATCTGATTCCTGGCAGTAAATTTCCTAAGGGTCGTTTGTTTAACCTATCTGTACCTGAACATGCTGCTATGCGCGAGTATATTAAGGAGTCCCTGGAAAAGGGACATATTCGTCCTTCTTCATCACCTTTAGGAGCCAGTTTTTTCTTTGTCTCTAAAAAGGATGGCTCTCTGAGGCCTTGTATTGATTATCGACTCCTGAATAAAATTACAGTCAAATATCAGTATCCGTTGCCTTTACTGACTGATTTGTTTGCTCGCATAAGGGGGCTAAGTGGTTCTCTTAGATTGATCTTCGTGGGGTGTATAATTTGGTGCGAATTAAGCAGGGGGATGAGTGGAAAACCGCATTTAATACGCCTGAGGGCCATTTTGAGTATTTGGTAATGCCTTTCGGCCTTTCTAATGCACCTTCTGTCTTTCAGTCCTTAATGCATGATATTTTCCGTGAATATTTGGATAAATTTATGATTGTGTACTTGGATGATATTTTGATTTTTTCTGATGACTGGGAGTCTCATGTTCAGCAGGTCAGGAGGGTTTTTCAGGTTTTGCGGGAGAATTCTTTGTGTGTAAAGGGTTCAAAGTGTGTTTTTGGGGTTCAAAAAATTTCCTTTTTGGGGTACATTTTTTCCCCTTCTTCTATTGAGATGGACCCTGTCAAGGTTCGGGCTATTTACGACTGGACGCAGCCTACTTCTCTGAAGAGTCTTCAGAAATTCTTGGGCTTTGCTAATTTTTATCGTCGATTTATAGCTGGTTTTTCTGGCGTTGCTAAACCTCTGACGGATTTGACTAAAAAGGGTGCTGATGTTGCCAATTGGTCCCCTGCTGCTGTGGAGGCCTTTCGGGAGCTTAAGCGCCACTTTTTGTCTGCCCCTGTGTTGCGCCAGCCTGATGTTTCTCTTCCCTTTCAGGTTGAGGTCGATGCTTCCGAGATCGGAGCGGGGGCGGTTTTGTCACAGAGAAGTTCCGACTGCTCAGTGATGAGACCTTGTGCGTTCTTTTTGCGAAAATTTTCGGCCGCCGAGCGAAACTATGATGTTGGTAATCGGGAGCTTTTGGCCATGAAGTGGGCATTTGAGGAGTGGCGTCATTGGCTTAAGGGTGCCAGACATCAGGTGGTAGTTTTGACTGATCACAAGAATTTAATTTATTTGGAGTCTGCCAGGCGCCTGAATCCTAGACAGGCACGTTGGTCGTTGTTCTTTTCCCGGTTTAATTTTGTGGTCTCGTACTTACCGGGTTCTAGGAATGTGAAGGCAGATGCTCTTTCTAGGAGTTTTGAACCTGACTCTCCTGGGAATTCTGAACCTGCTGGTGTCCTTAAGGATGGGGTGGTTTTGTCTGCTGTCTCTCCAGATCTGCGACGTGCTTTGCAAGAATTTCAGGCGGATAGACCGGATCGTTGTCCGTCTGGTAGACTGTTTGTTCCTGATGATTGAGCCACTAGAGTCATCTCGGAAGTTCATTCTTCTACTCTGGCAGGTCATCCGGGAATTTTTGGCACCAGAGATTTGGTGGCTAGATCCTTCTGGTGGCCTTCCCTGTCTCGAGATGTGCGTGTTTTTGTGCAGTCTTGCGATGTGTGTGCTCGGGCCAAGCCTTGTTGTTCTAGGGCTAGTGGGTTGTTGTTGCCCTTGCCTATTCCTAAGAGGCCTTGGACGCACATCTCTATGGACTTTATCTCGGATCTCCCTGTTTCTCAGAAGATGTCTGTCATCTGGGTGGTGTGTGACCGTTTTTCTAAAATGGTTCATTTGGTGCCATTGCCTAAGTTGCCTTCCTCATCTGAGTTGGTCCCTCTGTTTTTTCAAAATGTGGTTCGCTTGCATGGTATTCCGGAAAACATAGTTTCTGACAGGGGTACCCAGTTCGTGTCTAGATTTTGGCGGGCAGTCTGTGCCAGGTTGGGCATTGATTTGTCCTTTTCGTCTGCATTCCATCCTCAGACCAATGGCCAGACGGAGCGAACTAATCAAACTTTGGAGACTTATTTGAGGTGTTTTGTGTCTGCGGATCAGGATGATTGGGTTGCCTTTCTGCCGTTGGCGGAGTTTGCTCTTAATAATCGGGCTAGTTCTGCCACTTTGGTTTCTCCTTTCTTTTGCAATTCAGGGTTTCATCCGCGGTTTTCATCTGGTCAGGTTGAATCTTCGGATTGTCCTGGAGTGGATGCGGTGGTGGATCGGTTGCATCGGATTTGGGGACAAGTGGTGGATAATTTGGAATTGTCCCAGGAGAGGACTCAGCAGTTTGCTAACCGTCGTCGTCGTGTTGGTCCATACCTTCGCGTTGGGGACTTGGTGTGGTTGTCTTCCCGTTTTGTCCCTATGAGGGTTTCTTCTCCCAAATTTAAGCCTCGGTTCATCGGTCCTTATAGGATTTTGGAGATTCTTAACCCTGTTTCCTTTCGTTTGGACCTCCCGGCATCTTTCGCTATCCATAATGTGTTCCATCGGTCGTTGTTGCGGAGATATGAGGTACCGGTGGTTCCTTCTACTGAACCTCCTGCTCCTGTGCTGGTGGAGGGTGAATTGGAGTACGTCGTAGAGAAGATCTTGGACTCCCGTACTTCCAGACGGAGACTTCAATATCTGGTTAAATGGAAAGGCTAAGGTCAGGAAGATAATTCTTGGGTAACTGCCTCTGATGTTCATGCCTCGGATTTGGTTCGTGCCTTTCATAGGGCTCATCCAGATCGCCCTGGCGGTTCTTGTGAGGGTTCGGTGCCCCCTCCTTAAGGGGAGGGTACTGTTGTGTATCCGCTTTTTGGGCTCCCCTGGTGGTTGCTGGTGGTACTGGTGACTTGTTTGCCTTTGCTGCTTCTGTTCACCTGCTTCCATCAGTGTTTGGGAGTTTCCTATTTAGCCTTGCTCTCCAGTCATTTCCTTGCCGGTCATCATTGTAACCAGAGCCTTCGGTTGCATGTTCCTGCTACTAGTCTGCTGATCAGCTAAGTTGACCTTGTCCTTTTGTTTTGTATCTTTTGTCCAGTTTGCAGTTTTTGTAATTTTCTGTAGCTGGAAGCTCTTGCGGGCTGAAATTGCCACTCCTGTGTCATGAGTTGACACAGGAGTCCTAAAGTAATTTCAGGATGGTTTTTGAAAGGGTTTTCAGTTGACCGTGAAGTCCTCTTTTGTATCCTTCTGCTATCTAGTAAGTGGACCTCTCTTTGCTAAATCTACTTTCATACTGTGTATGTTTTTTCCTCTTAATTCACCGTTATTACATGTGGGGGGCTGCTATCATCTTTTGGGGGATTTCCCTGGAGGTAAGCCAGGTCTGTTTCTTCCTCTACCAGGTGTAGTTAGTCCTCCGGCTGGCGCGTGGCATCTAGGAAGTCGTAGGTATGCTCCCTGGCCACTATTAGTTGTGTGGTAGATTTAGCTCACGGTCAACTTGAGTTTCCATCACCCGAGAGCTCGTTCGTTATTTATATGTTTCTTACGTTCCCTTGCCATTGGGAACCATGACAGGGGAGATAGGTTAGGAGAACAAGCACTATCAAATATAACAAAGGTCAATAGAAATCAAACAAACTATAGTCGGCTGTGATATTATGTGTCCTCTTAGGCTAAATGCCAAGGGGGCCCTGTCATTCAGTTTACATTGAATAACTCCACTTCAAATACATTTTTAGTGAACTGTCGAATTTGAGTTTCAGCAAATTTGCTCATGAATATTAAATAATATTTAAATTATTTATTTAATATATTTTGTATTTTTGTAATGCTCTTTTGGGCGAAATCTTTAAATTGGATGCAGACGCTGGATGACATCCATTAAAGTATCCAAATATCTATTTCACAGTATAGAAGCTGTCATTTCCGTTTGGAATGACACTGAATAACCTACGGAAATGTTATACAGAATTACATCACTCCCAAGTTCCCTTCCGCTTTTCCACCTGTGTATGTTACAGCTTTCAGTCCTCCTTTAGGTATAAGATGTAATTTGCCATAGCAAGTCACACTGCATCCATGTGAGCAATCTATGGGGCCTCTTGGAATAGCTTTTTAAGGAAGTGAGAGGACTGCGCTAGTGTCAAGCTAACAATAACTCAGCTGTGATTGCTATCTCAGAAGGTATTAGAGGTAAAGTGTATAACTTTGATTCTCTCATTGTATATGATTCTCATACAGACTAGTGGAATTGTTATAATTTCATAAAGAAATAAAGGAAATATAGGTAAGGGGCAAAATCCAGCATGGCAGATAAGTAAGAGATTAACTAAATACTGACCTAGGATAGATTCAGACTCTGGCTCTAAAGCAACATGGTGGGTCCTCTATGGAAGAGGAAGCCGTTGTTCTCACAGCATAAATATATAGGTGCTCCTTACAAAATTAGAATATCATCAAAAAGTTAATAAATTTCAGTTCTTCAATGAAAAAAGTGAAACTGATAAATTATATCAAACAGAGAATGAAACCCCAAATTTCATTATCTCGGTAAAATTAGAATAATTAACAAAAAACACCTGCAAATGCTTCCTAAGTGTTTAAAAGAGTCCCTTAGTCTGTGTCAGTAGGCTCCACAATCATGGGGAAACCTGCTGACTTGACAGATGTCCAGATGGCAGTCATTGACACATTGGACAAGGAGGGTAAGCCACAATAGGTAATTGCTAAAGATACTGGCTGTTCACAGAGTGCTGTATCCAAGCATATTAATGGAAAGTTGAGTGGAAGGAAAAAGCATGGTTGAAAAAGGTGCACAAGCAACCAGGATAACCACAGCCTTGAAAGGATTGTTAAGAAAAGGCCATTCAAAATGTAGGAGAGAACCACAAGTAGCTAACTGCTGCTGTAGTCATTGCTTCAATATCCATCACAGACAGTGGGCTACAAGTGTTGCATTCCTTGTGTCAAGCCACTCATGACCAATAGACAACGCCCAAAGTGTCTTACATGAGCCATGGAGAAATAGAATTGGACTGTTGCTCACTGGTCCAAGGCGTTGTTTTCAGATTAAAGTAAATTTTGCATTTAATTTGGTAATCAAAGTCCCAGAGTTTGGAGGAAGAGAGGAGAGGCACACAATCCAAGCTCCATGTTGTCCAGTGTGAAGTTTCTACAATCAGTGATGGTTTGTGAAGCCATTTCATCTGCTGGTGTAGGTCCACTGTGTTTTATCAAGACCAAAGTCAGCGCAGCTGACTACCAGGAAATTTTAGAGCTTCCCTCTGCCAAGAAGCTTTGTGGAGATGGAAATTTCATTCTCCAGCTAGACTTGGCACCTGTCCACACTTCCAAAAATATCAATACCGGGTTTAACCCCTTAATGACTGCCAATACATCTTTTAACTGACCTGAGATATAAGAGAATTGCATCCCCATACAGGTGACAATCCAGCAGCTGTCGGTTGTGCACTATAGCTGACAACTTGCTGTATCAGCCACGATCAGTATTTGCACCTTCCAGATCTGTTTAACCCCTTAGATGCTGCTGTCAATAGTGACTACATTATTATAAATGGTTACCAGAGTGTGGAGGCTTCCTCTTTATCCAAACTGGTGCCCTCAGATCATGATTTTGTGGTCCTGATGTTTGCCATTCGCAATTTACATCCAAATAGCGTCCTTACAGTCTGATAGCTCTAGTAATCTGTTCAGAAGTTAGAGGCATTTAGGTGGTAAAAATACACATTTTCCTTTCTGTCATACCACTTTGCATTAATTCCTATAAAGCACCTGAAGGGTTAGTAAACTACCTGACAGCAGTTTTCAATATGTCTAGGTGTGCTGTTTTTAAAATAGTATCACGTTTGGGGGTTTCCCAATATATGAGGCCCCTAAAGTTACTTCAAACATGGATAAGTCCCTAAAAAAATAAATTTTGTAAATTTCCTTGAAAAAATGAAAAATTGCTGCTACATTTTTAAACCTCCAAAAATGCTAACAAAATAAAATAACATTTTACAAATGGTTCTGATATAAAGCCGACATGTGGGAAATGTTATTTATTAATGTTTTGCTGTGGTATGACTCTGTGGATTAAAGGGATAATCATTAGTGTTGAGCATTCCGATACCGCAAGTATCGGGTATCGGCCGATACTTAGCGGTATCGGAATTCCGATACCGAGATCCGATACTTGCCGCGTATCGGATACCGGAATCGGAAGTTCCCAGATTCAAACTGCACGAATTCAGCCAATGAGAATGATTCCAAGTGTGGGCACATCCTGTTCAGCATGGAGGGCATGAAACTACTGGCATGGCTGTGATTGGCTGCTGAAATGATGTAATGATGCAATTTAAAAGTCGCTGGCGCCATTTTGCGCTCACTCTGCTGTGAATTCAGTTAGTGACAGGATGCTGTTTGCTGACTGAGGGCCAGTTTAGAGATAGCGATTTGCTTCTTTGTGCTTTTCAAAGGCTAATTTAGCAACCGCTGTGTTCACCTACTAAATCACCTTGCTTTTGCCTTGTAGCGCTGTTTTCACAGCGATCTGCAAGGTCTGTGTGTGTGTGTGTGTGAGTGCAGCCCACTCTCTAGTCAGAGTGCAGCCATAGGCCATCAATAGCTGGTTGTATTCAGTTCAGGGAGGGTGGTTCATTGCCTCATACTGTTTTTTTTTTCAAGTAGTGTAGTCTGCTGCTCATTTTTTCAAAAAAATCCTATTAGTGTCTTTCCACCCGTCTCCAGCTAACTTGTGGAAAAACGCTACATAGGATAACGTAGAGGAGGGTTTTTGGGCCTTGCAGCACCGTTTACGGCTGTCTGCACGGTCTCCGTGTGACTGCAGCTCGCCCTGTAGTCTGTGAGCAGCCATAGCCTGGTTGTCTCCAGCTCAGGGTTCTTCACTGCGTCATACCGTAAAATCAATTTTCCTTTTGTTTTAAGTAGTGCAGGCTGCTGCACATTTTTTCAAAAAATTCCTATTAGTGTCTTTCCACCCGTCTCCAGCTAACTTGTGGAAAAACACTACATAGGATAAAGTAGAGGAGGGTTTTTGGGCCTTGCAGCGCCATTTACGGCTGACTGCACGGTCTCTGAGTGACTGCAGCTCTATCTGTTGTCAGTTCAGCCCCCAAAAAAGAAATAAATAATAAAGTTCACCAAACACACCAGTTACACCACTTTACATTTGTGTAGGCCACATTAGCTCATATTAAAGTCTAGTCCACACTTTAGAAAATTAGTGTTTCTTATACCTGTTAGGTGTTGTTCAGGAATAAGCACACAAAGCCGTTAGTACTTTTCTGCTTATCTTTATCAGTCAACCAAGATGAAGAAGGCAGTGAGTAAGGGTACCGTCACACAGTGAAATTTTCATCGCTACGACGGCACGATTCGTGACGTTCTAGCGATATCGTTACGATATCGCTGTTTCTGACACGCTACTGCGATCAAACATCACGCTGAGAATCGTACGTCGTAGCAGATCGTTTGGAACTTTCTTTCGTCGCTTGATCACCCGCTGACATCGCTGGATCGTTGTGTGTGACACCGATCCAGCGATGTGTTCGCTTGTAACCAGGCTAAACATCGGGTAACTAAGCACAGGGCCGCGCTTAGTAACCCGATGTTTACACTGGTTACCAGCGTAAACGTAAAAAAAACAAACAGTACATACTTACATTCTGGTGTCTGTCCTCCGGCGTCTCAGCTTCTCTGCACTGTGAGCGCCTGCCAGCCGGAAAGCAAGCACAGCGGTGACGTCACCGCTCTGCTTTCCGGCTATGGTGCTTACACAGTGCAGAGAAGCACAGCGCCGGGGGACAGACACCGGAATGTAAGTATGTATTGTTTGTTTTTTTATGTTTACGCTGGTAACCAGGGTAAACATCGGGTTACTAAGCGCGGCCCTGCGCTTAGTAACCCGATGTTTACCCTGGTTACCCGGGGACTTCGGCATCGCTCCAGCGCCGTGATTGCAAAGTGTGACCGCAGTCTACGACGCTGGAGCGATAATCATACGACGCTGCGACGTCATGGATCGTGCCGTCGTAGCGATGAAAATGGCACTGTGTGACGGTACCCTTAGGCACGTGGGCGTGGGCGCGGAGCAGGGAGAGCACGTGGGGATTCTGAGCCTGCTGCGGGCACCGGTGACTCATCAGCACCCACTTTCACCAGGGAACAGTCCTTCATGCGCAGCTTTGTCGCAGAGCGCCGTACACCGCTGCTGCGTGAAGAACAAATTGAAGCCGTTGTTGGATGGATGGCAGCTAATGCATCAACTTCAATTAGTGCCACATCCTCTCAGACACAGAGCACTGGAGAGCAGCCATCTGTCTCTTCACCACCTGCCAAATTGCCCAGGCAGACAGAGAGCCCACGACAGGAGCAGTCTCTACTTCTGTTCTCTGAATCTCTTGGCTTGGAAACAGGGGGACAGCCAAGCAGCATTGGAGAAATGGAAGAAGAGGCAGGGTGCAATGATGCCCAACCGCTTTTTCTCTCTTCCTCTGAAGAGGCGGGTGGGCCAGTGCCTCCGGTCACCACATCGCAGGCCACATCCGCTGATGATGACACTCAGGTGCCACTTTCTGGTGCGTGCTCTGCTGCTGAGACTACCCAGGAGGAGCAGTTGGGGGCAGAGGGTAGTGTAGATGATGAGGTCCTTGACCCATCTTGGCGTGAGGGACAGGAAGGTGGTGGGAGCAGCTCTGAGGAAGAGATTCCCCGTACGGCCCAAAGAGGGAGAGGGAGGGGGAAGACTGCGGATCCTGCAGCCTCCGCTTTGGCACCCGTTAGGAGCATGTCTCTTCCAAAAGCCAAAAAGGGCGCTCCCAAGACTTGCAGTGCCTGGTCCTTTTTTGACACAGTTGCAGATGACATTTGCTATGTCAAATGCAAGGTGTGTCATCACAAAGTAAAAAGAGGTCGAAATGTCAGCAACCTCAATACCTCCAACATGTGGAAACATGTGCGCACCAGGCACGTGGCGGAGTTAGAAAAACACACTGAAGAGCTAGGCCAACCAACAGCGGCAGCTACCACCTCTTCAGCTCGTGTTGCGTCTTCCTCCAGCTCACACGCAGCTGTTTTGGCTTCCTCCCAGGATCGCCGTGGAAGAACCTCTGGCCCTGTTGTCCAGAGACCCGCTGTAATTCCACCCGCAGCACCATTTTCCCAGTCATCCACACACTCCCAGCCCAGTGTACAGCCATCGGTAGTACAGGCATGGGAGAAAAGGCGGCCTTTCTCGTCAAACCACCCACGAGCACAGACTCTGACTGCAGGCATTGCCAAACTTCTGTCACTGGAAATGCTGTCATTCAGGCTGGTGGAGACTGACAGCTTCCGTGACTTGATGTCATTGGCAGTCCCACAGTACAATGTGCCCAGCCGCTTTTACTTCAGCAGGCAAGCCATCCCTGCCCTGCACAAGCATGTGGAGGGACACATAAAACACGCGCTACTGAATGCCGTCAGTAGCAAGGTCCACCTCACCACCGATGTGTGGACCAGTCAACATGGACAGGGGCGATACCTTTCCCTCACTGCCCATTGGGTTAATGTCGTTGAGCCGGGTACAGATCGTGCGAGTGGCGCAGGACGTGTCCTGCCCACTCCAAGGATTGCAGGAATACATTCTGTACGCATTGACTCCTCCTCTTACACCAGTTCCTCAGAATCATCGCTGCAGGAGCCGTCACAGTCCACCTCCACATGGACCCGTGATGAACGTTTACCTGTTACGACCGGCATGAGCACAGCCGTGGCCAAACGTCAACAGGCCGTCTTGAAATTAATTTCTTTGGGGAATCAAAGCCACACAGCGCAGGAGCTCTGGAATGCCACCAAGCAGGAGAGCGATGTGTGGTTTGTGCCAGCGAATCTCCAGCTAGGCATGGTAGTGTGTGATAATGGCCGAAATCTGGTGGCAGCTCTGGGCCTCGGCAACCTCACTCACATCCCATGTCTGGCACATGTGCTCAATTTGGTTGTGCAGAGTTTTTTGAGGGACTATCCGGATCTTGATGCACTGCTGCACAAGGTCCGCCTAGAGTGTGCTCACTTGCGGCGTTCCAGCACGGCAAAAGCGCGCATTGCGGCTCTGCAGCGCCGACACCGCCTGCCGGAACATCGCATCATATGTGACCTACCTACCAGGTGGATTTCCACGTTACATATGTTGGAGCGGTTGTGTGAGCAGCAGCAAGCTGTAATGGAGTACCAGCTGCATCAGGCGCAAAGAAGTCGCACTCAGCGCCGTTCAGACTTCACAACCACAGAGTGGGCCACTATGAATGACGTCTGCCAGGTTTTGCGTCCCTTCGATTATTCCACGCGGATGGCGAGTGCAGATGATGCACTAGTCAGCATGACTGTCCCCCTTATCTGCCTGTTTGAAAAATCACTAAGCGCTAAGGGATGATGTTGTGGAAGAGGTGGAGGATGAGGATTCACCATTTCCATCATCTTCTGGACAGTCAGCGCCACGTGGTTCCTCACAAACGCGTAGGCAGGGGACAGTTTGTGAGGAGGATGAGGAGGAGTCAATGGAGGAGGAAGACATCCATCCAGAGGAGGGAGTTACACAATTGTCCAGTAGTCAGTGTGTACAGCGAGGGTGGGGTGATGACGAGCGGGCAGAGATCACGCCTCCAGCAGGGGACAGCGTTTCTTGGGCAGTTGGCAGTCTGCAGCACATGGTGGATTACATGCTGCAGTGCCTGAGAAACGACCGCCGCATCGCCCACATTCTCAACATGTCTGATTATTGGGTGTTCGCCCTCCTCGATCCTCGCTACCGGGACAACGTAGAAAGCCTCATCACACCGTTGAACCGGGAGCGAAAAATGCGGGAGTACCAAGACATACTGGTGAATTCCATCATCTTCTCCATTCCAAGTGAGAGAAGTGCTGCTAGTGCATTACAAAGCAGCTCAGTGCGTCCAGGCAGTGGTGGAGGCTCTGCACAAAGAGGGAGCAGAAGCAGTGCCTCTGCCCAAGGCAAGACCAGTATGGCCCAACTGTGGCACAGTTTTCTGTGCCCGCCACAAAAGTCTACACCATCACAGATGGCTCCAGTCAGCAGGAGGCAACGGTTCCGTCAGATGGTGACAGACTACATGTCTTGCCCTCTTGCTGTACTCCCAGACGGCTCTTCACCTTTCAAGTTTTGGGTATCAAAGCTGGATACTTGGCCAGAGCTAAGCCAGTATGCATTGGAGGTGCTGGCTTGCCCTGCGGCTAGTGTATTATCGGAACGCGTCTTTAGTGCTGCAGGTGGTGTACTAACTGACCGTCGCATGCGACTATCCTCCGATAACGTTGACCGGCTTACTTTCCTGAAAATGAACAAGGCCTGGATCTCGCAGGAATTTGCCACTCCTCTTCCTGATTAAATAATTAGGTGACTGTCTACGTTATCCAGGTCTCCTGTTGTGTTCATCTTTCTACCACCTGAACTTAAATTCCTGGGCTCCAACACCGCCAGTTGAGGCTCAGAAGTGCCGTCTGCACAGTCAAAACATACGACCCAGTGTTATTGGGTTTCAGTAACGTCAGCTCATCCCCAGCTGTGTAGCCGGCAATGTGTCCTGCGACCGCCACGCTGACACAACAACTGAAATGTAAGGGAACCTGTCCCCCCCCCAAGGCGTTTGTTACTGAAAGAGCCACCTTGTGCAGCAGTAATGCTGCACAAGGAAAAGGTAGCTATTTTTGTTTAGCTCCTTGCACACGCAGAACTTAACACTTATAAAATGTGTCCACTGATACCGTAAAACCGTTCCGGAGGTGGGACTTTCCTTCGTAATATGACGCAGCACAGCTGTCATTCCTACCCCCTTGGCGCCTGGTGTCAGGCTGGCTGCGCCTGTGCGGCCGCGCTGGCCGAGAGCCCGCCTCGCATTGTCTTCTGATTTAATCCCACTGGGGGCCTGAGATCCATGGACATGCGCAGTGCATATCTGAACCTCCGCCTCTCACTCATCTCCCTACGGCTTCTTCAGACTGTGCGCCATCAGCTGATCCCTAATAGCATGCCACGGCCGTGACGCCGCACAGTCTGAAGAAGCCGTAGGGAGGGGAGTGAGAGGCGAGGATATGCACTGCGCATGGCCACGGATCCCAGGCCCGCGGTGGGATTACATTAGATGACACTGCGAGGCGGGATCTCGGCCAGCGCGGCCGCACAGGCACAGCCAGCCTGACACCAAATGATGTCAGAAGATGGGCAGCGCTAAGTGTGCCTGGCCAAGAGATAACATAACAGCGCAGGCTCCGTGACGGAATCAAACAACGCTGAGGAGCCGGGGCACGGTGCCAAGGGGGTAGGAATGACAGCTGTGCTGCGTCATATTACGAAGGAAAGTCCCACCTCCGGGACGGTCTCACGGTTTCAGGGGACACATTTTATAAGTGTTTAGTTCTGTGTTTGCAAGGAGCATAATGAAAAGAGCCACCTTTTCCTTTTGCATCTTTTGTGCTGCACAAGCTGGCTCTTTCAGCTACAAACGCCTTGGGGGGGGGGGGTTAAAGGTTCCCTTTCTCCAATCAGGCTTCGGCCTACATTGTGTTCCTCTGCTTCTCCAGCTGTCCCTGGGCTCCAACACCGCTAGTTGTTGCCTGGTAGTGCTGTATGCACAGTCAACAGTCGCTCCTCTGTTATTGGGGTTCAGTAACGTCAGCTGTTACCCAGCTGTGTGTGTGGCAATCCCTCCTATCTCCTCCACCTCCTCCTCCTCCTGTCCCTGGGCTCCAACACCGCTAGTTGCCATCCAGAAGTGCTGTCCGCACAGTCCCAACAGTCCCTCCTCTGTTATTGGGGTTCAGTAAAGCCTGCTGCTCCCCTGCTGTGTGTGTGGCAATCCCTCCTATCTCCTCCACCTCCTCCTCCTCCTGTCCCTGGGCTCCAACACTGCTAGTTGCCGTCCAGAAGTGCTGTCTGCACAGTCCCAACAGTCCCTCCTCTGTTATTGGGGTTCAGTAAAGCCTGCTGCTCCCCTGCTGTGTGTGTGGCAATCCCTCCTATCTCCTCCAACTCCTCCTCCTCCTGTCCCTGGGCTCCAACACCGCTAGTTGCCGTCCAGAAGTGCTGTCCGCACAGTCCCAACAGTCCCTCCTCTGTTATTGGGGTTCAGTAAAGCCTGCTGCTCCCCTGCTGTGTGTGTGGCAATCCCTCCTATCTCCTCCACCTCCTCCTCCTCCTGTCCCTGGGCTCCAACACTGCTAGTTGCCGTCCAGAAGTGCTGTCCGCACAGTCCCAACAGTCCCTCCTCTGTTATTGGGGTTCAGTAAAGCCTGCTGCTCCCCTGCTGTGTGTGTGGCAATCCCTCCTATCTCCTCCACCTCCTCCTCCTCCTGCTGTTCCTGGGCTCCAACACCGCTAGTTGCCGTCCAGAAGTGCTGTACGCACAGTCCCAACAGTCCCTCCTCTGTTATTGGGGTTCAGTAAAGCCTGCTGCTCCCCTGCTGTGTGTGTGGCAATCCCTCCTATCTACTCCACCTCCTCCTCCTCCTGTCCCTGGGCTCCAACACCGCTAGTTGCCGTCCAGAAGTGCTGTCCGCACAGTCCCAACAGTCCCTCCTCTGTTATTGGGGTTCAGTAAAGCCTGCTGCTCCTCTGCTGTGTGTGTGGCAATCCCTCCTATCTCCTCCACCTCCTCCTCCTCCTGCTGTCCCTGGGCTCAAACACCGCTAGTTGCCGTCCAGAAGTGCTGTCCGCACAGTCCCAACAGTCCCTCCTCTGTTATTGGGGTTCAGTAAAGCCTGCTGCTCCCCTGCTGTGTGTGTGGCAATCCCTCCTATCTCCTCCACCTCCTCCTCCTCCTGCTGTTCCTGGGCTCCAACACCGCTAGTTGCCGTCCAGAAGTGCTGTCCGCACAGTCCCAACAGTCCCTCCTCTGTTATTGGGGTTCAGTAAAGCCTGCTGCTCCCCTGCTGTGTGTGTGGCAATCCCTCCTATCTCCTCCACCTCCTCCTCCTCCTGTCCCTGGGCTCCAACACCGCTAGTTGCCGTCCAGAAGTGCTGTCCGCACAGTCCCAACAGTCCCTCCTCTGTTATTGGGGTTCAGTAAAGCCTGCTGCTCCCCTGCTGTGTGTGTGGCAATCCCTCCTATCTCCTCCACCTCCTCCTCCTCCTGTCCCTGGGCTCCAACACCGCTAGTTGCCGTCCAGAAGTGCTGTCCGCACAGTCCCAACAGTCCCTCCTCTGTTATTGGGGTTCAGTAAAGCCTGCTGCTCCCCTGCTGTGTGTGTGGCAATCCCTCCTATCTCCTCCACCTCCTCCTCCTCCTGTTCCTGGGCTCCAACACCGCTAGTTGCTGTCCAGAAGTGCTGTCCGCACAGTCCCAACAGTCCCTCCTCTGTTATTGGGGTTCAGTAAAGCCTGCTGCTCCTCTGCTGTGTGTGTGGCAATCCCTCCTATCTCCTCCACCTCCTCCTCCTCCTGCTGTCCCTGGGCTCCAACACCGCTAGTTGCCGTCCGGAAGTGCTGTCCGCACAGTCCCAACAGTCCCTCCTCTGTTATTGGGGTTCAGTAAAGCCTGCTGCTCCCCTGCTGTGTGTGTGGCAATCCCTCCTATCTCCTCCACCTCCTCCTCCTCCTGTCCCTGGGCTCCAACACCGCTAGTTGCCGTCCAGAAGTGCTGTCCGCACAGTCCCAACAGTCCCTCCTCTGTTATTGGGGTTCAGTAAAGCCTGCTGCTCCTCTGCTGTGTGTGTGGCAAACCCTCCTATCTCCTCCACCTCCTCCTCCTCCTGCTGTCCCTGGGCTCCAACACCGCTAGTTGCCGTCCAGAAGTGCTGTCCGCACAGTCCCAACAGTCCCTCCTCTGTTATTGGGGTTCAGTAAAGCCTGCTGCTCCCCTGCTGTGTGTGTGGCAATCCCTCCTATCTCCTCCACCTCCTCCTCCTCCTGCTGTCCCTGGGCTCCAACACCGCTAGTTGCCGTCCAGAAGTGCTGTCCGCACAGTCCCAACAGTCCCTCCTCTGTTATTGGGGTTCAGTAAAGCCTGCTGCTCCCCTGCTGTGTGTGTGGCAATCCCTCCTATCTCCTCCACCTCCTCCTCCTCCTGCTGTTCCTGGGCTCCAACACCGCTAGTTGCCGTCCAGAACTGCTGTCCGCACAGTCCCAACAGTCCCTCCTCTGTTATTGGGGTTCAGTAAAGCCTGCTGCTCCCCTGCAGTGTGTGTGGCAATCCCTCCTATCTCCTCCACCTCCTCCTCCTGCTGTCCCTGGGCTCTAACACCGCTAGTTGCCGTCCAGAAGTGCTGTCCGCACAGTCCCAACAGTCCCTCCTCTTTTATTGGGGTTCAGTAAAGCCTGCTGCTCCCCTGCTGTGTGTGTGGCAATCCCTCCTATCTCCTCCACCTCCTCATCCTCCTGTCCCTGGGCTCCAACACCGCTAGTTGCCGTCCAGAAGTGCTGTCCGCACAGTCCCAACAGTCCCTCCTCTGTTATTGGGGTTCAGTAAAGCCTGCTGCTCCCCTGCTGTGTGTGTGGCAATCCCTCCTATCTCCTCCACCTCCTCCTCCTCCTGCTGTTCCTGGGCTCCAACACCGCTAGTTGCCGTCCAGAAGTGCTGTCCGCACAGTCCCAACAGTCCCTCCTCTGTTATTGGGGTTCAGTAAAGCCTGCTGCTCCCCTGCTGTGTATACGGCAACGTGTCCTGCGACCGCCACGCAGGCACAACAAGTTAGATTTAAGGGAACCTGTCCCCCCCCAGGCGTTTGTTACTGAAGGAGACACCTTGTGCAGCAGTAATGATGCAAAGGGAAAAAGTGCCTCTTTTCATGGTGCTCCTTGCACATGCTGAACCTAACACTTATGAAATGTGTCCCCTCACACGGTTAAACCGTCCGGTCGGTGGAACTTTCCTTTGTCATGTGACGCAGCACAGCCGTCATTCTTACCCCCTTGGCGCCGTGCGCCTCCTCCTCAGCGTTGTTTGAATCTGTCCCGGAGTCTGCGCTGTTATGTTTTCCCTTGGCCAGGCAGTCTTAGCGCTGCCCGTCTTCTGACATCATTTGGTGTCAGGATGACTGCGCCTGTGCGGCCGCGCTGGACGAGATCCCGCCTCGTAGTGTCTTCTGATTTAATCCCACTGCGGACCTGTGATCCATGGACATTAGCAGTGCATATCTTAACCTCCGTCTCACTCATCTCCCTATGCCTTCTTCAGACTGTGCACTGTCAGCTGATCCCTAATAGCATGCCACGGCCGTGACGCCGCACAGTCTGAAGAAGCCGTAGGGAGGGGAGTGAGAGGCGAGGATTTGCACTGCTCATGCCCATGGATCACAGGTCCGCAGAGTGATTACATTAGATGACACAGCGAGGCGGGATCTCGTCCAGCGCGGCTGCACAGGCGCAGCCATCCTGACTCCAAATGATGTCAGAAGACGGGCAGCGCTAAGTCTGCCTGGCCAAGGGAAAACATAACAGCGCAGACTCCGGGACAGATTCAAACAACGCTGAGGAGTAGGCGCACGGCCCCAAGGGGGTAAGAATGACGGCTGTGCTGCGTCACATGACAAAGGAAAGTTCCACCGACCGGACGGTTTAACCGTGTGAGGGGACACATTTCATAAGTGTTAGGTTCAGCATGTGCAAGGACCATAATTAAAAGAGCTAAGTTTACCTTTTCCAGCATTAGTGCTGTACAAGATGGCTCTTTCAGCTACAAACACCTGGGGGGGGGTTAAAGGTTCCCTTTCAACTTGCTCCAGTGCAGTGCTCCACCTGCAGAGTCCAGGCTCCAACACCGCTAGTTGCTGTCCGGAAGTGCTGGCTGCACAGAGAAAAACACCTTGCCAATGTGTCAGTGGGGTTCAGCACCGCCAGCTGTTCCCCTGCTGTGTAGCCGGCAACGTGTCCTGCAACAGCCACGCAGACACAAAGCTGCCGCCAGTGCAGGCTTCGGCCTACACTCCGCTCCCCCTGCTCCTCCTGCTGACCCTGGGCTCTAACACCGCCAGTTGGTGCCCGGTACTGCTAGCTGCACAGAGAAAAACACCTCGCCAATGTGTCAGTGGGGTTCAGCACCGCCAGCTGTTCCCCTGCTGTGTAGCCGGCAATGTGTCCTGCAACAGCCACGCAGACACAAGAACTGAAATTGAAGGGAACCTGTCCCCCCTCCCCCAGGCGTTTGTATGTTTTACAGCCACCTTGTACAGCGGTAATGCTGCATGTGTGCAAGGTGGCTCATAAACTTATTCTCCTCGCACATGTGGAACTGAACACGTCAAAAATGTGTCCTCTGTGACCATTTAACCGTCCCGGAGGTGTGACTTTCCTTTGTAATGACACGCTGCAACCCCCTTGGTAGCGCTGCCCGTCTTCTGGCATCATTGTTTGGCTGCCTGCGCCTCTGCGGCCGCCCTGACCCACACAAAGCCCCTCGGTGTCTTATTTATTTGGACTGCGAGGGTGTGATTGATGGGCATGAGCAGTGCATATGTTCGCCTGTCCCTCATCTCCTTCCGCCTTCTTCAGACTGTGCGGCTTCATGGCCGTGGCATGCGATAAGGGATCAGCTGACGCCGCACAGTCTGAAGCGGGTGTAAGGACCCGAGTGTGAGAGGTGAACATATGTACTGCGCCAGGCCATGAATCCCAGCCCCGCAGTGGTTTAACTATGTAAAGACACTGCGGGGCTGGGATTCATGGTCATCGCAAACCGCAACGGCCGACATTAAATGATGTCCGAAGATGGGCAGCGATAACAGCGCAAGGCCAAGGGATAACACGACAGCGCAGACTCCTGTACAGCAAATAACAATGCTCAGGAGGCTGCGCCCAGCACCAAGGTGGGATTCTTGACATCTGTGCTGCGTCTCATTACGAAGGGAACTCTCGCCTCCAACACAGTTTGACTGTATAAAGGGCTAAATGTTATACGTGTTTCATTCAGCGTGTGCAAGGAGAAAAATTAAAAGAGCAACCTTTGACTTGTGCAGCACTACTGCTGCATAAGCTGTGGCTCTTCTAGTTTGTAACACCTGAGGGGGGGTTAAAGGTTACCTTTGAAATTGGTTCAATTAGGCTTCGGCCTACACTCTGCTCCCTCTGCTCCTCCTGCTGACCCTGGGCTCTAACACCGCCAGTTGGGGCCCAGATGTGCTGGCTGCACAGAGCCAAACACCTCGCCAATGTGTCAGTGGGGTTCAGCACCGCCAGCTGTTCCCCTGCTGTGTAGCTGGCAACGTGTCCTGCAACAGCCACGCAGACACAACAGACCCAAAGCTGCCGCCAGTGCAGGCTTCGGCCTACACTCTGCTCCCCCTGCTGACCCTTTGCTCCAACAACGCTAGTTGGGGCTCTAGGAAAACAAGCTTGAATAGGTCCCCATCCTGGTTCCAGCACCGTCAGCTGGTTCCGGGTAGAGCCTTTGGCTTAGGTGCCTCCCTCTGGGTATCCGAGTTCCACCAACGTCAGGTGGTCCTTGGTAGTGCTTTCAGGCACGGGTACATCCTGCTTAGTAACCGGGTTCCAGTAACGTCAGCTGGTCCTCGGTAGTTCCATTGGCTCTTGGACCTTCAGCTACCCATCCGGGTTCCAGTACCGTCAGCTGGTTCTCGGCAGTGTCTTTTGCTCTTGTACCTTCTGCTCCCCATCCTGGTTCCAGTACCGTCAGCTGGTTACGGGCAGAGCCTTTGGCTTAGGTGCCTCCCTCTGGGTATTCGAGTTCCACCAACGTCAGGTGGTCCTTGGTAGTGCTTTCAGGCACGGGTACCTCCTGCTTAGTAACCGGGTTCCAGTAACGTCAGCTGGTCCTCGGTAGTTCCATTGGCTCTTGGACCTTCGGCTACCCATCCGGGTTCCAGTACCGTCAGCTGGTTCTCGGCAGTGTCTTTTGCTCTTGTACCTTCTGCTACCCATCCTGGTTCCAGTACCGTCAGCTGGTTCCGGGCAGAGCCTTTGGCTTAGGTGCCTCCCTCTGGGTATCCGAGTTCCACCAACGTCAGGTGGTCCTTGGTAGTGCTTTCAGGCACGGGTACCTCCTGCTTAGTAACCGGGTTCCAGTAACGTCAGCTGGTCCTCGGTAGTTCCATTGGCTGTTGGATCTTCGGGTAGCCATCTGAGTTCCAGTTCCATCAGCTGTTTCTCGGCATTTTCTCAGCCTTCTTGTACCTTCTGCTACATTTCCAAGTTCAAGAGACTAAAGACGATGACCCGGAAGACCACCCCTAAGATGACGACGACACCAGAGACGACAACCACCGAGATGATGACGACCCTGGAGACGATGACCCTGAAGACCACCCCGATGACGACGACCCCGGAGACGACGACCCTGGAGACGACGACGACCTGGAAGACCGAGAAGCAGAAGAACAAGAGGCTGCAGAACAAAGAGCAGAAGAACATTAAGCATAAGACTAAATATCAGAGCAAAAGATATTATCTAAATTATAAGCAGAAGAAGACTAATCAGTGTATGGGGGTGAGTCCGTTCCTCCTCGTGGTGCCCCTGGATAAAGCCTGATGCTGCAGGCCAAACTGAACGCGGACAAATGTAACTCTTTTGTGACAGGCAGAACAGAAGGTGTAATCTTCAAACTTTTATAGATAACAACTACGGGAATGCCTGTCACAAATAAGAATATGATGAAGAAGTTGAATACGAAGAAGATAATAGTTAAATAAAAAGAATATGAACAATGTAAGAAAAAAAATAATAGGTAGAAGATGAAGAAGAAGATGAATAAGGTGAAGAAGTTGATGTCAAAGAAGCTGATGTTGAGGATAATGAAGAAGAAAGTGTGGGAGAAGTAAAAAAGAAGGTGAAGGGCGTGGAAGTAGTGAAACATCAATATCTGACAAAATTAAAAAAAAAAAAAACATAGTCAAAATCTTTCTAACGCCGAACGTCATAAAAAAAAATAAAAATCATGCTATTCTATTAGATTGGGCTAAACCTCTGTGCCTTTAATGTCTCCGCCACCTCCCCCAATACATCCTACATTATTCTTAGTTGTTTTCCTTCATGTAGAATGAACCTACAAGGAAAGAAAGGGTTTATTTTAATTCCGATATTTTCGTCCCATTGACTTGCATTGGGATCGGGTATCGGTATCGGATTAGATCCGATACTTTGACGGTATCGGCCGATACTTTCCGATACCGATACTTTCCGATATCGGAAGGTATCGCTCAACACTAATAATCATTCAAATTTAGAAAATTGCAAATTTTTTAACATTTTTCTCAAATTTTTGATATTTTTTTATAAATAAACACAAAACATATTGACCTAAATTTACCATTATCATAAAGTATAATGTGTCACGAAAAAACAGTCTCAAAATCACTGGTATTTGTTGAAGCATTGCAAAGTTATTACCACATAAAGTTACACTGGTCAGATTTATTGCTGCAGAGCCTAGTTCAATACACTATATACATTGGATATAAAAAGTCTACCACCCCTGTAAAAATGTCAGGTCATTGTTCATGCCGAATTTCTGCTCTAAATCCAATATAATGAACAAATAAGTTTTTTCCTCCTTTGTCCAAGTTAAGTTTACAGCAATTCATGTTAACAGAAAGTCTCAGCATAGTTAAATCACAAAAAGAATGTGAAAAATTAGCGAATAAAGCTATGGCAGACGATCAGAAAAAAAATACTCATGGTGCTCTTGACTCGTATTTGAAGAAAAAAATAGACCCTTCTCATACTCCTACGAGGCGTTCACTCAAAAAATCAATTTCCTTTGAAAATATAGATAAATCCGATCTCAGTGAAGTTGACTCTGATAGTGATTCCGCCACAGGAGACGTAGCTCCCATCTCCAGAGCTTTTATGAGAAAGTTAATGGCCCAAAATATGAAACCTCTTCTGGAGGAAGTGACAGGAATGCGCTCAGATCTCCAACAACTAGGCCACAGGGTTGAGACCTTGGAGTCCGCAAATATGGATATGGTCAATGCTGTTACCTGTCTCCATGAACAGGCTCTCAAACAGCAACAAAGCCTGAATGCAGCGCTATTAGCCGCAGAAGATCAGGAAAACAGGAGCAGAAGAAAACATATCCATATAATAGGTGTTCCAGGATCCTTTGCTCGAGAAGCCCTAGATAAAGTATCTAAAGAAATTTTTGCCAATCTTCTGGGTCAAGAAAGAGCCTCTATAATCACAATTGAAAGAGTGCATCGTGCCCTGAGGCCTAAACCAAAAGCAGATGAACCTCCCAGGGACATCATTTGTGGCTTTCTTAGCTACGTAGACACAGCTGCTATCTTAGCAAGTGCCAGAGAATAAGACAAAATTCTCTACGACAACTCTCAATTACAACTCTTCCAAGATTTGGCCCCTTCCACTCTGGCAAAGAGACGGATTCTTAGACCTCTTCTTTCTGCCCTGAAAGCCGAAAATTTGACTTACAAGTGGTTATTCCCTTTGGTCTAGCGGTAAATGTTGCCGGTCATCAAATTGTAGTCCGCACTCCAGATGATCTTCATAAGGCCTGGGAGACTTTGGACATTTCACCAATTGATCTACCTTCCTGGATGCCAGTGGACACCAACTGGTGCCTCCCCCCGATAAAGAAACCACAAGAGTGGTCTCTAAAGAAGAAGCACACCCCTCCTAAAGTCAAGAAACAAGACCCCAAGAAGCATCCACCATAAAAACATTTTCTATAAAATTATAGTAATGAATCAGTTTTCTTTTGTTATCTATATGCTGTAGATGATTTTGTCTGTCTTTCTATGTTTTTTCTATTTTTCTTTGTTTTTTCTCTTTTACAGCAGCATTTGATATTCACAACTTGGACTACCTCGCCTATGTTTGGGTACTTCCACCCCCCACCTGCATTAGGCGAGTTTTTGAATGTACAAAGTCTGTTTTTTATGCTGTTTCTGTTTTTCCAGGGTGAGACAGATTCCTTTTCAAGACATGACAAGTATGAATAGTCAGGTGAGCTTGGGTTCCATCACTGTGGCCTCTTTTAATGTTAAAGGTCTAAATGCATCCACAAAACGAAACCAAATTTTTTCACTTTTAAAAAAACAAAAAGCTCAGGTTGCTCTTCTCCAAGAAACCCACTTTAAAAATTGTAGAGTTCCTAACATTTCCTTTTCCCCCTACCCAACATGGTTTAATAGCTGCAACTCTTCCGCGTCTAAAGCGGTCAGCATAATATTAAAAAAGGTCTTCTATTCTTGCTCAAGGATACTTTGAGTGACCATGAAGGGAGATATATATTTGTAAAAGGGTTATTGGCTAACACTATGGTAACGTTCGCCAATTTATATGCACCTAACAAACAACAAGTCCAATGGATCACAAAAACGCTAGATGTGCTACAACTCTTTACAGAAGGACTACTAGTTGTTGGAGGTGACTTCAACTTAACCCTCAATCCTGATATAGATTAATCAAGCGGCTCTTCCCTTATTTCCCTGAAATGGAGACACAATCTGTTGAACAAATTGTCCACACTTCTTCTTATTGACCCCTGGCGTACTATCCATCCCACCACAAGAGACTACACATTCTTCTCCCCTCCTCATTCGTCTTATCATCGAATTGACCTCATTTTGATCCAGTCACGATCTTTGAGTCTAATTAAATCCGCCAATATACAGTAGATGTAATTACAATCTCTGACCATGCCCCTATCTTTATAGACATCGTCATTAACCCCGCCCTGCAACAGTTTGGAGACTAAATGAATCCTTATTGGATAATTCACAAAACCTAGAGAAAATAAAATATACAATCTCACGTTACTTTACAGAAAATGTTGCAGAGGGACCCCTAACACCTAACATCTGGGAAGCGCATAAGGCAGTACTTAGGGGTGAACTTATTTCAATTGGGGCATACATTAAAAAACAAAGGGAAAAAGAGATTATGTCACTTTTACATCAGATCGCAATTATAGAGCGTCTCCACAAAAAATCTAACACTCAAAATCTTCAACAAGATCTCTCCTCCCTCAGCGAAAAATTGAAAGACCTGCTTAATATTAAATCTGCAAAGTTATTTATGCAATGTAGATATAGATTCTATGTCCATGGTAATAAAAATAGTAAGCTGACTTCTCGTCTACTTAAAAAGCAAAAAGAGAACAAATTTATAAAACACATCTACAAAAACCCTAATTTGAAAGTTGACAGGTCTGAAGATATTGCGGAGGCATTCAGAAATTACTATGAATCTCTTTACAATTTAGACCCACCCGACCCTATGAAAGATCACTTAGCCATGGTGGATAGGATCCAGGAATTCCTGGCCTCCCTCTCCCTCCCAAGAATCCAAGCCAAGGACCATGCGGTTCTTCTATCTCAAATTACTCTCCAAGAAATTAGTGATACCTTACAGACTATGGCAATTAATAAGACTCCAGGCCCAAATGGTTTCCCTGTGTCCTACTATAAAAAAATTTCAGATCTGCTCCTCCCTCATCTAGTCTCTCTGTTTAACTCTTTTCTGGCAGGAAACACCCCATACAAACAGATCTTAGAGGCACACATATCCGTTATCCCTAAGGAAGGGAGAGACGGTAGCTTATGTGGCAACTACCGCCCCATTTCTTTATTAAACTCGGACTTAAAGCTCTGGGCAAAAATCCTTGCATCTAGAATTAACACTGTCCTAGACTCCCTAATTCATCCTGATCAAGTGGGTTTTGTTAAAGGACGTGAGGGTAAGGAAAATGCCACAAAGATTCTCTTAGCCATTTCACACGCCAGGAGTTCTGGTATCCCGTTGACTATACTATCAACTGATGCCGAGAAGGCCTTTGATAGAGTCAGCTGGCATTATATGGTTTGCACTTTACGGAAGTTTGACTTCCCCCCTACCTCTTATTGATGCCATTATGACGCTGTACTCTGCCCCAACTGCTAGAGTTAGAGTCAACGGGTTACTTTCGAGCTCCTTCGTGATTGGAAATGGCACTAGACAAGGCTGCCCTCTCTCCCCCACCTTTTTTGTGTTGGTTATGGGGACCCTATTACACAGAATAAGACAGGAGGAGGCGATTAGGCGGCTAGTAGTAGACCAAATGGAATTTAAGACAGCAGCTTTTGTGGATGACCTCTTTATTTTAATCTCGAACCCCAAAACAGCCTTCCCTAATCTTCTGAAGCTGTTCAATGAGTTTGGAGTTGTTTCTAACTTCAAAGTTAATATGCATAAATCGGAGGTTCTGAACATTTCGACAACAAAGGACGTAGTTTCATAACTCAAAAAGAATACCCCCTTTAAGTGGCCCACTGAAAAATTGAAGCACCTAGGAGTCTTCTTTGCTGGAGATCCCTCTACTCTTTACAAACATAATTTCCTACCTCTACTAGATAACATACAAACGCTTCTGAAATCATACGACCTGCCATACCTTTCATGGATTGGTAGGATAAATATAATTAAATCCTATATCCTACCAAAAATTTTCTACCATATGAACATGTTACCCATACCTCTCCCCAAGTCCTTTTTTGAAACTGCTAACAGATTGGTCAATAGATTTGTGTGGAAAGATAAGAGAGCCAGACTTCCCTTTAAAATCCTCTCCCTTCCAAAAAAGACAGGTGGCCTTGGACTTCCTAATCTCAAGACTTATTATCAGGCAATCCACCTAGCCTGATGGATGAATCCGATTAAAATTAGAACTGATCAAGAAATTTCTAATCTTGAACTTAAGTTACTAGGAAAGAAGGAGGAAATATATCTTTGGACCTCCTCTACCACCCCCGCAAGGTTCATTAGAGACAATAACCAATAATACCTTGGCTATTAGAAGAGCGCTTGTCCCAAATAAATGGCCACATTGCTTTTTCCTAGATAACATTCCTTTGAATATTATTCCCTGGCTCATAGAGCCAAACTACATAGACGCTTTGGCTCTATGGAACTCTGTGCCGGCGCTCCCTATTTCACATCTACTTTCCAAACAGATTAAATGCGTGGATAACTGGCCTCAAGAAGCCAAAAAATGACCCTGAGACTTCATACAAACACATCATGCACAACATATCATTTCAAAATTTAAGTTGGACATCCAAAATAACACAGACTGGCTATGGTTGGAATTCCTTGTTAGACTGAAAACTATACCTCCTAATTTAATCTCTAAATTATATTCTAACCTAATTTCCCCCAACACCCATTTCAAACCTCAGTATATATCCTCATGGGAATCTGAACTAAATGGGTCCCTATCAAATCGAGAGACGGAGCAAGTTGTGAGAAACTCACACGGTTTCTCAAGATGTGTTTTGTTGCAAGAAAATGCTTTTAAAATCCTTTCAAGATGGTATAGAACTCCTGAGTCACTCTATCATCTGGGCCTGTCTGACTCTCCTCTATGTTGGAGATGTATGAAATCCAAGGGCTCTTTAGCCCATATATTCTGGTACTGTCCAATTATCTCTAAATTTTGGGACAAAATCTTTCATTACCTCCGACAAATAGGTTTAATAACACGAAATCTAACTCCTCAGGAGGTTCTCCTATCACTCCCCACAAACTCTTACAATCCTAGGAAGCACGACTTACTTCCCCTACTGGTAGCTGCAGCTAAACATTTGATTTCTTTACATTGGCAACAAACATCTCCCCCTCACCTTAGTGAATGGGTGAAAAAAGTTCAGGATATCCATAGGATGGAGGAACTATCCAGCTGGGATGCGCGGATACACGATAAGTTCCTTCACACCTGGCTACCCTGGCAACATGCTTTATCTAGTTCTAGTCCCCCATAATTTTACTAGTTGTTTTCTTCTTTCCATGTTAATTTGACCTTATATATCATCCACACTACACTGTGATGGACTAGAGCTCAAATAAATTAATCATTCTATATATATTCACCCTTGCCTTCATGATAATCCTGACTACCTAAAATCTTTTTTTCATGTCTTCCTTGACTTCAACTGTTCTAATGTCTCAACCCTGTAGTTTTATTTAGGGGATATTGTGCTATACTCCCCTGGATTACTCATTTGTTTTGTTTTATTGTTCTAGATATATGTTGTTTTGCCTTACTGTTTTTTTCTCATGATACATAGACTGCTACCTGACATCTGATAACCCTTTACCATGGATATATGTAAACTCGCTCTCAGGATTCTTGGACGCTTCCGGTACGAACCTGCGCACTTGACATACTCAGCTTTGTCACTATATATTACTGGTCCTCTTGAGCTTTATGTTCGTGTATTCTTTTCTTTGTTCTGTATTTTGAAAATTCAAAATAAATAATAAAAATAAAAAAAATGTCAGGTCATTTAAAAAATCATACCAAGAAGAAGAATCATTGCAGAAATTTTTCTCTTTAATGTCACCCAAATTCTGTACAAATTAATAGAAAGAAAATTGAAATATTTAAAGGTGGAAAAAGAAAAATAAAGAACTAAAATTTTTTGCTTATGCAAATTTGCAAACTCTTAAACTAATACTTTGTTGAAGTACCTTTAGAATTTATTACATCATTCATGATTTTGAGGCAGGAGCTGGAACTAACGTTTTAGTCAAGGAGGAGGGAATGATGAACAATTCGAAATTTCAGTCAATTCTACATCAAAACTTTCAGACCTCTGCTATTTTTAGGCTGGGGGGCAATATCCATGCAAGCTTTAGCTTGGATTGGTTGTCAAAAATGGGGGTTGAGCCCACATTGTTTGTTTAAATTATGTATTTAAAAAAACAGCATCTGGACCCCTCTATTCTTGATAACCAACCTTGCTAACTCTGACAGCAGAGGGTTGCAGCCCACAACTTTCAGTTTTGTATGGCTGATTATCACATTACAGGGGAACCCACGTAAATTTTTGTTTCAAATTATTTATTTATTGTGCAATTGATGGGTCAATAGATGCCACTTTTCCTGGTGTCTGACCCTAACTTTAGCTGTTTTGGCAGCTTTTTTCCCCCCTGAGGTTGTTGTCTATGCGCTTGTTTTTGCTTCCCATTGAAGTCAATGGAGTTCGGGTATGTTTGTCGAACTGTTCGTTGAACATGTTCGGTGAACAATTTGACATTTCCTGATCCAAACAAAGCTTAGAAAGGTTTGCTCATCTCTACTCGGGATTAATAGGTTAGACACTAATAAAGTGCAACTGAGCCTTCCGATTCCTATACATGCTATGTATCCTGACACCACAATCTCTCGTGGTTCTTGCAGGTACAGAGATAGCCATAACAAAAAACTATTAGATGGCAACTGGGATGTAAACTCTCTAAATGGCCTTCTAATTGCAGCGTTCCTCTTTAAGAACGAGAGGGCAGAGCAGAGTGTGAATTACCTACAAGAGGAGAAGTGTGCAGAACAAAGGGAAGATGTTACAGTGAGGAAAGAAAATAATAAAATACCAAAAAATAGAATAAAGCAATTACTCTTAACAAATATACAGCCTACTTTCTAAAGATAAACAGAAGACAGGTGCAAAGTATATCAAGGAAACAACAAGGTGAAAATACTTAGTTCAAAGCTGGAAGACTGGCTCCAAACATCAATACAATGTCTGAACATATAAATGAATCTATCACTAGCAGAAAACGCCTGCTGGAGGACAGTATATAAAGCTGCATCCTAAAGCTGATAGGTGGACAAAGGAAATTTACCTGTGTTAAGCTATACAGACTGCAGCCAGAATACGTAAACCAACGACTCTGAGAAAAGGTGTGTCTCCTGTGGCTCGGCAGAGAGATAAACTGACCACAAAGCACAATCTCAAGGGATCAAATCCATGAGCATGACAGTTTGAACAACATGATGGAAGAGTATGCGTTCACACGTCTCTACAGACTGATTGATGGGTCTGCCCATTTAACTTCTGGAATCTCCAAATTGGACACATGGCCTGAGCTTATCTTATGCCTTGTGGGTGCTGGCATGCCCTGCAGAAGGTGTACTGTCAGAACATGTGTTTAGCATGTCAGGACGTGTGATCACAGACATGCGCATGCATCTCTTCACAGGCAACGTGGGCAAGCTCACGTTCATTAAAATGAACCACAGATTGTTTGTTCTATTTTCCATTCACAATGTTTTATGGCTTACCCAGATAAAAAAGGAGGTGTTTTGCAGAGTACCCCCACAGACCCTTTTTTCAGAGTACTCACACAGTGTACTCCAAGAGGCTTTTCGGCACAGTGCTACCAAAGGCTTTTGGCACAGTAATTTTTTAAACACACCACTCGCCAAAAACCGCTGTAGAGTACAAATAGTTGTTAAGCACACAATATAGACAGAGCAATACAGTAAAATTATTGGTTTGGCCTAGAATCGGCAACGATGCAAATTGTTTATTTCCCAGACTGCTAAAAAATACACACTGGTCCAAAAAAATTGTGTCTTTGGCCTATAAATGGCAACGAGATGGCTGATGACAATTATTTTTTTCACAGACTACTAGAAAACACAAATTAGTCCAGAAAAAGTATTTTTTGGGCCCAGAAATGTCAACAAGATGGCTGATGCCAATTGTTTATTCCCTAGACTACTAAAAAACACACACTGGTTAGGTAAAATGATTTCTTTGTCCTATAAATGGCAATGAGGTAGCTGATGACAATTTCTTTTCCCAGACTGCTAGAAAACTCACACCATTACTGAAAAATTATTTTGTGGGCCTAGAAATTTCAACAAGACTGCTAATGAGTGCTAGTTTTCTTTCTGGAGTGCAGATTTTCATAAAATAGTTTGCAGACTCCACATACAGAGCCTTTAAGTGTTAAAAAAGCAGAATCCCCCCTCAAGTGACACAATTTTGGAAATGATACCCCCTTTTGAATTTACTTACAGATGTATCGCTGATTTTACTCAGCAGTGGATGCTGCTGAGTGAAAATTGCAAATCTGTTACTGTATTGTAATGCCCAGTACACCAGTACATTTTAGTGCCCAGTACATTATGCCCAGCTTGTTTTTTGTTAGACATGCACGCATAAACTAAGTGAGCTTTCATCATTATAGGAATGCCAAACATGTGGATACTAAATACAGTTTATGCACACTCTGGGGCTCAGAAAAGAGAGGAGCATTTGGCTTTGTGAGTGCAGAATCTGCTGGATTTCTTTGGGGGTGTTAGAAACCATAGCACTTTTCCAGAGTCTTTGTATTACGTGGAAGCCCTCTATATTTCCATTGACAGATGATGGACCTGTGACACCCCAGGAGTTTGGGTACCACAGTGGTATTGCCTGCCTCTCAGGGAGAGTGATGCCATGCTTGAAAGAAAGGAGGATCCCTTTAACAGGTAACATGTACATACAACACTGTTCTGACTCCAGGCTAGAAGGGGGAGATCTAGACCCAGTTTAGTCAGGAGGCAGTCAAGAAGAGAGCTGGAGCTGAGCAGACATGTGTTTCTGCAGCTCCTGACAGTGCAGTCTGTAGGAGAGTCTGAGGGGAGAAGGAGCACAGGAGAAGTGAGGAGCTGAAGGGGAACTGTGACTGAGCTCCCTCCATGCTGAAGCACAGGAACCGGACAATGAGAGTCCGAGGCTGTGTGGGACTGTATGCCCCATAGCAGAAACTGGCGGGCAGGAGATTTCAAGCCGCCTGTCCACAACTACACCCGAAGGCACAGCAGCATATAGAGCCCAGAGTCGCCGCATGTAGGGACACCTGTAAAAAGGCTTGCGTTGCCTGCCATGTGTGTACTGTCCTAGGACAGAGTGGGAGAGGACCTTGTGAGAAGCGTCAGGTAACAAGGGATGCACATTACAGCACAGTAAGGAAGGCTTCCAATCCCACCTGGCTAAAGGGATTCTAAGTCACTTCCAGGCTGCCCGGATTCCAAAGACCGCCTGTTCCCTGTGTACTGGAAATTCATCAGTAAAAGGTAAAGAGACTGCAACCTTGTGTCCTTCAATTCTTTCTGGCACTACACCATCTCTCATCCTTGCCCCTACACCGGGAGCCCTGGGAACTAAGCTTCACCTGTGGGAAGTCATACCATCCCTGCTGCAATAACAGCATCCCCAGTGGACCCCATTAAGCAGCGCCGGTCATCCCTGACTGTTATCACCTGGTGGGTACGGAGCGGTGCTGAGATGACCTGGTGGGCAAAACCAATCATGGACTCACTACGGAGCAGTACCGAAATCACCTGGTGGGTAAAACAAAAATAAGACTAGCTCTGAGGAGGTGGTAACTTTACTGACCGAAATCCCTACTCCTAACACCAACACTAGAAATAGCCGTGGAGCGTACCTAACTCTGCCTAGACGCCTCTGCACAGCCTAAGAACTAGCTACCCCTAAAGATGGAAACGTAAAGATATCTCGCCTCAGAGAAACCCCCAAAGGAAGATAGCCCCCCACAAATATTGACGGTGAGTGCAGAGGGAAATGACAAACTCAGAAATGAAACTAGATTTTTTTAGCAAAGGAGGCCAATACTATCTAAATAGACAGAGATAGGATAGGTTGCTGTGCGGTCAGTATAAAAACTAAAAGTCCACGCAGAGTTTACAAAAATAACCACCACACCGACTCACGGTGTGGAGGGGCAAATCTGCGACCCCAGAGCTTCCAACTAGCCGGAATATTTCATAATGACAAGCTGGACCAAAGAGACATAAATTGAACTGAACAGAAGGTCATAAGCAGGGAAACGCCCAAAAAGTAGCAGACTTATCTTAAGCTGAAAATGGACTGGCCAACAGAGAACTTCCAGGAAAGGACTGAATCCACAGGAAATACATTGACAGCTGGCATCCACTAAAGCCAAAAGCCCAGTTAAATAACAAGGCCAGGAAACCGATTAGTGAACACAGCTGCTAAGTTCCACTTGAAACCACCAGAGGGAGCCCAAGAGCAGAACTCCCAAAAATACCATTCGCAACCACAGGATGGAGCCCAAGAACGGAATTCACAACACCTGACTGAATACCACAGGTGGCGTCACAAACATTCTTTGTTCTCTTGCAAAACCCCTTTAAATACCTTCCCTTTAGCTTGGACGTCCAGGGCCATGGAACGGGTCACTGCCACCATGACTACATCTTTAATGACCACTGTACCTGACCTGGGTACCCCACTGCCCTAGCGGGTGCTCCAGACCTGATTAGGAACTTGCTTTTCTTGTGAATTGAAATGAAGCTGTTATTGGAAACATTTTACGTAACATTTAGGGTGACGATAATCCTGTGCTCTACGATGAGCACTTACATCGGGGTTTCAACTCTATGAGTGTCATGATTAAGATGTAACCCCCATAAAATCCATTAACTATAATGAGACAGCAAAATTACTCTGGACTCCATTTGGCCTCTGTTCAACGATGTTTTTATTTTCAGTAGTGCCCCAAATTGTGTTGGACAACACTTTTATCCATGTCTAAAAAGACGGACACAGCCAGATTACAGGCCAAACATCATCCACAGTGCCTTCATCTGCCTCCGTCTGCCTCATTATAAGGAATCTTTCATTGTGGGTTCCGTCTTAATCACATATTTCAGCCATTTACACAGAAAACTCGGTGTAAGCACTCAGTGCAGAGCGCAGAATAAATGTGAACCGAGCCTTACTGCGATCTTTGGGAGAAAGTATTAACAAATCAACAGCAGGTGAAGAATTGGTTTTAATTATTCTTTACACCGTTTCTCATGATTTACATTGTTTTTAATTATATGGCTGGTGGGCTGTAACTCTTCTGTTTCCAGCTGCCTATTCTTTTCTGCATGCTCTTTACACTATCAATAGGAGATGACTTAAAAATTAAAAATTTCTTGCTTCTGGCAACCAGTAGGTAAAAATAAAAAATACTGTACTGCGGCACAATTTTCCAAATTAATTGCTGCTCATTTATTGTAGGATGGTGCCAGATTGGCCAAAGATCTTTAAGGGAGTGTGGGCAACTTTTTCACTCCTTTACACTGACTCCGTCATACATAAAATTTCTTATGCTCTAAGTGGTATAGTCTGAAAAATAATTGAATATACTCTACCAGAATGCAGTGCAATAGAGAGCAATGCATTACAAGATCTTGGTATCTGTAATGTGTACATCAATTAGCTATAATTGTTTACTATTTAAAATAGCAATCTGCAGAATTATAATATAGACTGTAACTCAGGATTGATAAAAGATGCATTTACACAGTTATTTGCTATCCAGATTATATGTACATACAAACTGAAAAATATGTCTAGAGCCAAACTGTTTAAATAATTTTCAACCCTAAATGTTAAAATTTGTAGATTTGTTATTAAACAGCAAATTATTATTTTTTAATGGCCATGTTGCATTGCATTCATACATTCTAGTTCACCTAGGTGTGCTTCATTCCCAGACATTGAGATGATAATTCTATTGAATTAAGAACTAAATACACAAGTGATTTCTACTTGATTGATTTTTAGAAATCAATTTTGACAACATAAAATACCATTTTAATTAGCAATTAGCATTTGCTGTAGTGCTGGAGAATCAGAAGGTCCTTTCAGGTACATTTTCAACATGCATACAGTTATGATGCGTTGATATGCTGAAAGCAAAGCTGATGAAGGTTTCTGCTTAGGAATTAAGCAAGCCATATATGTGTATATGTGGATTCAGTCAGATTCACAGAAGGAGACACTTAATATATTTTGAAAAAATTTGTGCACGTCCAATCGGCCGGGAAAGTGTTCAAAAATTATGAACTCTTCTACTCAACTACGATTGGCCCTCCCAATTCTTATCCAGTTGCACTGTCCCTTCCATTGGAGTCTTTTTCCTTCTTTACCTTTTGGGTCTTCTGAAAGGCCCAGCCACTGAGCAAGCCACATTGAATGCAAAGCACGTCATTGATGTGTATCACGTGCCATGTAACTGCAAATGGCCTACTTAGTAGAGACTCTTGCTGAAGGACCAGGAAAGAAAAGAAGCATGGTTTTCTGATCATGAAATCTTCAATCAGGGGAGCATTGGCACTGGAATAGTTATAGGGAGTACCTATGAAAAGGTGAGTATTACAGTTTATTTATTTTAGCTTCTTCCCGATCCTCAAAATCCAGTAAACTGGTGGTCATCATGCTGCTGGATTTACAAGAAATGTATCTGTCAAAAATTTGGTTTACCTCTATCCATGAATTTTTGGGAAATTCTAAATTAGTTATAGATTCAGCTGTCAGTTTCGCCTGGCTGGTTATCAAAAATACAGGGGAATTCACTCTATTTTAAAAAATAATAATAATTTATAGCACAAGCGATGGCTGATGAATGCTCCCATCAGATGCCTGCTCTCACTGTTATTAGCGGCAGGCATGGGCTGATGGGAGTAGTAATCCCATCAGCTGGTGCCTGAGACCGGGGGGTAAACTGTTTACCTCCAGTCACAGCTGCTGACTTATGCTCTCATCTGACACGATGGGGGCCACGACTTTTTGACTGGTGGTAATGATCTTACTGCAAATTTGAGGCTGTGATTGCTGCTCTGTCATGACATGACAACGTGGCAAACACAGGTTGTTTGGACCCCTTATTAGGCTGGGGTCAGACCTAATGCATCAAAATACGGTCCGTTTTTTACAGTCCGTATTCAAAGCGAGGATGCCCTTTTTTCTCCAAAAATCAACTGTGTGTCATCCGCATGGCATTCGTACGGTGAGATTTTCTTGCCGGCATGCAAAATGGATGTACAATGGATCCATGGGCTCAAATATTCGAGAAAACATATATACAGTCTATATATATATATATATATATATATATATATATATATATATATATATATATATATACACTCACTGGCCACTTTATTAGGTACACCTGTCCAACTTCTTGTTAACACTTAATTTCTAATCAGCCAATCACATGGCGGCAACTCAGTGCATTTAGGCATGTAGACATGGTCAAGACAATCTCCTGCAGTTCAAACCGAGCATCAGTATGGGGAAGAAAGGTGATTTGAGTGCCTTTGAACGTGGCATGGTTGTTGGTGCCAGAAGGGCTGGTCTGAGTATTTCAGAAACTGCTGATCTACTGGGATTTTCACGCACAACCATCTCTAGGGTTTACAGAGAATGGTCCGAAAAAGAAAAAAAATCCAGTGAGCGGTAGTTCTGTGGGCGGAAATGCCTTGTTGATGCCAGAGGTCAGAGGAGAATGGGCAGACTGGTTCGAGCTGATAGAAAGGCAACAGTGACTCAAATCGCCACCCGTTACAACCAAGGTAGGCCTAAGAGCATCTCTGAACGCACAGTGCGTCGAACTTTGAGGCAGATGGGCTACAGCAGCAGAAGACCACACCGGGTACCACTCCTTTCAGCTAAGAACAGGAAACTGAGGCTACAATTTGCACAAGCTCATCGAAATTGGACAGTAGAAGATTGGAAAAACGTTGCTTGGTCTGATGAGTCTCGATTTCTGCTGCGACATTCGGATGGTAGGGTCAGAATTTGGCGTAAACAACATGAAAGCATGGATCCATCCTGCCTTGTATGGAGCATCTTTGGGATGTGCAGCCGACAAATCTGCGGCAACTGTGTGATGCCATCATGTCAATATGGACCAAAATCTCTGAGGAATGCTTCCAGCACCTTGTTGAATCTATGCCACGAAGAATTGAGGCAGTTCTGAAGGCAAAAGGGGGTCCAACCCGTTACTAGCATGGTGTACCTAATAAAGTGGCCGGTGAGTGTATATCTGTCAGACAAACACATCCTGTATAAATATATGTACAGTATATATATATTTCATACAGAGCTAGACAGCAGAAAAGCCGGTAATTCAATTGCCAGCTTTTGCTATCTCCTTACCAAACCCGACAGGATATGAGACATGGTTTACATAAAGTAAACCATTTCATATCCATTATATTTTTACATATTCCTCATTAATAATGTTAGTAGTGTGTGTGCATAATTTGGGAGCTCTAGGTGTTAAAATAAATGGTTAAATCACGGAAAAAAATGCCATGGGCTCCTGCACAATTTTCTCCAACAGAGTAGGAAAGCTAGTGACTGAGGGCAGATATTAATAGCCTAGAGAAGGACCATGGTTATTGCCCCCCCCCCCCCGGCTAAAAACATCTGCCCCAGCCACCCCAGAAAAGGCACATCTGTAAGATGCGCCTATTCTGGCACTTAGCCACTCACTTCCCACTCCCGAGTAGCGGTGGGATATAGGGTGATAAGGGGTTAATGTCACCTTGCAATAAGGCAAGGTGACATTAAGCCTGGTTAATAATGGAGAGATGTCAATAAGACACCTATTCATTATTAATCCAGTAGTAGTAAAGGGTTAAAAATACTAACACATTATGAATAAAGTATTTTAATTAAATAAATAAACACATGGGGTTTTAATATCTTTATTGTATGCTCAATCCAGCTGATGACCCTCGTCTTCTGAAAAAAAAGGAAAATAAAAAAGCAACAATATCCCATACCTGTCCGCCGTACAGTCATGTTCCACAATGTAAATCCATCTAAAGGGGTTAAATACATTTACAACCAGGAGCCTGCTAATGCAGCTACCCCTGGCTGTAAAAACTGGGGAACTGGGGAATGAATGGAATGCAGCTTCGTTAACTTGTGGTGCCATCATAGAAGCTGCACCCCCTGGTGGCATAAACTCATATGAACTCTAGCGTGGGAATTTTTCTTAATATTTTTCCATGCTAGAGTTCATATGAGTTTATGCCACCAGGGGGCGCAGCTTCTATGACGGCATGGGCGCTTCACTAAATCCCCCCATCGGTGACCCCGTCACATGATTGCGGGTTGCTGATGGTTTGGCATAACAGCCAGAGGTCTCCAGCAGACCTCTATGGTTGTCATAGCCAGATTGCTATGAGCACCGCCCAGTTGTCAGCACTCATTGCAAGTGACCATTTCTGCTACATAAAACGATCTGATCATCGCCTGTATGTAGCAGATCAAATCAGACAACTGCAGCTTCCAAATGTTGAAAACTGATGTGCACCACCATAATGTGGTGGTGCACCATCTTGGGTGTCAGGTCTGAGCATTCCTACATGAACAGTTTCCTGGAAAATGGATAGGTCGTTGTGGGCCAGTGGAATGGCCACCAAGGTCTCCCAATATTACCCCCTTAGACTTTTATCTTTGGGGTCATCTGAAGGCAATTGTCTATGCTGTGAAGTTACGAGATGTGCAGCATCTGAAACAACGGATACAGGAAGCCTGTGCTAGCATTTCTTCCATAGTGTTGTTATCAGTGTGTGAAGAGTGGGATAAGAGGGTTGCATTGACAATCCAACACAATGGGCTGCACTTTAAACACATTTTTTAAGTGGTCATAAACTTGTAAATAACTCATGAAATAATAAAGTTACGTTCAAATCAAGCACACTGTTAGGGTGGCCTCAAACAAACCATAGATTATATTGGATGGTTGCCAAATATTATTATGATCCCTCGAGTGGGATGGATTCACACAGAGACAGATTGTATCTGCATAGGAACTATAGCCAAGTTATTCAACAGCTGATATTATATACCCTTTCAGGTTAGAGCGTTCACATTAGTGCTGTGTGCAAACTATTGATTGTCTAAAAACACGTTCTAATATGGAAAAATACCGTTCATGTGGAAAAGTAGATAATTAGTATGATTAACGTTGATAATGCTCATTAATCTTTACTATGTGATAGTTCCCATGACCAACACCATTATTAACTATTCCTTTAAGCAATATAGTATTTGGCAATAGTTTCAGTCACGTACATAGTTTCTGGAAGAATACAGTGATTCAACAAGAGAGGTGACATATAAGTCATATAGAAATTCCTATATGTGAAGATAAGCTATGAGGGTCCCTGAATACACTATCAACACCATTGTTTTTCTTATGAAATTTTCAGTAAGTTTGATGTGTCACATGACCCTCTTCCCATTGAAAAAATAAAGTTGATCCAAAATGGCCGACCTTAAAATGGCCGCCATGGTCACCACCCATCTTGAAAGATTTTCCCCCTCCCATATACAAATGTGCCACAATCAGGAAGTTGATATCACCAACCATTCCCATTTTATTTAGGTGTATCCATGTAAATGGCCCTCTCTGTAGTGAAGCTACATAAACTACAAGCTACATTTCAGCTGGAAATGAAGAAACAGAAAATAAATCCACAGATCCCAACTAGAGATGAACTGGAAACACAGAAAATGTTACGCCAGCCTTGGTTAATGGAAAGCTGGAAGGTAAGAGATTCATGGCCTCCCACCCAGACGCAAGGTATCACTGACCTGGATGCTGGACTGGAGTCCCCTGAATTGGTCAAACTATCGCTAGTCCCAACTGTCTCGGATACAATGGAAAGTCACGGATTTCAGTCTACACCCTGCAGTCTCTAGTGTCTGCTGAATTTCACTCAGTACCACCACCCCACTGACACCTCCTTCTGCCAGGGATGAAAGAAATGGTACATGGGCATGGATTGGGATGTGGCCAAGGCTATGGCCAAAATGTGCCGAGACATGGCGCAACATCTGCACCTCTTTCTATTTTTCAAAAGTTGGGAGGTATGGATGTGTACTGGAGTGGTAGTCAGAAGTCAGACTAGAGATCACAGAGCCAATTGCTTATACTGAAGAGGTGATGCAAAGATGCAACTGAGCTGGCATTAAATAAATCCCAAAGACATAACATTGCTAATGAATAGATATTATATATGCATTAAATGTTTGTTGTAACTTCAAATTGACAAGGGGTTTACAGTTATTGCTTATCAACAATAAAGTGAAGCCTGAATTTATTTTCTGCTTAATTCTAAGACTTGGGCCCCAATTAACCAAAATTGGCATTTTTCATGCCACTCTTGATGAAAGGGTGTGTTGGAGTGAGACACCCCTGATTCATCAGGAGGCCCACAAATTGTGCATCAGCAGCTTCATTGTATGGGTTTCCATAGCCAAGAGCCTGTATGCAAGCCTTACGGTCACCAACACAATGTGACTGTTTAAAAGAGTGATGTAAAGCAGATGCCATTGGACTCTGAAACTATTGAACTGTGTTCCGTGGAGTGAGGAATCATGCTTCTCTATCTGATCATCTGATGGATGAGTTTGGGTTTGGCGAATGCCAGAAAAAAGTTACTTGCCCGATTGCATTGTGCTTACTGTAATGTTTGGTGGAGATAGTGATGAGCGAGTGTACTCATTGCCCAGGTTTTCCAAGCATGCTCGGGTGTTCTCGGAGAATCTTGTGCGTGCTCGTAGATTATATTTGTGTCCCCTTGCCTGTTTGCTAGGGAATCGCCACATGTATTCAGGCTAACAGCTGCAAATCATGCAGCTGTGGAGACTCAAACATAATTTAGGAGCACGCCCAAGCAAACTCACTCATCACTAGTGGAGATGTCAAAATATTAAGAGGTTGTTTTTAATCCCTCATCCAACATCAATCTCTGACCTCACAAGTACTCTCCTGGTAAAATGAGTAGAAAAAAATCCGTAGAAAAATTCCAAAATTTGATATAACCATTTTAGTCCTGTCTTTCATATTTCTTTGTGTCACAGATTGAAAAAAATATCCCCATAAAGCTTTACTTCCACATTTGTGGAGCCTCAAGCTGTAAATTAACACAATATTTCATTTTTTAAACAGTGGGTAGGCATCTCCCAAATGATTATATAACTTTGCGTTTTCCAGCCGCTACATAGTTATTCCAGGTGGTTTATTGAATTTCATCACTTTTTAAATAAGATTCCTGCTTCCAAATCTGCATTTTATTGTTGATTAGTTTTCAGAATAGAATCTTCTAGAATTCTAACTGTTACAAACTTCCATCATTTATAGTACATGTTCTAGACAATGATGCATACAAGTACAGTACCGTAATTTAGGGTAATTATCGCTGTCTATGCTCCATTACTCATTATCTTCTTTATACAAATTTCAGAGAAAGAAGCACATTAAAATGAACAGAAGACTTTAATGATAAAATGTATTTCAATTCAATATGTAGATATTTCCATAGTACTTGATTCTTTGTCGTAATTTCCATTAACCTTTTCTCCACCAAGATGAGTTATTGTTGTTATTTTATCAAATTCATATTTTATTTTATTTCTTGATTTTTATTTATTTTCAGAATATTTATTTATTAATGTTTTTGTTGCTTTAACTCTTCGTATAATTTTATCTTTTCATCTACTTTTACTTGTTTTATTTTAGGTGTGCCTATTTATTAAGAGTTGCTTTCATACCTTATCGTATATTAGTGCTTTATCCTATTCCAAGTTCCAGGTTGAGCACTGTATATACCTAAACAATCTGTTCAAAGATGCCATGCTCTATGATGCAAACACAGCCGAAAAATAGAAAACCAAGATATGTGAACATGCAAAATATATATATATATATAGTAGACCTGTGTGTGGGCCACCACTCTGTCAGTACCCATACACACATTTACATACTTCAGGGGTGGCAATACTATAACCTGTGCAGAAAGACAGGGGCATAAGAGTTAAGGGGCCCACTTCCATATCCAAAGCAGCAAGAAACTGCTGTACAGAGAACTATTAGGGTTTATTCATACAGTGGGTACGGAAAGTATTCAGACCCCTTTAAATTATTTTTTTTCACTCTTTGTTTCATTGCAGCCATTTGGTAAATTCAAAAAAGTTCATCTTTTTCTCATTAATGTACACTCTGCACCCCATCTTTTGAAAAAAAACAGAAATGTAGAAATTTTTGCAAATTTATTAAAAAAGATAAATTGAAATATCATGTGGTCATAAGCATTCAGACGCTTTGCTCAGTATTGAATAGAAGCACCCTTTTGAGCTAGTACAGCCATGAATCTTCTTGGGAATGATGCTACAAGTTTTTCACACCTGGATTTGGGGATCCTCTGCCATTCTTCCTTGCAGAACCTCTCCAGTTCTGTCAGGTTGGATGGTCAACATTGGTGGACAGCCATTTCCAGGTCTCTCCAGAGATGCTCAATTGGGTTTAGGTCAGGGCTCTGGCTGGTCCAGTCAAGAATGGTCACAGAGTTGTTCTGAAGCCATTCCTTTGTTATTTTAGCTGTGTGCTTAGGGGTCATGTCTTGTTAGAAGGTGAACCTTCAGCCAAGTCTGAGGTCCAGAGCACTCTGGAAGAGGTTTTCATCAGGATATCTCTGTACTTGGCCACATTCATGTTTCCTTCAATGACAACCAGTCATCCTGTCCCTGCAGCTGAAAAATATCCCCATAGCATGATGCTGCCACGACCATTTTTCACTGTTGGGATTATATTGGGCTGGTGATGAGAAGTGCCTGTTTTCTACACACGTACTACTTAGAATTATCAAAAGGTCTATCTTCATCTCATCAGACCAGAGAACCTTATTTCTCATAGTCTGGGAGACCTTCTTTAGTTTTTTAGCAAACTCTTTGCGGGCTTTCATATGTCTTGCACTGAGGAGAGGCTTCCGTTGGGCCACTCTGCCATAAAGGCCCGACTGTTGGAGGGCTGCAGTGATAATTGACTTTGTGCAATTTCCTCCCATCTCCCTACTGCATCTCTGGGGCTCAGCCACAGTGATCTTGGGGTTCTTCTTTACCACTCTCACCAAGGCTCTTCTCTTACGATTGCTCAGTTTGGCTGGATGGCCAGGTCTAGGAAGACTTCTGGTGGTCCCAAACTTCTTCCATTTAAGGATTATGGAGGCCACTGTTCTCTTAGGAACCTTGAGAACTGCAGAAATTCTGTTGTAACCTTGGTCAGATCTGTGCCTGGCTTTGACAAAGATCGCTTCAAATCGAAACATGTCGCTCAGCTTCCTGTATTAAACATTTTGCGTAGCATCGGATCACTTGTATTGCGTTAATATGAAGTAATAAAGATAATGATATTTTAAGGAGCTGGAACACCATCCTTCCCAACACTAAAATACTGCATCCTAGATATCCCTGAATGAAATATTTCAGTTGCAAATCTTTATTTATTACATAGTGGAATGCATTGAGAACAATAAAAAAAAAATTATAAATGTAAATCAAAATGAATACCCCATGGATGTCTGGATTTGGAAAAATCAAATTACAGGCTGATTTGCAACACCCACCAGTGCCGTGGGGTACTTGGAACCGGGTTGGACAGTTCTTTGGAGAAGTCATGGGGCCATGATCAGACTCCGTGGCCCTGAGCGCGCAATAAAAATACAATGAGAAGGGGGAAGTTTACAGGGGATTGATTCATGATGCCACCTGTGGTGTTCGGCAAAGGATTGCCAACGCTGCGGTTTAGGTCCACTGGGGCTGATGGTGATGCAGCAAATATGGTTCAGCTCTCCACAGGTAGAGCGGGCCCCATGGCAGATATGAGCATAATTTGATGATGGTAACTATTGAAGTACAGGGCAGGTGACGTAGCAAATAATTCTGAGGACACAGCAGGGTGCAGTCTTCACACTGTTTGTAGGTTACAGTCATCAGCCGAGTGCTGTGTCCTCCAGGTCAGTGGTCCAGCCAGCTCTCAGGTAATTTGGGGTGCAAGTTTCTGGGACCCCTTTTTGTGTACCTTTCCAGGTCGTCTCTCTCTGTGCTGGCTCACTCTCTCCCGCCGTCCACCTTACACACAGTGTCCCAAGCCAGGAGGCTCGGGTCCTGTCGGGTGACGTCCTCCTGGTCCCCTTGATCCTATATGGCTGCCTTTTCAGCGAATGTGTGTAGATTTGGCTGTAGCACATACAGACACCACAGCCTCCAGTTTGCTAGCTGAGTACTACAGTCTCTCCACTAGTCTGGGGACGGTCCCCCACTGCTACCTGGTCCCTCCACCCAACTACAGTCAACACGGATTCAGGCGACAAGGGTGGATTCTTAACTTCCCTGGCCCCTAGGACCCCTTCTCTCTCTGGAGCTCCTGCTTGCTCCTCTTCTCCTCACCAACTGACTAACTCCTAACAGACTAACTCCAGCTCCTCCTATTTCCATGACAACTCCTCACTCCCAACTGTCACTTTCTCCACCCCCACCCTCTACCTAGTTCCCTCTCCAGCCTGAGATGGGGCCCTCCTTAAATTGAGTCCGCCAAGATCCCCTGGCCTGGAGTGGTGTGGTGTTGGAAGCTAGTGTGTGGGTACCGGATAGTGCCAATCCTTACCCAAGAGTGGGGTACCACATCTCTGGCTGAGGTGCAGTACCTCTGTGGTGACTGGACCCTCAGGGGTGCCACAGATCCTGCTTCAGTGTAAATGCCTCAAGACAAGGAAATTATGTTCAGTATTGTGTGTGACCTCCTCGTCCCTGTATGACTGCGTTACAATGCCTAGGCATGCTCCTGATGAGGCAGCGGATGTTCTCCTGACGGGTCTGCTCCCAGATGAGGATTAAAGCATCAAGCTATTCCTGAATAGTCTGTTGCATTGGTGGATGGAACGAGACATGAAATCCCAGCTGTGCTCGATTGGATTCAGGATTGGAGAACAGACAGGCCAGTCCATAGCATCTATGCCTTCATCATGCAGGAATTGTTAGCACACTTTAGTCACATGAGGCTTATAATTGTCATGCATCAGAAGAAACCTAGGACCTACTGCACCTGCATATGGGCTTACAATGGGTCTGAAGATCTTATCTCGGTACCTAATGGCTGTCTGGGTACTTCTGGCTAGCACATAAAGTGCGACCCTGCAAAGAAATGCCTCCTCACAGAGTTACTGACCCACTGAGAAACCGGTCATGCTCGAGGATGCTGCAGGCAGCACAATGTTTTCCATGGTGTCTCCAGACTGTCACATCTGTCACATGTGCTCACTGTGAACCTGCTCTCATCTGTGAAGAGCAACTGGCTCCAATGTCGAATCTGCCAATCTTGTCTTCTCTGGCAAATTTCAGTTGACCTCCACGGTGTTGAGCTGAACACCCAACACCCATTTAAGGCCCTTGGGCCCTCATGACACCCTCATGGAGTCTGTTTCTGACAGTCACATGGATGTTAGTGGCCTGCAGGATGTAATTTTGCAGGGCTCTAGCACTGCTCTTTCTGTTCATCTTTGAACAAACGACAAGGAGGTAGCAGTGCTGCTACTGGGTTATTGCCATCCTACAGCCCCTCCCACATCTCCTGGTGTGCTCCATGCTCTGGACACTGTGCTGACAGACACAGCTACTGTTCTTGCCACAGCTTGCATTGATGTGCCATCCTGGATGAGCTGCACTACCTGAGCAACTTCTGTGCATTGTAGACACCACCTCATACTACTGTACGGCACATCTAAAGGTGAGAGCAATCACAAAATGCAAAAGTGAACAACTAAAAACTGTGAGAACAGAAAAATGGTCTGTGGTCACCCCCTGCAGAATCCCTCCTTTATAGGGGTTGTCTTTCTAATTGCCTATAATTTCTACCTATTGTTTGCTCTATTTGCACAACAGCAGGAGAAATTAATTCATAATCGGTGTTGCTTCATAACTGGATCAGTTGATTTCACAGAAGTGTGATTGACTTGTGAGCTGATTGCACAAGAAATAAAAATTTTAGTACAGCTGCTTGCTTGTGACAAGCGCACTTTCTCTAACTGACACTGAATTCAGATTTTTTTTTCTTTGAAAAATATTGTGTTAGCTTGCTGCTTTCTAGTACATCAAGAATTAAGAAAAAAAGAAGTGTAATTCAAAACTAGCAGGACAAGCTACCAGCCTGATTACACTAACTTACAGTACATTGGCATGGCTGCTATCATTTCTCTTTTCTCTCTTCCTCTATCAGTGAAATCTCTGTATAAGGGATCACTCACACTAGCATATACTGTATAAAATCTGTCTCAATCTCATACAGAAAAGTGGTGTGATTTTTTTACTCACTTGTCATCCGTGTGCTGTCCGTCTGCTATCCGTTTTTTTTTACCCAGTAGCTATTAATCTTTTACAGGACCATTTACTGTTTGTTATGCTACAGAATTGTAATGTATCCTCTAAAATCAGATGCCAAACTGATGGTCCATATGGCATCTGCTTTCTTCTCACACCAATGAGATTGAAAAGTGAAATTGCAGCATGCCGAATACTGCTGAGAAAAATACACAGATTTGGACAGCCTCATTGAATGACATTGGTCCGAATGTAATACATTTTTTTCTCGCATTGCACTCATCCAATTTATATGCCAGTGTGAGCGAGCCTTTATTTGCAGACTGTTACACTCATCTTTTTCACTTCTACAGTTTTATAATACACACTACAGTATTTGGCTAATGTTTTAGAGCTTTCTCTCATTAAATCTGTTGCTGAGCTCTGATGTCCTCACACTATCCTGACCCACCTTAAAATAAACATTTTATACAGGCTATGATAGTCATTCCTTATTATTTGCATTATACCATGTTTTTGAAAGTAAAAGAAGCCCTCGCATGGCCAATCCTGAAGTCATGTGAGCATTCTTTGGTTTAATGTAATGTTTTACAATGTAACAAATGGCAGTGGGCATTTTTTGGCTTATACTCACAAAGTGAATCACAAATTCAATGTACAATTTCACTGGGACAAGGATATTTCCATAAAATTTGACCCAAATTCAGTTCGCATGAAACTTGATTTGCTCATCTCTATTAATTAGTAAATTATTGGGTAGATCTTTTTTTTTATCACATATTTTGTTTTGTTGGTGAGTGGCAACCTAAATAACCCATAATTCTTATTAAACGAGGGCATGGAGTTCCGAAATTTAGCAGCATTTGACATCTAGAAGAAAGATCAAAGTGCGGAGAAACACTAGAGAAACCTTGCCATGTTTTCTAGCAAAAGGAAAAACTGTGTGTGAGAGAAACTATTTCCGCCTGCTGAGCCCAAAAGGCAACACATACAGAGGTGAAAATTACAGGAAGCTATTTTGAAGGTCGCTCTGATGGGTGCTTTCGTTCGTCTTCATGTTCACACAATACAATGCTCCGGAGAGAACAGGGGAAAAAATATGTTGAAGCTCACAAAATATATCTTACCCTATTCCCACATTTGTTTCTCCATGCTGTGTCAGTTTAAATGCTAAATGAGTATGGTGTACATCCATAGACATAGGTACGATGGCTATACTGCATGCAATGTAAACTGAATTCATGGTATACAGGAGACAATATATCTTTCATATGAAAAGTAACTCTGGGAGAGCATAAAATGTTATGCACAAAATGTATTGTGAAGAAAATGGTCTACTAAAAAACAACTGATACAGAAGACAGACCATTCATGACAGATCATGTCTATATAGGCTCTTCCATTCATGCCCCCCTCTGTGCTTTTCCATGCACAAACTACCATCCACTGGGCAACCTTATGATACTTACTGTTGTGAATTCCGTCTGGGCTCCCTCTGGTGGCCTTTAGCGATACTGCGGGTCTGGAGCTGGGCTCAGCTGCCTCATTTCCTGCTATGCTGGTTCCTATTTAACTCCACCTGCACCTTTGTTTGTTGCCTGCTGTCGTTGTATTCAGTACTGGTTCTGATCTCTCTGGACTTCCTGGTGACCTGTCTCCATCCAGAGAAGCTAAGTCTTGCTAGTTCATATTTGCTCATTTTTCTCTTGAAAATATGTTTCATTATATGATGAGTTCAGTCCAGCTTGCTTATATGTGATTTTTTGCTTGCTGGAAGTTCTGGGGTGCAGAGTGCGCCCCTCACATCGTGAGTCGGTGTGGGGGTTCTTGTATTTTCTGCGTGGATAGTTTTTGATAGTTTTTGTACTGACCGCACAGATCCCTTGCTATCTTCAGTCTATTTAGCGTTAGCGGGCCTCATTTGCTTAAACCTGTTTTTCATTACTACGTTTGTATTTTCCCCTTAACTCACCGTTATTATTTGTGGGGGCTGTCTAAACTTTGGGGTCATTTCTCTGAGGCAAGTGAGGCTTGCTTTCTCTCTAGGGGTAGTTCGTTCCTCAGGCTGTGACGAGGCGTCTAGGTTTTTAGGTAACGCTCCACGGCTGCCTTTAGTGTGTTTTGGATATGTTCAGTCTTGCGGTCAGTATAGTTTCCACATCCCCAGAGCTCGTCCTAATATTCTGGTTTACCTATCAGGTCAGTTTGGTGATCCTACCATCGGATCATAACAACTTACCTCCCTATATCTACATGTACATTGGGGACATGGTTTTCAGTATCATCTCTATGCTGACGACACACAGATCTACATCTCTGGACCAGATATCACCACCCTACTAACCAGAATCCCTCAATGTCTTTCCGCTAATTCATCCTTCTTCTAAAACTTAACATGGACAAAACAGAATTCATCATCTTTCCCCCATCTCACGCGACCCCCCCTAACAAACCTATCCATTACAGTAAACGGCTGCCCACTCTCCCCAGTCCCACAAGCTCACTGCCTCGGTGTAATCCTTGGCACTAATCTCTCCTTCAAACCACACATCCAAGCCCTTTCCACTTCCTGCCGTCTTCAACTTAAAAATATTTCACGGATCCGTACATTCCTAAACCAAGAATCTGCAAAAACCCTAGTCCATGCCCTCATCATCTCCCTCCTCGACTACTGTAACCTCCTGCTCTGTGGCCTCCCCTCTAACACTCTCGCACCCCTTCAATCTATTCTAAACTCTGCTGTCCGACTAATCCACCTATCGCCCTGATATTCCCCAGCCTTAATCCCTTCACTGGCTCCCCATTACCCAGAGACTCCAGTACAAAACCCTAACCATGACATACAAAGCCATCCACAAACTGTCTCCTCCATACATCTGTGACCTCGTCTCCCGGTACTTTCCTGCACGCAACCTCCGATCCTCACAAGATTTCCTTCTCTACTCCCCTCTTATCTCCTCTTCCCACAATTGCATACAAGATTTCTCTTGCGCATCACCCTTACTCTGGAACTCTCTACCACAACATATCAGACTCTCGCCTACCATCAAAACCTTCAAAAAGAACCTGAAGACCCTCCTCTTCCGACAAGCCTACAACCTGCAATAACCACCGATCGACCAAACCACTGCACGACCAGCTACATCCTCGCCTACTGTATCCTCACCCATCCCTTGTAGATTGTGAGCCCTCGCGGGCAGGGTCCTCTCTCCTCCTGCACCAGTTGTGACTGGTATTGTTCAAGATTATTGTACTTGTTTTTATTATGTATACCCCTCTTTACATGTAAAGCACCATGGAATAAATGGTGCTATAATAATAATAATAATAATAATAATAATAATAACAATAATAATACAACATAGAGCCGATTTGTACACATATATATTCTTTGTACCAACTTTGCGGACTCCCAACTTTGGCTGCTTGTCTATACTTATATCAGCTTTGCTTGTTTTGTACAAATATTATTTCATTGCAGTTCAGAGACAGTCTCGTTTGGCTTTTGTGGTGATCGTTTTTCATATTTTCTCTAATTTCATAAATACCTGTATTTCATCAGATGGACTCCTTCTGGAGCATTGTTGATATTTTTGGTTTTACTCAGTGTGTGTTTTTGGTGTTAATAAAATGTGTTTCTATTTTTCATATATCAGATGTGCACATTCCATGTGCTTTGGTCTTTACTTCCTTTTCAACCAAATCTTGGCTTTTTCCATGCACCAATTTTCTCTTATTTGATTGATTATTGAGTAGTGCATCTAATGAAAACATATGCCATGTTAACGTAATGGAGACCTCCTAACTCTCCTGGTCTACCCTGCATGACGCGGCCCTGATTCCCATTGACCCTTCCAAAAGGAAACCACGTCAGTCCATCAAAACAAAATCCTCTTTACTGACAGTTTGATTTGTACACAAAGAAAAGCAGGACATGCAGATGTCTTTCTCTTTGTTACAATACAGTAGCATGTCATCAATAAACATTTTTCAGTGGCACAGTTCTTGAAATGTAGAAAAAATTAGAGACTTTGACCCTTTCCAAAAATAGCGATTCTTTCGCTGAGGTTTTCCAGTTACCACTATCCTTCAGGATACTTCTTGGGAACCACGTAACACTGTGCATGTGGCTGCCACCTCACTGAGTGTGCCCCCAGCCTTGCTGACTTGTCTCTTCTGTTCCCCAAAGACACTTAGGGACTTTAACAAAGTTCCTGGCTGTACGTCCCCTGCCCCATCTCTCCTGCTAAGAGTATTCCGTTGCTACCAATGGGATTCTTCTTAGACTCTTCTTCTCACTCTCTCTCTCTGCTTTTCTGCTCTCTTCATCACACACACTGCAGGACACACCAGATGAAGATCACCTTAACCTGAAGGTGTCCTTACTTCTTCCTTTTCTGTTTCTAAACTGACTACAGAAACTGAAACTCACCCATAGTTCTTCATTGCCCTCCCCAAATCTAGGCTATCCCAACACTTATCCCTTGCCACACCTGACTAGGAGGGACTGTGGCCTAAAAGAAGGATGATCTGTATAATACAGTAAAATTCAGTACAACTTAATATATCTTCATACATTAAAATAATTGTGATGTCCAGAAGTGTGTACAACCATCTCCTCTACCATCACATTACTTTTTATTTGTTTTAAAGGCCTTTGGTTTGATCTCAAGCCATGGAGACTTGAAAAAGGAATGATTTTTAGGAAGATCAATCATTTACAAGTCTATATAGGATCACCAGGGGCTCCCCCACCATTATCTTGAAACAGTAGCGTAGCTACCGGGGGGCAGAGGGGGCCATCGCCCCAGGCCCGGTGCTCAGAAGGGGCCCACCCAGAGCTGCGCTACAGTAACTATCAGCGCGCGCAGTGCACCGATACAGTTACCTTCTGCGGCAGAGCAGGGAGAATCAATCTCCCTGCTCTACCACCCGAGCAGGCCGGGGGGGGCCCGGTGCCAGTAGTGGGCCCCCCGTCCATCACTGCACTGTTGAGGGAAGTTGAGCTGCGCTGCACTCCTTCTCACATCATCCCCCTGTCAGCATCTGGTGATGCTGAGAGTGGGCGCGATGATGTCACCACCCGGCGCCTGCTGTCAGAAGATGAGCGGGAGGTCGGAGCACCACTGGAACAAGGAGGAAGAAAGGTGAGTATTTATTTTTTATGGGGGCTGTCTTTTACTTCTGGATCTGCCTATAGGGGGGCTGCCTTTTACTTCAGGATCTGCCTATAGGGGGGCTGCCTTATACTTCAGGATCTGCCTATAAGGGTGCTGCCTTAAACTTCAGGACCTGCCTATAGGGGGCAGCCTCATACTTCAGGATCTGCCTATAGGGGGGCTGCCTTATACTTCAGGATCTGCCTAATGGGGGGCTGCCTTATTCTTCAGGATCTGCCTATAGGGGGGCTGCCTTATTCTCCAGGATCTGCCTATAGGGGGGCTGCCTTATACTTCAGGATCTGCCCATAGGGGGGCTGTCTTATACTTCAGGATCTTCCTATAGGGGTGCTGCCTTATACTTCAGAATCTGCCTATGGGGTGCTGCCTCATACTACATGATCTGCATATGGAGTGCTGCATTATACTACAGGGTCTGCCTATGGGGTATTGTCTTATACTACAGGGTCTACCTACAGGGTGCTATCTTATACTACAGGGTCTGCCTATGGGGTCTTGTCTTATACTACAGGGTCTGCCTATGGGGATGCTGTCTTGTGCTATAGAGTCTGCCTATGGGTGCTGCCTTGCGCTATAGAGTAGGCCTATGGGGAGTGCATTATACTATATGGAGTCCTATGGGGAATGCATTATACTATATGAAGTCTTATGGGGTGTGCATTATACTATATGGAAGCTTATGGGAGTGCATTATACTATATGGAGACCTATGGGGAGTGCATTATACAATATTTCGGATGATCTGGTGCATTATACTATATGGAGGCCATCTAGTGGGCCATCATACAGTGTGGAGATTACGGTGAAGGGACCTTCATACAGTGTTGGAGCCATCAAACAGTTTGGGGGCTACTAAGGAGTCAGTATAGTGTGTGGGTGATAATTTACAGTGAGGGGGCATTATACTGTATAGGGGAGCTGTACAGGGGGGAGACTCAGGACATTGTTAAATGTAAACTGGACACTTCTTGTTATAGGGGATCTCAGGTTACTGTGACTATCAAAGGGACACACATGGCAATATTACTTTCTAGGGAGCAAATTGTGAGCACTGTTTCCTAGGGCACATGCACCCGGCATTACTATATTATAGAGGAGTGCTTTAGAATTTAAAAAGCACAGAGAATCACACAGCAGGTTCAGTAATAGGGACACATACGGCAGCAGCGGCTCAGTATTGGGGTATCAGCAGGATGAGGAGTTTGTGCAGGTTGGGAATAGATGGTGATGGGGCTGGAATTTGAGAAGTGAAACGTGCCTTTGTTGTATTCTCTGCAGACAAGTCCTGGCTGGAAGAAGTTGTCATGTTGGTCTGGGCCAGATGGAAAAGATGGGAAAAGTGAACGATTCCATCAGAAAGGACGTCAGCGGTAAGTCATTATCTGTAACTGTGCTTTGATCTCTTATATGTTCTGTAGGACTGTACCACTGACCATATGGTGGTAATATCCATGTTGGTCATTAAATAGAGATTATCTTCAGTAATAGAGCGGTCATCTGCTGAGGTTCTCCTCCACTATCAGGGTGCATCACCAAATTGTGATGAAGGCTACCTGGTTAGGGGCCCACTCAGAAGCTTTGCCCCCCCCCCCGAACCAAAACCCTAGCCGCGCCTCTGTCTTGAAAGAATCAAGCCATTGTAATAGTGATAACAACTGGTAATAAAAGAGAAATGGCAGACACCAGAGGCTTGGTGCCCAAATCAGAAAGAACAGAAGATGCATGTCCCGCAAATTGTTACAAAAATATTTCTGTGTTGTGCTTAATGTTTTAAACCAAGGAACCTTGCATGGTTCTCTTAAAAAGATGTCAAGTTTAGTATAGAGTGGATTATAATTTATGTGATCCTCAAGTGCTCTACCATACTCCACCTCATTTCCACCCCTGCATTTTAATGACATGCAATTTTTTACTAGATCTTATTACCGGAGTGTAACAAGTCACCATACTGACAAAAGGTAACCTTGGAATTGGAGAGTACATCAAACACCAACATTTACCCACCTGGAAAAACACAACCAGGTGAAATCCTGGGCATTCACATTCATCTATTGTAGATGTGCTACACAGTGGGCACAGGCATGACACCTGAAAAAGGAGCAAATGTACTAGCCTCTACACACCGCACATTAAGCTTTGGCATCACAAACAGGATTTGAAACTTCGTCCATTGCATCACCTCCATCAAGTTTTGGTGTCACAAACTTCAGTCATTGTGGAAAGAGTCTGTGTGCCAGAAGGATGAATCCAACCAGAAGTGCACCATAGCTTAGCCATTGAGTGAGAGGGAAGTTGCTAGCCTGTGAATCTCCTGTAAAAACATCCAGCAAATTATACATTGAGTTGTCCACAAAAGTCATCATGAATGTTAGGAGATGATTCATAGGTTCATCACTTGTTGTTACATCACCTAGAGATGAGGGAGATGAGATTACTACAGCTGGAGAGTCGGAGGACCATGCTTCGACTTTGTAAGACCAGCAGTCATGTCCAACAAATCACATCACCAGTGTCCGTCAAGCCAACCACACTACCACCAGCTAAAAAGGTAAGAAAAAGTTGACAACCACTCTACCAGCTCCCATCAAGCTAGCTGCTCCGTCCCTTTCTCTGGGGTGCATTCACAAGATATGCCATAAACTTGTGACATATATATCCATTGTCTGTGACCCGCATCTATCTTTAGAACATGGCCCTGGTAGTGGAGAGGTAAAAGTAAATGTCCAGCAATTTTCCAATTCCCATTGAAAACAATATAGAGAGTCTCAGATGCCCGGCCACTTCTCCACTTACTGTGGGGCACAATGGGCGCAAAACTGACGCAATCCCAGCTGTGAGTTTAGCATCAGTCATACTTATATTGTATATTCTGAGGATATCCCATAAATTTGTTAGATGAGAGTACCCCTTTAAAGTAGATTGTATTTCTCTTTAGAAAATATTAACTTGCAGAAGTAAGTATGGCAGTAACAAGAATATAACAACAGCCGAAAAGGGAAAAATATAAGAATGAATCCCTTTAGACAGCTCTTGATGCACACTTGATCAAACAGATAGAGATATAGCAATATGGATATTCTGTTCTATTTACTAGTCTGCTCAGTAATATAACATTCTCTGCTGGATTCCTAAAATCAAATGAGGCTCCTTCAAAAACTATGCATGTACCAATCTATACAGACACAAGCAACCGCTGCACTGCCTCTAAGAGTAAGTATAAACATGACGGTAAGTGGAGATGTATCGCTCCGACTGAGGATGTAAAAAAAAATGTCTGTACAGTCGACGCAGTGTAAGCTCTTTGTGCACAATTCTATTGATGCATTCAGTAAAGCATCTTGCTTGAGAGAGGTAAGTGTGTTATTCTATTCTTAGCTGGATACAGCTCCAGCCACACTCTGAACTGAATAGAGAGTAGGCTTTTATTGAGATAACACAACTCACGCAAAGCGCAAAGCCCAGACTGTCTGAGACAGAATGATGACTTAGAGAAGATATTGATTGGGAAACGACTGCTTGAAACACTGGTGAAAGGAATCAGCATGAGTGGCATTGGGTGAAGATTGACCATATCTGTTGAGTGAGTAATTTCACAAGAAAATGGGAGGTAGGCAGAGAAAAAAAAGATTCTTTGATAATAGAAGATTAGTATCTGTCTACGTACGGGTGAAGACATTCTGAGATGTGAATTACTTACATGCTTCATCCCATCCAATAAAGCTACATCACGTTAACATGGTATTGGTGATCATTTATAACATAATAAACTGCAAAAAAAGGCAATAGTAGAGATTAAGGTGTAAGTTTCACCAGTTTGTTTTTTTTCAATGCATTGTAACTAGTGATGAGCAAGTATACTCGTTGCTTGGGTTTTCCCGAGCATGCTCGCTCTGGTGGTTTCCGAGTATTTGTGAGTGCTCGGAGATTTAGTTATTGTCAATGCAGCTGCAAGATTTAAGGCTGCTAGCCAGCCTGAGTACATGTGGGGGTTGCCTGGTTGCTAGGGAATCCCCACATGAATTCAAGTTGTCTACACTGTGTGCAGAATTATTAGGCAAGTTGTATTTTAGAGGATTTTTTTTGTTATTGATCAACAACTATGTTCTCAATCAACCCAAAAGACTCATAAATATCAAAGCTTAATATTTTTGGAAGTTGGAGTGGGTTTTTTTAGATTTGGCTATCTTAGGAGGAAATCTGTTTGCGCAGGTAACTATTACTGTGCAGAATCATTAGGCAACTTAATAAAAACCAAATATATTTCCATCTCACTTGTTTTTATTTTCACCAGTTAAACCAATATCACTGCACAAAAATTAGAAATAAACATTTCTGACATGCAAAAACAAAACCCCCCAAAATTAGTGACCAATATAACCACATTTCTTTATGATGACACTCAACAGCCTTCCATCCATAGATTCTGACAGTTGCTTGATCTGTTTATGGTCAACATTGCATGCAGCAGCCACCACAGCCTCCCAGACACTGTTCCGAGAGGTGTACTGTTTTCCCTCCCTGTGGATCTTACATTTTATGAGGGACCACAGGTTCTCTATGGGGTTCAGATCAGGTGAACAAGGGGGCCATGTCATTATTTTTTCTTCATTGAGACCTTAACTGGCCAGCCACGCTGTGGAGTAGTTGGAGGCATGTGATGGAGCATTGTCCTGCATGGAAATAATGTTTTTCTTGAATGATACCAACTTCTTCTTGTACCATTACTTAAAGAAGTTGTCTTCCAGAAACTGGCAGTAGGTCTGGGAGTTGAGCTTCACTCAATGCTCAACCTGAAAAGGTCCCACAAGTTCATCTTTGATAATACCAGCCCATACCAGTACCTCAGCGCCACCTTGCTGGCGTCTGAGTCGGAGTGGAGCTCTCTGCCCTTTACTGATCCAGCCTCTGGCCTATCCATTTGGCCCATCAAGAGTCACTCTCATTTCATCAGTTCATAAAACCTCTGAAAAGTCAGTCTTAAGATATTTCTTGTCCCAGTCTTGATGTTTTATCTTATGTTTCTTTTTCAAAGGTGGTCATGTTCCTGAGTATCACACACCTTGTGCTTTTTGTTACTCCAGTAATGTCGCAGCTCTGAAATATGGCAAAACTGGTGGCAAATGGCATCTTGTCAGCTTCACACTTGATTTTCCTCAATTCATTGGCAGTTATTTTGCGCCTTTTTTGCCCAACACGCTTCTTGCGACCCTGTTGGCTATTTGTCAAGAAACGCTTCATTGTTCGGTGATCACACTTCAAAAGTTTGGCAATTTCAAGACTGCTGCATTCCTCTGCAAGACATCTCACAATTTTGCACTTTTCAGAGCCCGTCAAATCTATCTTCTGACCCAATTTGCCAAAGAAAAGGAAGTTGCCTAATAATTAAGCATACCTTACAAAGGGTTTTGATGTCATTAGACAACACCCCTCCTCATTACAGAGACACACATCACCTGATTTACTTAATTGGTAGTTGATTTACCTAATTGGTAGCACTCACAAACACTCGGAGATCAGCTGAGCATGATCGGGAAAACCCGAGCAACGAGTATACTCACTCATCACCAGCTGTAACCCATTAAATATGTGAGAGACTGGTTGTGTTCAAGTCCTAAGGCAACCTCCGATCGCTCAAAAGACTGTTCAGATGCTCTCAGTTTAGCTGACTAGAAAACTAAATCTCCACATGGACCAGTATACTTTCTATTAAGCTGTATAAAATGCAATGAATTTTTTCAGCAACCAGTGGGATTCTCAACAACCAAACCCCAGAAATGTATATGAGCAAATTCATTAAACATTTCCCCCCTAAATTTGGATTTGCCAGATAGCTGACCCTCAACTTTCCTACTGCCTCAGCTTCACACCTGCTCCTCTGCTTTCTTTTGGTATTTTATCTTCTTGTCTTCCTCTTTCACTTTTTTCATCTTTGATCATCTATGGTATGTGGAATCTTCAAATACTAGAGATGGAAGATCTAGAGCAGAAGATCAAAGAGAAAAACTGTGAAAGACCAAAGATGAGAAGACTGAAGACTAGATGACATATGACACAAAAAGAGTGGAAGATCACACATGGAGCAACAGAAGCATGACATGTAAAGCACAGCCCTAAAACAGGTGAGTATAACTATTATTTTTTAACCTCTTCCTGACCCTCTGTGTAATATGTTTTATGGTCTGAAGAGACAGCAGAGCATAATAAATATGTTTTTTTGGGCAGAATTAAATAGGACCAAATTTTATTTGACCATGTTGTATCTGCCAGACAATTGAGAAAATCTTCCCTAAATATATTTCAAAAGATTTCCTCATATCTAACTACAACATATTAAGAAAAAAAATTTAAAGTGTAACCATCATTTTAATTTTTATTCAATAAATCAATAATATACATAAATATAAGCAACTGTAAAATATATCTTATTAGAAAAACGTGCTTCTTTCTCCAACAAAAAATTATAATTCATTAACATTATCAAAATTCTCAATTCTGATGTAAAATCTGTATTCAGTAAAGACAGACTTTCCCATTACTGAGATAGGAGATGGCAGCTGAAACTGATGAGATTCTATCCAGATAGGAGGAGCAGGGAGAAGCTCTGTCTCTAACTCCTCCCTCTTGCCATTTTCATAGAATTGTTTCCATAGCAGCTGCCATCTCCTATCTCAAAACACCAAGTAAAAGACCATTCAAAAGAGGGAAGTACACAACCCGAGATAAAATAGAAATATTTTATTAATATGAAGAGTACAAAATCTCATAAAGAGATAATAGTACAAATAATTATCTGAAAAAAAATGTGTGGAACAAGGCAGAGTGAACTCCAGGCAACCAAGATCAAAAGAAAACAAGTAAAACAGGTAAGTACACATTAATTAAACAAAATAATGATAGCCACATGCAATATAAATATAAACCCTGTGGGTATGGTTATAATATAAAAGCTAGAAAGGAGAAATATAAGTGTAAGTGTACACCAGAAAAGCACTAAAAATGGCAAATTGGAATGTTTAGAGGACCAAGGAGTAGGGTATTGCTTTTACAGGATCTGGGGGGAGAAATCTACATGAAAGGGGTGCAGTGTGCAACAGTGCAAATGCATAAGAGGTAGAGACAACCAAAAACATGATGACCATTGCAACAATGAGATCCAAAAACAATAAGGGGGATAAGCAATGGAAATGCTGCCAGTACCTCTGTGACCAAGGTTGCTGATGAGGTTTTACTTGGTTTCTTTTGATCTTGGTTGCCTGGAGTTCACTCTGCCTTGTTCCACACCTTTCTCAAATAATCATTTGTACTATTGTAAGAGGGTGGTGCTGTTATGGACAGTAAGGAACACGCTGTCACTTTAAGAGGCTGCACCCCCTTGTCTGGCTTGATAGAATGTTCTGCTTCTCCCCTGCAATAATCGTTGTAATGAACTAGTCTGTGCAGAGTGCAGGTGTGGAGCTGGAGCAGCGTGTGTGAGCTGAGGCTGCCGCAGAGAGGACTTTTTGTGCTGATAGCTGAAAGAGAGAAGAACTGTGTCCTGATACAGCTGCAAGAGAGCCACGAAGATACAGATAAAGGGATTTACAGTTTCCAGGAGCCTCCCTAGGATCCAGCAGCAAGGCGAAGACCACGCTTTACAGAGCTGACAGAAAGCCGTGCAAACCACCATATTAGACTGCTGGGGGCCCCCCTGGGACTGGAGCTGATTCTCCAACATCACCGTGAGTTTGTTCCTGTTTGGTGCACCTGTTAGGGCCTAGTGTAGGCTTCAATAGTCAGTACACAGGAGCCGTGTGGCCTGCTTAGTAAAGGCCAGGGAGGTTATATGTAGAGTAGCATCATCACTTGTTTATTGCTTACATTTGCTTGTTAGACATATGTTGAGTCTGTAATAGTTGGAGCATCGTGCTATTTTACGGAAAAGATAAAATTTATAACTCTTGTAAATTGTCTTTTGCCATTGTTTACCCCTGTTTGCATCTTCCTCATCCACTTTGTTCCTTGCCTTCCAATAAATCTACCCTTTGTTGTTTGCACCTCATCTTGTGTACAGTAGTCTTCCTGCACCGTGGTGGTCCCCCGGCCATCGCTTCACTTTTATCCCTTTATGAGATTGTTTGCTCTTTATATTAATAAAATATTTCTATTTTATCTTGGGTTGTGTACTTCACTCTTTTGGGTCTTTCTATCTCAGTAATAGGAAAATCTGTCTTCCTTGAATACAGATTTTATCTCCGAATTTTGATAATGAATGAACAATTTTGGCAGAGAAAAAAGCAAATCTCTCTAATAAGATATATTAAATAGTTAGGAGCCCATTTGCTTCCTGAGCAATGTGATGTGAGGATGAATTGACATGACAGATGAGGGCATTCTGAAGGCATCCTTATCTGCTATGGTATCTGTAGTGGCTATCAAGAAACCTTTGAAAGAAACTTATACTGATCATTACAGGAAAACCTATATTATTATGGCTCAGAAAGTTGTTATGACATACCCTAAAGATCCAAACATTAAAATAAGGCAATCAACTTTTTAATCTTTAATTGATCAACTCCTGTTTTTGTACTAGCTCTTGTTTAACTCTTGTTTGCGTAATAGCAAGTCAATACAACTATTTACCTACTTCAGGCCTGCCTGTAGACTACTAGCTTCCAGAAAGTCCATACTTTACTTTGAAGTGACATTCTAAAATGTCAATGCAGTGTTGTCAGCTCTCAGGAGATTGTGCAGCTTTGAGGGTTGGCAGTTGGCTGTCAGACAATTTCCAGATTCCCCACAGAGAAGATTGTTGATTACCATGTTTACCTTTCCATCACCAAACCAGAGCTCCAGTAAACAGATTAGTAAGCATTGAAAGTGCCCCCTTTTCCAGAAGCAATGATTAATTGTTCCCTAGGTGTTGGGAGGATGTAGGAGGTGTTTTGTCCCAGACAACCCAGTCATCTCTGCTATGTAGGCAGGTTGCTGACAAAAGCAATGAAGAAAATGCATGTATAGTTTATGGGCAGCACAATGGCTCTCTGTGGTTAGCACTGAGGTCCTGGATTCAAATCCCAACAAGGACAACATCTGCAAGGAGTTTGCATGTTCTCCCCGTGTTTGTGTGGGTTTCCTTCTGTTTCTCCGTTTCATCCCACAGTCCAAATACATACTGATAGGGAATTTAGATAGTGAGTACCAATATAAATGAGTAAAAATAAATAAATGTGTTAAAACTCCCCTCAAACATTTTATGGGGAGTTGGGGCACCATAGATGAAATACCTGAAATAAATTAATAAAACAAAAGAAAATAAAATTAAAGGCTAAATAACTAAAACAAAACCGAAAAGAAACAAATAGACACTTCCAGTCTTTCTAGCTTCACCTCCATCAATATAAATCCAATGAGTTGTTTAAAAGAAAATATAGAAAACAGACATATGGCACAAACAACAGTAAATAAAGTATGATTTCCGGGGGCTAATGGGAAAGTTCATTGTAACTATCGGATTAGTCATCAGCAGCACTGGAGAGAGCGGCGTACAGATGAGAGAACATATTTAGAAATAAGACATTGAGAGTGATAATAAAGACACTGAGCGGCATTTATATAAATAACTGCAGTGAATAAATAACGCTGTCAATTTGCAGAAGAAAAACTGGTCTGTGAATATTTAGAATGAAAATGTCACATGCCCATAAAATGCCAGGTGCCTCCTCGAAAGATTTCAAGTTGTCTGCCCAATGTACTCAAGAATTCTTTAGCTATGCACAAAAGTACAAAAATACTTTTAACCCATGTTATTAGTTCCAAAAATGGGCAAAATAATAATAATGACACGTTTCAAATCAACAATAATGACATTTGACAGAATAAAAATGTTTTTACAGGTATTTAAAGCATTCCTTCAGCCTTTTTTATCCCTTTTTAGGAATCATGTATGTGAATATAAAGCCTCATTTGCACATCCGATTTTTCCACCTACATGTACATGATGAGGGCAGTCCAATTTTCTCTTGGTGAAATTAATTAAACAACAATTCTCCTCCTCCGTTGTGACAGTCTGTGTATATCGCACTGAACTAGGATGTCATTTGTGTTAGGTCCGATCCGATTTTTTTCACTGACAAATTAGCGTGGATTGATGATTTTGATCCAACCCTCACATCAAAATTGGACATGTCTCCGCAATTTTATGTGGAACTATTGGTCAGGCAAAAATCAAGGACATGTGAATGATCTCAAAAGATTATAACAGATGTGAGTGCTATCCATGAAAATCAGTATACATGAAAATCGGACTTGTGAATAAGTCCTAATACGTCCAGGTACATTCTCATCGGTTAGAGTATCCATCGGATCATTGTGTTTTCTAGAAGTCACTGACATCAGCACAAGGCAGAAGGAGGCTGCAAAGCATCGCTCTGCAGTCCCATAGACTTGTATTGAGAAGATTTAAAAATTGACCTTCTATTCAAACACCAACAACCCCTGTGTGATTTGGCAGATTTCAACTGCAGTCACATGGTGCCGGTGTGGAGCTGAAAATGGGCAAAGACCGCTACCGATGAGTATGTGACTGCATGTAATAAGCTATGTTCACATGTTCAGTTTTCAGTCAGTATTTTACATCAGTATTTGGCAGCCAAAACTAGGAGTGAGTGAAAAATACAGAAGTGGTGGTGACCTGTTCCTATTATACTTTTCCTCTGATTGTTCCACTTCTGGTTTTGGCTTACAAATACTGAGGTAAAATACTGACCAAATTCTGAAAGTATCAATGTGGCCTTAGAGTAACATAAGTGATCCCTAACAAAAGGATTAGACAAAAATAAAAAGCTCTGGAGTGGTGTTTCAACTGGTGATGCTGTGTTGCACTAAACTTTGCTCAAATCAGCATTGCGCTCTCGGACTAAAGTCTATATCTGTATGGAGGGGTAGGATCCTCATGCTGTTCAGACCTTAGTCATGCTTGGATGTGACGGTCAGTTTCTTATATTTATATTAGCCTTCTAACTGAGCACTCCGCCCATTGGCCTCATCAGTTTTTAATTGCAGCAGGATCCCACCCCTCCATACAGATATAGACTTTATTCTGAAGAGGATTCACATTTTGTTCCCGTAGAGATGCAGACTGTCTAAGAGAGGATTGGCATTAGGTCCTGACAAAGAGAAATGCCTTACCGTGGCTGCCAGGTACACAAGAATTGGCCAATTTATGAGCTAAGCTTTCTCAATTTTTTATATTTCTAGTGTAGTAATGCAATTTAATTTTCATATTCCATGTTTGCATATTATAGTGCTACAGAGTGGTGACTTATTTGTTTGATTATATTTGAGTTGGTTACTCTAGGTAAACACCTGTTCAGACCTTATTCATGTTTTGATGTGACGGTCAGTTTTTTTATATTTGTATTAGCCTTCTGACTGAGCACTCTGCCCCCTGGCCTCAGCCATTTTTAATTGCAGCAGGATCCTACCCCTCCATACAGATAAAGACTTTAGTCTGAAGATGATTCAAATTTTGTTCCCAGAGCCTTATTGTGGCTGCCAGGTGGCTGTGTGTCAGTCGTGACACATGCATGGAGGGCCCAACAAACAGACTCTCCATGCATGTATTGTGACTGTCCCACAGCCACGACACATGCAGCTGCAGAGCCGAACAGCTGATCAGACGGAGCGATCCAGGAAGCCGGGTTCCCTCTGCAGCTAATTTGGTAAGCGCTATAGCTTGCCGAATAAGCAGGGACCCGAGCAAATTCTTGACTTTTCTCACGACCTGGTCTTCCGACTATGACCAGGAAAATAAGAGGCAGTTGTAAAGACTAGATGAGGTTGACAAGCAGTGGTGGAGTCGGTCTTGTAAGTGGAGAGGTTTACTATAATTTGTATTGTGTTTTTTGTACATTTTATGATTATTATACCTTATTCGATTCTGTGCTGGGGACATGGTCACAGCCACTGCTCACTATACACTGGCAGATGACTGAATCCGTGTCGGCGCCACCACTTTGACAGAAAGTCAGGAGGAATAAAGTTAATCATCTCCCAGCAACGGGGCTCTCAGTGCGGTCATCGGGCAGCTTCAGAATGCTATTAACCCATTATCTACCAATGGCCTTTTTTTGGGATGCCTAATCTTTAGCTTCTAGCAACTAAGATTTTATAATTTTTATAATTAGGTCAAATTGTTTGTGTTGTGTTTGTAAAATGAATGTTTTCAAAATAGGAAATCATGTCATTGTCATTTTTAATTGAATATTGGGGCGCCCTTTTCTGAAAAATCCGTACTTGTAAAAAATTTAATTTGGCAAGTAATGGGTTAACTTGCAGATTAACCCCATATTGGCAGAGTAATAGCATTTTTTACGTGACAGGTTCCCGTTAAAAACAAACTGATGCATATATACTGCATGACAAGTAACAGGTAATCTCCAATAGAAACATTTGTTTTTTACCTATTCTCACGATCAGTGGAGATCTCTGCAGTTCGACCCCTAGCAATATGATACTTATCACCTATCCGGTGAACAGATAATAAATTATAATTGAAAATTCTGTCTGGTGCCTCATTGTTATTTCTAAAAGCTTTTGCATTTGGAGTCTGATATATTATTTCTGTATTCATTAGAACTACATTATCTTAATTAATGAGTAATGGTGCAGACAATAAAAAGTTAAATATCAAATTTAGCCTTGCTACAATTATATGGATCTGATAGAATTAATTCAATTCATAATGAAAATTTACAACATTCTCTGCTACAATTTTTATACACAGTCTCCAAAAACCTTTTCTAACCTTTTGGAGGGCACATCATAAAAATGTAAACTAAATGCAGGAAAATTGGATAAAAAAAGTATAAAGAAAATAAAAGAATATAAATCATAAATAAATGTGTGACCATCATGACCTTACCTAGGACATGTCTTATATGTAAATAAGTATTGCACAATGGTAGAAAGAATGCAATTACATATTGTCGGGAGAGATGAATTTTAAGCTAGTTTAAAAATCATCATTCTCGGCAGCACATTGCCCTGTGCTAACAGGACATGTGCTGCCGAGAACATAATGTTTTATAAGGATAGAGCAATCATGTAAATGATTGTTTTGAACACATAGGAAGTGCTTTTTTTGTTGGGTACAATGATTTTTAGTTTAAAAGTCAGCGTTCCTGGAAGCACATTGCCCTGTATTAACAGGACATTTGCTGCCAAGACCATAATGTTCTATGAAAACAGAAAAATCATATTAACGATTGTTTTTTTGAACACAGAGGTGTGGCCGGCCACTGATCTACTTTCCATGGCCATGATCGTGCCGAATGAACTCAGCATAAGGTTGTTGTGAAGTGACTGCAAACAAGGATCACAGGGAATTGATATAGGCAATATATTGGAAGATTGTGTAACTTAGCAAATTGTATAAGGTCTAGAGTTGGTGTGAATTCATATGCAAGACCCGGTTTACTGGCCCTGACAGTAATATCTGGCTGATGGCGGGATGCCAAGGAACCACCATCATCTTATCTGATGACATCTTCTTTAGATTAGTTGACCTGGCGCAACATCATCATTGAGGTGGGACACACATGTGACGTCGCGCCAGGCAGGATAATCAAAAGAAGAGGCATGGATGTTGGAAATTAGGTGTAAGCTCTCATAGCTTCCGTCCTACAGCTACAGATTACCGATCTGCGAGTAATGGACCAGATCATGCAAATCGATTTGCACCAACTCTAATAACTTCTCATTATACAATATATTAGGCAAAACCTCTTTAAAATCTGTACTGCAGACTGGTCATATTTCCTAATCCTGATTTAATTGTAATAATTAACAAAAATAAAGTATTTATTTGGGATTTAATTAACAATCACAATTAGCCATTGAGCAGATTTCTTTTTATTTCCCTGCATGCGGTTTGAGAATAAAACGTTGACCTTCTCGCAGCATTCACATGCCGAAAGGCTTATTGTCAAGAGTGGGAGATAAGCAAACGGATAAGCCGATTCCTGTGATGCCTTTTCTAGCAATCTTGAAGAAGAATAATAGCTGTCCAAATAGCTAGATATTTCTATTATATAATCCTTCCATTTCCAACATCTAAACATCATGAAGTCGCATTGCAAACAGCGTTCATGTGAGTCATTCTTTCCCTTGCAAAATATAGGCCTTGTATCCAAAGTGCAGGACAACATTTGGATGCCTTGATTCATTGTGATGCTGATTGCATTCGTATATTCATGTTTGGAGGAATATACATCAAGGTAAGACAGCTGTTCACAAATGACCTTATTTATGTTTTACATAAGGACTTTTTGCATTGACAGAATCCTTGTTTGAGTAACTTCATCGTTGCTCGTTTGACGTATCAAGGATTGTGATGGTTTGTGGAAATGAATGTTGAAGAGTGCCTTCAGGCTTGTAGCATCAAAGGGGTTCTGAGGACGTCTTGGTTTGTAATGTTTTCTCTTTCTTTTTATTTTTACAGTAAGCGAAATGGTTTAGGTTTCATGTTTTGCAGCATCAACAGAATCCCATAGAATCAGAATAGGGGCATTTACAGGTAACATGAATTTATGAACTTCAAGTATCCTTGATACACTTAAGAAAGAAAAAGAAAACAAAGACAAGCCTCAAATACATATTACAGATCCAACTGCCCAATTTGCCATGTGAAAATGCTTATTCTTAAAAGGACCTGTCACTTGCTATACAGCTCTGCAAAAATTAAGAGACCACCACATCAAAACCCTGTCATGGGCAGCCCGATCTCCAGACCTGAACCCCATTGAAAACCTCTGGAATGTATTCAAGAGGATGATGGATAGTCACAAGCCATCAAACAAAGAAGAAATGCTTAATCTTTTTGTGCCAAAAGCAGTGTGAAAGACTGGTGGAAAGAATGCCAAGGCACATGAAAGCTATGATTAAAAATCATGGTTATTCCACAAAATATTGATTTCTGAACTCCTCCTGAGTTAAAACATTAGTATTGTTGTTTCTAAATTATTATGAACTTGTTTCTTTGCATTATTTGAGGTCTAAAAGCACTGTTTTTGTTTTAAATTTAAAACATTTTTCTTTTTCAGAAAGAAATTCAGAGACATGTTGTGAGAAGTTTATAGAATAAATGAACAATTTACATCTTATTCAAAAATATATCTATAAAGAGAAAAACCAGACAAACTGAACATTTTGCAGTGGGCTCTTATTTTTTGCCAAAGCTGTATATATATGTTTTTTGCCTGATGTAAACCTTGCTGTTCTACTAAATCTGATGATGTTTTTCTTTTGTTCCTGCACCTTTCATTTCAAATAAATGCCCCCTCTAGCCTGTATGTAAATTTAGTCTTTTTAACTTATCTAAGTGGATGTGAGGGAAATCCACTCTCTTCTATGCCTTTTGAACTCCAAATTAATAATTGTTTTATGAGTGCTCAGGAAATCAATAGAGCACAGCCTTGTATGGTATGCTAAGGATTTCTGCTTTATTAATACAGAGCCTAAGGTAAAAGTTTACTCCAAAATATTAGCCAATGAGAACTTTAGGGGTGTCACCAGAAATGTGAGAATTCTCCACCCAGCAGTTTTATTTGATTACTATGACACACAAGTTGTTTGACAAGATGAAGAACACAGACACAAAATGGAATCTGTTCTCAATTCTTCCGCATAGGAGTCTGCTTGAGAAAAGTGATGAGCGAATATACTCGTTACTCAAGATTTCTCGAGCATGCTCGGGGGTCCTCCGAGTATTTTTTAGTGCTCGGAGATTTAGCTTTCTTTGCCGCAGCTGAATGATTTACACCTGTTAGCCAGCATAAGCACATGTGGGGATTTCCTAGCAACCAGGTAACCCCCACATGTTCTTATGCTGGCTAACAGATGTAAATCATTCAGCTGCGGCAAGAAAAACTAAATCTCCAAGCACTAAAAAATACTCGGAGGACCCCCAAGCATGCTCGAGAAATCTTGAGTAACGAGTATATTCGCTCATCACTACTTGAGAACTATGCCCATTTGGCTTAAAAGACTACATTTATGACAAGGCCATATTTTAGGAAGATGCAGGAACAAACGAAAAACAGCAACAGGTTCATAAAAACATCATCATTTACAACAGGATAAAACATACACATTTATGGTAAGTGATAAAACTTTTTTAAAGATGAGCTATCACCAATATCTGCCCTCCTAAATCAAGTATACAGGTACATATTTAAAAAAGTTCAAAAAAGGCAAAATCCTCACTAGAAATAACCCCTCTCTTACAGGCTAATTGAATTTAAAGAGGTATTCCCATCTCCAAGATATTATCCTAATATGTTGTAGTTGTAATATTAAAGAGATTGTCCTGTCCAAATTGATAAGTCTGCAGTCACTCTGTGTGACTGCAGACTTATGCTTTTCCTCAGCGCACCTACAGTGCTGTGCAAGGATTCACCGGTTTCTGACTCAGGTTCGGAAGGTATGTATGAATTGTGCATACATATGGCAAGTGGGCGTGGCCTCGCTTTCATACACTTGAAAGGAGGTAGTCGCCACACTCACTGCACGGATGCGTCAGCAGACGGGGCGAAGCCTCACTCTATACAAGTGTATACTCCCACTATATGTATGTATAACATGTACATATATAAGGGGTGTGCTGGGGGCTAATGTGTGCCCTGAATCCCTGTGCACATCTTCCTGATAATATTGGATACATGTTGCGTATAAATTGTCATGTAATGTGATATTGTTTATTGTGCGTCAATATGTCAAAATGTTTTTGTATTATTTAAATTTTATATCTTTATGGGTTAGGGATAGAGATAGGGAGATATAGTAAGGTTCAGTGTTAAGGTACCTTCACACTGAACAACTTAACAACGATATCGCTAGCGATCCGTGACGTTGCAGCGTCCTGGATAGCGATATTGTTGTGTTTGACACGCAGCAGCGATCAGGATCCTGCTGTGATATCGTTGGTCGGAGCTAGAAGGCCAGCTCCTTATTTCGTCACTGGATCACCCACTGACATCGCTGGATCGGTGTGTGTGACACCGATCCAGCGATGTCTTCACTGGTAACCAGGGTAAACATCGGGTTACTAAGCGCAGGGCCGCGCTTAGTAACCCGATATTTACCCTGGTTACCATTGTAAATGTCAAAAAAAACAAACACTACATACTCACCTTCTGATGTCTGTCCTCTTCCCTGTGTCAGCGCCGGCCGGCCGTAAAGCAGAGCACAGCGGTGACATCACCGCTCTGCTTTAGGGTCGGCGCTTACACAGTGCAGGGAAGCGGACGCGACAGACACCGGAATGTAAGTATGTAGTGTTTGTTTTTTTTTACATTTACACTGGTAACCAGGGTAAACATCGGGTTACTAAGCGCGGCCCTGTGCTTAGTAACCCGATGTTTACCCTGGTTACCCGGGGACTTCAGCATCGTTGGTCGCTGGAGAGCTGTCTGTGTGACAGCTCTCCAGCGACCACACAACGACGAAACAGCGACGCTGCAGCGATCGGCATCTTTGTCTATATCGCTGCAGTAGCTGCAGTACCAAAGGATATGGTACGGAGACAAATGGTGACAGGAAGAACCAGGGTCAGTTCAGGGGAAAGAATGTCCATCCTATATGAACATTGCTGTGTGGTGTCTGTATCTAAACTGAATGAGCTCAGTAAAATTGTTATGGTTGAATTGAACTTGGACATATAACAATGGTTATTGTGTGTTGCTGCAGAAGACCAGGACCCTGCAAACAGAGACGGACTCTAAGGCTACTTTCACACTAGCGTTTTTGGCTGTACGTCGCAATGCGTCGTTTAGGAGAAAAAACACATCCTGCAAAGTTGTCTGCAGGATGCGTTTTTTCTCCATAGACTAACATTAGCGACGCATTGCGACGTATCGCCACACGTCGCAACCGTCGTGCGATGGTTACGTTGTGATTTGGCGGACCGTCGGCACAAAAAAGTTACATGCAATGTGTTTTTGCGCGTCGTGTCCGCCATTTTCGACCACGCATGCGTGGCCGAAACTCTGCCCCCTCCTCCCCGGACCTTACAATGGGGCAGCGGAAGCGTCGTAAGACTGCTTCCGCTGCCCACATCAGGCATTTATTTCACAGCATGCATCGGTACGTCGGCCCGATGCACTGCGACGGGCCCGTACCGACGCTAGCGTGAAAGCAGCCTAACCCACCAATGAGTGAAATACAGAGTGCACACGCCATTATTCAGACTGGACATGATGTTTATGTTGTGGTGTGTCAGGGCATATCGGAACAGCAACCCCTCGCCATGACTATCACCTTGACCCCCGTTACACATATCCTCCGATCTGAGGTCAGAAACTGATGAATCCCATGCAGAGAGTGCATTGGGGATTCATAAGCCTGTAGTCATACAGAGTGAGTGGTAGCTCATTAATTTTGACTGGGCAACCCCTTTAATAATATTAGCAAATTCCTTCAGTTAGAAATGCAGTATACTTCATTAGATTCACTATGTTGTTTACCTCATGTGGATGGCATTGTAGTAGCTTAGGTATCCATGGTTACGATCACAAACTAATTGTCACTATATGAGTGGTCGTAACCATGGATACCTGAGCTGCTGCAATGCCCTGCACACAGAGTATGCGACATAGTGAATCAGAGAAACTATACCACATTTCTAATTGGAGGCGTTTGCTAATATTATTTTTATTACACCTACTGCATATTGGGATAGGATCTTGGAGATGAGAATACCCCTTTAACCTGTAACACCAGCTTCCCTGCATGCCTCCTTCTCTCCCCAGCAGAGATGCCAGCATGGTTACAATCCTGACTGCAATCTTGTTGTGGATATCCGCCACAGCTCCCAGGTCCCTGTGCCTGTTTCACAGACATCCAGGTAACATGCCTAGTGCTCTCACGTGCGCACTTTCTGTCTCTTAAAGAGGTAGCTCACGCACTTCTGAAATGTCCCCAGTGAATTTCTGGTAGGCACCTTGTGCATGAGGCACCCTCTCCTAGAGCGAGGGGCCTGTTCAACATCTAGGACTTTAGTATCTAGCTTGTCTTTAATCCCTTAATCCCATTGGACGTACTATCCCATCGAGGTGACCTGGGACTTAATTCCCAGTGACGGGATAGTATGTCCAGCGTGATCAGCCACGCTCAATGGGGAAGCGCGGACGATCGCGGCCAGGTGTCAGCTGACTATCGCAGCTGACATCTGGCACTATGTGCCAGGAGTGGTCACAGACCACCCCCGGCACATTAACCCCCGTCACACTGCGATCAAACATGATCGCAGTGTTCCGGCGGCATAGGGAAGCATCGTGCAGGGAGAGCACTCCCTGCGTGCTTCCCTGAGATCCTCGGAGCAACGCGATGTCATTGCATTGCTCCGAGGGTCTCCTACCTTCTTCTCCCTGCAGGCCCCGGATCCAAAATGGCCACGGGGCTGCATCCGGGTCCTGCAGGGAAGTGGCTTACCAGGGCCTGCTCAGAGCAAGCGCTGGTGAGCCTGCAGCCATGCATGTCTGATCGCTGATCTGACACAGTGCTGTGCGAAGTGTCAGATCAGCGATCTGTCACTATAACATGATGCCCCCCTGGGGCAATGTTATAAAGTAAAAAAAAATATTCACATGTGTAAAAAAAATAAAAAATCCTAAATAAAGAAAAAAAAATATTTTGTTCCCATAAATACATTTCTTTATCTAAATTATAAAAAAAGAATAAAAGTACACATATTTAGTATCTCCGCGTCCGTAACGACCCCACCTATAAAACTGTCCCACTAGTTAACTACTTCAGTGAACGCGATAAAAAAACGAGGCAAAAAACAACGCTTTATTATCATACCCCCAAACAAAAAGTGGAATAACACGCGATAAAAAAGACGGACATAAATAACCATTGTACCGCTGAAAACGTCATCTTGTCCTGCAAAAAACGAGCTGCCATACAGCATCATCAGCGAAAAAATAAAAAGTTATAGTCCTCAGAATTAAGCGATGCAAAAATAATTATTTTTTCTATAAAATAGTTTTTATCGTATAAAAGTGCCAAATAGTGTTGAGCATTCCGATACTGCAAGTATCGGGTATCAGCCGATACTTGCGGTATCGGAATTCTGATACCGAGATCCGATACTTTTGTGGTATCGGGAATCGGTATCGGGATTAATATCAATGTGTAAAAGAAAGAATTAAAATAAAAAATAGGGATATACTCGCCTCTCTGGCGGCCCCTGGACTTTACCGCCGTAACCGGGAGCCGTTGTACCTAAGAATGCGCGCTTGAAGGGCCTTAGATGACGTCACGGCGCTCTGATTGGTCCGTAGCGGTCGCGTGACCGCTACGCGACCAATCACAAAGCCGTGATGTCACCTAAGGTCTTTCAAGCGCATGAAAGACCTTAGGTGACGTCACGGCTTTGTGATTGGTCGCGTAGCGGTCACGCGACCGCTACGGACCAATCAGAGCGCCGTGACGTCATCTAAGGCCCTTCAAGTGCGCATTCTTAGGTACAACGGCTCCCGGTTACGGCGGTAAAGTCCAGGGCGCGTCAGAGGGTGAGTATACCCCTATTTTTTATTTTAATTTTTTCTTTTACACATTGATATGGATCCCAGGGCCTGAAGGAGAGTTTCCTCTCCTTCAGACCCTGGGAACCATACAGGATACCGTCCGATACTTGGTGTCCCATTGACTTGTATTGGTATCAGGTATCGGTATCGGATTAGATCCGATACTTTGCCGGTATCGGCCGATACTTTCCGATACCGATACTTTCAAGTATCGGACGGTATCGCTCAACACTAGCGCCAAAACATAAAAAAAATATAAATGAGGTATCGCTGTAATCGTACTGACCCGAACAATAAAACTGCTTTATCAATTTTACCAAATGTGGAATGGTATAAACTCCCCCCAAAAAGAAATTGATGAATAGCTGGTTTTTGGTCATTCTGCCTCACAAAAATCGGAATAAAAAGCGATAAAAAAAGTCACGTACCCGAAAATGTTACCAATAAAAATGTCAACTCATCCCGCAAAAAACAAGATCTCACATGACTCTGTGGACCAAAATATGGAAAAATTATAGCTCTCACAATGTGGAGACGCAAAAACTATTTTTTGCAATAAAAAGCGTCTTTTAGTCTGTGACGGCTGCCAATCATAAAAATCCGCTAAAACCCCCCACTATAAATAGTAAATCAAACCCCCCTTCATCATCCCCTTAGTTAGGAAAAAATAATAAAATTAAAAAAATGTATTTATTTCCATTTTCCCATTAGGGTTAGGGTTAGGATTGGGGCTAGGGTTAGGGCTAGGGTTAGGGTTAGGTTTAGGGGTAGGGTTAGGGTTAGGGCTAAGGTTAGGGGTAGGGCTAGGGTTAGGGCTAGGGTTAGGACTAGGGTTAGGGTTAGGGTTAGGGCTAGGTTTAGGGCTAGGGTTAGGGCCAGGGTTAAAGCTAGAGTTGGGGCTAGGGTTAGGGCTAGGGTTAGGGCTAAGGTTAGGAAAAATACTAGGGTTAGGGCTAGGGTTAGGGCTAGGGCTAGGGTTAGGGCTAGGGTTAGGGGTAAGATTAAGGCTAGGGTTAGGGCTATGGTTAGGGCTAGGGTTTGGGCTAGGATTAGGGTTAAGGCTAGGGTTAGGGTAAGGGTTAGGGCTAGGGTTGGGGCTAGGGTTAGGGTTGGGGCTAGGGTTGGGGTTTCAGTTAGAATTAGGGGTTTCCACTGTTTAGGCACATCAGGGGCTCTCCAAACGCGACATGGCATCTCTTCTCAATTCCAGCCAATTCTGCGTTGAAAAAGTAAAACAGTGCTCCTTGAGTTCCAAGCTCTCCTGTGTGCCGTTGGGGTTTACCTCAACATATGGGGTATCAGCATACTCAGAACAAATTGGACACCAACTTTTGGGGTCCAATTTCTTTTGTTACCCTTGAGAAAATAAAAATTTGGGGGACTAAAAAAACATTTTTGTGGGAAAAAAATGATTTTTTATTTTCACGGCTCTGCATTATAAACTGTAGTGAAACACATGGGGGTTCAAAGTTCTCACAACACATCTAGATAAGTTGCTTGGGAGGTCTAGTTTCCAATATGTGGTCAATTGTGGGGGGTTTCTACTGTTTAGGTACATTAGGGGCTCTGCAAACACAATGTGACGCCTGCAGACCAATCCATCTAAGTCTGCATTCCAAATGGCACTCCTTCCCTTCCGAGCTCTGCCATGCGCCCAAACGGTGGTTCCCCTCGACATATGGGGTACCAGCGTACTCAGGACAAATTGGACAACAACTGTTGGGTCCAATTTCTCCTGTTACCCTGGGGAAAATACAAAACTGGGGGCTAAAAAATAATTTTTGTGGGAAAAAAATAATTTTTATTTTCACCGCGCTACGTTATAACCTGTAGTGAAACACTTGGGGGTTCAAAGCTCTCACAACACATCTAGATAAGTTCCTTAGGGGGTCTACTTTCCAAAATTTTGTCACTTTTGGGGGGTTTCAATGTTTAGGCACTTCAGTGGCTCTCCTAACGCAACATGGCGTCCCATCTCAATTCCTGTCAATTTTGCATTGAAAAGTCAAACAGCGCTCCTTCCCTTCTGAGCTCTGCCATGCACCCAAACAGTGGTTTGCCCCCACATATGGGGTATCAGCGTACTCAGGACAAATTACACAACAACATTTGTGGTCCAATGTCTTCTCTTACACTTGGAAAAATGAAAAATTGGGGTGAAAAGATCACTTTTGTGAAAAAATATGTTTTTTTTATTTTTATGGCTCTGCATTATAAACTTCTGTGAAGCACTTGGTGGGTCAGAGTGCTCACCACACATCTAGATAAGTTCCTTATGGGGTCTACTTTCCAAAATGGTGTCACTTGTGGGGGGTTTCAATGTTTTGTCACATCAGTGGCTCTCCAAATGCAACATAGCGTCCCATCTCAATACCTGTCAATTTTGCATTGAAAAGTCAAACGGCGCTCCTTCCCTTCCGAGCTCTGCCATGCGCCCAAACAGTGGTTTACTCTCACATATGGGGTATCAGCATATTCAGGACAAATTGCACAACAACTTTGGGGTCCAGTTTCTTCTTTTACCATTGGGAAAATAAAAAATTGGGGGCAAAAAAATTCATTTTTGTGAAAAAATATGATTTATTATTTTTACGGCTCTGCATTAGTGTTGAGCATTCCGATACCGCAAGTATCGGGTATCGGCCAATATTTGCTGTATCGGAATTCCGATACCGAGATCCGATACTTTTGTGATATCGGGAATCGGGATCGGGATCGATATTAATGTGTAAAATAAAGAATACAAATAAAAAATATTGATATACTCACCTCTACGACGCAGCCTGGACCTTACCAATGTAACCGGCAGCTTCCGTTCAACTTTTGGGGTCCATTTTCTCCTGTTACCCTTGGTAAAATAAATCAAATTGGAGCTGAAGTAAATTTTGTGTGAAAAAAGTTAAATGTTCATTTTTATTTAAACATTCCAAAAATTCCTGTGAAACACCTGAAGGGTTAATAAACTTCCTGAATGTGGTTTTGAGCACCTTGAGGGGTACAGTTTTTAGAATGGTGTCACACTTGGTTATTTGCTATCATATAGGCCCCTCAAAATGACTTCAAATGAGATGTGGTCCCTAAAAAAAATGCTGTTGTAAAAATGAGAAATTGCTGGTCAACTTTAACCCTTATAACTCTCTAACAAAAAAATGTTGGTTCCAAAATTGTGCTGATGTAAAGTAGTCATGTGGGAAATGTTACTTATTAAGTATTTTGTGTGACATATCTCTGATTTAAGTTAATAACAATTCAAATTTGGAAAATTGCAAAATTTTCTACATTTTTTCCAAATTTTCTTTTTTTTAACAAATAATAATAATTAATAATAATAATTTGTATTTATATAGCGCCAACATATTCCGCAGCACTTTACAATTAAGCGGGGACATGTACAAACAAATTTGGTACGAGTTAAGACAATTTAAACAGTGACATTAGGAGTGAGGTCCCTGCTCACAAGCTTACAATCTACAAGGAAATGGGGGGACACAATAGGTGAAAAGTGATTGTTATTTTGGGTCTGGCAATTATAATAAATTGGGATTTTCATACAAAGCTGCATGATCTGGTCATCAGCCCGTGTGTTTAAGTGCAATAGTCAAGTATCAAGTGCAGTTATCATGTGTATGGAGGGTGTGGAGACAGATGAATAGTAGGGTGCCGATTCAGAGTAATATTTGGAAGGAGGGAACAGGGCAAAGTTAGTTTACTGAGTAGTTGATGTGGTAAGCTTGTTTGAAGAGATGGATTTTCAAAGCGCGCTTGAATAGCTCGGGCTAGGTATCAGTCTGATCGTCTGGGGAAGTGCATTCCAGAGAGCTGGCGCAGCACGAGAGAAGTCTTGGAGACGGAGGTGATAGGTTCGGATTACAGGGGATAAACGCAAGTCTTATCGAATAAATTTTACCACTATCATGAAGTACAATATGTCTCGAGAAAACAATGTCAGAATCATCAGGATTCGTTGAAGCGTTCCAGAGTTATAACCTCATAAAGGGACAGTGGTCAGAATTGCAAAAATTGGCCCGGTCATTAACGTGCAAACCACCCTTGGGGCTTAAGGGGTTAAGCTGCTTAGTCTGTTTTCAGGTCTTGTCTCTACCCAAACTTTCCTTGGGCCTGTATGGCCTAGGCCTGAACCCTGTATCTGTACCTGTATCTGATCTTGTCTGATCCTGCTTGCTTGGGTCGGTAGAGCCTAGGCCTTGAACTCTGAAACTGTAAGGGTACTGCCCTGTGCTTAGTAACCCGATGTTTACCCTGGTTACAAGTGAACGCATCGCTGGATCGCTGTCACACACAACGATCCAGCGATGACAGGATGTATCTCTAAATCTTCCTATGTCTGAATAAGTACTAAACCTGCAGTGTCTGAATCCACACCTATCTTAAAAACCTACTGTGTCTGAACCAGTACGAAACCTGCAGTGCCTGAATCTATACCTATCTCCGAAACCTGCTGGGTCTGAATCTGTACCTACCTCTAAAATCTGCTGTATCTGAATCAGTGCTAAACCTGCAGTGTTTGAATCTACACTTATCTCTAAATACACCCGAAAGTCTTTTCTCACAAGGGTCACTGCGTACGTATATGAGGATACACGTGCGGCCACAGAGCACCGCGCCATTGACTTGGACCACTCGGAGACTCCCCTCATGTGAGGTATTGTGTCTGTTCATCTTGAATCTCCTTTTCTTTTCTATTATTTCCACTGTGATCGTTATATGGCTGGCTCTGGGGACTTTTAGCCCCTACTCAGGATTCTTTTATTATTCCTGTATCCCTTTATGTGGCGCACTATTATATAACTTATGATGCATGTGACATCTGTTCAGCAGCACTTTATTCATCAGTCTTGCCTTGCCCTTTACGCTCACCTGGGGTCACAATCTTGCAGCTCTTATTATTTTTCGTGAACATACGTTTATTAGATGCACGTTGTCTTATTTGAGTGTATACATATGTTTTAACAGAAATTAGGATGACCATGTATATACATTTACCTTTTTTTGAATTAGCCTGATTTTTTTTTGAGAACACATCAATATTTACATATTTAATCTGGTATTGATCATTATGGATGCATTACCGATTTACTTATATATAAACTGTACTATTATCCAAAAGTTATTTTGAATTTATGTTACCGACTTCTGTTTTGTGGTTATATCCTTTGACAAAAGAATTTAATCAATGTTCATGTCATTGCAGATATAGGTATTTCTTGATAAAGGCTTATAAAAAGCCGAAACATTGAATTATATACCTGACTCATTCTTCAGGTTCGGATATCGAGCGCGGGATATGTTTTGAAATATATCACCAATTTTTTGGAAGCATGTAATAAACTACACCATTTATTTGGAACTTATAGTGTGCCGGAGTTCCTTTTTGATATTCATATTGTAATTTTTCTCCAGAGCACCTCCTGTTCAAAAGCAGTGAGCACCCCTTATATATTTCTGAATCAGTACTAAACCAGCAATGTCTGAATCAGTATCTACTTCCACACCTGCTGTGTCTGAATCAGTACCTATCGCTATACCTGCTGTGTCTGAATCAGTCCCACTACTTACCTTTAACCCTACTGTGTCAGAATCAGTACCCTTTATTAACCCCTTCCCGACATTTGACGTACTATCCCGTCGAGGTGGGGTGGGCCCGTATGACCGCCGACGGGATAGTACGTCATAGCCGATCGGCCGCGCTCACGGGGGGAGCGCGGCCGATCGCGGCCGGGTGTCGGCTGCATATCGCAGCTGACATCCGGCACTATGTGCCAGGAGCGGTCACGGACCGCCCCCGGCACATTAACCCCCGGCACACCGCGATCAAACATGATCGCGATGTGCCGGCGATGCAGGGAAGCATCGCGCAGGGAGGGGGCTCCCTGCGGGCTTCCCTGAGACCCCCGGAGCAACGCGATGTGATCGCGTTGCTGCGAAGGTCTTACCTCCCTCCCTGCCTGCTCCAGACCCGGATCCAAGATGGCCGCGGATCCGGGTCCTGCAGGGAGGGAGGTGGCTTCACAGACGCCTGCTCAGAGCAGGCACTGTGAAGCAGCCTGTACTTCTCGCAGATCGGTGATCTGTCAGAGTGCTATGCAAACTGGCAGATCACCGATCTGTATTGTCCCCCCCTGGGGCAAAGTAAAAAAGTAAAAAAAAAAATTTCCAAATGTGTAAAAAAAAATAAAAAAAAAATATTCCAAAATAATGAAAAAAAAAAAAATATATTATTCCCATAAATACATTTCTTTATCTAAATTTAAAAAAAAAACAATAAAAGTACACATATTTAGTATCGCCACGTCCGTACTGACCCAACCTATAAAACTGCCACACTAGTTAACCCCTTCAGTAAACACCGTAAGAAAAAAAAAAAAAACGAGGCAAAAAACAACGCTTTATTACCATACCGCCGAACAAAAAGTGGAATAACACGCGATCAAAAAGACTGATATAAATATCCATGGTACCGCTGAAAACGTCATCTTGTCCCGCAAAAAACAAGCCGCCATATAGCATCATCAGCAAAAAAATAAAAAAGTTATAGTCCTGAGAATAAAGCAATACCAAAATAATTATTTTTTCTATAAAATAGTTTTTATCGTATAAAAGCGCCAAAACATAAAAAAAATGATATAAATGAGGTATCGCTGTAATCATACTGACCCGACGAATAAAACTGCTTTATCAATTTTACCAAACCCGGAACGGTATAAACGCCTCTCCCAAAAGAAATTCATGAATAGCAGGTTTTTGGTCATTCTGCCTCACAAAAATCGGAATAAAAAGCGATCAAAAATGGTCACGTGTCCGAAAATGTTACCAATAAAAACGTCAACTCGTCCCGCAAAAAACAAGACCTCACATGACTCTGTGGAGCAAATGTGGAAAAATTATAGGTCTCAAAATGTGGAGACGCAAAAACTTTTTTGCTATAAAAAGCGTCGCTGGTTTCACACTTGCGTTTTTGTCTGCAGCGTTTTTTGCACAAAAAAACGCATGCGTTTTTTCCCTATATTTAACATTGAAAACGCATGCGGTTTTTTTGTACGCGTTTGGTCGCGTTTTCAAACGCATGCGTTTTTTTTCTGCATGCGTTCATTTTCAGAAATACAACCTGCAGTATTTTCTTGCGTTTTTAAGCACATGCGTTTGTTTGCGTTAAAAACGCATGCATTTTTATCGAAAAAAACAGAAAACACACTGAAAAGCCACCCACCACCATCAAGGTGATAAAGGGATCCAAACCCTAACCCTAACTCTACCCCTAACCTCACCCCTAACCGTTTAATGAACATTTTCTGACAGTCATAGTGCCACGTATTTCAGTGCCACGTATTTCAGTGCCACGTATTTCAGTGCCACGTATTTCAGTGCCACGTATTTCAGTGCCATGTATTTCAGTGCCACGTATCACGTATTTCAGTGCCACGTGTTTCAGTGCCACGTATTTCAGTGCCACGTATCACGTATTTCAGTGCCACATATTTTAGTACCACGTATTTCAGTTGCACGTATTTCAGTTGCACGTATTTCAGTGCCACGTATTTCAGTGCCACGTATCACGTATTTCAGTGCCACGTGTTTCAGTGCCACGTATTTAAGTGCCACGTATCACATATTTCAGTGCCACGTATTTCAGTGCCACGTATTTCAGTGCCACGTATTTCAGTGCCACGTATTTCAGTGCCACGTATTTCAGTGCCACGTATCACGTATTTCAGTGCCACGTGTTTCAGTGCCACGTATTTAAGTGCCACGTATCACGTATTTCAGTGCCACGTATTTCAGTGCCACGTATTTCAGTGCCACGTATTTCAGTGCCACGTATTTCAGTGCCACGTATTTCAGTGCCACGTATTTATGTGAATATCACTTATTTCAGTGCCACTTATTTAAGTGCCACGTATTTCAGTGCCACGTATTTCAGTGCCACGTATTTCAGTGCCACGTATTTCAGTGCCACGTGTTTCAGTGCCACGTGTTTCAGTGCCACGTATTTAAGTGCCACGTATCACGTATTTCAGTGCCACGTATTTCAGTGCCACGTATTTCAGTGCCACGTATTTCAGTGCCACGTATTTCAGTGCCACGTATTTCAGTGCCACGTATTTCAGTCACGTTTAGGGTTAGGGGTAGGTTTAGGGTTAGGGCTAGGGTTGGAGGTAAAGTTAGGGTTGGGGCTAAAGTTAGGGTTGGGGCTAAAGTTAGGGTTAGGGTTTGGATTACATTTACGTTTGGATTAGGGTTGGGATTAGAATTATGGGTGTGTCAGGGCTAGGGGTGTGGTTAGGGTTACCGTTGGGATTAGGGTTAGGGGTGTGTTTGGGTTAGGGTTTCAGGTAGAATTGGGGGGTTTCCACTGTCCAGGCACATCAGGGGCTCTCCAAGCGCGACATGGCGTCCAATCTCAATTCCAGCCAATTCTGCGTTGAAAAAGTAAAACAGTGCTCCTTCCCTTCCGAGCTCTCCCGTGCGCCCAAAAAGGGGTTTACCCCAACATATGTGTTATCAGCGTACTCGGGACAAATTGAACAACAACTTCTGGGGTCCAAGTTCTCTTGTTATCCTTAGGAAAATAAAAATTTGGGGGGCTAAAAATCATTTTTGTGGGAAAAAAAAGATGATTTATTTTCACGGCTCTGCATTATAAACTGTAGTGAAACACTTGGGGGTTCAAAGTTCTCACAACACATCTAGATAAGTTCCTTGGGAGGTCTAGTTTCCAATATGGGGTCACTTGTGGGGGGTTTGTACTGTTCGGGTACATCAGGGGCTCTGCAAATGCAACGTGACGCCTGCAGACCAATCCATTTAAGGCTGCATTCCAAATGGCGCTCCTTCCCTTCCGAGCTCTGTCATGCGCCCAAACAGTGGTTCCCCCCGACATATGGGGTATCAGCGTACTCAGGACAAATTGGACAACAACTTTTGGGGTCTAATTTATCCTGTTACCCTTGTGAAAATACAAAACTGGGGGCTAAAAAATCATTTTTGTGAAAAAAAAAAAGAATTTTTATTTTCACGGCTTTGCGCTATAAACTTTAGTGAAACACTTGGGGGTTCAAAGTTCTCAAAACACATCTAGATAAGTTCCTTGGGAGGTCTAGTTTCCAATATGGGGTCACTTGTGGGGGGTTTGTACTGTTTGGGTACATCAGGGGCTCTGCAAATGCAACGTGACGGCTGCTGACCAATCCATTTAAGTCTGCATTCCAAATGGCGCTCCTTCCCTTCCGAGCTCTGTCATGCGCCCAAACAGTGGTTCCCCCCCACATATGGGGTATCAGCGTACTCAGGACAAATTGGAAAACAAATTTTGGGGTCCAATTTATTCTGTTACCCTTGTAAAAATACAAAGCTGGGGGCTAAAAAATCATTTTTGAGAAAAAAAAAAAAAATTATTTTCACGGCTCTGCGTTATAATCTGTAGTGAAACACTTGGGGGTTCAAAGCTCTCAAAACACATCTAGATAAGTTCCTTAGGGGGTCTACTTTCCAAAATGGTGTCACTTGTAGGGAGTTTCAATGTTTAGGCACATCAGGGGCTCTCCAAACGCAACATGGCGTCCCATCTCAATTCCAGTCAATTTTGCATTGAAAAGTCAAATGGCGCTCCTTCCCTTCCAAGCTCTGCCATGCGCCCAAACAATGGTTTACACCCACATATGGGGTATCAGCATACTCAGGACAAATTGCACAACATTTTTTGGGGTCCAATTTCTTCTCTTACCCTTGGGAAAATAAAAAATTGGGGGCGAAAAGATCATTTTTGTGAAAAAATATGATTTTTTATTTTTACGGCTCTGCATTATAAACTTCTGTGAAGCACTTGGTGGGTCAAAGTGCTCACCACACATCTAGATAAGTTCCTTAGGGGGTCTACTTTCCAAAATGGTGTCACTTGTAGGGAGTTTCAATGTTTAGGCACATCAGGGGCTCTCCAAACGCAACATGGCGTCCCATCTCAATTCCAGTCAATTTTGCATTGAAAAGTCAAATGGCGCTCCTTCCCTTCCAAGCTCTGCCATGCGCCCAAACAATGGTTTACACCCACATATGGGGTATCAGCGTACTCAGGACAAATTGCACAACATTTTTTTGGGTCCAATTTCTTCTCTTACCCTTGGAAAAATAAAAAATTGGGGGCAAAAAGATCATTTTTGTGAAAAAATATGATTTTTTATTTTTACGGCTCTGCATTATAAACTTCTGTGAAGCACTTGGTGGGTCAAAGTGCTCACCACACATCTAGATAAGTTCCTTAGGGGGTCTACTTTCCAAAATGGTGTCACTTGTAGGGAGTTTCAATGTTTAGGCACATCAGGGGCTCTCCAAACGCAACATGGCGTCCCATCTCAATTCCAGTCAATTTTGCATTGAAAAGTCAAATGGCGCTCCTTCCCTTCCAAGCTCTGCCATGCGCCTAAACAATGGTTTACACCCACATATGGGGTATCATCGTACTCAGGACAAATTGTACAACAACTTTGGGGGTCCATTTTCTCCTGTTACCCTTGGTAAAATAAAACAAATTGGAGCTGAAATAAATTTTGTGTGAAAAAAAGTTAAATGTTCATTTTTATTTAAACATTCCAAAAATTCCTGTGAAACACCTGAAGGGTTAATAAACTTCTTGAATGTGGTTTTGAGCACCTTGAGGGGTGCAGTTTTTAGAATGGTGTCACACTTGAGTATTTTCTATCATATAGACCCCTCAAAATGACTTCAAATGAGATGTGGTCCCTAAAAAAAATGGTGTTGTAAAAATGAGAAATTGCTGGTCAACTTTTAACCCTTATAACTCCGTCACAAAAAAAAATTTTGGTTCCAAAATTGTACTGATGTAAAGTAGACATGTGGGAAATGTTACTTATTAAGTATTTTGCGTGACATATGTCTGTGATTTAAGGGCACAAAAATTCAAAGTTGGAAAATTGCAAAATTTTCAAAATTTTCGCCAAATTTCCATTTTTTTCACAAATAAACGCAAGTTATATCGAATAAATTTGACATTTAACATGAAGTACAATATGTCACGAGAAAACAATGTCAGAATCGCCAAGATCCGTCAAAGCGTTCCAGAGTTATAGCCTCATAAAGGGACAGTGGTCAGAATTGTAAAAATTGGCCCGGTCATTAACGTGCAAACCACCCTTGGGGGTGAAGGGGTTAAAATTATTATAAATATACTAGATGGTGGCCCGATTCTAACGCATCAGGTATTCTAGAATATGCATGTCCATGTAGTATATTGCCCAGCCACGTAGTATATTGCCAAGTCACGTAGTATATTGCCCAGCGACGTATTATATTGCCCATCTACGTATTATATTGCCAAGTCACGTAGTATATTGCCCAGCGACGTATTATATTGCCCAGCAACGTAGTATATTGCCCAGTGACGTAGTATACAGCACAGAGCCACGTAGTATATTGGCCAGTCACGTAGTATATTGCCCAGCCACGTTTGTCACAGGTTAAAAAATAAAAAATAAACATATACTCACCTTTCCGAGGGCCCCTTGTAGTCCACGGCAGCTTCCGGTCCCAGGGTTGGTCTGAGCGCAGGACCTGTGATGACGTCGGTCACATGACCGTGTAGCGGTCACATGACCATGACGTCACATCAGGTCCTTTCCATGCAGGCGCGCAGGACTTGTGATGACGTCGCGGTCACATGACCGTGACATCATGGCAGGTCCTTTTGCCATACCATCTTTATTATTATTATTTTTATTATTATTATTATTATTATTATTATTTTTATTTATTATTTCACATTACATTTTGTACTATTGATGCCGCATAGGCAGCGTCATTAGTACAAAGTTGGGGACACACAGGGTTAATAGCGGCGGTAATGGAGTGCGTTACCCGCGGCATAATGCGGTCCGTTACCGCCGGCATTAACCCTGTGTGAGCGGTGACCGGAGTGGTGTATGCGGGCGCCGGGCAGTGAGTGCGGGGAGTAAGGAGCGGCCATTTTTTTCCGGACTGTGCGCGTCGCTGATTGGTCGCGGCAGCCATGACAGGCAGCTGGCGAGACCAATCAGCGAACGAATAACTGCGACAGACGGAAGTACCCTTAGACAATTATATAGTAGATAATAAAATTTATTATTATAAATTAACAGTACACAAAAGAATTGCCAAATATTTCATCAGAGAAATCAACTTCTTTCTTCCTTGTCCTTCTGAACTGAACTTTCATTCTCAAAATTCTCAATGGTAAAGTTATTCTACAGTGAAGACAGATTTTCCCATTACTGAGATAGGGGATGGCAGTATAAAGTTCTATTGAGAACTGTAGCTGTCATTTCAAGAGAAATTACACCAGAGTTTATATTTGTCTATAGTTCCTCCTCCTCCATAGAAATTTAAGAGCACCAGCTGTTATCTTGTCTCATTAAATATAGATTATAAAGATTTTTACCATAAATTACCATAATGTTTACCATTATTATGGTTATTATTCTTATTATGAAGTGAGAATGAAAGATTAATACTGGACACAAAAGAAGCAGATTTTTCTGATGAGATAAACTGCAAAGTTGCTGATTTCCTTGTGTACTATTGATTGATGAGATAAAAATTTGAACGACATTTACTCTTTGTGGGCCAGGATTGGAACTTTGATTTAGTCTTGATTGTCATTTCAAATAAATGAGGAAGTGATTAAAAGAGTTATTATATGTGCTGAAATACCCAATCAGATTCCACTCTATATGCCAATTACAGAATCATTGTTGATAATTGAGAGATTGATATTTTTTTCAAACAACTTTATAAACTTATTAGGCCAGTTATATAGTTTACTCATTCCATGTATATACATGTGCAAACTAATCCCGTGACCTTTTAAGCTTCTCTATAGACACCTAGTCGTGTAGGGAAAAGTATCTCCTGCTAATAAAACACAGATTTTTTTTTAAACCACATCACACAGCCTAGTAAATGACACATCCCTGTAATCAGGGTCTCTACTTCTACATCATGCTGCTCTCAGATTATACAGCAAAATCTTGCTAACAGAATACCTTTAAAAAATAAAGGAGTAAATAAAAAGTAATGTCTTATGAATGACATGTATGAGCTTGTTACCGTGGTTGATGTATACCTGTCAACAAAATGTTCTCTTTTAAGTAATTTTCTAACAATATGCTTAACTTTTCTTAAAGTTTTTATGCCTTTGATAAAAATTATTTTTATGTTTCATTTTCACACATTTACACATTTTGAGCATAATAATGCATTACATAGGGAACTAAACACATTTATTTTACTTGTGAATTATTATAGATCTACTGTATGTAACCTTTCCGTTCTTTGGAGATAACACTCCAAAGAATGAGAAGACTTTTACTTTGTTCAATACAAAGTAAAAGTTATATAAGTTGGTGCTCGCAAAAAAATAATACTAAATGTGAATTTCCAAGCCTTTTAAACCCACACTGTACTTTAGTGTAAACATTTACGCATAAATAATTTAAAATGTAATAAAGTGTCAGAGTTTGATATCTTAAATGAATCTTGTCTATTGCATTTTATTATTAAAGAAGGAAGTAGGAGGTTGACTAAGGATATGTAGCAAACTTAACCCCTTTCTGACATCTAACGTACTATCCCGTCGAGGGGGTATGGGCCTGTATGACCACCGACGGGATAGTACGTAATTACCAATCAGCCACGCTCACGGGGGGAGCGCGGCCGATCGGGGATGGGTGTCAGCTGACTATCGCAGCTGACATCCAGCACTATGTGCCAGGAGCGGTCATGGACTGCTCCCGGCACATTAACCCCCGGCACACTGCAATCAAAGATGATCGCAGCGTTCCGGCGGCACAGGGAAGCATCGCGCAGGGAGGGGGCTCCCTGCGTGGTTCCGTGAGACCCTCGGAGCAACGCGATGTGATATTGTTGCTCTGAGGGTCTCCTACCTCCTCCTCCCTGCAGGCCTAGATCCAAAATGGCCACGGGGGGGCCTTACAGGTCCTGCAGGGAGGTGGCTTGCAAGCGCCTGCTCACAGCAGGCGCCGCCAAGCCTCCCTGCAGTGCCTGTCAGATCGCTGGCTTGTTGCTCTATAAGATGAAGTGTGGTTCTTTGAAATAATTTAGAATTTTTCTTATTGTCCGCCTTGTTATATGGTTTTGTCATTAACCTAGGTTTTGGCAATGGTTTTATATTGTGCTTTTTAATGTATATGTATGTATTGTTTGGTTTGTGGGAGGAGGCACAGCGGTGGGTGGTGTCAGGTTTGGCACTACATTTCCGCTGTTTAGCCTGTGCACAAACTGACCTGTAGAAGCGCAAAGCACAGCGCAAAACAGCTGTCATCTCTCTCCCCTGCTCGCACGAGCTTCGGCTCCTCTTTTTTGCTGTATATATATATATATATATATATATATATATATCTTTGAGACACATATATTTATATTTAATTCAGCGCAAGATATGTGAAAAGCCGGTAATTCAATTGCCGGCTTTTCATTACTCCTTCACAAACCCGACAGGATATGAGACATGGTTTACATACAGTAAACCATCTCATATCACTTTTTTTTTGCATATTCCACACTACTAATGTTAGTAGTGTGTATGTGCAAAATTTGGCCACTGTAGCTGCTAAAATAAAGGGTTAAATGGCGGAAAAAATTGGTGTGGGCTCCCGCGCAATTTTCTCCGCCAGAGTGGTAAAGCCAGTGACTGAGGACAGATATTAATAGCCTAGAGAGGGTCCATGGTTATTGGCCCCCCCTGGCTACAAACATCTGCCCCCAGCCACCCCAGAAAAGGCACATCTGGAAGATGCGCCTATTCTGGCACTTGGCCACTCTCTTCCCACTCCCGTGTAGCGGTGGGATATGTGGTAATGAAGGGTTAATGTCACCTTGCTATTGTAAGGTGACATTAAGCCAGGTTAATAATGGAGTGGCGTCAATTATGACACCTATACATTATTAATCCAATAGTACGAAATGGTTAATAAAACACACACGCATTATTACAATGTCCTTTAATGAAATAGACACATGTTGTTGTAATATTTTATTAGACTCTTAATCCACCTGAAGACCATTGTCCTGAAACAAAGTTAAAAAAACAAACAACAATATTCCATACCTTCCGTCGTTATGTCGCGTTATGTTGCTATTACAATAGCAAGGTGACATTAACCCTTCATTACCCCATATCCCACAGCTACACGGGAGTGGGAAGAGAGTGGCCAAGTGCCAGAATAGGCGCATTTTCCAGATGTGCCTTTTCTGGGGTGGCTGGGGGCAGATGTTTGTAGCCAGGGGGGGCCAATAACCATGGACCCTCTCCTGGCTATTAATATCTGCCCTCAGTCACTGGCTTTACCACTCTGGCGGAGAAAATTGCACGGGAGCCCACGCCAATTTTTTCCGCCATTTAACCCTTTATTTTACAAGCTACAGCGCCCAAATTTTGCACATACACACTACTAACATTAGTAGTGTGGAATATGCAAAAAAAAGGGATATGAGATGGTTTACTATATGTAAACCATATCTCATATCCTGTCGGGTTTGTGAAGGAGAAATGAAAAGCCGGCAATTGAATTACCGGCTTTTCTCTCTAACACCGGTGCGTATTTCTCGCAAGTCACACTGCTGGTCCGTGTGTAATCTGTATTTTTCTCGCCCCCATAGACTTTCATTGGCGTATTTTTTTGCGCAATATGGTGACAAACGCAGCATGCTGCGATTTTCTATGGCCGTACAAGACTGTATATTACGGATGCGTAATATACGGCTGATAGGAGCAGCCCCATAGAGATTCATTGGGCCGTGTGTAATGCGTATTTTACGGACGTATTTTCTGCGCTCATACGGCCGTAAAACTCGCTAGTGTGACACCGTCCTTAAGACGGATATAAATAACCATGGTACCGATGAAAACATCATCTTGTCTCGCAAAAAACGAGCCACCATACAGCATCATCAACGAAAAAATTTAAAAGTTATAGTCCTCAGAATAAAGCGATGCAAAAAAATTATTTTTATATAAAATTGTTTTTATCGTATAAAAGCACCAAAACATAAAAAATTATATAAATGACGTAACGCTGTAATCGATCTGACATGAGGAATAAAACTGCTTTATCAATTTTACCAAACGTGGAACGGTATAAGCACCCCCCCAAAAGAAATTCATGAATAGCTGGTTTTTGTTCATTCTACCTCACAAAAATCGGAATAAAAATCGATCAAAAAATGTCACATGCCCGAAAATGGTACCAATAAAAATGTCAACTCGTCCCGCAAAAAACAAGACCTCACATGACTCTGTGGACCTAAATATGGAAAAATTATAGCTCTCAAAATGTGGAGACGCAAAAAAAAAGCGTCTTTTAGTGTGTGACGGCTGCCAATCATAAAAATCCGCTAAAAGGCCTGCTATAAAAGTAAATTAAACCCCCTTCATCATCCCCTTAGTTAGGGAAAAATAATAAAATTTTAAAAAAATTATTTATTTCTATTTTCCCATTAGGGTTAGGGTTGGGGCTAAAGTTAGGGTTAGGGTTGGGGCTAAATTTAGGGTTAGGGTTGGGGCTAAATTTAGGGTTAGGGTTAGAGTAGGGGCTAAAGTTAGTGTTAGAGTTGGGGCTAAAGTTAGGGTTAGGTTTGGGGTTAAAGTTAGGGTTAGGTTAGGGTTGGGGCTAAATTTAAGGTTAGGGTTGGGGCTAAAGTTAGGGTTAGGGTTGGGGCTAAAGTTAGGTTTGGGGTTAGGATTAGAGTTGAGGTTAGGGTTGGGGTTAGGGTTAGGGTTGTGGCTAAAGTTATGGTTTGGATTACATTTACGGTTGGGATTAGGGTTGGGATTAGGTTTAGGGGTATGGTTATGGTTATGGTTGGGATTATGGTTAGGGGTGTGTTTGGGTTAGGGTTTCAGTTAGAATTGGGGGGTTTCCACTGTTTAGGCACATCAGGGGCTCTCCTGACATGGCGTTCCAATCTCAGTTCCAGCCAATTCTGAGGTGAATAAGTAAAACAGTGCTCCTTCCTTTTCGAGCTCTCACATGCGCCCAAACAGGGGTTTACCCCAACATATGGGGTATCAGCGTACTCGGGACAAATTTGACAACAACTTTTGGGGTCCAATTTCTCCTGTTACCCTTGGGAAAATACAAAACTGGGGGCTAAAAAATAATTTGTGTGGAAAAGAATGAATTTTTATTTTCACGGCTCTGGGTTATAAACTGTAGTGAAACACTTGGGGGTTCAAAGTTCTCACAACACATCTTGATAAGTTCCTTGGGGGGTCTAGTTTCCAATATGGGGTCACTTGTGGGGGTTTCTACTATTTAGGTACATCAGGGGCCCTGCAAACGCAATGTGACGCCTGCAGACCATTCCATCTAAGTAAGCATTCTAAACGGAGCTCCTTCCCTTTCAAACTCTGCCATGCGCTCAAACGGTGGTTCTCCCTACATATGGGGTATCAGCGTACTCAGGACAAATTGGACAACAACTTTTGGGGGTTCAAAGTTTTCACAACACATCTAGATAAGTTCCTTAGGGGGTCTTCTTTCCAAAATGGTGTCACTTGTGGGGGTTTCAATTTTTAGGCACATCAGGAGCTCTCCAAACGCAACATGGTGTCCTATCTCAATTCCAGTCAATATTGCATTTAAAAGTCCTTCCATTCTGAGCTCTGCCATGCACCCAAACAGTGGTTTACCACCACAAATGGGGTATCAGCGTACTCAGGACAAATTTTACAACAACTTTTGGTGTCCAATTTCTTCTGTTACCCTTGGGAAAATGAAAAATTGGGGGTGAAAAGATCATTTTTGTGAAAAAATTTGATTTTATATTTTTTTGGCTCTACATTATAAACTTCTGTGAAACACTTGGTGGGTCAAAGTGCTCACCACTCATCTAGATAAATTCCTTAGGGGATCTGCTTTCCAAAATGATGTCACTTGTGGGGGATTTCAATGTTTAGGAACATCAGGGGCTCTCCAAACGCAACATGGCGTCCCATCTCAATTCCAGTGAATTTTGCATTGAAAAGTCAAATGGCGCTCCTTCCCTTCCGAGCTCTGCCATGCGCCCAAACAGTGGTTTACCCCCACATATGGGGTATGACCGTACTCAGGACAAATTGCACAACAACTTTTGGGGTCCAATTTCTCCTGTTACCCTTGGTAAAATAAAGCAAATTGGAGCTGAAACAAATTTTTTTGTGAAAAAAAGTAAAATGTTCATTTTTTTGAAACCAATTCCAAAAATTCCTGTGAAACACCTGAAGGATTAATAAACTTCTTAAATGTGGTTTTGAGTACCTTGAGATGTGCAGTTTTTAGAATGGTGTCACACTTGGGTATTTTCTATCATAAAGACCCCTCAAAGTGACTTCAAATGTGATGTGGTCCCTAAAAAAAAAAATGGTGTTGTAAAAATGAGAAATTGCTGGTCAAATTTTAACCCTTATAACTCCCTAACAAAAAAAATTTTGGTTCCAGAATTGTGCTGATGTAAAGTAGACATGTGGGAAATGTTACTTATTAAGTATTTTGTGTGACATATCTCTGATTTAAGGGCATAAAAATTCAAATTTGGAAAATTGCAAAATTTTACAAATTTTCGCCAAATTTCCATTTTTTTCACAAATAAATGCAGGTAATATCAAAGAAATTGTACCACTATCATGAAGTACAATATGTCATGAGAAAACAATGTCAGAATCATCCGGATCCATTGAAGCATTCCAGAGTTATATCCTCATAAAGGGACAGTGGTCAGAATTGCAAAAATTGGCCCGGTCATTAACCCCTTCACCCCAAAGCCTGTTTTCACCTAAGTGACACGGCCAATTTTTACAATTCTGACCACTGTCACTTTATGAGGTCATAACTCTGAAACGCTTCAACGGATCCTAGTGATTCTGACATTGTTTTCTCGTGACATATTGTACTTCATGATAGTGGCAAAATTTCTTTGATATTACTTGCGTTTCTTTGTGAAAAAAACAGAAATTTGGTGAAAATTTAGAAAATTTTGCAATTTTCAAACTTTGAATTTTTATACCCTTGCATTAGAGACTCATATCGCACAAATTAGGTAATAAATAACATTTCCCAAATGTCTACTTTACATCAGCAAAATTTTGGAACCAAATTTTTTTTTGTTAGGGAGTTATAAGGGTTAAAAGTTAAACAGCGATTTCTCATTTTTTCAACAACCTTTACAAAACCATTTTTTTTAGGGACCACATCACATTTGAAGTCACTTTGAGGGGCTTATAAGATTTAAAATACCCAAAAGTGACACCATTCTAAAAACTACACCCCTCGAGGTACTCAAAACCACATTCAAGAAGTTTATTAACCCTTCAGGTGCTTCACAGGAATTAACGGAATGTGGAAGGAAAAAATTAACAGTTAACTTTTTTTTCCACATAATGATCTTTTAGCAACAATTTTTTCATCTTCACAAGTGTAAAAGGAGAAAGTGGACCACTAAAGTTGTTGTGCAATTTATCCTGAATACACTGATACCCCATATGTAGGGGAAAACCACTGTTTGGGTGCACGGCAGGGCTCGGAAGGGAAGGAGCGCCATATGACTTTTTCAAACCAAAATTGGCTGAAATTGAGATCGGACACCATGTTGCATTTGGAGAGCCCATGATGTACCTAAACAGTGGAAAACCACCACAAGTGACCCCATTTTGGAAACTAGACCCTTCAAGGAACTTATCTAGCTATGTTGTGAGCACTTTGAACCCCCAGGTGCTTCACAGAAGTTTCGAACATAGAGGCGTGAAAATAAAAAATCAAATTTTTTCCCCAACAATGATCTTTTAGCAACAATTTTTTTATCTTCACAAGTGTAAAAGGAGAAAGTGGACCACTAAAGTTGTTGTGCAATTTATCCTGAATACACTGATACCCCATATGTGGGGGAAAACCACTGTTTGGGCGCACGGCAGGGCTCGGAAGGGAAGGAGCGCCATATGACTTTTTCAAACCAAAATTGGCTGAAATTGAGATCGGACACCATGTTGCGTTTGGAGAGCCCCTGATGTACCTAAACAGTGGAAAACCGCCACAAGTGACCCCATTTTGGAAACTAGACCCTTCAAGGAACTTATCTAGCTATGTGATGAGCACTGTGAACCTCCAAGTGCCTCACCAAAAATTATGACGATGAGTTGTAAAAACACATTTTTTCCACAAAAATGATCTTTTAGCTACGATTTTTTTATTTTCCCAAAGGTTATAGGACCAAATAGACAGAAAAAGATGTTGTGCAATTTTTCATGAGTATGCCGATACCCCATATGAGGGGAAAAATCACTGTTTGGGCGCACGGCAGGGCTCGGAAGGGAATAAGTGACGTTTTGGTTTGCAGACTTTGATGGAATGGTCTGCGGGCGTCATGTTGTGTTTGCAGAGCCCCTGATGTGCCTCAACAGTGGAAATCTCCCACAAGTGACCCCATTTTGAAAACTGGACCTCCCAAGGAATTTATTTAGATATGTGGTGAGCACCGTAAACCTCCAAGTGCCTCACCAGTGACCCCGTTTTGGAAACTGGACCTCCCAAGGAATTTATTTAGATATGTGGTGAGCACCGTAAACCTCCAAGTGCCTCACCAGTGACCCCATTTTGGAAACTACACCCCTGAAGGAATATATCTAGAGGCATAGTTTTATAGTATTGATTTTAATTCTTTTGGTTTTACTGGTGTATGAATTTATAATGTGGTGTTATGTGTAAGATGTGCTCGGTACATCAGATAATAAAAGTGTGTTGTGTCAACAGGGTATAAACTACTTTTATTAATTTGTGGACGTGTGGTATGCTTTGAAGCAATCCTTAATGCAAAGGCCAGGTTTCTCAGGGCAGGTTTCACAATGGTAAATTGTATCCTTTCGGATTCCCCTCTTGGAACATACTCTGCACCGTTTTTGTGATCATCCTGTCCTCGCTGTTTGGGGAACCTCTCCTGGGAAATGTTGACCTGGGACAATACGGGCACTATCAGATTCAGAAGTACGGGGACCCTCACCTCCCTGTGTGCCAAACATTAGGGCCTTGATGACTACCTCCTGAAACTGAAGGAAGGTCCCCCCCGTATTGCTTGTAGATCGGAACAGCACAAAAGCATTGTACAGTGCCATCTGTACAATGTGCACGGCCAATTTTTTGTACCATACGTAAGCTTTTCGCATGGCACTGTATGGTTGGAGGACCTGATCGGAGAGATCCACACCCCCCATGAACCGATTGTAATCCAGGATACAATCTGGCTTTGGGACTTGTGTTGTGGTCCCACGAACAGTGACAAGGGTGCTGTTGTCACGGTGTATGGTGGTCAGGATAAGGACATCCCTTTTGTCCTTATACTTGACCACCAGCATGTTGTCGCTGCATTTGGCTCTGCTTTCCCCTTTTCTCAGCATTTGTCCAATTAGCGGCTTAGGGAGGCCTCGCTGATTTTTTCGCACGGTGCCACATGCAGCTGTACCTCTGGCAGAGAGGGCCTTGAAGAGTGGGACGCTGGTGTAAAAGTTATCAATGTAGAGGTGATAACCCTTATCCAGCAGTGGGTGCAGCAATTCCCACACAATTTTCCCACTTACCCCCAGGATGGGGGGGCATTCAGGAGGGTTAATCTGGGTGTCCTTACCCTCGTAGACCCTAAATCTGTGGGTGTACCCTGAGGTACTCTCGCACAGTTTGTACAGCTTTATTCCATACCTGGACCTCTTACTGGGCAGGTACTGTCGGAATTTCAGCCTCCCTTTGAAATGAACCAGAGATTCATCAATAGCGATGTCCCTCTGGGGTGTGTACGCCTCAGCAAATTTTCTGCTGAAGTGTTCAATCACTGGCCGAATTTTATATAGACGATCAAAGTTTGGATCGTCTCGGGGAGGACACTGCGCATTATCACTGAAATGCAAACATTTTTGGATCCCTTCAAATCGTGTCCTTTTCATGGCCATGCGGAATACCGGTGTACTGTAGAGAATTTCAGTACTCCAGTATTGCCGAAGCTTTGGCTTTTTGATTATGCCCATATGCAGCACAATTCCCCAAAATGTCATCATCTCTGCTGCATTTACGGGGGTCCATCTGGCGTGTGATGACGTGGGATTTTGGGTGAAAAATTGATGGGCATAAAGGTTCGTCTGGGCCACCATAAGATTTATTATTTCATCACTGAAAAAGAATTTGAAGAAGTCAATTTCAGTGAGGCCAGTCGTGTCAAACTAGATTCCTGAGCTGCTGCTGAAATCCGGAATGACGGGCTGAAAATTTTCAGGGGGTGCAATCCATACGGGATCGATTGCTGCAGGAGTTGCCTGGGTCCTTCGGCGCCTTGTTGGGGGTCCTTCCTCACTAGATGAGGAGGATGATGATGATGATGATGATGATGATGAGGAGGAGGAATAGAGGAATGTGGGATCTTCCTCACTGGCTGTATCCGTGTCGGACGCAAGGATGGCGTAAGCCTCCTCTGGTGAATAGCGCCTTGTTGACGAATGGGCCATTTTTTTTCCCAAACCCTGGGGATGTGTGTGTAAGTGGTGCTTTTACACGTGTAATGTGTGGGGCTTTTGTATAGGGTACTCTTTATTATAACCAATCAGAGAGAAAAAACAAGTAGTGAGAAAAAATGTAGAAGAAACAAGAAAAAAAGATGAAAAGAAAAATCAGATGTAAAAAAATAAGTTTGTATAAAAAAAAGTATAAATTTACCGTACGCAACTAAATCTTTTTTTTTGCAAAAGAAAAAACGAACGCCACCGCTAAAAATTAGACGACGCAACTAATTATTCTTTTTACAAAAGAAAAGCAAACGCCACTAACAGTGTGACGCACGCTCCCCTAATGAACGCGCTAAAAATTAGACGACGCAACTAATTATTCTTTTTACAAAAGAAAAGCAAACGCCACTAACAGTGTGACGCACGCTCCCCTAATGAACGCGCTAAAAATTAGACGACGCAACTAATTATTCTTTTTACAAAAGAAAAGCGAACGCCACTAACAGTGTGACGTACGCTCCCCTAATGAACGCGCTAAAAATTAGACGACGCAACTAATTATTCTTTTTACAAAAAAAAGCGAATGCCACTAACAGTGTGATGTACGCTCCCCTAATGCACTAGAGATTATCCGGCGATAGCAGATTTTTTTTATGCAAAAAAGACGCTACCTCTCTACCTATAAAACTAGTCTGTACGATTTTTTTTTTCTAAAAGATGATCGGTCGTCACTAACGCTGTGACGCCGGCTGCACTAACACGCTACCACTAAACTACTCTGTACAATTTTTTTTTTCTCTAAAAAAAAAAGACCGGTCGTCACTAACTCTGTGACACCAGCTAATCTACATCTAAAACTACACTGTACTAACTACTATTATTATATTTTTGTAAAAAAAATCGGACGTCGCTTAGACTGCAACGTCCGCTACGCTAACTAGCTAAAAAAAAAAAGTCCTGTAGCGCAGTCTCTGATCAGCAGCGATACTGATCAAAGAGCTGCGGACACAGGAAGAGCACAAAATGCTCTGCGCGGGACGCCGCGCACAGGAAAAAAAGCGCAAAAAAGTGCACTAAAAATTGAATTGGAGCGGGGGAGGGGGGTACTGGAACAGGGATGGAGGGACGTCACCAAACAGTGACGCCGGCTACGCTACCTTGTCACGTCTAAAACTACACTGTACTAACTACTATTTTTTTTCTAAAAAAAAAAAAACGGACGTCGCTTAGACTGCAACGTCCGCTACGCTAACTAGCTGAAAAAGAAAAAAGTCCTGTGGCGCAGTCTCTGATCAGCAGCGATACTGATCAGAGCGCTGCGGACACAGGAAGAGCACGAATGCTCTGCGCGGAACGCCGCGCACAGAAAAAAAAGCGCAAAAAAGTGCGCAAAAAATTTCAATTGGAGGGTGGGGGAGGGGGAGGGAGGGGGTACTGGAACAGGGATGGGGGGATGGGAAAGGGGTGGGGGAGGTGCTGCTGCTGCTGCTGTGATCACAGGCCTCACACAGCAGCAGGTGGCAGCAGAGAGCACACAGCACAGAGCACGGAGCTGGAGCAGCACACAGCACAGAAGGCAGGAGATCGCCGGGACGATCGCACTGGCCACCAATGATTCCTTCACTCAGGTGACACAGAGGGGCTTAGACCACCGCTCTGCACGCCAAATCTGAGAGAAAGATGGCGTGCAGGGCGGTGATCGGTATTTTAGATTAACCCCTTTGGCGCTGATTGGCTAGAAGCTATTGTTCAGCCAATCAGCGCCATAGGGGTTAATCAGGTGAGGTGACGTGGCGATCACCCCACCTACTGTGACGGCTGTGATTGGTGCAACGTCACACAGCATCAATCACAGCCTGTCACATGCTTTTTTTTTTTCTTAACTTTATTGTCATTTCGCTGTGATTGGCTGGTCAGAATTGACCAGCCAATCACAGCGATCGCTGATGCTGGGGGGGCGGTGCAACCCCCCGGAGCTACGTGCAGGGATGGCTGCTGTCAGGGACAGCAGCCATCGGGTCCCGATCACCGCGTGATGCGACGCGGTGACCGGAAAATGGCGGCGCCGTACTAGTACTGCGGCTGGCACTAATGCAGTGCCGGCAGCGCCGTACTAGTACGGCGCATGGCACGAAGGGGTTAACGTGCAAACCACCCTTGGGGGTAAAGGGGTTAAAGTTCTTAGGTCAAACAGATATACAAATATATTTTAGGCTGTGTGCACACATTGCTGATTTTTCGCGTTTTTTTCGCGTTTTTTCCCGATAAAAACGCTATAAAACCGCAAAAAAACAGTATACAATATTCATCCCATCATTTAGAATGAATTCTGCAATTTTTGTGCACATGATGCGCTTTTTTCCACGAACAAACGCATCGCGGTAAAAAACGCAGCATGTTCATTAATTTTGCTTCTTTTTTTTCGGATTTTTCACTATAAAATGCATTGGGAAATGTCCAGAAAAAAACGCACCAAAAACGCGGCAAACGCAGCAAAAACGCAGCAAAACTGTGGCAAAAACGCATGCAGATTTCTTTCAGATTTCTTGCAGAAAATTTCAGGTTTTTCTCAGGAATTTTCTGCAAGAAATCCTGACGTGTGCACATAGCCTTAATGAATATATTTGAGTGTATCCAGTTTTGTTGCCGAATTGTCTGGATTTACCCCGTTTGCAAAAAAAAGAAGAAAATCTACAATGAAAATCTGCAATATACAGCAGGTGATATAAGTATTGAACACATCCCCAACTTTCTAAGTAAATATATTTCTAAAGATGCTATTAACATGAAATTCTTACCAGATGTCGGTAACAAGCCATCCAATCCACACAGGCAAAAAAGAAATCAAACCATAAATGTTTATAAATTAAATTATGTGTAATAATCCCTGTCCCCTGCTCGCTGCCTCCCGCCTCCTCCTGCTTTTACTATCAGCTTTCACAGCTCCCACTTACACACTGTGGGGGTGGGGTGGGAAAATAATAGAAAAGGCCACAGAAGACCCAACAATAACAATAGGAACAATAGCTGCGAGGAGCCGGCCGTGTGCGGGTACAGCCGGGCATCTCCGGGAGGGCGCACAAAGTGATTTCTATTTATAAACAGTTTGTGCAATTCATAGAAATGGGCACAAGATAATACAAAGATGTCTGCACGAGGGGGGGAAGAAGAAAACCACCAAACTGTCCCGCTCATCCAAGGCTGGAGTAATCTTTCCAGTTGGTAGGATGATGCGTTACTTAAGAAGAGGCACACACAAATACAGGATAGGCATGGGTGCCCCTGTGTATCTGGCTGCTGAAATCCTGAAGCTGGCAGGAAATGCCACCAGAGACAATAAGAAAGGGAGAATTACTCCGCGGCACATTCTGTTAGCAGTTGCCAATGATGAAGAACTCAATCAGTTACTCCGAGGGGTGACTATTGCAAGTGGAGGGGTCCTACCAAGAATTCACCCTGAACTCTTGGCTAAAAAACGCGGCTCCTGTGGCAAAGAGACTATCCTTTCTCAGCCTGTAGAGAAAAAAAGAAAAAGGGTGGCAAAGCATTGAACAAAGGGACAAAAAAGGCAAAAGCTGGGAAGAGCAAAGTACTCAGAAAGGAAAAGCAGGCAGATGGAGAGGAAGGTGCATCCAGTTCCACATCAGACGATGGACCAGGAGATGAGTTTACCATCCTTTCCTCAAAGAGTCTTTTGCTTGGGCAGAAGTTGTCCCTGACTCAAAGTGATCTCGGTCATATAGGCTCAATGAAAGTTGAAGGTATTATACATCCAACAACAGCTGAAATCGACCTGAAGGAAAATATAGATAATGCCATGGAAAAAGCTGGAGGAAAAGAGTTCCTTGAAGCTGTGAAAGAGCTCTGTAAAACCCATGGACCCTTGGAGTTGACTGGAGCTGCCCTGAGTCAAGCAAATGGATTGGCAGCCAAGTTCATCATCCACTGCCACATCCCACAGTGGGGATCAGATAAGTGTGAAGAACAGCTGGAAAAGACCATCAAGAACTGTTTATCAGTCGCAGAAGAGGAAAAGATCAAGTCTGTGGCCTTTCCTTCTTTCCCCAGTGGCAGAAACGGCTTTCCCAAGCATACAGCGGCTCAGGTCATTCTGAGAGCCATCTCCAGCCATTTTGGCTCCTCCAACTCCTCCACTGTGAAGAATATTTACTTCCTGCTGTTTAACAGTGAAATCATTGGAATCTATGTGCAGGAAATGGCCAAGCTCGACACAAAGTAGAAGCCAGAGCACACAGAGCAGCTCCACATGTGGTTGTACACAAGTAGAAGAGGACCGGAGATCTAGAGATGATGAATTGTTGTTCAGAAGGTGTTGAAATGTATGAAATGTTGACAACCTCAAAAGATGAAGTATAAACAAGCTCATAAAAAATATAAATTTATTAAATTATAAACTAGACATACAACAAAAATCCATAAATACATGTAAAGAATATATTATGCTACAGAGTGCTACAAATATTGGGTACAGGTGCACCAAAAGGAACACGCTGCGTATCACATAATGGAGACGGAGGAAACAAGGGTACAATCACATGAATACCGATACTGGGTAACCACTAATTTTAGTTCATCTGACTGTTCCTATCATTAGAGAGGTCCACTCCTGCACTGCATTGCTAAACCAAGCCTATTCAACGGTCCAATGACCAAATATTCACAAAATGCAGGGAGACACACTCCCCTACGTGCGTTTCGCCCACTGCTTCGTCTGGGGGCTAGTACGTGCTAGCCCCCAGACGAAGCAGTGGGCGAAACGCGCGTAGGGGCGTGTGTCGGCATCATGGAGAAGGAGAAGGGTAAGATCTGGATATGAGACTAAGTGTTCTCCCTGCATTTTGTGAATATTTGGTCATTGGACCGTTGAATAGGCTTGGTTTAGCAATGCAGTGCAGGAGTGGACCTCTCTAATGATAGGAACAGTCAGATGAACTAAAATTAGTGTTTACCCAGTATCGGTATTCATGTGATTGTACCCTTGTTTCCTCCGTCTCCATTATGTGATACGCAGCGTGTTCCTTTTGGTGCACCTGTACCCAATATTTGTAGCACTCTGTAGCATAATATATTCTTTACATGTATTTATGGATTTTTGTTGTATGTCTAGTTTATAATTTAATAAATATATATTTTTTATGAGCTTGTTTATACTTCATCTTTTGAGGTTGTCATCTATATAGGAAGTATCTCAGGGTATTACCCTAATTGGTTTTTGGTGATCCTGTTCGGATCTATTTGTGATTATGGTTTCTGGACCTGGGTTATTGTTTTTGATGTATGAAATGTTGTGGTTTGAAGACTGATTTTAAGTTTATGTTCCCATGGTTGAAGAGGTATATTTGGGCTGATTCTTCTATTTCTGTACCAAGCCAGCACCCTATTTGCATTTTTATAGAACCTGAAAAATATACCCCTCTGTAATAATCAACCATGTTGTTTTTTTTGTTTCTTTAAGGATGTTGTTCCCAATGTCTTCTCTTACGTTTCCTGTCTTATTATTTTAGACTTAGTGTTACGACAGCTAAAAAAAACCTGTTTTAGATTTGTAGTATTGGATTTTACAAGAGAAATAAGACCACAATATTATTTAAAAAACTAAGCAAAGTTAAAAAAATAAAATAAAATTATGTGTAATAATGATAAATGACACAGGGAAAAGCATTGAACACACTGAAATGTATTTAATACTTTGTACAAAAGCCTTTGTTAGTGATGACAGCTTAAAGATGCCACCTGTATGGAGAAACTAGTCACATGCATTGCTCAGATTTGATTTTGGCCCATTCTTCCTCACAAACACTCTATTCTATTGGATTAAGGTCAGGTGATCAGCTGGGCCACTCTAGTAGCTTTAATTTCTTTCTCTGAAACCAATTGAAAGTTTCCTTGGTCGTGTTTGCTTGGGATCATTGTCTTGCTGAAATGTCCATCCGTGTTTAATCTTCATCATTCTGGTAGATAGCAGCAGATTTGATCAAGAATGTCTTTGTACATTTGTCTAGGGTTGAGCGAAACGGGTCGGACATTTTCAGAAGTCGCTGACTTTTGGCAAAGTCGAGTTTCATGAAACCCGACCCCTGTGTGGGGTCGGCCATGATGTCGGCGATCTTCTGAATCTGGTATCGGAATTCCGATACCGAGTTCCGATATGTTTCCGGCAGCCTTCCTTCTTAAGAATGAGCGCGTGAAGGACCTTTCGATGACGTCACGGCTTGTGATTGGTCGCGGCGGCCCACGTGACCGCTCAGCGACCAATCAAAAGCCGTGACGTAATTCTCATGTCCTAAATTCCTAGAATGCGGAATTTAGGACCTGAAAATTACGTCACGGCTTTGTGATTGGTCGCTGAGCGGTCACGTGGGCGGCCGCGACCAATCACAAGCCGTGACGTCATCGAAAGGTCTTTCAAGCGCCATTCTTAGGAACGGAAGATGCCGGTTACCAGCGGCGATGTCCAGGCTGCGTCGGAGAGGTGAGTATATCAATATTTTTTATTTTAATTCTTTATTTTACACTTAAATATGGATCCCAGGGCCTGAAGGAGTTTCCTCTCCTTCAGACCCTGGGAACCATAGTATCCCATTGCACTGCATTGGGTTTCGTGTTTCGGCCGACCCCAACCCCGACTTTTTTATAGGATTGGAAGATTTCACTCGACCCGACTTTTGAGAAAGTCGGGTTTCGTGAAACCCGACCCTATCCTATAAAAATAAAAGTCGCTCAACCCTACATTTGTCCATTCATCCTTCCTTCAATTACATGAAATTTGAAAGTGCCATATGCTAAAACATAGCGGCACACCATGATGTTTCCACCTCCTAAATTCACTGTTGGTAGGGTGAATTGGGGTGATATGCAGAGTCTGTTGACCTCCAAATGTGGGGTGTAATATGGCATCCAAAGAGCTCAATTTTGGCCTCATATGACCAGATTATATTCTCCAGTAATTCACAATAAATACACAGCATAAGCAGAGAGAACTGAGAGAGTAGTGTTTGATCACAACAGTTATTCTATTGTAAATATGGCAGCTTAATTACAATTCCAATTTTTTTTCATGCAGAAATAAGACAACAATATTGCTGAAAAAAAAATCTAAAATGAGTGTTTTCCAGATAAAGTCTGTGTACATCAGTTATACTAGTCTAACTTGTCATGTGTACATGACGCACCAATGTTGCAGCCAGTTGCCCCTGCTGGCTTTTTGGACATGTTCCAAAAATGTCTTGTTCATTATTTTTTGGGGGGTTTGCCGAATAACTAGGTTAAAAAATGCAAATGAAAACATGTAACTGCAGCGCTCTTCTTCAATGCATTTGCATCATAAACTACAGATTTTTTTTTTTTTTGCTCAACTGTTTAGTAGTCAAATTTACTTTAATTTGACTATATGCCCTGAAGAAGAGAGCAAGATAGCTCTCGAAACGCGTAGGCTTCAATAAACCACCCTAAATCTACCCCGTGTGTGCGGTCTTCAGTTCGCCTAAGACTATTACCTTCAGCATCCTTTTGGATTCTTGTGGAGACCTGCTGCTACAGTTATGCCTGCTTGGGAGTTGTGACCTTGGTTCACAACTCCAATAGGTGAGCACATTCCCTGCAAAGGACTGTATGTGTTTTTTAAAACAGTGTGACACATTGGGGGCGCCTTGTCTTTTTTCTTTTTGTAGTAGTCAAATTTGACATTTGTACATGCCAAATTGTGGATGTGTACTTTGAATTTCTTTGCTTTTGCTCATTCCTTCTTGGAAAAAGAAAAAATAATGTGTTTAGAAAAAAAAACTAAAAAGAATTAAAAAAAAAAAAATCTAATATTTAACTGCAATTGTCTACTTCAGAAAAGGAGAGTGTCCTTAATTACTGCTTTAGTAATCAAATTTGACATGTGCACATGCCACACCGATGCTCCGGTCTCTTACCATTGCTATGTTTTGGACATTTACCTAGCATTTCTTATTCAGTCCTTTGTGGGACAGGGAAATTGTGGCTGAAAACTGTAAAAAAAATTTGAATACAGTGTAGAAAAAAACGTCTGGCTAAAAAAATCTTCCAAAGGATGCAGTTGTGCACAAGAAAAAATTCCCATACCATGGCATCTGGTAGTAAGAACGTGGGAGACGCAGGTACCACCACTTGCAAGAGCTGCACTGAAATTAGTGCTACCAAATGCAGGTCACAATTAGACTGGAATCACATCAGTGTATGGCATCCGATGCAAGAGAATCGGATGTGATATGCTAATGACCATGTCATGCTACTGTGCTGCGATTCTCTCGCATGAGGGGATCACAGCACAGGTACGAAAAAGATGGAGATAGTAATTTCTCCATCTCCTCCATGGCCTGATTCGGCATATATGGATTGCACTGGGGTGACATCCGAGTGCAGTCCGATGTTTCACTCGCTCCCATACACTGGTACAGGTGCGAATTAATTGAGTCTTACTGCCATTTGCAGGATTCTGTGATTGTTCTCTCATGCCGAATCGGCATGAAAAAATAATTGCAAGTCTTAGCTGCCCCATAGAATAACACTGGGTAGAGAGCATAGCAAAATAGCAATCTGTCGTGTTATACGGTAGTGTGACTACGGCCTTAGCTTCATTTTCTACCAGCCAGCATATTAGTGAGGAGGAAGTACACAATGTTATGGAATATATGGTACTCCACTCAACCTTTACATTGAGGACTTTCAATTCTGTCAATAACCTCTATTTTTTTGTCTCTTAATCTCCTAAACCACAGCACTCATGGAGCTAAGGAAGAAACAACTTATTTCAGATGATTTTTTTGGATGAGATGAACAGTGTCAGTCAGCCTTTGTATTCAGATGATATTGGGGCATGGGAGGTAGAGGACATGATTGAAACACCTAGTTGTGCAGATGGCTCTTTCAGATGAGGTGGTAGGTGCACTGGCATTGGAAGCCAAGATTCTAGTGGCACTCTGAGTCAAGTCAAATTTAGAGATGGGAAGTAGGAGAGGGGCATGATGATGATAGTATGGAGAGCAGGGAACCAGATTGAGGTGAGGAAGAGGTGCTGTCATTTGGAGAGGGTGGTTGTGTTGTTGATGAAGAGTGGAAAAAGATCTTTTTTGGGCATAACTGCTTATTCTGCAGTCAGCTCAGGAGAAGATGAGACAACAACATTTTTTGGAGGAAGCTCAACAACACCTGAAAGCTATGGCCATGATTGTGGTGTTGGTGAGTCCTACATGGAGGCACTTTGAATGTGGGAATTATTTTATATTTTGATAGCCAATATTTTTTCAGTATTTAGGCTCTGCACAAAGAAAAAAGCCCTTGCTCAAATTGACTAGAAATTACTACTTTCAATCCGCATGTGAAGTAACATCACCTGTTCATGTGGGAAAAGCAAGCTGGCTAACAATATAAGCAAGACTCAAGCGGTCTTCCTACCTTTGCTCTTTGTGCTCATCTTTCTAGTAGTCAAGATTGATGTTAAAGTATAACCTTTTCAAGGTCTTCATCATCATTTATTTTTGTCATATTCCTCCTCCGCCTTCCGTATCACACTGTTAAATATGCATACCTGATATGTAGCCAGGAAAAAAAACCATACGCTTTCAGTTTTCTGCTTGTGGGCCAATTCCACTCCCACCTGGTCAAGTTGCTGGTGGTGCATTCACATACCATTTAGTAGATTCCACTACCTCTGGCAAGAAATGATGGCCTGCTTTCAGCCTTGTTGGAAGATACTCAGCTGCAGTTATTTATCACAGAAAATGAGTAGGTGAATAAGCTGCACATGGCTTTGAAATCAGATCTAGTGCTAAACCATAGAGGATTCACTATCTGTGCTGTTTACAGTGATGCATCACTGTCGCTCAAAACATTGACCCAAAAGGTGATAAAAGGCATATTCTGTCTGTGCTCATAATTGCTGCGAAACATGTTGACATTGCAGTGCACTTTCAAATGCAACGCTCTATAAAATTGCCAGCATTCACCTGCACATGAGAATATAGAGCAGGCACTCATTTTCTGCAGCTTTGTTAGTCTTTCTCAGAATAGGAAGTGATAATGTACAAGACCAGTGATTGGCTGCTTCAGTCATATGACAGACAGATGGAATATTATCCAAACCCCTTGGAACCTGAAATGAGATGTATGCTGTAACCAATCAATAACGCTCAGTGATCATGTGCCATTCATGAACATATGACTTATAAAGCCAAGGATTGCCTGCAGTAGACATGTGACTGAAGAATGGGATGTCTCACTTCTGGTCAAAAGGGTTGGAGCGGCAAGAGATTTGAGCAATAAGCATCGCTTATTTCTTTTAACATGCAAGTGCCAGAAGTGAGTCACAAACCACGCCCACTGGCGCCAGTGTCACATGATCGATAGGTTGGCATGATAACTCAGGGTCTGCAGCAGGTCTCTGTGATTGTCATAGCCAGATTTCTATGAGCAATGCCCAGTGGTCGGCTCTCATAGAAACTGAGCATTTCCGCTACACAAAACAGGGCTGCAGCTCTGCTATGGATAACACAAGCGATTGGATGATTACAGTTTTAAGTCTCCCAAGGAGACTATTGCAGCAAGTAAAAAATGAAAACAAAATAGTTTTACAAATATTAAAAAAACATAAAGCTTAAACCACATAAAAAAATAACCCTCAACAAGCCCCAGATCCTAAAAAATGGAGATGTTACCAGTCCCGGAAACTTTTTTTTTTACTAACTTTGGATTTTTTTTTCACCACTTAAATAAAAAAGAACCTATACATGTTTGGTATCTACAAACTCGTAATGACCTTGGAAATCATAATGACAGGTCAGTTTTAGCATTTAGTGAACATGGTAAAAATAAGCCCCCAAAACAATTGTAGAATTGCCCCTTTTTGGCAATATCATTGCACTGTGAATTTTCCAGCAAGCTATTTGGTAAAATCAGTCATGTAATTCGAAAGTACAACTCATCCTGCCAACAACAAACCCTCACATTGCCATATTACCAGAAAAATAAAAAAGCCATATCTCTGGGGAAAAGGAGAGCAAAAAACGGTAACGCAAATGTAAGATGCTAGCAGGATCATGGGATGCCTCCAAGGTTATGGGCCACGGTACTGTCTAAGTCCGATGTGTCTTCTGTACTACTCTCCTGACAGTCTCGTTCAAAAGGGCACAAAGTGGCTGATGGTAATACGGGTGACGGTCTTGTACGAGCCCAGCGTGGCTCGGTAGGTGTTTAGTGGCCCAGACAGGATGCGAAGGTCTGTACTGTCCCCGGTCACTCTTATGGGGCATGTGTGTAGTACTCATAGACATGGAGACTGGACTCACACCACACATATCTCTCTCCCTGGTCCCCGCTGTTAGTGGCGGGCGACGACTGGCACTGGCTTGCATTCTGCTGGTGTTCTCAGGGCAGGGCTCCTTCTATATGGCCTGTCACCACACCGGTACACTCAAATGGGGGAAGCAGAGTGCGCTGCTCACTGCTGTGCGTGCCGCTCTATGCACTGTTCTCTGCGCTGCTCCCCACACTTCTCTCTGCCGGCGCCAGACTACCCTATTTTGCACGCTTTTTTACTTTAATGCCTCTGCTGCTGCGCGCCCTTTTCTGTCTCTCTCCACCCTTCTCCATCCCCAGGTAGGTCCTCTTTGCTCAGGATTCCCCCAGACAGCAAGGGAAGGTCCGCCAACTCAGGCTTCCTCTCGGGAACCTGGCATGCAGGTACCCGCGATCCGGTCTACCTCCTTACATTCCCCCTCTCTTTTACCTCACCATTCCACGGGCAAGGATTCGTCACAGTCCATACTGCTCATCTGAGGGCCAACAGCTGCCCACAATTTTTGAAACTCCTCCTGCCTTTATGGCTCCATCGTCTCCCAGAAAGGCCTGTAGAGGTCACTTCAACCTTCGAGTGAAGTGGTAGGGACTTTAGTCACTTTTCTCACCTCTACAGTGTCATCCGATATCTCTGCAACATCAGTCACTTTCACACCTTTCTTCTTTATCCTTTTCTTAGCTTTGTTGCCAGCAGATGGCTCGTCTTTATTCTGGTCTTCTTCGGAAACCTTGGGAACTTCTGGCTCGGACTCCTCAGTCTGTGGACTAAATACTGGCAATTCTTCTCCAAAGTACCCCCTCTCTTTGACAGGCACACTCCCATCAGGAATGAAATTGGATGGATCAAGACCATGGAGACCGGATCTCCCATCATCCTCGCTTGGTACTGCGGGTGTCACTTCCCATTGCTTCTCAACCATACTCTCTGCCTCACCCGGCTGCTTTGCCTCTTCCAACCAGTCAAGATCTCTGGGGCTGTTGGGCTGCAAACTTTCCACTTCAGAGAGCAAAGTCAGTGGTTCTTCCTCTTCACAAATGGGAATCGTGGAAATGGGTGTACTGCGAACACTTGGCACTTGATCCCTTTCTATGAGTTCCTGTAACAGGCAGGAACACAAGAGGCTTTGGTGTACCATTTGATTAGACACCTCTTCTTCCCCTTCGGGTTGGTCTTCACAGACGGCACCCATAGATCCAGTTTGGTGTGTTACCAGACTCTCTGTAATAATTATAGGGGATAACTCAGGAGACTCTTTGCGTGGAACAAGACAACTACAAGACACAGTTTTATAAGTGGTAAAGTCTATATTATCACACAGTGATTCAAACAGGTGCAGAGAGAAACTCAAGTCCACAACACTTGGAGTAAATATTAAATGCAGCTTAGCAGTCTATAGGAAACTTCAGAGGAAAATGCAATCACGCAGAAAGTCTATGAAGCACAATTATTCTTGAGGATACTTGACACGAATAAGTCCTTGTTAAGTCCAAAACACAGATAGATATGCTTATAAGGCAGTTCAAATAATACCTTAGCTCAACCAGGGAGGCCTGGGTAATAGTCTCAGGTTCTTGCAGAGCAGAAACAGCTTACATGTCCAGCAAATGCAGATGGAAATAAACACGAGCAGCAGATGAAGGAGGATTACTGGAACTGTTGTATGCAGCAGGAACTCAGAGCAGAGTAGCAGGATAACCCCACAGGTTCACAGGAGCAGGTATATAGCAAGGGAGTCACCAGAGGTCAAGAGCTGGATGCAAGGCAGAATACTCTAGCACAGACTGAAGGCTGGGGTGGAGTTTTATAGCAGGAAGACACAGTGCACATGAGACCCATGACGCCATCTTGGAAAAGGGCAGTAATGCACAAAAGATAATAAAAAATGTTCAGAGTCCTGACACTCGCCTCTTCATATTCTAGAACTGCTGGAGGTAATGTCCCAGGAACTTCTTCCTCTTCACAATCTACCACTTCTGGCAGAGGTACCTCAGAAACATTTTGAAACTCTTCCATTAAATCGGGGTCTCTTGAGCTGAAGGCTGGCAAATAGTGTTGAGCGATACCTTCCGATACTTGAAAGTATCGGTATCGGATAGTATCGGCCGATACCCGAAAAATATTGGATATCGCCGATACCGATACCCGATACCAATACAAGTCAATGGGACACAAATATCGGAAGGTATCCTGGATGGTTCCCAGGGTCTGAAGGAGAGGAAACTCTCCTTCAGGCCCTGGGATCCATATTCATGTAAAAAATAAAGAATTAAAATAAAAAATATGGGTATACTCACCCCTCCGGCGGAGCCTGGACCTTACCGATGTAACCGGCAGCCTCCGTTCCTAAGAATGAGGAGTTTACGACCTTCGATGATGTCGCGGCTTGTGATTGGTCGCGTGACCGCTCATGTGACCGCTCACGCGACCAATCACAAGCCGCGACGTCATCGCAGGTCCTAAACTCCTCATTCTTAGGAACGGAGGCTGACGGTTACATCGGTAAGGTCCAGGGGCCGCCGGAGGGGTGAGTATATCCATATTTTTTATTTTAATTCTTTATTTTTTACATGAATATGGATCCCAGGGCCTGAAGGAGAGTCTCCTCTCCTCCAGACCCTGGGAGCCATACACTGGGAACTTCCGATTCCGATTTCCGATATCACAGAAATATCGGATCTCGGTATCGGAATTCCGATACTGCAAATGTCGGCCAATACCCGATACTTGCGGTATCGGAATGCTCAACACTACTGCCAAACTGTCCACTTCAGAGCACAAGTTAAGTGATTCTTTCTTCTCACAAAGAGGAACCATAGGAGTGGGAGTTTCAGGGACATCTGGCTCATTCTTTTCTTCAGGCTGGGTCTCACAGACAGAACCCTCGGTTCCAAGTTGGAGCTCCACCAGGCTCACCTCAAGGCCCCTGACCAACGCAGACACCCCACCGTAGATAGTCAGCCCCCTCGCCATCTCTTCTCGGCACCCGGCGTCCTGGCTCTGTCTGGCTCTGGGTGTGGCTGCTCTCTTCTCACCTATCATTTCTCCCAGCCTTGCTCAGGCTTCCCCCAGACAGCAGGGGAAGGTCTGCCCCACTCAGGCTTTTCCCAGGAACACAGAATGCAGCCATTCTAGTTCCGGACCTGGCATGCAGGTACCCGCAGTCCGGTCTACCTCCTTACACAAATGCGGAATTACTTCTGGTCCTTAAGGGGTTAAAGAAGCCCTCCCATTTTTAGTTTTTTTAATTAAATGTGTGTACATAAGCATGTTTTGTAGTGTGAGTGTATGAATATACTCATCTACAACCACTCTCTGGGATCCAGCATCTTTCTTCTCCGTTTCTGAGTGACCTCGCACCTCTGCAGTCTCTCTGGTTTATGCTGCGCTCTGAATGACCCAAAAGTGGTGCCAGAATGATGACCCATAGGCTTTTATTGGAAAAGAGACAGAGAGCAAAGAGTGAGCCTAGTTGCAATTGCGGTGATGTCACTGAGAAGATAAGCAGAACGGCGCTGGATCCCAGAGAGAATGGCGGTAGGTGAGCATATTAATACACTCACATTACAATACATGCATATATACTGTACATATAGTTAATAATTAAAAATATAGATAGTAGGGCTTCTCTAAGGAAAGCATCCTTCAGGATAATTTTTAATAAAGTAATTCCAGGGCTGTGTGTCAATTCTCATTGGTTAGATTTTGGAAAAAAGCCAAAGAGAATTTAGCTTGATTGTGACCAATCTCACATTGCTGGCGTAATATATTGATCATTGGCCTATGATCTTAGATGCACTGTTTGTTGGAAAGGACAATATTGTATTAATATGAATTATTTATGTAGGCTTTGGTTAGATGATTGTATGTATGTGCAGTGCACTGCTTGCTCAATAAATTTGGATCACTAACTGATACAGAGGCTTGACAACCGGTACAGCGTATGTTCCAAATGACAAACCTTCCTGAAGCATCCTATTCTCCCATGAAGATAACGACAGACACTGTTTAGACACAAACAATAACAGCCTCGCTTCCTCCCTTCCTTGTTGTTTCCATAGACGGCTCCAGCTTCCTTGGTGTGGGGGACATCCAGTGGTTGTTTTGTGCAATCATCATTCCCAAGGGTGCTCTGACTTACAGCACGCACACAAACATCTCTCTCTTCCTATATACAAGGACAATAAACTTAAAGTGTCAGGTCCGTTTAGTTTTTATCCATACATAAGATGATATCTGACAGTTGTTCATTTTTTTTTTCTCCTGGTCAACGACTCAAATGCAAGCAATGCCCAAGCCTGAAATATCAATCTGTCTCTCCTCTTTCATACACATGCATGAAACCCCTCCAGACCCTCTATTAAACGCCCCCCTTGGCCTCCAGCACTGGTCGTCAGAGAAGACCCTTTATAGACAGCTCTCGTTTCACCCCTTAGAAAGAGAGAGAGACGCAGCTGAATGTTGATGGACTTCGAGACGCCAAATCAGAAAAAGCAGATGGCAAATGAGCCTCGGAATTCAGACAACGTTATGAAAGGGTTGAAGGAAAACTAAGCATTTTTAAGTGCAGCTTTGGAGACCTGGGACATCTTCCAGCTTTGGCTGAAGCGAGCAGAAGCCTAGAAGTCGCGGGAGGCTTGGGTTGGCTCCCGTCACTGCAAAAATATGGAAGAGATAAGAGAATAAAGATGTACATGGAACAATAGCCACATAACATATACATGCAAATACTGTGTTGTAATGTTTTTTGTTTTTTCCGAGAGCAGATACCGTTTCTAATGTATTTGCTCTTGCAGAAGGGAGAAGCGAAGAAAGTGTAGTGATAAACTATTCCTGAAAATGAGCTTTTAATTAAAATATGTTGTAAAAATGCCCTCAATCTGAACACAAATCAGCCAGCCAGCACTATCCATTGTCTCACGCTTGTATTGTGTTTTTTTTTTGTTTTTTTTTTAATCCTTTTATGTTTTGCAAAGCAAGCACAGTGTATCTACTGTATAGGACAGAAATGCTTGTGTTGCCTGCACAGAGATACCGAAGCTTTAGAGAATGATTGGAGTATTTTTTTTTTTAACCATTTTATTATTTTATTCTGGTTTACTGTATATTAGGAAATAGTGAGATACAAAAAGTAACTTGTTTTATATTTGGCTGTGGTTTGTCGATAAGCCGCCTTTGCATGGTGTATGGATACGGTTTAGAACATGTTTTTATTTATTCAGATTTACTCATTTTTTATGCTTTATCACAACAAAATACATATGAAAAGCCAGAAAAGAATTAAATCTGCATGCCGGGGCTTGAGATTTTTACAATTATTTTGTCGACTGAAGCAGTTCTGTTTTTCAAACATCTCTCGAGCAGTGATGGCTACTTGTCATGTCGAATATGCAGATGCTGAGAAAACGGACAGAGCAACAATGGTGACAAAGAACAAGCTCAGGTTGTGGATTCATACCGACGTTATGAATGATTTATGGAAGAGAAACATTTACTGTGAAGCTGCTTTACTTACTGTATGTACATATATACTGCAGATGTGAAAATCAGTTAACATGGGGTAACAGGGAGCTGTAAGAGTTCTTGGTATACTCTCTAGACAGAAGCATTTCATTTTTACATATAAGTACAACAGCCAATCTGTTGTAGTAATAGTGAAAATGAAACAGTACCAACTATTTTGATATATAATCTACACCCTTAAGGGAAAAAAATAATAAGATCTAAAGAATATATATATATTAAAAAAGCAGGGTATGTGCTCTTTATATTACATTACTATAATATTATATCTATTTTGTAATACATACAGTGGGGCAAAAAAGTATTTAGTCAGTCAGCAATAGTGCAAGTTCCACCACTTAAAAAGATGAGAGGTGTCTGTAATTTACATCATAGGTAGACCTCAACTATGGGAGACAAACTGAGAAAAAAAAATCCAGAAAATCACATTGTCTGTTTTTTTATCATTTTATTTGCATATTATGGTGGAAAATAAGTATTTGGTCAGAAACAAAATTTCATCTCAATACTTTGTAATATATCCTTTGTTGGCAATGACATTTTCTGTAAGTCTTCACAAGGTTGCCACACACTGTTGTTGGTATGTTGGCCCATTCCTCCATGCAGATCTCCTCTAGAGCAGTGATGTTTTTGGCTTTTCGCTTGGCAACACGGACTTTCAACTCCCTCCAAAGGTTTTCTATAGGGTTGAGATCTGGAGACTGGCTAGGCCACTCCAGGACCTTGAAATGCTTCTTACGAAGCCACTCCTTCGTTGCCCTGGCGGTGTGCTTTGGATCATTGTCATGTTGAAAGACCCAGCCACGTTTCAACTTCAATGCCCTTGCTGATGGAAGGAGGTTTGCACTCAAAATCTCACGATACATGGCCCCATTCATTCTTTCATGTACCCGGATCAGTCGTCCTGTCTCCTTTGCAGAGAAACAGCCCCAAAGCATGATGTTTCCACCACCCTGCTTTACAGTAGGTATGGTGTTTGATGGATGCAACTCAGTATTCTTTTTCCTCCAAACACGACAAGTTGTGTTTCTACCAAACAGTTCCAGTTTGGTTTCATCAGACCATAGGACATTCTCCCAAAACTCCTCTGGATCATCCAAATGCTCTCTAGCAAACTTCAGATGGGCCCGGACATGTACTGGCTTAAGCAGTGGGGCACGTCTGGCACTGCAGGATCTGAGTCCATGGTGGCGTAGTGTGTTACTTATGGTAGGCCTTGTTACATTGGTCCCAGCTCTCTGCAGTTCATTCACTAGGTCCCCCCGCGTGGTTCTGGGATTTTTGCTCACTAGTCTTGTGATCATTCTGACCCCACGGGGTGGGATTTTGCATGGAGCCCCAGATCGAGGGAGATTATCAGTGGTCTTGAATGTCTTCCATTTTCTAATTATTGCTCCCACTGTTGATTTGTTCACTCCAAGCTGGTTGGCTATTGCAGATTCAGTCTTCCCAGCCTGGTGCAGGGCTACAATTTTGTTTCTGGTGTCCTTTGACAGCTCTTTGGTCTTCACCATAGTGGAGTTTGGAGTCAGACTGTTTGAGGGTGTGCACAGGTGTCTTTTTATTCTGATAACAAGTTTAAACAGGTGCCATTACTACAGGTAATGAGTGGAGGAAAGAGGAGACTCTTAAAGAAGAAGTTACAGGTCTGTGAGAGCCAGAAATCTTGATTGTTTGTTTCTGACCAAATACTTATTTTCCACCATAATATGCAAATAAAATGATAAAAAAACAGACAATGTGATTTTCTTGATTTTTTTTTCTCAGTTTGTCTCCCATAGTTGAGGTCTACCTATGATGTAAATTACAGATGCCTCTCATCTTTTTAAGTGGTGGAACTTGCACTGTTGCTGACTGACTAAATACTTTTTTGCCCCACTGTATATATATGGACAGGGGGAGAGATCGACTGATGTAAATGGACCGTATTTTTCGAACTATAAGATGCACTTTTTTCCCAAAATATTTTTTGGGAAAAGGGAGTGCGTCTTATAGTAGGAATGTACTTACAGTTTGTAAGGTGGCAGCAGGAGTCGGGCGATTCTTGTAGTGGCCCGACGCTGCAGGGCGATGATCACGCTCCCATCCCAGCCCGGTGCGGCAGGTTCGGTGGTGCGGGGGGGGCTCTGGCGACATTTTGTGAAAGCCCGGAGCCCCCCTGCACTTTTATTGCCTTGATGCTGTGGCCTCCGGGAAAATGGGGAAAATGGCCACATGCACAGATTGAGATGTCGGCTCCGAGATCTTGTATCTCAAGATCTCTGGACAAGATCTTGTTGCCGAGATCTCAATCTGCGCCTGGGGAATCAATCTGGCCTCTGGAAAAATGACTACCGGAGGCGGTGCATGCGCAGATTGAGATCTCGGCTCTGAGATCTCAGCTCCCAAGATCTCAGGACGAGAACTCGTTGCCAAGATCTCAATCTGCGCATTCACCTGGAGCACCCCCACATGCAAGGGCAATGGGGTACTCGGTACCGGGTCTTTATCTCTTGGTTCTGGGGATGTCACGGTGGCCCGACCCAGTCCGTGGCCCTTCTGAGGGGCGCCCAATTAAAGGTGTAGTTTGTCTAGTGTTCGTGACGCCACCTGTGGTATTCGGTCAGGGTGACCAACGCTGCTAGGGGTCCGCTGGGGTGATGGAGTGGCAGCTAGATGGTATACCTTCCCACAGGTGAAGTATATCCCCAGTGCTTCCCAGATGTGTAGGTGGTGATGGTGGACGATGTAAGGCACAATGAATAATGAGGACACAAGGTTGCAGTCTCTGTACCTTTTACTGGAGACTTCAGGGTCCACAGTCCAAGGTACTGTTCACCGGGCAAGCAGAGTCTGGCCGGTCCGAAGGCACATCCAGAGTTCCCTTATCCAGGTGGAAATCAGTAGCCTTCCTACTAGCACCTGTGTGTTGTAGTACCTCCCTGCTGAGCACCACAGGATAGTCCTCACAACTTCCGTGGATGTTTCTGATCTTCTCTCTCTCTGTCCCCCAGATGGTATGGATAGGACAACCCGTATGACGGGGTAGGCCTGGAGCTTATTTATAGGGACCCTAGTGATGCCCCTCTCCCACAATTTGCCCCCGTGTCTTCTTAGGTATTAAGGTCGGGCAACCAACTTGGAATTGACTGTCCTGTATAGTATGTAGTATATAGCACAGCCCATGTTGTATATAGAACAGAGACGTAGTATATAACACAGTCCACGCAATATATAACACAGCCCACATAGTATATAACACAGCCCACGTAGTATATAGTAATGTGGGCACCATATCCCTGTTAAAAAAAAAGAATTAAAATAAAAGATAGTTATATACTCATTCTCCGTCGGCCCCCGGATCCAGGCGAGGTGTTTAGCGATCCTCCTCACGACGCTCCACTCCCAAGATGCATTGCGGTCTCGCGAGATGATGACGTAGCGGTCTTACAAAACAGCTACGTCATCATCTCGCGAGACCACAATGCATGGCCCGGAGCGTTTCGAGGAGCGGGAAAGGTGCTGGAAGGTGAGAATATAATGATTTTTTATTTTTTTTATTATTTTTAACATTCAATCTTTTTACTATTGATGCTGCATAGGCAGCAACAATAGTAAAAAAGTTGGTCACACAGGGTTATTAGCAGCATTAACTGACTGCGTTACACTGTGGCATAACGCAGTGTAATGCAGCCATTAACCCTGTGTGAGCGCTGACTGGAGGAGGCACTGACAGAGAGTAGGAAGGGGCAAATTCACAGCCGGACTGTGCCCGTCGCTGATTGGTCACAACCTGCCGGCAGCGACCAATCGGCGATGCGGGATTTCCATGACAGACAGACAAACAGACAGACAAACAGACGGAAGTGCCCCTTAGACGATTATATATATAAAAGTATGGAACTTTTCAACCTTTTCCCACATATCATGCTTCAGAAGTAAAGATACCAAATGTAAATTTTTGGTGAAGAATCAAAAACAAGTGGAACACAATTGTGAAGTTGAACGGAATTTATTGGTTATTTTAAATTTTTGTGGAAATTCAAAAACTAAAGAGTAGGGCGTGCAATATTATTAAGCCCCTTTAACTTAATACTTTGTTGCACCACCTTTTGCTGCGATTACAGCTGCAAGTCGCTTGGAGTATGTCTCTATCAGTTTTGTACGTCGAGAGACTGAAATTCTTGCCCATTCTTCCTTGGCAAACAGCTCGAGTTCAGTGAGGTTTGATGGAGATCGTTTGTGAACAGCATTTTCAGCTCTTTCCACAGATTTTCGATTGGATGGAGGTCTGGACTTTGACTTGGCCATTCTAACACCTGGATACATTTATTTGTGAACCATTCCCTTGTAGATTTTGCTTTATGTTTGGGATCATTGTTTTGTTGGAAGACACATCTCCATCCCAGTCTCAGGTCTTTTGCAGAATCCAACAGGTTTTCCTCAAGAATGGTCCAGTATTTGGCTCCATCCATCTTCCCATCAATTTTAACCATCTTCCCTGTCCCTGCTTAAGAAAAGCAGGCCCAAACCATGATGCTGTCACCACCATGTTTGACAGTGGGGATGGTGTGTTCAGGGTCATGAGCTCTGTTCCCTTTACGCCAAACATATTGTTTGGCATTGTTGCCAAAAAGTTCGATTTTGGTTACATCTGGCAAGAGCATCTTCTTCCATATGTTTGGTGTATCTCCCAGGTGGCTTGTTGCAAACTTTAAACAACACTTTTTATGGATATCTTTGAGAAATTACGTTCTTCTTGCCACTCTTCCATAAAGGCCTGATTTGTGCAGTGTACGACTGATTGTTGTCCTATGGACAGACTGTCCCACCTCAGCTGTAGATCTCTGCAGTTCATCCAAAGTGATCATGGGCCTCTTGGCTACATCCCTGATCAGTCTTCTCCTTGTTTGAGATGAAAGTTTAAAGGAACAGCCAGGTCTTGGTAGATTTGCATTGGTATGATACTCCTTCCATTTCAATATGATCGCTCGCTCAGTGCTCCTTGGGATGTTTAAAATTTTGGAAATCATTTTGTATCCAAATCCAGATTTAAACTTCTCCACAACCGTATCACGGACCTGCCTGTTGTGTTCCTTGGTCTTCATGATGCTCTCTGTGCTTCAAACAGAACCCTGAGACTATAACAGAGCATAGATAGGTGGATTAAATTTATCATCATTAGGCATTTAGGACAACATTGGATCATTGAGAGATCCACAATGAACTTTTGGAGTGAGTTTGCTGCACTTAAAGTAAAGGGGCCGAATAATATTGCACGTCCCACCTTTCAGTCTTTGAATTTCCACAAAAATTTAAAATAACCAATAAATTTTGTTCAACTTCACAATTGTGTTCCACTTGTTGTTGATTCTTCATCACACTTTACATTTGGTATCTTTATGTTTCAAGCATGATATGTGGGAAAAGTTTGAAAAGTGTCAGGGAGCCGAATACTTTCGCAAGGCACTAATAGATATATATATATATATGTATAGTGACAGTGGAATCTCCACCCCAGGGTGTGGTTTTGAGGGTAAATATTCTGCCTTCTTAATCAGTCAGGGTTTAGTGTGCTTGGAAATGAAAGCTCCAGAGTGATATTTATGGAATGGGAGATGAACCTTGTTGTTTTCTCTGAGCAGATTGATCCCGGCAGCCACATGGACTGTACTATGTATTATCTTTTGTTTTTCCGCTATGCCAGAAAGACCGTGTTTATTTTGATGAACTTTTTACTGGTTTATGCCGTATATTTTAAATAAACCAGTAGAAAATTAGAAATATTCCTATATCTACCTCTGTGAGCAGCCGAATGAGACAATCTACCACAATACACGTACAAATATATGCAATTAGGTCCAGAAATTTTTGGACAGTGAAACAAGTTTTGGCATTTTAGCTGTTTACCAAAACATATTCAAGTTACTGTTATATAATCATTATGGGCTTAAAGTGCAGACTCTAAGCTTTAGGGTTCACTCTATAGCCGGTAACAGAGCCAGTTACTGACAGCTTGGGGCACCTGTGCAAGAAATATGTCTGGGCCCCTCTTCCTGCCTGGCCTGACGCTTATGATGAGGACAATCTGGCTATGAGACCCCCACATCCTTGGGCTCTGAGCCACAGGTCAGACTGCCCTCATTATCACTGCCCTGCAAGCAGGGACATACATAGAGCTCACAGGGCATCACAGCAAAAGTTCTATTTGGCCCTCTACACAACTCTAAAATAAATATTTATTTTTTTCACTGAGATGGAGATATATAGTATATATATCCATTAGAATTCTACTGAGCCCAACCATGTATACATTATATTAAATTATATGTCTGGTATCTATACTATCTGGTATATGATAAAGGGTTATTCCCCAAATAAATCAAGTTATCCCCAATCCCGATAATAACGGATGGCTTACTGACTTTTGGGGGACTGATCACTGGGAGCCCCAGCAATCCTGAGAACAAGACTATGCAGCTCAGCCATCAGCCATGAATGGATTATAGGTGTGCATGCTTGACTTCTGCTCTATTCATTGTCTATGGAACTGATGTAAATAGGTGAGCGCAGTGCTCAGCAACTCTATAAACAATAAAAAGAGTCCAAGCATGCACAACTCTGCTCCACTCAGGGCGAGACTGCAGACCCCTGTTCTCAAAATCTCTGGGAGTGGCAGTGATTGGATCCTATGGATCGGAGATAGCTTGATTATATATACACACATAAACACACATATGCATGAACACATACATACTGTAGGGATTTCACTCACTCAGGTGCGACGGCTGACACGTAGGAGGCAGGTTCCAACAAAAGTTCAAAGGTTTATTACCTCATAAACCACATGGCAAAAATAACAGCAAACAAAATAGCCTTTAGTTCAGGAAAAGAAAAACAACGTGTCCAGTCCTTCAGGCTCAGTCCTATAGCCTTAACACACTCAGGAGGGTTTCACCTCCACACATATCCCCCTGTGTTAAGCATTAGCCTGTCTTATATAAAGCTAACCACACCCAGTAACTAGTGTTGAGCGATACCGTCCGATACTTGAAAGTATCGGTATCGGAAAGTATCGGCCGATACCGGCAAAGTATCGGATCCAATCCGATACCGATACCCGATACCAATACAAGTCAATGGGACTCAGGTATCGGACGGTATTCCTGATGGTTCCCAGGGTCTGAAGGAGAGGAAACTCTCCTTCAGGCCCTGGGAACCATATTAATGTGTAAAAGAAAGAATTAAAATAAAAAATATCGCTATACTCACCTGTCCGACGCAGCCGGGACCTCAGCGAGGGAACCGGCAGCGTTGTTTGTTTAAAATTTGCGCTTTTACTTGGTTACGTGAGGTCCCGGCTTGTGATTGGTCAGGGCGGCCATGTTGCCGGGACGCGGACCAATCACAGCAAGCCGTGACGAAATTACGTCACGGCTTGCTGTGATTGGTCCGCGTCCCGGCAACATGGCCGCCATTAACCAATCACAAGCCGTGACGTCACGGGAGGCTGGACACGCGCGCTTTTCAAAATACGCGCATGTCCAGCCTCCCGTGACGTCCCGGCTTGTGATTGGTTAATGGCGGCCATGTTGCCGGGACGTCACTGGAGGCTGGACACGCGCGCTTTTCAAAATACGCGCATGTCCAGCCTCCCGTGACGTCCCGGCTTGTGATTGGTTAATGGCGGCCATGTTGCCGGGACGTCACTGGAGGCTGGACATGCGCGCTTTTCAAAATACGCGCATGTCCAGCCTCCCGTGACGTCCCGGCTTGTGATTGGTTAATGGCGGCCATGTTGCCGGGACGTCACTGGAGGCTGGACACGCGCGCTTTTCAAAATACGCGCATGTCCAGCCTCCCGTGACGTCCCGGCTTGTGATTGGTTAATGGCGGCCATGTTGCCGGGACGTCACTGGAGGCTGGACACGCGCGCTTTTCAAAATACGCGCATGTCCAGCCTCCCGTGACGTCACGGCTTGTGATTGGTTAATGGCGGCCATGTTGCCGGGACGCGGACCAATCACAGCAAGCCGTGACGTAATTTCGTCACGGCTTGCTGTGATTGGTCCGCGTCCCGGCAACATGGCCGCCCTGACCAATCACAAGCCGGGACTTCACGTAACCAAGTAAAAGCGCGAAATTTAAACAAACAACGCTGCCGGTTCCCTCGCTGAGGTCCCGGCTGCGTCGGACAGGTGAGTATAGCGATATTTTTTATTTTAATTCTCTTTTTTACACATTATTACATTAATGTTGTTGCGATACCCGATACCCGATATCACAAAAATATCGGATCTCGGTATCGGAAATTCCGATACAGCAAGTATCGGCCGATACCCGATACTTGCAGTATCGGAATGCTCAACACTACCAGTAACCCATCACATGATTAGCCATGTGGTCTGACATCACCACAGGTCCTGAACACACATATATACATGGTTATATACAACAAAGAAATAGTCCGGGCTACATTACAGCAACAAGGCACTTATGTGGCACATACCTCCCATCGACTACACACCCTTTAGCCATGCTACATACCTCCCCCCTCTGCCTAAAGCCGTGGGGCTTGGCACTTTTCCCCACTAAACAAGGGATTCTTGATAGGGCATCCGCATTACCGTGCAGCTTTCGGCCCTATGTTCCACATGGAAACTGAAGTCCTGCAGGGCTAAGAACCAACGGGTGACCCTAGCATTTCTACCCTTTGTTTCCCTCATCCATCTTAGTGGGGCATGGTCAGATATCAGTCTGAATTTACGACCCAGCAGATAGTACCGTAACGTGTCCACCGCCCACTTTATGGCCAAACACTCTTTTTCCACAACTGAGTAGTTATTATTATTATTATTATTTATTGTTATAGCGCCATTTATTCCATGGCGCTTTACAAGTGAGGAGAGGTATACATAATAAAAACAAGTACAATAATCTTGAACAATACAAGTCATAACTGGTACAGGAGGAGTGAGGACCCTGCCCGCGAGGGCTCACAATCTACAAGGGATGGGTGAGAATACAGTAGGTGAGGATAGAGCTGATCGTGCAGCGGTTGGTTGATCGGTGGTTACTGCAGGTTGTAGGCTTGTCGGAAGAGGTGGGTCTTCAGATTCTTTTTGAAGGTTTCGATGGTGGGCGAGAGTCTGATGTGTTGTGGTAGAGGGTTCCAGAGTAGGGGTGATACGCGAGAGAAATCTTGTATACGATTGTGGGAAGAGGAGATAAGAGGGGAGTAGAGAAGGAGATCTTGTGAGGATCGGAGGTTGCGTGTAGGAAAGTACCGGGAGATGAGGTCACAGATGTAAGGAGGAGACAGGTTGTTGATGGCTTTGTACGTCATGGTTAGGGTTTTGTACTGGAGTCTCTGGGCAATGGGGAGCCAGTGAAGGGATTGACAGAGGGGAGAGGCCGGAGAATAGCGGGGGGACAGGTGGATTAGTCGGGCAGCAGAGTTTAGAATAGATTGGAGGGGTGCGAGAGTGTTTGAGGGGAGGCCACAGAGCAGGAGGTTGCAGTAGTCAAGACGAGAGATGATGAGGGCATGGACTAGGGTTTTTGCAGATTCTTGGTTGAGGAATGAACGGATTCGTGCAATATTTTTGAGTTGAAGTCGGCAGGAAGTGGAAAGGGCTTGGATATGTGGTTTGAAGGAGAGATCAGCGTCAAGGATAACCCCGAGGCAGCGAGCTTGTGGGACTGGGGAGAGTGGGCAGCCATTTACTGTAATGGATAGGTTCGTTGGGGGGGTCACGTGAGATGGGGGAAAGATGATGAATTCTGTTTTGTCCATGTTAAGTTTCAGAAATTTAGCGGAGAAGAAGGATGAAATAGTGGACAGACATTGAGGGATTCTGGTTAGTAGGGAGGTGATATCTGGTCCAGAGATGTAGATCTGTGTGTCATCAGCATAGAGGTGATACTGAAAGCCATGAGATTCTATGAGCTGTCCCAGGCCAAAGGTGTAAATGGAGAAGAGCAGGGGCCCAAGGACTGAACCTTGTGGGACTCCGACAGAGAGGGGGCGAGGTGAGGAGGTGGTGTGTGAGTGGGAGACGCTGAATGTCCGGTCTGTTAGGTATGATGAGATCCAGGATAGGGCCAAGTCTGTGATGCCAAGGGATGAGAGGGTCTGTAATAATAGGGAATGGTCCACTGTGTCAAAGGCAGCCGACAGGTCGAGGAGGAGGAGAACAGAGTAGTGTCGCTTGCTCTTGGCGGTTAAAAGGTCAGTGGTGACCTTAGTTAGGGCAGTTTCAGTGGAATGGTGTGGCCGGAAGCCAGATTGTAAGCGGTCAAAGAGGGAGCAAGAAGAGAGATGGGAGGACAGTTCAAGGTAGACGTGTTGTTCCAGTAGTTTTGAGGCATAGGGGAGAAGTGATATAGGGCGATAGCTAGATACAGAGGATGGGTCAAGAGAGGGCTTTTTGAGGATAGGTGTGATGGAGGCATGTTTAAAGCTTGAGGGGAAAACACCATTTGTTAGTGATAGGTTGAAGAGATGGGTTAGGGTTGGGATGAAGATTGTGGTGAGGTTTGGGATGAGGTGGGTTGGGAGCGGGTCAAGTGCACAGGTGGTGAGATGCGATCTTGAGAGTAGAGTGGCGAGTTGATCTTCTGTAATGGTGGAGTAGTTGGTTTTGGAGGTGGAGGGTAGGGAAGTTGGGAGGAAGGGCTCTGGGGCTTGTTGACCAAAACTGTCTCTGATGTTATCAATCTTCTGCTTGAAGAATGAGGCAAAGTCTTCAGCAGAGATAAGTGAGGAGGGAGGAGGTGCTGGGGGACGGAGGAGAGAATTGAAGGTGTTGAATAACTGTTTAGGGTTGTGAGACAGGGAGGATATGAGAGATGAGAAGTAGGTTTGTTTAGCTGTGGCGAGTGCGGTCTTGAAAGTAGTGAGGGACTGTTTGAATGCGATTAAGTGGTCGTTGGAGTGGGATCTTTTCCATCTGCGCTCAGCAGCCCTGGAAGCTCGCCTCAGTTCTTTGGTCAGGCTGGTGTGCCAGGGCTGTCTGTTGATTTTGCGAGCTTTGGTATGTGTAAGTGGGGCAGCAGATTCCAAAGCTACAGCTATTGTGGTGTTATATAGAGCGGCAGCGTCATCCGCATTGTGTATGGAAATTATGTCTGTGAGAGGGAGGAGGGATTCAGAGAATGAATGTAGGTCAAGATGTTTAAGATTTCTGCGAGGGTGTGAAAGTTTGTGGGGTGGGGACTCTAGACATGGAGTGGAGAGAGATGAGAATGTGAGAAGGTTGTGGTCAGAGAGAGGAAGAGGCGAGTTAGAGAGGTTAGATAGGGAGCAGAGGCGGGTGAAGATGAGGTCCAGTGTGTGACCATCTTTGTGAGTGGCTGCAGAAGACCATTGAGTGAGGCCGAAGGAGGAAGAGAGAGATAGAAGTTTAGTGGCAGCTGAGAGGGAAGTGTCAATGGGTATGTTGAAATCGCCCATGATGATAGTGGGGATGTCCGCAGAAAGGAAATGAAGTAGCCAGGTGGTGAAGTGGTCAAAGAAGGTGGTGGCTGGCCCTGGGGGGCGGTAAATGACAGCCAGTTGGAGGTTGGAGGGGGAGTAGATGCGCACAGAGTGCACCTCAAAGGAAGGGAGGGTAACAGAGGGTGGCAGTGGGATTGGGGTGAAGGAGCAGTTATCTGACAGGAGAAAACCAACTCCTCCACCATGCTTGCTGCTGGGGCGGGGTGTGTGAGAAAGGTGGAAGCCACCGTAAGAGAGTGCAGCAGGGGAGGCCGTGTCAGAAGGGGTGAGCCAGGTTTCGGTGATGGCGAGGAAGGAAAGTTTGGTAGTAACAAAAAGATCATGGATGTAGGAAAGCTTGTTACAGACAGAGCGAGCGTTCCACAGAGCTCCTGTTAGTGGGACTGGGGAAGCGGGGGCTGGGCGAATGGGTATAAGGTTAGAGAGGTTACGGAAGTTTGTGATGGAGCGTGGATGGGAGGTAGAAATGACTGTGGGAATATGGTGAGGAGGACCAGGATTTGGAGAGATATCACCAGCAGTGAGAAGGAGCAGAGATAGTGTTAGCAGGTGGGAGCAGGAGAGAGCGTGAGGGGGCTGCCTGTGCTTTGAGACAGAGGATTGTATGTTAAGGAACAGTTCTGAGGAGGAGGTGAGATGGATGGGGAGGATTGAAGAGGAGATGAACAGTTCCTTACTTGGTGTGGGGATTGGGGGAGGTTGCAGAAAGTGAAAGATTATAGGGGTAAAAGTGACACCAAACAGAAACATTGTTTGCAGTGACAGGCCAGTTACCTTCAGTTCCCTTCAGGTTCAATTCAGGTTTTAATTCTAATGTAATCCACACTTTTAGAACACACTTCTAGAAATCACACTGCAGACTAAAGTCCTGCGGACTTGTGCTATGCAATATATGGAAAACTAAGTGCGGTCAGGTGTGGAGCAGAGAGGAGTGGTCTCTGCTCATCTTGGTCAGAGAATTAAGGGTCGACCAGATGCATACAATCAAGACTAAGTAAACAAGGTCATAAATATCACACAGTAAGTTGGGGGTTAGCTGAAAGGCATACCATCACAATGCTAGGAGCAGGGGAAAGTCTATGCGCAAAGCTGGGTGATGTAGTTCTTCTCAGATGAGGACAGCTTTCTACTCAGATAGAGCACAGGATGCTCCTCCCCATGTAGCTCTTGGGAAAGAACTGCTCCTACCACAACACCTGAAGCATCAGTCTGAAGAATAAATTCTTTATTAAAGTCTGGAGCCATCAGAACGGGCTGCTTACATAGAGCCCCTTTCAACTCTTGGAAGGCTGACTCTGTCTCTTCGGACCATTTAACCATCACCGATTTTGTCCCCTTTAGCAGATCAGTCAGAGGCGCAGCCACTGTGGTGAAGTTCGGGATGAACCTCCTGTAATATCCCACAATTCCCAGAAAGGCTTTAACTTGCTTCTTGGAGAGTGTTTTCGGCCATGTTTGGATTGCCTCCACTTTCCTGATTTGGGGCTTTATTTCTCCACGACCCACTATATAGCCTAGGTATTTAGCTTCTTCCTTACCCAAGGCACACTTCTTCGGGTTTATTGTAAACCCCGCCTCTCTTAGAGCATCAAACACCGCTTGGACTTTCTCCAGATGACTCTCCCAGTCCGGGCTAAAGATGACGATATCATCTAGGTACGCAGCAGCGTAGGCCTTATGGGGTGCAAGGACTCTATCCATAGCCCTCTGGAAGGTCGCCGGAGCTCCCTGTAGGCCACACGGCATCTGGACATACTGGAAGCATCCATCAGGTGTCGAAAAGGCCATCTTCTCCATGGCTTCCTGTGCCATGGGGATCTGCCAATACCCCTTTGTCAAGTCCAAGGTGGATATATACAGTTAGGTCCATATTTATTTGGACAGAGACAACATTTTTCTAATTTTGGTTATAGACATTACCACAATGAATTTTCAACAAAACAATTCAGATGCAGTTGAAGTTCAGACTTTCAGCTTTCATTTGAGGGTATCCACATTAAAATTGGAGGAAGGGTTTAGGAGTTTCAGCTCCTTAACATGTGCCACCTTGTTTTTAAAGGGACCAAAAGTAATTGGACAGATTCAATAATTTTAAATAAAATGTTCATTTTTAGTACGTGGTTGAAAACTCTTTGTTGGCAATGTCTGCCTGAAGTCTTGAACTCATGGATATCACCAGACGCTGTGTTTCCTCCTTTTTGATGCTCTGCCAGGCCTTCACTGCGGTGGTTTTCAGTTGCTGTTTGTTTGTGTGCTTTTCTGTCTGAAGTTTAGTCTTTAACAAGTGAAATACATGCTCGATTGGGTTGAGATCAGGTGACTGACTTGACCATTCAAGAATATTCCTCTTCTTTGCTTTAATAAACTCCTGGGTTGCTTTGGCTTTATGTTTTGGGTCATTGTCCATCTGTAGTATGAAACGGCGACCAATCAGTTTTGCTGCATTTGGCTGGATCTTAGCACACAGTATGGCTCTGAATACCTCAGAATTCATTCGGCTGCTTCTGTCCAGTGTCACATCATCAATAAATAATAGTGACCCAGTGCCACTGGCAGCCATGCATGCCCAAGCCATCACACTGCCTCCGCCATGTTTTACAGATGATGTGGTAAGCTATGGATCATGAGCTGTACCCCGCCTTCGCCATACTTTTCTCTTTCCATCATTCTGGTAGAGGTTGATCTTGGTTTCATCTGTCCAAAGAATGTTTTTCCAGAACTGTGCTCGCTTTTTTAGATGTTTTTTAGCAAAGTCCAGTCTCGCCTTTTTATTCTTGATGCTTATGAGTGGCTTGCACCGTGCAGTGAACCCTCTGTATTTATTTTCATGCAGTCTTCTCTTTATGGTAGATTTGGATATTGATACGTCTACCTCCTGGAGAGTGTTGTTCACTTGGTTGGCTGTTGTGAAGGGGTTTCTCTTCACCATGGAGATTATTCTGCGATCATCCACCACTGTTGTCTTCCATGGGCGCCCAGGTCTTTTTGCATTGATGAGTTCACCAGTGCTTTCTTTCTTTCTCAGGATGTACCAAACTGTAGATTTTGCCACTCCTAATATTGTAGCAATTTCTCGGATAGGTTTTTTCTGTTTTCGCAGCTTAAGGATGACTTGTTTTACCTGCATGGAGAGCTCCTTTGACCGCATGTTAACTTCACAGCAAAACCTTCCAAATGCAAGCACCACACCTCAAATCAACTCCAGGCCTTTTACCTGCTTAATTGAGAATGACATAACGAAGGGATTGCCCACACCTGTCCATGAAATAGCCTTGGAGTCAATTGTCCAATTACTTTTGGTCCTTTTAAAAACAGGATGGCACATGTTAAGGAGCTGAAACTCCTAAACCCTTCATCCAATTTTAATGTGGATACCCTCAAATGAAAGCTGAAAGTCTGAACGTCAACTGCATCTGAATTGTTTTGTTTAAAATTCATTGTGGTAATGTCTATAACCAAAATTAGAAAAATGTTGTCTCTGTCCAAATATATATGGACCTAACTGTATCTGGCGTGCCCAAGTCTTTCGATGAGCTCATCAACGCGGGGCATGGGATAAGCGTCAAACTTGGAGACCTCATTCAACTTCCGATAGTCGTTGCAAAACCTCCATTCTCCATCAGGTTTTGGGACCAGGACAATTGGGCTCGACCAACCGCTCTTGGATTCCTCGATGACTCCAAGCTTCAACATACGCTCCACTTCCTTGGAGATAACTTCTCAACGAGCCTCAGGAATACGATAGGGCTTCACGTTCACCCGCACATGTGGCTCTGTTAGGACCTCGTGCTCTATGACCTTCGTGTGTCCTGGCAACTCTGAAAAAAGGTCCCTGTTTTTCTGGAGTAACTCCCGGCACTGCTGTTTCTGGGACTTCGATAGCGTCTCCGCTATAGTAACCGCTCCAACCTCACCTTCTGGGTTGCTTAACAACGATGGAGATACTGTCGGCTCTCTATCTTGCCACGGCTTGATAAGGTTGACATGGTATACTTGGAATGGTTTCCGTCTTCCTGGTTGGTGAATTTTATAATTAACTTCACCAAGTTTCTCGACAACCTCATATGGCCCTTGCCATTTGGCCAAGAACTTGCTCTCCAAAGTCGGAACTAACACAAGAACTCGGTCTCCCGGATTGAACTGCCTCACTCTTGCAGACCGGTTGTAGACTCTGAAGAAAGGAGAAACCTGGGAGCGTATGGATATTTAAATAGTAGAAAAATGCTTTATTAAATAGCACATAAATAACAAGCTTAGTAGCAAAATACAAGAAAGCACAAAACATACAGGAAAGTAAACACTATACAAGGATGTTTTAAAAAAGGAGTGTGGATAACCCCCGGTGTGCACTTGCAAGGAAACCACCAAACGTAACTCTATAGTGTGAGGCCAGTTGCTGCAAACACCTATATCGCTATAGTAGCAAAAGACAAATCATGTGGCGTGTGGTAGAGAATTAAAGGATTGAAGGAGCAGCGCTTACCCATGGGAGGCACCAAGCAGAGCACACCGGTTGGGGTCCACAGAACGCGACCCCCGACGCGCGTTTCGCCCGCAAAGAGACGGCTTTTTCAAGGGAAGGTGCTAGTGAGTATATCTGACGTCCTTAAATAGCATCAATGAAGATACATGTGACCGGGCACCTGATCTGAGTCAGCCAGTGGTTGCGGATTTAGACGGCGCATGCGCGCGCAGAAAGCCGGGCCCGGCGTCACAGACCACGTCATGCAGGGCGGGCTTGCCTGGGGAACCCCAGAGCGCACGTGCCAAGCAAACAAGACGCCGCTGGGACAACGGGCAGGGCAAGGTGCGCAGCGCAGGCGCACTACCGCACACCAGAGGGGTGTCGGCCCGAAGTTGCGGAGTGAACGGGCGCATGCGTGCATCACAGGCCGAGCCAGACGTCACAGCCCGCGTCATGCATCGCAGGAGCGCCCGAGGAAAAAACCAAGGGCGCACGCGCAAGGCACTAACAGACGCCGCTGGGGCGCTGGCAGGGCGAAGCATGAGCACCACCACAATAAACCTGCCCTAATAAGACGTCTGTCCGCTGATGACACTTGAAAATTTTTAAGGTGAGAAAATGCGAGCAAAGAGATGTTAAATCGTTTAACCATTGGAATGTACCATAACACATACAGAGTACCTCAATGAATAACAAAGGGCAATTAACATATATAGCTAAAATAAGCCCAATATACAAGGTAACACATCTGTACAAAGCATAAATTACAGATGGTAGACTGATCCATTAAAGGTTGGTTGTAGCAGAAGTGTAGTCATTTATCAGCGGTAAATTCAACTCGGGCAGGAGAACATTGTGCCAAAAAGGACATCAGTACTTCAGACATCATGATGTAACTAAAAAAATATATAAGAGAGACATACTTAAAATATAATAAAAACATACACAGGGACCCCAAATAGGTATCCACTCACAGGGGGGAGATGTTAAACATGGAGAGCAGGAGATGAACAGGAGCCAAAAACCATAATAGAATTACAATACAAGAGGATTTTTTGTCTTTTATAAATAAAAGACAATGGGGTTGTTCATGAGAGAAATAGAGCAAAACGATGGGGGACACCTACTACGTGCAAAATAGCACTGCATTAATACTCGATACGGAAAGGGAGTTTTTTAGAGAAAGGGGGAGAAACTTAGGTACTCGTTAAGTCTCTTTGGTACCATAGTATCTACACGGACAATCCAGCCCGCTTCACGCTGGGCAAGGACCTTTTTGTAGTTGCCGCCTCGTACCCCAAGATGGATACTTTCGATGCCTCTGACCTGAAGCGTCCTGGCGTCACACCCATGAAACATCTTAAAATGACGTGGGATTGTTTTCAGGTCAGAGGCATCGTCTATAGTTTTGGCAGCGCATATGTCCCTGACATGTTCGCGGACATGTACGCGCAACTCCCTGGATGTCAACCCTATGTAGATTAGGGAGCAACCACATGTGGCATAGTATACAACATTAGATGTGCCACATGTGATGCGCTGTCTGATGGAAAATTCTTTCGTACCATCAGAGGATTTAAAGGTAGTAGCCCGTGTAATATTGGCACATGCCATGCAATGTCCGCATTGGTAAGAGCTAAGTACAGGACCCCTAGTGCTAAAAGGGTTGATGATAGATGGGACATAGTGGCTACGGACGAGGAGGCTGCTCAAGTTAGGGGATCTCTTAGCCGTCATCAACGGGAATTTACCTACGGCCTGGGCCAGTGAGGGTTCAGTCATCAGGACTGGCCAGTAGGGTTGAGCGAAAAGGATCGTTCATTTTCATAAGTCGCCGACTTTTGGTAAAGTCGGCGTCTCATGAAACCCGACCCGATCCCTGTGTGGGGTCGGCCATGTGGCACGCGATCTTGGCGCCAAAATCGCGTTTCGTATGACGCGTTTAGTGCCATTTTTTTAGCCAATGAATGAGCGTGGGCAGAGTGATGACATAGGTCTTAGGGGAGTGAACGCCTATCGTCATGTTATCACTTGTGCGCAGTAGGGATTTGGAATGTGCAATACGAAATTTTCTGTGCTGGGACGGAGGGGAGAGAGAGAGAGAGAGAGAGAGAGAGAGAGAGAGAGAGAGAGAATAAAAAAAAACAAACATACCCATTGACGTGCATAGGGTTTCGTGTTCCGGTCGATCCTCGACTTTGCGCAGTAATCGGCCGATTTCGCCCAACTCGACTTTTCCAAAAGTCGGGTTTCGCGAAACATGACTTGACCCTAAAAAAGTCAAGGTTGCTCAACCCTACTGGCCAGTGCTTTTTCAGTATCTCCCTCATATTGGACCATTCATGGTTATAGGTCGTGATAAACCTAACTTTTTCTCCATCCGTCCTCTTTTTCCGATCATTGTTACCAGAGTGTAAAAGGTCCCTACGAGGTGTCCTCCTTGCTCTGTCAAAGCCCCGCCTAATACTTCTACGGCTATATCCACGATCTCTGAAGCGCCCCTCGAGATCAACCGCCTGTGCAAAGAATTTTTCTTCAGTAGAGCAGATCCGCCTCACTCTTAGGAACTGTCCAACCGGGACGGCCCCAATAGTGGTGGGATTGTGGGCGGAGTCGGCATGCAGTAAGGCATTAACAGCTGTAGACTTTCTGAAAACGTCAGTCTGGACCCGACGGGTGCCGTCGACCTCCAGTCTGACGTCCAGAAAGTCAATATGCTCCGAATCACAATTATATGTCAACTTGATGTTGAGCGAGTTGTCATTAAGTTGGCCCATGAAATCCCCGAGCTGCTGCGCTGTCCCCTCCCACAAGAAGAGGACATCGTCTATATATCTTAGCCAGCACAGCACATGGTCCACGCCCCGCACCCCCCCTGTTATGACCCCAGTGGACAGGGTCTCAGAGGAACGTGTAAGTCTGCGAGATTCAAAAATCCAGCTCATAGGGCTGTGGTAACTGGGTTGACCAAATAGCTACTCCTAACGCCAACACTAGAAGTAGCCGGGGATCATGCCTACGGTGATCGCTAGATGACTCGCGCCAGCCGGAGAATCTAACTACCCCTAGGAGAAGAAAACAAAGACCTCTCTTGCCTCCAGAGAAAGGGACCCCAAAGCAAGATACAAGCCCCCCACAAATAATAACGGTGAGGTAAGAGGAAATGACAAACACAGAAATGAACCAGGTTCAGCAAAGAGAGGCCAGCTTACTAATAGCAGAATATAGCAAGATAACTTATCTGGTCAACAAAAACCCTATAAAAATCCACGCTGGAGATTCAAGAACCCCCGAACCGTCTAACGGTCCGGGGGGAGAACACCAGCCCCCTAGAGCTTCCAGCAAAGGTCAGGATACAGATTGGAACAAGCTGGACAAAAATACCAAACAAAACAAAAGCAAAAAGCAAGGAAGCAGACTTAGCTTGAAATACAGGAACCAGGATCATAGGACAAGAGCACAACAGATTAGCTCTGATTTCAACTATGCCAGGCATTGAACTGAAGGTCCAGGGAGCTTATATAGCAACGCCCCTGAACTAACGGCCCAGGTGAGGATATAGGAAAAGACAGAAGCTCCAGAGTCAAATCACTAATGACCACTAGAGGGAGCAAAAAGCAAAATCACAACACCCCCCATCCCCAAAAATGTGTCTCTCCCATGAGCCAAGGAAAAGATTGGCGTACGAGGGGGCACAGGCCGCGCCCATGGCTGTGCCGCGTCTTTGTGGAAAAAACTTGTCCTTAAATGTGAAAAAATTGTGGGTAAGGACGAAGCGCAGCAGCTTGAGGATTAACTCACACATGGGACCGCCCAGGTCGGAGGTCCCCAAGAAGAGGCGGACTGCAGCAGAAAGTTTTCAGAAAGTCTACAGCTGTTAATGCCTTACTGCATGCCGACTCCGCCCACAGTCCCACCACTATTGGGGCCGTCCCGGTTGGACAGTTCCTAAGAGTGAGGCGGATCTGCTCTACTGAAGAAAAATTCTTTGCACAGGCGGTTGATCTCGAGGGGCGCTTCAGAGATCGTGGATATAGCCGTAGAAGTATTAGGCGGGGCTTTGACAGAGCAAGGAGGACACCTCGTAGGGACCTTTTACACTCTGGTAACAATGATCGGAAAAAGAGGACGGATGGAGAAAAAGTTAGGTTTATCACGACCTATAACCATGCATGGTCTAATATGAGGGAGATACTGAAAAAGCACTGGCCAGTCCTGATGACTGAACCCTCACTGGCCCAGGCCGTAGGCAAATTCCCGTTGATGACGGCTAAGAGATCCCCTAACTTGAGCAGCCTCCTCGTCCATAGCCACTATGTCCCATCTATCATCAACCCTTTTAGCACTAGGGGTCCTGTACTTGGCTCTTACCAATGCGGACATTGCATGGCATGCGCCAATATTACACGGGCTACTACCTTTAAATCCTCTGATGGTACAAAAGAATTTTCCATCAGACAGCGCATCACATGTGGCACATCTAACGTTGTATACTATGCCACATGTGGTTGCTCCCTAATCTACATCGGGTTGACATCCAGGGAGTTGAGCGTACATGTCCGCGAACATGTCAGGGACATATGCGCTGCCAAAACTATAGACGATGCCTCTGACCTGAAAACAATCCCACGTCATTTTAAGATGTTTCATGGGTGTGACGCCAGGACGCTTCAGGTCAGAGGCATCGAAAGTATCCATCTTGGGGTACGAGGCGGCAACTACAAAAAGGTCCTTGCCCAGCGTGAAGCAGGCTGGATTATCCGTGTAGATACTATGGTACCAAAGGGACTTAACGAGTACCTAAGTTTCTCCCCCTTTCTCTATAAAACTCCCTTTCCGTATCGAGTATTAGTGCAGTGCTATTTTGCACGTAGTAGGTGTCCCCCATCGTTTTGCTCTATTTCTCTCATGAACAACCCCATTGTCTTTTATTTATAAAAGACAAAAAATCCTCTTGTATTGTAATTCTATTATGGTTTTTGGCTCCTGTTCATCTCCTGCTCTCCATGTTTAACATCTCCCTCCTGTGAGTGGATACCTATTTGGGGTCCCTGTGTATGTTTTTATTATATTTTAAGTATGTCTCTCTTATATATTTTTTTAGTTACATCATGATGTCTGAAGTACTGATGTCCTTTTTGGCACAATGTTCTCCTGCCCGAGTTGAATTTACCGCTGATAAATGACTACACTTCTGCTACAACCAACCTTTAATGGATCAGTCTACCATCTGTAATTTATGCTTTGTACAGATGTGTTACCTTGTATATTGGGCTTATTTTAGCTATATATGTTGATTGTCCTTTGTTATTCATTGAGGTACTCTGTATGTGTTATGGTACATTCCAATGGTTAAACGATTTAACATCTCTTTGCTCGCATTTTCTCACCTTAAAAATTTTCAAGTGTCATCAGCGGACAGACGTCTTATTAGGGCAGGTTTATTGCGGTGGTGCGCATGCGCTGCATGCTTCGCCCTGCCGGCGTCCCAGCGGCGTCTGTTAGTGCCTTGCGCGTGCGCCCTTGGTTTTTTCCTCGGGTGCTCCCGCGATGCATGACGCGGGCTGTGACGTCTGGCTCGGCCTGTGATGTGCGCATGCCCCCGTTCACTCCGCAACTTCGGGCCGACACCCCTCTGGTGTGCGGTAGTGCGCCTGCGCTGCGCACCTTGCCCTGCCCGTTGTCCCAGCGGCATCTTGTTTGCTTGGCGCGTGCGCTCTGGGGTTCCCCAGGCGCGCCCGCCCTGCATGACGCGGCTGACTCAGATCAGGTGCCCGGTCACATGTATCTTCATTGATGCTATTTAAGGACGTCAGATATACTCACTAGCACCTTCCCTTGAAAAAGCCGTCTCTTTGCGGGCGAAATGCGCGTCTGGGGTCGCGTTCTGTGGACCCCAACCGGTGTGCTCTGCTTGGTGCCTCCCACGGGTAAGCGCTGCTCCTTCAATCCTTTAATTCTCTACCACACACCACATGATTTGTCTTTTGCTACTATAGCGATATAGGTGTTTGCAGCAACTGGCCTCACACTATAGAGTTACGTTTGGTGGTTTCCTTGCAAGCGCACACCGGGGGTTATCCACACTCCTTTTTAAAACATCCTTGTATAGTGTTTACTTTCCTGAATGTTTTGTGCTTTCTTGTATTTTGCTACTAAGCTTGTTATTTATGTGCTATTTAATAAAGCATTTTTCTACTATTTAAATATCCATACGCTCCCAGGTTTCTCCTTTCTTCAGTGACTGTTATTGAGCTGGTTTTTCTTTCTGGTGGGGGGTCATTGTGCACTACTTAGTGCCTGTTGCTTTTTCTCCCCCCCCCGTCTGTATCTAATATGCTGCCTGATTTTGTTATTACGGTTGTAGACTCTGGCCTGAGCATCTTGTGCCTGGAGAAGGTGTTCTTTCACAATAGGCATCACCTTTGCAATCCTCTGCTGCATCAGGGCCACATGCTCAATGACGCTTCTGTGGGGCGTGACTTCGGCTTCCCAGGTTTCCTTGGCTATATCCAGGAGTCTTCGCGGATGTCGGCCATATAGAAGCTCAAACGGTGAGAATCCTGTGGAAGCCTGTATTACTTCACGAATGGAAAACATCAGGTAGGGTAAGAGACAATCCCAGTCTCTACCATCTTTCTCTATAGCTTTTCTCAACATGCTCTTCAGTGTCTTGTTAAATCTCTCAACAAGGCCATCTGACTGGGGATGGTACACCGAGGTCCTCAACTGGGAGATTTTCAGGGCTTTGCACAACTCCCTCATCACTTTGCTCATGAAAGGTGTCCCCTGGTCAGTCAGGATCTCCTTCGGCAGACCTGTCCGGGAAAAGACATGGACCAACTCGTGGGCTATACTCTTCGAGGAGGAATTTCTCAGAGGAATTGCCTCAGGATAGCGTGTGGCATAGTCCAGGATGACTAATATATACTGATGGCCCTGGGCTGATTTAACTAAGGGACCGACCAAGTCCATGGCAATTCTCTCGAACGGCACCTCAATAATTGGCAGGGGCACAAGGGGGTTCCGGAAATGAGGAGTGGGAGCAGTTAGCTGACGTAGGGCAGGACCTGCAGTAGTTCAGTATTTCCCGGTGACACCCAGGCCAATAGAACCTTTGCACAACCCGTTCCTGCATTTTTTCCACCCCTAGGTGTCCACCCAAGATGTGTGAATGGGCCATGTCCAACACCTTCCGTCTATATGGACCCGGCACTAACAACTGCTCTACCAACTCCTCCCTTATTTTCGTGACCTGGTACAACAACTCCCCCCTCATCAGAAAATGGGGAAATCTTGTGTCTGCCCCCGGCTCCTGTACCACCCCGTCAATAACTGTGACATTATTAAAGGCTTCCCTCAGAGTGGGGTCCCTATGTTGAGCAGTCCCAAAATTTTCACCGGTTACCTCTAACTCCAGAATGTCAGATGCAGGGGATACTTCCTCCTCATCCCCAACCAGCACACAAAAAGGAAACCTGTCTGTCTCTGGGTGTGGTGACACCCTTCCAGGGTTCACTGGTTCCCTACTCTTGCTAGGGAGCTCAGAACCTTTTCCCCACAAATCCCAAAAGATTACTGGAAACTTGTGTATGCAGCAGGAACTCAGAGCTGAGTAGCAGGATCACCACACAGGTTCACAGGAGCAGGTGTATAGCCAGGGAGTATTCAGAGGTCAGGAGCTGGATGCAAGGCAGAATACTCTAGCACAGACAGAAGGCTGGGGTGGAGTTTTATAGCAGGAAGACACAGTGCACATGAGACCAAAGACGCCATCTTGGAAAAGGGCAGTAGTGCACAAAAGGTAAAAAATGTTCAGAGTCCTGACAGTTGCCAAAAAGGGGGTGAAGTTCCAAAAGGGGGTAGTGACTGTTCTGATCTGGTGGCCTTGGAGCAGCATGAAATTTTCTCTGGAGTCGGTGGAACCTGTACTGATCGCAAATCCTGAACTAACACCTGCAACTAGAAGTAGCCGTGGGGTGTGCCTAACATACCCTAGACACCTCGACACAGCCGGGGGACTAAATACCCCTAAAGATGGAAATAGGAATGCTACCTTGCCTCAGAGCAGACCCCCAAAGGATAGGCAGCCCCCCACGAATAATGACTGTGAGTAGGAGAAGAATAGACACACGCAGGTAGAAAACAGGATTTAGCAAAAGAGGCCACTCTAGCTAAATAGGAAAGGATAGGACAGATTACTAGGCGGTCAGTATTAAAACCCTTCCCAAAATATCCACAGCAGATAATACAAAAAGTTCCACAATCTAACTAAAGACATGGAATGTATATCTGCCACTCCAGAGAATCCAACAAGACTGAGAAAATACTGACACAATCTAAGCTGGACAAGAAAACACAAAGAATAGCACTGAATTGTGAAGCACACCGCATGTGTGCCACAGGAAAAAAAAAACAGACACTTATCTTTGATGATTTGGCAGAAAGGCAGGAGGAACCAGGCAGAGGTCCTACACCTCCCAACAACAATTGGCAACTGGCAAGGACTAAAGAATCCTGCACACCTAAATACCCCAGTCAGAACTGCAATCAGCGGACACACCTGACCAGGACTGCAACCCAGGGACAACTGCATTACCACCTACTACCACCGGAGGGAACCCAAAAGCAGAATTCACAACAGTACCCTCCCCTTGAGAAGGGGTCACCGAACCCTCACCAACGCCCCCAGGCCGATCAGGACGAGCCAGATGAAAGGCACAGACCAAATCAGCAGCATGGACATCAGAAGCAAAAACCCAAGAATTATCCTCCTGGCCATAACCCTTCCATTAGACAAGGTACTGAAGCCTCCGCCTCGAAAAAAGAGAATCCAAAATCTTCTTAACCACATACTCCAACTCCCCATCAACCAAAACAGGGGCTGGAGGATCAACAGAGGGAACAACGGGCACCACATATTTCCGCAGTAAAGATCTATGGAAGACATTATGGATAGCAAAAGAGGCCGGAAGCGCCAATCGAAAAGACACCGGATTAATAATCTCAGAAATCCTATAAGGACCAATAAACCAAGGCTTAAACTTAGGGGAAGAGACCTTCATAGGAACATGACGGGAAGACAACCAAACCAAATCCCCAACCCGAAGCCGGGTACCAACACACCGACGACGGTTAGCAAAACGTTGAGCCTCCTCCTGAGACAACACCAAATTGTCCACTACATGAGCCCAAATCTGCTGCAACCTGTCAACCACAGAATCCACACCAGGACAGTCAGAAGGCTCAACCTGTCCAGAAGAAAAACAAGGATGAAAACCAAAATTACAAAAAAAAAGGCGAAACCAAAGTAGCCGAACTAGCCCGATTATTAAGGGCAAACTCGGCCAATGTCAAAAAGGCCACCCAATCATCCTGATCGGCAGACACAAAGCATCTCGAATAAGTCTCCAAAGTCTGATTAGTTCGCTCGGTCTGGCCATTTGTCTGAGGATGAAATGCAGAAGAAAAAGACAAATCATTACCCAGCCTAGCACAAAAGGACCGCCAAAACCTAAAAGCAAACTGGGAACCTCTGTTGGACACAATATTCTCCGGAATACCATGCAAACGAACCACATGCTGAAAAAACAATGGAACCAACTCTGAAGAGGAAGGAATTTAGGCAAAGGCACCAAATTACCATCTTAGAAAACCGGTCACAAACAACCCAGATAACCGACATCCTCTGGGAAACCGGAAGATCAGAAATAAAATCCATAGAAATATGCGTCCAGGGCCTCTCAGGGACCGGCAATGGCAAAAGTAACCCACTAGCACGGGAACAACAAGGCTTGGCCCGCGCACAAGTCCCACAGGACTGCACAAAAGAACGCACATCACGTGACAACGAAGGCCACCAAAAGGACCTACCAACCAAATCTCTGGTACCAAAAATACCAGGATGACCAGCCAACACAGAACAGTGAACCTCAGAAATCACTCTACTAGTCCATCTGTCAGGAACAAACAATTTCCCCACAGGACAGCGGTCAGGTCTATCAGCCTGAAATTCCTGAAGAACCCGCCGTAAATCAGGGGAAGTGGCAGAAAGGACCACCCCTTCTTTCAGAATGCCGACCGGTTCAAGGACCTCAGAAGAATCAGGCAAAAAACTCCTAGAAAGGGCATCAGCCTTAATATTCTTAGAACCCGGAAGATATGAAACCACAAAATCAAAACGGGAAAAAAACAAGGACCATCGAGCCTGTCCAGGACTCAGCCGTTTGGCAGACTCGAGGTAAATCAAATTCTTATGATCGGTCAGGACCGCAATACGGTGCTTAGCTCCCTCAAGCCAATGTCGCCACTCCTCAAATGCCCACTTCATAGCCAACAACTCCCGATTGCCGACATCATAATTGCGTTCAGCAGGCGAAAACTTGCGGGAGAAGAAGGCACACGGTTTCATCAAAGAACCAACAGAATCCCTCTGAGACAAAACGGCCCCTGCCCCAATCTCAGAAGCTTCAATCTCAACCTGAAACGGAAGAGAAACATCTGGTTGGCGCAACACCGGAGCAGAAGTAAATCGGCGTTTAAGCTCCTGAAAGGCAGAGACAGCCGCAGAGGACCAACTCGCCACATCAGCGCCTTTTTTCGTCAAATCAGTCAAGGGTTTAACCACGCTGGAGAAGTTAGCATTGAAACGACGATAAAAATGTGCAAAACCCAAAAATTTCTGAAGGCTCTTCACGGATGTGGGGTTGAATCCAATCATGAATGGCCTGAACCTTAACCGGATCCATCTCCATAGATGAGGGAGAAAAAATAAAGCCCAAAAAAGAAACCTTCTACACCCCAAAGAGACACATAGACCCCTTCACAAACAAAGCATTGTCACGAAGGATCTGAAATACCATCCTGACCTGTTCCACATGAGACTTCCAATCATCGGAAAAAATCCAAATATCGTCCAAATATACAATCAAGAATTTATCAATATAAGTTTGGAAGATATCATGCATGAAGGATTGAAAAACAGATGGAGCGTTAGTGAGCCCGAATGGCATCACAAGGTATTCAAAAGGGCCTTCGGGCGTATTAAACGCAGTTTTCCATTCATCACCCTGCTTAATACGAACAAGATTATATGCCCCCCGAAGGTCAATCTTTGTAAACCAACTAGCCCCCTTTATCCTAGCAAACAAATCGGAAAGCAAAGGTTAAGGGTATTGAAACTTGACCGTGATCTTATTCAAGAGGGGATAATCAATACAAGGTCTCAAGGAGCCATCCTTTTTAGCAACAAAAAAAAACCTGCTCCCAACGGTGAAGAAGATGGCCGAGTATGCCCTTTCTCCAAAGACTCCTTAACATAACTCCACATGGCGGTATGTTCAGGCACAGACAGGTTGAAAAGTCGGCCCTTGGGAATCTTACTGCCTGGAATCAAGTCAATAGCACAATCACAGTCCCTGTGCGGTGGAAGGGAACTGGACTTGGGCTCATCGAATACATCCTGAAAATCAGACAAAAACTCTGGAATTTCAGAAGAGGAAGAAGAGGAGATTGACATCAAAGGAACATCATTATGAACCCCCTGACAACCCCAACTAGTCACAGACATAGATTTCCAATCCAACACAGGATTATGTTCCTGCAACCACGGGAAACCCAGCACGATAACATCATGCAAATTATGCAACACCAGAAATCAACAATCTTCCTGATGGGCTGGCGCCATGTGCATGGTCACCTGTGTCCAAAACTGGGGCTTATTTTTAGCCAAAGGTGTAGCATCAATCCCCCTTAAAGGAATAGGGTTCTGCAAAGGCTGCAAGGGAAAACCACAACGCCTGGCAAACTGAAAATCCATTAAGTTCAAGGCGGCGCCTGAATCCACAAACGCCATGACAGAAAATGATGACAATGAGCAGATCAAGGACACCGATAACAGAAATTTAGGTTGTACAGTACTGATAGTAAATGAACTAGCGATCCTTTTTGTCCGCTTAGGGCAGACTGAAATGACATGAGAAGCGTCGCCACAATAATAACACAACCTATTCTGACGTCTGAATCCTTGTCGTTCCGTTCTAGACAAAATCTTATCACACTGCATTGGCTCAGGACTTTGCTCTAAGGACGACGCCACAGCGCGCACAGTTTGACTCTCCCGCAAGCGCCGATCAATCTGAATGGCCAGAGACATAGAATCACTCAGACCGAAGGCGTGGGAAACCCCACCATAACATCTTTAACGGATTCAGAAAGAACCTTTCTGAAAATTGCCGCCAAAGCATCATCTGTTGTGAAATTGGATTTTGGGCTCCCCCGGTGGCCACTGGTGGAATTGAACTGGTGTGCATCATCCCCTCTGTTCACCTGTTTCCATCAGGATGTGGGAGTCGCTATTTAACCTTGCTCCTCTGTCACTTCCATGCCGGTCAACATTGTAATCAGAAGCCTTTCTGTGCATGTTCCTGCTTATAGACAACTCCCAGCTAAGTTGGACTTTAGTCCTCGTTTGTTTTTGCATTTTGTTCCAGTTCACAGCTGTAGTTTCGTTTCTGTGTCTGGAAAGCTCTTGTGATCTGAAATTGCCACTCTGATGTTATGAGTTAATACTAGAGTCTTAAAGTAATTTCAGGATGGTATTTTGATAGGGTTTTCAGCTGACCATGAAAGTGCCCTTTCTGTCTTCCTGCTATCTAGTAAGCGTACCTCAATTTTGCTAAACCTATTTTCATACTACGTTTGTCATTTCATCTAAAATCACCGCCAATATATGTGGGGGCCTCTGTCTGCCTATCGGGGAAATTTCTCTAGAGGTGAGCCAGGACTATATTTTCCTCTGCCAGGATTAGTTAGTCCTCCGGCCGGCGCTGGGCGTCTAGGGATAAAAAAACGTAGGCAACGCTACCCGGCTACTGTTAGTTGTGCGGCAGGTTTAGTTCATGGTCAGTTTAGTTTCCATCCTTCCAAGAGCTAGGACTTATGTTTGCTGGGCTATGTTCTCTTGCCATTGATAAACATAACAGTTTGACCGGCCAAAAAGGGTTAAATTAATTGACAGAGAAAGGAGAGAAAAGAGAAGTCTGCTGAAGATTTTTTTTTTTTTTTTTTTTTTTTTTTTCCTTTCCCTTCAGTTCTGAGTGTGCTTGTAATTGAATCTCTTGCAAGTCTGCCTATATTGCAGCCTTTCTCTCTCTCTCTCTCCTTCTAATCCTGGAATGGCTCTGTGTTCACCTGTTTAAAATGGATATTCAGAGTTTAGCTGCAGGTTTGAATAATCTCACCACGAAAGTTCAAAATTTACAAGATTTTGTTGTTCATGTTCCTATATCTGAACCTAGAATTCCTTTGCCTGAATTTTTCTCGGGGAATAGATCTTGCTTTCAAAATTTTAAAAATAATTGCAAGTTGTTTTTGTCCCTGAAATCTCGCTCTGCTGGAGATCCTGCTCAGCAGGTCAGGATTGTGATTTCCTTGCTCCGGGGCGACCCTCAGGATTGGGCTTTTGCATTGGCTCCAGGGGATCCTGCATTGCTCAATGTGGATGCGTTTTTTCTGGCCTTGGGGTTGCTTTATGAGGAACCTCAGTTAGAGCTTCAGGCGGAAAAGGCCTTGATGTCCCTATCTCAGGGGCAAGACGAAGCTGAAATATACTGCCAGAAATTCCGTAAATGGGCTGTGCTTACTCAGTGGAATGAGTGCGCCCTGGCGGCGAATTTCAGAGAGGGTCTCTCTGATGCCATTAAGGATGTTATGGTGGGGTTCCCTGTGCCTGCGGGTCTGAATGAGTCCATGACAATGGCTATCCAGATCGATAGGCGTCTGCGGGAGCGCAAACCTGTGCACCATTTGGCGGTGTCTACTGAGAAGACGCCAGAGAATATGCAATGTGATAGAATTCTGTCCAGAAGTGAACGGCAGAATTTAAGACGAAAAAATGGGTTGTGCTTCTATTGCGGTGATTCAACTCATGTTATATCAGCATGCTCTAAGCGTACTAAGAAGCTTGATAAGTCTGTTTCAATTGGCACTTTACAGTCTAAGTTTATTCTATCTGTGACCCTGATTTGTTCTTTATCATCTATTACCGCGGATGCCTATGTCGACTCTGGCGCCGCTTTGAGTCTTATGGATTGGTCCTTTGCCAAACGCTGTGGGTATGATTTGGAGCCTCTTGAAACTCCTATACCCCTGAAGGGGATTGACTCCACCCCATTGGCTAGTAATAAACCACAATACTGGACACAAGTAACTATGCGGATTAATCCGGATCATCAGGAGATTATTCGCTTTCTTGTGCTGTATAACCTACATGATGTGTTGGTGCTTGGATTGCCATGGCTGCAATCTCATAACCCAGTCCTTGACTGGAAAGCTATGTCTGTGTTAAGCTGGGGATGTAAGGGGACGCATGGGGACGTACCTGTGGTTTCCATTTCATCATCTATTCCCTCTGAGATTCCTGAATTCTTGACTGAATTTCGTGACGTTTTTGAAGAACCTAAGCTTGGTTCATTACCTCCGCACCGGGAGTGCGATTGTGCCATAGATTTGATTCCGGGTAGTAAATACCCTAAGGGTCGTTTATTTAATCTGTCTGTGCCTGAACATGCTGCTATGCGAGAATATATAAAGGAGTCCTTGGAAAAGGGACATATTCGTCCTTCGTCATCTCCCTTAGGAGCCGGTTTTTTCTTTGTGGCTAAGAAAGATGGCTCTTTGAGACCGTGTATTGATTATCGGCTTTTGAATAAAATCACGGTTAAATATCAATATCCGTTGCCACTGCTGACTGATTTGTTTGCTCGCATAAAGGGGGCCAAGTGGTTCTCTAAGATAGATCTCCGTGGGACGTATAATTTGGTGCGAATTAAGCAGGGGGATGAGTGGAAGACCGCATTTAATACGCCCGAGGGCCACTTTGAGTATTTGGTGATGCCTTTTGGTCTTTCAAATGCCCCTTCAGTCTTTCAGTCCTTTATGCATGACATTTTCCGTGATTATTTGGATAAATTTATGATTGTATATCTGGATGATATTTTGATTTTTTCGGATGACTGGGACTCTCATGTCCAGCAGGTCAGGAGGGTTTTTCAGGTTTTGCGGTCTAATTCCTTGTGTGTGAAGGGTTCTAAGTGCGTTTTTGGGGTTCAAAAGATTTCCTTTTTGGGATATATTTTTTCCCCCTCTTCCATCGAGATGGATCCTGTCAAGGTTCAGGCTATTTGTGATTGGACACAACCCTCTTCTCTTAAGAGTCTTCAGAAATTTTTGGGCTTTGCTAACTTTTATCGTCGATTTATTGCTGGTTTTTCTGATGTTGTTAAACCATTGACTGATTTGACTAAGAAGGGTGCTGATGTTGCTGATTGGTCCCCTGCTGCTGTGGAGGCCTTTCGGGAGCTTAAGCGCCGCTTTTCTTCCGCCCCTGTGTTGCGTCAGCCTGATGTTGCTCTTCCTTTTCAGGTTGAGGTCGACGCTTCTGAAATCGGAGCTGGGGCAGTTTTGTCGCAGAGAAGTTCCGATTGTTCCGTGATGAGACCTTGTGCCTTTTTCTCGCGTAAATTTTCGCCCGCCGAGCGGAATTATGATGTTGGGAATCGGGAGCTTTTGGCCATGAAGTGGGCTTTTGAGGAGTGGCGTCATTGGCTTGAGGGGGCTAGACATCAGGTGGTGGTATTGACTGACCACAAAAATCTAATTTATCTTGAGTCCGCCAGACGCCTGAATCCTAGACAGGCTCCTGGTCATTGTTTTTCTCTCGGTTTAATTTTGTGGTGTCCTACCTGCCGGGTTCTAAGAATGTTAAGGCGGATGCCCTTTCTAGGAGTTTTGAGCCTGACTCACCTGGTAACTCTGAACCTACAGGTATCCTTAAGGATGGAGTGATATTGTCTGCCGTTTCTCCAGACCTGCGGCGGGCCTTGCAGGAATTTCAGGCGGATAGACCTGATCGTTGCCCACCTGGTAGACTGTTTGTTCCTGATGATTGGACCAGTAAAGTCATTTCTGAGGTTCATTCTTCTGCGTTGACAGGTCATCCTGGAATCTTTGGTACCAGGGATTTGGTGGCAAGGTCCTTCTGGTGGCCTTCCCTGTCTCGAGATGTGCGAGGCTTTGTGCAGTCTTGTGACGTTTGTGCTCGGGCCAAGCCTTGTTGTTCTCGGGCTAGTGGATTGTTGTTGCCCTTGCCTATCCCGAAGAGGCCCTGGACGCACATCTCGATGGATTTTATTTCGGATCTTCCTGTCTCTCAGAAGATGTCTGTCATCTGGGTGGTGTGTGACCGTTTCTCTAAGATGGTCCATTTGGTTCCCCTGCCTAAGTTGCCTTCTTCTTCCGAGTTGGTTCCTCTGTTTTTTCAAAATGTGGTCCGTTTGCATGGTATTCCGGAGAATATCGTTTCTGACAGAGGAACCCAGTTCGTGTCTAGATTTTGGCGAGCATTCTGTGCTAGGATGGGCATAGATTTGTCTTTCTCGTCTGCTTTCCATCCTCAGACTAATGGCCAGACCGAGCGGACGAATCAGACCTTGGAGACATATTTGAGGTGTTTTGTGTCTGCAGATCAGGATGATTGGGTTGCTTTTTTGCCTTTAGCGGAGTTTGCCCTCAATAATCGGGCCAGCTCTGCCACCTTGGTGTCTCCTTTTTTCTGTAATTCGGGGTTTCATCCTCGATTTTCTTCTGGTCAGGTGGAATCTTCGGATTGTCCTGGAGTGGATGCTGTGGTGGAGAGGTTGCATCAGATTTGGGGGCAGGTAGTGGACAATTTGAAGTTGTCCCAGGAGAAGACTCAACTTTTTGCCAACCGCCGGCGTCGGGTTGGTCCTCGGCTTTGTGTTGGGGACTTGGTGTGGTTGTCTTCTCGTTTTGTCCCTATGAGGGTTTCTTCTCCTAAGTTTAAGCCTCGGTTCATCGGCCCGTACAAGATATTGGAGATTCTTAACCCTGTGTCCTTCCGTTTGGACCTCCCTGCATCTTTTTCTATTCATAATGTTTTTCATCGGTCATTGTTGCGCAGGTATGAGGTACCGGTTGTGCCTTCCGTTGAGCCTCCTGCTCCGGTGTTGGTTGAGGGCGAGTTGGAGTACGTTGTGGAAAAAATCTTGGACTCCCGTGTTTCCAGACGGAAACTCCAGTATCTGGTCAAATGGAAGGGATACGGTCAGGAGGATAATTCTTGGGTGACTGCCTCTGATGTTCATGCCTCCGATCTGGTCCGTGCCTTTCATAGGGCTCATCCTGATCGCCCTGGTGGTTCTGGTGAGGGTTCGGTGCCCCCTCCTTGAGGGGGGGGTACTGTTGTGAAATTGGATTTTGGGCTCCCCCGGTGGCCACTGGTGGAATTGAACTGGTGTGCATCATCCCCTCTGTTCACCTGTTTCCATCAGGATGTGGGAGTCGCTATTTAACCTTGCTCCTCTGTCACTTCCATGCCGGTCAACATTGTAATCAGAAGCCTTTCTGTGCATGTTCCTGCTTATAGACAACTCCCAGCTAAGTTGGACTTTAGTCCTCGTTTGTTTTTGCATTTTGTTCCAGTTCACAGCTGTAGTTTCGTTTCTGTGTCTGGAAAGCTCTTGTGATCTGAAATTGCCACTCTGATGTTATGAGTTAATACTAGAGTCTTAAAGTAATTTCAGGATGGTATTTTGATAGGGTTTTCAGCTGACCATGAAAGTGCCCTTTCTGTCTTCCTGCTATCTAGTAAGCGTACCTCAATTTTGCTAAACCTATTTTCATACTACGTTTGTCATTTCATCTAAAATCACCGCCAATATATGTGGGGGCCTCTGTCTGCCTATCGGGGAAATTTCTCTAGAGGTGAGCCAGGACTATATTTTCCTCTGCCAGGATTAGTTAGTCCTCCGGCCGGCGCTGGGCGTCTAGGGATAAAAAACGTAGGCAACGCTACCCGGCTACTGTTAGTTGTGCGGCAGGTTTAGTTCATGGTCAGTTTAGTTTCCATCCTTCCAAGAGCTAGGACTTATGTTTGCTGGGCTATGTTCTCTTGCCATTGAGAACCATAACAAGCATCATTCCATTTAGTCAACACAGACCATTTTCTAAATTTCTGACAATACAATTCTGCCGCCTCTTGACCCTGAGACAGGGCCAACAAGGTTTTCTCCGCTTGATCCACAGAATTTGGTTCATCATATAATAATCCTAAAGCCTGAAAAAAGGAATCTACATTAAGCAAGGCCGGATTCCCAGATTCCAGGGAAAAAGCCCAATCCTGTGGATCGCCACGCAGCAGGGAGATGACAATTTTAACCTGCTGAATGGAATCACCGGAGGATCGTGGTCTCAGAGCAAAAAACAGTTTACAATTGTTTTTAAAACCCCAAAATTTGGACCTATCACCAAAAAACAAATCAGGAGTAGGAATCTTCGGCTCTAAAGCAGGAGTCTGAACAATATAATCAGAAATACCCTGTACCCTAGCAGCAAGCTGGTCTACACGAGAAGCTAATTCCTGAACATCCATGCTGGCACAAGACTCCTCAGCTACAAATAAATAAAGAGGGAAGAAAAGACAAAACAGACTACAGAAAAAAAAATGGCTCAACACCTTTCTTCCCTTCTTCTGAGATGCATTTAACTCATTATAGGCCAGTTGTACTGTTATGATCTGGTGGCCTTGGAGCAGCATGAAACTTTCTCTGGAGTCATTGGAACCTGTACTGATCGCAAATCCTGAACTAACACCGCAACTAGAAGTAGCCGTGGGGTGTGCCTAACATACCCTAGACACCTCGACACAGCCGGAGGACTAAATACCCCTAAAGATGGAAATAGGAATGCTACCTTGCCTCAGAGAAGACCCCCAAAGGATAGGCAGCCCCCCACGAATAATGACTGTGAGTTGGAGAAGAATAGACACACGCAGGTAGAAAACAGGATTTAGCAAAAGAGGCCACTCTAGCTAAATAGGAAAGGATAGGACAGATTACTAGGCGGTCAGTATTAAAACCCTTCCAAAAATATCCACAGCAGATAATACAAAAAGTTCCACAATCTAACTAAAGACATGGAATGTATATCTGCCACTCCAGAGAATCCAACAAGACTGAGAAAATACTGACACAATCTAAGCTGGACAAGAAAACACAAAGAATAGCACTGAATTGTGAAGCACACCGCATGTGTGCCACAGGAAAAAAAAAACAGACACTTATCTTTGCTGATTTGGCAGAAAGGCAGGAGGAACCAGGCAGAGGTCCTACACCTCCCAACAACAATTGACAACTGGCAAGGACTAAAGAATCCTGCACACCTAAATACCTCAGTCAGAACTGCAATCAGCAGACACACCTGACCAGGACTGCAACCCAGGGACAACTGCATTACCACCTACTACCACCGGAGGGAACCCAAAAGCAGAATTCGCAACAAGTGACCCTAAAGGGGGCGGATTCCCAGAAGGGGGCAGTAACCCAAATAGGGGTGGTGGCAAAACAAAAAGAAGTGGGGGTGAATGCATCATTGGGCTGTCGCCAGGGGCAATTGTGCTATACAGGTCCATGCTATACTGTGAATTGCTCAGCCAATGTTTTATCACTTAAGTACAAAGAAAGAAAAAAAGCCAGCTCACCGATATATGCAAGAAGCACGGAACTTCGTCCTGACTCGACGTGATGCAAATCCAAGTAAAAGAGAAAAATGTTCCAGCTTCTTTGATAAAATGTAAAACTTTAATCCATCATATAAAATAGTAGAGGACACACTCCTGGGACAATGCCAATTGTCCCAGGAGTGTGTCCTCTACTATTTTATATGATGGATTAAAGTTTTACATTTTATCAAAGAAGCTGGAACATTTTTCTCTTTTAAATGTTTTATCACGACAGTGCTCTTTTTGGTTGGATGGAGAATGTGTGATGGGGCTGATAGACCCGGGAAGTGGAGTGTCTCTGATGAGGACCCCTCCTGAATGTTCTTTGTCTCCTGGGATGGGTCAAAGAGTAAATTACACAGGTGGGGACATTAATGGACGTTTGACAGCCTGCCTCTACATTGACTGTGACATGTCATTGCCAGTAGCAACCGCTAGGGCTGAGTATAATGGTGTTCTGACAGAAGCACTGACGCAGTGGAACTATAGTGCTCCACAAGGTGAAGTCAGGATGACAGTGGTAGCCATGCCAGAACGTATGACCAGACAGAAGTGTGTGTCTGACCAACTCTGGGACTTGGCAGAGGTGAGCAAAGGTGTGACCGTTGAAGATGGGTCAGACTTGGGCCAGACAGTCGGTTCGACTGTAAGTAGAACTTATGACCTTACCAACCGGGGAAGCTGGCCATGGAAAGAAAGGTCATGTGAAAGGGTACACTTGGAAAGTGGGTTGACTGGTGGTCGGTGTTGGAAGCTTCTGTGAGTAGAGTCTTCCTGGAAGCACCTGAGAGACCGTGAACCTGAATGCTCAGGGTGTTGGATTGTCCTGGGATGGACTGGAGTCCTGCAAGCACCTAGTGAGACCATGGACTGATGGCCTGTGTGTTGGAAGTGCCTGTGATTGGACTTCCTGGAAGCGCATGGAGAAGCTGCATCTACAGAGCCTGAGACGGTTTCTGTATTGAGGAAGCTACAGTTCCTACTGTGGGTCTGGACTATCTGAGGTGCCCTGGTCACAAGGATGGTGATCCCAGTGAGGCAGCTTTCCGCTGGGAACCAGCACTGGCAGGAGTCAGTGTATGGAGCCGGAGCTCCTGAAAAGTAACCCCAGACAAGGGGATTGTAATATATGGCAGAGAAGTTTATCTGCTGCATGAACAGACTGGTGGTCGTGATAAGTTCATGGATGTAATGAAATAGACTCTATGTCATGTGGTTTATGATGTTTAATAAACCGGATTATACTTTTTAAGTGGGGAAATCATGCCTGAGTGCTTAAATCCCGTGCCAAGCGAGTATTCCCCAACCCACTCAGGTAGCATTTCACCACAACACATATACACACATACATACACAGACATACATAAATACACACACATACACACACATGCATACATACAAGCACAAATGAATAGATACACACACATATACATACTAACATGCATTAACACATGCACACACAAATAAACATACACACATGCACAGACAGACCCACAGGGCCGGCTCCAGGATTTTGTGGGCCACTTTAACACATACCACAATTCATGATGCACGGCAGAGAAATATAGGTATAGTACAATGCCACAAATTTCACTTACTTACTACATTATATGAGCGATATCTATTGTAAATTCTACAATACCATACAGCAGAGGTGATTCAGGTGATCAAGGGTCCATGGGTTTCAGGGCTTCAGTACCTGTAATATTAGAAATAAACGGGATATTGATAAATGTACCCTTCCAGTAGAGACTGTCTTCAGCAGTGTATCCTTTACAAAAGTCAATTTTCTCCTAAATAATCCTCCATACAGTATAATGTGTCCCATATAATGATTCAAACATTGTAATGAGCCCCATATAATATTCCATACACTATATTGAGCCCTATATATTGCTCCATACAGTATAATGAGCCCCATATAGTGCTCCATACAGTAAAATAAGCCCTTTTTAAACCTCCATACAGAATGGGCTCCATATAATACTCCATACAAAATGTGTCCCATATAATACTCTATACAGAATGGGCCCCATATAATGATCCTTACAAACTGGGCTCCATATAATTCTCCGTAAAAAATGGGCCCCATATTATACTCTATACAAAATGGGCCCATATAAAGATCCTTACAGAATGGGCCCCATGTAATGCTTCACATAGAATGGGCCCCATATAATGCTCGATACAAAATGGGCCCCATATAATGATCCTTGCAGATCGGGCTCCATATAATGCTCCATTCAGAATGGGCCTCATATAATGCTCCATGCAGAATTGGCCCCATATAATGCTCCATACATAAAATATAAATAATCAAATGCTAACCTCTCTCCTCATTCCTTCCTGGCTGGAGCCCCTGTCTCCTCAATGTCTCCTGATTCTGCACTGCTCAGCGCAGAGGGCATGCTATAGTGACATCATTGTGCCTTCTGCCCTGAGATGTCACTGAGTCACAAGATGCGGAGGAGACAGGAGCTGTGGAGGAACAAGGACTGTTAGGTATTTCAAACAGTTTAAAGCATGGAGGGTCGTGGTGCCTTGACTCATGGGCTCCATAACAATCTGGTGTACCCAGCGGTGAGTGGGTCTCGGCACTTGCTGGGTGGTAATGCCAGCCCTGCCTGCCTGCAAGGGCCCCTCTCCACCTCCTTGCCTCGGTACAACTGCACCGGCTGCACCATCAGTATGTCCGACCCTGGCCAGCAAATAACTCGAAAGAGTTCTATCCAATGCTTCTTCGGATAGCACTTGTTCTAATTTTATAGTATGGGACTATTCCAATAAGCCTTTATTTTCTCATGCTGAAGCGGCATGAGAAAAAAATCTCTGCATGCTGCAATTGGCAGTGAATATCGAATGTCACGTACCTATACAAGTGTATGAGTTCGTACAAAAAAATCAGACTGCACTGGGATGTCATACACTAATGTGACCCCAGCTTTAGGGTTCGCTCACACTTGCATATAAAAATCGGTCTCAGTCTCATCTAGAAACTTGGACAAGTGGAATCCAAATGTTAACCTTTTGTCATGCAAGTGCTATGCGAGTGCGCAATTATTTTCTCAGCTCACCTCTGTATGACAGCCATATGCGCTGTGTATTTAACATAATCTTTGACGTACTATAATGCTCTATGTTGCTTAAAGCAAGTCAAAAATGAGAAAGCAATGTTATATAAAGCGTGACATGGTCACTGGAAAGTGAGGGGAGATATGTGTCATGACTCATGAAGATTACCTAGAAAATGTGCTCCAGCATGTTATGTGCTGAGGGGTTAATCAGCCATGCCAGGGTTGGGCTTTTTTGTGAGAGGCTGTAAGAGATGGGCGGGATGGCCACTCACCATATCTTCTCCTCAAGGCTGTGGTTTGTTAAAGGAAACCTGTCAGCAGGATTGTGCTCAGTAACCTACAGACACTGTCAGGAGGGAGCCATTACACTAATTAAAATGATACCTCGGCTGATGAAATTCATCTTATGGTTGTTGTTTAATCTTTATTTTCAGTTAATGAGATTTTCGTGATCCGGGGCGGCCTGTGGGGGGTCTTCATGTGGTGCTTTGCTTACTATACATATTCATCTGTATGGCTTCTGACAGGTCACTGATCCCTCATTAACCTGCCCCCTATTTTACATACTGAATATAATATGTATTGAAAAAAAAAATCACATTCAGCCGGCGGTGCCTGCGCAGTAGTAGCTATTGGATTGCCGATGGATGCTACTGCGCAGTCGTGGCCGGTGCTATTTTGAAACAGAAATTGAGTTTTTCAGCATAAATGTACCGTATATCACTAAATAAAATAATTTGATGCATATTATAGATGCGATCATGCTACAGCACAAGCACTGCCGCGTACACCTTAGTGGTGAATGTGAATTATTGTTATTTTTTTCAGTATGTAAAATAGGGGGCAGGTCACTGATCAGTGACCTGTTATAAGCCATACAGATGAATACCTAAGCAGGGAACCACATGAAGACCCCCCACAGGCCGCTCCTAAGCACGAGAATCTCATTTACTGAAAACTGAAAATAAAGATTAAACAACAATCACAAGATGGATTTGATCAACCAAGGTATCTGCGTATCAACCTGACAATGTCTGCAGGTTATTGAGCAAAATCCTGGTTCCTTTTAAGTTAAATGTCCAGGCAGCCACTAAGTTTTTTTTTCCTGGCTGTGGATCTGGAGGCAGGAAGCTCCAGAGAAGTACACCAAAAAAAGAAAAAACACCTCCGCACTGCTGTTGTAAGTTAGACCCTTCAGTCTCCCTATTATATTGCCTATTGCCGCTTTTAGCCTAAAAAATGGAATAACTTTACCGGGGTGCTGCTGTATAATAGTCCATGAATAATATCAAAAAAAGGGGGAGTGCGCTTCATCCTTTTTCCCTTTTTTTGATATGCTCCAGAGAAGTGTTTATGCACAACTGTGCTAGACTCTGTTAATTGTTCCCTGAGCGAGTAGATCCGCTCAGGCTTATGGACTGTGCTATACGTTATCTTTTGTTTTCTCATTTTGCTAGAAAAGGCCACGTTTGTGTTATTCAAAAACACACTGGATCAGGCCGGTTTCACACGTCAGTGATTCCGATATGTGTGGTGACAGTTTTCTCACGTACCAGAGACACTGACTCACGTAGATGCAGCGCCCCAGAGTCCTGGTCGTTGCAGTACTGATGCTCCGCCGCTAAGGGGGGCTATGGTACGTCTGATGGCACTGAAGGAGTTCTTCTGACCAGGTATCACAGTCACCAATACACTTCACAGTCTGGCCTCTAGGGGGAGCTAAGGGTTCTATGTATTAGGCCACTCCTCACAATCTGGTAAAACTGGGGGTTAGGCAGAAAGTTAGACAGAAGCTGACTGGGTTGGAACCAGGCAACACCTTGTGGCAGAGGGTGTTGTAGGGGAAGATTCAGAGGGGTCCCTGTCAGGGGTGGAATCCTGACAGAGGCCTAGCAAACAGAGAGAACGTTACGGGACCGCGCCTGTTATGATCCCAGTGGTAGAGGATCTCTGATATTCCGGCAAGATAACAAAAAACATAAATACTGCTCTAGGGAGGTGGAAACTGGGCTAACCGCAAATCTGATCCTAACACAACAACTAGAAGTAGCCGGTGAACGTGCCTACGTTGGTTCTAGACGTCTCGAGCCAGCCGGAGAACTGACTACCCCTAGAGGGAAAATAAGACCTCACTTGCCTCCAGAGAAATTGAACCCCAAAGATATAGAAAGCCCCCAACAAATAATAACGGTGAGGCAAGAGGAAAACACAAACGTAGAGATGAACTAGATTCAGCAAAGTGAGGCCCACTAGTTTAGATAGGCAGAAAATAGATAGTGAACTATGCGGTCAGCAGAAAACCCTACAAAAACATCCACGCTGAATATTCAAGAACCCCCACATCGACTGACGGTGCGGAGGGAGAATATCAGCCCCCTAGATCTTCCAGCGAGCCAGAAAATCACATATTAAGCAAGCTGGACAAAAACACTGAAAAATGCAAATGATCCAAAGTATTCAAAACGGACTTAGCTTTTCTTGCATGAGACAGACTGAAAGGAATCCGGAGGAGACCATATAGGACTGGATACAACGATGCCAGGCAAGAGACTGAGTCCAAAGGAGACCTAAATAGGGAACACCCGCTGCTTAATGACACAGCTGGAGCTCAGGCCTGCAACAAGACATGCCTAACACAATACCGTTAGTGACCACCAGAGGGAGCCCAGAAACACAGTTCACAACATGCGCCTGCACGATATAGCGGCGGTACCCCAAGAAAGGACAAGAAGCGAGGTTCATTGTGCTGAGTGAGAAACGAGATCAACGCAACAAGGAGAATACCAGTAGGAGTCGTGCTGTAAGACGAGGCAACATCCTATTGAGGCGCATAACCGGTGGCCGGAACGCCGAGGAAGTATAGAGCTCCAGGCCAAACTTCAAACCTATGGCAGGACAGTCAGTTATAGGCGGGCTGTCTCACCCAATTGACCCAGGAAGACACAGGGGGGGGGGTAACAACAGGAGTGGGGCGACGCTAGAGTCCCGGAAGAGATCCGAGCCTCCCCATCATACGGGTGCGTCCTAACCATAAGATCTGGGGGACGTGGAAGAACATCAGAATTGAGTTGTGAGGGAACACGAGAAACAGACACAACAGCTGTGGGGACTATCCCATGAGCACAGCAGGGGAGGACCACAACACACAAGCGCTAGAAGGTAGGCACAGATTTCCACCTGCAAAGGGAACTCTGGAGGTGCCATCGGACCGGCCAGGCTTGCGCTGCCTGGTTAACCGTATTCCGGATTGAGGATCCTGAAGTCTTCAGTAAAGAGGTAAAGAGACTGTAACTTGGTGTCCTCGTTATTTACTGCGACCTGCACCGCACCACCATAACATCATCACCATTCCCTCCACCTTTATTGTACGCCCCTCAGCAGGGTCACGGACCGGGTCTAGCCACCGTGACAACCCCAGAACAGAGACTTAGAGGCCCGGTACCGGGTACCCCTCGGCCCTGCGGCAGTGGGGGCGCTACATAGACACATTAAAATCAATGTGTCTCTGCACATGTCAGCGTGTTTTCACAGACCGTGTGTCCGTGTGCAAAACACGGAGACATGTCAGTGTTCGTGGGAGCGCACAGATCACACGGACCCATTAAAGTCAATGGGTCCGTGTAAAACACATACCGCACACGGATGCTGTCTGTGTGCAGTCCGTGTGCCCTGCAGGAGACAGCGCTACAGTAAGCGCTGTCCCCCCAGCGTGGTGCTGAAGCCACCATTCATTTCTTCTCTCCAGCAGCGTTCGCTGGAGAGAAGATATGAAAAATCTTTTTTTTTTTTTTTTTTGTGTTTAAAATAAAGATCCTTGTAACCACCCCCCTCCCACCCCCTGTGCGCCCGCCCGCTGGAAATCAAATACTCACCCGGCTCCCTCGCTGCTTCCTCTCCGCACCGCAGCTTCTTCCTGTATGAGCGGTCACGTGGTGCCACTTATTACAGTGATTAATATGCGGCTCCACCTCCCATAGGGGTGGAGCCGCATATTCATCACTGTAATGGGCGGCACCACGTGACCGCTCATACAGGAAGAAGGTGCGGCGCGGAGAGGAAGCAGCGAGGGAGCCGGGTGAATATTTGATTTCCAGCGGGCGGGCGCACAGAGGGTGGGAGGGGGGTGGTGACAGGGATCTTTATTTTAAACACCAAAAAAAAAAAAAAAATGATTTTTCATATCTTCTCTCCAGCGAATGCTGTTGGAGAGAAGAAATGAATGGCGGCTTCAGCACCAGATGCAGGGGACAGCACTTATCTCTAGGGCTGTCTCCTGCACGGTCCGTGTGGTACCCAGTCGGCACACGGGCGGCACACGGCTGCCGCACATGTGCCACACTGATGTGCCACGTGAGCACACGGACACACGTACACGGATAACTCCGGTACCGATTTTTCCGGTACCAGAATTATCTGGACGTGTGGGACAGGCCTCACGCAGTATTTGAATAAACCAGTAGAAGAAAAGTTCCGGTGTCTACCTCTGTGAGTAGCTGAGTGAGATGCATTACCACAAAAGATGAAGATAGATAGATGATAGAAAGATATTAGATATATAAAAAATATATAATAGATAGATAGATAGATAGATAGATAGATAGATAGATAGATAGATAGATAGATAGATAAAGAAGAAAAGGGAAGGCAGCACTCCTTATATATCAGGTGAATCAATTAGATCTGAATAAATCCACTTTTTTTCACCTGATATATATGGAGCGCTGCCTTCCTATTTCTTCTTTATGGATTTTGTCAAGTATTGGATGAATTGCTGAGGAGGCATGAGCACCCACCAATGTAGTGTTGTGCTGTTCTATTTTTTTCAAGATAGATATATAGCTATATAGATAGATAAAAAGAGAGAATAATTAGAGCAGCACAAAATGCAAAAGAAAGGAAAAGGAAAAAATCGGGTGCAAAGCCCCCCAGGCACAGACCAAACCTCAATTATAGGAATCCAAAAAATGTAGGCAGCACACCATTCTCAGTGGAAAAAGCAGGAGCTACTTATATTAGCCCACTTCCCCAACATTTAGGTTCATGAAGATGTGAACCTTTTTCAAGGCTTGAAAAAGGTTCACATCTTCATGAACCAAAACGTTGCAGAGATGGGCTAATAAAAGTAGCTCCTGCTTTCTCCACTGACAATGGTGTGCTGCCTACATTTTTTGGATTCCTAGATAGATAGATAGATATTAGATAGATAGATAGATAGATAGATAGATAGATAGATAGAATAGATATTCAGCAAACATATTATCTTACAACCCTGCTACATACTATAAAATAGTACCATTTAGAGCCTTTCATCTGAAGTTTATTGTCCAGCTTTTTGTCATGATCCAGTCTGGGTTTTGAGTCCTGTCTGCCCTTTTGCCAGGCTGATTATATCATGAGTTAACTTTGTTCTGCCTCATTCAGGTTCAGGTTTGCTATTTAGCTCCACTGCATCCTGCAGGTGGTGTCAGTTATAGTTTCTGCCTACGGCTTGTGTAGCTGACTCTGCGTACCCTGATTTGTCCTGCTGCTTTTGCTGACTGTATCTGTGTCTGTTAAATTCCCCTCTCCCTCTTTCCGTCCCGACTCTCTGTTCCCCTTTCATGTTTGGATTCCCTGGTGCTTGACTTGGCTTGGACTCTGACTTACTCTTTCATTTCATGCCTTTGGCATATCTGCTCCTGACCGGTATTGAAACATTTGGTTTGTTTCTGACTCTGTTCTTGGTTATTCCTTTGATGCTGTGCTACAGGTCAATATTGACCCTGCTTGTTTTACTATTCTGCTGCCACCTGGTGGTGGCCTCGCTGCTGCGCTGCAGGTCTGCTTCTGCTGTGTGCAGTCCTCCCTCCACTCTATTGCCATCTAGTGGAGCTAGTGATGATCGAGTATACTCGTTGTTTGGGATTCCCAGAGCGTGCTCGGTGATCTCTGAGTATTTTGTGCAGTGCTCGGACATTTAGTTTTTGTCGCCTCAGCTGCATGATTTACGGCTGCTAGCCAGGCTGAATACATGTGAGGAATGCCCGTTTGTTAGGGAATCCCCTCATGTATTCAGCCTGCCTGGCAGCCACAAATCATGCAGCTGTGGCTATGAAAACTAAATCTCCGGGCACTACAAAATACTCAAAGATCACCAGCGCATGCTGTGGGAAACCCGAGTAATGAGTATACTCGCTTATCCCTAAGTGGAGCTGCTTCTACCTGCATAGCAGCAGCGTGACATTTTTAAGCTTATTTAACAAAATATATAAATTAATGACTGAAAAAATGACTTTGGGTCACCACTATTTTATGAAACCAGAAAAAGTAAAGCAGACACCTGTGAGCTGGTATTATCAAGCTGGGAAGGTCCATGGTTATTGTTCCCTACTCAGCCTAAAAATACCAGCCCTCAGTCAATCAAGAAGTGGCACATTACATTAAATGTGCTTTGCACGGCTATTCCCTATTTCCCTGGTGCATTGGCAATTGGTGTAATTGTAGTTGTGGTTCATGTCTGCTGTTATTTTCTTCCAAAAACACAGCTGACATCAAGCCCTGGTGTTAGGAATGGAGAGGTGTGACTGGATCTGCCTTCACCTAGCCAGAGCATAGTAAAAGCCAATGATCACGGTAGTTTGGACATCCTCAGCAGAATAAAAAGGGGAAAGTTATGGAAGGGATGCAGAATCAGTCTGTCTCAATAAGCAATGACCAGACCTCAGGTGCAACAGGGAAAAATACCTCACTTTTACTGGAGCATTTGATGATAATGTTGATGACAGCTCTCCACTGTTATTCAGTACACTGAGCCTCATGGTGTGATGAACCCAGCTCTTTTCCGGCAATTTGTAGTATCTCTCCTCACTCTCGCTGCATATAGAACTATATATGCACTAACACTTCTCCTCTCAGGTCTCAGCCTTGACCTTGGCATCCACGGCACCTCAGGCTTACAGAAAAGTACCTCAGCTTTCTTCCCACCGCTGGCAACTAAGGGTCATATTAAGACTAGTGTTGAGCGATACCGTCCGATACTTGAAAGTATCAGTATCGGAAAGTATCGGCCGATACCGGCAAAGTATCGGATCTAATCCGATACCGATACCCGATACCAATACAAGTCAATGGGACACCAAGTATCGGACGGTATCCTGTATGGTTCCCAGGGTCTGAAGGAGAGGAAACTCTCCTTCAGGCCCTGGGATCCATATCAATGTGTAAAAGAAAGAATTAAAATAAAAAATAGGGATATACTCACCTCTCCGGCGGCCCCTGGACTTTACCGCCGTAACCGGGAGCCGTTGTACCTAAGAATGCGCGCTTGAAGGGCCTTAGATGACGTCACTGCGCTCTGATTGGTCCGTAGCGGTCGCGTGACCTCTACGTGACCAATCACAAAGCCGTGACGTCACCTAAGGTCTTTCAAGTGCTTGAAATACCTTAGAAGACATCCGCAGCTTCTGATTGGTCGCATAGAGGTCGCGTGACCGCTACGCGACCAATCACAAAGCCGTGACGTCACCTAAGGTATTTCAAGCGCTTGAAAGACCTTTGGTGACGTCACAGCTTTGTGATTGGTCGCGTAGCGGTCACGCGACCGCTACGGACCAATCAGAGCGCAGTGACGTCATCTAAGGCCTTTCAAGCACGCATTCTTAGGTACAACGGCTCCCGGTTACGGCGGTAAAGTCCAGGGGCCGCCGGAGAGGTGAGTATATCCCTATTTTTTATTTTAATTCTTTCTTTTACACATTGATATTAATCCCGATACCGATTCCCGATACCACAAAAGTATCGGATCTCGGTATCGGAATTCCGATACCGCAAGTATCGGCCGATACCCGATACTTGCGGTATCGGAATGCTCAACACTAATTAAGACATCTCTCCAGTCTCCACTGATCCCTGTGAAAGACAGCACAGATTTTGCTGGAGTCCCAATAGCGACCACATCAAAAGCACTCGATGGCTTCCTTGATCTGCAGCACCGCTTAATCCCAGGGGATGCTTCTCCTGGGTTCTGTAGTTCTCCTGCAGGAGCTGCTGCTCACCAGACTTCACAATAACCAGTACACTAATAACAAGTGTGTGTATAAAAATTGCTAAAGAGGGTACTAATTAGTTTGAATACTCAAAAAGACCTGGACAACCCTGGAAGATAGCAGTGGTAGATGATCACAGAATCCTTTCCATGGTGAAGAAAATACCCTTCATATTTCCCAACCGAGTGAAGAACAGTCCCTACGAAGTATGTATTTCAGTATCTAAGTCTACCATGAAAAAAAAACTTCATGATAGTGCAGCGCCCCAGATTCCTGGTCGTTGCAGTAATGTTGTTCTTCCACCCGGAGAAGCAGTATTACATCTGAAGGCAATAAAGGAGATCTTCTGTCCATGTATCACAACCACACCACACACTTCACACTCCAGCCACCAGGGGGAGCAAAGGTTCTATCTACTAGGCCACTCCTCACAGTTAGGTAAAACTGGTAGTTGGAGGGAAAGTTAGAGAGTTCCTGGCTGGAGACTGAAAGAGAAAGGTCTCCAGGCCAAGCTGGCTGGAATGATTTCTAGTCAGATCCAGAATACGGTCTGAGGAGGACGAGGGACACGGAGCTGCGCCTGCCCCACATGTGGCAGCATCCAAAGAAAGAGACATTGAAAGGAAGCGTGTTGTAGTGAGTGAGAAACGAAGGCATAGCAACAAGTGGATACCAGAGAGGATAGTAGACGTGAGGAGCTGCATCCTTCTGGTGTGCGTTCCGGTAGCCAGAATATTGAGGGAGTAAAGTGCTCTACGCCGTTGCTTCAGAGACTGGCTGGACAGTCAATTCCAAGTTGGCTGCCCAACCTTAGTACCTAAGAAGAGACGGTGGCAACTTGTGGGGGTCGGGGCGTCTCTAGGGTCCCTATAAACAAGCCTCAGGCCATCAGTCATACGGTTTTGTTCTATCCGACCACGGGGAACGGAGAGAGAAGATTAATAACAGTGAGGACTTAATTAGAGCTTAAGCAAGTGAGGACCTACTGTGTTACTGTGCGCATAGGAAGGCTATTGCATTCCACCTGGACAAGGAGACTCAGGATTGGCCTTCAGACCGGCTGGACTCTGCCTACCCCGTGATCCGGTGCCCAGGACTGTGGACACTGAAGCCTTCAGTAAAAGGTAAAGAGACTGCAACCTTGTGTCCTCGTTATTCACCGCGCCTTACTCCATCCACCATCTACACTTTGGGAAGCCCTGGGGATACACTTCACCTGTGGGAAGGTATACCATCTAGCTGCCATAACATCACCCCAGCGGACCCCTAAGCAGCGTCGGTCACCCTGACCAAATACCACAGGTGGCGTCACGAACTTTATACAAACATTTCCTTTCGCTGGGCGCCCCTCATAGGGCCACGGACCGGGTCAGGACACCGTGACATCCCCCGAAATGAAGGACCCCGTGCTGAGTACCCCATTGCCCTACTATGTGGGGGTGATCCAAGCTCAAATACAGAGCCCCTTAGGTATCCATGAATTAGCCTTCTTTTCCTGCTTCATCGAGGAGTAGATATTTTCTAAATCTCTGTGATCCACAATATAGGACCCTGCTTTATGTTCTCCATAAATGAGGTTCAGTTATATACTGTAGTGAACCTGTATCTATAAGTGAGGTTGTATCCCATTGTCCCTAATACATTATCCTTATATGATTATCCTGGCCATAGAGCCACTCAAAGTTTCGGTTTTGAACATCGCTTATCTAATTAAGCTGTGTACACATTTAATAATACTCAGTGAGAATAATTATGCAGTACACTACCCCTTTATAGTTATGTTGGCCATGGAGGAATAATCAGCAATATTCTGCCATTGTGACACTGTTAGGAGATACACACCTCCAGGTGTTCCTCTCAGACTGTGGTGGTCTAGGGAGAGTCCTGTGACGTGGGTGGACATATTTTGTGTGATTGGACAATTCAGATGAGCCCGTTCCTTGCTTACTGTAGTGATTGGTTAGGGGGTCACTTAACAGCTGAACCACATGCTTTGAGTTAACGAATAGTGGGATTCTGATAAGAAAGGAGGTGGGATCTACATACATATGCATATTATCCTTCTTACCTTACCTATACGGATACACCGGTTTGGCCAGCAGCCATGCCGATATCATGTTAAAACTTTATCATGCACCTTATGTAATTTTGTTGCACATTATATCCAAACTGCCAGCCTCTGATGACTCATGACCGTGATGAACGGTTGATAAAAACGCGTAGGGATTAATCTTCAGCACAGCAGTCAGATAGGAATGTAGTGACAGACTCAACATGTAGGAGCACTTTAGCCTTCTATGCTATTTAGAAAGTGTTATCCTTATAGCTGAGCAGTGTAACCCAAGATACTCAATTTAGAGAGTGTTATTTCAATATAGGAGCGAACTAGTAATACCAATCAGCATTAGCTCAATATAAACTTCTTATAACAGGAGTAGCTATAGGACCAGGTAGGTGGCATCACTCAGTAACAGTCTGATTTAGGGCTCCTTTTCACTTGCGAGAAATACGTCCGAGTCTCGCAGGTTAAAACCCAGCTCTGGTGCCGGCAATCCAGAGCGGAGCGTGCAGCTCCATGTATTGATGTGCGGCTGCATGCTCCGCTCTGGAGTGCCGGTGCCATAGCAGGGTTTTAACCTGCGAGACTAGGACGTATTTCTCACAAGTGAGAAGGTTCCCTTAGGAAGAAACTACTGTTTCCCAGAATCAAGACACCTTATTGCATCTTAAAACTATATTACTATAGAGCTAACCAAATAATTGAATAGTAACTACACTAACAATCTTTAGTGCTACACCTCCAGGAAGTGGGAGGAATGGAATCATGTTTCGGCAGTTACAGCCTTCATCAGGTGTATCACAAAAATATACTTATCCATCTTTATATGGAAGGGAGATGTGGGAGGGGAAGAGGGCAGGGAAGCAAAAGGTTTAAACATGTGCATATTTAACCCTTGCTCTGTGCTTTTGTTTAGAACCATATTCATATTGTGGCACCCTAAGGCTGGGTTCACATTGCGTTAACAGCAGCCCGTTCAACACATACGGTAATGGGCTGCTGTTAACGCAAGTGCCGGTATGGCAGCGCTAGTGCAGATAGAGCATCTGCTAGCTCTATCTGAGCTAGCGGTGACGGACTCGGAAACGCTGCAGCCCGCGTCTCGGGGTCTGTCACTCAATGACGGCACATTGCTAGCGCACGAACCATTGTGGGCGTGCGCTAGCGATGCTTCCGACATTGGATTCAATGGCGGCGTTAGCGGACTGCGTTACACCGCGTTATGCCGCGGTGTAACATAGTCCATCTAACGGACGGGTTTAACGCAATGTGAACCCAGCCTAACCCTTATCCCATTTTAGACATTTCTGCCTCAAGGAGAATATGAAATCAAATATAGGACCAATATATAGATTATAGTAACTGAAAGGAAATGTATGTGTTTGTATACATATATTTTCTGTATGTTTAATGTCAGTTCATTTTAATTCATTTCAACCCAATTACGTCACTATTGTTGAAGTTCAAACACTATGCAATATAGATAACGCAATATATGGTAGTTTTGTAATATAGATCAATCTGTACAGTATATGGGAATTTGAACAAGTAAGGTTTTCGTGAAAATGGAGACACTAGAGCTTTACAAATCCATTGCAACACCATCTAGTTGTCTTGTAGTGAGACATAAAAAGTATAATAAAAAAAATATAGAAATTAATATAAAAATATAAAACATAATAATAAAACACAAGCAATAAAACAAGAGGACCAATTTAATAGAGTAACAAGCATAATATGAGAACCTATCAATCCAGAAGGATTTAATAATTCAGTGCTTAATGTATTTTTTATTTAAAAAATATATTTACAGAGAGTACGGAAAGTATTCAGACCCCTTTACATTTTTCACTCTTTGTTTCATTGCAGCCATTTGGTAAATTCAAAAAAGTTAATTTTTTTCTCATTAATCTACACTCTGCACACCATCTTGACTGAAAAAAAACAGAAATGTAGAAATTTTTGCACATTTATTAGAAAAGAAAAACTGAAATATAACATGGTCATAAGTATTCAGACCCTTTGCTCAGTATTGAGTATAAGCACCCTTTTGAGCTAGTACAGCCATGAGTCTTCTTGGAATGATGGAGCAAGTTTTTCACACCTGGATTTGGGGATCCTCTGCCATTTCTCCTTGCAGGTCCTCTCCAGTTCCATCAGGTTGGATGGTGAACATTGGTGGACAGCCATTTTCAGGTCTCTCCAGAGATGCTCAATTGAATTTAGGTCAAGGCTCTGGCTTGGCCAGTCAAGAATGGTCACAGAGTTGTTCTGAAGCCACTCCTTTGTTATTTTAGTGTGCTTAGGGTCATTGTTTTGTTGGAAGGTAAACCTTGGGCCAAGCCTAAGGTCCAGAGCATTCTGGAAGAGGTTTTCATCCAGTATATCTCTGTACTTGGCCGCATTCATGATTCCTTCAATGGCAACCAGTCATCCTGTCCCTGCAGCTGAAAAACATCCCCATAGCATGATGCTGCCACCACCATGTCTCACTGTGGGGATTGTATTGAGCAGGTGATGAGCAGTGCCTGGTTTTCTCCACACATATCGCTTAGAATTATCACCATAAAGGTCTATCTTCATCTCATCAGACTAGAGAATCTTATTTCTCATAGTCTGGGAGTCCTTCAGAGTTTTTTTTTAGCAAACTCTATTCAGGCTTTCATATGTCTTGCACTGAGGAGAGGCTTCTGTTGGGCCACTCTGCCATAAAGGCCTGACTGGTGGAGAGCTGCAGTAATAGTTGACTTTGTGGAACTTTCTACTTTCTCCCTACTGCATCTCTCGAGCTCCGTCACAGTGATCTTGGGGTTCTTCTTTACCTCTCTCACCAAGGCTCTTCTCCAATGATTGCTCAGTTTGGCTGGATGGCCTGGTCTAGGAAGACGTCTGGTGGTCCCAAACGTCTTCTATTTAAGGTTCATGGAGGCCACTGTGCTCTTTGGAACCTTGAGTAACTGCAGAAATTCTCTTGTAACCTTGGCCGGATCTGTGCCTTGCCCCAATTCTGTCTCTCAGCTCCTGAATTTACCAAATGGCTGCAATCAAACAAAGCGTGAAAAATGTAATGGGGTGTGAATACTTTCCATACCCGCAGTATAATACAAATGTTTATTAGAAATATTAAAAGTAGAAACAACCAGGTGTGTGTGGAATACAACCTGAAAAATGCTTACACCTAAGGCACTACACCACCCTGTGTATCCCCACCCTTATCAAAATGCTTTCACAAAATAATCCATAACATTGGCCTACAGCGTCTTAGCATATCCCTGCACCAAACAACCGGTCACATATGTGACACACTATGACAAGTCCCAATAGGAGACCTCATGTCATAATCAATAATTTTCACTTTTTAATATAATTTTTTTATACACTTACTATAAAGTGTGACAAACTGTAGGGACACTACGGTTTGCTGCGCACTCTGCACTTTATAGTAAGTATATAAAAAAATTATTATATTAAAAAGTGAAAATTATTGATTATGACATGAGGTCTCCTATTGGGACTTGTCACATATGTGACGGGTTGTTTGGTACAGGTATATGCTAAGACGCTGTGGGCCAATGTTATGGACTATTTTGTGAAAGCATTTTGATAAGGGTGGGGATACACAGGGGGGTGTAGTGCCTTAGGTATATGCATTTTTCAGGGTGTATTCCACACACACCTGGTTGTTTCTACTTTTAATATTTCTAATAAAGATTTGTATATGGAAAAAAATTATTTTGACTAGTACATCATTATTCCCTAGTGGAATTGGGTTGACCTGATGAAGGCTGTAAGCTGCTGAAACACATTGTGTAAACTAGTGTTTTAATAATCTTTTATTTTTAAATAAATGCTCATTGAAGCAATAAAAAATATGCCTTCCTTGATTCATTCGTGGCAACAGAAAACAGCGCTAATTCTGGTTTCCATTTTTCATTCTTCCACTGTGGGAAACTCCTGGAAGTGGTTCCCCTGTCTCTCCGGGAATAGCTGTAGTCTATCACTTTTGAATCCAAACCAAGACGAGAGTTGAGCCCCAGAGAGCACAACTGTATCAGGTGAGCAATTTTCCTTATACAACTCACCTTATACAACTTGACATAAACTTACTAAACATAGATAGCACCACATTTTTAAAAAATATTTTTTTCTTCTAGGATAATCCATACAAATAATGAATCCTTAGTGCTGAGAGACTTGAACTAAGCTTTTAATCAAACTCTAATTGCATAACTTTTGGACTTTTAAATTCATTAATAAAAGTTATTCTTTAGTAAAATACTCCAATTGGATTAGACAGTGAAACAAAAGCAGAGGGTTCACCACAAGGTGCAAACCATTAATCAGCCTTAAAAATAGAAAGGCCAAATAGGACTTTGCCGAAAAACATCTGAAGAAGCCAGTCCAATTTTAGAAAAGCATTCTTATGCATATGAAACTACGAACATCCTGTACCGGAATGATGGAAAGAAGAAAGTATGGAGAAACCTTGGAACGGCTCATGATTAGTGTTGAGCATTCAGATACCGCAAGTATTGGGTATCGGCCGATATTTGCTGTATCGGAATTCCGATACCGAGTTCCGATATTTTTGTGATATCGGAAATCGGAATCGGAAGTTCCCAGTGTATTGTTCCCAGGGTCTGGAGGAGAGGAGACTCTCCTTCAGGCCCTGGGATCCATATTCATGTAAAAAATAAAGAATTAAAATAAAAAATATAGATATACTCACCTCTCCGGCGGCCCCTGGACCTTACCGATGTAACCGGCAGCCTCCGTTCCTAAGAATGAGGAGTTTAGGACCTGCGATGACGTCGCGGCTTGTGATTGGTGGCGTGAGCGGTCACATGAATGGTCACGCGACCAATCACAAGCCGCAACGTCATCGAAGGTCCTAAACTCCTCATTCTTGGGAACGGAGGCTGCCGGTTACATCGGTAAGGTCCAGGGGCCGCCGTAGAGGTGAGTATATCCCTATTTTTTATTTTAATTCTTTATTTTTTACATGAATATGGATCCCAGGGCCTGAAGGAGAGTTTCCTCTCCTTCAGACCCTGGGAACCATCCAGGATACCTTCTGATACTTGTGTCCCATTGACTTGCATTGGTATCGGGTATCGGTATCGGCGATATCCGATATTTTTCAGATATCGGCCGATACCATCCGATACCGATACCTTTGAGTATCGGAAGGTATCGCTCAACACTACTCATGATCCGTCGAATTGCAAAAAAAAGGGCAATCCCACAACTGTTTTTTGTTTGGCTTTTTTGCTAGGTTCACTCAATGCTAAAACTGACATGCCACTAGGATTCTCCAGGTCACTATGAGTTCATAAACACCAAACATGTCTAGGTTATTTTTATCTAAGTGGTAAAAAAATTTTCCAAACTTTGTTAAAAAAATAAAATAAAATAAATTGTGCCATTTTCCGATACTCGTAGCGTCTGCATTTTTCGTGATCTCAGGATGGGTGAAGGCTTATTTTTTTGCGCACCGAGCTGATGTTTTTAATGATACCATTTTAATGCAGAAACCTTCTTTTTATCGCTTGATATTGCATTTTAATGCAATGTCACAGCGACCAAAAATACGCAATACTAGCGTTTTAATTTTTTTCTCGCTATGCCGTTTAGCAATCAGGTTAATCCTTTTTTTATTGATAGATCAGGCGATTCTGAATGCAGCCATACCAAATATGTCTAGGTTTGATATTTTTTATTTTATTTTGAATGGGGCGAAAGGGGGGGTGATATTTTTTTTATTTTTTTCATATTTTTAAAAACATTTTACTTTAACTTTTGGCATGCTTCTATAGCCTCCATGGGTGGCTAGAAGCTGCCATAGCCCGATCGCCTCTGCTACATTGAGACAGTGCTCAGATTGCCTCTATGTAGTAGAATTACAGCGTTGCTATGAGTGCCGACCACTGGATGGTGCTCATAGCATTCTGGCACGGACAACAATGGAGGTCTCAAGAAGACCTCTGGTTGTCATGCCGAAGAACCGATGCCCCCGGTCACATGACGAGGGTCACCGGTGCACGTATTTCCGGCTTGACTGCCGGAAGCGCACGTCAGAGTTTGACAGCGGCATTTAACAAGTTAATAGCAGCAGGCAGATCGTGATTCCACCCGCTGCTGTTGCGGGCACATGTCAGCTATACAAAACAGCTGACATGTCCTGGCTTTGATGTGGGCTCAGCGCCGGAGCCCACATCAAAGGAAGAGATGCGACCTCCGCAGTACTAGTGTGGCGGAGGTCACGAAGGGGTTAATTGAACATTTTATTTATGATAAATTAATTTGTCTAATTACCTTCGAGCCCCTGAAATGAGGAGGTTTTGAAGAAAAATGGTTAATTAATCTTGAAAGTCTGCACTTCAGTTGCATCTCAGTTGCTTTATTTTAAATACTGTAAATATAGTGGCCTGCAGAGCTGAAATCACAAAGATTCTGTCACTATCCAAATATCTCTGGACCTAACTGTATGTGTTTATGGCAACATAGACTTACACAGTTTCACATACATGTGTACACATAAAGCATAAAACAGAAAAGCCTCACAGATTGGCTTCTGGCACATCACTATTGCAGCCAATCAGTGGCTCTTGAGCAACTGCAGCCTTCACCAATTCATCTGATGGAAAAATGAATTCTGGAGCTTTACCTTCTGGACCAGCGTTGTTCCTTTAACTGCAACTCTGTTTCCCCTGGCAGTATTGTGTCATCAAATAATTTCACTTGATTGCTGAAGCCAATGAGTGGCCATTGACTTTGAGTGCCATGCATGATTTTAATCCATGACGACATAGTGTGTTACTGTAATGCTGCTGCAGTATAACGCAACCTCCACCAGTGGGACCTTGAGAGGGGAGTGAGACTGTGTAAACAGAGAAGCACCACAGAGCAGCAGCAAAGGCGCCACCAAGTGGCGAGAGAGTGGTCAAACAAGCTGAGTCAAAAAACAATAGGCAGAAGTACTAAAGGGATCAGCAATACACGCAGTCATGAACAAGCCAGGAGGTTCAGAAATGGTCAGAAGTGGATATGACAAAGTCAAAAGGCAGAAGAGAGTCCAAATACAAGCAAAGTCAGAAACCAGAGAATTCAAACCGAAATACAGGGAAACGCTGGGAAAAGGGCTGACAGAGGGAGTCAACAGACACGGGGTAAGTCAGGGATCACAGCAGGAAAAACCAAGGGCTACCAGAGTCAGGTTCACATGCCGAAGGCAGAACTATACCTGACACCACTAGCAGGATGCATGGGAGCTAAATAGCAAACCTGAACCCAGAATGAGGCAGAGCAAAGTTAACTCTTGACATGATCCACTATGAAAAAGGGCTGACAGGATTAAACCCTGGAACGGATCATGACAGTTACAAACAGTAACTGAGGCTGATTCCTGATCTTTCATAGAATCATCCTTACCTGTCAAGGCGAGATCCTGCATGGAGCGCCAAACAAAGGAAGATTGGCAGTCATCTTATGTTTCTTTCATTTTCTGGTAATTGTGCCAACAGTTATTGCCTTCTCACCAAGCTGCTTGCCTATTGACCTGTACCCAACCCCAGCCTTTTGCAGGTCTACAATTTTGTCCCTTGTGTCCTTAGATTGCTCTTTAGTCTTGGCCATGGTGGACTGTTGGAATGTGATTGATTGTGTGTGTAGACCGGTGTCTTTTATACAGGTAACGAGTTCAAACATGTGCAATTAATACAGGTAATGAGTGCAGAGTAGGAGGCTTCTTAAATAAAAACTAACAGGTCTGTGAGAGCCAGAATTCTTGCCAGTTGGTAGGTCATCAAATATTTATTTCATGTAATAAAATCCTATTTAACAATTTAAAAATCATACAATGTGATTTTCTGGATTTTGTTTTTAAATTCTGTCTCTCACATTTGAAGTGTACCTAAGGTCAAAAAAAATATGGACCTCTCCATTCTTTGTAGGTGGGAAAACTTGCAAAAATTGGCATTGCATCAAATATTTATTTTCCCCACTGTAGCATTTCCAAGACGGCAGGTATTTCAGAGTGTTCCCTATTAAGTAGTGTTGAGCATTCCGATAACGCAAGTATCGGGTATCGGCCGATATTTGCGGTATCGGAATTCCAATACCGAGTTCCGATATTTTTGTGATATCGGAAATCGGAATCGGAAGTTCAGGACCTGCGATGATGTCCTGTGATTGGTCGCATGACCGCTCATGTGACCGCTCACGTGACCGCGACGTCATCGAAGGTCCTTCACTCACTGCATTCTTAGGAATGGAGGCTGCCGGTTGCACCGCTAAGGTCCAGGGTCCGTCGGAGGGGTGAGTATATCCATATTTTTTATTTTTATTCTTTATTTTTTACATGAATATGGATCCCAGGGCCTGAAGGAGAGTTTCCTCTCCTTCAGACCCTGGGAACCATCCAGGATACCTTCCGATATTTGTGTCCCATTGACTTGTATTGGTATCGGGTATCGGTACCGGCGATATCCGATATTTTTTGGATATCGGCCGATCCAATCCGATACCGATACTTTGGAATATCGGAAGGTATCGCTCAACACTACTATTAAGCAATGGTAATTACGGTACCTACCAAAAGTGGTGCAAGAAAGGAAAGGTGGTGATAGGGTCATGGGCGTCTAAGGCTCCTTGATGGCAGTGAGGACTGAAATCTAACCCGTTTGGCCTGATCACACAGATGATCTACTGTACCACAAATTGCTGAAAAGCTTAATGCTAACTATGATAGAAAGTGTCAGAAGTTCAGAACACAAAGAGCACGACAGCTTGCTTGTGAGCTGCGGATGTCCAATAGTGAAAAAATCAACAGTATGCAACTGAAGTCTGGTCTGACTAACCCCATTTTCTTCTTATTACTTTTGCAACCAATTTTTCTATTGGATCTCTGGTTGTATGGAGCAAGAGAGACATATTTGCCAATCAGAAATGGACGTGCTAGTATCAGAGCAAACAAAATGATCGCATACTAAAATCCGACTTTTTGAGAGATTTTTTCAGACCATCTCAAGTCCTTATAGACCTGGATCCCCAGCCCATGGTTTGTGAGACACATGTGACTCTCAGTCATATGATGTGTGAAATTAGCATCAGATCTAACAGCTGTGAAGAGCAAGTCTCCAGATAATGAATGTTGAACCTAAAGGTACCTTCACACTAAGCGACGCTGCAGCGATATCGACAATGATGCCGATCGCTGCAGCGTCGCTGTTTCGTTGCTGTTTGGTCGCTGGAGAGCTGTCACACAGACAGCTCTCAAGCGACCAACGATGCCGAAGTCCCCGGGTAACCAGGGAAAACATCGGGTTACTAAGCGAAGGGCCGCGCTTAGTAACCCGATGTTTACCCTGGTTACCAGTGTTAAATGTAAAAAAACAAACACTACATACTTACATTCGCATCCCCCGGCGTCCGCTTCCCTGCACTGTGTGAGCGCCGGCCCTAACAGCAGAGCAGTGACGTCACCGCTGTGCTTTGCTTTCCGGCCGTCACTGACACACTCAGTGCAGGAAGCTCTGAGCAGCAGCGCGGATGCCGGGGGACGTGACAGACATCAGAGGGTGAGTATGTAGTGTTTTTGTTTTTACTTTTACAATGGTAACCAGGGTAAATACCGGGTTACTAAGCACGGCCCTGCGCTTAGTAACCTGATATTTACCCTGGTTACCATTGTAAAACATCGCTGGCATCGTTGCTTTTGCTGTCAAACACGAAGATACACGCCAATCTGACGACCAAATAAAGTTCTGAACTTTCAGCAACGACCAGCGATATCACAGCAGGATCCAGATTGCTGCTGCGTGTCAAACACAACGATATCACTATCCAGGATGCTGCAAAGTCATGGATCGCTATCGTTATCGTTGTAAAGTCGCTTAGTGTGAAGGTACCTTAAGAGGAGAGCAGATCTGGATGTGAATACAGTGGCCTTGGGAATGGAGGGATAAATTAAGTAAGGGCTAAGCTGGAGATAAGATGATATTGCCATCTAGAGGGTAAGCTTGAAACTTGATGTGATGGTGTGTTGGCAGTGATTGATGTAATTGGGGTAATGTTGGAACCCTCGGATGTAAGTATACTACCTCAAGGCAGAGACAGATGGCCGTATGAAGAGGAGCAAGACCAGAACGCAATGCACGGACTAGCTGGCGGCTCTCCTGATTGGAACCTGATAGCTACATGTATTTTTATGCAACTGTCATGCTAAAGTCGATAGAACCGCCAGCCAGTCCATGCACTGTATTATGATCTTGCTCCGATTTATACGGCCATCTGACTCTAACCTCAAAGTGTTTTCTGTGGGGAAGCTTTGACTGTCGTAATACTGATAATGGGGGCTATGGTTGTCACTTCTTTGGTGGGCATGAAGTAGGAGCTGGATAACATTTGGAACCGCTGCTGGAGACTAGGGTTGAGCGACTTTTATTTTTATAGGATCGGGTCGGGTTTCACGAAACCCGACTTTCTCAAAAGTCGGGTCGAGTGAAATCGGCCGATCCTATAAAAAAGTCGGGGTCGGGGTCGGCCGAAACACGAAACCCAATGCAGTGCAATGGGATACTATGGTTCCCAGGGTCTGAAGGAGAGGAAACTCTCCTTCAGGCCCTGGGATCCATATTAATGTGTAAAATAAAGAATTAAAATAAAAAATATTGATATACTCACCTCTCCGACGCAGCCTGCACCTTACCGAGGGAACTGGCAGCCTTCTTTGCTTAAAATGCGCGCGTGAATGGCCTTAGATGACGTCACGGCATCTGATTGGTCGCGGCCGCCCATGTGACCGCCACGCGATCAATCACAAGCCGTGACGTAATTCTCAGGTCCTAAATTCCTAATTCTAGGAATTTAGGACTTGAGAATTACGTCATGGCTTGTGATTGGTCACGTGGCGGTCACATGGGCGGTCGCGACCAATCACAAGCCATGACGTCATCTAAGGCCATTCACGCGCTCATTCTTAGGAAGGAAGGCTGCCGGAAAGAAGCCGAGGGTGAGTATATTCCTATTATGTATATACTCACCCTCGGACGCGCCCTGCTTCTTTCCGGCAGCCTTCCTTCTTAAGAATGAGCGCGTGAATGGCCTTAGATGACGTCACGGCTTGTGATTGGTCACGTGGCGGTCACATGGGCGGCCGCGACCAATCAGAAGCCGTGACGTCATCTAAGGCCATTCACGCGCGCATTTTAAGCAAAGAAGGCTGCCGGTTCCCTCGGTAAGGTGCAGGCTGCGTCGGAGAGGTCAGTATATCAATATTTTTTATTTTAATTCTTTATTTTACACTTAAATGTGGATTCCGATACCGATTTCCGATATCTCAAACATATCGGAACTCGGTATCGGAATTCCGATACCAGATTCAGAAGATCGCCAACCTCATGGCCGACCCCACACAGGGGTCGGGTCGGGTTTCATGAAACCCGACTTTGCCAAAAGTCGGCGACTTCTGAAAATGGTCGACCCGTTTCGCTCAACCCTACTGGAGACACTAGGTTTTTTTGGGTTCCTTTGATGCATAATGTCTTTGGTCATCTTTGACATTGCTGTAAATTTGACTTCCATTCTTCATAAGTGTTCTCTTCTGACATCTAGTAAAGTAAATGACAAGTAAATGGTAGAAGCATGGCAGATTTTCTGTAACTTTATTTTTTCAAAATTTCTATATCACCTGAAAATGTTAGTGTCAAGCAAAGACTCAAATATTAGGAAGACATAATAGAAAGTAAACATTACAAAGGTGAGTGGCTTACATCTCCTTTGATCTGATGTTATACTGTGCTTTTCTGAATTGCACATGACTTTCCCTACAATTCAGAGTATAATTGAGATGACGCAGCTAGGGAAGGATCAGACCCGTGACACCAACAATATTGTGGTAGAGCCATAGGGCATTCACAGCAGTGTGCCTGCTGTATAGTTCTCATGCTATAATATGTCTGGACAGTCTTCATGTGGCTGTCTGCTATGGTAGATGAATATTCCCTTTGATTTATTCTGTTCTTTACAGGAGACTTGATATAGTGTATGACTTTCTGCTGGTGGGTGCAATCTAACGTGGGTTAAAGAAAATGTATGAATCTTATCTCACAAGTTTTTATTGATTTTGTCTCAAAATCAGGCTCTGTGGTTGTCTGATCAATATATTTTTATGTCTTTTGCGGTTGGCTAGTTCACATCATCATATCAGTGCCAGTGCCTGGAAATGCATCTGGGGGGTTCACGTTCGCAAGGATCTGTATGAATGAGCCTCCTGGGTGCAGTTAAATTCACAAAACTCATGAGTGAGTAAGAATATGTATAATTATGTGTACAGTTACAATAGAAATTATTCAATTCCCATTGCAAATAGAGACGAGCAAACTGATTCAATGCAAGCTGAATTTTTCTCAGGGAAAGACTTGGTGAGCGAGACCTAATAACCCGGGCTCCTGCAATTTCCCTAAGACTAGGGAAAACCTGACTGACCCTCTACCTGAAGTTTACACTGATGGTGTGCATGTTCAGGCCTCAAACCTCACCCTAACTCCTGAGCTCAGCCCTAGGCTGAAACCTCCACCCACCACCCAGTGAAGAGGTAATACTTAAATACCCACAGTTAGCACAGACAAGGATAAAGGAAAATATACACCATGCCGCAGACACTCAGGAATACACTATAAATGTGCAGGGCAAAATAAACACAAATATAGGAAGGAGTAAATAAGACGAAGGAATATACACCACCAGCAACGAATCTCCAACCACCAGCTCTCCACTCCAGACCGAGATAACAACGCAAGACAGAAGCTATAATCGGCGATGCCCAATGATCAGGAGAACTATTTAAAGGCCATGGAAATGGCCCAGCTTCCTATCCGAGGATCAGGTAAATTTACCCCGGAACAGCTAGACCAAATCTAGCAGACGCCAATGAGTAAATAGTGGTCAAAAGTGAAATTACCACTGTCTGTCCTGGTCTGAACAGCATCTGACATGACAGTACCCCACCTTCTACGAGGGACCCCAGGGCCCTCACGGCTTATAGGACCCGGCTTGTCCGGATGACGGCGGTGAAACAACCTGACCAGCCGGTCAGCATGAACGTCCGAGGCTGTTACCCAGGACCTCTCCTCAGGCCCATAACCACGCCAGTGTACCAAGTATTGTAAAGTGCGACGCACTACACGAGAGTCAACCACCTTGGAGACTTCAAACTCCAAATTACCATCCCCCAAGACTGGAAGTGGCATAAGCGCCGCGTCCACAGAACCCACCACCTTCTGTAGAAGAGACCTGTGGAACACGTTGTGTATCTTATACACCGTAGGGAGGTCCAATCGGTACGCAACTGGGTAATGACGGCGGTGACCCTAAATGGACCAATAAACCGTGGACCCAATTTAAGGGACGGTATCTTGAGTCTTATGTTTTTTGTGGATAACCACACCCAGTCATCCACACTCAGGTCCGGACCTGGCACACGCCTACTGTCAGCCACACGTTTGTACCTAGCACCCACACTCAACAGGCGCTGTTTAACTCTCCTCCAGACTGATGACAATTGTGTTCCTAACTGGTCCTCCTCCGGAACGCCGGAAGAGCCCCTCTGAGCTCAGAAGTTTTCCGCCATTGCATTTTTCTTAGGCAGCAGAGGACAGATGTTAATAAAATGACCAGTTTTACCACAGTTAAAACAGGCTCCCTGCTTCCTGAGCTCAGGGGCTCGATGCTTGACATGTGACACCCCTGCGATTTGCATAGGCTCCGTGGGCTCACCTGCAGCAACCTCACGTGAACCTAAACCCTCTCCCATAGGCGGTGTCTCATGCTCCCCCTGACGCAAACGGCGATCAATGCGGACAACCAGACTCATAGCGGAATCTAGAGAAGTAGGAGTCTCGTACATCAGAAGGGCTTTTTTAACCCTTCCAGAAATCCCATGTATAAACTGACTCCGCAATGCTGCATCATTCCATTGGGTATCGATTGCCCAGCGACGAAATTCAGAACAGTAATCCTCTGCAACTCGCTCCCCCTGGCGAATAGAGCGTATCTTAGTTTCTGCCAGAGCCATTCTGTCAGGTTCATCGTAGATTTTCCCAAGAGAAGAAAAAAAACTCTCCACAGAGACAAATGCCGCAGAATCAGATGGCAAAGAAAACGCCCATGCTTGGGGATCCCCACTTAACAATGACAACACCAGGCCCACACGCTGAGCCTCATTACCCAAAGATATCGGGCGCATACGGAAATATAGTTTGCAAGCTTCACGAAAAGAAACAAATTTACTGCGTTCCCCAGCAAATTTTTCAGGCAACGGAAATTTAGGCTCAGTAACTCTTCCTGTCGCTCCAGCTTGCACATTGGACACTGCTAGTCCCTGTTGCTGCACTGCCCCCCTCAACCCAGTGACCTGTAGGGACAGCGCCTCCAACTGGCAGGTTATGGAAGTCATGGGACCATGACAAAACAAAAAAAAAAAGAAACCCCTTTTTTTTTTTTCTTAGTTGTTGTGTGGCCGATTATAATGTCAGGGAGAGACTTGGTGAGCAAGAGCTAATAACCCGGGCTCCTGCAATTTCCCTAAGAATAGGGAAAACCTGACTGACCCTCTACCTGAAGTTTACACTGATGGTGTGCATGTTCAGGCCTCGAACCTCACCCTAACTCCTGAGCTCAGCCCTAGACTGAAACCTCCACCCACCACCCAGTGAAGAGGTAATACTTAAATACCCACAGTTAGCACAGACAAGGATAAAGGAAAATATACACCACACCGCAGACACTCAGGAATACACTATAAATGTGCAGGGCAAAATAAACACAAATATAGGAAGGAGTAAATAAGACGAAGGAATATACACCACCAGCAACGAATCTCCAACCACCAGCTCTCCACTCCAGACCGAGATAACAACGCAAGACAGAAGCTATAATCGGCGACGCCCAATGATCAGGAAAACTATTTAAAGGCCATGGAAATGGCCCAGCTTCCAATCCGAGGATCAGGTAAATTAACCCCGGAACAGCTAGACCAAATCTAGCAGACGCCAATGAGTAAATAGTGGTCAAAAGCGGAATTACCGCTGTCTGTTGGACGACCTGGTCTGAACAGCGTCCGACATGACAATTTTATGCAAATTGCCTCTTCTGAGAAAAAGAGGACTTAAACTCTATAGCGCCACTTGTTGAAAGTAGCGATCCTACAAGTCACAATCAACTCTTTAACGAGTCATGCAATATGACTTAGGATAAAAGCCAAATCAGTATCTCAATTCGCAGACACGGTGTTTCGGGCTGTTGGCTCGTTTTATCCTAAGTCATATTGCACGACTCGTTAAAGGGTTGATTGTGACTTGTAGGATCGCTACTTCCAACAGGTGGCGCTATAGAGTTTAAGTCCTCTTTTTCTCAGAAGAGGTAATTTGCATATTATATTTCCCAGAGGAGCATTGCACGGCGAATAAGCCTCCTGTCCTTGACAAGCCAGAGATGGTATGTCACTCTTCATTAGGAGAAACGATACCCCTTTAGAGCTGAATTTTAGTAATTCATTAAAAAGATTTCTGATTTTTTTTCACACAAAATTGCCTAAATCAGCCAGAGGAGGCTAACTTAACATTGAGTAGGGCTTTGCGGGCTTCGCCTTAGTGTATTACAGCTATCACAGCACATGGCACAGCACAACCAATCAGCAGGGACTATCATATTCATTATAAAAGCAAAAGCAGGGAATGAAGCAGCATTTTTTCATGAATTTGGTTAGTAACAGGACATTGCAAGGACAGAAAACCACAGAACACTAAACAAACTACAGGTACTGTGTGACAGCACAGCAGTGAAGTTAAATAGGATTTGATCTTTTAATTAGGGTTCACGATTTTTACACTTATGCCTGCGATACACACAATGAGGCAACTTCTACATCTAGAGGAATAAAGAGTTACTCATAATCACAGATGCAGATTCTTTACTGAAAAAGCAGTGACGCTATGGAAGTCTCTGCCGCATGATGTTGACATGGTTAATTTATTGCAAAAGTAGAAGAGGGACTTGAATGCCTTTCATTAAAATATAATATTACAGGTTATGGACACTAGATTCTGTGATGAAGAGCTGATCTAGGAAACTAGTCTGATTGCTGTATATGAAGTCGGGAAGGAACTTTTCCTCTAATATGGGGCTATTAGTGTATGACCAATGTGGTTTCTGCCTTCCTTTGGATCAGCATGTTAGCCTATAGGTTGAACTCAATGAACTTTAGTCTACTTTCAACCTTAAGAACTATGAAACTGCTATGAATTGGCTGTTGGTTACCACCGGTTAGAAGCCATTTATAAATAGCCATATACACATGTATATGATAGTCTGCTAATGCATCATCCAAGTGCAGCGTCTAAGTGTACTGCAAGGAATTAGACCAGAATTTAATATGATATATACGGAATGTGCCTAATCATCTACCACCACCGCTCTCTAATCAACATGTCTATGTATCTCTTCTTCTCGCAGGTATCTTTGGTACTACTACATAGCTTTCACAACCTGTGATAATCCTTGTCTCTACTGTTTGTACCCATTTGATATGTTTGCTATTGCTAATCAACTTTCCCAACTTGTGATATTCCTTGTCTCTACTGCTTGTACTCATCTAGTATGTTTGCAACTGGCCACTTCCACTACCCCTTCTGACCTGCTTGTTTACTCAGCCTATGAATTCCTGCATCTATCTCATCTTTGATCAACTGATCCAGATGAGTACAGGCCCCTTCCCTCTGTTTCACACTTGAATACATTTAAAGCAAGCATATTGTGAGTAACAAATCTGCATAAACTAGTCTGCTCATGCATCATTAAAGTGCAGCTTCTAAGTATACTGAAATGAATTAGACCAACATTGTACCAGAAAGGAACTGAAGGTAATTAGATACAGTCATTGTAAACAATGTTTCTCTTTCTTTCCACTCTCATACCTATCGTCCTCCAATTCTTAATAATTCTTTCTCTGCTCCTCCTCACTACCAGTGATATCTCTCCAAATCCTGGCCCTCCCAAAAACATCCCTTCAGTCACTTCCACCTTTCATCCACGATCTATCACAAATGTCCACAACCTTTCAAACCTTGTACCAATTCACCCAGCCCCTGCTTCCTCAATCCCTCCAATAGGAGTTCTATGGAACTTTCATTCTGTCTGTACCAAACTTTCATACATTCCTGAAATTTTTATTACTAACAAACTTTCCTTTCTTGACATCACCGAAACCTGGCTCACCCCCTCTGACACAGCCTCTCCATCTGCACTTTCTTGTAGTGGATTCCATCTTTCTAATATGCCTTGCCACAGCAAAAAAGCATGATGGTGGACTTGGTTTTCTCCTGTCAGATAACTGCTTGTTATACCAAATTTTACTGCCACAACCCATTACTCTCCCTTCTATTGAAGTGCACCCTGTGCGCATCTGCTCCCCCTCCAACCTCCAACTGGCTGTCATTTACCACCCTCCAGGGCCAGCCGCCACCTTTTTGATAACTTCACCACCTAGCTATATAATTTCCTTTCCACTGACATCCCTGCTATCTTCATGGGCAACTTCAACTTCCCCATTGACACTTCCCACTCAACAGTCTATAAGCTTCTAACTCTCACTTCCTCCTTCGGCCTTGCTCAATGGTAAACCGCAGCCACTGACAAAGATGTCCACACTTTTAAACTCATCTTCACCAGCCTCTATTCCTCACCTAGCCCTTCTTACTCACCTCTCCTACTGTATGACCACAACCTACTCATGTTCTCTTCCCTCTCCTTTTTATGAGCGCAATCCCCACCCAACAAACATGCACACCCTCTCAGAAATCTCAAATTCCTTCATTTACAGTCAGTATCTGAGTCCCAACTCCCTCTTACAGACATTGATTCCATTGAAGATGCAGATGCTGCTGTCGCTTTTTATAACATCCCAAAAGCTACAGCTCTCAAATTGGTCACCTCTCTAACACATACCAAAGCTTGCACAATCAACAAGAAACCCTGGCACACCAGCCTGACTAAAGAATTGAGGAGGGTTTCCAGGGTTGCTGCGCAGAGATGGAGAAAATTCCACACGCACAGCAGCAAAACAAACCTACTTCTCATCTCTCATATCGTCCCTGTCTCACAACCCTAAACAGGTATTCAACACTTTCAATTATATTTTATGGCCCTCAGCACTTCCTTCCTTTCCTCTCATCTGGTCTAAAGACTTTGCCACATTTTTCAAGTAAAAGATTAATAACATCAGAGAAAGCATTAGCTAACAGTCCCCAAAGCCCTTCCTCATAGCCGCTCAGCCCTTCTTTTCCAAAAAGCTGGTTTTGGTTACAGAAGATCAACTTTCCTCTCTAGTCTCCGTATCACATCTAACCATTTGTGCACTTGACCCGTCCAGTCCCACCTCATCCCAAACCTCACCAGTCTTTTTTGTCCTAACCCAAACCCATCTCTTCAACCTGTCACTAACAACTGGTGTCTTCCACTCATGCTTTAAACATTCCTTGATCACACTCATTCTTAATAAAACTTTCCTTGACCCATTCTCTGTGTCAAGATATCACCCCATGTCACTTCTCACCTATGCCTCAAAACTACTGGAACAACACCTCCATCTTGAACCTTCGTTCCACCTCTCCTCTTGCTCCCTCTTTGACAGCTTACAATATGGCTTCAGCTGCATCATTCCACTGAAACTGCCCTCACTAAAGTCATCAGTGACTAACATACAAATTCAAGCAACATTACTCTGCCCCCTCCTACTGGATCTGTCCTTCTTCCTTTGACACAGTAGACCATTTCCTTCTTTTTTCCGATTCTTTCATCTCAGACTTGGTCCTATCTTGGAACTCTTCATATCTAACTGTCACGAACCCCGAGTGTACCTCCTGCAAGGCTGGCAGCTCACTGAAGAAGGGGAGACAGGAGCAGAGCGGCGGAGAACTCACCTGGCAGCGAGCAGGAACTGAACCACATGACTGAGGGGGAGTAGCCGAGGGCAGAGACAGGTGGCGGGAGGCCAGACAGCGCCAGAAAGAAGTCAAACGTGCCAAGGTCAAAACTGGGAGGTCAAATGAGTTACCGGGGGAGAGACGGAAGGATAGTCAGATGAAAGCTGGAGATAAGGGAGCCGACTCAAGCAATGAAGTACCAAAACAGACGCGAGGTGACAAAGTCAGAACAGACAGGTGGTCAGACACAAAGACAGAACAAAAGTGTAACTGACAGGGAATCCAGGTTCAGAATGGATATAAATACCCCTCCCAGATCCAAAAAGAGGCCACATACAATTAACCCTGAGAGGGCAGGGAACAAACCCTGTCCAAACCATGACAGTACCCCCCCTCTTAACTGGGGGCCACTGGACCCCCAGACTTCTCTGGGTATCTGGCAAGAAAGGCCCACATCAGTCGATAGGCATGCATCGAACTGTCTGGGACCCATGAGCAATTCTCAAAAGAATACCCTTTCCAGTGTATCAGATATTGGAGTTTCCGGAGCACCCACAGAGAGTCAATGATATGCTCCTCCTCATACTCCAGCTGCCCCTCTACAATACTGGTGGAGCATCGGGTGAAGATTCCTCACTAATCGTCCCCACCAGCTTTAACAGGGACCTGTGCAAAACATCAGAAATTTAAAGGAGGTGGGCAACTGAAGTTTGTAGGCCACCAAATTGACAACCTCCACAATTTTGTAAGGACCAATAAACTTGGGGCCCAGTTTCATAGAGGGTATCTTAAGTTTGATATTATGGGTGGATTGTCACACCTTCTCCCCCACTACAAATGGCAGACCTTACCCCCTCCTCCTGTCTGCAAACCGTTTGTACCTTTTCTGGGCCTTAGAGATGTTCCTCTGAACCTCCCTCCAAAGAGTTCTCAAACGTTGTACCACACATTCAGCCACAGGACAACCTGAATCCATGTGGGAAAACTCCCCAAAATGTGGGTTAAACCCATAGTTGACATGAAAGTGAGACTTCCCAGTAGACTGACTCACACGACCGTTGAACGCAAATTCTGCCACGGGTAATACCTCACACCAGTCCTCATGTCTGGAAGAGGCCAGACATCTCAGAATTTGCTCCAAAGATTGGTTCATGTGTTCAGTCTGTCCATTAGATTCTGGGTAACAGGCAGAGGAAAAGGACAATGAAATCCCTAGCTTCTTACAGAAAGCCCTCCACAACCTGGCAACAAACTGCACACCTCTGTCTGACACCACATTCACAAGCACTCCATGCAATCAAACTACGTGCTGCATAAATAAATGGGCCAAGGTTTCAGCAGACGACAATGCGGGCAGAGGTACAAAGTGGGCTTGTATGGAGAACCTTTCCACCACCACCCATACCACTGAGTTGCCCCTGGAAGGAAAAAGATTCATGATAAAATCCGTAGACAAAGTTGTCCATGGTCTATCCGGAATTGGCAAAGGCACCAATTCCCCAGCTGGCCAGACATGAGAACTTTTAGAACGGGTGCACACCCCACAGGCAGTCACAAACTTTTTATATCTGATACCATAGAGGGCCACCAGAAACCCATCGCAACTGCCCCTCACATAGCTGCAATCCTAGGATAAGCACTTAACACAGAATCATGAAACTACTGCAGGAGTCTGAGACAGTAATGTTCAGGTATGAGCAATTTAACTGAAGGTTTATTACTAGGAGCCCGCGTTTGGGCCTTCAAAATTTCTCTCTGTAAATCAGATGAGATTTCAGCCACCACTACTCCTGGCTGAAGAATGGAGGTGAGGGGTTCTGGAGGAGACACAGAATCAAAGCTTCGGGATAAAGCATCAGCCTTAATATTTTTAGATCCCAGGGCGAAATGTGATAGTAAAATGAAAACGAGAAAAAAAAAGCACCCACCAAGCCTGTCTGGGGTCAATCTCTTGGCAGACTCATATAGGCCAGATTTTAATGATCAGTGATAACTGTGATGGGATGGATGGCCCCCTCCAAGAAATGCCTCCATTATTCAAAGGCCAACTTAACTGCCAACAATTCCCTATTGCCAACATCATAATTTCTCTTGGCAGAAGAGAATTTTTTAGAAAAGAAAGAACACGGCTTAAGATTAATAAGGGTGGAATGACCCTGAGACAAAACTGCCCCACCCCCAACTCAGAAGTGTCAACCTCCACGATAAAAGGTCTTGACGGATCGGGTTGTACCAACGCAGGAGCTGAAGTAAAACATTTTTTCAATGTCAGAAAAGACTTTTTTGCAGCCACAGACCAATTTTTCACATCAGCCCCCTTGAGAGTAAGGTCCGTCAAAGGCTTAACAACCTTGAAAAACCCTTAATAAACTTCCTATAGAAGTTAGCTAAGCCCAAAAATCACTGAAACCCCTTTAAGTCATGAGGCTGCACCCAATCTGTAATGGCCTGGACCTTCTTAGGATCCATGCAGAATCCCTCTTTTGATACAATTAAATCCAGTAAGGACAGTTCTTGTACAAAAAATTAACATTTTTTCCAATTTGCATACAAATGATTCTCCCTGAGTCTCATAAGAACCATACGCAGATGATGCAAGTGAGTTTGACTGTCTGCCGAGTACACCAAAATGACATCCAGGTAGATAACCACATAATGCCCAATTAGGTCAGATAAAATAACATTAATGAAATTCTGAAAAACAGCAGGAGCGTTAGTGAGACAAAAGGGCATAACCAAGTTTTCAAACAGCCCTTCAGTCATCAGAAATGCCGATTTCCATTCATGCCCTTCACGGACGCTTATAAGGTTAGAAGCCTCTCGTAAAACCAAGCTTAGAGAACCATTTGGCCCGGATGAGTTGGTTACATAGATCGGGGATCAGGAGAAGAGGGTACATGTTTTTCATCATAATCTTGTTCAGTTCCCGAAAGTTGAGGCGCAGCCGCAAACATCCATCCTTTTTTTACAAGAAAGAACCCCACTGCCACAGGTGAAATAGAAGGCCAAATATGCCCCTTGCGGAGACTCTCGGTGATGTACTTCTTCATGGCTTGACGATCTGGCCTGGACAAATTAAACAGACAAGCCTTGGGTAACTTGGCTCCTGGGACTAAATCAGTGGCACAATCAAAAGGTCTATGTGGAGGAAGTGCCCCAGCCTCACATTCAGAAAACACATCTTCAAAGTCCTTTAGATACTCCGGAATACCCTCCAGACCGACAGACGACACACAGATTTTACAGGGGTGATAAAGAGGTACCAAGTTACAACACAAACCATTAGCCTTAAATCCCCACTGAATGATCTCCCCCGTGACCCAGTCAATAATAGGGTTGTGGCGTTGAAGCCAAGGCATCACTAATACCAGACCTCAAGGCAAATCATTCAGAACAAAACAGCTTAATTTTTACACATGAGTAGGACCCACTTTCACCGAAAAAATTTCAGACATAGAACATATTCCATCACGGGTGAGAGGAGAGGAGTCAATAGCCATGATTTTAACCGGATCCTTAAGCCTGACTGTCCCTATCTTATTAAGAGTCACCACCCGAGCAACAATCAGGTTAATAGTAGAATCGCAGTCAACAAATATGATCGTCACCACGGGAGCACCAGCAAGTTCCAATTTCACCTGAAGTAGAGTTTTATCAAGTGAGGAAAAATGTGCCTGATAGTCTGGGCAACCTCCTCAATCGTTACCAAGACTTAGGCGTTTCCCAACGACTTGACTGAAGAAGGACAAGAGGGGCAGTCCTTTTTCCTATATTCAGAGGATCCACAGTAAAAGCATAGTTGGTTATCTCTACGGCGTCCTCTCTCTCTTTCCTTCAACAAGATAGTCCCAACCTCCATGGGCTAATAGTTGGATGCAATGTCACCCAGGTTGGAGTATAATGGAGCTTCTTGCTGCATCACTCCTCTAGCACGGAGCCTCCGGTCCATGAGGACCGCCTGAGTCATGGCGTCCTCCAGAGTATCGGGGGGCGGATGTAATGCTTTTAGATGGTTGCACAGGCCCCTGTGGAACAACCCCCTCAGGGCATCATCATTGCAGTATACCTCAGTGGCCCAGCATCTAAACTCTGAACAGAATAATAATCTTTATTTTTTTATAGGCTAACATATTCCGCAGCACTTTACAGTTTGCACAGATTATCATCGCTGTCCCCGATGGGGCTCACAATCTAAATTCCCTATAAGTATGTCTGTGGAGTGTGGGAGGAAACCGGAGTACCTGGAGGAAACCCATGCAAAGACAGAGAACATACAAACTCCTTGCAGATGTTGTCCTTGGTGGGGTTTGAACCCAGGACTCCAGCGCTGCAAGGCTGCAGTGCTAACTACAGAGCCACCGTGCTTCCTCTGTGTCACACTCATCACCATATCCTCTGCCAAGCAAACCCTAACTCAGGCTCGTCATAAATGTGGCCCAGAGCCTGAAAAACAGATTCACCAACATACATTTTGGTGCAGAGGCAGAGAGAGAAAAAGCCTATGCCCGTGGAGCCCCCCTTAACATAACGATCCCCACCATCTGCCTTTCATTTCCAGAGGCACAGGGACTTAACTCAAAAAAACAACTTGCATCCCTCTTTAATAACCCTAAACAACTTTATCCCCGGAAAAATTGTCAGGCAATTGTTTGAGTGGCTCAGTGTCCACAAGAGAAACAACACTTTTTCCCTCATCCCGAGTTCCTGATGGGACAGGACCCTGTAAAGCGCCTGCCATATCTATCTGCACCTGTAGATGCAAGTGAGCCAGAGCTTGCTGTTCCATGGACAGCTTCTGCATTAACTGGGAGAGCTCACTTACTTGGCCTGAGAGAGCCGGTACCAGATCCATAAATGTGACCAGATGGGAAGAGAATGTGCGGTCAGTTATAATGTCACGAACCCCGGGTGTACTTGCCGCAAGGCGAGCGGCTCGCCGAAGTAGGGGAGACACGAGCAGAGTGGAGGATAACTCACTGGGCAGTGAGCAGGACCTGAACCATGTGACTGAGGGGGAGTAGCTAAGGGCAGAGACAGGTGCCGGGGAGCCAGTTGGCACTGGAGAGAAGTCAAACATGCCGAGGTCAAAACCAGTAGGTCAAATGAGGTATCGGGGAAGAGACGGAAGGATAGTCAGGTGAAAGATGGAGATAAGGGAGCCGAACCAAGAAAGGAAGTACCAAAAGAGACGTGAGGTGACGAAGTCAGAACAGACAGGCCAGGAGGTCAGAACCAAGAAAAGCAGTCAAACAAACGCAGTATGCACAGGCTCACCAGGGGGTCAGACACACAGTCAAAATGAAAGTATAACTGACAGGGAATCCAGGTTCAGAGTGGATATAAATAACCCTCCCAGATCCAAAAAGAGGCCACATACAATTAACCCTTATAGGGCAGGGCATGAACCCTGTCCAAACCATGACATTAACAGACACAAAATTCAGTGTCTCCCATTCACACACCACCTTGTCGTCTCGCCCCATATCTGTCGATGTTCCACAAGGTTCAGTTCTAGGACTCCTGCTCTTTTCCATCTATACATTCTGCCTGGGCCATTTCATAGAGTCCCACGGCATCTCTGTGCTGATAACACACAGATTTACCTACCTCAACTTTAAAAAAGTTCAGATTGAGCGGAGCTTTTTAAAAAAGTTTAGTTCAGGTACTACAACGGTACCTGAACTGGATAACAAGCTCAAAATCCATTCAAGTGAATTGAGTGGTCCAGCTGCTGAGTATCGCAAACTGCTGCAAGTTCAACAACTATCACTCAGAGGACAGTATGTGAGCCAGTGGCAGTGACTGGCGGTGAAAAGGTTACTGCCAGTCAGGCATCAGCTTTTGACTACTACTGCTCTTGCTGATGCTATTCAGTATTTACTATTCAGTATTCAATATTCACCAGATGGCACCTGTGCATAGTAAGAAATATGTCAGTGACATATATTATTAGTGCAGTGCATGTGTAGCTTACTGCACATGTATTTAGCTAATAAATAGTGTTGAGCATTCGGATACCGCAAGTATCGGGTATCGGCCGATATTTGCTGTATCGAAATTCCGATACCGAGATCCGATACTTTTGTGGTATCGGGAATCGGTATCGGGATCGATATTAATGTGTAAAATAAAGAATAAAAATAAAAAATATTGATATACTCACCCTCTGATGCACCCTGGTTGTAACCACCAGCCTCCGTTCATAAGAATGAGCGCTTGAAAGTCCTTAGATGACGTCGCGGCCTGTGATTGGTCGCAGAGCGGTCACATGACTGCAACGCGACCAATCACAAGCCGTGACGTCATCTAAGGTCTTTCAAGCGCTTGAAAGACCTTAGATGATGTCACGGCTTGTGATTGGTCGCGTTGCGGTCACGTGACCGCTCCGCAACCAATCACAGGCCGCGACGTCATCTAAGGACTTTCAAGCGCTCATTCTTATGAACGGAGGCTGGCGGTTACAACCAGGGCGCGTCAGAGGGTGAGTATATCAATATTTTTTATTTTTATTCTTTATTTTACACATTAATATGGATCCCAGGGCCTGAAGGGGAGTTTCCTCTCCTTCAGACCCTGGAAACCATCAGGATACCTTCCGATACTTGGTGTCCCATTGACTTGTATTGGTATCGGGTATCGGTATCGGCGATATCCGATACTTTTCGGGTATCGGCCGATACTATCCGGTACCGATATTTTCAAGTATCGGATGGTATCGCTCAACACTACTAATAAATAAAGAAATAAAAGAAAACAATGGCTGGGGTTCCCCTTATTTTTAATATCCAGCTGAGGGCTACTGTTAATATTCTGGGAAGAGGTCAATATCAATGAAGCTTCCCAGGCTATAATGATACGGGGTACTCCCTATTTTTCATAACCAGCAAAGGCTAAGCAGACAGCTGCGGGATTATATTCAGAGGCTGGGAAAGGTTCATGGATATTGGCCCCCTCTTAGACTAACAACACCAGCCTTTAGCCACCTCAGAAATTGCGAAACCTATCCCCTGCTATTCCCACTCTATTCCCTGGACTTTTCTCTCTGTCAATCCCTGCACTGGCTCCCGATTGCCCAAAGACTCCAGGTCAAAACCTTAGCAAAGCCATCAACAACCTGTGATCTCCAAACATCTGTGACATAGTCTCCTGGTACTTACCTGCACGCAACCTCTGATCCTCACAAGAACTCTACTCTCCTCTTATCTCCTCTTCCCACAATCGCATATAAGGTTTCTCCCGTGCATCCTCCTTTCTCTGGACCTCTCTACCCCAACATATCAGACTCTTGCCTACTGTTCAAACCTTCAAAACAAACCTGAAGACCTAACTCTTCTGACAAGCCTACAACCTGAAGTAACCCTTGCTTTGCTACACATGACCAGCTCTACTCTCACCTACTGTATCCTCATCCATCGCTTGCAGGCCATGAACCCTCGTGAGCAGGGTCCTCTCTCCTCCTGGATAGTTCATGACCATTTTACTTATTTTTTATTATGTATACCCCTTTTCACATATAAAGCGCCATGGAATAAATGTTGCTATAATAATAAGGGTGATGAAGAAGAGCACAGCCTCTTTGAAACGCTTGGTTAGTCTCCTTCTCCCCCTTTTTGAGCGCCTCAGCGCTCCATGCTGAAAGTGACGTCACAAGTAGGAGAAGCCTATCGGCCATTTTATTCACTCCTCATGGTTTCCAGGAAGCGCTACTGGCTGGAGCATCCCTGGTCCCACATTGTGCTCCACCACCTGGCATAGACAGTACCGCAGCCTCGGTCACCTGCAATCAGCAAGTAAACCTCCATCTAGCAGCGCACCGCACACCACAGCATCCAACACATATAGGTAAGCTGATAGCTATGGGTTCCTTTTGATGACAGGAATACAGGCTTATTATGCGGGCAGTTTGTTGAGTTGTCTCATTTTTACCATTTAACCAGTGTTACTCTCAGTCTACCAATTGGAGTAGAATTGTGGCTTTGCTTGGTATTTGATCCTTGGGTCACCCTGTAAGGTTTTTTCTCCTTTCTCCTCAAGCGCGGTATCTATTTGGTTTTATAAGTAATTTAATAATAATAATATGTTGGCATCAGTTGGACATTACTAAGGCTGCATTAAAGAGTTTGAAAGGGGTCAGATTCAGATCTAGGAGACAATGGCAGACTTTTCCGATTTTATTAAATACAAATTAAATCAACAGTAACTCTTTAATAACTTGACTCTTTGGCATAGAATAGTACTGCAGTCCCTGTTCACTGTTATGATCATAAGAACTCCTGATGCTTAGCTGACTGATTGATTGAATGACAGTACACCCTATCTGATGCTTTAGATAATGAATTGTTATACAAAGGGGCCTTATTAATGAACAATACATGGAAGGAATGAAACATTCTTTTTTGGTAAAATGATCTTATCTAATATTACCTCTCAGAATCATTGTACAATGTAATTCACTATACACTCACTATTTAAAACATGATGTGATTCTATACATGTTGTCAGGGTAATGATGGAGACAAATGTATGTGCCAATCAGGATTTGGTAGATTTGTCATGCATTCATCATGTATAAAAGTGATGGCCAAGAATTTCCATATAGTGTCCACATTTCTATCTTGCAGGTCTAGCGTCTAAGTAACAGAATTTCCAAATATCAAAATAAGATAATGGTCCACTACAGATGGTAGAATGTATTATTAGGTGTAAGATTAGGAGTAAACTAGAATGACTTACTCTTTGCATTGATTTATCATGTCTGAAAATAGGAATAAGGGCTCATTCGGATGTCAGGTTCTTTTGTATAAGTGCTCTTCGTGTTTTCCACAGATATGAGCGCGTAGCATTAGTCTATGGGAATAATCACACATCCAATTTTTTCCTTGGACCAAGTGATCCGCACAAAAGCATGGAGAATTGTCCAATATTGATCTGAGTGTTGGATCATAATTGCCAATGTAAGTCTATGGATCCATGAAAAAATGGACATCACTTGGATGCAATTCGAGTGCTCTCCAGTTTTAATGAATTGTTGTATAGGAGAAGCTTGAGAAAACTCCATCTTTTTTTTTTTAAAGTGATTTAAGATAAAACATGTGCACAACAACGGGGTGAACACACCATTGGTGCAACCAGTATTACAAAGGTCCAGGAGGAAAGGAGCCCACTGCCACCTCTAAAGCAGAAAGAACTGTGCACTATGATGAGCTGTTGGGCTGCATATATTGTTCTCGCACGGGGGCCTCTTCTGTCTGTTTTGACTGTGATTTTGGAGAGGGTCCATTACAAATCTCCCTGTAAACATAGGCTAATTCTATCAAGCTCAGTTCTATAGTAGTGACTAGTGTTGAGCATTCCGATACTGCAAGTATCGGGTATCGGCCGATACTTGCTGTATCGGAATTCCGATACCGAGATCCGATATTTTTGTGATATCGGGTATCGGTATCGAAACAACATTAATGTAAAAATGTGTGAAAGAGAGAATTAAAATAAAAAATATTGCTATACTCACCTCTCCGACGCAGCCTGCACCTTACCGAGGGAAGCGGCAGCGTTCTTTGTTTAAAATTCGCGCTTTTCTTTCCTTTACGTGAGTCCCGGCTTGTGATTGGTTGCGTGCCGCCCATGTGACCGGGACGCAACCAATCACAGCAAGCCGTGACGTAATTTCAGGTCCTTCAGGATTTTAAAATTACGTTCCGGCGTTGTGATTGGTTGCGTCGCAGTCACATGGGAGACGCAACCAATCACAGCAAGCCGTGACGTAATTTCAGGTCCTTAAGGATTTTAAAATTAAGTGCCGGCTTTGTGATTGGTCCGCGTCCCGGCAACATGGCCGCCATTAACCAATCACAAGCCGTGACGTCACGGGAGGCTGGACACGCGCGCTTTTTAAAATGCGCGCGTGTCCAGCCTCCCGGCTTGTGATTGGTTGACCGCGGCGCAACCAATCACAAGCCGGGACGTCACGGGAGGCTGGACACGCGCCCATTTTAAAAAGCGCGCGTGTCCAGCCTCCCGTGACGTCACGGCTTGTGATTGGTTAATGGCGGCCATGTTGCCGGGACGCAGACCAATCACAGCAAGCCGTGACGTAATTTCGTCACGGCTTGCTGTGATTGGTCCGCGTCCCGGCAACATGGCGCCGTGACCAATCATAAGCCGGGACGTCACTGGAGGCTGGACACGCGCGCTTTTTAAAATGGGCGCGTGTCCAGCCTCCCGTGACGTCCCGGCTCGTGATTGGTTAATGGCGGCCATGTTGCCGGGACGCGGACCAATCACAGCAAGCCGTGACGTAATTTCGTCACGGCTTGCTGTGATTGGTCCGCGTCCCGGCAACATGGCCGCCCTGACCAATCACAAGCCGGGACTTCACGTAACCAAGTAAAAGCGCGAATTTTAAACAAACAACGCTGCCGGTTCCCTCGCTGAGGTCCAGGCTGCGTCGGAGGGTGAGTATAGCGATATTTTTTATTTTAATTCTTTCTTTTACACATTTATATGGATCCCAGGGCCTGAAGGAGAGTTTCCTCTCCTTCAGACCCTGGGAACCATCAGGGATACCTTCCGATACTTGAGTCCCATTGACTTGTATTGGCATCGGGTATCGGTATCGGATTGGATCCGATACTTTGCCGGTATCGGCCGATACTTTCCGATACCGATACTTTCAAGTATCGGATGGTATCGCTCAACACTAGTAGTGACATGAAATTTTCAAAGTACCTTCCATCAGCCCTTATTTTTCAATCCTTAATTCACTAAGAAAGTAGATTGAATCTGTCAATGGGATTAACCCTCCCAAGCCATCTATATGGGCATGCAGATCAAAGGAAGCTGAATAAAATGGTATCTTGATACCTAAGATCCTATGTCTTATTCCTGAGAAATATGTGTTATTATTAATATATAAATGAGCTGTTAAGATCTAAGGGTGGGACATAGATGTCCTGGAGAATCTGCCTCTTGAGCTTATTTTAATTGAAAGTGTTGTTACCAGTGTGAGACACATACATAGGGAGAAAAGACTGTCAGTCATTACATGCCTCACATTGGTAACACCCACTTTTAAGTAAAAAATAAGCTTTGGAGGTAGTCTTCCAGGGAGATCTATGTCCCACCCATAGATCGTAATAGTTTATATACCTATTAAAAAAATGTGGATTTCTCTGGAATAAGACATTGTACCTCAGATATCAAGGTATCGTTTTAAACAACTTCTTATGAGCTACATGGTCATAGAGATGGCTTAGGAGGGTTGATCCTAATGACACATTTGCTTTAAATGTAAAAGGCTACAACGATCACTAAAACAAAGAAGACAAAGCCAAATCTTGATGCCCACTTTAAAAACTAAAATTAAAAAGCAAAACATCACTGAGGAATTCGAAAAACCAGCCTGTTGGAACACAATTTAACTTTGCAGTGTAACTAAATTTAAAGTCTACATTTCAATTTCTACATTTCAGTCCTGATTTCAAGAAAAACTTCAAAAAATCATTTTAATATGAATATGATCAATATAAAACCATTGGTATGCTTAAAAATGACAGATAGCCCCTGAACACCAGCATCAGACCTGCTGAGATATAGGTCTGTTTTATGTGTCTTAGCAAACGATTGCAAACTGTTCTTGAATTTGAGATATTTACCAATAATACCCAGAAATAATACTTGTATTATGATCGTTTAATAGAGACATCAAGCCGGGAATTGATATAAAATAGAATTCATATTTGACAGTAATAACATGGTTCTGTTGATGATATTAGCAGACACTGGAATATATATTCATGAGATAAAGATTTACAGGAATTAAATACAATTAGTTCGTAGACCGATGCAAAAATGGCCGACACAGCATTCTTCACCTTACCAAGAATAATATAAGGATATAAACAAAAACAGTTTAATTAGCTCTAATTAATACTACACATAAAATTGATCTATATCTGTGGATGTAGGGGGGATATTACGTGTGTTTAATAATGCAAGCTTATGGATTCAATGGATATAAATGGAAAGCATCAGCTGTATTTGCTAAACCCATATTCTTGCTTCCAATTAAGATACCAAGTTTATTACTAGCATTAATAATGAGGTCATTTTGGTAATTTTTTTGTTCTACACTCAAAATATTTCCCTAAGAATATCAGGTCATTTACTGTACTTTAACCCCTTCAGATTACGTCCATATTTAATTTGTGCATGTAAGGAAACACACACGAGAGGAGTCGGGAGATACAGATATCCCCCCGCTGTCACCAATCTGTGAAGGAAGTCGCAGCTCTTTGGCACTCCCCTTACCCTCAGGTCAGTTATGGAACTGCACCTAGGATAAGCAGTCACCGGAAAGGCTGCCCCGTCACGTAATGGTTATCAGGACACTCAGGGCAATATATATATCACTAGTCCCAGGCCCGGAATATATATATAAACCTCCGGTCCATCACTGCCAGGATTTACCAATAACACCAGAACGGTATGCTGACACCAGTTCCTTCATTACATATAAGCCCGGTTCATTAACAAGCTTATATTGGGTCAGAAACTAACCCCAGGTAGCGTATAAGTACTAGCTAAACTCACGGACGTGGGAAATCAGGTTTCAAGATAAAAGAGCAGACCAAAATTAATTGATATTTTAATTGCCAAAAGGCGCACTAGATAATACACTTATATACAGAGTAATATATATATATATATATATATATATATATATATATATATATATATATATATATATATTACAGCCAGAAGTACAGATAAAAGTAGGGTACAGGTTGGGGATTGCAGTTAGCTGTATGTGTCAAGTTACCATTTCTTATAACATGTGGATGGAGGGAAGCTCTTGTATCCACAGGCACCGTCTTAGTTTCTGGTCCATCTCCACGTGTGACATGGCAGAACAACGACAAAGGCTAAAGGTGTGTAGCTAGCTTTTAACCCCTAGCTTGCCCCCTCCCATATTTGCCACCTGCCTCTCTAGTTTAGACTGAATTCTCCTCCCTTGACCTTCTAGCTGAAATAAGTCCCAATATCTAGGATGGGTCATAAGTTCCTGGTCTAAACGGGATGACTGACATCTCAACGGGTTTGTTGGGGCTGGACCAATACGGAGAGTCCAAACGTGGGTCGGCTAAGTGGTTCTAGAGAGCCTGTCTTGATAGCTCGGTATCCGGGACACCTAGGGAAATATGAGACACAGGGATGTGTGCGGAGGGCTCCCAGGGTTCTGATGACATATTGGACTTAACCCTGAGATGCACGGTACTCTCGTAAATATATATTTTTTATTGATTTTTACAAAACGTTTTAGTCTCCCTAAGGAATTTCAACCTGTGATTGTCCTACATGCTCCAATACTAATATATTATTGGTTTTATATGAAGCTATTCATCACAGAATAACAAAGATGGCACTAAAGGAAGCCTCCTATGGGTCACTGACTGTCATAGCATTCCTTTGGTGACTCATGACTTCATGCCTTGCAATTTCAATGTCGCTGTCCATGATTGACAATTACAGGCACAAATGGTTACAGAGATTGGAGCTACTGTTTGTAGCTCTGGTTTCTGATAACATAGGCAGGGTCACACCCCGGAGCCAACTCCTATATAAAAATAAACATAAAGATAAAAACAAAATTAAGAATAAGATCAGATTTATCTCCACTTATAACCACGAGTGGAACAATATGAGGAAGATACTGACCAAACCTGGCCTGCACTTCATACTGAACCTTCCCTGGGGACTAGTTTAGGTGATATGCCCTAATGACATCAAGAAGATCTAGGAACTTGAAAGACTTGCTCGTCAGGAGTCACTACTTCACAGAGAAAATTAATTTATTTGGGTTAGATGGCCCAATTATGGGATGTTTCCCTTATGACCACAGTCTTGACTGCACCAATATCCTGCTCTGCAACTCATTTACCTTGGCAGTTGGTGACAAGCATTTTCGGATTGAACAAAGGATTTCTGAACAAAGGATTTCTTGTAACAACAGTAATGGAATATGTTATGCTACATGTAAATGTCAGCTCCTTTATATGGGCCTCACTTCTAGGGAGCTTAGAGTGAGGGTATGGGAGCACGTGCGGCAAATTGGTGAGGCCAAGACAGTCGCCGACCCTTCCTTAATTAAGACTTTCTCCCAACATTTTAGAACTTATCACAACTATGACTCTAATTATCTGATGATTAAGAACATTAAAATCATTCACTCTGGGATTAGTAGTGGTAACAAGAGTTGAGCGAATTTGTATGGATTTGGGTCCAAATACGATCGGCATCGAATATTGTTTTTGTAATATTCTTCGGACACAGCTGAACGTCATTAGAGTCAATGGGAGTAGAAATTACTGAATATGTTCGAAACCGATCATCAAACATAAATTTGGCATGAATAGGGTACCGATATGGCATGAATATGGCAAATTCAGATTTGGTTGACACGCCGCTGCAACCGCTGCTTGCCATCTCCTTTTATACTTACCCGTCCTCGGCGTTTCGGTGCGGCTCCTCTTCTGCATCATTTCTCCTCCGGCGTCTGCTCCCGGCTCCTGCTGCTCATCTAGTGTGCGCGCACGGCAGGTTCAGCTCTGTGCGCGCACTTCTGACCTTTCTCCTGCACTTCCTGTTCTGTCTTCTCTACTATCCTGGAGGACTTTCACCCGGAGGTAATGTGCAGCGCCCTTTCAAATACCGGCCTCTTCCTCTTCCCTGTGCCTATGGTCATTTGTGTTTGAAGTGTTCTAGGCCGCCTGCGTCTCTGTGCATTTCCTTGTTCTCCGACATTAGGTCTTGTCCTCTTCTCTCCGCAGTACCACGGCAGTTCCTGTGTCTCTGCCGCAATCCTGCCAGTCTCTGTCTCATCGCAGTATTCCACCAGTCTCTGTGTCTCTGCTGCAATCCTGCCAGTCTCTGTCTCACCACAGTATCCCACCACCCACCAGTCTCTGTGTCTCTGCTGCTACCCTGCAAGTCTGTGTCTCCACAGCACCTCGCCAGTCCCCGTGTCTCTGCTGCAATCCTACCAGTCTCTGTGTCTCCGTTCACCCTGCTTGTTCCTGTTTCTCCACCATATTCCTTTTCCATCTTGGTCCTCCAGCTTCCGTGGCGATAGTCCCTCATGGGCCTGCCCCTAACTCTCCCTGTATAGGGGCGGTCCATCTGGTTAGCTCGTCCGTGGGGGGTTTGTTGTTTACGGTCTAGAGGGTCCACTTTTGCTTTCCACATTCTTCACCACAGTACCATAGGCCATGGACCCCGCTGGTGTCTCTGCTACTCAGAAAGAGTTACTTTTTCTGCAGGAAAATCAGACCAGGATCATGTCTTTTTTAAAGAATATGGAATCTCGTCTAGCGTCCTTGCAATCCTCTGATCCTGGCAATGCCTCTCATTTGGCTGCTCTTCAGCAGGAGCTTGGCCAACAACAGGACACTCAGTCTCACATTCTGAATTTTATGGCCTCTGTGGATACTCGCCTTCAGTTCCTCCAGGGAGTCGACTCCATTCCTTCCCAGGCATCTGCTCCACAGCCCTCGCCCCATCTAGCCAGGCCTCCTCGGTATAGTGGGGATCCAAAGTTGTGCCGCGGCTTTCTAAATCAGTGCCAGTTACACTTTGAATTATCACCGCTTCTTTATCCCACCGATCGAGCTAAGGTAGCCTTTGTGGTTTCCCATTTGGAAGGAGTGGCGTGGGTTAATCCTCTCTGGGAGAGAGACAATCCTTTGGTAACCCAACTCATCCCTTTCTTAGATAGGTTTCTACCACTGAGTCCCTCTTCAACCTTGACCAGGGTACCCTTTCCGTAGCTCAGTACGCCATCCATTTCCGGACATTGTCCTCAGATTTAGGTTGGAACAATGAGGCTTTGGTTGGCGCATTTTGGCATGGTTTATCTTCTTGGATTAAAGATGAGCTGGCAGGACGGGATACTCCCACCTCTTTAAATGATCTCCCTGGCGATACGCATAGATTCGCGCTTTCAGGAGCGCTCTCGCGAGGTTGTCAGAGAGAGGAGACCTCTTCGTCTGTCTACTGCTACACGAGCTGCTTCTTCTTCTCAAGCTACGTTGGTTGCCTCTGCATCCTCCCTTGAACCCATGCAGGTTGATCATTAGCTTGTCCATGGGGGGTTCATTGTTTACGGTCTAGAGGGTCCACTTTTGCTTTCCACATTCTTCACCACATCGGTGACCGAATCCAAACAAATTTGCTTAACTCTAGTGGTAACATCAGGAATCGCCTAGCTCAGCATGAATCTAAATGGATGGTTACACTTAATACATTGACCCCAAAAGGCCTGAATGAGTCTCCTAGCTTCTCTTCTTTTCTTTATATGTCCATTGTTCTTTTTATACATCCTCCTATCCTCCTTTTTGCACAGCTCCCCTCCATATAATATTTATTTTAACTGGTTGTTTTTAATTCATTTTTTGTTTAGAATTGTTCATTAATTTTATATTGTTTTCACAGTTTTGTCACTTCAGTGGTGCCCTCTTGATGCTCTTTTGGCTATATTTATTGATCTATGGCCAAATGTGACCTCTAATAAACCAAATGGGGACAACAAACCTGGATCATACAGGGATTACATTTACAACTTTGTTAATATCAACAGGAATTGCACATTCATATTTATAGACCGGGATGGTGACTAGGGTTGAGCGAAACGGGTCGGCAATTTTCAGAAGTCGCCGACTTTTGGCAAAGTCGGGTTTCATGAAACCCGACCTGACCCCTGTGTGGGGTCGGCCATGAAGTCGGCGATCTTCTGAATCTGGAATCGGAATTCCGATACTGATTCCCGATATGTTTAAGATATCGGGAATTGGTATCGGAATTCAGATTTAAGTGTAAAATAAAGAATTAAAATAAAAAATATCGCTATACTTACCCTCTGACGGGCCCTGGTACTAACCGGGAACCTTCCTTCCTTAGAATCAGCCTTCCAGGACCTTGTGGTGACGTCGCGGTGACGTCGCGGCTTGTGATTGGTCGCGCGGCCGCCCATGTGACCGCTCGCGCGACCAATCACAAGCCGCGACGTCACCGTGACGTCACCGAAGGTCCTGGAAGGGCTGATTCTTAGGAAGGAAGGCTGCCGGAATGAAGCCGAGGGTGAGTATATTCCTATTAGGTATATACTCACCCTCGGACACGCCCTGCTTCTTTCCGGCAGCCTTGCTTCCTAAGAATCAGCCCTTCCAGGACCTTCGGTGACGTCACGGTGACGTCGCGGCTTCTGATTGGTCGCGCGAGCGGTGACATGGGCGGCCGCGCGACCAATCACAAGCCGCGACGTCACCGTGACATCACCGCAAGGTCCTGGAAGGCTGATTCTAAGGAAGGAAGGTTCCCGGTTAGTACCAGGGCCCGTCACAGGGTAAGTATAGCGATATTTTTTATTTTAATTCTTTATTTTACACTTAAATATGGATCCCAGGGCCTGAAGGAGAGTTTCCGCTCCTTCAGACCCTGGGAACCATTGGAAACCCAGTGCACTGCATTGGGTTTCGAGTTTCGGCCGACCCCGACCCCGACTTTTTTATAGGATCGGCCGATTTCACTCGACCCGACTTTTGAAAAAGTCGGGTTTCGTGAAACCCGACCCGATCCTATAAAAGTAAAGGTCGCTCAACCCTAATGGTGACAATTGATAACGTCAACCCCCAGACAAACTGCACCAGCTCCAATATGCATCAAGGAACAAGAGGAGAACTAGGAGCAAAGTGATAACATCTAATAAGATCAAAAAGTCAATTTTATTAGTCACTATATCAAGATAAAATAAACATGTAACATCACATCAGTACATAAAGTGCCAATCCAATGCAGATAAATAAAGCCCCATCCCCTCTGGTCCCCACACAGAGAAACCCCATTTAACCATGTAAGTCAAGTGACTGAAGAAAGGGGTAATGACAAAATCCGGATAAGCACATGAAGATAAGTACAGATTAATCATGTGGCTGTGAGGACTCCAAAGAGGATACTCATATAAATAGACCTCATAATTATAATGCCATAGTGGGCGACATTAGCATGCAGTGCTTACCGGTGAATAGATGGGAAGAGAGGGGTCGGATGACGAATCCCAATGCGCATTTCGTGGCAACGCGGGGCCAATTTCTCAAGGGAAATCCTGAAAACATGACCTGTTGGTGGCTCTTGAGGACCGGAGTTGGGGAACACTGCTCTGCGTCAATCTGTATTAATTCACTTATGTTCACGGATGCTATGAACTTCACCAGGTTGGATTCAACCAGGTCACTGTGCTTCATATCTGTTTATCTTTTTTGCACCTACATTTTATACTTGCTGGCTTCTTTTGTCTAAATAAATATAAATAAAAATAAACATTTTTATACCTATATACTCCGTATTTCCTCCTGTTTTGAATGTTATGTATAGGATTGGTTTTCTAAATGTGACTATTTGGCACCTATGTGGTGCATGGTCCCAGTAACCAATATGATACTGTTTTCTTTTTGTCTCTAATATAGGCGGGTGCAAGCCGTATAACACAAATGTCACCTATCTATGGAGCAAGCTCAACTACTGAGCCTACTACATATATCAATTCGAATTAAAATGGTTGCCTTGAACTTTAACATTGATGGCCTATACTTTGGACAGGTCATCAATGTCTGAACAGTGAGGGTGCGACACCTAACTACCCCACCAATTAGCTGTTCCCAGCTAGAACTGCTAAGTTACAGAACTGCACAGCTTCGTTGACTGTGATGGTGGCCGGATACTGCACATCACCCCCTATTCATATTAAAAGGGGGTGCAATACCTGGCCATGGCCTCTTATTTGTCTATGGAGCTGTGCAGTTTACCACTGCAACTGAGCAGTTCCGGCTTCATCCTGGGATATTCAAACGAAGCCTCATCAGAGAAAGGACACTGAGACTGTAGTCACTGCCACAGCTTCTGCCCCCTACCTGAAATGATGCATGATCAGTGACGCTTGTTTCAGGGGCTCGTCCCTGCTCTGTCCCTTGTGCACAATCTCCTGTTCCCTGTCTCATGTGCGCTGCTCCTGTCACATGACTGCTGTGGCCTGTACATAGTGTCTGCTCTGTTGTTGGCTTAGATGAATAGTAATAGTAATAAGCAGACAGGTGCCAGAATACTCGTCAGAGTCTAGTGACGTCCCCTCTGGGGAGGAACTGGTCTCCTGCACGCTGGATGTTCTGATACCTCACTACTGCCGGCTTAGTGCTATTCATGTAAGCCGACAACAGAGTGGAGTTAAGAGGAAAATGATTTTGCCTTCGAATCACCCCTTTAAAGAAGCCCTCTCCTCAAAGTTTTATCCTCTTTTTATATTTCAGTCATCATATTATATAGCACTCTGTACTTACAATTGCTCATTTTTCCTTTCTACCCAGCTAATTCCTCTCTTTTCTCTACTCTACATAGAAACAGGAAGTCTCTTTTCCCTGCTTTTGTCATCCTCTATATGCTCCCTCCTCCCTCTACCAACTTTTGCGTTCTTCCAAATGTAAAAAATCACAGTGTTCACTGTTTTGATCCATTTTTTGGATCAGACTCACCCATCCTTAAATTTAATGGACACATAAACAAGTCACATAGAATACAATAGAGATGGAAATTATACAGCAAAAAATATAGGATTTTCCACATAATCATCTGAACCAGGCCTTAGGTCATATCCCTAAGGGTGTGTGCCCACATTGAGTTTTGGATGCTGTGTATTTTCACCGTGTAAAAACACAAGGTCTTACAGTTCCAGCAGATGGGAAAGTGGATAGGATTTATATAAATCTCATGCCCACTGTTCTTCCTTTAAGGTCATGTTCACACGTTCAGTATTTGGTCAGTATTTTACATCAATATTTGTGAGCCAAAACCAGGAGTGGGTGATAATACAGAAGTGGTGCATATGTTTCTATTATACTTTTCCTTTGACTGTTCCTCTCCTGGTTTTGGCTTACAAATACTGAAGTAAAATACTGACCAAATACTGATCATCTGAATGTGGCTTTACACAGCGTAAACTGACCTGCAGTGCATGTTTCCAATGTCAATTTTTCTTGCGGGTATGAAGAGTTTTATGTGATGATTACCCCACAGACTTCCATTAGATGTCAAAATTCCAAAGGAAAAAAAACATGTGTTTTCAGTGTGTTTCCTCCGGGGAAATGCACTAAAACACATGTAATCTGCACATGACTCTACCAATAATGGTTTGTCAAAGTCAAATGCAAAGACGCATCAAAAATAGTGATGAGCGAATATACTCATTACTCGAGATTTCCCGAGCACGCTCAGGTGTCCTCCGAGTATTTTTTAGTGCTTGGAGATTTAGTTTTCTTCGACCGCAGCTGAAAGATTTACAGCTACTAGCCAGGCTGGGTGCATGTGGGGATTCCCTAGCAACCAGGAAACCCCCACATGTACTTAGCCTGGCTAGTAGCTGTAAATCATTCAGCTGCGGCGATGAAAACTAAATCTCTGAGCACTAAAAAATACTCGGAGGACACCTGAGCGTGCTCGGGAAATCTCGAGTAATGAGTATATTCGCTCATCACTAATCAAAAACAAAGCAGCTTTATTGACAGCATGACTTACCTATAAAAAGCAAAAACGCAGTGTCAAAAACATGACAAAAATGCATGTAAATAAAACACATAAAATTGCAATGAAAAAATGCAAGTAACCTAGTTTATATAATAGGTGCAGAAAATCTGCATTATGAAAAACTCACCAAAATCTCCTTGTGGGAACGTAGCCTGACAACGCTTATTTTCAAATGTTTTTACAGCACAGATGCCCACGCCACAGCACACAATAGCAAGCTGCTCTATTTTTATTATGTTTTTGTTTTATGTTAATGTTTTTTCCTTTTTTATACCTTTTTGGTGCAGATCTGACTTTTTTATGTGTTTTATTGCAAAAACCTTTTGTTTGAACACTTCAAAAAGGAACTGTGGTTTAACATGCATTTTTTAGAAGGGCTTTCCATGAAAGTCTACAGTAGAAAAATGTACAAATAAATGCACAGATACCCAGCATCTTAATACTAAACTTGGCACAAAATTTTTTAAAGTCACTTTGGCTTTGGTTGAAGTGTTAATGGCTATTAGGTTTCCAATTCCTATACAAAAAAAGCAGCACAAAAAAGTATTGACGCAACGTGAGCAAAACGTCCTTAGGTTCTGTCCTCCAAAAAACAAGAATGTATTATTTAAGGAGCCTTTAAAAACTCCCAAAAGAATAATTAAAATGAGAAACATCATCATAGTCTCCCTTTAAGCAAACAGTCTCTTTAAAACCTTTGAAGTCTAAGATATATAAAGTTGCATTTCCTAACTAGCTCTCTGAAGATACATTTCCAAGCCTATTGTACCAGACCAGCTAAATTATTGATAAATTATACTTGATAGGCTTGTTACCTTCAATTTACTGCTTATCAGTGTGACATAATAAATAATGTATCCTATCAACAATAGCACTACCTGCTACACTTCCCTTTCTTTTCGAATAAAAAAAAAACAAATAAACTAATTAAACATTTATGCTTTATTTCATGAATTCTGCATACATAAATAGCGGGATCACTTCTGTCTCTACACTCAAGAAAGACAGACAGAGGTTCAAGTAAATAACCAGGATTAGAAGACAAAGGATGAAAAACTGGCAGGCTCGAAGCCTCCTCTGACACTCCAAACTGTTAAGTACATAACTGTTTCAATTTACTAACACTTGACCTTCTGTGATATTGGAAATACATATCCAGAGCTCTGGAGCCTGAAGAGTACAAGATGATCAAATTAGAAGTAGAAGACCAAAGACTGAACTTATAGTCTGCGAAAGATTATTAAAGGGAACCTGTCAAACGATTCATGCTATCCTAGCCATGGGCACCGTGAATCAGAGACCGGCTCCTACATTACAAAAATGTAAGTTTTAGTCTTAAACGCTATAGTGTTTCCCATAATATCATTCTTTAGAAAGTAACCAAGCAAAGTGTGCTCTGGGAGAGGCTTGAGAGGAACATAGTTCTTGGACTCAGTCATATAATGTGAGTCCGATGGGCCACAGTGCAAAATTTGGACCCCGGCCTCCACCTGCATGTTGAGCAGAAGTATCGGTCCTTGCAGAGTTCTAGATCTCATAAAGACCCACATGTTCTATCTCCCCCATGTAATAATGTCTCCGACCTAGCCCCTTTCTGTAACAATGTCCCCTATCGCGGGCTTCTCCCAGTAATAATATCCCCCATCCTGGGTCTCTTCCTGTGATAATGTCTGCATCCTGTAGTAATGCCCCATTCCTGGCCCTTTCCTGTAATAATTTTCCACATTCTGGGCCCCTTCCTGGTTTAATGTCCCCTGTCTTGGACCCTTTCCAGTAATAATGTCCCCCAATCTGGGCTCAATCTGGGCTCATTCCTGGTATAATAGCCTCCATCCTGAGCACCTTCCAGTGATATATGTCCCCCATCCTAGGGTCATATAAGTTTTAAAGTCCCCCATCCTGGTGTAATGTTCCCATCCTAGTGCCTTCCAGTAACATATGTCTTCCATCCTGGGACCCTTCCAGAATTAATGTCCCTAAACCTGGGCTCTTTCCTGGCATGACGTCCTCCATCCTGAGCACCTATCAGTAATAATGTCCCCCATACTGGGCCCCTTCCTAGTATAATGTCTTCCATCCTGGAATCTTTACTGTAATAATGTCTCTCATCCTGGGCCTCCTCTAGTAATAATGTCCCACTTTCTGAGCCTCTTTCAATAATAATGTCCCCCATTCTGGACCCTTCCTGTTGTAATCTTCCCATTCTGCTGCTCTTCTCCAACACATTTAAAAAAATAAACATTTATTATTTGCTTCCATCAACATGTGGCATCCTTTTCTATATCTGTCCTTTTCTATATCACTGCCATGTGCCGTGCAGATGAGTCACCCCACCTGGGCCGCGGGGTACTCGGTACTGGGTCCTGCGGTTCACAGGGAGATGTCACGGTGGCGACTCTGTCCGTGGGCTTGGGCGCCCATGTAAAAGGGGGAAAGGCCTTTAAAGGGAATAAAGTTTATGATTGTGACGCCACCTGTGGTATTCGGTCAGTGGGGACTGACTCTGCTTTAAGGGGTCCTCTGGGGTGATGTTACTGCAGCTATATGGTATAACTTCCCACAGGTGAAGTATATCCCCAGGGCTCCCGGTGTGTAGATGGAGGATGGTGAAAGGCGCAGTAAAGAATGAGGACACAGGTGTGCAGTCTCTTTACCTTGTTTACTGTCGACTTCAGGCAGCCACAGTCCAGAGCACCAGATCACAGGGCAGGCAGGATTTGGCCTGCTTGGGGGCAAGTTAGGAGTCCCCTTATCCAGGTGGAAATCAGAAGCCTTCCCTGTTGTGAACTCTGTTTTTGGGCTCCCTCTAGTGGTCACAAGCGGTACTGTGTAGTGTTGTCTTTCTGCAGGTTGGCAGCATCAGCTGGTTCGTTATCCTTGGTTGGTTTCCTATTTAGCTCACCTGGATACTCAGTTCCTTGCCTGCTCTCATTGTATTCAGTGCTCTTCAAATTCCTTGTGACTACCTTGCTCCCAGTCTCTCCAAGACAAGCTAAGTTTTTGTTTGATCATTTTTTGATTATCAGCATTTATTATGTTTTTAGTCCAGCTCGCTAAAATGTGATTTCCTCGCTTGCTGGTTGCTCTAGGGGACTGAGTTTCTCCCCCCACACCGTTAGTTGGTGTGGGGGTTCTTGAAATCTCAGTGTGGATATTTTGTAAGGGTTTTTTACTGACCGCACAGACCCCTTTACTATTTTCTGCTATCTAGTATTAGTGGGCCTCATTTGCTAAATCTCTTTTCACCCTGTGTATGTGCCTTCCTCTTACCTCACCGTTATTATATGTTGGGGGCATCTATATCTTTGGGGATTATTTCTCTGGAGGCAAGAGAGGTCTTTCTTTCTCTCTAGGGGTAGTTAGTTCCTCAGGCTGGCTCGAGACGTCTAGGATTTTTAGGCACGTTCACCGGCTACTTCTAGTGTGTTTGGATAGGTTCAGATTTGAGGTCAGTTCAGTTTGCCACCTCCCTAGAGCTTGTCCTATGTATGTTACTTAGCTGGAGTAATTTGTGATCCTCAACCACTAAGGATCATAACAGTAGAGCAGGCCAAAAAGTGTTTAATGCATCGCAGAAGTGGGATAAAAAGAAGACCTGAGTACATTTTTTTTTCTCCTCCCGCTTTTCCTTTGCTGCAGTCTGTTTAGCTTCTTTCATCCCCTTGAACTCTGGGTGGTTTTGAGCTCAGCTGCAGACATGAATGTTCAGACTCTGACTTCTAGTGTGGATCATCTGACTGCACGGGTGCAAAGTATTCAGGATTTTGTTATTCATAGCCCTATGTCAGAGCCAAAGATACCCATTCCTGAGTTGTTTTCTGGTGATAGATCTAGGTTTCTAAACTTTAAGAATAATTGTAAGTTATTTCTATCTCTGAGACCTCGTTCCTCTGGTGATTCCGCTCAGCAAGTTAAAATTGTTATCTCCTTGTTGCGTGGCGACCCTCAAGATTGGGCTTTCTCTCTGGCGCCAGGAGATCCTGCATTGCTTAATGTAGATGCATTTTTTCTGGTTCTTGGACTGCTTTATGAGGAGCCTAATCTTGAGAACCAGGCAGAAAAAGCGTTGCTGGCTATCTCTCAAGGTCAGGATGAAGCAGAGGTGTATTGTCAAAAATTTCGGAAATGGTCGGTGCTTACTCAATGGAATGAGTGTGCCCTGGCTGCAAATTTCAGAGAAGGTCTTTCTGAGGCCGTTAAGAATGTTATGGTGGGGTTTCCCACCCCTACAAGTCTGAGTGATTCTATGGCTTTAGCCATTCAGGTTGATCGGCGTTTGCGGGAGCGCAAATCTGCTCATCCTTTGGCGGTATTTTCTGAACAGAGACCTGAGTCTATGCAATGTGACGGAACTCTGACCAGAATTGAGCGACAAAGTCATAGACGTCAAAATGGGTTGTGCTTTTACTGTGGTGATTCTACTCATGTTATCTCAGCATGCTCTAAACGCTTAAAAAAAATCGCTAAACCTGTCACCATTGGTACTATGCAGCCTACATTTATTTTGTCTGTTACTTTGATTTGTTCTTTGTCATCCTACCCGGTTATGGCTTTTGTGGATTCGGGTGCTGCCCTGAATCTGATGGATTTGTCGTTTGCCAGGCGCTGTGGTTTTGTCCTGGAGCCTTTGGAATTTCCTATTCCTCTGAGGGGAATTGATGCTACGCCATTGGCTGAGAATAAGCCTCAGTATTGGACGCAAATGACCATGTGCATGACTCCCGTACATCAGGAGGTGATTCGCTTTCTTGTTCTGCATAATTTGCATGATGTTGTTGTTTTGGGTCTGCCATGGCTGCAGGCTCATAATCCAGTTTTAGATTGGAAAGCTATGTCTGTGTCAAGTTGGGTTTGTCAGGGAATTCATGGTGATGCTTCGTTGGTGTCTATTGCTTCTTCCACTCCTTCTGAGGTCCCTGAGTTTTTGTCTGACTACCAGGATGTATTTGATGAACCCAGGTCCAGTGCCCTGCCCCCTCATAGGGATTGTGACTGTGCTATAAATTTAATTCCTAGTAGTAAATTCCCTAAGGGACAACTTTTTAATCCGTCTATACCAGAGCATGCCGCGATGCGGAGTTATATAAAGGAGTCTTTGGAGAAGGGACATATTCGTCCATCCTCTTCCCCTCTTGGTGCAGGATTTGTTTTGTGGCCAAGAACGACGGTTCTTTGAGACCTTGTATAGATTATCGTCTTCTGAATAAGATCACAGTCAAATTTCAGTATCCTTTACCACTATTGTCTGATTTGTTTGCTCGGATTAAGGGTGCCAGTTGGTTCACCAAGATAGATCTCCGTGGTGCGTATAACCTTGTGCGCATTAAGCAGGGAGATGAATGGAAAACAGCATTTAATACGCCTGAAGGCCATTTTGAGTACTTGGTGATGCCTTTTGGACTCTCTAATGCTCCTTCTGTGTTTCAGTCTTTTATGCATGACATCTTCCGAGAGTATCTGGATAAATTTATGATTGTTTATCTGGATGACATTTTGGTCTTTTCTGATGATTGGGAGTCCCATGTGAAGCAGGTCAGGATGGTGTTTCAGGTCCTGCGTGCTAATGCTTTATTTGTGAAGGGCTCAAAATGCCTCTTTGGAGTACAGAAGGTCTCATTTTTGGGTTTTATTTTTTCTCCTTCTACTGTGGATATGGACCCAGTCAAGGTCCAGGCTATTCATGACTGGACTCAGCCCACGTCTGTTAAGAGTCTTCAGAAGTTCTTGGGTTTTGCTAATTTTTACCGTCGTTTCATCGCTAATTTTTCTAGCGTGGTTAAACCTTTGATGGATTTGACCAAGAAGGGTTCTGATGTAACTAATTGGTCTCCTGCGGCCGTGGAGGCCTTTCGGGAGCTGAAGCACTGGTTTTCTTCAGCTCCTTTCTTATGTCAACCAGATGTCTCTCTCCCCTTCCAGGTCGAGGTTGATGCTTCTGAGATTGGAGCAGGGGCTGTTTTGTCGCAGAGAAGCTCTGATGGCTCTGTGATGAAACCATGTGCTTTCTTTTCAAGAAAGTTTTCGCCTGCCGAGCGGAATTATGATGTTGGTAATCGGGAGTTGTTGGCTATGAAGTGGGCATTTGAGGAGTGGCGACATTGGCTCGAAGGAGCTAAACATCGTGTGGTGGTCTTGACTGATCACAAAAATCTGATTTACCTTGAATCTGCCAAGCGCCTGAATCCTAGACACGCTCGTTGGTCGTTGTTTTTCTCCCGTTTCAACTTCGTGGTCTCATATCTGCCTGGTTCGAAGAACGTGAAAGCTGATGCACTTTCTAGGAGTTTTGTGCCTGACTCTCCGGGAGTTTCTGAGCCGGCTGGTATTCTCAGAGAGGGAGTGATTTTGTCTGCCATTTCCCCAGATTTGCGACGAGTGCTGCAGAAATTTCAGGCGGATAGACCTGACCGTTGTCCACCAGAGAGACTGTTTGTCCCGGATAGATGGACCAGCAGAGTTATTTCCGAGGTTCATTCTTCGGTGTTGGCGGGTCATCCTGGGATTTTCGGTACCAGAGATTTGGTGGCTAGGTCCTTCTGGTGGCCTTCCTTGTCGCGGGATGTGCGTTCCTTTGTGCAGTCTTGTGGGATTTGTGCTCGGGCTAAGCCTTGCTGTCCTCTTGCCAGTGGTTTGCTTTTGCCTTTGCCTATTCCGAAAAGGCCTTGGATGCACATTTCCATGGATTTTATTTCGGATCTTCCGGTATCTCAAAAAATGTCTGTCATCTGGGTGGTGTGTGATCGTTTTTCCAAGATGGTCCATTTGGTGCCCTAGCCTAAGTTGCCTTCTTCCTCCGATTTGGTTCCTCTATTTTTTCAGAATGTGGTTCGCTTGCACGGCATTCCTGAAAATATTGTGTCTGATAGAGGATCCCAGTTTGTGTCCAGGTTTTGGCGGACTTTTTGTGCTAAGATGGGCATTGATTTGTCTTTTTCGTCGGCCTTCCATCCTCAGACTAATGGCCAAACCGAGCGAACTAATCAGACGTTGGAAACTTATTTGAGATGTTTTGTTTCTGCTGATCAGGATGATTGGGTGACTTTTTTGCCGTTGGCCGAGTTTGCCCTTAATAATCGGGCTAGTTCTGCTACCTTGGTTTCGCCTTTTCGTGTTGGGGATTTGGTGTGGCTGTCTTCTCGGTATGTTCCTATGAAGGTCTCCTCTCCTAAATTCAAGCCTCGCTTCATCGGTCCTTATAAGATCTTGGAGATCCTTAACCCGGTGTCTTTTCGTTTGGATCTCCCAGCATCGTTTGCCATTCTTAATGTGTTCCATAGGTCTTTGTTGCGGAGGTATGTGGTACCTGTGGTTCCTTCTGTTGAGCCTCCTGCTCCGGTGCTGGTCGAGGGCGAATTGGAGTACGTGGTGGAGAAGATTTTGGATTCTCGTATCTCTAGACAGAGGCTTCAGTATTTGGTGAAGTGGAAGGGCTATGGTCAGGAGGATAATTCCTGGGTTGTCGCCTCTGATGTTCATGCGGCCGATTTGGTTCGTGCCTTCCAGGCGGCTCGTCCTGATTGCCCTGGGGGTCTTGATGAGGGTTTGGTGACCCCGACACAAGGGGGGGGTACTGTTGTGAACTCTGTTTTTGGGCTCCCTCTAGTGGTCACAAGCGGTACTGTGTAGTGTTGTCTTTCTGCAGGTTGGCAGCATCAGCTGGTTCATTATCCTTGGTTGGTTTCCTATTTAGCTCACCTGGATACTCAGTTCCTTGCCTGCTCTCAATGTATTCAGTGCTCTTCAGATTCCTTGTGACTACCTTGCTCCCAGTCTCTCCAAGACAAGCTAAGTTTTTGTTTGATCATTTTTTGATTATCAGCATTTATTATGTTTTTAGTCCAGCTCGCTAAAATGTGATTTCCTCGCTTGCTGGTTGCTCTAGGGGACTGAGTTTCTCCCCCCACACCGTTAGTTGGTGCGGGGGTTCTTGAAATCTCAGTGTGGATATTTTGTAAGGGTTTTTTACTGACCGCAGAGACCCCTTTACTATTTTCTGCTATCTAGTATTAGTGGGCCTCATTTGCTAAATCTGTTTTCACCCCTGTGTATGTGCCTTCCTCTTACCTCACCGTTATTATATGTTGGGGGCGTCTATATCTTTGGGGATTATTTCTCTGGAGGCAAGAGAGGTCTTTCTTTCTCTCTAGAGGTAGTTAGTTCCTCAGGCTGGCTCGAGACGTCTAGGATTTTTAGGCACGTTCACCGGCTACTTCTAGTGTGTTTGGATAGGTTCAGATTTGCGGTCAGTCCAGTTTGCCACCTCCCTAGAGCTTGTCCTATGTATGTTACTTAGCTGGAGTAATTTGTGATCCTCAACCACTAAGGATCATAACACTTCCCCTAGTGCCGTGGTGTTTTAGCCCCTTAATGCCTGGGGCTTCACATAAGGTCCTCACAGATGTTATCTCTCCCTCTCTCTGTCCCCCAGATAGGAAATGACACAACCAGTAGGACTGGTTGCTTGCGGCTGTTTATAGGGACACTAGCATGCCTCGGCCTCTGAGGGGTGCCACCGTGCCTTTTGGGTGTTAGGTCGGACAGGTAACTTGGAATTCAGCTGTCTTGCCGGTCTCTGATGTAAGTCATAGAGGTCCTTACAACCTCGGTGTTCTGGCTACCGGTCTCTGCACCTCAGAAGGAGGCAGCCTGCTCGGGGCTGTTCTCCCTCTGGTATTATCTCCTGTGCTTTGCTCTCCTGCACACTCTCTGCAATGTATTCGGCTTTCTGAATGTCTCTTTCCGGGAACTGCTGCAGTGCGGCTACACAGCTCCGTAAAACCTTCTTCTCTCCTCAGACTGATCCAGTCTGTCTTCTGGCAAGAGCTGACTGGACCTTTCTGGAACTTACTGACTTTCCCTACAGGCTACCATATATATATATATATATATATATATATATATATATATATATATATATATATATATATGTATAGGGAGTCACCTAGTAAATAGGATCAAAACCTCCCCATGGTGGCCTGGAGTGTGATTGTGTTTCATGTTTGTGGTACCTGGTTACAGTTATTACTTCTTGTCTTCAAGCGTAACATCACTCTCCCCATGAGGAAAGCCTTGCAATATGACTTAGGATATTAACTTGTAGGATTGCTGCTTCCAATCAGTGGCTCTAGAGTTCAAACTGACATGCCAGATCTGGCATATCACTATCCACAAGGAGAAAACTTACCCCTTAACTAATTTAAGGAAGCCAAGAAAAAGCAAGTAAGAAGAGAGAAGGAGAAAAAGTGGTAAAATAACAGTCTATAAGAGACATACATACATATTAGAGTAAAGTCGGGTGAATCCGCCAATATTGAAGGATACAGCCAACAGTCTAATCTGTATAGAGCCGCCAGCCGACTGATAGTTGGCAGACATGTTAATCACACATCGTTCAACTCAAGGTGTAGAAATTCAAATTAACCTTAATCCGCCATATAGAGCATACAGAACATACAACGTTTTGACCTCCAACATGTCTCTGTCAAGTACTTGACAAAGACCTTTTGGAGGTTGAAACGTTGTATGCTCTGTATGGTGGAATAAAGTTCTTTTGAACATCAGAACAGTGTCCAATCCAGATGTAGAAATTCAAAGGAACTTTATGTCACCATAGAGAGCATACAGAGCATACAACGTTTCAACCTCCATTATCCCACTGAACGCCCATTCTCCTTTTACCATGGGCGTAAGTAATACTACTCAGACAACATAGGGTGAGGGTGAAACAATGTGGCAATACTTTATTGAACCGCAAAACAGGTAAGTAACACATAGAACAGTCCCAGCAAAATAACCAAGATGGTCCAAGTGGTGCAAATTACAGAGTCTCACCCTTCTGCTGACTCGTCGGGATAAGAACAGTTGTTAGTTCAGAGCTTCCAGGGCTGACTACCCTCCTGTGACATGCACAGAGAGGAGGTAACGACAAGCTTAGGAAGATGAAAGTCCAATGAGGTAAAAGGCCAGTTGACCGGAGAGTCACAACCTGGCTTCTCTGAACATCTCCATGGAGCCAAGTGACCGATGGGTCCCATTCCAGGCTTTCTGAAACACATCCATGGGGCTCAGGTGACCAGTGGGTCCAAATTTTGCTACACCAAATGTATCCATGGTTCAGCGATGATTAATGGAGCATATCTGTATTCTTTCAATTGGGTCTGTGGTCACCTAAGCTGGAATCCAGTAGAATATCAAATCTGTGTCCTTTGTGATTGAGCCATGATCTGGCAGCTATTCTGTAAAAAGTGTCTCTGGTTGTGGTTTGTCAAGAGTCTCTGGATCTTTGAATCTCTTGAATGTCTGGATGTCTGGAGGTGTCTCTGTCTATGGAGGTATCTATCCTTTTTATAGTAAACAAATGTCTTTCAAGCCAGCATTCACAGGTAAAGGGAAGAATGGTGATGCGACCAACTCGCACTGTTTGATTATGTAATTGTGGCACCCCAGGAGTACGGTTGCCAAAGTAGCATTATCTTCCTCACAGGGGTGATGTCATGCCTGGAAGCAAGGAGGGGTCCCCTTACAAGGTAATACCAGCATCCAACACCTTCTTGACTCCAGACCAGAAGGGGGAGTTCTAACACACAGTTTCCGGGGAGCTTCCCTATAATTTCTATTCTGGAGGCAGAGTTAGTCAGTCTGAAATTGGTGAGGAGAGTTAGAGGAGGGCAGGAAAGTTGAGGAGAACCTGGGGAGTGGAGCCAGGATCACCCCAGAACAGAGCACTGACAAAGAGGACATCAGAGTCCTTGGCTGTGTGGGTGCTGTACGCCCTGACAGCCGAATCTGGAGGGCAGGGAACTGCAAGCTCCCTGACCACACTGAACACCTGGAGGCAACGCAGCAGACCAAGAGCCGGTGAAAAGGCAAGGCCCGTGATAGGCTAATGCTGTTTGAAATACAGTTTAGAAGCAGCATGCAGGAGAGGAACTTGAACAGAGCTTAAAGCAGCAAGGACCTAAGAGAATAGCGCAGAAGGAAAGCCTCCAAACCCACCTGGCTAGGTGGATCCCAAGTTGCTTCCAGGCTGCCCAGACCCCATCATCACCTGTTGCCCATGCCCCAGACTGCACCGGCAACTACAAAGTAAAGGTAAAGGAAACTGCAATCCTTGTGAACTACAGTCATTTCCCGCACCCTCAGTCCTGCACCCCATCGTTTATGATCCCTTACCAACTATACTGGTCACCATGGGGCCCCGCTCCAACTGTGTGGAGCTGAACCATCCTTGCTGTGTCACCATCGGCCCCAGCGATCCCCTTAAGCAGCATCAGCCATCCATTGCCGAACTCCACAGCTGGCCTCATGAACTAACTCCCTATAGACTCTATTTCTCCTTCATTTCATTAATTTTATTGGATGTCCAGAGCCACAGACCGCGTCACTGCTGCCATGACCACCCTCTTAAGAACTGTCGAGTACCCCACGGTCATAGTGTGGGCTGTGATAGAGCAATTGAAACACTACCTGGCCTTAGCTGACTCACTTTGAAACCGCAAGGCTAGGTGCATTGGAACAGCGATGGATGGCCCGGCTGTCCAACTATGAGTTTACCATCAAGTACTGAGCGGGGCATAAGAACGCTAATGCTGATGCACTGTCCGGGATGCCCAATTTACCAGATGAGGGAGAAGACCCGGAAGAGCTAGAAGAAATCGAGTTACCAGCCATACATCGCCCGAGGCGGCCCAGTGCTCCTATTGCATGAGGAACAAGCACTATCTCATGCAAGAGGCCATGTTTAACCCGTTACCCAACCATGGATGGGCAGAGATGCAGGATAGCGACCAGGTAGTCCACCTAGTAAAGGAGTTGCTGACAAATGCTGACTCACACCCTGGCCCAGATGCTCCACAGGAAACACAACAGCTGTGGAAGGAGAAGAGCAGGCTGTTCATCTATGAGGGTAAGCTGTGTCGGAGGAACATCAACTTGTGCACACACAAACTGGTCTGGCAAGTGGTAGTCTCTAAGCGGGATGTGCCAATGGGCTTAGAGGCATACCACGATGGAGCAGGACACTTTGGGTGGAAGAAGCTGGAGGTCTTACTTTGTGATAGATTCTACTGGATTGGCATGAGGAAAGCCATTGAAAGGTGGTGCCGAGACTTTGGTCCATGCAACCTGAGACAGAAAGACCATAACAGTCAGCGAGCCCCATTACATCTGATCATCACAAATCAGTCTCTTGAACTGGTAGGTTTGGATCATGTGAAGTTGACTCTGAGTAGAACTGGCTACACCTACGCTCTGACCATAGTGGACCATTACTCAAGGTTCCTGGTATTCATGCCTGTCAAAGACCAAAGAGCAAAGATGGCAGTCAAAGCGTTTCAAAAACATTTTTGTCGACAACAGTTACCCTGAACAAGTGGCTCACCGACCAAGGCCAAGCATTTGAGGCGGAAGTGTTCCAGGAGTTCTGTAACCTGTAAGACTGCTAGAAAATCAGGACGATGCCATACCAGCCGCAGACTAATGCCATGTGTGAGAAAATGAACCAGGTGGTAATTGACCTGTTGAAGACCTTGCCCCAGGAAGAGCGAAACCAGTGGCCAGAGCAGTTGCCAGATTTGGTAGATCTATACAACCGTATCTCGGTGAACTCCACCAACTGTACGCCCACCTACCTGATGAGAGCAAGACCTGGCAAGTTGCCCGTTGACTTCAACATGGGAATCTTAACACCTGAAATGACATCACCAGATGCAGACTGGGATACAGAGTGGCAGCAGCAATACCGCAAAGTGCAAGAATGCGTAGAGAAGAGTTTATCCCAGGCAAGACAGAGGCAGGAGAGAAATTATAATCAGCACACCCTGCAGTTCCCTTGTCACCTGGAGAACAGATACTCAAAAGAAAGAGATGAGTTCATAAATTAGATGATCAGTGGGAGGTTGAGCCATACAACGTTTTACCTTCAGACTTTGATAACACCAAGGTGTGTCAATGCGGGTTGCCAATGAGATGAGATCCTCCAAGGAAGTCGGAGTATCACGACCCGCCAACTCATCCTTAATTCGAGGAGGAAGCCCCCGCCAGAAGGCTCCAACCAAAGCCTCATTATTCCATCCTAATTTGGATGAAAGGGTGCGAAACCGATTAGCGTATTGGCCCACCGAAAGGGTACCTTGTTAAATGTTAAACAGAGACCCGGTGGTAGAGGCCAAATGACCCGGTTCATCAAACACTTTGCGAAAAGTATCAAAGAAGGTGGAGAGTTGAGAAACAAGGGGATCATCCCGCTCCCAGAGAGGATTAACCCACGCCAAAGCCTCACCCTCTAAGTGAGAGATTACAAAAGCCACTTTAGAACAGTTAGTGGGACACTGCATGGGAAGTAACTCAAAATGAAGCTGGCATTGATTTAAAAACCCTCTACACACTTTTGGATCCCCACTATAGCGAGGAGGTTTAGCCAGATTGGGAGGTGGGTGAGGAGCCGAGACCAGAGAAGAGATGGGAGCCGAAGACTGGAGGGCGCGAAGACGATCATCCACAGAAGTCATAACATTTAGAATATGAGCTTGAGTGTCACGCTGTTGGGCCAGCTCCTGTTGGAGACTTGCTAACTGTGAAGCGCTCCCAGGATCGGAGGCCTCTAGGGATGAGAGACAAGATTCCAAAGTTTTCAAAAAGGACATAATCCTAGACTGATTCTCCCTAATGAACAATAATTCCTTCTGGGTAGGAGTCGGGGTATCAGCGGGGTCCATGGCCTGTCTGTACTGTGAGATCTTTTGGAACACCTGGAGTGGACTCACAGATCCACAACAACAAACCTCCCAAGGGTAAGCTGACCAGGTAGACCATCCCCTATACAGGGAGCGTTAGGGGCAAACCCAAGGGAGACAATTGCCGCAGAAGCTGGAACCCGGAGACAGGTAGTAGGAGGTACAAAATAGAGAAGCTGGGTGTAGGACGGACAGAGCAGGGTAAGATTAAGTACAGTTTGGTAAGAGCTGAGTACAGGCAAGACCAAAGGAGCACTGGGAAGGGGAAGACACAAAGAAAGCAGGACAGGACAGAGACACCAGACTAACAGAATACGGAGCAGACACTGGGAAGGCTGGACTGGATGAGGAGACAAGGAAGCCTGGGAAAGGCACAGAAGCTGAACTGGCTGGACAGAGCGGAGACTCAGAACAGGCAGTGCAAAGACAAAGGTGGACCTGAGTCACAGAAGCACAAATGACAGACAGGCAAAGAGCAGAAGAAGGAATCACTTTAAATACATGGAGTGCTGAAGGACTTCTGGGTCATGGTCCTCCAGGATCACAGAGAGGAGATACAGAGCGCCTGTAAATCAGAAAGAGGAAGTGCTGGAGTTGGCGGTGCGCACGCGCACCCGACGAGAACCGGGTAGCGGAGAAGAATGAAGGAGAGGACGCGCACCTGCAGGAGGAGCGCGCCACTGCGGGTAAGTATGAGCGGGGGGAGCAGCGGTGGTCCCGACAGCAGGCACGGCCACAGAAGGAGTGGCCATGACAATATTCTCAGTCAGAATAATCCTAGTCTGTCTCTAGTTTTAAAACCATACTTTGTGTCAGCCGGCCACAAATGAATGAGAGTGAGGGCAGAGCAGAACAGGGAGACAGATTGTTCAACTACTTGTCCATGGCAACCTGTACAGTTAAATGCCTAGTTCAAAAATGTGACTCTGCCCCTGTTTGTACAGAGTATAAGAAAATACAGCAAACCCAGATAAATTAGCTGGAGCATAAGTTACTACAAATGCAAATGCAGTGGAAAAACATGTTCACACTGTGGCCTTTTCAAAGAAAACCTAAGAAAAACAAATTGAGTATAAACCCTATATTAAGTAAATACCGTATTTTGCACCAGATTATGAGATGTACCCCAAATTTTGAGGAGAAAAATAGGAAAAAAAACTTTTTTTAATAAAATGGTGGTGCTTCTTGTAATCCATGTGTTTTTTTGCTTACCGGGGTTGGTGGCTGTGATGAAGCAGGGTCCCAGGGTCGCTGCTGGAGGAGGCACGAGTGCAGCATTACTGCAGGCTGAGACGAGGGGATGTTTGGATGCGTGCCGCTGCGGGTGGTCGGTGGTGCTGGGGCTCTGCCGACATTTTGTGAAAGCCCCGCATTTACATGGAAAATGTCTGCTGGGGGCGGCGCATGCGCATATGGAGATCTCGGCACCAAGATCTCAGGAGATTAGATCTCAGCACGGACATTTTGATGGAGATCCCAGCCTGCGGCCTGCAGTAATGCTCCACTCTTGCCTCCTGCAGCAGCGACCCTGGGATCCTGCTCCACCGTGGCCTGTAAGGTATATCCGCATTATAAGACGCACCCCCATTTTCCCTTCTAAATTTTTTGGGAAAAAAGTGCGTCTTATAATCCGAAAAATACAGTAAGTAAAATGTAATAGTACATGTAAGTAACATAGGGTGCATAGTTCAAGTTAAATTTTATCTGTGAAATGGCCACTGCGTAAACATGATTTTATGCATTGGACGTACTCTAAATTAAGATCCGGCTCATTTCTTCAGTTTTAATATGCATGGCCAGCCTAAAACTATCTTCATTTCTTCATTTTCTCCATTTTTTTCAGGAAGCAACAGTCTTTTTGATTTACATAAACTTTTTAGTCTATAGACAGAAAAGGAGAGCAGGAGAGCCTATTTTTCCTTTCTGGGCCATTATCGTAAGGTCTCTCATCCACCAATTATAAAAAGGGTCTTACAGATAAGACTCCAACTTATATCACATTTATGATTTCCTTCTCAATTCAAATGAAGGACAATCTTTGATCTAGCCCAATAATACCATTGCTCTATCTGCAACAAATGTCCATTTTCCATAATTGTTGTAAATACTTGCATAAAAAATAGGGGAAATAGGAAATATTCAGACGCTATAAAAACAGACACAAAACAACTTAAAAGAAGTTCTGGCAAGTGCTACTTTGTTTCATAGTTCATATTAGATGATCTATTGGATGGAACATCTCGCTTCATCATTTTGAGCCTTTCATAAGGTAAATCACCTTTTGCAAGAAAAATGTATTCATATTTTTTAATTAAAGCCCAGGACACCTAGAGATCTGTGCAAAGATAAGATTTAATGCCTTTCTTATCGAAGCGCACATTATAATTTCAGGAGGTTGCACAAATATTATTAATGATTGTTTATAATTCAGATATATCATCATTATGAGAAATATTTTTCAATCTTGCCCTGTATCGGTTACATTACACTTATGTCAGCTATCTAATGTGCTTGTATTTCATACCAACATGCTGTTTGGTAATATCTTTTTAGAATTTTTATATACTGAATTGTTAGTGATTGCTTAGAAAAGGTCAGCATGGGATGATATGTATAGATGCTCACACCGGCAGGAATCATTCTTATAATTCCTTAAATTATTGCTTTATACAGATGTGGCCTGAGCATCTAATATGCAAGTGACACAAGTAATAATCGCTATGTATATATTTTACGATAATACATGCCATTATTTTAAGGTAACATTTTTTAATCTACATTTTTTTAAAAAGGTGCTTGGTAATAACAGTACTTAATTTTTTATTCCACACATGCTACACTCTGGCCTGTGGGTCATTATGGCTGATTATATTTGGCCTGCAAAGCTGGCACTGTATTCTGTATGGAGAACTATGTGCGACCATTATACTGCATAGGGTCCAGTATTCTTTATGGATGACAATGTGGGGCCCATTATTCTGTATGGAGGACCATGTGGGGCCCATTATTCTATATTGAGAACTATGTGGGGCCTATTATTCTGCATAGAGGACTATGTGGGGCTAATATACTCTATGGAGGACTACAATGGCATGTAAAAGTTTGAGCACCCCTGGTCAAAATTACTTTTATTGTGAACAGTTAAGCAAGCTGAAATTATGTCTAAAAGGCTTGAAGGCTAATTCACTTTGTATTTTAGGCAAAACATATATAATATACTGTATATATATATATATATATATATATATATATATATATATATATATATATTCACTTTTTACATTTTTTAAATTCCAACAAGGAAAATGGGGTGATGGAAAAGTTTTAGCACCCTTGGAGATTTGTGTGCTCAAATAACTTTGACAAAGTTTTCATATCTTACTTAACATGTTAGGGTTATAGCTTGTTCACTATTATCGAACACTATAGAAAAGGCCAGGTGATGCAAATTTCAAAGCTTTATAAAAACCCAGCCTTCTTTACCTTTGTGACAAAAAACAGCAGTATGGATTCTTCTAAGTACCTGTCTAGCATTCTGAAAATTATAATGGTGGAGGCCTAAAAAATAGGAGAAGGCTATAAGAAGATAGCAAAGAATTTTCAAGTTGCCTTTTCTCAGTTTGAAATGTAATTAAGAAATGGCAGCTAACAGGAACAGTGAAGGTCAAGATAAGAACTGGAACACTAAGCAAAATTTCAGTGAGAGCTGTTCGTAGAATTGCTAGAGAGACAAATCAGAACTTCCACTTGACTGCAAAAGACCAAAAGACCTTCAGGAAAATTTTGCAGACTCTGGACATGTGATACATTGTTCTACTGTTCAGAGACATCTGCACAAATATGGCCTCCATGAAATAGTCATCAGAAGAAAACCTCTCCTGCATCCCCACCATAAAAATCAGCATCAGAAGTATGCAAAGGAAAATCTAAACAGGCCTGATGCATTTTGGAAGCAAGTCATGTGGACTGATGGGGCTAAAATAGAACTCTGTGGCCACAATGATCAAAGGTATGTGTGGAGAAAAAAGGGCACAGAATTTCAGGAAAAGAAAATCTCATCAACCATTAAGCATGGGAGTGGATCAATTATACTTTGGAGTTGTGTTGCAGAGAATGGTACGGGGAACATTTCATGGATAGGGAGAAAAATGGATTCAATGAAATTTCATCAAATTCTTGATGGAAACATAACATCATCTATAAAAAAGCTGAAGCTGAAAAGAGGATGGCATCTACAAAAGGAAAATGATCCTAAACACACATCAAAATCCACAATAGACTACCTCAAAAGGTGAAAGCTGAAGGTTTTACAACTTCCCTCACAGTGGCTTAATCTGAATATTATTGAAAATCTGTGGCTAAACCTCAAAATAGCAGTGCATGAAAATAAAACAGAAATCTCAAAGAACTGGAAGAATTTTCCAAGGATGAATGGATGAAAACAAACAAGAATTGAAAGATTGTTATCTGGCTACAAAAAGCATTTACAAGCTGTGATACTTTCAAAAGTGGGTGCTACTAGGTACTAACCATGCAGGGTGCCCAAACTTTTGAACTGGTCTATTTTAGTTTTTGTAATTTTTAAAATGTAAAAGACGAAAATATGTATGTTCCTTTTGCCTAACATGCAAAGGAAATGTGTTATCTTTAACTTTAGCCTTTTAATGGATCATTTCATCTTCAACTTGCTTAATTGTTCAGAATAGCAGTAATTTTGACCAGGGGTGCCCAAACTTTTACATGCCACTGTATGAATGGCCCATTATTCTGTATAGCTTAATGCACACATGTCAAGCTCTGGCTCGTGGGCCAAATTTGGCCGGCAGGGTGATTATATTTGTTCTGCAACTCTGCCACTGTATTCTGTATAGAGCACTATATATTATTCTTTATGGAGGAAACCAGAGTTGCAGAAAAATGGCAAAACCAAAGTAGCGGAACTAGCCCGATTATTAAGGGCAAACTCAGCCAATGGCAAGAAGGTCACCCAATCATCCTGATCTGCAGAAACAAAACACCTCAGATAAGCCTCTAGAGTCTGATTTGTTCGCTCAGTTTGGCCATTTGTCTGAGGATGAAAGGCAGATGAAAACGACAAATCAATGCCCATCTTAGCACAAAAGGATCGCCAGAACCTGGAAACAAACTGGGATCCTCTGTCAGACACGATATTCTCAGGAATGCCGTGCAAACGAACCACATTCTGAAAGAATAAAGGAACCAGATCGGAAGAGGAAGGCAGCCTAGGCAAGGACACCAAATGGACCATCTTGGAAAAACGATCACATACCACCCAGATGACAGACATGCCCTGAGACACAGGAAGATCTGAAATGAAATCCATGGAAATGTGTGTCCAAGGCCTCTTCGGGACAGGCAAGGGCAAGAGCAACCCGCTGGCACGAGAACAGCAAGGCTTAGCTCGAGCACAAGTCCCACAGGACTGCACAAACGACCGCACATCCCGTGACAAGGAAGGCCACCAAAAGGACCTAGCCACCAAATCTCTGGTGCCAAAAATCCCCGGATGCCCTGCCAACACCGAGGAATGAACCTCGGAAATGACTCTGCTGGTCCATTTATCAGGAACAAAAAGTCTGTCAGGTGGACAAGAGTCAGGTCTACCAGCCTGAAATCTCTGCAACACACGTCGCAAATCCGGAGAAATGGCCGACAAGATAACTCCCTCTTTAAGAATACCAGCTGGCTCTGAGACTCCAGGAGAGTCAGGCACAAAGCTCCTAGAAAGAGCATCAGCCTTCACATTCTTTGAACCCGGTAGGTACGAGACCACAAAGTCAAAACGGGAGAAAAACAATGACCAACGGGCCTGTCTAGGATTCAGGCGTTTAGCAGACTCGAGATACATCAGATTTTTGTGATCAGTCAAGACCACCACATGATGCTTAGCACCCTCGAGCCAATGACGCCACTCCTCAAATGCCCACTTCATGGCCAACAACTCCCGATTGCCAACATCATAGTTCCGCTCAGCAGGCAAAAACTTCCTAGAAATAAAAGCACATGGTCTCATTATAGAGCAACCAGGGTCTGTCTGCGACAAAACGGCCCCTGCACCGATCTCAGAAGCATCCACTTCAACCTGGAAAGGAAGTGAGACATCAGGCTGACACAAAACAGGCGCCGAAGTAAACCGGCGCTTCAGCTCCTGAAAAGCCTCCACGGCTGCAGGAGCCCAGTTAGCAACATCAGAACCTTTCTTGGTCATATCCGTCAAAGGTTTAACAACGCTAGAAAAATTAGCGATAAAACGACGGTAGAAGTTAGCAAAACCCAAGAACTTCTGAAGACTCTTAACCGACGTGGGCTGAGTCCAATCATGAATAGCTCGGACCTTGACTGGGTCCATCTCCACAGCAGAAGGGAAGAAGATAAAACCCAAAAAGGGAACCTTCTGCACACCAAAGAGACACTTTGAGCCCTTAATAAACAAAGCATTCTCACGCAAAACCTGAAACACCATCCTGACCTGCCTTACATGGGAGTCCCAATCATCAGAAAAAAACAGAATATCATCCAGATAAACAATCATAAATTTATCCAGATACTTCCGGAAGATGTCATGCATAAAGGACTGAAACACTGAAGGAGCATTAGAGAGCCCAAAAGGCATCACCAAGTACTCAAAATGACCTTCGGGCGTATTAAATGCAGTTTTCCATTCATCTCCCTGCTTAATGCGCACAAGGTTGTACGCACCACGAAGGTCTATCTTGGTGAACCACTTGGCACCCTTAATTCGGGCAAACAAGTCCGACAACAAAGGCAAAGGATACTGAAATTTAACAGTGATTTTATTCAGAAGCCGATAGTCTATACAGGGTCTCAAAGATCCGTCCTTCTTGGCCACAAAAAAGAATCCCGCACCAAGAGGGGAAGAGGATGGACGAATATGCCCCTTCTCCAGAGACTCCTTGATATACGAACGCATTGCGGTATGCTCAGGTACAGACAGATTAAATAATCTTCCCTTAGGAAATTTACTACCCGGAATCAAATCTATAGCGCAGTCACAGTCCCTATGAGGAGGAAGAGCACTGGACCTGGACTCGCTGAATACATCCTGATAATCAGACAAATACTCAGGAACTTCCGAAGGAGTAGAGGAAGCAATAGACACCGGCGGGGAATCGCCATGAATTCCCTGACAGCCCCAACTTGACACAGACATTGCCTTCCAATCCAAAACTGGATTATGGGTCTGTAACCATGGCAGACCCAAAACGACCAAATCATGCATTTTATGCAGAACCAGAAAACGAATCACCTCCCGATGTTCAGGAGTCATGCACATGGTTACCTGTGTCCAAAACTGCAGCTTATTTTCTGCCAATGGCGTAGCATCAATACCTCTAAGAGGGATAGCATTTACCAACGGCTCAAGAACAAAACCACAGCGTTTGGCAAATGAAAAATCCATAAGACTCAGGGCAGCACCTGAATCCACAAACGCCATAACAGGGTAGGAAGACAATGAGCAAATTAAAGTCACAGACAAAATAAATTTAGGTTGCAAATTACCAATGGCGACAGGACTAACCACCTTTGTTAAGCGTTTAGAGCATGCTGATATAACATGTGTAGGATCACCACAGTAAAAACACAACCCATTCTGACATCTATGATTTTTCCGTTCATTTCTAGTCTGAATTCTACCACATTGCATTAAATCAGGTGTTTGTTCAGACAACACCACCAGAGGATTAGCGGCTTTGCGCTCCCGCAAACGCCGGTCAATTTGAATAGCCAGCGCCATGGAATCATTCAGACTTGTAGGAATGGAGAAACCCACCATCACATTCTTAATGGCTTCAGAAAGGCCATTTCTGAAATTTGCGGCCAGAGCACACTCATTCCACTGAGTAAGCACGGACCATTTCCGAAATTTTTGGCAATACACTTCAGCTTCATCCTGGCCCTGAGAGATAGCCAGCAAAGCTTTTTCTGCCTGAATTTCAAGATTGGGCTCCTCGTAAAGCAACCCGAGCGCCAGAAAAAACGCATCAATATTTGCCAATGCTGGATCTCCTGGCGCTAACGAGAAGGCCCAATCCTGAGGGTCGTCCCGCAAGAGAGAGATAACAATTTTACTTGCTGAGCTGAGTCTCCAGACGAACGAGGTCTCAGAGATAGAAACAATTTACAATTATTCCTGAAATTCCTAAACTTAAATCGGTCTCCAGAGAACAGTTCAGGAATAGGTATTTTAGGTTCTGACATAGGACTACAAGTAACAAAATCTTGAATGCCCTGCACACGAGCAGCAAGCTGATCCACACTAGTAATCAAAGTCTGGACATTCATGTCTGCAGCAAGCTCAAGCCACTCAGAGATAAAGGGGAGGAAGAAAGAAAAAAAAAAAAAAAACTCAGAATTTCCTTTCTTATAATCCCACTTCTGCAATGCATTAAGTATTACTTTTGGCCTGGCATACTGTTATGACCCCAATGGCAGAGGGTCTCAGAGGTTATTACCAAGTCTGCACACACAAAAAACCAGCTCATAGGGCAGTGGTAACTAGGCTAACCGTATACCTGATCCTAGCACAACAAATAGCAGTAGCCGGGGAACGTACCTATGTTGGTTCTAGACGTCTCGCGCCAGCCGGAGAACTAACTAACCCTAGAAGGGAAACAATAGACCTTTCTTGCCTCCAGAGAAAAGACCCCAAAAGTTGGATACAAGCCCCCAACAAATAATAACGGTGAGGTAATAAGAAAAGACAAACGTAAGAATGAACTAGGTTTTAGCAAAGAGAGGCCCACTGACTAATAGCAGAATATAGGAAGATGACTTATACGGTCAGCAAAAACACTATCAAAATTTCCACGCTGAATATTCAAGAACCCCCGAACCGTCTAACGGCACGGGGGGGGGGGGGGGGAATATCAGCCCCCTAGTGCTTCCAGCAATATCAGGAATCACATTTAGTACAAGCTGGACAAAAATAAGAGCCATGCAAATAACCAAAAAATAAGGAAGCAGGACTTAGCTTATTTTGCAAAGAAGCAGGACCAGCAGACAGGAGCAAACAGAAAGGAACTGATTACAACGATGCCAGGCACCAGACTGAGAATCCAGGGAGTTTAAATAGCAACACCCCTGGACTAACGAACCAGGTGGGTACCAAGCTGGGGAAAGAAAATCAAAGTGTCATGTCGCTAGTGACCACAAGAGGGAGCCAAAAAGTTTAATTCACAACACACCACATACCTCCGCAACAAAGACCTATGGAACACGTTATGAATGGCAAACGACGCTGGGAGGTCCAGACGAAATAACACCGGGTTAAGGATTTCCAAAATCTTATAAGGACCGATGAAGCGAGGCTTGAATTTAGGAGAGGAGACCTTCATAGGAACATACCGAGAAGACAGCCATACCAAATCCCCAACATGAAGTCAGGGACCCACACCGCGACGGCGGTTGGCAAAGCGCTGAGCCTTCTCCTGTGACAACTTCAAATTGTCCACCACATGGTTCCAAATCTGCTGCAACCTATCCACCACAGAATCCACCCCAGGACAGTCAGAAGGCTCAACCTGACCTGAGGAAAAACGAGGATGAAAACCAAAATTGCAGAAAAAAGGCGAAACCAAAGTGGCAGAACTAGGCCGATTATTAAGGGCAAACTCGGCCAATGGCAAAAAAGTCACCCAATCATCCTGATCAGCAGAAACAAAACATCTTAAATAAGTTTCCAAGGTCTGATTAGTTCGCTCGGTTTGGCCATTCGTCTGAGGATGGAAGGCCGACGAAAAAGACAAATCAATGCCCATCTTAGCACAAAAGATCCGCCAAAATCTGGACACGAACTGGGATCCTCTGTCAGACACAATATTTTCAGGGATGCCGTGCAAGCGGACCACATTCTGAGAAAATAGAGGAACCAAATCGGAGGAGGAGGGCAACTTAGGCAAGGGCACCAAATGGACCATTTTGGAAAAACGATCACACACCACCCAGATGACAGACATTCTCTGAGAGACTGGAAGATCCGAAATAAAATCCATGGAAATGTGCGTCCAAGGCCTCTTCGGGACAGGCAAAGGCAAAAGCAAACCGCTGGCATGAGAACAGGAAGGCTTAGCCCAAGCACAAATGCCACAGGACTGCACAAAGGAACGCACATCCCGCAACAAAGAAGGCCACCAGAAGGACCTAGCCACCAAATCTTCAGGAGAGGTCAAAATAGCACTGAATACATCGACAGCATGCAACAACTGATAGTCCAGGTGAGCTAAATAGGAAACCAGCTAACAGATGACGAGACAGCTGATCCAGCCTCAGACCTGCAGAATGACACAAAGAGCCACCAGAGGGAGCCCAAAGACAGCACTCACACAGTACCACTTGTGACCACAAGAGGGAGCCCAAAAACAGAGTTCACAACAGTGGAGCCCTTTTTTTGTATGGAGGAAATATGTGGCGCCTATTATTCTGTATGTAGGACTATGTGGGGCCCATTATTCTGTTTGGAGGACTATGTGAGGCCATTAATCTGTATGGAGGACTATGTGGAGCCATTATACCCTATAGAGTACTATGTGGAGTACTATGTGGAGTGCATTATTCTGTATGCAGAACTATGCAGGGCCCACTATGCTACATGGAGGACTATGTGGGACCAGTATACTGTATAAATGACTATTTGGGTCCCATTATTCTGCATGGAGGACTGTGTGGGGCCTATTATTCTGTATAGAGGACTATTTGGAACCCACCATGCCGTTATGTGGGGCCCATTTTTCTGTATGAAGGACTATGCAGGGCATTTATTCTGTAAGAAATGATAAGGAAAAAGTTCCTCAATAGTAAATAAAAATCAATATTGGCGCGTGACTTTGCTCAAATTTTTAATTTTAGCCCTTTCTATAGTTGAGTTTGTAATCCCTGTTTTAATCCCGTAACCCCTTAAGGAAAAATTTTATGTACTTTGAACAATCACTTCAGCCCATTTCATAAAAACTTGATGAGGGGGCATGTTGGAGTCATACGCTGATGAATCATTAAGCGGGACATGTCTCTTACTGACTCAGAAGTGTCTAATAAGTGCTGTGCAACTACTTGCACCTTGCCAGAAATCTTCCTCCAGTTGGTGACAAGAATAAGATGTCTGACGTACGGAACACCACTGTTCATTTTATGAATTAGATGAGCTATGGTGTCACTCCCTTGCAACCCTTGGCAGAGCTTGATGAAACTGGCATGAAAACATTGAAATTGCACATTGCACAACGTTTTTGCAACTTTTCAAAGCGATCTATGTCAGAATTGATGAATCAGGGACTACATCATGTTAAGAACTTGATCACATAGTGCCTCTAAGCTGGGACCACCAAAGATCAGCTGTAATCCAGAGTGAAACATTACAGAAAATACTAAGATTCCCTATAAGGCGACAGCAGGTATAATGAAGTGTTGAACATCACTCTCTATAAGAACTGAGCTCTCTGTGAGTCATCTACAGCAATATATCCTTGTGTAGATGTGGTTGTTTAAAGAAAAAATTTGGAGTATTTAAGTGATTAAGAGGTTGTTCAGGGTAAACAAGTATACTTCACTAGACAGTTAATGGTCTAAAATAACCACCCATGTTTCCAACATAAGTCACTCTAGGTATATTGACTGGACCAAAAGAGAAGCTGTTCTTTTTAATCCCTGTTTATCCAGCACAAAATGTTTGTTGGGTCTCATCTGGTAAAATGGTGTCACGAGTAGTGTTGAGCGATACCTTCCGATACTCAAAGGTATCGGTATCGGATGGTATCGGCCGATATCCGAAAAATATCAGATATCGCCGATACCGATACCCGATACCAATGCAAGTCAATGGGACACAAGCATCGGAAGGTATCCTGGATGGTTCCCAGGGTCTGAAGGAGAGGAAACTTTCCTTCAGGCCCTGGGATCCATATTCATGTAAAAAATAAAGAATTAAAATAAAAAAATATGGATATACTCACCCGTCCGGCGGCCCCTGGACCTTACCAATGTAACCGGCAGCCTCCGTTCCTAAGAATGAGGAGTGAAGGACCTTCGATGACGTCGCGGCTTGTGATTGGTCATGTGACCGCTCATGTGACCGCTCACGCGACCAATCACAATCCGCAACGTCATCGTAGGTCCTAAACTCACTGCATTCTTAGGAACGGAGGCTGCCAGTTACATCGGTAAGGTCCAGGGGCCGCCGGACGGGTGAGTATATCCATATTTTTTATTTTAATACTTTATTTTTTACATGAATATGGATCCCAGGGCCTGAAGGAGAGTCTCCTCTCCTCCAGACCCTGGGAACCATACACTGGGAACTTCCGATTCCGATTTCCGATATCACAAAAATATCGGAACTCGGTATCGGAATTCCGATACAGCAAATATCGGCCGATACTTGCGGTATCGGAATGCTCAACACTAGTCACGAGTGTGTCACGTCAACCTGGGAGATCTGAGGGTAGAAGATCACTGCTTATAGTGAACTAGCTGAGGAGCCCGGCATTGCCTGGGGATAGTAAATATCTGTGGTTAGCTATAGCACCTCACTTCTCTTAATTTCCCATCACGCCTCTCATTTTCCCCCTCACATATCTCATTTTCTCCCTTACACCTCTCATTTTCCCCCTCACTCCTCTTATTTTCCCCCTCACTCCTCTCATTCCCCCCTCACTCCTCTCATTCCCCCCTAACACTTGTCATTTCGACCTCACATCTGTCATTTTCCGATCACTCCACTATTTTCCCTCACTCCTCTTATTTTGCACTCACACCTTTTCATTTTCACCTCACACCCCTCATTTTCACCTCACACCTCTCATTTTCCCCTCAGTATATACATGTTTGTCATCTCCCTTATATATAGTATACACCTGTATGTCATCTCCTGTATATAGTATATACCTGTATGTCATCTCCCCTGTAAATAGTATATACCTATGTGTCATGTCCTCCTGTATATAGTATATACCTGTATGTCATCTCTTCTGTATATACTATATACCTGTATGTCATCTCATCCTATATATAGTATATACCTGCATGTCATCTCCTGTATATAGTATATACCTGTATGTCATCTCCCCTGTATATAGTATATACCTGTTGTATGTCATCTCCTCCTCTATATACCTATGTGTCATCTCCTCTTTTATATAGTATATACCTGTAAGTCATCTCCTCCTGTATATAGTATATACCTGTGTGTCATCTGCTCCTGTATATAGTATATACCTGTGTGTCATCTCCTCCTGTATATAGTATGTACCTGTATGTCATCTCCTCCTGTATATAGTATATATCTGTGTGTCATCTGCCCTGTACATAGTATGTACCTGTATGTTATCTCCTCCTGTATATAGTATATACCTGTGTGTCATCTGCTCCTTTATATAGTATATACCTGTGTGTCATCTCCTCCTGTATATAGTATGTACCTGTATGTCATCTCCCCTGTATATAGTATATACTTGTATGTTATCTCCTCCTGTATATAGTATATACCTGTGTGCCATCTCCTCCTGTATATAGTAAATACCTGTGAGTCATCTCCCCTGTGTGTAGTATATACCTGTGTGTCATCTCCCCTGTATATAGTATATACCTGTGTGTCATCTTCCCTGTATATAGTACGTACCTGTATGTCATGTTCCCTTGTATATAGTATATACCAGTGTGTCATCTCCTCCTGTATATAGTATATACCTGTGTGTCATCTCTCCTGTATATAGTATATATGTGTGTGTCATCTCCCCTGTATATAGTATATACCTGTGTGTCATCTCCTCCTGTATATAGTATATATTTGTATGTCATCTCCTCCTGTATTAGACCTCGTTCAGACATTATTTGCTCAGTATTTTTACCTCAGTATTTGTAAGCTAAATTGGCAGCCTGCTAAATCCCCAGCCAACAGGAAGCTCTCCCCCCTGGCAGTATATAGTAGCTCACACATACACATAATATGCAGGTCATGTGACTGACAGCTGCCATATTTCCTATATGGTACAATTGTTGCTCTTGTAGTTTGTCTGCTTATTAATCAGATTTTTATTTCTGAAGGATAATACCAGACTGTCTGTTTTAGGGCGAGTTTCATGTGTCAAGTTGTGTGTGTTGAGTTGCGTGTGGCAACATACATGTAGCGACTTTTGTGAGATGAGTTTTGTGTGGCGACATGCGTGTAGCAATTTTTTGTGTGTAGAGTTGCATGTGACAGGTTAGTGTAGCAAGTTGTGTGCAGCAAGTTTTGCGCATGGCAAGTTTTGCGTGTGGCGAGTTTTATGTGTGGTGCGTTTTGAGTATGTGCAAGTTTTGTGTGACGCAACTTTTGCATGTGTTGCAACTTTTGTGCATGTGGCAATTTTTCCGCGTGTGCAAGTTTTGCGCGTGGCGAGTTTTTCATGAGGTGAGTTTTGCACATGTGGCGAGTTTTGCGTGAGCCTAGTTTTGCATGTGGCGAGTTTTGCGCCTGGCGAGTTTTGAGGGGTGACTTTTGTGTTTCGACTTTTATGTGGCGAGGTTGGTGTATGTGTGGTGAAATGTGTGCTGAGGGTGATATGTGTTCAAGCACGTGGTAGTGTGTGGTGCATTTTGTGTGTGTGGTGAGTATCCAATGTCAGGGCCCCACCTTAACAACTGTATGGTATATACTCTTTGGCACCATCGCTCTCACTCTTTTTCCCCTTTCTGACATCGGACGTACTATCGCGTCGAGGTGGGGTGGTCACGTATGACCACCGACAAGATAGTACATCCAGCGCGATCGGCCGCGTTCACGGGGGGAGCGCGGCCGATCGCGGCCGGGTGTCAGCTGACTATCGCAGCTGACATCCGGCACTATGTGCCAGAAGCAGTCACAGACCGCCCCCGGCACATTAACCCCTGGCACACTGCGATCAAACATGATCGCAGTGTTCCGGTGGTATAGGGAAGCATCACGCAGAGAGGGGGCTCCCTGCGGGCTTCCCTGAGACCCCCGGAGCAACGCGATGTAATCGCGTTGCTCTGAGGGTCTCTTACCTCCTCCTCCCTGCAGCAGGCCTGGATCCAAGATGGCCGTGGCATCCGGGTCCTGCAGGGAGGTGGCTTCACTGCGCCTGCTCAGAGCAGGCGCCAGGAAGCCTCCAGGAGTTGTGCACGTCAGATCGCCGATCTGACACAGTGCACAGCAAAGTGTTAGATCGGCAATCTTACACTATAACTTCATGCCCCCCCTGGGGCAATGTTATAGTGTAAAAAAAAAAAAATTCACTTGTGTAAAAAAAAAAAAAAAAAATTCCAAAAAAAAAAATGCAAAAAAAAAATATATATATTGTTCCTATAAATACATTTCATTATCTAAATAATAATTAAAAAAAATAAAAGTACACATATTTAGTATTGCCGTGTCCGTAGCAACCCGACCTATAAAACTCTCCTACTATTTAACCCCTTCAGTGAACACCGTAAAAAAAAAAAAAGAGGCAAAAAACAATTCTTTATTATCATACCGCCAAATAAAAAGTGGAATAACACGCGCTCAAAAAGACGGATATAAATAACTGTGGTACCGCTGATGAAAACGTCATCTTGTCCCACAAAAAAAGAGCTGCCATACAGCATCATCAAAGAAAAAAGAAAAAAGTTATAGTCCTCAGAATAAAGCGATGCAAAAATAATTATTTTTTCTATAAAATAGTTTTTATCGTATAAAAGCACCAAAACATAAAAAAATTATATAAATGAGGTATCGCTGTAATCATACCGACCCGAAGAATAAAACTGCTTTATCCATTTTACCAAACGCGGAATGGTATAAACGCCTCCCCCAAAAGAAATTCATGAATAGCTGGTTTTTGGTCATTCTGCCTCACAAAAACCAGAATAAAAAGTGATCAAAAAATGTCACGTGCCTGAAAATGTTACAAATAAAAACGTCAAATTGTCCCGCAAAAAATAAGACCTCACATGACTCTGTGGACCAAAATATGGAAAAATTATAGCTCTCAAAATGTGGTAACGCAAAAAATATTTTTTGCAATAAAAAGCGTCTTTCAGTGTGTGACGGCTGCCAATCATAAAAATCCGCTAAAAACCCCACTATAAAAGTAAATCAAACACCCCTTCATCACCCCCTTAGTTAGCGTAAAATTATAAAATTAAAAAAATGTATTTATTTCCATTTTCCCATTAGGGTTAGGGCTAAGGTTAGGGGTAGGGCTAGGGTTAGGGCTAGGGTTAGGGTTAGGGATAGGGCTAGGGTTAGGGCTAGGGGTGGGTTAGGGCTAGGGTTATGTTAGGGCTAGGGTTAGGGTTAGGTCTAGGGTTAGGGCTAGGGTTAGGGCTAGGGTTAGGGCTAGGGTTAGGGCTAGGTTTAGGGCTAGGGTTAGGGTTAGGGCTAGGGTTAGGGCTAGGGTTAAGGCTACAGTTAGGGTTGGGGCTAAAGTTAGGGTTAGGGTTGGGGCTAAAGTTAGGGTTAGGGTTTGGATTACATTTACGGTTGGGATTAGGGTTGGGATTAGAGTTAGGGGTGTGTCAGGGTTAGGGGTGTGGTTAGGGTTACCTTTGGGATTAGGGTTAGGGATGTGTTTGGATTAGGGTTTCAGTTATAATTGGGGTTTTTTCACTGTTTAGGCACATCAGGGGCTCTCCAAACGCGACATGGCGTCCGATCTCAATTCCAGCCAATTCTGCATTGTAAAAGTAAAACAGTGCTCCTTCCCTTCCGAGCTCTCCCGTGCGCCCAAACAGGGGTTTACCCCAACATATGGGGTATCAGCGTACTCAGGACACATTGGACAACAACTTTTCGGGTCCAATTTCTCCTGTTACCCTTGGGAAAATACAAAACTGGGGGCTAAAATATATTTTTTTGTGGAAAAAAAAGGGATTTTTTATTTTCATGGCTCTGCGTTATAAACTGTAGTGAAACACTTGGGGGTTCAAAGTTCTCACAACACATCTAGAAAAGTTCCTTGGGGGTCTAGTTTCCAATATGGGGTCACTTGTGGGGGGTTTCTACTGTTTAGGTACATTAGGGGCTCTGCAAACGCAATGTGACGCCAGCAGACCAATCATCTAAGTCTGCATTCCAAATGACGCTCCTTCCCTTCTGAGCTCTGCCATGCGCTCAAACGGTTCCCCCCCATATATGGGTATCAGCGTACTCAGGATAAATTGGACAACAACTTTTGGGGTCCAATTTCTCCTGTTACCCTTGGAAAAATACAAAACTGGGGGCTGAAAAATAATTTTTGTGGAAAAAAAATAATTTTTATTTTCACGGCTGTGCGTTATGAACTGTAGTGAAACACTTGGGGGTTCAAAGCTCTCACAACACATCTAGATGAGTTCCTTAGGGGGTCTACTTTCCAAAATGGAAAGGCAATGTTTAGGCACATCAGTGTCTCTCCAAACGCAACATGGCGTCCCATCTCAATTCCTGTCAATTTTGCATTGAAACGTTAAACGGCGCTCCTTCCCTTCCGAGCTCTCCCATGCACCCAAACAGTGGTTTACCCCCACATATGGGGTATCGGCGTACTCAGGACAAATTGTACAACAACTTTTGGGGTCCAATTTCTTCTCTTACCCTTGGGAAAAAAAATTGGGGTGAAAAAATCATTTTTGTGAAAAAATATGATTTTTTATTTTTACAGCTCTGCATTATAAACTTCTGTATATCACTTAATGGGTAAAAGTGCTCACCACACATCTAGATAAGTTCCTTAGGGGGTCTACTTTGCAATATGGCATTACTTGTTGGGGGTTTCAATGTGTAGGCACATCAGGGGCTCTCCAAACGCAACATGGCGCACTCAGGACAAATTGTACAACAACTTTTGGGGTCCATTTTCTCCTGTTACCCTTGGTAAAATAAAACAAATTGGAGCTGAATTAAATTTTTTGTGAAAAAAAAGTTAAATGTTCATTTTTATTTAAACATTCCAAAAATTCCTGTGAAACACCTGAAGGGTTAATAAACTTCTTGAATGTGGGTGGTTTTGAGCACCTTGAGGGGTGCAGTTTTTAGAATGGTATCACACTTGGTTATTTTCTATCATATAGACCCCTCAAAATGACTTCAAATGAGATGTGGTCCCTAAAAAAAAATGGTGTAAAAATTATATAGCTTTATATCATCTCCCCTGTATATAGTATATACCTGTATGCCATCTCCTCCTGGCTGCCAATTTGCCTCCAACACTTTTCCTTTCTCTTTTCCCCCATTATGCAGATAGGGGCAAAATTGTTTGGTGAACTGGAACATGTGGGTTAAAATTTTGCCTCACAACATAGCCTATGACGCTCTCGGGGTCCAGACGTGTGACTGTGCAAAATTTTGTGGCTGTAGCTGCGACGGTGCAGATGCCAATCCCGGACATACACACACACATACACACATACACACACGCATTCAGCTTTATATATTAGATAGCAGATCTTTCATTCAGCCTGTGAATTAATTAAATTTAAGAGGGGACTGGATGCCTTTCTTGAAAATTATAATGTTACAGGGTATATATACTAGATTCCTTGATAGGGCGTTGATCCAGGGAACTAGTCTGATTGCCGTATGTGGAGTCGGGAAGGAATGTTTTTCCCCAATGTGGAGCTTACTCTTTGCCACATGGTTTTTTTTTGCCTTCCTCTGGATCAACATGTTAGGGCATGTTAGGTTAGGCTATGGGTTGAACTAGATGGACTTAAAGTCTTCCTTCAACCTTAATAACTATGTAACAGTTTTTTTTTTCACTATGTGTGTTTGAATCCCATATTAAATTAATTTGGTTTCCTTTGCTGCCGAAGAGGTTAATGACCCTTTCTATGTTGGTCAGAAACATGCAGCTCCTTTTCTACTGCTTCTGATTTGGTCATTACCTCTCCCTTTAAAACCTGGCCAGACCCTCTCTGTCTTGCCAGTGAAAGCTTTGCTTCCTAGCTCTTTGAAGCTGCTGTGCTGAATAGAAGTTCATTGTTGTTGCTGGAGATTTGGCTTCCTGTGCTGTGTGCTAAAGCTAAGTGTTTTAGGAGTGGAGTTGTTGTAGAAGTGATCTGTAGTTTGCTGTAATGCATGTGTTTATCTCCTGGTCCATGTTTCATTTAGTTTATTCCTCACTGTCCTTATCCTCCTCTCTATTGCTGGTTGGTGATTTTGTATGGTAGAGGTTCTATGTTATCCCTGTTTTGTCTTTGTGTGTTTCTTACATTACATTTCTGTCCCATGCCTCATGTGTGGAGGAGGGGGCAGAACAGAGTTTATCAGGAGCATAGTAAGGTCGGAGACTCAGGCCTTTCTAGCATGAAGAGTACCTCTGGGCCAGGTACAGTTAGGGTCCCAGTTCCAAGGACAGTTTCAGGTCCCCCTTGCTTACCTAAGACCATTACTGCATGATAACTGGATCCTCAACGGCCTTGTTTTTTATGTAGCAGATATAGCAGTTTAGCAGATATAGCTGAGCTGGAATGAGGACAACTAGGGTTGAGCGAAACGGGTCGATCATTTTCAAAAGTCGCCGACTTTTGGCTAAGTCGGCGTCTCATGAAACCCGATCCGACCCCTGTGCTTGTCGGCCATGCGGTACGCGACTTTCGCGCCAAAGTCGCGTTTCAATGACGCGAAAAGCGCCATTTCTCAGCCAATGAAGGTGAACGCAGAGTGTGGGCAGCGTGATGACATAGATCCTGGTCCCCACCATCTTAGAGAAGGGCATTGCAGTGATTGGCTTGCTGTCTGCGGCGTCACAGGGGCTATAAAGGGGCGTTCCCGCCGACCGCCATCTTACTGCTGCTGATCTGAGCTTAGGGAGAGGTTGCTGCCGCTTCGTCAGAAGCAGGGAGAGCGTTAGGCAGGGTCCACTAACCACCAAACCGCTTGTGCTGTAGCGATTTCCACTGTCCAACACCACCTTCGGTGTGCAGGAACAGTGGAAGCTATTTTTTTTTTTTTTTCCTCAGCGCTGTAGCTCATTGGGCTGCCCTAGAAGGCTCCGTGATAGCTGTATTGCTGTGTGTACGCCACTGTGGAAACCAACTGCTTTTTTCAAAGCACATATCCTCTTGTTCCTTTCTGCACAGCTATCTTTTTTGTTTGTCCACACTTTTTATTTAATTTGTGCATCAGTCCACTCCTATTGCTGCCTGCCATACCTGGCTTAGATTACTGCAGGGAGATAGTAATTGTAGGACAGTCCCTGTTTTTTTTTTTTTTTTTTTGTGGGAGATTAAGATTGGCATTTCTGCTACAGTGCCATCCCTGTGTGTGCCATCTCTCACTGAGTGGGCCATAGAAAGCCTATTTATTTTTTCCGTGATTTGTGTTCTAAATTCTACCTCAACACAAAAACACTACATCAATCAGTGGTAGAAAAATATTGGCCTCAGTCAGGGCTTGTGTGCCACTGCTGTGTGTGCTATCTCTCATTCAGTGGGCTATAGAAAGCCTATTTATTTATTTATTTTTTTTCTTATTATTTGGTTTCTAAAGTCTCCCTGAAAAAAAAAAAAAAAAAAAAAAAACAGTGGGAGAGTAATATTGCCCTTTCAGCTTGTGTGCCAGTCTTGACTCCTGGGTGTGCCACCTCTCTCATTCAGTGGGCCATAGAAAGCCTATTTATTTATTTTTTAAAATATTATTGGGTTTCTAAAGTCTCCCTTAAAAAACAAAAAATACATAAAAAAAACAGTGGGAGAGTAATATTGCCCTTTCAGCTTGTGTGCCAGTCTTGACTCCTGGGTGTGCCACCTCTCTCATTCAGTGGGCCATAGAAAGCATTTTTTTTTTTCCTTGATTTGTGTTCTAAAATCTACCTCAACACAAAAACACTACATCAATCAGTGGGAGAAAAATATTGGCCTCAGTCAGGGCTTGTGTGCCACTGCTGTGTGTGCTATCTCTCATTCAGTGGGCTATAGAAAGCCTATTTATTTATTTATTTTTTTTCTTATTATTTGGTTTCTAAAGTCTCCCTGAAAAAAAAAAAAAAAAAAAAAAACAGTGGGAGAGTAATATTGCCCTTTCAGCTTGTGTGCCAGTCTTGACTCCTGGGTGTGCCACCTCTCTCTCATTCAGTGGGCCATAGAAAGCCTATTTATTTTTTTGGTTTTTTTAATATTATTTGGTTTCTAAAGTCTCCCTGAAAAAAAAAAAAACATAAAAAAACAGTGGGAGAGTAATATTGCCCTTTCAGCTTGTGTGCCAGTCTTGACTCCTGGGTGTGCCACCTCTCTCATTCAGTGGGCCATAGAAAGCCTATTTATTTTTTTTTTAAAATATTATTGGGTTTCTAAAGTCTCCCTTAAAAAAACAAAAAATACATAAAAAAACAGTGGGAGAGTAATATTGCCCTTTCAGCTTGTGTGCCAGTCTTGACTCCTGGGTGTGCCACCTCTCTCTCTCATTCAGTGGGCCATAGAAAGGCTATTTATTTTTTTGTTTTTTTTAATATTATTTGGTTTCTAAAGTCTCCCTGAAAATAAAAAAAAAAAAACTTAAAAAAACAGTGGGAGAGTAATATTGCCCTTTCAGCTTGTGTGCCAGTCTTGACTCCTGGGTGTGCCACCTCTCTCTCTCATTCAGTGGGCCATAGAAAGGCTATTTATTTTTTTGGTTTTTTTAATATTATTTGGTTTCTAAAGTCTCCCTGAAAAAAAAAAATAAATAAATTAGGTGGGAGATTAACCCCTTCACCCCCGGAGCTTTTTCCGTTTTTCCGTTTTCGTTTTTCGCTCCCCTCCTTCCCAGAGCCATAACTTTTTTATTTTTCTGTCAATTTGGCCATGTGAGGGCTTATTTTTTGCGGGACGAGTTGTACTTTTGAACGACATCATTGGTTTTACCATGTCGTGTACTAGAAAACGGGAAAAAAATTCCAAGTGCAGTGAAATTGCAAAAAAAGTGCAATCCCACACTTGTTTTTTGCTTGCCTATTTTGCTAGGTTCACTAAATGCTAAAACTGACCTGCCATTATGATTCTCCAGGTCAGTACGAGTTCATAGACACCTAACATGACTAGGTTCTTTTTTACCTAAGTGGTGAAAAAAAATTCCAAACTTTGCAAAAAAATAAATAAATAAAATTGCGCCATTTTCCGATACCCGTAGCGTCTCCATTTTTCGTGATCTGGGGTCGGGTGAGGGCTTATTTTTTGCGTGCCGAGCTGGCATTTTTAATGATAGCATTTTGGTGCAGATACGTTCTTTTGATCGCCCGTTATTGCATTTTAATGCAATGTTGTGGCGACCAAAAAAACTTAAATCTGGCGTTTCGATTTTTTTTTTCATTACGCCGTTTAGCGATCAGGTTAATGCTTTTTTTTATTGATAGATCGGGCGATTCTGAACGCGGCGATACCAAATATGTGTAGGTTGGGGTTTTTTTTTATTGATTTATTTTGATTGGGGCGAAAGGGGGGTGATTTAAACTTTTATATTTTTTTTATTTTTTTCACATTTTTTTTTACTTTTTTTTTTAACTTTTACCATGCTTCTATAGCCTCCATGGGAGGCTAGAAGCAGGCACAGCCCGATCGGCTCTGCTACATAACAGCGATCATCAGATCGCTGTTATGTAGCTAAAATGCAGGTGTGCTGTGAGCGCCGACCACAGGGGGGCGCTCACAGCCACCGGCGATCAGTAACCATAGAGGTCTCCAGGACCTCTATGGTTACAATGTACAAGCATCGCCGACCTCCGATCATGTGACGGGGGTCGGCGATGCGCTCATATCCGGCCGCACGGCCGGATGCGGTAGTTAAATGCCGCTGTCTGAGTTTGACAGCGGCATTTAACTAGTTAATAGCGGCGGGTGATCGCGATTTCACCCGCCGCTATTGCGCGCACATGTCAGCTGTAAAAAACAGCTGACATGTCGCGACTTTGATGTGCGCTCACCGCCGGAGCGCACATCAAAGCGGGGGTCCCGACATGTGACGTACTATTCCGTCACATGTCGGGAAGGAGTTAATATTGACATTAGTGCTTGAGTGACAGTCCTGCGTGTGTGTCATCTCTGTGATTTTGTGCCACAGAAAACAGAGTGTGTAACATTGTGCCTGATTTTCCTTGTGGTCTCACCAACCTGTTAAGGGATATTGAAATCATACTGAAGTTATAGCTCACCGTGTAAGTTGTTTGACAGCAACAAATAAAGTTACTTTGGTTAAGATTTTAAAACAATGAGGAAGTCTGGTGCAAGAGGTCGTCGTGGGCGTTCATTGTCAGCTGGTAATGATGGTAGTGGTAGTGGAGCATCAGGTGGTCGTGGGGATAAAAATATTCCACCTAAGTCTGGAGCTGTGGAGCCAGTTTAGTCGTCAGGCTACACAAGGCCTCGAACGCTCTCTTTTCTGGGAGTAGGAAAACCGCTTTTAAAGGCGGAGCAGCAACAGCAAGTTTTGGCTTACATTGCAGACTCAGCCTCTAGCTCTTTTGCCTCCTCTTCCGAAACTGGTAAATGTAAAAGCAGCGCGTCGCTTGTGGATGTTCACGGTCAGGGACAAGTCGCTTCCTTGTCCTCCTCAGCAAAAACTACAACAAGAGAGAAGGATGCAGCAGGCGACACAACGGGTCACTCCATGGAGCTCTTTACACATACCGTCCCTGGCTTAGAAAGTGAAACATTTAACAGGCCATGCCCATTACAAGTATATTCTGACATGGAGTGCACTGATGCACAGCCAGAGTACTATGCTGCTCCTTTGACTCAGACCACCACATTGCCCTCTCAGGGTACAGATCCACAATCAGACCCTGATGAGACTATGTTGCCCCGCCACGAACGCTATACCACCGACCGACACAGTGACACAGACGAAGTTGCACACGAGCTCGAAGAGGAGGTAATAGATGACCCAGTTATTGACCCCGATTGGCAGCCAGTGGGGGAACAGGGTGCAGGCGGCAGTAGTTCAGAAGCGGAGGTGGAGGAGGGGCCGCAGCAGGCATCAACATCGCAACAGGTTCCATCTGCCGGGCCCGTATCTGGCCCAAAACGCGTGTCAAAGCCAAAACCTGTTGGAGGACAGCGTGGCCATCCGGTTAAAGCTCAGTCTGCAATCCCTGAAAAGGGATCCGAGTCTAGGAAGAGTGCAGTCTGGCATTTTTTTAAACAACATCCAACTGATCAGCGCAAAGTCATCTGTCAAAAATGTTCAACTAGCTTAAGCAGAGGTCAGAATCTGAAAAGTCTAAATACTAGTTGCATGCATAGACACTTAACCACCATGCATTTTCAAGCCTGGACTAACTACCAAACGTCCCTTAAGGTTGTAGCACCCTCGGCCAATGAAGCTAGTCAGCAACGCAACATCCCTTCCGTCACTGTAAGGCCACCATTTTCCGCACCACCGGCAGTATCTGTGCAGGTTTCTTTGCCAGCCAAAAGCAGTCAGGGTCAGGGAACCACCAGTTTTGTAGGAGGAAATATTGTATCTAGGGCACCGGCGGAAACAATACCGTCTCCAACCGTCTCTCAGTCTGCCATGTACACCGGCACACCCGAAAGTTCCACGATCTCCAGCTCTCCAGTCCAGCTCACCCTACATGAGACTCTGGTTAGAAAAAGGAAGTACTTATCCTCGCATCCGCGTACACAGGGTTTTAACGCCCACATAGCTAGACTAATCTCGTTAGAGATGATGCCCTACCGGTTAGTTGAAAGCGAAGCTTTCAAAGCCCTGATGGAGTACGCTGAACCACGATACAAGCTACCCAGTCGACACTTTTTTTCCAGAAAAGCCATCCCAGCCCTGCACCAGCATGTTAAACAGCGCATCGTCCATGCACTCAGGCAATCTGTGAGTACAAAGGTGCACCTGACTACAGATGCATGGACCAGTAGGCATGGCCAGGGACGTTATGTGTCCATCACGGCACACTGGGTGAATGTGGTGGATGCAGGGTCCACAGGCGACATCAATTTAGGGACAGTTGTGCCTAGCCCACGGTCTAGGAAACAGTTGGCTGTAGGCGTTCGCACCCCCTCCTCCTCCTCCTCCTCGTCCTCCTGCAGAAGCTACAGCTCTTCCACAGAACGCAGTCTGCCAACCACTCCATCGGCAGATGACACTGTTGCACACCAGTTGTCCCATTATGGGCCAGCTACTGCCAAGCGTCAGCAGGCTGTATTGGCTATGAAGTGTTTGGGCGACAACAGACACACCGCGGAAGTTCTATCCGAGTTCTTGCAACAAGAAACGCAGTCGTGGCTGGGCACAGTAGATCTTGAGGCAGGCAAGGTAGTGAGTGATAACGGAAGGAATTTCATGGCTGCCATCTCCCTTTCCCAACTGAAACACATTCCTTGCCTGGCTCACACCTTAAACCTGGTGGTGCAGTGCTTATTGAAAACTTATCCTGGATTCTCCGACCTGCTCCTCAAAGTGCGTGCACTTTGCTCACATATCCGACGTTCGCCTGTACACGCCAGCCGTATGCAGACCTATCAGCGGTCTTTGAACCTTCCCCAGCATCGCCTAATCATAGACGTTGCAACAAGGTGGAACTCAACACTGCACATGCTTCAGAGACTGTGCGAACAGAGGCGTGCTGTTATTTATTTGTGGGAGGATACACGGGCAGGCAGTAGGATGGCAGACATGGAGTTGTCAGGTGTGCAGTGGTCTAAGATACAAGACATGTGTCAAGTCCTTCAGTGTTTTGAGGAATGCACACGGCTGGTTAGTGCAGACAACGCCGTAATAAGCATGAGCATCCCCCTAATGCGTCTGCTGATGCAAAGTTTGACGCACATAAAGGAGCAGGCGTCTGCACCAGAGGAAGAGGAAAGCCTTGATGACAGTCAGCCATTGTCTGGTCAGGGCAGTGTACAGGACGAGGTAGCGGGCGAAGAGGAGGTGGAGGACGAGGAGGATGATGGGGATGAGTATATTTTTAATGCCGAACCTTTCCCGGGGGCACAGGAAATTGGTTGCGTGTCACGGCCGGGTTCTGGTTTTTTGAGGGACACAAGTGACGTAGATTTGCCTGCAACTGCCCCTCAACCAATCACAACCGGAGATTTGACAACTGGAACTTTGGCCCACATGGCGGATTATGCCTTACGTATCCTAAAAAGGGACACACGCATTACGAAAATGATGAACGATGACGATTACTGGTTGGCCTGCCTCCTTGATCCACGCTATAAAGGCAAATTGCAAAATATTATGCCACATGAGAACTTGGAACTAATATTAGCAACCAAACAATCAACTCTTGTTGACCGTTTGCTTCAGGCATTCCCAGCACACAGCGCACGTGATCGTTCTCACACGAGCTCCAGGGGGCAGCAGACTAGGAGTGTTAGGGGTGCACACATCAGAAGTGGCGTTGGACAGAGGGGTTTTCTGACCAGGTTGTGGAGTGATTTTGCTATGACCGCAGACAGGACAGGTACTGCTGCATCAATTGAAAGTGACAGGAGACAACATTTGTCCAGTATGGTTACTAACTATTTTTCATCCCTTATCGATGTTCTCCCTCAACCGTCATTCCCATTTGATTACTGGGCCTCCAAATTAGACACCTGGCCAGAATTGGCAGAATATGCATTGCAGGAGCTTGCTTGCCCGGCAGCAAGTGTCCTATCAGAAAGAGTATTCAGTGCTGCAGGTTCAATATTAACCGAAAAAAGGACTCGTCTGGCTACCCAAAATGTTGACGATCTAACATTCATTAAAATGAACCACAACTGGATTTCGAAATCTTTTGCCCCACCTTACCCGGCCGACACCTAGCTTTCCTATGAAAAGCTCTTGCCTGTGAATTACTTTTCTAATGTCTAATTTGCTGCAGCTGATTGTACAGCATACGACATGTTTACACCTCCCTAAATGGCAAAACTCCCCACACGGGGCCGTGGTATCGCGACTTGGCGCAAGCACCCGTGAGACTGCTGTTTGTCTGAAGAGGTGGGTGTGCTCGCTTTTGGTTGACGGCATTGCTACTGGGTCCCTCATAGTACAATGTAGTGTCTCTGGCGGTGGTGGTGCGCACCCAACGTCAGACACACCGTTGTAACATGAGGGGCCCTGGGGCGGTCCCGCCGGCCTCAAGAGAGTTCCCCCCTACCCCAGCTCAAAATGTGCTCTACCACGTGCAAAATTATGTCGCACAGCTCCACCAATCTTTAGTCTATTCGCTGACATCATTCAATGTCTGGCACTGACAATACAAATTTGTAGACATCTATGATGCAACTTAAAGTAGTCTGTGTCTGTGTCCTATATTGGCACCATTAAATAGTTACTGCCAAATTACTATGTCAGAAACTCAGTAGATGAGCCCACCCCTGTACCTAAGTATGCCACCTTTTTTTTTGTTTTGGTTGTTTTGCGAGACATTAACATCTATTTATATTTTGGGAGTACTGGGACAGACACTCCTTGCACTACTCCTCCACTCACCACCAAGTTGCCTGTGTATCCATGTAACCGCTGTAAAGCTGCCATGAGCCTATTGTTTGTTATTTTAGGCCTTTGATAGCCTGTCTGCGGTCCCTACTTTAAATACTCCTCCACTCATCACCAGCTGCCTGCCCGTGTATCCATGTAACCGCTGTAAAGCTGCCATGAGCCTATTGTTTGTTATTTTAGGCCTTTGATAGCCTGTCTGCGGTCCCTACTTTAAATACTCCTCCACTCACCACCAAGCTGCCTGTGTATCCATGTAACCGCTGTAAAGCTGCCATGAGCCTATTGTTTGTTATTTTAGGCCTTTGATAGCCTGTCTGCGGTCCCTACTTTAAATACTCCTCCACTCATCACCAGCTGCCTGCCCGTGTATCCATGTAACCGCTGTAAAGCTGCCATGAGCCTATTGTTTGTTATTTTAGGCCTTTGATAGCCTGTCTGCGGTCCCTACTTTAAATACTCCTCCACTGACCACCAAGCTGCCTGCCCGTGTATCCATGTAACCGCTGTAAAACTGCCATAAGCCTATTGTTTGTTATTTTAGGCCTTTGATAGCCTGTCTGCGGTCCCTACTTTAAATACTCCTCCACTCACCACCAAGCTGCCTGTGTATCCATGTAACCGCTGTAAAGCTGCCATGAGCCTATTGTATGTTATTTTAGGCCTTTGATAGCCTGTCTGCGGTCCCTACTTTAAATACTCCTCCACTCACCACCAAGCTGCCTGTGTATCCATGTAACCGCTGTAAAGCTGCCATGAGCCTATTGTTTGTTATTTTAGGCCTTTGATAGCCTGTCTGCGGTCCCTACTTTAAATACTCCTCCACTGACCACCAAGCTGCCTGCCCGTGTATCCATGTAACCGCTGTAAAACTGCCATGAGCCTATTGTTTGTTATTTTAGGCCTTTGATAGCCTGTCTGCGGTCCCTACTTTAAATACTCCTCCACTCACCACCAAGCTGCCTGTGTATCCATGTAACCGCTGTAAAGCTGCCATGAGCCTATTGTTTGTTATTTTAGGCCTTTGATAGCCTGTCTGCGGTCCCTACTTTAAATACTCCTCCACTCATCACCAGCTGCCTGCCCGTGTATCCATGTAACCGCTGTAAAGCTGCCATGAGCCTATTGTTTGTTATTTTAGGCCTTTGATAGCCTGTCTGCGGTCCCTACTTTAAATACTCCTCCACTGACCACCAAGCTGCCTGCCCGTGTATCCATGTAACCGCTGTAAAACTGCCATAAGCCTATTGTTTGTTATTTTAGGCCTTTGATAGCCTGTCTGCGGTCCCTACTTTAAATACTCCTCCACTCACCACCAAGCTGCCTGTGTATCCATGTAACCGCTGTAAAGCTGCCATGAGCCTATTGTATGTTATTTTAGGCCTTTGATAGCCTGTCTGCGGTCCCTACTTTAAATACTCCTCCACTGACCACCAAGCTGCCTGCCCGTGTATCCATGTAACCGCTGTAAAACTGCCATAAGCCTATTGTTTGTTATTTTAGGCCTTTGATAGCCTGTCTGCGGTCCCTACTTTAAATACTCCTCCACTCACCACCAAGCTGCCTGTGTATCCATGTAACCGCTGTAAAGCTGCCATGAGCCTATTGTTTGTTATTTTAGGCCTTTGATAGCCTGTCTGCGGTCCCTACTTTAAATACTCCTCCACTCATCACCAGCTGCCTGCCCGTGTATCCTTGTAACCGCTGTAAAGCTGCCATGAGCCTATTGTTTGTTATTTTAGGCCTTTGATAGCCTGTCTGCGGTCCCTACTTTAAATACTCCTCCACTGACCACCAAGCTGCCTGCCCGTGTATCCATGTAACCGCTGTAAAACTGCCATAAGCCTATTGTTTGTTATTTTAGGCCTTTGATAGCCTGTCTGCGGTCCCTACTTTAAATACTCCTCCACTCACCACCAAGCTGCCTGTGTATCCATGTAACCGCTGTAAAGCTGCCATGAGCCTATTGTTTGTTATTTTAGGCCTTTGATAGCCTGTCTGCGGTCCCTACTTTAAATACTCCTCCACTCACCACCAAGCTGCCTGTGTATCCATGTAACCGCTGTAAAGCTGCCATGAGCCTATTGTTTGTTATTTTAGGCCTTTGATAGCCTGTCTGCGGTCCCTACTTTAAATACTCCTCCACTGACCACCAAGCTGCCTGCCCGTGTATCCATGTAACCGCTGTAAAACTGCCATGAGCCTATTGTTTGTTATTTTAGGCCTTTGATAGCCTGTCTGCGGTCCCTACTTTAAATACTCCTCCACTCACCACCAAGCTGCCTGTGTATCCATGTAACCGCTGTAAAGCTGCCATGAGCCTATTGTTTGTTATTTTAGGCCTTTGATAGCCTGTCTGCGGTCCCTACTTTAAATACTCCTCCACTCATCACCAGCTGCCTGCCCGTGTATCCATGTAACCGCTGTAAAGCTGCCATGAGCCTATTGTTTGTTATTTTAGGCCTTTGATAGCCTGTCTGCGGTCCCTACTTTAAATACTCCTCCACTGACCACCAAGCTGCCTGCCCGTGTATCCATGTAACCGCTGTAAAACTGCCATAAGTGTTATGGTTCTCAATGGCAAGAGAACATAGCCCAGCATACATAGGAACTAGCTCTTGGAAGGATGGAAACTTAAACTGACCATGAACTAAACCTGCCGCACAACTAACAGTAGCCGGGTAGCGTAGCCTGCGTTTTATCCCTAGACGCCCAGCGCCGGCCGGAGGACTAACTAATCCTGGCAGAGGAAAATATAGTCCTGGCTCACCTCTAGAGAAATTTCCCCGAAAGGCAGACAGAGGCCCCCACATATATTGGCGGTGATTTAAGATGAAAATGACAAACGTAGTATGAAAATAGGTTTAGCAAAATCGAGGTCCGCTTACTAGATAGCAGGAAGACAGAAAGGGTACTTTCATGGTCAGCTGAAAACCCTATCAATACACCATCCTGAAATTACTTTAAGACTCTAGTATTAACTCATAACATCAGAGTGGCAATTTCAGATCACAAGAGCTTTCCAGACACAGAAACGAAACTGCAGCTGTGAACTGGAACAAAATGCAAAAAACAAACAAGGACAAAAGTCCGACTTAGCTGGAAGTTGTCTGGTAGCAGGAACATGCACAGAAAGGCTTCTGATTACAATGTTGACCGGCATGGAAGTGACAGAGGAGCAAGGTTAAATAGCGACTCCCACATCCTGATGGGAACAGGTGAACAGAGGGGATGATGCACACAAGTTCAATTCCACCAGTGGCCACCGGGGGAGCCCAATATCCAATTTCACAACAGTACCCCCCCCTCAAGGAGGGGGCACCGAACCCTCACCAGAACCACCAGGGCGATCAGGATGAGCCCTATGAAAGGCACGGACCAGATCGGAGGCATGAACATCAGAGGCAGTCACCCAAGAATTATCCTCCTGACCGTATCCCTTCCATTTGACCAGATACTGGAGTTTCCGTCTGGAAACACGGGAGTCCAAGATTTTTTCCACAACGTACTCCAACTCGCCCTCAACCAACACCGGAGCAGGAGGCTCAACGGAAGGCACAACCGGTACCTCATACCTGCGCAACAATGACCGATGAAAAACATTATGAATAGAAAAAGATGCAGGGAGGTCCAAACGGAAGGACACAGGGTTAAGAATCTCCAATATCTTGTACGGGCCGATGAACCGAGGCTTAAACTTAGGAGAAGAAACCCTCATAGGGACAAAACGAGAAGACAACCACACCAAGTCCCCGACACAAAGCCGAGGACCAACCCGACGCCGGCGGTTGGCAAAAAGCTGAGTCTTCTCCTGGGACAACTTCAAATTGTCCACCACCTGCCCCCAAATCTGATGCAACCTCTCCACCACAGCATCCACTCCAGGACAATCCGAAGATTCCACCTGACCGGAGGAAAATCGAGGATGAAACCCCGAATTACAGAAAAAAGGAGACACCAAGGTGGCAGAGCTGGCCCGATTATTGAGGGCAAACTCCGCTAAAGGCAAAAAAGCAACCCAATCATCCTGATCTGCAGACACAAAACACCTCAAATATGTCTCCAAAGTCTGATTCGTCCGCTCGGTCTGGCCATTAGTCTGAGGATGGAAAGCAGACGAGAAAGACAAATCTATGCCCATCCTAGCACAGAATGCCCGCCAAAATCTAGCCAAGAATTGGGTTCCTCTGTCAGAAACGATATTCTCCGGAATACCATGCAAACGAACCACATTTTGAAAAAACAGAGGAACCAACTCGGAAGAAGAAGGCAACTTAGGCAGGGGAACCAAATGGACCATCTTAGAGAAACGGTCACACACCACCCAGATGACAGACATCTTCTGAGAAACAGGAAGATCCGAAATAAAATCCATCGAGATGTGCGTCCAAGGCCTCTTCGGGATAGGCAAGGGCAACAACAATCCACTAGCCCGAGAACAACAAGGCTTGGCCCGAGCACAAACGTCACAAGACTGCACGAAGCCTCGTACATCTCGTGACAGGGAAGGCCACCAGAAGCACCTTGCCACCAAATCCCTGGTACCAAAGATTCCAGGATGACCTGCCAACGCAGAAGAATGAACCTCAGAAATGACTTTACTGGTCCAATCATCAGGAACAAACAGTCTACCAGGTGGGCAACGATCAGGTCTATCCGCCTGAAAATCCTGCAAGGCCCGCCACAGGTCTGGAGAAACGGCAGACAATATCACTCCATCCTTAAGGATACCTGTAGGTTCAGAATTACCAGGGGAGTCAGGCTCAAAACTCCTAGAAAGGGCATCCGCCTTAACATTCTTAGAACCCGGTAGGTATGACACCACAAAATTAAACCGAGAGAAAAACAACGACCAGCGCGCCTGTCTAGGATTCAGGCGTCTGGCGGACTCAAGATAAATTAAATTTTTGTGGTCGGTCAATACCACCACCTGATGTCTAGCCCCCTCAAGCCAATGACGCCACTCCTCAAAAGCCCACTTCATGGCCAAAAGCTCCCGATTCCCAATATCATAATTCCGCTCGGCGGGCGAAAATTTACGAGAAAAAAAAGCACAAGGTTTCATCACGGAGCAGTCGGAACTTCTTTGCGACAAAACCGCCCCAGCTCCGATTTCAGAAGCGTCGACCTCAACCTGAAAAGGAAGAGCAACATCAGGCTGACGCAACACAGGGGCGGAAGAAAAGCGGCGCTTAAGCTCCCGAAAGGCCTCCACAGCAGCAGGGGACCAATCAGCAACATCAGCACCCTTCTTAGTCAAATCAGTCAATGGTTTAACAACATCAGAAAAACCAGCAATAAATCGACGATAAAAGTTAGCAAAGCCCAAAAATTTCTGAAGACTCTTAAGAGAAGAGGGTTGCGTCCAATCACAAATAGCCCGAACCTTGACAGGATCCATCTCGATGGAAGAGGGGGAAAAAATGTATCCCAAGAAGGAAATCTTTTGAACCCCAAAAACGCACTTAGAACCCTTCACACACAAGGAATTAGACCGCAAAACCTGAAAAACCCTCCTGACCTGCTGGACATGAGAGTCCCAGTCATCCGAAAAAATCAGAATATCATCCAGATACACGATCATAAATTTATCCAAATAATCACGGAAAATGTCATGCATAAAGGACTGAAAGACTGAAGGGGCATTTGAAAGGCCAAAAGGCATCACCAAATACTCAAAGTGGCCCTCGGGCGTATTAAATGCGGTTTTCCACTCATCCCCCTGCTTAATTCGCACCAAATTATACGCCCCACGGAGATCTATCTTAGAGAACCACTTGGCCCCCTTTATGCGAGCAAACAAATCAGTCAGCAGTGGCAACGGATATTGATATTTAACCGTGATTTTATTCAAAAGCCGATAATCAATACACGGCCTCAAAGAGCCATCTTTCTTAGACACAAAGAAAAAACCGGCTCCTAAGGGAGATGACGAAGGACGAATATGTCCCTTTTCCAAGGACTCCTTTATATATTCTCGCATAGCAGCATGTTCAGGCACAGACAGATTAAATAAACGACCCTTAGGGTATTTACTACCCGGAATCAAATCTATGGCACAATCGCACTCCCGGTGCGGAGGTAATGAACCAAGCTTAGGTTCTTCAAAAACGTCACGATAGTCAGACAAGAATTCAGGAATCTCAGAGGGAATAGATGACGAAATGGAAACCAAAGGTACGTCCCCATGCATCCCCTTACATCCCCAGCTTAACACAGACATAGCGTTCCAGTTGAGGACTGGGTTATGAGATTGCAGCCATGGCAATCCAAGCACCAACACATCATGTAGATTATACAGCACAAGAAAGCGAATAATCTCCTGATGATCCGGATTAATTCGCATAGTTACTTGTGTCCAGTATTGTGGTTTATTACTAGCCAATGGGGTGGAGTCAATCCCCTTCAGAGGTATAGGAGTTTCAAGAGGCTCTAAATCATACCCACAGCGTTTGGCAAAGGACCAATCCATAAGACTCAAAGCGGCGCCAGAGTCGACATAGGCATCCGCGGTAATAGATGATAAAGAACAAATCAGGGTCACAGATAGAATAAACTTAGACTGAAAAGTGCCAATTGAAACTGACTTATCAAGCTTCTTAGTACGCTTAGAGCATGCTGATATAACATGAGTTGAATCACCACAATAAAAGCACAACCCATTTTTTCGTCTAAAATTCTGCCGTTCGCTTCTGGACAGAATTCTATCACATTGCATATTCTCTGGCGTCTTCTTAGTAGACACCGCCAAATGGTGCACAGGTTTGCGCTCCCGCAGACGTCTATCGATCTGGATAGCCATTGTCATGGACTCATTCAGACCCGCAGGCACAGGGAACCCCACCATAACATCCTTAACGGCATCAGAGACACCCTCTCTGAAATTCGCCGCCAGGGCGCACTCATTCCACTGAGTAAGCACAGACCATTTACGGAATTTTTGGCAGTATATTTCAACTTCATCTTGCCCCTGAGATAGGGACATCAAGGCTTTTTCCGCCTGAAGCTCTAAATGAGGTTCCTCATAAAGCAACCCCAAGGCCAGAAAAAACGCATCCACATTGAGCAACGCAGGATCCCCTGGAGCCAATGCAAAAGCCCAATCTTGAGGGTCGCCCCGGAGCAAGGAAATCACAATCCTGACCTGCTGAGCAGGATCTCCAGCAGAGCGAGATTTCAGGGACAAAAACAACTTGCAATTATTTTTGAAATTTTGAAAGCAAGATCTATTCCCCGAGAAAAATTCAGGCAAAGGAATTCTAGGTTCAGATATAGGAACATGAACAACAAAATCTTGTAAATTTTGAACTTTCGTGGTGAGATTATTCAAACCTGCAGCTAAACTCTGAATATCCATTTTAAACAGGTGAACACAGAGCCATTCCAGGATTAGAAGGAGAGAGAGAGAGGAAGGCTGCAATATAGGCAGACTTGCAAGTGATTCAATTGAAAGCACACTCAGAACTGAAGGAAAAAAAAATAAAAAATTTTCAGCAGACTTCTTTTTTCTCTCCTTTCTCTGCCAATTAATTTAACCCTTTAAGTCCGGTCAAACTGTTATGGTTCTCAATGGCAAGAGAACATAGCCCAGCATACATAGGAACTAGCTCTTGGAAGGATGGAAACTTAAACTGACCATGAACTAAACCTGCCGCACAACTAACAGTAGTCGGGTAGCGTAGCCTGCGTTTTATCCCTAGACGCCCAGCGCCGGCCGGAGGACTAACTAATCCTGGCAGAGGAAAATATAGTCCTGGCTCACCTCTAGAGAAATTTCCCCGAAAGGCAGACAGAGGCCCCCACATATATTGGCGGTGATTTAAGATGAAAATGACAAACGTAGTATGAAAATAGGTTTAGCAAAATCGAGGTCCGCTTACTAGATAGCAGGAAGACAGAAAGGGTACTTTCATGGTCAGCTGAAAACCCTATCAATACACCATCCTGAAATTACTTTAAGACTCTAGTATTAACTCATAACATCAGAGTGGCAATTTCAGATCACAAGAGCTTTCCAGACACAGAAACGAAACTGCAGCTGTGAACTGGAACAAAATGCAAAAAACAAACAAGGACAAAAGTCCGACTTAGCTGGAAGTTGTCTGGTAGCAGGAACATGCACAGAAAGGCTTCTGATTACAATGTTGACCGGCATGGAAGTGACAGAGGAGCAAGGTTAAATAGCGACTCCCACATCCTGATGGGAACAGGTGAACAGAGGGGATGATGCACACAAGTTCAATTCCACCAGTGGCCACCGGGGGAGCCCAAAATCCAATTTCACAACACATAAGCCTATTGTTTGTTATTTTAGGCCTTTGATAGCCTGTCTGCGGTCCCTATTTTAAATACTCCTCCACTCACCACCAAGCTGCCTGTGTATCCATGTAACCGCTGTAAAGCTGCCATGAGCCTATTGTTTGTTATTTTAGGCCTTTGATAGCCTGTCTGCGGTCCCTACTTTAAATACTCCTCCACTCACCACCAAGCTGCCTGTGTATCCATGTAACCGCTGTAAAGCTGCCATGAGCCTATTGTTTGTTATTTTAGGCCTTTGATAGCCTGTCTGCGGTCCCTACTTTAAATACTCCTCCACTGACCACCAAGCTGCCTGCCCGTGTATCCATGTAACCGCTGTAAAACTGCCATAAGGCTATTGTTTGTTATTTTAGGCCTTTGATAGCCTGTCTGCGGTCCCTACTTTAAATACTCCTCCACTCACCACCAAGCTGCCTGTGTATCCATGTAACCGCTGTAAAGCTGCCATGAGCCTATTGTTTGTTATTTTAGGCCTTTGATAGCCTGTCTGCGGTCCCTACTTTAAATACTCCTCCACTCACCACCAAGCTGCCTGTGTATCCATGTAACCGCTGTAAAGCTGCCATGAGCCTATTGTTTGTTATTTTAGGCCTTTGATAGCCTGTCTGCGGTCCCTACTTTAAATACTCCTCCACTGACCACCAAGCTGCCTGCCCGTGTATCCATGTAACTGCTGTAAAACTGCCATGAGCCTATTGTTTGTTATTTTAGGCCTTTGATAGCCTGTCTGCGGTCCCTACTTTAAATACTCCTCCACTGACCACCAAGCTGCCTGCCCGTGTATCCATGTAACCGCTGTAAAACTGCCATGAGCCTATTGTTTGTTATTTTAGGCCTTTGATAGCCTGTCTGCGGTCCCTACTTTAAATACTCCTCCACTGACCACCAAGCTGCCTGTGTATCCATGTAACCGCTGTAAAGCTGCCATGAGCCTATTGTTTGTATTTTAGGCCTTTGATAGCCTGTCTGCGGTCCCTACTTTAAATACTCCTCCACTCATCACCAGCTGCCTGCCCGTGTATCCATGTAACCGCTGTAAAGCTGCCATGAGCCTATTGTTTGTTATTTTAGGCCTTTGATAGCCTGTCTGCGGTCCCTACTTTAAATACTCCTCCACTCACCACCAAGCTGCCTGTGTATCCATGTAACCGCTGTAAAGCTGCCATGAGCCTATTGTTTGTTATTTTAGGCCTTTGATAGCCTGTCTGCGGTCCCTACTTTAAATACTCCTCCACTGACCACCAAGCTGCCTGCCCGTGTATCCATGTAACCGCTGTAAAACTGCCATGAGCCTATTGTTTGTTATTTTAGGCCTTTGATAGCCTGTCTGCGGTCCCTACTTTAAATACTCCTCCACTGACCACCAAGCTGCCTGCCCGTGTATCCATGTAACCGCTGTAAAACTGCCATGAGCCTATTGTTTGTTATTTTAGGCCTTTGATAGCCTGTCTGCGGTCCCTACTTTAAATACTCCTCCACTGACCACCAAGCTGCCTGCCCGTGTATCCATGTAACCGCTGTAAAACTGCCATGAGCCTATTGTTTGTTATTTTAGGCCTTTGATAGCCTGTCTGCGGTCCCTACTTTAAATACTCCTCCACTGACCACCAAGCTGCCTGCCCGTGTATCCATGTAACCGCTGTAAAACTGCCATAAGCCTATTGTTTGTTATTTTAGGCCTTTGATAGCCTGTCTGCGGTCCCTACTTTAAATACTCCTCCACTCACCACCAAGCTGCCTGTGTATCCATGTAACCGCTGTAAAGCTGCCATGAGCCTATTGTTTGTTATTTTAGGCCTTTGATAGCCTGTCTGCGGTCCCTACTTTAAATACTCCTCCACTCACCACCAAGCTGCCTGTGTATCCATGTAACCGATGTAAAACTGCAGTATTTTGCTTATAAAAAAGAAAATACTGGAGAGATATCAAATGCAGACATTTTAACATTAAAAACAAAAATACATACAACAAAAAACTGGTACAGTACAAAAATTGGCCACCAGCTACAAAAACTTTCTCCTGCAAGTAGTTAACTGAAAGGTTTTTTTCCATTGAAAACACAGATATGGCATCCACCGAGTGTTGTCCTGTCGCGTCTTCTTTATATTATTGCCAAGAAGCTGCAACTGAATAAAGCTGAGCTTCTACCTTCTGCCTCTTATTAACTGCTTTTTTTTAAAAAAATTGTCCACCAGCTACAAAAACTTGCTACTGCAAGTAGTTAACTGAAAGGTTTTTTTCCATTGAAAAAACAGATATGGCATCCACCGAGTGTTGTCCTGTCGCGTCTTCTTTATATTATTGCCAAGAAGCTGCAACTGAATAAAGCTGAGCTTCTACCTTCTGCCTCTTATTAACTGCTTTTTTTTTATAAAATTGGCTGTTCCGGCCTACTAAAGGTGTCTGTCTGCCCCTGCCTGGTGTTGTCCTCAACTGAATAAAGCTGAGCTTCAACCTTCTGTTCCAAATTACCATTTTTAAAAATGCAATTGGCTGTTCCGGCCTACTAAAGGTGAATGTCTGCCCCTGCCTGGTGTTGTCCTCAACTGAATAAAGCTGAGCTTCTACCTTCTGTTCCAAATTACCATTTTTAAAAATGCAATTGGCTGTTCCGGCCTACTAAAGGTGAATGTCTGCCCCTGCCTGGTGTTGTCCTCAACTGAATAAAGCTGAGCTTCTACCTTCTGTTCCAAATTACCATTTCTAAAAATGCCATTGGCTGTTCCGGCCTACTACAGGTGAATGTCTGCCCCTGCCTGGTGTTGTCCTCAACTGAATAAAGCTGAGCTTCAACCTTCAGTTCCAAATTACCATTTTTAAAAATGCAATTGGCTGTTCCGGCCTACTAACATTGCCATCTCTGTGTGCGGTTCCACCATTACTCCAAAGCAACATGCCCGCTGCCTTGGAGTCATCCTTGATTCCGAGCTTTCATTCACCCCCCACATCCGATCACTGGCTCGCTCTTCTTATCTGCATCTCAAAAACATTTCCAGAATTCGCCCTTTTCTTACTTTCGACTCTGCAAAAACTCTTACTGTCTCACTTATTCATTCTCGTCTGGACTATTGTAACTCTCTACTAATTGGCCTACCTTTTACCAGACTCTCCCCGCTCCAATCTGTCCTGAATGCTGCTGCCAGGATCATATTCCTCGCCAACCGTTACACCGATGCCTCTACCTTGTGCCAGTCATTACACTGGCTACCCATCCAATCCAGAATCCAGTACAAAACTACTACCCTCATCCACAAAGCACTCCATGGCTCAGCACCACCCTACATCTCCTCTCTGGTCTCAGTCTACCAACCTACCCGTGCCCTCCGCTCTGCTAATGACCTCAGGTTAGCATCCTCAATAATCAGAACCTCCCACTCCCGTCTCCAAGACTTTACACGTGCGGCGCCGATTCTTTGGAATGCACTACCTAGGTTAATACAATTAATCCCCAATCCCCACAGTTTTAAGCGTGCACTAAAAACTCATTTGTTCAGATTGGCCTACCGCCTCAACGCATTAACCTAATTATCCCTGTGTGGCCTATTAATAAAAAACAACAACATAATCACGTTCCTCCATCATGTTCTCATACACTTTATGCAGTTAATAGCCTCTGTGTCTGTACTGTTACATACTTAGGCAGTTAACTGGTTCATGCAGCTTTACATGAACACCCGAGCCTTACACTATGGCTGGTCCAAATAACTAAAGCAATTGTTACCATCCACCTCTTGTGTCTCCCCTTTTCCTCATAGATTGTAAGCTTGCAAGCAGCAGGGCCCTCATTCCTCCTGGTATCTGTTTTGAACTGTGATTTCTGTTATGCTGTAATGTCTGTTGTCTGTATAAGTCCCCTCTATAAGTTGTAAAGCGCTGCGGAATATGTTGGCGCTATATAAATAAAATTATTATTATTATTATTATTTATTATTACTAAAGGTGTCTGTCTGCCCCTGCCTGGTGTTGTCCTCAACTGAATAAAGCTGAGCTTCTACCTTCTGCCTCTTACTAACTGCTGTTTTTTTAAAAAATTGGCTGTTCCGGCCTACTAAAGGTGTCTGACTGCCCCTGCCTGGTGTTGTCCTCAACTGAATAAAGCTGAGCTTCAACCTTCTGTTCCAAATTACCATTTTTAAAAATGCAATTGGCTGTTCCGGCCTACTAAAGGTGAATGTCTGCCCCTGCCTGGTGTTGTCCTCAACTGAATAAAGCTGAGCTTCTACCTTCTGTTCCAAATTACCATTTTTAAAAATGCAATTGGCTGTTCCGGCCTACTAAAGGTGAATGTCTGCCCCTGCCTGGTGTTGTCCTCAACTGAATAAAGCTGAGCTTCAACCTTCAGTTCCAAATTACCATTTTTAAAAATGCAATTGGCTGTTCCGGCCTACTAAAGGTGTCTGTCTGCCCCTGCCTGGTGTTGTCCTCAACTGAATAAAGCTGAGCTTCAACCTTCAGTTCCAAATTACCATTTTTAAAAATGCAATTGGCTGTTCCGGCCTACTAAAGGTGTCTGTCTGCCCCTGCCTGGTGTTGTCCTCAACTGAATAAAGCTGAGCTTCTACCTTCTGCCTCTTACTAACTGCTGTTTTTTTTTAAAATTGGCTGTTCCGGCCTACTAAAGGTGTCTGTCTGCCCCTGCCTGGTGTTGTCCTCAACTGAATAAAGCTGAGCTTCAACCTTCTGTTCCAAATTACCATTTTTAAAAATGCAATTGGCTGTTCCGGCCTACTAAAGGTGAATGTCTGCCCCTGCCTGGTGTTGTCCTCAACTGAATAAAGCTGAGCTTCTACCTTCTGCCTCTTACTAACTGCTGTTTTTTAAAAAAATTGGCTGTTCCGGCCTACTAAAGGTGTCTGTCTGCCCCTGCCTGGTGTTGTCCTCAACTGAATAAAGCTGAGCTTCTACCTTCTGTTCCAAATTACCATTTTTAAAAATGCAATTGGCTGTTCCGGCCTACTAAAGGTGTCTGTCTGCCCCTGCCTGGTGTTGTCCTCAACTGAATAAAGCTGAGCTTCAACCTTCTGTTCCAAATTACCATTTTTAAAAATGCAATTGGCTGTTCCGGCCTACTAAAGGTGAATGTCTGCCCCTGCCTGGTGTTGTCCTCAACTGAATAAAGCTGAGCTTCTACCTTCTGTTCCAAATTACCATTTTTAAAAATGCCATTGGCTGTTCCGGCCTACTAAAGGTGTCTGTCTGCCCCTGCCTGGTGTTGTCCTCAACTGAATAAAGCTGAGCTTCAACCTTCAGTTCCAAATTACCATTTTTAAAAATGCAATTGGCTGTTCCGGCCTACTAAAGGTGTCTGTCTGCCCCTGCCTGGTGTTGTCCTCAACTGAATAAAGCTGAGCTTCTACCTTCTGCCTCTTACTAACTGCTGTTTTTTTAAAAAATTGGCTGTTCCGGCCTACTAAAGGTGTCTGTCTGCCCCTGCCTGGTGTTGTCCTCAACTGAATAAAGCTGAGCTTCAACCTTCTGTTCCAAATTACCATTTTTAAAAATGCAATTGGCTGTTCCGGCCTACTAAAGGTGTCTGTCTGCCCCTGCCTGGTGTTGTCCTCAACTGAATAAAGCTGAGCTTCTACCTTCTGCCTCTTACTAACTGCTGTTTTTTTAAAAAATTGGCTGTTCCGGCCTACTAAAGGTGTCTGTCTGCCCCTGCCTGGTGTTGTCCTCAACTGAATAAAGCTGAGCTTCTACCTTCCGTTCCAAATTACCATTTTTAAAAATGCAATTGGCTGTTCCGGCCTACTAAAGGTGAATGTCTGCCCCTGCCTGGTGTTGTCCTCAACTGAATAAAGCTGAGCTTCAACCTTCAGTTCCAAATTACCATTTTTAAAAATGCAATTGGCTGTTCCGGCCTACTAAAGGTGTCTGTCTGCCCCTGCCTGGTGTTGTCCTCAACTGAATAAAGCTGAGCTTCAACCTTCAGTTCCAAATTACCATTTTTAAAAATGCAATTGGCTGTTCCGGCCTACTAAAGGTGTCTGTCTGCCCCTGCCTGGTGTTGTCCTCAACTGAATAAAGCTGAGCTTCTACCTTCTGCCTCTTACTAACTGCTATTTTTTTTAAAAATTGGCTGTTCCGGCCTACTAAAGGTGTCTGTCTGCCCCTGCCTGGTGTTGTCCTCAACTGAATAAAGCTGAGCTTCAACCTTCTGTTCCAAATTACCATTTTTAAAAATGCAATTGGCTGTTCCGGCCTACTAAAGGTGAATGTCTGCCCCTGCCTGGTGTTGTCCTCAACTGAATAAAGCTGAGCTTCTACCTTCTGCCTCTTACTAACTGCTGTTTTTTTTAAAAATTGGCTGTTCCGGCCTACTAAAGGTGTCTGTCTGCCCCTGCCTGGTGTTGTCCTCAACTGAATAAAGCTGAGCTTCTACCTTCTGTTCCAAATTACCATTTTTAAAAATGCAATTGGCTGTTCCGGCCTACTAAAGGTGTCTGTCTGCCCCTGCCTGGTGTTGTCCTCAACTGAATAAAGCTGAGCTTCAACCTTCTGTTCCAAATTACCATTTTTAAAAATGCAATTGGCTGTTCCGGCCTACTAAAGGTGAATGTCTGCCCCTGCCTGGTGTTGTCCTCAACTGAATAAAGCTGAGCTTCTACCTTCTGTTCCAAATTACCATTTTTAAAAATGCAATTGGCTGTTCCGGCCTACTAAAGGTGTCTGTCTGCCCCTGCCTGGTGTTGTCCTCAACTGAATAAAGCTGAGCTTCAACCTTCAGTTCCAAATTACCATTTTTAAAAATGCAATTGGCTGTTCCGGCCTACTAAAGGTGTCTGTCTGCCCCTGCCTGGTGTTGTCCTCAACTGAATAAAGCTGAGCTTCTACCTTCTGCCTCTTACTAACTGCTGTTTTTTTAAAAAATTGGCTGTTCCGGCCTACTAAAGGTGTCTGTCTGCCCCTGCCTGGTGTTGTCCTCAACTGAATAAAGCTGAGCTTCTACCTTCTGTTCCAAATTACCATTTTTAAAAATGCAATTGGCTGTTCCGGCCTACTAAAGGTGTCTGTCTGCCCCTGCCTGGTGTTGTCCTCAACTGAATAAAGCTGAGCTTCAACCTTCTGTTCCAAATTACCATTTTTAAAAATGCAATTGGCTGTTCCGGCCTACTAAAGGTGAATGTCTGCCCCTGCCTGGTGTTGTCCTCAACTGAATAAAGCTGAGCTTCTACCTTCTGTTCCAAATTACCATTTTTAAAAATGCAATTGGCTGTTCCGGCCTACTAAAGGTGTCTGTCTGCCCCTGCCTGGTGTTGTCCTCAACTGAATAAAGCTGAGCTTCAACCTTCAGTTCCAAATTACCATTTTTAAAAATGCAATTGGCTGTTCCGGCCTACTAAAGGTGTCTGTCTGCCCCTGCCTGGTGTTGTCCTCAACTGAATAAAGCTGAGCTTCTACCTTCTGCCTCTTACTAACTGCTGTTTTTTTAAAAAATTGGCTGTTCCGGCCTACTAAAGGTGTCTGTCTGCCCCTGCCTGGTGTTGTCCTCAACTGAATAAAGCTGAGCTTCTACCTTCTGTTCCAAATTACCATTTTTAAAAATGCAATTGGCTGTTCCGGCCTACTAAAGGTGTCTGTCTGCCCCTGCCTGGTGTTGTCCTCAACTGAATAAAGCTGAGCTTCAACCTTCTGTTCCAAATTACCATTTTTAAAAATGCAATTGGCTGTTCCGGCCTACTAAAGGTGAATGTCTGCCCCTGCCTGGTGTTGTCCTCAACTGAATAAAGCTGAGCTTCTACCTTCTGTTCCAAATTACCATTTTTAAAAATGCAATTGGCTGTTCCGGCCTACTAAAGGTGTCTGTCTGCCCCTGCCTGGTGTTGTCCTCAACTGAATAAAGCTGAGCTTCAACCTTCAGTTCCAAATTACCATTTTTAAAAATGCAATTGGCTGTTCCGGCCTACTAAAGGTGTCTGTCTGCCCCTGCCTGGTGTTGTCCTCAACTGAACAAAGCTGAGCTTCCACATTCTGGCTTTCGCCCTATACTATCAGATATTAAACTGCATTTGGCCTACTAGTGTGGTTATGCCCTTGAAACAGTGTCTGCTGCTCTTGGGTTTGCTACTCCACTGAACAAAGCAATGCCGCCTGTTTAGTCCTGTTACCAATTTTGAACTGCATTTAGCCTACTTTATTCTTTGGCCCTATATCTGTTTCCTCCTCATCCTGCCCATTGCCCAGCCACTGCTAGATGAGTCTGCTGGTACATTGACCTAGACCACTACATTCCCCTTATACTCTACACAGCCAGAATCTGACCCTGCTGAAAGTAAGGTTCCCCTTCCCGCATGTTATACCACCTTACACAGGGACAGAGAGGAAGGTGCAGATGAAAGTGCAGGTTCCTTCATCAGGTGGGGGGGCATACTCGTTGGCGACGTCACTGGCACAGGGCCCCTCAGAGTACGCAAAAGTGTCGCTGCTGGTGGGAGGCGCCCCCGCCATGCAAACACACATCGCTGTACTTTGAGGGGCCCTGTGCCAGTGCCAATGCGAACGAGTGGGCCCCCCCTGCTTGCTCAGGATCACAGCACTTGCAACGTTGAAATACTTACCTTTCCCTGCAACACCGCCGTGACGTAGTCCGCATTTCCTGGGCCCACGAAAAACTTGAGCCGGCCCTACTCCCCCCACAACTTTTGCCAAATGACCCCCAATTCCCTATGCCCAACTATTATTATAAAGTTAATTAAGATTGACAAGCTTCAGAAACAAGAATGGATGTTTTTGGCATTAAAATGGGCACTGTAGGTGTTTTCCTGGCCTCCACTCACTGCCGACTATGCTTCCCCATTGACTTGCATTGGGTTTCGTGTTTCGGTCGATCCCCGACTTTTAGCGATAATCGGCCGACTGCACTCGACTCGACTCTGGACAAAATCGGGTTTCACAAAACCCGACTCGATCTTAAAAAAATGAAAGTCGCTCAACTCTAAGGACAACTAGTGTATCAGGGTTGGAACCATGGCAACTGATGTAGCAGCATCGTAATATGCTATATAGTAGAGCTAACAAAAAGAGGCAGCAGAGTTATAATATTATATTTATACTGTGTGCTGTGTATGTTCATTGGTTGTACTCATTGGGCCTCAAAGACCCAAGGTACAATATGTCGCTAAAGTTCCTCCATCAATCAATTTTGCTATTATTTACATCACATTACAAAGTTAAACATACCAATTACGGTCCATCCGAGTCTCTAATTAAAAAACATTGGTGTTCATCTTAATAAAGCAAAAATTAAATTGCGACAATCTGCATTTTACAATTGTACATATCTGTGAAGATCCTATGGACTAACAGGTACGTAATGATCGCGGTCACAGGGGCTGCTACACCGGGGCCTATTTCAGGCTCCTGGCTTCTGCACAGGCTATAGAAGAGGACACATGTCGTGGGAGCAAAGGAAGGTAAGAATAATCGTTTGTTTATTTTTTAAATGTACTGGAGTACTAAGTACATCATTTCTACAAGGGGGCCAGGATGGGCGACATTATTCAAGGAAGAGGCTCAGGACTGGGGACATTGTTATAGGATGAGAGCCAGGATCGATGGGGGCTTAATTACTGGAAGGAACCAGGAGGGGAACATTATTACTGAAAAGGGCACATTATACCAGGAAGGTGCCCAGCATGGGAGACATTATTATAGGATAGTGGGCATTATTAGAGAGAGAGGCCCGCGATGAGAGGTCATTAATTCAACAAGGGGCCCAAGAGACATTAAGTCAGGAAGGGTCCAGGAGGAGGAGCTTATTACTGGAAGGTACCAGGACGGGGGACATTGTTACAGGAAGGAGACAGTATGGGGAACATTATTACATATTTGGCAAATACACATGTTTTTATAGGTTCTAAAATGCTACAAAGGCCAATGTTAGGAGTCGAATTCCCGCCGCTGCACAGGGGGAATCTCGGGCCATCTCCGCTGCGGTTTCCCATTCTGCTTCAGCCACAGTGGAGCCAGCTCAGCGGAGACGTCGGTCCCTGCATCTCACTCAGCCTGATACTGTGCAAAGGGTTACTGCTGCCTTTCCACGTTCTGCTTTTGTAGCCAGCACTGGTCAGCGGTGTGCAGGCTTTTCTAGGACTAAGCCCTGCTTTGCACACACTGAGCATGCCCACGGGAGGACAACTCATTGGAAGTTGGGGGTCACACGCTCAGTCATTGTAGCAGCTCCTATTGGACCACTTGGAAGGTTCTTGTCTGCTACAGCTGCTACCAGTATGGTCATGTCTGGATGTGGTTAGGGTTTGGCTGAAATAAGCCGCTAGAATACCGGCACCTCCGGTGAGGAGTTGTTTGCCTGTTTCTCTGACTATATGACCACAGTTTTGCTCTGTTTGGTAGCTGTGTACCTCTGTGAGGTTAACAGGGCACAGCATCTTGTATCTAGCGAATCTGTGGAGTTAACAGAGTTTGCTTATACCGCCTCATAGCACCACTATTTGCCAGCAGCAGGTTCCTCTCCTGCACGGTGGACCCCGGGTTGCAAACACACCTATTAATACATATATTCGGTGCGTTCCACCAACCCTAACAGCCAATATATTTGACCAACACGCAGGTGGAGGCCCAGATTCAAATTTTGCACTTGGACCCATCTGAATCTAATTACGCCACTGTGAACGAATTTGGCTCCATCATATACCTCAGTGAAGCTTTGATTTTCTAAGGAAACCTCGGTTTCTTACTGTCCATAGAATTATTGACAGACCACAAAAAATTTCTGCTGTTTTTCTACAGTTTCTAAAGTGTATGTGGAAAAGGCTGACATGTCAGCCTCAAGAAAAGTAAGAAAAGTAAGTTAAGGCATGAGTCGAAGGTCCATCATCAGCCAATTCTCGATAAACATGATCTTCTTTCCTGCACTGTTTGTGGAGGAGCACCAGAAGCTGTGTGATCAGGTCAGTGCTATAGTCCTTGTTGGTACTGATTTTTTTAGGGTCACTTGAGTTTAATGTTCCATCTTCTTCTTCTCGAGAAGCATCCATGGCAGAGAGTTCACTCATGGGAATGCCAGGATAGCCCATAGTTACTATTAGGCTATGTCCACCATTGTGCATTGTGTAACTCAGGAGAAAAAGAGAGCAACCGTTTTTTTATAAAAATATGAAAAGAATTGTATTAATAAATTTATAACACCATAACAAACAATCAATTATATGTAATAAATAGCAGGGGAAGACCCCAAGAGAGGAAACACAGGACTCCTAAACAGAGATACCCGGCTATTAGATGCTGAGCACATCACAGTTTCAAAGCATGGCATAAAGTGCACAGTGCTAAATCAGAGCCGCATCTAGGCAGCATGTCAATGTGAAACCCCATAGGTTGCCGCACAGTGCTGTAGTAATAAATAACCCCTTGGGGTGAAATGCTTACCGGGCAGTCAGAGTTAGGAAGTCCTGGGTCAGGTGTGCGAGCCCCGACGTGCGTTTCGCGGGTGACAAGCCTCGCTTTCTCAAGGGAATACAATATTAACCCAGGCAGGACCTTATATTGCCCTTTGAACAGGCATGTGACGTCCTGCCGGCCAATCACAAGTGGGATTACTGGCGCATGCGCACCGCGATTACAGAGCTCCCGGCCAGAGAAGCAGAGCGTCATCATCATCACATGGGAGAGGGGAGGAGGAGCAATCCCCCGTCCCATGGACAAGGATGAAGACACGCCGCTGCACAGCCGAGGGTCAGCACCGCGGCACACATGCGCACTCCCACTGTGTCACCAATGATAGATCTCAGCCATAAGAATATGAGACAAACAGACATAAGATGTATAACGTTTACAGGAATATAAACTCGTGGGACAAGATATACACACTGTACATCTAAATAGATGTAGTAATGACATAAAGGATGTAAAATCCGATATAGTCCAAATCAATATATAGCGTCGCATGATGTCCCATCCTTTTGGCTTGCAGTCAGACATTTTGAGGGCCGTAGTATTTAGATTGCTAGCAGATCGGTGGTGGATGGACAAATCCAATGGAGGTATCCTGCCTGGGATAACAGGGAAAGTGATAAAAAATAAGGGAAACAAAAAAGGTTAAAAACAACGAATTAAAAACAGAAACACATACCCAAACCCCAGGGGAAAGACAGGAAACCAGGAGACATATTTTTTCAAAGGAATGAATATCAGTATCTACAGAATACACTCAGAGAAATGAGGAAAAAGAAAGTGACTCATTTAATCCTCTTGGGGTCATGGTATCTAAAACCACGATCCACTTGGCCTCTACCTGCGCGAGTGTTCTTTTATAGTTCCCCCCTCGGATCCCCAAGTGGATTACATCAATGCCCCGCACCATAAATGATGTGGGGTCACACCCATGAAATTGCTTAAAATGGCGTGGGATGGTTTTAAGGAGAGATAAGTCGGTCACTGTCCTGGCCGCGTCAATGTCCCGCACATGTTCACGCACACGTTTTCTAAGTTCTCTTGAAGTCAAACCGATGTAAATTTTGGAGCAGCCACAAGTGGCATAGTAGATAATGTTAGTACTCCCACACGAAATATGGTGCCTTATATTAAACTCCCTTTTACCGTCGGATGATTTAAATGTGCACCGCAGGACGTTCGCGCAGGCCAGGCAGTGACCGCAAGGTATAGATCCGACAATAGGCCCTCTAGACCCAAACGGGTTATCTCGAGATGGAACATAATGGCTTTTCGCCAGAAGGTCTTTTAAATTTTTAGATCTCCTGGCAGTCATGAAAGGGCCTACCCTTACCAAGGTTTGTAAAGAGGGTTCAGCCCCCAGGATAAACCAGTGTTTTTTAAAAATGTTTCGCATCTCCTCCCATTCATGATTATGTGTTGAAATATACCTAATCGGGCCATTGTCACGGATCACATTTCTCGTCCTTGAGGGCTGTAGTAGGTCATTACGTAAGGTGGCTCTAGCCCATTGGTACCCGCGCTTGATGCATCTATTCGAGTAGCCACGCACGGAAAAACGTGTTTTAAGATCCGCACTCTGGCTCTCAAATTTTGCATCGGACGAGCAGATCTGCCTCATCCTCAGGAACTGACCAACCGGGACGGCCCCGATTGTAGATGGATTATGAGCTGAGGATGCATGGATAAATGCATTAACCGATGTTGGTTTGCGGTAAACATCCGTCTGAATGCGGCCACTATTGTCCAACTCAAAAGTGACATCCAAGAAATTGACTCTCTTTATGTCATGGGTATAGGTTAGACGGATGTTTAGAGCATTCTGGTTGAGTGTCCCCATAAATTCCCTGAGCTGTTGCACCGTCCCGTCCCACAAAAAGAAAATATCGTCTATATAACGATGCCAGCACAGCACATGGGAGGCGGCCCGTGGGCCCTCGTCACCAAACAAAAATCTCTCCCAGGACCCCAGAAAGAGATTTGCGTACGAGGGCGCACAGGCCGCGCCCATGGCTGTGCCGCGTGTCTGAAGGTAAAAACAATCTTTAAAGACGAAAAAATTGTGGGTAAGGACGAAGTGCAACAGCTCGAGGATGAACTCACAAAAAGGGCCGGCCCGGTCAGATGCCCCGAGGAAGAGGCGGACAGCCTCAATACCATGCTGGTGGTTAATGCACGTGTATAGGCTTTCTACGTCTGCTGTCACTAATAGCGTGTCATGATCCACAAGAATGCCATCGACCCTTGTCAGGGCGTCTGTCGTATCACGAACATATGATGGAAGTGTTTCCACCAGCGGTTTTAAATAAAAATCTATGAATTGGCATATTGGATCACATAAGCTGCCAATTCCTGACACTATAGGACGCCCAGGAGGGTCGAGGGCATTCTTGTGGATCTTGGGCAATAAGTAGAAAGTTGAGATTTTCGGAAACCTAACCGTCAATCCCTCAAGGACTTGTTTGGTAATAAGGCCGTCATCCAGGGCCCTAATTAGGATTTTTTGGAGATCCGATGAGAACGAGGATATAGGGTTAAAGGACAGTCTACAATAGGTGTCTCGGTCCCTAAGCTGGCAAAATGCTTCGCGTTCATATTTATCTTGAGGCCAGATGACTATGTTGCCCCCCTTGTCAGCAGCCTTAAAAACAATGTTGGATAATTTTTGAAGATCAAAAATGGCCGTCCTTTCGTTTTTCGTAAGGTTGTCAAAGCGCCGTCTAGTGGACAGCTGCTTGAATTCCTCTGTTACCAATCTGGTAAAGATGTCAATGGCAGGACTAAGTGACAAGGGGGGAAACTTAGTCGATCTGGCCGCAGCAGAGGGTGGGAACCTACTTGTACTGGGGCCCTCCTGCTCCTCCAGGAGGTCCTCTGTTGTGATTTTGCTTTTTGCTCCCTCTAGTGGTCATTAGTATTTGACTCTGGAGCTTCTGTCTTTTCCTATATCCTCACCTGGGCCGTTAGTTCAGGGGCGTTGCTATATAAGCTCCCTGGACCTTCAGTTCAATGCCTGGCATCGTTGAAATCAGAGCTAATCTGTTGTGCTCTTGTCCTATGATCCTGGTTCCTGTATTTCAAGCTGTCTGCTTCCTTGCTTTTTGCTTTTGTTTTGTTTGGTATTTTTGTCCAGCTTGTTCCAATCTGTATCCTGACCTTTGCTGGAAGCTCTAGGGGGCTGGTGTTCTCCCCCCGGACCGTTAGACGGTTCGGGGGTTCTTGAATCTCCAGCGTGGATTTTTATAGGGTTTTTGTTGACCAGATAAGTTATCTTGCTATATTCTGCTATTAGTAAGCTGGCCTCTCTTTGCTGACCCTGGTTCATTTCTGTGTTTGTCATTTCCTCTTACCTCACCGTTATTATTTGTGGGGGGCTTGTATCTTGCTTTGGGGTCCCTTTCTCTGGAGGCAAGAGAGGTCTTTGTTTTCTTCTCCTAGGGGTAGTTAGATTCTCCGGCTGGCGCGAGTCATCTAGCGATCACCGTAGGCATGATCCCCGGCTACTTCTAGTGTTGGCGTTAGGAGTAGCTATTTGGTCAACCCAGTTACCACAGCCCTATGAGCTGGATTTTTGAATCTCGCAGACTTACACGTTCCTCTGAGACCCTGTCCACTGGGGTCATAACAGTCCTCCAAGTCATGAAGGGTCTCTCTCTCGATCTCAGACATCAGCTCACATGATTCTTTCTTGTGATGTTACTTTCTGAGAAGTAATTTCCGAGAGAATAAGTTGAGGTCCTTCATGGCTGTGAAGAAATTAAACGAATTAGTAGGGGCAAAAGAAAATCCCTTACTCAGCACCCTCAACTGAGTCTCAGTTAGTGTATACTTAGAGAGATTCACTACCTGTAATCCTCCCTGCTGGCTAGAGTTCACTCCATTTTGTTTTGTTTTAGTTGTCTGTCTTGTAGTGCGTCTCATGGTGGATATATTTGCTGTAGAGCCACCCTGTGAGGAGCCCCTCAATACTGGTTCATCCTCACCCGACATATTGGATCTCCTGGAATTTGATCGAGATCTGGAAGAGGAAGAGTTTCTCGACTGCGGTCTTGACCGGCTGTACGCATTTCGCCACCTATAGACACATTGGAGTTTCTTGTCCTCCACGTCTCTTTGAAATTTGTGCATTGTGTAGATGAGCTATTGTGGTTGTACTATTGAAAGATGAGATGAGATTGAACAACTTGTTTGAACTAGTCAATATATACAGTATACATATATATACACTCACCGGCCACTTTATTAGGTACACCATGCTAGTAACGGGTTGGACCCCCTTTTGCCTTCAGAACTGCCTCAATTCTTCATGGCATAGATTCAACAAGGTGCTGGAAGCATTCCTCAGAGATTTTGGTCCATATTGACATGATGGCATCACACAGTTGCCGCAGATTTGTCGGCTGCACATCCCAAAGATGCTCCATACAAGGCAGGATGGATCCATGCTTTCATGTTGTTTACGCCAAATTCTGACCCTACCATCCGAATGTCGCAGCAGAAATCGAGACTCATCAGACCAAGCAACGTTTTTCCAATCTTCTACTGTCCAATTTCGATGAGCTTGTACAAATTGTAGCCTCAGTTTCCTGTTCTTAGCTAAAAGGAGTGGTACCCGGTGTGGTCTTCTGCTGCTGTAGCCCATCTGCCTCAAAGTTCGACGCACTGTGCATTCAGAGATGCTCTTAGGCCTACCTTGGTTGTAACGGGTGGCGATTTGAGTCACTGTTGCCTTTCTTTCAGCTCAAACCAGTCTGCCCATTCTCCTCTGACCTCTGGCATCAACAAGGCATTTCCGCCCACAGAACTGCCGCTCACTGGATTTTTTTTCTTTTTCGGACCATTCTCTGTAAACCCTAGAGATGGTTGTGCGTGAAAATCCCAGTAGATCAGCAGTTTCTGAAATACTCAGACCAGCCCTTCTGGCACCAACAACCATGCCACGTTCAAAGGCACTCAAATCACCTTTCCAGGTCACCACCTGACAGCACACTGGAGGACGTCCTTCTTAGCCATGATGGGACAGGAAACACGAGAGGTTAAAAGGACCCTCCCCCTACCACCCTTCAGTGTTTTTCCTGTCCCATTATGGATAGGAACGGCGAGAGGAAGCTACCGTTCTGTGCGGGGGGATGTGGATCGGGGGGGCTTTGCCTCACCCTTCCCTCCATAAGGCGCCCGCTGGCCGACACCCGACCGAGGGTCCCTCTGCCTACCAGTGTAGCGCTGCTCCTGGTATGAGGATCGCTTCCCCCTGCCGGGGGCTCTCGATCCTTCCGTCACGCCCCCTGGTGCATGCGAATCCCAGCGGCGGCCTCTGCTGATGTCGGCGTCTCCATGCGGCCGGCATGGGGATGGAAACCCTCGCTGCACCATCCTCTCTTTCCGGCCGCGCGTCACTTCCGGTTTGCGGCTGAGGGGGGCGGGCGGCGTCTCTGCAGTCGGTAGTGAGCGCGGGAGCGCTGTACAGATGAAAAGAGGAACAGAAGTATAAAGGTATGTGCAGGGGCAGTAAGCGATCTCCAGTGCAGTAACATGGAGGACGCAGCTAGAGCAGAGGGGCAGGAGTCCACAGCGCTAGTAAGTAGAGCAGGGCTCTTTGTTATGGATATCTTAAAAAAAAAAAAAAAAAAAAATGGGGCATTATCCTAGAGTTTGTTATTTTCTATAGGCTGCCTCATTACCTGAAAAACCGTTAAAGAAACCTGGCAAAAGCAAGAAGTGCCCTATTTGTGCAGCCAAGCTGAAAGATACCTGGCAGAAACCCCTATGTGAAGCATGCACCTGCAAAATCATAGGAGAGGAGCAGGCTTCTCTTATGTCAAATATGAGAGCCATGATAAGAGAGGAGGTCCAGGCTTCGGTATCAAGTCTGGTACTACCGCAAGCCTCACCTTCAGAGAGACCGAGCAAAAGGCAGAGGGTCGATTACTCTTCAGGAGACTCGTTATCTGCGGTATCGGATATAGGGGAGGAAGAGGAGAGCAGAGACCCTCCAGAGAGAGGGAGGAAATACTTATTCTCCGCAGCAGACACAGGAGAACTGTTGGAAGCTGTACGGCATACTATGCAGATTGAGGATCCACAACCATCTTGTTCGGTTCAAGATGAAATGTTTGGTGGCCTGCGCTCACAAACTGCGATGGTGTTTCCTGTAAATTCCCATATTAGATCCATGACTTTGGATGAATGGGAGGAGGCGGAGAAGAGATTGACTATTCCTAAAGATTTCCGACTCCGCTTGCCGTTTGACCCGGAGGATGTTAAAGAATGGGTCGATGTTCCTAAAATAGACATTCCATTGGCGAAAGTGTCCAAAAGAACCTCAATCCCCTTTGAGGACTCTTCCAACTTAAAAGAGCCCATGGACAGAAAGGCAGATGGACTTTTGAAACGGGCCTGGGAAAGTTCTTCGGCGGTTATCGGAGCTAATATTGCAGCAACATCAGTGGCTCGCTCCATGGACCTGTGGCTAAATGATCTTCAGGATCAATTAATAGCCAAAACTCCTAGAGATACTATCCTGAAATCTCTGCCTCTGTTAAAATTGGCAACCACCTTTTTAGCAGACGCGTCCGCAGAGACTGTTAGATTTGCGGCTAGAGGGCAATCTCTCTCTAATGCAGCCAGAAGAGCTATCTGGCTCAAAAGCTGGTCGGGTGATATGCACTCCAAAAATAAATTATGTTCCATACCCTTCTCTGGGGGCAGGGTCTTCGGACCAGTCCTCGACGATATCTTAGAGAAAGCCGCAGATGTAAAAAAGGGGTTCCCCGAAGAAAAGCCTAAAAAATTCCAGCCCTTTCGGAGACCCCGCTATAATCAGAAACAGGATTACAGGGGTAAAGGGAAGCAAGGTAGATGGAGCTACCAGAAAGGGGGAGATAGTAGACCCAAAACCAAGGACTCGAGTTACTCAGGTCCGAGGTCCAGCTACCATAGAAAATTACGCCATCAGAGTAGGGGGTCGTCTAGCCGGATTCCTAGAAGGTTGGAGGGAAATAACAACGAGTCCTTGGGTGTTACAAGTGGTGTCCCAGGGGTACAAAATCGAATTTTCCTCCCTTCCGCCCGAAAGATTTCTGGTGTCCAGTACACATCTAAAATCATCGTCCCCCATGTGGTCGGATATACAGGACCTCCTAAAAATGGCAGCAATTGTTCCGGTCCCCTCTCAAGAAGAGTACAGAGGTCATTACTCGAATCTCTTCTCAATAACAAAACCATCAGGAGAGTCGAGAACAATTATAAATCTGAAGCACCTAAACAACTGGGTGGTATACAAAAGGTTCAAAATGGAGTCGATTCGGTCTACCATTCCTCTGTTGGGAAAGGGTATGGTGATGTGCACTCTGGACCTAAAGAGTGCATATTACCATGTTCCCATTTACTTAAACCACCAAAAGTTCCTGCGGTTCGCGGTAAACATGGAAGGGAAAATCTATCACTTTCAGTTTCGCTGTCTCCCCTTCGGCCTGGCGTCGGCTCCCAGAGTTTTTACAAAACTTATGGTAGAGGTAGTCGCATATCTGAGAAATCAGGATTTGTTGGTAATCCCTTACCTAGACGACTTTTTGGTAGCGGCAGAGTCAGTAAACCAGCTCAGGATCAACTGTCAGTTCCTCATATCCACTCTAGAGAGTTTCGGATGGATCATAAACTGGGAGAAGTCAGATCTAATACCAAAATCCAGAATAAAATTCCTAGGAGTCATGCTCGACTCGGAAACAAGAATGTCCTACCTTCCGGAAGACAGGCTAAAGGGTATAGTAAAAAAGGTCCATCTTTTCTCCCGAGGCCGAAATACGATCAGAGATGGGATGATAATACTGGGGCTAATGACGGCCTGTATCCCTTGCGTGAGATGGAGTCAGTTTCATTCCCGACAGCTTCAGCAGGGAGTTCTGAAGAGCTGGAACAGAACGCAAAATTCTCTAAATCAAAGACTAAATCTTTCTTTTCAGATCAAGAGGTCTCTGGTATGGTGGACTCTCTCCAAAAATCTCCGGCTGGGAGTACCATGGCTCCAAACTCCGAGTGTGTCAGTCACGACAGACGCAAGTCAGGAAGGTTGGGGAGGTCATGTCCTGGGAAGATATTTCCAAGGTCGCTGGGAAAGAAAGGACAGCAAGAAGTCATCAAACCACAGAGAGTTGCATGCGGTTTGGAAGGTCTTAACGGCGGCACAACATTTGCTGAAGAACAAGCATGTAAAGATCTTCTCGGACAATACGACGACCGTAGCCTTCCTTCGACACCAGGGGGGCCCAAGACATCTGGCATTGCAAGATCTAGCAGAACAGATCTTCAAGTGGGCAGAGAAGTCGGTGCGGTCAATCTCGGCGGTACATCTGGAGGGATCCAAGAACCAGTTGGCGGATTTCCTGAGCAGGAAAAGTGTATCCCCTATAGAGTGGGAACTAAACGACGAAGTATTCAGGGATCTTTGTCATCGTTGGGGGAAGCCGGCTGTGGATCTATTTGCTACAAAGCAAAACGCAAAAGTCAAGACCTTTTACTCCCTAAACCCCTGGGAAAGCCCAGCTGCGATCGATGCCCTGTCACAGCCTTGGAACGACGGTCTTCTGTATGCGTTTCCACCTCTGGCATTGATTCCAAGAGCACTCAGGAAAATCTGCGAGGACGGGGCCAAAGTCATCCTCATAGCTCCTCACTGGCCGAAACGAAGTTGGTTTCCAATGCTAAAGAGATTATCAGTGGAAGAACCCTTCCGGTTACCAGACAGAGAGGATCTTCTTCTACAAGGTCCAGTTCTACACCAGAACCCAGGAGCGCTTCAGTTGGCAGCCTGGATCCTGAACGGAAGGTCTTGAGGGCAAAAGGTCTTTCAGATGACGTCATTTCTACCCTTCAAGCCAGCAGGAAGCCGGTGACATCTGCCATCTACACAAAAATATGGAAAACATTCTGTGGATTCTGTGGGAAGATGACAGTTGATACTGACCATCCAGATATCCCAAAAATTCTTGACTTCTTGCAGTCAGGATTTCAGAAAGGTCTCAGACCAAGTACATTAAGAGTCCAGATAGCGGCCCTAAGTGTATTTTTTGATTTTTCTTTATCTACTCACCCCTGGATTAGTCGATTCTCTAGAGCAGTCCAGAGGCTAAGGCCATTTATTAGGAAATCAGTCCCACCGTGGGATCTTAATCTGGTCCTGAATTTTCTCTGTGATCAGTCCTGGGATATATCGGGAGACATAGACATCAACAAACTCTCTCTTAAAACCGCGTTTTTAGTTGCGATCACATCGGCAAAAAGGTTGGGGGAACTACAGGCTCTTTCGGTACAGAACCCGTATTTACAGATCTTCGATGATAAAATAGTACTAAAGCTTGATCCGGCCTTTCTCCCTAAGGTCGTTTCTGATACTAATATGAATCAGGAGATTGTTTTACCGTCTTTTTGCCAATTCCCTAAAAATCAAAAAGAAAGATTTTTTCATAACCTTGATGTAAGAGAATCAGTACTCAGGTACCTTGATCTATCTAGACCCTGGAGACAGGACAATAACTTGTTTGTTCAGTTCAGGGGTTCAAATAAGGGGAAAAAAGCGTCTAAAGCGACTATCGCACGGTGGATAAAATCTACAATTGATTTAGCCTACAAAGCTAAAGGTCTAAATTCCCCGGTTAATCTTAAAGCCCACTCATCTAGGGCCATGGCCACATCATGGGCGGAGAAAGGGGGGGCTACGGCAGACCAGATCTGTAGAGCTGCATCATGGTCTAATCTTAGTACCTTTTCTAAACACTATAAACTAGATGTAGTTTCGCCTCAGTTGGCTTTTGGTAGGAAGGTACTTCAAGCAGTGGTCCCACCCTGAATACCATTCTCCTTTGGTATTTCTCCAGTGTGCTGTCAGGTGGTGACCTGGAAAACAGTAATTAGACTTACTGGTAATTGTATTTCCAGGAATCCATCCTGACAGCACTGTTAGTTCCCTCCCTATGGTTTGATCTTTATACTTATGTGATGTAACATTTGTATGATTGATTATCTTGTTGTAATAAAACTTGTTTTTGCATCCATCCAGATGTGTTACTTTGGAAAAACACTGAAGGGTGGTAGGGGGAGGGTCCTTTTAACCTCTCGTGTTTCCTGTCCCATCATGGCTAAGAAGGACGTCCTCCAGTGTGCTGTCAGGATGGATTCCTGGAAATACAATTACCAGTAAGTCTAATTACTGTTTTCTTCCCCATACTGATGCTCGGTTTGAACTGCAGGAGATTGTCTTGACCATGTCTACATGCCTAAATGCACTGAGTTGCCACCATGTGATTGGCTGATTAGAAATTAAGTGTTAACAAGAAGTTGGACAGGTGTACCTAATAAAGTGGCCAGTGAGTGTATATATATATATATATATATATATATATATATATATATATATATATATATATATATATATATTATGTATGAGATACCGTTAGAAGTCTTCTCCAATGGACAATTAGTAGTGATAATGTCAAATCAATGATTATGCATTATGTAGCGCTAGCATATTCTATGGCACTGTATAGATCTACACACAGGTTTTTATATTAGGGATTTACTTATTATTATTTGTTATCATTGTTTATTTACTTCTTCATGTTCTTCTATTATATAGCAACTTAATATCTCCTTATGGGTATTGTATATTTTTATTAATTCATTGTTTGTTGTTTGCATGTTGCACTTGTTCTTATTTCTTATTTATCCATTATTGAGCATCACTGTACAGGTTTTTGATGACCTTCTTACATTTATATTTATTGGTTTTATTGCATTGGAGCATATCTTTATACAATGTAATATATCATGTAATTATAATTATCTTATGGTGCAGAGCAGGTGGGTGTTTGCTTTATTATGGGCACACTGGCTTACAATAATTGTGCAAGCCTTTTAAAGTGGTTTTAATTATGTTGTTCTTGTTTTTTGATTCAATAAATGTATTTCATTATTGGTGGTCCTCACTGCATACATACAGTACTTCTTTCTCTATTTGCATTTTGTCTACAGAAATAATGGATCACAGTCTTATTTTCCTAATTTCCATTAGTCCTGCTAAGATCAGTTTCATAAGCAGTCAGTTAACATATTATTATGCATTTGAAGTAGGTAAGAACTCAGAGTATCCAGATGAAGACACACAAACATTGCATGAATGTACAAATGCCATGTAATGGTTAGCTTTGGTGGGATTTGAGCTTGGGGCATCAATGATATCTACTTAGCAATGATTCCATTTCTGGGACTAGATTGTCCGTTCACCATAGAGGAACAGTTAAAGGGAATGTGTCACCAGGTTTTGCTACCTCAACTGGGTGTGGCATAATGTAGGAAAAGAGACTCTAATTCCAGTAATCACCTAGTTTACTGGATGCAGTAGATGTGATACAATCAGTTTTAGATGTAATATGTAGCAAAGTTCAGAAAATTGACCCTACCCACACCATAGCTTTCTATGTACATTGTGTATTGACAAAAAGCTGCTGGAAGTGTGGTTGGACCAGGATGCACGTGAGCTGTAGTCCTCCTGCAGATAAAACACTCATGATATTGAAACAACAGAACACAGAAATCAACGTCTCAGCCCCAACCTCATGTTGCCCTCAGATTAAATAACAAACACCTGCTGAAAGATTTCCTTTAACTCTTCAAAGTTCTTCACATGATGTTGCCAGATATTATTTTTATTTCATTTTTATTTATTTTTTGTGTGTGTGTTTGTGATTTAAGAGTGTGATGTGAGGGCATGGCTTTTATAAATGTGCTGGGTAAATGTCAGTAAAAATTTGGGACCATCGATGAATATTGGTAGAATATTTGTCGTATTGTTCAGAAAAAAAATGAAAAGTTGGTTGGCAACTGAGTAAAAGGTTTGTGGAATGGTATGTGTATCTTTACATGCACTGATCGAGCAAAGGTTACTGTAACATGAACAAAGTATATGGTCACTTGGTAGCTCTTAAGAGGACTACCATGAACAGGCTACTAGCTTTCCGTTTTCCAGATTCCAGGTGTTGACCTGGCCAACACAGGGATCTGGACTTAATAATGACCCCTGAGCTTGGGCCACAGACATGCTTGGACTGGCCCAGAGGAGAACAGGAGAATCCTCTGGTGGGCCATTACACTCTACAGGCAGTCAAACTAGGATGCAAAGAAGGTCTCTTGAAGCAAATCAAGTGACAACTGGCAGTGGGTTGTAGACCTTCAGAAGCTTAAATAGCCTACAGACGAGCCCAGTCCATGCAAAAGGAAACAAACATTGAAAAATTAGCTCCTAATCTCCCATTATGAGCAGAACTACAAAAACCAGAGGATGCAGAACTTGACTTTTCACCTTGCATCGTCTGCAGAAGGAGTGTGGCACCATCTGGTGACAGAAGGAGAGACAGGAAGAGCAGGCACCGACACAGATGTTATAGTTACCTTGACTCAAATAATGCAACAATGGGATATCACAGCACAATAAAGTGTAATTCAACACGTAACTTGACATTGGATTTTGACTTTTGTAATGTCAAGTTATTTTAATCCTCATAAGTGAGAAGACCAATTTATCAAGATAGAGAGTTGTGGGTCATGGTAACCTTCGCTACATCTGTAGAACATTGTGCTACATATATATATATATATATATATATATATATATATATATATATATATATATATATATATATATAGTATATAGCAGCACTAGGATTCTCCATATGAGGGATCTCGGCGAAAACAATTCCGTTTACTAATGTGTTTAGTAAAATGATGCCAGCAGTTGACAAGAAGTTCTACTCAACAAATATTCATAATTCTTGCACATATCAGGACTGTAAGGTGAATACAATTTATTAAGAATACTAGTAAAGAGATAATTCAGAATCTGCTAAAAAAACAGCACATCATCTTTATCCTGAAATAATAAGATAGTGCTGCTCCTGCATGAAAACAACCTTTAGACTACAGTATTTTATAAGAGTTCTGCATATAATTCCAGTTATTTGGAATGCTTTGGGTTTTTTTTTAGATAATATATATTTTTTATTTACTGCCAAGACCTAATGTGTTTCATTTGTGCTACTTTATGCATTTTTAGCTAGTGATTTGCACCACAAATGGTCGCATTTCAGTTATTATCTATTCCCTTGACATTATCAACATTGATCACATTATCATAATTCTATCTATAAAGGGAGGATGAATATATTACAAGACGGATTTACATAGAGTCTGGATCTTATTGTTCGTGCACCTAAAAGGATTTTAAATATGATAGGTGCTGCAAAAAATACATAAATAACAAGTGAACACAGCCAATGTATCAAGGGAAGCTTTCCTTTAGGGTGTTCAATTTTATAAGCATTTGAGAAATAGGCAGAGGAAGAAATACATAGAAGAAATTACAAAGCATACAAAACAAATACAAATAGATAAAGGAGGCCATAGCTCTTTGCTTTTATTAATACTGATAGGCATGTACTTTTTCTAATGTAGAAATGGAGCCAATATGGTCAAGCACATGAGCACATGGCAGATTCCAGATGACCTCCTTGCAAGCTTAAATGGACACCTGTTGTGAATTTGGATTCTGGGCTCCCCCGGTGGCTACTGGTGGAATTGAACTTGTGACATCATCTTCCCTGTTCACCTGTTCTGATTAGATCTGGGTGTCGCTATATAACCTGGCTTCTCTGTTAAATGCTTGCCGGTCAACAATGTTATCAGAAGCCTCTCTGTGCTTGTTCCTGCTCCCAGACATCTACTAGATAAGTTGGACATTCGTCCATGTTTTGTTTTTGTATTTTGGTTCCAGTTCACAGCTGCAGTTTCGTTACTGTGTCTGGAAAGCTCTTGTTGATCAGGAATTGCCACTCTGGTATTATGAGTTAATGCCAGAGTCCTAAAGTAATTTCTGGATGTGTTTTGTTAGGGTTTTCTACTGACCATGAAAGTATGCTTTCTGTCTTCTGCTATCTAGAAAGCGGACCTCAAATTTGCTAAAACTATTTTCCTGCTGCGTTTGTTGTTTCATCTCATATCACCGCCAATATATGTGGGGGGCTTCTGTCTCCTTTTTGGGCATTTCTCTAGAGGTGAGTCAGGTCTTATATTTCCCTCTGCTAGCATTATTTAGTTCTCCGGCCGGCGCTGGGCATATAGGGATAAAAAGTAGGACATGCTACCTGGCTACTTCTAGATGATGCGGTAGGTTTAGTTCATGGTCAGTATAGTTACATCTTCCAAGAGCTTGTTCCTATAGAGGCTTATGCTAGTTCTCTGGCCATGGAGATCATGACAGTTTGACCGGCCCACTAAAGGGTTAAAATCCTTGGCTGAGAAAGGAGAGAAATAAGAAGTCTGCTGAAATTTTTTTTTTTTTTTTTTTTTTTTTTCTCTAGTAGTTAGTGTGCTCTTAATTGGATCACTTGCCAGTCTGTCTATGCTGCAGTCTTTCTTTTTTTTCTCTCTCCTTCTAATCTTTGAATGGCTCTATGTTCACCTGTCTATAATGGATCTACAGAGTGTAACTGCAGGTTTGAATAATCTCGCCACGAAAGTACAAAGTTTGCAAGATTTTGTTGTTCATGCTCCGGTATCAGAGCCGAGAATTCCTTTGCCGGAATTCTTCTCAGGGAATAGATCTAGCTTTCAGAATTTTAGAAATAATTGTAAGTTATTTTTGTCCCTGAAATCTCGTTCTGCTGGAGACCCTGCACAGCAGGTTGGGATTGTGATTTCCTTGCTCCGCGGCGACCCTCAAGATTGGGCTTTTGCATTGGCACCAGGGGATCCTGCGTTGCGCAATGTGGATGCGTTTTTTTTGGCCTTGGGCTTGCTGTATGAGGAACCTCATTTGGAACTTCAGGCAGAAAAAACTTTGATGTCCCTATCGCAGGGGCAAGATGAAGCTGAAATTTACTGCCAAAAATTCCGTAAATGGTCTGTGCTTACTCAGTGGAATGAGTGTGCCTTGGCGGCTACTTTCAGAGAGGGTCTCTCTGATGCCATTAAGGATGTTATGGTGGGGTTCCCTGTGCCTGCGGGTCTGAATGAGTCCATGACAATGGCCATTCAGATCGATAGGCGTCTGCGGGAGCGCAAACCAGTGCACCATCTGGCGGTGTCCACTGAGAAGACGCCAGAAAACATGCAGTGTGATAGAATTCTGTCCAGAAGCGAGCGGCAGAATTTTAGACGGAAAAATGGGTTGTGTTTCTATTGTGGGGATTCTACTCATGTTATATCAGCATGCTTTAAGCGTACTAAAAAGCTTGATAAATCCGTTCCCATTGGCACTTTACAGTCTAAGTTTATTTTGTCTGTGACCCTGATTTGCTCTTTGTCATCTATTACTACGGACGCCTATATCGACTCTGGCGCCGCTTTGAGTCTTATGGATTGGTCCTTTGCCAATCGTTGTGGGTATGATTTAGAGCCTTTGGAGACTCTTATTCCTCTGAAGGGGATTGACTCCACCCCATTGGCTAATAATAAACCACAATACTGGACACAAGTGACTATGTGTATTAATCCGGATCACCAGGAGACTATTCGTTTTCTGGTGCTGTATAATCTACATGATGATTTGGTGCTGGGATTGCCATGGCTGCAGTCTCACAACCCAGTCCTTGACTGGAGAGCTATGTCTGTGTTGAGCTGGGGATGTAAGGGGGCTCATGGGGACGTACCTTTGGTGTCCATTTCATCATCTATTCCCTCTGAAATCCCTGAGTTCCTGTCTGATTATCGTGACGTCTTTGAAGAACCCAAGCTGGGTTCACTACCTCCGCACCGTGAGTGCGATTGTGCTATAGATTTAATTCCGGGTAGTAAATACCCAAAGGGTCGTTTATTTAATCTGTCTGTGCCTGAACATACTGCTATGCGAGAATATATAAAGGAGTCCTTGGAAAAGGGACATATTCGTCCATCGTCATCTCCCTTAGGAGCCGGTTTTTTCTTTGTGTCAAAAAAAAGACGGCTCTTTGAGACCATGTATTGATTATCGGCTTTTGAATAAAATCACGGTTAAATATCAATACCCATTGCCGTTGCTGACTGATTTGTTTGCTCGCATAAAGGGGGCCAAGTGGTTCTCTAAGATTGATCTCCGTGGGGCGTATAATTTGGTGCGGATCAGGCAGGGGGATGAGTGGAAAACCGCATTTAATACGCCCGAGGGCCACTTTGAGTATTTGGTGATGCCTTTTGGTCTTTCTAATGCCCCTTCAGTCTTCCAGTCCTTTATGCATGATATTTTCCGCGATTTTTTGGATAAATTTATGATAGTGTATCTGGATGATATTCTGATTTTTTCGGATGATTGGGACTCTCATGTCCGGCAAGTTAAGAGGGTTTTTCAGGTTTTGCGGTCTAATTCTCTGTGTGTCAAGGGTTCTAAGTGCGTTTTTGGGGTTCAGAGAATTTCCTTTTTGGGATATATTTTTTCTCCCTCTTCCATTGAGATGGATCCTGTCAAGGTTCAAGCTATTTGTGATTGGACGCAGCCCTCTTCTCTTAAAAGTCTTCAGAAATTTTTGGGCTTTGCCAACTTTTATCGTCGATTTATTTCTGGTTTTTCGGATGTCGTTAAGCCATTGACCGATTTGACTAGACAGGGTGCTGATGTTGCTAATTGGTCCCCTGATGCTGTGGAGGCCTTTCAGGAGCTTAAGCGCCGTTTTTCTTCTGCCCCTGTGTTGCGTCAGCCTGATGTGACTCTTCCTTTTCAGGTTGAGGTCGACGCTTCTGAGATCGGGGCTGGGGCAGTGTTGTCGCAGAAAAGTTCTGACTGCGCCGTGATGAGGCCTTGTGCCTTCTTTTCCCGTAAATTTTCGCCCGCTGAGCGGAATTATGATGTTGGGAATCGGGAGCTTTTGGCCATGAAGTGGGCGTTTGAGGAGTGGCGCCATTGGCTCGAGGGGGCCAGACATCAGGTGGTGGTATTGACTGACCACAAAAATTTGATCTATCTTGAGACCGCCAGGCGCCTGAATCCTAGACAGGCGCGCTGGTCATTATTTTTCTCTCGGTTTAATTTTGTGGTATCGTACCTACCGGGTTCTAAGAATGTTAAGGCGGATGCCCTTTCTAGGAGTTTTGAGCCTGATTCACCCGGCAACTCTGACCCCACAGGTATTCTTAAGGAGGGAGTTATCTTGTCAGCCGTTTCTCCAGACCTGCGGCGGGCCTTGCAGGAGTTTCAGGCGGATAGACCGGATCGTTGTCCGCCTGATAGGTTGTTTGTTCCTGATGATTGGACCAGTAGAGTCATCTCTGAGGTACATTCTTCTGCATTGGCAGGTCATCCTGGAATTTTTGGTACCAGGGATTTGGTGGCAAGATCCTTCTGGTGGCCTTCCCTGTCACGAGATGTGCGAGGCTTTGTGCAGTCTTGTGACGTTTGTGCTCGGGCCAAGCCTTGTTGTTCTCGGGCTAGTGGATTATTGTTGCCCTTGCCTATTCCTAAGAGGCCTTGGACACACATCTCGATGGATTTTATTTCAGATCTGCCTGTTTCTCAGAAGATGTCTGTCATCTGGGTGGTGTGTGACCGTTTTTCTAAGATGGTCCATTTGGTTCCCCTGCCCAAATTGCCTTCTTCTTCCGAGTTGGTGCCCCTGTTTTTTCAAAATGTTGTTAGTTTGCATGGTATTCCTGAGAATATCGTTTCTGACAGAGGAACCCAATTTGTGTCTAGATTTTGGCGGGCATTCTGTGCTAGGATGGGCATAGATTTGTCTTTTTCGTCTGCTTTTCACCCTCAGACTAATGGCCAGACCGAGCGGACTAATCAGACCCTGGAGACATATCTGAGGTGTTTTGTGTCTGCTGACCAGGATGATTGGGTTGCTTTTTTGCCATTGGCGGAGTTCGCCCTCAATAATCGGGCCAGCTCTGCCACTTTGGTGTCCCCGTTTTTCTGTAATTCGGGGTTCCACCCTCGATTTTCCTCCGGTCAGATGGAATCCTCGGATTGTCCTGGAGTGGATGCGGTGGTGGAGAGATTGCATCATATCTGGGGGCAGGTGATGGACAATTTAAAGTTGTCCCAGGAGAAGACTCAGCTTTTTGCCAACCGTCACCGTCGTGTTGGTCCTCGGCTTTGTGTTGGAGATTTGGTGTGGTTGTCTTCTCGTTTTGTCCCTATGAGGGTCTCATCTCCTAAGTTTAAGCCTCGGTTCATCGGTCCGTATAAAATATTGGAGATTCTTAACCCTGTTTCCTTCCGTTTGGACCTCCCTGCATCCTTTTCTATTCATAACGTTTTTCATCGGTCGTTATTGCGCAGGTATGAGGCACCGGTTGTGCCTTCCGTTGAGCCTCCTGCTCCGGTGTTGGTTGAGGGTGAGTTGGAGTACGTTGTGGAAAAAATCCTAGACTCCCGTGTTTCCAGACGGAGACTCCAGTATCTGGTCAAGTGGAAGGGATACGGCCAGGAGGATAATTCTTGGGTCACTGCATCTGATGTTCATGCCTCTGATCTGGTTCGTGCCTTTCATAGGGCCCATCCTGATCGCCCTGGTGGTTCTGGTGAGGGTTCGGTGCCCCCTCCTTGAGGGGGGGGTACTGTTGTGAATTTGGATTCTGGGCTCCCCCGGTGGCTACTGGTGGAATTGAACTTGTGACATCATCTTCCCTGTTCACCTGTTCTGATTAGATCTGGGTGTCGCTATATAACCTGGCTTCTCTGTTAGATGCTTGCCGGTCAACAATGTTATCAGAAGCCTCTCTGTGCTTGTTCCTGCTCCCAGACATCTACTAGATAAGTTGGACATTCGTCCATGTTTTGTTTTTGTATTTTGGTTCCAGTTCACAGCTGCAGTTTCGTTACTGTGTCTGGAAAGCTCTTGTTGATCAGGAATTGCCACTCTGGTATTATGAGTTAATGCCAGAGTCCTAAAGTAATTTCTGGATGTGTTTTGTTAGGGTTTTCTACTGACCATGAAAGTATGCTTTCTGTCTTCTGCTATCTAGAAAGCGGACCTCAAATTTGCTAAAACTATTTTCCTGCTGCGTTTGTTGTTTCATCTCATATCACCGCCAATATATGTGGGGGGCTTCTGTCTCCTTTTTGGGCATTTCTCTAGAGGTGAGTCAGGTCTTATATTTCCCTCTGCTAGCATTATTTAGTTCTCCGGCCGGCGCTGGGCATATAGGGATAAAAAGTAGGACATGCTACCTGGCTACTTCTAGATGATGCGGTAGGTTTAGTTCATGGTCAGTATAGTTACATCTTCCAAGAGCTTGTTCCTATAGAGGCTTATGCTAGTTCTCTGGCCATGGAGATCATGACAGACACCTATCTGCAGACAGCTGTTTCAAGGTTCTTGTTTATTAGTGCAGAGTCCCGGTTGGGCTGGCTTGGCTTGACTAAATGCCTTTAAGGTAGCATTAGGCAAAGCGCACAAGGCAAAAAAACATAAAAATCTAAGGTTTTTTTAGGAATTTAGAGTAGGGATGAGCAAATCTTTTGAAATTCCAATATGTCAGATTAGTCAAATATTTCTAAAAGTTGTGATTCGCCATGAATAAATTTGCATGAATCTCAATACAGGAAAGCTTGTAATTGTTTAAAAAATGCCCACAGGGCAGAGGGGAAAGAGAGAGGACCTCACTGACCATAAGAGCTTACAATGTATAGGGAAAAAAGAGAGAGGACTCCGCTAACCTTCAGAGTTTACACTCTACTGAATAAAGAGAGAGGACACAGCTGATCATATGACCCTAGACTCTACATAAGAAAGAGATCTAACCAGTGACTCGGGAGATCAAACATAACTCTTCAGTAAAAACTGTGCTCTTCTGGGAACCGCTGATCTGTGATGGCTCAATACTGTACAAGATATGATAATCCGCTAGATCTCATAAATGCAGGGCATTATGGGGAGACCCGCGCGGCCATGAAAAATGTCTCTAGCCTTCTTTTTGATGCTTCAGCGGTGTGGGAAATAAGCACAATTTTCTTTTAAGAACCAGGTATTGAATCTTAAAGTGTTTAAAGTTGTGCAAAACTGTTTCAGGAAATTCGACACCAGCAGAATCCTCCGCAAATCAAACCTCTTAGGCTACTTTCACACTAGCTTCGTGCACTGCACGTCGCTATGCGACGTTACAGCGCACCGACGCATAGTGTGGAAGCGCCACACAACAGGGGCAGCGGATGCTGTTTTTCCACGCATCTGCTGCCCCATTCTGAGCTGCGCGGTCGGAAATGCTGCACACAATGCACAAAAAAGTTACATGTAACTTTTTTTGTGCCGACGGTCCGACGCAACACGACACAGCCGTCGCACGACGGTTGCAACGTGTGGCAATGCGTCGCACTGCGTCGTTAATACAAGTCTATGGAGAAAAATGCATCCTGCAAGCACTTTTGGTTTTAGTTTTCTTTTCCACAGCTGCATGATTTGCTGCTACTAGCAGCTTGATAACATATGAGGATTCCCTAGCAACCAGGCAACCCCCACATGTACTCAGGCTGGCTAGCAGCTGTAAATCATGCAGCTGCATCAACAGAAACTAAATCTCTAAGCAGTCACAAATGCTCAGAGACCACCCGAGCGTGCTCTGGAAAACCCGAGCAATGAGTATGCTCGCTGATCACTAGTGTTCTGTTGTACGTGTGTTTTTATCTCCTGGTCTCTGTTCCTATTTAGTTTATTCCTCCCTGTCCCTATACTGCAGCCTATTGTCAGTTGGTGCTTTTGTACGGTATGTTAGAGGATTTCTGTTATACCTGTTTTGTCTTGTGTGTCTTGTTAATATTACTTTCTGAAACAGGCTCCATGAGGTAGGGGAAGGGACAGACCAGGGATTAACAGGAGCATAGTGAGGTCAGAGTCTCGGGCCTCTCTACTATCAATAGTACTCCCGGGACAGGGATAGTTAGGGTTCCAGTTCCAGGGACAGTTTGAGGCTCCCTTCCCCTACTTAAGACTGTCACAGCGTGTCACTAACATTCAAACAGGCTTAGCACGATGACAAAGAATAGTTAAATGGACAACACACTAATTTTTAGATAGAAGTTTTGAGGTTCTGTATACATATAGGTGTCTTCTGCTTGTGGAGGAGACTCTATGACCCTTTGGCCAATATTCATAGTTACAGTTATATGAAAAAGTTTGGGCACCCCTATTAATCTTAAGCTTAATGTTTTATAAAAATTGTTTTTTTTGCAACAGCTATTTCAGTTTCATATATCTAATAACTGTTGGACACAGTAATGTTTATGCCTTGAAATGAGGTTTATTGTACTAACAGAAAATATGCAATCTGCATTCAAACAAAATTTGACAGGTGCATAAGTATGGGCACTCTTATCATTTTATTGTTTTAAATACTCCTACCTACTTTTTACTGACTTACTAAAGCACTTTTTTTTTTGTTTTGTAACCTCATAGAGCTTTGAACTTCATAGCCAGGTGTATGCAATCATGAGAAAAGCTACTTAAAGTGGCCACTTGCAAGTTGTTCTCCTGTTTGAATCTCCTCTGAAGAGTGGCATCATGGGCTCTTCAAAACAACTGTCAAATGATCTGAAAACAAAGATTATTCAACATAGTTGTTCAGGGGAAGGATACAAAAAGCTGTCTCAGAGATTTAACCTGTCAATTTCCACTGTGATGAACATAGTAAGGAAATGGAAGAACGCAGGTGCAGTTCTTGTTAAGGCCAGAAGTGGCAGGCCAAGAAGAACATCAGAAAGGCAGAGAAGAATGGTGAGATCAGTCAAGGACAATCCTTAGACCACCTCCAGAGAGCTGCAGCATCAACTTGCTGCAGATGGTGTCACTGTGCATCGGTCAACTATACAACGCACTTTGCACAAGGAGAAGGTTATGGGAGAGTGATACGAAAGAAGCCGTTTTTGCAAGCACGCCACAAACAGAGTCGGCTGAGGTATGCAAAAGCACATTTGGAGAAGCCAATTTCTTTTTGGAAGAAGGTCCTGTGGACTGATGAAACCAAGATTGAGTTGTTTGGTCATACAAAAAGGCGTTATGCATGGTGGCAAAAAAACACAGCATTCCAAGAAAAACACTTGCTACCCACAGTATAATTTGGTGGAGGTTCCATCATGCTTTGGGGCTGTGTGGCCAATGCCGGCATCGGGAATCTTGTTAAAGTTGAGGGACGCATGGATTCCTCTCAGTATCAGCAGGTTCTTGTCAATAATGTTCATGAATCAGTGACAAAGTTGAAGTTATGCAGGGGATGGATCTTTCAGCAAGACAATGATCCAAAACACCGCTCCAAATCTACTCAGGCATTCATGCAGAGGAACAATTACACTGTTCTGGAATGGCCATCCCAGTCCCCAGACCTGAATATCATTGAATATCTGTGGGATCATTTGAAGAGTGCTGTCCATGCTCGCCGACCATCAAACTTAACTGAACTGGAATTGTCTTGTAAAGAGGAATGGTCAAAAATACCTTCATCCAGGATCCATGAACTCATTAAAAGCTACAGGAAGCGACTAGAGGCTGTTATTTTTGCAAAAGGAGGATCTACTAAATATTAATGTCACTTTTCTGGTGAGGTGCCCATACTTATGCACCTGTCAAATTTTGTTTGAATGCAGATTGCACATTTTCTGTTAGTACAATAAACCTCATTTCAAGGCAGAAACATTACTGTGTCCAACAGTTATTAGATATATGAAACTGAAATAGCTGTTGCAAAAAACAATTTTTATAAAGCATTAAGCTTGAGATTAATAGGGGTGCCCAAACTTTTTCATATAACTGTATGTTTCCAGCCTCATTTGTCATTGATAGAAATGGGTGAATAGATTTGTAACAAGTTATATTTGTTATGAATTTCCCAGCTGGTCATCATTTTGCTGAATTCTTTGTAAGGCCAGGAAAGAGGTAAAAAAAATATACCGTATATACTCGAGTATAAGCCGAGATTTTCAGCCCAAATTTTTGGGCTGAAAGTGCCCCCTCGGCTTATACTCGAGTCACGGTCGGCGGGTGAGGGGGAGAGGGCGCCCGAGGCATACTTACCTAGTCCCGGCATTCCTGGCGCTCCCCCTGCCCGTCCCACGGTCTCCGGGTGCAGCAGCTCTTCCCCTGTTCAGCGGTCACATGGGACCGCTCATTAGAGAAATGAATAGGCGGCTCCACCTCCCATAGGGGCGGAGCCGCATAATTCATTTCTCTAATCAGCGGTGCCGGTGACCGCTGATAGAGGAAGAGGCTGCGGCACCGAAGACCAGCTGTCCGGGGGAAGGAGCGGGACGCCGGGAGCAGGTAAGTATTACATATTCACCTGTCCTCGTTCCACACGCCGGGCGCTGTCTCCATCTTCCCGGCGTCTCTCTCTCCACACTGACTGTGCAGGTCAGAGGGCGCGATGATGCATATAGTGTGCGCGCCGCCCTCTGCCTGATCAGTCAGTGCGGAGAGACGCCGGGAAGATGGCGCCGAGGAGCTGCAAGCAAGAGAGGTGAGTATGTGTTTTATTATTTTTATTGCAGCAGCAGCACAGCTATGGGGCAATAATGGACGGTGCAGAGCACTATATGGCACAGCTATGGGGCAATAATGGTGCAGAGCACTATATGGCACAGCTATGGGGCAATAATGGTGCAGAGCACTGTATGGCACAGCTATGGGGCAATAATGGACGGTGCAGAGCACTATATGGCACAGCTATGGGGCAATAAGGGTGCAGAGCACTGTATGGCACAGCTATGGGGCAATAATGGACGGTGCAGAGCACTATATGGCACAGCTATGGGGCAATAATGGTGCAGAGCACTGTATAACACAGCTATGGGGCAATAATGGTGCAGAGCACTATATGGCACAGCTATGGGGCAATAATGAATGGTGCAGAGCACTATATGGCACAGCTATGGGGCAATAATGGTGCAGAGCACTATATGGCACAGCTATGGGACAATAATGGTGCAGAGCACTATATGGCACAGCTATGGGGCAATTATGAACGGTGCAGAGCACTATATGGCACAGCTATGGGGCAATTATGAACGGTGCAGAGCACTATATGGCACAGCTATGGGGAAATTATGAACGGTGCAGAGCACTATATAGCACAGCTATGGGGCCATAATGAACGGTATGGAGCATCTATTTTTATTTTTGAAATTCACCGTTAGCTGCTGCATTTTCCACCCTAGGCTTATACTCGAGTCAATAAGTTTTCCCAGTTTTTTGTGGCAAAATTAGGGGGGTCGGCTTATACTCGGGTCGGCTTATACTCGAGTATATACGGTAATAACCTTTGCAAAGCCCACTACCCATTTGTCTTACCATTGCAGCTTTCCACCCAGCTCCCCACTTCCTTTGGATTAACCTTAGCTCCTTAGTATTTGTAACCATGTTCACATGTTCATTATTTGTTCAGTATTTCACATCAGTCTTTGTGAGCCAAAACCAGGAGTGGGTTTACAAAGTCGAGGTGGTGATATGTTTTTATTATACTTTTCCTCTGATTTTTCCTTACAAATACTGATGTAAAATACTGACCAAATACTGAATGTGTGATCGTGGCCTTAATTTATTTTTAACCCATTGCCGGACCTCTATTTATTTTGGTTTGGGGTCTTCAGAGACCTTAGAGCATAGTAAGGGTCTTTTCTGGAGAGATTGATCTTAGCGTAAACTTTTTTTTGAGAATATTCGAATCAGTTGATTGAAGCAAATATACCTGGGACAAATGTAACTTTTGGGGTACCTACCTTTAACAGATGGCAAACAGAGTTTTCACTTTCTGGAGGACAGTTTATTTTCGGAGCTTTTTCCCAGGAAATAATAACTCTAAGAAATAAATCTGTAGAGAAAGTTCTCAATAACTTTTTAGCATGTTGCTGATGTATGTTTTCCAGCTATGTGGAAGGAAGGAAGCAGAACATGTAGGGTCGTATTTGCTGTTAAGGAACTTTGCTTAACCAAAGAACTAGGAACAAATATAATTTTTTCAACATCCTATTATGACTCCCACTGCTCTTCCAACTGAATCTGATGAGTTTTGATAGGAAGGAGTTCACACAGTGTCTGTAGCAGGTGAATGATGGAAGGACCTTTGCGTTGCATCTGCCATTCTAAGCAGGCATGGCACTGATTGGCTGAGCAGGAATGAGCAGTGATTTCAGTCTGTTTCTCCACCAATCAGAGAGCTGGCTGCATTGCTCGGAGGCAGGCTAAAAATCTATTGCACCAATGATCTTCATCGTTCCTCTGGGCAGGGATCTACTCACCTTACTTGGGCAGCACAGCTCCTGCATGAATTGAAAATTTAAAGCATGTTTCTGTTGTAATTCAACCCTTCTTCTGCTAAATGACATCTTGGTCCTTCCCTTCTTCTTCCATTGACTTGAAGTGGGTTCACACAATGTATTTTTTTCTGTGGTTTTCAACTGTTTTGTGGCCACAGCTTGTCCAGCTTGAGCAGGAAATATGACCCTGAGAATACATTTGACTTTCTTAGAAAATTGTGCTTGAGTGTTTTTGACAAATACAACTTTCTGATAATTGTGATGCCATTTGCACAGACTTGTAAATTGATGCATTCTGTATTACTGTTGGGGATTTTCCTTACATAGTCAATTTAAATATATTACTAGACTTATCAAAAAAATGATGAAAGTGGCGCTGGTGATATAGGGTATATGGTTACCTGCAGCGAAAAAGAAACACAACCACCACCAGATTGTGGAAAACAAGTATAAAAACGTATAAAATAATTTTTCGCGCTGGTACACCCTATTGAGTGACAACCGAATTGCCAGAATAATTTAAGAACTTATGGACTCGCATATGTAATGTCTCCGGATACCAACGTGGATGTGTTACCACACCCGTTATGCGATTAATAATCCAATAGATAAATGTGGTGCAGTCTATGTCCTATTAAAACCACAATATTGTTTGCCAAATTGCAGAAAAATCCAGTCTCCGGTTAAAACATACGGTCATAAAACAGTCAATACCTTGAGAAATGAGAATAGATCCACTCTTCCTTTGAAGAAGTTTTCAGCTGTACTGGACAGCACGTGTAGAACCTTGTTGGAAGCGTGATGCCGGAGAGCTACCCCGGCAGGTAGTAGCTCAATCCAGGTGTCCAATTCCAGTTAGGAGACGGAGATACTCTGTCTTGGTCCGGCGCCGCCGCATGGATCGCTAAGGGGACCAAAACTAGCCAGCGCGTTTCGAAAACTACTGTTTTCTTCCTCAGGGCCCTGAGGAAGAAAACAGTAGTTTTCGAAATGCGCTGGCTAGTTTTGGTCCCCTTAGCGATCCGTACGGAGTTTCACGATCACGTGGGTCGGTCACCTGATCACTGACGTCACACAGGTCCTAGACGCGCCGCTTGTACACCTCGCACCGTGCGGCGGCGCCGGACCAAGACGGAGTATCTCCGTCTCCTAACTGGAATTGGACACCCGGATTGAGCTACTACCGGCCGGCGTAGCTCTCCGGCATCACGCTTCCAACAAGGTTCTACACGTGCTGTCCAGTACAGCTGAAAACTTCAAAGGAAGAGTGGATCTATTCTCATTTCTCAAGGTATTGACTGTTTTATGACTGTATGTTTTAACCGGAGACTGGATTTTTCTGCAATTTGGCAAACAATATTGTGGTTTTAATAGGACATAGACTGCACCACATTTATCTATTGGATTATTGATCGCATAACGGGTGTGGTAACACATCCACATTGGTATGCGGAGACATTACATATGCGAGTCCATAAGTTCTTAAATTATTCTGGCAATTCGGTTGTCACTCAATAGGGTGTACCAGCGCGAAAAATTATTTTATACGTTTTTATATTACTAGACTTAATTATTTTTATTATTAAGGTTTTGCTTTTCTCTTCTCTTGGATTGTTTCAATTTTATAAAGTTGATCCAAAACTGGATGATCCTAAATGGAGGACAACAGGATAAGAAACACATAAAATTACTACACTAGATTGTATTGTGTGAAAGAAATCTTAAGGCCTAAAACCACTAATCACCATAATGACAATGGGAAATAAGGCAACACTGTCAAATCTGAATATTGCTCCATAACATTAGGTTCTTTGCATTTATCCAGCAAGAAATTGCTCTATAGTCGACCAAAAGGAAATGCAGGCTTTGAATTTTAACACGGAGATCAATAAGCTATTATAATAACAATCATTGCCTGTTAATTAAATGCCAGTGTTGTGCAGGCATCATGGGGTCATGAGGTCCATTAACTAGTGCGCCTGTCAATCACAATCAGACCCTGCACCAGAACTCAGCAACAGTTTTCATGTGTTAATTTTCCTGAACTTTTAGTTTTACAAACTTTATGAATGAACGACCATTAGTTCTAAAAGTATCGTTTCTCCTTGCAGAGATCGACATGCTAAGCATGCCAAGATGAGGAGACTTAAAGCTGCAATGCTCCTCTGGGTAATATGCTAATTATGCAAATTGTCTCTTTAGAGAGAAAGAGAACTAGAACTCTATTGCCACCTATTGGAAGGTAGCAATCCTACAAGGCAATGTTGAACCTTTAATGAGCCTTGTCACATGACTTAGAATAATAACCAAACCAGAATCTCAATTTGCAGACACTGTGTTTCGGGGTACTACCCCTCATCAAGTCAGTGTTCCCCAAGTCCGGTCCTCAAGAGCCACCAACAGGTCATGTTTTCAGGATTTCCTTAGTATTGCACAGGTGATAATTGCATCACCTTGACAGGCAAGCATTCAATCACCTGTGCAATACTAAGGAAATCCTGAAAACACGATCTGTTGGTGGCTCTTGAGGACCGGACTTGGGGAACACTGTCCTAAGTCATGTGACAAGGGTCGATAAAGGGTCAACATTGACTTGTAGGATTGCTTCCTTCCAATAGGTGGCAATAGAGTTCTAGCTCTCTGAAGAGATCATTAGCATTAGTTCTAAAGTATTTATGTATAAATAACATTTATATAGCTGAACATTAGTTTATTATTTCATTTGCTTTCAGTTTGACGGTGTTAACCACCACTGAGAAGAAATGTAAAAATGTTCCTATGATGAATAAAAAACTTACTCGTCTACCAAACTCACCCCACCAATCCTCTGCACTGCTGTTGGTGTCTTGCTTTGGTCTCCTGACTTCCTCTTCTGTTGGACATCAGCAGGTGACCACTGCAGCCAATCAGTGTCTTTAGAATTAGCCCAGCATCTATTGTACATTAATTGTGTGCAATAGTTATAGAGGATAATTCAGGAGACTCTTTGCATGGAACAAGACAACTACAGAACACAATTTTATAAGAGGTAAAGTCTATATTATCACACGGTGATTCAAACAGGTGCAGAGAGAAACTCAAGTCCACAACACTTGGTGCAAATATCAAATGCAGCTCAGCAGTCTATAGTAAACTTCGGAGGAAAATGCAATCACGCAGAAAGTCTATGAAGTCCTTGCTTAGTCCAAAGCACAGATAGATATGCTTATAAGGCGGTTCAAACAATATCTTAGCTCAACCAGGGAGGCCTGGGTAACAGTCTCAGGTTCTTGCAAAGTAGCAACAGATTACATGTCCAGCAAATGCAGATGGAAGTAAACACAAGCAGCAGATGAAGGAGGATTACTGGAACTGGTGTATGCAGCAGGAACTCAGAGCAGAGTAGCAGGATAACCCCACAGGTTCACAGGAGCAGGTATATAGCCAGGGAGTCACCAGAGGTCAGGAGCTGGATGCAAGGCAGAATACTCTAGCACAGACTGAAGGCTGGGGTGGAGTTTTATAGCAGGAAGACACAGTGCACATGAGACCAAAGACGCCATCTTGGTAAAGGGCATTAATGCGCAAAAAGGTAATAAAAAATGTTCGGAGTCCTGACATTGTGATTTGATACAGGGACATAACGATCCCGATCACAGAGAGTGTAACCGCAACCGGGTCTAAGTGTCTGAGAGGTCTGGTAATGCTAGCTCATGTTTTAGCTGGATTGGCATCTAAGGATGCATAATCAGCCAAAATTTATGGTGGTGCAGAGACCTGTTGGGTACCAGTCAATGAAAGGCCGGTCCTGATGCCGGCATGCCAGGTGTTGGTGTGTTGGAGAGTCGCCATAGCAGTTTGTATGGCTGTAATGATATAACAAGCGCTTCTAGCTCTGGTGCAGAGATTTTACAATCATGCCTTGAATACATGCCCTACCTTCTCATCCTGACTACCAAATCCAGTGACCTCATGATAAAGACCCAGGACGGGTCGAAACATCTATTTACTGTGTTCCTCTTTCATCTTTAAGATCGATTTTCATGCTCCTGAGAGACTTCACTGTAAAAATAAAAACACTTGAAACTTACCTTCAGAGAGTGCAATGGATTCTTCTTCTTGGATTCTTTGGTTTAATAGCCCACTTCCTCAACACCTCCCAGTACTGAGTGCAGACCAATTTTCTTTATTTTGATTTTCTTTCCCAAAAATGCGACCCCTGGCTTTGACCTGCTGGTGCCGACCTTGTGTGACAATCCTTGATGTCGCCAACTTGCTCCACTGGTTGTTAACTTAAAGTTAACTTCATCTGTGGTTTTAACCCAGGGGCCCTTTTACAACTCCAGATCCCGGTACAGGAGTTAAATGTGAAGGCCAGGGCAACCCCTGGAATCTAGTAGACTGAGTGGTTACCTGTAAACCTGTCTGTGGAAGCCTTATTAAGAGCTTTGAGGCTACCACAAGTAGTGTCCTCAAAATAGAAAGTCCAAGTAAGTCTGCTCCCTTATCGAAACATTTATTTTGATCTTGTGCTGATGAGGACTAGTAAGTCAAGAATAGTTGCAAACATGTTGAAATAAATCATTGTATAATTTTATAGGATGTTTACTATGGACTATGCTGTACATTGTACATACTGAATATACCAGCAACTATTCACATTGGTAAAAAAATATTTGTATGGTTCCAGTTGTAGAAGTGATGAATAAACGCCTTATGGAGAAATGTATTCATTATTTGTTTATACCACAATGTCCGATTTTGTTATTTTGTGCCAGCTAGTCACTTTTGTAAAAAGTAGACAGAGCTTCACAAAGTATGGCTGGGCCTCATAACAAGTTTGTCCTAATATATATCAGAAAACTGGTGAAAAAATGAAAAAAAAATATTAAATTTTCTGGTCAATTGACAGTGTAAGGCTACTCCAACTTTATTGAGGGGTATGCACCTTAAAAAGAAAAAAATTGGTGCATCTTACTCCAGTAAATTTGTGTTTCAAACATGGCTTATGCATCAGTATTGATTAATTTCTCCATCTTTTTGTATATTTGTGATGACAGGTAGGTGTTGTGTAATTTCAGAATGCAATCCCATGCTGGATCGTAATATATCACGCCAGCAATGTAAAGTGCTGGATGGAGTTAGACATTTGTTAATAGCAGCACTAGACTGACTGCATATGTATGAAGCCCTCTACAGACTGGTATAACAAAATGAAAATTTCCATGAGACAAAGACATATGGCAGTAAAACCTTGCGACCAGTAACTGCATGCATGTTGTGTTATATCTGGCCTCTAGTTTAACTCCCGTGGCGCCATTTTACACGGGTCGTTCGTGACCCACAGCTGTAAACGATGGACTTGCTTAGCCTCACAGGCTGCACTTCTCATTAACGCTAAGTAGGGTCGTTTACTCCATGTTGTGCTTGAAACCAAAACTAACACGTGTTATTTTTTTTTTCTAAAGAAATGACAAGTTCCATATTGGTCCGTAATGAAGCTTGGTGTCTTTCGCTGTGCCATCTGTTCACTCCTCATGAATCATCTCTCCAGCCTACAGATGCTCGGCCTCTCTTAAAGAGAAGAGACTCAACTTTAAAATGAAACACGGTATAAATTGTGTAATTAGACAATGCAAAACTGTCCCAGGGCCTTCTGGGGTTTTACTATAAAAAAATGTGCTAAATGATAGGAAGCTGTCAACTTCTTCCTGCCATGTGGCTTGAGAGTAAGAGACATTTGTATACTTGGAGGCTGCTAAGTGCTGGCGGTTTATCACTGCATTTTATAACATACTCATGATTGTACGTGGCATTTTTTATTTGTTTTTTATGCTTTCATTTTATGTTGCTGTATGTGTATAAGGCCATGATCACACAACTAAAATCTCTAATGATTTTCAATTATTTCAATGTGCAATGTTTGCCAACTATTATTGTTGATAAATTGGTGCGTGAGAGAAAAAGGAGCAGAAAAAAGAGTGAGAGAGAGCGAAAAAGAAAGCAAGGGAGAAAGCGAGAGACAGAGAGAGTGAGCTACAGCGTATAAATCAGACAAGTACACTGCGAGAAAACATCGCGTTGCTCTACGAACAATGTTGATCAATGAGTCCATCCTCATCTGTGAGTTTTTCCTCAGCTTTAATCGTAATGAGAAAAAAATTGCAGTATGCTGCGAGTTTATGAGAGATACAAAATGCACTCGCCAATGCAAGTCAATGGGTGCAAGAAAAAAATCGAGTGGCACAATAAAACACAAAAATGTATCAGCCGAGCACAGAAAATTCACAGCCAGAACCCTGAGAATAGATAGACAGATAGATTGATATCCTATGGATATTTAATTTCACAAGCTGCCTACATATAATAAACTTGCACCCTTTAGTGCCTTTCATGTGACACTAAAGGGTGTTTAGCCTTGTTTAACCAAATACATAATTACAAAACACAACATAAAGTTCCGCCCTATTTTTGATAACCAGCAAAGGTAAAGCAGACAGCTGTTAGCTTATATTATCAGGCTGGGAATGTCCTTTGTTATTAAGGCCTTCCCAGTGTAAGAATTCCAGCCCTCAGAGTGTTGCATTACAATAGTTGTGCCCATTCTGGCACTTTCCCTGGCTGTTCCTGATTGCCCTGGTGCGATGGTCATTAGGGTAATTTCCCCAAAACCACAGCTGACATCAAACCATGGAGAGGTATCTATCAGTAATCATAAAGTAAAAAACACACTAAAAAAAGTTTATTTGAATAAGCACTCCCCACACTCTACCTGGCTCACCCATTTATTAAAAATTAAATTTGAAGAAAGAAGCCATGAAGGTCCGCTATAGTCCTAGGAATCTCCCGTATCCAACTTTGGATCCGACATTGCCAAAAATGGATACCTAAATGACATGAAAAGAGAGAAAAAAACAATATACACTCTCCCGTGTTCACCAATGTCTTCCAAAAATGTTTACACGCAGATCCGACTTAGTCCAATGTTCTCCAATTCTGACTCCGACGATTGTGAACATCAGTAAGTAATGTTACTACTACTCGCACATGCCAGGCACTAACGTCACCACTTTTAGGAGCCGCTGGTTCTTGTGTGGTGCAGCAGGACCTTGAGTGGCTGCTGCTACAGCCTATTGAGCTTGGTTCTTTGAACGGGGCTCCAGAGACTTTGGACGTCAGATTCTGGGATCATCGTGGGAACGCCAAGAACTACTTTGGACCTGCGTGGGAACTTTTTGTTTTCTGTGCACAGGCACAGTGTCTTGTCTTTCTTTCTCTCTTTTCAGGTGTTTCAGGTTTCGATTTGTGGACTATAATGGATTCCCTGGACTATGGCATGTAAAATAGATTTGAAAAAAGGGAGGGGATCATCAGACTTGTGTACATCAATCCATTTAAAAACATACATATTTATTCTAGACAAAATGCTCCTAATAAACCCCTATGCACAGTGAAAAATAGGGTTTATGTCTAATTCAATATAATTCTGCAGAAGAAGATTTCAACAACATAGCAGTATCAAAGTTACAGACATATACAAAACAATTGTGATCTCACAACAATATAAATCTTTTGAATGTGTAAAAATAGATGAATAGATTGTTAACTTTCACATATATATCAACCACGATTGATGCTTTGTTTCTTTTGGGTCAATATATACCATTCTATGTTACATCACACATGTTAGGCCTACTGAGCCCTAGGATGTCCACTAGGCTGTTATTGCCTAGCAGTGGAGGCTGGCACCCTAATAATACGGGATTTGGCGCCGCCGCTCCACGGTGGCTTGCCCTCGCTTATCCTCGATGTCTCTGCTAGACATCTAAATATATATAATACATTTCTAGTCTAGACAACATAGATACTAATCTAAAAGGAAGGCATACCACATATAGATAATTTAATATAACATATTGAGTTTGCTGTTCTGTCGTGATATTAGTCTCTGTGTCTCATGCCTCAACAAGTCTCTCCACGTGCTAGATCATCAGATTCAGGAGGCCCAGTTAAAAGATAGGAAGAGGGGCAGGCCATCCATGTTATCGTCTTTGACAACCCCTTTTGAGGAGAAGAAAGTTGACAGTTACAAACTTTGGGTCAGAACAAGCTCAATGAGGAATACACAGTCAACTCATTCGGCAGTCTGCTATGTACAGTGAAGCATAGCGGGTGCAGAAGCCAAAAAGTTCAACAATTTTTAACAAAAGTCAACAACAAAAATGATTTTTAGCAAAGATATATACATTTAAATTGAAGAACATAGACCCCAAACGTTCATTGTATATAAACATAGCTCTTTTAGCAGATGGCTCCAGCCATTTTCTTACATTTCTATCTGATAACTAACCACATGTACAGTAAAATTATTCACAATGCACGAGTAAGAAAGGTAAAAACCCTGAATCCTGAAATCAAACAACATGAAGCAATTATTGTTATGTCTGTTGTGTAGAAAGTGCATCCATTTCTGCTAGCATATGCTAAAAGCCTTTAAAATAGATAGCTCTAAAAGAGGCAATTTAAAGCAACATTCCTCTGAAATAATGTGTGACTTTTCCCCCAAGGGGTTAGTTGGAATTACTGAAATGTAAAAAATTGTCGATTTCGGCCGGATCCTCCGTTGTTCATGTAAATATTGCAAACCAATTGGAATAAATTGGTTATAAACGTAATAAGAGCTGCTTTGCTGGGCTCCATAGGGAGAAAAAGTACTAGAAATGGCACACGGTACGTAATTAGCTCGTTACTGAATTTTACTACTTCAGGATCTTTCAAGCATTTGCCTACATGGTGCACCAGTGCGAAGACGATATCTTTCCTGTTGTCCTTCGCAGATTGTTCTGCAGTCTACTTAAAAAAGAGAAATCTACAACCTTTTGTCAAGATCTGGAAGTTCAGAGGCTGAAGCAATCTTGAAGGAAGATATTATAATACAGGAACATTGGAGTAAGAGTATGTGCACACCTTTAGTATTTAGAACACATTTTTCTGCCTCAGAAAAAATAGTGATGACAGGATTAGAGCTGTGTAAGGCTAGGTTCACATTTGCGTAGGGCAGAGCTGCGGAGGGCTGCGTAGTTCCTCCATTAAGCCCCGCTCACTGCCACACCTCTTCCATTCAGCACCGCCTATGTCGGCATGCATCCTGCATACCTATCTTTAACATTGGGTATGTATGCGGATGCCTCCGCATGCATCGTTTTGACGCTGCGCTGACCGCAATAAAATGCAACATGTTGCGTTCAACACACTTCAGCGCAGCGTCAAAATGACGCATGCGGAAGCATCTGCATACATTCGCATGGCCTGTGTAACCAGTGTTAAAGATAGGTACGCAGGACGCGTGCCGACGTAGGCGAAGCTGAATGGAAGAGGAGCGGCAGTGGGTGGGGCTTAGTGGAGGAACTATGCAGCCCTCCGCAGCTCTGACCAACGCAAATGTGAAACCAGACAAAAATACGTGCGTTTTGGGCAAGTTTTAAGTGCATTTTGATGGGTTTGTATGTGCATTATTTTCTCCATTCATTTACGTGGATGAAAAACACATGTTAGGCAACCTCTGCATGTGTTGCAGCTGTTGAATAGCCGCAAAACAAGCAGCCAAGGCGACTCAAACGTATTGTCATGTTGGACGCTGTTCAGACCAGGTCGTTCGACAGACAGCGGTAATTCCGCTTTTGACCACTATTTGCTCATTGGCGTCGGCTAGATTTTATCTAGCTGTTCCGGGGTTAATTTACCTGATCCTCGGATTGGAAGCTGGGCCATGCCCATTGCCTTTAAATAGTTCTCCTGATCATTGGGCGTCGCCGATTATAGCTTCTGTCTTGTGCGTTGTTATCTCGGTCTGGAATGGAGAGCTGGTTTTTGGAGATTCGTTGCTGGTGGTGTATTTTCCTTAGTCTTATTTATTCCTTCCTATATTTGTATTTATTTTGCCCTGCACATTTATAGTGTATTCCTGAGTGACTGCGGCGTGGTGTATATTTTCCTTTATCCTTGTCTGTGCTAACTGTGGGTATTGGTGTATTACCTCTTCACTGGGTGGTGGGCGGTTGGTTTCAGCCTAGGGTTGAAACAGGAGACAGGGCGAGGGTCGAGGCCTGGACATGCACACCATCAGTGTAAACTCCAGGTAGAGGGTCAGTCAGGATTTCCCTAGTCTGAGGGAAATTGCAGGGGCCCGGGTTATTAGCTCTCGCTCACCTAGTCTCCCCGTGACACGTATTTTTCGAGCACGCCGAAGATACCTTAACACCTTATTGCAGCATGTTCGCTCATCACTTGTCAGTACTTTAACCTCTACACCACCTTGGTTGGGTTTTTTCAATTTTTGAGTTTACGTTTTTGCTCCCCTTTTTCCCAGATCCATAACTTTTTTATTTTTCCATAAATATGGCCATGTGAAGTCTTGATTTTTTGCAGGACGAGATGTACTTTTGAATGGCACCATTGGTTTTACCATTTAGTCTACTGGAAAATGAAAAAAAAAATGTCAAGGTGCGGTGAAATTGCAAAAAAAGTGCAATCCCACAGTTGTTTTTTTTTACGATGTTCACTAAATGCTAAAACTGACCTGCCATTATGATTCTCCAGGTCACAAAGATGTATAGGTTCTTTTTTATTTAAATGGTGAAAAAAAAAAAAAAGTTTGTAAAAACATTTTGTTTTAAGTTATCATTTTCCGAGACCTGTAGCGTCTCCACTTTTCATGATTTGGGGCTGGGTGGGGGCTTATTTTGTACATGCTGAGCTGAAGTTTCTATTGATACCTTTTTCACGTAGAAACAATCTTTGATCGCACATTATTGCTTTTCAATTGAAACAATCAGAGGAAAGTAAAATAGAAATCAGTCATCACTTCAGCATTTATCATCCACTCCTGGGTTTGGCTTACAAATACTGATGCAAAATATTAAACATGGCCTAAAGGTGACACTTGTACAGAAATAATCATGAATAGCAGAAAACCTAATCAATTAATAACTAGTGATGAGCGAACATGCTTGGATAAGGTACAGTTGTGGTCAAAAGTTTACATACCCTAGCAGAAATTTTGCTTTCTTGGCCTTTTTTCAGAGAGTATGAATGATAACATCAAAACTTTTTCTCCATTCATGGATAGTGGTTGGGTGAAGCCATTTATTGTCAAATTACTGTGTTTTCTCTTTTGAAATCATAATGACAACCCAGAACATCCAAGTGACCCTGACCGAAAGTTTACATACCCCATTTCTTGATAACGTGTATTACCTCCTCTAACCTCAATAACAGCTTGAAGTCTTTTGTGGTAGTTGTGGATGAGGTTCTTTATTTTCTCAGATGGTAAAGCTGCCCACTCTTCTTGGCAAAAAGCCTCCAGTTCCTGATTTAAAAAGAGAAAAAAACAGTAGTTTGACAATAAATGGCTTCACCCAACCTCGAACCATGAGTTGAGAAAAAGGTTTGGTGTTATCATTCATATTCTCTGAAAAAACACCAAGAAAGCAAAAATTCTGCCAGGGTATGTAAACTTTTGAGTACAACTTTATATCTGAGCATGCTCATGTGCTAATCGAGTGTGCTCACAGAATATGTTCGAGTCCCCAGGCATTAATGTCTCACCGCTGTTCAACAGCCGCAACACAACACATTCATGGATTGCCTGTTTGTTAGGTAATCTCTCCATGTGTTGCGGCTGTTGAGCACCCGTGAGACATTAATGCCTGGGAACTCGAACATATTTTTCAAGCATGCCAAAGACACTCGGTTAGCACATGAGCATGCTCGGATAACAGCTTATCTCAGCACATTCGTTCATCACTACTAGTAATACAACTCAGTGTAATCATTAAACACCCACAATGGTGTAATGCAGGATATACTGTAGAGAATGCATTAAAGAATCAATCACAGTCTTCGAAGGATGTTGCTTTCTCTACTACATTCTTACGTAGGGAATCACTTTAATAAAGCTGATACTTTGCTGTTGTAGAATAGAATATACAGCAAATGGAGTGAAAAAGAGTCAAAGGTATGAAATAGAGGATCCTAGGCTCAGGCTGTAAGCTTCTATATTGCCGCACACAATGAGAGACCCCTGGGTCAGTTCCAGTCACTGGCTGACATTGCTATTATTATTACATTGATCCCCCGCTACTGTGGTTATCCTGCTCAGTGCAACACTACAGAAACATTCTGACCTAATTATATGACAGTACAAGGAAGAAAGAAGGCAGAAAGGGCTGACGGCAAAAAACAAACATGAGAGGACTGAGTGCTAGACCTAAAGGGGCAGCAGTAATAATAGTGATCGTAATAATAGGACAATGAAACAAATATGTAGCCACCAAAAATAAACCCCTGCAATAGCCGGGGACTTTAGTGCAGGGAGGGCCACAAGTACGAAGGAGCCCTCCACATGGATCCAGAGCAAGAGAAGCACAATGGTTAGTAAATATTCAGGAGACTGTCCACTACCCCGACTCACTTACTAGCATTGTCATAAATACTTAAGGATAATGCCTCTAACTAGCCCCAGATACATTTTCTGCCAAGTTTCATGTTGTTTTATGCCTTTTTGCTTTGCTTCCTGTGCCCAGGCACCAGCTCTCGTTATAGCGACCATTAACTCATCAGATTCATCTGCTCTCTTCTTTTTGCATTTCCCATCATTCCTTGTGCTGGGCTGCAAGCCAGCAGTGAGCACAGACCTATAACTCCACCTACACCCCTCCGTCTCCTCCTCCAGAGTCACACACAGGCCCATATCCTGTACAGAGTCTCTACAGTATTAGTATAATGAAGACGACTGCTTATCAGACATTACACCAAAAAGACAACTGGTTATCAGGCAATGCCATACACCAAAGACAACTGCTTAACAGTCAATTACATACACCACAGACACTGCTTAAAGCAAAATGCCATACGCCAAAGACAAGTGCTTATCAGGCAATGCCACACACAAAAGACAACTGATTATCAGGTAATGCCATATACCAAAGACAACTGATTATTAGGCAATGCCATACACCAAAGACAATTGCTTATCAGGCAATGCCATACACCAAAGATAACCTCTTAAAAGCAGCAATCTGATTAAATTATTGAGAATAGCTGAATCTTTCTAAAGCGCCTCTTTGAAATATGATGGCTGTATCACAGATTAAATAATAAAAAAGTTACTTAATAGAACAATTTATAAATCCCACATAAAGGTGCAAGATAGGAAGTAAATTGCCCTCATCATAACAGTTCTGCTTGTGTCCATATCATAGAAGATCTATATTGTTTGAATATAGCAAGTAGATTCATTCAGTGTTTGGTGTGTGACATTACCTTAAATCCAGTGTCTGTGATGTGTGACATTGCCTTTAAGTGGGTATCTGCATTGTGCAACATTGCCTTTAAGCGGGTATCTGGTGTACATTATTGCCTTTAAGGGCTTGCTCACACTGGACTATAAATTGAATGAGTGCAATCCAAGAAATGATGGGTTATTCAATGTGGCAGTGCAAATCTGTGTGTCAGGACTCTGAACATTTTTTACCTTTTGTGCATTACTGCCTTTTTCCAAGATGGTGTCTTTGGGCTCATGTGCACTGTGTCTTCCTGCTATAAAACTCCACCCCAGCCTTCAGTCTGTGCTAGAGTATTCTGCCTTGCATCCAGCTCCTGACCTCTGATTACTCCCTGGCTATATACCTGCTCCTGTGAACCTGTGTGGTGATCCTGCTACTCTGCTCTGAGTTCCTGCAGATGTGACATCGCAGGCAACAGCAGATTCTTAGCCAGTAACCAGAAAAGCAGCTCAGGATACAGCTTAGGATACTGCTCATGATGCATCTCAGGTTACAGCTCAGGATACAGATGAGTTCACAGATGAGGTTACAGCTCAAGCTACAGCTCAGGATACAGCAAAGGTCACAGATCAGGTCACAGATGAGGTTACCGCTCAAGTTACAGCTAAGGTCACAGATCAGGATACAGCTCAGGTCACAGATCAGGTTACAGCTCAGGTCACAGTTTAGGTTACAGCTCAGGTTACAGCTCAGGTTACAGCTCAGGTCACAGTTCAGGTTAGAGCTCAGGATACAGCTCAGGTTACAGCTCAGGTCACAGCTCAGGTCACAGATCAGGATACAGCTCAGGTTACAGCTCAGGATACAGCTCAGGTCACAACTCAGGTCACAGCTCAGGTCACAGATCAGGATACAGCTCAGGATACAGCTCAGGTCACAACTCAGGTTACAGCTCAGGTCACAGCTCAGGTCACAGCTCATGATACAGCTCAGGTCACAGCTCATGATACAGCTCAGGATACAGCTCAGGATACAGCTCAGGTCACAGCTCAGGTTACAGCTCAGGTTACAGCTCAGGATACAGCTCAGGATACAGCTCAGGATACAGCTTAGGTCACAGCTCAGGATACAACTCAGGTCACAGCTCAGGTCACAGCTCAGGTCACAGCTCAGGTCACAGCTCAGGATACAGCTCAGGATACAGCTCAGGTCACAGCTCAGGATACAGCTCAGGTCACAGCTCAGGATACGGCTCAGGTCACAGCTCAGGTCACAGCTCAGGATACAGCCCAGGATACAGCTCAGGTCACAGCTCAGGATACAGCTCAGGTCACAGCTCAGGTCACAGCTCAGGTCACAGCTCAGGTCACAGATCAGGTTACAGTTTAGGTTACAGCTCAGGTCACAGCTCAGGTTACAGCTCAGGTTACAGCTCAGGTCACAGTTCAGGTTAGAGCTCAGGATACAGCTCAGGTTACAGCTCAGGTCACAGCTCAGGTCACAGATCAGGATACAGCTCAGGTTACAGCTCAGGTCACAACTCAGGTTACAGCTCAGGTCACAGCTCAGGTCACAGCTCATGATACAGCTCAGGATACAGCTCAGGATACAGCTCAGGTCACAACTCAGGTCACAGCTCAGGTCACAGCTCAGGTCACAGCTCAGGATACAGCTCAGGTTACAGCTCAGGTCACAACTCAGGTTACAGCTCAGGTCACAGCTCAGGTCACAGCTCATGATACAGCTCAGGATACAGCTCAGGTCACATATCAGGTTACAGCTCAGGTCACAGTTCAGGTTACAGCTCAGGTCACAGCTCAGGTCACAGCTCAGGTCACAGCTGAGGATACAGGTCAGGATACAGCTCAGGTCACAGCTCAGGTCACAGCTCAAGATACAGGTCAGGATACAGCTCAGGTCACAGCTCAGGATACAGCTCAGGTCACAGCTCAGGATACAGCTCAGGTCACAGCTCAGGTCACAGCTCAGGATACAGCCCAGGATACAGCTTAGGTCACAGCTCAGGATACAACTCAGGTCACAGCTCAGGTCACAGCTCAGGTCACAGCTCAGGTCACAGCTCAGGATACAGCTCAGGATACAGCTCAGGTCACAGCTCAGGATACAGCTCAGGTCACAGCTCAGGATACGGCTCAGGTCACAGCTCAGGTCACAGCTCAGGATACAGCCCAGGATACAGCTCAGGTCACAGCTCAGGATACAGCTCAGGTCACAGCTCAGGTCACAGCTCAGGTCACAGCTCAGGTCACAGATCAGGTTACAGTTTAGGTTACAGCTCAGGTCACAGCTCAGGTTACAGGTCAGGTTACAGCTCAGGTCACAGTTCAGGTTAGAGCTCAGGATACAGCTCAGGTTACAGCTCAGGTCACAGCTCAGGTCACAGATCAGGATACAGCTCAGGTTACAGCTCAGGTCACAACTCAGGTTACAGCTCAGGTCACAGCTCAGGTCACAGCTCATGATACAGCTCAGGATACAGCTCAGGATACAGCTCAGGTCACAACTCAGGTCACAGCTCAGGTCACAGCTCAGGTCACAGCTCAGGATACAGCTCAGGTTACAGCTCAGGTCACAACTCAGGTTACAGCTCAGGTCACAGCTCAGGTCACAGCTCATGATACAGCTCAGGATACAGCTCAGGTCACATATCAGGTTACAGCTCAGGTCACAGTTCAGGTTACAGCTCAGGTCACAGCTCAGGTCACAGCTCAGGTCACAGCTGAGGATACAGGTCAGGATACAGCTCAGGTCACAGCTCAGGTCACAGCTCAAGATACAGGTCAGGATACAGCTCAGGTCACAGCTCAGGATACAGCTCAGGTCACAGCTCAGGATACAGCTCAGGTCACAGCTCAGGTCACAGCTCAGGATACAGCCCAGGATACAGCTCAGGTCACAGCTCAGGATACAGCTCAGGTCACAGCTCAGGTGACAGCTCAGGTCACAGCTCAGGATACAGCTCAGGTTACAGCTCAGGATACATCTTAGGTTACAGCTCAGGTCACAGCTCAGGATACAGCTCAGGTTACAGCTCAGGATACAGCTCAGTTTACAGCTCAGGATACACCTCCTTAAACAGCTCAGGATACACCTCCTTAAACAGCTCAGGATACAGCTCAGGTCAAAGCTCAGGATACAGCTTCAGTTAGAGCTCAGGTCACAGCTTAGGTCACAGCTCAGGATACAGCTCAGGATACTGCTCAGGTCACAGCTCAGGATACATCTTAGGTCACAGCTCAGGTCACAGCTCAGGTTGCAACTCAGGTTACAGCTCAGGTCAGAGATCAGGTTACAGCTCAGGTCACAGATCAGGTCACAGCTCATGATGCATCTCAGGTTACAGCTCAGGTCACAGCTCAGGTCACAGCTCAGGTCAGAGCTCAGGTCAGAGCTCAGGTTACAGCTCAGGTCACAGCTCAGGTCACAGCTCAGGTTACAGCTCATGTCACAGCTCAGGTTACAGCTCAGGATACAGTTCAGATTACAGGTCAGGATACAGCTCAGGTTACAGCTCAGTTTACAGCTTAGGATACAGTTCAGATTACAGGTCAGGATACAGCTCAGGTCACAGCTCAGGTCAGAGCTCAGGTTACAGCTCAGGTCACAGCTCAGGTCAGAGCTCAGGTTACAGCTCAGGTCACAGCTCAGGTTACAGCTCAGGATACAGTTCAGATTACAGGTCAGGACACAGCTCAGGTCACAGCTCAGGTCACAGCTCAAGATGCAGCTCAGGTTACAGCTCAGTATACAAATCAGGATAGAGCTTAGTTTATAGCTCAGGTCACATGTCAGTGCAAAGCTCAGGATACAGCACAGGTCACAGATCAGGTCAGAGCTCAGGTAACAGCTCAGGATACAGCTCAGGATACAGCTCAGGTCACAGCTCAGATCACAGCTCAGGATACAGCTCAGGATACAGCTCAGGTCACAGCTCAGGTTAAGGCATATGATACAGCTTAGGTCAGAGCTCAGGATACAGCTCAGGATACAGCTCAGGTCACAGCTCAGGACATAGTTCAGGTCACAGCTCAGGATACAGCTCAGGTCGCAGCTCAGATGTCAGCTCAGGATACAGCTCTGGATACAGCTCAGGTCACAGCTGAGGTCACAGTTCAGGTCACAGATCAGGATACACCTCAGGATACAGCTCAGGTCACAGCTCAGGTGTCAGCTCAGGATACAGCTCAGGTCACAGCTCATGTTACAGCTCAGGTCACAGATGAATTCGCAGATGAGGTTACAGCTCCGGTCACAGCTCAGGATACAGCAAAGGTCACAGATCAGGTCACAGATGAGGTTACAGCTCAGGTTACAGCTCAGGTCACAGCTGAGGTCACAGATCAGGTTATAGCTCTGGTGTCAGCTCAGGTCACAGACCAGGTTACAGTTTAGGTCACAGATCAGGTTACAGAAGGATGTGACAAATCAAGGCAATTAGTGAATACTTTAGCTATAGGAGTTAGTTCACATAAAAGGGTAATTGAAAGTAGTGGACAATCCCTTTAAATATACATATGATGTACATAAATGGAAGGAACTAAAGACCATTTAATTGACTTATTTACTTCTAGGTTTAGTGTTCCTTTAAGTAGAGGTTCAAACCAATATAATGTTAAAGGAAGAGGAATTTATACTTCTAACGGGATGATTGTAAAGTACCTTTAATTCTTTGGTTAAGATACGGTTAACAGTGTGGAATTAGCCCACATATGGGGTTAAATCTAATTAAAAGGGGAAGTACTTTCTATTTAAAGAGAGATTGTAGGAACACTGATGCTGCTATCATGAGGCGAGTTGAATACTTTGCCTCAAGCGGCAGAGTATTCCTAAAGACAGGGGGCGGCAGAGCGGCAGTCAGAAGTTAGAACACGTGGTGCTGACTCTCCCTGCAAATGCAATCCCTGCTCTCTCTGACACTTGCTGACAGTGCAGTGTCACAAGCAACTGAAACAAGGTAATGTGCGCTGCGGCCTCTTGCCCAGCGGCAGGTGAGGTGACTCACTGTTACCACCTGGCCGGGCTGAGGTGCAGTCAGAAGCGGTGCCCTGTCTCCTGACCTGCTGGCTGCTGTGCTTGTAGCAGTAACCGGCGGCAGGCAGGCTAGTAGTAACTATAAAAAACATCATTCCCCATCCCCTCCCCCCACATGCTAGTGAGTGTCATTCCATGAAGGAGCTGATAGAGCCGGCTCCCTGCTCCTGTGAATCAAAGGAGTCGGCTCTGCAGTGTGAGTGAGCCGAGTTTTTTTTCCTTTCTGGTGCTCGTGTCTGCAGCTTGTCAGACTGTCTGTGACTCATGTGGAAGGAGAGAAGTGGCTGTGGACTGTTTGTGAGCACTGTCTGGAGAAGTGGTGCAGACAAGCACAGGACAGGACAGGGTGGATGGGAAAAGAAAGTAAATGCTTCCTATTGTTAACCCTTAAGTGCCCACAGACTGCAAGCATTAGGGTATGTTTTCCACGTTCAGGAAACGCTGCGTGTTTGACGCTGCGTTAGAGCTGCAGCGTAAAACACGCAACGTCCACATGTTGCAGCATAGTGGAGGGGATTTCATGAAATCCCGTCTCCACTATGCGGTAAAACACGCAGGCGGCAGACCCACGTAAACGGACATGCGGCGCGTCTTTTCAGAACGCAGCATGTCTGTTTACAATGTGGCGACGCTCCGTCGCCGCGCCGTAAATGTACCATAGACTATCATTAGATGCGATAAAATCGCATCTAATGATTAGTCACATGCGTAGAAACTGCGTAAATGCAGCTTACTACGCATGTCTGCCGGCTCACCTGTCCCGCCGCCGGAAGTCCCTCGTCCACTGCAGTTTTTGTAATAACTTATTGTGAGAACTGACATGACCGGGACTTATCTCTGGTCACTAGTCTGGTTCTCGCAAACAGCTGATCAGCTGATTGTGAGAACGCTGCAGTGTAGGTGATCGCTGGAGAGTTCTCTGGCGATCATCTACCGGCTCTGCTACATCTCCGGCGATCATCTACCGGCTCTGCTACATCTAGATGTCACGTCAGGCATCCAGATGTAGCAGAGCCAGACTCGTCTATCTACACTGTGTGCACATACACCATACACCATGCAACAACCTGCAACATGCGACAAGCTGCGACGACATGCGACAACATGCAACTTGCATTACTACATAATCAGAAATGTAACAAGCATAATGATCGATGTTTCAAATACATACACTTTTAAATAGTAATATATTTTACATGTGCGTCAGGTTGGGCGAGTAAAGAGTAAACCAGATTTATTTGTACTGATTTTACTACAGGGGGGGGGGGGCGCCGGTTTGCAGTTCGCCTCAGGCAGCAGATAGGATACCTCTGTGTAGGAAGTCTCTGAGAGTGTGAGAAACTACAGCTTCAAATTCAGAGGACGCAGAAGCGGCAAAGTGTCCTGACAGTGTCAAGTCTCCCATGTAGCATGAGGACACAGGAAGTTTTGTGCAGACTCCAAGGCCACAGGCAGTGTTCAGAGGAGCATTGTAAGGCTATCTGCACACATTGTAGAATTGCCGCGGAAATTTCAGTGGCAATTCTGCAACTCCCTGCCGCGGGAAATACGCATGCAGAATTGGCATGCATATTCCCGCTTAAACACTAGCGTTTTGCAAGCGTAATTAGCTTGCAGAATGCTAGAGTTTTCCAAGCAATCTGTAGCATCGCTTGGAAAACTGATTGACAGGTTGGTCACACTTGTCAAACATAGTGTGTGACCAACTTTTTACTATTGATGCTGCCTATGCAGAATCAATAGTAAAAATATATAATGTTAAAAATAATAAAAAAAATAAAAAGTTGTGATATTCTCACCGTCTGGTGGCCCCCGCAGCCTTCCTGCTCCTCCTGATGCTCCCGGCAGCTCCCTTTCCCAGTAAGGCCTTGCGGCAATGACCCCAGATAACGTAGCATTTCGCGAGACCCCTAAGTCATCCCGAGTCATTGGTGCAAGGCATTACTGGGAAAGGGAGCATCACGAGGAGTGGGAACGCTGCGGGGGCCGCCGGAAGGTGAGTATACCTTGATCATTTATTTTAGTTCTTTTTTTTTTTACAGGTATATGGTCCCCAGGGCCTAGAGCAGTCTCCTCTCGTCCACCCTGGGTACCAACCGCACATGATCCGCTTACTTCCCGCATGGTGGGCATAGCCCCATGCGGGAAGTAAGTGGATCAATGCATTCCTGTGTGTGCGGAATAGCCGTGATTCTGCACAAAGAATGAACATGCTGCATTTTTTTCCAGAATGCAATTCCGCCGCGGAAAAAAAATTCAGCACGTGCACAAAAAATGCAGAATGCATTAAAAATGATGGGATGTTTATGTAAGCATTTCTTTAGCGTCTTTTCGGTGGAAAATGGCCACAAAAACACTAAAAAAGCTAAAAATCCTGAACTTGCGCACATAGCCTAATGATAGACGCAGGTGTTGTCAGCTGTACCCCAGCTGTTATAACCCATCGGTGACCTGCAATCACGAAGTGGGCGGTGAGAACAACGCACACGCTTGTTGGCATGTGTTAAATTCCACTATCAGAGATTTACAGCTGCACACAGGTTAAGAATCATGGGTGGGGCATCGCTGCACCCGTGATTGTTAGCTACAGGTCCTGGTTGTAATACGCCAGGTATGGGGTGGGCTCGCTGCGGGAGCCGCCTCCATACACCAGCTTCTGACATGGGCAGTACATGTCTTGAAATGAATAACATGGCAAAATAAAATTCTACAAGCAAGGAATTAATTTAATAAGCATAAAATGATCTAAATCGCAAAGGGTATAAAATCCTGACGGCAGGTTCTCTTTGGCCAAGACACAGTAATATACAGTACATATGAACATAAATAGTAACATTTAGTGTAAGTTATAGACAGAAACACCTAGATGCCGGTCATTACACATTCCAGGCAGGCGGGTTCTTGAGACACAGGCTATAACTTATGTATTGTTATATGAAAAGCTGTGCATCACTCACCAGATCTCATTTTACCTTTCATTGCTCCATGCCCCTTTTTTTCTTTGCTTTTGAACTGATTCCCACAAGGAATCTCAGCCTCTTTGATCTGTGTCTGGTTTATATGCAGCGGGAGTTGAGAGGTGCGCACTTGGTTCATACTAATTCCGGAGACAGACAATCCCATCAAAAAAAAAAAGCCTCTTATAATTTCCCTGTAACAATGTCTCATTTTATTTGAAGCACCATCTCGCTATAAACAGAAACAGGGCTGATCCTTTCATGTTCCATTGAATCTGCGTTATTCACCCCCATTTTCATCTGGCACTAATCTGAATTGCTTTTCACTTATTAAGAAAACATGGGTTAATCTTGTAAAAAGGCATGATGACTGACAACTTTCATCAGCTCAACTGGTACCTCTTCACTTCACCGACAACTTGCTGCTTACAATTTGGTTGTGTCTGTGGTCAAGGCAGGAGAGTAATGCATAGCATCTTTATACCAGTGGCACTGAACCTGACATGTAAAAGAAATCCAAATAGAGGTCCTCGACTCTTAAAGAGAAGCTCATTTTCTGCTGAGTCAAGCCAACCAAGACAGCATTTTTTAGGCTTCAAAATATCCCAAAGTAACGATGCAAGATAACCGACTTTGAAGAAAAAATACATGATTTTGTGATACTCCGTTTTGTGAAATATTTATGGTATTTGTGTCTAGACAAGGGCGAAACTAGATGAGGGCATGTGAGGTGTTTGCTTTGTATGTAGCCATCAGGAGGTTTCTGAATGCATGGTCCATGTTTCCGAAGTGGTGGCATTTTGTCACCTTCTTGGCAGTGAGAATCGACCATTCTTCAGGCTGATTTTTTAGCTGACAGCTGTCTCAGAAAGGTGAAGAAGACTGTCGTAAGCCAAGCACTGTGATGTAGCAGAAGAAAGACAGGAGTTTTTTTCAGGTTGGAGGAAATAGTGTGAGGGAACAGATTAGAGGAGACGGAAACTAGGTGTAGAAACTTGGCAGCATGGGAGTTAATAGAATAGAACAAGCAGCATTGGAGTACAGTATGAGGGAAAGGGTGAAAAGGGGGCACAGTTTATTAACTGGGCAGTGTAGAGGGATAGCGTGAATGCCTAGTATGGAGGGGATAAAGTGCAGAGGGGGGAGGAATGTACAGAGGGGGAAAAGTCTGAACACTGATCAGTATGGGGGGTCAATATGCTGCACTGTATAGAAATGGGGACAGTATGAGGGCACAAAAATATGGGACACTATCCAGAGGCGGAAAGTGTGAGTAGACACAATATACAATAGAGTCTGGAGAGCATAGGGGACACAGTGTGAGGAGACAGCTCGAGGAAGAGGCACTGTATGGAAAGGGGGCAACATGGACGAAACACTTAAAGGAATCTTGTAACTATGAAAATGTAGTCTGATCTGCAGGTACAGTGTCATAGAGCGGGAAGCTGATTTAATTTATGGTATTTATAGTTGTGTGAGAAGATTCATTGTAACCCATGATTTAATTATTTAGACCTCTGCTCTTGTAGTGATTTTGGTCCACATCAGTAACTGACAACGATCTCTGTAGACACACTCATGTAAAGAAAGCTGTCAGTCACATATAAGAATGGAACCCTGGACCAAAAATTCCAGAAAGAGCAGAGGTTTGAATGATTAAAACAAAAGCTACAAAGAATCTTTTCTAGCAAGACTATATATCCATCTGCAAAGTACCCCCTGCTCTATAACATAGGGCTTGCAGATTGGACTGCATTTTCATGGTGACAGGCTTCCTTTAAGATAGGGATAATTTGGGATTATATCTAATCAGTGCAGTCAGCCTTGTAGTTATAGCTGCTAATGGCATATTGTGTGGTGGTTATAGATAATCCGGGGGGGGGGGGGGGAGGGTATTGTGATGGTTTTAGCTAATAAAGGAGGTCAGAGTAGCTATGGTAGCCAATCAGGGAAAACAGTGTGGTGGCTTTATCTAATAAAGGTGCATAGTATAGCTGTTTTAGCTAATAAGGGTGGACAGTGTGGCAATTATAGCTAATAAAGGTGGATAATGTTGCAGTTATACCTAATCATGGAAGACAATATGAGGATTATAGCAATCAGGGAGGACAATCTGGTGGTCTAGCTAACGATGGCAGATAGCGTGGCTGTTGTAGCTAATAAGGGTGGATAGTATGGAGGGTATAATTAATAAGAGTGGACAGTGCGGCAGTTATGGCTAACAAGGGAGGACAATATGGTGGTTATAGCTAATCAGGGAAGATAGTGTGGTGGTATTAGCAAATTAAAGTGTACAATGTGGTAGCAATTGCTAATAAGCTGCCCTATATTATTTGTATGCACTACTGCTGTTTGGCTATTTATTTCCTGCAGCATATTTGCTTATTGTGCTTCTGTCTTTGTTTTTTTTTTTCTGTTTAGTAGCCAGTGTGAACATGCACTTACGTGCTGCATTCATGCCAAGTTATATCCTGGTTAATTTCTTGAGGTTTTTTTTTTCAGTTTGTTTGCATCCTGTGCATATAAAGGTGTGACCTGCCTTTTCTTTGAGCTGGACATTATATTGATGTGGTTCCCAGTGGCTGAGTGTCTACTAGCCAAACTCAGTCATTCGCAGCCCTTATCGACAAACACACACACATCACTTGACAAATAGTAAGCTTTTAATATTAGAGTTAGGACTAGTGTTGAGCATTCCGATACCGCAAGTATCGGGTATCGGCCAATACTTGCGGTATCGGAATTCCGATACCGAGTTCCGATACTTTTGTGGTATCGGAAATCGGAATCGGAAGTTCCCAGTGTATGGTTCCCAGGGTCTGGAGGAGAGGAGACTCTCCATCAGGCCCTGGGATCCATATTCATGTAAAAAATAAAGAATTAGAATAAATAATATGGATATACTCACCCGTCCGGGGGCCCCTGGACCTTACCGATTGTAACCGGCACCCTCCGTTCCTAAGAATGAGCAGTTTAAGACCTTCGATGATGTCGCGGCTTGTGATTGGTCGCGTGCCGCTCATGTGACCGCTCACGCGACCAATCACAGGCCGCAACGTCATCGCAGGTCCTAAACTCCTCATTGGTGAGACGTCTTTTTCATTTTTTTTAAGGGTGGACAGTGTGGTTATTACCAATACAGAGTGTTAAGGTGGCCTAAAGAAGGGCGAACAGTGGTACTTATTGTTCATAGGGGTTAATGGTGTATAAGCAATAGCTTACAGGAGAGGACTGTGGAGGTCATGTACCATAAAAGTGACTGTGTGGGGGACAAATTTTGATCAGGGAGCATGGTGTCAATTATTTATTCAGGGGCTCAGCAGAGGGCATATTTTTATTCAGGATTATTTTAATGACATTATTATTTTTAAGGACACCTTATTGGGATGTGCTGCAGAAGACCAGAGAAGGTGGAAGTCTGCGGACAAGCTGTAAATGTGATTATGTCAAGATGTGGTCTGAATAAGATGGGAAATGAAAGAAAGAGTAAGTGTCAGGAATATGATTTATTTGTTTATATATTATCATGCACACTGAGCTCTGCTACATCCATTAGGTCTGTATAAGACACACACTGTGGGCTTTGTGACCCCTCTTCTTCCTCCCAGCTCCTTCTCCTTCCTGACAATACAGCTGTAACGTGAAACTCCAGTGTGTGACTCCATTCTCCCTCCCTCAAGAATGCAGGGGTAAGCAGAAAACCAGTTCTTTGTTTCCAGTCATGTGCTTCTTTGTGAATCCTAGAGTTATCTAAGATGGAGTAATTCAACCCCAGGTAGGGAGATAGGTGTGAAAGTTACATATTTGGGATGTGTTAGGGCAGAGCGACACACATAGTGCTTTTCTAATGTCCATACCAACAGAAACTGAGAAACACATTACTGCTTACCCGAGATACATACGCAAGTCATTTTTAGACTTAATAGAATGCTAATTTCGAACCAAGATCAATACTGGTCATTGGGTCGTGCCACGAGCTTGCCCCACTAAGTTATGAAATTAAGGAAGTTTTGGTTGCTTAGAAAAGAAGAGTGCTTTCATTACTCAGCCCACTCAGTAATGTTGCGACCCAGGGGGTATAAGATAGTGGGAGCTCATTTTGCACTAGTTCTTGCCCAGGGTGCCAGCTAAAGAGAGGCTCTGTGATGCATTTTGATGTCACCACTTCCCCACACCGCATGGTCAGCAATGATATAAGACAAATGTAAGTTTATTTTGAACTTTAATCCCTTTTATTTTGTAATTGACTGTACATATAATTTAATATAATAATAATATATTTTTATATACTTTTGTAAACACTGCCTAATCTTTTTTGGAGTAAAAGCTATAATATTTACTAGTCTCGTCCTCCTTGCTCTAAAACGTACCCTAAGTCCTGTGAAGTAAATTAATCTATTAATTGGGTTGGCTCCAGACATGTTATTAATCATAAGTATTAGGATTTGTTGGCAGCGAAGTGTCCTGTGCTGGTGGGTAATGCTGGCAGTGACTGAGCAGGGTTTATAAGTGTATTGCTTGGCTGTGGCTGGGAATAATTATATCACTCTCACTGTAGCATGCCCAATAGCCAGTACACGACCGGGCAGCCTTTCTGGCAAATAATTATCCTAGGTGCAGTTCCCTGACTAACCTGAGGGTAAGGGGGTGCCAGAGAGCTGCAAGTTCCAAACCAGAACTGGGAAGTGGGATAAATAAGTCCCTGCAGAGCAAACTGGGGGCAACCAAACACCCCCGGTTCATGACAGTATGACTCTAATCAAAGAAAATGTCACATATTATGTTTTTGTATATCAATGTTTGTAATACTCATTACATTTCAACAGTACTGTAGTTCCTGTTTTGTCTGCAGGCTGATGATGGCTGTTAACAATACCTCATGGTATATTTTAACTATTGTTAAGGACATACTGGCAGTTGTAGGTTTAAATAATTAAATTTTTTATGGCGCTGACCTGAAATAGCAATTGATGTCTGTACTAAGCGTGACAGTGTATTCATGTAGTGATGGTGATTTTAGTGATGTATTCATGCACTCATGTTTATTCTGGTGATGTATCCTGGTACTGATGGTGGTTCTGGTGCAGTACATCAGTACGGATGGTGGTTCTGTTGCTGAACTCATGTACTGATGGTGGTTCTAATGATGTCATGCACTGATGTTGCTCTAGTGATGTATTGAGGCACTGATGCTTGTTCTGGTGCAGTATTCCTGTACAGATGGTGGTTCTGGTGCCTTACTCGTGTACTAATGGTGGTTCTGATTATGTATCTATGTACTGATTAAGGTTGTGATGCTGTGTTCTTATATTGATGGTGGTTCTGATGATCTATCCCTGTAACTGTAATAATAGTGGTTTAGGTGATTGTTTTGATGCTAGACTTATGTGTTGATGGTGGTTCTGGTGCTTTATTCCTTTACTGTTATTGGTTCTGATTCTGTACACATGTAAGACATGAAGCAATCCATAACTTGTCAGATAAAATGACACATTGCTATGCTATTAAAGTATTGTGCTGTCTGACAAGTTAATGGGTGTGTCCAGTTATTTGATAAAAGTCTGCAGTCACTTCATATGACTGCAGACTTTTGAATCCTGACATCATGCACATTGGCATTTCTAGTGAAAGCGGGTGGCTATGTGACCTCAAGTTCGTGATCTGTATACATATAGTCAATGTGACAACTAGACGTGCATAGCCCCTATCAATTCAATTGTATTGACAGAAGCTAGGTACGTCTAGTCAGAATGTGACTGTAAAAATACGAATTACATAAATGGTGACATTATGACTACTCAAACTTAAACTATCTATTGGAAGAGGCACCAAATTAAACTTTTTCTCCAAGTGCAGGAAAATGTAGTCTGGTCTAGCTGTGGTTATGATGCGGATGCTAGCCTGTCAAGAGTTTTTCTATTTTGCCAATAAAATATTGAATATGAATAATGAGAAACTGGAATCTATAACATAGTTTTAGGGTGAGCACATCTACACAACTGATGCACAATGGGATCTTAAACCAATTGACTCCGTTTCGGCATAGAAAATATATCAAATAGTGAAGAGTCCAATATTGGAGGCAGTAGAGAAATTCCGATGGCAAATATATCACATAATTTATGATATGATGATATAACAGGTATTTCAATTATGTCTATAACCTAACAGAACTCTGTATTTTAAACCAATAAATACGGCCCCTTAAGGTGACGCTTCCCAAATACAAATACCGAAAAAGAGAAAAACACAAATGGAAGCACCGTCACAGTATTTAAAGACTGATAGATTTTATTAAAGGTCAATTGACACAAACATTATAAATAAATATATATATATAAAAGAGTAATAGGATACCATCTTCTGGGGAGCAACATACAGTCTGAGACCACAGGTGCATGGCCCTATACAACAATCATTTACTTACTCAAAAAGACACTTGGGGTAAAAAGCAGTAAATATATATAGTTCCTATCAAAGGATGTCCAATTGGTTTGGCTACATATTAGTTCATGGTGGAGATTCACCCTTTATCATAGTATGCCTGGATCAATGTATGGAGGAACTATAGATTTATAAGGTAAAGTGCCAAGTGCTTTAAAGAGCTCACTATTGTTGCTGCCAATAATCTATCTGGAGTCATAGTGGCAGTGAGAAATAAGAGGCTAGTGAAAGCATCAAACCCACTATCTAGCTTGTAATACCGGCATGAATAATGAAAGTTATACGTAACCTGCACGTGTAGTACTGACAGCCCCTGTGGTCTCAGACTGTATGTTGCTCCCCAGAAGATGGTATCCTATTACTCTTTTATATATATATTTATTTATAATGTTTGTGTCAATTGACCTTTAATAAAATCTATCAGTCTTTAAATACTGTGACGGTGCTTCCATTTGTGTTTTTCTCTTTTTCGGTATTAGAACTCTGTATTTGCATGCGTACATTGTCTTCAACCATTAACAAATCCACAACTCAAAGTTACATTTTTGTTGGTTTTCTCCTTGGAGTTTCAGTGGTCACCGGGACTCATCACTAGAAGTAACATGTACTGTTCATCTATATTGTTATTGCCTGACTTTTTTTTATTTCATAATTACACTCCCCAAAAACATATTTATAATATATGCTTTGAGATGTGTGTGTTGGAGATATTAGGTTGTATGGTGGAATGACAGAGGTCACCTTTTCATGACGTTTAATGAGCATCTTGATTTGGACACTGTAGGGATGTTGCAATCCATATTGAAAGATAATTTTAACATTTACTGTAACACTACAGAAAAGAGCTTTGACTGCTGAACACCCAATTACAATGAATGTAACTACACCATAAACAAGATAATTAGGTGTCAAGACATGCAGTTCTGAACAAAAACCTGTCACATATTGTCTTACATTTACAAGATGGCTTTGTAGTGACTACTTAGAACTATAAGAAATATTGTACTTAGCTATATGCGTCATGGAAAAAAAAGTTGTATTGATTAAATTGTCTTTTTATTATATAACTGGGTTAAAGATCATATGCAAATTTTGTTTATTGCACAAAAACACTTGGTACTTACCCAAACCAATTAAAATATTGCTATTGCATAATGTTAGCAGTTGACAGGATTGTCCATCGTAACATTAAGCTCCAATTTAGTGAAAGGGTCCCGTGAACTTACATTTCTTCAAACTTCTTGAAATCTTGAACCCCATTTGGTATATTTGTTGTGTAGTTAACATAGAATGTTTTGGAGAAAAACATGATTTTCATGAATTATAAAGACTGTTATTCCCATTTAGTGGCCCACAGGCTTTATTTTGTTTAGAGCTATAATAATACACCAGAATCATACATAGGACTTCGTAAACTATTATTTTCCTTATATTTTATATGGAGGCACATAGAGCCATAGGAGACAAATTTGGATCTTGATCATGTAATACATGTAAAGCACCTATGCTATGCACCTATCACGGGTGCACTATGCTCTGCTTCCTTTCCCTATGTATGCTGCCCTCTGTTGTGCCCCAAGTCTGGTTTTGCAAGTTGCCGAGCTTGACACAATTACATTTCCCTAGGCCTCCTAAATCCCACGAAGACGCACCTGTATTTTACGATTAAGACTCCTAGTCCTGTGTTTGGTGTGCTTTATTTCTTGTGCTTTTCTGTGCTCTCATTTTGCAAGACCGCTGTGTTGCTGCACACCTTTGCATTTTCTAGCTACCTGTTAAGTGCCATCTCCTGGATTATCCACCTGCTGCAAGACCTCAAAGACTATATTGGACGTTGTTCATATCATGCAATTAGACATGCTTGGAAATTCGGAGACATGTTGTCAGAAGTTTATAGTATAAAAAAAAAATTAACATTTTATTCAAAAATATACCTATAAGGAGAAAAATCCGACAAACTGAACATTAAGTTTTATTGGCAGTCACTGGTAAACGTTTTGGTCAATACAACAGATCTTCCTCAGTACACTCACTGTAGTAGATGAGAAAATAAGGCCAATAGTATGTGGCTCACACCTTGCATTGAAGAGGGTCCTAGGATGGATCCTATAGCTTAGGATAGGTCAGGAATAACTTAATGTAATGGTTCAGTCTTGATCCTCTATAGAGTGTGAGGATTGAAGTCCAAATTAATTTGTTGTCCGTAAATAGGCATCAGTGCCTGTGAAATGATGGGACCCTATATTTCCTTATATATTGCTCGGATCTAGGTGGTGGACCAATGTGGTATCTCCGCCATCGGTGGTGGATAGCGGTATCTCTTGCAACAAGCAGCGGACATCACGCTCCCATCTGGCAAGCGAAACCGCTATCCATCACCGATGGCGGAGATGCCACATTGGTCCACCACCTAGATCCGTGGTGGACCAATCCATAAAAAGGCCTCTCATCATGCATTGCATATGGAAAGATATCAACTTTTATGAAAGAAAAATTGCTATTCACTAAATAAAGACATACCTATCACCAGATGCATTGGTACTTTTGATCGACAAGCGACTGAAGTCAAAAGGATATTGTCAAAGCATTGGCATCTTCTGCTAGAGGACAATAATAATAATTTTTATTTATTTATATAGCATTTTACATTTTAGAGGGGACTGGTACAGATAATAATGCATCACAGAGTAACACATAAATCATACTGTATACCAAAAGGAGTGAGATCCCTGCTCACAAGCTTACAATCTATGAGGAAATAAGGGAGACACGAAAGGTGAATGGTAAAAAATGCTTGTGTTGAACAGTCAGCCATCAATATAATAAATAGGGGGATTCAAATAATTCTCCATGAACCAGTCACCAGCCAGTATTAGTACAAGTAAAGACACAGAGGGCTAATAAGAGATGGACTTTGTGTGAACAGATGCTACGAGGGTCCTAATTTGAAGAAAGTTTGTATGGGCAAAACAGAGATAGTCAGATAAGTGAAGTGAGGTGATGGGTCAGTCTATAGAAATGTGTTTTAGGGCATGCTCAGAACTGTGGATATTGGGAATTAAGCAAATTGTCCTGGGTATTGCATTCCAATGAATTAGTGCCCTATGTGAGTAGTCTTGGAGATGGGAGTGGGGGGTTCAGATTATAGAAGATGTTAGCCTTAGCTCATCAGCAGAACTGCAGAAATTAGTAGGGTGGTAGACTCAGAAAGGAGGAGATGTAGAGTGGTGCTGAACCATGGAGCGCTTTGTGGGTGAGAGTGATAATCTTGTATTGAACTCTGTAGCAAATGGGCAAGCAGTGCAATGACTGACACAGGGAGGAGGCATCGGTGTAGTGGTTGGAAAGGAATGTGATCCTGGCTACTGCATTCAGGACAGATTGGAGAGGGGAGAGTTTATTACAAAAGAGACTGATTAGTAGAGAGAGTTGCAAAAGTCCAAACAAGAACGAATAAAAGCTACAGGAAGAGTTTTTGCAGGCTCAAAGGTAAGAAAAGTTCTAATTCTAGAGATATTTTTGAGGTTTAAGTGACATGAGTGAGAAAGTGAATGGATGTAGGGGGTGAATGAAAACTATGAATCAAGAGTGACCCCAAGACAGCGGGCATGTTGCTGGGGAGTAATGGTAGAACCACAAATGGAAATGGCAATATTTGGCATAGGTAGGTTAGTGGAGGCAGAAAACACAAGGAGATCAGTTTTTGACAGATTCAGTTTTAGTGAGGACATAATGTTAGAGAAAGCAGAAAGACAGTCACAGGTATTTTGTAGTAATGCAGGAATGATGTCAGGAAACAATGCATATAATTGCCAGACACTGTAAAGTAACACACTGGCGCTAAGTACTGGCCCGAAACTTCAGCTGCAGGCACCTTGGCACGTAGTGTGCAACCCTGCCAACCAATATTAAAATCAAAAATCAACAAACAGGTGTTGCGCTAGCAGGAGGAACTGTGACTAGGAATACATCTCAGTCACCTACCTTGCTGTTATGAACTGACGTGTCCACTTGGGACACTGGGCTGCTGCAGACCGTCCTCTGCTATCTTGGAAGATCTGTGATTAAACAGTGCAGCCGCACAAGTGATGCACTACCACCCGGGGAGCGTCCTCCCGTAGTGCTGAAAACCCCACCAGTCTCGCCGCTGTGGTATCCGGCAGGCAGCTGCGGCCGATAGCGCCGCCGTGCACGGCACGGCCGCAGCTGCCTGCCGGATACCACAGCGGCGAGACTGGTGGGGTTTTCAGCACTACGGGAGGACGCTCCCCGGGTGGTAGTGCATCACTTGTGCGGCTGCACTGTTTAATCACAGATCTTCCAAGATAGCAGAGGACGGTCTGCAGCAGCCCAGTGTCCCAAGTGGACACGTCAGTTCATAACAGCGAGGTAGGTGACTGAGATGTATTCCTAGTCACAGTTCCTCCTGCTAGCGCAGCACCTGTTTGTTGATTTTTGAATGCATATAATTGGGTATCCTCTGCATAGAGATGGTAGTGAAAACCGAATCTACTGATGGCTTGTCCAATAGGGGCATTATATAGGGAGAAAAGTAAGGGGACTGAACCATAAGGAACCCCCGACAGTGAGAAGAAGAGAAGAGGAGCCAGCAAAAGATACAATAAAAGAGCGATGTAGGAATAGAACCAGTAGAGAGCAGTATCTTTGAGGCAGATAGAACAAAGCATAGTGAGGAGGAGCTGGTAATCCACAGTGTTGAATGTTGCAGAGAGATCCAGGAGAATCAACATGGAGTAGTGACCATTAGATATAGCTGGTAGTAGATCATTAGAGACTTTGGTGAGAGCAGCTTCAGTAGAGGGTAAAGAGAGGGAAACATTCCAAAACACACATTTCAAAACACACAGTGTTATTTTCCCCTCAGGTCACCCACACAATATTATTCCCTCACAGTACCCAACACACAGTATGATGTCCCCACAAATTTCCCACACACTATGATGCCCCCATAGTTCCTAACCACACAATATGCCCCGCTGTTCAACCTACACAGTATAATATCCCCATATAAGTATCCAACTTGCCAGTGTGCCCAGTTCTTCTGACTGAGCTGTTCTCCACTCCCAATGATATGACCAGAAATTATTATGTGACCTGAATGTCTTTGCAGGACCTTCAGTCACTACACAGACTGAATGGTGAAGGAGGCATCTGATGGTCCCTTTTTCATTGTTATAGTCAGTTTTATCTGTATCCTGGGACTCAGACAAAGTTGAAGTCAGAACACACACATGACTTCCCAGGCAGCAGGAAAGCTTACCAAATCCAGAACTGTCCCACTGGATGCAGAGAGGTTGAGACTGGTATACTGTTAGCTCAGGGACAACTGACATTGAGAGATAACTGGAAATAGAGGCTGGATGCAAGTAATTTAACAGCCAGGGATATTGCTATTCCTACAATTACACATGACAGTTTAGTCTGAAAAGTCATCTGAAATAACTGGTGTACTTGAAAGTTCTGCAAGTACAATTTTTTAGGAATAGTTTGGTAGTGTTTACGTGTGTTGGTAGTTGTGTTAGGGAAAACCATTATGTAAAAATCTTCACAATTAGCAACTGCTTATTACTACACTCCCTGACAGAAGTTATGCCGCTTATCCATGTTATGTTATTTGCTATTCCTGATGACTTCATTAATAAATGGTTTGAATCATTGTTGAACTGCATGGATGCAGTCCTACAAGCTCATGGAAGTCACGCAAAATATAAAATATGACTCTAATAGCACCACAACTTCATTCACCAATGTTATGCAACATATATTTGTATTCTAAGTTAATTATTTCTTTAAATATCACATTACTTTCTGTGGGCGACAAAACTTTTGTCGTGCCAAAATCTGACCATTCTGTGTCCATTAACTGATCAATATTTTTGCATTGATGCCAACTTATTTTCTTAACCTAAACCACATTTTGGAGAGTTTCAGCTTTCAAAAGAATAATTTATACAACCAATGGATGAATTTAACGTCAGGTTATAAGCTTTTATTTACATAACATGGATAAGCGACATAACTTCTGTCAGGGAGTGTATCATGTGGGGATAAAAGATGTGTTACTGCAAAGATAGGCTGATTTGCCAGTGTCACACTAGGGCAAGAGTGGACTCCCAGAGTGCACTGCCACACCAGAAGATATACAAGGAGACCCTGGTGATAGGGAGAAGGAAGAGGGGTCACCTCCAAGCATAAACCAGTCTGATCCCAGTACTCCCTAACGTCTCTAGATGGGTTCTTCCCCCTGTGCGTGATCATGTGCCTAAACCCTCGCTGCCCTGAACTTACCCTGTGCAGTGCACAGGCCAGTGAGACAGTAGTCCCACTACTACAATAAGACAACATGAGGAAGGTACAACAAACAGTGGGAAAGCACACAACAGACAACACTACTTAGCATCTCCAACAAGAAACATCACTGCTGCAACTTTAACGCCTCAGCTTATCCAGAGACAAGCTCCTTCAAAGAGATCAGTATGGATGAACTATAACAGGCAAGGAATGAAGCTAGCAGTGTGCTTATATATTGAAAGGGAATGGTCACAAGGTGCTGCAACTGAGTACTCAAGCTCCAAGTTCACAGCCAGAAGAGAAAGGGTCAAACGGATCTTAAAGAGGACCTGCGATCTAATAAACGTTGTGACCTTCTGATCCCAGATCCTCCTGGAGTCACATCAGGACGTGTCAAGCCCGTGACATCTAGGGTCTGAAAAAGTTGAATGAACACACAAATGAGAATTGAAATTACAATATTGGTTCTTAAGCAGTTTTCCAGGCACAGTTACATTTCAGAAACATTGGGTTAGCACTTTAAACCACTTGATAAAGGAGAAAAAAAATCAGGGACTATAATATATATATAAACATGACATTATGTTTATATGTTTAGAAGAACTTGCTATCTCCATGACTTAATTAGGCTGTAATGGCCTTTTAATTAATTCAGCAAAGTACAGCTTTTATTCCCGAGAACTAATATAAAATCTTCCCCTTTTATCTTCTCAAAGCAGAAAAATTAAGACAAAACTTATTTCATACTAATGACTTCAACATGATGTTTTTTCTATTCATTTACAGTTCTTACACCCAGCGCTGGAAATCTTGAAACATCTCTGGCAGTCAAGGTACTTTTAAAGACAGGTCAGTAGCTCTATTGGGAAATGGTCCATGACACATCCCCGATTTACAAGGGATGTCATGCAGATGACATGACATTTCCATGGGGCAGAAAACCATTTCCCTGCCTAATTAACCACAAGACAAATCGTCAGAAGACTGGCAATATTTCACTGAGGAACTCCGAAGAATCTTTTTGAACTGTAAATAAAATTAATCTCTGTGACTAGGTGCAGTCTGTAGCCACCTCAACAGATCAGCCTATATTATCTACAGAAATGAGAAGATAATTTGCACTTATTGTACATTTTAGCGGAATAGCTCCCCAAAGTGTTTTGCTCTCATAGTAATGAGCTGTGCTTCCACCTCTCTGCTGGAAAGTGCTGGTGTGGGAGGTAAATGTGTGAAGTTGAAAGGCTTCAATATGAGATATTCAGATAAATTTACTTTACTTATCCAGGGAAATTGCATATTTTCATAGATGGAGAAATGCAGTGGAATGTAACATGCCAATGCCATATAAGTATATGTACATGTATATATATTCATAATCTTGAACTTGATACTCTATACTTTTGCACTTTAATGTTTGATTGGCATAAATAATATGCATTGTAAACTCAATCAAGATTGGGAATGTTGTATCCTTGGTTGCTCTAGCTATACTTCGACTATGGGGAGAATGCTGTATATAATATTCAGGAAGTGCTAATGGTACCATATTATGCAAGATGTGAAGTTAAGTACTAATCTAAAAGGGAACCTGTCACCCCCAAAATGGAAGTTGAGCTAAGCCCACCACCATCAGGGGCTTATCTACAGCAATCTGGAATGCTGTAGATAAGCCCCAATGTAACCTGAAAGATGAGAAAAAGAGGTTAGATTATACTCACCCAGGGGCGGTCCCACTGCGGTGGGCGTCGCGGTCCGGGGCCTCCCATCTTCTTACGATCACATGCTCTTCTTGTCCTCATGCCGCAGCTCCAGCACAGGCGTACTTTGTCTGCCCTGTTGAGGGCAGAGCAAAGTACTGCAATGCGCAGGCGCTGGGCCTCTCTGACCTTTCTGGCATCTGCACACTGCAGTACTTTCCTCTGCCCTCAACAGGGCAGACAAAGTTCGCGTGTGCCGAAGCGGCAGCGTGAAGACAAGGAGAGGACATCATCCTATGAAGATGGGAGGCCCCGGACCGTACCGCGACGCCCATCGGACTGGACCGCAATGGGGACGCCCCTGAGTGAGTATAATCTAGCCTCTTTTTCTATTCTTTCAGGATACATCAGGGGCTTATCTACCGCATTCCAGAATGCTGTAGATAAGCCCCTGATGCTGGTGGGCTTAGCTCAACTTCCATTTTGGGGATGACAGGTTCCCTTTAAGATCTCTAATGATGCCAAAACCAAGAGCAAGTGCATAATCACAGGACAAATGCTTAAGCTGGCCATACAAATGAGAAAACTGCCCTTCGGCAGACAGCCATCTCTTCCGGCTCCTCCTTTCATATCAGCACTCAGTTTGGCCGATCATGCATTTTTTTTTCAAAGGAAAAACAGCAGAAATCTGCTGCCAGACACCTCTGACAGAAGCTTATCTCACATGAAAACAGAAGCACTATTCATTCAAATATGAACTGATCCTATTCACCTCAGACATCATATCATCTGTTGTGGGAGGGTTGGGAGTCCCTGCTACATATGAGATGGTTGGCCAGTCCCACCAAATCATTTGGTTTAGCTGACCTTTAGCTAATATATTTGTTGACATGCTGGTTATAGATTCTGAAGGGTTTATTCAGAGTAATTTCTTTAATTTACACTAGTGTTGATACTATCTGGAAACACATTTTATGTTTTTTTTTGGACTGACCCACAGAGGAACAGGTGAATTCCCTGGTGGGCCCCTGTGCAGGAATAAGCCACTTAACTTCCAACATGAACAGCAGTTGGCCCAATATATTTAATAAACTATGAACATGCAAAGGCAGCAAGCATCTCATCACTCATTCAATAAATTGTCAAGTTTACCATTATATAGAAGCAGAGGTAAATTTGTAAATGAGGGTAATGTAATATTTGCATGTAGGGTCAATGTTCCTGGTGGTCCTTGCTACTCCAGTCCAAAACTGTCCTTATATGCTTTTTTTTGTCTGGTTGCATATATATACTGTATATACAGTACAGAACAAAAGTTTGGACACACCTTCTCATTTAAAGATTTTTCTGTATTTTCATGACTATGAAAATTGTAAATTTACACTGAAGGCATCAAAGCTATGAATTAACACATGTGGAATTATATACTTAACAAAAAAAAGTGTAAAACAACTGAAATTCTGACTTATATTCTAGGTTCTTCAAAGTAGCCACCTTTTGCTTTGATGACTGCTTTGCACACTCTTGACATTCTCTTGATGAGCTTCAAGAGGTAGTCACCGGGAATGGTTTTCACTTAACAGGTGTGCCCTGTCAGGTTTAATAAGTGGGATTGCTTGCCTTATTAATGGTGTTGGGACCATCAGTTGTGTTGTGCAGAAGTCTGGTGGATGCACAGCTGATTGTCCTACTGAATAGACTGTTAGAATTTGTATTGTGGCAAGAAAAAAGCAGCTAAGAAAACATAAATGAGTGGCCATCATTACTTTAAGAAATGAAGGTCAGTCAGTCTGAAAAATTGGGCAAACTTTGAAAGTGTCCCTAAATGCAGTGGCAAAAACCATCAAGCGCTACGAAGAAACTGGCTCACATTAGGACCGCCCCAGGAAAGGAAGACCAAGAGTCACCTCTGCTTCTGAGAATAAGTTCATCCTAGTCACCAGCCTCAGAAATCGCAGGTTAACAGCAGCTCAGATTAGAGACCAGGTCAATGCCACACAGAGTTCTAGCAGCAGACACATCTCTACAACAGCTGTTAAGAGGAGACTTTGTGCAGCAGGCCTTCATGGTAAAATATCTGCTAGGAAACCACTGCTAAGGACAGGCAACAAGCAGAAGAGACTCTTTTGGGCTAAAGAACACAAGGAAAGGACATTAGACCAGTAGAAATCTATGCTTTGGTCTGATGAGTCCAAATTTGAGATCTTTGGTTCCAACCACCGTTTCTTTGTGCGACACAGAAAAGGTGAACGGATGGACTCTACATGCCTGGTTCCCACCGTGAAGCATGGAGGAGGAGGTGTGATGGTGTGGGGGTGCTTTTCTGGTGACCCTGTTGGAGATTTATTCAAAATTAAAGGCATACTGAACCAGCATGGCTAACACATCATCTTGCAGCGGCATGCTATTTCATCCAGTTTGTGCTTAGTTGGCGCAAGTGATGGGGTGCTATGTCAGATGACCTGGCCTCCACAGTCATCAGACCTGAACCCAATCGAGATGGTTTGGGGTGAGCTGGACCACAGAATGAAGGCAAAAGGGTCAACAAGTGCTAATCATCTCTGGGAACTCCTTCAAGATTGTTGGAAGACCATTCCCGGTGACTACCTCTTTTTAAGTACAGTATATAATTCCACATGTGTTAATTCATAGTTTTGATGCCTTCAGTGTGAATGTACAATTTTCATAATCATGAAAATACAGAAAAATCTTTAAATGAGAAGGTGTGTGCAAACTTTTTGTCTGTACTGTATATACTGTATATATATATATATATATATATATATATATATATATATATATATATATATATGTACACATATACATACAGTATACATGCATATACACTCACCGGCCACTTTATTAGGTACACCATGCTAGTAACGGGTTGGACCCCCTTTTGCCTTCAGAACTGCCTCAATTCTTCGTGGCATAGATTCAACAAGGTGCTGGAAGCATTCCTCAGAGATTTTGGTCCATATTGACATGATGGCATCACACAGTTGCCGCAGATTTGTCGGCTGCACATCCCAAAGATGCTCCATACAAGGCAGGATGGATCCATGCTTTCATGTTGTTTACGCCAAATTCTGACCCTACCATCCGAATGTCGCAGCAGAAATCGAGACTCATCAGACCAAGCAACGTTTTTCCAATCTTCTACTGTCCAATTTCGATGAGCTTGTACAAATTGTAGCCTCAGTTTCCTGTTCTTAGCTGAAAGGAGTGGTACCCGGTGTGGTCTTCTGCTGCTGTAGCCCATCTGCCTCAAAGTTCGACGCACTGTGCGTTCAGAGATGCTCTTAGGCCTACCTTGGTTGTAACGGGTGGCGATTTGAGTCACTGTTGCCTTTCTATCAGCTCGAACCAGTCTGCCCATTCTCCTCTGACCTCTGGCATCAACAAGGCATTTCCGCCCACAGAACTGCCGCTCACTGGATTTTTTTTCTTTTTCGGACCATTCTCTGTAAACCCTAGAGATGGTTGTGCGTGAAAATCCCAGTAGATCAGCAGTTTCTGAAATACTCAGACCAGCCCTTCTGGCACCAACAACCATGCCACGTTCAAAGGCACTCAAATCACCTTTCTTCCCCATACTGATGCTCGGTTTGAACTGCAGGAGATTGTCTTGACCATGTCTACATGCCTAAATGCACTGAGTTGCCGCCATGTGATTGGCTGATTAGAAATTAAGTGTTAACAAGAAGTTGGACAGGTGTACCTAATAAAGTGGCCGGTGAGTGTATATGACTCAAGGTTGCAGTGCTGATATTATGTCAATCTAATAAACAGGACCACATGCGTTATTGTGAATGATGTAAGGGGCAAAATTATGTGGTTATTGAAAGATAGCAAACTTTCGAAAATCATATTTAGTTAAACATGTCACGTGATGATAAACTTTTTACAAAATGCCTCTCTGTTAATCCTGTCATGAATACCTATAAAGTAGCCACCTATTGGAAGCACTATAAGCCCATTTGTTACTTCTAGAGGAGATTTGTTTTGTATACTTGTTTCCCAGGAACCATTAAGCTAAAATTTGCAACTAACGTAGTTTTCGTGAATGAGAATTCGCTCATTCAGTCAGTATACATGGAATCTCATACCACAACCAGAGCCCCATTCTGTACTGAGGATGAGAGGATTCTCCAAATTTGCTGTTTATAGATGGGTGTCTCAGGTTGGGTTAATAACTTTACGTATTGGAGATGAGCTAACATATTAGAATGGAATTGAATTATACTCAAATATTGCCAAATGCCGCTCTTGCAAAAATGCAATTTTTTTTTTTTTGTAATTTACTCCGATGCAAATTCAACAAAATGTTGGTTGCATACCCATGAAGGCCATCAAAAGGTTTAAAAGGAATAAAAAGAACCATCCCGGACATAATCAGAACTGGAAGTCCCAGGCTAGCATGAAGAGGATAGGGATTTCTAAGTGAGCGCTGGTGATAAGAAAATGTGGACTGGTATGGATGAGGAATGGAGGGTCTGGAGAGGTGAGTTTAAGTATTTTTCTTCTTTCTTACATCTTTCGCTTATTATGCTCTAGGGTCTTCAGAAACCCCAGAGAATAATAAGGGACATTAAATTTATAGAGAATAACTTCTGTGCAAATCAAATTTTTGGGGAAAATTTGCACAAACAGGCAAATTCAATTTTTGCCTGATTCGCTCAACTCTGCAACCAATGTTTAAAAGGATCAAATTAGGATAAGTTTGAAGGGTCACCTGTATTTAGTCATTGAAAGACAGAAATGTAGGGCTAACCATGACAGATTTATTAAATCCAATCACTCAAATCTGCTGTTAAGAATGTTTGGCCAAACCAGGAACATTGGATAACTTGCCCTTCACAGTTTGACAGCTGGAGACTACCATTTCCATGTTCACTGCCATAAAGCACTGATCTTAACCTGAAACTAACATTGAAGACCCAATTACCAAGAGAAATAACAAAATTAATTGCAAAAAACCCTTGGCTTTTTATTGAGGGGGTACTGGAATCAGCTGCATGATACCATAATTCTTATGTTTTATTATAGTTGGAACAACTATAGCATTGTAACAACTGTATGGGAAGTAGTAGAGCAATATAGTAACAATAAACCCTGCTTACAATCTAATTTAGTGCTTTCGGGGGATTATGTGCTTTACCCTAGGTCAACCAAAGCCAATATTAAATATGGGTCCGATTCTTCATGTTACAAGACTGTGCTAAGACACCTTGTACACATGGATCCCAGATGTAATAGAAACAGCTGGTCAATAACAGAGATTCTCAATCTTATAAACCCTACTCAGTAATATTGCTTCGAGAAGAGGCAATGGTGGGATTGCTAGAAGTGACTTTTAAGGATAAAATAGCAAAGCTTGTCTTGTATTAATCCAAGTAACATAACTTGACATGACTTATAAAACTGCTGAATCTGGTGACTTGACGTTGCATTTTGCATATTTCTACAGAAAATAATGCTTTCTTTGGGAAAACCAGCACTAAGAGCCATTGTGCAAAAGTCTCTTAAATTCCCATGTAGATATTGGTAGCATAAATTGTGATCTAAGGCACTACAGGGTTTTAATAATAATATCTCAGGTGTGCTAGTACAGAGTAGAGGTTAAAACGGTTGTCCACTACTCGACAACCCTTTATTAATTGTCTTAGGGTGAAGGAAAGCAATGAAAAATGTACCTTAAACACCAGTGCCAATAAGGCTGTATCTCCCCACAAGTCCCCTTGCCAGGGTTCAACTGAATACTGCAGCGGATCAGTTGTTGCTGACAAGCAGACACCCCATTTAATGATGACAGTTCTAATGGTTTTAGGTAGTAAAGCAATTAAAATAACATCCCTGTTGGTGTAAAGGTCTCCAGACATTTGTTTAAAATGGGTTTAACAGCCTGATTTTGACAGTACTGGGTAACCATCTAATGTGTATGGGGACCTTTTAATACTCTGTGGGAAGAAGAAAGTGTCAGAGAGTGTGTGAATTTAATGGTGAAGGGGTCATTTACCTGAATTGAAGGCTGTAAGACCACTTCTGATGGTTCTTATTTCTATGGTTGTAGTCTGGTTAGACACAGAGGTTCTTTGAAATCTGTCAATCACAGAACAGCTCTAACACATAGAAAACAAATTATCAGCTATCAGCCAATCACAAAGCACTGATATATATATATACCATCCCACGTGTCTCTCATGTTGTGTATATAAACAAGTCACAGTGTTTCTTATGTGCTGTATATACGTTTCAGTCCCAGTGTCTCTTATGTATGTACAGTACAGACCAAAAGTTAGGACACACCTTCTCATTTAAAGATTTTCCTGTATTTTCATGACTATGAAAATTGTACATTCACACTGAAGACCTCAGAACTATGAATTAACACATGTGGAATTATATACTTAACAAAAAAGTGTGAAACAACTGAAATTATGTTGTATATTCTAGGTTCTTCAAAGTAGCCACCTTTTGCTTTGATGCCTGCTTTGCACACTCTTGGCATTCTCTTGATGAGCTTCAAGAGGTAGTCACCAGGAATTTTCACTTCACAGGTGTGCCCTGTCCGGTTTAATAAGTGGGATTTCTTGCCTTATAAATGGGGTTGGGACCATCAGTTGTGTTGTGCAGAAGTCTGGTGGATACACAGCTCATAGTCCTACTGAATAGACTGTTAGAATTTGTATTATGGCAAGGAAAAAGCAGCTAAGTAAAGAAAAATGAGTTGCCATCATTACTTTAAGAAATGAGGGTCAGTCAGTCTGAAAAATTGGGAAAACTTTGAAAGTGTCCCCAAGTGCAGTGGCAAAAAACATCAAGCGCTACAAAGAAACTGGCTCACATGAGGACTGCCCCAGGAAAGGAAGACCAAGAGTCGCCTCTGCTTCTGAGGATAAGTTTATCTGAGTCACCAACCCCAGAAATCGCAGGTTAACAGCAGCTCAGATTAGAGACCAGGTCAATGCCACATAGAGTTCTAGCAGCAGACACATCTCTACAACAACTGTTAAGAGGATACTTTGTGCAGCAGGCCTTCATGGTAAAATAGTTTCTAGGAAACCACTGCTAAGGACAGGCAACAAGCAGGAGAGACTTGTTTGGGCTAAAGAACACAATAAATGGATATTCGACCAGTGGAAATCTGTGCTTTGGTCTGATGAGTCCAAATTTGAGATCTTTGGTTTCAACCACCGTGTCTTTGTGCAACGCAGAAAAGGTGAACGGATGGACTCTACATGCCTGGTTCCCACCGAGGAGGAGGTGTGATGGTGTGGAGGTGACACTGTTGGGGATTTATTCAAAATTGAAGGCATACTGAACCAGCATGGCTACCACAGCATCTTGCAGCGGCATGCTATTCCATCCATTTTGCATTTAGTTGGACCATCATTTATTTTTCAACAGGACAATGACCCCAAACACACCTCCAGGCTGTGTAAGGGCTATTTGACCAAGAAGGAGAGTGATGGGGTGCTACGCCAGATGATCTGGCCTCCACAGTCACCAGATCTGAACCCAGTCGAGATGGTTTGGTGTGAGCTGGACCGCAGAGAGAAGGCAAAATGGCCAACAAGTGATAAGCATCTCTGGGAACTCCTTCAAGATTGTTGTAAGACCATTCCTGGTGACTAACTCTTGAAGCTCATCAAGAGATTGCCAAGAGTGTGTAAAGCAGTCATCAAAGCAAAAGGTGGCTACTTTGAAGAACCTAGAATATAAGACATAAGACATTTCAGTTGTTTCACACTTTTTTGTTAAGTATATAATTCCACATGTGTTAATTCATAGTTATGATGCCTTCAATGTGAATGTACAATTTTCATATTCAAGAAAATACAGAAAAATCTTTACATGAGAAGGTGGGTCCAAACTTTTCGTCTGTACTGTATGTGTGTGTGTGTGTATATATATATATATATATATATATATATATATATATATATATATATATATATATATATACATACATATACTAACTATTGAACCCTTTCTTCTCCCGGGTGGCAAGCATTTATATTGATATATGGTCTCCATCTTGGCATGTGCTGCTTCCATCCTGCACCCTAATCTTGTCCTATGCTGCTACCATCTTGTGCCCCCATCCTGTCATGTGCAGCCCCCATCCTGTTTTGAGCGCCTCCATCTTGTCACGTGCTACTCTCTTCCTCTGCCCTCATCCTGTCATGTGCTCCCATCCTGCGCCCCAATCCTGTTATGTGGTGCTCCCATCCTGTGCCCCCATGCTGTCATGTGGTGCTCCCATCCTACACCCCCATGCTGTCATGTGCTGTTCACGTCCTGTGCCCCCATTCTGTCATGTGGCGCTCCCATCATGCGCCCCCATCCTGATATGTGCTACTCCAATTCTGCGCCCCCATCCTGTCATGTGGTGCTTTCATCCTGCGTCCCCATACTGTCATCTGGTGCTCCCATCCTGCACCCCCATCTTGTCATGTGCTGGTTTGCTGCGCTGACGTATTTTCTATATATATTCAGTAGAAAGTGGCTGGATCGCTTTGCTGACATATTTTATATATAGATTCAGTATATAAAAATGGCGCTGGAATTGAGGACTGCACAGGTGCCAATTACGGCGCCACAACCCTCCTGGGCCACAATCCCCATTCCCGGATGCGTAACTTACAAAATAGCGCCTAAAGTGCGCTATACGCATGTGCCATTTCTGACGGAGGATTCATGTCCCGGCCTCCAGTCCGAAGGGACCCCGCGACAATACCGGATAGGTACCATAAATACTTGAGTATTAGCCGACCCAAGTATAAGCAGAGACCCCCTAATTTTGCCACAAAAACTGGGAAAACTTATTGACTCGAGTATAAGCCTAGGGTGGGAAATGCAGCAGCTACTGGTAAATTTCAAAAATTAAAAATAGATACCAATAAAAGTGAAATTGATAGAGACATCAGTAGGTTAAATGTTTTTGAATATCCATATTGAATCAGGAGCCTCATAAGTTGCTCCATACAAAATACGCCCAATATAATGCTCTATAAAGCTCATGATGGGCCCCATATAATGCTCCATAAAGTTCATGAAGGCAGTGTGCTTGGGATCATTATCATGCTGAAAGACCCATCCATGTTTCATCTTCAATGCTCTTGCTGAGGTTTGCACTCAAAATCTCACGATACATGGCCCCATTCAATCTTTCATGCAAACTGATCAGTCGTCCTGGTCCCTTTGCAGAGAAACAGCCCCAAAGCATGATGTTGCCATTTTTGACTTTCATAGTTGTGGTCTACCTATGATTAGTGTTGAGCGATACCGTCCGATACTTGAAAGTATCGGTATCGGAAAGTATCGGCCGATACCGGCAAAGTATCGGATCCAATCCGATACCGATACCCGATACCAATACAAGTCAATGGGACTCAAGTATCGGACGGTATCCCTGATGGTTCCCAGGGTCTGAAGGAGAGGAAACTCTCCTTCAGGCCCTGGGATCCATATTAATGTGTAAAAGAAAGAATTAAAATAAAAAATATTGCTATACTCACCTCTCCGACGCAGCCTGGACCTCACCGAGGGAACCGGCAGCGTTCTTTGCTTAAAATTCGCGCGTTTACTTCCTTCCGTGAAGTCCCGGCTTGTGATTGGTCGCGTGCCGCCCATGTGGCCGCGACGCGACCAATCACAGCAGGCCGTGACGTAATTTCAGGTCCTTCAGGATTTTAAAATTACGTTCTGGCTTGTGATTGGTCGCGTCGCGGTCACATGGGCGACGCGACCAATCACAAGCCGTGACGTCACGGGAGGCAGGAAACGCGCGCATTTTAAAATGTGCACGTGTCCTGCCTCCCGTGACATCACGGCTTGTGATTGGTCGCGTCGCCCATGTGACCGCGACGCGACCAATCACAAGCCATTAAAATGCGCGCGTTTCCTGCCTCCCGTGACGTCATGGCTTGTGATTGGTCGCGTCGCCCATGTAACCGCAACGCGACCAATCACAAGCCAGAACGTAATTTTAAAATCCTGAAGGACCTGAAATTACGTCACGGCTTGCTGTGATTGGTCGCGTCGCGGCCACATGGGCGGCACGCGACCAATCACAAGCCGGGACTTCACGGAAGGAAGTAAACGCGCAAATTTTAAGCAAAGAACGCTGCCGGTTCCCTCGGTGAGGTCCAGGCTGCGCCGGAGAGGTGAGTATAGCAATATTTTTTATTTTAATTCTTTCTTTTACACATTATTACATTAATGTTGTTTCGATACCGATACCCGATACCACAAAAGTATCGGATCTCGGTATCGGAATTCCGATACCCTCAAGTATCGGCCGATACCTAATACTTGCGGTATCGGAATGCTCAACACTACCTATGATGTCAATTTCAGGCCTCTGCCATCTTTTTCAGTGGGAGAACTTGCACAATTAGTGGCTGACTAAATACTTTTTTCCCCACTGTATATGCAAACCCTACAAAGACCGTGTCCTCAACATTGCTCTAACTATCCTTTAATCTAATTGTTCACAAAAACAGAAAATATGAACAGTTCTCTTTATGAAAGGTACAAGACACAAGGCCAAACCCTGTACTTTACTCAAACACCACCCCCAGTCTTCACTAGACCACAGAATGAACAACTTTTGGCTGGATGTAGAATGTAATCTTCACAAAGATTGTTTGTATCTCTGGCAATCGAATGAGGTGTCACAAAGGCATCTTTAACCATGCAAACCCAATGGCGTTGTCTCAATTTTTGGAATTTCAAAAAGTACCAACTTTTCTCAGGAGTAACTTGGACATATTGAGAGAAAAGACAACGCTGGTTTATTGGTTTATAAGTAATGAATCACCTATTGTTCATTTTGCCAATGATGTAAATGAGACCATAGTATTGGCCTGTTTTATTACTGTTCTTTCTTCAATCTTCAGCACTTTATTTTTGTGTTCACTATAGGAAAATAATGCAGAACATCCAGTTTTCATAAAATATTTTGTTTGACCGAAATGTCAAATTCAGCTTATGACTGTCTCACTTGAAGGCCTTCTCTTTTACATGAAAATCTCCTGTCAGTCAATGTGCACACAGCATGTTACCTGACAAGCTTGCATGTAATTACCCCCCTTGTTGTAATGTAAAACTGAGTTGAGGGAGCAGAGAGGATATGCCAGTTCGCTCACCCTAAGGCAAAATATCAGACAAGCTATTAGGTTTGCAGGAGAAGGAAGTCCCATTTCTCACCAGGAGGTCTATATTGCTTATTCTGCTTCCATGTTAACACGCAATTGTTTTTTAAGCTGTCAAAAGAATCTAAACAAAACAACTTTAACAAGCTATAGAAAGATACCTTGCAGCTTGATGATACTGTAGATCTAAAAGTTATTCTCAAACAATATTTAAAATAATCAGTTCAAATTAAGATGCATTAATACTGGAGATGAGGAAATTTTTTGAAATTTGAATTTCCCAGCGTTGACTAATTTTTCCCCAAAATTTGATTTGCGGCAAATCCATTTGCTTTGAGTCTTAAGTATTTTAATTGCCCTGAAAAGAGGTGTATAAACACTGAAGTCTCCCCAACTATTATTCAGCTCTGTAGTGTAAACTGGATCATGACTGATATTGTGGGAATACCCTTTTAACAAGGACCTTTCACCAGATTTTTTAACCCTTTCACAACCTATGACGTATATATACGTTGTAGGTTGTGTCCCTACACTCCATGCGGTCTCCGGCACATAGACACAGACAGTCATTTTGGATCTGGCTGTAGAATGTCATAGTCCTTAGCTTTGCAAACACCTTCTTGATTTCATCTCTGTATGGAGTGATATCCTTCTACCTTTAGGACCTAGCAGTGGTCTCCATCTTCTGCTGCTTATTGACACACCCTTGCTGGATGTTTAAATACTGTAAGTCTCTTCAGCATGGTGCTGGTGTTAGCTCTATATACCTCTGTCTGTTGGAAGTGCTAGAAGTTGACTAGTTTCTTCTTCAAGCCTCTTGGAGGATTGATGGCGTGAGCTCTCTTGTGTCACCTTAAGATAAGTGTTTTCTGTCATTCGTCTTCCTTCTTTTGTCTTTAGTGGCAGTATGGGCTGACTAGTGCTCACCCGGACCCCTCCCTATCCAGGGCTTATCGCTAGAGGCAAACAAATAAAGAGAAAGCTGACAGTACTCACTAAGTTAGGATGCCCGCTCTTGATCCAAAGAACCCATTTGCAAACAGCAATAATCCAGAAGAAGTAAGAACAGCTTCCAATTCAGGTGGAAAAGTAGAAAAAGCTTTATTCTGCTATTATAAATTATGATGTTTTGACCAGCAATAGGTCTTCATCAAGTAAAGAACTTTTGCTGGATGAAATGTCATAATTTATCATGGCAGAATAAAGCTTTTTCTCTTTTTTCATCTGGATTGGACGCTGTTCTTACTTCTTCTAGATTTTCGCTAGAGACAGTCAGGAATTAGGTCCCTGCTCGGCGATAAGTGCAGAACCTATTTAGGGCAGACAGGGTGTTGTCAGATCTACTTAGGGGTCTCTGTCGTGGTTCCCAATGGCAGGGACTCAGGCAAAAATGGACTAGCTCTAGGAATGATGGAATCTCAGATGACCGCGACGCTGAACCTAACACGCAACTAATAGTAGCCAGGGGGTGTGCCTACGATTATCCCTAGACACCTCGCACCAGCCGGAGATCTAGTTACCCCTAGTAGAGGAATACACAGACCTGGCTTGCCTCCAGGGAAACCCCAAAAGTGATAGTAGCCCCCCACATATAATAACAGTTAGGTAAGAGGAAAACACGTACGCAGTATGAATATAGATTCAGCAAAGAGAGGCCCTCTGACTAGATAGCAGAAAATACAAAAGAGGACTTCGCGGTCACCTCAAAACCCTAAACAGCCATCCTGAAATTACTTTAACTCCGTTATCAACTCATGACACCGGAGTAGTAATTTCAGATCACTAGAGCTTCCAGCAGCAAGAGAAATATAAATGCATGCTGGACAAACAAACACAAAAAATGCCAAAGATCCAACTTAGCTGAATTGCAGACTTGGAGCAGGTAGCAAGCAACAGAGGTGCTCTGGTAACATTGATTGCCGGCACTAGAATGACTGAGAAGCCAGACTAAATAGGAAACTCCCAGTTTCCTGATGGGAACAGGTGCAAGACAAAAGTCAGCCAGTACCACCAGTAACCACCAGAGGGAGCCCAAAAACAGAATTCACAACAGTACCCCCCCCTTAAGGAGGGGGCACCGAACCCTCATGAGAACCACCAGGGCGATCTGGATGCGCCCTATGAAAGGCGCGAACCAAATCAGAGGCATGAACATCAGAGGCAGTCACCCAAGAATTATCCTCCTGACCGTATCCCTTCCATTTAACCAAATATTGAAGTCTCCGTCTGGAAACGCGAGAGTCCAAAATCTTCTCCACAACATACTCCAATTCACCCTCCACCAGCACAGGAGCAGGAGGCTCAACAGAAAGAACAACCGGTACCTCGTACCTCCGCAACAACGACCGATGGAAGACATTATGAATGGTGAAAGATGCTGGTAGGTCCAAACGAAAAGATACAGGATTAAGAATCTCCAAAATCTTATAAGGACCTATGAACCGAGGTTTAAACTTAGGAGAAGAGACCTTCATAGGGACAAAACGAGAAGATAACCACACCAAGTCCCCAACGCGGAGATGATGACCCACATGACGATGACGATTAGCAAACTGCTGAGTCTTCTCCTGAGACAACTTCAAATTGTCCACCACATGACTCCAAATCCAGTGCAGTCTATCCACCACCGTGTCCACTCCAGGGCAATCCGAAGATTCCACCTGGCCAGATGAAAAACGAGGGTGAAACCCTGAATTGCAAAAGAAAGGAGAAACCAGAGTGGCAGAACTGGCCCGATTATTGAGGGCAAACTCTGCCAACGGCAAAAAGGCGACCCAATCATCCTGATCAGCAGACACAAAACACCTCAAATAAGTCTCCAAGGTCTGATTAGTTCGCTCCGTCTGGCCATTAGTCTGAGGATGGAATGCAGACGAAAAAGACAAATCAATGCCCATCCTGGCACAGAACGCTCGCCAGAACCTAGACACAAATTGAGACCCCCTGTCAGAAACGATGTTTTCCGGGATACCATGTAAACGAACCACATTCTGAAAAAATAAAGGAACCAACTCAGATGAAGAAGGCAATTTGGGCAAGGGTACCAAATGAACCATCTTAGAAAAACGGTCACACACCACCCAAATGATGGACATTTTCTGAGAAACCGGGAGGTCCGAGATAACGTCCATAGAGATGTGCGTCCACGGCCTCTTCGGAATAGGCAAGGACAACAACAATCCACTAGCCCGAGAACAGCAAGGCTTGGCCCGAGCACAAACATCACAAGACTGTACAAAGGCACGCACATCCCGAGACAGGGAAGGCCACCAGAAGGACCTGGCCACCAAATCTCTGGTACCAAAAATTCCAGGGTGACCTGCCAACACAGAAGAATGAACCTCCGAGATGACTCTACTGGTCCATTCATCTGGAACAAACAGTCTCCCAGGCGGACAACGATCAGGCCTATCAGTCTGAAACTCCTGCAAAGCACGTCGCAAGTCTGGGGAGACAGCAGACAAAATCACCCCATCCTTAAGGATACCCGTAGGCTCAGAATCACCAGAGGAGTCAGGCTCAAAACTCCTAGAAAGGGCATCTGCCTTCACATTTTTTGAACCCGGCAAGTATGAAACCACAAAATTAAACCGGGAGAAAAACAACGACCAGCGTGCCTGTCTAGGATTCAGACGCCTGGCAGACTCAAGGTAAATCAGATTCTTGTGATCAGTCAAGACCACCACCTGATGTCTAGCACCCTCAAGCCAATGACGCCACTCCTCAAATGCCCACTTCATAGCCAAGAGCTCCCGATTACCGACATCATAATTTCGCTCGGCGGGCGAAAACTTTCGAGAGAAGAATGCACATGGTCTCATCACTGAGCAATTGGGACTTCTCTGCGACAAAACCGCCCCCGCTCCAATCTCGGAAGCATCAACCTCGACCTGAAAAGGGAGCGAAACATCAGGCTGGCGCAACACAGGGGCGGAAGAAAAGCGGCGCTTAAGCTCCCGAAAGGCCTCCACAGCCGCAGAGGACCAATTGGCAACATCAGCACCCTTCTTAGTCAAATCAGTCAGAGGTTTAGCAACACTTGAAAACCCAGTTATAAATCGACGATAGAAATTAGCAAAGCCCAAGAACTTCTGAAGACTCTTCAGGGAAGTAGGCTGCGTCCAATCACAAATAGCCCGAACCTTGACAGGATCCATCTCAACAGAAGAAGGGGAAAAAATATACCCCAAAAAGGAGATCTTCTGAACCCAAAAAATACACTTTGAACCCTTTACAAACAAAGAATTGGCCCGCAAAACCTGAAAAACCTTCCTAACCTGTTGAACATGCGACTCCCAGTCATCCGAAAAAATCAAAATATCATCCAAATACACAATCATAAATTTATCCAGGTATTTACGGAAAATATCGTGCATAAAGGACTGAAAGACTGAAGGAGCATTAGAAAGACCAAAAGGCATTACCAAATACTCAAAATGGCCCTCGGGCCTATTAAATGCAGTTTTCCACTCATCTCCCTGCTTAATCCGCACCAAATTATACGCACCCCGAAGATCAATCTTAGAGAACCACTTTGCCCCTTTAATACGAGCAAATAAATCAGTCAATAGTGGCAAAGGATACTGGTATTTGACTGTAATCTTATTCAACAGGCGATAATCAATACAGGGCCTCAGGGAGCCATCTTTTTTACCCACGAAAAAAAAACCTGCTCCTAAAGGGGATGAGGATGGACGGATATGTCCCTTTTCCAAGGACTCCTTAATATACTCTCGCATAGCAGCATGCTCAGGCACAGACAGATTAAACAAACGACCCTTGGGAAACTTGCTGCCCGGAATCAAGTCTATAGCACAATCACAATCCCTGTGAGGAGGGAGAGAACTAAGTTTGGGCTCCTCAAAAACATCACAATAGTCAGACAAAAATGCCGGAATTTCAGAGGGAGTAGATGAAGCAATGGAAACCAAAGGTACTTCCCCATGAGCCCCCTGACATCCCCAGCTTAACACAGACATTGTTTTCCAGTCAAGGACTGGATTATGAGTTTGCAACCATGGCAATCCAAGCACTAAGACATCATGCAAGTTATGCAACACAAGGAAGCGAATCACCTCCCGATGGTCAGGAGTCATACACATAGTCACTTGTGTCCAGTATTGTGGTTTATTCCTAGCCAATGGTGTGGAGTCGATACCCTTCAGAGGGATAGGAACTTCCAAAGGCTCTAGGCTAAACCCACAGCATCTGGCAAAGGACAAATCCATAAGACTCAAGGAAGCGCCAGAATCCACATAGGCATCCACAGTAATAGATGATAATGAACAGATCAAAGTTACAGACAGAATAAACTTAGACTGTAAAGTGCCAATTGCAAAAGACTTATCAACCTTTTTTGTGCGTTTAGAGCATGCTGACATAACATGAGCAGAATCACCACAGTAGAAGCACAACCCATTTTTATGCCTATAATTCTGCCGTTTACTTCTGGACAGAATTCTATCACATTGCATAATCTCCGGTGTCTGCTCAGAAGACACTGCCAAATGGTGCACAGGTTTGCGCTCCCGTAAACGCCGATCAATCTGAATAGCCATAGTCATGGATTCATTCAGACCTGTGGGCGTAGGAAACCCCACCATGACATCTTTAACGGCGTCAGAGAGACCTTCTCTGAAATTCGCCGCCAGGGCGCACTCATTCCACTGAGTAAGCACAGACCATTTTCGAAATTTTTGACAATATATTTCAGCTTCATCATGCCCTTGAGAGAGGGCTATCAAGGCCTTTTCAGCCTGAATCTCCAAATTAGGTTCCTCATAGAGCAACCCCAGTGCCAGAAAAAACGCATCCACATTGAGCAGTGCAGGATCCCCTGGTGCCAATGCAAATGCCCAATTCTGGGGGTCACCCCGCAACAAGGAAATCACAATTTTAACCTGCTGAGCGGAGTCTCCAGCGGAGCGAGATCTCAGAGAAAGATACAATTTACAATTGTGCTTAAAATTCAAAAAACGAGATCTATCTCCAGAAAAGAACTCAGGTATAGGAATCTTGGGTTCCGACATAGGAGCATGTATAACATAGTCTTGGATATTTTGAACCTTAGAAGCAAGAGCACTCAGGCCTGTAGCTAAACTCTGGATATCCATTTCTCAACAGCTGAGATCTGAGCCATTCAGGGTTAAGAGGAGAGAAAAAAGCAGCAGATTGCAATTATGGCTAGACAGAACTTCTGAGTAAAAAAAAAAAAAAAAAAAAGTGTCAGAATCTTCTTCTTTTCTCTCTTTCTTCAGCCAATACCTTTAATACATTTGCGGCCGGCAATACTGTCATGGTTCCCAATGGCAGGGACTCAGGCAAAAACGGACTAGCTCTAGGAATGATGGAATCTCAGATGACCGCGACGCTGAACCTAACACGCAACTAATAGTAGCCAGGGGGTGTGCCTACGATTATCCCTAGACACCTCGCACCAGCCGGAGATCTAGTTACCCCTAGTAGAGGAATACACAGACCTGGCTTGCCTCCAGGGAAACCCCAAAAGTGATAGTAGCCCCCCACATATAATAACGGTTAGGTAAGAGGAAAACACGTACGCAGTATGAATATAGATTCAGCAAAGAGAGGCCCTCTGACTAGATAGCAGAAAATACAAAAGAGGACTTCGCGGTCACCTCAAAACCCTAAACAGCCATCCTGAAATTACTTTAACTCCGTTATCAACTCATGACACCGGAGTAGTAATTTCAGATCACTAGAGCTTCCAGCAGCAAGAGAAATATAAATGCATGCTGGACAAACAAACACAAAAAATGCCAAAGATCCAACTTAGCTGAAGTGCAGACTTGGAGCAGGTAGCAAGCAACAGAGGTGCTCTGGTAACATTGATTGCCGGCACTAGAATGACTGAGAAGCCAGACTAAATAGGAAACTCCCAGTTTCCTGATGGGAACAGGTGCAAGACAAAAGTCAGCCAGTACCACCAGTAACCACCAGAGGGAGCCCAAAAACAGAATTCACAACAGGTCTCCACTCTTCCCGTTTCCTAATGTTTGGGCTCCCCCTTCCTCTTGCTGTTGTTGTGCACCTAGCTTCTCTCTCACCCAGCATGACACAAAGGCAAAGTAGAGAACGGGGCCCTGTCTCATGTCACTATCAAATGAGAGGTGATTGAAATTTTGAATCTTTCATACATATGAATGGAGAGAGTACCATATGTGTATAGGAATTTTGACCACTTCTCCACTGACAGGAACAAGCGACATGTCCATGTTCTCTAGACTGATGCTGTTCCCATTGGTGGAGACTGCATATTCTATACAATAATGGCATATTTTGTGAAAAAAGTAACAAATGTATGAGATGAGAATACCACTTTAAACATCCATAGTGTGGCTATTTCCATAAGTGCCCAGAGTGGTCTTAGCTTCTTTTCACAATCATTACACTCAAATTCTGTATTCTGAGAAACACAGCGCCATCTGTTTTTTGATAAACGCAAGGCTGCTCCTTAAATACAGAATTTAATCAAAATGTAATTAGCTGCTTGCTTTGTCTCATATCTTCTTTCACTTTTTTTTGTGTGTACGTATAATAGGGTATTTTACCAATTCAGGTCACAGAGAAGGTAACAAGAAGCAAGGAAAAGATTGATTTATGTTTGTTTGTCTGTTTATGTGGAATTACTATTACATTACATTCTGGGGAGATACAAAGCACCTGAGCTGCTTGCTGTTTTAGTGTCCCTCATTAGATGTGTTATCCATCAGTTACAGCATGGAAGCCGAAAAATGGAGAAGAAATCATCATCTAAATTGAACACTTTTGTATACATTTTAGGCATGTTGTTATCTCTTTGAATGCTGTGCTTTTACATTTGAAACACTGACATAGGGCAGCCGTATCTCATACATATTAGAATTTTTGATAATATATGTGAGTTGTTGGGATAAGTAATTATTGACTGAGTTGTATGAGTTAAAATATAAAATGTAAAGATTCCTTAATGGGCACCTGTCAGCAGGATTGTGCTCCGTAACCTAAACACAGTGTCAGGTTGGCGCCTTTATACTGATTAAAATGATGCCTTGGGTGATAAAATCCATCTTGTGGTTGTTATTTAATCTGTATTTTCAGTTTTGAGTTAATGATATGCTCGTGCTTCTAGGCGGTCTTGTGGGGGGGTCCTAATGTGGTGCTCTGACTACATATTCATCTGTATGAATAACACAAAACTGACTGGCACTTCCAAAAATATACAATATACAACTCTACAAAAGAAGGTGAACTCTGTCGTGCTAAAGAATGTAGACATGGAATATATGAAATATGAATAGCAATACTTCTCTGGGTAGTAGGAAAAAATTGAGATATTTAGCACATAATTTGCCCAATTCTTGCATGCCCAGCAACCATCGACATGGTGGTCTCATGCTGCTGGGACCCTACGTGTCTAGTGTGAATACCTCTCTTAGGCTGAAGTCTGAATTCCTGGGTAAATGTGGATACCTGTCTCAGACAAGCCTGTATTTATGGGGAGGTAGGATCCTGCTGTAATTAAAATTTGAAGGGTGTAGTGCTCGGTCAGAGAGATAACATACAAATAACAAAAGACTGACTGGCACTTCCACGCCAATGTGAATAGGCGCATACTAGGAGCAGCCACCTCCATATACAATATACAAAAGAATATGCACTCTGTCAGTGCTTTGTTATTTGTATGTTAGAAATTAATAGGCCCCATGTATTGCTCCATACTGTTTAATGGGCCCTATATAATGCTCCATACAGTATACGGTATAATGAGGCCCATATATTGCTCCATACAGTATAATGAGTCCCATATAATGCTCCATACAGTATAAGGAGCCCCATATAATTCTCCATACATTATATGATGGGCCCCATATATTGCTCCATACAGAATGGGCCCTATATAATGCTTCATTTATAATGGATCCCATATGATGCTCAATATATAATGATATAAAATGAGATTGTCAGCTCACCTCCTCCTCTGCTTAATATGTCCTCCAGGCTGCACGGATCCCCTGGGTGAAAGTTGATATGCATCAAATAGTTAACATGCAGCGCCTCTATGGACGAATGATTCCAGGAAATCGAAGAATTCTTAAAACATCTATTTATTTCTTCATGTTAAAAACAAAAAGGTCAGGCAGTTTGTATACACTCATGATTTTAAAAAAGGCATAGAAACCAGCATGTTTTGACCCAAGCAGGTCTTAATCATGGAGTTGCATCTGTATCTCTGTTTAGAAGTCTTATAAAGAAGTCTTGGGTCGAAACATGTTGGTTTCTATGCCTTTTTTTAAAATCATGGGTGTATTCAAACTGCCTGACCTTTTTGTTACCTGTTTTTAATATGAAGAAATAAATAGATGTTTTAAGAAATCTTGGATTACCTGAGATCATTCATCCAAAGAGGTGCTGCATGTTAACTATTTGATCAATGTATAATGGGCTCAATATAATGCTCCATGATGAACCCCATATAATGCTCCATATATAATGGGCCCCATATATGTTGCTTCAGTGTATGATGGGCCCATATATGATGCTCCAATGTATGTTGATCCCCATATATGTTGCTTCAGTGTATGATGGGCCCATATATGATGCTCCAATGTATGTTGATCCCCATATATGATGCTCCAGTGTATGATGATCCCCATATATGATGCTCCATATATGTTGGACCCATATATAATACTACAGTGTATGATGGCCCCCATATATAATGCTCCAAACATTTGAAAAAAATGATATACTCACCTCTCATTGCTGGCCGCTTCTCTGCCCCGAACTCCTCAGTGTCATCGTCTTCCAGATCTGTGCACTGTGACTGTTCAGGCAGAGGTCGAACAGATGTGACGTCATCATGCCCTTTGACCTTAATGTCACAGTCAGAAGATGCCGAAGAGGTGGAGTGGGGAGAGGTAAATATCACAGGTGCCGGGGCCCTGAGCAAGCGGGGGTTCCCTGTCACAGGCACCTGTTATGACCCCAATGGCAGAGGGTCTCAGAAATATTTACTAAGTCTGCAAACACAAAAACCAGCTCATAGAGCAGTGGTAACTGGGCTGACCATATATCTAATCCTAGCACCACAAATAACAGCAGCCGGGGAACGTGCCTATGTTGATTCTAGACGTCTCGCGCCAGCCGGAGAACTAACTAACCCTAGAAGGGAAAAGAAAGACCTTTCTTGCCTCCAGAGAAAAGACCCCAAAAGTTGGATACAAGCCCCCAACAAATAATAACGGTGAGGTAAGAGGAAAAGACAAACGTAAGAATGAGCTAGGTATTTAGCAAAGAGAGGCCCACTAGCTAATAGCAGAATATAGTAAGATAACTTATATGGTCAGCAAAAACCATATCAAAAATATCCACGCTGGAAATTCAAGAACCCCCGAACCGTCTAACGGCCCGGGGGGAGAACACCAGCCCCCTAGAGCCTCCAGCAAGGTCAGGAATCACATTAAGTACAAGCTGGACAAAAATGAGAGCAAGCAAATAACCCAAAAAACAAAGAAGCAGGACTTAGCTTAATTTAGCACGAACCAGGACCAGCAGATAGGAGCAAACAGAAAGGATCTGATTACAACGATGCCAGGCACTGGACTAAGGATCCAGGAAGTTTATATAGCAACACCCCTGGACTAACGGCCCAGGTGGGTGCAAACTGAGGGAAGAAACTCCCAGAGTAATATCACTAGTAACAACAAGAGGGAGCCAAAAAGTCTAATTCACAACAGGCACCATCACTGGCACAGAAACCGGGCCCCTATATTGCACCACTGTCCCTGTCGGCGAGCGGGCCCCCACCTGCTCAGGGCCTCGGCACTTACCTAGGTGTTGACGCCGGCCCTGCCTCCAGGGCTGCCACTGTTCCTTTGGTGTCAGAACTGGCTCTACCGGGATGACTTGACATTGTTATTTCACGTGATTCATGTGGCCAATCAGTGCCGGCTTCAGTCTCCTCTCCTAAAGACGTAGCTGACAGGAGGTGGGAGAGCAGCAAAAGATCTGACCTCCTCTGCATGTCTTGATTTATCCAAAGTAGAGGAGACTGAAGCCACCGCTGATTGGCCACAGGAATTATGTGACATAACAATGTCAAGTAATCCCGGGGGAGCAAGTGCCGACATCACTAGTATAGTGCCAGCACTGGAAATGAGTGTTATTATTGTAGTGGACAATCACTTTAATTGTTTATTGTACTATTACATAAACTTGCAGTTTTCTTTTAAATCTATTGAATTTTACAAAGATGTACTTGAAGACATTATATAATATGCTAGTATATGTAGAATATGCAATACTGCTAGGTCCAATGATTGCACGTAGATGTTGTCCTTAGGCTACATTCACACATCCGAGTGACACATCCCAAGTGCCGTCTGTTTTTTTCTCAGACAGCGCACGGTCCATAGAGTTCATACATACATTATTTTAATAAAGAGATCCGTGTTTGATGTCTGTGAGACCAAGAGCATCCTTTTTGTGGATCAGACTTGGCCATTAAGTCTTCAGGGATCCGGTTATATTGGATGACACACTTAGATTTCTGATGTGGCGCAAGACGCTTGCAAGATGCACTTGATTTATTATGTGGTTGCACCTTTTAATGAATCAAACCTCACTCACTATCCTACGCCCCTTCATAAGGGCTGAGCAAGCGGGGGTTCCCTGTCACAGGCACCTGTTATGACCCCAATGGCAGAGGGTCTCAGAAATATTTACTAAGTCTGCAAATACAAAAACCAGCTCATAGGGCAGTGGTAACTGGGCTGACCATATATCTAATCCTAGCACCACAAATAACAGCAGCCGGGGAACGTGCCTACGTTGATTCTAGACGTCTCGCGCCAGCCGGAGAACTAACTAACCCTAGAAGGGAAAAGAAAGACCTTTCTTGCCTCCAGAGAAAAGACCCCAAAAGTTGGATACAAGCCCCCAACAAATAATAACGGTGAGGTAAGAGGAAAAGACAAACGTAAGAATGAGCTAGGTATTTAGCAAAGAGAGGCCCACTAGCTAATAGCAGAATATAGTAAGATAACTTATATGGTCAGCAAAAACCCTATCAAAAATATCCACACTGGAAATTCAAGAACCCCCGAACCGTCTAATGGCCCGGGGGGAGAACACCAGCCCCCTAGAGCTTCCAGCAAGGTCAGGAATCACATTTAGTACAAGCTGGACAAAAATGAGAGCAAGCAAATAACCCAAAAAACAAAGAAGCAGGACTTAGCTTAATTTAGCATGAACCAGGACCAGCAGATAGGAGCAAACAGAAAGGATCTGATTACAACGATGCCAGGCACTGGACTAAGGATCCAGGAAGCTTATATAGCAACACCCCTGGACTAACGGCCCAGGTGGGTGCAAACTGAGGGAAGAAACTCCCAGAGTAATATCACTAGTAACCACAAGAGGGAGCCAAAAAGTCTAATTCACAACAGTACCCCCCCCTTAAGGAGGGGTCACCGAACCCTCACCAAGACCACCAGGGCGATCAGGATGAGCAGCGTGAAAGGCACGAACTAAATCGGCCGCATGCACGTCAGAGGCAACCACCCAGGAATTATCCTCCTGACCATAGCCCTTCCACTTGACCAGATACTGAAGTCTCCGTCTGGAGAGACGAGAATCCAAGATCTTCTCCACCACGTACTCCAACTCGCCCTCAACCAACACCGGAGCAGGAGGCTCAGCAGAAGGAACCACAGGCACAAAGTAGCGTCGCAACAAGGACCTATGGAACACGTTGTGAATGGCAAACGACACCGGAAGATCCAAGCGACAGGACACTGGATTAAGGATTTCCAATATCTTGTAAGGACCGATGAAGCGAGGCTTAAATTTAGGAGAGGAGACCTTCATAGGAACAAATCGAGAAGACAGCCACACCAAATCCCCAACACAAAGTCGGGGACCCACACCGCGGCGGCGGTTGGCAAAACGCTGAGCCTTCTCCTGTGACAATTTTAAGTTGTCCACCACATGATTCCAGATCTGCTGCAACCTATCCACCACAGAATCTACCCCAGGACAGTCAGAAGGCTCCACATGTCCCGAGGAAAAACGAGGATGGAAACCAGAGTTGCAGAAAAATGGCGAAACCAAAGTAGCGGAACTAGCCCGATTATTAAGGGCAAACTCAGCCAACGGCAAGAAGGTCACCCAATCATCCTGATCTGCCGAAACAAAACACCTCAAATAAGCCTCCAGAGTCTGATTAGTTTGCTCCGTTTGTCCATTAGTCTGAGGATGAAAGGCAGACGAGAACGACAAATCAATGCCCATCCTAGCACAAAAGGATCGCCAGAACCTGGAAACAAACTGGGATCCTCTGTCAGACACAATATTCTCAGGAATGCCGTGTAAGCAAACCACATTCTGAAAGAACACAGGAACCAGATCGGAAGAGGAAGGCAGCTTAGGCAAAGGCACCAAATGGACCATTTTCGAAAAGCGATCACATACCACCCAGATGACAGACATACCCTGAGACACCGGGAGATCAGAAATGAAATCCATGGAAATGTGTGTCCAAGGCCTCTTCGGAACAGGCAAGGGCAAGAGCAACCCGCTGGCACGAGAACAGCAAGGCTTAGCTCGAGCACAAGTCCCACAGGACTGCACAAATGACCGCACATCCCGTGACAAGGAAGGCCACCAAAAGGACCTAGCCACCAGATCTCTGGTGCCAAAAATTCCCGGATGACCTGCCAACACCGAGGAATGAACCTCGGAAATGACTCTGCTGGTCCACTTATCAGGAACAAACAGTCTGTCAGGTGGACAAGAGTCAGGTCTACCAGCCTGAAATCTCTGCAACACGCGTCGCAAATCAGGAGAAATGGCTGACAAAATTACTCCCTCTTTAAGAATACCAACTGGTTCTGCGACTCCAGGAGAGTCAGGCACAAAGCTCCTTGAAAGAGCATCAGCCTTCACATGCTTTGAACCTGGTAAATACGAGACCACAAAGTCAAAACGGGAGAAAAACAATGACCAGCGGGCCTGTCTAGGATTCAGGCGTTTAGCAGACTCGAGAGATATCAAATTTTTGTGATCAGTCAAGACCACCACACGATGCTTAGCACCCTCGAGCCAATGACGCCACTCCTCAAATGCCCACTTCATGGCCAGCAACTCCCGATTGCCAACATCATAATTCCGCTCAGCAGGCGAAAACTTCCTAGAGAAGAAAGCACATGGTCTCATTACCGAGCAACCAGGGCCTCTCTGTGACAAAACGGCCCCTGCCCCAATCTCAGAAGCATCCACTTCGACCTGAAAGGGAAGTGAGACATCAGGCTGGCACAAAACAGGCGCCGAAGTAAACCGGCGTTTCAACTCCTGGAACGCCTCCACGGCTGCAGGAGCCCAGTTAGCAACATCAGAACCTTTCTTGGTCATATCCGTCAAAGGTTTAACAACGCTAGAAAAATTAGCGATAAAACGACGGTAGAAGTTAGCAAAACCCAAGAACTTCTGAAGACTCTTAATTTACGTGGGTTGAGTCCACTCATGAATAGCTCGGACCTTGACTGGGTCCATCTCCACAGCAGAAGGGGAAAAAATAAACCCCAAAAAGGGAACCTTCTGTACTCCAAAGAGACACTTTGAGCCCTTAACAAACAAAGCATTCCCACGCAAAACCTGAAACACCATCCTGACCTGCTCCACATGTGAGTCCCAATCTTCAGAGAAAACCAGAATATCATCCAGATAAACAATCATAAATTTATCCAGATACTTCCGGAAAATATCATGCATAAAGGACTGAAACACTGAGGGAGCATTAGAGAGCCCAAAAGACATCACCAAGTACTCAAAATGACCTTCGGGCGTATTAAATGCAGTCTTCCATTCATCTCCTTGCTTAATGCGCACAAGGTTGTACGCACCACGAAGAACTATCTTGGTGAACCACTTGGCACCTTTAATCCGGGCAAACAAGTCCGACAACAGAGGCAAAGGATACTGAAATTTAACAGTGATTTTATTCAGAAGCCGATAGTCAATACAAGGTCTCAAAGATCCGTCCTTCTTGGCCACAAAAAAGAATCCCGCACCAAGAGGGGAAGAGGATGGACGGATATGCCCCTTCTCCAGAGACTCCTTGATATACGAATGCATTGCGGCATGCTCAGGTACAGACAGATTAAATAATCTTCCCTTAGGAAATTTACTACCTGGAATCAAATCTATGGCGCAGTCACAGTCCCTATGAGGAGGCAGAGCACCGGATCTGGACTCGCTGAACACATCCTGATAATCAGACAAATACTCAGGAACTTCCGAAGGAGTAGAGGAAGCAATAGACACCGGCGGGGAATCAGCATGAATTCCCTGACAGCCCCAACTTGACACAGACATTGCCTTCCAATCCAAGACTGGATTGTGGGTCTGTAACCATGGCAGCCCCAAAACGACCAAATCATGCATTTTATGCAGAACAAGAAAACGAATCACCTCCCGATGTTCAGGAGTCATGCACATGGTTACCTGCGTCCAAAACTGCGGTTTATTTTCCGCCAATGGCGTAGCATCAATACCTCTAAGAGGAATAGGATTTACCAACGGTTCAAGAACAAAACCACAGCGCTTGGCAAATGACAGATCCATAAGACTCAGGGCAGCACCTGAATCCACAAACGCCATAACAGGGTAAGAAGACAATGAGCAAATTAAAGTCACAGACAAAATAAATTTAGGTTGCAAATTACCAATGGCGACAGGACTAACAACCCTTGTTAGGCGTTTAGAGCATGCTGATATAACATGTGTAGAATCACCACAGTAAAAACACAACCCATTCTGACGTCTATGATTTTTCCGCTCATTTCTAGTCTGAATTCTATCACATTGCATTAAATCAGGTGTTTGTTCAGACAACACCACCAGAGGATTAGCGGTTTTGTGCTCCCGCAAACGCCGGTCAATTTGAATAGCCAGCGCCATGGAATCATTCAGACTTGTAGGAATGGGGAAACCCACCATCACATTCTTAATGGCTTCAGAAAGGCCATTTCTGAAATTTGCGGCCAGAGCACACTCATTCCACTGAGTAAGCACGGACCATTTCCGAAATTTTTGGCAATACACTTCAGCTTCATCCTGGCCCTGAGAAATAGCCAGCAAGGCTTTTTCTGCCTGAACTTCAAGATTGGGTTCCTCGTAAAGCAATCCGAGCGCCAGAAAAAACGCATCAATATTTGCCAATGCCGGATCTCCTGGCGCTAGCGAGAAAGCCCAATCCTGAGGGTAGCCCCGTAAAAAAGAAATAACAATTTTAACTTGCTGAGCTGAATCTCCAGATGAACGGGGTCTCAGAGAAAGAAACAATTTACAATTATTCTTGAAATTCCTAAACCTAAATCGGTCTCCAGAAAACAGTTCAGGAATAGGTATTTTAGGTTCAGACATAGGACTACTGGTAACAAAATCTTGTATGCCCTGCACACGAGCAGCAAGCTGGTCTACACTTGTAATCAAGGTCTGGACATTCATGTCTGCAGCAAGCACAAGCCACTCAAAGGTAAAGGGGAGAAAGAGAGGAAAAAAAAACAAACTCAGAATTTCCTTTCTTATTATCCCACTTCTGCAATGCATAAACATTCAATGTTGGCCTGGCATACTGTTATGACCCCAATGGCAGAGGGTCTCAGAAATATTTACTAAGTCTGCAAACACAAAAACCAGCTCATAGGGCAGTGGTAACTGGGCTGACCATATATCTAATCCTAGCACCACAAATAACAGCAGCCGGGGAACGTGCCTACGTTGATTCTAGACGTCTTGCGCCAGCCGGAGAACTAACTAACCCTAGAAGGGAAAAGAAAGACCTTTCTTGCCTCCAGAGAAAAGACCCCAAAAGTTGGATACAAGCCCCCAACAAATAATAACGGTGAGGTAAGAGGAAAAGACAAACGTAAGAATGAGCTAGGTATTTAGCAAAGAGAGGCCCACTAGCTAATAGCAGAATATAGTAAGATAACTTATATGGTCAGCAAAAACCCTATCAAAAATATCCACGCTGGAAATTCAAGAACCCCCGAACCGTCTAACGGCCCGGGGGGAGAACACCAGCCCCCTAGAGCTTCCAGCAAGGTCAGGAATCACATTTAGTACAAGCTGGACAAAAATGAGAGCAAGCAAATAACCCAAAAAACAAAGAAGCAGGACTTAGCTTAATTTAGCACGAACCAGGACCAGCAGATAGGAGCAAACAGAAAGGATCTGATTACAACGATGCCAGGCACTGGACTAAGGATCCAGGAAGTTTATATAGCAACACCCCTGGACTAACGGCCCAGGTGGGTGCAAACTGAGGGAAGAAACTCCCAGAGTAATATCACTAGTAACAACAAGAGGGAGCCAAAAAGTCTAATTCACAACAGGCACCATCACTGGCACAGAAACCGGGCCCCTATATTGCACCACTGTCCCTGTCGGCGAGCGGCCCCCCACCTGCTCAGGGCCCCGGCACTTACCTAGGTGTTGACGCCGGCCCTGCCTCCAGGGCTGCCACTGTTCCTTTGGTGTCAGAACTGGCTCTACCGGGATGACTTGACATTGTTATTTCACGTGATTCATGTGGCCAATCAGTGCTGGCTTCAGTCTCCTCTCCTAAAGACGTAGCTGACAGGAGGTGGGAGAGCAGCAAAATATCTGACCTCCTCTGCATGTCTTGATTTATCCAAAGTAGAGGAGACTGAAGCCACCGCTGATTGGCCACAGGAATTACGTGACATAACAATGTCAAGTAATCCCGGGGGAGCAAGTGCCGACATCACTGGTATAGTGCCAGCACTGGAAATGAGTGTTATTATTGTAGTGGACAATCACTTTAATTGTTTATTATACTATTACATAAACTTGCAGTTTTCTTTTAAATCTATTGAATTTTACAAAGATGTACTTGAAGACATTATATAATATGCTAGTATATGTAGAATATGCAATACTGCTAGGTCCAATGATTGCACGTAGATGTTGTCCTTAGGCTACATTCACACATCCGAGTGACACATCCCAAGTGCCGTCTGTTTTTTTCTCAGACAGCGCACGGTCCATAGAGTTCATACATACATTATTTTAATAAAGAGATCCGTGTTTGATGTCTGTGAGACCAAGAGCATCCTTTTTGTGGATCAGACTTGGCCATTAAGTCTTCAGGGATCCGGTTATATTGGATGACACACTTGGATTTCTGATGTGGCGCAAGACGCTTGCAAGATGCACTTGATTTATTATGTGGTTGCACCTTTTAATGAATCAAACCTCACTCACTATCCTACGCCCCTTCATAAGGGCTGGGATGTACTAGTCAGTCTTAATGAATCGGGGCCACAATACTTGTATTCATACATGCTCCAACTAGTGGAAGAAATAGTTAAGAAAAGCAGCATTTCTTTTTTTGTAATCTAAGGGGGTGTAAGGTATTTAAGGGGTTTTCTCTTGTACAAAGTACACTTTAATCAATACATTTGCCTGTATAATCTCTTGTGCCCTCCCCTGCCCAGGAGCTGTGATTTAATCAGACCATGTTCCTGTACGGTCAGACACAACCATTACACAGTACACAGCAGGGGCACATTTATAAGATTATCTCAGCACAGGAACATTTTTTTTAACACCTTCAATATTTTTAATCTAAGAACTATTAATTAAAAGTACTGGAAAACCTCTTTAATGACTATTTTATACATTTACCATCTTTGTATAGAAAATGCTAAAAGCACTATATGCATTGTTCTAATCTACTATACATGCACTATTTGCAGGCGAGACGAGTATAACGTGGAGGTATTGTGTGCACCTGCTAGTTAGCATGCAAGAGGTAATTTCATTATTTAACCAATTTGCTGTTCTGTAATTGTTTAACCATTTTGCTGCTTATAACACAATGCATCACAGGCTCTTCTATTATTGAAGGCTAAATAGAGTAATCTGCTGAAGCTTTCAGCTGATTTTTTTTCCCCTGTGGCAGTAATGGATGTTTTCATCTTCCTAACCCTTCTGCTAGGAAACAGACCCATGTAGTTCTCATATCAGGGAAGGTTATTTTGTTTAGCTCATGAGCACAATGCATATGGTTTTGATTTATGCTCAAAACTTGCACAGTATGCTAAATTCGCCTTCTCTGTTAAGGGCTGAGGCCTATGTGATATGCATGAATTTCTCCCTAGGGGGATTTACATTTATACACATACATCCTGTACAGTGATCATTTTAAACCTGCCCTCCAGCCTTACCGACGGTGAATGTTTTTTGTTTTTTTTACCAAGGAGCACAGGTGGAACCATGACAAGTTTAACCCATAGCCAACATTTGCCCTAAATTTGCCCATCACTTATGACCTGGAACAGTTAAAAACCCCTTCCCGACATTTGACGTACTATCCCGTCGAGGTGGGGTGGGCCCGTATGACCGCCGACGGGATAGTACGTCATAGCCGATCGGCCGCGCTCACGGGGGGAGCGCGGCCGATCGCGGCCGGGTGTCGGCTGCATATCGCAGCTGACATCCGGCACTATGTGCCAGGAGCGGTCACGGACCGCCCCCGGCACATTAACCCCCGGCACACCGCGATCAAACATGATCGCGATGTGCCGGCGGTGCAGGGAAGCATCGCGCAGGGAGAGGGCTCCCTGCGGGCTTCCCTGAGCCCCCCGCAGCAACGCGATGTGATCGCGTTGCTGCGAGGGTCTTACCTCCCTCCCTGCCTGCTCCAGACCCGGATCCAAGATGGCCGCGGATCCGGGTCCTGCAGGGAGGGAGGTGGCTTCACAGACGCCTGCTCAGAGCAGGCACTGTGAAGCAGCCTGCACTTTCCTCAGATCGGTGATCTGTCAGAGTGCTATGCAAACTGACAGATCACCGATCTGTATTGTCCCCCCCTGGGGCAAAGTAAAAAAGTTAAAAAAAAATTTTCCAAATGTGTAAAAAAAAATAAAAAAAAATATTCCAAAATAATGAAAAAAAAAAAAAATATTATTCCCATAAATACATTTCTTTATCTAAATAAAAAAAAAAAAACAATAAAAGTACACATATTTAGTATCGCCACGTCCGTAACGACCCAACCTATAAAACTGCCACACTAGTTAACCCCTTCAGTAAACACCGTAAGAAAAAAAAAAAAAAAACGAGGCAAAAAACAACGCTTTATTACCATACCGCCAAACAAAAAGTGGAATAACACGCGATCAAAAAGACTGATATAAATATCCATGGTACCGCTGAAAACGTCATCTTGTCCCGCAAAAAACAAGCCGCCATACAGCATCATCAGCAAAAAAATAAAAAAGTTATAGTCCTGAGAATAAAGCGATACCAAAATAATTATTTTTTCTATAAAATAGTTTTTATCGTATAAAAGCGCCAAAACATAAAAAAATGATATAAATGAGGTATCGCTGTAATCGTACTGACCCGACGAATAAAACTGCTTTATCAATTTTACCAAACGCGGAACGTTATAAACGCCTCTCCCAAAAGAAATTCATGAATAGCAGGTTTTTGGTCATTCTGCCTCACAAAAATCGGAATAAAAAGCGATCAAAAACGGTCACGTGTCCGAAAATGTTACCAATAAAAACGTCAACTCGTCCCGCAAAAAACAAGACCTCACATGACTCTGTGGAGCAAATGTGGAAAAATTATAGGTCTCAAAATATGGAGACGCAAAAACTTTTTTGCTATAAAAAGCGTCGCTGGTTTCACAGTTGCGTTTTTGTCTGCAGCGTTTTTTGCACAAAAAAACGCATGCGTTTTTTCCCTATATTTAACATTGAAAACGCATGCGGTTTTTTTGTACGCGTTTGGTCGCGTTTTCAAACGCATGCGGTTTTTTTCTGCATGCGTTCATTTTCAGAAATACAACCTGCAGTATTTTCTTGCGTTTTTAAGCACATGCGTTTGTTTGCATTAAAAACGCATGCATTTTTATCGAAAAAAACAGAAAACACACTGAAAAGCCACCCACCACCATCAAGGTGATAAAGGGATCCAAACCCTAACCCTAACTCTACCCCTAACCTCACCCCTAACCGTTTAATGAACATTTTCTGACAGTCATAGTGCCACGTATTTCAGTGCCACGTATTTCAGTGCCACGTATTTCAGTGCCACGTATTTCAGTGCCACGTATTTCAGTGCCATGTATTTCAGTGCCACGTATCACGTATTTCAGTGCCACGTGTTTCAGTGCCACGTATTTCAGTGCCACGTATCACGTATTTCAGTGCCACATATTTTAGTACCACGTATTTCAGTTGCACGTATTTCAGTTGCACGTATTTCAGTGCCACGTATTTCAGTGCCACGTATCACGTATTTCAGTGCCACGTGTTTCAGTGCCACGTATTTAAGTGCCACGTATCACATATTTCAGTGCCACGTATTTCAGTGCCACGTATTTCAGTGCCACGTATTTCAGTGCCACGTATTTAAGTGCCACATATCACATATTTCAGTGCCACTTATTTAAGTGCCACGTATTTCAGTGCCACGTATTTCAGTGCCACGTATTTCAGTGCCACGTATTTCAGTGCCACGTATTTCAGTGCCACGTATTTCAGTGCCACGTGTTTCAGTGCCACGTATTTAAGTGCCACGTATCACGTATTTCAGTGCCACGTATTTCAGTGCCACGTGTTTCAGTGCCACGTATTTAAGTGCCACGTATCACGTATTTCAGTGCCACGTATTTCAGTGCCACGTATTTCAGTGCCACGTATTTCAGTGCCACATATTTCAGTGCCACGTGTTTCAGTGCCACGTGTTTCAGTGCCACGTATTTAAGTGCCATGTATCACGTATTTCAGTGCCACGTATTTCAGTGCCACGTATTTCAGTGCCACGTATTTCAGTGCCACGTATTTCAGTGCCACGTATTTCAGTCACGTTTAGGGTTAGGGGTAGGGTTAGGGTTAGGGCTAGGGTTGGAGGTAAAGTTAGGGTTGGGGCTAAAGGTAGGGTTGGGGCTAAAGTTAGGGTTAGGGTTTGGATTACATTTACGTTTGGATTAGGGTTGGGATTAGAATTATGGGTGTGTCAGGGCTAGGGGTGTGGTTAGGGTTACCGTTGGGATTAGGGTTAGGGGTGTGTTTGGGTTAGGGTTTCAGGTAGAATTGGGGGGTTTCCACTGTCCAGGCACATCAGGGGCTCTCCAAGCGCGACATGGCGTCCAATCTCAATTCCAGCCAATTCTGCGTTGAAAAAGTAAAACAGTGCTCCTTCCCTTCCGAGCTCTCCCGTGCGCCCAAAAAGGGGTTTACCCCAACATATGTGTTATCAGCGTACTCGGGACAAATTGAACAACAACTTCTAGGGTCCAAGTTCTCTTGTTATGCTTAGGAAAATAAAAATTTGGGGGGCTAAAAATCATTTTTGTGGGAAAAAAAAGATGTTTTATTTTCACGGCTCTGCATTATAAACTGTAGTGAAACACTTGGGGGTTCAAAGTTCTCACAACACATCTAGATAAGTTCCTTGGGAGGTCTAGTTTCCAATATGGGGTCACTTGTGGGGGGTTTGTACTGTTTGGGTACATCAGGGGCTCTGCAAATGCAACATGACGGCTGCTGACCAATCCATTTAAGTCTGCATTCCAAATGGCGCTCCTTCCCTTCCGAGCTCTGCCATGCGCCCAAACAGTGGTTCCCCCCGACATATGGGGTATCAGCGTACTCAGGACAAATTGGACAACAACTTTTGGGGTCTAATTTATCCTGTTACCCTTGTGAAAATACAAAACTGGGGGCTAAAAAATCATTTTTGTGAAAAAAAAAAAAGAATTTTTATTTTCACGGCTTTGCGCTATAAACTTTAGTGAAACACTTGGGGGTTCAAAGTTCTCAAAACACATCTAGATAAGTTCCTTGGGAGGTCTAGTTTCCAATATGGGGTCACTTGTGGGGGGTTTGTACTGTTTGGGTACATCAGGGGCTCTGCAAATGCAACGTGACGGCTGCTGACCAATCCATTTAAGTCTGCATTCCAAATGGCGCTCCTTCCCTTCCGAGCTCTGTCATGCGCCCAAACAGTGGTTCCCCCCCACATATGGGGTATCAGCGTACTCAGGACAAATTGAAAAACAAATTTTGGGGTCCAATTTATTCTGTTACCCTTGTAAAAATACAAAGCTGGGGGCTAAAAAATCATTTTTGAGAAAAAAAAAAAAAATTATTTTCACGGCTCTGCGTTATAATCTGTAGTGAAACACTTGGGGGTTCAAAGCTCTCAAAACACATCTAGATAAGTTCCTTAGGGGGTCTACTTTCCAAAATGGTGTCACTTGTAGGGAGTTTCAATGTTTAGGCACATCAGGGGCTCTCCAAACGCAACATGGCGTCCCATCTCAATTCCAGTCAATTTTGCATTGAAAAGTCAAATGGCGCTCCTTCCCTTCCAAGCTCTGCCATGCGCCCAAACAATGGTTTACACCCACATATGGGGTATCAGCGTACTCAGGACAAATTGCACAACATTTTTTGGGGTCCAATTTCTTCTCTTACCCTTGGGAAAATAAAAAATTGGGGGCAAAAAGATCATTTTTGTGAAAAAATATGATTTTTTATTTTTACGGCTCTGCATTATAAACTTCTGTGAAGCACTTGGTGGGTCAAAGTGCTCACCACACATCTAGATAAGTTCCTTAGGGGGTCTACTTTCCAAAATGGTGTAACTTGTAGGGAGTTTCAATGTTTAGGCACATCAGGGGCTCTCCAAACGCAACATGGCGTCCCATCTCAATTCCAGTCAATTTTGCATTGAAAAGTCAAATGGCGCTCCTTCCCTTCCAAGCTCTGCCATGCGCCCAAACAATGGTTTACACCCACATATGGGGTATCAGCGTACTCAGGACAAATTGCACAACATTTTTTGGGGTCCAATTTCTTCTCTTACCCTTGGGAAAATAAAAAATTGGGGGCAAAAAATCATTTTTGTGAAAAAATATGATTTTTTATTTTTACGGCTCTGCATTATAAACTTCTGTGAAGCACTTGGTGGGTCAAAGTGCTCACCACACATCTAGATAAGTTCCTTAGGGGGGTCTACTTTCCAAAATGGTGTCATTTGTAGGGAGTTTCAATGTTTAGGCACATCAGGGGCTCTCCAAACGCAACATGGCGTCCCATCTCAATTCCAGTCAATTTTGCATTGAAAAGTCAAATGGCGCTCCTTCCCTTCCAAGCTCTGCCATGCGCCCAAACAATGGTTTACACCCACATATGGGGTATCAGCGTACTCAGGACAAATTGCACAACATTTTTTGGGGTCCAATTTCTTCTCTTACCCTTGGGAAAATAAAAAATTGGGGGCGAAAAGATCATTTTTGTGAAAAAATATGATTTTTTATTTTTACGGCTCTGCATTATAAACTTCTGTGAAGCACTTGGTGGGTCAAAGTGCTCACCACACATCTAGATAAGTTCCTTAGGGGGTCTACTTTCCAAAATGGTGTCACTTGTAGGGAGTTTCAATGTTTAGGCACATCAGGGGCTCTCCAAACGCAACATGGCGTCCCATCTCAATTCCAGTCAATTTTGCATTGAAAAGTCAAATGGCGCTCCTTCCCTTCCAAGCTCTGCCATGCGCCCAAACAATGGTTTACACCCACATATGGGGTATCAGCGTACTCAGGACAAATTGCACAACATTTTTTGTGGTCCAATTTCTTCTCTTACCCTTGGGAAAATAAAAAATTGGGGGCGAAAAGATCATTTTTGTGAAAAAATATGATTTTTTATTTTTACGGCTCTGCATTATAAACTTCTGTGAAGCACTTGGTGGGTCAAAGTGCTCACCACACATCTAGATAAGTTCCTTAGGGGGTCTACTTTCCAAAATGGTGTCACTTGTAGGGAGTTTCAATGTTTAGGCACATCAGGGGCTCTCCAAACGCAACATGGCGTCCCATCTCAATTCCAGTCAATTTTGCATTGAAAAGTCAAATGGCACTCCTTCCCTTCCAAGCTCTGCCATGCGCCTAAACAATGGTTTACACCCACATATGGGGTATCATCGTACTCAGGACAAATTGTACAACAACTTTGGGGGTCCATTTTCTCCTGTTACCCTTGGTAAAATAAAACAAATTGGAGCTGAAATAAATTTTGTGTGAAAAAAAGTTAAATGTTCATTTTTATTTAAACATTCCAAAAATTCCTGTGAAACACCTGAAGGGTTAATAAACTTCTTGAATGTGGTTTTGAGCACCTTGAGGGGTGCAGTTTTTAGAATGGTGTCACACTTGAGTATTTTCTATCATATAGACCCCTCAAAATGACTTCAAATGAGATGTGGTCCCTAAAAAAAAATGGTGTTGTAAAAATGAGAAATTGCTGGTCAACTTTTAACCCTTATAACTCCGTCACAAAAAAAAATTTTGGTTCCAAAATTGTACTGATGTAAAGTAGACATGTGGGAAATGTTACTTATTAAGTATTTTGCGTGACATATGTCTGTGATTTAAGGGCACAAAAATTCAAAGTTGGAAAATTGCAAAATTTTCAAAATTTTCGCCAAATTTCCATTTTTTTCACAAATAAACGCAAGTTATATCGAATAAATTTTACCTTTAACATGAAGTACAATATGTCACGAGAAAACAATGTCAGAATCGCCAAGATCCGTCAAAGCATTCCAGAGTTATAGCCTCATAAAGGGACAGTGGTCAGAATTGTAAAAATTGGCCCGGTCATTAACGTGCAAACCACCCTTGGGGGTGAAGGGGTTAATTTAGAGTAATTTCTACATTTCATTAGTTTTTCCATCACCCATAACAGCACTGGACAAGAAGCCCAAAGAAAATAAAAAGACAAACCTCTTTCCTCCTTTAGGAGTTTCTTTCCTGGAAATCAGAAGAGCCTGAAGCATGCAGCTTAAACAACCATGAGGCAGCCCCTAGTAAGGATCGTGGTTAGTATATTGGCTCAGTTGGCTGTTGGGATGTTAACATCATCTCAAAGATGTCTGGATATCCTCCTGCCTTATGCTTGGTCTGGGCCTTATACCTCGTGTTTTGGTGTGGGTCTACGTCCTCATGTTTAGCATGAGCCTGCTGCCTCATATTTGAATTGGCCTGCAGTCTCTGACTTATGGCTTGGTTAAACCATTCAGCTTGTGGCTTGGTTTTAGCCTTTGGCTTCCTTGCTTTGTGTGTCCCAGCGGCTTTGAATATCCTAGTGGCTTTATGTAGCCCGATGGCTCTTCTGCATCATGATGTAACAGATGAGCAGCCTCATGCTATGTTCCTGGCCTGTGTTTTTTTGCTTCAGGACCGTATTACTTTTTGGTTTGGCGTTGATGCTGTTGAGATAGGTGAAGACCAAATTCTAGATGGCATTAGTGGTATGTCGGTTCTAGCTTTGCTAATATGCAGTCTGCCCTAAGTCTTCGAAGTCCAACAAAGTTCAAGTTTATCCCTCCTAGTCAGATGTGCATGTTACACTAAATTTGGAAGAAACTATTATAAAACCAGTCAATTCTCCAAGTTTGAAGTCTCAAGATGAGCTTGTCGGCTTTAAGTTGGTGAAACCATCAATGTCCTTCTTAATCCTCCTAGCTCCAGAGTTGCAATATGGACATGGTTGGCCTAAGTATGATAAAACTATCATAAGTCCAATTAATCATTGTAGTCGATAAGTCATATAATAGGCTTGTCAGCATCAACTTTGTAAACCATCACTATCCCAGTTAATCCTCCTAGTTGGAGTCATGTTAGCAATAAGTCTTCTGAAACTATTAGGGGCAAGTTGAGGGCATAAAAAGGGCATATATACATTAATTCTGATTAAACCATTTTAGTCAATCGGTATTCCTGGTTTGCAGTCATAAGACGCATAAGTTGAACTAAGTTTGGTTAGACCATAAAAGATGCAGTCAAAGTTCCTATCATATGGCAAAACTGTACTATGCCTGATGAATGGAAAAATTGGAGATGAATTATAGTATCTTCTTCCCTGTCAAACACTTTCGGTAAAGGTTATTTTGGGCCAGACTGAATATCTTTGGTAGGATTAAGATAAGACTGTTTTGGTTTTTGCTCAAGAACAGAATGAAGCCTAGGGGAGCCTTAAGCCCATATGAAACCAGTAATATTAATGACTTGTGAAAGTTGTGGGCTCTTTTGGAGATTTTGCTTTGGGGCCAACCGATACTGTCCAACCAGTGCTCACAGTTTATCTCTGTTTGTGTACACACCTCTCTGGCAAGGCAGCTGGTAACCCCCTCTTGTCAATTAATTGCTACATTCTTAGGGTACCGTCACACAGTGGCATTTTTATCGCTACGACGGCACGATTTGTGACGTTCTAGCGATATCGTTACGATCTCGCAGTGTCTGACACGCTACTGCGATCAGGCACCCAGCTGAGAATCGTACGTCGTAGCAGATCGTTTGAAACTTTCTTTCGTCGCTGGATCTCCCGCTGTCATCACTGGATCGTTGTGTGTGACAGCGATCCAGCGATGCGTTCGCTGGTAACCAGGGTAAACATCGGGTTACTAAGCGCAGGGCTGTGCTTAGTAACCCGATGTTTACCCTGGTTACCAGCGTAAAAGTAAAAAAAAAAAAACCGTACATACTCACCATCTGATGTCCGTCAGGTCCCTTGCCGTCTGCTTCCTGCTCTGTCTGTCTGCCGGCCGGAAAGTGAGAGCAGATCACAGCGGTGACGTCACTGCTGCGCTCTGCTCTCACTGTACGGCGGCACTCAGTCAGAGCAGGAAGCAGACGGCAAGGGACCTGACGGACATCAGATGGTCAGTATGTACTGTTTGTTTTTTTTTACTTTTACGCTGGTAACCACGGTAAACATCGGGTTACTAAGCGTGGCCCTGCGCTTAGTAACCCGATGTTTACCCTGGTTACCAGCGAACCTCGGCATCCTTGGTCGCTGGAGAGCGGTCTGTGTGACAGCTCCCCAGCGACCACACAACGACTTACCAACGATCACGGCCAGGTCGTATCGCAGGTCGTGATCGTTGGTAAATCGTATAGTGAGACGGTACCCTTAGTAAGAATAGCAGGGAACAGACCCATGTAGCGTTCTAAGAAATTATCCATTATAATTGGTATTTCATTGCAATGGATGTATTGTCTAAAATAGGTCTTATATATGTGTATATTCAAAAAATGTATTCTTTATTACCAAGTCTAAATGCCTTTCTAACCAAGAATTAAGTGGGGTTTTTTTTGTTATTCCTGCGCCTCTCTTGAAATATGGCTTCGGCTAGGTTCATATTATATCGCATTAGTGCCATCCGTTTAACGGCTCCATTACTAAGCGACACTAACGCAATGTAACGGATCCGTTAACACACCTATTGCCATCCATTATTGCAACGCATCCTAATTCATGTCAAAATCGGCATGCATTAGCGATGATGCGTTACTTTGTGACGCACCCTCAAACGCGGTATACCGCGCTTCCGGGTATGTTAGGTCTAACGCACAGCGAACAGATTCGTTCGCTTTGCATAGAACTCTTTTGCTAACACATGCCAACGCAATGCTACGATATGTTAGCCCATGCGTTAGCGCAATCATAGAAAAAAAGTGAATTTGAGCATCAGCGTTAGCGCATCCATTTAACGGATACGTTAAATGGATGGAACCTCGCCTTTCTCTTACATTTTGCACCCTATATATACGCATAGTCTTGTTAGTAGTGTTGAGCATTCCGATGCCGCAAGTATCGGGTATCGGCCGATATTTGCGGTATCGGAATTCCGATACCGAGTTCCGATATTTTTGCGATATCGGGATCGGAATGCATATTCATGTGTAAAATAAAGAATAAAAATAAAAAATAGGGATATACTCACCCTCTGACGCGCCCTGGTAGTAACTGCTGCAACCGGCAGCCTCCGTTCCTAAGAATGAGCGAGTGAAGGACCTGCGATGAAGTCGCGGTCTTGTGATTGGTCGCGTGAGTGGTCACATGAGCGGTCACGCGACCAATCACAAGCCGCCACGTCATCGAAGGTCGTTCACTCGCTCATTCTTAGGAACGGAGGCAGTCGGTTGCAACGGTTACTACCAGGGCGCGTCAGAGGGTGAGTATATCCCTATTTTTTATTTTTATTCTTTATTTTACACAGGAATATGGATCCCAGGGCCTGAAGGAGAGTTTCCTCTCCTTCAGACCCTGGGAACCATCCAGGATCACTTCCGATATTTGTGTCCCATTGACTTGTATTGGTATCGGGTATCGGTATCGGCGATATCCGATATTTTTCTGATATCGGCCGATACAATCCGATACCGATACTTTCAAATATCGGAAGGTATCGCTCAACACTACTTATTAGCGAAGAAAGTGTGATCCTAAGAAGGCATCTATAGAGAAGGGTTGAGGATCATGGCCTCTTTGCTGATAAAAGTCGACTTATATATAGAGAAGAATGGGGCCATAGCTCAAAAATAGAGAAAAAAAGTACATAACTCTGCAAAATATTCAGTGTGTCTGATGTTTCTCTTTATAGGTACTGTATATTTTTGAGTAAAATGTAAATTGTTCTATCATTCTATAAACTTCTGACAACATGTCCCCAAATTTCCAAGCAATACATTTTGTATTTTTTTTTTCTGAGAAGGAGAAATTGTTAAAATTTAAAAAAAATATGCGATTTCAGACATCAAATAATGCAAGGAAAACAAGTTCATAATCATTTAGAAACAACAATACTAATATTTTAACTCGGGAAGAGTTCAGAAATCAATATTTTGTGGAATAACCATGATTTTTAATCACAGCTTTCATGAGCCTTGGCATGCTTTCCACCAGTCTTTCACCTTGCTTCTGGCATAAAAATGTAAGCTGTTCTTTGTTTGATGGCTTGTGACTATCCATCATCCTCTTGATTATATTCCAGTGGTTTTCAATGGGGTTCAGGTCTGGAGATTGGGCTGCCCATGACAGGGTTTTGATGTGGTGGCGTCTTAATTTTTGCAAAAGCTGTATTTTTGGCAAGTGATAAGTTCTCTTTGCTATTCCTCTACAATTCTCTAGGAGTTAGAATTTTCGCAAAATGCAAATATGGTTCCAGTTGTGAAATTATGGGACAATATGATTTATGATCTGGTGAAAAAGTATTTGATAATTTGAAGCAGTCATGTTACCTCCAATAACTTTCAGTGCCAGTTCATATATTACAAGATGTAGTAATTAGACAGTAACTTGCCCTACTCAATAGCCCACCTCTGATGGAAATAAATGTTGGCAGTGGCACTCGTAATAGAAGAATTGAAGCTATTGAAGAACCTGGGATTCAAACCCATACTGTTTGTACTCATCATCGTTGACAATGATGATGGGTCTTTACCATTTTTTATGACTCGTGCCATCTATGCTTCCAGCTTTATGTAATATTCAATATGTCAATAGCTGCCACTCATCGTTCCGGTGGATCCTCACATCTCATTTTCTTCTATCGCTCTTCATTTCCTCTGTTGTTTTTTTTCTCCTAACGTCTCTATCTCTTGACTCACTTACATTTTAATAAACAAGTTTTAACTCATCCTTCTGGGAAAATCAGAAAGTGCATTAGAAAAAAAAAGTGCAGAACAGTTCACGCAAGGACATGCCTAATGTGAGCATTTAAAATCTAACGGAGAGCAAATCTTGAACACAATGCAGTTGTTGATTGGGGGTTGGGGGGGCAGCCACTATTTTGTCAGATGTTATCTCTAAAGGTGGTAAAACAAGACATCCATGACCCATGGATAGGACTTTAAAACATCACCACGGATATGTGGGGGGATGATCTCGGCCATCACTAATACGAAGTGAAGTCTTCCTTTCAAAGGGCCCCTTTATAAACATTTATAAACATTTGTCGTATTTTACATTTTATTTTAATAATTTAGAGAGGGTTATTTCTATACTTAAAAGGCAAAGTAATGCAAAATTTATAAAGTCTGCATCTTCCAATGGCAAAGATGCTTTGACTGTTTGATTCGCGGTTGGGGGAAGCATTTCTGTCATATTAAAGGCATAAAAATTATTGAAACATTAGAGAAGCGACAATCATGTTGAATCAAAAGCAATAGAGATGAAAGCTTGCTCAGTATAGCCAGTAGCCCTTCATTTGGGGGCTAAGAAAAGAAAGACAGGCAGCAGCTAAGCATATAGGTCACAGCCAGAGCAGCACTTGATAGTAAATTAATTAACCTTTTTCTGTCTGAGATTCCGAGGACAAACAATAATTTAAAAGTATTTTATAAAGTTCTACTTCTCCAGTAAATTTATGATTTTTTTTCAGTAAGTTGTTAACTCTGAGCTGCTTTTTTTCTTTTTTTTCCCTTCATTCTGTCGGGAAATATTTTGCTTTTTATGTGATGTCTCACTTACTGAAGGAAGAAGATTGAATTATTTGTTCTGATGTCCATATTATAAAAAAAGTCACAAGCTGTTTGGAAGATTGTAAAATAATGGAAATGTGTAAGGGAAGAGATGGCAGCTAATTCAAGACATATATGAAAATACTGATATTATGACATGTTTTCTTATGATCAATTTGGACCAGGGGCCCCATCCATCATTGCAATTTTGCCAAAATTCATGAGTAAATTGACCCGGAAAGTTGCAAAATGTTGACACAACTCTGAGTTGCACCAAAATTTGCAACTTTTGCTGCTTTCACTCCAGTTTCTCTTAGCTCTGCCAAAATAGGTAAAGCTGGAGCAATATAAGAGCGAGAAATAAGGAGAATGGAGTGCACGATTTTACTAAGATTTGTGACGAAGCCCACAAAGACAAACACCAATTATAAGATATGCCTAATTAGTGGGGTAACTAGCTAGAGTCTATTGGCCTCTGTGCAAGATTTGTGTGGGGTTCCTCTCCCTGATCCTAATATATATATATATATATATATATATATATATATATATATATATATATATATATATATTGTAGTGTGGCTAATGGTCGCAGAGTCGATGGGAGGTATGTGTCACAGAGATGGCTTGTCTTTGTGTTGTAACCTGGAGTATTTTCTCTAGTGCATGAAAGCACTAAGAGGTTTGATTGTTGCACCTGGGTCCGGGTTGCGTGTAGCTATGAGAGATGGGCGGGTCTGCCTACCCACATACCTCACCTCTGGGTGAGGTTACAGCCTATATAATGGAGGCTGTTGTTTGAAACAGGGTCTGTGTGTTGGGAGGGAGAAGGCCTCCTGTGTGTGTGTGGCTCCAGACCGGGCCTGTGTACTGGACAATACTCTGCCTGTGTGCCCTCAGGCCTGGGACAGCAGAGCCCTGCTATGGACATTTGTACTTTGTTTTGCCTGATGTAATGGCTGTTTGCTTTCTGTTTTTGGTTCTGGGTTTATGAAGCAATAAACCCACATGAACTTTTAACCCCTTAATCCCATATTACGTACTATCCCAAGGGTGGGGTGGGCCTTAATTCCCACCGACGGGATAGTACGTCATATGCGATCGGCCGTGCTCACGGGGGAGCACGGCCGATCGCGGCCGGGTGTCAGCTGACTATCGCAGCTGACATCCGGAACTATGTGCCAGGAGCAGTCACGGACCGCCCCCGACACATTAACCCCCGGCACACTGCGATCAAACATGATCGCAGTGTTCTGGCGGTATAGGGAAGCATCGCGCAGGGAGGGGGCTCCCTGCGGGCTTCCCTGAGACCCCTGGAGCAACGTGATGTGATCACGTTGCTCCGAGCGACTCTTACCTCCTATCCCTGCAGGCCCCGGATCCAAAATGGCCGCGGGGCTGCATCCGGGTCCTGCCGGGACTACTTCCGGGTCCAGAGCAGGCGCTGGTAAGCCTGCAGCTCTGTAAGTCAGATCGCTGATCTGAGGGTGGTTTCACACTTGCGTTTTTGTTTGCAGCGTTTTTTGAACAAAAAATGCATGCGTTTTTTTCCCTATATTTAACATTGAAAACACATGCGGTTTTTTTGTACGCGTTTGGTCGCGTTTTCAATCGCATGCGTTTTTTTACTGCATGCGTTCATTTTCAGAAATGCTACTTGTAGTATTTTTGAGAGGCGTTTTTTTGCCGCAAAAAAACGCATGCGTTTTTTTGCCGCAAAAAAATGCATTGCTGTCTATGTAAACACATGCGTTTTTAAGCACATGCATTTGTTTGCGTTAAAAACGCATGCGTTTTTATAGAAAAAAAACAGAAAACACACTGAAAAGTCACCCACCACCATCAAGGTGATAAAGGGATCCAAACCCTAACCCTAACCCTACCCCTAACCTCACCCCTAACCGTTTAATGAACATTTTCTGACAGTCATAGTTCCATGTATTTCAGTGCCACGCATTTCAGTGCCACGATATTTCAGTGCCACGTCTTTCAGTGCCACGTCTTTCAGTGCCACGTATTTAAATGCCACGTATTTCAGTGCCACGTATTTCAGTACCATGATATTTCAGTGCCACGTATTTCAGTGCCTCGTCTTTCAGTGCCACGTCTTTCAGTGCCACGTCTTTCAGTGCCACGTATTTAAGTGCCACGTATTTCAGTGCCACGATATTTCAGTGCCACGTATTTCAGTGCCACGTCTTTCAGTGCCACGTATTTCAGGTTAGGGTTAGGGTTAGGGGTAGGGTTAGGGTTAGGGGTAGGGTTAGGGGTAGGGTTAGGGTTAAGGTTAGGGTTTTTCGTTTTTTTCTTGTTTTCTTGTGTTTTTCTATAAAAACGCATGCGTCTAAAAAACACATGCGCTTTACCGCGTTTACATGCGTTTTGTCACACATGCGTTTTTTTAAAAAACGCATGCAGATAAAAACGCAAGTGTGAAACCAGCCTGACACAGTGCTGTGCAAACTGTCAGATCAGCGATCCATGATGTCCCCCCCTGGGACAAAGTAAAAAATAAAAAAAAAATAAATTCCTAAATAAAGAAAAAAAAAATATTATTCCCATAAATACATTTCTTTATCTAAATAATAAAAAACAATAAAAGTACACATATTTAGTATCGCCGCGTATGTAACGACCCAACCTATAAAACTGTAACACTAGTTAACCCCTTCAGTGAACACCGTAAGAAAAAAAAAAAAACTAGCCAAAAAACAACGCTTTATTATCATACCGCTGAACAAAAAGTGGAATAACACGCGATCAAAAAGATGGATATAAATAACCATGGTACCGCTGAAAATGACATCTTGTCCCGCAAAAAACAAGCTGCCATACAGCATCATAAGTAAAAAAGTAAAAAAGTTATAGTCCTCAGAATAAAGCGATGCCAAAATAATTATTTTTCTATAAAATAGCTTTTATCGTATTAAAGCACCAATACATAAAACAATAATATAAATGAGATATCGCTGTAATTGTACTGACCCGACGAATAAAACTGCTTTCTCAATTTTACCAAACATGGAACGGTATAAACGCCTCCCCCAAAAGAAATTCATGAATAGCTGGTTTTTGGTCATTCTGCCTCACAAAAATCGGAATAAAAAGCGATCAAAAAATGTCATGTGCCCAAAATTGTTACCAATAAAAACGGCAACTCGTCCCGCAAAAAACAAGACCTCACATGACTCTGTGGACCAAAATATGGAAAAATTATAGGTCTCAAAATGTGGAGATGCAAAAACTTTTTTGCTATAAAAAGCGTCTTTTAGTGTGTGACAGCTGCCAATCATAAAAATCTGATATAAAAAAAGCTATAAAAGTAAATCAAACCCCCCTTCATCACCCCCTTAGTTAGGGAAAAATTATAAAATTAAAAAAATGTATTTATTTCCATTTTCCCATTAGGATTAGGGCTAGGGTTAGGGCTAGGGTTAGGGCTAGGGTTAGGGCTAGGGTTAGGGTTGGGGGCTAGGGTTGGAGCTAAAGTTAGAGTTAAGGTTGGGGCTAAAGTTAGGGTTAGGGTTGGGGCTAAAGTTAGGGTTAGTGTTTGGATTACATTTACGGTTGGGATTAGGGTTAGGGGTGTGGATAGGGTTACCGTTGGGATTAGGGTTAGGGGTGTGTTTGGATTAGGGTTCTTTGGTAGAATTGGGGAGTTTCCACTGTTCAGGCACATCAGGGGCTCTCCAAACGCGACATGGCGTCCGATCTCAATTCCAGCCAATTCTGCGTTGAAAAAGTAAAACAGTGCTCATTCCCTAACGAGCTCTCCCGGGCGCCCAAACAGGGGTTTACCCCAACATATGGGGTATCATCGTACTCGGGACAAATTGGACAACAACTTTTGGGGTCCAAGTTCTCTTGTTATCCTTGGGAAAGTAAAAATTTGGACTTGTGTTGCCCTGGGTGATCCCCAGAATTCCAATCAACTGGTCAGACTGGTCGAGAGTTACCAGGGGATGGAAGGTTTCGTGGGAAAGCAGCCCATCCCAAACTCGGAGTCCCAACAGGGGGTGGAGGCCCAAAAGGGGGTAGGGCACCCATGGTCCAAAGGGGAGTGGGTGGTGGTGCCCAAGGTCTCTACAGGCCACATAGCCGCCCGTTGTCCCCTGACCCCTGAGCAGATGGACTGCAGTTTAGGATGCCGATGTTCATATTACGCATATCCGTATTGGAGTGTGTACTGCCCATCCAGCGAGGGGCCTCAAGTGTGTCCAGTGAAGGTGAACAGGAGGGAGGTAATGGCACTGCTAGACTCTGGGAGTCTAGTGAGCCTTGTGAGAGCCACCCTTCCACTTCAACTGATCCCGGGGAAAAAGGTTGGCATGCTGTGCATTCATGGTGAAGCTAAGGACTATCCTACGGCTAGAGTGGACATTAAAATGGACCATGGTACTGAGTCCCATGAGGCTGGCGCCATTCGGAACTTGTTGCACCCTATATTTATAGGTCGGGACTTTTCTTTATTTTGGGATCTGTGGGGGAAGGGTTCTGGGTTTGCTGGCATGAATAGGGAACCAGTGAACCCTAATAAGGTATCACCACACCCAGAGGCAGATGCGTTTCCCTTTTGTGTCCTTGTGGGGGATGAGGAGGAAATGTTTCCTGTGTCTGACATTCCAAGTTAGGAGTGACCAGTGAGAATTTTGGGACTGTCCAATATAGGGATCCAACTCTGAAATAAGCATTTAACAATGTCTCTGTCATTAATGGGGTTGCACAGGAGCCGGTTGCTGACGCAAGGTTTCCCTATTTTATGCTGAGTGGGGAGTTGTTGTACCAGGCAACGAAAGTAAGGGAGGAGTTGGTAGAGCAGTTACTAGTTCCGGGCCCCTATAGACAAAAAGTGTTGGACATGGCCCATTCACACATCTTGGGGGGACATCTGGGAGTGGAAAAAATGCAGGAATTGATTGTGCAGAGGCTCTATTGGCCTGGGTGTCACTGGGAAATATTAAACTATTGCAAGTCCTGCCCCACATGTCAATTAACTGCCCCAACTCTCACTTTCGGAGTCCCCTTGTGCCATTGCCCATTATTGAAGTGCCGTTTGAGAGAATTGCTATGGACTTGGTCGGTCCCCTGGTTAAATCAACTCGTGGGCATCAGTATATATTGGTCATCCTGGACTTTGCCACCCGCTATCCTGAGGCAGTTCCCCTGAGAAACTCCTCCACGAAGCTTATAGCCTGTGAATTAGTCCAGGTGTTTTCCTGGAGAGGTTTATCGAAGGAGATCCTGATGGACTAGGGAACACCTTTCATGAGTAAGGTGATTAGGGAGTTATGCAAGGTCCTGCAAATCTCCCAGTTGAGGACTTCAGTGTACCATCCACAGAGAGATGGCTTTGTTGAGTGATTTAATAAAACACTGAAGAGCATGCTGAGGAAAGACGGTAGAGACTTGGAATGTCTCTTGCTGCAACTGCCGTTCTCAATCCGTGAGGTTCCACAGGCCTCTACAGGGTTCTCGCCCTTTGAACTTTTGTATGGCTGACATCTCCAAGGTCTCCTAGATATAGCCAAAAAAACCTGGGAAGCTGAAGTCATGCCCCTCAGAATCGTCATTGAGCAAGCGGCACTGATGCAGCAGAGGATTGCGAAGGTAATGCCCATCGTAAAAAAAATCTCCTCCAGGCACAAGAAACTAGGGCCAGGGTCTACAACCTGTCAGCCAGAATGATGCATTTCCATCCAGGAGACTGAGTTCTTGTGTTAATCCCAACTGTGGAGAGCAAGTTTTTGGCCAAATGGCAAGGGCCGTATGAAGTGGTAGAGAAGCTGGGTGAGGTAAACTATAAGATTCACCAGTCAGGAAGATGAAAACATATCAGATCTACCTCATCAAGCCATGGCAAAACTGAGAGCCAGCTGAAACTCCTTGCTTGTTGGGTAAGGCAGACAGTGAGTTTCGAGGTGTCACCATAGCAGAAATGCCGGGAATTGCTCCAGAGAAACAGAGACCTGTTCTCAGAATTTCCGGGGTGCACGAAGGTCATAGAACATGAAGTTCTGATGGAGCCACATCTGCGCATCAATGTAAAACCTTATCGGATTCTGGAGTCCCGTCTAGAAGTGATCTCCAAGTAGGTGGAGCGTATGTTAAAACTTGGGGTCATTGAGGAGTCCAAGAGTGGTTGGTCAAGCCCGATTATCCTGGTCTCTAAACCCGATGGCGAATGGAGGTTCTGCAATAACTATCAAAATTTAAATGAGGTCTCCAAGTTTGATGTATATCCCATGCCACATGTCAATGAGCTTATCGAGAGACTTAGGCGCAAGGTACATAACCACATTGGATTTGACGAAGGGTTATTGGCAGATTCCCATGGCACCAGGAGCCAAGGAGAAGACTGCATTTTCTACCCAAGACGGATGCTTCCAGTATGTCTGAATGCCCTTTGGACTGCAGGGGGCCCCGGCAACCTTCCAGAGAGCTATAGATAAAATTCTGGCACCCCATAAACAATACGCCGCAGCATACCTGGACGATATCATCATCTTTAATCTTTAGCCCGGACTGGGAGTCATCTGGAAAAGATCCAAGAAGTGTTTGATGCTCTAAGGAAGGTGAGGTTTTCAATAAACCCAAAGAAATGTGCCTTGGGGAAAGAAGAAGCCAAGTACCTGGGGTATGTATTGGGTTGAGGCAAGATAAAACCGCAGATCAGTAAAGTGGAGGCAATTCAAATATGGTCTAGACCGATATCCAAGAAGCAAGTTAGAGCCTTCCTGGGGATCGTGGGATACTACAGGAGGTTCATCCCGAACTTCACCATGATGGCTGCGCCCCTGAATGACCTCCTTAAGGGGACTTAAGGGGACAAAATAAGCAATGGTGAAATGGTCTCAAGAGGCAGAGATGGCCTTTAAAGAGATGAAAGGGGCTCTTTGTAAGCAGCCAGTCCTGGTGGCCCCTGACTTTAACAAAGAGTTTATTCTCCAAACAGATGCCTCAGATGTCAGGGTGGGAGCAGTCCTTTCCCAGGATATACATGGGCAGGAACACCCTGTCCTCTACCTGAGCAGGAAGCTATCCTCATGTAAAAGGAATTACTTGGTGGTAGAGAAGGATTGTTTGGCCATAAAGTGGGCGGTGAACACATATCTGGTAAGACGTAAGTTTAGATTGGTTTTCAACCATGCCCCACTCAGATGGTTGAGGGAAGCAAAGGTGAAAAATGCTAGGGTCACCCATTTTTTTAGCCCTACAAGATTTCAACTTCCATGTAGAGCATAGAGCAGGTATGGGAAAGTGCCAAGCCCCACAGCTTTAGGCCGAGGGAGAGGTATGTAGTGTGGTTAATGGTCACATATCGATGGGAGGTATCTGTCACAGAGATGGCTTGTATCTGTAATGTAACCCAGAGTATTTTCTCTAGTGCATGAAAGCACTAAGAGGTTCCTTTGTTGCACCTGGGTCTGGGTTGCGGGTAGCTATGAGAGATGGTTGGTCTGGCTACCCACATACCTCACCTCTGGTGTGGCTACAGCCTATATAACAGAGGCTGTTGTTTGGCACATGGTCTGTGTGTTAGGAGGGAGATGGCCTCCTGTGTGTGTGGCTCCAGATCGGGACTGAGTACTGGACATTATTAAAGCCTATGTGTCCACAAGCCTGGTGCAACATAACCCTGCTATGAACATTTGTACTTTGTGTTGCCTGATCTAACAGCTTTTACTTTCTGTTTTTGCTTTTCGTTTATGAAGCAATAAATCCACAAGAACTTTTAAAGGAACAAGCCTCATTTTTTCCTCCCATTCCCGTCGCACCCAAGTGAGTACAACCCCCGCAATATACCATATATGTATATATATATATATATATATATATATATATATATATATATATATACACATATAAATTTACCCTCCATCCTGGTATATATACGGTATGTCCCTTATCATGGGCCCCATCTTGGTATATGCAGTTGTGTGAAAAAATGTTTTTCCCCTTACTGATGTCCTATTGTTTTGCATGTTTGTCACACTTACTGTATATATTTCAGATCATCAAACAAATGTAAATATTAAACAAAGATAACACAAGTAATCACAAAATGCAGTTAAATGAAAATCTGTATTAAGGGAAAAATAAATCCATAACTACATAGCCCTGTGTAAAAAAGTGATTGCCCTCTAATCCTAATAACTGATTGCAGGTCGAGAAACACCAGCTACTGGGATTGGCGGTAAGGTAGTTACCACCAGTCAGAGATCGTCTTTTGAGTTGAAAGGAGGATGGCTTCTACAAATGGATAATGGTCCTAAGCGCAAGTCAAAATCTACAATAGACTACCTCAAAAGGTGCAAGCTGAAGGTTTTACAATTGCCCTCACAGTCCCCTGATCTGAACATCATTGACAATCTGTGGGTAGACCTCAAAATAGCAGTGCATGCAAGATGACCCAGGAATCTCACAGAGCTGGAAGAATTTTCCAAGGAAGAATGGATGAAAATCCCTGAAACAAGAATTGAAAAACTCTCGACTGGTTACAAAATGACTTTACAAGGTGTAATACTTGCAAAAAGGGGTGGTCAAGGGTGTCAAAACATTTGCATTGTCCCATATACTGTACATATAAATTAATATATATATATATATATATATATATATATATATATATATATATATATATATATATACAGTATATATACACTCACCGGCCACTTTATTAGGTACACCATGCTAGTAACGGGTTGGACCCCCTTTTGCCTTCAGAACTGCCTCAATTCTTCGTGGCATAGATTCAACAAGGTGCTGGAAGCATTCCTCAGAGATTTTGGTCCATATTGACATGATGGCATCACACAGTTGCTGCAGATTTGTCGGCTGCACATCCCAAAGATGCTCCATACAAGGCAGGATGGATCCATGCTTTCATGTTGTTTACGCCAAATTCTGACCCTACCATCCGAATGTCGCAGCAGAAATCGAGACTCATCAGACCAAGCAACGTTTTTCCAATCTTCTACTGTCCAATTTCGATGAGCTTGTACAAATTGTAGCCTCAGTTTCCTGTTCTTAGCTGAAAGGAGTGGTACCCGGTGTGGTCTTCTGCTGCTGTAGCCCATCTGCCTCAAAGTTCGACGCACTGTGCGTTCAGAGATGCTCTAAGGCCTACCTTGGTTGTAACGGGTGGCGATTTGAGTCACTGTTGCCTTTCTATCAGCTCGAACCAGTCTGCCCATTCTCCTCTGACCTCTGGCATCAACAAGGCATTTCCGCCCACAGAACTGCCGCTCACTGGATTTTTTTTCTTTTTCGGACCATTCTCTGTAAACCCTAGAGATGGTTGTGCGTGAAAATCCCAGTAGATCAGCAGTTTCTGAAATACTCAGACCAGCCCTTCTGGCACCAACAACCATGCCACGTTCAAAGGCACTCAAATCACCTTTCTTCCCCATACTGATGCTCGGTTTGAACTGCAGGAGATTGTCTTGACCATGTCTACATGCCTAAATGCACTGAGTTGCCGCCATGTGATTGGCTGATTAGAAATTAAGTGTTAACAAGAAGTTGGACAGGTGTACCTAATAAAGTGGCCAGTGAATGTATATATATATATATATATATATATATATATATATATATATATATATATATATACATTGTTTACTTTTACATTTACAGCATATACAGTATTTATATATTTTTTGGCCTAAAATACAAAGTAAAAGTGTCATCTTTAGCTTCAGCCCTTTTAGAGATCATTTCATCTTCAACTTGCTTCCCAATAACAGTAACTTTGATCAAGGGTGCCCAAACTTTTGCATACCACTGTATTAATTACTTGCATCAGCCCTGGGAAAAGCTGTCTGGCAATGGTGCTGGACTAGGGTCGTATCTTCTTACAGTCTCCCGCTTGACCTTTAAAGTATATCTTCTCTGAAACGTCGAACGTTTTCAGTGAAAAATATACCTGGTTGCAATTGTGCAATTGCGGTCTGCAGCCGACCCTGTGGTTGTCATTGCTGGATTGCTATGAGTGCTGCCCAACGGTCAAAAATGTTAAAACCCAAGGTAACGAAGGGGTAAACCCCTTCTCCACCTTGGGTTTTTTCATTTTTATGTTTCCATTTTTTGCTCACCTTCTTCCCAGAGCCATCACTTTTTTATTTTTCCATCCATATGGCCATTTGAGGGCTTGTTTTTTGCAGGACGAGTTGTACTTTTGAACGACACCATTGGTTTTTCCACAATTGTTTTTGTTTTGATTTTTTTACCATGTTCACTAAATGCTTAAACTGACCTGCCATTTTGATTATCAGCTGATATGTGTCGGTAAAGTTGCAGGCTCAACGGCAGAGCCCGCAGCAAGCAGGGGTAGCCAATCTGAGACGTGACTATATGTCTAAGGTGGTAAGGGGGTTAAAGTCCCGGACAAACTTTTAAGGATAGAGAGCAAAAAAATGGATAGAAAGAAGCAAATATTTTTCTTTATGCATCAAACAAGACACCAGTATTAGGCTAAGTTCACACGTTGCAGAATTGCCGCGGAAATTTCCGCGGCAATTCTGCGCCTCCTGCCGCAGGTATATCGCATGCAGAATTAGCATGCATATACCCGCAGAAAACTAGCGTTTTGCAAGCATAATTAGCTTGCAGAATGCTAGAGTTTCCCAAGCAATCTGTAGCATCGCTTGGAAACCTGACTGACAGGTTGGTCACACTTGTCAAACATAGTGTTTGACGAGTGTGACCAACTTTTTACTATAGATTCTGCCTATGCAGCATCTATAGTAAAAGATCGAATGTTTAAAAATAATAAAAAAAATAAAAAACATGGTTATACTCACCTGCAGACCTCTGCGGCTTCCGTTCCTATAGCTGGAGTGCAGTGAAGGTCCTGCGATGACGTCACTGTCTTGTGATTGGTCGCGTGAGTCACATGAGCGGTCACGCGACCAATCACAAGACAGTGACGTCATCACAGGTCCTGAACCACATCATCTATAGGAACGGAAGAGAGATCATGCACCGGAGAGGCGGGAACACTTCGGGGCCATCAGAGGGTGAGTATATGACTATTTTTTATTTTAATTCTTTATTTTTTACCAATTATATGGTGCCCAGTCCGTGGAGGAGAGTGTCCTCTCCTCCACCCTGGGTACCAACCGCACATGATCTGCTTACTTCCCGCATGGTGTGCACAGCCCCATGCGGGAAGTAAGCAGATCAATGCACTCCTATGGGTGCAGAATCGCCGCGATTCCGCAATTTTAATGAACATGCTGCGTTTTTTTCTGGAATGCGATTCCGCTCAGGAAAAAAATGCAGCATGTGCACAAAAAATGCGGATTGCATTCTATTAAATAGGATGCTTAATGTAAGCATTTTTTTCGCGGTTTTATAGCGTTTTTATAGCGAAAAACCACGAAAAAAACGTGAAAAATATGCTACGTGTGCACACAGCCTTATAAAAAGGCACATAGTGAGGGGCCCAGGTAAAGATGGTGGAGGGTGCAGGAGTTTCAATTAATACACCTTTGTGATATAGTAGAATTTTTTCCATAGATAAGAACAAATCTCTGAATGAATTCGGAGGCATTCCAATGTAAAATATGGATTCACAGAAATCTGTACACCATGGATCCGTAATGCTCAATGCTCTAGATCAGTATTTCCCAAACTCCAGTCCTCACGGACCCCACGGGTCATGTTTTCAGGATTTCCGTAGTGTTGCACAGGTGAGACAATTCCTGATGCTTGATGATACTTCCCCTACTTGTGCAATACTACGGAAATCCTGAAAATATGACCCTTGGGGTCCGTGAGGACTGGAGTTTGGGAAACACTGCTCTAGATATATTTATTTCCATTACCTTGTCTGCCATTGCAATACAAAACGAAGCAAACTTTCTCATCGCTAGTAAATCCAATAATGCAAACGTTTGCCCAGCATGTAGATAGCTGGCCCATTCAGCGTTAACCAGAATATTATCAAGAATTATCGAAACAAACCTTGGAAACAATAGAGGCGTTAATTCTCATATTCTCAGAATCGCTGTGCTTAATGCAGTGGAACATAAACTCCCTACTGTACGGTGGCTTAAAAAAAACTTCCATTTATGCCTACAAGTTGTAATGTAAACAGCTACGAGAGAGCGGCTGTGTCTTTGTGCTCGAATCTGTAAATGTTCCACCCGCCTGCAGCTCGCCGGCAAGACTTTAAACTATTTTCCCATTTAATCTTTATTTTATTTGCTTCCATCTCTTTCTTTTAAAATGATATTGATTTGCGCTTTTTCTATCGCCCTAATTACAAAATGCCAGCTGAGGTTGAGACTCGGTGAATGGTATATAGCGGGTGAGAGATTATATGAGAGGAGGGGGTGGGTATGGCGATCGAGGTGGTGGTGTTTAAGGCTTGTCGACCTAAGTCTGGGCTGCCTGCCAGCTAAATGAAAAGCCTCATCAACTGTATCTAGCAAGATGGACAGAAGATAATCTTCTTGGATGAAAATGGCAGTCTATGGAAGGGGAGAGATGCAAGAGAAGAGAACTGAGAACGGAGAGGCTTCATTTGTACGTTGCACACAGACTCGTAGAAGAGCTAAGTCATTTCTGTCCGCCCGTGCTTCTGTACAAGGAGGGATGCTTATCATTCTGAGGCCGCTGATCTTATCCTGGAGGGGATAACACGTGAAGATTACCGGTAGAGGATGGAGAACAGAGACACCTATTGGAGCAGTCAATGTCTGACATGCTGGAGGAATTAGACACCTTGAAGGATGCAAGCTTTTTAGTGTTCTTCTTCTGCTCCCTTAAGAATAAAGCTTTAAATGCTTAAATGTGTTTAGTACAAAAGGTAACATCAGGTTCTCGCTAAATGATTAAGAGCAGGAATGCAATTATTAACTCTATGGTTACAGATCTCCGAAACAGAGTATGCATGCAGATGATGCACTGGTTTAATATGGAACATTCACGTGTATTCCATGTATGATACATATTTACCTAAACTCTTATGTATAATTAAAATCTTACCATTTTCAACAAATCCCATGTATAAATTGTATGTAAAAACTACAGCAGATTACTTGTCTGATGCCAGAGGTAAAGTCAGGTTTTCCTGCAGCAGAGGCAAAAATGTAGTGGCCCTTCCTAGGCAGATTTATCCCAATGAGCTTCTCTTTAGGATCCTCTCAATGTTCAGTGAAAAAACTACACTGAGAGGACAAGTAAAAAGTTGGTTGAAATGTGACCATAAGAATGAAAATTGCATTTAAGTGGTCACTATGGACAGGGCTCCAGGTTTTCGTGGGCCCCGGGTGAAAGTGGGCCACTTTAACACATACCGCAATTCATAATGCACAAATATGGTAGAGAAATATAGGTATAGTGCAATGCCAAAGATTTCACTTCTTTCATTACATTAGTGATATTTATTGTAAATTCTACAATAGCTCAGTAACTGGTGAATCCTCGCAACGCACAGTGTGACTGCAGATTTATCATTTTATACTAGAAAGTATATTTTTCCATACTGTATAATGGACACCACATAGCCCTCCATACAGTATAATGGACACCACATAGCACTCCATACAGTATTATGGGCACCACAAAATCCTCCATACATTTTTATGGGAACCACATAGTGCTCCATACAGTACAATGGACCAAATATATTGTTCCAATCAGTATAACATGCCAAATATATTGCTCCATACAGCATACTGAGCTCTATATAGTACTCCATACAGAATAATCAGCCTCATATATTGCTCCATACAGTATAATGGGAAACATAAATTTCTCAATACAGAATAATGGGCCCCATTGTTGTGAATTGGACTTTTTGGCTCCCTCTTGTGGTCACTAGCGACGTGACACTTTGAGCTTCTTTCTCTAGCTTGGTACCCACCTGGCTCGTTAGTCCAGGGGTGTTGCTATTTAAGCTTCCTGGATTTTCAGTCTGGTGCCTGGCATCGTTGTAATCAGTTCCTTTCTGTTTGCTCCTGTCTGCTGGTCCTGGTTCTTGCAAAATAAGCTAAGTCCTGCTTCCTTATTTTTTGGTTATTTGCCTTTGCTCTTATTTCTGTCCAGCTTGTACTAAATGTGATTCCTGATATAGCTGGAAGCTCTAGGGGCCTGATATTCTCCCCCCGGGCCGTTAGACGGTTCGGGGGTTCTTGAATATTCAGCGTGGAAATTTTGATAGGATTTTTGCTGACCGTATAAGTCATCTTCCTATATTCTGCTATTAGTCAGTGGGCCTCTCTTTGCTAAAAACCTAGTTCATCCTTACGTTTGTCTTTTCTTCTTACCTCACCGTTATTATTTGTTGGGGGCTTGTATCCAACTTTTGGGGTCTTTTCTCTGGAGGCAAGAAAGGTCTTTCTTTTCTCTTTTAGGGTTAGTTAGTTCTCCGGCTGGCGCGAGACGTCTAGATCCAACGTATGTACGTTCCCCGGCTGCTGCTATTTGTGGTGCTAGGTTCAGGTATACGGTCAGCCTAGTTACCACTGCCCTATGAGCTGGTTTTTTGTGTTTGCAGACTTGGTAATAAATTCTGAGACCCTCTGCCATTGGGGTCATAACAGTATGCCAGGCCTAAGGTGAATGTTTAATGCATTGCAGAAGTGGGATAATAAGAAAGGAAATTCTGAGTTTTTTTTTTTTCTTTCTTCCTCCCCTTTATCTCTGAGTGGCTTGAGCTTGCTGCAGACATGAATGTCCAGACCTTGATTACTAGTGTGGATCAGCTTACTGCTCGGGTGCAGGGTATTCAAGATTTTGTTACCAGTAGTCCTATGTCAGAACCTAAAATACCTATTCCTGAACTGTTTTCTGGAGACCGATTTAAGTTTAGGAATTTCAGGAATAATTTTAAATTGTTTCTATCTCTGAGACCCCGTTCGTCTGGAGACTCAGCTCAGCAAGTTAAAATTGTTATCTCTTTCTTGCGGGGCGACCCTCAGGATTGGGCTTTCTCGTTAGCGCCAGGAGATCCGGCATTGGCAAATATTGATGCGTTTTTTCTGGCGCTTGGGTTGCTTTACGAGGAACCCAATCTTGAAATTCAGGCAGAAAAACCCTTGCTGGCTATCTCTCAGGGCCAGGATGAAGCTGAAGTGTATTGCCAAAAATTTCGGAAATGGTCCGTGCTTACTCAGTGGAATGAGTGTGCTCTGGCCGCAAATTTCAGAAATGGCCTTTCTGAAGCCATTAAGAATGTGATGGTGGGTTTCTCCATTCCTACAAGTCTAAATGATTCCATGGCGCTGGCTATTCAGATTGACCGGCGTTTGCGGGAGCGCAAAGCCGCTAATCCTCTGGTGGTGTTGTCTGAACAAACACCTGATTTAATGCAATGTGGTAGAATTCAGACTAGAAATGAACGGAAAAATCATAGACGTCTGAATGGGTTGTGTTTTTCCTGTGGTGATTCTACACATGTTATATCAGCATGCTCTAAACGCCTAACAAGGGTTGTTAGTCCTGTCGCCATTGGTAATCTGCAACCTAAATTTATTTTGTCTGTGACTTTAATTTGCTCATTGTCTTCCTACCCTGCTATGGCGTTTGTGGATTCAGGTGCTGCCCTGAGTCTTATGGATCTGTCATTTGCCAAGCGCTGTGGTTTTGTACTTGAGCCGTTGGTAAATCCTATCCCTCTTAGAGGTATTGATGCTACGCCATTGGCGGAAAAAAAGCCGCAGTTTTGGACACAGGTAACCATGTGCATGACTCCTGAACATCGGGAGGTGATTCGTTTTCTGGTTCTGCATAAAATGCATGATTTGGTCGTTTTGGGTCTGTCATGGTTACAGACCCATAATCCAGTTTTGGATTGGAAGGCAATGTCAGTGTCAAGTTGGGGCTGTCAGGGAATTCATGGTGATTTCCCGCCGGTGTCTATTGCTTCCTCTACTCCTTCGGAAGTTTCTGAGTATTTGTCTGATTATCAGGATGTTTTCAGCGAGTCCAGGTCCAGTGCTCTTCCTCCTCATAGGGATTGTGACTGCGCTATAGATTTGATTCCGGGTAGTAAATTTCCTAAGGGAAGATTATTTAATCTGTCTGTACCTGAGCATACCGCAATGCGTTCATATATCAAGGAGTCTCTGGAGAAGGGGCATATCCGTCCATCCTCTTCCCCTCTTGGTGCAGGATTCTTTTTTGTGGCCAAGAAGGACGGATCTTTGAGACCTTGTATAGACTATCGGCTTCTGAATAAAATCACTGTTAAATTTCAGTATCCTTTGCCTCTGTTGTCAGACTTGTTTGCCCGAATTAAGGGTGCCAAGTGGTTCACCAAGATAGATCTTCGTGGTGCGTACAACCTTGTGCGCATTAAGCAAGGAGATGAATGGAAGACTGCATTTAATACGCCCGAAGGTCATTTTGAGTACTTGGTGATGCCTTTTGGGCTCTCTAATGCTCCTTCAGTTTTTCAGTCCTTTATGCATGATATCTTCCGGAAGTATCTGGATAAATTTATGATTGTTTATCTGGATGATATTCTGTTTTTTTCTGATGATTGGGACTCCCATGTTAAGCAGGTCAGGACGGTGTTTCAGGTTTTGAGTGAGAATGCTTTGTTCGTTAACCCCTTAATCCCATATGACGTACTATACCGTCGAGGTGGGGTGGGCCTTAATTCCCGGTGACGGTATAGTACGTCATACGCGATCGGCCGCGCTCACGGGGGGAGCGCGGCCGATCGCGGCCAGGTGTCGGCTGCATATCGCAGCTGACATCCGGCACTATGTGCCAGGAGCGGTCACGGACCGCCCCCGGCACATTAACCCCCGGCACACCGCGATCAAACATGATCGCGGTGTACCGGCGGTACAGGGAAGCATCGCGCAGGGAGGGGGCTCCCTGCGGGCTTCCCTGAGACGATCGGTACAAGGTGATGTACTCACCTCGTACCGAACGTCTTCTCCCTGCAGGCCCCGGATCCAAAATGGCCGAGGGGCTGTATCCGGGTCCTGCAGGGAGCACTTCCGGGTCGGAGCAGGCTGCAGATGAAAGCTGCAGCCTGCTCCGGTGAAAGTATGATCACGGATCTGATAGAGTGCTGTGCACACTATCAGATCTGCGATCTGTGATGTCCCCCCCTGGGACAAAGTAAAAAAGTAAAAAAAAAAATTTCCACATGTGTAAAAAAAAAAAATAATAATTCCTAAATAAATAATAATAATAAAAAAAATATTATTCCCATAAATACATTTCTTTATCTAAAAAAAACAAACAAAAACAATAAAAGTACACATATTTAGTATCGCCGCGTCCGTAACGACCCAACCTATAAAACTGGCCCACTAGTTAACCCCTTCAGTAAACACCGTAAGAAAAAAAGAAAAAAAACGAGGCAAAAAACAACGCTTTATTACCATACCGCCGAACAAAAAGTGGAATAACACGCGATCAAAAAGACGGATATAAATAACCATGTTACCGCTGAAAACGTCATCTTGTCCCGCAAAAAACGAGCCGCCATGCAGCATCATCAGCAAAAAAATAAAAAAGTTATAGTCCTCAGAATAAAGCGATGCCAAAATAATTATTTTTTCTATAAAATAGTTTTTATCGTATAAAAGCGTCAAAACATAAAAAAATGATATAAATGAGGTATCGCTGTAATCGTACTGACCCGACGAATAGAACTGCTTTATCAATTTTACCAAGCGCAGAACGGTATAAACACCTCTCCCAAAAGAAATTCATGAATAGCTGGTTTTTGGTTATTCTGCCTCACAAAAATCGGAATAAAAAGTGATAAAAAATGGTCACGTGTCCGAAAATGTTACCAATAAAAACGTCAACTCGTCCCGCAAAAAACAAGACCTCACATGACTCTGTGGACCAAAATTTGGAAAAATTATAGGTCTCAAAATGTGGAGACGCAAAAACTTTTTTGCTATAAAAAGCGTCTTTTAGTCTGGTTTCACACTTGCGTTTTTATCTGCATGCGTTTTTTAAAAAAACCGCATGTGTGAAAAAGTGCATGTAAACGCGGTAAAACGCATGCGTTTTTATAGAAAAACACAAGAAAACAAGAAAAAAACAAAAAACCCTAACCCTACCCCTAACCCTACCCCTAACCTGAAATACGTGGCACTGAAATACGTGGCACTGAAATATACGTTTATATACGTATATACGTATATAAGTGCCACGATATTTCAGTGGCCACGTATTTAAGTGCCACGTATTTAAGTGCCACGTATTTAAGTGCCACGTATTTAAGTGCCACGTATTTCAGTGCCACGTATTTCAGTGCCACGTATTTACGTGCTACGTATTTTTCAGTGCCTGAAATACGTGGCACTGAAATATACGTTTATATACGTATATACGTATATAAGTGCCACGATATTTCAGTGGCCACGTATATAAGTGCCACCTATTTAAGTGCCACGTATTTCAGTGCCACGTATTTAAGTGCCACGTATTTCAGTGCCACGTATTTACGTGCCACGTATTTTTCAGTGCCTGAAATATGTGGCACTGAAATACGTGGCACTGAAATATCGTGGCACTGAAATATCGTGGCACTGAAGTATTTACGTGCCACGTATTTTTCAGTGCCTGAAATACGTGGCACTGAAATACGTGGCACTGAAATACGTGGCACTGAAATACGTGGCACTGAAATATTGTGGCACTGAAATACGTGGCACTTAAATACGTGGCACTTAAATATGTGGCACTTAAATACGTGGCACTTAAATACGTGGCACTTAAATACGTGGCACTTAAATACGTGGCACTTAAATACGTGGCACTTATATACGTGGCACTTATGACTGTCAGAAAATGTTCAGTAAACGGTTAGGGGTAGGGTTTCAGGTAGAATTGGGGAGTTTCCACTGTTCAGGCACATCAGGGGCTCTCCAAACGCGACATGGCGTCCAATCTCAATTCCAGCCAATTCTGCGTTGAAAAAGTAAAACAGTGCTCCTTCCCTTCCGAGCTCTCCCGTGCGTCCAAAAAGGGGTTTACCCCAACATATGGGGTATCAGCGTACTAGGGACAAATTGAACAACAACTTCTGGGGTCCAAGTTCTCTTGTTATCCTTGGGAAAATAAAAATTTGGGGGGCTAAAAATCATTTTTGTGGGAAAAAAATATGTTTTATTTTCACGGCTCTGCGTTGTAAACTGTAGTGAAACACTTGGGGGTTCAAAGTTCTCACAACACATCTAGATAAGTTCCTTGGGGGGTCTAGTTTCCAATATGGGGTCACTTGTGGGGGGTTTGTACTGTTTGGGTACATCAGGGGCTCTGCAAATGCAACGTGACGCCTGCAGACCAATCCATTTAAGTCTGAATTCCAAATGGCGCTCCTTCCCTTCCGAGCTCTGTCATGCGCCCAAACAGTGGTTCCCCCCCACATAGGGGGTATCAGCGTACTCAGGACAAATTGGACAACAACTTTTAGGGTCCAATTTATCCTGATACCCTTGTGAAAATACAAAACTGGGGGCTAAATTTCATTTTTGTGAAAAAAAAAAAATATATATTTTCACGGCTCTGCGTTATAAACTGTAGTGAAACACTTGGGGGTTCAAAGTTCTCACAACATATCTAGATAAGTTCCTTGGGGGGTCTAGTTTCCAATATGGGGTCACTTGTGGGGGGTTTGTACTGTTTGGGTACATCAGGGGCTCTGCAAATGCAACGTGACGCCTGCAGACCAATCCATTTAAGTCTGCATTCCAAATGGCGCTCCTTCCCTTCCGAGCTCTGTCATGCGCCCAAACAGTGGTCCCTCCCCACAAATGGGGTATCAGCGTACTCCAGACAAATTGGACAACAACTTTTGGGGTCCAATTTATCCTGATACCCTTGTGAAAATACAAAACTGGGGGCTAAAAAATCATTTTTGTGAAAAAAAAAAATAATTTTTATTTTCACGGCTCTGCGTTATAAACTGTAGTGAAACACTTGGGGGTTCAAAGCTCTCAAAACACATCTAGATAAGTTCCTTAGGGGGTCTACTTTCCAAAATGGTGTCACTTGTGGGGGGGGTTTAATGTTTAGGCACATCAGGGGCTCTCCAAACGCAACATGGCATCCCATCTTAATTCCAGTCAATTTTGCATTGAAAAGTAAAATAGCGCTTCTTCCCTTCTGAGCTCTGCTATGCGCCCAAACAGTGGTTTACACCCACATATGGGGTATCGTCGTACTCAGGACAAATTGCACAACAACTTTTGTGGTCTAATTTCTTCTCTTACCCTTGGGGAAATAAAAAAATGGGGGTGAAAAGATCATTTTTGTGAAAAAATATGATTTTTTATTTTTACGGCTCTGCATTATAAACTTCTGTGAAGCACTTGTTGGGTCAAAGTGCTCAACACACATCTAGATAAGTTCCTTAAGGGGTCTACTTTCCAAAATGGTGTCACTCGTGGGGGGTTTCAATGTTTAGGCACATTAGGGGCTCTCCAAACGCAACATGGCGTCCCATCTCAATTCCAGTCAATTTTGCATTGAAAAGTCAAATGGCGCTCCTTCCCTTCTGAGCTCTGCCCTGCGCCCAAACAATGGTTTACACCCACATATGGGGTATCAGTGTACTCAGGACAAATTGCACAACAATTTTTGGGGTCCAATTTCTTCTCTTACCCTTGGGAAAATAAAAAATTGGGGGTGAAAAGATCATTTTTGTGAAAAAATATGATTTTTTATTTTTACGGCTCTGCATTATAAACTTCTGTAAAGCACTTGTTGGGTCAAAGTGCTCACCACACATCTAGATAAGTTCCTTAGGGGGTCTACTTTCCAAAATGGTGTCACTTGTTAGGGGTTTCAATGTTTAGGCACATCAAGGGCTCTCTAAATGCAACATGGCGTCCCATCTCAATTCCAGTCAATTTTGCATTGAAAAGTCAAATGGCGCTCCTTCCCTTCCGAGCTCTGCCCTGGGCCCAAACAATGGTTTACACCCACATATGGGGTATCAGCGTACTCAGGACAAATTGCACAACAATTTTTGGGGTCCAATTTCTTCTCTCACCCTTGGGAAAATAAAAAATTGGGGGTGAAAAGATAATTTTTGTGAAAAAATATGATTTTTTATTTTTACGGCTCTGCATTATAAACTTCTGTAAAGCACTTGTTGGGTCAAAGTGCTCACCACACATCTAGATAAGTTCCTTAGGGGGTCTACTTTCCAAAATGGTGTCACTTGTGGGGGGTTTCAATGTTTAGGCACATCAGGGGCTCTCCAAATGCAACATGGCGTCCCATCTCAATTCCAGTCAATTTTGCATTGAAAAGTCAAATGGCGCTCCTTTGCTTCCAAGCTCTGCCATGCGCCCAAACTGTGGTTTACCCCCACATATGGGGTATCAGCGTACTCAGGACAAATTGTACAACAACTTTTGGGGTCTATTTTCTCCTGTTACCCTTGGTAAAATAAAACAAATTGGAGCTGAAATAAATTTTGTGTGAAAAAAAGTTAAATGTTCATTTTTATTTAAACATTCCAAAAATTCCTGTGAAACACCTGAAGGGTTAATAAACTTCTTGAAAGTGGTTTTGAGTACCTTGAGGGGTGCAGTTTTTAGAATGGTGTCACACTTGGGTATTTTCTATCATATAGACCCGTCAAAATGACTTCAAATGAGATGTGGTCCCTAAAAAAAAATGGTGTTGTAAAAATGAGAAATTGCTGGTCAACTTTTAACCCTTATAACTCCGTCACAAAAAAAAATTTTGGTTCCAAAATTGTGCCGATGTAAAGTAGACATGTGGGAAATGTTATTTATTAAGTATTTTGTGTGACATATGTCTGTGATTTAAGGGCATAAAAATTCAAAGTTGGAAAATTGCGAAATTTTCAAAATTTTCGCCAAATATTCGTTTTTTTCACAAATAAACGCAAGTTATATCGAAGAAATTTTACCACTAACATGAAGTACAATATGTCACGAGAAAACAATGTCAGAATTGCCAAGATCCGTTGAAGCGTTCCAGAGTTATAACCTCATAAAGGGACAGTGGTCAGAATTGTAAAAATTGGCCCGGTCATTAACGTGCAAACCACCCTCGGGGCTTAAGGGGTTAAGGGCTCAAAGTGTCTCTTTGGAGTACAGAAGGTTCCCTTTTTGGGTTTTATTTTTTCCCCTTCTGCGGTGGAGATGGACCCAGTCAAGGTCCGAGCTATTCATGATTGGACTCAACCCACGTCAGTTAAGAGTCTTCAGAAGTTCTTGGGTTTTGCTAACTTCTACCGTCGTCTTATCGCTAACTTTTCTAGCGTTGTTAAACCTTTGACGGATATGACCAAGAAAGGTTCTGATGTTGCTAACTGGGCTCCTGCAGCCGTGGAAGCTTTCCAAGAGCTGAAGCGCCGGTTTACTTCGGCGCCTGTTTTGTGCCAGCCTGATGTCTCACTTCCCTTTCAGGTTGAAGTGGATGCTTCTGAGATCGGGGCAGGGGCCATTTTGTCGCAGAGAGGCCCTGGTTGCTCTGTAATGAGACCATGTGCTTTTTTTTTCTAGGAAGTTTTCGCCTGCTGAGCGGAACTATGATGTTGGCAATCGGGAGTTGTTGGCCATGAAGTGGGCATTTGAGGAGTGGCGTCATTGGCTCGAGGGTGCTAAGCATCGTGTGGTGGTCTTGACTGATCACAAGAATCTGATGTATCTCGAGTCTGCTAAACGCCTGAATCCTAGACAGGCCTGTTGGTCATTGTTTTTCTCCCGTTTTGACTTTGTGGTCTCGTACCTACCAGGTTCAAAGAATGTGAAGGCTGATGCTTTTTCATGGAGCTTAGTGCCTGACTCTCCTGGAGTTTCAGAGCCAGCTGGTATTCTTAAAGAGGGAGTAGTCTTGTCAGCCATTTCTCCGGATTTGCGACGTGTGTTGCAGAGATTTCAGGCTGGTAGACCTGACTCTTGTCCACCTGACAGACTGTTTGTTCCTGATAAATGGACCAGCAGAGTCATTTCCGAGGTTCATTCCTCAGTGTTGGCAGGGCATCCGGGAATTTTTGGCACCAGAGATTTGGTGGCTAGGTCCTTTTGGTGGCCTTCCTTGTCACGGGATGTGCGGTCATTTGTGCAGTCCTGTGGGACTTGTGCTCGAGCTAAGCCTTGCTGTTCTCGTGCCAGCGGGTTGCTCTTGCCTTTACCTGTCCCGAAGAGGCCTTGGACACACATTTCCATGGATTTCATTTCAGATCTTCCGGTGTCTCAGGGCATGTCTGTCATCTGGGTGGTATGTGATCGCTTTTCCAAGATGGTCCATTTGGTGTCTTTGCCTAAGCTGCCTTCCTCTTCCGATCTGGTTCCTTTATTCTTTCAGAATGTGGTTCGCTTGCACGGCATTCCTGAGAATATCGTGTCTGACAGAGGATCCCAATTTGTTTCCAGGTTCTGGCGATCCTTTTGTGCTAAGATGGGCATTGATTTGCCTTTCATCCTCAGACTAATGGCCAAACGGAGCGAACAAATCAGACTCTAGAGGCTTATTTGAGGTGTTTTGTTTCTGCAGATCAGGATGATTGGGTGACCTTCTTGCCATTGGCTGAGTTTGCCCTTAATAATCGGGCTAGTTCCGCTACTTTGGTTTCGCCATTTTTCTGCAACTCTGGTTTTCATCCTCGTTTTTCCTCGGGACATGTTGGCCCACCCTGACTGTCCTGGGGTAGATTCTGTGGTGGATAGGTTGCAGCGGATCTGGAATCATGTGGTGGACAACCTAAAGTTGTCACAGGAGAAGGCTCAGCATTTTGCCAACCGCCGCCGCGGTGTGGGTCCCCGACTTCGTGTTGGGGATTTGGTGTGGCTGTCTTCTCGGTTTGTTCCTATGAAGGTCTCCTCTCCTAAATTTAAGCCTCGCTTCATCGGTCCTTATAAGATTTTGGAAATCCTTAATCCAGTGTCCTTTCGCTTGGATCTTCCGGTGTCGTTTGCCATTCACAACGTGTTCCATAGGTCTTTGTTGCGGCGCTACGTTGTGCCTGTGGTTCCTTCTGTTGAGCCTCCTGCTCCGGTGCTGGTTGAGGGCGAGTTGGAGTACGTGGTGGAGAAGATCTTGGATTCTCGCCTCTCCAGACGGAGGCTTCAGTATCTGGTCAAGTGGAAGGGCTATGGTCAGGAGGATAATTCCTGGGTGGTCGCCTCTGATGTTCATGCGGCCGATTTAGTTCGTGCCTTTCACGCTGCTCATCCTGATCGTCCTGGTGGTCTTGGTGAGGGTTCGGTGACCCCTCCTTAAGGGGGGGTACTGTTGTGAATTGGACTTTTTGGCTCCCTCTTGTGGTCACTAGCGACATGACACTTTGAGCTTCTTTCTCTAGCTTGGTACCCACCTGGCTCGTTAGTCCAGGGGTGTTGCTATTTAAGCTTCCTGGATTTTCAGTCTGGTGCCTGGCATCGTTGTAATCAGTTCCTTTCTGTTTGCTCCTGTCTGCTGGTCCTGGTTCTTGCAAAATAAGCTAAGTCCTGCTTCCTTATTTTTTGGTTATTTGCCTTTGCTCTTATTTCTGTCCAGCTTGTACTATATGTGATTCCTGATATAGCTGGAAGCTCTAGGGGGCTGATATTCTCCCCCCGGGCCGTTAGACGGTTCGGGGGTTCTTGAATATTCAGCGTGGAAATTTTGATAGGATTTTTGCTGACCGTATAAGTCATCTTCCTATATTCTGCTATTAGTCAGTGGGCCTCTCTTTGCTAAAAACCTAGTTCATCCTTACGTTTGTCTTTTTTTCTTACCTCACCGTTATTATTTGTTGGGGGCTTGTATCCAACTTTTGGGGTCTTTTCTCTGGAGGCAAGAAAGGTCTATCTTTTCCCTTTTAGGGTTAGTTAGTTCTCCGGCTGGCGCGAGACTTCTAGATCCAACGTAGGTACGTTCCCCGGCTGCTGCTATTTGTGGTGCTAGGTTCAGGTATACGGTCAGCCTAGTTACCACTGCCCTATGAGCTGGTTTTTTGTGTTTGCAGACTTGGTAATAAATTCTGAGACCCTCTGCCATTGGGGTCATACCACCCCATATAATGCTCCATACACTATAATGAGCACCATATAATGCTCCATATAGAATTATGGGCCTCATATATTGCTCCATACAGTATAATGGGAACCAAATATTGCTCAATACAGAATAATGGGCCCCCATATAATGCTCCATACATACTAACGGGCCCCATATAATGCTCATTAAAGAATAATGGGCCCAATACAAAGCTCCATACAGAATAATGGGACCATATAATGGTCCATACAGAATGGGACCCATATGATACTCCATACAGAATGGACCCAAATTCCCCATATAATGCTACATATACAATGGGCCTCATAAAATACTCCCTACAGTATGGGCTCCATATAATGCTCTATACAGAATGAGTCCCATATCATGCTCCATACAGAATGGGCCCCATACAATACTCTAAACAAAATGGGCCTGTGAAGAAATGAGATTGTATCTTAATTTCCCAGACAACCATGTTTTTGCAAACCAAAAGAACTGGCTTTTTATCTGTATATTGGCTTGTGAATTTAAGTGTTTATGTCTGGTGGGTCAAGAAGACAGACTTGCCAACCGATATACTATCTAACATACTGTGTAAGTCTGTAATAGTGACTGTACATAGGGTGTGTTAAGCTTTGTTTATTGATGTGTGCTGATATGCTAATAGTGCTACTTGATCCCATCACCATTGTTTACCTTATCTTGATGTTATACTGAAGGACCCTGGGTAATTCTAAAAATATCTTACATGCCTTGGTTATAAAAAGACTCAGAGATCACATCATGGGAGACTGAAGCAACACAGAGCTACCAGCCGGACATTCTGCAAACCACCCAACTGACAAGAGAAAGGACTGCAGCCAATTCATCATGGCACCATCACGAGGGACACTATGATTCTATAGGAGACAACCTAGGGGTTTTCGGCTCCGGTTGGAATGACACAGATCTGATCCAGTGATCATCTCTGAACCATGGATATGTTTGGAGAAAGCCAGGTTTGGGACTCTGTGGTCGCCTGGTTCCATGGAGATGGTCAGATAAGCCAGGTGGTGACTCTCATGTCAACTGGCTTTGGACCTTGTATGGACTCTATGAACAGTTCTTGGTCATCTCCCTACGCTAGTTGTTATCTCTTCTCTGTGTGTGTATCACAGGTGGAATAGCGACCCTGGGAGCTCTGACATCATGTCAATTGGCTTTTGACCTTGTAAGGAATCTATGGACTGTTCTCTGTCATCTACCTATGCTTGTCGATATCTCTTCTCTGTGTGTATATCACAGGTGGAATAGCGACCATGGGAGCTCTGATATAACATCTACCATTATTCCGGCAGGACAACGGAAGAGTAAGACCCTGTCATGTGCGCTATGTTGGTGTCATTGCTGAGATTGTTCTGTTTGCTATTGTGTGTTGTGGCTCAATAAAGTATTGCCACTGTTTTACCTTAACCCTGTGTTGTCTGTGTAGTGTATTGCCCACCAGGAGATAGAGCGGGCGTTCAGTGGTGTGAGCCCTGGTCCATGCAGTCTTGCTAAAGACAGCTGGGCCAGCGGACGAGAGCACCCACTGACCTCGTTTCTCCACAGGGCCCTATACAGCAATCCATACAGAATAGGCCCCAAATAATTCTCTATACCTAATGGGACCCATTTAATGCTCTATACATAATGCATCTCATTTACTGCTCCATAAATAATGGGCCCCATATAGTGCTCCATACAGAATGGTCCCCATTTAATGCTCCATACAGAATGAGCTCCTTATAATGATCCATACAAAAAGGCCCCATATAAGGCTCCATACAGAATGTGCCATATATAATACTCCATACGTAATGAGCTTCATATAATGTTCCATACAGAATTGGCCCCATATACAGTAATGCTCCATACAAATCAGGCCCCATATAATGTTCCAAACAGAATGGGCACTATATCATGCCCCATACAGAATGGGTCCCATATAATACGCCATACAGATCGGGCTCCATATAATTCTCTATACAGAATGGGCCCCATATAAATCTCTATACAAAATGGGCCCCAATGCCTCATATAATGCTCCATACATCATGAGTCCCAAATAGTGCTCCACACAGAATGGTCCCCATATAATGGTCTATGCAGAATGGTCTCCATATAATGCTCCATACAGATTGTACCCCATATAATGCTCTATACAGAATGGGCCCCATATAACACTTCATACACAAAAAAAACCACTTGTCCAGGTGCACCGAGTGGTGACAGCGGCCCTGACTATGCATGGGCAGATCTTTTGAAATCTCAATTAGGAGATTTGGCCAAATTTTGTCCAAAAAAATAACATTTGCGGAGAATAAATTTGTATGCATCTCAATGCTGGAAAGCTTGTAATAGCTTAGAAAATATATGTGTGAGTAAGGAGAAAGACATAGAGTGAACACTGCTGACCATAACAGCTTAGACTTTACAGGCAAGAACGACAGGGGATCCTGATGAACATACGACATAGGAGACCTCCTCAGCCCTCACCCCGACATGCAGCAGCGTGATGATGTCAGCAGGCTGCTGACCTCATCACACTGCTGCAGACGCAGCACAGACAGCAGAGGAAGCAGTCAGCTCTCCTTAGAGGAGCAGAAGATTAAATGTGGTACTATTTTAGCTGAGTGGACTAAGGGGAAGGGACTGTTGTGTTAGTGCATGGTCACATAGCAGAGGACATTACAGGGCTATTGGATGATTGTGAAGGGCAGCATATTATTGCACAGGGCAGTGGGTGGGCGGACTTTATGCTGAGGAGCAGAGTGGAGGGAGATATGCAAAGGGGAAATTTGGTAGTCTATTTTGGAGAGAAGCAATATGGGTGGATATAATACAGAGGGACAATATGGGGGATATTATACAGAGTGGGGTGACAGTGAAGAAAGTAGCTATGAAGGGAGAAATATTATGGAGAGGGTTTAGTGTAGGATGGGAATTTTTTTAGAAGACTAGCTTAGAAGGGTTATTATAGCAAAGGGCTGTGTGGGGGGGCATTATAAAGAGGAGTACCGTGGGGGATATTTTGGAGAGGGGCAGTGTGGGGTATATTTTGAAGAGGGATTGTGTTCGGGAGATATTTTATGCAGAAAGCACAACGAGGGACAATTATTTGTTCAAGGGCACCATACGATAGATGCTTTTATTTTTAATGGCACCATGTTGGTATGTGCTGCTGAATACAGAGAAGGTAATCTGGAGAGACGAACTATGGATGTGAAATTTCATCATGGCGTCTAGAGCCAAAATAGATCAGAGAAGATGTCACCTATAAGGTACCTGGATGAAAATGTTATTTGTCGTACTGTCTGTGTGTCATCAGTACTGTGGTTCCTGTTTGATCCACAGTCTGATGATAGTTATTAGCAACTACCAGTATCTCCTTACCATTGTCATGGACATACTCTGAGTTGTAGGTTCACGTGATATAATTGAATATAGGGCTGACCTGACATTACAATTGATCGCTGAGCTGACAGTGGTTCTGGCGCTGCATTCATGTACTGATGGTGGCTCTGGAGCTGCATTCATTTACTGACGGTGGTTCTGGCACTGCATTCAGGTAATGACAGTGGTTCTGGCACTGCATTCATGTACTGATGGTGGTTCTGGCACTGCATTCATTTACTGACAGTGGTTCTGGCACTAAATTCATGTACTGACAGTGGTTGTGGTGATGCATTAATGTACTGACGGTGGGCCCGTAACTGCAATCATGTACTGACAGCGATTTTGGTGCTGCAATCATGTACTAATGGTCGCTCCAATGCTACACTTATGCATTAATGGTGGTTCTGTGGTTGCACTTATGTGATGATGGTGGTTCTGATCTTGTACAGATGTAACAATCCATAACGTGCTGCATGGCTATGTTAAAACTTAAAAATACTCAAAAGTTTGAGATTTGGCATCATGAGGAAGATTTGGTGAGTTTTTGATCCAAAAACTCAGTATAAGTTAGCATGTGTTAACACTGATTTCTTTGGACAAGAAGCTGAGCAGAAACTCTCCAAATTCTCCTCAAAAACTCAAAACTTGGTACTGGTGATGTTTTAAAGTACTGAAGGTGGTTCTAGTGAGGTATTCATGTAAATACCCCTATAAAAATTTTTGATGCCCCAGGATTGGTTCAGTATGGCATTGTGGCCCTTCGACTAAAAAATGTTGTTAACCTCTAGCATAGCATATGCTTTTGAACATCTTGTACAAGCAAGAACAAATCTACCAAGAGATTTAACCAATAACTAACTAGTCCACTCAAGGAAACAAACACTTTTAAAGGCTCTCAGCCTTAAGCTGGCATATAAAAATGTATATTCAAAATTTAAAAAAGGAAAATGGGCTGATGCAAAAATATGAGCACCGTTGCAGATTCATCTATTCAGATAACTTTGACCAAGATTTCAGCCCTAAATTAGCCTGTTAGGGTTATGGCTTATTCACTGTCATTGTTAGAAAAAGCCAGGTGATGCAAATTTTCCAGCTTTATAAAAACTCAGTCTTCTCTAACCTTGTGCCATAAAACAGCACCATGAGATTATTTCATCTTCAGCTTTCTTGACTGTTCACAATAACAGTAATTATGATCAGGGCTGCCCAATCTTATACATGCCACTCTATGCATAATTGCTTGGCTCATGTCATTTCAATGGCCAAAGTAGAGAAAGTTACTGCCAAACATCACTGGCAGTGATTCGACAGAAAACCAGAAAAAGGATTAAGCAGAGTAATTCCAAGTGCCCAATCCTTCCCTCTCATAACATCATGTGCCACAGGAAAGGCGGGAGGTCCCCATACACTTCAAATGGTTGACTGGTTTCTTCAAAATCATGGCATTCAGCTGTGTTTCATCTAATGAGGACATTTAGAGTCTACTGGAATTTGTAGTACTGCAACAGCTGGAGTGTCACTGGATGGAATCTACTGCTCAAAAATGCTATTGCCACAAAATGCAATTTAATGAACTAAGCCTCTAAGTAGCCACAGCATTTATTTGGCTTCAGTTTTAGTAGTAGTGTTTATAATACTACCCCATCCCTTGTACTGTATACACTTCAGAAACCATTGCATTTCCATCGTTAATTGTCAATTTCTATATTATACAGGAATTAATAATGAGCAATTCTACATTATAACAGTCACATATTGTATATCTCAAACTGTACACAAGCTTATACTATTAAAACTGCATCATAACTCACTGCTAATACAAAAACTATTGACTGCTCACTGGAGATTGATAGCATTATTACTGGGTCATTGTCTTCCCTGAACATACAAAACATACTCTTGTGTTTGCATTCATCAAGGGTAGCATCTATATAAAGTTTCTATGCTCTTTTAAGTGTGTGTATACTTCTTTTGGGGGTGTATTCTCTCCAAAAAACAATCCACAAGATAATGGACAATATTACGGTTACCATTAGTGTTGAGCATTCCGATACCGCAAATATCAGGTATCGGACGATATTTGCTGTATCGGAATTCCGATACCGAGTTCCGATATTTTTGTGATATCGGAAATCGGAATCGGAAGTTCCCAGTGTATGGTTCCCAGGGTCTGGAGGAGAGGAGACTCTCCTTCAGGCCCTGGGATCCATATGCATGTAAAAAATAAAGAATAAAAATAAAAAATATGGATATACTCACCCCTCCGGCGGACCCTGGACTTTAGCGATGTAACCGGCAGCCTCCGTTCCTAAGAATGCAGTGAGTGTAGGACCTGCGATGACGTCGCGGCTTGTGATTGGTCGCGTGAGCGGTCACATGAGTGGTCACATGACCAATCACAAGCCGCGACGTCATCGAAGGTCCATCACTCTGCATTCTTAGGAACGGAGGCTGCCGGTTACATCGCTAAGGTCCAGGGTCCGCCGGAGGGGTGAGTATATCCATATTTTTTTATTTTTATTCTTTATTTTTTACATGAATATGGATCCCATGAATATGGATCCCAGGGCCTGAAGGAGAGTTTCCTCTCCTTCAGACCCTGGGAACCATCCAGGATACCTTCCGATATTTGTGTCCCATTGACTTGTATTGGTATCGGGTATCGGTATCGGCGAGATCCGATATTTTGCCGGTATCGGCCGATCCAATCCGATACCGATACTTTCGAATATCGGAAGGTATCGCTCAACACTAGTTACCATGTCTTAATATATATAGAAATCTGGCTTTCTTCCACATTCCAAAATTAAACTAAATGTTAGTATATACTGTATCTAATAAATATCCTATTAAATTGGCTATAATTTGAGGCTATCAGATCGATTTGCAAAGGACCGAGTTTCCTGAAATTTGTGGTTTCATACAAATTCAAACATTTTGAGATTGGATTCATGGTTCATGAAAAATAAAAAAAAACATGCAAGACACTGTTTTTCACATACTTTGTACAGTGGTGGTCAGTACCTGGACCATCACAGATCAGCGGTTCTCAGTGGAGCACAGCTTATATAGCAGATTATTTTTCAATCTCCAGAGTCATTGGGTAAGTCTCTGTCTTCTGTAGTGTGTAAGCTCTTTTTGCCAGAGGGATCTCCTATCATCAGGATGGTGTTCGCTCTCTTTCATTTTTGCTCTTATGATCAACGGGTCTTCTCGTTCTCGCCAGTAAAGCATAAACTCTTATGGTGCGTGAGGTTCTCGGAACAAATTCTTGGGAAAAATTCAATGAAGTTGACAAATTCGAATTTCAAAAGAGATGCTCATCTTTAGCCCTAATATTTGTCAGAGTTATTACAATGAGATTGTGAGCATAAGTGGGAACAGTGACTAATTTGAAAGAGGACAATGCATGTACAGAATATATTGAATCTATTCGTGGAAAAAGGAATTAAAAAAAGTACATTCATTTTTGTGGTCAAAATATTTAGATACATTACACCTATGTGAGCTTTATTGATCTCTCATTCTAAATGCATGAGCATGAATTTACAGCTTAATCAGCTTTCACGCTTCTGAGATGGATAGGAATTGTAGTAATTATTACCCATTCAAACAAAAGATCATTTGTGAAGTCAGACAATAATGGTGGCTGAGATGGTTGTGATCTTAGTTCTAGTTTATTTCAAAAGTGTTCAGTGGTTTCCATTCTTCTGAGAAGGCTTTTTACAAGACTTTGAGAAGATCATTTGTGAGGTCAGACACTGATGGCGGCTGAGAGTACCTGACTCACAATCTCAATTCTAGTTCATCCCAAAGGTGGTCAATACAGATGAGAACATGGCTTTATATGTTCTTGTGCACTGATACACAGCCATGGTGGAACATGAATAGGGTCTCCTGAAAATTGTTCCTACAAAGTTGGTCGTATGATCATCCAAAATAACTTGTCATGCTAAAGCATTAAAATATCCCTTCCTTTGAACTTTTTTTGCTTTTTCTGAGTTTCCTGTACCTATCTATAGTGGAAATTACCGGTGTAAATCTCTCTATATAAATCAATGTTGTAACAGTACAAGTTGAGCATTGGGACTTTTTGAGTTCTTGTACCTCTTACAAACTGAAGTCTGATATATTTGCATCATTTACAGCCTACACCCTGTTATAACCACCAAACCGCTACTTAACCAGCTCTCCCCTCATCTACTGTATCCTCCGCCATCCCTTGTAGATTGTGAGCCCTTTTGGACAGGGTCCTTTCTCCTCCTGGACCAGTTGGGGGCTTGTATTCTTTAAGATTATTATACTTGATTTTTATTATGTATACCCCTTTTCACATGTAAAACGACATGGAATAAATGGTAATATAATTATAAATAATAATAATTTTATTGTAGACCATTCTTCTTTTATATAATGCCTTTACAAGCAAAAAGAATTAACTCTTACTTTAGATTATGTACTATAACCAGTATAACCATTAATTACCTATAAAAAGTATGCAAGCTCCATAAGGTGATCAATGTGTTCTACCTAAAGGGTACAGAAAATACTAAGAAGTGTGTACAGATGCATCTGCATTCCCAGATACAATCTCCAGACATTGTTTATGACCTTCCAGCAGGAGAATGGCCTATTATGAGCCGCAGAACAATGAGCAGCAGGCTCCCCTCCCTGTTCCGTAGAGCCAGGACTATGCGTTCATCCATGTTGCTGCCTCAAAGCTTTTCTAAAATACATGGCACTTCCGAAAGCTTCCTCAGAGGAAGGTGCTCCCTAATGGCTCGTGGGCTGTAAGGAAGAGTGGCAGCAAAGCAACAAAGCACCCCTTATAATGATGAGGAACGTAATAGGTTCCAAGGAGCAGAGAATGAAATGTAAAATTAGCCATTAATCTCCGAATACCCCATGCTCAGGGCTGCAGTTGAGACATAGTTCAGCGGGAGCTACAAGTCAGCGCTGGATAATTGTGGTAATAAAACCAGCCAAGGCAGCAGCAGTCATTTATGATATTGCCGCTTTTCTAACATGGCATCTCTTGCTGTGCTGAAGAACCCAATGCAGTAAAAACCCAGTGATCACTATAATGGCACTGCCAATGTTTCCTTGTCGATTATGGAACGACAGCTGGCTGTTGCTACTAATTCTCAGGACATCTTTTTTATTCCATCCCGCTCCCTGCCATTCTGGAAACCTAATAACGAGCAAAAGTGTCTTTGACACCCGAGAACGGAGAAATTAATTTAACTCCACTCATTTTTTTTGGGCTTTATTTATTTTCCAAGCTCCTTCATTTCCCAAGGGGTAAAAGAATCTGATTAAAACAAGTTGTAAATGAGGATGGGAGCATCTGTATATTTCATTTTAAGGCCACATAATACTTTGGATCACTCCTTCATGCTTACGTTTTATTACTAGACTGTTTGTATAGCCATTTTCCATCTTCCAGCTCTCCAATTCGTCATCCCCGGGGAGGTATCTGATGCTACTCCAATACCATAGAGACGGAAATAGCTGGTGAGGCAGACACACTTATTATGAAGAAGGTATCAGGTTCATATCCACTTATTATTGCTTAAACTTGATGAGGGAATATACCTCTTGACCAAGGCACTTAAGACAACAAAGAGGAATGTACTAGAAAGGTGACAGTGGAAAGAACAAGAATCATGATAATCTGATTAAGGTCTATGCACACGCGCAAATGTGAAAGTTATGGGCAACATTATGTTCTCGTCTTTGACTGGAAAATGAAAAATTACCAGAATAATGAGAAACTAATGTGTGCATTATCTTCGAAGGAGCCACTGAAAAGCACATTATGTGCACAAAGTACCGTACATGCAAATGAAGATCAAATGATATGTTCATGCTATGGTGAAATATGTAAGAGATTTTGTTTGTTGTAATGCCATTAATATATGGCACAGTAATAATATAAGTCCTCAGATATGAGTGATAAAAGCTTTCTGTATGATAAATTCTGGAACGACCATGATTGGAGATGTTTTGTGTAATATATTAATATATTCATAGTATTTTCTAGATTTGTACTCATGACGACTCTACGACATATAGGCATCCACTTGTTAGCTCAGAGATCCGGTAACAAAAAGTCTCTCTCACTGGTAGACCTCCTTGTCTCTGCTGTATGTAATGGTATCATTTGCAAAGTGCACTATGCGTGTTTTAATCTATTAGTTCTAATATTGGTACTATTACTTAGTAGAACACTGGACGTATTTGTATTTCGTTTAGATCCAGTGCTTTAGTGCCTCAACATTGGTGTTCAGAGTCGACAGTATGTAGATAGCTGATTTAGACCCGTTTCCTAAAGCCTGCATGTCTTTCTGAAAATTGATTCAGCTCCGCTAGTGGGTTCCAGTAGTCATTACGTGACTGCAAGTATTTGTGATCGTCAAGTATCTCTCTCCATTTTCCGTGATTTGGGGCTATGTGAGGGCTTTTTTTTATGTGCGCCGAGCTGACTTTTGTATTGGTACCATTTTGGGGTAGATACAATGTTTTGATCGACCACTACTACATTTTATTGTGATGTTGCGACAAACAAATTTAGGTTACAATTTTGGGTAACGATTTAGGTTACGATTAATTTAGGCTACATTTTGATAGAGTGGGTGAATCTGAACTTAGCAATGCCAAATATGTATATAATATATATATATATATATATATATATATATATATATATATATATATATATATATATATATATATATATATGTATATATACTAAAAAGCTTACATATCCCTGCAGAATTTTTGACTTCTTGGCCTTTTTCAGAGAATATGAATGAATGATAGCACCAAAACTTTTTCTCCACTCATGCTTAGTGGTTGGGTGAAGCCATTTATTGTCAAACTACTGTGTTTTATCTTTTTAAATCAAAATGACAACCCAGAACATCCAAATGATCCTGATCAAAAGTTTACATACCCCATTTCTTAATACCGTGTATTGCCCCCTCTAACATCAATGACAGCTTGAGGACTTTTGTGGTAGTTGTGGATGAGGTTCTTTATTTTCTCAGATGGCAAAGCTGCCCACTCTTCTTGGCAAAAAGCCTCCAGTTCCTTTAAATTCCTGGGCTGTCTAGCATGAAATGCATGCTTGAGATCTCCCCAGGGTGGCTCAATGATATTGAGGTCAGGAGACTGAGATGGCCACTCTAGAACCTTCACTTTGTTCTGCTGTATCCAATGACAGGTTGAATTGGTCTTGTGTTTTGAATCGTTGTCATGTTGGAACGTCCAAGTATGTCCCATGTGCAGCTTCCGGGCTGATGAGTGCAAATTTACCTCCAGTATTTGCTGATAACGTGCTGCATTTATCTTTCCTTCAACTTTGACCAAGTTTCCTGTGCCTTTGTAGCTCACACATCCCCAAAACATCAGTGATTCACCTCTGTGCTTTACAGTAGGAATGCTGTTTCTTTTGTCATAGGCCTTTTTGACCTCTCTCCAAGGGTAACGTTTACGGTTGTGTCCAAAAAGTTCAACTTTGGTCTCATCACTCCAAATTACCTTGTTCCAGAAGTTTTGAGGCTTGTCTCTATGCTGTTTTGTGTATTGTAAGCAAGATACTTTGTGGCATTTGCGCAGTAATGGCTTTCTTTTGGGATCTTGACCATGCAGCCCATTATTTTTCAAGTGCCTCTTTATTGTGCATCATCAAAACAGCCAAACTGCTAGTTTTCAGAGAGTCCTGTATTTCAGCTGATGTTATTTGTGGGCTTTTCCTTGCATCACAAACAATATTCCTGGCAGTTGTAGATGACATTTTTGTTGGTTTACCTGACTGTGGTTTTGTTTTTACAGAGCCCCTGATTTTCCATTTGTTAATCACAGTTTGAATGCTGCTGACTGGCATTATCAATTACTTGGATATCTTTTTGAATCCATTTCCTGTATTATACAGTTCAACTACCTGTTCCTGTAGATCCCTCGAAAATTCTTTTGCTTTTCCCATGACTCACAATTCCATTACTTTTTGAATGCAAAACTTGCCAGAATCATTAGCAGATACCATGTCGAGTTTGGAGAGCCCCTGATTTGCCTAAAGAGTGGAAACCCCCCACAAGTGACCCCACTTTGTAAACTAGACCCCTCAATGAACAGATTTAGATATGTGGTGAGCACCCTGAACCCCCAGGTGCTTCACAGAAGGTTATAATGTTGATCTGTGAAAATACAAAATTACATTTTTCCCACAAAAAATGTTCTTTTAGACTCAAATTTTTCTATTTCACAAGGGTAACAGGAGAATATGCACCATATGCTTTCTTGTGAAATTTCTCCTGAGTATGCTGACGTGCCCAACAGGGCTGTAGGGTACTCAAAATCGGACCAGACAGTTCTATGGGGGAGGACAAGAGGCCGTGATCCGCTTCCGTGGCCCTTGTCGTGTCATAAAATGAAGGATAATTATGTGGTGTTTGCTCATGATGCCACCCATGGTGTTCAGCAATGGGTGGCCGACGCTGCGGTTTAGGTCCACTGGGGCTAATGATGATGCAGCAAAGATGGTTCAGATCTCCACAGATAGAGCGGGGCCCCAGGACAAATATATTTGATGGTTCAGATGGTGGTGAATGTTGGAGTGCAGAGAATAAGTGAAGGACACAGAGAGGTGCAGTTTTCTTTACCTTTTACTTGAAAGTAGATGCAATCTGGGGTACCAATTACAGGTGACAGATTGAGTCTGGCTTGCCTGGAGGTTTTCATGGGATTGACCCTGCCAGGTGGGGTTGGGAACTTTTCTTCTGCGCTTTTAGGGTCCCTGATGCTTGTAGCTAAGCTGCGGCCCTCTCCTACATGATGATTTCTAACCTGTATGGCAGGCAGCATGAGCCTATTTCATGGGCACTGTCCTTTTCAATGTCAGTCCCGGGCTCTTGGTCTGCTACTGTGCCTTCAGGTGTTCGGTGTGGCCAGGGAACTTGCAGTCCCCTGTCCTCCAGATTCAGCTGTCAGGGCGTACAGCATCCGCCCAGACAGGGACTCTGGCGTCCCTTTTTATCAGCGCTCCGCTCTGGGGTCAGCTATGCCCAGTTTTTATTCCCTTGAGCTCTTGTCTCTGCTTTTTTCCCTTCCCGCTCCACAGACCAATTGCCAACTCTCCTCTTTCACTGTCCTGTCATGAGCTCAGCTGGCTCCCGCTTCCGTGACAACTCCTGTGTTTACTCTCTCAGCTGACTTCTTTCTGACTCACTAACCCCACCTGCTGGCCAGCATTTATAAGGAAGCTCCCCTTTCTGGCCTGGAGCAGAAATTGACATGTACACTGTATTACCTGGCATGGGGACCTTTCTTCTTGCCTCCAGGCATGACATCTCCCCTTAAAGGCAGGGAATGTCACCATGCAACCAGACTCTGGGGTGCCGCAATGCCAATACCCAATATTAGGAGGAAAAATTATGTTTGCACACACGGAAGGGTTCAGAAAGGTTGGAATGACATTTTGGAATGCAGATTTTGATGGAATATTCTGCGGGTATCATGTCAAATTTGGAGAACACCTTATGTCTATAAGCAGCGGAAGACCCCCATAAGTGTTCCCATTTTGGAAACTAGACCCCTCAAGTAATTTATCTAGATGTTGGTGAGCACCTTGAGCGCATATGTGCTTCATAGATTTTTACAACTCTTATCTGTGAAAATGAAAAAAAAATATATTTTTCAAACAAAAATGTTCTTCTTGCCCATTTTTTTTTCATTTTCATAAGGATAGCAGGAGAAAATGGACCCCCAAATTTGTTATAAAATTTCAATACCCCATATGTGGTTAAAAACTACTTTTGAGGCACAGTGTAAACATCAGAAGGGAAGAAGCACCATATTGAAGTTCAGATTTTGCTGGACTGGTTTGAGGGTGCCATTTCACATTGTTAGCACTTGTGGCACCAAAACAGCAGAACCCAATAAGTGAAACCATTTGACAAACTATACATACCTCTCAATGAATTAATTTAGGGGTGCAGTGATCATATTGACACAGGTGTGTCACAGAATTTTATGCCATTGTGTAGTGAAGAAAAATAATTTCATTTTTACCACCAAAATTTGGTACTATCCTCGAATTTACATTTTCATAAGGAAAAATTTGTAAAAATGGCACCAAAATTCGTCCCACAGCTTCAGCTGAATCTAGAAATACCCCATATGTGGCTGTACAGTACTTTATAGCAACACGGCGAGAATCGGGAGGGACAGAGTGCTATTTGCTTTCTGGAGCGCAGATTTTCCTAGAATAATTTGCGTCCTCCATATACAGAACCCCTAAGTACCAGAAGAGTAGAATCTCGCCGTCAAGGGACCCCATTTTGGAAATTATACCTACCCCTTTGAGAATTTATCAACAGGTATAATGACAATTATGACTCCATTGGTGTTTTCCAGAAACAAGCAATAGTGGATGTTGCTTAGTGAAAATTGCAAAAAGCCGTTCTAGTGCCCAGCAAGTTGTAGTCATCAGTACGTTTTAGTGCCAAGCTCAGACATGAACCTGTACATTAGGCGGGCTGTCTTTGCTACAGAAATGCCAAACATATGGACAGCAAATGTGGTTTAGGCGCACTGTGGGGCTCAGAAGCAAGGAGGCATTTGGATTTGGGAGAGCAGAATTTGCTGAATTTATTTTTTGAGGCAAGGAGCCTTTGTACTACTAGTAACATGGAAGCCCCCTATATTTCCTCCAGCAGATGAAGGACCTGAGTGGGGACTTGTTTTTGTGGGTTGAATTGAAGCTTTGGTTTTGGAACATTTTACATAACGTTTGGAAGCACTTTTATTCAGCGTTCTATGCTGATGTTTTACTTTGGGGTTTCCATCTAAATCTCTGAGTGATGTGTTTCAGATGAAATCTCCAAGCAATCCACTGACTATAATGAGGCAGCAGAGTTACTCTGGACTCCATCTCTCCTCTGTTCAGCTTCGTCCTTCTTTTCGGAAGTGCACAAAAGTGTGGCGGACTGTGCTTTTTTGCACACCTAAAAAAGGACACCACCAGATCACAGGACAGACTGCATCCACAGTGCCTTCATGTGCATCACTGTAGTGAATTTTCTGCTGGTTGTTCCATCTGAATCACAAATTTCAGAGATTTTCATAGAAATCCCAGTGTAAGCGCTCAGCACAGATCACAGAATAAATGTGAGTTGAACCGTATTGGAATCTTTGGGAGGCAGAATAAAAAATCAGCAACAGCTGAAGAATTGGTTTTATTAATATTTTAAGTGCTGTATAAGTGATTAGACAACGTTATTCTTTGGGTTGGTGCCATTAAAGCAATAGCAGATTTATATATTTTTTATGTTTGGCAGCTGTCACACACTAAAAGATGTTTTTTATTGCAAAACATAGTTTTTGCATCCCCATATTTTGAGAGCTAGAATTTTTCCATATTTCGTCTGACAGAGTCATGTGAAGGCTTCTTTATTGCAGGACAAGTTGATATTTCTATTGGTACCATTTTCGGGCACATGACTTTTTTCATCGCGTTCTATTCCGATTTTGAGAGGCAGAGTGAATAAAAACCACCAATTCAGGAATGTTTTTTTGTTTTACTTTTATACTGTTCCGCGTGTGATAAAATTAATAAGACAGCCTTATTTTTCAAGTCAGTATGTAGCAGCGATATTACATTTAGGCTGTGTGCCCAAGTTGCGTTTTTTATGCGTTTCTACCGTGTTTTTTGCCGCAGCGGAAATGCTTAAAAACCGCATTCCCATGCAATCCTATGGGATTCCGCAGTTGCTGTGCCCATGCTGTGAATTTTCCCGCTGCGGAATCGCATAGTGGTAAAATCCACAGCATGTTTATTATTTCTGCAGAATCAAGGCGATTCTGCCTCCGTAGGATTGCATTGAAACGCTCAATTTACGCATGTGGCTATGCTGATGGTACCCAGGGTTTGCAGGATAGGAGACTCTCCTTCAGGCCCGGGGATCCATATTCATGTAAAAAAAAAAAATTAAAATAAAAAATAGGGATATAATTACCTTCTGATGGCCCCCGGAGTCCTCTCGCCTCTCAGCGGTGCATGGGGAGGCTTCCTTTCCCAGGGATGCATTGCGTGAATCACCTGGGATGACGTCACAAAGGTCCTTCACGCAAAGCATCCCTGGGAACGGAACGTACTGGGAGCGCCACTGAGGATATCGGAGGCCGTCGGAAGGTGAGCATAACCATATTTTTTTTATTATTTTTATTATTTTTAACATTCTATCTTTTACTATTGATGCTGCATAGGCAGCATCAATAGTAAAAAGTTGGTCACACTTGTCAAGCACTATGCTTGATAAGTGTGACCAACCTGTCAATCACTTTTCCAAGCGATGCTTCGACTCGCTTGGAAAACGCAAGCATTCTGCAAGCTAAAAACACTTGCAAAATGCTTGTTTTTTGCGGGAAAATGCAAGCGAATTCTGCTTGCGTTTTTCCCACGTCAGGGAGTTGCAGAAATACTGCGGACATTTCTGCAACGTGGGCACTTAGCCTTATAGAGTTTTTATTTTTCTGCGCTTTTACACAATCAAATTATTTTTATAGAAAAAATAATTATTTTTGCATGGCTTTATTCTGAGAGCTATAACTCTTTTATTTTTAGTATGGTGTTCGAGGTGTACGCTCTACTGAGCAAATCCTATACAAAGACTTTAGTGGTGTGTGCCAATAATTTTTTGAAATGTGGAGACTTTGAGTTGGGTTTCCACAGTGGATTGCCTGTAGTAGAGTGTCAGAGCCCAATTATAGTATTTCTACTCTGGGGAAATGTATGCCACTTTAGTGGTGTATGACTAGAATTTTTGAAAATGTGAAGACTCCAAGCTAGGTCTCCATCTGGTGTGTTGCCTGTAGTCCAAGGGGTCTCAGAGATCCAGACCTACAACTATCACTTATCCACCTCTTACTGATCAATTTTTAAGCTAGAAATGCTGGCCAGGCCCTGTCCCACCCATGCTGCTCCATTAAAAATTTCTACTGTGGATCAAATGATGCCACTTTTCCTGGTGTCTGCTCTTACTTTTTGGAAATGTTTTGACTCCAAGTTGGGTCTCCTTTATGTGTGCTGCCTGAATTTGGCAGCACTCCCAGCTTAGCAGGCCTAAACTGGTTCTTCACCCACCTGTTTATTTCAACTTAATTTCAAAGCTGTAAGTGTTGGCCCAGATGCTGTCTCATGCGTGGTTCATGCCTGACTGCTGAGCTATTATAACATTTCAACTGTGTGTGTATTGATGCCACTTTTCCTAGTGTGTGCCCCTAATTTTTGGAAATGTTTGGTCTCCAAGTTTGGTCTCCTTCATGCGTGTTGCCTGTAGCAGTAGGGCTCCTAGACCATCAGGCCAGCAGTTACTATCAGTCAACTATCTGTGTTACTATCCATAGATTTTTCTACCAATAGGATTCTACGATGCTGATACTTGTGCTACCTGAGTGTGGCTAAGTAGAAAAACAGTTTGAGCTGTTGAATGAAGTACCAGGACTCCCAGCACACCAGGCCTCCACCGGTTCCTCACCCACCTCTTTATTTCAACTTAATTTCAAAGCTGTAAATGTTGGCCCAGATGCTGTCTCATGCATGGCCCATGCCTGACTGCTGCACCATTATAAAATTTATGCTGTGGGTCAATTGATGCCACTTTTCCAGGTGTCTGCCCCTAATTTTTGGAAATGCTTGGGCTCCAAGTTGGGTCTCCTTCATGTGTGTTGCCTGACTTTGGCAGGGCTCTCAAAGCACTAGTCCTGCATCTGCCACTCATCCACCTGTTACTGATCAATCTTAAGCTAGAAATGCTGGTCCAAGTCTTGTTCAGGCCATGACCCATGCATCCATGCTGCACAATTATACTATTTGTACTCTGGGTCAATTGATGCCACTATTCCTGACGTCTGCGCCTAATTTGAGCTGTTTTGGTAGCTCTTGGCTCCCCCTAAAGGTGTTGTCTATGCATTTGGTTGTGCATCCCATTGAATTCAATGGGGTTTGTATAAGTTTGGCGAACATTGGGATTTTTATGAAGCCAAGCCAAACCGAATCATAAAAGGTTTGTTCATCCCTAATCCTAAACACACATAAAAATCCACAATAGACTACATCAAAAGGCACAAGCTGAAGGTTTTACAATGGCCCGCCGTCCCCTCATCTGAACATCATTACAAACCTATAGCTAGACCTTAAAATAGCAGTGCATGCAAGACGACCCAGGAATCTCACAGTATTGGAAGAATTTGTTTGGATGAAAATCTCTCAAACCAGAAATGAAAGACTCTTCTCTGGCTGCAAAAAGTGTTTGCAAGTTGTGATGCTTTCAAAAGGTTGTGCTACTAGGTACTAACTATGCAGGGTGCCCAAACTTTTGCATCAGCCCATTTTCTTTTTTGTAATTTTTAAAATACAAAAAATAAAAATATGTTTGCCTATAATACAAAGTAAATGTGTCATCTTTAACTTTGGGCCTTTTAGAGATCATTTCATTTTCAACTTGCTTAACTGTTCCCAATATCAGTAATTTTGACCAGGGGTGCACAAACTTTTACATGCCACTGTGTGTGCAAGAATGAACAAATCTGCATACTGTAAAAAAAGAATATAAAAATTATCTCTTGACTCTCACCAGTCCTGCTAAGCTGCTTCACTCAGGGTTGGTCGTTTACTTCTCTTTGGTCTTCAGTGGGGCATCTTTGGTGTTTTCCAGCACTCAATCATCTTCAGCACCTCCAGCGCAGACTAAGCTCAGTGTCATTGTGACATTGGGGGCAAAACAAACCATGATGTCGCTTGTGGCCTGGAGGTGGGTGGCGCATTGTGATCACTGAAGGTGCCGAATATGATGGTTGGTGGGTTCTAGAGGAAGTCAAAAGTATCTTGGCTCTGGAAGATGAGAAAATGGCCCAGTGAAGACAGGAGCTAAGAAAGTTTGAACCAGAATGGAGCAGCTTAACAGGACAGGTGAAGAATCAGAATAATTTGTTTTAAACTTCTTCAAGGCCCTTAAAATTCTAGTAAAATAGCTAATAGCTGATCAATATTTTTCTGGATTCACTTGACCCAAATCGCAAAAATTTCAGGAGAATTGGATTTGCCTCAAATCAGTTCACACAACTTGAAATCTGATAGTTATAGAAATAGTAGCAATTAATACAAAGCAGTTTCTCTCTAAATTATAGGCATAAATACTTTGTAAGTGGATGGTGGATGTTGCTCTTCACTGCAAATAGAGCAGACACTCAAGAATGCATGGTGAAAGTTATAGCTATTGCACCAGGGATGTAAATGTCATATCTCTGCATCTAAGCATGACTAGACAAAGAAAATAAGATTACATCCGAAAAGTTATATTATAACCACTACTAGCTATATTCAGTCATTGTAAACAAAATAATTAAATCCAGTTTTATGATATAGTATGTTGCACACTAAGATATATTACATTTCATTGTGTTATTATTTACTTTATCAAAAGTCACATTGCTAATGTAGATTATGATGCACGATCCTAAACAATATAAAATTAAATTGAAAGTTGCAAATCTTCAGAAACATTCTTTGGAAGGAATTGTGTTACATTAACCTCTGACAATTGAAGCAAAACCGCAAATTATTAATATTGTAGAGAAAGCCACAAATTATTAATATTGTAGAGAACTGATCTTTTTTTTAAAAAAAAAAGTTGTGCTTTGACTGTGATATGATACGATACATACAGCTCTGGCAAAAATTAAGAGACCACTGCAAAATTTTCAGTTTGCCTGATTTTTCTGTTTATAGGTATATTTTTGAGTAAAAATGTAAATTGCTCTTTTATTCTATAAACTACTGGCATCATGTCTTTGGATTTCCAAGCAATACATTTTGTATTTTATTTTCAAAAAATGAGAAATGGTCAAAATAAAAAAAAAAATGCAGTGCTTTGCAGACCTCAAATAATGCAAAGAAGACAAGCTCATAATAATTTAGAAACAACAATACTGATGTTTTAACTCAGGAAGAGTCCGGAAATCAATATTTTGTGGAAGAACCATGATTTTTAGTCACAGCTTTCATGCGTCTTGGCATGCTTTCCACCAGTCTTTCACACTGCTTTTGGGTGACCTTATGCCCCTCGAGGTACAAAAATGTAAGCAGTTCGTCTTTGTATGATGGCTTGTGACTATCCATCTTCCTCTTGATTACATTCCAGAGGTTTTCAATGGGGTTCAGGTCTGGAGGTTAGGTCTTTAGACCTTATGGTCTTTGGCAAGCTTCAGCCAGGCTCTCCTTTGCTTTTCATTGATGAAAGGCTTTTTTCCAGCTTTACATGACTTGAGCACTGCCTCTAGGAGCCTTTTACGAACTGTTGTTGCCGTGCCCTTCACCCCAGCTGCCATTTGCCATTCCTTTTGTAGCTCATTTAATGTCATCCTGCAGTTTTTGAGTGACATTCGAATAAGATGACAGTCTTCCCGGTCAGTGGAGAGTCGTTTTCGTCCTCTGCTGGTCTGTAGCTTTGTTGTCCCCAATGTCTGCTGCTTGACCTTGTTATAATGGACTGCTGTCTTAGAAATTTTAAGGATGGAGGCAACATGAAGCTCACTGTGTTCTCTGCCAGTAAAGCCACAATTGAATTCTTCTTTTCCTCACTCAAGACTTTTCAACTCCTTTGGCATGGTTAAAAGTTATTTTTTCATTCCTATTACTTTTGGAATATTACTAGCACTTGTTTTGCCATCCAGCTTGTCCTATTGCAAGAGGATTGTGAACACCACAACACAGTTTTTTATACTTTCCTTTGTTAAATAAGATTTGGTTCAGGTGATGACCTAATCAGAAGCACATTCACCCCACCTCGCACCAACGGATTTTCACTTCTTTCCAGCAAGAAAGTTATTTTTGAAGGGCAAGCATTTTCCAGATGATGAGGCTCTGATTTCTGAAGTCACAATGAGGCTTTTGGAGGAACCTGTTGACTTCTACAACTGAGGTGATTACAGTTGCTTAAAGAGATGGGAGAAGTGTGTGTCCCTAGGTGGCACCTATGTAGAGAAGGACTAATAACTGTGCCAAGTTTCATTGCTCTCAGTCCACAGGAAGTGGGTCAGGGGAAATCTTTTTTGAATGCCCCTCATATATACATATGCATATTTGTTGTTAGTCAAATAAATAGATAACTATCAGAGCACACCGAGATACATATCAATCAACACATCAATATGTGAATCCGGTAAAGATGGGAGAAGCAGTAGTCACGGCAATCATACATTAAACAATATCTCTTGGTCCCTCTAATAGGTTCTTTTCTTTTAGAGAAAACAGGCATAAGATAGTTGATCTTTAAGCCCCAAAGGGCCAGTGAGTCTGTGCAAAATATCCACTTACAATCTTTTTTAGAAGATTTTTATCAAAATGTCCACCTCGAGGGTTTGGTCTGACCACCTCTGTGACACAAAAGATGACTTTAAGATTGCCGATATAAAAAGATTAGGGTGCACTCACGATGTAAAGAGTACTGCAAAAAAATGGGTAATACCCCAACAGGGTGCTACACCTTGTATGGAGACCAAAGTACACACTAAGAGAAGAAGATTAATACAAAAAATGGTGTGCACACCCGATATAATGCATTAAAAATTCATACAGCTTATTGATAACATGGACAAACAACTGATTAAAAACATCTAAAACATCGAAGCATGTCACAGTAACCTACCACCACCCCTGAATGTTGCATCAAATATATGGGTGAAATTGACATGCCTTAGGGAGCACTATTGAGCCAAGATAGCTGTTAGCAGCACCTCCAACTAATATATAAATAACCTCAATGAAAAATAATAACATTGCATGGTGTAAGGATCACAATGAGGCAAATTAGCTGAGATGCATTAGTGCATTATTGTACACAGCTTGACACATCGCTAAATTCAGCATTTTAACCTCTATCTCTTGCTGTCCTCAGATTACATAGCAAAAACTTGCTGACATATTCCCTGTAACCATAGGGCCATCGCCTTTTATAGAAAACTGAAGTATTTGTGTTCATTTGAGTTCTTACACTTGATAACACACTTCTGATTTAAAATCTTTACCAATTTCCATGCAATTTCCAGTAATTTTTACTCTTTTTATTTATAAATTGTATATCATTTTAGCAAATCTACCGCCTTATCAAACGTCTATTCTTTTCCATGTTAAGAGCCCTCTCCTTTTCTTTTTTTTATGATGGTTACATGCTGAATTTGGCATCTTGTGCCCAGAACATTCATTTGTATGGAACAGAAATTTTGAAACCATGAAATTCACTAAATATATATCTGTGTAATGTCACAGCACTTCAAAAACTCAGTGAAGGGTTCTTAACCTAAAATTGTGTTTCTTCTTTTGAGTTTTGCACTTAAAAATTCAACTTCTGATCTGAATTAAAAATGTGAAGAGGGATGCTGTTCCCCTGCCATTTTTGTGAGTGGTATCTCTTGTTTTCCAAAGGCACATGCATACATTTATGTGTTTCTCCGCAGTTGGCTCCAAGATTTATTTTGGATGAAGTGTTCTAGCTAATTTTGAAGCAACAAGAGGATTGATTTTATTATAGTGTGTGCAGCATATGAACATTGTGCTGCAGCACTGCATAGACGTAATAGCATAGGAAAATACACTGAGGAACTCTTTCTGAGTTACTCAGCTTGTTCTTACCACCATCAAGCTATTTCACTGTGGAGAATATATATATATATATATATATATATATATATATATATATATATATATATATATATACACTCACTGGCCACTTTATTAGGTACACCTGTCCAACTTCTTGTTAACACTTAATTTCTAATCAGCCAATCACATGGCGGCAACTCAGTGCATTTAGGCATGTAGACATGGTCAAGACAATCTCCTGCAGTTCAAACCGAGCATCAGTATGGGGAAGAAAGGTGATTTGAGTGCCTTTGAACGTGGCATGGTTGTTGGTGCCAGAAGGGCTGGTCTGAGTATTTCAGAAACTGCTGATCTACTGGGATTTTCACGCACAACCATCTCTAGGGTTTACAGAGAATGGTCCGAAAAAGAAAAAAAATCCAGTGAGCGGCAGTTCTGTGGGCGGAAATGCCTTGTTGATGCCAGAGGTCAGAGGAGAATGGGCAGACTGGTTCGAGCTGATAGAAAGGCAACAGTGACTCAAATCGCCACCCGTTACAACCAAGGTAGGCCTAAGAGCATCTCTGAACGCACAGTGCGTCGAACTTTGAGGCAGATGGGCTACAGCAGCAGAAGACCACACCGGGTACCACTCCTTTCAGCTAAGAACAGGAAACTGAGGCTACAATTTGTACAAGCTCATCGAAATTGGACAGTAGAAGATTGGAAAAACGTTGCTTGGTCTGATGAGTCTCGATTTCTGCTGCGACATTCGGATGGTAGGGTCAGAATTTGGCGTAAACAACATGAAAGCATGGATCCATCCTGCCTTGTATGGAGCATCTTTGGGATGTGCAGCCGACAAATCTGCGGCAACTGTGTGATGCCATCATGTCAATATGGACCAAAATCTCTGAGGAATGCTTCCAGCACCTTGTTGAATCTATGCCACGAAGAATTGAGGCAGTTCTGAAGGCAAAAGGGGGTCCAACCCGTTACTAGCATGGTGTACCTAATAAAGTGGCCGGTGAGTGTATAAAGTACAGACCAAACGCTTGGACACAAATTCTCATTTAAAGATTTTTCTGTATTTTCATGACTATGAAAATTGTACATTCACGCTGAAGGCATCAAAACTATGAATTAACACATGTGGAACTATATACTTAACAAAAAGAGTGAAACAACTGAAGTTATGTCTTATATTCTAGGTTCTTCAAAGTAGCCACCTTTTGCTTTGATGCTTTGCACACTCTTGGCATTCTCTTGATGAGCTTCATGAGGTAGTCACCGGAAATGGTTTTCACTTCACAGGTGTGTCCTATCAGGTTTAATAAGTGGGATTTCTTGCCTTATAAATGGGGTTGGGACCATCAGTTGTGTTGTGCAGAAGTCTGGTGGATACACAGCTGGTAGTCCTACTGAATAGATTGCTAGAATTTGTATTATGGCAAGAAAAAAGCAGCTAAGTAAAGAAAAACGAGTGGTCATCATTACTTTAAGAAATGAAGGTCAGTCAGTCTGAAAAATTGGGCAAACTTTGAAAGTGTCCCCAAGTGCAGTGGCAAAAACCATCAAGCGCTACAAAGAAACTGACTCACATGAGGCCCGCCCCAGGAAAGGAAGACCAAGAGTAACCTCTGCTTCTGAGGATAAGTTTATCCGAGTCACCAGCCTCAGAAATTGCAGGTTAACAGCAGCTCAGATTAGAGACCAGGTCAATGCCACACAGAGTTCTAGCAGCAGACACATCTCTACAACAACTGTTAAGAGGAGACTTTGTACAGCAGGCCTTCATGGTAAAATAGCTGCTAGGAAACCACTGCTAAGGACAGGCAACAAGCAGGAGAGACGTGTTTGGGCTAAAGAACACAATGAATAGATATTCGACCAGTGGAAATCTGTGCTTTGGTCTGATGAGTACAAATTTGAGATCTTTGGTTTCAACCACCGTGTCTTTGTGCAACGCAGAAAAGGTGAACGGATGGACTCTACATGCCTGGTTCCCACCGTGAAGCATGGAGGAGGAGGTGTGATGGTGTGGGGGTGCTTTGCTGGTGACACTGTTGGGGATTTATTCAAAATTGAAGGCATACTGAACCAGCATGGCTACCACAGCATCTTGCAGCGGCATGCTATTCAATCCGGTTTGCGTTTAGTTGGACCATCATTTATTTTTCAACAGGACAATGACCCCAAACACACCGCCAGACTGTGTAAGAGCTATTTGACCAAGAAGGAGAGTGATGGGGTGCTACGCCAGATGACCTGGCCTCCACAGTCACCAGATCTGAACCCAGTCGAGATGGTTTGGAGTGAGCTGGACCGCAGAGTGAAGGCAAAAGGGCCAACAAGTGCTAAGCATTTCTGGGAAATCCTTCAAGATTGTTGGAAGACCATTCCCGTGACTACCTCTTGAAGCTCATCAAGAGATTGCCAAGAGTGTGTAAAGTAGTCATCAAAGCAAAAGGTGGCTACTTTGAAGAACCTAGAATATAAGACATAATTTCAGTTGTTTCACATATTTTGTTAAGTATATAATTCCACATGTTGCTAGTTCACTGTTTTGATGCCTTCAGTGTGAATGTACAATTTTCATAGTCAGGAACATACAGAAAAATCTTTAAATGAGAAGGTGTGTCCAAACTTTTGGTCTGTACTATATATATACAGTGCCTACAAGTAGTATTCAACCCCCTGCAGATTTAGCAGGTTTAATAAGATGCAAATAAGTTAGAGCCTTCAAACTTCAAACAAGAGCAGGATTTATTAACAGATGCATAAATCTTACAAACCAAAAAGTTTTGTTGCTCAGTTAAATTTTTATAAATTTTAAACATAAAAGTGTGGGTCAATTATTTTTCAACCCCTAGGTTTAATATTTTATGGAATAACCTTTGTTTGCAATTACAGCTAATAATCGTCTTTTATAAGACCTGATCAGGCCGGCACAGGTCTCTGGAGTTATCTTGGCCCACTCCTCCATGCAGATCTTCTCCAAGTTATCTAGGTTCTTTGGGTGTCTCATGTGGACTTTAATCTTGAGCTCCTTCCACAAGTTTTCAATTGGGTTAAGGTCAGGAGACTGACTAGGCCACTGCAACACCTTGATTTTTTGCCTCTTGAACCAGGCCTTGGTTTTCTTGGCTGTGTGCTTTGGGTCATTGTCTTGTTGGAAGATGAAATGACGACCCATCTTAAGATCTTTGATGGAGGAGCGGAGGTTCTTGGCCAAAATCTCCAGGTAGGCTGTGCTATCCATCTTCCCATGGATGCGGAACAGATGGCCAGGCCCCTTGGCTGAGAAACAGCCCCACAGCATGATGCTGCCACCACCATGCTTGACTGTAGGGAGGGTATTCTTGGGGTCGTATGCAGTGCCATCCAGTCTCCAAACGTCACGTGTGTGGTTGGCACCAAAGATCTCGATCTTGGTCTCATCAGACCAGAGAACCTTGAACCAGTCAGTCTCAGAGTCCTCCAAGTGATCATGAGCAAACTGTAGACGAGCCTTGACATGACGCTTTGAAAGTAAAGGTACCTTACGGGCTCGTCTGGAACGGAGACCATTGCAGTGGAGTACGTTACTTATGGTATTGACTGAAACCAATGTCCCCACTGCCATGAGATCTTCCCGGAGCTCCTTCCTTGTTGTCCATGGGTTAGCCTTGACTCTTCGGACAAGCCTGGCCTCGGCACGGGAGGAAACTTTCAAAGGCTGTCCAGGCTGTGGAAGGCTAACAGTAGTTCCATAAGCCTTCCACTTCCGGATGATGCTCCCAACAGTGGAGACAGATAGGCCCAACTCCTTGGAAAGGGTTTTGTACCCCTTGCCAGCCTTGTGACCCTCCACGATCTTGTCTCTGATGGCCTTGGAATGCTCCTTTGTCTTTCCCATGTTGACCATGTTTGAGTGCTGTTCACAAGTTTGGGGAGGGTCTTAAATAGTCAGAAAAGGCTGGAAAAAGAGATAATTAATCCAAACATGTTAAGCTTATTGTTCTTTGTGCCTGAACTACTTCTTAATACTTTAGGGGAACCAAACAGAATTCTGGTGGGTTGAGGGGTTGAATAATAAATGACCCTCTAAAAAGACTTTTCACAATTTAAAAAAAAAAATAAACAAAGAAATAACATTCTTTTTTGCTGCAGTGCATTTCACACTTCCAGGCTGATCTACAGTCCAAATGTCACAATGCCAAGTTAATTCCAAACGTGTAAACCTGCTAAATCTGCAGGGGGTTGAATACTACTTGTAGGCACTGTATATATATATATATATATATATATATATATATATATATATATATATATTAGGATTGGTCACTCGTTTATTGTTTCCTTTAGATCATATGAAAGGGTTGCAAAAGGAGACTTCGATATATTCAAATGGTGACAGAATTCACTTTGGAGGAAAATCTCATCCCTCTCAGCAGCATAAATGGTTTATGTGATTGGGGTTATAAATTTAAAAGAGTTATCACCTACAATTTTACTCTATTCTTCTGGGTTTAAGAACTTTATAACTACCTGCCTCTTGTGCTTTTGCCAGATGCCGGCATAGAACAGTCACAGACCACTCCTTTTGGCTTCCAGTGACCTGGTATAAAGTTTATTGGATAACACTCCTATGGTTACTTGGTCCGAGTGACATACTAGCTACCAGGGATTTGCAGCATACCGACCACAGAAGAAATCCACCTTTCAACACCTAATGGTCCCAAGTGACCTATATGCAAGAAGATTTATGAAAGGTGAGTGCCACCTATATTCACCCACAACCTTATTATACATTTACATTTAGATCGGTGCGCTTTTTTCCTTTCCTCCCCTTTTACCAGAAACTATACAGAATAATGGACCCCTTATAATGCTACATAGAGTAGAATGGGACCCATATAATGCTCCATACAGAATAATGGCCCCATATAGTGCTCTATACAGAATAATTGTCTCATAGTATGCTTCGTACAGTATAATGGCCCCATATAATGCTCCATGCAGTATAATGGATTACAATGACTCATATACTACTCTACACAGAATGGGGCCCATATAATGTTTCATACAGAATGGGCCTCATATAATGCTTTATACAGAATGGGCCCCATATAATGCTTCTTACAGAATGGACCCCATATAATGTTTTGTACAGAATGGGCCCCATATAATGTTTTGTACAGAATGGGCCCCATATAATGCTTCATACAGAGAGGTCTGCATATAATGCTCCATACAGAATGGATCTCATATATTGCTCCATAATGCAAAATGGATCCTGTATAATGTTCCATTCAGAATAATGGCCTCATTTAATGCTCCATACAGAATAATGGGCCCCATATAATGCTCCATACAGAATAATAAGCGCCATATAATACTCCATGCAGAATGGGCCCCATATAATTCTCCATACATAAAAAGAGTAATCAAATACTTCCCACTCTCTGTTCCCCCGCTGTTCCAGGCTTCGCTGCTTCATTCTCGTCAGCGACTAATGACTTTCTGCTCGGCAGTGAGCATGCTGTAGTGACGTCATCGAGCTTTCTGCCCTGTGACGTCAAAGAGTTATATACACCGGAACTGCGGGGGAACAGGGAAAGGTAAGTATTTCAGCTTAAAGCAGGGTGGTCACTTGCCAGGTTGTAATGCCTGCCAGGGCCCCCTCCACCTCCGATCCCTGATGTGGCTGCACCAGCAGTATGTCCGCCCATGGGTAAGCCCAATTCTCCTTTTGCCTATTTTTAAACTCAACTACAATATTGGTATTTAACACCCAATACCTACACACTTGGAATACTTGGATGCCTCTAGCAGCTTTCCAGGTCTATAGAAGAGAAACAATAAAACTGATAAGTTACATGGTTTACCAAACAGTAGAGTAAAACTAGCAGACGTAATGAAAATCTAAAACTCAACAAGTTCGGATGTTATTGTCTACTAAGTGACAAAGCCTGGAGGTCACTGACCCAATACAACTGCAGAGAAATAACACAAGGAAAGCCACCTGCTTCAAATCCATCCTTCCAGAAAAACATGGGTTTACACTTTTATTATTCGTGAGCTTCCTCAACACAAAAGAGCATTTCTTTTGAATTAAAGAAAAAGTGTGAAATAAAACTTACAGTTGCTAAATTGTTCTGCAATCTAAATCAGTCCATATGGCAGGAAAGAAGTGGAAAAAAAACAGAATACATAGCCTGAAATTCTTGACTGCTCAGATATAGAGTATGCATCACACATCTGCGTCCATGTTGATTAGGACATCCTTAACCACATGAGACCACGTTCTTTGAAATTGTAGACTAACAATATAGATAAAAAATTAAATAAAGTCATTGATATGAGATTTTCAACATTTTTTCAGAAAGGCTTTTTTTTAATTCAATAATGCCATGTAAACCATCTTTAATTAAAGGGTTAATTCCAAAATGAAATGTTATTCCGTGTTTATAGCTATCCCTATCCACCCGCAGCAGTCAGACCCACCAGGATCCCCAATGGTGATGAGCGAACAGGCTCGGATAAGGTGTTACCTGAGCATGCTCCGCTGCTAACCGAGTGTCTTCGGCTTCATGCACATTTACATGCACACACAGTTCTTCTATTGGCACATTTATGTACACACACAGCTCTGTTACATGAACATTTACATAAACACAGCTCTGCTAAATGCACATTTACATACACACAGCTCTGCTACATGTACATTTACAGGATGTACACACATAGCTCTGAAACATGCACATATAAATACACACAGCTCTTATAAATTCACATTTACATACACACACTGTTCTGGTACACGTGCATTTACATACACACATGCATCTTTGCTACCTGCATATTTACATACAAACATAAAATTTAGAGAGGATATGAGGTGCGTTCGCAGTCCGGGGGCCACCGTGCAGAAAGGACACCTGCTGCTCGGTAATGGTGGACTAGATGGCGGTATAATGTGAATACACACACGGGTTAGCTTCACCCGGTATGAAGGAAGCGAACCCTGTTGCGTCACAGGGCCGCAATACCGCACAGAGAGCGCAAGTAAAGGGTCACAGAACTCTGTCCCAAGACACGAGGAAAGAGTTCCTCCAGACCTCTTACGCTTGACACCGTTACGGTGGTGTCAGGGGTAGAACTGAACTAATAATAATAATTTATTGCACAAGATTGCGTACAACGCTGCTCTGGCGGACGCCACTAACCACCCTAACCAGGGCCCAGAAAGCGCACTAAGCGCACTGCGCCTCACTGGCGGTCGCTGCTGAGAGACGCTGAATTGTGTGCTGGATGTGCAGAGTAGCACTGTCTGGTGCAAGGTAGCTTCCACCATTCGCAAGCAGGCAACAACACTAGGGATGGGAATGATTCGGAGCTTTCATCCTTCAACAGGCATTCATCCACACACACACAAGTAAATCAGTTTACACTAGTGCATGGCTGAGCGGCCATGCAAACCTTTTTATAGCAGTAGCGCTCCAGGACATTCCTGATGGTCCAATAGTAGCTGCAACAGGACCGGAGCATGTGACCCTCCAATGGGAGGTCGTCCCATGGGCATGCTCAGTATGGGAAAAGCAGGACTTAGTCCCAGAAAGGCCTGCTTGCTGCTGATCAGTGCTGGTTACAAAGGCAGAGCCTGAAAAGGCAGCAGTAACCATTTGCACAGTATCAGCTTGAGCCAGATGCTGGGACCGATGTCTCCGCTGAGCAGGTTCTACAGCAGCAGGAGGAGAATGGGAGACCGCAGCGGACATGGTTCGAGATTCCCCCTGTGCAGCGGTGGGAACTCGAAACCTAACATACTGCTCAAAAAAATAAAGGGAACAGAAATATAACTCCAAAAATCAAACTTCTGTGAAAACAAGCTGTCAACTTAGGAAGCAACACTGTTTGACAGTCAATTTCACATGCTGTTGTGCAAATGGAATAGACAGATGGAAATTATTGGCAATTAACAAGACACACTCAATAAAGGAGTGTGTCTGAGGTGGGGACCACAGACCACATCTCAGTACCAATGCTTTCTGGCTGATGTTTTGGTCACTTTTGAATATTGGTTGTGCTTTCACACTTGTGGTAGCATGAGACGGACTCTACAACCCACATCAGTGCGAGCTGTGGCAAGAAGGTTTGCTGTGTCTGTCAGCGTAGTGTCCAGAGGCTGGAGGCTCTACCATGAGACAGGCCAGTACACCAGGAGACTTGGAGGGGGCCGTAGGAGGACTACAGCCCAGCAGCAGGACTGCTACCTCAACCTTTGTGCAAGGAGGAACAGGAGGAGCGCTGACAGAGACCTGCAAAATGACCTTCAGCAAGCCACAAATGTGTATGTGTCTGCACAAATGGTTAGAAACCGACTCCATGAGGATGGTCTGAGTGCCCGACGTCCACAGATGGGGGTTGTGTTCACAGCCCAACAACGTGCAGGATGATTGACATTTGTCCTAGAACACCAGGATTGGCAAATTCATCACTGGTGCCCTGTGCGCTTCACAGATGAAAGCATTTTCACACTGAGCACATGTGACAGACGTGACAGAGTCTGCCATGGAGAGCGATCTGATGGCTGCAACATCCTTCAACATGGCCAGTTTGGCAGTGGGTCAGTAATGGTGTGGGGTGGCATTTCTTTGGAGGGCTGCACAGCCCATCATGTGCTCGCCAGAGGTAGCCTGACTGGCATTAGGTACCGAGATGAGATCCTCAGACCGCTTGTGAGACCATATGCTGGTGCAGTTGGCCCTGGGTTCCTCCTAATGCAGGACAATGCCAGACCTCATGTGGCTGGAGTGTGTCAGCAGTTCCTGCAAGATGAAGGCATTGAAGCTATGGACTGGCCCACCTGTTCCCCAGACTTGAATCCGATTGAACACATCTGCGACATTATGTCTCGCACCATCCACCAAAGTCACGATGCACCACAGACTGTCCAGGAGTTGGCAGATGCTTTAGTCCAGGTCTGGGAGGAGATCCCTCAGGAGACCATCCACCGCCTCATCAGGAGCATGCCCAGGCATTGTAGGGAGGTCATACAGGCACATGGAAGCAACACACACAACTGAACGTCTTTTCCTTGTCTTGAGGCACTTCCACTGAAGTTGGATCAGCCTGTAATTTGATTTTCCACTTTGATTTTGAGTATCATTCCAAATCCAAACCTCCGTGGGATATTCATTTTTATTTACATTGATCATTTTTATGTTTTATTGTTCTCAACACATTCCACTATGTAATGAATAAAGATTTGCAACTGAAATAGAGAAGAGAGGACATTAATGGTGTCTGAACACTAAGAGACTGTTAAAAAAATTATCGGCTTTAAGAAAAAAGTTAAAGTCCAGTTACTGCAGGATCAGATAGCAGGACCATGTCACACTGTGTTTTCCTGAAGCACCTGTAACCTGAAAGAAAAGCGCAACACAGCTAACTCGGCTCCACTATCTCTGAACCAAGCCGAAGCTAACAGACTGTGAGTATGACACCAGTGTTCAACTGTATTAGGGTTTAGAGCTGGTTTCACTAGTTGGCGCGCTGTAGCACCATGGCCTAATTATCGGAATCCAGTTAGGAAGTTAGAAGAGTGTAGTTTGTAGAAATTGTTTATAATTTTTGTATTGAAAGCACAGCTATATCTCCTTATATTTATTATTGCTATTATCATTACAAGAATCGCTAGACTTATTTATCTGCATAAAATCCTCTGTCTTTCAATAAAGCTGGTGTTTTGTTTCTGCCTCCTCATCTACTGTACCGTATTTTAGTCCTGTCTGGTGGTGTTGTTCAGACACTGTTTCAAGTGGCGCTGTGAGCAGGATCTGGTCACAGAGATGGAGGTGGTTGTCAGCAATGCGAATGTGAGTGCTGCAGGCAATGGTGGAACTCCTGAAAGGTCCCTCCGTATGAGCACATTGTTTAGCGTGCTTCCCAAATTTGACGGCCAGAATATGCCACTATACAACTGGGTGACCAGATTGCAGAGCGCCGTTAAGATTTATAATGTCAGCCCAGCAGTGCAAGTGGCGTTCTCTCTGGCCGCGATATGCTCTAGTTATCTCTCTTGCATCTATTATTGCTATTATCATTAGAAGAGCCATTAGTCTTATTTACTGGTATAAAATCATCTGTCTTTTAATAAAGCCGGCATTTTGTTTCTGCCTCCTCTTCTACTGTGCCGTATTTGAGTCCTGCCTGGTGGTGTTGTTCAGGCACCACTTCAAAAGAACAGTACATGTATCAACCTAAAATAAAGTACTCCCACAGGTAGGAGGGTACAGAGTACTCACAGTAGCTTAAAGGACAGTACTCCCACAGATATGGGTGCAGAGCTCACATAGTGGCTTAAATGGCAGTACTCCGACAGGTAGGGGCTGCAGAGTACACACATATGCTTTAAAGACAGTACTCCCACAGGTGGTGGGGTGCAGAGTACACACAGTGACTTAACAGACAGTACTTACAAAGGCAGATGGATGTAGAGTGCACACAGCGGCTTAAAAGACAGTACTCCCATAGATATGGGTGCAGAGTACACACAGGTGCTATTAACATAGTGGTAACACAATACTATTACAGATATACTTGTCATGACTGTGATTGCTCCGGAAGTGCCTGCAGTAAAAAAACCTGTTAATTGGCTGCATTGTAGCCTTTCAACAAGCTTTATTAGACTGCTGAACCTAACAGGAAACTGGACATACAGTTAAAAGTTAGTGATGAGCGAATATACTCGTTACTCGAGATTTCCTGAGCATGCTCGGGTGTCCTCCGAGTATTTTTTAGTGCTCGGAGTTTTAGTTTTTATTGCCACAGCTGAACTATTTACATCTGTTAGCCAGCATAGGTACATGTGGGGATTCCCTAGCAACCAGGCTCCGAGCACTAAAAAAATACTCGGAGGACACCCGAGCATGTTCGGGAAATCTCGACTAACGAGTATATTCGCCCATCATTATTAAAAGTCTGTGTTCAGGGTTTCATAATGGAAACTAGGTGTTCGATATGGACCCAGAACTTTCCCATTCAAGTTCGGTTATCCCTACTAATGTGCAATGTGCTTTGTACTTTGCTGCCATCTGATTTGCTAATCAATGCATTTGAAAGTTAGATATTCACTGTACCTTCTTCATAAGTTTCTGCTAGAAGCTTCCAGAAACAAGTGGGATAAGTCTCCCAGCTCAGTGCCTTCACACTTCGAGAGCTGATGAAAACCAGTCCAGTCTAGTCCTAACCACGGGAAAGAAACATTGGTCTCCCTGTCAAGCAAACCATGCTAACATTCAGGGGATTAATTTTACATGTCCTCCAATTGCACTAACAACAGGGGCACTCCAACACCTGCACCCAGAAATATTTTTTTATAGGAGTGCCCCTGGGGGGTCATCAGCTGCCTCCATAAATGTGACGTCCCTAAACTGATAATTGAGGTATGCATGATGAATGTCTTCTAGAGTCTAGCACATTGTAACTGCTACCATGACACTGTCATCTGCTTTCAGTAGGACTAAATTCCCCAGCAGGATCTATTGCAACATCTGGTGCCTCCCTAATGGCACATGGCATACTAACAGCTATTACATTTCATACCACCAATGACGGTGGACTACATGCCTACTATGGGGTTGCACTGTGCCCCCCTCTCCCTATTGGGCTCTTCTGCAGTAAACCTGGTTATGGACATACATGATGTCAGAGCAGGCGGCATTGCAGGAAGTCCCTATGATAATTACCCGGGTGAGTAAGAGGGAAGTCAGAATGAGCAACACAGCCACGCTGTAATGATAATGAACAAAAATCCCTATTGAAATATTTGCCAAGGGGCCTTGGCATTTCAAGAGTGTCCATGAGAACCCACATCAAATTGATCTCAAGATCATTTATGTGAGCATAAGTACTAATAATGCTGTTACTTTTGTTCCATGCATCCAACAGTCTCTGACCATTGGGCACCAGACATTCAACTTTGCAGTCATTGTAAAGATGCAATGGTATAAGTTTGTGTTTCCAGTTTGTGGTTAAATGGCTAAATGAGACATGATGGCAGGTCAGAAGGTAAGGGGAGCTGATGATAAATAGAAAATTTGTTATATTATTATTATAGGAAAAAGAAGAGTGAGACAATAATAGTACTCTAAAAGGAATTGTCTTTCCATCTGTTTGTTATATCACTGTTGGTGGAGTACATCTGTCTTTGAGTCTGTAACCAACTGTTGATTTAATTTCACTTTAATAACAAGTAAGAGCTTGAGGGGCTACATAGACTGGGTGACATATATTTCATTCAATCTGTTGTGTTCTACCAGCCAGAATTTTGTGATTCACCTCTCTATACATAGTTATAAGACTCGGAGGGGTGTAGACAAGGCAGTTGCAGCTAAGCCATGAAACCATAGGAGGCCCAAATGACCCACTGGCACATGATAGCTTAAGACCTATAATTACACCACTTTGGAACTTCTGAAAATAGCAATACTGCAAAGCACCATTCTCAAGATTGGTGGAGATCCCAGTGGTGGGACAACAAGTCACCAGCAGGTATGGTTGCTTTGTACAACCCCTTTAAATTGTTATCCCTCCTTATTCGTTCATATATTATGAAGTCCTGGCCTTTTAGTTAGGCAGTTCATTAGACTGAAATAAAGAAAAGGGCTACTAAAGTTCCAAAACCCAATTCACATTCTGCAACAAGGCCATCGCCTACCATATTCTTTTTATAAAACTGAGTGTAGCTGAGCTACCATGGTCAGGTTTCAACTCCAACTTTACATACAGTACGGTACTTTATTATTATGTCATGGTGATATCAACCTTTGTTTTCATTCTCTGGATTCTCATAATATCCAATGACACATATAATATGGTACTACCTGTAAGATATTTAACCCTTTAAGGACGAAGTCAGGTTCCATTTTTTATTTTTCATTTTTTCCTTACCCTTATTAACCCTTATTGACAGTTCGGGTCCAGGGCCTGTAAAAGAAAGAATAAAATTAATAATAATCATTATAAATATTATACTTACCTGTTCAGTGACGCATCCTCCTGTCCTGGCGGCATCTGCTTCTGAGGCCACTCATTACCTTCCGGCGGTATTCACTGCACTCGGCAGTCTTCGGCTTTTTCCTGTCTTCGTGTAGTTCAGTCATGAAAACAGTCTACTCAATGGAATCTTTTAGGACTCAGTTTTTATTTGTACAAATGGTAGCCACTGCTACATTTGATTTCTACCTTCTCATTATGTATCTCTCGACTTTTCTCTGGCCAATGGCTGGGCTATAGTACTGTAGTTGGGCGATATCACTTCTGGATATTTCTGTAATCTGCTTCTTCAGCTTGGCCGATTTGCTCTAACAATTTCTCCTTCCCCCTTCCACCCTCTCCTGTTGAAACCCCCCATCCCACCCATATGTGGGTCATTAGCACATTTATTATAGTTTAATATGGGGTGGCGATAAAATCCTCTTGTATTCACATCATCTAGACCTTACATATATGGTGCGTCCCTTTTTTGGTTCAAAATCTAAAGAGGATATAGGTTTACCTGCAATTATATGTGTCGCAAAGGATGTTATCCTGCATGATTTGAAACCCATAAGTTTCCCTCCAGCTTGATATGTGCCGAGAGTAAATAATTTGTTTCCAGGGACTGGGTTTCGGTGAGTTGGTAAGAGATGGGCAGGTCGACTACTCACCATATTTTCACCTCAAGGCTGTAGTTGGAGGGAGTTAAATGTCCAGCCAGTGTTTTTTTTTTCTGTCTTTGCTGTTTTAGAGGAAGGAAGCCTCCAGGCTGAGCTCCATGGAGATCTGCCGTGTGTTTGACTCCGAAGGCGGGAGCCATACTGAGAAAGATTTTGTATGGACTTTTTATTTTCATTTGTGCCAGAAAAGCTGTTTTTGTTACTATTTTGGACTTTATGGTTCATGAAATAATAAACCCCCCCCCAGAGACTTTAACCTAAAAGTGTTTCCGTGTCTACCTCGAGAATCAGCAAAGTGAGCTGACCTTCCGCAGGGGGTAAAAGAATGAATACTAAAATGCTCTTGGGACCTTCTAAAAAGAGTACCTACTACAAAGTCTGTCTTTGGTACTGTTTTTCAAATGATGTATTTGTGACAGCGCATGGTTTTATCATATGTTATAGCACGTGCTTTGTATTCTGTAGTAATACTTGGAACAGCATGGCCATAGAAAAAAGTGCATTGTTCTTGCTCGACACTTTTGATATCTTAGCAACACCACTGACTATGCATATGGTACGCATATGTGAAAACACACAAAACTCTCTGAAAATGTAAAATATAAAAGATATATCCATGCCAACAGTGAAATAAAAAATAAATAAAGAAATAAAGAAGAAAGAAAAAGAAATCTAAAGAACAATTGATTGAGGCTGCAGATTTCTCCACTTTCTCCATATTTCCCTCGGCACTATGAGAACGTCTTTCTTTAATTTGTCAATCATGTTATTATCAATTTTGAGGATATGAGCATTTAATAAAGTTTGCATAAATCCCTTTAAAAAGACGCCTTTCTGTGCATGCATTTTCCCTAAGTATTGAGCAGTCAGATTCCTTTAATTTCTTTTACAGTTTAATTTTTTTTTTTTTCGCAGACAGATTATCAAATTCCCATTTATTCTTCTGCAGGCTTACTTTGATTTTCAAAGCATAATATGAATGTCTGTAGCCTGATAGAAGTCTGCACCTCAATTTTAAGTCTTCGCGAATTGTACAGACCAAAATATTTATACAATTCTCCTATAAATCTAATTTAGCCGCCTCTGTGGGTGTCCCCATCGCTGCATCCAAAATGAATGAAAACGATGGCGCCATCGTTAATATGCGCCACTTACATATTTCAATAAACAAACTAAATGCATTCTTAATGTTTCTTCCCTACCCCCAATTGCAGCAAATCAGTATTCTCATCTTTTCTCCATATGTCATGCTGTCAAATCATTACCATAACTAGACTATGCCATTGCTTTCTGATTGTGCCCTGTGACAAAACCGGCTTAGTCTGATTGTCTACACAGATTTAGCTGAAATAGATTGGGCAAGCCAAAAAATATGAAGAAGAAATTCTAATATTAACCCGTTCAGAGTATTTATGGAGAAACGGCAGATTACAGCTGTATAGTATAGGGATGCTGTAAATTGGGTGTTGCATAAGACATATGAAATGATGTGAGCCCTGATTGGTTATATTGTCAGAATGGACAAGAACTATGACAACTGACGTATATGCAGAATTCCTACGTCAGGCTATTATTATTATTAGGGATCTGCATGCAATTTCTGAATTACTGAGTGACCTGGGTGGTCAGAACTTCAGTCATATCATATATTTCTGACTTGTGAGAGTTTGATAAATTAGGTAAAATTATGATGCTGGTTGCAGTTAATTTTGCTTCTTGGCATAACTTAAAACAGTACTCCAATGAGTTTTCATTTTTATCATTCCCTTTTTTAAGATATAATGGGCGTTTCATTATGATAGTAGAATACTCACTATTTTCTCACGTTTTCAGCAATGCTCCGTTCCGTTGCAGCATAATGTCACCGAATCTGTAACCTGCCGGATCCCTGTATTTACCTGTGGTTATTCTTTCAATGTAAATTCAATGGCTCCGAATCATCATTGCTTTTGAGCCTGTTTATGACTAGTTTTGTGCTTTTTGTCCTTTTTTATTTTATTCTATTTGCATCTTTTTTAAGTCTTTTTTATACAGTATGTGCTCGCTTGTTTTGTTTGTTTTCCGAGTATAGCAATCCTATATGTGTTTGAGTGATTCATTAATTGCGACTTTAAATTTGGCACAACTTAAAAGCCAGTCCCCCGATGTAATTTTGAGCTTGCCAATTGTCACAATTTTCGCGACTTATGTCACCAAAGATGATGGCAGAAGTTGCAAAAAAAAAAAGTTAAAGACAGGAAGAAAGGCCATTTTTGACTTTGTGCCAAATTCATGAATTGTGTGCGCCATTTTGATATGTTTGGCACCAAAACCACCAACTAATACCATAAGACATTAAAGGGAAATTACTTAAAAATACCAAGGCTCTCTAACTTTGTTCTGAGTCTCATAAACTTGCTTTGAGAAAATCTAAAAGGGATCTCCACTCCACAAAGCAATTACTGCATGATTCAGCGTGTCACAAATGCTGCCAAGTTGTGACGCAACGAACCGGAGTGCCACGGAAGCTGAGAGAAGTAGGCAGGTACGGACTGGAGATGAAATTCAGCCCTGGCATTTGAAATCACATAGGCCCATGTTGTCCCCGTCCTCATGAACCAGATGGGTTATATTACTAATATTACCCTGGATGGAGGAAAGGAAGATTTACTACAAGATCAATATTTCTAATTATACCCACGTGTTATGATCCTAGTGGTAGAGGATCTCAGAAGTTCCAGCTAAGTCCGCAAACACAAAAACCAGCTCATAGGGAGGTGGTAACTTGGCTGACCGTATATCTAATCCTAGCACAACAACTAGAAGTAGTCGGGGAACGTACCTACGTTGATTCTAGACGTCTCGCACCAGCCGGAGAACTAACTAACCCTTTCAGAAAAAATAAGACCTCACTTGCCTCAAGAGAAAGAACCCCAAAGTTATAATACAAGCCCCCAACAAATAATAACGGTGAGGTAAGAAGAAAAGACAAACGTAAGAATGAACTAGATTTAGCAAAGAGAGGCCCACTAATTAATAGCAGAAAATAGGAAGGAGAATTATACGGTCAGCAAAAACCCTACAAAAATATCCACGCTGAATATCCAAGAACCCCTGCACCGACTAACGGTGTGGGGGGAGAATATCAGCCCCCTAGAGCTTCCAGCAAAAATCAGGAATCACATTATGAACAAGCTGGAACAAAATAGAAGCAAAGCGAATAAACAAAAATAAGAAAGTAGGACTTAGCTTATCTTGCAAAGAACAGGAGACCAGGAGTCAGGAGCAAACAGACATAGACTGACTACATCGATTCCAGGCACTAGACTGAGTTTCCAGGAAGTCTAAATAGGAACACCCAAGGCCTAACGAACCAGGTGGGTACCAACCTGGAGAAAGATGATCCAAGTGTAATACCGCTAGTGACCACAAGAGGGAGCCAAGAAATATAGTTCACAACAGTACCCCCCTTTAAGGAGGGGTCACCGAACCCTCACCAAGACCACCACGGCGATCAGGATGAGCAGCGTGAAAGGCACGCACCAAATCGGCCGCATGAACATCAGAGGCGACCACCCTGGAATTATCCTCCTGACCATAGCCCTTCCATTTGACCAGATACTGAAGCCTCCGTCTAGAGAGACGAGTATCCAAGATCTTCTCCACCACGTACTCCAACTCACCCTCAACCAAGACCGGAGCCGGAGGGTCAACAGCAGGAACCACAGGCACAACGTACCGCCGTAACAAAGACCTATGGAACACATTGTGAATGGCAAATGACACCGGAAGATCCAAACGAAAAGACACCGGATTAAGGACTTCCAAAATTTTATAAGGACCAATAAAGCGAGGCTTAAACTTAGGAGAGGAAACCTTCAGAGGGACATACCGAGAAGATAACCAGACCAAATCCCCAACACGAAGTCGGGGACCCACACCGCGGCGGCGGTTGGCAAAACGCTGAGCCTTCTCCTGTGACAACTTCAAGTTGTCCACCACATGATTCCAAATCCGCTGCAACCTATCCACCACGGAATCCACCCCAGGACAGTCAGAAGGTTCAACATGACCCGAGGAAATATGAGGATGAAAACCAGAGTTGCAGAAAAATGGCGAAACCAAAGTAGCGGAACTAGCCCGATTATTGAGGGCAAACTCAGCCAATGGCAAGAAGGTCACCCAATCATCCTGATCCGCAGAAACAAAACATCTCAAATAAGCCTCCAGCGTCTGATTGGTTCGCTCCGTTTGGCCATTAGTCTGAGGATGAAAGGCAGATGAAAACGACAAATCAATGCCCATCTTAGCACAAAAAGATCGCCAGAATCTGGACACAAACTGGGATCCTCTGTCAGACACGATATTCTCAGGAATGCCATGCAAGCGAACCACATTCTGAAAGAACAAAGGAACCAGATCAGAAGAGGAAGGCAACTTAGGCAAGGGCACCAAATGGACCATCTTGGAAAAGCGATCACACACCACCCAGATGACAGACATACCTTGAGACACCGGAAGATCTGAAATGAAATCCATGGAAATGTGTGTCCAGGGCCTCTTCGGGACGGGCAAGGGCAAAAGCAACCCGCTGGCACGAGAACAGCAAGGCTTAGCCCGAGCACAAATCCCACAGGACTGCACCGATCTCAGAAGCATCCACTTCAACCTGAAAGGGAAGTGAGACATCAGGCTGGCACAAAACAGGCGCCGAAGTAAACCGGCGCTTCAGCTCCCGGAAAGCCTCCACGGCTGCTGGAACCCAATTAGCCACATCAGAACCTTTCTTGGTCATATCCGTCAAAGGTTTAACAACGCTAGAGAAATTAGCAATAAAACGATGGTAGAAATTAGCAAAACCCAAGAACTTCTGAAGACTCTTAACAAACGTGGGTTGAGTCCAATCATGAATAGCTCAGACCTTGACTGGGTCCATCTCTACTGTAGAAGGGGAGAAAATGAAACCCAGAAAGGAAACCTTCTGCACTCCAAAGAGACACTTTGAGCCCTTCACAAACAAAGCATTATCACGCAAAACCTGAAACACCATCCTGACCTGCTTTACATGAGAATCCCAATCATCAGAAAAAACCAGAATATCATCCAGATAAACAATCATAAATTTATCTAGATACTTCCGGAAGATGTCATGCATAAAAGACTGAAACACTGAAGGAGCATTAGAAAGCCCAAAAGGCATCACCAAGTACTCAAAATGACCTTCGGGCGTATTAAACGCAGTTTTCCATTCATCTCCCTGCTTAATGCGCACAAGGTTGTACGCACCACGAAGATCTATCTTGGTGAACCACTTGGCACCCTTAATCCGAGCAAACAAGTCCGACAATAGTGGCACAGGATACTGAAATTTGACCGTGATTTTATTCAGAAGCCGATAGTCTATACAAGGTCTCAAAGACCCGTCTTTCTTGGCTACAAAAAAGAATCCCGCACCAAGAGGGGAAGAGGATGGACGAATATGTCCCTTCTCCAAAGACTCCTTTATATAAGAACCCATTGCGGCATGCTCAGGTACAGATAAATTAAATAATCGTCCCTTAGGAAATTTACTACCAGGAATCAAATCTATAGCGCAGTCACAGTCCCTATGAGGAGGAAGGGCACTGGACCTGGACTCACTGAATACATCCTGATAGTCCAACAAATACTCCGGAACTTCAGAAGGAGTAGAAGAAGCAATAGACACCGACGGGGAATCGCAATGAATTCCCTGACAACCCCAACTTGACACAGACATTGCCTTCCAATCCAAAACTGGATTATGGGTCTGTAACCATGGCAGACCTAAAACGACCAAATCATGCATTTTATGCAGAACAAGAAAACGAATCACCTCCCGATGTTCAGGAGTCATACACATGGTCACTTGTGTCCAATACTGCGGTTTATTCTCCGCCAATGGCGTAGCATCAATTCCTCTAAGAGGAATAGGATTTTTCAAAGGCTCCAGGACAAAACCACAGCGCTTGGCAAACGACAAGTCCATAAGACTCAGGGCAGCACCTGAATCCACAAATGCCATAACAGGGTAGGAAGACAATGAGCAAATTAGAGTTACAGACAAAATAAACTTAGGATGCAAATTACCAATGGCGACAGGACTAACCATCTTTGTTAGGCGTTTAGAGCATGCTGAGATAACATGTGTAGAATCACCACAGTAAAAACACAACCCATTCTGACGTCTATGATTTTGTCGTTCAGTTCTAGTCTGAATTCTATCACATAGCATTGAGTCAGGTGTCCGTTCACACAACACTGCCAGAGGATTAGCAGATTTACGCTCCGCAAACGCCGATCTATCTGAATGGCTAGAGCCATAGAATCACTCAGACTTGTAGGAATGGGAAAACCCACCGTCACATTCTTTATGGCTTCAGAAAGGCCATTTCTGAAATTTGCGGCCAGAGCACACGCATTCCATTGAGTAAGCACGGACCATTTCCGAAATTTTTGGCAATACACTTCAGCCTCATCTTGGCCCTGAGAGATAGCCAGCAACGCTTTTTCTGCCTGAATTTCAAGATTGGGCTCCTCATAAAGCAATCCGAGCGCCAGAAAAAACGCATCAATATTTGCCAATGCCGGATCTCCTGGCGCCAATGAAAAAGCCCAATCCTGAGGGTCGCCACGCAAGAAAGAGATAACAATTTTAACTTGCTGAGCTGAGTCTCCAGACGAACGCGGTCTCAAAGATAGAAACAATTTACAATTATTCCTAAAATTCCCAAATTTAAATCGATCACCAGAGAAAAGCTCAGGAATAGGTATCTTAGGCTCTGACATAGGACTACTAATAACAAAATCCTGAATGCCCTGCACTCGTGCAGCAAGCTGATCCACACTAGTAATCAGAGTCTGAACATTCATGTCAGCAGCAGAGCTTCAAGCCACTCAGAGGAAAAAGGGGAAGAAGAAAAAAAAACAAAACTCAGAACTTCTTTTCTTTTAATCCCGCTTCTGCAATGCAATAAATATTCACTTTTGGCCTGGAATACTGTTATGATCCTAGTGGTAGAGGATCTCAGAAGTTCTAGCTAAGTCCGCAAACACAAAAACCAGCTCATAGGGAGGTGGTAACTTGGCTGACCGTATATCTAATCCTAGCACAACAACTAGAAGTAGCCGGGGAACGTACCTACGTTGATTCTAGACGTCTCGCACCAGCCGGAGAACTAACTAACCCTTTCAGAAAAAATAAGACCTCACTTGCCTCAAGAGAAAGAACCCCAAAGTTATAATACAAGCCCCCAACAAATAATAACTGTGAGGTAAGAAGAAAAGACAAACGTAAGAATGAACTAGATTTAGCAAAGAGAGGCCCACTAATTAATAGCAGAAAATAGGAAGGAGACTTATACGGTCAGCAAAAACCCTACAAAAATATCCACGCTGAATATCCAAGAACCCCCGCACCGACTAACGGTGTGGGGGGAGAATATCAGCCCCCTAGAGCTTCCAGCAAAAATCAGGAATCACATTATGAACAAGCTGGAACAAAATAGAAGCAAAGCGAATAAACAAAAATAAGAAAGCAGGACTTAGCTTATCTTGCAAAGAACAGGAGACCAGGAGTCAGGAGCAAACAGACATAGACTGACTACATCGATTCCAGGCACTAGACTGAGTTTCCAGGAAGTCTAAATAGGAACACCCAAGGCCTAACGAACCAGGTGGGTACCAACCTGGAGAAAGATGATCCAAGTGTAATACCGCTAGTGACCACAAGAGGGAGCCAAGAAATATAGTTCACAACACCCACGGCATGCTGAGGTAAGTGACGGAGTGACCGGCTTTGTGCTCCGTCACAACTGTTAACAGTATGAGTGTCTTGAGGACATTGATTTGGTTAACAATGTAGCACACAAGGCAGCTCACAACCAGACCAGCCCTTCTGGCATTTGCTAGAATTGCCAAATGGCCAGTCCGGCCCTGGAAGTAGGTGAACGATGAGTACTGCCTTAATGACACTCACACCCATGATTCCTAACAAAGAGAAAAATGAAAGAAACATCACTGGAGTAGTTTTCTCAGTTAGTGACAAAATCAACTGCAAGTACAAAACCAATAGTAGCTATCCATGTACCAAGGTGGCTATCTGAAACATCCCACCACAGATTTGCCTATATTCATGGGATAACTTATTGCTGGTTCATATACGTTGTTTATATTAGGACTTTCTAGCCCAACTTGAAGAGGATATGTACTATGTAACGACATTACTGTATTTCTTTTGTGAATTTTTTTCATTTACATAGTTCATGTGCAGGTTTTTCTAGGTCCAACATTCTGTGAAAATTATTTATAGACGATTGTGCTCCATGTTTAGAAACATAGTGTAAATCTCCACTGTAGATCTAATTAAAGGAGCTCTCTTCCCACATATGACAAGTCCTAAATACATGTAGATATTAAAAATACAACCAATTCTGCATGCATTCATACCCTATATGACTCCCCTATCAAATCTGCATCTCTTTCACAGAACCATGGCAGAATGTGTGGTCTAGCCCTGAAGACCATATAACTAACCCATTCTTCTGTTACCTGTACTTCTCCCTCATGTGTGTTCTTGTGTTTCATAACACACAGTCAAGCATCTCAGACGAAAGGAGAAGAAAAGCCACAGGGCAATTGTTTCTGGACTGCACATACTTGCTCCGGTCAATGAGAAGTCGCAAAACGATGGATTCATCATCTCACTGAGCAATGAGAGAAAGATCTTTGTGTGCACATTTTGTATTAGAAACACAACTGACCAGTAATAGGTAATTGCTAAAGATGAACAAATTGTTGGAAACTCGAATTTGTAAGCTTCATCAAATTTTAAATAAATAAACACTGGTTTCTCAGTTAATCAATTGGCTATTAATCGCAATTAAGGCAAAGCCTTAGTAATGTCCAAATAACATATGGCCATGAGTTAATAGTTTGTAGTCGTTATTCACTACTGTCCTGTGACACATACTACATATAATGTTTATTCAGTGTTTTAAAGCTCTCTCTCCTTCTGTCGCTGAGCTAATAGCTGTGACGTTCTCTACAATGCAGCTACTGCATTCCCTGCCACTGCTTTTATACTGGCTATGATAGTCTCTTCAGCAATGTATATTAGTGAAGCTCATGTGGCTGCAAATAAGGTGATGTGAGCCTCTTTGTGTGTTTTGAAAAGTTATTTTTTGTATAACATGGCATCATTCACTGTATTTGATGTTTTAAACAATTTGCTATTCAATTTGTGTATATTCCCAATAATATATATATATATATATATATATATATATATATATATATATATATATATATATATATATATATATATAGTTTTTGGAATAGTTGAGAAAAAAACAAACTGACAGAGGTTTCATTAAATGATTATTAAACACTAAGTTTTGATTTTATTTTTTTTTTATGCAAATACAACATGAAGCGAACTAACTGTATGAAGCAAATCTACTCTTTGAGGTTACTAAAAAAAATGGACAAAATAAAGAGAAAAAAAATCAGATTTGCTTCGCTTTATTCACCATGTGGAGCATCTTGGTCATGATTACCCCATAAGCAGCCTCTGCCTCTTTATCTATTCTGTCTCCACAAAGAATTATACCTAGTTTTATTACAGGGACATAAGCTCCTTGAGAACCAACTCTTTTAAACTTTCTGTTCAAGTTATAAACAGATTATAGAAACTTGAAGACTTCATAAGCTTACGCCATTTTCAGTTTCTTATCATCCATCTGCTCCTGATCTCTTTCTTACTTCAAGGCTTGAAACTTAGTTTGCAATCATATTATCAAGTGCTATGAAATGCTTGTTGTTCCTTCTACTGCTGTATCTCCGGACTAGGAGATGATGATGAGATAAAATCCATTGCATTACATACCCATCAGCTGCTCACTTCATCTTATTTGTGGGAAAAGTAGATGGCATGGTAAGTGGTGGTACACTGTACTTGTATATGTCTCATTCACCTTCCATGGAAATGAAGGAATAGCAACATTGTACTTCTCAACCTCAAAAAGCTAAATCTTTGTGACTTTACATTTCATAACATATTAAAGTGGGTTATCTATTTTACAAAATATGCTCTGCAGTGTTCCTGTTATAAATATATACAACTTGTATTTTCATTTATATCCACCTATATCCCAATAGACTTGGTCTTGGGTGCCAGCAGCTCCACTTCTGGCCCTGTGCTCCACACAGGAGATTGTTACCTATGTCAGCATGTCAATAGAACTTGCTAACGATACAAAGCTAGGAGGGATAGCTACCACTAGAGAAGACAGAGAAATGATTCAGAAGGATCTAGATTAGCTTGAACAATGGCCAGCTACTAATAGAATGGTAAACAAGGATAAATGCAAGATTCTACATCTGGGCAAGAAAAATCAAAATTACATCTATAGAATGGAAGGAATAGAATTAAGCAACAGCACGTGTGAAAAAGACTTGGGTGTACTAATAGATCAATGACTGCACATGAGTCTACAGTGTGATGCAGCAGCAAAAAAAGCAAACACTGTTCTAGGATGTACTAAGAGAAGTATAGAGTGTAGATTACATGAAGTAATTATCCCCTTCCACTCCTCCTTCTTCAGGCCTCATCTGGAATACTGTGTCCATTTCTGGGCACCACATTTTAATAAAGAGACTGGAAAACTGGAGTTTAGAGAAGAACTACCAGTATGGTGAGTGGACTGAAAATTATGTCCTAAATGGAACAGTTAAAGAATCTGGAATTATTTAGCCTGCAAAAAAGAATGCTTAGAGAAGACTTAATAGCTGTCTACAAATATCTGAAGGGATGTCACAGTGTAGAGGGATCATCCTTATTCTCATTTGCACATGGAAACATGAGAAGCAATGGAATGAAACTGAAAGGGAGAAGATACAGATTAGACATTAGAAAAAACTTATTGACAGTGAGGGTGATCAAAGAGTGGACCAGGCTGCCACGAGAGGTGGTGAGTTCTCCTTCAACAGAAGTCATCAAACAGAGACTAGACAGACATGTCTGAGACCGTTTAGTGAATCCTGCATTAAGCTAGGCGTTGGACACAATTACTCTTGAGGTCCCTTTGAACTCTAACATTCTATTATTCTATGATTCTATGAACCTCATGTTAAGTGAGCTGGCCTACTGAATATTTAAATATCTGACCAACTTCCTTCTCTATGCTGTGATAGAGAACGTGGCTGGTTTAGTTATTAACCCCTTAGCCCCCGGAGGTATTAATGTTTATGCTCCCCTTCTTCCCAAAGCCATAACTTTTTTATTTTTTGGTCAATATGGCTATGTTAGGGCTTGTTTTTTTGCGGAACAAGTTGTACTTTTGAACTACACCATTGATTTTAACATATCAAGGGCTGGAATAAGGGAAAAAAATTCCAAGTGCTGTGACATTGCAAATAAAGTGCAATCCCACAGTTGTTTTTCTGTTTTTTTTTACCATGTTCACTAACTGCTAAAACTGACCTGTCATTATAATTCTCCAGGTCATTGCGAGTTCTTAGACACCAAACATGTCTAGCTTACTTTTTATGTAAATGGTGTAAAAAATGTGCAAAGTTTGTTACAAAAGAAAAATTTCCGATATCGATAGCGTCTCCATTTTTCGTGATCTTGGGTTGGATGAGGGCTTATTTTTTGAATACTGAGCTCACGTTTATAATGTTACCATTTTGGTGCAGGTATGATCTAGTGATCGCCAGTTATTGCATTTTAATGCAATGTTGTAGCGACCAAAAAAACGTAATTCTGGCATTTTGACATTTTTTCTCGTTACGCCATTTAGCGATTGGGTTAATTATTTTTTTATCTTGATAGATTGGGCAATTCTGAAAGCAGCAATACCAAATATGTGTATATTTGATCTTTTTTATTGTTTTATTTTGAATGAGGCGAAAGGGGAGTTATTTGAACTTTTATATTTTTTTTATTTTTTTACTATTTTAAAAACATTGTTTTTATTTTTAGCATGCTGCAATAGTCTCCATGTGAGACTAGAAGCTGCCATAATCTGATTGTCTCTGCTACATACAGGCTATGATCAGATCGCTTGTTTGTAACAGAATTGCTTACTTGCTATGAGCCTCGACCACCAGGGCTACCTAAGCCAGCCTTGAATGAACTTGACTGATGATGCCAGTTGTGTATATCGGGTTGCCATAGTAGCCTGGTGCAGAGTAGCACAAAGTGAGTCGGCTGTAAGGGAAAGAAACAATGACCAGGGCCTGACCCTGGACAAGTGTGGAACAAGAAGCATGAAATAAGTAACCATTTTGTGGTGAGTCTGAGTAATGAGAGGGCATCACAATTCACAGTTTTGACATAGAGATAAGAAGTGAAAACATAAAACACTGAAGAAAGTGTACATATAGTGTTCGACAGCACAGCAATGAAGGAGATTAATGCGCAAATAAAGAAGAATATAGAGTTAATTGATATGGAGGGAAAAATAGGAAAGTCACTGTGTCTGTCCTACAGAGCTAGCGAGGAACACATAGCTAGCACATGCTGCTTGTTTGGCAAGCGTGGTTATAGTGCTTCAGCAATTTAATCCCACATTTCTTTTCCATTTATGCAGAAGCAAGCCACCAATATTGCTGAAAGGAAATTACATATTGATTTCATATAGACATTACTAAGGTTTAGTTTGCATTAAAGAGTGTGAAAGGAGTTAGATACAGTCCTAGTATACCTCAGAATGTAATACTTATCTTTTCGGGGAAATGGAGGATTTGTAATACTTTTGAGTCATATTGAATGTATTGAATTTCCCAGCCAAATTCAGAAAAATTGTAAACTTGGAATTTCAAAACATTCACTTATTTCTTTAGTGCAGCCTTATTCACAGTCTGATTGGCTCTGTTGTTCTAAAAAATGGAAAGGGGGTGTTATAGACGAAATAGTGGCAACTGATTTGTTGTTTTTTCTCAGTGTATACCATGAACAAGATTATTTTAGCAACCCCTAAACAACATTTTGTATTTTGGTTGATGCAATTCACCCTATGCTAACTCTTCAGCTGGTGATACAGTATGTTATTGAAGTAGCCATTCTTAGCCAGATTTATCGCACATTGATCAGTGGAGTCCAGGTCAGGAGAACCCCCAATTAATCACTCAAAATACCACTGAGAAGTCTGCAGCTCAAGAGGCAACAGCACACAAGGATGTCTTAAAGCATAGAAATTTCTATTGACTCCAAACTCCACTCTGTCAGCTTAGTGCTTCTGATTCTGGAGCTGTGCACTTTTTAAAGATTTTTTGTGGGATTGGTAGGAGTTTCAGAAACTAGACCACCATTGGTTTGCAGGCAGCTGAAGTGCCTAAAAAATATAAAACAAATGTTTCAGATTTAGTCCATCTTTAAGGATTTCATATTTTCCAGATTAAATATCATCTTGTGGCATGCTAGGAAATTCCTTGATTGGCTGCAATCCACTGCACAACTAATGATTGGCCACACACAGTGGCATACCACTAACAGTAGCAAAGCATGCAGCTGCTATGGGGTCCGTGAGTCTGGAGGGCCTGGTGCCAGCCCACAACCATTATACTGTTTTGAGGACTCTGTCAGGGGCTATTATACTGTTTGGAGGGCTATGTGAGGGGCATTATACTGTTTAGATGACTATGTGGGGGCTATCATTGTCACATCATCGCATACCTGCTGCAGAGCAGACTGCAGGTGCTGAGACCAGAGCCGAATCGGGAGTAGCATGGGGCACGAGGAGAGGAGAGGATTGTGGGTTTTTTAATATATGAATGAATGAAGGGGATAGGCTACATTATATTCTATTGGGTGCTGAATTAGATTCTATGGGGGCCTACATTACACTCACTGGCCACTTTATTAGGTACACCTGTCCAACTTCTTGTTAACACTTAATTTCTAATCAGCCAATCACATGGCGGCAACTCAGTGCATTTAGGCATGTAGACATGGTCAAGACAATCTCCTGCAGTTCAAACCGAGCATCAGTATGGGGAAGAAAGGTGATTTGAGTGCCTTTGAACGTGGCATGGTTGTTGGTGCCAGAAGGGCTGGTCTGAGTATTTCAGAAATTGCTGATCTACTGGGATTTTCACGCACAACCATCTCTAGGGTTTACAGAGAATGGTCCGAAAAAGAAAAATAATTCAGTGAGCGGCAGTTCTGTGGGCGGAAATGCCTTGTTGATGCCAGAGGTCAGAGGAGAATGGGCAGACTGGTTCGAGCTGATAGAAAGGCAACAGTGACTCAAATCGCCACCCGTTACAACCAAGGTAGGCCTAAGAGCATCTCTGAACGCACAGTGCGTCGAACCTTAAGGCAGATGGGCTACAGCAGCAGCAGAAGACCACACCGGGTACCACTCCTTTCAGCTAAGAACAGGAAACTGAGGCTACAATTTGTACAAGCTCATCGAAATTGGACAGTAGAAGATTGGAAAAACGTTGCTTGGTCTGATGAGTCTCGATTTCTGCTGCGACATTCGGATGGTAGGGTCAGAATTTGGCGTAAACAACATGAAAGCATGGATCCATCCTGCCTTGTATGGAGCATCTTTGGGATGTGCAGCCGACAAATCTGCGGCAACTGTGTGATGCCATCATGTCAATATGGACCAAAATCTCTGAGGAATGCTTCCAGCACCTTGTTGAATCTATGCCACGAAGAATTGCGGCAGTTCTGAAGGCAAAAGGGGGTCCAACCCGTTACTAGCATGGTGTACCTAATAAAGTGGCCGGTGAGTGTATATTATATGGGGGGCTGTATTAGATTCTATGGTGGCCTACATTATATTCTATGGGGGCTGTATTATATTCTATGGGGGCTGTATTATACTCAGGGGGCTACGTTATATTCTGTGGGGTGGCTGCATTATACTCTGTGGGGTGGCAGCATTATACTATATGTGAGCTGCATTATACTGTATTGAGGACAATGGGGAATACATTATACTATATGAACAACTATGGGTGCATTATACTATGTGGAGCACTATGAGGAGTGTATTATACTATATGGAGGACTGAGCAGTGTATTTTAAAATATGGAGGACGATGAGGAGTGTATTATACTATATGGAGGACTGAGTAGTGTATTATACTATATGGAGGACTGAGTGTATTTTAATATATGGATGACTATGAGGAGTGAATTATACTATATGGAGGACAATGAGGAAGTGTATTATACTATATGGAGGACTGAGGAGTGTATTATACTATATGGAGGACTGAAGAGTGTATTATACTATATGGAGGACTGAGGAGTGTATTATATGGAGGACTGAGGAGTTTATTACACTATATGGAGGACTATTGGGTGTGTTTAATACTATATGGAGCACTATGAGGCGAGTATTATACTAAATGGAGGACTGAGCAGTGTATTTTAATATATGGAGGACTATGAGGAGTGTATTATACTATATGGAGGACTGAAGAGTAGATTTTAATATATGGAGGACTGAGCAGTGTATTATACTATATGGAGTACTATGAAGAGTGTATTATACTATATGGAGGACTGAGAAGTGTATTTTAATATATGGAGCACTATGAGGAGTGTATTATACTATATGGAGGACTGAGGAGTGTATTTTAATATATGGAGGACTGAGCAGTATATTATACTATATGGAGGACTATGGGTAGCGTATAATACTATATGGAGGACTAAGAAGTGTATTTTAATATGACTATGGGTAGTGTATTATACTATGTGGAGGACTATGGAGAGGGTATTATACTATATGGTGGACTATGGGAAGTGTGTGCTACTATAGGGAGGACTATGAGGAGTGTTTTATACTTTATTGAGGACTATGGGGAGTGTGTTATACTATATGAAGTACTATGGGGAGTGCATTATACCATATGGAGGACTATGGGGCACATTATACTATGTGGAGGACTATGGGGTGTATTATACTAAACAAGCAAAATGCTGCATATTCATCGAGTGATTGGATTGTTTATGCGGGAACAAAAATCATTGTTTTCAGCAACATCGCCGGTGTAAACTGTAGATGTGCTGCTGATAACATGATACTGTATGGGGACAGATTGATCTAATAGTGATAGTTCTGTTCCCATCATTCTTCCTCAGTTGGTGTAAAGAGGATGGGAAACAAGCTAACGACTTCAATATTGTCGATAACACTCGTTTAGATGTCTGAACTTAGCACATATAAATACAACAGAAATGCTTCTGTGTGATGTGGAATATGTTAGCATTTGGGGCCCCATTTCAGCTTTTGCATAGGGCCCCACTTTGCCTAAACCGGCCCTGTATATGGGGGTCAACTATACTGTTTGGTGGGGTGTGTAGGGTGCAACATACTAAGTGGAGGGATGTGGAGACCATTATAGTGTACTAGATGGTGGCCTGATTCTAATGCATCGGTTATTCTAAAATATGTATGCGTAGTGTATAGCACAGCTCACATAGTATATTGCACAGCCAACGCAGTACAATGCGCAGCCCACACAGTACATTGCGCAGCCCACTCAGTACATTGCGCAGCCCACGCAGTACATTGCGCAGCCTACGTAGTACATTGCGCAGCCCACGTAGTACATTGCGCAGCCCACGCAGTACATTGCGCAGCCCACGTAGTACATTGCGCAGCCCACGCAATACATTGCGCAGCCCACATAGTACATTGCGCAGCCCACGTAGTACATTGCGCAGCCCACGCAGTACATTGCGCAGCCCACGCTGTACATTGCGCAGCCCACGTTGTACATTGCGCAGCCCACGTTGTATATTGCGCAGGGCACGTAGTATATTGCACAGCCCACGTTGTATATTGCGCAGCCCACATAGTATATTGCGCAGCCCACGTTGTATATTGCGCAGCCTTGTAGTATATTGCGCAGCCCACTTAGTATATTGTGCAGCCCACGTTGTATATTGCGCAGCCCACGTTGTATATTGCGCAGCCCACGTATATAGCAATGTGGGCATGATATCCCTGTTAAAAAAAAAAGAATTAAAATAAAAAATAGTTATATACTCACCTTCTGTTGGTGCCTGGATCCAGGAAGCGGTTACCGATGCTTGGGATCCACTGAAGCTCCGCCGAGCCGCTCGCGCCGGCCGCCATCTTCCGTTCCCAGGATGCATTGCAAAATTACCCAGATGACTTAGCGGGAACAGAAGATGGTGGCCTCGGGCTACGGAGGGTGAGTATAGCAGTTTTTTTGTTTTTTTATTATTTTTAACAGTACATTTTTTTACTATTGATGCCGCATAGGCAGCATCAATAGATAAAAATTGAGGATGCACAGGGTTAATAGCAGCGGTTACAGAGTGCGTTACTCGCGGCATAACGCGGTCCGTTACCGCCGGCATTAACACTGTGTGAGCGGTGACCGGAGGGGAGTATGCGGGCGCCGGGCACTGAGTGCGGGGAGTAAGGAGGAATAATTTTGCTCCTATTGAAGCCCGTTAAAAGGAACCTGTCAGCCCCCCAGGCGTTTTTAACTAAACAAGCCACCTTGTGCAGCACTAATGCAGCATTCTGCCAAGGTGACTCTTTTAGTTCGGGTCCTTTCCCCCGCTGAAAGAATCGTTTTTATAATTTGTCCCTCATACCTCTAGTTTGTCAGGGGGCAGGTCTTTCCCCCTGACACAGTTAGCGCTGCCCATCCACTGACATCACTGATGTCTTCCTTCTTGCGCCTGCGTGAACACCCGCCCGAGATCCCGCCCCGCAGTCTCTTCTGATTTATTCACACTGCGGGGCTGGGAGTCTTGGGCATGCACAGTAGTTCTCTGCAGCTGTCCCTCATCTCCCTCCGCCTCTTTCCTAGTGTGCAGCGTCTTAGGAATCATCAGATATCATCAGATTCCTATGACGCTGCACAGTGGGAAAGAGGCGGAGGGATATGAGGGAGAGCCGCAGAGAACTACTGCACATGCCCAAGATTCCCAGCCCAACAGTGTGAATAAATCAGAAGAGACTGTGGGGCGGGATCTCAGGCAGTGCATCCTCGCAGGCGCAAGAAGGAAGACATCAGTGATGTCAGCGCTAACTGCACATGCCCAAGAAAAAAGATTACAGCGCAGGCGGCAGGTAAATAACTGGACGCTGTGCAGGTGGCGCCCAGAAGAAAGGAGGGAATGACTAATGGCTGTGAGGCATCTGTGTCAGGGGGGAAAGACCTGCCTCCCTGACAAACTAGAGGTATGAGGGACAAATTATAAAAACGATTCTTTCAGCGGTGGAAGGGACCCGAACTAAAAGTGCCGCCATGGCAGAATGCAGCATTAGTGCTGTACAGGGTGGATCTTTTAGTTAAAAATGCCTGGGGGGCTGACAGGTTCCTTTTAACGGGCTTCAATAGGAGCAAAATTACTTTGTAAGGGCTGCAAAATTGTGAAATATGCTCTAATTAAATTGCATGTTATTGAATGCAATACAAATTTCATTACCTACTAGCAAGCAAGAATTCTGGCTTTAGCAGACCTGTTAATTTTTATTTAAGAAGCCCTCCCACTCTGCATTCATCACCTTTATTAATCGCACCTGTTTGAACCTGTTACCTGTGTAAAATACACCTGTCCACATGCTCAATCAATCACATCCCAATCTCTCCACTATGGCCAAGTTCACAACCACAAGAACACCATCCCAACCATGAAGAATGGTGGAGGAAACATCATTCTTCTGGATGGTTTTCTGCAAAGGGGAAAAGATGACTGCATTCTATTGAAAGGAGGATGGGTTCATGTATTATGAGATTTTGGCAAACAATCTTGTTCCCTCAGTAAGAGCATTGAAGATGGATTGTGGCTGGATCTTCCAGCATGGCAATGACCCAAAACCCACAACCAGAGCAACTAAGGAGTGTCTCCTTTAGAAGCATTTCAAAATCCTGGAGTGGCCTAGCCAGTCTCCCGATCTGAACCCAATAGAACATTTTTGGAGGGAGCTGAAAGTCAATGTTGCCCTGTGACAGCCCCGAAACCTGAAAGATCTGGAGAAGATTTGTATGGAGGAGTGGGCCAAACTCTTCGTGCTGCTTATTCAAACTTTGTCAAGAGCTACGAAGGTTTCTGTACTAAATATTACGTTCTGCTTTTCTATTGTATCAACTACTTATTTTATGCAATAAAATACAAATTCATTATGTAAAAATCATACAATTTGATTTTCTCGTTTTTATTTTTAGATTCTGTCCCTCACAGTTGAAGTGTACCTACTATAAAAATTACAGACCTCTCCATTTTTGGTAGGTGGGAAAACTTGCAAAATCGGCAGTGTATCAAATACTTATGAAATGTATACTGTATATACTAAAAAAGTTCCAAACAGCGCTCAAACGGTTAAAAAAAAATATGTGCCTTACTAGATGTATGATCTGTCCACGAAGGGTTCAAGGGCAAACATACAGATAATGTTGCTCTTTAAGCCCCAATGTGAGGAATGGCTATTATTGATGTCGGAGACCCAAACAGTGGTAAATCAAGTGTGCCTCCTATAAACAAAGTTGAAATAGTGGCACTATTCATACATCTAGCTTGGGACATATATCTTTTTTAACCGTTTGATCTCCGTTTGGAACTTTTTTAGTATATATACATTTGATAACGTTTGACAGAGGGTGGTTGCTGTTAGCCAAAGAGGCTGCTCGAAAGTGAAACATTTTATGGATCAAGCGCCAGTGGATTATTACATGTAATTTAATGTATCAAATACTCAGTTTCCCCACTGTATTTGGGGGAGCAATTAGGAAATTTACTATGGGGCCCCACGATTTCTATGTACACCCCTGGCCACTTACAGACACATATTGTTTGATCATTTTTCAACATAGGGTCACAGAATATTTTTTTTTTAAACCTAATCATCTTGTGCCACAAAATACATTGTATCAAGATCGAGGAAGGGCACATCTGTACTGCAAAACTTTCATTAAATGTCCACACACAACTTATAGAAAGCTTATACATCTTTCCTAATTGAGACGAAAATTCTCCACTCATCATTCTGGCATTCTGAAATAGTCATTTCACATAAGGAGATTTTTATATCTCAGATAAAACTTGAAGATATGCAGAAAGAGTGCTCGTAGAAACTCCCATACTGTTCATTTTGAGAAACCAATGGAGAAAAATACAGCACAATCTATTTTTATGACTTTATTTTGAGCAATCCATACTCTAAAAATGCTTTAGAATAGCTCTTGAAATGCCGAATAAATCAACATAAGGGGTGAGCCAAACAGAAGAAAAAATTAGCTCAAGGTAACACAGGAGAAAACTGCGAAAGAGGGAATAATCAAAATGGTAAATGCATGCATGAAAGGAGATGTATTAGTTTACCGAGCGACTGACTTAAATGCACATATAACATGCAAATACTCTCTTACTGTGTGAGACGAGACAGGCAAATGTGCTAAAGATTGTTTCATGTAGTAAATAATTTAGCAGATTCCATTTAGCACTGTTCACATTTGCGGCTGTCTCAATTTTGAATGTTGGAAAAATAAAATAAAGTAATACATTTGATATTTCTCGATAGAAGCAAATAACCTTCCATTTTTTTCTTATTTGCAAAAATGGAGCTGAGTCGATGCCCACACAAAGAGAGACTAATCTGCACTCTTGTGGTAGAATAGGCAGCGAACAATTTACAGAAAGAGTCAGAATAAGGAGATCAGATAATAATACGAGAATGACAGCTGGAGAACACATAAAAAAGGAATAGTGGGAGGCATATGAATAAAAAAATAAATATATTCTTTTTCTTTCTCTTTTTTTTTGACACACAACAGAACTTTTGTCGTGTTTTGTTTGATGAAAAAAGAAAAAAAAGACACTGTTCAAGCTGGCGAAGAGAGAGACAAGCGTGCAGTGTCACTGGCTTTGAAAATGACAGCATGCTTCTTTAGCTGTCTTCTTAGAAGTGAAGAAATCTGTCCGCCGTCTCCCAGATGGTACATGAAGTAGAAGCCATGTTGTTGTAACCCAGCGCAAGAAAAATGAATTGGTCTGCTAACCATCGGAGCTTTGTCTAACCGGTGTGACGTTTTACTAAGGTTCACAAGTGTGATAAAAAAATAATAATTGAATGATGTCAGTGAGGCAAGACAATGGAGATTAAAGGAAACCCGTCACCACAGGTTTTCCCCACATAATGTATTGTCAGTATTTTTCCCTCCTCTTTTACAGTATTCTAGTACTAGGTATGTATGTCCCCAATTCCCTCTGCATAGCATATCAAGAGTTTTTATTATAGTCACAGATGGCACAATGGGCATCTGTGTTCTAGATCAGGTGCCTCCTCTCTCGTTATGAAGGCCGTCCTCCATCCTTGCTTCATGTGGATGACATCTTATGTCATCCACACAGTGTCACCCATCGCTCAGGTTCACTTCTCTCTTCCCTGTTGAAGGCAGAGAAAGGCATTGTAGTGCGCATGCGCCGGCTTTACTTATGGGTCCTTGGCGCTTTTTGGACTTTCCCCGGTGTTTGCACACTACAGTACTTTGCTCTACCCTCGGCAGTGCACACAGAAGTAAGCCTTCACAGGAGAACAATGGGTGACACTGTGTGGATGAAGTAGAACGCATCATTCACAGAAATCAGGAAAGGAGTACGATGATCATAAGAAGAGAGGGTGTGCCGGAAAAAGACCAGAGATTCTCATTAGACTGTGCCACACCATCTGAATCATAGAATGGTAGAATTGGAAGGGACCTCCTGGGTCATCTGGTCCAACCCCCTGCTTAAAGCAGGATTCAATAAATCAACCCAGACAGATGTCTGTCCAGCCTTTGTTTGAAGACTTCCATGGAAGGAGAACTCATCACCTCTCGTGGCAGGATGTTCCACTCATTGATCACCCTAACTGTCAAAAAGTTTTTTCTAATATCTAATCTGTCTCCTACCTTTCAGTTTCATCCCATTGCTTTTAGTCTTTCCTTGGGCAAATGAGAATAAAGATGATCCTTCTACAATGTCACAGCCCTTGAGATATTTGTGGACAGCTATTGTTGTGGATTCTGTTTGTGGGCTCCCTCTGGTGGTTACTGCTGGTACTGGGTGACTTTGGTGGGTTGCGGCCTTTGGTTTCCACCTGTCCATCAGAGGCTGGGTGTTTCCTATTTTACCTGGCCTTTCTGTCATTCCCTTGCCGGCTATCAATGTATTCAGATGTGCTCTGTTTGGTTCCTGCCTATCTGCTCCCAGATCTTTCAGGATAAGCTAAGTGCTGATTTTCAGTTGTTGGTTTTTTTGTCCAGCTTGCTTATTATGTCTCTATGCTAGCTGGTAGCTCTAGTGGACTGAGGTTCTCCCCATGTGCCATGAGTTGGCACATGGGTTCTTGTAATCTCAGGATGGTTTTTTGATTAGGGTTTTTTGCTGACCGCTCAGACCCCTTTTGTATCGTTCTGCTTTCTAGTTTACAGCGGGACTCAATTTGCTGAACCTATATATATCATCTCTATGTGTGTGCCTTCCTCTCATTTCACCGTCAATACATGTGGGGGGCAACTATACCTTTTGGGGTTCATTCCTCTGGAGGCAAGTGAGGTCTTTATTTTCTCTGCAGTACTAGTTAGCTCTGAGGCTGGTGCGTGGCGTCTAGAACCAACGTAGGCACGCTCCCTGGCTATCTCTAGTTGTGTTTGTCAGGCGTAGGGCAGCGGTCAGCCCAGGTTCCATCACCCTAGAGCTCGTCCGATATTTTGTATTACTTTTCTTGTCCCTTGCTATCCCTAGCCATTGGGATTCATGACAGTATAGCCGGCCCACAAAGTGTTAATTGTTTGGGCTGAAGCAGGAGAAAAAGAAGTGTTTAAGGGAAATTTATTTATTTATTTATTTTTTTTCCTTCAGAGTTTTGCTGCCTAGCCCTTAATTGCTGTCTAGCTGCTTCTTACCTCCTCTTAACCCTTGAATGGCTCTGATATTAGCTGTTTAACATGGATGTCCAGAGTTTGGCTTCCAGCCTGAGTAATCTCGCGGCAAAAGTTCAAAACATACAGGATTTTGTTGTTCACACTCCCATGTCTGAACCTAGAATTCCTATTCCAGAGTTCTTTTCTGGAGATAGATCTACCTTCCTGAATTTCAGGAACAATTGTAAATTGTTTCTTTCTTTAAAATCTCGCTCCTCTGGAGACCCTGCTCAACAGGTCAAGATTGTAATATCTTTCCTGCGAGGCGACCCTCAGAATTGGGCATTTGCATTGGCACCAGGGGATCCTGCGTTGCTCAATGTGGATGCGTTTTTTCTGGCATTGGGATTGCTCTATGAGGAACCCAACCTGGAGATTCAGGCTGAAAAGGCTTTATTAGCCCTCTCTCAGGGGTATGATGAAGCGGAAATATATTGTCAAAAATTTCGGAAATGGTCAGTGCTTACTCAGTGGAATGAGTGCGCCCTGGCTGCAAACTTCAGAAATGGTCTTTCCGAGGCCATTAAGGATGTTATGGTGGGGTTCCCTACGCCTACAGGTCTGAAAGAGTCGATGGCTATGGCCATTCAGATTGATCGGCGTTTACGGGAGCGCAAACCCGTGCACCAGTTGGCGGTGTCTTTTGAACAGGCACCTGAGACTATGCAATGTGATAGAATTCAGTCCAGAAGTGAACGGCAAAATTATAGGCGGAAAAATGGATTGTGTTTTTATTGTGGTGATTCAGCTCATGTTGTATCAGCATGCTCTAAACGCACAAAAAGGGTTGATAAATCTTTTGCCATTGGTACTCTGCAGCCTAAGTTCATTTTGTCTGTGACTCTGATTTTTTCACTGTCTTCCATTTCCGTCGATGCCTATGTGGATTCGGGCGCTGCCCTGAGTCTTATGGATTGGTCATTTGCTAAACGCTGCGGTTTTAGTCTGGAACCTCTGGAAGTTCCTATTCCTCTGAAGGGAATTGACTCTACACCATTGGCTATGAATAAACCGCAGTATTGGACACAAGTGACCATGCGCATGACTCCCGTTCATCAGGAGGTGATTCGCTTCCTTGTACTGTATAATTTACATGATGTACTAGTGCTTGGTCTGCCATGGTTACAAACTCATAATCCTGTCCTGGACTGGAAAACAATGTCTGTGTTAAGCTGGGGATGTCAGGGGGTTCATGATTATGCACCTCCGATTTCAATCGCTTCATCTACTCCTTCTGAGATCCCTGCGTTTTTGTCTGACTATAGGGATGTTTTTGAGGAGCCTAAGCTCAATTCGCTCCCTCCGCATAGAGATTGTGACTGTGCTATAGAGTTGATTCCTGGCAGTAAGTTCCCTAAGGGTCGTTTGTTTAATCTGTCACTGCCAGAGCATACTGCTATGCGGAATTATATTAAGGAGTCCTTGGAAAAGGGACATATTCGTCCATCTTCGTCCCCTCTGGGAGCAGGTTTTTTTTTCGTGGCAAAAAAAGATGGTTCCCTGAGGCCTTGTATAGATTATCGCCTTCTGAATAAGATTACAGTCAAGTATCAGTATCCATTGCCATTATTGACTGATTTGTTTGCTCGCATTAAGGGGGCTAGGTGGTTCACTAAGATAGATCTTCGCGGTGCGTATAATCTGGTGCGGATAAAACAGGGTGATGAGTGGAAAACCGCATTTAATATGCCTGAGGGCCATTTTGAGTATTTGGTAATGCCTTTTGGACTCTCCAATGCTCCGTCAGTCTTTCAGTCCTTTATGCACAATATTTTCCGTGAATATCTGGATAAGTTTATGATTGTGTATTTGGATGATATTTTGGTGTTTTCTGATGACTGGGAGTCTCATGTTCTACAGGTCAGGAAGGTGTTTCAGGTTCTGCGGGCCAATTCTCTGTTTGTGAAGGGCTCAAAGTGTCTCTTCGGAGTCCAGAAGATTTCTTTTTTGGGGTACATTTTTTCTCCTTCTACTATTGAGATGGATCCCGTCAAGGTTCAGGCGATTTGTGACTGGACACAACCTACATCTGTTAAGAGCCTTCAGAAGTTCTTGGGGTTTGCTAATTTTTATCGTCGGTTCATTGCTAATTTTTCCAGTATTGTTAAACCTTTGACTGATTTGACTAAAAAGGGTGCTGATGTTGCTGATTGGTCTCCTGCGGCCGTGGAGGCCTTTCAGGAACTTAAGCGCCGGTTTTCTTCTGCTCCTGTGTTGTGTCAACCAGATGTTTCACTTCCTTTTCAGGTTGAGGTTGATGCTTCCGAGATTGGAGCGGGGGCGGTTTTGTCACAGAGAAGTTCTAATGGCTCGGTGATGAAGCCATGTGCATTCTTCTCTAGAAAATTCACGCCCGCCGAGCGCAATTATGATGTGGGTAATCGGGAGCTTTTGGCCATGAAGTGGGCATTTGAGGAGTGGCGTCATTGGCTTGAGGGTGCTAAACATCGTGTGGTGGTCTTGACTGATCACAAGAATCTCATTTACCTTGAGTCTGCCAGGCGTTTGAATCCTAGACAGGCTCGTTGGTCGTTGTTTTTTTCTCGTTTCAATTTCGTGGTTTCATACCTGCCAGGTTCAAAGAATGTGAAGGCAGATGCTCTTTCCAGGAGTTTTGTGCCTGACTCTCCTGGAGACTCTGGGCCTACTGGTATCCTTAGGGATGGGGTAATATTGTCCGCCGTATCCCCAGACTTGCAACGTGCATTGCAGGAGTTTCAGGTGGATAAACCGGATCGTTGTCTACCAGAAAGACTGTTTGTTCCGGATGATTGGACCAGTAGAGTCATCTCCGAGGTCCATTCTTCTGTGTTGGCTGGTCATCCTGGAATATTTGGTACTAGAGACTTGGTGGCCAGGTCTTTTTGGTGGCCTTCCTTGTCTAGGGATGTGCGTACCTTTGTGCAGTCTTGTGAAGTGTGTGCTCGAGCTAAGCCTTGCTGTTCTCGGGCCAGTGGGTTGTTGTTATCCTTGCCCATCCCGAAGAGGCCTTGGACGCACATTTCCATGGATTTTATTTCTGATCTCCCGGTTTCACAGAAAATGTCCGTTATCTGGGTTGTGTGTGACCGCTTTTCTAAGATGGTTCATTTGGTGCCCTTGCCTAAGTTGCCTTCCTCCTCTGAGTTGGTCCCTTTATTTTTTCAGAACGTGGTTCGTTTGCATGGGATTCCGGAGAATATCGTTTCTGACAGGGGATCCCAGTTTGTGTCTAGATTTTGGCGGACGTTTTGTGCCAAGATGGGCATTGATTTGTCTTTCTCGTCTGCATTCCATCCTCAGACGAATGGCCAGACGGAGCGAACTAATCAGACCTTGGAAACTTATTTGAGGTGTTTTGTTTCTGCTGATCAAGATGACTGGGTTGCTTTTTTGCCACTGGCCGAATTTGCTCTTAATAATCGGGCTAGTTCTGCCACGTTGGTTTCTCCTTTTTTTTGTAATTCGGGGTTTCATCCTCGTTTTTCCTCTGGTCAGGTGGAGTCTTCGGATTGTCCTGGAGTGGACGTGGTGGTGGACAGGCTGCATCAGATTTGGAACCAGGTGGTGGACAATTTGAAGTTATCTCAGGAGAAGACTCAGCAGTTTGCTAATCGCCGTCGCCGCGTGGGTCCCCGACTTCTTGTTGGGGATTTGGTGTGGTTGTCTTCTCGTTTTGTCCCTATGAAGGTCTCTTCTCCTAAGTTCAAGCCTCGGTTCATCGGTCCTTATAGGATCTCGGAGATTCTTAACCCTGTATCTTTTCGTTTGGATCTCCCAGCATCGTTTGCTATTCATAATGTGTTCCATCGGTCGTTGTTGCGGAGGTATGAGGTGCCCGTTGTTCCTTCGGTTGAGCCTCCTGCTCCGGTGCTGGTGGAGGGAGAATTGGAGTATGTTGTTGAGAAGATCTTGGATTCTCGTGTTTCCAGACGCAAACTCCAGTATTTGGTTAAGTGGAAGGGTTATGGTCAGGAGGATAATTCCTGGGTGGTCGCCTCCGATGTTCATGGGACTGATTTGGTCCGCGCCTTCCATAGAGCTCACCCTGATCACCCTGGGGGTTCTCGTGAGGGTTCGGTGACCCCTCCTCAAGGGGGGGGTACTGTTATGGATTCTGTTTGTGGGCTCCCTCTGGTGGTTACTGCTGGTACTGGGTGACTTTGGTGGGTTGCGGCCTTTGGTTTCCACCTGTCCATCAGAGGCTGGGTGTTTCCTATTTTACCTGGCCTTTCTGTCATTCCCTTGCCGGCTATCAATGTATTCAGATGTGCTCTGTTTGGTTCCTGCCTACCTGCTCCCAGATCTTTCAGGATAAGCTAAGTGCTGATTTTCAGTTGTTGGTTTTTTTGTCCAGCTTGCTTATTATGTCTCTATGCTAGCTGGTAGCTCTAGTGGACTGAGGTTCTCCCCATGTGCCATGAGTTGGCACATGGGTTCTTGTAATCTCAGGATGGTTTTTTGATTAGGGTTTTTTGCTGACCGCTCAGACCCCTTTTGTATCGTTCTGCTTTCTAGTTTACAGCGGGCCTCAATTTGCTGAACCTATATATATCATCTCTATGTGTGTGCCTTCCTCTCATTTCACCATCAATACATGTGGGGGGCAACTATACCTTTTGGGGTTCATTCCTCTGGAGGCAAGTGAGGTCTTTATTTTCTCTGCAGTACTAGTTAGCTCTTAGGCTGGTGCGTGGCGTCTAGAACCAATGTAGGCATGCTCCCTGGCTATCTCTAGTTGTGTTTGTCAGGCGTAGGGCAGCGGTCAGCCCAGGTTCCATCACCCTAGAGCTCGTCCGATATTTTGTATTACTTTGCTTGTCCCTTGCTATCCCTAGCCATTGGGATTCATGACAAGCTATTAAGTCTCCTCTCAGTCTTCTTTTTTGCAAGCTAAACATTCCCAAATCCTGTAACCGTTCCTCATAGGACATGTTTTGCAGACCAGTCACCATTCGGGTCGCTCTTCTCTGAACTATAGAATCATAGAAGTATAATAAAAGCAATTTTTTGTGCCTTGCAGAGTGGATTGGTGACATATATGCAGCATACTAGAAGGCTGTAACAGAGGAACAACCTGGTGGTAGGTTCCATTTAAGTTGGCTAAGGTGAAGATGACATCATAAAGCTTCCGCTACATTGCACTGAATGCTTTAATTTTGCAGTGTTAATGGGATATTGCTTCTATTGTAGTGTCTAGGCTACACTGACATGCACAGTACAATGCCATGATTTGCATGTGAATGTGCTTGTCAATAAAGTAAAAAAAAAAAATCCATATCTTGTTCTTCCGTTTTTGCCGCTGATTTTATTTTTAATATTTGATTGGTAACATCAATTAATTGAAAACCATATGCAAACTGTCTCTTCAGACAGGAAGAGGACTAGAACTATAGTGCCACCTATAGGAAGTAGTAATCCTAAAACTCACTGTCGAACATTTAACGAGCCTTGTCACTATTGGAAAACCATATAAATATGTGGTAAAAATACAAGTCTGGTTGAATACCAAAATTTGAAGAAAGGTCAAAAATTGAGCACATAAACTAGATGGGTCTGATTCACCATTGCATTTCCTCCAGCTTTTAGGCATGCATATCTGTCAATTAGTGACTTTTTGATAGGCAACAAATGCAATGAATGATTTGCATCTTTGATGGATTGCTATGTATAGTGCATAATCAGTTGATCGCAACTGCAAGTCCCTTTAGGGGACTATTGAATACAGTAAAAAGTTTTTAAAAAAGTTTTTAAAAATATGAAAAAAAAAAAAAAATCACCATTCACCAACCCTTTGTCCCGTTAAAAAGAGAACAATAAAAAATATACATAATTGGTAAAAGAAAAGATCTTTCAAAATATAAAGCAAATTAATAAGATCAGTAAACAATGTAATGAGAAAAAAATCAAAACACCAGAATTACAGTTCTTTGCAACGTTCTGCCACAACATTGCAATAAAATGCAATAAGAGGCGACCAAAACACACAAAATGGTATCAGTATAAACATCAACTTGGTGAGCAAAAAAATAAACCCTTACATAGCCCCATATCCCAAAGCTTAATGGGTCTCGCAAAAGGGCGACACAATCAAAGGTTTCTTTTTTTTTACAAATTCTTTTCCCTACTTAAATAAAAAAAACTAATCATAGTTGGTATCAGGGTAATCATATTGACCTGGAAAATCTTATTGCCCAATCAGTTTTAGCATATAGTAAACATGGTAACTAAATAAAAAAAAACCCTCAAAATTGTGAAATGTCACCTTTTTTTGCAATTTCAATAACTTGGAATTTTCTTACCGCGTTCCAGTGCATGATATCATAAAATGAAAGGTGTCATTCAAAAGAACAATGCGTTCAACAAAAAAAAAAACAAGTCCTAATATGGCTATATGGAAGGAAAAATAAAAAAGTTATGCCACTTAGGAAAAGGGAAGGAAAAAACGGAAAATTGTCTGATGGTGAAGAGGTTAAATTAGATCTCGATTATATGTAACAGGTTTGAAGATTTGCTATTAAAGAAATATAAAAAATAACTCTGAATCAGCTTAGGTTACGAGGGTTTAGACATGTCAAACTAATCAGCTTTTTCTTCAAACTGTAGCTTGTCCTAGTCACCTGTCTGTACAAGGTGCAGGCTAAAGATATACTATCCTGCTCTTGAGACCTGCGCCTCAACTGACAAGAATAGTGTCACACATACCTCAGCCAGCGGCTGGGAGCATAGCTTCTTATTCTTCCTTACTGAACACAAAGGGGTTTTTCACCAACTTTATTGTCATCAATATTTCCTACATAGAAACAGAGTGATGAATCTCCAAACTTCAAATATAAATAGTAATTTTTTATTATCACAAAATATAAAATATAAACTCTAATGTAGAATAGCAAGTAAATAATACAAAAGGATAATTTGTACTAAAATATGTGGACTGTAACAAAATACACAGTGAAGATTCCAAAAAGAGTAAGGAAGGACAAAAAAAGCAGTAAATGGACAACACAATATGTAATAATCTACAAGCAAATGAGTAGATAATAATGAATGTCAAAAGGATACATACATAATAAATATACAGTATGTGCGCATATGAGTCAGTAAGAGTTCTTTCACATTGCATTCTGGCACCTGTTTGTCTGAACCCCCTGCAAAATGGGATTCGGACGTATGCGCCAACCGGCCATAGATTATAACGGTGTCATCAGAGGGAACATGTTCTCTGATGGGCAACATTTTCAAGCGTGTACACCTACTGCAGGCGGACACTCAGAAGCAGTATACTGCATCTGACAGTCCGCCTCCAGTAAGTGTTCAAACCCCAAAATGATGCATATTAGAGCACAAGTGGACTCTGCCATCACCATTATAGCCTATGGCCCCTTCGGCGCATACGTGCGAATCCTGTTTTGCTGGGCATTCAGACGTAAGCCTCAAAGGTGTCAGAAATTAGAATTCAATATTAAAGCACTCTCATACATGCAGCCAAAACAACCTGCAAGAAGTATATTCTCTCAATCAAGAATGCATAGCAAACAATAGTGATAAAGCTACAGTTGTGCACAAAAGTTTACATACCCCAGCAGAATATTTGCTTTCTTGGCCTTTTTTCAGAAAATATGAATAATAACATCAAAACTTTCTCTCCACTCATTGTTAGTGGTTGGGTGAAGCCATTTATTGTCAAACTACTGTGTTTTCTCTTTTGAAATCATAATGACAACCCAAAACATCTAAATGACCCTAATCAAAAGCTCACATACCCTGGTGATTTTGGCCTGATAACATGCACAGAAGTTTACACAAATGGGTTTGAATGGCTACTAAAGGTAACATCCTCACCTGTGACCTGTTTGCTTGTAATCAATGTGTGTGCATAATAGCTGAGTGAGTTTCTGGGATCCAGAGAGACTCTTGCATCTATCATCCAGCCACTGCCATTTCGGGATTGTGAGTCAAGGGGAAAACAAAAAATTGTGAAAGGATCTACGGGAAAGGGTAGTTGAACTGTATGAAAAACGAAAGGGAAACAAAAGATATCCAAGGAATTGGTAATACCAGTCAGCAGTGTTCAAACTGTGATCAACAAATGGAAAATCATGTAAAAACAAAACCACAGTCAGGCAGACCAAAAAAAATGTTGTCCACAACTGCCAGGAAAATTGTTCAGGATGCAAAGAAAAACCCACAAATAACAACTGCTGAAATACAAGACTCTTTGAAGACTAGCAGTGTGGCTGTTTCAAGGTGCATCATAAGGACTCACTTGAAGAAAAATGGTCTGCATGGTCGAGTCGCCAGAAGAAAGTCATTAATGCGCGCAAATGCCACAAAGTATCTCACCTACAATATGCAAAACAGCACAGAGACTAGCATCAAAACTTCTGGAACATGGTAATTTGGAGTGAGGAGACCAAAATTGAACTTTTTGGCCACAACCATAAATGTTACATTTGGAGAAAGGTCAACAAGGCTTATGATGAAAGGAACAAAATTCCTACTGTAAAGCATGTAGATGTATCGCTGATATTTTGGACAAAAGTTTGGACACACCTTCTCATTTAAAGAGTTTTCTGTATTTTCATGACTATGAAAATTGTACATTCACACTGAAGGCATCAAAACTTTGAATTAACACATGTGGAATTATATACTTAACAAAAAAGTGGGAAACAACTGAAATTATGTCTTATATTCTAGGTTCTTCAAAGTAGCCACCTTTTGCTTTGATGACTGCTTTGCACACTCTTGCCATTCTCTTGATGAGCTTCAAGAGGTAGTCACCGGGAATGGTCTTCCAACAATCTTGAAGGAGTTCCCAGACATGCTTAGCACTTGTTGGCCATTTTGGGTTTCAGCTCACCCCAAGCCATCTCGACTGGGTTCAGGTCTGGTAACTGTGTGAGCTGCAAAGGCACAGGAAATGTGGTCAAAGTTGAAGGAAAATGAATGCAGCATGTTATCAGCAAATACTGGAGGCAAAGTTGCACTCATCAGCCTAAAAGCTGCGCATGGGACATACTTGAACGTTCCAAAATGACAATGATCCAAAACACAAGGCCAAGTTGACCTGTCATTGACTACAGCCGAGCAAAGTGAAGTTTCTGGAGTGCCATCTTAGTCTCCTGACCTTAATATCATTGAAAAAAGATAAAGGTAGCACCATTATTTACCAAGAATGATTACACTAGAACATTGAAAATGCATTACTGCCATAGACATAGGAAAAAAGCGTTATATAATGTACATATGAAATATTTATCTGCAAAATTGCTATGAAAAAGGAAGGTTCTTCACACATAGATTGGCCAATATATGTGAGCCCAGTTGCCGCATCAAGGCGTCCTTCGTAATTGGGTCCCTGTCCTGTTTTGTCACCTCTCCTGGGCAAAAAAGCCTACAATTTATGGGTTAGGAGTTGACCAGCTAACTACTTAAAATCACCTGTAGCTATTGGGAGTGGGAGTGCACATGTTCAAACAGGCTTAATACAAATAGAGAAAAAGACCAGCACATCATGCTAGTGTGAGCAGGCGCCAACAAAAAAAATATAAGTTGAAAAAGAATAAAGGTTGCACCATTATTTTCCAAGAATGATTACACTAGAACATTGAAAATGCATTACTGCCATAGAAAATAGGAAAAAAAATCTATATAATCTACACATGAAATATTTAGCTTTAAAAATTGCTATGAAAAAAGGAAGGTACTTTGAGCACAGCATTGCCAATATATGTGAGCCCAATTGCTGCGTCAAGGTGTCATCAGCCCCGAAGCTGCGCATGGGACATACTTGAACGTTTCAACATGACAACAATCAAAAACACAAGGCCAAGTTGACCTGTCTTTGCCTACAGCAGAACAAAGTGAAGGTTCTGGAGTGGCCATCTTAGTCTCCTGACCTCAATATCATTGATCCACTCTGGGGAGATTTCAAGCACGCAGTTCATGCTAGACAGCCCAGTAATTTACAAGAACTGGAGACTTTTTGCCAAGAAGAGTGGTCAGCTTTACAGTCTGAGAAAATAAAGATCCTCATCCACAGCTGCCACAAACGATTTCAATCTATCATTGATGTTAGAGGGGGCAATACACGGTATTAAAAAATGAGGTACGTGAACTTTTGATCAGGGTCATTTAGATGTTTTGGGTTGTCATTATGATTTAAAAAGAGAAAGCACTGTAGTTTGATAAAAAATCACTTCACCCACCACTAACCATGAGTGGAGAAAAAGTTTTTGTGTTATCATTCATATTCTCTGAAAAAAGGGCAGGAAAGCAAAAAATTCTGCTATGGTATGCAAACTTTTGAGCACAACTGTATATATATTATGACATATAAAGTAATTATTCATAACATATGTGCCAATACGAATGCCTCCTACTCCAACATGCGTTTCATGTTGGCTTCCTCTGGGGGTTCAGCTGCAAACTGGTAGAAATATTTTCAGGAAGGGTATTTACAATAATGCTTAACTTTAATTTTAATAGGCATAATATAATTTAAAAAAAAAACCTGTGCAAACAATTCCAATGAACTGAGTAATGAGTTAAACTGATAAAACAATTATAATATTAATTTGTTCTTCCCTTAAAAAGACTAATAAAATGAGAATGATACAGGCTACTATTATATGTTAAAAAAGAATTCAAGGGGTAACCTTTTTCCTTGTGGAAAGTGACATGTGAAACCTGGCATGATAGAGTGAGGAGACACAAAAGCCATGGTTGCTCCTCTGGGAAATTAAATAGGCAAATTGTCTCTTCAGAAAGGAAGAGGACTTGAACTTTACTGCCACTTATTGGAAGCAGCCATCCTAATAGTCAATATCTGACCCTTCAATGAGCCTTTCAATATAACTTGGAATAAAAGACATACCAGAATCTCAAATTGTGGACAGAGTGTTTCGGGGTATTGCCCTTCATCAGTGCAAAGTAAGAGATCTAATTTGGTTAAGTGAAAGTCTCTGGACTGGGGTCTAATGGGGTATTGTTTCTCTTTGTGGAGAGTAACACGTCAAGTCTGGCATGTCAAAATGAGGAGACTTAAAAGCCATGCATGCTTCTCTGGGAAATTAAATATTCAAATTGTCTCTTTAGAGAGGAAGAGGACTTGAACTCTAGCACCACTTATTGGAAGCAGCGATCATTACTGCTTCCAATAGATGGCGCTAAAGTTCAAGTCCTTTTCTTCTCTGCAGAGACAATTTACATGTTAGAAAAGAAAAATACAAGATGCTTAAACACGTCAATTAATTAGTGATAGCATTGAATGAATGAGAAATGAGTGCAGTGCAATTCCAAGTATTAGCGTTACACAAATAGCGACTCATAAATGACTTTCACAGTTTTAAATTAACCGAAATATGAGTATAAACAGGAATGACAGTGGTAAGGCCTACGTAATATGCAGCTATCAGTACAGCTTAACTAATTACATTTTCTAAACGTATTATGACTTTTCGCATGCATTTACAGCCTCATTAATTTTTGATCTAAAAAAGCAAAGAATGTTTTAAGTGACATCAAAATACTGTAATCTCATCATGTACTAAATACTTAAAAGCAACTTTAAAGATATATAGTTCTGACAAAAAAAAATCTGGATGCATTTTTTCGTAGAGATGATTCTGGCAAACATTTTAGTGACCAAGTCAAGAAAGTACATAAAGGTTAAACTGTTTTATCACAATCCAGGGAATAGACTTGCCACCAGAGTGCCATGAAAATTTTTGGTTTGGTCAGAAAAAGCAGTAGATCTATAACAAGACAGGGCCCATACAGTTTCCCGAATTACAACCCTATTTAAAGGGGACATGACATCAGAATAAAACTATTTATATGCACATAGAAAGCAAAAAAATGTAAATACAAAAATGTGTATAAAAATATGCAGAAAATCAACATGCCCCCCCCCCAAAAAAAAATCTCCTTTAAGCTAGCTTGAGAAGTCTACATATCATATTCCGAGAATAGACTGCAATTTCTGGACCACTCATGGATCCTCTGATCTGAACTAATAACACAAATAGGCATTCATGGGGTTGTAAGTTTTGATAAGTAGACCCAAAGCCTATCTGGAAATCATGCTCCATAATGTGTGAAGTCAACCCTAAGGGTACTGTCACACAGTGCAATTACGATCGCTACGACGGTACGATTCGTGACGTTCTAGCGATATCGTTACGATATCGCAGTGTCTGACACGCAGCAGCGATCAGGGACCCTGCTGAGAATCGTACGTCGTAGCAGATCGTTTGAAACTTTCTTTCGTCGCTGGATCTCCCGCTGTCATCGCTGGATCGTTGTGTGTGACAGCGATCCAGCGATGCGTTCGATGCTTCCCGCTCTGACTGTCTGCCGGCCGGAAAGTGAGAGTAGATCACAGCGGTGACGTCACCGCTGCGCTCTGCTCTCACTGTACGGCTGCACTCAGTCAGAGCGGGAAGCAGACTGCAAGGGACCTGACGGACATCAGATGGTGAGTATGTACGGTTTTTTTTTTTTTTACTTTTACGCTGGTAACCACGGTAAACATCGGGTTACTAAGCGCGGCCCTGCGCTTAGTAACCCGATGTTTACCCTGGTTACCAGCGAACCTCGGCATCACTCCAGCGCCGTGATTGCAAAGTGTGACCGCAGTCTACGACGCTGGAGCGATACTCATACGACGCTGCGACGTCACGGATCGTGCCGTTGTAGCGACGAAAATTGCACGGTGTGACAGTACCCTAAGGACAATGAAATTCCTGAGAAAAGTGACTAATTTAATCAGTCTTACCATCAGCAGGGGCTTGAAGACGATGATCCTTGTGGTCCCTTCCCACTCTAAAATTCTATGATTCAATCATTTGTTTTTCGATCCTTTTTTATCTTTCCTGTTTTACAGTTTTTAAATCACAGACTAGTTTTGTTTTATCTCGATTACTGGCAACATAAATATGACTGCCAGTTTTGTTTCATGGTTAACTAAGTTTTATTGCTTCTTCTCTATCCATGTTCTCCTATTAAAAAAAGATAAAATCAAATTAGGACACTTTACGTAGCCACGGTAAATTGGCAAAGGTTTTTGAGGAGGACGAGAAACTGTAATTTTCATAATATCAAAACTCCACCAAACATCTCTCTATTAATTAATTAGTGAATGCTCAGTTTTGTGGAAGTCTGCCAGCTATAGCTAATCACAGAGGCTAGTCACAAGTAAGGTGCAACTGTGATTTTCTCATATACTATAGGACACAAAAATCATCACTTTCTCATTTTTACTATGCACGTACTTACCCTATTTGATATTGAAGATATTTTCTAAAATAAGCCGAAGACTTTTTGGATTTGCCTTATTAAAACATATTTGATTTCTACAACATATAGCAAATTTTGAAATTTTTTTTAAAATAATCTCTCAGATTGGAAGCACATGGCTGCTATTTCCAGGAAAAAAATATGCTCTTGTCTCGTGGTTATATATGCTATTGTCTTGGGATAAGCTGGATCGGTTAGAATAAGACATAAGCAGGCGACAAAAATAAAACGTACAAATTGTCCCTCCCTGGGATCTCAAGATATCAACTGTAATCTGCAGGGAAACATGATTCTAACTGTTGATTTTTTTACACCACCACCACAGGGGAAATTAGGAATTGCACATTGCCCATGCCAATTAATTGATGGAATACAAAACAGGCCAGGTCTTCCAGAGTGAGAGACACTGTTTGTAACCATTCTCTGCTATAATCAAGAGATGAAAATCCTGAAGAGCGGTTTCGCCATTTAAATAGTTTAAAATACATGTTTTTTGAGACTGAAGAACCTCTTTAAACCAAAAAGGTAATTGGTTGGAGAACAGTAGCTAATAGGAGGACTCAGAGCACAAGGAAGAGAAGACGCAACCAATGGGGAAGAACTAAGGATCAAAATAGAAGGGACAAAAAAAGGGTCATGCGAGATGGTAAGTTGATATAAAATCTTCATTTATTAGTTTCCAATAAACTAAATAAACTAAACAAATGAAGATGTTATACCAACTCACCGTCTCGCATGCGCTCCTATGACCATTTTTTGTCCTTCTTGTTTGATCCTCTTGCGAGGCATCCGGCTGGAGCTGCAGCGTATTTTCCGTTTTAACCACCCCTAACACCAGCTTGGCACTCCTGTGAAGCCATTCATCATTTTCTTTTTCTCTATAAGGATCAAAGTAATCACTATTGTAGGTGATTATTGTAAATTGAATTTTCTGTCTGGATTTTCTGCCCGCTATGGATTACAGCACCATCATTTAACAAATTTTTGTCTACATAACATGTATAATATTTCATCAGTAAATGGCCCTGAAAATGTGTTCAATTTTGATTACTTATGATTTTCATCACAAATTTCACCAATAACAATCGAAAAGGTGAAAATTGCAGTGTGTCCAATAGCAAAGTGCACAATAGAATCCACGCTTTTTTATTTTGTTATTACTTCTTTTTCTGATCTTGAAAATGTAAATTTTTTTACAGTTTTTAAATCCTAGAATTTCAGAAATTCTGGGTTATTGTCTGCTAAATTATAAAAAAAACAGTCTATAAATGGAATATATTTATTTTACCTATTTTATAAATGATAAGAGATTATCCCAGTTAACTCCTCCACTAGGTGACATTACAGCAGAGCATGCAGTGATAAGTTAGAGGTAAGAAGACCCCGCTGACTTATTTTTTTTAATAGCCCATTAAAGCTACTTGCATATTCCAAACTGCCTTTGGGCAATGCCATCTGTTTTAGAATAACCCCGGATTTATCAAGCTCCTTTCCGAGTAAACACTTGCACTATAGCAATAAATCTTGATGACTCAAATTCAGGTTATCTTATGATGGGATGAATTAACCCTTATCCCGGCTAAAAATATTCCAATGCCGGAAGCCGGTGGCTGTTATTTAAACACTTCGTCCTCGCATCCAGCTGTTCTTTGTGAGAAGCTGACAAATGAATTAATGAGAAAATATCATATTTTTATATTGATCGTCAGTGATAATTTTCAATTAGCACCAACCATTTAGTTGTCTTCTTTGTCTTTACCACCGGGATTTAAATCCGTATTTAATAATAACACGTCAATGTGCGGAAGCCACAAAGCCAGAAGTCATAATTATAGTCTTATAACTAGTGTTGAGCGATACTTTCCGATATCGGAAAGTATCGATATCGGAAAGTATCGGCCGATACCGTCAAAATATCGGATCTAATCCGATACCGATACCCGATCCCAATGCAAGTCAATGGGACGAAAATATCGGAATTAAAATAAACCCTTTATAAACTTGTAGGTTCATTCTACATGAAGGAAAACAACTAAGAATAATGTAGGATGTATTGGGGGACGTGGCGGAGACATTAAAGGCACAGAGGTTTAGCCCAATGTAATAGAATAGCAGGATTTTGTTTTTTTTATGACGTTCGGCGGTAGAAAGATTTTGACTATGTTAATTTTTTTTTTATTTTGTCAGATATTGATGTTTCACTACTTCCACGCCCTTCACCTTCTTTTTTACTTCTCCCACACTTTCTTCTTCATTATCCTCATCATCAGCTTCTTTGACATCAACTTCTTCACCTTATTCATCTTCTTCTTCATCTTCTACCTATTATTTTTTTGGTTACATTGTTCATATTCTTTTTATTTTACTATTATCTTCATCATATTCTACTTCTTCATCATACTCTTATTTGTGACAGGCATTCCCGTAGTTATCTATAAAAGTTTGAAGATTACACCTTCCGTTCTGCCTGTCACAAAAGAGTTACATTCGTCCGCGTTCAGTTTGGCCTGCAGTATCAGGCTTTATCCAGGGGCACCACGAGGAGGAACGGACTCACCCCCATACACTGCTTAGTCTTCTTCTGCTTATAATTTAGATAATATTTTTTGCTCTGATATTTAGTGTTATGCTTAATGTTCTTCTGCTCTTTGTTCTGCAGCCTCTTGTTCTTCTGCTTCTCGGTCTTCCAGGTCGTCGTCGTCTCCAGGGTCGTCGTCTCCGGGGTCGTCGTAATCGGGGTGTCTTCAGGGTCGTCGTCTCCGGGGTCGTCGTCATCGGGGTGGTCTTCAGGGTCATCGTCTGCAGGGTCGTCGTCATCACGGTGGTTGTCGTCTCTGGTGTCGTCGTCATCTTAGGGGTGGTCTTCCGGGTCATCGTGTTTAGTCTCTTGAACTTGGAAATGTAGCAGAAGGTACAAGAAGGCTGAGAAAATGCCGAGAACCAGCTGATGGAACTGGAACTCGGATGGCTACCCGAAGGTCCAAGAGCCAATGGAACTACCGAGGACCAGCTGACGTTACTGGAACCCGGTTACTAAGCAGGAGGTACCCGTGCCTGAAAGCACTACCAAGGACCATCTGACGTTGGTGGAACTCGGATACCCAGAGGGAGGCACCTAAGCCAAAGGCTCTGCCCGGAACCAGCTGACGGTACTGGAACCAGGATGGGGAGCAGAAGGTACAAGAGCAAAAGACACTGCCGAGAACCAGCTGACGGTGCTGGAACCCGGATGGGTAGCCGAAGGTCCAAGAGCCAATGGAACTACCGAAGACCAGCTGACGTTACTGGAACCTGGTTACTAAGCAGGAGATACCCGTGCCTGAAAGCACTACCAAGGACCACCTGACGTTGGTGGAACTTGGATACCCAGAGGGAGGCACCTAAGCCAAAGGCTCTGCCCGGAACTAGCTGACGGTACTGGAACCAGGATGGGGAGCAGAAGGTACAAGAGCAAGTGTCTGCATGGCTTTTTCAGGACACGATGCCGGCTGCATAGCAGGGGAACAGCTGGCGGTGCTGAACCCCACTGACACATTGGCTGGTGTTTTTCTCTGTGCAGCTAGCAGTACCGGGCCCCAACTGGCGGTGTTAGAGCCCGGGGTCAGCAGGAGGAGGAGATGGAGCAGAGTGTAGGCCGAAGCCTGCACTGGCGGCAGCTTTGGGTCTGTTGTGCCTGCGTGGCAGTTGCAGGACACGTTGCCGGCTGCACAGCAGGGGAACAGCTGGCGGTGCTGAACCCCACTGACACATTGGCTGGTGTTTGGCTCTGTGCAGCTAGCAGTACCGGGCCCCAACTGGCGGTGTTGGAGCCCGGGCTCTGCAGGGGGAGCAGAGTGTAGGCCGAAGCCTACTTGAACCAATTTCAAAGGTAACCTTTAACCCCCCCTCAGGGGTTACAAAGTAGAAGAGCCACAGCTTATGCAGCAGTAGTGCTGCACAAGTCAAAGGTTGCTCTTTTAATTTTGCTCCTTGCACACGCTGAATGAAACACGTATAACATTTAGCCCTTTATACAGTCAAACTGTGTTGGAGGCGCGAGTTCCCTTTGTAATGAGACGCAGCACAGATGTCAAGAATCCCACCTTGGTGCTGGGTGCAGCCTCCTGAGCGTTGTTATTTGCTGTACAGGAGTCTGCGCTGTCGTGTTATCCCCTGGCCTAGCGCTGTTAGCGCTGCCCATCTTCTGACATCATTTAATGTCGGCCGGTGCGGTTCGCGATGACCATGAATCCCAGCCCCGTAGTGTCTTAACATTGTTAAAACACTGCGGGGCTGGGATTCAAGGCCTGGCGCAGCACATATGTTCGCCTCTCACACTCGGGTCCTTACACCCGCTTCAGACTGTGCGGCGTCAGCTGATCCCTTATCGCATGCCACGGCCATGAAGCCGCACAGTCTGAAGAAGGCGGAAGGAGATGAGGGACAGGCGAACTGATGCACTGCTCATGCCCATCAATCACACCCTCGCAGTCCCAAGAAATAAGACACCGAGGGGCGTTGTGTGGGTCAGGGCGGCCGCAGAGACGCAGGCAGCCAAACAATGATGCCAGAAGACGGGCAGCGCTACCAAGGGGGTTGCAGCGTGTCATTACAAAGGAAAGTCACACCCCCGGGACGGTTAAATGGTCACACAGAGGACACATTTCAGACGTGTTTTCAGTTGCACATGTGCGAGGAGAATACGTTTATGAGCCACCTTGCACACATGCAGCATTACCGCTATACAAGGTGGCCTTAAAAACGTACAAACGCCTGGGGGAGGGGGGACAGGTTCCCTTCAATTTCAGTTCTTGTGTCTGTGTGGCTTTTGCAGGACACGATGCCGGCTGCACAGCAGGGGAACAGCTGGCGGTGCTGAACCCCACTGACACATTGGCTGGTGTTTTTCTCTGTGCAGCTAGCAGTACCGGGCCCCAACTGGCGGTGTTAGAGCCCGGGGTCAGCAGGAGGAGGAGATGGAGCAGAGTGTAGGCCGAAGCCTGCACTGGCGGCAGCTTTGGGTCTGTTGTGCCTGCGTGGCAGTTGCAGGAGACATTGCCGGCTGCACAGCAGGGGAACAGCTGGCGGTGCTGAACCCCACTGACACATTGGCTGGTGTTTGGCTCTGTGCAGCTAGCAGTACCGGGCCCCAACTGGCGGTGTTGGAGCCCGGGCTCTGCAGGGGGAGCAGAGTGTAGGCCGAAGCCTACTTGAACCAATTTCAAAGGTAACCTTTAACCCCCCCTCAGGGGTTACAAAGTAGAAGAGCCACAGCTTATGCAGCAGTAGTGCTGCACAAGTCAAAGGTTGCTCTTTTAATTTTGCTCCTTGCACACGCTGAATGAAACACGTATAACATTTAGCCCTTTATACAGTCAAACTGTGTTGGAGGCGCGAGTTCCCTTTGTAATGAGACGCAGCACAGATGTCAAGAATCCCACCTTGGTGCTGGGTGCAGCCTCCTGAGCGTTGTTATTTGCTGTACAGGAGTCTGCGCTGTCGTGTTATCCCCTGGCCTAGCGCTGTTAGCGCTGCCCATCTTCTGACATCATTTAATGTCGGCCGGTGCGGTTCGCGATGACCATGAATCCCAGCCCCGCAGTGTCTTAACATTGTTAAAACACTGCGGGGCTGGGATTCATGGCCTGGCGCAGCACATATGTTCGCCTCTCACACTCGGGTCCTTACACCCGCTTCAGACTGTGCGGCGTCAGCTGATCCCTTATCGCATGCCACGGCCATGAAGCCGCACAGTCTGAAGAAGGCGGAAGGAGATGAGGGACAGGCGAACTGATGCATTGCTCATGCCCATCAATCACACCCTCGCAGTCCCAAGAAATAAGACACCGAGGGGCGTTGTGTGGGTCAGGGCGGCCGCAGAGGCGCAGGCAGCCAAACAATGATGCCCGAAGACGGGCAGCGCTACCAAGGGGGTTGCAGCGTGTCATTACAAAGGAAAGTCACACCCCCGGGACGGTTAAATGGTCACACAGAGGACACATTTCAGACGTGTTTTCAGTTCCACATGTGCGAGGAGAATAGGTTTATGAGCCACCTTGCACACATGCAGCATTACCGCTATACAAGGTGGCCTTAAAAACGTACAAACGCCTGGGGGAGGGGGGACAGGTTCCCTTCAATTTCAGTTCTTGTGTCTGCGTGGCTTTTGCAGGACACGATGCCGGCTGCACAGCAGGGGAACAGCTGGCGGTGCTGAACCCCACTGACACATTGGCTGGTGTTTTTCTCTGTGCAGCTAGCAGTACCGGGCCCCAACTGGCGGTGCTAGAGCCCGGGGTCAGCAGGAGGAGGAGATGGAGCAGAGTGTAGGCCGAAGCCTGCACTGGCGGCAGCTTTGGGTCTGTTGTGCCTGCGTGGCAGTTGCAGGACACGTTGCCGGCTGCACAGCAGGGGAACAGCTGGCGGTGCTGAACCCCACTGACACATTGGCTGGTGTTTGGCTCTGTGCAGCTAGCAGTACCGGGCCCCAACTGGCGGTGTTGGAGCCCGGGCTCTGCAGGGGGAGCAGAGTGTAGGCCGAAGCCTACTTGAACCAATTTCAAAGGTAACCTTTAACCCCCCCTCAGGGGTTACAAAGTAGAAGAGCCACAGCTTATGCAGCAGTAGTGCTGCACAAGTCAAAGGTTGCTCTTTTAATTTTGCTCCTTGCACACGCTGAATGAAACACGTATAACATTTAGCCCTTTATACAGTCAAACTGTGTTGGAGGCGCGAGTTCCCTTTGTAATGAGACGCAGCACAGATGTCAAGAATCCCACCTTGGTGCTGGGTGAAGCCTCCTGAGCGTTGTTATTTGCTGTACAGGAGTCTGCGCTGTCGTGTTATCCCCTGGCCTAGCGCTGTTAGCGCTGCCCATCTTCTGACATCATTTAATGTCGGCCGGTGCGGTTCGCGATGACCATGAATCCCAGCCCCGCAGTGTCTTAACATTGTTAAAACACTGCGGGGCTGGGATTCATGGCCTGGCGCAGCACATATGTTCGCCTCTCACACTCGGGTCCTTACACCCGCTTCAGACTGTGCGGCGTCAGCTGATCCCTTATCGCATGCCACGGCCATGAAGCCGCACAGTCTGAAGAAGGCGGAAGGAGATGAGGGACAGGCGAACTGATGCACTGCTCATGCCCATCAATCACACCCTCGCAGTCCCAAGAAATAAGACACCGAGGGGCGTTGTGTGGGTCAGGGCGGCCGCAGAGGCGCAGGCAGCCAAACAATGATGCCAGAAGACGGGCAGCGCTACCAAGGGGGTTGCAGCATGTCATTACAAAGGAAAGTCACACCCCCGGGACGGTTAAATGGTCACACAGAGGACACATTTCAGACGTGTTTTCAGTTCCACATGTGCGAGGAGAATAGGTTTATGAGCCACCTTGCACACATGCAGCATTACCGCTATACAAGGTGGCCTTAAAAACGTACAAACGCCTGGGGGAGGGGGGACAGGTTCCCTTCAATTTCAGTTCTTGTGTCTGCGTGGCTTTTGCAGGACACGATGCCGGCTGCACAGCAGGGGAACAGCTGGCGGTGCTGAACCCCACTGACACATTGGCTGGTGTTTTTCTCTGTGCAGCTAGCAGTACCGGGCCCCAACTGGCGGTGTTAGAGCCCGGGGTCAGCAGGAGGAGATGGAGCAGAGTGTAGGCCGAAGCCTGCACTGGCGGCAGCTTTGGGTCTGTTGTGCCTGCGTGGCAGTTGCAGGACACGTTGCCGGCTGCACAGCAGGGGAACAGCTGGCGGTGCTGAACCCCACTGACACATTGGCTGGTGTTTGGCTCTGTGCAGCTAGCAGTACCGGGCCCCAACTGGCGGTGTTGGAGCCCGGGCTCTGCAGGGGGAGCAGAGTATAGGCCGAAGCCTACTTGAACCAATTTCAAAGGTAACCTTTAACCCCCCCTCAGGGGTTACAAAGTAGAAGAGCCACAGCTTATGCAGCAGTAGTGCTGCACAAGTCAAAGGTTGCTCTTTTAATTTTGCTCCTTGCACACGCTGAATGAAACACGTATAACATTTAGCCCTTTATACAGTCAAACTGTGTTGGAGGCGCGAGTTCCCTTTGTAATGAGAGGCAGCACAGATGTCAAGAATCCCACCTTGGTGCTGGGTGCAGCCTCCTGAGCGTTGTTATTTGCTGTACAGGAGTCTGCGCTGTCGTGTTATCCCCTGGCCTAGCGCTGTTAGCGCTGCCCATCTTCTGACATCATTTAATGTCGGCCGGTGCGGTTCGTGATGACCATGAATCCCAGCCCCGCAGTGTCTTAACATTGTTAAAACACTGCGGGGCTGGGATTCATGGCCTGGCGCAGCACATATGTTCGCCTCTCACACTCGGGTCCTTACACCCGCTTCAGACTGTGCGGCGTCAGCTGATCCCTTATCGCATGCCACGGCCATGAAGCCGCACAGTCTGAAGAAGGCGGAAGGAGATGAGGGACAGGCGAACTGATGCACTGCTCATGCCCATCAATCACACCCTCGCAGTCCCAAGAAATAAGACACCGAGGGGCGTTGTGTGGGTCAGGGCGGCCGCAGAGGCGCAGGCAGCCAAACAATGATGCCAGAAGATGGGCAGCGCTACCAAGGGGGTTGCAGCGTGTCATTACAAAGGAAAGTCACACCCCCGGGACGGTTAAATGGTCACACAGAGGACACATTTCAGACGTGTTTTCAGTTCCACATGTGCGAGGAGAATACGTTTATGAGCCACCTTGCACACATGCAGCATTACCGCTATACAAGGTGGCCTTAAAAACGTACAAATGCCTGGGGGAGGGGGGACAGGTTCCCTTCAATTTCAGTTCTTGTGTCTGCGTGGCTTTTGCAGGACACGATGCCGGCTGCACAGCAGGGGAACAGCTGGCGGTGCTGAACCCCACTGACACATTGGCTGGTGTTTTTCTCTGTGCAGCTAGCAGTACCGGGCCCCAACTGGCGGTGTTAGAGCCCGGGGTCAGCAGGAGGAGGAGATGGAGCAGAGTGTAGGCCGAAGCCTGCACTGGCGGCAGCTTTGGGTCTGTTGTGCCTGCGTGGCAGTTGCAGGACACGTTGCCGGCTGCACAGCAGGGGAACAGCTGGCGGTGCTGAACCCCACTGACACATTGGCTGGTGTTTGGCTCTGTGCAGCTAGCAGTACTGGGCCCCAACTGGCGGTGTTGGAGCCCGGGCTCTGCAGGGGGAGCAGAGTGTAGGCCGAAGCCTACTTGAACCAATTTCAAAGGTAACCTTTAACCCCCCCTCAGGGGTTACAAAGTAGAAGAGCCACAGCTTATGCAGCAGTAGTGCTGCACAAGTCAAAGGTTGCTCTTTTAATTTTGCTCCTTGCACACGCTGAATGAAACACGTATAACATTTAGCCCTTTATACAGTCAAACTGTGTTGGAGGCGCGAGTTCCCTTTCTAATGAGGCGCAGCACAGATGTCAAGAATCCCACCTTGGTGCTGGGTGCAGCCTCCTGAGCGTTGTTATTTGCTGTACAGGAGTCTGCGCTGTCGTGTTATCCCCTGGCCTAGCGCTGTTAGCGCTGCCCATCTTCTGACATCATTTAATGTCGGCCGGTGCGGTTCGCGATGACCATGAATCCCAGCCCCGCAGTGTCTTAACATTGTTAAAACACTGCGGGGCTGGGATTCATGGCCTGGCGCAGCACATATGTTCGCCTCTCACACTCGGGTCCTTACACCCGCTTCAGACTGTGCGGCGTCAGCTGATCCCTTATCGCATGCCACGGCCATGAAGCCGCACAGTCTGAAGAAGGCGGAAGGAGATGAGGGACAGGTGAACTGATGCACTGCTCATGCCCATCAATCACACCCTCGCAGTCCCAAGAAATAAGACACCGAGGGGCGTTGTGTGGGTCAGGGCGGCCGCAGAGGCGCAGGCAGCCAAACAATGATGCCAGAAGACGGGCAGCGCTACCAAGGGGGTTGCAGCGTGTCATTACAAAGGAAAGTCACACCCCCGGGACGGTTAAATGGTCACACAGAGGACACATTTCAGACGTGTTTTCAGTTCCACATGTGCGAGGAGAATACGTTTATGAGCCACCTTGCACACATGCAGCATTACCGCTATACAAGGTGGCCTTAAAAACGTACAAACGCCTGGGGGAGGGGGGACAGGTTCCCTTCAATTTCAGTTCTTGTGTCTGCGTGGCTTTTGCAGGACACGATGCCGGCTGCACAGCAGGGGAACAGCTGGCGGTGCTGAACCCCACTGACACATTGGCTGGTGTTTTTCTCTGTGCAGCTAGCAGTACCGGGCCCCAACTGGCGGTGTTAGAGCCCGGGGTCAGCAGGAGGAGGAGATGGAGCAGAGTGTAGGCCAAAGCCTGCACTGGCGGCAGCTTTGGGTCTGTTGTGCCTGCGTGGCAGTTGCAGGACACGTTGCCGGCTGCACAGCAGGGGAACAGCTGGCGGTGCTGAACCCCACTGACACATTGGCTGGTGTTTGGCTCTGTGCAGCTAGCAGTACCGGGCCCCAACTGGCGGTGTTGGAGCCCGGGCTCTGCAGGGGGAGCAGAGTGTAGGCCGAAGCCTACTTGAACCAATTTCAAAGGTAACCTTTAACCCCCCCTCAGGGGTTACAAAGTAGAAGAGCCACAGCTTATGCAGCAGTAGTGCTGCACAAGTCAAAGGTTGCTCTTTTAATTTTGCTCCTTGCACACGCTGAATGAAACACGTATAACATTTAGCCCTTTATACAGTCAAACTGTGTTGGAGGCGCGAGTTCCCTTTGTAAAGAGACGCAGTACAGCTGGCAAAAATGCCACCTTGGTGCTTTGCGCGGCCTCCTGAGCATCGTTATTTGTTGCACAGGAGTCTGCGCTGTCGTGTTATCCCTTGGCCTTGCGCTGTTAGTGCTGCCCGTCCTCTGACATCATTTGATGTCGGCCGGTGCGGTTCGCGATGCCCATGAATCCCAGCCCCGCAGTGTCTTGACATAGTTAAAACACTGCGGGGCTGGGATTCATGGCCTGGCGCAGTACATATGTTCGCCTCTCGCTTGGGTTCTTACACCTGCTTCAGACTATGTGGCGTCAGCTGATCCCTTATCGCATGCCGCGGCCATGAAGCCGCACAGTCTGAGGAAGGCGGAAGGAGATGAGGGACAGGCGAAGAAATGCACCGTTCATGCCCATCAATCACACCCTCGCAGTCCAAATAAATAAGACACCGAGGGGCGTTGTGTGGGGCAAGGCGGCCGCAGAGGCGCAGGCAGCCAAACAATGATATCAGAAGACGGGCAGCGCTACCAAGGAGCTTGTTGCGTGTCAATACAAAGGAAAATCACACCTGAGGGACGTTTTAATGGTCGCAGAGGACTCATTTTTAGACGTGTTCAATTCAACATGGGCAAGGAGATTAAGTTTCTGAGCCACCTTGCACACATGCAGCATTACTGTCGTACAAGGTGGCTGTAAAACGTAAAAACGCCTGGGGGAGGGGGGACAGGTTTCCTTCAATTTCAGTTCTTGTGTCTGCGTGGCAGTTGCAGGACACGTTGCCGGCTACACAGCAGGGGAACAGCTGGCGGTGCTGAACCCCACTGACACATTGGCTGGTGTTTGGCTCTGTGCAGCTAGCACATCTGGGCCCCAACTGGCGGTGTTAGAGCCCAGGGTCAGCAGGAGGAGGAGGGGGAGCAGAGTGTTGGCCGAAGCCTGCACTGGAGCAAGTTGAAAGGGAAACTTTAACCCCCCCCCAGGCGTTTGTAGCTGATAGAGCCATCGTGTACAGCACTAATGCTGGAAAAGGTAAACTTAGCTCTTTTAATTATGGTCCTTGCACATGCTGAACCTAACACTTATAAAAAGTGTCCCCTCCTACCGTGATACCGTCCGGTAGGTGGATCTTTCCTTTGTGATGTGACGCAACACAGCCGTCATTCTTACCCCCTTGGCGCCGTGCGCCGCCTCCTCAGCGTTGTTTGAATCAGTCCCGGAGCCTGCGCTGTTAGGTTAGCCCTTGGCCATGCACACATTTTGCGCTGCCCGTCTTCTGACATCATTTGGTGTCAGGCTGGCTGTGCCTGTGCGGCCGCGCTGGCTGAGAGCCCGCCTCGTACTGTCTTCTGATTTAATCCCACTGGGGGCCTGAGATCCATGGACATGCGCAGTGCATATCTGAACCTCCACCTCTCACTCATCTCCCTACGGCTTCTTCTGACTGTGCGGTGTCACGGCCGTGGCATGCTATTAGGGACCAGCTGACACCGCACAGTTTGAAGAAGCCGTAGGGAGATGAGTGAGAGGTGGAGGTTCAGATATGCACTGCGCATGTCCATGGATCTCAGGCCCCCAGTGGGATTAAATCAGAAGACAGTACGAGGCGGGCTCTCGGCCAGCGCGGCCGCACAGGCGCAGCCAGCCTGACACCAAATGATGTCAGAAGACGGGCAGCGCAAAATGTGTGCATGGCCAAGGGCTAACCTAACAGCGCAGGCTCCGGGACTGATTCAAACAACGCTGAGGAGGCGGCGCACGGCGCCAAGGGGGTAAGAATGACGGCTGTGCTGCGTCACATCACAAAGGAAAGTTCCACCAACCGGACGGTATCACGGTAGGAGGGGACACTTTTCATAAGTGTTAGGATCAGCATGTGCAAGGAGCACCACGAAAAGAGGCACTTTTTCACTTTGCATCATTACTGCTGCACAAGGTGGCTCCTTCAGTAACAAACGCCTGGGGGGGGGACAGGTTCCCTTAAATTTAACTTGTTGTGCCTGCGTGGCGGTCGCAGTACACGTTGCCGGCTGCACAGCAGGGGAACAGCTGGCGGTGCTGAACCCCACTAACACATTGGCGAGGTGTTTGGCTCTGTGCGGACAGCACTTCTGGACGGCAACTAGCGGTGTTGGAGCCCAGGGACAGGTGGAGGAGGAGGAGGTGGAGGAGGTAGGAGGGATTGCCACACACACAGCTGGGGAACAGCTGACGTTACTGAACCCCAATAACAGAGGAGGGACTGTTGGGACTGTGCGTACAGCACTACCAGGCAACAACTAGCGGTGTTGGAGCCCAGGGACAGGTGGAGGAGGAGGAGGTGGAGGAGGTAGGAGGGATTGCCACACACACAGCAGGGGAACAGCTGACGTTACTGAACCCCAATAACAGAGGAGGGACTGTTGGGACTGTGCGTACAGCACTACCAGGCAACAACTAGCGGTGTTGGAGCCCAGGGACAGGTGGAGGAGGAGGAGGTGGAGGAGGTAGGAGGGATTGCCACACACACAGCTGGGGAACAGCTGACGTTACTGAACCCCAATAAGAGAAGAGGGACTGTTGGGACTGTGCGTACAGCACTACCAGGCAACAACTAGCGGTGTTGGAGCCCAGGGACAGGTGGAGGAGGAGGAGGTGGAGGAGGTAGGAGGGATTGCCACACACACAGCAGGGGAACAGCTGACGTTACTGAACCCCAATAACAGAGGAGGGACTGTTGGGACTGTGCGTACAGCACTACCAGGCAACAACTAGCGGTGTTGGAGCCCAGGGACAGGTGGAGGAGGAGGAGGTGGAGGAGGTAGGAGGGATTGCCACACACACAGCAGGGGAACAGCTGACGTTACTGAACCCCAATAACAGAGGAGGGACTGTTGGGACTGTGCGTACAGCACTACCAGGCAACAACTAGCGGTGTTGGAGCCCAGGGACAGGTGGAGGAGGAGGAGGTGGAGGAGGTAGGAGGGATTGCCACACACACAGCAGGGGAACAGCTGACGTTACTGAACCCCAATAACAGAGGAGGGACTGTTGGGACTGTGCGTACAGCACTACCAGGCAACAACTAGCGGTGTTGGAGCCCAGGGACAGGTGGAGGAGGAGGAGGTGGAGGAGGTAGGAGGGATTGCCACACACACAGCTGGGGAACAGCTGACGTTACTGAACCCCAATAACAGAGGAGGGACTGTTGGGACTGTGCGTACAGCACTACCAGGCAACAACTAGCGGTGTTGGAGCCCAGGGACAGGTGGAGGAGGAGAAGGTGGAGGAGGTAGGAGGGATTGCCACACACACAGCTGGGGAACAGCTGACGTTACTGAACCCCAATAACAGAGGAGGGACTGTTGGGACTGTGCGTACAGCACTACCAGGCAACAACTAGCGGTGTTGGAGCCCAGGGACAGGTGGAGGAGGAGGAGGTGGAGGAGGTAGGAGGGATTGCCACACACACAGCAGGGGAACAGCTGACATTACTGAACCCCAATAACAGAGGAGGGACTGTTGGGACTGTGCGTACAGCACTACCAGGCAACAACTAGCGGTGTTGGAGCCCAGGGACAGGTGGAGGAGGAGGAGGTGGAGGAGGTAGGAGGGATTGCCACACACACAGCTGGGGAACAGCTGACGTTACTGAACCCCAATAACAGAGGAGGGACTGTTGGGACTGTGTGTACAGCACTACCAGGCAACAACTAGCGGTGTTGGAGCCCAGGGACAGGTGGAGGAGGAGGAGGTGGAGGAGGTAGGAGGGATTGCCACACACACAGCTGGGGAACAGCTGACGTTACTGAACCCCAATAACAGAGGAGGGACTGTTGGGACTGTGCGTACAGCACTACCAGGCAACAACTAGCGGTGTTGGAGCCCAGGGACAGGTGGAGGAGGAGGAGGTGGAGGAGGTAGGAGGGATTGCCACACACACAGCAGGGGAACAGCTGACGTTACTGAACCCCAATAACAGAGGAACGACTGTTGGGACTGTGCGGACAGCACTTCTGGACGGCAACTAGCGGTGTTGGAGCCCAGGGACAGGTGGAGGAGGAGGAGGTAGGAGGAGGTAGGAGGGATTGCCACACACACAGCTGGGGAACAGCTGACGTTACTGAACCCCAATAACAGAGGAGCGACTGTTGGGACTGTGCGGACAGCACTTCTGGACGGCAACTAGCGGTGTTGGAGCCCAGGGACAGGTGGAAAAGCAGAGGAACACAATGTAGGCCGAAGCCTGAGAAAGTCGAAAGGGAACCTTTAACCCCCCCCCCCAAGGCGGTTGTAGCTGAAAGAGCCAGCTTGTGCAGCACAAAAGATGCAAAAGGAAAAGGTGGCTCTTTTCATCATGCTCCTTGCAAACATGGAACTAAACACTTATAAAATGTGTCCCCTGAAACCGTGAAACAGTCACGGAGGTGGGACTTTCCTTCGTAATATGACGCAGCACAGCCGTCATTCCTACCCCCCCGGCGCCGCGCCCCGGCTCCTCAGCGTAGTTTGATTCCGTCCCGGAGCCTGCGCTGTTATGTTATCCCTTGGCCAGGCACACTTAGCGCTGCCCATCTTCTGACATCATTTGGTGACAGGATGGCTGCGCCTGTGCGGCCGCGCTGGCCGAGAACCCGCCTTGCAGTGTCTTCTGATTTAATCCCACTAAGCGCTAAGTGTGCCTGGCCACGGGATAACATAACAGTGCAGGCTCCGGGACGGAATCAAACAACGCTGAGGAGCCGGGGAGCGGCGCCGGGGGGGGAGGAATGACGGCTGTGCTGCGTCATATTACGAAGGAAAGTCCCACCTCCGGGACGGTTTTACGGTATCAGTGGACACATTTTATAAGTGTTAAGTTCTGCATGTGCAAGGAGCTAAACCAAAATAGCTACCTTTTCCTTGTGCAGCATTACTGCTGCACAAGGTGGCTCTTTCAGTAACAAACGCCTTGGGGGGGGGGGACAGATTCCCTTACATTTCAGTTGTTGTGTCAGCGTGGCGGTCGCATGACACATTGCCGGCTACACAGCTGGGGATCAGCTGACGTTACTGAAACCCAATAACACTGGGTCGTATGTTTTGACTGTGCAGACGGCACTTCTGAGCCTCAACTGGCGGTGTTGGAGCCCAGGAATTTAAGTTCAGGTGGTAGAAAGATGAACACAACAGGAGACCTGGATAATGTATACAGTGACCTAATTATTTAATCAGGAGGAGGAGTGGCAAATTCCTGCGAGATCCAGGCCTTGTTCATTTTCAGGAAAGTAAGCCGGTCAACGTTATCGGAGGATAGTCGCATGCGACGGTCAGTTAGTACACCACCTGCAGCACTAAAGACACGTTCCTCCAAGACAGCACCTCCAATGCATACTGGCTTAGCTCTGGCCATGTATCCAGCTTTGAGACCCAAAACTTGAAAGGGGAAGAGCCGTCTGGGAGTACAGCAAGAGGGCAAGACATGTAGTCTGTCACCATCTGACGGAACCGTTGCCTCCTGCTGACTGGAGCCGTCTGTGATGGTGTAGACTTTTGTGGGGGGCACAGAAAACTGTGCCACAGTTGGGCCATACTGGTCTTGCCTTGGGCAGAGGCACTGCTTCTGCTCCCTCTTTGTGCAGAGCCTCCACCACTGCCTGGACGCACTGAGCTGCTTTGGAATGCACTAGCAGCACTTCTCTCAGTTGGAATGGAGAAGATGATGGAATTGACCAGTGTGTCTTGGTACTCCCGCATTTTTCGCTCCCGGTTCAACGGTGTGATGAGGCTTTCTACGTTGTCCCGGTAGCGAGGATCGAGGAGGGTGAACACCCAATAATCAGACATGTTGAGAATGTGGGCGATGTGGCGGTCGTTTCTCAGCCACTGCAGCATGTAATCCACCATGTGCTGCAGACTGCCAACTGCCCAAGAAACGCTGTCCCCTGCTGGAGGCGTCATCTCTGCCCGCTCGTCATCATCACCCCACCCTCGCTGTACACACTGAGTACTGGACAATTCGGTAACTCCCTCCTCTGGACGGATGTCTTCCTCCTCCATTGACTCCTCCTCATCCTCCTCACAAACTGTCCCCTGCCTACGCGTTTGTGAGGAACCACGTGGCGCTGACTGTCCAGAAGATGATGGAAATGGTGAATCCTCATCCTCCACCTCTTCCACAACATCATCCCTTAGCGCTTGCAGTGATTTTTCAAGCAGGCAGATAAGGGGGACAGTCATGCTGACTAGTGCATCATCTGCACTCGCCATCCGCGTGGAATAATCAAAGGGACGCAAAACCTGGCAGACGTCATTCATAGTGGCCCACTCTGTGGTTGTGAAGTCTGTACGGCGCTGACTGCGACTTCTTTGCGCCTGAAGCAGCTGGTACTCCATTACAGCTTGCTGCTGCTCACACAACCGCTCCAACATATGTAACGTGGAATTCCACCTGGTAGGTCACATATGATGCGATGTTCCGGCAGGCGGTGTCGGCGCTGCAGAGCCGCAATGCGCGCTTTTGCCGTGCTGGAACGCCGCAAGTGAGCACACTCTAGGCGGACCTTGTGCAGCAGTGCATCAAGATCCGGATAGTCCCTCAAAAAGCTCTGCACGACCAAATTGAGCACATGTGCCAGACATGGGATGTGAGTGAGGTTGCCGAGGCCCAGAGCTGCCACCAGATTTCGGCCATTATCACACACTACCATGCCTGGCTGGAGATTCGCTGGCACAAACCACACATCGCTCTCCTGCTTGATGGCATTCCAGAGCTCCTGCGCTGTGTGGCTACGATTCCCCAAAAAAATTAATTTCAAGATGGCCTGTTGACATTTGGCCACGGCTGTGCTCATGTCGGTCGTAACAGGTACACGTTCATCACGGGTCCATGTGGAGGTGGACTGTGACGGCTCCTGCAGCGATGATTCTGAGGAACTGGTGTAAGAGGAGGAGTCAATGCGTACAGAATGGATTCCTGCAATCCTTGGAGTGGGCAGGACACGTCCTGCGCCTCTCGCACGGTCTGTACCCGGCTCAACGACATTAACCCAATGGGCAGTGAGGGAAAGGTATCGCCCCTGTCCATGTTGACTGGTCCACGCATCGGTGGTGAGGTGGACCTTGCTACTGACGGCGTTCAGTAGCGCGTGTTTTATGTGTCCCTCCACATGCTTGTGCAGGGCAGGGACGGCTTGCCTGCTGAAGTAAAAGCGGCTGGGCACATTGTACTGTGGGACTGCCAATGACATCAAGTCACGGAAGCTGTCAGTCTCCACCAGCCTGAATGACAGCATTTCCAGTGACAGAAGTTTGGCAATGCCTGCAGTCAGAGCCTGTGCTCGTGGGTGGTTTGACGAGAAAGGCCGCCTTTTCTCCCATGCCTGTACTACCGATGGCTGTAGACTGGGCTGGGAGTGTGTGGATGACTGGGAAAGTGGTGCTGCGGGTGGAATTACAGCGGGTCTCTGGACAACAGGGCCAGAGGTTCTTCCACGGCGATCCTGGGAGGAAGCCGAACCAGCTGCGTGTGAGCTAGAGGAAGAGGCAACACGAGCTGAAGAGGTGGTAGCTGCCGCTGTTGGTTGGCCTAGCTCTTCAGTGTGTTTTTCTAACTCCGCCGGGTGCCTGTTGCGCACATGTTTCCACATGTTGGAGGTATTGAGGTTGCTGACATTTCGACCTCTTTTGACTTTTTGATGACACACCTTGCATCTGACATACCAAATGTCATCTGCAACTGTGTCAAAAAAGGACCAGGCACTGCAAGTCTTGGGAGCGCCCTTTTTGGCTTTTGGAAGAGACATGCTCCTAACGGGTGCCAAAGCGGAGGCTGCAGGATCCGCAGTCTTCCCCCTCCCTCTCCCTCTTTGGGCCATACGGGGAATCTCTTCCTCAGAGCTGCTCCCACCACCTTCCTGTCCCTCACGCCAAGATGGGTCAAGGACCTCATCATCTACACTACCCTCTGCCCCCAACTGCTCCTCCTGGGTAGTCTCAGCAGCAGAGCACGCACCAGTAAGTGGCACCTGAGTGTCATCATCAGCTGATGCGGCCTGCGATGTGGTGACCGGAGCCACTGGCCCACCCGCCTCTTCAGAGGAAGAGAGAAAAAGCTGTTGGGCATCACTGCACCCTGCCTCTTCTTCCATTTCTCCAATGCTGCTTGGCTGGCCCCCTGTTTCCAAGCCAAGAGATTCAGAGAACAGAAGTAGAGACGGCTCCTGTCCTGGGCTCTCTGTCTGCCTGGGCAATTTGGCAGGTGGTGAAGAGACAGATGGCTGCTCTCCAGTGCTCTGTGTCTGAGAGGATGTGGCACTAATTGAAGTTGATGCATTAGCTGCCATCCATCCGACAACGGCTTCAATTTGTTCTTCATGCAGCAGCGGTGTACGGCGCTCTGACACAAAGCTGCGCATGAACGACTGTTGCCTGGTGAAAGTGGGTGCTGATGAGTCACCGGTGCCCGCAGCAGGCACAGAATCCCCACGTCCCCTCCCTGCTCCGCGCCCACGCCAACGCCCACGTGCCTTACTCACTGCCTTCTTCATCTTGGTTGACTGATAAAGATAAGCAGAAAAGTACTAACGGCTTTGTGTGCTTATTCCTGAACAACTCCTCCTAACAGGTATAAGAAACACTAATTTTCTAAAGTGTGGACTAGACTTTAATATGAGCTAATGTGGCCTACACAAATGTAAAGTGGTGTAACTGGTGTGTTTGGTGAACTTTATTATTTATTTATTTTTTGGGGGCTGAACTGACAACAGATAGAGCTGCATTCACACGGAGACCGTGCAGACAGCCGTAAACGGCGCTGCAAGGCCCAAAAACCCTCCTCTACGTTATCCTATGTAGTGTTTTTCCACAAATTAGCTGGAGACGGGTGGAAAGACACTAATAGGAATTTTTTGAAAAAATGTGCAGCAGCCTGCACTACTTAAAACAAAATGAAAATTGATTTGGCGGTATGACGCAGTGAACAACCCTGAGCTGGAGACAACCAGGCTACGGCTGCTCACAGACTACAGGGCGACCTGCAGTCACACGGAGACCGTGCAGACAGCCGTAAACGGCGCTGCAAGGCCCAAAAACCCTCCTCTACGTTATCCTATGTAGTGTTTTTCCACAAATTAGCTGGAGACGGGTGGAAAGACACTAATAGGATTTTTTTGAATAAATTAGCAGCAGACTACACTACTTGAAAAAAAAAAAAAAAAAGAACAGTATGAGGCAATGAACCACCCTCCCTGAACTGAATACAACCAGCTATGGATGGTCTATGTGGCTGCACTCAGACTAGAGAGTGGGCTGCACTCACACACACACACACACAGACCTTGCAGATCGCTGTGAAAACAGCGCTACAAGGCAATAGCAAGGTGAATAGTAGGTGAACACAGCGGTTGCTAAATTAGCCTTTGGAAAGCACAAAGAAGCAAATCGCTATCTCTAAACTGTCCCTCAGTCAGCAAACAGCGTCCTGTCACTAACTGAATTCACAGCAGAGTGATCGCAAAATGGCGCCAGCGACTTTTAAACTGCATCATGACATCATTTCAGCAGCCAATCACAGCCTTGCCAGTAGTTTCATGCCCTCCATGCTAAACAGGATGTGCCCACACTTGGAATCATTCTCATTGGCTGAATTTCTGCATTTTGAATCTTGGAACTTCCGATTCCGGTATCCGATACGCGGCAAGTATCGGAATCCCGGTATCGGAATTCCGATATCGCAAGTATCGGCCGATACCCGATACTTGCGGTATCGGAATGCTCAACACTACTTATAACATATATAATGTTTACTAGAAAAACTGATTTAAATTCATTGTGTGTCCTGATCCCACGATCCCCCTGATGGCTGCCGCTTTCCTAAAGGCTAAAGATGTAAAGGTTAGTGATATTTTTATTTTTCTTACTTTATTGATTTTCCCACATTTGGTTCATGCAGTGATGATATTTATCTTCTGGAAATATTTTGCGGGTGGCTGTAAATCATTAAAGTATCTCTGAAGGGTAGATTTTAATAATGGGAAATAGCGACAGTTTGAAAATTTATTAGAGATCAGACAATGGTCAGTATATATTGAAAACAGTAGAAGATATTGCATGGGTAAAAAATATGATCTCGTCCTGGTGTAATATTTGCGCTTCGCTCGGCAATCAGATGTCTGCCATTTGCCACGTTTGCCACTTCTTATCTCTTACATCATGCAGTCTCACAGACACAAAAAGTGAAGGTGCAGCTGCATACCACTTCCCCTCATCGCTGTCGTTTCTTTTTTATTGTGTAACCAATGAGATTTTTTTTAGTAATCAGAGTAGGTTTCTAAACTTTTGCATTGAATCGGCCATCAATTGTATGGAAACGACAGGTTGCAGAAATTTGTCACCTTCTATATGAAATATGAGATGTTGGGTCACTTATGTAGATTATAATGATAAGTACATTTTTAAATTTTACCATGCAAAGAAAACCCCTTTTCGAAAAGAACTTAGTCTAGTAATAAGCTGACCTGCGTATATAACTCCCAGTCATCAATTGTGATAGCTGCACTCATGCCAACTATCCCAAATATTCCGGCATTGCCCCAAACTTTCAATAATAATTTTTGAAAATTTTTGGTCTACGGATTCGAAAATGGATAAGATTTGCCTAAACTCAGCCCATAAATGGAAGGTTTTGGGGCGGGACAAATACATCTCTCATTTGTAACGCTAGTAACTACGTAGCTGGGGGAAGCATTCTACGGTACTGTTCTCCTAAATTTTAGAATGCCTATTGAAATTATACTTTCTTGATCATTTAACTCAGTTTTGCTTTAACTCAATGGGAACTTTCATTGTTTAAATTTACAAGAATTGCTAATTTCAATTGCAATGCAGTTATCAAAGAGAACTTGTTAGCCACAATATAACCAGGTTTGTTTTTTTATTTCATACTGGCGCAGAAGTTAATAATAGAGATGAGCGAATCAATTTGCAGGACCCTTTTGTGATTAACCAGCACGGTGTAAACCATGTGTGGGTCACGCCGCAACAGTGACGTCGCACCAGGCTGGATAATCGAGAGGAGGAGTTAGGACGCCAACAGTGAGTATGCAGTTCGTAGAGCTCCCATCCAGTGGCCATGAAGAACTGAACTCGAATCTGTAAATACATTTTTTCATTTCTAGTAGCTAGCAATCTACAATGTGAGATTTCTACCAATTAATAGAGATTATTAAATCATTTCATATAACAATTCATCATTTTTGTCTCATTAAAAAAAATCAATAAATTTGTGGCGAACTACAAAACTGCAAAGCTTCAACTTGCCCACAAAAATGTGTGTAACATGCCAAGGTCTTATAAGACAAGACCATATCCTACTCCATTCAAGATATTTAATGTGCAAATTGCCTCTTCAGTACAGTACAGCATCAGTACATCTAGCACTATAAAACACTGGACAGGCGAAAGATGTGTGGCTGGCATGGCTGAGTATCAGCAGTGGTAGAATGCATATCGTGGATAATATAGAGGATCGGGTAAGGCAATGCCTGGGAGTGTAGGGTGACCACTGTCAGACCTGGCATCAACCATACTATATACTGTAGATTACATGATCGATGTAATGGGCGCAGGTCATTGGCACTGGCAGCAGCAAACATTCAAATCTGATGATTCAGAAGTCCATGGGATAGGAGCTGAGGGTATCTACCAGAAAAAGGACATAGTTCTGGTATATCTGAACCTCAATGTTCAGCCAGTCATATCTATTTTTGCTGACTTTCATCAAGTTAACTATACTGCAGTTGCTGCTGCTGACTTGACAACTAGTCTTAGCTCTAGGACAGGAACAAGCAGGGGTTCATTGGCTCTATGGACGCATGGAGAGGGGCTGTGCCGCTGGTAGTTGTCCACTTGGTGAAATCTTTACCAAGCAGGGAGCACAGATTATCCTACTAATACGTCAATATAAACACCCTTTCGGAAGTGGGGAAAAATTCCCCGTTATTCTTTTTTTCTTTTTTTAGCAAAGGTCTAGAAGCATGATAGGATAGATTCCTGGCATAGGGAACACCACAGCTCATCATGAAATAGACGCCACTGCCACGTTCCCATCCTGCCACAGCTCTGCTCATTTTGGCGAAGCTGGGAGAGATCAGCATGAAAGTGCCAAAAGTCATAACAATTTTCACAATTCAAATAAATCAGAGCTACAATTTTATTACCAGTTACAAATGTCAGTCTTCTCCTGAATCTGACATTGTTTATATTTTTTGTTTCCATCCCTGAGTTACTGTCCTACTTATTTTACCCAACTGCAAGTGGTCTTCAAGAAAACACCTACAGAAAAGATATGAGGACCAAACCCACTTGCCTAAAACATAAGATTTAGATATATTGAAGATCGGGCATTATTTCTAAAAAAGAGAGGCATTGGAACAAATGAAAAAAGAAAATCAATAGAATAGTTACTTTTATAGTAGTAAAAAAAGGACATATTTAACCCCTTCACCCCCAAAGCTTTTTTCAGCTTTGCGTTTTCGTTTTTTTTCGTTTTTCGCTCTCATCCTTGCCAGAGCCATAACATTTTAATTTTTCCATCAATATAGCCATGTGAGGGCTTGTGTTTTGCGGAACCAGTTGTACTTTTGAAAGACACTGTGGGTTTTACCATGTCGCGTACTGGCAAACGGGAAAAAAATTCCAAGTGCGGTGAAATTGCAAAAAAAGTGTAATCCCACACTTGTTTTTTGTTTAGTTTTTTGCTAGGTTCACTAAATGCTAACACTGACCTGCCATTATAATTATCCAGGTCATTACGAATTCATAGACACCAAACATCCTTTTACATTTTTTTATCTAAGTGGTGAAAAACAATTCCAAACTTTGCTAATAAAAAAAAATTGCGTAATTTTCCGATACCCGTAGCGTCTCCATTTTTCATGATCTGGGGTTGGGTGACTGCTTACTTTTTTTGAGCTGACATTTTCAATTATATAATTTTCATCCAGATACATTCTTTTGATCGCCCGTTATTGCATTTTAATGCAATGTCGCAGCGACCAAAAATAGTATTTCTGGAGTTTTGACTTTTTTCTCGCTACGCTGTTTAGCGATCAGGTTAATGCTTTTTTTTATTGATAGATCGGGCGATTCTGAAGGCGGCAATACCACATATGTGTAGGTTTGATTTTTTTTTATTATTGTTTTATTTTGAATGGGGCGAAAGGGGGGTGATTTGAACTTTTATATTTTTTAATTTTTTCAAATTTGTAAAAACTTTTTTTTTTTTTTAACTTTTGGCATGCTTCAATGGTCTCCATTGGAGGATAGAAGCTGCCACAACTTGATCTGCTCTGCTACATAGAGGCTATGCTCAAATTACCTCTATGCAGCAGAATTACAGCATAGCTATAAGCGCTGACCACCTCTGGTTGTCATGCTGATACACTGGTGACCCCCGATCATGTGACGGGGGTCAGTGGTGGCCGGAAGTGTGCGAAAATGCCGCTGTCAGAGATTGACAGTGGCATTTAACTAGTTAATAGGTGTTGGTGGATCGTGATTCTGCCCACAACTATTGTGGGCACATGTCAGCTGTTCAAAACACCGCCGGAGCCCAAATCAAAGCAGGGGTGCTGCCATCGGATGTACTATTCCCTCTGATGGCAGAAAGGGGTTAAGCTCCTCTTTAAAGTCATGTACTGGCCCTCAAGGCCTGACACTACAGAGTATTGCGTATAGTGTACCTTTACTTCATTGGAATCAAAGGCTAAACAAACAGTGACAAATCAAGCTATAAAACTGTTGCGCCCTATGTATGTCATCTCGATACACTGGCTGTATTCTTTATGCCACAATTGAACTCAATTGACTAAAAGCCTTATAGATTATTTCGCTCTTATTATGACCGTATTTAGCTTACAATCAAAGAATCCGTTTATCAAGCACTGTCCACTATCGTACAGACACTCCTCATGACCGGCTAATTGGTCAGTTTATAAAACACATCACACCAATAGATATTAATGGTAGCTGGAGCTTTTTATTGAACAGATCAAGGAGATTAACCACAGATGTTAAGGAAACAGTCTCAAAGTACAAGTAAAGCTAAAATTTGGAAAACAAGAAAGTCGCAATGCAGATATAAATAGCAGGAATGCATCGTAGCAAAACCATTGAAACTGTTGATTTTGCAAAATGAGACGAGATGGATAAAAAACAACAGCAAACAAAAAAAAAGCAATAGACAAAAATGACAATAATATCAATTAGTGTAATACAGCCGTGTCTGTTCTCATTTCCATAGACTGCGGTGCAGTGAGGGGAGACGCTGCTGAAAATGGTAGTTGATATTAATTTAGAATTGAGCAATAACAGCTTAAAGAAAGTGAACAAAACCACCTATTTGCTTGTAGACAATGCCCAGTATTGGAAGAAGAGAGCGCATAAGGAAGACTTGTCACCACAGCACTGCAAATAAGACTGTGCGGCAGAGCATTACGCCCCCCGGGCAGAACAATAAGGTGCAATTATAGCGTGGGTTGGACAGTTATGAATGAATCTTGAGAAACGCCTCCCGGCTTGGTAATGTGTCTGTCAAAGGGAATTCAAGCTTGCCTTCAAACACTGCTGCTTGGTTAAAAAAAGCAAATAGAACAAAAAGAAATATTAAAGGAAAAAGTATAGAAAAACATGTTTTTCCTTTATTCCTTTATGGCAACATTTTTTTATTTTGATCAGAGACATATCTTGTTTTTGGCAAGGGTCATCTAGATTTATTTTTTTACTTAGTGAGCAATTAGTGTTGGCTTTGATCTTCTCATCTCTTTGTAATCATAAGCCTTGGGATATCACATAGAACAGGAGGATGAAAATTTTCCAATTCCTCCACGTCCTCATGCCGGAGGGGAACACAAGGCTACTAGGCAAGGCAATTTTTGCCAATTAAAGCCAAGTCATGATTTATTATTGCTATTAGCATCATTCATTTGTAGAGTACACACATGGCCGGGAGCATAGTGCAAGACAGGGGCAAAGCTGGGGAAGACAGTCATTGTCTATGTTTTAAAGTAAAGCTGACAAGTCACGTACAGTCAACATTACATGTAGATAAATTGTTGGTTTTAAGCCTACCTGTCTGATCTGTCTAGACTGAAGTAGTTGTGGTTCCGGGTCAATGCATATTTAAACCTCAGAAGGTTTAGTGATGGTTGGGAGTTTATCTCCATCAGCCTGTCCAATTATCTAGATTCCTGGTGCAAGATGATGGATGTACAATGTACAGCAAGGGTATTTGCACATGTTAAGTATTTGCAGCAGAAATATCTGCACCAAAACGCTGCAGTTTACAGCAAAATGATAGAGATTTCTAATATCGAATGCACACGCTGCTTATTTTTTCCTTGTAGAATGGAAGCAGTTTCAAAAATACATCATGTCAATTTTTACAGTGTTTTTTGTGCAACATTTTTCACCAATTCAAATGAAAAAGAAAAAAGAAAAACAAGCATAACAAACGCAAGAAAAAACATGTAAAAAATGCATAAACAATTCATGTATTTTATTAAGCTTTTTTTTCCAGCCAAGAGATGCACTTTTGGTAAAATATTTTTTGCTGAAAATACTTAGTGTAGAGAAGCAATGGAATGAAACTGAAAGTGAGAAGATACAGGTTAAAAATTAGAAAAAACTTTTTGACAGCAAGGGTGATCAATGAGTGGAACGGGCTGCCAGGAGAGGAGGTGAGTTCTCCTTCACTGGAAGTTTTCAAAAAGAGGCTCGACTGACATCTGTCTGAGATGATTTAGTGAACCCTGCATTGAGCAGGGATTGGACACAATGACCCTGGAGGTCCCGTCCAACTCTAGCATTCTATGATTCTATGAATGTGTTCATATAACCTAATAGAGATGAGAATATCAAGCAAAATTCTAACTAAAATATTCATGCAGATATGCCCAGGGAATTTGATTTGCAAAGAAGTAATTCACTGTAAATTTAATATCCCCTATTATCCTCTGGTGTCCCTCCAGGTCCCAGTGAAACTGCTCCGTGCACGCTGTCTGACCCTCCGGGTCTCCATGATGTCACATTTCTGGCCAAGTGTTCAGTCTAGGCTGGGAGATCCAGGACCTGTTCGAGGCTGCAAGCACCAGCCTAGAGTGAACATTGGGCCAGAGACATGATGCGACAGAGGACTTGACATTGGGGAAAGGGAGCAGCAGGGGTGGACAAATAGGTGAGCGATGAGGTGAGTATGTTTCTTTTTTCTAACCTTTTGCCAGCCCTCCTTAATTGATACACTATTTTAATATTTTAAATATTCAAATTCAGAGTTACATTTTATTCACATTTATTCCCTTTTACGCTCTCCCTTTACTAGACTTGTCAAAGGGCAGCCAACGGGCCATATGGGGCTCTTTGGCTGTTGCGGTGTGGCACGCGGACCAACAAAGCCAAAGGGATATATGCATATAAATCCAAAACAAGCGACTGCCAACTATTCTGTCATCTCCCTATCACTGGTATCTGCATCCCGAGCATACATACTTGAGCAGAGATGGAGTTTATGGGGGAGGTAAATAGGATAATTTACCTTTTTACCCTCAAACCCTCTAAGTTTATTTCCATCTTTTTGGAAACAAGCTATGGAGATGTGTTTGGTGTCTAAAGGTATGTCATGAATAGATGTGATGGCCTACACAATGTGACCAAAAGCGTTGGGGCACATATACATTAGACCTACAGGAGATTTTATGGAATCCCATAAATTCAACAAACCAAAGCTTCCAATGATTCTGGAATTTTTAGAGGATTTTGGAAGTATGTGTAGGATTTTAAACTTATTCAACCTAAAGAACATTTGTAAAATCAGAAACTAATGTTGCAGGTCCGGCTTGTAATTCCCAAAGCATTCAATGGAGTATAGATCAGGGCTTTGAGCATGCCAGAGAAGTTATATCACACCAAACTCACCCAAACATGCCTTTATGGACTTTGCTTTAAACACTAGGGCTCATTCATGCTGGAACAGAAGAAGGTCTTCCCTAAACTTTTCCCTCAAGGTTATAAGCATATGCAGTTTCCAAAATGTCTACTGGGAGCCTGAGATAGTCTTTGTAAAGCAACTCCATCCTGTAGCATTATTCCTCTTCCATTAAATTTACAGGAAGTCAATTTGTTCATCAGACAAATAGTGAAGCATGAACACAGTTCCATTGCTCTAGAGTGTACTGACTGCATAGTTTAAAATACTTCATCCAAAAACTTGGAATTATTATTGGCATGGAAACCTTGCATGCAGCTAGTCAGCCATCAAAACCTACGTTAAGAAGATCTTGGCAAAGATCTTGTGCAGATTCAAACTCTGCAGTTATAGATTCTGCAGAGGGTTGATGACATTTGTACCCTGTGCACCTCAGCACTCAGTGACCCTGCTCTGTATCTTTACGTGGTCTTCATTTCAGGGTAGAGTTGCTGTTGTTCCTTCCCAGTTGATTATCAGGGAAGAGATGCCACAAACTGACTTGTTACTCTGGTGTCCTCCAATTACAGGACCTTGCTAGTACAAGTGAGCTCTTTATCATCAGCAATTACACATTAGACATGTTAGTAAAGTTAAGGTACCTTCACACAAAACGACATCGCTAGCGATCCGTGACGTTGCAGCGTCCTCGCTAGCGATATCGTTTTGTTTGACACGCAGCAGCGATCAGGATCCTGCTGTGATGTCGCTGGTCGCTGAATAAAGTCCAGAACTTTATTTGGTCGTCCAATCGCTGTGTATCGTTGTGTTTGAAAGCAAAAGCAACGATACCAGCGATGTTTTACACTGGTAACCAGGGTAAACATCGGGTTACCAAGCGCAGGGCCGCGCTTAGTAACCCGATGTTTACCCTGGTTACCAGCGTAAAAGTGAAAAAAACAAACAGTACATGCTCACCTGCGCGTCCCCCAGCTTCTGCTTCCTGACCCTTACTGAGCGCCGGCCCTAAAGTGAAAGTGAAAGCACAGCGGTGACGTCACCGCTGTGCTGTTAGGGCCGGAGCTCAGTCAGTGTCAGGAAGCAGACGCTGGGGGACGCGCAGGTGAGCATGTACTGTTTGTTTTTTTCACTTTTACGCTGGTAACCAGGGTAAACATCGGGTTACTAAGCGCGGCCCTGCGCTTAGCAACCCGATGTTTACCCTGGTTACCCGGGGACCTCGGCATCGTTGGTCGCTGGAGAGCGGTCTGTGTGACAGCTCTCCAGCGATCAAACAGCGACGCTGCAGCGATCGGCATCGTTGTCGCTATCGCTGCAGCGTCGCTTCGTGTGAAGGTACCTTTAGCCTGCATGGCTAGGGGCTGGATGTGAAACACTGGAGGCAATGGGACTCAATGAAGAACCTGAAATCAGTGCTTAAGAAGAGGTTTCCCAATAGTTTCGTACATGGAAAAGATGTCAACATGTTTGATTGTAGACAAAGGAAAATAAGGTAAATAGAGATAAGTGGATCAGGCAAAATTCGCTTGTTCATGCTGTTTTTCTCAAGAATTTGGTTTGTGGAGAAGTTATTCTCGAAAAATGTCCCTTATTTTGCCCTAGGGTCTTTGCAAACCCTAGAGCACAATAAAAGTAATATGTAAAAAATAAATCCATATCACCGCCTTATTGCACCCCTCTGGCCAATCTGCTTCTCACTATCACCCATCTGGTCCTAGCCGCATCTTCCAATCGCTTTCATTTGAGCTGAAATCCTCTAACATTGGGCCAGGAATTTATGGTTTTGATGAGACCCGGGAGGGTTCTGTGCATGTGTGCACAAGGTACTGGTGCACGCTGTGATGTCATAACGTTGTGACGTTTGCACCTGCATAGAACCCTCCTCAAAGCCAGAAGTCCCAGCCCAGCAAGAGAAGCCTGGGGATTTCAGCAAAAGCAGAGGCAATTTGAAGTGGCTGCAAGGACTTGATGGGTGATACGGAATGGCAGGTCGATATAAGGATTTTTATTTTACATTTTGAGGGCCTTTTACAATTTAGAACAATGGGGGCCAGTGGCCACTATTTTGCTGAATCTGCTCAGATGCAAATTACAAAAAATCTTGTCAAAATACAGATTTTTGTAACCCACAAATTTATTCGGTCATCTCTAGTAAATATATATGTCTTTTTTAATTTTTGTATTTTAGCACAAAATAAACTTTTTTTTAATCCCTTGAAAAATGTATGATTCTTGTAGCAATAAATTGTTATTTGAAGAAGGTCATAACTAATTTATTTTCCTGTTTAGGATCTGAAAAAATCATTTTTACTGTATTGTTCTACAACGTTTTGTCTTTTCTTAGTTTCAGTTATTCTTGTAAGACATCTTCTCCTTTTATTCTCCCTTGTCCAAAATATCAGAGCCCACCAATATCCACCATATGTCTACTGTAATCATTCTTAAGGACTACGCACAATTAGAAAATAACATTTTTTGAACTTCTAATTCCTTTTATCTATGTAGAAGTATTTATAAGACAGCTACTGTACATCTCTGCCAGAACAAGTTACTGGGTAATTTGCCAGCACCACTTTGATTAGGTTAATTATAAAAGGCCAGATGTCATCTCCAAAGTGTTGTCTTATAGATGTGATTGATAAACTCTACAGACTGATGTGATGTTACAGTGCTGTCAATTGTATGTTGATTACCATTTATGCGATTAATATACTGCTGTGTAGTTTTAAAGGGGCCATCGGGTTTAGACTTCTTTTTTTAATTTTTACCCCTTCTCTGCCATGCAATTTTTCATTTTTTGCACTTCTTTTTTTTATTTTCCCATTCAAACCACTTTTTTTATATTTTGATGACAGAGCTATATAAAGGTTTTTTTTTTTCTAAATGATTTGTAGTTTTGAATTAAGCCATTTATTTTACCTTATAATGTACTGAAGATTAAGGAAAAAAATTCAAGTGGGGTGAAATGGTGAAAAAGTATACAATTTTGCCATTGGTTTTGGGGTTTTGTTTTATGGCATTTATTGTATGATAAAAATGGCCTGGAAAGCTGATTCTCCAGATGGGTTTGAGTACAGAGATACTAAACGTGAGTATCTTATTTTAATTTAAAGTGAACTTGTCAGGCTCCCCATGCCCTCTAATCAAGCAGCATTCGCCTATGTATGGTTAAACTCTCTGCTTAACCAGCCCTGTATAATGTAATTCAGTTAAATAAACGCTTTAAAAAAGCATTTAGAATGTCTCTGCTTCCAGACTAGTCAGCCCTTTTTTCCATGTTACCATGCCCCTGTGGGTGGGATAACATAATTTGTATGAGTGGCCTCATTGCCAGCGCATGCAAATCTGGCGCATGCATAACGCTCATTGTCAATGCATCTCCGAAGCCGTGTGTATGCTTCCCAGCTTTAAAAGCGCAATACGCATGACCGGAAGCCATCTTCTGAACTTCTGGCCATGGACAGTACGTCTCTGATGCCGGGAAGCGTACACCCGGCTTCAGTGATGCATTGACATTGCCGAAATGCGTGGCACATGTGATAGATTTGCATGCACTGGCAATGAGGCTGCTTGTGAAAATGATGGTATTATTATTATTATTATTATTATTATTATTATTGTTTATTTATATAGCACCATTAATTCCATGGTGCTGTACATGAGAAGGGGTTACATCAAAATACAAATATCACTTACAGTAAACAAAACTAACAATGACAGACTGGTACAGCGGGAAGAGGACCCTGCCCTTGCGGGCTTACAATCTACAGGATTGTGGGGAAGGAGACAGTAGGTCAAGGGTTGCAGTAGCTCCAGTGGTGTTGAGGTGGCCGTGTAGTCTTTACAGGCTGTAAGCTTCTTTGAAGAGATGGGTTTTCAGGTTTCTTTTGAAGGATCCAAAAGTAGTGGATAACCGGATGTGTTGGGGCACTGAATTCCAGAGGATGGGTGATATTCGGGAGAAGTCTTGGATGCGATTGGGTGAGGAGCGAATAAGCGTGGAGGAAAGGAGGAGGTCTTGGGAGGACCGGAGATTACGTGAGGGAAGATATTGAGAGATTAGTGTGGAAATATACGGAGGAGAAAGATTATGGATGGCTTTGTAGGTCAGTGTTAGTAATTTAAACTGGATACGCTGAGAAATTGGGAGCCAGTGAAGGGATTTGCAAAGAGGGGAAGCAGGAGTGTAGCGAGGAGAGAGATTAATTAGACGGGCAGCAGAGTTAAGGATGGACTGGAGGGGTGCGAGAGTGTTAGAAGGTAGGCCACAGAGGAGTATGTTGCAGTAGTCAAGGCGGGAGATGATTAGGGCATGCACGAGCATTTTGGTAGAGTGTGGGTTGAGGAAAGGACGGATTCTGGAAATATTTTTGAGCTGGAGGCGACAGGAGGTGGCGAGAGCTTGGATGTGCGGTTTGAAGGACAGGGCAGAGTCAAGGGTTACTCCGAGGCAGCGGATTTTGGGGACAGGGGAAAGTGTGATTTCATTTATTTTGATAGATAGATCAGGTAGGCAAGATATGCGAGAGTGAGGAAAGATAATTAGTTCAGATTTGTCCACATTGAGCTTGAGGAAGCGAGAGGAGAAGAAGGAGGATATGGCTGATAGACACTTTGGGATTCTGGAGAGCAGGGAGGTGACATCTGGACCAGAGAGGTAGATCTGAGTGTCATCGGCATATAAATGGTACTGGAAGCCATAGGACTTTATGAGTTGTCCCAGGCCGAGTGTATAGATTGAGAAGAGTAAGGGTCCTAGGACAGAGCCTTGAGGGACACCAACAGAGAGGGGGCGAGATGAAGAGGTAGTATGGGAGTAGGAAACGCTAAATGTGCGGTTGGCAAGGTATGAGGAGATCCAAGATAGGGCGAGGTCTTTGACCCCAAAGGAAGAGAGGATCTGTAGTAGGAGGCAGTGGTCAACTGTGTCAAAGGCAGAGGACAGGTCTAGGAGGAGGAGAATAGAGAACTGTCTGTTAGCTTTGGCTGTAAGTAAGTCGTTAGTAATTTTGGTCAGGGCAGTCTCAGTGGAATGGTGGGGACGGAAGCCAGATTGTAGGTTGTCGAAGAGAGAGTTAGATGCAAAGTGAGAGGAAAGTTCAGCATGGACGTGCTGCTCAAGGAGTTTGGATGCAAATGGGAGCAAAGATATGGGGCGATAACTGGACATGGCGCTTGGGTCAAGGGATGGCTTTTTGAGGATAGGTGTGATTGTGGCATGTTTGAAGGCAGAGGGGAAGGTACCAGAAGTTAGTGAAAGGTTGAAGAGATGGGTTAGGGATGGGATTAGTGTGGTGGTGAGGTTGGGGAGGAGGTGGGATGGGATGGGGTCAAGTGCACAAGTGGTGAGGTGTGATTTGGAGAGAAGATGAGCAAGCTCCCCTTCAGAGATTTTGGAGAGTGAAGTTATGGGGTTTGGGCATTGATCTCTCATACAAAGGGGTAGTGGTGGTTGGACAACAAAGACTTGCCTTGTTTGGTCTATCTTATTTTTGAAGTGCGTGGCAAAGTCCTCGGCAACGATTAGGGAAGTTGGAGGGGGCAGTGGTGGGCGGAGGAGGGAGTTAAAAGTGTTGAACAACTGTTTGGGGTTGTGGGATAAGGAAGATACGAGGGTTGTGAAATAGGCCTGTTTAGCAGAGGTGAGAGCTGATTTGAATGCCAGTGTTGCTTGTTTGAGTGCAGTGAAATCATCTTGTGAATGCGTTTTCTTCCAACGCCGTTCTGCAATTCTGGACACTTGCCGAAGCTTTTTAGTGATGTTATTGTGCCAGGGTTGTCTATTGGTTCTTCGCGCTCTGCTATGCATGACAGGGGCAACCGTGTCAATAGCTGATGCAAGAGTGGCATTGTAGAAAGCAGTGGCAGTGTCTGTGTCTTGTAGTGAGGATATAGAGGACAGTGGTAGGATAGAGTCAGAGAGTGTGTGGGTGTCTAGGTGTGCGAGGTTCCTGCGTGGGTGCGCATGGTGCTGGACATGGGTGACAGGTGAGGAGGGCAGGGATGAGAAAGTGAGTAGATGGTGGTCGGATAGAGGAAGAGGGGAGGTTGTGACGTTAGATAGGGGGCATAAACGGGTGAAGACCAGGTCTAATGTGTGTCCATCTGTGTGGGTGGCTGAGGAGGACCACTGAGTAAGTCCAAAGGATGAAGTAAGGGACAGGAGTTTGGAGGCTGCTGACTGGTGGGTGTCAATGGGGATATTGAAGTCACCCATGATGATGGTGGGAATGTCAGCAGAGAGAAAGTGAAGGAGCCAGGTGGAGAATTGGTCAATAAAGGCAGTGGCCGGGCCCGGAGGTCGGTATATGATGGCCATTTGGAGGTTGTAGGGGGAGTAGATGCGGACAGAGTGGACTTCAAAAGAGGGGAGGATAAGGGAGGGTAGAGGTGGGATTGCGTTAAAGGTACAGTTGGAAGAAAGGAGAAGGCCCACTCCTCCACCATGTTTGTTGCCAGGGCGAGGAGTGTGGGTGAAGTGGAGGCCACCGTAACATAGTGCAGCAGGGGAGGCTGTGTCAGAGGGTGTCAGCCATGTTTCAGTGATGCCCAGAAAGAAAAGATTACGAGAGGTAAAGAGGTCGTGAATCACATGGAGTTTATTGCAGATGGAGCGGGCATTCCATAGTGATCCAGAGAGAGGTTGCAGGGGGGTGGGTGTCATGGGCACGGATTTGAGGTTGGCAAGATTACGGGTATTTATAGTGGGTTGGGAGCGATAGGAGGGGGTAGTAATGGTTGGTATGAGCTGTGGGGGTCCAGGATTGGGAGATATGTCACCAGCAGTGAGGAGAAGCAGAGAGAGACAGAGCAGGTGAGAGAAGGAGAGTGGGCGACTTGTTTTGTGTTTTATTAGGAGAGATCTGAGGTTGAGGAGAAGGTCAGTGGAGGAGGTCAGGTGGGGAGGCAGGCGGGAAGGAGAGATTATTACTTGGTTAGGGGGTGCTGGTGTTTGAGGATAGCGAAGGAGAGTGAGGAGTAAGGGAGCCAAAACTGTTATAGCGTATGTCAGCATAGTGTGGCAGAAAGTTAATGAAATTGAGTACAGTTATTAACAGGGGTTAGTCTTACCTTCTGTTCACTTCTGGCTCATTTCTGGCATATTGCTGCTATAATATTTGTTATTATCCTTTTAGCGACATCCTTATAGAGACAGACCAAGGTCCAGACAGACCTGTGACTCTGAATTTATTACAGGCTAAGGGCTCATGAAATAGGCCAGGTGTGATCAGGAGGAAGGGGCAGCAGGGAGACTGGTCACAGACACAGGAGGGGATTAATTAGAAGTCAGAAGGGAAAATGCAAGGGGAAATAGACCAAAATGGAAAGATAAAGCCAAACTGTGTATTGGCATCAAGGAATTACAATGAGAAAACATGCATGGGAGGGGGAAAAAACAGACAAACAAACAAACAAAAAAAAAAACAAAAAAAAAACAAAAAAAAAAAACAGTCATAGCAGCCAGCGGACATACCAGGAAGAAATATCAGGGTGAGGAAGATCAGGAAAGTGGGGTGATGGTGATGGGATTGGGGTAGCAGCCAGCGGACATACCAGGAAGAAATATCAGGGTGAGGAAGATCAGGAAAGTGGGGTGATGGTGATGGGATTGGGGTAGCAGCCAGCGGACATACCAGGAAGAAATATCAGGGTGAGGAAGATCAGGAAAGTGGGGTGATGGTGATGGGATTGGGGTAGCAGCCAGCGGACATACCAGGAAGAAATATCAGGGTGAGGAAGATCAGGAAAGTGGGGTGATGGTGATGGGATTGGGGTAGCAGCCAGCGGACATACCAGGAAGAAATATCAGGGTGAGGAAGATCAGGAAAGTGGGGTGATGGTGATGGGATTGGGGTAGCAGCCAGCGGACATACCAGGAAGAAATATCAGGGTGAGGAAGATCAGGAAAGTGGGGTGATGGTGATGGGATTGGGGTAGCAGCCAGCGGACATACCAGGAAGAAATATCAGGGTGAGGAAGATCAGGAAAGTGGGGTGATGGTGATGGGATTGGGGTAGCAGCCAGCGGACATACCAGGAAGAAATATCAGGGTGAGGAAGATCAGGAAAGTGGGGTGATGGTGATGGGATTGGGGTAGCAGCCAGCGGACATACCAGGAAGAAATATCAGGGTGAGGAAGATCAGGAAAGTGGGGTGATGGTGATGGGATTGGGGTAGCAGCCAGCGGACATACCAGGAAGAAATATCAGGGTGAGGAAGATCAGGAAAGTGGGGTGATGGTGATGGGATTGGGGTAGCAGCCAGCGGACATACCAGGAAGAAATATCAGGGTGAGGAAGATCAGGAAAGTGGGGTGATGGTGATGGGATTGGGGTAGCAGCCAGCGGACATACCAGGAAGAAATATCAGGGTGAGGAAGATCAGGAAAGTGGGGTGATGGTGATGGGATTGGGGTAGCAGCCAGCGGACATACCAGGAAGAAATATCAGGGTGAGGAAGATCAGGAAAGTGGGGTGATGGTGATGGGATTGGGGTAGCAGCCAGCGGACATACCAGGAAGAAATATCAGGGTGAGGAAGATCAGGAAAGTGGGGTGATGGTGATGGGATTGGGGTAGCAGCCAGCGGACATACCAGGAAGAAATATCAGGGTGAGGAAGATCAGGAAAGTGGGGTGATGGTGATGGGATTGGGGTAGCAGCCAGCGGACATACCTGGGGATGAAGCAGATAGGTTGTCAGATTGATAGCAGTAACAAAGCATAGCAAAAATAAAAATAAAAATGAAGCATCTATAGCAGGGGGTTATTTTTCTGGCATATTTCTGCTATAATATTTGTTATTATCCTTTTAGCGACATCCTTATAGAGACAGACCATGGTATCATGCCCATAGGGGTGTGGTAACATGGAAAGATTGCTGACTACTCTGGGGCAATTAACTCCCCATCGACAAGTCAAAGACGTCATTAGCATGGGAAATGGGGACATTATTAAAGCTTTTAAAGCATTTATTTGACTGAATTATGTTATATAGGGCTGTCTATACGGGGAGTTTAATCATACATAGGTGAATGCTGTTGAGTTAGAGGGAATGGAGGACCTGACAGAGTCCTTTTAAGTGTTGAAAAAAAAATCAGAAATCAGTTAAAAAAAATATGGCTCATGTCACCATTTTTGGAGACGGGTAATGTTTTTATTCTTCCAACATTGGAGCTATTTGAGTAATGGTTTCAAGATCGTGGTTGCAGGGGATGTGAACACCACCGGTCTTGTGAGTGTGGAGGGCCTGCTGGGGCCAGGGCTATTTTTAACTGGAGGTGCTTCCTCGGACACACTTCTAGTTAAAAACTATTTTGGATCAGAGAGCTATTGACTCCTGTCAACACCTTATAGCCAGCTTATCTGAGGACCAAAGATGCAGAACATTTTACTGTAATGACATCATTACGCCGCCTGCAACAAGAATGTTTTAATTTACTGTTGAATTTTATTTTTTTCAGTACTCTTCAGTCTGTGGCACAGTAGGTGGTGGCAGAAATATGGTAGTTGTGTGTTTTTGTTTTTGGTGTGTAGACTGTGCTACATTTTGATGTATGCTTCCTTTGCATTGAGTGTAAAATTAGAGCAAGACTGAATAAGGTGAATACGAGTTCTGTGATCTGAATGTGCATTCATGGCATGTGGATTTCATGTTATTACAAGGGGGTACGTTTATGAGTATCCACTAAACCATCTTTTAAGGATAACCAGCAATCCAGCTACTTATGGATAGAAAGCAAACCATCTCAGAACTTTGTATGGACTATGCTTATTTTCTTATATGCCTTGATTTCTAAGTTTTATAGACCCTATGCATTAAACAAATATCTTATTAGCTGTAGAGATCATTCGATCATGCTTATCCATGACTTCCAGTTTTTACGAAGATATGACGTCAACACATGCACCATGACCTTCTGCACACGTGCAGAAATCACTCCACTTCCCAAAGACTCATGAGGTCCCAGATCTGCTAGAGAGGCCGAGGGATTCCAGTGCAAGTTGCCGTAATGCAGGAAGATGCGGCAAGAACCAGACAGGTACCGCTGAGTAGGTGAGCGGAAAGGTGAGTATAAGGATTTTTTTAATCTTTTGATAGCTCTCTACAATTCATAAAGATGACCGTTTTGCTACATCCACTCATAAGCAAAATACAAAAAAAAATTTGACCAATGCAGATTCTTGTCAAATTCAATTAGAATTCAATTTCACTTGAATGTATTCACTTACAGTATATATAATTAGATTCAAATACATAATACCTCATTCGCACATCTATTTTTTCATGTATGTGTTTGATCCATCATTTTCACAGACAAAATTCACACATTAACCCTTTACCAACGTATGACCTACTGCTACGTCATATGCTGGCTTAACATTGATGCCGGCTCGCATGCTGAACCCACATCTTTCTTGGCAAATGATGGCTGAATTATTCAGCCATCATCTACTCTAAGGGCTCCCTGCCAGTTGCCATTAAATTGGACAAATGCAATCCGATTAAAAATTCAGATCACAAGCCACCATATAAGTCTATGGCTGTGTGTGAAACATTCGGTGCGGTGCAATTCCCACAGATGCCAGCAGCAGAGAAGATGGATAAATTAATTTTTCCATCTCCTCTGCTGCTGTGCTCCGATCCTATCACACAGAGAGCACAGTAGCATGACACTCGGCTGACGCTTTCAGCAGAGCAGGAACCCGAGAATCATTAGCATATCGCATCCAATGCTCTAGCATCGAATGTGATACGTGACTGTGACGCCAGCCTAACAGCCGAGGGTAGAGCGCAGCTACACCTGCAGATATTAACATGTTAAATGCCGCTGTCAATGTCTGAAAAATCCAATCTATCAAATTATTCCATTTGGTAAATGGTGTAACGAGAAAAAGAAATGGAGGCGCCAGCATTACATTTTTTGGGCCGAATGAAAAAAGAGACAATCTAAACATTGTATCCACCTCAAAATGGTGTCAGTAAAAATGTCAGCTCAGGGTGCAAAAAACAAGCCCTCATATAGCCCCATATTCCAAAAATTGAAAATGTTACAGGCTTTGGAAAATGGTGTCAAAAGCAAATATTTTTTTTTTAAATATCCCAACATTTTTTAACCACATACAGTATATATAAAAAAGCTGTACATGTTTGATATCTGTGTAACTGTATGGACCTGGAGAATCATATTGTCAGGACATGTTTACTGTATAATTAATTCAGTAAATAATAAACCTCAAAACCTCAACGCCCTTAAAATTTATTCCCGTTTTCCAGTTCACTATGTGGTAGAATGAATTTTGTCATTCAAAATTACGACCTGTTGTTCCAAAAAAACAATTCCTCAAACAATTGTCTGGACGGAAAGATAAAAAGGGCTCTTGGAAGAAGGGTAGGAAAAAACAAAAATGAAAAAAGGGAACAGTCATGAAGGAGTTTAATGTGTATAGTGCTATTCACCTTTCTATTTTTTTTAATGACTAGTCGGAAAAAAATCAAGGTGATATGTCGGTTTTTAATCGGTGTCATGGAACAAAATTTTACGTACAAGTTTATGGATTCGTGAAAACAGCCGACAGAGGGCATTGGTGAGCCATTGTTAATTAAACTTGTAATGTATAGGTGAAGTATTGTCATTTATTTCTAAATTCTTTCATCAGTGAACAAACAGTGATGAAACTTTTTTTGTGTGTTTGAAAAAAAATCACGGAGGTCTGAATGAAGGCTAAACCGAAGAAGCAATACTCAACTCAGTTTATAAAATAGTGGATCTTTGGAAGAGAGTTCTGTGACATATTACTCCAATGCTAGAAGTACATTTTTTGATTTCTTAAATTCTTTAAGAGACAAGTACCAGAAAAAAAGTCAAGACACATTTCCTTAATTTGTGTCATTGAGACTTCAGATTATCAAGGAATACTGCTAAGTTGGAAAGCAACACCTTTCAGACCTTGAATTCATCGCCTAACTAATCAGGTCTAAGGAAGATAAATTTGCTTATGGGAATCAGTGGTTGCATAGAATAATGACCAACAGGAAGGCACTGGCAAATAAGAATTCATAAATATGGTTAGGGGCCAGAATGATCGATTTAAACAACAATTTGCTTTAAATGGTTTATTTATAACTGGTTTGGAGACGAGCAATCCAAATAAACAAGATAAGCAAATTATCCATTACCATTGGCTTGATGGGTTATTGCTGCAATGCATCCCAAGGAGATCTTCTAGCATTTTTTGCCATGTCTAGAGTCCTTTGCCGTGCATCTTGCTTTCTCGGTGAAAGGCGAATGTTTAACGGGAAAGTGCTTAAGCTGAATGTTGATGGCGCAGGATTGTAAATATGACATACACATGGAACCAATTTGTTCTTTTCAAGATGCTGCTCGCGCTGCTCTCATAAACACCTAATTTTTATGTAAAGTTATATTCCTCTCCTGGAATCATGAGGACTGTAAAATATGAGTATATTGGAGCCAGAACAGAAGGAAAAGGCATCTACAAAAAATAGAACGAGTGTACAGACCTTTCATGCAGGAAACATCATTGCATTTTTTACCCATTGCATAAAAGGTGGAAGTTATTTTGGAAAGTCACACAGGAGCTATTAAGATATGATATTATGGCACATAAAATTTGGTTCAAACTAAATAAAATTTATTTTGTTTACTTATAGACGGCCATAAAGTTGACATATATTGGCACACTTGCCAGTTTGACTTTTTATTTTTTTTCTGAACAGCTAACCAAAACATCACAGATAGATCATAGTTTTTATGGGCACATTGAAAAACCATAATAAATCATTATGATTATAAGTAATCCATGTCTACAGCTCATAATTCTGATATGAAGACATGATCTTCATTCTCTGAGACCTGTAAAATTATGAAAATTACAGTCAAAATAATCGCTATATGTTTCTTCAACTTCAAAATAATTGTCGACATCTTTCATATTTTGTTACAAACATGCCAAAAATTGCCCTATTTTTACAGCCTGTTCTGGAATTTCTGGACGGTTGAAAACCCCATACATTGGAGCTTATAATCCAAATTACCTATCAGTTTGTCTTTTGAGAGTGGGAGGAAACCAGAGAACTGGGACCTCGACTTCTCACTATCACTCATCTGGTCCATCCTCTTCATTCAAGCATGAGGATGTGACCTTTTGAGCAGGGATTTCAATGCTCTAATTTTTAAAGGCATTGCTTATAATCAATAAAATATTTCTGTTTATATACATGGCCAATGCTTATCCATCATCTATCATTCATCATTTTGTCACTCTAAATACTGGCCTAAGCAGTGATGTTTGCATTTAGCGCACATGACCACTGAGGTCATTGATTGAGTGCAGATGTCACAATAATTTATAGAGTAAAATAATGTTTTACATTTGTTTTATATCTAGTCTTTCCCAATTTTGAAAAATCCATTTAATTCTTCATGAACTCCATATACTATATGAAAATTATGACACATTTTAATTTGCTTTTACTTAAGCTGCTCAAACAGGACACAGCAAATTCAGATGTGAGCTTTGACTTGGATGAAATGTTGCCATTCTGGAGGACAAATTGCTAATGTGTGAACTAGACTGGGTTTGCATTGGTGGGAAATCAGCCTAGAATGACACAGCAGTTTAATTGCTTTTGGTTGGCAGCTGCCATCCTTGTTCATGTCATAAAAAATACACTGAGCATATTTATCAATAATTACACATTTTTAGACAGTAAAAACATAGATTTCAAATGCAGCAATTTTATCAAAATGGTTCATGCTGTTTGATCAGTTTGTTTGCAAAGACAACAGGACTGGATCAACCACTCTTTGACTCATCGATGAAGCCCAGGCTCAATATTCTCCTAACCTCCTTGGAGATCACCTCGCAGCGGGCTTCGAGAATCTGATATGGCTTTTGGTTCACCCTCACATGCAGTTCAGCCAGGATTTTGCACTCTACAACCTGCGTACATCCTGGTAACTCTGTAAACAGGTCCTAGTTCTGATGAAGCAGCTCACATCACTGTTTCTTTCTGGGCTGGTGACAGTGTCTCTGCCTCTGTGACATTCCTCGACCCTATCTTCAGGATTGGCCCCAAAGCATGTTGCTTCCACCAGATTCCTGTCTCGCCACAGTTTCAGCAGGTTAATGTTGTACACCTGGTATAGTTTTCTTCTCCCTGGTTAGTGGACCTTTTAGTTGACATCACCCATCTTTTAGATGACCTCATATGGCCCTTGCCACTAGGCCAGGAATTTACTTTCCACCATGGGGATCAACACCAACACCCTGTCTCCAGGTCTAAATTTTCTCAGTCTTGCTGACCAATTGTAGACCCTTGCCTGTGCCTCTTCTGCTTGAAGGAGGCTTTCCCTTACAATCGGCATCACACTCACAATCCTATCCTGCGTTTGGACCCCATGTTCATTAATGCTTTGGTGGGGTGTTACCCCTACTTCCCAGGTCTCCTATATATATAACAGCTCAAACGGCGAGAACAATAGGTACATTAACAGGCAATCCCAGTTTCAGTCATCCTTCTTCATGACTTTCTTCAGTATAGACTTCAAGGTCTTGTTGAACCTTTCCATGAGTCCGTCCATATGTGGATGGTACACAGATGCCCTGAGGTAATATGGAGGGCTTTACATAACTCTGTCATTACCTTGCTTATGAATGGTGTTCCTTGATCTGTCAGAATCTCTCTGGGCAGGCATGTCTGAGAGAAAATATGGACTGGCTCTCGGACCATACTCCTGGCTGAGGAGTTCCTTGGGGGTAGTGCTTCCAGGTACAGCGTTGCATAGTTCATGATTACCAAGATGTATTGGTGGCCTCTGGCAGACTTAACTAGGGGTCCTACAAGGTCCATGGTAATGTGGCCAAATGGGACCTCTATAATGGGTAATGGAACTAGGGGACTGTGAAAGTGGGATTCATGAGCATTTATTTGACAAGCAGGGCAGGATTGGCAGAAATTAAAAATGTCCCTGTTACACCCAGGTCAGTAGAACCTCTGAAGGACTCACCCTTGGGTTTTATCTATGCCTAGATACCCCCCCAATTCATGAGAATGGGCCAGGTCTAGTACCCTATGTCTATAGGGTCCCGGGACTAACAGCTGCTCTAATACTTCGCTTTGCTGTTTTGGGACCCGATAAAGCAACTCATTAACTGCCCTCCAGCCTCCCACGAACCAACCTCTGCTAGCAACTCAATTTTCTGCTGATGCTGTCTGAACTGAAAATCAGACTGTATGACCTAAGAAGAATCCACTGCCCAGGGCATACAAAGATAACTACTTACGCAAATATATTTATTAAAAATGTTACAATATTTTATTAATACATTTTAAAATCATGAAATAATAAATCTCAAACATAATTTAGATACAGTGATAACAAAATGCCTCTTGTGTAAGGGAAGACATGCTTGGGTGTCCAAAAACAAATCTGATTGCTCAATGTTCGTGACATCCAGAAAAGTAAGTATTGTGGTTTATGTTACTGTATTGTTTGTATTTTTTGATGCATTGATCCACATAGAAAAAAAATATATTTTTGTCATCAAATTTAGACAAACAGAAGACTTTTAAATTTTTGCCAAATCATCAATTCCAGGGAATGTTTGAGCTTTTATCTCTTTTTAATTTTATCTTCTAACATGGGATTTCCATACAAAAGTTTTTACATCACTGTACATACACATACATTTTCCCATGCAGACTAGATCTGCATTTATCCTACTCAATGAAGGTCTAGCTTTGCCTGTGGGGCAGAAAGCTCTACGCCTGACAGTGTGGCTGAGACTAGGCGGCTGTGACAGCAGGAGGGGGAGGAATCGAAAGTATAAAAAACAATTATCTCTGTTCTAAATTTGGAGACATTATGTTCTGCAGCACTGTCATATCCTCATGGTGACAGCTTGGGATTGGTAGCTGACACTGATTGGCAGTAAAACATGAGCTGTCTTTAACAGACCTCAGTGTGAAAAGCATTGAAGAAAACAGCCAAAGAACATATTTCAGCTCCCTGTCCCTTCAAACTTTCTTCCCCGGCCCTTTAAACCACAGCCTAAAGCAAGCTTATGCTAACAGTGCTTCATCTTATGACAGGCCTGTCCTATTTCACATTCTTCCTAAGCTACTAAAATCACTTTAGACTTTAGTATTGTTCTGCATGGCTATTCCTCAGCTTTCACTGACCAGGTTCTCAGGGCGGTAGTGTCATCAATTGTCAAGAGGAAGAAATGTTTGTGCATCTTTATCAGACTTTTGCTGAGAATGCAAAAGCCTTATTCCCTTCCTTTGAAGAAAGCAACATAAAAATGGCACTAAACTGGTGAAAAAGGTAGAATAAAGATGGCAGAATTCTAAGCAATCATATATAAGCTTTTCACCTGGTCAACAAATTACTAGCATGGCTAGTATTTATAAATCAAAGCTGGTAAAAATCAAATGCCATATTTTTCGGACTATAAGACCCACCGGACCATAAGATGCACTCCAAATTTTCAGAAGGAAAATAGGAAAAAAATTAATGCATCAAAAGGGGGTCCGTCTTACAGTCTGAATTCAGTTTACTGGGGAAAATCGACAGTGCTGGTGGAGTGTGGTCACAGGGGGTGTTCAGAGATGACTCCCATCCCAGACTGGTGCAGCAGGTTAAGCGGTGCTTGTGGAGCGGGGGTTCCGCTGACATTTTCTGAAAGCCCAGAGCCCCCATATATCCATTTGCTGTGAATCGGTGGCCTCCAGGAAATCCCGTCCTAGGCTGGTGCAGCAGGGTTGTCGGTGCTCAATGTTGAGGGGGCTCTGCCAACATTTTGGGAAAGCCCTTAACCTTAACCTTTATCTCATAGAAATTCTATAGAGGGACATGACACAAGCAGTTAATAAGAGAAAACCCACCAATATAAGGGCTCGTGCACATGACCTTTAACCCCTTAATGACCGGAGGTATTTTCGTTTTGCGTTTTCGTTTTTTGCTTCCCTTTTACCCAGAGTCATAACTTTTATATTTTTCAGTCAATATGGACATGTGTGTGTTTTTGCTTTGTGGGACGAGATCAACTTTTGAAAAACACCATTGGTTTTAACGTATCATGTACTGGAATATAGGAAAAAAATTCTTAGAGCGGTGAAAATGCAAAGAAAAGTGCATTTCCACAGTTGTTTTTTGTTTTGCTTTTTTTACTATGTTCACTAAATGCTAAAACTGACCCACCACTATGATTCTTCAGGTCATTACAAGTTCATAGATACCAAACATGTATAGGTTCTTTTTTATTTAGTTGGTGAAAAAAAATTCCAAACTTTGTTAAAAAAAAATTGCACCGTATTCCGATACCAATAGCGTCTTCATTTTTAGTGATCTCTGGTTGGGTGAGGACTTATTTTTTGCACGCCAAGCTGCCATTTTTAATGATTCCATTTTGGTGCAGATACGATCTTTTGATCTTTTAAACAGCTGGTATACAGTAGCTGAATCATCTATTAATACCTGGCATCAGAGATCACCTCCACCAGCTCCAAAGGTTTCACATGAAGCCTTTGAAAGTAAAAATAATGAAAGGTTAAAACTACAGGAGTTTCCAATGTTATGGATGCATGTGGGTCTTGAATCCTGTGGTGACCCTAAAGGTCTTTCCTGAGGAGACCAGAGCAGTAAAAGACACCGCCAACATCCTTGATTGCTTAGTGTTTGGAAGTGGCTAATGCCAAAATTGCAGGGAGTGTTGAGCAGGATTATTAACTTTAGTCTTCAAGTAATGCCACCATATTTTAGGTATCCCCATATCTTGGGTCTAATAGTGTCCAAAATGTAACCATGTCCAATATGAGGAGACAAACGCATGTGATAATTAGGGTCTTGGTACAGATCTGGCATTGCATCCATGAACTTCAAGTTACCTTTCTGGATGAACTTGAGGTCCTGATCGCTTTGAGACTTTTCTTCTTTCCCTATACTGATCATAGAGAAGATTGGCATGATGATGTAGTCATGAGCATTCTACACAGATTACCAGTAATCTGGAGTGTGTGACATAGTCTGTCCTTCTTACCTAATAAATGCACCGATATGGTCAGTCGGAAGAAATGGGCGGTCCTGTCTACACACTTAGTACAACCAAAGTAATCAGTAAATGGGACCTTTATAAATGCAGAACCATATCAAAAACCCTTAAAAGTTTCTTTATTAAGTCAATTTAAAAACAGGTATACAGACAACATATAGGAGCAAAAATGGAATGAAGACTAGGTTTGCCCTTCACAGTACCCTTCCTAACTGAGGAGGATGGCACCTTAATTGGAAGGATATGGCGCCCCTTCTCAACAAGTGATATCAAGTGATCCAACTGGCCACATCAATTATAGTCTACACACTTGCCAGCATGGAATATCACAAAAACTTGTACCAATTATTAAAAAGTTTAATAATTTTTGTCATATATCATAGTATATGATGAGCTTTATATGTTTTCCTATCTGCAAAAGATCCAGCTTATTGTTATGCCCTCTCCTGCCCTTGAGGAAATCTATTATAATGAATGTTTGTTCATAAATAGTGTTGTTTGTGGAATTGAATTATGGCCGGTGTATAAAAACATAAAGCTGATTACTGATGGTAAAATGGAAGCATTGGGTTGATAAAATCTAGTAATAAACTTCTGCTATCAGACGTTAAGTATGGCTCCAGTGATTGTAACTGTAATCATGCTTATATATGTTGTAAAGAAGACATGCAATGAGCATTTATTATTCATTAATGATTTCCGACGCAAGCACCATTACTTACAAAAGAAAATAGAAAAACATAATGAATGTTTATAGAAATAAAATACATGTAACCTACAGTACACAGAATAATGCTGGAGTCTGGAAAGTCAACAATGCAAGTGTAAGGTGTGCACTACATCCTTGCATTTTTCTTGCCCATCCTGGTACCGCATGTTATAATGTTTATTTATGTATAATGTTATGTTTTACCTTTGACAACTGCTTTTAGGTATGTTTCATAATGTACATATTTATTACTGCTGCTTTGTACAAGGAGATGTTCATTGTTTATTATAGGGAAAGCATAATACTCTGTTTGGCCCACGAGATGGGGATATAGTGATGCTCTTAGTGTAAATAGTTAATGTAAGAGGGGCTAGCTATGGCTAAGCTGAGGAGCATCCGGCATTTTGGTCATTTGGGCCAGGGAACCCTGACAGGGCAGTCAGCCCCGTAATGTTTTTAAGACAGGAGCCCAGCCATGCAGGGCCTGAGGGCCACAGATCGCAGCACAGATTACAGCAGTGCAGATTATAGCAGAGCAGATGGTAGCGAGACAGCAAGCAGCAGTACAGCAACACAGGTCTCTCATCATGTGGCAGATTCCTATGTGGACAGGTGACCTTTTGTCTAGCGCGAAGCGGACAGGAGAGTATCTGAGTGTGGTAAAGCTACACAGAGAGGACGCTATGATGCCAAATGGAACGGGACAACCTGGGTACATGCTGAAGGAGGACAGGGAAAGCACAGGAAAAGTGACTGAGGCAAACTGTGTGGCACCCAAAGTGCATGCTGTCATTGATTTGAACAGGCTGAGAACAGACAACAGTAAAGTTACTTGTTAGTGATGAGCGAATATACTCATTACTTGAGATTTCCTGAGCACGCTCCGAGTATTTTTTAGTGCTCGGAGATTTAGTTTTTATTGCCGCAGCTGGATGATTTACATCTGTTAGCCAGCATAAGTACATGTGGGGATTCCCTAGCAACCAGGCCACCCTGGTACTAAAAAAATACTCCAAGGACACCCGAGCGTGCTCGGGAAATCTCGAGTAACGAGTATGTTCGCTCATCACTATTACTTGTTTAAAGTTGGAAATGGACTGGGTCTCTGTTTGTAAACTAGTGTCCAGAGGAAGCCCTGATGAAGTGGAGCATGACGCAACAGATATGCTGAGAGAGAACTGTGAACTGCATGTGATGGGAGACCAAGGCGCATTGGAGCCATTTACCTCAACCACGACTATGGCCCTTGCGCTCCCTCTCACAAGTAAAGTCAAATTTCTTATCTCTCACCATTTGGTACAAATTAGAGCACATTTTAGAGAGCAAATCAGTAAAATTGTGCGAGTTTTCAAATATTTTTTTTTTATTTTCCGCTATTGTATTTCTCCTTTGCATAGAAAATTTAAAAATTGGCCAATCGGATTCAAAAAATCTCCTACAGTTTGTGTATTTAAGTCGTATGTAGATTATACTGTAACCAATTAATCAAGTATGCGATTTACAGACTCCCAGCCACATTCCGATGATACTTGACCAGTCTTTCTCAATACACTTGCATTAAATGAGGCCGCACCAATCTATTTGGGACATGACCACATGTATTCAAATCACAAGCTTGTGGTGACGCGTCTGCCACTCTTGTCGCTGGCACCGAAGAAGCCTCACATTGTGCAGTGCGTGTGACGTGAGGATTCACATGTCTGCAGTCACATAGAGTGACTGCAGGCTTGTAGCTTAAGGCCATATGCACAAGTTGAGTATTTGGTGATTTTTTTACCTCAGTATTTGTAAGCCTAAACCCGGAGTCGGTACAAAATGCAGAAGTGGTGATTAGTGTTGAGCGATACCTTCCGATATTCGAAAGTATCGGTATCGGATTGGATCGGCTGATACCGGCAAAATATCGAATCTCGCCGATACCGATACTCGATACCAATACAAGTCAATGGGACACAAATATCGGAAGGTATCCTGGATGGTTCCCAGGGTCTGAAGGAGAGGAAACTCTCCTTCAGGCCCTGGGATCCATATTCATGTAAAAAATAAAGAATAAAAATAAAAAATATGGATATACTCACCCTCGGACGGCCCCTGGACCTTAGCGATGTAACCGGCAGCCTCCGTTCCTAAGAATGCAGTGAGTGAAGGACCTTCGATGATGTCGCGGCTTGTGATTGGTCGCATGACCGCTCATGTGACCGCTCATGTGACCAATCACAAGCCGCAACGTCATCGCAGGTCCTACACTCACTGCATGCTTAGGAATGGAGGCTGCCAGTTACATCGCTAAGGTCCAGGGTCCGCCAGAAGGGTGAGTATATCCATATTTTTTATTTTTATTCCTTATTTTTTACATGAATATGGATCCCAGGGCCTGAACTATCGGAACTCGGTATCGGAATGCCCAACACTAGTGGTGATGTGTTTCTATTATAATTTTCTTCTGACTGTTTCACTCCTGGTTTTGACTTACAAACACTGAGGTAAAATTCTGACCAAATACTGAACGAGTAATCGGGGTCCATTCTGCACTGAAAAAGCTGGAAATTTATCATGTATGTACAGTCACCCTTCCTGGTGCCCTCCCGCAGCCTTATGCATGGTAGCACAAAACCCATAAGTTTAATTTTCTAATTAAATAAATAAAGAAATACAGAGACTAAAAAGTGTGAATTGAAAAATAGTCCATGATGTTTATCAAGGCCATGTTCACATGATCAGTATTTGGTGAGTGTTGTACCTCAGTATTTGGATAAAAATATAGCTAAAAAATGGGCTTTCAAAAGCACTGCCAAGGATGTAGGGAGAGTTTTATATTCTTATTAACCCATTCACCGATGGGTTGGCAGGACAACCACAGGTCTCCAGCAGACCTCTATGGTTGTCATAGCCAGAGTTCATAGCAACTGAGAAATTCTGCTACACAAAGACGATCTGTGTATCGGGTTATCGCAGCTTCTAGTCTCCCAGGGAGTCTATTGAAGCAAGCAAAAAGTAAAAATAAAAACTGTTTATCAAAATATTAAAAATTTTAAAAAGGTCAAGTTTAAAACACCCCCATTCAAAATAAAACAATAAAAAAAACACATATTTGGTATCACCGTGTTCAGAATCATCCTATCTATCAAGCTATAAAAATAATTAATCCGATCAGTAAACCACGTAGCGAAAAAAAGTCAAAACTCCAGAATTGCATTTTTTTTATTTGCTGCAACATTGCATTAAAATGCAATAATAAGCAATCAAAAGATTGTATCCACACCAAAATGCATGATTAGAAACATCAGCTTGGGATGCAAAAAAAAGCCTTACCCGGCCCCATATCAGGAAAAAGGGAGACGTTATGGGTCTCAGAAAATGACACAATTTTTTTTTAACAAATTTGGATTTTTTTTCACCATTTAACCCCTTTCTGACCTCGGACGGGATAGTACGTCTGCGGTCAGATCCCCCGCTTTGTTGCAGGGCTCCGGTGGTGATCCCGCATCAAAGCCAGGACATGTCAGCTGTTTTGAACAGCTGAGATGTGCCCACAATAGCGGCGGGTGAAATCGCGATTCACCAGCCGCTATTAACTAGTTAAATGCCGCTGTCAAACGCAGACAGCGGCATTTAACCGGCGCTTCCGGCCAGGGGGCCGGAAATGAGCGCATCGCCGACCCCCGTCACATGATAAGAAGTCGCCGATGCTTCTGAATAGTAACCATAGAGGTCCTTGAGATCTCTATGGTTACTGATCCCCGGCAGCTGTGAGCACCACCCTGTGGTCGGCGCTCACAGCACACCTGCATTTCTGCTACATAGCAGCGAACATTAAATTGCTGCTATGTAGCAGGGCCGATCGTGTTGTGCCAGCTTCTAGCCTCGCATGGAGGCTATTGAAGCATGGCAAAAGTAAAAAAAAAATAAAAAAAATGTGAAAAAAATAAAAAATATATAAAAGTTTAAATCACCCCTTTTCGCCCCATTCAAAATAAATCAATAAAAAAATAATCACACTTACACATATTTGGTATCGCCGCATTCAGAATCGCCTGATCTATCAATAAAAAAAAGCATTAACCTGATCGCTAAACGGCGTAATGAGAAAAAAAATTGAAACACCAGAATTACGTTTTTTTTGTCGCCGCGACACTGCATTAAAATGCAATAACGGGCGATCAAAAGAACAAATCTGCACCAAAATTGTATTATTAAAAATGCCAGCTCAGCACGCAAATAATAAGCTCTCAACCAACCCCAGATCATGAAAAATGGAGACGCTACGAGTATCGGAAAATGGCACAATGTTTTATTTTTTTTTTAGCAAAGTTTGGAATTTTTTTTCACCACTTAGATAAAAAATAACCTAGACATGTTAGGTGTCTATGAACTCGTAATGACCTGGAAAATCATAATATCAGGTCAGTTTTAGCATTTAGTGAACCTAGCAAAAAAGCCAAACAAAAAACAAGTGTGGGACTGCACTTTTTTTGCAATTTCACCGCACTTGGAATTTTTTTCCCATTTTCTAGTACAGGACATGGTAAAACTAATGATGTTGTTCAAAATTACAACTCGTCCTGCAAAAAATAAGCCCTCACATGGCCAAATTGACGGAAAAATAAAAAAGTTATGTCTCTGGGAAGGAGGGGAGCGAAAAACGAAGACGGAAAAATGGAAAATCCCAAGGTCATGAAGGGGTTAAATAAAAATTAATTTATACATGTTTGGTATCTACAAACTCGTAATGACCTGAAGAATCATAATTTCAGGTGAGTTTTAGCATTTAGAGAACATTGTAAAAAAAAATCCAAAAAACAGTTGTGGAATTGCACTTTTTTGCAATTTCACTGAACTTTGATTTTTTTTCTTTTTTTTGAGTACATGACATAGTAAAATCAATTGTGTTGTTCAAAATAACAACTTTTCCTGCAAAAAACAAGCCCACACAAGGCCATATTGACGGAAAAATACAAAAGTTATGGACTTGGGAAGAAGAGGAGCGAAAAACAGAAACACAAAAACAAAAAAGGACTGGGGTGTGAAGGGGTTGCAATTATTATTATTAAGCTACATGTTACCGCTCCAGTCGAGCTCCTTCATCAGGCTATGCAAACTGAGTTATACATGCTGTCATTCATATTATTTACAATGACATCATAACCTTAACCCCTTAATGACCAGGAGTATTTAATTTCTTTTGCATTTTCATATTTTGCTCCTCTTCTTCCCAAAGCCATAACTTTTTTTTATTTTTCGGTCAGTATGAACATGTTAGGGCTTGTTTTTATTGCAGGACAAGCTTAACTTTTGAACGACACCATTGATTTTAACATATCATGTACTGGAAAACGGGAAAAAAAGTGTGGCGAAATTTTTAAAAAAGTGAAATTCCATAGTTGTTTTTTGTTTTGTTTTTTACTATGTTTGCCAAATGCTAAAGCTAACCAGCCACTCCAATTCTCCAGGTAATTTCGAGTTCAAAGAAACCAAAAATATATAGGTTCTTTTTTATTTAAGAGGTGAAATTAAATTCCAAAAGTTTGTTAATAAACAAATTATGCCATATTCCGATACCCGTAGTATCATCATTTTTGGTGATCTGGGGTTGGGTGAGGGCTTATGGAACGCCCGCCAGGGCCGTGGGGATACTCGGTACCGGGCTGGTTCTTAAAGGGATGTGTCACGGCAGCAGTAACCCGGTCCGTGGCTCTGGGCATCTAAGAAAAGAATCAACTGAAATTAAAGGGGAATGGGATAAAGTTTATAGGGGAATTGTTCGTGACACCACTCATGGTACTCAGTCAATATGGCCAATGCTGCAGTTCAGATCCACTGGGACAGTTTGTGACGCGGGTAAGATGTTTCAGCTCTCCACGTGCAGAGCTAGTCACCAGGGCAGATATAGGTGTTAATTGTGATGATGGTGGCTTTGGTAGTTGTAGTGCAGGGCGAGTGACGCAGGAATAATTCAGAGGACACAGCTGGGTGCAGTTTTCAACTGTTTACTCACAGTTCTGCAGATTACTGTCTCCAGCTGTGTGCTGTGTCCTCCGGGTCTGTGGTTCAGCCAACCCTCAGATGATTTGGGGTGCATTTTTCCAGGACTCCTCTCTTATGTTCCTTTCCTGGCCGTCTCACTGCCCTGGTTCTCACCTCTCCTGCTCTGTGCCTTCACACACAGTGTCCCAAGCCAGCAGCCCCGGATCTTGTCAGGCGACATCTCTCTAGTCACCTGGGTCCTATGTGGCTGTCTTTTCAGCAAATATGTGTGGATGTGGCTGTGGCACGTACAGATACTACAGCCTCTGGCTGGCTAGCTGAGACTTGCAGTTCTCCACTAGTCTTGAGGGCCAGCTCCCCACTGCGACCTGGTCTCTCCACCTGTCGATGGTCAGTGTGGATGCGGGCCTCACGGGTGGATTGATCACTACCTGTGCCCCTAGGACCCCTTCTCTCTCTTCTTTCCGTCACAAGCTTCTCTCTCTCTTTCTTCTGGTCTCTGGTGCTGGGACGATCTCCTTGCTGCTAAGTCCCCAGCTCTAACTGTCTCTCATGTCTGCTCTGCTTCACTTCTCCCCACAAACTGCCTTTCCAGAATCTTCCTGACTCTTAATACTGTTTCCATGACAACCCCTTTACTCTCTCCAACCACACCCTCTACCTAGTAGTGTTCTCCAGATTGGGATGAGGCTATCCTCTATTGGGGTATGCCCAGAAGCCCTGACTGGAGTGGTGTGGTGTTGGATGCTGGTGTTAGAGTCCTGGGTAGTGCCCCCTCCTTACCTGAGAATGGGATACCACACGTCTGGATGAGGTGCAGTACTTCTGTAGCAACCGAACCCTCAGGGGCTCCACACTTATTTTCTGAAGTTTTTAATTATACCATTTTGGTGCAGATAGTATCTGTTGATCGCCCAATATTGCATTTTAATGCAATGTTGCAGAGACAATTTAAAGTAATTCTGACGTTTTGACTTTTTTCTTGTTACGTTGTTTAGTGATCAGGTTATTTCTTTTTTCATATTGATAAACTGGGCAATTCTGAATGCTGCAATATCAAATATGTGTATATTTTTTATTTTTAATGGGGAGGAATGATTTGAACTTTTATATTTTTTCTACATTTTTAAAAACATTTTTTTTTTCTTTTTGCATGCTTCGATTGCCTCTGCTACATACAGGCGATGATCAGATTGCCTGTGTGTACTAGAAATGCTCACTTGCTATGAGTGCCAACCACCGGGAATGATGGAATGGTCTGTAAGTGTAGTATTGCCATTACAGACCCCACTTACACCCAGCCTAAAAATAGGGGCCCACAGCCTCCCAGAAAAGGCGCCTCTATTACATATGCCAGTTCTGGTGCTTTGCCCAGCTCTTCCCACTTGCCCTGTAGCGGCAGCAAATGGGAGTTCATATTTGTGGAGTATATGATAAATAAAGTTGTATGGTTGTATGGTAAATAAAGACACAGCCAGAATAAAGTCCTTTATTAGAAGGGCTACTCTAATAGATGCGCCTTTTCTGGGTGGTTGCGGGCTGCTATTTCTAGGCTGGGGGGCGAGTATCCATGGCCCCTTACCAGCCTGAGAATACCAGCCCCAGCTGTCTGCTTTAGCGAGGCTGGTTGTCAAAAATGAGCGGGACCCACGCCGTTTTTTTAAATTATTAATTTAAATAATTAAAAATACGGCATGGGGACCTCTCTATTCTTGATAACCAACCTTGCTTACCTTGCTGAAGCTGACAGCTGAGGGTTGCAGACACCAGCTGTGAGTTTTGCCTGGCTGGTAAGCAAAACTACAAGGAATCCACGCAGGGTTATTTTTCTATTATTTATTTACAGCGCAGGAGTGGCTGATGAATACTTCCATACGCCGTTCCTGCTCTCACTGTTATTAGCGGCAGTAGGTGTCAGCTGATGGAACTTGTAGTCCAATCAGCTGACACCAGTGACCGGAGGTAAATTTTATACCTCCGATCACAGCTGAGCGCTCACGCTGTCTTCTGACAGATTGGGAACCGTGGCTTTCTGACTGGTGGGGATGATTTCACCACCTATTAGAAGGGCTACACCATTGTTTCCCATGCTGTCACACAGCGTGGGAAACACCGGCTTTTGTGCAGTGTATGTTTGGCTATATTCGGATATTAAATCAATGATTAAATTGGTGAGTGTTGCAAATTCAGCAATCGTGAGCCGAACCAAACATTGAAATATTCACACATCTCTAGTTTTGAGCACCTTGAGGGGTGCAGTGTTTAGAATAGTGTCAATTTTGGGAATTTCCCTTAAAAAAATGATTTTGTAAATTTTGTTGAAAGAATGAGAATTTGCTGGTTAACTTTTAACCCTTATAGCTTATAAAAATTAAATAAAAAAATGCATAAAAAATCGTGCTGATGCACAGTAGACATGTGGGCAATGTTATTTATTAACTACTAGTTGGAGGCCTGATACTAATGTCCCAATGGGGGCAGACTTTGCAGCATTGAGAATCTCTTACTCCCATGTGCTCATCCACCTATCCACTCTCTCTTTCCCCATGTGCTGACTTCTCCCATCTATGCTCTCTTCTTTGACCTATCTATCCCATGTGCTATCCCCCTTGTCTGCTGTCTTTCTCCTTCCTGTGCAGTGTTCTCTCCTCATGTGCTGTCCTGTTTGAGCTGTCTCCCCCCTGTGCTTTGTCTCTCTCACCCCTGTGTTCTTTCTCTCCCCCTCATCTGCTGTCTTCTCTCATGTCATCTCTTCTTTGACCTGTGCACTCCATGCGCTCTCACAGTCAGACACAAACAATTTTTAAAATTAACTTTCATTCATAGGAAAACCCCTTTAATGTGACTGGTTTCCTCTGCCTGTAGACACGTCGAGCATCTGCCACCGGGATCAGCAGAATAATTCACTGCACCTGTGCGGAATTCGCACAAGTGCAATAAATCAGACCGCTGCCTTCTTTTAGACAGCTACCGGTGGCCACATTAAAACTGCACATGTGCTCCTCTTGTACAAAGATGGCAGCGGTCAGTGAATCATTCAGCTGATCCCGGCGGCGGCGTGTTCACGACTGTTTTCCGCTGGTGGTACCGAGCAAGAGGCTACGTACGGCGTATACAGAGTGTGTGTGTGTGGTGCATATGGCATATACAATGTGTGTGTGTGTGTGTGTGTGTGGTGCATACTGCGCATACAGTGTGTGTGTGATGCGACATTATGCTGCTGGTGGTACCATGCAAGAGGCTGGTACCACCAGCAATTTCCATATAGAGACACCCATCACTTGGGTGTTCCAATATGGCTGTCGGTGAACTTCCGCTGCTAGAAATTCTGGGACCCGGGCACATCTGGACGGAACAGGATGTGAAGACATTACAAGGTAAGCATATATTAAGATTTTATGTGACATAACTCTATGATTTAAGGGCATAAAAATGAAAAGTTTAGAAATTGCTAAATTTTCTAAATTTCTTGCCAATTTTTTTTGCAGTATGTGATATCCAGTGACCTCTGAGGCTAGGTTGCAGCTGGAAGCCCTGGCCTTGATTGAACATGCTGGAAAATGCGGCTTGTGATGGTGGAAAGGCTAGGCAGGTATGAGGAGCAGACAATACTAGCAGTGGAGAGGCCAGTCAGGTGAGTCCTAAGTGTAAGCTTTTGCCAGCAATCTATAGTTAGCCAAAACGGTGGCCAGACAGCTGTCATTTTTCTCAATCCATGCAAAGCGAATTTCGAAAACTCCAAATTCTCAAAAATGCAGACTCTTTTGGTATGTTTGAGAAGAATTAAAATCCACTCAAATCAATTTGTTCTTCTCTATTGATAGTATAGGATAATCAGTTCTCTTTCTGCAGTCTCTAGTTGCACCAGAATATATCATGCCGAATACTTTGTTCATTGTTGATTTCTGGCCACACTAGTTCCATATCAGCCTTGAGTATTATTGCTTGTTATTAAGAATTGAAATGAAATAGAACAGAGCAAAGCCGGACGGACCAATAGGCATATGCAATTTAATAAAACCCTAAACCGTAAATACAGTATATTTTGCATGTTCCGATAATAAAATGACTACTGCATCTATCAGCAGACTTTTGTAGGATTAATTTACATTCAATTATTTTCACCATCTTTGATCAAGCATAAAATGAAGCTGATAAAAAAAAATTGGCCTAGAGCAAATATAGCTTAGTTTCTTCCACATTTGCAACACACATTTTATAAAAGAGTTTTTGTTTATGTTCTCAAAATAAAAATAGTTCCATGACACATTTGTCTGAAAAGCGGAAAATAAAGAAATGACACATTATACATTAGACGGATAACAGTTGGCAATCAAAATGTTTAAAATGTGTAAAATTAGAGAATTAAACAACTGTAAGGGGAAAAAAAGCATGCAATGGCAGGAAGCTTCGGGCATGATAATCCATAATAATTGTGAACGGAAACTAGTTGTTTACACAGGAAAAGCAGAAGCTTATTGAAACACATATAGATCCAATCTCTGCCTTAACCCTTAAAATCCTTTTTCTCAGATTAAAGTTATACTTTACATCAGTGCATCTAAAACAATGTGAGACAGAACTCAATGATAAGGAACCACCAGCTCTTGTTGAGCCTTTGCATATCTTAAAGACATCCATGATCTGCCCAGTAAGACATTGAACTCCATAAATTATTACAGTTACAATTATTGTTTAAGGTTAGTAAGTTGTTATCATCTACCCTCAGGGTAGGCGATAATTTACTGATTCTTCGGGTTTAAGGGTACTGTCACACAGTGGCACTTTGATCGCTATGACGGTACGATCTGTGACGCTCCAGCGATATCCATACGATATCGCTGTGTCTGACACACAGCAGCGATCAGGGACCCTGCTGAGAATCGTACGTCGTAGCAGATCGTTTGGAACTTTCTTTCGTCGCTGGATCTCCCACTGTCATCACTGGATCGTTGTGTGTGACAGCGATCCAGCGATGCGTTCGCTTGTAACCAGGGTAAACATCGGGTTACTAAGCGCAGGGCCGCGCTTAGGAACCCGATGTTTACCCTGGTTACCAGCGTAAAAGTAAAAAAAAAAAAAACGTACATACTCACATTCCGGTGTCCTTCAGGTCCCTTGCCGTCTGCTTCCCGCTCTGACTGACTGCCGGCCGGAATGTAAGAGCAGAGCACAGCGGTGACGTCACCGCTGTGATCTGCTTTCACTTTACGGCGGTACTCAGTCAGTGCGGGAAGCGGAAGGCAAGGGACCTGAAGGACACCGGAATGTGAGTATGTACGTTTTTTTTTTTTTTTACTTTTACGCTGGTAACCAGGGTAAACATCGGGTTACTAAGCGCGGCCCTGCGCTTAGTAACCCAATGTTTACCCTGGTTACCCGGGGCCTTCAGCATCGTTGGTCGCTGGAGAGCGGTCTGTGTGACAGCTCTCCAGCGACCACACAACGACTTTCCAACGATCACGGCCAGGTCGTATCGCTGGTCGCGATCGTTGGAAAGTTGCAGAGTGTGACAGTACCCTAACTGTTATGATGCCCACTGAACCCAAGAATGGGGCTCTGAAAGAAGGATCAAGCCCATCTTTATATATAATCACCAGTTGGGACTTTCGGCCGCTGTCCCTGAATCCCATAAGGCACCATGTCAGTGTCACTTGCACAGGCGCAGTTCGTGGCCGCAAGGTCACGAACTGTGCCTGCGCAAGTGACATGCACGTCTCCGCTATTCCCGCTCATGCGCTGTAACAGCCACAACTGCGCGCTCTACCCGCTCTACCCACGCATGAGCGGTAATGACGCGGCTGTTTCTGTGCCTGCGTGGGGATCAGCGGTAACGTTTATGTTTTACATGTGCAGCCGCAGTAACAGCCTTACAGCCATAAACTGCGCCTGCGCAAGTGACAGATATACATCACTGCTATTGCCTGTAACAGGCATAACTGCACAGTGTACGGCGCATGCTTACTTATGATTTTGATTACCTCACACAGCACAAACTTCTCCATAGTCTCATACTGTGTACCAATTTTGTCTACTGTCTGAGACACAAAAATACTGTCTACTACTGGTATGTACATGGTTCATACCACTGAGGCACTGCTTCTGGATTTGCCATTTTAACTGTAATGAACAAAAACATAACTAAAAATATTAGCCCACTTTGGGAATGGACAATCACACACACAAGCAAACTGCACAAAACAATGTACCACCTGCAATTATAGTCACAACAGTGTAATAATTATAGGGGATAACTCAGGAGATTCTTTGCGTGGACCAAGACAACTACAGGACATAGTCTTATAGGTGGTAAAGTCTATATTATCACACGGTGATTCAAACAGGTGCAGAGAGAAACTTAAGTCCACAACACTTGGTGCAAATAATAAATGCAGCTTAGCAGTCTATAGGAAACTTCAGAGGAAAATGCAATCAAGCAGAAAGTCTATGAAGCGCAGTTATTCTTGAGGATACTTGACACGAATAAATCCTTGTCTTAGTCCAGGCACAGATAGATATGCTTATTAGGCAGTTCAAATCATATCTTAGCTCAACCAGGGAGGCCTGGTTAATAGTCTCAGGTTAATGCAAAGCAGCAACAGCTTACATGTCCAGCAAATGCAGATGGAAGTAAACACGAACAGCAGAAGAAGGAGGATTATTGGAAACTTGTGTATGCAGCAGGAACTCAGCAGAGTAGCAGGATCACCACACAGGTTCACAGGAGCAGGTATATAGCCAGGGAGTAATCAGAGGTCAGGAGCTGGATGCAAGGCAGAATACTCTAGCACAGACTGAAGGCTGGGGTGGAGTTTTATAGCAGGAGACACAGTGCACATGAGACCAAAGATGCCATCTTGAAAAAGGGCAGTAATGCACAAAAGGTAAAAAATGTTCCGAGTCCTGACAAACAGCTTACAAGAGACCACATAGGGTAAATAGACACACAGCACACAGGGGAGACACCACATAGCGAACACCGCTCAAGAAACACTACACCAGATACCAAAATACAGCACACAACATGGAGGAAACAGTGCACAAGATAGGGAAGAAGGTTAAATGACCCAACACATACAATACAAAAATGCAGAGGGATGATATAGAACAGATATGTCGGAAAGCGCAAACTGTGTGAGACATGTCCACTGCTCCTGTCAACACCACAAAGCATACACAGATGTTAATTTCACCGCATTCCCAATGCGATAGCATCAGGCCTATTTCTAGTAGTTAATAAAATAAGCAGTTGTGCAGAAGGTCAGCCTCCACTCCATTCAGACAAGGATACACAGAATCTTGTTCTTGGGATCGATTGAGTGATCTGTAAGTTACACTATGAATGGGTGTTAACTTACCAATTTCAGTAAAACAATTCCTTTCTGTAAAGAAAAGAAGAAGGGGTTGTTGTTCATGAGTGCTCTATGGTTGTCAAAAGAGTTCGATCCCTATTTGTGAAGATTGGTTGGAGAACAACGGCGACCTTAATGAAGGTGTGTGGTGGCGTCAGACGCACCTGATTAATGAAGAGGTGCACGACTCTTCATGAATCTGAGGCGTCTGATGAGTGGCATAAGCCTCCATGTGTTAAGCCAGAAATCTCATTACAGTAGTGAGATTTTCTGGCATAGGGATTAGGGAACACCACAGCTTGTAATGCATTAGATGGGCTGTGGCATCTCAACCCCTTTACGCCTATGTCCCACCTGAGCTCTGCCAATTTCGGCAGAGCTGAGAGAGACTGGCATGTAGATTTGAAAAGTCTCAAAATTTAGACGCAAATTGGAGTTGTATTCCATCATCAGTCATTGTATTTCCTGTTTGATCCAGAAAGACTTTACAACAAACCACTGTTCACAGCAGTGGCCAACAGGAGGCGCTGTGGACAGAGATTGGCTGCAGCATTTATATGTCTACCCAGAATAAGCAGCAAATGCATAGACCAATAGTGAATCCAGGCTGCATTAGAAGGGGAGCCTTATGGATTGGTTAAGACATACGATGGGTGCAGTCAGTTCTTGGCTACAGGAATCACATGGCCATCCAGATCAAGCAGGAAGTATTGTAAGTAGATATGGACTACAAGGAATTTGGTCTCATGGGGATCTATAATATGACTGTTAATTATTACCCTTTGAGGAAAGTGGCTAAGTGGCCACCTAGTTTTTGCTAGAGCTCCTGATAGTGGAGTTAGGCTTGATCTGTAGGTGGCCACCAAGTACCGCTCCAAGGGTAGTCCCCGTTACTGTGGCAGCTAAACCCAAGGGTGAGGATGGCAGACACGGACTCAGTCCAGGGCAAGACTGGATACTGAAGCAAGTGCGGATCCTGGATCAGTTGACAAGACAGACACTTGTGCAGGTTTAGAAATTTGGATCCTGAAACAGTTGACATAATGGACACTGGTGCTGCTTCACACGTGGCAGATTCTGGGACTTGACAGGATGGGCACTGGTGCTGGTTCAGATACTGCTGGAGCAGTTGCAGGCTCACATATCGCTGAAGTGATTTCAGACTCATGTACAGCGGTTTCAGGCTCAGGTACCACGAGAGAGGCTTCAGGCTCAGCCACCACCAGAGCAGTCTCAGGCTTAGGTAGCACAGGCAACGGGAACAGTTTCTAGGTTAGATAACACGGGTTACGGGAACAGGTTCAGGTTCAGAATAAACGTGTTCTATAACAGGTTCAGATACTGACAGAATAGTTTCAGGGAATGATTCAGAAATATGTTCAGAGACCTGGCAACTAATTAGAAGGGGCAAACTCAAGCTATCTCTAAGAAGGGCATTGTACGGACACCTCACTAGAGGAGAATGCCCCTTAAATACTAGATACCTCTCAGCTATTGGCTGGGGACATTTCCAAAATGCGTGCATTGACCCTTTAAGAATTGGGGAGTAAGCGCACACAAGGTGAGCCACTAGGAGACCTGTGTAATGTGTGCAGGCATAGGGGACCAGGAAGCCCTGCAGGGAACAGAGTTACCGCTGAGTAGCCAGCAATGAGTATGTCAGCATCCCTGCTGGGAGCAGAGAGTCAGAACATGCAGGGATGTCAGCATTAGCATTACAGTACCCCCGTACGTCCACTCTTCTTCAAGCACACAATAATTTTCTGTGGAAGAAGTGGGACACATATGCTCTTCTTGGATTCCCACAATTTCTCTTCAAAGCCAAATTCTCTCCAGACCACTAGACCTTTGGGCCTTGGGAGCACAGGAGCAAAAGAGAGAACCTGTTTATTGAAAAGAATTGAAGATACCTTCTTCTGGTCCATTTTCAATTCAAGGTTGGAGACAATACATCCCAGAGGGGGTGAGGATCCTGGAAAAAGGCCAATGGATCCCAATTTCTCTTCAATGTTGAATTCTCTCCAGGCCTTCTCCATGTCCAGCTTCAATTTGGGGTTCGGGAGTAGGTCTATGGAAATAATGTATATCTGTTTAAAGAAAAGAATTGAAGACACCTTCTCCTGGTCCATTTCCAATTCCTTGTCTGGGATGATACATCCTCGAGGGGGTGAGGATCCTAGAGGCAGGTCATTGGAACCATCATTTGTTCTGTGAGGAGGGAACATTTTCCCTTCCTTCTTGTTGAAGATGTAAGCACACAACCAACAAATGGATGGCAAATGTTTCAGAGAAGATAGCATCGCCAGTGGCTGTACTGGATGTATGGGGACCAAATATCCTATATGACAGGACTGTCCTCAACAAAGCACCTCATCGGATCTTCAGTGTAGAACTGGCTCATGTGTTCACAGCCACAGACAACACAGAAGTAGTGGGCCCAATAGACATGCAGCATTCTTACCTGAAGCATCACATGCTCAGTAACAACTTGAATGCCTTTGGATAGGGCCTTTCCATTGATGAAGGACACCATCAAGAAATTCTGGAGGAGTCGGATTGTTATCTGATACCGATCCACCACATTTTGCTGCAAGAAAATTTCCACTGAACTGGGGTCAAGGTAGGCCATCTCAACTAATAGGGTGCCTCCAAAGGATACATTCAGAGTCAACAATGGAGAGGTATTGCTCTCTCCCAGGGTAGCCACTCCTACAAACCCTAGGCTTTGGAGTTTCTACAATTTCTGTGGACAAGAACAGATGAGATTTTCCGTGCTACCACAGTAGTAGCACAATCCCTTGGCATGATAATGTTCTTACTGCTCAGCTAGTTTCACAATATCGGCTTACATAGGTCCAGAGCAAACAGTTGTCACAGAAGGATGGGGAACAAGCAGTCTCTGGAAGAACAGAGCCTAATGTGGTGGTTGCCTCTCACTGATCACCTCTGTGGACCTTTCCTTAAACCTGAGGTCGATCCTGGCTGCCAGGGAAATCAGGGTACCAAGGATGTCTCAACAAGCCTGTTTGTCCTTAATCCTTATGGACAATCCCTCCCAGTAGGTGACTACCAGAGTCTCATCATTCCAGCTTAGTTTGGTAGACAGGTTGTGGAACTGGAAGGCATACTGGCTTACAGACAGACCACTCTGCCACAGTCTGAAAATGGAAGATGCAGCAGAAGAGAGACAACCTGGTATTAGCATTAACCCATGTAAATGAATACCTAAACAAGTCGTCTTGTTGAGTTCACCAGAGTAAAGTTAGGTTTACAAGACAGAGAAAAAGATCAAAGTTTGATATCACTTTGATCAGAGTGGCATCAGTTTTCTCAGAAGTGGAGAAAAGAAAAGTTTCTCCACCTTCTCCTTTCAGTCAGTCCATGAAAATCGGACTGCACTCAGATGTCAATCTATTGCTGTCTGATTTTTTTTTGATGAAGGCTTCCATAGACTTGCATTGCCGATTTTTGATTCGACACTCGGCTCAAAATCATAAATGTCACCAATTTTTCAGCTGAACACTCGATGTTCACAGCCCCATATAGTATCATATGATTCAAGTGCTGTCCTTGAATAGCACTCATAGGAGAAAATCGGTGGTGTACACAAGCCCTAAGTCTCATAGCGAGGGTATTGAGCAGGAGAGCTCAGTGCCAGGAAATGGTTAAACCCCTTTTCCCCATTGAAACAAAAAAATTAAAATTTGAGAGTCCTCGGTGCTTGATACCGTTTAATGGCTAAATGAAAAGATGACAACAAATAGCAAGATTTCGAGACTACTCTGGTCTTACTATGCCTGTTGAAGAGACCTGGGTAGTCTGGAAAACTTGCTATTTGCTACCATCTTTTCATAGCCATTAAAAGGTATCAATGGCTGAGGTCTATTAAGCTTTACAATTTTTCTATCTACTGGCTAACATGATGCAAAGATATATTTTATCATTGAAAAAAAGATGTTTATGGAGGAGCCATCAGGAATAGGCAGCTTGTTTGACCCACAGCTATCATGGGCATAGCCAGCTTTATAGCCTGACTGTGAAATGAACCATTGTTCATGAGTTCATCTGCAACAAAAGAAGAGAAACTACTGTTTATTTAGGATTTTAATGTTACAATAAAAGCACTACGAATTTAATAAATGCATTTGTGATAAAATATTTTGTATGGGTTGTTTATTCTTTTAAATAATAAGTAATGTTTTTCTCTAATGACATCTAACAGTAGGTTTATGTTTTATTAATGGTGCCTTACAGCCTAGTTAACTGGATGGGTCATTAGGTGTCCCGTGGCTGCTTAGTTAATTATGTTGAGTAAACATGGCCTCAGCTCATAGCATATAAATCTGATTTTTACTGCATGAAGTTCAATAACGTTCTGAAAGCATAACATATCCAGCTGAAGACAGGATCATAAAGTACTCAACATAGAAAATGAAGGAAAGCAAATAGTATAAAGCTTCAGGCCTCATTCACAGACGAGCTGTTTGTAGAAAATGGACGCCAAATTGCTGTAATATGAAGTGCAATGTGTGAATACGAAATCAAAGCCTCCCTTTCAGTAACATTGAACATTGGACTATGTGAGCAACCACTACAAGCCTTCCCTGATGAACATATTTTTCAGAATTCTTGCGTTGTTTTTACACATACTGCAGTTTAGCACAAGAAATCATGATTTTTCTATGGAAGATACAATCATAAAGCAACCTTTTTTCTTCTTGCTACCGAGTATAAAAAGTTCACCAAATCTGAGGAACCTTCATGCTCTTTACTTTGAACACACTCATAGAGGTATACCTAGTCAAGGCTGGACATATCATTGGTGCAACCTGTGCGGCCGCCCAGGTGCTCAAGAGGTAAAGGGGCCCATTTCTACCTCCAAAGTAGGTGCAATTTGCATTTTTAGGAACATTTGGGCTGCAAAGGGTCCATATATTGTCCTTGCACAGGGGCCATTTTTTGTCTGGGTCCATGAGCGTGCGTCATACGTGGTTGAAACCCCAAGTAGCAAAAGCAACAACCAGAAGATATGTGGTATAGAGCTTGTGCGTGGATGGATATTCCAGAGACAAAGAGTCATGTAAGCAAGACAAGAGGAGATGAGTTAGTTGCAGTCAGGAAATTGATCCATGTTGGAATACAACTGTAGAATCCCAGATGTAGAATAAAAAAAAAACAAAAAACCAAAGCACTTTATCCTGAGTATCAGGCATGGTTATGAGAGCAATATGCCTTCAAAATCTAATGCATTCCTTATTGGGTCATCCCAATGACTCAATATTCCCAAGCATTTAGTTATTTGGATAGTGAGCAAAACAGAGGATAAGAGCCAATGTGCAGAGCAGGTGTAAGCAGGTGGTGGGGACCCTCATTTGCCTCCCCACTCGCCTTTACCTCGTGTGGTACCCGGGTGGTTTGCCTGTAATATGTTATGTCATCTGTCTGTATTGAATTCATGTGTTGTGTTTGTTTTGTCATAACGTACTCTCTTAATGTATAACCTGTATTGTATATTCCCTCTGTTGTATTGTTAGGGTAGGTATAGAAAGAATTAATAAAAGGGGCTGGTCTAGCCAGGGTGTAAGGAGCAGGAGGTTCCTACTTCTGAAGAGAGTCTGGCAGGATTGCACGTGGCAGGACGTGTGTCCACGTCTGGGACTGAAAGGACCCCGGCTGGGAAATAAAGGCTACCGCAGACTGCTGGTATTGTCTGCCAGGCAAAGTGGACAAATCCTGGGACCATAGATGAATCTTCATAAAGACTGTGTGGCACTCCAGTTTGAAGGGGAGCCATTGATGCTGACCGGCCTAAAGCACACACAGGGACAAAACAGGAACCCCTATTTCTAGTATAGTAGTTTTCTCTGTTGGATCAGAGCTGTGCCTGACATGTTTTGTTTCTGGACCTTCACCCTCAGTGGCTGCAGAGAGTGTGGAAAGAAGGTAACTGACTGTGCTGTAAGATTGGGACCACACCTGTCTTTTTCATGTGCAAGGGGCTGGGTTGCACACTGATTGTGATCTAGTGGACATGGCTATGACTACCACCCCTTGCCACCTTGTTACACAGGAGTGCAGTGAGGTATTATCTCCATGTGTGGTAAAAACATATACCATCTAATTTTACTGTATGCATACATATATTGTTTATATCAGTACAGTACTTGTCAAATACACATACATTCAATTGTGCAAATATCACAATCCAAATGCCATCTCAAGGGGAAAAGATCCCATCAATATATAAGAATGTAAAAAAAAGTATAGGCAATTGGGAGAGCCATTACCAAAACACCATGTAATATAAAGGCAAAGTTGAAGCAATAAACCATTATCTAAATATAAATAGATGGTCAAGAGTGTGGCCCAGCCAAGTGCCTACCATGTGAGCTGAGAAACAAGGATAGGTATAATTACCTGAAAATAAGTAATCGGGGACCCACCACACCCGAAGCGCGTTTTGCACTGAAATGCATCATCCAAGTTTTGCAAAATTCTTATGACTTTTAATGTGTTCCACCAGTTTTCTGGAGCAAACACTTTAATTATTCACTGCCAAAATGTTTTTTGAAAGTTTTAGCTTTTAGTTTTACCATAAGCTGATACTGTGAGAGAATTAACGGTTTGGGACATATTTCAACCATTAATTTTATCACTAAAATTTTAGGAAATTTTTAGTCTTAGGCAAGAAAATTAGAAGTTGTATTTTAGAAACTAAAGGAACTACATTTCAAATAAATTAGAACAGTTAAGAAAGCTTTATCTCATGTCCTTTAACAGAATAAGCGTGCAGCTGTTGTATACTCCAAAAATGTTCACACTGTGTGAGTTTTCTGACCTTTATTGTATCCTCCCCCCACCAAAACATGCTGGGTTAAATCTGTCACCAAGTTTTAGCTAACCCATTTGAGAGCAGCATGATAAAGAGACAGATACTTTTATTCCCGCAAAGTATCACTTACTGGCCTGCTTGCGGTCTTTTTGATAAAATCTTTATTTTCTTTACTGCAGATCCAGCAGTTCCCTGAATGCTGAGCACTGTATAACTCCTCCCTCACCACTGATTAGCAGCTTTCCGTGTACACTTTGCATAGGCAGAAACCTGCCAATCAGTGGTAGGCATGGGTTTATACTAGTCTTTACTGAAAATCTGCGGATTAAAGTGATTTTCTCAAAATTACAGCTAGCAGACCAATTATTAAAATGTCACTGGAATCAGAATCTCTCTCTTTACATGATGCTGCTTTCAGACTAGGTATCAAAAACCTGGTGATATTCCCTTTATTCACCTTCTTATAAAATTGTGTCTAGTGTGTATGATTGATTGAGAAGCAGATAATAGATCATTGGCTCCCTGAAAGAAAACCTGTTTATGCAGAGTTAAATTCTAATCTTAATGTTTCATGTTTCTTAAAAAAAAGTATTCACACCCTTTATTTTGACTTATTTTCTTATGCAGCAATCTAAAAATGGAAACCAATCTTACTAAAGTATTTGCATGCATTACACAATCACTCTGATCTACTTTTTAGGATGAACACCATTGGACAATTCACACAGATTCCATTCTAGTCAATGAAGTCCTATAGGTACCATGTAAATCTGTCCTCCAAACAAATTCTAGTTTTCTGTTCCTAGGCAAAAACAAACAAAAAAAATTGCAGAACGAAGTGTTAAGAAGCCCAAAACTGATTTGATAAAAAAAAAGTCATGTGCCTGAATATGCTGGTAATATTTTTTAAAAAATTGTAATATTGTCTTCATCTTCACAAGTCTTCTTAAGTTATCAGTTCAGGCTTCTGGTCCCACAAGCGCAGCAGGATTTGCATAAAAATGTGATCATAAAAAGCTTGTCTGAATGTGGGCTTAGATCAGGGTTGGACAATTAATTTTCCCGCGTGAAAAACTGCGACTTGTGGAAGGCCAAACCAATAGGCTGGAACTAATTCTGCTCAATATTAATATTAACATAGTAATTATAATTATATATATTGAAATTGGTTGCATTACGTAATATTGAGCAGAGTAAAGTATGCTGACATATATATATACCAAATGAGCCCACTCAAAGCCCTCCTATATACAGTATGAGCCCGCACAAAGTTCCTTATGTACCGTAAAAGCCCCCACACAGCCCACTGTATAAAGTATGAGTCCCCAAATAGCCCCTTATATACAGTACTAGATCGTGGCCCGATTCTAACGCATCGGGTATTCTAGAATATGCATGTCCCCGTAGTACATGGACAATGATGATTCCAGAATTCGCAGCAGACTGTGCCCGTCGCTGATTGGTCGAGGCAACCTTTATGACATCATCGTTGCCATGGCAACCATTATGACATCTACGTCGATACTGTGCCCATCGCTGATTGGTCGAGGCAACCTTTATGACATCATCGTTGCCATGGCAACCATTATGACATCTACGTCGATACTGTGCCCGTCGCTGATTGGTCGAGGCCCAGGCGGCCTTGACCAATCAGAGACGCGGGATTTCTACGTCGATACTGTGTCCGTCGCTGATTGGTCGAGGCCCAGGCGGCCTCGACCAATCAGAGACGCGGGATTTCCAGGACAGACAGACAGAAAAACCCTTAGACAATTATATATATAGATGAGCTCCCATATAACTTCCTATATAAAGTATGAGCCTCCACATAGCCTCCTATATACAGTACGAGCCCCCACATAGCCTCCTATATACAATATGAGACCCATAAAGCCTCCTGTACAGTATGAGACCACACATAGCCTCCTTTATAATGAATATGAGCCCTCACATAGCCTCACTATAAACAATGTTTTACCCACATAGCCTCTTATATACAACATGTACCACACATAGCCTCTGATATATAGCATGTGTTGAGACCAAACATAGCCTCCTATAAACAGTATGAGCCCCCACATAGCCTCCTATAAACAGTATGAGCCCCATATAGCCTCCAATATACAGTATGAGCCTCCATATAATATTTAATATACAGTATGAGCCCCCACATAGCCTCCAATATACAGAATGAGCCCCCACATAGCCTCCTATTAAAAGTATGAGCCACCACATAACCTCCTATATACAGTATGAGCCCCCCAAAAGCGTCATATACACAGCATGAGCCCTCACATAGCCTCACTATAGACAGTGTGAACCCCACATAGTCTTTTATGTACAGCATTTTCTACACATAGCCTCTGATATATAGCATGTGTTCCACATAACATCGGCTCCTGTGGCTTCTATTAGTGTCTGCATTCAGTTTGGGAGAGCCAACTGCATCTTCTATTTTTTTGCTGTGTACTGTTTTAGTGTGTTTTTATAATGATTAGTGATGGTCTCAACATTAATTGAGAGCCTACAGGCAAAGAATGAGGGAAGGGTAACTACGGTCTGCTTGAAAGTTAGGAAGAAATTGATATGCTAAACTCAACTATATTCCATCCAGTTTTCTATTTATTATCTGCAGAGCTATTTATTTCATGTATTACTACAGCTATCTTTGAAGCATTGTCTCTTAGAGATATGGTCCTCTTGGGATACAGATGTAACACGTGTCAATTTAGCAGCTCATGCTTACTGTCATCTTCCAGATGTTTTCCTCTTTGGAACGGAACAACATCACATCTTGTTAATTGACAAATAACAGTGTTTTTCCTGTGTGGAGCAGAAGTGTAGGAAAAAAAAGTAAAAAAATGATGAACAGACAGAGACATACTAGCAGGATTGAGATGTACTTCATCTGAGTTAATGATATGCTCATGCTTCGAGGCCGGCCTGTGGGGGAGGTCTTCATGTGGTGCTCTGCTTAGGTGTTCATGTGTATGGCTTCTGACAGGTCACTGATCCCTCACTGACATGACCACTAATTTACATACAGTGAAGGAAATAATTATTACTTGATTTTGTAAGTTTGCCCACTGACAAAGATATGAACAGTCTATAATTTTAAGGGTAGGTTAAAATTAACATTGAGAGACAGAATATCAAAAATCCAGACAATAACATTGTGTAAATTATATACATTTATTTGCATTCTGCAGTGAGAAATAAGCATTTGATCCCTTTGGCAAACAAGACTTAATTTAATACATTTTGTTTTTTTGTAGTTGATGAGGAGGTTTGTGCACATGTCAGGAGGAATTTTGGTCCACTCGGCTTTGCAGATCTTCTCTAAATGATTAAGATTTTGAGGCTGTCGCTTGACAACTTGGAGCTTCAACTCCCTCCATAAGGTTTCTATGTGATTAACGTCTGGAGACTGGCTACGCCGCTCCATAACCTTAAAGGGAACCTGTCACCTGAATTTGGTGGGACCAGTTTTGTTACATACGGGCGGGGTTTTCGGGTGTTTGATTCACCCTTTCCTTACCCGCTGGCTGCATGCTGGCCACAATATTGGATTGAAGTTCATTCTCTGTCCTCCGTAGTACACGCCAGCGCAAGGCAATATTGCCTTGCGCAGGCGTGTACTCCAGAGTGACAGGTTCCCTTTAATGGGCTTCTTTTTGAGCCACTCCTTTGTTGCCTTGGCTGTATGTTTTGGGGTCATTGTCTTGCTGGAAGACCCAGCCATAACCCATTTTTAATGTCCTGGTGGAGGGAAGGAGGTTATCACTCAGGATTTTACATTAACTCCATCCATTCTCCTACAGATGCGGTGAAGTAGTCTTGTGAGCTTCCTCCAAACACGGCGAGTTGAGTTAATGCCAAATACCTCAATTTTTGTCTCATCTGACCACAGCACCTTCTCCCAATCACTCACAGAATCATCTAGGTTTTCATTGGCCTAAACTTATGCCTTCTTGACAAGGGGGACCTTGCGGGCACTTCAGGATTTCAAACCTTTACGGCGTAATTTGTTACCAATGGTTTTCTTGGTGACTGTGGTCCCAGCTGCCTTCAGATCATTAACAAGTCACACCGTGTAATTTTAGGCTGATCTCTCACCTTCCTCATGATCAAGGATACCCCACAAGGTGAGATTTTGCATGGTGCCCCAGATCGATGTCGATTGACAGTCATTTTGTATTTCTTCCATATTCTTACTATTGCACCAACAGTTGTCTCCTTCACACCCAGAGTCTTACTTATGGTTTTGTAGCCCATTCCAGCTTTGTGCAGGTCTGTGATCTTGCCCCTGACATCCTTATAAAGCTCTTTGTTCTTGCCTATGGTGTAGAGGTTAGAGTCTGACTAATTAATTGAGCCTGTGGACAGTGGTCTTTTATAAAGGTGACTATGTAAGACTGTAAGACATCTGTCTTTAATGCAGGTAACGAGTTGATTACAAGCATCTAACTGGTCTGTAGGAGCCAGAACTCTTAATGGTTGGTAGGGGATCAAATACTTATTTCTCACAGCAAAATGCAAATAAATTTATATAATTTATACAACGTGATTTTCTGGATTTTATTTTTGATATTATATCTCTCAATATTAAAATTGACCTACCCTTAAAATTATAGACTGTTCATGTCTTTGTCAGTTGGCAAACATACAAAATCAGCAAGGGATCAAATAATTATTTCCTTCACTGTAATGAATATTAAATATATAGCTTGGAAAATAAAAAAAACCTTCTGCAGGCAGGCGCTGGCGGTGGCGCCTGCGCTGCAGCCTGATTGCATATGTAATGTGCATATAATGAATTTGTTTAATGTAATCCTGAGATTTATTTTTAAAAAATCCTTTTGAAAATGGACACGGCCGCACCCGATCTGATAGCTGCTACGACGGCACAGGCGCCGACGGTGCCATTTTGCTTGAGAAAAAAAAAATTCATCCTCCAAGATGACGCCTCCAGCGCCTGCACAATAGCAGCTATTGGATCACCGATAGCTGCTACTGCGCAGGTGCGGCTGTCTCCATTTTCAAATGTATTTTTTTTATGAATATCAGGATTACATCAAGCAAATGAATTACCGTATATGTACATTACATAGGCTGCATGTCCACTGCCCGCCTGCAGAAGGATTTTTTTTCAAATCAATATATATAATATTTATTATGTAAACTAGGGGGCAGGTCAGTGAGGGATCAGTGACCTGTCAGAAGCCATACTGAGGAATAGCTAAGAGGAGAACAACATGGAGACCCCCCTCCAGACCCGTCTTAGGGCACGTTAATTCAAAACTGAAAATACAGATTGAACAACAACCACAGGATGGATTTCATCAACCGAAGTATCATTGTAACCAGCATAACAGCACCGACCTGACACTGTCTGTAGGATACTGTGCACAATCCTCCCGACAGGATCACTTTAACTGTCATTTTTAAAAACAACTTAAAAGCAAATTGGCATGAAGATTCAAAGGATGTCATATCAGCTGCTTATTCTTGTGTTAAAGACATTCCCATTGGGAGTTGCTGAAATTACAGACTTTGTACCGTAAAAGTTTCCTTGGACATAAAAGTACAGAATCAATGGACTGTCTAAAAGACAGCTGTTTTATCCCCATTGTATCTGTTAATTGTTGGTTGTCGTCTCTGCTTTATAACAGTGCTGTGCTTTGGTCCTAACAGAGTACTAAATCCAAAATAAAATGTTTACTGGTACATGACGGAGTTTAAATATAAATTAACTTTACATTATATTTCAATGTAATACAATTTTAATAATTGTTTGTTTTTGTTCCCAAAATTCTTCAATTTCTAAGACAGGAAAACACTATCCGGCATCCCTAAAGTACGGTATATACCATGTATAAATAAAAAGAGAGAAACAATCATAAATATTACATAAATAAAATTAAAGAATATATATTTATTAAAAACAAGAAACAATAATAAAAATTACATAGAAAGGTAAAATAAAGAAATACCTATGCTAGTTTACTACACATCACTAAAATATATCCTGTACATAAATATATTATGAAAAGAAACAATAATAAAAACAATATAAAATGGTGAAATAAAGAAATAAAATACCTTGGCTACTTTACTATGTATCCCTAAAGTATATACTGTGTATACAGAAACATATATTATAAAAAGAAACAATAGTAAAAGTAATGGATAAAAGTAAATAAAGAAACACCTAGGCTAGTTTACTATGTAGGAGATAAGTATTAAACACCTATAGCCACAATCCATATATCAAAGCCCCAAGGCATTGCTATTGAAAAACACAAACATAACTGAAGGATGCAGAGAAAATAAAAATAAATTATTTTACTAAAGCATAATATACAAATGAAACATTAAAAAGTGTGACACAGTATTTCAGTGTTGGCGGATTACACTAAATAAAATATAAAATAAAGTGCAATCGCAACCGGAGTCCACCGTGCAGAGATGTAACCTACTGCTGGTGTGAACAATGACGGAACCGAGCAGCGAGCGTTACCTTAGACACGTTGAGTTAACTCCACAAAGCGTGATAGGAACACTGAGTACCAACCTTTGTTACTACACAGAGAGGTACTGCACGAAGTATGCTAAGTACTTTACCCTGTTAACGTCACAGGAAAGTTAGCACGTGAGTTGAGCTCGCTCTGCACCTAAACTGTGCTAACCGCACACATGGGTGAAGCAAATGCTGAGCCAAAGGGAAGAACTCTTATGACGCTAGATACAATACCCTGTTGCCTTCATAGAGAGGTTTAGCAAAAGGGTTGAGCTTGCTCTGTAACTGAACTGTACTGACCACACACAGGAACAAAACAGATGCTAAGCCAAGCGGCTGGTTACCCTTTAGTCCTGATACTACAGAACCTGTGCCTAACCGGCACCCTAAGCATGTAGCAGACTAGAGACTCTGGCGTTGAGCCATGGGAACAAAACCACATGACTGTGCAACTTGCCTGCCACAGTATACTCTCAGAGCATAGACAGACGCATGCAAACATGCCGACAGAGTGGTAGAGTATCCACCCATACACACCAAACATAAATTACACTAGCGCACCCGCATGCACCGCTGAGACTCTTTTATACACTAGACTCCACCCCAAAGACTCATGCCCAGTCAATCGAGGCATCGCCCGCGGGCCAATCCGGAGCTGCCACATTGCTAGAGCAGCAATAAGAAGACGCCACATCATGGACATGCTCAGTAAGGTGATCTCTGGACTTAGACTCCGGAGCGCAAGGCTGCACCTGTATATCATTGGTTACCATAGACTTGGCTGGAGGGCCAGCAGTAACCAAATGTATACCACGAGCCTGAGCAAGCCACTGAGACCGACGTCTGTGCTGAGCAGCACCCGCAGCGGCCAGACCTGAAAGGGAGACCACAGTAACAGAAAATGTTTGGGATCTATCTCACGCAGCGGGAGAACCCCGACGTCTAACACAGCAGAAGTATGGAATCAGAGAAGGGGACACCTGGATTACATTACAGCACTCTGCATACTAATTGCATGCCGTGGGATATACAGTACCTCAAAAACAATAAAGTATAATGGTTAAAGGTACAGCCAGATTGCAAATAAATGAAGAAGAAATGAAGTTTGAGAATTAAGACATGCAACAAATCCACAAAGCTAGTGGGAAGTACAATGTGGGACAGATCCATAACTAAAGGGTGATGTGAAAATATGCCACCCACAAAATAACAATGTAAGAGCTACAGGAAAAATTCAGTCATGATATCACACTCCACATCATTGGTATGTCCGAAGTGCGAAAGATAAATATTACTAACCAGTAAATCAAGGACTCTCAAAACCATTTCCTAGGAAATGCTTCACCTGGGGGGTCTGGACATATACATATGCATGTATTTAAAGACGCACTGCCATGAATATTTTTGAATTAAATGTGTGTATATGTGTGTGGTGTCTAGTATGAGTTTATTGATATACTCACCTACTGCCTCTTTCCCTGGGATCCAATGCCATTCTGATATTCTTTTCAGTGACATCACCGCAATTCTATGTGCGAGCCGGAAGTCCTTTTCACAATGTAAGTCTATGGAGCCTTGTTTTCACGCTCCATAGCTTTATATTGTAGAAAAAAAAACACTTCCAGGTCATGCAAAGCACAGCATGACCCAGGAAGTCTGCAGAGCAATGATGTCACTGAGAAAAGGAACAGTATGGCGCTGGATTCTAGAGAGAATGAAGGTAGGTGAGTGTATGAATACATTCACACTACATTACATACACTACATTACTCATGGGAGTGCTTCTTTAACCATTTGATGACCTTTGAGGTATCTATACGTCATGCTCTGGAAGGGGTTTCCGACCATTGACATATAGGTCTCCTTCTCCAGTCCGATCGGCACCCCTGTGATGTTATCTTGCGGGCCCGATCATTGTCATGGCAGCTCAAGGTCATCATGATGACTTCAAAGTTTGCCAGCTACAGAGTTACTACTTCATGAAGTGATTTTGGTGAGAATTGAAAAAAAATGACCTGGTCAGAAAGGTGAAAACAGGCTGGAGGGTCAAGAGGTTAAAACTGGTGTTTTATGTGCTTGTCCTAATCACACAGTCACTGGCTAAATAAATGTAGTAGGAAGCATACATCATTTATAGGATTTGTGCATTGTGGGCAGCTGATGCAACACAAACTAAACTGTATAACCTAGCATACAATCCGACTATAACCTATGACCGGTTTTGGCATAGATTATTGTAAATATGTAAGCTTGGGCAGTTCTGTACCCTCCAGTTGCACACTTTTTAGAAGTATTTTTTTTACTTTATTTAAAAGGGTAAAACAACTGAAATGTTTGTACTTTCATATATGTACCACAAATTCTGAGATGTCACAGAGGAATTTATACATGGGAATCTTTGAAGTGTTACCTGCTGTTTACAAGAATTAATAGATCGTTGAATTCTAGCTGGCACTGTACCATTGGGGCTCTATGTAAAGCAAGTGGCCACTAAGGACCCCAGGATTCAACATGACAATAATGCCACTCAGATTAATAGAAAAATGATCAAGTGGAACGATGTTTTGTCTCAGAGACCACCACAACTGTCGTATCACAATGGTGTACATATACCTAACTCAATACAAATGATGGTACATGAGGATGTGACAATTTATTAATGTGGAAGACAACCTATTGAAGATATCATTGTGAATTCTAGCTGATCTCACACGGTACATACACTCCACATGGTGAACATGCTCAGTAATTAACCTGAAGTATATGATATTAACTATGTCCACAAATAAAAGCACGTCACTCGATTTGCGATGTCAAATAATCAAAATGGCCTGCAGAAAAGTAATTATGTTGGGATGGAAGGTGAATAAATTATTAAAAAAGTACATAAATGGGCATCTGAACATTGAAGATTAATTTTTCAATGTCATATAATAACAAAAATTACTAGATTGAAAATCATTCTAATTTTTAAATTAAAATGTAAATGAAAGTCTTCAATAGTCTTCATAGAAATTAGAAAGCAGACATGAACAAGCTTCTGCTTTCTGCTCTTTGACAATTTTTTTCGAAAAAATTGACTTGCGGCGCATTATAAGAATTCCAATTGCCCTAAAACATGTGTGAAATATTCTGAGGTCAATTAGATTGTATTGAAACCCTTTAAAGCGAACCTGTCACCCGATTTGGCTGATATGAGATACGGTCACCTCCTTTCAGGGCTAATAAACAACTTTCTATAATGCGGTGTATCTGCCCCCAACCTGACCTGGAAGAGAAGAAAAATAACTTTTATTATTCTCACCTACGGAGCGGCTGGTCAGAAGGTCGGCACTCTTCTTGGTCAGGCGCCTCCCATCTTCTTACAATCGCCATCCTCCTTCTTGGCTCATGTGAATAACACATCCTTACGTCATCCACACAGTCTCTTTGGCAGCAGGCTCTTGATCAGACGTATTTCCCTTTTCAGAGCTAAGCAAAGTACTGCAGTGCGCTGTTGCCTGGGCCTTTACCAATGGCTGTGCACTGAGAAGTGCTCATGTGCAGGATCGGGATGCCAAGGAGACTGTGTGAATGATGCAGGGATATGTTTCCACACAAACCAAGAAGGAGGACGGCGATCGTAGGAAGATGGAAGGCATCAAAGAATAGCATCACTTTTCGGACCGGACCACCCTGCCAGTGAGTTTAATTAAAACTCTTTTTCTTCTCTTTCCGGTCAGTTTGGGGGCAGATTGTAGAATGATGTATATCAGCCCTGAAAGGTGGTGGCCTTATCTCATATCAGACAAACCTCGTGACCGGATCCCTTTAAAGTTCTTAGTCTTTGTAATGTCAAAGTGACCTCACTCTCAATGGCTATGCCAAAATGAGTGAGCTTTGATGTTTTCTTACTATTCATATTCTCAAAAAAATGACTGTTTCATTCCCTGCTTCTGCTTTTACACTGGCTATGTCAGTCCTTCTTGTTTGGCTGTGCTGTACTGTGCCATAGTATGTGGTAGCTACAGGGTGTTATGTAGAATCCTGACCGATCGAGCCTGAGGTCATGTACACCTTCTCTGGCTAATGTAGTCTTCTGTGTCTAATAGCAGGGTTAATTTTTGGCGATTTCTGCCAATCGAATCAGAAGCTGATCAAATTTGTTCAGCAAATTCCTAAAAGTTCAACACAAGTTTGAGTCACATCAAATCATTCTGCTCATTTCTGTTATAAAATTGTCATCTAAATACTTTGTATAGACTAAGTAAAATCTATAGCTAAAATGTGAACCATAATATTCAGATATTTGTGTTGAAGATGGTGCTACAGGAGAAATCCTCCTCCGTTATGTGTCATCTTCTACTGACTGCACCAACATTGAGCACCTTACTCTAGCTTACAAATGATCGGGAATTGTAATCCCAGCAACATCTTTAATAGCGCACAAATCATAGAAATAGTTATAACATTGTCTGATGTGACCCAGAGCGCTCTTCATCAAAGCTTGCCAGCAATATGCAAATCTGCATTAAAAATCCAATGTAAAAATCACAAACATTTCCAAATATGTGTTGGGAAAGAAGAGTGATTTTTTTGTGTGTATGCTTTATTACTTTTCTACTGAGACATTACATCCGGAGTTATGAATCAAATTACAGACAGCAATTATCACTAATCTCTTTCAGCTAACAATGGATTTCTCGCCCTCGTGTTATGGAGTAAAGAAGTAAACAAAAAAAAATGACAATAATACTGCATTGCAAAAGCTTAATTGCTGTTACCGGAGACCTGTTTGCTTCATTTTTTCATTTTCTCTGATTAATAATATATTTGTAATGGAGCCTTGCATGTAAAAGTATTTACTGAGGTGTCTCCTGGGCTTCAAAGATGCCTTAACGTTTTCTTTTCTCATGGTAAAGAGCACAATACAATATAACTGTTCCCAGGTCTAATGAGATGATGTAAGCAATAATCTTTTATTTATTCATGGCTCTGATGCCTAATGAACACTAACAGTACATAAACTTTATTGTTATAGGTGATAGGAGGGGTAAAGTTTTGACCTCTTTAGTAGTGATTGGCGGACTTGTGGATGTTTGGGACCATCGAGATCGGCCAAACATTTAAAAAAAAAAAGTTTGGTTCGGGTACCAGAATGAGGGGCCTGAACATCTGGAATTTTCCATACTGTTATCTGTGTGCCAGTGCAGGAAACACTGACTCTGATCGTCAGTAAGTTCGTGCTACGGTTTCAAAGCTGTGGCATTGATGACAGCGTGTGAGCCAGCAGCTCTGGCAGGTGGTAAAAAGGTTATTTTTATATTATTGAAATAAATATTTAAAAAAAGGGCATGGGGTCTTCCACAATTTTTGACAGCCGGCCTATGTCAATCCCTGCACTGGCTCCCTATTACCCAAAGACTCCAATTCAAAACCCTAACCACGGTGTAATGACACAGATGGTGTCACTGGCGCAGCCTAGGGGGTGCTATCAGGGGGCACAGGAGGGAGCACAGAGAGTAGAGGAACAAGGCATGCAGTGTGCAAGGACCTGAGACTAGGCAGTGAGCACAGGACCTGGAACTAAGTAGTCACGTGAGGGGGCGGAGTCACCACGCGAGTGACTGGGAGCAACTGGGAGCATGGAGTGCAGGGCACAGAATGTAAATGTAGTCAAAGGAGAGCCAAGGGTTGAAAGCCAGACAAGAGCGTGGTATGTAGGGATAAGACAGAGAGTAAACTGAGATGAGCCAAGGGGTCAGGTAACCACGAAGGACAGGGTAGTACAATGCAGGATGCGGAGGAAAAAGCCAGGGGACAAGCCGGGTCATACACGGCAAAAGCTCACACGCACAGAGGCACAACGATTATGAACAAGTAACCTGGGTCAGCAACCACGAACCGAGTATACAGAAGTATCCAAAACACCAAACCCAGGAACTACCAACATTAAATAGCTGACTCAGAACTAAAGAGAGGCAAACTGTAATAAACCCTGACCTGTCCAGGATGGAAGCAGAACCATCCTGTCAGAGTCACGACACATGGCAAACAAAGCCATCCACAACCTGTCTTCTCCATACATCTGTGACCTCATCTCCCGGTACTTACCTACACGCAACCTCTGATCAGCACAAGATCTCCTTCTGTACTCCCCTCTAATCTCCTCTTCCCACAATCGCAAACAAGATTTCTCCCACGCATCACCCCTACTCTGGAACTCTCTACCACAATATATCAGATTCTCGCCTACCATGGAAACCTTCAAAAAGAACCTGAAGATCTATCTCTTCCGACAAGACTACAACCTGCAGCAACCACTGTTCGACTAAGCCACTGCACGACCAGCTCTACCCTCGCCTACTGTATCCTCACCCATCCCTAGTAGATTGCGAGCCCTCGAGGGCAGGGTCCTCTCTCCTCCTCTACCAGTTGTGACTTGTATTGTTTAAGATTACTGTACTTGTTTTTATTATGTATACCCCTCCTCACACGTAAAGTGCCATGGAAAAAAATGGCGCTTTAAAAAAGAAATAATAATTATAAAGTTAAAGCAGACAGCTTGGGGCTGGTATTCTCAGGTTGAAAGGGGCCATGAATATTGTCCCTCCCCAGCCTAAAAATAGCAGCCTGCAGAAGCCCCATCTATTAATGCACCAGTTTTGGCATTTTGCATGGCTCTTCCCACTTGCCCTGGTGCAGTGGCCAGTGGGGCAATATTTGTGGGGTTGATGTCTGTTTTGTAATGTCAGCTGACATCAATCCCAGGGTTTAGTAATGGAGAGACATCTATGTGATGCCTTTGTGTGTATTGGAACAACACGAAAAAAAACGGAAAAAAGGTAAATTTGACATCATTTAACACAAAACTCAAAAAAGGGCTGGGTAAAATTGCTTGCACCTTGCCAAAACTGTTGGTAAAAAACTTAGTTTCAAACATGTGATGCTCATTCAAGCTCACCGGTGGCAAGTAACAGGTGTGGGTAATATGAAAATCACACCTGAAACCACATAAATACGGAAGATGTTTACTCAATAGTGTTGAGTGATACCTTCCGATATGCATTGGTATCGGGATCGGATAGTATCGGCCGATACCGGCAAAATATTGGATCTCGCCGATACCAATACATTTCAATGGCACGCAAAGTATCGGAATGGTATCCAAGGGTCCAGGGGCCGCCGGAGAGGTGAGTATATCCATATATATATATATATATATATATATATATATATATATATACACTCACTGGCCACTTTGTTAGGTACACCTGTCCAACTTCTTGTTAACACTTAATTTCTAATCAGCCAATCACATGGCGGCAACTCAGTGCATTTAGGCATGTAGACATGGTCAAGACAATCTCCTGCAGTTCAAACCGAGCATCAGTATGGGGAAGAAAGGTGATTTGAGTGCCTTTGAACGTGGCATGGTTGTTGGTGCCAGAAGGGCTGGTCTGAGTATTTCAGAAACTGCTGATCTACTGGGATTTTCACGCACAACCATCTCTAGGGTTTACAGAGAATGGCCCGAAAAAGAAAAAAAATCCAGTGAGCGGCAGTTCTGTGGGCGGAAATGCCTTGTTGATGCCAGAGGTCAGAGGAGAATGGGCAGACTGGTTCGAGCTGATAGAAAGGCAACAGTGACTCAAATCGCCACCCGTTACAACCAAGGTAGGCCTAAGAGCATCTCTGAATGCACAGTGCGTCGAACTTTGAGGCAGATGGGCTACAGCAGCAGAAGACCACACCGGGTACCACTCCTTTCAGCTAAGAACAGGAAACTGAGGCTACAATTTGCACAAGCTCATCGAAATTGGACAGTAGAAGATTGGAAAAACGTTGCTTGGTCTGATGAGTCTCGATTTCTGCTGCGACATTCGGATGGTAGGGTCAGAATTTGGCGTAAACAACATGAAAGCATGGATCCATCCTGCCTTGTATGGAGCATCTTTGGGATGTGCAGCCGACAAATCTGCGGCAACTGTGTGATGCCATCATGTCAATATGGACCAAAATCTCTGAGGAATGCTTCCAGCACCTTGTTGAATCTATGCCACGAAGAATTGAGGCAGTTCTGAAGGCAAAAGGGGTCCAACCCGTTACTAGCATGGTGTACCTAATAAAGTGGCCGGTGAGTGTATATATATATATATCCATATACTCACTTCTCCGGCGGCCCCTGGACCTTACCGCCATAACCGGGAACCTCCGTTCCTAAGAATGAGCGTGTGAAGGACCTGCGATGATGTCGCGGCTTGTGATTGGTCGCGTGAGCGGTCACATGAGCGCTCACGCGACCAATCAGAAGCCGCGACGTCATCGAAGGCCCTTCACGTGCTCATTCTTAGGAACGGAGGCTGCCGGTTACAGCGGTAAGATCCAGGGGCCGCCGGAGAGGTGAGTATATCCATATTTTTTATTTTAATTCTTTATTTTACACATGAATATGGTTCCGATACCGATTCCCGATTGTTATGATCCTTAGTTGTTGAGGATCACAAATTACTCCAGCTAAGTAACATACATAGGACAAGCTCTAGGGAGGTGGCAAACTGGACTGACCGCAAATCTGAACCTATCCAAACACACTAGAAGTAGCCGGTGAACGTGTCTAAAAATCCTAGACGTCTCGAGCCAGCCTGAGGAACTAACTACCCCTAGAGAGAAAGAAAGACCTCTCTTGCCTCCAGAGAAATAATCCCCAAGATATAGAAGCCCCCAACATATAATAACGGTGAGGTAAGAGGAAGGCACATACACAGGGGTGAAAACAGATTTAGCAAATGAGGCCCACTAATACTAGATAGCAGAAAATAGTAAAGGGGTCTGTGTGGTCAGTAAAAAACCCTTACAAAATATCCACACTGAGATTTCAAGAACCCCCGCACCAACTAACGGTGTGGGGGGAGAAACTCAGTCCCCTAGAGCAACCAGCAAGCGAGGAAATCACATTTTAGCGAGCTGGACTAAAAACATAATAAATGCTGATAATCAAAAAATGATCAAACAAAAACTTAGCTTGTCTTGGAGAGATTGGGAGCAAGGTAGTCACAAGGAATCTGAAGAGCACTGAATACATTGAGAGCAGGCAAGGAACTGAGTATCCAGGTGAGCTAAATAAGAAACCAACCAAGGATAACGAACCAGCTGATGCTGCCAACCTGCAGAAAGACAACACTACACAGTACCGCTTGTGACCACTAGAGGGAGCCCAAAAACAGAGTTCACAAAACCCGATATCACAAAAGTATCGGAGCTCGGTATCGGAATTCCGATACCGCAAGTATCGAACGATACCCGATACTTGCGGTATAGGAATGCTCAACACTATTACTCAATCTTTGCATTGTGTGTCTGTTGAATTTTTATAGTATTACCTTGTGAGGAAAGAAAAATACTGTTATTGTTTCAGGGCAATCAGAGGCTTTACAGTAAGTTTCACTTTATCACTTGCAACATGCAAACAATTTGCTAAAAAATGCCATTTTCCCCCATTTTTTATTTTTTTTTAAATGTATTTATGTAATATTGTTAAAACTTCTTAAACTTCTTTTACGAATGCTTTATTTTTGTTGTTTATCTTATTTTTTCCCTCTTTGCTGTGTGGGAATATAGCTCAGCAGGGATCTTTGCTTTGGCCCAAGCAGGTGGCTATGGAGTCACAATGGACAATAGCAGGCTGGTGAGTTCCACACAGATATGTGCCAGGCGTATTTATTGTGCACACTTGTCATACAAAACATGAAATAAAATGTCTAAGGCCGTCTGGCCGCAAACTAACAATAAGGCTCTAACTACAAAATAAACCTACACAACAACAAAGAAGTTCATGCACTCTTACTGTGTCAGCTTCCCAGACCAGCAGATGATAGAGAGTGAGATCCCAGCAGCTCCTGATTATATCAGCTGAAGCAGTCAGGAGACCAAAACCTGGACTGCATGTGTGGAGGGGAAGCACCAGTCCTTTCCACGCTGATCACTAAAGAAACCAGGACTGGATTACAGTGAAATAAACAGCTTCACAATCAATACTGGGAGACATATGAAATGAAACGGGGAGAAACATATCTGTTTTCTAGTACTTCTCCCCTTGGTACCTCACAGCTGGTACAGCTATGTATGAATGTTCTAAAAAAGATGCATTAGCACTTACTGTATAAGTTTCAAATTTTCAAAACCTTCATCCAGGAGTCAAATGGTTTGTTGTGTGCAGATCATGAAATTGAAAAATTATAGCCATGCCACCTTTTGCAGGCACACCCCAATCCACATCCTCCATGTCAGGTATGCTTCTTCTCCAGAATCTATCCCCATCTCCTTAAATGAAGAAACATTTCAAAATTTCCTGGCTTAATGAACATTTTTGAACTGTTTTGACAGAAACTGAGAGATTTGCAAATCCTTTTGAGGGTGCTGATATTCCTTGTTTGATTGTATACAAGAATCATATTTGCATTCTCTTGCATGGTATTTAGTCACGTTTTTTCAGCGCACTGTTGGAAGCTATGGTGAAATGGATATTTTGGTTTACTGACAATTTTTATGTTAGGTAACTGTATTCTTCCTCTAGAAGTCAAATAATCTACAGTAGATTTATAGGTTTCATGTTTTATTGTGCATTCAGATATATTGATATCAGCCCGCCATTGAACACCAATGAATGTTTGGTGGTTGGCTACACATGCCAACTAATAATTATGGGAAAACAATTGTTAAACGGAACCAGGGAGCTGATACATGGACAGCACGTATTAGAATGTGGTTTACATACTTTCAGCCACATATCTTCAAATCTTAAATGTTGAGGCATTTCAGAGGAAGACGTAGTTTAGTTGCTGCTGGCTCGTTGGACAGGTGGGTCTCCAGTGGCATCTCCGTGCCCGGTTCCCTGCAGTGGCAGGTCTCTCCTTATTCATGCATGCAGGGAGAGACCTGTCACTCAGGGCAGTGGGTGGGGAGAGTCCAACGGAGTCTTGACCAAACCAGTTTCCCATGAGGCTCAGTCCCTGGGGGCTATTAAACTATGTTATTCTAGGAAATGCCATAGAGTTTAAGAGTCAAACATACCTGGCTGAAATCATGAAGCCAGTGCCTGATACATGAAGCCCATGAATTCAGTCAGGTTCCCTTTAGTGCAATTATTTTGCCCCCATAATCTATCATGTAAATCCCCTATTTATGCGGGGCAATGTGCTGCTGATATTAATCATATTTTTGCTGGCATAAACAAGATAATTAACTAATTAGTGAGCTTGTTCATCAGTTGATTTCAAGCATTTCCACACAGCCCGAAAAGTGTGAATGAGTGCTCTCAGTTTGTCCATTATGGTTTCCTCTAAATGTGCTATTATATTTGCAAAACACATTTATATATTGATGATTAACCGGCAGGACAAATTTGCACATTTGCACTTGTCTCTGTTCCAATCCACTAAAATGGTGGCCAATTTTCCATTTTTTTATGTTTTTACTCTACTTGAAATGTACTTTAACAGGATTACTTTCTTCCATCTAAAATACTATTATGCAGAGTTTGTGCCTCACTATGACCAATATATTGCCCCGTCATCCATACAATTATACAAAGTAGTAACATGCGTATATGCACATGATGCAAACTATGCTTTTTTTTCTACCATTTAAATTTCTTAATCAAATGGTGTAACTAATAACAAATATGATCCATGTCAAAAATTTGCAATGCAATGAAATCTTTTTTTTTGTTTCCACAGACTGAGCTACTTTCCATCTATGTATTTTTACTTCAGATTTGTTTCCAGAGGGAAACACTTAAAATAGAGTGTGTTATACATCCTAATTCTGAAAAAGAATATAAGGATGTCAAGCACATTCCCTTCAGTGTGACATAAATTAAGAAAAGATTTCCCCAAAAAAACTGGTATGAGTTATAATGCCTCGGGGCTTGTAGATAAAACACAGGCACGATTGTTTCATTCTTGGAGATATACTATATATGTTATCCATAGTCATAGTGAATAATATTGAATCATGAATATTTTATTAATAAAAGAGAAGTGAGGAAATGATAAAAATGTTGCATATTAAAGGAAAAAAAATAATGGACTACTTTGCTTATGCTTAGGCCAATTTCATGCCTTCAACTGCCATGTTCTAAGAATGGACCACAGTGTCTATCTTGCCCTCGCGGTTCTTGACCTGAACTTAACGACTTTATAATTATAGATGAGTTTAACAGACTTCAGTCCATACATGTTTCCCAAGCCTCATATTGGAGGGTAGTGCACAACTTTTCCTCCCATGTGTTGCACGTTCTACAACAGTGTTCCCAACTCCAGTACTCAAGAACCACCAACAGATCATGTTTTCATGATTTCCTTATAATTACCGAGATGATATGTGATGATAGAGTAGCAACTCAGGAAAATATGTAACACATTGAAAACTGCAACTGACCCTGCCAGTTCCTGTACAGACACAGTCTAGAGATTCTCATCCTGCAGTCCCTGGTGGTTCCTGAGTGAGCGAAGATAGAACTATCCACAGACTGGACAGATGCGGATTTTCTGTAATTTGCTTCCTCGTGGAATCAGCAAACTGACCATTTTTCTAAATATAGATATGAGCAGAACAAACTGTATAGGAACCAATGTTCAGGAAGAGATTTCTAATATAGAGCCTGCTGGCATGGGATAGGCCAGAAAACCTAATCTCTGCAGGGCACAGCAGGGCTAAATTCCTGCAGAGACTGGCCAAAAACCCTAAGCCAAATGGAAACACCATGCTGTTGCAGCAGTGCAAAAGAGTGCTGCAAGATCCAAAACTCAGCAAGGTGGCCTGGCACTAGGAGAAGCTCAAGAAGAAACCGCTTGGTGAACATGGTGAGTAGGGCAGCGCTAAGGAGACACATGAGTTACCACCCTGAAAACTACTATGCCTTGCATGGGTATTTACATACAATCTAAAGGCACAAACTAGGTAAATCTTTGCCCAGGTTGAAAGAAAACCCAAGTTACTAATCTGGAGAACATAACAGGATACATATCCCCAGGAAGGAGACTAGGATGGAGCACATTATACCAGGAAATGGACCAGGATGGGGCACATTACCCCAGGAAAAGGACCATGATGAGGCACATTAATACTTGCATGTATTCTAAATAATATATTTATGGTGTACAGAGGATTGATTCTATCTATGAAAGCCAAGCAAATTAAAAATATCCCTCTTTAATTATTGCACGCTCAGAATGCCAAAGTTAATCAACCTGGAATTAGGTGTAATTTTCACATGGCAGCCCCAATATTGCTCACCTAAATATTTAATATGAGGGATTAATGAGCAGACACGGGTCTGGAGAACAGTTTCATTAGAGTGCTATAAGGCACAGTAAAGGAAAGCTGCGTTCTAACTTGGCCCAGCATTTTTCACCCTTATTTATCATTATTTCCATTAAATTGTAAATGTAGGTCACATCACTTATCTTCCAAATAAGCAAATATTATAGTAAGCGTCAGTATTGCATATAATTTTGCCACAGAAGTTATTCAATGCTCAAGGCTGAATGGAGAGTGATTTTTCATGTTTTATGAAAATGTGCACCGAATGCAACAAATATTATTAGATAATCAGGATTTGACATAAGTACATATTTTCAAATTGAAAATATTGTTCATGTTTTTGGGCAATTGCTTTCATATTTTACTCAGTCTTTTCTTTTTTTTGTATTTTTTTGTATTTCTGTAAGTTTCTTGATCTGACCATAATAAGAATAATCACGAGAACAGTAGGACAAAAGAAAGGATGGAAACAAGTTTCGGAACATGGTAATTAGGAGGATAGGAAAGCAATTCCAAAATTGTCTGAATCAGTACTGAGCATAAACAACTGAAAATAGCTTGCCAGGATAGAAACTCTTAGAAGTCTTTACATTATTTAGAACCTATTTATATGAGAATGTAACTCTTTCAAAAACAAGTCCAGGAATATCTTTACATGGTCAGTTCATTGTTCCGTTACTGAGAAATCAGTTTCTGAATTGGTTTTTCAGTTTAGACCAAAGGACTATGGTAGATCTGAAGCCTCTGTCACTCCAGCTCTATCCCCCTGCCCAGACCCACCTACTCCTGCCTGACTTGACTGCTCCTTTGCCTGAAGTCACACAGCATAGATGATGTCAGTCAAGTAGGAGGAGACAGTGTTGGGTGGGTAATAGAGCTGGAGTGACAGAGGCTTTGTTATATAAATAACTCTTCAGCCTCTTTTGTATGTTAACTAAGATGCTGATTTCTGAATTAAGGGGGAATTTAGTTAAAGGTACTGTGCATATAAATTGTACAGGAGGAAGACATTTTGCTGACAGAATTCCTTTAAATGCTTGTATTATTGCCTGGGCTCTTGGGTAATAGCGTAACATTGAAATCTCCCGTGTCTCAAGATTTTTAATCTGTGTATGCCAGCAGATTATGTCTGAGAATAATTTTGTTGTGTTGTTTAGTTGAAGAAAATCCCTAGAACGCATACCTGGGGCCTCGCAGGCCTGCCAGGTTACTTGTTTTCTATTTTCTGTAAAAGTACTTTAGTTAGAATTTTGAAAATTTAGGTAAACCTCAGGTATATAGTTGTTAGTGATTTCCAGTTATTCATATATTTTTATGTTACAGACATTTCGGTATAACAACCTTTTTTTGGGACTACCCCATATTCACACATCTGGGCCTTTTAGGCCTGTAACCAATCCAGCATAGTCAACTACTATTAAAACATAACTTTTACTCACTAATAATTAAAAATTGGTACCAGACAACAAACAATACCACATATATAAAGTGCTCATAAATGCCAGTGCACATAAAAAAGGTTTGGTCTCACCCAATTGCTGAGTCCTATTTCCTGGGATCAGGCTTGCGTTTTTTGGACCCAGCTGAGAGCATTTCAGGGGGAGAATACTGGGATCTGACTTCCCTGTCGTGCCCACTGTAAGAGACTCCCCCCCTAACAAGGGCAGTACCCGAGTGTGGAACTGCCTTCAAGTACCCATGGAACATATGGCCTCCCTGGATATTGTGTATATCGCTTCCCAACGCGTTTCCCCCCCTGTTCAGGGGGTTCGTCAGGTTAAGTAGATTAAATTAGTAGTCTCCTGCAGTGGCTAGTGAGACCCTTCTCTGTGTTACTTGTCTCTCTCTGAGGGTATGCTATCTCTGAGTTCCTCATGTGTCTGCTGTCCTTAAATAGGGTGTTAAACGGGGCCATGTGATCTCTGGCGTATTTTATCATTTCCCCTCGTATAGGCGCCATTATCCACGTGTAACTATACGGTATATAGTATTACGGTGCCATAGTTCTCAATGCGCCCATTACCTTGCTTTTTATCCATGGCTGTACGTAGTATTCGGCGCATGTGTGAAGACTAGTGCTCCGATCATGTGACCATAGGTCCTTTTCAGTAAAGTATACCCTGGAGTCTTTGCGCATGTCTAGTCTAAGGTCCTGTCGCCTCCGTATGTAGTATTCGGCGCTTGCGCAAACACTACTACTCCGAACATGTAAACATAAGTACTATTCGGTAAAGGATAATCCGGAGTGCTTGTGCATCTCTATTCTAAGGTCCTATCGCCTCCAGCCATCCAGATCACGGCGGCAGCAGCGCATTCATCATTTCCAGCCCAATTGAATCATATCTGCCGCTACAGATTTATTTCTCATTCTACAGGCGATGTTTTTTTTTTAAATTTACCAGTCTTCAATATTAAATCTCATGAATATAACATTTGTACATTATTGTTTATATTCTGACTACATTACCACCCTATAAAGATTATACCTCACACTGTATCTAAGTAACACTACTATATCTTTTCAGTAGTTTCTACCTATTGATTATCAACAGTGGATTAGTAATACCTATATTTCCTGTATATACAGTTTAGGTACAGTTTCAGAAATCTCATCTTGAGAATACTTCTAAGGTTTCTATCTGACCGTATTTTCCATCACCTGCTAAGATACTTGGCATATCGACTGTTAACCTGTGTGCTGACAGTGACCACGTCACTATTTACAGGAAACAACTAAAATTAAGCTGTTCATTGAGTCCCAGGGGCTGTTGGGTATCCAGCCGGTATATCCACCGGCACTCCCTTTGTAGGAGCAGTTTATCATGGTTCCCTCCTCTTAAGGGTGGTTTAACTTGATCTATACCCATGAATCTTATCACTTCACATTTACCCTCATGACACTGATTTACATGTTTTGCAATTGGCGTATCTCTGTCATTACGTATATCTCCCAGATGTTCCCCTACTCTTTTTTTGAATTCTCTGATAGTCTTCCCTATGTAGGATTTGCCACATATGCAAGAAGCCTTATAGATCACTCCCGTGGTTTTACAGTTAATAAATTGTCTAATTGTAAACTTCTCCTGTGTCGTATCATTTCTAAATTCCTTCCCTGTTTGTATGTTTTTACACATCACACATAGTCCACATTTGTAGCATCCCTTAGGTTTTTCAGGCAGCCATGTTCTTTTCGCTGCTGGTTTAGTCAAATGACTGTGTACCAGTCTATCCTTAAGGGATCTACCTCTTCTATATGTGATTTGGGGTGCTTTACCAATTACATCCCTCAGATCTCGGTCCATTTGTAAAACATTCCAGTATTTGTTTAAGATCTTACGTACTGTGGGTGCCCCATTATCATAGGTTGTAATCAACCAAATTAGGCCCTGATTTTCTTCATTTTTTGCTTTCGGTCTTAGTAGACTTTCTCTGGGTTGTGTTTGTGCAAATTTAAACGATTCCCTTAAAATTTGATCAGGATAACCCCTCCTCTGGAATCTCTCTCTGAGGTCTTTTGCTCTCATCGTTTACTTACTTTTTTGCTGTTTTATGCACATAATTATGTTTTGAAATATACACATCTTAGGCTGTGTTCCCAGTAGTGCTGGGGTTCGCCAGAAGGGGATCCATAATGGATCTGACCTCCTGGTAACTCCAGCTAAGGCTGCCGGAATGGCGGGATTCCGCCAGCCTTAGCTGGGGTCACCAGGAGGTCACATCAATTACGGATCCCCTCCTGGCAGACCCCAGCGCTAGTTGGAATGCATCCTTACCTTGCAATTGTAAAATACATTTTGAAAAGTATTTTTGTTTGAGTTATTCTGTGTTATTTGCACACAGGCCTAAAAGGCCCCAGGTGCGTGAATATGGGGTAGTCCCAAAAAAAGGTTGTTATACTGAAATGCCTATAACATAAAAATATATGAACAACTGGAAATTACTAACAACTATATACCTGAGGAATACCTAGAGTTTCAAAATTCTAACTAAAGTAATTTTACAGAAAATAGAAAACAAGTAACCTGTGAGGCCCCATGCGTCCGCCAGCCTTAGCTGGGGTCACCAGGAGGTCAGATCCATTACGGAATCCCGTCCTGGCGGACCCCTGCGCTAGTGGGAATGCATCCTTACTTTGCAATAAACTTTGAAAAGTATTTTTATTTGGGTTATTCCATGATAATTGTAAACAGGCCTAAAAGGCCCCAGGTGCGTGAATGTGTAGATTTCTATGGGTATGCGTTCTAGGGTTAAACAAAATTGGAGTTCACTGTTAGAGTTTCTGCCTTTCCAACACTAGCTCCTAAGTTTAAGTCCCAGGTCTGTATTAGAAAATAGTACAATAAATGCATAGTGCAGAAGTGGGATCTCAGCCTCCACTGGCTATGACCTTACATTAGATGACACCAAGTCGAGTCCTTTTTGGATTAATGCATACAATAATATTTTTACTGAAAGTCTTCTTACAACACTAACCAACTCATGTGGGGTGGTGACCTTTGGTTCTTACTAAGACTCTAGGAGTTGGGTGTGATCACAACCTTTGCACTACCTATACTAACATCCCTGAGTAACAGAAAGCGCACGTTTCTTGTGATCTTCATATCTATTAATGCTATTTCAGGTCTGCATCTATGGTCTCTCCCTGTACGCTTTTAGCCCATCTATGGTTGTATTTACAATTTGTACTGCCCCAGGCAGGAGTGAATTAATACATTGTAAATTATTAATTGTGCATCCTGCCAGCTCATTCTTCACTGCCAACATGCATTCCTGAATAACTTTGACATTATAAATGGGACGCTGACACTAAAATATTAGTTATTTTTCTACAGAAACCTCGATAGTGCTGCTTCAAGGCGGTGATTTTCTCTAATCTTTCAGCACCAGCATATGATAGGGAAAGCTCAACCAAATATGCAGTGGTAGCAGAACTAAATGTGTCATTTGCTTTATTTGTGCATTATTCACTTTTCAGCTGGATAGAAACACAGGTAAACCCTTGGACATATCTCCTTAACTTCACTAAAATAAAATGTTCTATTGAAGCACAGATATCCTACAAAGAGGACCTATCATCAGGTCAAAAAGTGCACACTTTTACTTTTATATTATTTCATCTGCTCCCCTGATTACACCAATATTTTTCTTTTAATTTGCCATGACATGGACCTTTCTATTTAGTGCTAATTTTTATGTTTTTTTAAGAGGGCATGGCTCACATTGTAATTATCCAGAGCAGCATAAAGACACACCCCAGAGGATCCTGTGAACAACTAGACTCACTTTTACTCTAACTTTATTTGTTCTACTCACCTGTTCATGCCAATTTTTTTCTTTTAATTTGCCACAATATGGACCTTCCTTCTTAGTGCTAATTTTTAAGGTTTTTCCAAGGGGACATAGCTCACATTGTAATAATCCAGAGCAATTTAAGAAATGCCCAAGGGGATCATGGGGTCAACTACCCCTTGGAAAAGACCATATACTGTAGCATTAAAAAAAAAATTGCCAATCTCTCTTGAACAGTATGGTGATTTCAAATATGAAAAAAATGAATACTCAGGGGAGCAGCAGAAATAAAATTATACCAAAAACTGGACACTTTTGACATGATCACCGGTCCTCTTTAAGTAGAGCTATAGCAGACCTATGAAAAACACATAACATATTACCGCTCACATTGTTTACCAAAAGAATGTGCTCGGTGATACTCGGATACCACTTGAATATCTGGGTGCTCAGATGTGCTCGGCATTCAACGAACAATGCCTGGTGCTTTGATTTGAAACTCAATTCCCCACCCCCATGTTTGGTGCATGTGTAAGGAGGAGAACCGGGCCGTGAGTACCTGTCCTCTGCTGGATCCAGAACTGTTGGAGCTGTCTCCTCTGTTGTCCGGGGGAAGGAGTAAGAGACTGGACAGACCTTTGCACTTGGAAACAGGGGGTGTTGCTAGGCGGCAACAGGCACAGTGCGCACGGAAGCAGTCAGTCTTGGCGGGAACAGGCAGCGCACAGTACAGAGAGACAAGTACTCTGTCCCTTGAGCACTGGGACTGTGTTGGCCTGCATCCATGTACTCCTGCAGTTACCAGCGGGGATTGCAGAGAGAGAAGTGCAGTGCGCCCGGTAACTGGCAGAGCGTGAGATGCCATGTGCTTCATGACAGTGAGTACAGCACACGTGCCACAAATAGAGAGCCAGGTATTGGACAGACGTTTGCATCCCCCTTACCAGCATATACCTTCTTGCCCATGGGGGACCCTGATCGTGCTGCGGCCTTGTTTGCTCTGGCCGAATATGTTCATGGACTAGGAGATCAGCGGAAGGTGCCGAAGACCGACCGCTGCTGCCAGCAGACAGACTGCCATTACCATCCAAATCTTCTTGGACCAACACCGCTCCAGCCGTTGCCGGTGCTACCAACACCCAAGTAGTACCTGCATTCTTAAGAACTCCTGACATAAGTACACAACAGAACTACAGTTACTTTGTTTATTAACCCTACATATCCTTCTCAATTGGATTGCTATTCCCCCGTTTAACCCTTCATCTCACTGTTAAACTAAAACTGTTAAATTTGTGAACCCTTGCTCTGCCTTCTGTCTGTCACTGCATCCTGCAACCTGCTTTCACATGTTAAACAGCCAATATGCATGCAGAGATTGCCTGTCATTCACTGTAATGCCGTAGTCATCTTGGTAGTGGTATAACTGTGATTGACTGGCCGTGTGACATCACAAGGTGTTATAAAAGGACAGATGCCACCATTCTCAGTGACAGTTGTGATCCAGGCCTGTGTGTGCATAATTTCACTAATCAGAGTCATCTAGTGTTGATACTGATGGTGAAGCTAAATCATCATACTAATGGTCCTTCTTAGAGCTAATCTTGTGCTTTGCTGTTTTTATCAGGTATACAGCTCCTAGGCATGGCTTAGATCTTTGCAGTCCATCCCTAAAAATATATCTGCTGCACATGACAACATTCTTTTTTGGGGGATTAAAAAAATTACTAAATTGTCATCCATGGAGTATTGCGTGCTTTGTATTACATAGTGGTGGTATATAACACTTTAATAAATGGTTCAACATGTTTTCTGGATTGAATTTATACATACAGTAATACATGCTTTGTGTTACTTTATGGTGGTATATAACACTCCAAAAAAGTGTTCAAAATGTTTTCTGGATTCAATTAGTCATCCATAAAGTATTATGTGCTTTCTCATGACACAGCTGTTGGATGACCCAGGACCAGGAGCTCTTTCCCTGTCCCTAACACTAAGGGGCAGCCTATCTAGCCCTATTCCCCAGGATACTTCTGAAGGTGAAGATGCCAGGGCTTCCACCCTTGCCTTATCTCCTGAGTCAGCCCTCCGTCTGTTCTCTTCCTTCACTCAAGAAAGAGGGGTGATACTGTGCACTTTAGTACACCAACCTGACAAAAAAGGCAAAACAAGCAAGGGTTAACAGAAAACTCCAGGCATACAAAATATTCACTCACATATAACAAAGCAATGCACAAGAGCATGGAGGTAGGGGAATAGACTAAAATACTGAAGGATAGGGAATTACCACACATACAAACCAAGCAACAGTCACTCATAACTTCGTCAACTCTTCTTCTCATATGAACACCTCTCCCTCTGTTAGCCACGCAGCAAATGCTCTGAAAAGAATTTGCATTAGAGCCCAGATTATAAAGGGGCTAACTGAGCTCAGCTGCGAGCACAGAGCTTTCCAACATGGCTGATTAACCCCTGTTCTGTCAGAAGTAATAAACACCATTAAAATGACGGAGAAGTGCAAGAGTAGAAGAAATCAGACGCTGCGGTCTTCTGGCTCCACACTGTCACGGTATCCTCGTGACATGCTTATGTTACATTTTAAAGGTATATGACTAGTGTTGAGCGATACCGTCCGATACTTGAAAGTATCGGTATCGGAAAGTATCGGCCGATACCGGCAAAGTATCGGATCCAATCCGATACCGATACCCGATACCAATACAAGTCAATGGGACTCAAGTATCGGACGGTATCCCTGATGGTTCCCAGGGTCTGAAGGAGAGGAAACTCTCCTTCAGGCCCTGGGATCCATATTAATGTGTAAAAGAAAGAATTAAAATAAAAAATATTGCTATACTCACCTCACCGAGGGAACCGGCAGCGTTGTTTGCTTAAAATTTGCGCGTTTACTTCCTTACGTGAAGTCCCGGCTTGTGATTGGTCGCGTGCCACCCATGTGGCCGCGACGCGACCAATCACAGCAAGCCGTAACGTAATTTCAGGTCCTTCAGGATTTTAAAATTACGTTCTGGCTTGTGATTGGTCGCGTCGCGGTCACATGGGCGACGCGACCAATCACAAGCCGGGACGTCACGGGAGGCAGGACACGCGCGCATTTTAAAATGCACGCTTGTCCAGCCTCCCGTGACGTCACGGCTTGTGATTGGTCGCGTCGCCCATGTGACCGCGACGCGACCAATCACAAGCCAGAACGTAATTTTAAAATCCTGAAGGACCTGAAATTACATCACGGCTTGCTGTGATTGGTCGCGTCGCGGCCACATGGGCGGCACGCGACCAATCACAAGCCGGGACTTCACGTAAGGAAGTAAACGCGCAAATTTTAAGCAAACAACGCTGCCGGTTCCCTCGGTGAGGTCCAGGCTGCGTCGGAGAGGTGAGTATAGCAATATTTTTTATTTTAATTCTCTCTTTTACACATTATTACATTAATGTTGGTTCGATACCGATACCCGATACCACAAAAGTATCGGATCTCGGTATCGGAATTCCGATACCCGCAAGTATCGGCCGATACCCGATACTTGCGGTATCGGAATGCTCAACACTATATATGACACTATAAAAATGCATTGTAAAATATTTCTTTATTCAATTAGTCATCCATAGAGTATTATGCCATTTGTGTAATATTTTGGGGGTATATAACACTCAAAAAAAGCATTCAAATTTTTTGGGGATTGAATTTGTTTTCCATAGAGCAATACATGATTTGTGTTAGATTACAGTGGTATATAACACTCCAAAAAAGTGTTCTAAAATGTTTCTGGATTCGATTAATCTTCCATAGATTATTATGTGGTTTGTGTTACATTTTATTGGTATGTAACACTCCAAAAAAGAGTTCAATTTTTTTCCTACATTCAATTAGCCATTCGTAGATTATTATGTGCTTTGTGTTAAATTTTGGTCATATATAACAGTCCAAAAAAACATTTTATTTTCTTTTTTCTGGATTCAAAAAGTCCTCCATACACTATTATGTGCTTTGTGCTACGTAGACAACACTCTTATAAAAGCATTCAAAAAGTTTTCTGGATTGAATTTGTTATAAATAGAATATTAAGGGCTTTGTATTACATTTCGGTGGTATATAAGAGTCCCAAAAAGAGTTCAAAAACTGTTCTGGTTTGAATTTGTTATCCATAGAGTTGTACAGCCTTTGTGTTACATTACGGTGGTATTTAACTCTCCAAAAAAAGGTTAACATTTTTTTCTGAATTCAATTAGTCATCCATAGAGTATTATATGATTTGTGTTACATTTCAGTGGTATATAACACATAAAAAAGCATTGAAACATTTTTCTGGATTCAGTTAGTCATCCATAGAGAATTACTTGTTTTGTTTTACATTTAGGTGGTATATAACACTCAAAAAAGTGTTGGAAAAATTTTCCGGGATTGAATTTGTAATACAAACAGTGTAAAGTGCTTAGTGGGCGACAAGGTGACAAAGATGGCAGAATCCAATGAGACTCCCGATGGGACGACCAATAGAATAGTGGAGCCACACCAAGCTGGCGTGACAGCAGAGGTGGCAGGAGCCTGTGGTTTGGGCCTGTAGGTTTTGTCAGAACCACCAAAATGCAATCCCAGGTGGCAGCCTTCATCGCTTGGGTTCTTGTGGACTGCAAACGGGAGACCCAGGCTCCAGCAATTGGTGAGCGGACTGCAGGGTCTAGTCTGGTTGGAGGAGAGAAGCAAGGGAGCCAGGACCAGGACTGGAGACATGCTAGTAGACCCACTAGCCACAAGGTACAGAGAACAGGCATCCTTGCGGGAGGTTATTACATATGACCGACAGTGAAGATGGGCATACATAAAAGAGTTTGGGATCCATCATTGTTGTGAATTCCGTCTGGGCTCCCTCTGGTGGCCTTTAGCGATACTGCGGGTCTGGAAATGGGCTCAGCTGCCTCATTTCCTGCTTTGCTGGGTCCTATTTAACTCCATCTGCACCTTTGTTTGTTGCCTGCCGTCGTTGTATTCAGTACTGGTTCTGATCTCTCTGGACTTCCTTGTGACCTGTCTCCATCCGGAGAAGCTAAGTCTCGCTAGTTCATGTTTGCTCATTTTGCTTTTGAAAATGTGTTTCATTATATGATGAGTTCAGTCCAGCTTGCTTAGATGTGATTTTTTGCTTGCTGGAAGTTCTGGGGTGCAGAGTGCGCCCCTCACATCGTCAGTCGGTGTGGGGGTTCTTGTATTTTCTGCGTGGATGTTTTTGATAGTTTTTTTACTGACCGCACAGATCCCTTGCTGTCTTCTGTCTATTTAGCATTAGCGGGCCTCATTTGCTTAAACCTGTTTTTCATTACTACGTTTGTATTTTCCCCTTAACTCACCGTTATTATTTGTGGGGGCTGTCTAAACTGTGGGGTCATTTCTCTGAGGCAAGTGAGGCTTGGCTTTCCCTCTAGGAGTAGTTAGTTTCTCAGGCTGTGACGAGGTGTCTAGGTTTTTAGGTTACGCTCCACGGCTGCCTTTAGTGTGTTTTGGATAGGTTCAGTGTTGCGGTCAGTATAGTTTCCACATCCCCAGAGCTCGTCCTAATATTCTGGTTTACCTATCAGGTCAGTTTGGTGATCCTACCACCGGATCATAACACATCATCACATCTTGTTCAGCCAGCGGGCAGTGGAGACGGAACACTTGCCTTAAAGGCTGCAAGAGCTGGTTACATATTCCTCAAAATTGGAGGGGCATCATCGCTAGCATGAGGTGGGTGTGATCCAAGAAGGAAGGAAGCAGAATTAATTAATGGGCCTGGAAGAGGGGTTTGGAGGTGGCTTGAGACAGGGCTACCACTCCCAAGAGATCGGACTATCCTTGGGGTTCCCCACCTCTTATGTGGGAGCAGGCAATGGTGCAGGTGACACAGTTAGCTGTTGCTCATTTCTACAGTACCCTCAGCCTCATAAGGAAGGAGAAGAAGAAAAGGACACCTGAAGAGGATTACTATATTACCCTCCCTATCATTTTCTCCTGGTTTTGAACTTTGTGTAAAGCATTTATAAGTGTAGTAGTACATCAACTATACATTCAACATTTTTGAATGAGACCTGTCATTTGTTGCATTCAAGGCATTATGGATGACTGTATCACCATCCTTGTAAAGGCACTCTATTTGGTCCCTTCAAGGGTGAATGGATCACACTCCTCATAACTTTTCTTTGGCTGCGCACTGTACTCAAAGCATTTAAATGTGTAAAATGTGCCGCAAATAAGCTTTCTTAATTTTTATGAGGCACTCAATTTGGTGCTGTCAAGGGTGTATGGGTGCGCTCCTTATAATTGTTTCTGGCTTTGCACTATGTTCAGAGCTTTTGTGAATGTAGGAGTACAATAACTACATGATGTTCTCAATATTTGAATGATGTACAACTACAGTTTGTACCATCAAGGGTCTATGAATGAATGACCCTGCTTGTAATTTATGTTGGGCTTTGCAGTGTGTGCAGAGCTTTTATGAGTGTAAAAGTACCTCAACTACACTTTGTTCCCAATATTTGAATGAGGTACTACAAGGGTGTGTGGATGACCCTGCTTGCAATTTTGGCAGGCTTTGCACTGTGTGCAGAGCTTTTATGAGTCTAGGAGTACCACTACATGACAATGTGAACATAATGTGCATGAGGCCCTTCTTTATGTCTAATACATGGCGTATCGAAGTCCCTCTTCTATCTAATTTTTGACAATTCTTCCTTCACAAATTACACTAAAATTTACAATTTTTTAATAAAATATTAATACACATGTAATAAAAAATAATAAAAAAATCAATTTTGGTTTACGAAAGTTTTTGTTTTTTTAATCCTTTTTAAATTCTGCCTTACATAAAAGCCATTATACAGGAAAGAATGTTTCTTAAGATTTTTTTTCCTGTAAACTCCAATTTCTCATGGATTTTGAATGTTTTATTATCAATCCTTAAAATTGAGTAAAAGTATGACAGCATTGTTCTCAGCAGTGATCTTATCTCAGCAGCACTTTTTCCATCCGTTTCAACATTTTCACTGCTCCACAGACCTCCTTGTAGGGTCTGTAGGAAAAATGCTTTGATGTCCCATTAGCTTCTATTATACTAGTCACTCAAAACAAGCATGCGAAAATTCCAAATTGCTTTGCTCGAGTAACGAGCATCTGAGCATTGTAGTGCTTGCTCATCCTTAGTATTAAGCAAATGCTTTTACTCATGTCATAACAAATGCTAAAACAGCAGCATCCCTCCTTTTGTGTTCTTTTGTGCAGTGATCATTTCTTCTAAAACGCTGCAGCTGTTCAGTAGCCGGTGATGTAGTGGGCATTTCACATGCCCCACTGGAAGAGGAAATAAAAAAACCATCAGGTGACACAGTTGGCAGTGAAGGGGCACAGTGGATTTACAGAATATTCACCGCTCAAAAAAATAAAAGGTACACGTAAACAACAGAATATAACTCCAAGTAAATCAAACTTCTGTGACATCAAACTGTCCACTTAGGAAGCAACACTGAGTGACAATCAATTTCACATGCTGTTGTGCAAATGCAATAGATAACAGATGGAAATTATTGGCAATTATCAAGACACCCTCAATAAGGGAGCGGTTCTGCAGGTTGGGACCACGAACCACATCTCAGTAGCAATGCTGTCTGGCTGATGTTTTGGTCACTTTTGAATGTTGGTTGTGCTTTCACACTCGTGGTAGCATGAAACGGACTCTACAACCCACACAAGTGGTACAGGTAGTGCAGATCATCCAGGATGGCACATCAAAGCGAGCTGTGGCACATAGGTTTGCTGTGTCTGTCAGCATAGTGACCAGAGGCTGGAGGCACTACCAGGAGACAGGCCAGTACACCAGGAGATGTGGAAGGGGCCGTAGGAGGGCAACGACCCAGCAGCAGGACCGCTACCTCCACCTTTGTGCAAGGCAAAACAGGAGGAGCACTGCCAGAGCCCTGCAAAATGACCTCGAGCAGGGCACAAATGTGCATGTGTCTGCACAAATGGTTAGAAACAGACTCCATGAGGATTGTCTGAGGGCTCGACTTCCACAGAAGGGGGTTGTGCTCACAGCGCAACACTGTGCAGGACGCTTAGCATTGGCCACAGAACACCAGGATTGGCAAATTCGCCACTGGCGCCCTGTGCTATTCACAGATGAAAGTAGGTTTACACTGAGCACATGTGACAGACATAACAGAGTCTGAAGACGTCATGGAGGGTGAAATGCTGCCTGTAACATCCTTCAGCATGACCGGTTTGGCAGTGGGTCAGTAATGGTGTGGGATGGCATTTCTTTTGAGGGCCGCATGTGCTCGCCAGAGGTAGCCTGACTGCCATTAGGTACTGAGATGAGATCCTCGGACCTCTTGTGAGACCATATGCTGGTGCGGTTGGCCCTGGGTTCCTCCTAATGCAGGACAATGCCAGACCTCATGTGGCTGGAGTGTGTCAGCAGTTCCTGCAAGATGAAGGCATTGAAGCTATGGACTGGCCCGCCAGTTCCCCAGACCTGAATCCAATTGAGCACATATTGGACATCATGTCTCGCTCCATCTAGCAACATCATATTGCACCTAGGATGTTTTAGTCCAGGTCTGGGAGGAGATCCCTCAGGAGACCATCCCCCGCCTCATGAGGAGCATGCCCAGACATTGTAAAGTAGAGAGGTCATACAGGCAAGTGGAGGCCACACACATTACTGAGCATCCTTTCCTTGTCATGAGGCATTTCCACTGAAGTTGGATCAGCCTGTAATTTGATTTTCCAGTTTGATTTTGAGTATCAGTCCAAATCCAGACCTCCATAGGATATTCATTTTGATTTACATTGATAATTGTTATGTTTTATTGTTCTGAACACATTCCACTATGCAATGAATAAAAATTTGCAACTGGAATATTTCATTCAGAGATATCTATGATGTGGTACTTTAGTGTGCCATTTATTTTTTTGAGCAGTGTATATTTTTGCTCTTTTTTTGTTTAACATTCCTATCCTTAAAAAAATGCAATGGAAAAACCCTTTAAGTAAAATTATAAGATCATTGAGTAAACAGTAGGAAAAACAATATCATCGTAGACTGTAAAATTATCCTCCCTTTGGGTGGTGACAGTGTTTAAAATTCTACTGTATGGTTTCTTCTCCACATGTATCAAAAACATTTGCAGAGGTATTTTATATGGCACCATCATTAAAGAAAATAAAGGGAATTTACCATAGAGGGAATTCTTAAAATCAGTTTTTTCAGTCATTGTGCTATTGCCATTATTAGTGCCAAATGTAAATAAGTGATGCACAATGTTTAATAAATTAGACACACCTTTAGATAAAACACTTTGGGGCCGATTCATCAAAACTGTCGTAGGGCATACTGGTGCTGCACCAATCTTGACGGAGCATAGGAGGCGCACAGAAATTCCACTCCAGTCAGTGACTGGAGTATCATTTCTAGTGTAAAAAAAACCCTAACATTTTTCATGAATCAGATCAGCAGGTGCAGGTGTGGCCATACTTCATGCTGCCCACAATCCTACTCAGCTCCACACATTTCATCAGAGCTGACCTGAAAAAAACATTAGTCCAAAAGCTCCATGTTGGACAAGCAATTTGAGACTTTTCAAAGATTTTGTGCAACTTTTGTGACATAAAAATGTGATAAAATGGCCACATTGAGCCCAATTTATCACTGCATTTCTGTCCTTTTTTGGTGTAAATACCATTCAATTAGTGTCTTCTGGATTTGCAACAAATTCATTAAACAATTAGTGTCTTTCTTCAAGTTGTCTTTCATTTTGATTTCTTTAACTTAATATGCCTTTTCCCGATGTTTTGTACTCAAATTGCAATTTTTATGAAGTCCCAAAATTAGGCACAAATCTACTCCAGTCATCCCACCCCCATTATTTTGGAAAATATTTAGAATTGAGAGTCGTCAGTGGTTGATACCTTTTAACTGAAAAGATGGTAACAAATTGCAAGCTTTCGAGACTACTCCGGTCCCTTCATCAGGCATAGACTAATACAAAATCTGAGGAATCACATATTTATCTTTCATTTATTTTAGCAAATCTTTTGTTCGATTTTTACAAATAGCGTATTTTCCTTTAAAAAGTTGCAAAACAAAAAAATATTTTTCCACTTTGCACAAAATTCATGTATCGTTTGCACCATTATGACGAATTTGGCACAAAAAAAGTCAGAGAAAACCACGTCATAAAAATAGTGACTTCATAATATCCGCAAATGATGAATCAGGTCCTTTGTCTATTGTCTTTGTTTATTGCACCACTCCTTATTGTGAAATGTAGCTTTTTGGAGAAATAATTAAAACAATTGCAATTAATGTCTCATTTATTAAATACTGTATTTGCACAGTTAACTCTGAGTACATTACCAGCCACTTTTTTAAAGTAGAAAGAGCAAAGTAAAATTTGTAAACATTTGAACATTTGTGCATAATCTTTGATGTGCAACAAATTTTGCAAAAAAAAAAAAAACCTGGCACAAAAGCTTTTAATAATTTCCCTTCACTAATGGCTTTGATCAAGTTTCTTACTTTGACACAGAGGGTCCATAAATCTCCCTTCATTTCTTAAGGCCCCGTCACACACAGCGACGCTGCAGCGATACAGACAACGATGCTGATCGCTGCAGCGTCGCTGTTTTGTCGCTGTGTGGTCGCTGGGGAGCTGTCACAACAGACCGCTCTCCAGCGACCAACGATGCCGAGGTCCCAGGTAACCAGGGTAAACATCGGGTTACTAAGCGCAGGGCCGCGCTTAGTAACCCGATGTTTACCGTGGTTACCAGCGTAAAAGTAAAAAAAAAAAACAGTACATACTCACATTCCGGTGTCTGTCCTCCGGCGTTCTGCTTCTCTGCACTGTGTAAGCACAGCGGCCGGAAAGCAGAGCGGTGACGTCACCGCTGTGCTGTGTTTTTCGGCTGGCCGGCGCTCACAGTGCAGAGAAGCACAGCGCCGGGGGACAGACACCGGAATGTGAGTATGTACTGTTTTTTTTTTTTTTTTACTTTTATGCTGGTAACCACGGTAAACATCGGGTTACTAAGCGCGGCCCTGCGCTTAGTAACCCGATGTTTACCCTGGTTACCAGTGAAGACATCGCTGGATCGGTGTCACACACACCGATTCAGCGATGTCAGCGGGACCTCAACGACCAAAAAACGGTCCAGGCCATTCCGACACGACCAGCGATCTCACAGCAGGGGCCTGATCGCTGGTACGTGTCACACATAGCGAGATCGCTACTAAGGTCGCTGTTGCATCACAAAACTTGTGACTCAGCAGCGATCTCGCTAGCGATCTCGCTATGTGAGACGGGGCCTTTAGGCAAGCCTTGAAAACCACACAAAGTGGCAGCAGGTAGAGTTTTTGCCATTTTTTTCAACTCCCAGTAAAGTGCCATCACCTTTCCATTCACAGTGGCGTGAGACAGGTCCAAGTCCTTGGGAAGGTTGTGGTTATGCTAAAATACAGAAAAGTCATGAATGTCTTGAAAAAGGATTCCCTTTAGAGATTGATTTGAGAATTGTGTATGAGATGATAAAGACACAGTTGTCTTAGGTTTAATGAGGCTTTTTGGGACTTAATCAATAACCTATGATATTTATGGGGTTCCATAACCCAGCAACCTAACCTCCACCAATCTAATATTAATGACCTATCCTATGGATAGTTCATCAATTTTAAAGTCCCGGATAGCCTATTTAAAGGGAATCTGTCAGCCGATTTTTGCTGTGTAATCAGAGAGTGCTATGAGGTAGGATTCCAGTAATTTATCACTTTCTAGGCTGTGTTGCTTTTTCAACAAAACCAGTATCTTATCAGCAAGAGATTATTACTACAGGACTAGCTGTTTCCTAGTCAACTGCTGTGTGGCCACGCCCCCATCACTGATTGGCAGCTTTCATTCATTGCACAGTGTACACAGTAAGCTGCCAATCGGTGGTGTGGGCGTGGTTATTCAGGGCTCAGCATTCATAGCAATGCTAGATGGGCAGCAGAGAAAATACTGATTGTACCAAAATGACAGCACGCAGGGAAGCGAGTAGCACATCATTGTAATTAGTGTCTCGGCCCCCACATCAAGCTGCTCTCAGATTACATAGACCTGCTAACAGATTCCCTTTAAGCTATAAAGGTAGCATGGAAGAAAGCATTGCTCGATATAACTGATCGCACTATATCAATTTATCATCTGTGTTATTAAAAGGGGCATTGGAGTGCAAAAAAATATAAACAAATCTTCCTAAAATATAATAACAAATTCATCTCAATATATAAAAAAAAAGAGCCAGGGGTGCAGCATGACACATCATAACTTTATTCTTCCCCTTACACCAAATTGGAGACCTTTGTGCCAATCATGGAGCTAATGCAATCCTGAATATTTTTATATTTTAATCTGATTCTGAAATCATCCTGAAGCTTTCCTTGTCTTCTTGTTTTCCTCTTCCCTTCGACGTTACATGTCTAAATATTCTCATAACCGGGGTGTCACATAATACTTAATTATAAAGCGCCGTGTTTGCTTGCAGCTCTGTTTGACATAATGCAGTTATTTATTTATGTGTCATAAGAGGAACATATTAAAGGTGGCAATTGATAATTAACTCACAGATTTTAAGGCCCTGAAAGAGGCATGATAGCAGGGAAATTTTCCCCAGGATGTTTTAATCGCCTATAGCAGTTAATTCAGTGAAATATTTCTCTACACTGAGACATGGTACTGATAATTCACCAGGTTTGAAAAAAGCAACAAACCAATGCAAATATAGGAGATCTACTCATATGTACTAAGCCATCTCCAGCTACATGTTCGAGATTTGTGAGGGTCTCAGCTGTCAGATGTCCTACGATCAGAAACCTACCATCTCCACTGTGGATAGATGCTAAGTTTTTATGGTGGGCCAACCCTTTTATTGTGTGAGATTAAGTAGGATTCAACTGGGCAGAGGTAGTGTTAAAGTCAGAGGCAGGTCTGTCATGATCTCTGCAGGCAGAGATCATAGCAAGCCTATAGAGGGACAAGCTCTCGGAAGATGGAACTATACTGACCATGAACTAAGCCTGCCGCGCAACTAGAAATAGCCAGGTAGCATTTCCTATTTATCGCTAGATGCCCAGCTCTGGCCTAAGACCTAAATAGCTAGCAGAGGGAAATATAAGACCTGGCTCACCTCTAGAGAAATATTCCAAAGAAGACAGTAGCCCCCCACATATAATGACGGTGAGTTCAGATGAAACAACAAACGCAGCAGGAAAATAGTCTTAGCAAATTTGAGGTCCGCTTACTAGATAGCAGAAGACAGATAGTATACTTTCATGGTCAGCAGAAAAACACTAACAAAACACCATCCAGAGATTACCTTAAACTCTGGCATTAACTCATAACGCCAGAGTAGCAATCCCTGATCAACGAGAGCTTTCCAGACACAGTAACAAAACTTCAGCTGTGAACTGGAACAAATAGGCAAAACAAAACATGGACAAAAGTCCAACTTATCTAGTAGTTGTCTAGAAGCAGGAACAAGCACTGAGAGGCATCAGATAACATTGTTGACCGGCAAGAAACCACCAGAGAAATGAGCTTAAATAGCGACACCCACTACTGATGGAACCAGGTGAAACAGGAAAGAGGATGACAAGTCCAATTCCACAAGCGGCCACCGGGGGAGCCCAGAATCCAAATTCACAACAGTACCCCCCCCTCAAGGAGGGGGCACCGAACCCTCACCAGATCCACCAGGGCGACCAGGATGAGCCCTATGGAAGGCACGAACAAGATCAGAAGCATGAACATCAGATGCATTGACCCAAGAATTATCCTCCTGGCCGTAACCCTTCCAGTTGACCAGATACTGGAGTTTCCGTCTGGAAACACGAGAGTCCAAAATTTTCTCCACAACGTACTCCAACTCACCCTCAACCAACACCGGAGCAGGAGGCTCAACTGAAGGTACAACAGGTACCTCATACCTGCGCAATAACGACCGATGAAAAACGTTATGAATGGAAAAGGACGCAGGGAGGTCCAAACGGAAAGAAACAGGATTAAGAATCTCCAATATTCTATAAGGGCCGATGAACCGAGGTTTAAACTTAGGAGAAGAGACCCTCATAGGGACAAAACGAGAAGACAACCACACTAAATCTCCAACACAAAGCCGAGAACCAACACGACGATGACGGTTGGCAAAACGCTGAGTCTTCTCCTGGGACAACTTCAAATTGTCCATAACCTGCCCCCAGATGTGATGCAATCTCTCCACCACCGCATCCACTCCAGGACAATCCGAGGATTCCACCTGACCGGAGGAAAATCGAGGGTGAAACCCCGAATTACAGAAAAACGGGGACACCAAGGTGGAAGAACTGGCCCGATTATTGAGGGCGAACTCTGCCAATGGCAAAAAAGCAACCCAATCATCCTGGTCAGCAGAGACAAAACACCTCAGATATGTCTCAAGGGTCTGATTAGTCCGCTCGGTCTGGCCATTAGTCTGAGGGTGAAAAGCAGATGAAAAAGACAAATCTATGCCCATCCTAGCACAGAATGCCCGCCAAAATCTAGACACAAATTGGGTACCTCTGTCAGAAACAATATTCTCAGGAATACCGTGCAATCGGACAACATTCTGAAAAAACAGAGGAACCAACTCAGAAGAAGAAGGCAACTTGGGCAGAGGAACCAAATGGACCATTTTAGAGAAACGGTCACAGACCACCCAGATGACAGACATCTTCTGGGAAACAGGCAGATCTGAAATAAAATCCATCGAGATGTGTGTCCAAGGCCTCTTAGGAATAGGCAAGGGCAACAGCAGTCCGCTAGCTCGAGAACTACAAGACTTGGCCCGAGCACAAACGTCACATGACTGCACAAAGACTCGCACATCTCGTGACAGGGAAGGCCACCAGAAGGATCTTGCCACCAAATCCCTGGTACCAAAAATTCCGGGATGACCTGCCAATGCAGTAGAATGTACCTCAGAGATGACTCTGCTGGTCCAATCATCCGGAACAAACAGTCTATCAGGCGGACAACGATCCGGTCTATCCGCCTGAAACTCTTGCAAGGACCGCCGCAGATCAGGAGAAACGGCCGACAAAATTACTCCCTCCCTAAGGATACCTGTGGGTTCAGAATTACCAGGAGAGTCCGGGTCAAAACTCCTAGAAAGGGCATCTGCCTTAACATTCTTAGAACCCGGTAGGTATGACACCACAAAATTAAAGCGAGAAAAAAATAAAGACCAGCGCGCCTGTCTAGGATTCAGGCGTCTGGCAGTCTCAAGATAAATCAAATTTTTGTGGTCAGTCAATACCACCACCTGATGCCTAGCCCCCTCGAGCCAATGGCGCCACTCCTCAAACGCCCACTTCATGGCCAAAAGCTCCCGATTCCCAACATCATAATTCCGCTCTGCGGGCGAAAATTTGCGAGAAAAGAAGGCACAAGGCCTAATGACGGAGCAGTCGGAACCTTTCTGCGACAACACTGCCCCAGCTCCGATCTCCGAAGCGTCAACCTCAACCTGAAAAGGCAGATTCACATCAGGCTGACGCAACACAGGGGCAGAGGCAAAACGGCGCTTAAGCTCCTGAAAGGCCTCTACAGCATGAGGGGACCAATTAGCAACATCAGCGCCTTGTCTGGTCAAATCAGTCAGTGGTTTAACGACATCCGAAAAACCAGCAATAAATCGGCGGTAAAAGTTGGCAAAGCCCAAAAATCTCTGAAGACCCTTAAGAGAGGAGGGCTGAGTCCAGTCACAAATAGCTTGCACCTTGACGGGATCCATCTCAATGGAAGAGGGAGAAAAAATATACCCCAAAAAGGAAATTTTCTGGACCCCAAAAACGCACTTAGACCCCTTCACACATAAAGAATTAGACCGCAGAACCTGAAAAACTCTCCTGACCTGCTGGACATGAGAGTCCCAGTCATCAGAAAAAATCAGAATATCATCCAGATATATTATCATAAATTTATCCAGAAAATCGCGGAAAATATCATGCATAAAAGACTGGAAAACTGAAGGGGCATTAGAAAGACCAAAAGGCATGACCAAATACTCAAAGTGGCCCTCGGGCGTATTAAATGCGGTCTTCCACTCATCCCCCTGCCTGATCCGCACCAAATTATACGCCCCACGAAGATCAATTTTAGAGAACCACTTAGCACCCTCTATACGAGCAAACAAATCAGTAAGCAATGGCAATGGGTATTGATACTTAACAGTGATCTTATTCAGAAGCCGATAATCAATACATGGTCTCAAAGAGCCGTCTTTTTTTGAGACAAAGAAAAACCCAGCTCCCAAGGGAGAAGAAGATGGACGAATATGTCCCTTTTCCAAAGACTCCTTTATATATTCCCGCATAGCAGCATGTTCCGGCACAGACAAATTAAACAAACGACCCTTTGGATATTTACAACCCGGTATCAAATCTATGGCACAATCGCACTCACGGTGCGGAGGTAACGACCCAAGCTTGGGTTCGTCAAAGACGTCTTGATAATCAGAGAGGAACTCAGGGACTTCAGAGGGAATGGACGACGAAATAGAAACCAAAGGTACGTCCCCATGAATACCCTTACATCCCCAGCTCAACACAGACATTGCTCTCCAGTCCAAGACTGGGTTGTGAGACTGCAACCATGGCAATCCCAGTACCAAATCGTCATGTAAATTATACAGCACCAGGAAACGAATAATCTCCTGGTGATCCGGATTGATACGCATGGTTACTTGTGTCCAGTATTGTGGTTTATTATTAGCCAATGGGGTGGAGTCAATCCCCTTCAGAGGAATAAGAGTCTCCAAAGGCTCTAAATCAAAACCACAACGATTGGCAAAGGACCAATCCATAAGACTCAGAGCGGCGCCAGAGTCAACATAGGCGTCCGTGGCAATGGATGACAAAGAACAAATCAGGGTTACAGACAAAATAAACTTAGACTGAATGGTGCCAATGGAAACAGACTTATCAAGCTTCTTTGTACGCCTAGAGCATGCTGATATAACATGAGTAGAATCCCCACAATAGAAACACAATCCATTCTTCCGTCTAAAATTCTGTCGCTCGCTCCTGGACAGAATTCTATCACACTGCATACTTTCTGGCGTCTTTTCCATAGACACCGCCAGATGGTGCACCGGTTTGCGCTCCCGCAGACGCCTATCAATCTGTATAGCCATTGTCATGGACTCATTCAGACCTGCAGGCAAAGGGAACCCCACCATAACATCCTTAACGGCATCAGAGAGACCTTCTCTGAAAGTTGCCGCCAAGGCGCACTCATTCCACTGAGTAAGCACAGACCATTTACGGAATTTTTGGCAGAAAACTTCAGCTTCGTCTTGCCCCTGAGATAGTGCCATCAAAGTTTTTTCTGCCTGAAGTTCCAAATGAGGTTCCTCATAAAGCAAGCCCAAGGCCAGAAAAAACGCATCCACATCGCGTAACGCAGGATCCCCTGCTGGCAATGAGAAGGCCCAATCTTGAGGGTCACCCCTGAGCAAGGAAATCACAATCCTAACCTGCTGAGCAGGGTCTCCAGCTGAACGAGACTTCAGGGACAAATAAAGCTTACAATTATTTCGGAAATTCTGGAAGCTAGCTCTATTCCCTGTGAAGAACTCCGGCAAAGGAATTCTCGGCTCAGATACCGGAGCATGTACCACAAAATCTTGTAAATTTTGTACTTTCGTGATGAGATTATTCAAACCCGCAGTTACACTCTGGAGATCCATTATTGTCAGGTGCACACAGAGCATACAGAGATTAGGAGGAGAGAGAGAAAAAAGACTGCAGCAAGGCAGACTGGAAAAAAAAAAAAAAAAAAAAAAAATTCCAGCAGACTTCTTATAACTCTCCTTTCTCAACCTGGGTCTTTAACACTTTATTGGCCGGTCAAACTGTCATGATCTCTGCAGGCAGAGATCATAGCAAGCCTATAGAGGGACAAGCTCTCGGAAGATGGAACTATACTGACCATGAACTAAGCCTGCCGCGCAACTAGAAATAGCCAGGTAGCATTTCCTATTTATCGCTAGATGCCCAGCTCTGGCCTAAGACCTAAATAGCTAGCAGAGGGAAATATAAGACCTGGCTCACCTCTAGAGAAATATTCCAAAGAAGACAGTAGCCCCCCACATATAATGACGGTGAGTTCAGATGAAACAACAAACGCAGCAGGAAAATAGTCTTAGCAAATTTGAGGTCCGCTTACTAGATAGCAGAAGACAGATAGTATACTTTCATGGTCAGCAGAAAAACACTAACAAAACACCATCCAGAGATTACCTTAAACTCTGGCATTAACTCATAACGCCAGAGTAGCAATCCCTGATCAACGAGAGCTTTCCAGACACAGTAACAAAACTTCAGCTGTGAACTGGAACAAATAGGCAAAACAAAACATGGACAAAAGTCCAACTTATCTAGTAGTTGTCTAGAAGCAGGAACAAGCACTGAGAGGCATCAGATAACATTGTTGACCGGCAAGAAACCACCAGAGAAATGAGCTTAAATAGCGACACCCACTACTGATGGAACCAGGTGAAACAGGAAAGAGGATGACAAGTCCAATTCCACAAGCGGCCACCGGGGGAGCCCAGAATCCAAATTCACAACACAGGTCCCTTTCAGCTTCACTCTGCCCCATCCCCTTTACTAACAGATTTCTCCCTTTTCTAAACATATAGAGAGACCTGTCAATCGTTCAGAGTGGGGTGGGGAGAAGATACTAAGGACCCTCAATTGGCTAGATTTTAAGACGCATAGTCCCATTGTGCATTTACTAAGCATGCTTTCTTTGCAATGCTGCTACGTTTCATAGTAAAACATACATCATTGAAATAACACAAACAGGCTTTGATTCACGTTGTCGGCAGCTCAAGCAGCATAAATCAGGCAACAAGTTCTCTAAAATGATGGTGCTAACATCAGAAAGTCTTGAGAAAAGGATCTATAACAGCATGTAGGACAGAACTGTAATGAGCTGAGCTCAGGGGTGTAATAACTGCCTTTACAGAGGTTGCAACTATGACTGTGCCTGTGCAGGAAGGGGGCCATCCGAGATAACACTGACTATTTCACCTGGATGTGCTTCTGAGGATGCTCGGGGCAGTACAGTAGCCATAGGTGAGTACTACGATTCATGCACCCTGACATGCTATAGGAAAATGGGGTTCCTGGGTGTGTGTGATGATAATGCAGTGGACACCTTCATATTCAGCCCCACCAAAGCCTGTGTGGCGCCGACCCTTTATCTCCAAGATGAGGAAACCAGACATTTGGTTAAAAACAAAGTCCATTTTACTAACCAATTAACCAGCATACAAAGGATTGCAGGAAATACACTTGTTGTTCACTTCTGCACCAGACAGATGCATGTGCTTAATGGTTACTAGCAATGGTATATTACTTGTGGAAAGTTCAAGGTTTAAGCAGAGGAACTCCATCTTGCTAGCATAGCGCCACCTGGGTCAACATGTTTTACCGTGGAACTGCACTTGGAGTAATTTTTTTGCAGGGAACAGACATAGAGGAAATTGTTCCGATGTCTTCCTCCTATTTGTGCCCAAACCCGCTGACACCATCTCACTGACCAAAGCTTCCAGGTCTGTCCAGCACTAGCATAGTTCCCACTAAGTTGTCTAAAGATATTCCTGTATTCTCTCACTGTAGGTCCAATGACTTGCCTGTGTAACTGCGAACACTGCCGCCTCTAAAGTTCTGTTGATGAGATTGCTTCCTTTCCCACTGGTTCTCACACACCTAATGATGATTCTCTTGTTTCCTGAGGGTGTCCTGTTCCATCTCTCTCTCTCAACCTTAACTACATTTCTTTTCCTATGAATAACCACAATCCCCAATCCTCCTCCCCATCATGGGCCGGCCCTACAGTTAACCCTGTCCTCTCTGAAGGATAACTAATATATACATTGCAATAAAATACATGTATAAATACATTTAAACCACAGGGATGTCAGAGAAGTGGATCGCCATCCTCGCCACTGTCATAGACGAGGCATGCACCTCCTCTCCATTCAAAACAAGATTCAGTAGAAACCCTGTTCTCGGGATCACTGGGGTACAAGAGGTTGATCCTTCAGCAAAGTTTTTCATATTTTATAGGTTGGAGATCACTTGTGATTTTGGAAAACAATTCTAGGATATGTGCATATAACAGTTTTTCAAATAGAAAACACTGCAGGAAACGCTTTGTCTCCTAAAGGGTTTTCTTGTGTAAATTTTTGTTTTTCCGACAGTTGTAATCACCTGTGTTTTTGAAGGGGTTTCACGTGGTTTTCATTTCATCTTTTTGAGGCCTCACTTCCACTTGAGTATAAAAAAAATCGATCCCATTCTCATTCATAAGAGTAGTACGATTTTTTCTCACTTGTCATCCGTGTGCTCTTCATATGCAATTTGTTTTTTTCTCATCAGATATTAATCTTTGGCAGGATCATTTACAATTTCCTATGCTACAGAATTGTAATGTATCCGCAAAAATAGGATGTCATACTGATGGTCCATAGTGCATGTGATTTATTTCTCACACACATCAGATTTTGGAGTGAAATGCAGAATTTTGCTATATTTTACTCAACCCGATTCCAGCCTCATTGAATAATAATGTTGAGAGTGAAATGTGATTTTTTTATCGCATTGCACTAGGTGCATTTATACACAAGTGGGAGCAAGGATTTAGTGTTACTTTTTAGATTTTTTTTCACTCTACTGAGCGTTAGACCGCTAATGCTTTTTTAAGCAAAACTGATGGCAAAACACTTCAAATTCTGAGGAGCCCACCTACTTGACATGGTATCTCAAAATACGGGGCTTTCGTAGCTAACCTCATCCCATATGTATTATCTTAGCCTTTCCCATAGAATTCCCTGAGAAAAGCTTTTCGCCAGCACATTCGGAGACATAATTGTTATTCTGATAATTACTAAAGTCCTCCCGTGAAATGGTGGACAAGACTGCAGTTCTTGCCATTATGTCAGCAGCTACAATCTAGCAGAAAACCTTTGTTATCTAGGTGAGGATCCTTCTCCAGGAGACAGTGCTATAATGTAATAATGCCATAAATGCTTACAAGATGGGCAGAAAGCAAATAAACTGAAATATATTACAAGTCATAATAAACAAATAGATGAACTGGAGGATAGTCCCCATTATCATAGACGGTATACAAGTTTTTTTTACATTGTAGCCCATTTGAAATTGGCTCTTGCAGATGCCACCTCATAGGAATCTAGTATTGTCCATTACAGGTATCTGTCTGTTGAGAAATCATAGCAATTTTGAAAGCAGCTTTTGTGAAAGGTACCAAATACAAAGTCCAGGGTTTAATTGCACCTGACATTTCTCACGTAATTTAATGCCCCCAAATTATTACGATCTTAATAAGCAGTAGACATATAATATGCTAAAACCCCATTTAATTTAAAAGTTTAAAGAGAATATATTTCCCTAAAGATTGGCCAAATCAGGCTACCAAGAGTTGATTTTTAGGTAAAAAGAAAAGTGGTTGCTAAGACTTTTAATTAGTCTTCTCAAAGATTCTATAGAACTTTCAGTACTTAAGTTTTTTACTAGAAGAGACCTTGTTATTTGCATAAGGAAGAATGGCTTTTAGTCAAACGCCTTTTTACGTTAGCTCAAACCCAAGAAAGCCAGGAAAGGTCAAAGGTAAAATGAGTTCCTCTGCAGAAGAATTCATTAAAACTCTTGGTGTGTAGCCTAAATGTTCATTAAATTTATTCTTCCTGGATTACCCTCCTTGACTATGTGAGGTGTCAAAATAAAATTGCATGGGAAAAAAAACTCAAATATGAATCATAAAAAAAGGAATATAACAGGAAAAAAACGCCGTTGCTGTATTTTTCAGTCTGATTTAAATCAATTCAGAACAAAATCCCAAAAGGCCTATCATCAGATTGAGCTCTTGTCAATCATTGTCAATTCTACTTATCTTTCTGTCGACCTATCTCTATAAAATATCAAATTGACATGTTTTATTCTTGCATAAAATGTTATATTAAGGTTCAATGCATATAACCATTTTAAATCTCTTCACAAGGTCTCAGTTGTAATACGAAACCCATAGAATTATATGACACATTTATCAAAGTCTCGTATACTGTACATCAGATTCCAGATGTTGTACGGGCAATGGCACACTGGTCTGACTAAAGTGTAAAACCAAAGCAGTCCGCAGTAATCGATTCGAGTACAGAGCAGCCGGGCAGTGGTATTTAAGAGTTTGCACACCCTTGTCAAAATTACTGTTAGGCCGGGGTCAACTCAAGAGTCTGCTAAATCTTTCTGAAGGTCTTTTGAAGTCAACAAGGGGTTCTGATTTGCCTCTCTAGCAATCCTGCAAACAGCTCTTTCTGAATTTTTGCTTGGTCTTCCAGACCTTATCTTGACACCCACTGTTTCTGTTAACTGACATTTTAGAGATCATTTTAGCCCTTTTAGAGATCATTGCATCTTCAACTTGCTTAACTGTTTACATTAGCAGCAATTTTGACCAGGGGTGCCCAAAAGTATACACGTCAAATTCTTGATGTAAACATACCACCATGTGTAAAAAAAAAGATGTTAAAAAGGATGGTTTCTACAAATTTAAAATGATTCTAAATACGTCAAAATCTAGAATAGGCTGTTAGGGCTAGCGGAACCCACCGAGTAAATAGATGACGTTATTAGTGCGTTCGCAGCCCGGGGTCCACCGTGCAGGAGGAACCTGCTGCTAGCAAATGGCACTATATGGCGATATAAGCAAACTCTGTTACCTCACAGAGTCACTGATATAGACACTGTGTCCTGTTAAGCTCACAGGAGTACACAGGTAACTGCTGAGCAGATAGCAGTCTGTGATCAAGCAGTCAGGAAAGCACACAACCAACTCCTCACCGGAGGTGCCGGTATTCTAGGGGCTTATTTCCGCCGGGGCAATGAACACATGCATACATGACCACACTGGCGCAAAGCACATAACAAGATTAATACTAGCGCATGGCCGTGCGGTCATGCGAACCACCTTTTATAGCTGCAGCAACTTCAGGACCTTCCCAGAAGGACCAATGGAAGGCTGCCACAGAACTTGAGCATATATTGTGATGTAGCAGTAGCACCATACACAGTGAAATGGCAGTGACCCCAGCAAGTTCAAAATAAAACATTCCTTTAATGTGTTACTTCACACAGTCCATTAGAATACATAGTACACGGCTTCAGTTTACAGTCCCTAAACAGGCCGGACTTCCCTTTGACATGTTTCCCTGAGTGACTGCAGGCCGGGACCATGTCTCTTTACTCACACGGTGCACAGCACGCTGTATCCTCCGGATTGCAGCCGGGAAAAGATAGATCTGAGACGCAAGGTGTCAGTCCCTTTGGTTCTTATTGCACCCACACAGGGGGTGCTCTGCAGACAACTGCTCTTTCTGCTTCCCCGACCAAAACTGACAAACCTCCCCCATACTACAGGGCTTTTAATCAGTCACAGCTTCACCATTCTAATCACAGCTACACCTGTGACAGCAATATGCCCTCATGGCCTCACTATGCCTCCGTGCGCATTCTGGAGAGCACAAACAGCGCACCCTAGCTGTAAGAGGTGTCACTGCCTCATATTATATATATATATATATATATATATATATATATATATATATATATATATATATATATACTGGGGGAAATAAGCATTTGATCCCTTGCTTATTTTGTAAGCTTGCCCACTGACAAAGACATGAACAGTCTATAATTTTAGGTGTAGGTTAATTTTAACTTTGAGTAATAGAATATCAAAAATAAAATCCAGGAAAATCACATTGTATAAATTATATTTGATCCCCTACCAACCATTAAGAGTTCTGGCTCCTACAGACCAGTTAAACGTTCCTAATCAACTCCTTAACTGCATTAAAGACAGCTGTCTTACATAGTCACCTTTAAAAAATACTCCTGTCTACAGACTCAATTAATCAGTCAGACTATAACCAATAAAACTTGATCAAGATCAAGCAGCTTATAAGGATGTCAGGGACAAGATCGTGGCTGGGTCTTCCAGCAAGACAGTGACCCAAAACATACAGCCAAGGCAACAAAGGAGTGTCCCAAAAAGAAGCACATTAAGGTCATGGAGTGGCCAAGCCAGTCTCCAGTCCCTATTCCCATAGAAAACTTATAGAGGGAGTTGAAGCTCCGAGTTGACAAGAGACATACTCAAAATCTTAATGATTTAGAGAAATTCTGCAAAGAGGAGTGGACCAAAAATCCTCCTGACATGAATGCAAACCACATCATCAACTACATGAAACGTCTGACTGCTGTGCTTGCCAACAAGGGTTTTGCCACCAAGTATTAAGTCTTGTTTGCCAGAGGGATCAAATACTTATTTCTATATTTCTCACTCACATTTATATATTTTAAACAATGTGATCTTCCGGATTTTATTTTTGATACTTTACCTCTCAATGTTAAAAATAATCTACCCTTAAAATTAAAGACTGTTCATGTCTTTGTTAGTGGGCAAACTTATAATATATACATAAATTTATATATATATATACTAGATAGTGGCCCAATTCTAATGCATCGGGTATTCTAGAATATGTATGTATGTATGTATATAGCAGCCACATAGTATATAGCACAGGCCACGTAGTATATAGGAGCCATGTAGTATTTAGCAAAATTGTGGAATAGCCGATGCGTTAATACAGGCCACGCAGTATATAACAGTGGCCACGCAGTATATAACACAGCCCAAACAGTATGTAACACAGCCCACATACTATATAACACAGCCCTTGCAGTATATAGCAGCCACGCAGTATATAACACAGGCACACAGGCGACCTAGTATATAGCACAGGCCACACAGTATATAACACAGGGCACGTTGTATATAGCACAGCCCACACAGTATATAACACTGCCCATGTAGTATATAGCAGCCACGCGGTATATAACACAGCCCATGCAGTATATAACACTGCCCATGTAGTACATAGCAGCCACGCGGTATATAACACAGCCCACGTAGTATATAGCAGTGTGGACACCATATCCCTGTTAAAAAAATAATTAAAATAAAAAATAGTTATATACTTATATACTCACCCCCCGGGATCCAGCGAAGCTCTGGCGATGCGCGCGCAACTGCCGCCATCTTCCATTCCCAGGATGCATTGCGAAATTACCCAGATGACTTAGCGGTCTCGCAAGACCGCGAAATCTTCTGGGTAATTTCGCAATGCATCTCTGGGAACGGAAGATGGCGGCAGGTGCGAGCGCATCGTCAGACGACGGAAGGTGAGAATAGCAGGTTTTTTGCTTTTTTATTATTTTTAACATTAGATCTTTTTACTATTGATGCTGCACAGGCAGCATCAATAGTAAAAAGTTGGGGACACACAGGGTTAATAGCAGCGGTAACGGAGTGCTTTACCAGCAGCATAAAGCGGTCCATTACCGAAGGCATTAACCCTGTGTGAGCGGTGACCGGAGGGGAGTATGGAGCGGGCGCCGGGCACTGACTGCAGGGGAGTAGGGAGGGACTAATCGGACTGTGGCCGTTGCTGATTGGTCTCGGCAGCCATGACAGGCAGCTGGCAAGACCAATCTGCGACGCGGGATTTCCGTGATGGAAGTTGCTGACAGAAAGACGGAAGTACCCCTTAGACAATTATATATATAGATATACAGTCTATATATATATATATATATATATATATATATAATATGTATATGTATATATATATATATATATATATATATATATATATATATATATATATATATATATATATATATATATATATATACAGTTGAAACCAGAAGTTGTACATAAAAAGACACGTATGCATGTTTTTCTCATCTTTACCTTTTGGAGATCATCTTCAAATTGCTTAACTGTTCACAGTAACTTTTACATGCCACTGTATATACAGTGGTGAGAAAAAAATGTTTCCCCCTTCCTGACTTCCTATCCTTTTGCATGTTTGTCACACTTAAATGTTTCAGAACACCAAACAAATTTAAATATTAGACAAAGATAACACAAGTAATCACAAAATGCAGCTTTTAAATTAATGACCTTGTGTGAAAAAGTGATTGCCCCCCCTAAAAAATAAATTAACTTTGGTTTATCACATCTTTGGGAAGTTCAAATTATCTAACCGTGAAGTATATAGTGGCACAGCTGTGTTGGTGCACAAGACAGGTTTCCCACACCAGCAAACATATCTATATATATTAAAAGACTGAAAGATGCAGCACTCACCCAATTGATGCTGTGTAATTTGTGAATTTTATTAAAGACAAGCTTTAAACATCCATCAGGACAACAGGTACATAAGGAGGGTGCGGTATTGGAGTACGGACGACGGCCGTTTCGCACGAGTAGTGCTTCTACGGGTCCAGGTTAGATAATTTCAGTCTTTTACTACATTGTGGATCTTCGTTGTTGGTTTTTTCATGCAGAGCACCACATACCCACAGCTGTCGTGAAACCTGCATGCTGGTTGTCCATTAATCAGCCCTATTCAATGGAGCTCGTATTTTGCTTGTGCCGTCCTATTATTTCTTCATGAATATCTATCTATATATATAATTGTCTAAGGGTTTTTCCGTCTGTCTGTCTGTCTGTCTGTCTGTCTGTCTGTCTGTCTGTCTGTCTGTCTTTCTGTCTGTCTGTCTGTCTGTCTGTCTGTCCTGGAAATCCCGCGTCTCTGATTGGTCGAGGCCGCCAGGCCTCGACCAATCAGAGAGGGGCACAGCATGGCGACGATGATGTCATAATGGAAATCCCGCGTGTCTGATTGGTCGAGGCCGCCAGGCCTCGACCAATCAGAGAGGGGCACAGCATGGCGACGATGATGTCATAATGGAAATCCCGCGTGTCTGATTGGTCGAGGCCGCCAGGCCTCGACCAATCAGCGACGGGCACAGTCTGCCGCGAATTCTGGAATCATCATTGTCCATATACTACGGGGACATGCATATTCTAGAATACCCGATGCGTTAGAATCGGGCCACAGTCTAGGCCTCGACCAATCAGCGACGGGCACAGTATCGACATAGATGTCATAATGGTTGCCATGGCGACGATGATGTCATAAAGGTTGCCTCGACCAATCAGCGACGGGCACAGTCTGCCGCAAATTCTGGAATCATCATTGTCCATATACGACGTAGATGTCATAATGGTTGCCATGGCGACGATGATGTCATAAAGGTTGCCTCGACCAGTCAGCGACGGGCACAGTCTGCCGCGAATTCTGGAATCATCATTGTCCATATACTACGGGGACATGCATATTCTAGAATACCCGATGCGTTAGAATCGGGCCACAGTCTAGTATATATATAATTGTCTGAGGGTTTTTCTGTCTGTCTGTCTGTCTGTCCCGTTTATTCATTCGCTGATTGGTCGAGGCCACCTGGCCTCGACCAATCAGCGACGGGCACAGCATGGCGACGATGATGTCATAATGGAAATCCCGCGTCTCTGATTGGTCGAGGCCGCCAGGCCTCGACCAATCAGCGACGGGCACAGTATCGACGTAGATGTCATAATGGTTGCCATGGCGACGATGATGTCATAAAGGTTGCCTCGACCAATCAGCGATGGGCACAGTCGGAATCATCATTGTCCATATACTACGGGGACATGCATATTCTAGAATACCCGATGCGTTAGAATCGGGCCACAATCTAGTCTATATATATAATTGTCTAAGGGTTTTTCTGTCTGTCTGTCTGTCCTGGAAATCCCGCGTCTCTGATTGGTCGAGGCCGCCAGGCCTCGACCAATCAGCGAAGGGCACAGCATGGCAACGATGATGTCATAAAGGTTGCCTCGACCAATCAGCGACGGGCACAGTCTGCCGCGAATTCTGGAATCATCATTGTCCATATACTACGGGGACATGCATATTCTAGAATACCCGATGCATTAGAATCGGGCCACAGTCTAGTAATAAATAAATGGCTTGGCACTCAACTTGTAAATGGTGATGATTTTTAGAAGTGGTTTTTTTATTATTACTTGGATAGCAGTCCAAATTAATTAAATGTTTCAGTCAAACATTAGACCTTCTTCAGTAAACTGCGTTACAAATACATGACAAAATATAAACAATTATAAGTATGCAAAAACAATAACCAGTAAAGAAAAATAAACATAAAATAAACATAAAAATAGGAATGAAATAATAAGATAAACCTCACAACCAATATGTGATATGTGATGGATTAGAGGGTAGGAGAGGTAAGGTAAGGGTAAGGGAGCATCTTTTTACATACCCGACTGCATATATGATGAAAATATAAGATATCTCTGGATGTAGAATGGGTCCTAGGGTGTAATTTCAAACGGACCTATGGGAAAATAGTTTCCCTGTAGTAGTGAGAAGAAGACTATGTAGTAAAGTGTACGGTATAGCTAGCAAAAATAGTGGATAGTAATGGTATACTAACCGGTTAACGAGAAAGGATCAATATCACATCTGGGCCCAAAGTTCCAGGTTAGAAGAAAACCGTGGCTGTAATGTATCACATAGGTATTGGAAAATAGCTAGCTTGGAGAGAAAATAAATAAATACATGGGGAGTATACAGAGATTCTCACCTAGTACAAGTAGCCCAAAGTGAACAAAAACTAAGGCTGTGTATCTCCACTCTGGTTTCAGGAGATGATTGATAACCAGTCTAGTAGCTATAATGTAAGGTATATATAAAAAGAGCATGTATAAGTGCCATCCCTATTGAAATGGGTACGAGTTGTCCAGCACAAGGAATATGATTCTCACCATGAAAAGAGAAACTGTATCACATATATTACGGCATCAAAGCGCTGGAATACCCAGTAATAATGGTGTAAGAGTCTGTAGGAAAAATAAAATAAATGAGATAAATGACCGAAAAGACGTAATGTCAATGTGATGTGGTCCTATGTATATATAACTTTGTGGATAAACGGGCCCCCAAGAGGTGCGCTAAAATGTGGCTGACTTTTCAAATAAAGTGCATTAGGATGCCTCATGGAGTGGGTGCACTTGCTAAGTCCGCAGCCTGCAGTATGACAATGCAAGAATGTTAAACATCTCCGTACCATACATCTAGAAGGTATGTAGGGTGGAGATATTGCTGATAAAGAAAACAGCTTACCCGTGTATAGTGAGCGAGTGGTATACCTGAACGCGGTGTCCGCCGCTAGTTGAATGGCATAGAGCATGTGGAACGTGTTTAAATAGCTAAAGGGCGGGACCGTGTGTGCAGACGAGACCGGAAGTGCGTCACGGGTTGTGACACGAACTTCCGGTATGCCAGGGTCCGTTCTGTTGTCATGGGAACTGACAACTAGAGCATGTCTTTCTCAATATCTGACATGAAATCAGAATAAACCTTTCCTGTTTTAGGTCAGTCAGGATTACCATAATTATCAATATTTGCCAAATGCCAGAATAATGAGAGATATAATGTTTTAAGGCTGCAAAGTCAAAAGTTTACATACTTTTCATTAGTATTTGGTAACATTGACCTTAAATGAATGACTTGGGTCAAATGTTTGGGATATCCTTCCACAAGCTTCTCACAATAGTTGGTCAGAATTTGGGCCCATTCCTCCTGATAAAACTGGTATCACTGATCCAGGTTTGTAAGTTGCCTTGCTCGCACCTATCTTTTCAGCTTTGCTCATAAATTTTCAATAGGATTGAGATCAGGGCTTTGTGATGGCCGCTCCAAAACATTGACTTTGTTATCAATAAGCCACTTTGTTACCATTTTGGCAGTATGCTTCGGGTCATTGTCCATTTGGAAGACCCATTTAAACCCAAGCTTTAACTTCCTTACTGATGTCTCAAGCTGTTGCTTCAATATTGGCACATAATTTTCTTTTCTCATGGTGCCATCTGTTTTGTGAAGTGCACAAGTCTCTCCTGTAGCAAAACAACCCCACAACATAGTGCTGTCACCCCCGTGTTTCACAGTTGGGATGGTGTTCTTAGGCTTCCAAGCTTCTCCCTTTTTCCTCCAAATGTAACGATGGTCATTATGCCCAAAATACTCAATTTCAGTTTCATCAGACCAAAGGACATGTCTCCAAAAATTAAGGTCTCAGTTCCTGTGTGCATTTGTAAACATTAATCTGTTTTTTTTATGTTTCTTTTGGAATAAAATTTTCTACCTGTCAGAGTGGCCTTTCAGCCCATGTTGATACAGTGCTTATTTCACTGTGGATATTGACACAATCTTACCAGCTTCAGCCATAATCTTCACAAGGTCTTTTGCTTTTGTCCTTGGGTTGATATGCACATTTTGGATCAATGCACATTAATCTCTGGGACACATAACCCATCTCCTTCCTGAGATATATGATGGCTGGACATTCCCATCTTGTTTGTACTTGCACATCATTGTTTGTACAGATAACCGAGGCACCTTCAGGTATCTTGAAATTGTACCCAAGGATGAGCTAGACTTGTGCAAAACCACAATTATCTTCCTGATATCTTGGCTGATTTTTTGAGACTTTCCCATGATGCTACACAAAGAAGAAGTGTGTTTCAGGTGTGCATTAAAATACATCCACAGGTGTGTCTCTACTCAAGTTAACTCAGATATTGCCAAAAAAACAGAAGATTCCAAATACATGACATCATCATATGGGCAGTCTAGAATTATTTAAACATTTGACTTTGCAGTAAGTAATAAAAATGCCTTAAAACATTCTCTCTCTCTCATTATTCTGGCATTTGGCATATATTAATAATTATGGTAATCCTGACTGACCTAAAACGGGAAAGTTTTTTTTCTAATTTCATGTCAGATATTGAGAAAAACATTGCACATGTGTCATTTTATATAGTGCATGGAAACTTCTGGTTTCAACTGTACACTAAGGAATAAAAGACAAAATTAATGTTAAAAATATATTACAAAGTGTTATATATTACTTTCTGAAGGATAAATTTGCTCTATATTACCAGGTAGGAGTTTAATATGCAAAAATAAAGAAAAATATATAATAATAGTTAAATAAAAAAATAATACAGAGATAATATTATCTTAATGCTTTCTGGTTTGGCAGTACGTAAAAGAACAATACATAATGTAATATCATTACGTGTTAATGCATCCAGAGTTGCAAATTAGATAGGACAGAGAGAGAGACTGTGGACCAGTAGGTTAATAGCGATATTCTAAAACCTGACTGTTTTTTCGTTGCTGTTATAAAGCAATGTGCAGTAAAATATATAAATGTAAAATAAAACGTATATCCTCGCAGCAGCTGAGTAATACAACAAAGACATTTAGAATGCAATTTTCCGCACGCTCCTGCTAGATTATTGTAAAGATCTATGAATCAAACTGACTCTATTAACACCAGCCTGTATGTGAGTGATTTACTACCCTCTCTTTCAGCATCCACGTCAAATGTAAGAAATTTGTTTATTAAGTTTCATACATTTGATGCAAATCTCTCCGGCAGATAGGATTACATCAGCCCAGACCTGGCAGTTTATTTGATGCACAAGGAAACAAGGAAAATGATACCGAGACGTGCAGAAATTGATCGGTCCATTAAAACACAAGCACTAAGTAACTCCTTCCTTACTACTGTGCCACGCTAAGATCGCTTATTTTATTTATGTCTTAGGCCAATTAAGTTAAATGACTCATTTTCATATAATTTGAAAAATATAGGAAAATGTATGCACAACCCCCCCAAAAAAATATACAGTTATTACTTTTGTGTATGTTTATTAAATAAACGGAATGTGAATGAAAGAAAAGTTTGCATCCTCTATCTCTACCAACTGGCAAGAAGTGGTATTACACATAATATTAAACGTACCGTACGGTGCCCTAGGTCTCAGTCTAGATTATGTTTCTACATTTCACAAACCCTCCCTTGGGGTGTAACCCCGGTGGCCTGAAAAAGTTAAGATATTATTAGCCACTGTACCACACTGCTATCACCTAACCTTCTTCTGCTTTTTCTTTAACCATTTACAATAAGACCGGAGGAATATCGGCTAATGGTGCACTGCAGCTGCTTGTACCTGCGAGTCGATAAAGGAATTACATTTACAGTTGGATACAACGTATAGCTGAAGTTATCATTATCTACAGTATGTGTGATGTGTTATACAGCAAGAAATAGCAAAGAAATAGAAATAATATCAGATGTAAGAACAGAATTAGGTTAGAGTGGCAGATATTAATCTTTGTCTCTATATTTTGGTATTTATTTTTATTTCCACGATCCTGGCCCCCATCTATATATTAGTATTTATATTTATTTTATCTCCTTCTCTTTCAGCTCAGATCGTACCAAATAAAAGTATGAAACGAGCCCCCAACAGTGATAAGCCATTTATAATACTGGTCTCATCAAATAAAAGAGGGGAAGATTTGGGGATTCAATTTGTTCTCCCTAAGGTAAGCTACCCCCCAGAGAAGTCTGGCAATTGTTTCACATAGTAAATATAGGGGCACTAAGCAGCACGAGCGCTCCTATGTATGAGGAGTCGGGTAAGAAAGCTGCCGACACCATGATCGCCCAAATCATCCTTCGGTCAACAGCTATCTAAAGTCTGGGTAGAGGCTTAAAGGGCCACTGTCACCCCCCCCCCAGCCGTTATAAACTAAAAGAGCCACCTTGTGCAGAAGTAATGCTGCAGTCTAACAAGGTGGCTCTTTTAGTTTTTGATTAATTTATTACCTCAAAAAAGCGTTTTAAAAATTGGCCACACATACCAGATATTATACCGGGAGGCGGTCCGAAGCGTCCTGTATGAATCCCCCAACTGCCGTCACTCATCTCTTCAGGGCCGATGGTCCCCGCCCCCTGAGCGCTGTTATCGTCTGAAATCCGGCGCCTGCGCTGTGCGTGCCTGCCTGGGGCCTGCGCAGTGTTCATTGTCAGTGCGGCCACCTGAATCCCCCGCCCCGCACTGCTATTCATTATGCACAGTGCGGGGCTGGGGTTCCTGGGAAGGCGGGGGAGCTGGGGAGCGTCGGAGCTGGGGAGCGTCTAAACAGCGCAGTGCGCATGCCCAGGAACCCCAGCCCCGCACTGTGCATAATGAATAACAGTGCGGGGCGGGGGATTCAGGTGGCCGCACTGACAATGAACACTGCGCAGGCCCCAGGCAGGCACGCACAGCGCAGGCGCCGGATTTCAGACGATAACAGCGCTCAGGGGGCGGGGACCATCAGCCCTGAAGAGATGAGTGACGGCAGTTGGGGGATTCATACAGGACGCTTCGGACCGCCTCCCGGTATAATATCTGGTATGTGTGGCCAATTTTTAAAACGCTTTTTTGAGGTAATAAATGAATCAAAAACTAAAAGAGCCACCTTGTTAGACTGCCGCATTACTGCTGCACAAGGTGGCTCTTTTAGTTTATAACGGCTGGGGGGGGTGACAGTGGCCCTTTAAGTGTATTTATTAACCTATGTTGCTTACTAAATTGAGGATTGTTTGGTGTTATTGAATGATGGGGATAGTAATGGAAATTGTCTCTTCAGAGAGGAAGAGGACTTGAATTTTAGTGCCAACTGTTAGCTCGAAATGGAGAAGTAGTGTAGACCAAAAAAGTTGAGTGTATCCACGTGCTCACCTATGTGGATGACTAATGGGGCATAATAACTCCATTTTTAGTAATTCCTGTGTAGCAGGATGGGGATGGAAATATTTATATATACCATATTTTTCGGATTATAAGATGTACTTTTTTCCCCTAAATTTAGGGGGGAAATGGGGGTGCGTCTTATAATGTGGATATACCTTACTGGTACCATTGCTGCAGCTCACAGGCTGGGATGAAGGGGTGTCCGGCGGTGCCACAGGGGTGTCCGGTGCTGCTGTGGGGGTGTCTGGTGCTGCGGGGGCTCTGCTGACATTTTGTGAAAGGCCAGAGCCCCCGCAGTTCCTTGGTTTTCTGTGCGGTGGACTCCAGGAAAATAGCCACTGGGGACGGCGCATGCGCAGATGGAGATCTCCGCACTAAGATCTCGGGAAATGAGATTTTAGCACTGAGATCTCTTCTCACGAGATCTTGGTGCCAAAATCTCCATCTACGCATGCGTCATCCCCCGGCAGCCATTTTCCCGGAGTCCACCGCACAGGAAACCATGGAACTGAGGGGGGGCTCTGGCCTTTCACAAATTGTCGGCAGAGCCCCCAGCAGCAGTGGACACCCCCGCAGCACTGCTGGGCACCCCCGCAGCACCCAACACCCGCAGCAGCACCCAACACCCGCAGCAGCATTGGACACCCCCGCAGCAGCACCGGACACCCCCCAGCACCACCAGGCACCCCCGGACACCCCTGCAATGCCAGATGCCCCTGCAGCACTGGACACCCGCAGCAGCACCAGACACCCGCAGTAGCACCAGACATCTGCAGCGGTGCACCCCACTCTTGTCTCCTTCAGCAGCAACCCTGGGACCCCGCTTCATCGCAGCCACCACCCCAGTAAGCAATAAGACGCATAGATTATAAGAAGCACCACCATTTTATTTAACCCCTTCCCGACCTTTGACGCATACGCTGCGTCATGAAAGTCGGTGCCAATCCGACCTGTGACGCAGCGTATTCGTCATGGAATGATCGCGTCCCTGCAGATCAGGTGAAAGGGTTAACTCCAATTTCACCCGACCTGCAGGGACAGGGGGAGTGGTGCTTCAGCCAAGGGGGGGTGGCTTCACCCCCCCGTGGCTACAATCGCTCTGATTGGCTGTTGAAAGTGAAACTGCCAATCAGAGCGATTTGTAATATTTCACCTAAAAAACTGGTGAAATATTACAATCCAGCCATGGCCAATGCTGCAATATCATCGGCCATGGCTGGAAATACTGAATTGACCCCCCCACCCCACCAATCGCCCCCCCAAGCCACCGATCTGTCCCGTAGTCCCCTCCGTCCTGTGCTCCGCTCCCCCGTCCTCCTGTCCGCTCCCCCCGTGCTCCTATGTCACCCCCCCGTGCTCCGACGCCCCCCCGTGCCCCGATCTCCCCCCCCTATACTTACCGAGGCTCCCGGTGTCGGTCCATCTTCTCCATGGGCGCCGCCATCTTCCAAAATGGCGCATGCTCAGTGCCCCCGCCGAATCTGCCGGCTGGCAGATTCGTTACAAGTACATTTTGATCGCTGTGGTAGGTTCTATCACAGCGATCAAAATAAAAAAAATAATAAATAACCCCCCCCCTTTATCACCCCCATAGGTAGGGACAATAATAAAATAAAGAAAATATTTTTTTTTCTTTTTACACTAGGGTTAGGGTTTCAACTAGGGTTAGAACTAGGGGTAGGGTTAGGGTTAGGGGTAGGGGTAGGGTTAGGGTTACGGGTAGGGTTAGGGATAGGGGTAGGGTTAGGGTTATGGCATGTGCACACAGTGTGGATTTGGCTGCGGATCCGCAGCGGATTGGCCGCAGATCCGCAGCGGATTGGCCGCGGATTGGCCGCTGCAAATTCGTAGCAGTTTTCCATCAGGTTTTCAGTACCATGTACACCTATGGAAAACCAAATCCGCTGTGCCCATGGTGCGGAAAATTCCGTGCAGAAACGCTGCATTGTATTTTCCGCAGCATGTCAATTCTTTGTGCGGATTCCGCAGCGTTTTACACCTGTTCCTCAATAGGAATCCGCAGGTGAAATCCGCACAAAAAAACACTGGAAATCTGCTGTAAATTCGCAGGTAAAACGCAGTTCCTTTTACCTGCAGATTTTTCAAAAATCGTGCGGAAAAATCTCACACGAATCCGCAACGTGGACACATAGCCTTAGGGTTAGGGTTGGAATTAGAGTTAGGGTTGGAATTAGGGCTAGGGTTGGAAATAGGGTTAAGACTAGGCTTGCGGTTAGGGTTACGGATAGGGTTAGGGGTGTGTTGGGGTTACAGTTGTGGTTAGGGTTGGGATTAGGGTTAGGGTTGGGATTAGGGTTAGGATTAGGGTTAGGGTTGGAATTAGGGTTACGGGTGTGTTGGGGTTAGGGTTGTGGTTAGGGGTGTGTTGGGGTTAGGGTTGTGATTAGGGTTATGGCTACAGTTGGGATTAGGATTAGGGGTGTGTTGGGGTTAGTGTTGAAGTTAGAATTGAGGGGTTTCCACTGTTTAGGCACATCAGGGGTCTCCAAACGCAACATGGCGCCACCATTGATTCCAGCCAATCTTGCGTTCAAAAAGTCAAATGGTGCTCCCTCCCTTCCAAGCCCCGACGTGCGCCAAAACAGTGGTTTACCCCCACCTTTGGGGTACCGGCGTACTCAGTACAAACTGGGCAACAATTGTTGGGGTCCAATTTCTCCTGTTACCCTTGCAAAAATAAAAAATTACTTGCTAAAACATAATTTTTGAGGAAAGAACAATTATTTTTTTTATTTTCACGGCTCTGCGTTATAAACTTCTGTGAAGCACTTGGAGGTTTAAAGTGCTCACCACACATCTAGATAAGTTCCTTCGGGGGTCTAGTTTCCAAAATGGGGTCACTTGTGGGGTGTTTCTACTGTTTAGGCACATCAGGGGATCTGCAAATGCAACGTGATGCCCGCAGACCATTCCATCAAAGTCTGCATTTCAAATGTCACTACTTCCCTTCCGAGCCCTGACGTGCGCCCAAACAGTGGTTTACCCCCACATATGGGGTACCAGCACACTCACAACAAACTTGGCAACAAATATTGGGGCCCAATTTCTCCTGTTACCCTTGTGAAAATAAAAAATTGCTTGCTAAAACATCTTTTTTGAGGAAAGAAAAATGTTTTTTTTATTTTCACGGCTCTGCGTTGTAAACTTCTGTGAAGCACTTGGGGGTTGAACGTGCTCATCACACATCTAGATAAGTTCCTTGGGGGGTCTAGTTTCCAAAATGGGGTCACTTGTGGGGTGTTTCTACTGTTTAGGCACATCAGGGGCTCTGCAAATGCAATGTGACGCCCGCAGACCATTCCATCAAAGTCTGCATTTCAAATGTCACTACTTCCCTTCCGAGCCCTGACGTGTGCCCAAACAGTGGTTTACCCCCACATGTAGGGTATCAGCATACTCACAACAAACTGGGTAACAAATATTGGGGTCCAATTTCTCCTGTTACCTTTGTGAAAATAAGAAATTGCTTGCTAAAATATCTTTTTTGAGGAAAGAAAAATTATTTTTTATTTTCACGGCTCTGCGTTGTAAACTTCTGTGAAGCACTTGTGGGTTGAGTGTGCTCACCACACATCTAGATAAGTTCCTTGGGGGGTCTAGTTTCCAAAATGGGGTCACTTGTGGGGGGTTTCTACTGTTTAGGCATATCAGGGGCTCTGCAAACGTAACATGATGCCCGCAGACCATTCCATCAAAGTCTGCATTCCAAAACGTCACTATTTCCCTTCCGAGCCCCTGCATGTGCCCAAACAGTGGTTTACCCCCACATATGGGGTATCAGCGTACTCAGGAGAAACTGGACAACAACTTTTGGGGTCCAATTTCTCCTGTTACCCTTGCAAAAATAAAAAATTCTGGGCTAAAAAAATATTTTTGAGGAAAGGAAACACATTTATTATTTTCACGGCTCTGCGTTATAAACTTCTGTGAAGCACTTGGGGGTTCAAAGTGCTCACCACACATCTAGATAAGTTCCCTTGGGGGTCTAGTTTCCAAAATGGGGTCACTTGTGGGGAGTTCCTACTGTTTAGGCACATCAGGGGCTCTGCAAACACAACCTGATGCCCGCCAAGCATTCCATCAAAGTCTGCATTTCAAAACGTCACTACTTCCCTTCCGAACCCCGACGTGTGCCAAAACCGTGGTTTACCCCCACATATGGGGTATCATCGTACTCAGGAGAAACTGGACAACAACTTTTGGGGTCCAATTTCTCCTGTTACCCTTGGGAAAATAAAAAATTGTGGGCTAAAAAATCATTTTTGAGAAAAGAAAAATTATTTTTTATTTTCATGGCTCTGCGTTATAAACTTCTGTGAAGCACTTGGGGGTTCAAAGTGCTCACCACACATCTAGATTAGTTCCTTGGGAGGACTAGTTTCCAAAATGGGGTCACTTGTGCGGGAGCTCCAATGTTTAGGCACACAGGGGCTCTCCAAACGCGACATGGTGTCCGCTAATGATTGGAGCTAATTTTCCATTCAAAAAGCCAAATGGCATGCCTTCCCTTCCGAGCCTTGCCGTGCGCCCAAACAGTGGTTTACCCCCACATATGGGGTATCATCGTACTCAGGACAAACTGGACAACAACATTTGGGGTCCAATTTCTCCTATTACCCTTGGGAAAATAAAAAATTCTGGGCTAAAAATCATTTTTGAGGAAAGAAAAATTATTTTTTTATTTTCACGGCTCTGCGTTATAAACGTCTGTGAAGCACTTGGGGGTTATAAGTGCTCACTATGCATCTAGATAAGTTCCTTGGGGGGTCTAGTTTCCAAAATGGTGTCACTTGTAGGGGAGCTACAATGTTTAGGCACACAGGGTCTCTCCAAACGCGACATGGTGTCCGCTAACGATTGGAGCTAATTTTCCATTCAAAACGTCAAATGGCACGCTTCCCCTTCCGAGCCTTGCCGTGCACCCAAACAGTGGTTTACCCCCACATTTGAGGTATCGGCGTACTCAGGAGAAATTGCCCAACAAATTTTAGGATCCATTTTATCCTGTTGCCCATGTGAAAATGAAAAAATTGAGGCTTAAAGAAATTTTGTGTGAAAAAAAAGTACTTTTTCATATTTACGGATCAATTTGTGAAGCACCTGAGGGTTTAAAGTGCTCACTATGCTTCTAGATAAGTTCCTTGGGGGGTCTAGTTTCCAAAATGGGGTCACTTGTGGGGGAGCTCCAATGTTTAGGCACACAGGGGCTCTCCAAACGTGACATGGTGTCCGCTAGCGATAGAGATAATTTTTCATTCAAAAAGTCAAATGGCGCTCCTTCCCTTCCGAGCCTTACCATGTGCCCAAACAGTGGTTTACCCCCACATGTGAGATATCGTTGTACTCAGGAGAAATTGTCAAACAAATTTTAGGATCCATTTTATCCTGTTGCCCATGTGAAAATGAAAAAACTGAGGCTAAAATAATTTTGTTTGTGAAAAAAAAGTACTGTTTCATATTTACGGATCAATTTGTGAAGCACCTGGGGGTTTAAAGTGCTCACTATGCTTCTAGATAAGTTCCTTGGGGGGTCTAGTTTCCAAAATGGGTTCACTTGTGGGGGAGCTCCAATGTTTAGGCACACGGGGGCTCTCCAAACGCGACATGGTGTCCGCTATAGATTGGAGCCAATTTTTAATTGAAAAAGTCAAATGGCACTCCTTCCCTTCCGAGCCCTGCCGTGTGCCAAAACAGTGATTTACCCCCACATATGAGGTATCAGCGTACTCAGGACAAATTGGACAACAAAGTTCGTGGTCCAATTTCTTCTTTTACCCTTGGGAAAATAAAAAAAATTTCGCTAAAAGATCACTTTTGTGACTAAAAAGTTAAATGTTCATTTTTTACTTCCATGTTGCTTCTGCTGCTGTGAAACACCTGAAGGGTTAATAAACTTCTTGAATGTGGTTTTGAGCACCTTGAGGGGTGCAGTTTTTAGAATGGTGTAACTTTTGGGTATTTTCAGCCATATAGAACCCTCAAACTGGCTTCAAATGTGAGGTGGTCCCTAAAAAAAATGGTTTTGTAAATTTTGTTGTAAAAATGAGAAATCACTGGTCAAATTTTAACCCATATAACTTCCTAGCAAAACAAAATTTGTTTCCAAAATTGTGCTGATGTAAAGTAGGCATGTGGGAAATGTTATTTATTAACTATTTTGTGTCACATAACTCTCTGGTTTAACAGAATAAAAATTCAAAATGTGAAAATTGCGAAATTTTCAAAATTTTTGCCAAATTTCCGTTTTTTTCACAAATAAACTCAGAAATTATCGACCTAAATTTACCACTAACATGAAGCCCAATATGTCACGAAAAAACAATCTCAGAATTGCTAGGATCCGTTGAAGCGTTCCTGAGTTATTACCTCATAAAGGGACACTGGTCAGAATTGCAAAAAACGGCAAGGTCATTAAGGCCAAAATAGGCTGAGTCATGAAGGGGTTAAAATAAAATCCTATTTTTCTCCTTAAAATTTGGTGTGCCTCTTATATTCCGGTGCGTCTTATAATCCGAAAAATACAGTACTCGATTAAATAATGTAGAATTAATGTTTTTCCTTAAAAAAAAAACTCTGGCCTTTCATCCTGAAAATTCATATTAAAGTTATTTTGTAGGAGTTCAGTTTGGCCAAGTTTAAATTGCTCTTGGAAAACCATTTTTGGCAGGAGTACAGAACCTTGTAATGCAATCATTAAAAACCAAATTTACAGCAAATTCAACAATTTTTATTTTTTGACTATTGATGAACATAAGAAAATTGTCTTTAAACTTTACAGTCTAGTCATTGGACTAATTTCATGTGTTGCATTATTGCTGTCTCACACATCAATCTAGTCTGAAAAATAAAAAAGTGAATAATACAGTTTGTATTCCTGAACATGCAGTCACAGATTTTGATGAGACACATTGTCAAGGCCATCTCTAGCACAATATGCATGTCATCCCAAGATCATTGTCATGTTTGCCATGGAGCTGTGAAAGAAACACAATATGATGGCCTTGTACTTCAGCTATTCCTACATAGCATATGGCATGCCATGTGATCTATGAAAATCTCACAAAACTCTAAATGATGTATAGCTACCAGACCTTGATGGATGGAGAAGTCCATTATTAATATCAAGTCATTTGGAGAATGTCCTTGTGATACAAGGAAAAATGAGAGAATGTTGTATTTGAAATGGTGAATATGATCACCAAGGGGGATTTAGTGTATGCCTGTAGTGTCCAAGCTTTTGTCCATGTCTTTACAAAAATGCTATTTGGTTTTACTCTTAAAAATTCATAGTTTACAGCCCACAATATCTAGAAGTGATTGACATATTATCATAACTATATAACTTTTCCATTAACATAGTCATATAAAGAGGTTTATTAGGAACAAATTGTAGTTTTAGGACACAGTCTGTTAGGTGTCAAGTTCCCACCTCTGCACAGGGGGAATATCGAACAATCTCCGCTGTGGTCTCCAATTCTTCTAAAGCCACAGTGGAGTATGCTCAGCAGAGATGTCAGTCCCAGCGTCTAGCTCAGACTGATACTGGACAATTGGTTACTACTGCCCTTCCAGGCTCTGTCCCTGTAGCTAGCAATGTTCAGCAGCAAGCAGGTCTTTTCCCATTCTGTCCTGCTTTTCCCATACTGAGCATGCCCACGGGACGACCTCCCATTGGAGGTCGGGGGTCACATGCTCAGGTCCTGTTGTGGCTCCTATTAGTCCATCTGGAAGGTCTTGTAGCACTGCCGCTATAAAAGGTTCCCATGGCTGCTCGGCCATGCGCTAGTGTACATTTGAAAACGTAGGTGTGTTGATGAGTGCAAGTTGTTCTTTAATCATCCCCTCCCTTGTGTATGACTTCTCGCGTAAGGTGGATGACTGCTATCTAGCGCCCAGCTGAGCTATCAGCACAAAAACACACAAAACAGCGTCTTATTGCTGTGACCGCCAGTGCGGCGCAGTGTGCTATTGGAGCGCTTTCCTAATCCAAGTCTGGGTGGTTAGTGGCGTCCGCCAGTGTGGCACAGCACGCACTCTTGTGCATATTAGTTACTTTTTCAATTACTCTGATACCCCAAATGTGGTGTCAAGCGCAAGAGGTCTACACAAACTCTAATCCTGTGTCTTGGGATAGAGTTCTGCGATTCCTTGCTTGCGCTCTTTGTGCAGTACTCTGGCCCTGTGACGCAACAGGGTTCACTTCCTTCATACTGGGTGAAGTTAACCCATGTATGTATCCACATTGTACCACCATATAGTCCGTCATTACTCAGCAGCACCACCTCGGTCGTTGTCTATCTGGATGATATTCTCATCTACTCTCCAGATATTGACTCCCACCAAAAAAGTTTGCAGAGTCTTCGACCTCTTATGGGCGAATTCCCTCAACACCAAGTTGGAGAAATGTGTGTTTGAGCAGGAGTCCTTACCTTTCTTGGGCTATATCATCTCCGCCCAGGGCTTGGCTATGGATCCTACCAAACTACAGGCTGTGTTGGACTGGCAAGAACCTCATTCTCTTAAAGCGGTGCAGAGCTTTATGTGTTCATTAACTACTATTGCAAGTTCATCCCTCATTTCTCAACATTGGCAGCTCACTTGGTAGCCCTCACCAAGAAGGGAGCAAATCCCATATTGTGGTCTGAGGAGGTCTCCAAAGGCCTTCACTTCTATTAAGTCTCATTTTGCTAGCGCTCCCGTCCTACATCGCCCTGATGTTGATAAGCCATTTATAATGGAGGTGGATGCCTCATCGGTTGGTGCTGGAGCAGTCTTCTTCCAAAAGGATACTCAGGGTCAGAAGCATCCTTGCTTCTTCTTTTCCAAGACCTTCACACCAGCGGAGAGGAATTTTTCCATCTGGGACAGGGAGTTGCTAGCAATGAAGTTGGCTTTTTCAGAGTGGAGACATCTTTTGGAGGGGGCTCGCTTTCCCTTCCAAGTTTACACAGACCACATGAATTTGGTCTATATACAGACTGCCCAGCGGCTAAATTCTCACCAGGCCAGATGGTTCCTGTTCTTCTCCCGGTTCTATTTCACCCTACATTTTTTCTCTGGGGAGAAGAACATTCGTGCCGACGCTCTCTCCCACTCCGTAGTGCAATCAGCGGAGGAGGTGGAGGTACCTCGGCTTATTGTCCCTTCGGAGAGTCTGAGGACCGTGGCTCTGGTTTTGCTAGAGTCTGTGGCCCCGGGCAAGACTTTTGTGCCATCAAATTTGTGACCGGAGGTTCTCTCATGGGCTCACTCGTCCAGGGTGGGTGGACACTTTGGGACCAAAAGGACATCTGAGCTTCTGGCGAGGATGTACTGGTGGTCGTATGTGGCCCGTGACGTCAGAGACTATATTCGGGCGTTTGTCTCCTGCGCCAAGAATAAGTCTCCTCGACAACAGCCAGATGGGTTACTTTATCCTCTGCCGGTGGCAGACAGGCCCTGGGAAATGGTCGAGATGGACTTTGTGGTGGGCTTACCCAAGTCATGTGGCTGCACCATCATTTGGGTAATCACCGACCATTTTCTAAAATGGTGCACTTGGTGCCGCTTCCACGGTTACCTTCTGCACAGGCCTTGGCAGCGTTGTTTAAAAAACACATTTTCCACCTACACGGACAAAATTGTCAGTGACCGGGGTCCCCAGTTTGCGTCTCAGTTCTGGAGAGAGCTTTGTCGTCTACTTAGCATCAAGTTGAATCTTTCTTCAGCATACCATCCCGAGACGAATGGGTTGGTAGAGAGGGCCTAGTCACGTATCTGCAATAGTTTCAGCCAGACAGGATGATTGGGCATCCTTGCTACCGTGAGCGGAGTTTGCGCTAAACAACACTGTAGCCAATTCCACTGGTCAGACCCCAATTGTCCTTAATTACGGCCAGCATCCGTAGGTTCCTGTGCCTATGCCTGTATCTTCTGCTGACTCCAGGGTGGCAGACTGGGCTGGTGAGGCATGGGACATTTGGGACCGCACTCAGGATGCCATCCGGGCCTCCAAGGAGAGAATGAGGTCCTCTGCTGATGCACATCAGCACCCCGCTCCGACCTTAGCTCCTGGCGACTTAGTGTGGCTCTTCGCCCATAACATCAGGCTGTGAGTTGAGTCCACTAAGTATGCACCTCGCTACTTGGGTCACTTCAAGGTCCTCGAACAGGATAACCTGTAGTCTACCATCTGGCCCTTTCTCCAAGCCTTGGTATCACTGACACCTTTCATGTGTCCCTCTTGAAGCCCGTATACTTGTCCCTGTATTCTGAGTCATCTGCTGGGACATCGGGTTCATCTACGGATGATTACGAGGTGAACTATGTCTTGGGGTGTAAGGTCGTACGGGGTAAAAAATTTTATTTGGTGGATTGGAAGGGTTATGGCCCTGAGCACAGGTCCTGGGAGCCTGCTGAGCACATTCGAGTTCCACAGCTCATTGCTGCCTTCGACCATAGCAAGGTCCAAGGAGGGGGGCTGTAGGAGGGGGGTAATGTTAGGTGTCGAGTTCCCACCTCTGCACAGGGGGAATCTCGAACCATCTCTGCTGCAGTCTCCCATTCTTCTCCAGCCGCAGTGGAGTCTGCGCAGTGGAGACTGTGATGCAACAGGGTTCGCTTCCTTCATACTGGGTGAAGTTAACCCATGTGTGTATCCACATTGTACCGCAATATAGTCCGTCATTTCTCAGCAGCAGGTTCCATCTCTGCATTGTGGACCCCAGGCTGCGAACGCACCTCATACCTTCTCTCTAATTATTTGGTGCGTTCCGCTAGCCCTAACACAGTCAGACAGCCGTATTATTTGCCCGAGGATCACATCACAATTATCGGACTGGCTGTCGACTCGACAGACCTTAGTGTGACAGCATGTATTTCTGTGCAGTAGTGTTGAGCGATACCTTCCGATACTCAAAGATATCGGTATCGGATGGGATCGGCCGATATCCAAAAAATATCGGATATTGCCGATACCGATACCCGATACCAATGCAAGTCAATGGGACACAAGTATTGGAAGCTATTGTGGCGCCCCTAGAGGTATTTGCCACAAAAATAGTTATTGACACTAAATACAAATACTAAAATAGCAAGACTGCACTACCATCAGTTGGGTTAAGGAACTGAAAGTGAGAGGTCATATAGCTGAACTCCCAACAGCCCTATGACGGATTATAGGCCCCTAGTACCAATCTGAGGAAAAGAGGAATAGAGAAAAAGGACATGGTGAGAACCGGGTAGCATTAATCACTATCCAGAAAAGGCGCAGAGACGGATACCGGATCCGTGGCTTTATTCATTATATATAATACAGCAACCGGAAGAGAATGTGAGGTGATATCAACTTCACTAGGGTTGGACGCAGCAACAGATGCAGAGTTCAGCAGTACCCCCGGAGGGGTAAACCGATAAAAGTACTCGGGTTGCCCGTCGAACCGGAACCCGGAAGGGACAGATTGGGCCGGCAGCTAGTTCACATACAGCAGCAGGGCTATACAGAAACTGCGTATAATAAGAGATGAAAACCTCGGCAGGGTCAAGGTAACTCAGAATTCTTATACAGACTCCGGTGACAGGACTGGTCGTAAATCCCTTTATGTTGAAGTAAACTAGTTAAACGTTTTAGTGCCTCAGTCTTTTATTTGGACAACAGACATATATCTGGGATCGGGATCATCATCGCTGAGAGAATCTGCTGCTGATCAAGTAAGTGCCTATTCCTTTAGGATACCCTTTATACTGTGCATTGCCTGAGACCACAGCACCGGGTCAAGCCACTCGTGACATTCCCTTCAAGAGGTAGACTCCATTGGTCTGGTGCTGAGTACCCCGGTCTCCTGGGCGTCACAACTGGTGTCACGAACAGGATAGGGCCAGCCCGTACACCGGGTATTGTGTGCCGTGATTGGAGCCTAAAACTGTGAAAACTTGGATGAAAAGTCTTGAAAATTGACTTTATTAAAGAAAATCCTGTTCCCCCTTGAAAATTATTGAAAGTAACTTTTCTCCATTGGTTATAATGGAATAAAAATGGCCGCCATCCCCTGAGGTAATCACCTCATAACCGTTAGGCACGAGACTGTTAATCGAGCTACGTCATTACCCAAGCCACAGTCTAACTGAAAAACTTCAAAATCCACCATTACTGAGCGTGCGGCAGGTAGAGGCAGCAGGGGGCGTGTCATTGTGAGCGGTACCAAGCAGAGCGCTCTGAAATCAGAGCAATGGGAAAACCAATCCTGCTGCACAGAGGAATGAATCTACATTATCTAGACGGAAGTGGGAACCGGAGGGGTCTGGATTAACTAAGGGGGTACAGTATGTTGCAACATGGAGACGCCGCAGCACCCGGCGACGCTAATGCAGCTGAAAGACAGAGTGTCGATAGGGAGTCCGGCAGCACAGCAGTGCAAGGAGTGGCCCCCATCATGCCGGTGTTGATGCCATATACCCCGGGTGGCCCGTGGCTTCCAATGTATAAAGATGAACCTAATACCCTTGACGGTTTCAGGGAAAAGATGCTGGCTCATTTTGATATGTTCCCTGTGGGTGAAGCTCAGCGTGTTAGTCTCCTGATGATGCAGTAAAGTGGCCATGCTAAGCGAGAAGTCACGGCATGGGCAACTGATCTAAAAGGTACTGTTGAACGTATATTTGCTGGATTAAAAGCTACATTTGAAACCACTGCCAGCAGCAAAGCTAAAGTACGATTCTTTAATTGCAAACAAAAAGCTAATGAGGGCGTGAGAGATTTTGCCTTAAACCTGCAGGAAGCCCTTAAATCACTTACACTGGCTGAACCCATTTTTAACACTGGAGCGGATAAACTGCTAAGAGATCAATTTATTGAGGGACTCTACACCCCTTCTCAACGGGGCATGTGAGCATGCTTGTTTTTAAGAACCCTGAATTGACATTTGCCCAATTAAAAGAGAGCAGTATACGTCTCCAGCTGGCAGAGGCACCTCGGGATCAGGATCTTGCGCAACCCATGTCAGGTGCATCTCAACAACAGGAAGTGCCAGTGACATCGGCTATGTCTGGGGCCATTGCTAAGCCCCTGGGGCCTAGTACTAATGAGACTCTTCAACAAAAGCTTGACTCTTTAACTGATGTTGTTGCTTCAATGGCTAAAACCATGCAGGAGATGAGAGGACCCAAGATAGAGTTGGCAAACCGTAGAGAGGATGTCCCATGGATGAGACCCCGGAGGTACCCGACATGGAGAGGGCGACCCCGCGACCGTTTCCAACCGGATGGACGGCCCATTTGCCGTTGTTGCCAGCAGCCAGGCCACTTTGCACAAGATTGTGATTTAAACGGGAATCCCCTGGGAATGCGGGCCGCTTCGCAGGAATGAATTTTCAAGGCCCAACACCCTGGCACGACAGGTACATTGGGGGACGACCCATTATCCCTATCGTGCTAAACGGAATTCCCCTCAACGCTTTGCTGGATACAGGTTCCCAGAATTCATCTACACCATATATCCTTTATAAGAGGTACTGGGCTGATGTAGATATTGATAAAGGGCCCTCTGATGTTGAACTAGATATATGGGCCAGTAATGGTAAGTTGGTACCGAAACTAGGATTCAGGGAGATGACCATAAAGATTGGTAAAGTAGAATTGAAGAAACAGGGTATAATTGTTGTTGATGTTGACCGGCGGAACTGTGAACCAACTGTATTGATAGGAATGAATGTGTTAGAGAACTGCTTTTCCGAAGTTATTTCTGTCTTACAGCAAATTGCTGAAACTGCCCAATCCTGCCAGCAGAGAGTTCTCCGGAGGGAAATAAAAGTATTAATGTTAAGGCAACAGGTAGAAGTTGCAGGTGGAGAAATTGGCAGTGTGAGGGTAAGTGATCCAACGTCTATTGTAATCCCACCAAAAACAGAAATGCTGGTATGGTGTAGAGCGGCCATTGGTACTAAAGGACGAGACTATCAGGCCTTAATAGAACCGGCATACACGGACAGCAGGCCCACTATACTCACAGCACGAGGGGTGGTCGAGGTACACCGGGGACGAGTGCCGGTACGACTTTTGAACTGTGGAGAGGAAGAGGTCACTTTGCCAAAGTATGCTACAGTGGCAAAGCTATATACTGTTGACAACAATGCCATCACAACCGTTGAGCCCTTAGAATCGACATGTCAGGTGAAAAGTAACGGCTCAGATGGAGAATTGGAGGATTGGTGCCGACAGCTGCACGTGGGCATAAATTCAACACCTACCCATCAAAAACAAGGGGTGTATAGGTTAGTGATGGAATATGAACAAATCTTCAGTAAACACCCATTGGACTTCGGTCGGATAGAAGGGGTAGAACATACAATCCCCACCGGTAACCATCCCCCGATAAAAGAAAGATATAGACCCATACCGCCCGCTCACTATCACTGTGCAAAAGATATGCTGAGGGAGATGAAGCAGGCCGGGGTAATAAGAGACAGCTGTAGCCCCTGGGCGGCCCCTCTAGTGATTGTAAAAAAAAAGACGGGACCATGAGAATGTGCGTAGACTACCGACAGATTAATAACATCACCCATAAAGACGCCTACCCCTTGCCTAGGATAGAAGAGTCTTTTACTGCTTTGAAATCTGCTAATTATTTTTCCACCTTAGACTTAACAAGTGGGTATTGGCAAGTCCCTGTGGCTGAGAGAGATAAAGAGAAGACAGCATTCACCACACCAATGGGTCTATGTGAATTTAATCGCATGCCGTTCGGACTCTGCAACGCATCCGGTACTTTCCAGCGGCTGATGGAATGCTGCCTCGGACACAAGAACTTCGAGACCGTCCTGCTGTACCTAGATGATGTGATCATTTACTCAAAAACTTATGAACAACACTTAAAAGATCTGGCAGAAGTGTTCGAAGCCTTATCCAGATATGGCATGAAAATCAAGCCATCCAAATGTCACCTTCTCAAACCAAAGGTACAGTACCTGGGATACATCGTGAGTTCGGAGGGAGTATCACCGGATCCCGAGAAAATAACCGTCATAAGGGATTGGCCAAGACCTACCAGCGCAAAAGAAGTGAGACAATTCTTGGGATTGGTGGGTTACTATTGCAGAATTATAAAAGGATTTACCAAGTTGGCAGCACGTTTGCAAGACGCCTTGGTAGGACAGATGAAGAAACCTTCAAATCGAAACCCTCCTTTTCAGTGGAACGACGAAAAGGAAGACTCCTTTGAACAACTAAAGAAGGCACTAACCGGAGAAGAGGTCCTGGCATACCCAGATTACCATCAACCTTTCATCCTCTATACCGATGGCAGTAATGTGGGACTGGTAACGGTGCTATCACAAAAGCAAGAAGGTCAGGAGAGAGTCATCGCCTTTGCAAGTAGAAAGCTCCGGCCTACTGAAAGAAATCCAGAAAATTATAGCTTCAAATTGGAACTACTGGCAGTAGTTTGGGCTGTGACTGAACATTTCAAACACTATCTAGCCGCTGCAGAATTTATTGTCTATACTGACAACTAGGGTTGAGCGAAACGGATCGTTCATTTTAATAAGTCGCCGACTTTTGGCAAAGTCGTCGTCTCATGAAACCGAGCCGATCCCTGTGTGGGGTCGGCCATGCGGTACGCGACTTTCGCGCCAAAGTCGCGTTTCAATTACGCTAAAAGCGCCATTTCTCAGCCAATGAAGGTGGACGCAGAGTGTGGGCAGCGTGATGACATAGATCTCAGTCCCCACCATCTTAGAGAAGGGCATTGCAGTGATTGGCTTGCTTTCTGCGGCGTCACAGGGGCTATAAAGGGGCGTTCCCGCCGACCGCCATCTTACTGCTGCTGATCTGAGCGTAGGGAGAGGTTGCTGCCGCTTCTTCAGAAGCAGGGATAGTGATAGGCAGGGTACATAAAGCCACAAACCGCTTGTGCTGTAGCGATTTCCACTGTCCAACACCACCTTTTGTTTGCAGGGACAGTGGAAGCGACATTTTTTTTCCTCAGCGCTGTAGCTCATTGGGCTGCCCTAGAAGGCTCACTGATAGCTGCGTTGCTGTGTGTGTACGACGCTGTGCAAACCAACTGCTTTTTTCAAAGCACAAATCCTGTTTTTCCTTCCTTTCTGCACAGCTATCTTGTGTGTTTGTCCACACTTTTGTGTGCAGCAGTCCTTTTTATAGCTGCCTGCCATACTTTTCTGAGATAACTGCAGGGAGATAAATATTGGCAAGTCTGCCTCCGTGCCATTGCTGTGTGTGGCATCTGTCTCTCATTGTGTGCCACCGAAAACCACTGTGTGATACTTGGCCCTTTTTTTTTTTTTTGCTAAATTCTCACTTTTCAAAAAAAAAAAATTAGTGGGAGCTAAATATTGGCATGTCTGCCTCCGTGCCATTGCTGTGTGTGGCATCTGTCTCTCATTGTGTGCCACCGAAAAACACTGTGTAACACTTGGCCATTTTTTTTGGGGGGTACGTTCTCCCTTTTCAAAAAAAAAAATTAGTGGGAGATAAATATTGGCAACTCTGCCTCTGTGCCAGTCCTGTGTGTGGCATCTGTCTCTCATTGTGTGCCACCGAAAACCACTGTGTAATACTTGGCCATTTTTTTGGGGGGGTACGTTCTCCCTTTTCAAAAAAAAAAAATAGTGGGAGATAAATATTGGCAAGTCTGCCTCTGTGCCATTGCTGTGTGTGGCATCTGTCTCTCATTGTGTGCCACCGAAAACCACTGTGTGATACTTGGCAATTTTTTTTTTGGGGGGTACATTCTCCCTTTTCAAAAAAAAAATTAGTGGGAGATAAATATTGGCAAGTCTGCCTCCGTGCCATTGCTGTGTGTGGCATCTGTCTCTCATTGTGTGCCACCGAAAACCACTGTGTGATACTTGGCCATTTTTTTTTGGGGGGGTACATTCTCCCTTTTCAAAAAAAAAAATTAGTGGGAGCTAAATATTGGCAAGTCTGCCTCCGTGCCATTGCTGTGTGTGGCATCTGTCTCTCATTGTGTGCCACCGAAAACCACTGTGTAATACTTGGCCATTTTTTGGGGGGGTACATTCTGCCTTTTCAAAAAAAAAAAAATTAGTGGGAGCTAAATATTGGCAAGTCTGCCTCCGTGCCATTGCTGTGTGTCATCTGTTTCTCATTGTGTGCCACCGAAAACCACTGTGTGATACTTGGCAATTTTTTCTTTTTTCGGGTACATTTTCCCTTTTCAAAAAAAAAAATTAGTGGGAGCTAAATATTGGCAAGTCTGCCTCCGTGCCATTGCTGTGTGTGGCATCTGTCTCTCATTGTGTGCCACCGAAAACCACTGTGTGATACTTGGCAATTTTTTCTTTTTTTCGGGTACATTCTCCCTTTTCAAAAAAAAAAATGAGTGGGAGCTAAATATTGGCAAGTCTGCCTCCGTGCCATTGCTGTGTGTGGCATCTGTTTCTCATTGTGTGCCACCGAAAACCACTGTGTGATACTTGGCATTTTTTTTTTTTTTGGGTACATTCTCCCTTTTCAAAAAAAAAAAAATAGTGGGAGATGAATATTGGCAAGTCTGCCTCCGTGCCATTGCTGTGTGTGGCATCTGTCTCTCATTGTGTGCCACCGAAAACCACTGTGTGATACTTGGCAATTTTTTTTTTTTTTTCGGGTACATTCTCCCTTTTCAAAAAAAAAAATTAGTGGGAGCTAAATATTGGCAAGTCTGCCTCCGTGCCATTGCTGTGTGTGGCATCTGTCTCTCATTGTGTGCCACCGAAAACCACTGTGTGATACTTGGCCATTCTTTTTTTTGGGTACATTCTCCCTTTTCAAAAAAAAAAATTAGTGGGAGATAAATATTGGCAAGTCTGAATCTGTGCCATTGCTGTGTGTGGCATCTGTCTCTCATTGTGTGCCACCGAAAACCACTGTGTGATACTTGGCAATATTTTTTTGGGGGTACATTCTCCCTTTTCAAAAAAAAAAAATTAGTGGGAGCTAAATATTGGCAAGTCTGCCTCCGTGCCATTGCTGTGTGTGGCATCTGTCTCTCATTGTGTGCCACCGAAAACCACTGTGTGATACTTGGCCATTTTTTTTTTTTGGGTAAATTCTCCCTTTTAAAAAAAAATATAATAGTGGGAGATTAAGATTGGCATTTCTGCTTGAGTGCTGGTCCTGTGTGTGCCATCTGTCTCAAATTATTGGGGCACAGAAAACCTAGTGTGTAACATTGGGCCTGATTTTCCTTTCAGTGTCAGGCACCTATAAAGGTATATATAAATCCTACAGAAGTTTTAGTTCACCTTATAAGTTGTTTTACAGTAACAAATAGCGTTACTTTGGTTACGTTTTGCAAACAATGAGGAAGTCTAGTGGAAAAGGTCGTGGCCGTGGGCGGTCATTGTCAGCTGGTAATGATGGTAGTGGTGGTGGAGCATCAGGTGGTCGTGGTAAAAGCAGTACAGCACCTAAGTCTCGAGTTGTTGAGCCAGGTTCGTTGTCTGGCTACACAAGGCCTCGAACGCTCTCTTTTCTGGGAGTAGGAAAACCACTTTTGAAGCCGGAGCAGGAGGAACAAGTATTGGCTTTCATTGCTGACTCTGCCTCTAGCTCTTTCGCCTCCTCCTCGGAAAGTGCCAAATGTCAGAGCAGTGCATCGTCAGTGGATGCTCCCGGTCAGGAACAAGTCGCTTCCTTGTGTCCTTCACTAAAAACAACAGTGAAGGATGCGTCAGTCGACACAACAGGTTACTCCATGGAGCTCTTTACACATACCGTTCCTGGGTTAGACAGTGAAACAGTTAACAGGCCATGCCCATTAGAAGTTGAATCGGACATGGAGTGCACAGATGCACAGCCACAGCCAAATTACTATGCTGTTCCTTTGACTCAGACCAGAACATTGCCCTCACAGTGTACTGAGGCAGAATCAAACCCAGTGGAGACTATGGTGCCCCGTCACGAACGCTATACCACCGGCTTACACGGTGACACAGACGAAGTTGCACACGACATAGAAGAGGAGGTCATAGATGACCCAGTTGTTGACCCCGATTGGCAGCCATTGGGGGAACAGGGTGCAGGCGGCAGTAGTTCTGAAGCGGAGGAGGAGGAGCCGCAGCAGGCATCAACATCACAACAGGTTCCATCTACCGGGCCCGTATCTGGCCAAAAACGTGTGGCAAAACCAAAACCAGTGTGAGGACAGCGTGGCCATCCGGTTAAAGAAGCTCAGTCTGCAATGCCTGAAAAGGTATCCGATAGTAGAAAGAGTGCAGTCTGGCATTTTTGTAAACAACATCCAAATGATCAGCGCAAAGTCATCTGTCAAAAATGTTCAACTACCTTAAGCAGAGGTCAGAATCTTAAAAGTCTAAATACAAGTTGCATGCATAGACATTTATCCACCATGCATTTGCAAGCCTGGAATAACTACCATACGTCCCTAAAGGTTGCAGCACCCTCGGCCAATGAAGCTAGTCAGCAACGCTACATCCCTTCCCTCACTGTAAACCCACCATTTCCCGCACCACCTGCAGTATCTGTGCAGCTTTCGTCGCCAGGCCAAAGCAGTCAGGAAATCACTAGGTTTGCAGTAGGAAACACTGCATGTAGGGCACCGGCAAGAATACCATCTCCAACCCTCTCTCACTCACCCATGTCCACCGGCACCACCGCTAGTTCCACGATCTCCAGCTCTCCAGTCCAGCTCACCCTACATGAGACTCTTGTTAGGAAAAGGAAGTACTCATCCTCGCATCCGCGTACACAGGGTTTGAACGCCCACATTGCTAGACTAATCTCATTAGAGATGATGCCCTACCGGTTAGTTGAAAGCGAAGCTTTCAAAGCGCTGATGGACTACGCTGTACCACGCTACGAGCTACCCAGTCGGCACTTCTTTTCTAGAAAAGCCATCCCAGCCCTCCAACAGCATGTTAAAGACCGCATCGTCCATGCACTCAGGCAGTCTGTGACTACAAAGGTGCACCTGACAACAGATGCATGGACCAGTAGGCATTGCCAGGGACGTTACGTGTCCATCACGGCACACTGGGTGAATGTGGTGGATGCAGGGTCCACAGGGGACAGCAATATTGGGACAGTTCTGCCTAGCCCACGGTCAAGGAAAGAGTTGGCTGTAGGCGTTCGCCCCCCCTCCTCCTCTTCCTCCTCCTCATTCAGAAGCGAGAGCTCGTCCACAGACCGCAGTCGCACATCCACTCCATCCGCAGCTGCCACTGTTGCACACCAGGTGTGCCATTATGGGACAGCTAGTGGCAAGCGTCAGCAGGCTGTATTGGCAATGAAGTGTTTGGGCGACAACAGACACACCGCGGAAGTTCTGTCCGAGTTCTTGCAGAATGAAACTCAGTCATGGCTGGGCACTGTACACCTTGAGGCAGGCAAGGTAGTGAGTGATAACGGAAGGAATTTCATGGCTGCCATAGCCCTTTCACAACTGAAACACATTCCTTGCCTGGCTCACACCTTAAACCTGGTGGTGCAGTGCTTCCTGAAAAGTTACCCGGGGCTACCCGACCTGCTCCTCAAAGTGCGCAGACTTTGCTCGCATATCCGCCGTTCGCCCGTACACTCCAGCCGTATGCAGAACTATCAGCGGTCTTTGAACCTTCACCAGCATCGCCTAATCATCGACGTTGCAACAAGGTGGAACTCCACTGTGCACATGCTTCAGAGACTGTGCGAACAGAGGCGTGCTGTTATGTTTTTGTGGGAGGATACACATACATGGGCAGGCAGTTGGATGGCAGACATGGAGTTGTCAGGTGTGCAGTGGTCAAAGCTACAAGACCTGTGTCAAGTCCTTCAGTGTTTTGAGGAATGCACATGGCTGGTTAGTGCAGACAACGCCATAGTAAGCATGAGCATCCCCCTAATGCGTCTGCTGATGCAAAGTTTGACGCACATAAAGGAGCAGGCGTCTGCAGCTGAGGAAGAGGAAAGCCTTGATGACAGTCAGCCATTGTCTGGTCAGGGCCGTGTAGAGGACGTGGTAGCGGGCGAAGAGGAGGAGGAGGACGAGGAGGATGATGGGGATTACTTTTTGAATGAGGAAGCTTCTCCTGGGCCAACAGAAATTAGTGGCGTTGCAAGGCCGGGTTCTGTTTTTTTAAGGGAAACAAGTGACGTAGATTTGCCTGTAACTGCCCCTCCAACCAGCACAACCGCAGATTTGACAACTGGAACTTTGGCCCACATGGCGGATTATGCCTTACGTATCCTCAAAAGGGACACACGCATTATTAAAATAATGAGCGATGACGATTACTGGTTGGCCTGCATCCTTGACCCTCGCTATAAAGGCAAATTGCAAAATATTATGCCACATGAGAACCTCGAACAAATATTAGCAACCAAACAAGCTACTCTTGTAGACCGTTTGATTCAGGCATTCCCAGCACACAGCGCCGGTGATGGTTTTCACACAAGCTGCAGGGGGCTACTTGGCAGAGGTGTTAGAGGTGCACAGATCAGAAGTGGCGTAGGACAGAGGGGTTTTCTGACAAGGTTGTGGAGTGATTTCGCAATGACCGCAGACAGGACAGGTACTGCAGCATCTATTCAAAGTGACAGGAGACAACATTTGTCCAGTATGGTTACTAACTATTTTTCATCCCTTATCGATGTTCTCCCTCAACCGTCATTCCCATTTGATTACTGGGCATCAAAATTAGACACCTGGCCTGAATTGGCAGAATATGCATTGCAGGAGCTTGCTTGCCCAGCAACTAGTGTGCTATCAGAAAGAGTATTCAGTGCTGCTAGTTCAATATTAACCAAAAAAAGGACTCGTCTGGCTGCACAAAATGTGGATGATCTCACCTTCATTAAAATGAACCACTCCTGGATTTTGCCCCACCTTTCCCGGCTGACACCTAGCTTTCCTATAAAAAGTGCTTGCTTGTGGACTGGTCTTACTGAGTGTTCCAATCTCTTAATATGCAGCAGCTGTTTGTCCAGCATATGACATGTTTACACCTCCCCCAATGGGAAAAATCCCCCCACGGGGCCGTGGTCTCGCCACTTGGCGCAAGCACCCGTTACAGTGCTGTTTGTCTGAAGAGGTGGGTGTGCCCGCTTTTGGTCGACGGCACTGCCACTGGGTTCCTCATAGTACAATGTAGTGTCTCTGGCGGTGGTGGTGTGCACCCAACGTCAGACACACCGTTGTAACATGAGGGGCCCTGGGGCGGTACCGCCGGCCACAAGAGAGTTCCCCCCCCAGCTCAAACTGTGCTCTACCACGTGCAAAATTATCTCGCACAGCTCCACCAATGTTTAGTCTATGCGCTGACATCATTCAATGCCTGGCACTGACAAACAATACCAATTTGTTGGCATCTATGATGCTAGTTAAAGTAGTCTGGGTCAGTGTCCTATATTGACACCAGTAAATACTAATTTACTGCCAATTTACTTTGTCATAAACTCTGCAGATGAGCCCACCCCTGTACTTAAGCATGCCACCCTTTTTTATTTATAGTTGTTTTGCGAGACATTAACATCTATTTATTTTTTGGGAGTACTAACTGTGTCAGACACTCCTTGCAATACTCCTCCACTGACCACAATGCTGCCTGTGTATCCATGTAACTGTTTTAAAACTGCCATGAGCCTATTGTTTGTTATGTTAGGCCTTCGTTAGCCTGTCTGCGGGCCTTCGTTAGCCTGTCTGCGGTCCCTCCTTGCAATACTCCTCCACTGACCACAAAGCTGCCTGTGTATCCATGTAACCGATTTATAACTGCCATGAGACTATGTTTTGTTATGTTAGGCCTTCGTTAGCCTGTCTGCGGTCCCTCCTTGCAATACTCCTCCACTGACCACAATGCTGCCTGTATATCCATGTAACCGATTTAAAACTGCCATGAGCCTATGTTTTGTTATGTTAGGCCTTCGTTAGCCTGTCTGCGGTCCCTCCTTGCAATACTCCTCCACTGACCACAAAGCTGCCTGTGTATCCATGTAACCGATTTAAAACTGCCATGAGCCTATTGTTTGTTATGTTAGGCCTTCGTTAGCCTGTCTGCGGTCCCTCCTTGCAATACTCCTCCACTGACCACAAAGCTGCCTGTGTATCCATGTAACCGATTTAAAACTGCCATGAGCCTATTGTTTGTTATTTTAGGCCTTCGTTAGCCTGTCTGCGGTCCCTCCTTGCAATCCTCCTCCACTGACCACAATGCTGCCTGTGTATCCATGTAACGGATGTAAAACTGCCTTGAGCCTATTTTTTGTTATTTTAGGCCTTCATTAGCCTATCTGCGGTCCCTACTTGCAATACTCCTCCACTGACCACTCCAATGCTGCCCGTGTACCCCTGGAACCTATTTAAAAGTTCATAGAGCCTAGTTATATATTTTATTTACTATTAATAAGGCCATGATGGACTACGCTGTACCACGCTACAAGCTAACCAGTCGACACTTCTTTTGCGAGAAAAGCCATCCCAACCCTCCACCAGCATCTAAAAGACCGCATTGTCCATGCTCTCTGGCAATCTGTGAGTACAAAGGTGCACCTGACAACAGACGCATGGACCTGTAGGCATGGCCACGGAAGGTTACGTGTCCATTACGGCGCAATGGGTTAATGTGGTGGATGCATGGTCTACAGGGGACAGCCTACTAAGTCTGTCTGCAGTCCCTAATTCAAATTGTCCTCCACTGTCTAAATCTGAGCTTCAACCTTCAGGCTCTCAATAAGTGCTTTTGTAATCAAAAATTGGTGGTTAGGCCCTACTAACGGTGTCTGCCCCTCCCTGGTGTTTGTCCTCAACTGAATAAAGCTGAGCTTCCACCTTCTGGCTCTCATTAAGTGCTGTTATTTTAAAAATTGGTGGTTAGAGCCTACTAACGGTGTCTGCCCCTGCCTGGTGTTTTTCCTCAACTGAATAAAGCTGAGCTTCAACCTTCTGGCTCTCATTAAGTGCTGTGTTTTTAAAAAATTGGTGGTTAGGGCCTACTAACGGTGTCTGCCCCTCCCTGGTGTTTGCCCTCAACTGAATAAAGCTGAGCTTCAACCTTCTGGCTTTCGGCCTATAGTATCAGATATTAAACTGCATTTGGCCTTCAACTTTGGTTACGGCCTACTAACGATGTCTGCCGCTCCCTGGTGTTGTTCTCCACTGTATAAAGCTGAGCTTCAACCTTCTGGCTCTAATTTATTTATTTTTTTTAATTGCTGGTTGGGGCCTAATACCTCTGTTTGCTGCTCCCTGGTGTTGACCTCAACTGAATAAAGCTGAGCTTCAACCTTCTGGCTCTCATTAAGTGCTGTTATTTTAAAAATTGGTGGTTAGAGCCTACTAACGGTGTCTGCCCCTGCCTGGTGTTTTTCCTCAACTGAATAAAGCTGAGCTTCAACCTTCTGGCTCTCATTAAGTGCTGTTATTTTAAAAATTGGTGGTTAGGGCCTACTAACGGTGTCTGCCCCTCCATGGTGTTTGTCCTTAACTGAATAAAGCTGAGCTTCAACCTTCTGGCTTTTGGCCTACAGTAGCAGATATTAAACTGCATTTGGCCAATTAGTGTGTTTGGGCCCTTAAAACAGTGTCTGCTGCTCCTGGGTTTGCTACTCCACTGAACAAAGCAATGCCGCCTGTTTAGTTCTGTTACCAATTTTGAACTGCATTTAGCCTACTTTATTCTTTGGCCCTATATCTGTTTCCTCCTCATCCTGCCCATTGCCCAGCCACTGCTAGATGAGTCTGCTGGTACATTGACCTAGACCACTACATTCCCCTTGCACTCTACACAGCCAGAATCTGACCCTGCTGAAAGTAAGGTTCCCCTTCCCGCATGTTATACCACCTTACACAGGGACAAAGAGGAAGGTGCAGATGAAAGTGCAGGTTCCTTCATCAGGTGGGGGGGCATACTCGTTAGCGATGTCACTGGCTCAGAGTACGCAAAAGTGTCACTGCTGGTGGGAGGCGCCCCCGCCATGCAAACACACCGCTGTACTTTGAGGGGCCCTGTGCCAGTGCCAATGCGAACGAGTGGGCCCCCCCTGCTTGCTCAGGATCACAGGACTTGCAATGTTGAAATACTTACCTCTCCCTGCTCCACCGCCGTGACGTAGTCCACGTTTCCTGGGCCCACTAAAACCTTGAACCAGCCCTACCCCCCACAACTTTTGCCAAATGACCCCCAAGTTCCAATGCCCAACTATTATTATAAAGTTAATTAAGATTGACAAGCTTCAGAAACAAGAATGGATGTTTTTGGCATTAAAATGGGCACTGTAGGTGTTTTCCTGGCCTCCACTCACTGCCGACTATGCTTCCCCATTGACTTGCATTGGGTTTCGTGTTTCAGTCGATCCCCGACTTTTAGCGATAATCGGCCGACTGCACTCGACTCGACTCTGGACAAAGTCGGGTTTCACAAAACCCGACTCGATCTTAAAAAAATGAAAGTCGCTCAACCCTACTGACAACAATCCGTTAACCCACCTAAACACGGCCAAATTAGGTGCGTTAGAACAGCGATGGATAGCCCGGTTATCGAATTACAACTTCATGATCAAGTATCGAGCAGGTCACAAGAATGGAAATGCTGATGCTCTATCCCAGATGCCGCACTTGAGAGATGTAGAAGAAGAAACGGAGGAGCTTGAAGAAATTGAACTACCAACCTTCCATCATCCCAAGGCAAAACATCATCAGTCAAGTACCTATCAGAAACAACAAGAGGTGAATTTTAATCCGTTAGCACACCATAGATGGGCTGACACCCAAGATAGCAATCCGGCTGTGAAGTTGGTGAAGGAACTATTGACTGAGCAAAGTGCATATCCCGATGAGGATGCCCCAGAAGAGACGCATCAACTCTGGAAAGTGAGAGGCAAAATGTTCCTGTATCAAAGGAAGCTCTGTAGGAGGTACACCAATCCAAAAACACATGAATTGGTTTGGCAAATTATCATGCCTAAACAAGATGTGAGGATGGTCCTCGAGGCTTACCACAATGGTGCTAGTCACTTCAGTTGGAAAAAGTTAGAAGTGCTTCTAAGAGAAAGATTTTATTGGGTCGGGATGAGAAAATCAATCGAACAGTGGTGCAGAAACTGTGGCCCGTGCAACCTCAGAAGAAATGATCAAAAGGACCAAAGAGCACCACTGCAGCCCATAATTACCAAACAACCGCTTGAACTTGTAGCCATAGACCACGTGAAGTTGACACCAAGCCGATCCGGCTATGTCTATGCCTTGACCATCGTGGATCATTATTCACGCTTCTTGGTAGTAGTGCCCATAAAAGATCTGACAGCAAAAACAGCAGCCAAAGCATTCCAAACGTACTTTTGTAGACCCCATGGATATCCGGAACAGGTTCTCACCGACCAGGGTACAGCCTTTGAATCAGAGATCTTCAGAGAGTTCTGTAATATGTATGGTTGCAAAAAGATCCGGACGACAACCTATCATCCACAAACAAACGGCTTATGTGAGAAGATGAACCATATTGTGATAGACCTACTAAAGACTTTACCTGAAACGGAAAGGAATCAATGGCCAGAGAAATTGCCTGACTTGGTGGATCTATATAATCATGTTCCGGTGAGCTCCACCAACTGCACCCCAGCTTACCTTATGCGTGCAAGACCCGGTCAATTACCAATCGATCTAGAAATGGGAATTCTGAAACCAGACGCAGAAGTTCAAGACTCCAATTGGGATGTCGTACGGCAAAAGCAGTATCGCCAAGTGCAAGAGAGTGTGGAAAGAAGCCTTCAGCAAACCAGAGAAAGACAAGAGCGAACTTTCAACCAGAATGCTCTAGCAACTCCATTAAGACCGGGTGACCAAGTACTCAAGAGGAATCGTCGAACCAATAAACTGGATAATCAATGGGAAGCCGTACCCTACACAGTTTTACCAACAAGAATGGATAATCCTAAAATGTGTCTCATTAGCAAAAACGGAGGTTTAACATCTGTACTAGTGTCAAGAGACAATCTTAAATTATGTCCGGAAATGTTGAAAGAGCCAGAAGTTGTCCAGCCAGAACCAGAAGTTATTCAACCCATACAGGTTCAACCAGTAAAGGAAAAAGAAGAGGAAATGTATCACACCTGTATAGGAGACTTTCCCAAAACCCTACTGACATACCATGGTGCGGTAGTGGTTCCCATGGTTGCCTTTTATCTAACACCGAACCCAATATTAGAAGTCCTAAGACAGGAAGAGGCTGACCCCATACTACAAGAGGTTCCAGGCCAGGAAGAACAGATTCCTGATCAGAGTAATCCCATTCACGGTGGACTTGCCAACCCCATAGCTGTGGAATTATCTTTAGCAGAGAGGGCAGATACTATGTCCGCAGTAGACAGTAGTACACCACATAAAGAGATCACATCGTAGTACCCAGGGTCAATTACCGGCCAGGTATGCGGATTACGAACTATAAGACTATAGTCATTGTTATCGTCCTGTAACGTTTAAGCCCAGTACCTACAGACACTTATCTGTATGAACTTCTTGCATATTCTTGAACTTTTTATCAGCCCGGAGACACTAAATCAAAGCTCCGGAAAGACTGCTTTGTGAACTTTGCTTCCTAGTACCTTCAAGGATAGAACTGTATTAATGGACGCTATTTGAAGTGACTTTTTACAGACTTCCATTTTTGTTTCTTTGAGTGGTTTTTGTAACTTTTCATTTTTAAGACTCTGTACATATCAATTGTTATTTCAAAATGTTATCGTCCCACAGTCCCGGAGTACTGTTCTTAACTAAGGGGGAATGTGGCGCCCCTAGAGGTATTTGCCACAAAAATAGTTATTGACACTAAATACAAATACTAAAATAGCAAGACTGCACTACCATCTCCGGCCAGAAGGGGGAGCTCCAGAGACTCCCCTTGATCCATTCTGGTCTGAGAAAAGGACTGGCAGTTGGGTTAAGGAGCTGAAAGTGAGAGGTCGTATAACTGAACTCCTAACAGCCCTATGACGGATTATAGGCCCCTAGTACCAATCTGAGGAAAAGAGGAATAGAGAAAAAGGACATGGTGAGAACCGGGAAGCATTAATCATTATCCAGAATAGGCGCAGAGACGGATACCGGATCCGTGGCTTTATTCATTATATATAATACAGCAAACGGAAGAGAATGTGAGGTGATATCAACTTCACTAGGGTCGGACGCAGCAACAGATACAGAGTTCAGCGGTACCCCCGGAGGGGTAAACCGATAAAAGTACTCGGGTTGCCCGTCGAACCGGAACCCGGAAGGGACAGATTGGGCCGGCAGCTAGTTCACATACAACAGCAGGGCTATACAGAAACTGCGTATAATAAGAGATGAAAACCTCAGCAGGGTCAAGGTAACTCAGAATTCTTATACAGACTCCGGTGACAGGACTGGTCATATCAGAATATGGATATACTCACCCCTCCGGCGGCCCCTGGACCTTACCGATGTAACCGGCAGCCTCCGTTCCTAAGAATGAGGAGTGAAGGATCTTAGATGACGTCGCGGCTTCTGATTGGTCGCGTGACCGCTCATGTGACCGCTCACGCGACCAATCACAAGCCGCGACATCATCGCAGGTCCTAAACTCACTGCATTCTTAGGAAAGGAGGCTGCCGGTTACATCGCTAAGGTCCAGGGGCCGCCGGAGGGGTGAGTATATCCATATTTTTTATTTTAATTCTTTATTTTTTACATGAATATGGATCCCAGGGCCTGAAGGAGAGTCTCCTCTCCTCCAGACCCTGGGAACCATACACTGGGAACTTCCGATTCCTATTTCCGATATCACAAAACTATCGGAACTCGGTATCGGAATTCTGATACAGCAAATATCGGCCGATACCCGATACTTGCGGTATCGGAATGCTCAACACTACTGTGCAGCTGTCATACTCAGGTCAGGAGAGCTGATGGCTAGTCTGAGGACTGCAATGTGATCCTAGCGCGGATAATATGGCCGTCTGACTGCGCCGTTAGAATGGCACCATTCATTTTGCCATTATAATGTATTAAAAAAACAGTCATGAAATGGTTGAAGTTGTGAACAAAAACAGCATCAACCTTATTTTTTTTTTCGTTTTTTACAGAATATATTGTTTGTTATAATTGACCTGGAGCAAGGTAAGACTGTAGTTAAATCATAAAAATAAAGTTATTTTTTATGATTTAACTACAGTCTTACCTTGCTACATGCACTTTTGAACTGATTGGTGGTACTATTTGATTAGGTTTATAATTGACCTGGTAACATGATTCCTCAGAACATCGAAAACAACTTACATTTTGGGGATAAAAAAAAAACCTTTTGTCTTAATTTTTTGATACTTTTTAAATCTTTTTTTGATGGAGCTGTTTGAGGTTCTGTTTCTTTGCGTCTAGACCTGTGAATGTATTCTTAGCAATAAGACGTTTATATGTTGTTTTAATAGCTTTTTAACGCATTTTTGTGGAATTGTGATGACCAAAAAATTAAAATTCTGGTGTTTTTGATTTTTGATTTTTTTTCTTTTGGGTTTTACTTTATTAGATTTAGAATGTTTATGTTTTATTAGTTCAGGAAAGTAGCAAAACCAAATATGTTATTTTTTTACATTTTGCTATTTACATTAAGCATGATTTAATCTTTTACACTTTTGGTATTCTTTCTACACTTTTTGTGTTATAGTTTTTCTATTTTTTGTGCATGTACAACCATTTGATTTGTCACAGATTAAGCAGCAGATCAGGCTGTGTATTGAAGCCAAATAGGAGATACTGCTTTGATATAAGAAAGTCATAATGCATCCAGAATGGGGCAGTAGCTGAGCTTGCACTGACTCCTGGAGATAGCAGAGCACAGTGCTCAGGCAGTGGTGGTCTACAAGCATCCATTTAGGCTAGTATCCTGTTGCTGGGATTGGTGGAAATCCCAAGAGTTGAAATCCCAAGCCATCAGCAAGCACGTTGTCACCCACTGTATATTATATATATTTGATATAGTGTTTTCTTGGTACAAACCCCTGAAGAACACACTTGTACTTTATTTTTTACAGTAACATGCCTCTTAATCTGAAGAGAGCCAATGTTGACAAATTTAGCATAATCTACTGGGAAATTGAGATGCAGGAGTCTGGAGACATCTCAGAGCTCAAGAAAAGAAAGATGTGGAGAAAAAGAAAAAAAATAACTAATATCTCACTGTTTTCCCCTGCTGCTCCGTGTCTTCCATACATTCCGCTCTGAAACCATGGGCATCATCACGGTAGGCCAAGTCTTCCCTCATTATGGGCAGTAGAAGCAAGAAGTTCCAGCACACAGTTTGCGATGTACAGTAAGGTCAGGGCACATGTTGTTATGTCACAGCGTCGCTGCAACCTTACAACTCTTATGTGAAGTTACGCTCCATGCATTGTCACATTCTAGATTGAATATTCCCTCAGCGATGACAAAAAGAGGCGCCAGGGACTGTACTAGAGAGAACCAGCAGCAGAAGTGGACTGAAAGTTAGTTGTTAAGTATTATTATTATTTTTTAATCTTGTGTCGGCCCACTAACATTCAGCACCACTATTACTGAATTTGTGCTGAGCAAATTACAAAAAAATTATACATTCTGGAAAATATGGATTTTTGTAAAATTGGAGTAGAATTCGATTCCAGACAAATTTAAAATAGAATCTGTTATTAACATTTACTTGGACAATAAGTAATTGCAGGTCATGTAAAAATGACCCAAGTGTCGAGTGTAAAACACATGTTTGACCAGGTGGCCTCGTGTTTGTCCAAAGCACTAGAGCAGGGGTGGGGAACCTCAGGCCCCAGGGCCATTTACGGCCCTCGATGAACCTTTATCAGGCCCCCCAAGCAGATTCTCAGGGACCGCATTCTTGGCCAAGGAGCTGTAGTTTGATTACAACCAGCTCAATAACTTCTTCTTGCTCTGTTAGCATACACACGCAGTGTTCACTACTGAACACTGAAGGGCATGCAAAGAAAGATTACGTCCTGAAACCAGTGCCAGAGTCAGGATGTACTTTGTGGGCTGAGTTTGTATGGCCCCCAAAGGATGGTATATATATCCACATGGCCCTTCGCAAAAAAAAAAATTCTCCCCCCTGCACTAGAGGAGTAATAATACAGTCATGGCAAACCACCTCTGGGCAGCAGCTTCTTGGACCAATTAGGAATTTAGTTTCTAAATACTGCAATGAACTTATATGATGCCTTGTCACACAGTATTGAAACTGCTTGATAGGACGGATAAAGGAATACCAATTTTTATTTTGAGTTCCTTATGGACAAAGACTTATGACAAATTGTTTAAGATTTTGAAAGTCGTAGGTTGAACAACAGGAGTGTAATAAGTGGATGTGCATCTAAGAGATGGATGAAAACACTGTTACTTTATTTTCAGTCAGTCATGGTTTATATTTTTTGGTTGATTCTTTTTGCATCCAAGGGTCACCCTATCTCATTCCATTCTGTTGCCAAGTGCTATCTTCTGTTATGCCAAGCATGACAATATTAACACATTTGCACAGACAGGATCTCAGCAGGAATTTCAGACGACAGAGGATGATTTGGAAACTGTCAACTGAGATATTACTATGTGGTGGATGTGTTTATGGATATAAACAAACAAAGTAATAAAATGAGAGATATAAATCTGTATGTGATATACTTTCTCTTCCTAACACGTGATGATATGTGCTGATGAAGCAAGGGTGTTGCTCTGTCTTGTATCAGATGGCACAAATTGGATGGAAGTTTGTAATAGGTATTTATTAATCTTCAACGTTTGATTATACTTATTTTTTTACCTTTATATTAGAGATGTGGTGAAGCAGATGACAATTGTATTGTATAGAGCTAAAACTCAAGTAATGAAAAATACAAGAAGCAGTTCTCATCTATGGCTCTTGTTCCAACCCTTACTTGGTCCTTGATGGCATCCACAGGAGCCCACCAATAAATGGTTAGACTCAGTTTCCATGTCAATTGTGTCTGTCCAAATCTTTTACGCCTGATCCTGACACAGCTGATCATAAGGTTGTGCACATTGCGCACAGATCAAGGGTCCATTGCGAGATCAGAAAGCATGGTATTGTAAGTCACGATTCTATTACTCACAGGGTCCTAACAATGTTGTGAGTGACAGCTCAGCCGCCCTATAGGATTAGCGGCATGCTGAGCTGTGAGGATTGTGAGTAACAGCTCAACCGCCTAATCTGAGGCAGGGGCATGCTAAGCTGTCACTCCAATCTGGCAGGGCCTGAAGGGTTTCCTCCAGATGTCACCCATTTTGTGAGATTATCAGGCTATTTAGCAGGCCGGAAATGATTAGAACATTGCCAGTTGTAGCTTAGCTCAAGGGGCGTGTGTTTGTTCCTTGCTCTGAGTTCTTACAATGCTAAAAAAATAAAGGGACCACATGAACAACAGAATACAACTCAAACTTCTGTGAAATCAAAACTGTCCACTTAGGAATCAACAATGTTTGACAATCAATTTCACATGCTGTTGTGCAAATGGAATAGACAGCAGAGGGTAATTATTGGCAATTATCAAGACACCCTCAATAAAGGAGTGGTTCTGCAGGTGGGGACCACAGACCACATCTCAGTACCAATGCTTTCTGGCTGATGTTTTGGTCACTTTTGAATGTTGGTTGTGCTTTCACACTCATGGTAGCCTAAGACGGACCCTACAACTAGAGTTGAGCGACTTTCATTTTTTTAAGATCGAGTCGGGTTTTGTGAAACCCGATTTTGTCCAGAGTCGAGTCGAGTGCAGTCGGCCGATTATCGCTAAAAGTCGGGGATCGACCGAAACACGAAACCCAATGCAAGTCAATGGGGAAGCATAGTCGGCAGTGAGTGGAGGCCAGGAAAACACCTACAGTGCCCATTTTAATGCCAAAAACATCCATTCTTGCTTCTGAAGCTTGTCAATCTTAATTAACTTTATAATAATAGTTGGGCATAGGGAATTGGGGGTCATTTGGCAAAAGTTGTGGGGGGAGTAGGGCTGGCTCAAGTTTTTCGTGGGCCCAGGAAATGCGGACTACGTCACGGCGGTGTTGCAGGGAAAGGTAAGTATTTCAACGTTGCAAGTGCTGTGATCCTGAGCAAGCAGGGGGGGCCCACTCGTTCGCATTGGCACTGGCACAGGGCCCCTCAAAGTACAGCGGTGTGTTTGCATGGCGGGGGCGCCTCCCACCAGCAGCGACACTTTTGCGTACTCTGAGGGGCCCTGTGCCAGTGACGTCGCCAACGAGTATGCCCCCCCACCTGATGAAGGAACCTGCACTTTCATCTGCACCTTCCTCTCTGTCCCTGTGTAAGGTGGTATAACATGCGGGAAGGGGAACCTTACTTTCAGCAGGGTCAGATTCTGGCTGTGTAGAGTATAAGGGGAATGTAGTGGTGTAGGTCAATGTACCAGCAGACTCATCTAGCAGTGGCTGGGCAATGGGCAGGATGAGGAGGAAACAGATATAGGGCCAAAGAATAAAGTAGGCTAAATGCAGTTCAAAATTGGTAACAGGACTAAACAGGCGGCATTGCTTTGTTCAGTGGAGTAGCAAACCCAAGAGCAGCAGACACTGTTTCAAGGGCCTAACCACACTAGTAGGCCAAATGCAGTTTAATATCTGATAGTATAGGGCGAAAGCCAGAATGTGGAAGCTCAGCTTTATTCAGTTGAGGACAACACCAGGCAGGGGCAGACCCCTTTAGTAGGCCGGAACAGCCAATTGCATTTTTAAAAATGGTAATTTGGAACTGAAGGTTGAAGCTCAGCTTTATTCAGTTGAGGACAACACCAGGCAGGGGCAGACAGACACCTTTAGTAGGCCGGAACAGCCAATTGCATTTTTAAAAATGGTAATTTGGAACTGAAGGTTGAAGCTCAGCTTTATTCAGTTGAGGACAACACCAGGCAGGGGCAGACAGACACCTTTAGTAGGCCGGAACAGCCAATTGCATTTTTAAAAATGGTAATTTGGAACTGAAGGTTGAAGCTCAGCTTTATTCAGTTGAGGACAACACCAGGCAGGGGCAGACAGACACCTTTAGTAGGCCGGAACAGCCAATGGCATTTTTAAAAATGGTAATTTGGAACTGAAGGTAGAAGCTCAGCTTTATTCAGTTGAGGACAACACCAGGCAGGGGCAGACATTCACCTTTAGTAGGCCGGAACAGCCAATTGCATTTTTAAAAATGGTAATTTGGAACTGAAGGTTGAAGCTCAGCTTTATTCAGTTGAGGACAACACCAGGCAGGGGCAGACAGACACCTTTAGTAGGCCGGAACAGCCAATGGCATTTTTAAAAATGGTAATTTGGAACAGAAGGTTGAAGCACAGCTTTATTCAGTTGAGGACAACACCAGGCAGGGGCAGACAGACACCTTTAGTAGGCCGGAACAGCCAATTTTTTTTAAAAAACAGCAGTTAGTAAGAGGCAGAAGGTAGAAGCTCAGCTTTATTCAGTTGAGGACAACACCAGGCAGGGGCAGACCCCTTTAGTAGGCCGGAACAGCCAATTGCATTTTTAAAAATGGTAATTTGGAACTGAAGGTTGAAGCTCAGCTTTATTCAGTTGAGGACAACACCAGGCAGGGGCAGACAGACACCTTTAGTAGGCCGGAACAGCCAATTGCATTTTTAAAAATGGTAATTTGGAACTGAAGGTTGAAGCTCAGCTTTATTCAGTTGAGGACAACACCAGGCAGGGGCAGACAGACACCTTTAGTAGGCCGGAACAGCCAATTGCATTTTTAAAAATGGTAATTTGGAACTGAAGGTTGAAGCTCAGCTTTATTCAGTTGAGGACAACACCAGGCAGGGGCAGACAGACACCTTTAGTAGGCCGGAACAGCCAATTGCATTTTTAAAAATGGTAATTTGGAACTGAAGGTTGAAGCTCAGCTTTATTCAGTTGAGGACAACACCAGGCAGGGGCAGACAGACACCTTTAGTAGGCCGGAACAGCCAATTGCATTTTTAAAAATGGTAATTTGGAACTGAAGGTTGAAGCTCAGCTTTATTCAGTTGAGGACAACACCAGGCAGGGGCAGACAGACACCTTTAGTAGGCCGGAACAGCCAATGGCATTTTTAAAAATGGTAATTTGGAACTGAAGGTTGAAGCTCAGCTTTATTCAGTTGAGGACAACACCAGGCAGGGGCAGACATTCACCTTTAGTAGGCCGGAACAGCCAATTGCATTTTTAAAAATGGTAATTTGGAACTGAAGGTTGAAGCTCAGCTTTATTCAGTTGAGGACAACACCAGGCAGGGGCAGACAGACACCTTTAGTAGGCCGGAACAGCCAATGGCATTTTTAAAAATGGTAATTTGGAACAGAAGGTTGAAGCACAGCTTTGTTCAGTTGAGGACAACACCAGGCAGGGGCAGACAGACACCTTTAGTAGGCCGGAACAGCCAATTTTTTTTAAAAAACAGCAGTTAGTAAGAGGCAGAAGGTAGAAGCTCAGCTTTATTCAGTTGAGGACAACACCAGGCAGGGGCAGACCCCTTTAGTAGGCCGGAACAGCCAATTGCATTTTTAAAAATGGTAATTTGGAACTGAAGGTTGAAGCTCAGCTTTATTCAGTTGAGGACAACACCAGGCAGGGGCAGACAGACACCTTTAGTAGGCCGGAACAGCCAATTGCATTTTTTAAAATGGTAATTTGGAACAGAAGGTAGAAGCTCAGCTTTATTCAGTTGAGGACAACACCAGGCAGGGGCAGACATTCACCTTTAGTAGGCCGGAACAGCCAATTGCATTTTTAAAAATGGTAATTTGGAACAGAAGGTTGAAGCACAGCTTTGTTCAGTTGAGGACAACACCAGGCAGTGGCAGACAGACACCTTTAGTAGGCCGGAACAGCCAATTTTTTTTAAAAAACAGCAGTTAGTAAGAGGCAGAAGGTAGAAGCTCAGCTTTATTCAGTTGAGGACAACACCAGGCAGGGGCAGACCCCTTTAGTAGGCCGGAACAGCCAATTGCATTTTTAAAAATGGTAATTTGGAACTGAAGGTTGAAGCTCAGCTTTATTCAGTTGAGGACAACACCAGGCAGGGACAGACAGACACCTTTAGTAGGCCGGAACAGCCAATTGCATTTTTAAAAATGGTAATTTGGAACTGAAGGTTGAAGCTCAGCTTTATTCAGTTGAGGACAACACCAGGCAGGGGCAGACAGACACCTTTAGTAGGCCGGAACAGCCAATTGCATTTTTAAAATGGTAATTTGGAACTGAAGGTTGAAGCTCAGCTTTATTCAGTTGAGGACAACACCAGGCAGGGGCAGACAGACTCCTTTAGCAGGCCGGAACAGCCAATTTTTTTTAAAAAACAGCAGTTAGTAAAAGGCAGAAGGTAGAAGCTCAGCTTTATTCAGTTGAGGACAACACCAGGCAGGGGCAGACCCCTTTAGTAGGCCGGAACAGCCAATTGCATTTCTAAAAACGGTAATTTGGAACTGAAGGTTGAAGCTCAGCTTTTTTCAGTTGAGGACAACACCAGGCAGGGGCAGACAGACACCTTTAGTAGGCCGGAACAGCCAATTGCATTTTTAAAAATGGTAATTTGGAACAGAAGGTAGAAGCTCAGCTTTATTCAGTTGAGGACAACACCAGGCAGGGGCAGACATTCACCTTTAGTAGGCCGGAACAGCCAATTGCATTTTTAAAAATGGTAATTTGGAACTGAAGGTTGAAGCTCAGCTTTATTCAGTTGAGGACAACACCAGGCAGGGGCAGACAGACACCTTTAGTAGGCCGGAACAGCCAATTGCATTTTTAAAAATGGTAATTTGGAACTGAAGGTTGAAGCTCAGCTTTATTCAGTTGAGGACAACACCAGGCAGGGGCAGACCCCTTTAGTAGGCCGGAACAGCCAATTGCATTTTTAAAAATGGTAATTTGGAACAGAAGGTTGAAGCTCAGCTTTATTCAGTTGAGGACAACACCAGGCAGGGGCAGACACCTTTAGAAGGACAGAAAAGCCAATTTTTTTAAAAACAGCAGTTAATCTGAGCCAGAAAGTAGAAGCTCAGCTTTATTCAGTTGAGGCCAACTTGAATTAGGGACTGCATACAGACTTAGCAGGCTGTCCCTTGTGTGGACCATGCATCCAATACATTAACCCATTGAGCCACAAAGGACACGTAACCTTCCGTGGCCAGGCCTACAGGTCCATGTGTCTGTTGTCAGGTATACCTTTGGACTGACAAATTGACAGAATGCAAGGACAATGCGGTCTTTAACATGCAGGTGGAGGGGTGGGATGGCTTTTCTCGCAAAAGAATTGTCAACTGGGTAGCTCATAGCGTGGTATATCGTAGTTCATCCTGGCTTTATTAATATTAAATTAAATTAAAAAATAGGCTCTATGCACTTTATAATTGGTTCCAGGGGTACACGGGCAGCAGTGGTCTGGTCAGTGGAGGCCTAGTGGAAGGAGGGACCGCAGACAGGCTTCGAAGGCCTAACATAATTAAATTGGGCTGGCTGTAGGCACTTTATTATTAGTTACAGGGGTACATGGGCAGCAGTGGTCTGGTCAGTGGAGGCCTAGTGGAAGGAGGGACCGCAGACAGGCTTCGAAGGCCTAACATAATTAAATTGGGCTGGCTGTAGGCACTTTATTATTAGTTACAGGGGTACACGGGCAGCAGTGGTCTGGTCAGTGGAGGCCTAGTGGAAGGAGGGACCGCAGACAGGCTTCGAAGGCCTAACATAATTAAATTGGGCTGGCTGTAGGCACTTTATTATTAGTTACAGGGGTACACGGGCAGCAGTGGTCTGGTCAGTGGAGGCCTAGTGGAAGGAGGGACCGCAGACAGGCTTCGAAGGCCTAACATAATTAAATTGGGCTGGCTGTAGGCACATTATAATTGGTTCCAGGGGTACACGGGCAGCAGTGGTCTGGTCAGTGGAGGCCTAGTGGAAGGAGGGACCGCAGACAGGCTTCGAAGGCCTAACATAATTAAATTGGGCTGGCTGTAGGCACTTTATAATTGGTTCCAGGGGTACACGGGCAGCAGTGGTCTGGTCAGTGGAGGCCTAGTGGAAGGAGGGACCGCAGACAGGCTTCGAAGGCCTAACATAATTAAATTGGGCTGGCTGTAGGCACTTTATTATTAGTTACAGGGGTACACGGGCAGCAGTGGTCTGGTCAACGGAGGCCGATTGTAATGAGTGTCTGCCAGTTAGTAGTCCAAAACAACAACTAAATGTGAATGTCTCGCATTAAAACAAAACAAAAACACTAAAGGGTGCAATCATTAGGTTCAGGGGTGGGATCCTCTGCGTTGTTTCAGACCTACTAATTTTGCGCAAAGTATTTACTGTGGTAAATAGAGGACACTGCCCCTGACTATGTTAAGTACCATCATACATGTCAACACAATGGTATTGTCAGTGGTAGGTATGGAAGGATGTCAGCGCATAGACTTAACATTGGTGGAAGTGTGAGAGATAACTGTGGAAGTGGTAGAGCAATGTTTGACCTGGGGGTGGGTGAACTCTCTTGTGACCGGCGTTACAGGCCCAAGGCCCCTCATGTTACAACAGTGTGTCTGACGTTGGGTGCGCACCACCACCGCCAGAGACACTTTATTGTACTATGAGGAACCCAGTAGCAATGCCGTCGACCAAAAGCGAGTACACCCACCTCTTCAGACAAACAGCAGTCTCACGGGTGCTTGCGCCAAGTCGCGATACCACGGCCCGTGTGGGGAGTTTGGCCATTTAGGGAGGTGTAAACATGTCGTATGCTGGACAATCAGCTGCAGCAAATTAGACATTAGAAAAGTAATTCACAGTAGTCCACAGGCAAGAGCTTTTCATAGGAAAGCTAGGTGTCGGCCGGGCAAGGTGGGGCAAAAGATTTCGAAATCCAGTTGTGGTTCATTTTAATGAATGTTAGATCGTCAACATTTTGGGTAGCCAGACGAGTCCTTTTTTCGGTTAATATTGAACCTGCAGCACTGAATACTCTTTCTGATAGGACACTTGCTGCCGGGCAAGCAAGCTCCTGCAATGCATATTCTGCCAATTCTGGCCAGGTGTCTAATTTTGATGCCCAGTAATCAAATGGGAATGACGGTTGAGGGAGAACATCGATAAGGGATGAAAAATAGTTAGTAACCATACTGGACAAATGTTGTCTCCTGTCACTTTCAATTGATGCAGCAGTACCTGTCCTGTCTGCGGTCATAGCAAAATCACTCCACAACCTGGTCAGAAAACCCCTCTGTCCAACGCCACTTCTGATGTGTGCACCCCTAACACTCCTAGTCTGTTGCCCCCTTGAGCTCGTGTGAGAACGATCACGTGCGCTGTGTGCTGGGAATGCCTGAAGCAAACGGTCAACAAGAGTTGATTGTTTGGTTGCTAATATTAGTTCCAAGTTCTCATGTGGCATAATATTTTGCAATTTGCCTTTATAGCGTGGATCAAGGAGGCAGGCCAACCAGTAATCGTCATCGTTCATCATTTTCGTTATGCGTGTGTCCCTTTTTAGGATACGTAAGGCATAATCCGCCATGTGGGCCAAAGTTCCAGTTGTCAAATCTCCGGTTGTGATTGGGTGAGGGGCAGTTGCAGGCAAATCTACGTCACTTGTGTCCCTCAAAAAACCAGAACCCGGCCTTGACACGCAACCAATTTCCAGTGCCCCCGGGAAAGGTTCCGCATTAAAAATATACTCATCCCCATCATCCTCCTCGTCCTCCACCTCCTCTTTGCCCGCTACCTCGTCCTGTACACTGCCCTGACCAGACAATGGCTGACTGTCATCAAGGCTTTCCTCTTCCTCTTGTGCAGACGCCTGCTCCTTTATGTGCGTCAAACTTTGCATCAGCAGAAGCATTAGGGGGATGCTCATGCTTATTACGGCGTTGTCTGCACTAACCAGCCGTGTGCATTCCTCAAAACACTGAAGGACTTGACACATGTCTTGTATCTTCGACCACTGCACACCTGACAACTCCATGTCTGCCATCCTACTGCCTGCCCGTGTATGTGTATCCTCCCACAAAAACATAACAGCCCGCCTCTGTTGGCACAGTCTCTGAAGCATGTGCAGTGTTGAGTTCCACCTTGTTGCAACGTCTATGATTAGGCGATGCTGGGGAAGGTTCAAAGACCGCTGATAGGTCTGCATACGGCTGGCGTGTACAGGCGAACGTCGGATATGTGAGCAAAGTCCACGCACTTTGAGGAGCAGGTCGGAGAACCCAGGATAAGTTTTCAATAAGCACTGCACCACCAGGTTTAAGGTGTGAGCCAGGCAAGGAATGTGTTTCAGTTGGGAAAGGGAGATGGCAGCCATGAAATTCCTTCCGTTATCACTAACTGCCTTGCCTGCCTCAAGATCTACTGTGCCCAGCCACGACTGCGTTTCTTGTTGCAAGAACTCGGACAGAACTTCCACGGTGTGTCTGTTGTCGCCCAAACACTTCATAGCCAATACAGCCTGCTGACGCTTGCCAGTAGCTGGCCCATAATGGGACAACTGGTGTGCAACAGTGTCATCTGCCGATGGAGTGGTTGGCCGACTGCGGTCTGTGGAAGAGCTGTAGCTTCTGCAGGAGGATGAGGAGGAGGAGGAGGAGAGGGTGCGAACGCCTACAGCCAACTGTTTCCTAGACCGTGGGCTAGGCACAACTGTCCCGAAATTAATGTCCCCTGTGGACCCTGCATCCACCACATTCACCCAGTGTGCCGTGATGGACACATAACGTCCCTGGCCATGCCTACTGGTCCATGCATCTGTAGTCAGGTGCACCTTTGTACTCACAGATTGCCTGAGTGCATGGACGATGCGCTGTTTAACATGCTGGTGCAGGGCTGGGATGGCTTTTCTGGAAAAAAAGTGTCGACTGGGTAGCTCGTATCGTGGTTCAGCGTACTCCATCAGGGCTTTGAAAGCTTCGCTTTCAACTAACCGGTAGGGCATCATCTCTAACGAGATTAGTCTAGCTATGTTAAAACCCTGTGTACGCGGATGCGAGGATAAGTACTTCCTTTTTCTAACCAGAGTCTCATGTAGTGTGAGCTGAACTGGAGAGATGGAGATCGTGGAACTTGCGGGTGTGCCGGTGGACATGGCAGACTGAGAGACGGTTGGAGACGGTATTGTTTCCGCCGGTGCCCTAGATGCAATATTTCCGCCTACAAAACTGGTGATTCCCTGACCCTGACTGCTTTTGGCTGGCAAAGAAACCTGCACAGATACTGCTGGTGGTGCAGAAAATGGTGGCCTTACAGTGACGGAAGGGATGTTGCGTTGATGACTAGCTTCATTGGCCGAGGGTGCTACAACCTTAAGGGACGTTTGGTAGTTAGTCCAGGCTTGAAAATGCATGGTGGTTAAGTGTCTATGCATGCAACTAGTATTGAGACTTTTCAGATTCTGACCTCTGCTTAAGCTAGTAGAACATTTTTGACAGATGACTTTGCGCTGATCAATTGGATGTTGTTTAAAAAAATGCCAGACTGCACTCTTCCTAGCATCGGATCCCTTTTCAGGGATTGCAGACTGAGCTTTAACCGGATGGCAACGCTGTGCTCCAACAGGTTTTGGCTTTGACACGCGTTTTGGGCCAGATAGGGGCCCGGCAGATGGAACCTGTTGCGATGTTGATGCCTGCTGCGGCCCCTCCTCCACCTCCGCTTCTGAACTACTGCTGCCTGCACCCTGTTCCCCCAATGGCTGCCAATCGGGGTCAACAACCGGGTCATCTATTACCTCCTCTTCGAGCTCGTGTGCAACTTCGTCTGTGTCACTGTGTCGGTCTGTGGTATAGCGTTCGTGGCGGGGCAACATAGTCTCATCAGGGTCTGATTGTGGATCTGTACCCTGAGAGGGCAATGTGGTGGTCTGAGTCAAAGGAGCAGCATAGTACTCTGGCTGTGGCTGTGCATCAGTGCACTCCATGTCAGAATCTACTTGTAATGGGCATGGCCTGTTAAGTGTTTCACTTTCTAAGCCAGGGACGGTATGTGTAAAGAGCTCCATGGAGTGACCCGTTGTGTCGCCTGCTGCATCCTTCTCTCTTGTTGTAGTTTTTGCTGAGGAGGACAAGGAAGCGACTTGTCCCTGACCGTGAACATCCACAAGCGACGCGCTGCTTTTACATTTACCAGTTTCAGAAGAGGAGGCAAAAGAGCTAGAGGCTGAGTCTGCAATGTAAGCCAAAACTTGCTGTTGCTGCTCCGGCTTTAAAAGCGTTTTTCCTACTCCCAGAAAAGAGAGCGTTCGAGGCCTTGTGTAGCCAGACGACGAAACTGGCTCCACAGCTCCAGACTTAGGTGGAATATTTTTATCCCCACGACCACCTGATGCTCCACTACCACTACCATCATTACCAGCTGACAATGAACGCCCACGGCCACGACCTCTTGCACCAGACTTCCTCATTGTTTTAAAAAATTAACCAAAGTAACTTTATTTGTTGCTGTCAAACAACTTACACGGTGAGCTATAACTTCAGTATGATTTCTATATCCCTTAACAGGTTGGTGAGACCACAAGGAAAATCAGGCACAATGTTACACACTCTGTTTTCTGTGGCACAAAATCACAGAGATGCCACACACGCAGGACTGTCACTCAAGCACTAATGTCAATATTATTCTCCCACCTAATTTTTTTTTTTTTTTTTTTCTCAGGGAGACTTTAGAAACCAAATAAGATAAAATGTTTTTTTCAGGGACAATTTAGAAACCAAATACTAATAAAAAAAAATAAAATAATAAAATAGCCTTTCTATGGCCCACAATTAGAGAGAGAGAGGTGGCACACCCAGGAGTCAAGACTGGCACACAAGCTGAAAGGGCAATATTACTCTCCCACTGTTTTTTTATGTATTTTTTTTTTCAGGGAGACTTTAGAAACCAAATAATATTAAAAAAAGCAAAAAAATAAATAGGCTTTCTATGGCCCACAATTAGAGAGAGAGAGGTGGCACACCCAGGAGTCAAGACTGGCACACAAGCTGAAAGGGCAATATTACTCTCCCACTGTTTTTTTATGTATTTTTTTTTTCAGGGAGACTTTAGAAACCAAATAATATTAAACAAAGCAAAAAAATAAATAGGCTTTATATGGCCCACAATTAGAGAGAGAGAGGTGGCACACCCAGGAGTCAAGACTGGCACACAAGCTGAAAGGGCAATATTACTCTCCCACTGTTTTTTTATGTATTTTTTTTTTTTCACGGAGACTTTAGAAACCCAATAATATTAAAAAAAACAAAAAAATAAATAGGCTTTGTATGGCCCACTGAATGAGAGATGGCACACACAGGAGTGGCACACAAGCCCTGACTGAGGCCAATATTTTTCTCCCACTGATTGATGTAGTGTTTTTGTGTTGAGGTAGATTTTAGAACACAAATCAAGGAAAAAAATAAATAGGCTTTCTATGGCCCACTCAGTGAGAGATGGCACACACAGGGATGGCACTGTAGCAGAAATGCCAATCTTAATCTTCCACAAAAAAAAAACAAAAACAGGGACTGTCCTACAATTACTATCTCCCTGCAGTAATGTAAGCCAGGTATGGCAGGCAGCAATAGGAGTGGACTGATGCACAAATTAAATAAAAAGTGTGGACAAACAAAAAAGATAGCTGTGCAGAAAGGAAGGAACAAGAGGATATGTGCTTTGAAAAAAGCAGTTGGTTTGCACAGTGGCGTACACACAGCAATACAGCTATCACGGAGCCTTCTAGGGCAGCCCAATGAGCTACAGCGCTGAGGGAAAAAAAAAAATGTAGCTTCCAGTGTCCCTGCACACCGAAGGTGGTGTTGGACAGTGGAAATCGCTACAGCACAAGCGGTTTGGTGGTTAGTGGACCCTGCCTAACGCTATCCCTGCTTCTGACGAAGCGGCAGCAACCTCTCCCTAAGCTCAGATCAGCAGCAGTAAGATGGCGGTCGGCGGGAACGCCCCTTTATAGCCCCTGTGACGCCGCAGACAGCAAGCCAATCACTGCAATGCCCTTCTCTAAGATGGTGGGGACCAGGACCTATGTCATCACGCTGCCCACACTCTGTGTTCACCTTCATTGGCTGAGAAATGGCGCTTTTCGCGTCATTGAAACGCGACTTTGGCGCGAAAGTCGCGTACCGCATGGCCGACAAGCACAGGGGTCGGATCGGGTTTCATGAGACGCCGACTTAGCCAAAAGTCGGCGACTTTTGAAAATGAACGACCCGTTTCGCTCAACCCTACCTACAACCCACACAAGTTGCTCAGGTAGTGCAGCTCATCCTGGATGGCACATCATTGCGAGCTGTGGCAAAAAGGTTTGCTGTGTCTGTAAGCATAGTGTACAGAGACTGGAGGTGCTACCAGGAGACAAGCCAGTACACCAGGAGATGTGGAGGGAGCGGTAGGAGGGCAACAACCCAGCAGAGGACCGCTACCTCAGCCTTTGTGCAAGGAGGAACAGGAGGAGCACTGCCAGAGCCCTGCAAAATGACCTCCAGCAGGCCACAAATGTGCATGAGTCTGTACAAAAGGTTAGAAACTGACTCCATGAGGATGGTCTTGGTGCCCAATGTCCACAGATGGGGGTTGTGCTCACAGCCCAACACCGTGCAGGACGCTTGGCATTTGCCACAGAACACCAGCATTGGCAAATTCGCCACTTGCGACCCTGTGCTCTTCACAGATGAAAGAAGGTTCATACAGATCACATGTGTCAGACGTGACAGAGTCTGGAGACACCATGGAGAACGATCTGCTGCCTGCAACATCTTTCAGCATGACTGGTATGGCAGTGGGTCAGTAATGGTGTGGGTGGCATTTCATTGGAGGACCGCACAGCCCTCCATGTGCTCGCCAGAGGTAGCCTGACTGCCATTAGGTACCGAGATGAGATCCTCAGACCTTTTGTCTGTGTGGGTTCCTCCTAATGCAGGACAATGCCAGACCTCATGTGGCTGGAGTGTGTCAGCAGTTCCTGCAAGATGACGGCATTGAAGCTATGGACTGGCCCACCCATTCCCCTGACCTGAATCTGATTGAACACATCTGGGACATCATGTCTCACACCATCCACCAATGTCAAGTTGCACCACACACTGTCCAGGAATTGGCGGATGCATTAGTCCAGGTCTGGGAGGAGATCCCGCAGGAGACCATCCGCCACCACATCAAGAGCATGCCTAGGCATTGTAGGGAGGTCATACAGACACGTGGAGGCCACACACACACAACAGAACATAATTTGCTTGTCATGAGGCATTTCCAATGAAGTTGGACCAGCCTGGAATTTGATTTTCCACTTTGATTTTGAGTATCATTCCAAATCCAGACCTCCATGGGATATTAATTTTTATTTACATTGATCATCTATATGTTTTATTGTTCTCAACACATTCCACTATGTAATGAATAAAGATTTGCAACTGAAATATTTAATTCAGTGATATCTAGGATGTGGTATTTTAGTGTTCTCTTTATTTTTTTGAGCAGTGTATATTATGATCTTTGTGGCCCAACCTTGGATTAGCCTTTGACCATCTATTTGCATAGCCCCCTTGTCTTGATCCGCTACCTTCTTAGAATTCTTAGGGTACTGTCACACAGTGAAATTTTCATCGCTACGACGGTACGATTCATGACGTTCTAGCGATATCGTTACGATATCGCTGTGTCTGACACGCTACTGCGATCAGACATCACGCTGAGAATCGTACGTCGTAGCAGATCGTTTGGAACTTTCTTTCGTCGCATGATCACCCGCTGACATCGCTGGATCGTTGTGTGTGACACCAATCCAGCGATGTGTTCGCTTGTAACCAGGGTAAACATCGGGTAACTAAGCGCATGGCCGCACTTAGTAACCCGATGTTTACCCTGGTTACCAGCGTAAACGTAAAAAAAACAAACAGTACATACTTACATTCCGGTGTCTGTCCTCCGGCGTCTCAGCTTCTCTGCACTGTGAGCGCCTGCCGGCCGGAAAGTGAGCACAGCGGTGACGTCACCGCTCTGCTTTCCGGCCGCTGTGCTTACACAGTGCAGAGAAGCAGAACGCCGGAGGACAGACACCGGAATGTGAGTATGTACTGTTTGGTTTTTTTACATTTATGCTGGTAACCAGGGTAAACATCGGGTTACTAAGCGCGGCCCTGCGCTTAGTAACCCGATGTTTACCCTGGTTACCCGGGGACCTCGGCATCGCTCCAGCGCCGTGATTGCAAAGTGTGACCGCAGTCTACGACGCTGGAGCGATAATCATACGACGCTGCGACGTCACGGATCGTGCCGTCGTAGCGATGAAAATTGCACTGTGTGACGGTACCCTTAGACTGTGACCTGACTAGGCCTTTGTGTCATCCATCTGTTTATGATGTACCCTCTTGGCTTATGACCTAGGACTTCTTGACTTCCCCAAATTATGGCTTGTCCATGAGAAGCGGCACTGGATCACAGGCATTCAACATTATTTAAAGATGTGGTCCAAAACTAAAATTAACTTTAATACTAAATGTCTATCTTTTCAATGTTACAATCTAATTTATTTTCCAATATACTTTAATTAAAAAGTCATTGCAGTTCCCTCACTACCCTACCTAACAGATTTTTTTTTTTTTTACTAATTCCTCTTTGATCACGCTTTGTTTGAAATTCACATTGCATGTTGGGAAGTCAAATGAGTCATCATCAGGGCGCAGAGGCTGTGGTCACTGGAGGCACCCCCTAAAAATGAGGTCATTTTTCTTTCACACCATGTAATCTTCTTACAATGCACACTGAACACTGACAGTGCACTCTCTTGCCAGCACTTTACTTCTGATCAGGTTTCAGGGAGAGTGAACACTGTCACTATCACATATTACACAGTGACATGAATCTACTGAGCATTTGTCAGAATGGATAACTATGCTCAGCAGAGCAGGAACTAGCCCAGCATCTGGAACTGACATCACTGATGACTAGTGTTGAGCATTCCGATACCGCAAGTATCGGGTATTGGCAGGTATTTGCTGTATCGGAATTCCAATACCGAGTTCCGATATGTTTGTGATATCGGAAATCGGAATCGGAAGTTCTCAGTGTATGGTTCCCAGGGTCTGGAGGAGAGGAGACTCTCCTTCAGGCCCTGGGATCCATATTCATGTAAAAAAATAAAGAAGAAAAATAAAAAATATGGATATACTCACCCCTCCGGCGGACCCTGGACCTTAGCGATGTAACCGGCAGCCTCCGTTCCTAAGAATGCAGTGAGTATAGCACCTGCGATGACGTCGTGGCTTGTGATTGGTCACGTGAGCGGTCACATGAGCGGTCACGCGACTAATCACAAGCCGCGACGTCATCAAAGGTCCTTCACTCTGCATTCTTAGGAACGGAGGCAGACGCTTGGACCGGTGAGAGCCAGGCGCTGTCCGAGGGGTGAGTATATCAATATTTTTTATTTTTATTCTTTATTTTATACATGAATATGGATCCCAGGGCCTGAAGGAGAGTTTCCTCTCCTTCAGACCCTGGGAACCATTCCGATATTTTGTGTCCCATTGATATGCATTGGTATCTGGTATCGGTATCGGCGATATCCAATCCGATACCGATACCTTTGCATATCGGAAGGTATCGCTCAACACTACTGATGACGCTTCATTTAGGGAGTGCACTGATTCCAGACGTTGCCCCCCGATAACGACTCATTTGACTGTCCCAGCATACAATGGGAATCTCAAATGAAATGTCATCAAAGAGTAAATATTGGAAAAAAATAATAAAGAAGTTAGATAACATAGTGAGGGAAGGAGAGGGACTAAAAGCATGTAAGAAAATACATTAGATTTTGACTAGTGATGAGCGAATATACCTGTTACTCGAGATTTCTCAAGCATGCTCGGGGGTCCTCCGACATATGTTTGCCAGCATAAGTACATTTGGTGGTTGCCTGGTTGCTAGGCAACTCCCACATATACTTATGATGGATAGCAGATATAAATCATTCAGCTGCGGCAAGAAAAACTAAATCTCCGAGCACTAGAAAATACTCTGAGGGCCCCCGAGCATGCTCGAGAAATCTCGAGTAACGAGTATATTCGCTCATCACTAATTATGACATTAAATAGAGATTTAGGATTAAAATAATTTTTGGTTTAGTTTAGTTTATGATCTAAAACTATGGAATCTGTTCTGACACCAGTTTCCTTTCATTTTACCAATACCACTCTAGAAGAAAAAAGAGTGGATGGTTGGATACACACATGGTTTTATTGGGGTCAGTGGTTATTACTGGGAATAATGTGACTAATATTTGATAGTGTGGCCATCAGTAGGGGGAGCTGCACTGAGTACTCTATGGCTAACTCTAAGTGCTGATTATGGAGGTACATTGTGCTTTCTGCACCCATGTGTTCATATTTTGACGTGGTCAGCAACTGTTGAGATATAGATGTCACTAGAGTCATGTACCATGCAATGATGTCACTTTTGTTGCTGGTGGATGGATTATACACTTTTAATAAAAAATATTAACAAAGTATCTATTTCTTTTACATATGTAGCAGAGATGAGAAAGCAATAAAATGTTCAGATACTTGTTACTCGAGCCAAGCCATTTCTAATGATCTGATGCTCATTTCAAGTAAGAGGCATAATGGGAGTCAATGTGAAATTGGGAAAATGAATCAATTTTCCGCAGACCATACAAGGAAATCTGAGTGGGGAGGGGCTGTTCAAATATTGAAATGGATGGAAAAAGTGCTGAATGGAAGGAGAACTGCATGGGAAAGACCCCTGGAAGCATTTCTGACTCCCAGATCGCTGCTGAGAACAATGGCATCATACTATTGCTCCACTTTAAAGGGCCACTGTCACCCCCCCCAGCCGTTATAAACTAAAAGAGCCACCTTGTGCAGCAGTAATGCTGCAGTCTAACAAGGTGGCTCTTTTAGTTTTTGATTAAGTTATTACCTGAATAAAGCGTTTTAAAAATTGGCCACAAAGACCAGATATTGTACCGGGAGGCGGTCCGAAGCGTCCTGTATGAAGCTCCCAACTGCCGTCACTCTTCTCTTCAGGGGCGATGGTTGCCGCCCCCTGAGCGCTGTTTCTTCTTAAATCCGGCGCCTGCGCTGTGCGTGCCTGCCTGGGGCCTGCGCAGTGTTCTTTGTCAGTCACCTCTCAGATGCCGGGTGCCTGACTCCGCCTGTGCGGGCAGTGCGGCCGCCCTGTTACTGAATCCCCGCCCCGCACTGTGTTATTCATTATGCACAGTGCGGGGCTGGGGTTCCTGGGAAGGCGGGGGAGCGTCAGAGATGGGAGAGCGTCCGAGATGGGGGAGCGCCTGAACAGCGCAGTGCGCATGCCCAGGAATGCCAGCCCCGCACTGTGCATAATGAATAACACAGTGCGGGGTGGGGATTCAGTAACAGGGCGGCCGCACTGCCCGCACAGGCGCAGTCAGGCACCCGGCATCTGAGAGGTGACTGACAAAGAACACTGCGCAGGCCCCAGGCAGGCACGCACAGCGCAGGCGCCGGATTTAAGAAGAAACAGCACTCAGGGGGCGGCAACCATCGCCCCTGAAGAGAAGAGTGACGGCAGTTGGGAGCTTCATACAGGATGCTTCGGACCGCCTCCCGGTACAATATCTGGTCTTTGTGGCCAATTTTTAAAATGCTTTATTCAGGTAATAACTTAATCAAAAACTAAAAGAGCCACCTTGTTAGACTGCAGCATTACTGCTGCACAAGGTGGCTTTTTTAGTTTATAACGGCTGGGGGGGTGACAGTGGCCCTTTAAGTAATGACAATTAAAAATTCAAAAGCAACAAGAAATAGACATAAAGGAGGGCCTTTATTCTGTTCAAATTGTAATGTAATGGTACTCCTAAACTCATAAAGGCTGTGCACAAGGTGCAAATCCTGCCAAAAATTTCAAGCAGGGTCATCCATACACCTTTGAAGGCACCAACTGAAGTGCCTCATTCATACATTGTGAACAAAGTATAGTTTTGTCACTCCTACACTCATAAAAGCTCTGTACACAGTGCAAAGCCTGACAATAATTGGAAGCAGGGTCTTCCATACATCCTTGTAGGCACCAAATGGAGTGCCTCTTTAAAAAAAAATAAGAAAGTGTAGTTGTGGTACTGCTACATTCAAAATGTCTTTGCACAAAGTGCAAAGCCCAGAAAAAAATTATAAGTAGGATCATTCAGTCATCCTTAAACTCTAGAAGGCTACAACTGGCAGGCATCTTTCAAATATTGAACATTAAAAACACTATGTGTTGCTGTCATCTGCTGGAGTTGAAAACTCGGGTCTAATCCAAGCATTGTTCATAGTTATCAGAGTGAGCCTGCAAGCACTTTGTGTAGACAGGCAAAAGTGCCTGTTGTTACCCCCCAGTGACACTTTAAACCTGCTCAGACAAGACGCTAGCAGCAGGGCAGCACAACATCTCCAAGGCATAGAGGGACAGCTCATGCCAGGTATCCAGCTTTGAGACCCTAAAGCTGAAGGTCGCATAGGAATTAGGGAGTATTCTTGTTTAGTCGGCCAGGTACTGCTTGACTATCTTTAAAACCTTTTCTTTTCTTGTCAAAAATACCCAGTTATCAGGGCATGGATGCTGGGAGGGTTTAATTAAATTGTCCTATGCCTTTCACAGTGAACCTCTGCCTCTGCTATACCTGGTATGTGCCTTCCTTGCCTCTTCTCCTTGGTTGAGCAAGGAAGCTTGCCCCCTGCCACTAGCATTGTCTGTTGGGAATTTTTTCAACATATTTTCCACAATGGCCTTCTGGTATAGCACCATTTTAGAACAACCAATTATCTTTTTTCCCCCCAATAAATGTAACGCAAGGGTCACGGGGAAAGGCACATGTACCAAGGTCTCTACAGCCAACACTTCCCTGTCTTCACCATGATGACTAATCTCCATCTCCTTCTCCATCTCTTCTTCCTCATCTTATCCTCATAGAAGAAGTGGGATGAAGCTTGTATGGGTACTAGCCTTTTTGCGCTATGTCCATTTCTTCCTCCTTTTCCTTAGCATCCATCTCCTCATTGTTACTCAATCTGTACAGAGCAGATGAGATGAGGCTGGGCTGAGTAGTATCTCCCTGTCTCATGTTTTTCTCGGTCTCCGCATGGTCCAGATGCAAACCTTTATGTTTAATTATCAGTATTGTCTGTTTAAGTAGGCACAGGAGTGGGATCGCTGCACTGATGATGTGTCATTGCTGCTCACCATCTTTGTTGAGTCCTCCAAGTCTTGGAAAACCACACAAATGTCAGACATTCATGCTCACTCTTCAGTTGTTATGTTTGGAGGATGACAAGAATATCGTTGGACAGAGGCGTAGCTAGGGTTTTGGTCCAGGGGGGGCGAAGCTTCTGAGTGGGCCCCTAACCAGGTAACCTTCAATACAATTCGGTGATGCGCCCTAATAGTGGAGGAGAACCTCAGCTGATGACCGCGCTGTTACTGAAGATAATCTCTATATAAAGACCAACACTGATATTACCGCCATATGGTCAGTGGTAGATACCAGTCCTACAGAACATATAACAGATCACTGCACAGTTACAGATAATGTCTTACCTCTGACGTTCTTTCTGATAGAATTGTTCATTTTTCCCGTCTTTTCCATCTGGCCCAGACCGACATGACAACTTCTTCCAGCTACAACTCATCTGCAGAGAATACAGCAAAGACACGTTTCACTTTTCACATTCCAGCCCCATCACATCACCATCTATTCCCAACCTGCACAACCTCCTCATCCTGCTGATACCCCAATATAGAGCCGCTGCTGTCGTACGTGTCCCTATTACTGCACCTGATACCCCAATACTGACCCGCTGATGCCGTATGTGTCCCTATTACTGCACCTGATACCCCAATACTGACCCGCTGATGCCGTATGTGTCCCTATTACTGCCCCTGATACCCCAATACTGAGTCGCTGCTGCCGTATGTGTCCCTATTACTGCCCCTGATACCCCAATACTGAGTCGCTGCCGCCGTATGTGTCCCTATTACTGCACTTGCTGTGTGGTTCTCTGTGCCCTCTAAATTCTAAAGCACCCCTCTATAATATAGTAATGCCGGGTGCAAGTGCCCTAGAAATCAGTGCGCACATTTTGTCCCCTAGAAAGTAATAATGTCCTCTGTGTGTGACCCTTTAATAGTCACTGTAACCTGAGTTCCCCTGTAACACTAAGTGCCCACTTTACATTTAATAAAGTCCCGAGTTTCCCCCACTGTACAGCTCCCTCATACACAGTATAATGCCCCCACACTGTATATACTGACCCCTTAATATCCCCCAAACTGGCTCCAACACTGTATGATGGCCCCTTCGCTGTAATCTCCACACTGAATGATGGCCCTCTAGATATGCTATATGGAGGCTAATACACCAGATAGTCCTCAATATGGTATAATACATTCCCCATAGGCCTCCATATAGTATCATGCACTCTCCATAGGCAGACCCTATAGTATAATGCCCTTCACATAGGAAGACTACAATATATAGTATAATGCAGCTCCCATAGGCAGCCGCTATAAGGAAGGCTGTAAATGTGTCCCCAGTCCCCTCCGCAAGGCATAAAAATGACCTCTCATTATACTCACCAATGGCGCTCACCAAGGCATAGCTGGTCTTGACTTAGGATCGCCATCCTCCATTACTGCTTCATCTGGATGACACATCCTACGTCATCCACACCGTGTCACCCATCGCGCTCCTGTGCAGGCACACTTCTCTCTGAGCTGCTGAAAGCAGAGCTAAGCACTGTAGTGCATATGCGCTGGGAAAGGCTAAAGGCGCTGATTACCTGGAAATAAAGCCGGCGCATGCGCACTACAATACTGTGCTCTGACTTCAGCAGGGCAAAGAGAAGTCCACCTGCATGGGAGTGCGATAGAGGACACTGAATGCATGATGTAGGACGCATCTTCCACACAAAGAGGGACAGTGATCACAGGTAGAGGGACGGCGCCGGATCAAGACTAGAGACGCCCGGACTGCGCCATCCGTGAGTATAATAACAGCTCTTTTTTGTGCCTTGCATAGAGGATTGGGGACATAGAGAGCGTTCTAGAACACTATGTGAGGGCGTACAGATGCTGGCCAGACCTTATATGATGACAGGCTCCCACATGTAAAAGCCGTCCTGCAAGATTCCAGCCACTCGCAAACTTAAGAAAATAATCATTCTCCTTCTCATAAGCTAATCAGCAGTAAATAAATTATGTGCCAAGACACTTATACACTAAACAAGACATACAAGTTGAAGAACCTTCATTGCTTTATATACTGTGCCTGTATGTATGTATTCAAGGCAACAGATCAGACATATTCAATAGCAAATAACATGTGCCAAGATACTCATCATGCTGTGTGGAGAGTGTCCTCTGGTCCTGGGGGCTGCTCCTCAGACTCCTCCCAGTCAGATGCTGCAGACATCATGTGCAGGCAGTGAGTTCAGCTCACAGTCAGAGGCAGAGACCCCCTGCGTCCCCGGCTGCGGCTGCTGCTGCTGCTGCTGCTGGAGCTGATCACTTCTCTGCAGCACAGGAGCTTTGAGCAGAGCGCGCTCAGCCGGGATTGGGTGAGCGGTGAGTGACCTCCCTTCCCCCTCTCCTCCACAGACTGCAGAAGAGCGATCACATGACTCACTCCCTGCACTCTGATTGGAGGCCTTCTCTTCCTTCTCTCTGCTGACCCCCTGTGAGCGTTTGTACCGTGCATGTTACTTTAGCTACATACACAGTACAAACGCAGGGGAAATGAAAGATAATCATTGACCGGAGGCCCCTAATGCCGGCCCTGACAGTAGCGTAGCTCTGGGTGGGCCCCCTCAGAGCTCTGGGCCCGGGGCGACCGCCCCCTCTGCCCCCCTGGTAGCTACGCTACTGTCGTTGGACAATTTGAAGCTGGTTTTCCACAACTAGCCTCTGCTGCTCACAAAGCCTTAGCAGCATGTGCAGTGTGGAATTCAAACACATGGTCACACCACACACCAGTCAGTGAGCTGTCCCTTGAAAGCATTATTTCAGCACTGCCAGAGCAACGGCACCTGTAGCAGACTTGTGTAAATGGGCTGATGTGGCGTACCTTGACCAGAATCTCTGTCAAATCTGAATAGCTTTCAGAAACTGCTGAACTACCAAGTTGAGTATGTGGACCAAGCATGGTATGTGTGTGAGCTTGCCAAGCTTCACAGCTGCCATCAGGTTGCGCCCATTATCACACACAGCCATGCCTGGCTGGCTTTTTTTCTCCGTTTTTTTGTTTTGTTTTAACTTTACAGTTTGCAAAAAATGAAGCATCTCATACTGAAAAGTAAATAATAGAAAACTGTGTGATAAAATATCTTTGCTGTAAAAAAAATAAAAAAATAAAAAAAATCTTGATGTAATAGTCAATTTTTTAACAACCAAATTTCTACACCTGTAGCAGGCCATTTTTTGCTTTTATTTCAAACCATTGAAATTTCAAACACTCAAGTTGTAGAGTGTATATAACAATGGTCAATTTTTAAATAACCAAATTTGCTCACCTGTAGCAGGCCATTTTTGGTTTATATTTCAAATCAATGAAATTTCACACAAAGCAGGTTCTACAGCATATTTTGTCATCTGTACCAGGTCAAGCAGTTTTTAAAAATTGTAATCCACCGTAATTTGTCACAAAGCAAAATTAAACTGTATGGATGACTTATTGAATCCACGTTTAGAAATTGTATTTGATGTACTCCCACACTCATAAAGGCCAAAGCCAGGAAAAAATTATAAGGAGGTTAATACAGCAATCATCTTCAGGTGTTGGCTTGTTTTTCTTCTTCCTAGGCAGGCTGCCTCCACCAGCTTCCTTGAGATGATTCACAGGTGCCAGGACTGTATGTGACACAGCTTCGGTAGTACTGGACACCCCGACATGTAGAAATGGGCAACAGCCCACTGTGTCACCTGCATCATCGCCTTCTCTCGAGGGTGGTAGCTCTGTCTTGAGCTGCCTCGAAGATCTTTTACCAGGCTCATTTATTTCTCGATAAGGATTCATCCTGCTCCCTTCCATCTCGGATCGCACCCATCGCATACCAGTAATGTTGACCCTCCATTGTGAGGAACATGACCTTGGTTTCCGCCTTCATCTCTTGCAGCCTTCAAGGCAAATGTTCAATCTATACTGCCCGCTGGTTGAACTAGATGTGAAGACAAGTCCCTAAGTCTTCGATTGACCTCCATCTCCTCTGCCGGTTGTATGTAATGACCTACCCTCGGGATCCCTATTATCATTACCTTGCAGTAGCGAGACCACTAGCATTTCTCCAGCTCTTGTCCTTGCTCACCTACTTCTTTCTTCCAGTTAGCACAGATTCTGCAGTTTGCTCACTAGTTGCTGTATCCTGGTTCTCCCATCTGCAGTCTGCAAGAAACCCAGCGATAAAAGCTGCAGCCTGGGTTCAGGCCTTGGAAGTTTTGGGAAAGCGTCCAGTTTTTGTACCTCCACTGTTAGTCCAGCTACCTCTTGCTCCGATATTCCTTTGGTCACTCCCTGGGGAGACTCATGTGATTCAGCCATCTTTTACGCCCACAGAGCATGTTATGCTATATGGATGAGTAACTGAGTCCCAAAAAAATTTTCAACCTTTTTTGGTAGTGTTATAGAACTCCAAAATCTACCACAAGACAGGTAATACTCTATGGGTGAGTATTTGAATGCCAAAAAAAATTTTCCACTCTTTTTTGGAGTGTTGTATAACGCTGAAATGAACCATCAAACTCTATGGATAAGTAATTGAATCTATAAAAATGTTTCCACACTTTTTTGGACTGTAGCCTTGCATCGAAATATACCACAAAGCACATAATACTCTATGGATGAGTAATTGAATGCAAAAATAATTCTCAGCGCTTTTTGGGAATGTTATATGCTACTGAAATGTACCACAGAGAATGTAATACTATATGGGTGAGTAATTGAATACAGGAAACATTTTCAACTTTTTTTAACTATTATATTCAACAGAAATGTACCACAGAACATGTAATAGTGTATGAATAAGTTAATGAATACAGAAAAATGTTTCAATGCTTTTTTTTAGACTGTTGTATAACACAAAAATGTATCACAGAGTACATAATACTCTATGGGTGAGTAATCAAATCCAGAAAAATGTTTGAACGATTTCTGGGAGTGATATATAAAACCAAAATGATCCACAAAGCGCGTAATACTCTATGTGTGAATAACAGAATCCAAAAAAAGATTTCAATGCTTTTTTGGAATGTTATATGCCACTGAAAGAGTACGTTTTAGGATATGAGTAATTGCAGAGGATGCTGTGCTCGAAACTGCATGTTAAAGACTGCTGTATCTGAACTGTCCAGTGAAGGTGAATTTGTTATAATGAACCAGGTGACCCCTGATGTGTGTGTGTGGCTGATCTTGGACCAAAGGAAGTGGATGCAGTGGAGGCCTACGGTCTGAAAGTGACTACACAGGTAAAGATACCTGGCATGAATCAGCACAGAAGAAGTTGAACATAGTGAAGGAAGCAAAGCACCGTGCTGGAGCCAGGACATGTGAGTAATAATATATTTGTAAGGGAAAATTATATAATATATCATGATGAGCAGTGGAATGTGAGGTCCTGTATGTATGTTTAAGTCTAACATTTTTTTATCACATCATGGAAAAATCACAAATCCTTCATTCTTCATTTCTATGCTGTTCCGGCATGACCAACTGGATAAAAACTGTAAGTTTATTGAATCAAGTTAAAAGTCCATAAAATTTAAAAACCTCATCGCCTTATGCGTTTCTGGTGAACTAAGATGCCCTTAATCCTATGATTCAATAAACTTACAGATTTTTCCAGTTGGTTGTGCTGGATACTACCCTGTTTTTTTTCTAGTTCCCAAAACAGACTCTTGGTGTATTTCAGTCTTTTACTTTATACTGATACCTCGAAGTAAATCAGATATGGCTTCTTGCTATTTCTTGCGAAGAATAACTTTTGCGCTCATTTTAATCTGTATATCCGGCCTTGTTAATGTATAAGAAGAATTTCAGATCTTGAAATGATATAAAGGGGATCTCCTTGCTTTTTGTAGTTCCCACTCATATTCCAGAAAGTGACAGCAAGGTCAGTTTATATTCAATGCCGTACAAGATAATGATGGCGGCTCTCTGCATGACCACTGAATAATATTAAAAAACGATGCAGCGAGCAGGCAAAGGGCTACCATCCAAAACTGGGAGATAGATATCATTAAATTTCTTGAATTAAATAGGTCAGATTCTTAACTATAGGAATTCCAGGTGAATATTTTTGTTACAAATTTTTATTACCAGGAAAACTTTATTGAAAACGGCTGTGTTCGTCATAATTATAATACAAGTGTTCCATAATTTGAAACTTAGTAGCTGGGATATTGAGAATTATTAGTTCCAAGTACATCTTCTTAGTCATAGGTTTTTGAGACTTCAAATTATATCAATGAAGAGATGTTGATGATGGGAGATACTCGACCAATCTGTGATTTAATTTTTTTTTTCAAATATTGAATGAGTGAGAGCCGCGACCCCTTACTTGTTTACACAGGCACAGCAAGACTTTTTACTGTCAGTCCCCCAGTTGATCAAGCTTTAATAGCTTAAAGGGAAGGTGCCGCCAGTTTTCTTTTAGTTTGTTTTTTTGTGAAATTAAGCTTAAAATAGTAATTAAAATGTATTAATGCAATGTTTGCACTGTTTGCAAACATTTCTATATGAAAAATATTATATATTTTCTTACAAATATATATATATATATATATATATATATATATATATATATATATTTACCAGTAGGGGGAGCATTTTCCGTTTTAGACCTCAAGCAGCTATAGTAAGACTTACCAGCTTTACTATTAGCAGCAAAATTGGGGCAGTAACTGCTGACATCACCATTTCCCTCCCCTTTTGGGTGGTCTAGTATCCCTGGGGCAGAATGAAGGGTAGCATCACAGGGCAGTGCCAGTTACTGTCTCTCTCTCTCTCTCCCATCAGTCTCTCTCACCCAGATTGCATAATTATCTCACCCCCTTCACAATGTGTGACCATTCACTGCAGACCTGCATCTCCTTATCTTATCTTACTGAGGGATGAATCACAACTCCTGCTGAGAAGCTGACAGCTCCTGCTCCAATAATGCTAATGGTACACTATTCCTCCTCGATGTCTCTGCTATTCTGCAATGCTTTTCTACTGCATTTTAGTATTGTCAGCCATCAATCTAGGATCTGTTCTGCTGGAAGCAGTATTGCTTATGTCAGCAGATCCAAGGGCTCCATGAATATGGCAGCAGAACTCTCCCACTACTGTGAATTGTGCAACCCACAGAGGTGTGCCCAGTTCACAGCAGTGACAGTTCTGTTACAATAGATAGGGTCGGAGACCATCTGTTATTTCCTATGACCATGGGGTGCCGTATTATGACACTGATAGTGTTGTGCTGCTGCTGTGAAAGCAATATGTCAGCCTCCAGTGCCTTCTTTAAACTCCTATAGCACAATAAATATGTTTCAAATGCATTCAAAACTTGGTTATAACAGCATGTTATGCTACATTACATTGATTTATTAATGATCTACAAATGCAGTACCTTCCCTTTAAAGGTAATGTGTCAGCAGGTTTTTGCTATGTAATCTGAGAGCAGCATGATGTAGGGGATGAGACACTGAATTCAGGGATGTGTCAATTATTAGGCTGTGTCTTGCTGTTTCTATACAATGAATGTAAAAAATAGATTCGGCACTCCAAGTTAAAAATTGTGAGGATATTTTATGCAAATTGCCTCTGCAGAGAAAAAGAGGACTTAAACTCTATAGCGCCACCTGTCAGAAGTAGCCATCCTACAAGTCACAATCAACCCTTTAAAGAGTAGTGCAATATGACTTAGGATAAAAGTCAAATCAGTATCTCAATTCGCAGACAGTGTTTTGGGCTGCTGGCCCTCGTCAGTACGATGCATGAGAAATAATTTGGCTAGATGAGAGGCTCTGGACTGGGGTCTAAGGGGCAACGTTTCTCCTTATGGAGGATATTTTATTGATACAGGTGTATTCACCCTATAGAAAGAATTGACGTTTTGGCCAATAACAAGGCCTTCATCAGAACAGTGGGACCTTCTTAGAAATAGTATTTCATGGCACTGTTGTAATGCACTTAAAAGACTGAGGTTCAATTGCTGTGAAGAAGTCTTCAGGACACCCAAGAAAGTCCAGCAAGTGTCAGTGCTGTCTAATAAAAAGGATTTAGCTACACCAGTGTAGAGCTTGCTCTGGACTGACAGCAGACAGGTGTCACTGCATCTGCACGCATAGTGAGGTGAAGACTTTGGAAACTGGCCTGGTGTCAGCAAAGAAGCCCATTATCTCCATAAAAAACATCAAGAACAACCTGACATACTGCAGGAAGTTCAAAGACTGAACTTGAGAGAACTGGAGAGAAGTGGTTTTCTCTGATGAAGCCCCTCTCAGACTGAGACAACTGGAAGAATGATTTTCCAGAGAAGAAAAATGAATGCTACCATAAGTCCAGTGTAATGCCAACAGTAAAGCATCTTGTGGGCTCACTTCTAGGAACCTAAGAACACTGTTATGAAAAAAGAACTGTCTAAACATCCTCCAAGAGCAATTTGGTGATGAAGTGTGTTTTTTTCTAGCATGAGGGCCCAATTCACAACATAAAAGTCATAACTAAGTGGCTCATTGAACAAAACATTTACATTTTGGCTCAACTACCAGATACTCATGAGATCTCAGTCTCATTGAGAACCTGTGGCCAATCCTCAAAAAGCGAATTGACAAACTTCAAGTACTGATTAAACAAGAATGGGTTGCCTTCAGGATTTGGCCCAGAAGCTGATATCCAGCATTCCAAGGCAAAGTGCAGAAGTCTTGAAAAATAAAGGGTCAACACTATGTGGAGTCTTTGCATAACCTTGATGTATTTGCCAATAAAAGTTTAAAAACCTATGAAATGGTGATAATTGTCCTTCAGTAACAAGATAAACCTCTAACTAAAAGATCTAAATACACCAAAGCAGCAAACTTTGTGAAAACCAAAATTTATGTCGGTCTCCAATAATTTGGTGACTAGACATACCAATGGAGCAACTTGTGCAGTTGTACCAGGACCCTAAGAGGTAAAGGGGTAGAACGGCCCATTTTCACCTCAAATGGAGGAGAAATTTGGAATACATATACTGTTCTTGTATAGGTGCCCTACTCTGTCTGTGTTCACACCTGGTCTATATACATGTAGGCATCGTCCCACGAATGACTAGGGGCCAGCATTTCTCACACATCAGAATCAGTAAGAGGTTGGTATCTACACAGATGCATGCATGTGTCCTAAATGAAGCATAGTATTGCCAGAAATGTTCCATTAATCCGACATAGGGCTACTTATGGCATGTAACAGGGTAATAACATTTTCAACTCTTTCTGGTGCCAGAATAATGGATCTTTGCTGTGTGTGTAGAACATCTTGTCCAGTTTCCATATTCAGTATCAATCAAAATAATTCAAGAAACACAGTAAACACCATGTAGCATAAAAGCAATAACCAAATGCACAATTTTCTCTATGCATGAGAACAACAGAATGTGAATTTAGAGTAAAATATAATATATTTGTAGTATTCGATAATTGCTTTTGTTAATACAAGCGCTTACACAACCATAACACCTGTCTCCCGTATTGTGCCTATTTATGCGCTAACATTTATTCACCCTCTAAGGTGATCTGCTCAAAGAAAGAAAACCATTACAACCTCTGTGAAAAGATAAAAAAAATGGAAAATGAGTCTGCAAGGAGGGAAAATAAGGAGGTAATGATGTTTCTCTTTCCAAGCCCCTAAAGAACTGGCTGAGATCACGCTTGGTATCGTACTGTGCATATGGTCTGATTTCTTTGTGCAATGCTCCGCAGGGAATAAGTGGACATAAGCATAATGCCATCGGAGAGAATACATCTATCCCTGAATTCATCAGGAAAAAAACAACCATTAGAAAAAAGAGGACAAAGTATTATTTGTCAGTTTGTGCTTGTTAGTTTTTTATTTCCCGCCCCCACATTTTTTTGTGCTCTAGTTATCTATCCTTTCTCTTTATTTTGATTTTTTTTCTTGTAATTTATATAACTGAGTAGGAAAAGCTCACACAAGTAATAATGATTAATTACCAGTGTGGATTCATTATTTTGTACCCCTGCTGCCTGGCTCCCAGGGTCTATGGGAGGCATCAGGCACTTTTCCATTGGGACGATACTCCGCTAAAATCTCTTGTGCATTGCAGCCTGCACTGTTGGAAATTCTGTAATTGGCCATAGACCAAGTCTTTTTTTCCATTTAGTGTGTATTGGAGATGGCATTGCCATTCAAGGCTGCGGCATTATATTATAACTTGGCAGCTTCACAATCAGAGCCCTCCTCCATCGAGCTTCTTTCTCAATCCTTGCTTATTTTCTCCCAACTGATTTTCTTTAATTGAGGCCTTCTCGGTTTATCTTGCAACGAGCAGCAAAGAAGCGAGCATTCTGAGTCCATAACTTTTCTTCTCATTCCTATAATCTTACACATAAATGGAAATTAAAACTTTCCTCTACTTCCAAGCATGGCCACCACTGATTTTCCTATTGGGGTTTAGTCCCAGAAAGAGTCAGTGATGCACATATTGCTTTCTCTTCCATTATTGGGTTCTGTCTAGATTGCGCGCAATTTCCATACTTAATGAATGGAAAAATTAATAACACTAAGTTCTTTATACCATTTTGTTAAAAAAAAACTTATATTTATGTTAATTTTATGTTATGGTTATACTTTATAATGAGAATAAGACGAGAACTTTAGTGCAATGCACCACAGGGACTTAGAGAATAAGACAAAGCAAATAAAGGTGTCCAGCAGTTTTAGCAAAAAACTTCTTACAAGCAAAGAATGATCCACACCACCGCAGCACCTGTGTAGTGCATACCTGGCCATGTCAGCACCACGCTGACTAGATCCATCCCCTGGGTATCGGGTGCCAACCCAAATGTGAAGCAGCAGAACGTTGAATGTCCATGAAAAAGAAAAAATAGAGGATGGCACTCTCCGTCCCAATAAATGAAGTGCTTTATTCAAAACGCATAAAACATCGGAGGCAGGAGGGTCACTTGTGGAACACACAGGACAACGGCCATTTTGCGCACTATGCGCTTCTTTACGGGTCCAATTATAAAACTTCACCAATTAGTAATGCTTAAAAGCTTCTAGGTACATAAAAAATATCGAATTAAGTAAAAAAAAAGCAGAACTGATTAAGGACAGCTCTCTGCCTGAAATGCATCATTTTTTGCCTTAAGGCAATATTTTTACTGTACCTGGAACCTTTTAAGCTGCGCTAAACAATTTCGGAAAAATATTGAAATGGCTGGATACGTTTGTTTGCTTTGTCTACATCTCAAGTAAAACAGGGACTTTCACTTTCCATTCTGATGATCTTCAGAGGCAGGCTACAGGAGCTGTTAAATGCTGCACTTTGTGCCTATCACTTAGAGAAGTGCCCTGAAATCTCAACTAATTATCAACTGATGCTGTTCAGATAATAAGCTACCAAAAGGCAAATAAACCCTAACTTAAGACTGATTAGTTACTGCCTAGCTACTAAAACAAGCTCCTAGGCCTCTACAACGTGTTTCACCAGCTAGACTAGCTTCATCAGGGACTGTGGCTATGAAGCTTCCGTCCCTGATGAAGCCAGTCGTCTAGCTAGTGAAACATGTTGGGGAGGCCTAGGAGCTTGTTTTGCAGCTAGTCAGTGTGTCTGTAGGTCACTTTCAAATTTGATGATTTAAGAAAGAATATAAAAAGTATATACTGTTGTTAGGACAATTAATATTATTATGACACTAATAAAATAAGCAGTATATTTATGGTTACAGACATATACTGTCTATGCAGGTTAAAAAAAACACTTTTTTCATTTAAATAGTATTATTAAAAGTTACTTTTTATGGTCTTTATTTAGGATTTTTTTGCCTTTTGCCCATCTGTTAAAAATCGAAATCTCAACTCACACAAAGCCTCAATCTTTCCCTACGTGTGTGTCAAGCTCTAAAATCCCGGCATGAATACAATCCTTTTGATAGTTCCAAGTCATGAATTTCATTGTCACAGTTACTTATGGGTTATGTTAAGCACCGCAGTGTTATCCTACAATAAGAACAAATCCAAATAAGGTGTTCTTTCAACATATATCAGTAACTTTTATGCAAAAAACAAAAAGGAACAAAATGAGCAAAAACCCTGCTGTAACAATTTAAGTAAAAAGCAAAAGTGCATTTAAATAACACATAGTTCTCAGTAATATTGTTTTTGATCAAAAATAGCATAAAAACCATCCTACCAAGGTGACTCTGATGTGTCATACCATACCATGTGTCAGAGTTGACCTCAGTGTGTGAATAAGGGCAGACAAAAGGATCGGGTCCCAACCAGTGGACACCAGTCTGGGGAAGCCTTTAAATGTAAATTCCAGCTCCGGAGACTGAGGCCACACCTCGGCTTGCACAGACTGCAAAAATACAAAGAAAAATACAAAAATTGAGTTTGGTTTGAGTTGGTATACAGTACATGTAGCATATATACCAAATCAAACCAAGCTCAATTTTTGTGTTTTTTCTCAGTAACTTATATAGTTAAAATTTATTGTGCAAAATGCAAATCAGCACTTGTTGTAGCCATAAAATATGCAAGTTTATTCTTCAGTCAATGATAAAATTTAGCAACAATCCATTAAAAATATTATCTCTCTCTATTGATATCTAGCAGAACTTTTAGTAGTGTAACAGAATTATTTGGGCGTCATCAAAGCTACGTAAAAGAGACAAATTACATCTTAGATTTTATTTCATGCCTGGCTATAAGAATGTAATGGCCGGTATGCCGGTCGCTGCTCGAGAACAGAATACAGCGCTGCTATGAATGACTCAGAGCACAATATGATATTAAACCAACTTTTCTTTATAATTTATGCAAAAAATGACAGAATTTTCTCTCCCAACACAATATGGGCCACAACTCACAGAATGCAAGTTATGCAGCCTGAGAGACCCCAAGTGCCAGCTTCACAGACAGGAATCAGACTACCCCACGACTATACCACTCCCTCCCTTAACTGTAACGGGCCTACACGGGGTTATACTGTGCCTGTCACACGTGGTCCTCTCAGGAATACAATCTTACACCCGCCTCCCGCCTAATTTACACTAAATCACGGATACCCGTTTTTTTCCCAACGTATATATATATATATATATATATATATATATATATATATATATATATATATCTCACAGTATATACTCAGTGTATACGCAGTGCACTGTCTTATTGTTGAGCGCTCAGAGTGTACTCCTTCACAATATATGCTTCAACGGTAAATAACTGAATTTGTTATACAGATGTCCAGCAGCGGATTAAATAGGTATTTGAGCCACCAAATCTTCTGATGCAGATCCAGATAAAGTTCACAAATAATTCCAGGAATATCCCACAGCCAGAATCGTGAAGCGCAGGAATCCACACAGTGTCTATTAGTTATCAGGCAATTCTTAATACAAGAGTGTCCTTAAACAGGCTGTGATTCCTATCTAGCTATCCCTAGCTAACTACACAGTCGGTGACCGGTCACACTTCTCTGTTTACTCACAAGAATAGCTTTCTTGAAATCACACAGTCCCAAAACAGGAATGCCTCAAGATCTGGATTCCCCACTCTCCATCACCGCGCTGCTTCTTCTCCAACGCCCAGAAACTCTCTCTGAGGTAACTGTCCTGTTTCCAGAATCTTCTTGTCTTTTACTCATGGGTGACCTCTGGTGGCTGAACAAAATTACTGCAACAACATTGTAATTATCCTGTCTATTACTCAAGGGTGACCTCTGGTGGCTGAACACAGTTACTGTATCAACACTGTTTATGATAGAAAAAACATCACCATTTTACAAGAAAATGAATAGTGTGATTGGTTGCTATCTGCTTATATTTATAGGAATATTTAGCTACAATAAGTTTACACTCTTTTCCAAGTCCTCTCAGTTATGCCAGATGAAAAGACGTACTCTTCAGGTGAAGTCTTCATAAATCAACACAACATAGGAAATTTTGTAAAATTTTCTGGAAATTAAAACGTGAATCGTTATCCATAGCGGTCAATCATATTCAAGATCTAATGTTTTTATTATTGTTTTTGAAAGATGGAATCTGATTGGATTCGCTCACACTAGCGTGTAAAAAAATCAAACGATTTAATTTCACTTGTCATCCGGGTGCTTTGCGTATGTAATCTGCTTTTTACTCAGCATATGGTCCATATGACAAGCAAATATTTTCTAGCACTCATCCAATATTGGAGTGAAATCGCAGCATGCCGAATACAGATGATAAAAAATATGAGTGCAGTCCAATTTATTGGATTGCACTTGTCTGATTTATATACAAGTCTAAGCTAACCCTAACAGTTTCCTTCTACAACAGTTTTTATAAAATTCCACCAATTGGGATGAGAACATTTTTCAAACGGAATCGAATTCTGCTCAAATTTTTCAGAAAATCCAAATTCACCAAAATGTGGATGTTTGTACTTGCTTTTGCTTGGATTCAGCAAAATGGCAGCCAACTAGCCACCATTTTGCCGAACTATACAGAGCCATCAATAGATTAGAAAAAAAACACTTATGCTCACCTTATTGCCCCTTCGCTCCTCACTGTTCTCCGACCAATCCTCGTCACATATTGTTACTAATGCCATGAGCTCTGAAATACTGAGCCTCTTAACACTAGGCCAGGATTTTTGTCTCTTAGGAGAAGAAAGATGGTTCATGACATGTGCTATGACCTAACGTATGAATGTGCAGAGCCATGCTTGGCCTATCCTGACCCATAAGTCATGGCCTAGTCTAAGGTTTCAGTCATAATATAAGATAAATACCAGACCACACATAGAGAAAGGCAGAGGGGCTGGAGAGGTGTGTGGTAAGGTGAGTATAATGATTTATTTCTTATATACTACATATTAGGCAAATCCTCCATGTGTTGCGGTTGTCGAACAGTCATGAGACATGCAGCCGCAGGAACTCGAACATATTTTAAAAGCACGGCGAAGACAAGAGGTTAGCACATGACCATGCTCAGATGACACCTTATCTGAGTACGTTGGCTCATCACTAGGGTTGAGCGAAACGGTTCGGACAAATTCAAAAATCGCCGACTTTCGGCAAAGTCGGGTTTCATGAAACCCGACCTGATCCCAGTGTGGGATCGGCCATGAGGTCGGCGATCTTCGCGCCAAAGTCACGTTTTGTATGACGCTTTCACCGCCATTTTTCAGCCAATGAAGGAGGACGCAGAGTGTGGGCAGCGTGATGACATAGGTCTCGGTCCCCACCATCTTAGAGAAGGGCATGACAGTGATTGGCTTGGTTTCTGCGGCATCACAGGGGCTATAAAGGGGCGTGCACGCTGACCGCCATCTTACTTCTGCCGATCTTAGCATAGGGAGAGATTGCTGCAGCTTCGTCAGAAGCAGGGATATAGTTAGGGAGGGAAGATTAACCCCCAAACCGCTTGTGCTGTAGCGATTTCAACTGTCCAACACCACCTTTGTTTTGCAGGGACAGTGGAGGCTAGATTTCTCTTCATCAGCTCTGTAGCTTATTAGGCTGCCTGATAGCTGCATTGCAGTTTGTACGCCGCTGTGCAAACCAACTGCTTTTTTAAAAGCAAAAATCCTGTTGCTCCTTTCTGCAGTTCTCTTGTTTATTTGTCCACACTTTTGTGTGCAGCAGTCCTTTTTGTTGCTGCCATACTTGTCCTGAGATCATTGTAGGGAGATAGAAATTGTACTACAGTCCTTGGATTTTTTCAGATATCTTCCAGCCACTTTCTGCCACTTACATTGTGCTGTGTTATACACTGGGCCTGAGTTGTGGTGCTGTCTTCCCCCCAAAAAACAGGGAGATTCATATTCTCACAAAGTGGATATACGTCAGTTCTGTTAGTTTGTCGTATATCAGCCAGCCACCTTCTGCCACTTACATTGTGTTGTGTTATACACTGGGCCTGAGTTGTGGTGCTGTCTTCCCCCCAAAAAACAGGGAGATTCAAATTCTCACAAAGTGGATATACGTCAGTTCTGTTAGTTTGCCGTATATCAGCCAGCCACGTTCTGCCACTTACATTGTGTTGTAAAATACAGTGGGCTTGAGTTTGGGTTCAGTCTCCCCCCCAAAAAAGTGAGATTGAAATTCTCACAAAGTGGATATACCTCAGTCCTTGTAGTTAGTGGTGTATCAGCCAGCCTCTTGCTGCCACTCACATTGTGTTGTAAACTACACTTGGCCTAAGTTTGGGTTCTGTGTCCAAAAAAAAAAAAGTGAGATTGAAATTCTCACAAAGTGGATATACCTCAGTCCTCGTAGTTAGTGGTGTATCAGCCAGCCTCTTGCTGCCACTCACATTGTGTTGTAAACTACACTTGGCCTAAGTTTGGGTTCTGTGTCCAAAAAAAAAAAAGTGAGATTGAAATTCTCACAAAGTGGATATACCTCAGTCCTCTTAGTTTGTGGTGTATCAGCCAGCCACTTGCTGCCACTTACATTGCATTTTAAAATACACTGGGCCTGAGTTTGGGTTCTGTGTCCAAAAAAAAAAGTGAGATTGAAATTCTCACAAAGTGGATATACCTCAGCCCTCTTAGTTTGTGGTGTATCAGCCAGCCACTTGCTGCCACTCACATTGCGTTGTAAAATACACTGGGCCTGAGTTTGGGTTCTGTGGCCAAAAAAAAAAAGTGAGATTGAAATTCTCACAAAGTGGATATACCTCAGTTCTCTTAGTTTGTGGTGTATCAGCCAGCCATTTGCTGCCACTTACATTGTGTTAGGGTTGGCGGAACGCAACGAATATATTTATTAGATGGGACTGGTGCGTTCGCAACCTGGGATCCACCGTGCAGGAAAGAACCTGCTGCTAAGTAATTGGCAGCACTATATGGTGGTATGGTACAGCTCTGTTAGCTTCACAGAGCGGCCGAGAAAGCAAAGCTCTGTGCCCTGTTAGGGTACCGTCTCACATTGGCACTTTGATCGCTACGACGGCACGATCCGTGACGTTCCAGCGATATCCATACGATATCACTGTGTCTGACACGCAGCGGCGATCAGGGACCCTGCTGAGAATCGTACGTCGTAGCAGATCGTTTGAAACTTTATTTTGTCGCTGGATCTCCCGCTGTCATCGCTGCATCGGTGTGTGTGACACCGATCCAGCGATGCGTTCGCTTGTAACCAGGGTAATCATCGGGTTACTAAGCGCAGGGCCGCGCTTAGTAACCCGATGTTTACCCTGGTTACCATCGTAAATGTAAAAAAAAAAAAAAACAGTACATACTTACATTCCGGTGTCCGTCAGGTCCCTGGCAGTCTGCTTCCCTGCACTGACTCTGAGCGCCGGCCATAAAGTGAAAGCACAGCACAGCGGTGATGTCACCGCTCTGCTTTGGCCGGCGCTTACACAGGATGCAGGAGGAGTGCAGGGAAGCAGACGCAGGCATCGGAATGTGAGTATGTGTTTTTTTTATTTTACGTTTACGCTGGTAACCAGGGTAAACATCGGGTTCCTAAGCGCGGCCCTGCGCTTAGTAACCCGATGTTTACCCTGGTTACCCGGGGACTTCGACATTGTTGGTCGCTGGAGAGCTGTCTGTGTGACAGCTCTCCAGCGACCACACAACGACTTACCAACGATCACGGCCAGGTCGTATCGCTGGTCGTGATCGTTGGTAAATCGTTTTGTGTAACGGTACCCTTAGACTTTCACAGAGGCACAGGCTAACTACCCAAATGAGAGCAGTCAGTGGTCATGCATGCACACAAAACTCCTCGCCAGAGGTGCCAGTGTTCTAGGGGCTTATTTCAGCCAGGTCCCTGAATACACACAAACACAATCTCCTTGCCGGAGGTGCCAGCATTCTAGGGGCTTATTTCCGCCAGGTCCCTGAACACATACAAACACATGACCACACTGGCGCAAAGCACATAACTTAGGAAGATACTAGCGCATGGCCGTGCGGCGATGCGATCCTTAAATAGCAGTAGCACGTACAGGACCTTCCTAGAAGGACCAATGAGAGGCTGCTACAGAGCCTGCGCACCTACAGGACCTTCCTAGAAGGACCAATAGATTTGGCTGCAGTACCTGAGCATGTGACCCTTGATATCCACTGAGATATCTTACCCTGGGCATGCTCAGTGTGTGCAAAGCAGGACTTAGTCCCAGAAAAGCCTGCTCGCCGCAGATCAGTGCAGGGTACAAGAGCAAAGCCTTGAGAGGCAGCAGTAACCCTTTGCACAGTATCAGTCATAGTGAGACGCTGGGACTGATGTCTCCGCTGAGCAGGCTCCACTGCGGCTGATGCAGAATGGGAGACCGCAGCAGACACGGATCAAGATTCCCCCTGTGCAGCAGAGGAAACTCGACTCCTAACATTACCCCCCCTAGGGCCCTCCCTCCCTGAGCCTCGCTACGCTCAAAAGTTGCAATGAGCAGCGGAGCCCGAATGTGCTCCACAGACTCCCAGGTTCTATCCTCTGGACTGTGACCCTTCCAGTCCACCAGATAAAATTTCTTGCCACGTACCCCCTTGCACCCCATGATAGCATTCACCTCAAACTCATCCGTGGATGAACCCGATGTCCCAGCAGATGACTCAGAAAACCGGGACAAATGAACAGGCTTTAAGAGGGAAACGTGAAAAGTATCGGTGATGCCAAGGCATGGAGGAATAGCCAAACGGTAGACCACAGGGTTGACCTGTTCCAGAACCTTGAATGGGCCAATGTAGAGAGGCGCAAACTTAGTGGACTCAACTCGCAGCCTGATGTTACGGGCGGAGAGCCACACTAAGTCGCCAGGAGCAAAGGTCGGAGCGGGGCACCGGTGTGTATCAGCCGAAACCCTCATTCTCTCCTTGGAGGCCCGGATGGCATCCTGTGTGCGGTCCCAGATGTCACGTGCCTCCACCGCCCAGTCTGCCACCCTAGAATCAGTGGATGACACAGGCATGGGCACAGGGACACACGGATGCTGGCCGTAATTAAGGAGAAAAGGAGTCTGACCAGTGGAATCGGCTACGGCGTTGTTCAAGGCAAATTCCGCCCAAGGTAGCAAAGATGCCCAGTCATCCTGCCTAGCAGAGACAAAATGCCGCAAATATGTCACCAGAGTCTGGTTGGTTCTCTCTACTAACCCATTCATCTCGGGATGATATGCAGAGGAGAGATTCAACTCTATGCTGAGTAAACGGCAGAGCTCTCTCCAAAACCGAGACGCAAACTGGGGACCCCGGTCGCTGACAATTTTATCAGGCATTCCATGTAAGCGGAAAATATGTTTTATGAAAAACGCCTCCAAGGCCCGTGCAGAAGGTAACCTTGGAAGCGGCACCAAATGTACCATCTTAGAAAAATGATCGGTGACTACTCAGATAACGGTGCAGCTACGAGACTTGGGTAAGCCCACCACGAAGTCCATCCCGACCATCTCCCAGGGCCTGTCTGCCACCGGCATGGGGTAAAGTAACCCAGCAGGCCGTTGCCGAGGAGACAGATTCTGGGCGCAGTAGACACACGCCCGAATATAGTCCCCGACGTCACGGGCCATATGCGGCCGCCAGCACGTCCTCGCCAAAAGCTCAGATGTCCTCTTGGTCCCAAAATGTCCACCCACTCTGGACGAGTGAGCCCAAGAGAGAACCTCCGGTCATAAATTCGCTGGTACGAAAGTCTTGCCCGGGGGCACGGATTCTAGCGAAACCGGAGCCACAGGTCTCAGGATCTCAGAAGGGACAATAAGCCGAGGCTCCTCCTCCTCCTCCTCAGATGACACTACGGAGCGGGAGAGAGCGTTGGCCCAAATGTTCTCCCCGGAGAGAAAATGGAGAGTAAAATGGAACCGGGAGAAGAACAGGGACCATCTAGCCTGGTGATAATTCAGCCACTGGGCCGTCTGTACATATACCAAGTTCTTGTGGTCAGTGAACACTTGGAAGGGAAAGCGAGCTCCCTCCAAGAGGTGTCTCCACTCTGAAAAAGCCAACTTCATGGCTAGCAACTCCCTGTCCCCAATGGAATAACTCCTCTCCGCTGGTGTGAAGGTCTTGGAGAAGAAGAAGCAAGGATGCTTCCAACCTTGAGCATCCTTTTGGAAAAGGACTGCTCCAGCACCAACAGATGAGGCATCCACCTCCATGATAAATGGCTTATCTACATCGGGGCGATGTAGGATGGGAGCGCTAGCGAAGTGTGACTTAATTGAGAGAAAGGCCTTGGAGACCTCCTCTGGCCACAACTTGGGATTTGCTCCCTTCTTGGTGAGGGCTACCAAGGGAGCTACCAAAGTTGAGAAGTGTGGAATGAACTGGCGATAGTAGTTAATGAACCCCATAAAGTGCTGCACCACTTTAAGAGAATGGGGTATCTGCCAGTCCATCACAGCCTGTAGCTTGGCAGGATCCATAGCCAAACCCTGGGCAGAGATGATATAACCAAGGAAAGGCAAGGACTCCTGCTCAAACACACACTTCTCCAACTTGGCGTAGAGGGAGTTTGCCCGTAAGAGGTCAAAGACTTTGAGAACATCTCTCCAATGGGAGTCAATATCTGGAGTCTCCAGTCTTCTTCTGTACGAAGAACCCAGCCCCTGCAGGTGACACTGACTTCCTAATGAATCCTCTTGCCAGATTCTCTTGGATGTACTGAGACATTGCCTCCATCTCCGGGAGAGATAATGGATAGACTCGAACCCGGGGAGGCTCAGCACCAGACAAGAGGTCAATAGGACAGTCATAGGGGCGGTGAGGCGGAAGGGTCTCCGCAGCCCTTTTGGAGAACACGTCTGCATAGGGCCAATAGTGCTTTGGGAGAGAGGAAAGATCTGCAGGTACCTGTGTTGTAGCAACATGAACGCACTCCCTCTGACATCTACCCTCGCAGGATTTACTCCATCCCAAAATTCTCCCTGAGGACCACTCTATATGAGGAGAATGATAGCGTAGCCATGATATCCCCAACATGACCTCATCAATTCCCTCAGGAATGACTAATAGGGAGATAATCTCCTGATGTGATGGAGACAAAGAAAGCGTGATAGGAATGGTTTGGTGGGTAATCTGTGAGGGTAGTGTCGACCTATTTACAACTCGAACTGTTACTGGTTTGGCGAGCATAACCAGGGGTATTGCGTGACGCTGGGCGAAAGCGGATGACATAAAATTACCCTCCGCCCCAGAGTCCACGCATAGCTCTACCATAAGAGTGGATGGGCCTAAGGTAATTTTCCCCTTGAAGGACAACTTTGAGTCAAACTTCGCCGTGTCTTGTGTACCTCCTCCAACTGCCACTAGACGTTTCCCCGACCGCTGAGGACAATTGGAGGCAAGATGTCCTGACTGCCGGCAAACATGACAGACCTTATGTGCACGAGCGGACTGGGACTTGGATCCCGCTCGTGTCACCTCTATGGCCTCATGTGACTTGGACGCCTGGACTGGAGATTCCAGAGGTCTGGCGAAGGTGGGAGCCAGCCGAAACCGCTGCCTACACTGGGCTCGCTCCAACCTTCGCTCATGAAAACGAAGGTCTATGCGAGTTGATACAGCTATGAGCTCCTCCAGTGTGGCAGGAATCTCTCTAGTAGCCAAAGCGTCCTTCACATGGTCAGCCAGCCCCCTCCAAAATACGGGAATGAGGGTTTTATCTGGCCTTTCCAACTCAGACGCTAGTGTCCGGAAGAGAACCGCAAAATGGCTGACCATGGTAGAACCCTGAATCAAAGCCAGCAGTTGGAGCGCTGTATCATGGGTGACTTGAGGTCCTACAAAGACCTGTTTCAGAGTGTCCAGAAACCGAGGAATACTCCGCACCACATGATCGTTGCGCTCCCACAGCGGCGTAGCCCACTACAACGCCCTGTCCGACAAGAGAGAGAATATGAATCCCACCTTTGCCCGCTCTGTGGGAAAACGTGCTGCAAGGAGCTCGAGGTGTATACCACACTGGCTCACGAAACCCCTACAGAACTTACTGTCCCCAGAGTATCTCTCAGGCAATGGGAGGTGAGATAAAGTCGGAACAGAGGTGGCAGTGGGTAAAGCTGCTGCAGCCACGCTAGCAGCCTGAACAGCTATTGCGGTAACATCCACCGCCGAGGTTGCATGCTCAAGAGATGTCAACCGGCCCTACAGCAGCTGGATGTACCCCTGCAATTGCTGTTCATCCGCCATCAGTTAGCTCACCGCAGATCAGTGCAGGGTACAATAGCAAAGCCGGGAGAGGCAGCAGTAACCCTTTGCACAGTATCAGTCATAGTGAGACGCCGGGACCGACGTCTCCGCTGAGCAGGCTCCACTGCGGCCAATGCAGAATGGGAGACCGCAGCAGACACGGATCGAGATTCCCCCTGTGCAGCAGAGGAAACTCAACTCCTAACACATTGCGTTGTAAAATACATTTGGCCTGAGTTTGGGTTCTGTGTCCAAAAAAAAAAAGTGAGATTGAAATTCTCACAAAGTGGATATACCTCAGTCCTCTTAGTTTGTGGTGTATCAGCCAGCCACTTGCTGCCACTCACATTGTGTTGTGTTATACACTGGGCCTGAGTTGTGGTGCAGTCTCCCACCCAAAAAAGGGAGATTTAAATTCTCAACAAGTTTAGATACACCTTCTACCTTGTTTTACAGTACCATATAACGGTTGTTATTTTGGTTACATTTTCCCAAAAATGAGGAAGTCTGGTGGAAGAGGCCGTGGGCGGTCATTGCCAGCTGGTAATGATGGTGGTGGTGGAGCATCTGGTGGTAGTGGGAAAAGCAAAATAGCAGCTAAGGCTTGAGTTGTTGAGCCAGCGTCATCTTCTGGCTATACAAGGCCTCGAAGGCTCCCTTATCTGGGAGTAGGAAAACCGCTGTTAAAGCCGGAGCCGCAGGAACAAGTTTTGGCTTTCCTTGTGGACTCAGCCTCTAGCTCTTTTGCCTCCTCTGCAGAAAGTTCCAAATTTAAAAGCATCAAGTCGTCAGTGGATGCTCCCGGTCAGGAACAAGTCACTTGCTTGTGTCCTTCACCCAAACCAAAAGTGAAGGATGCGTCAGGCGACACTACAGGTTACTCCATGGAGCTCTTTACACATACCGTGCCTGGGTTAGAAAGGGAAATTGTTAACAGCCCATTACAAGATGAATCGGACATAGAGTTCACTGATGCACAGCCACAGCTAGATTCTTATGCTGTTCCATTGACTCAGATCACTACATTGCCCTTGCAGTGTACTGAGGCAGAATCTGACCCTGATGAGACTATGGTGCCCCATCCCGAACGTTATAGCACCTTACACGGTGACACAGAGAAAGGTGCACATGACATTGAAGAGGAGGTGATAGATGACCCAGTTGATGACCCAGATTGGCAGCCATTGGGGGAAGAGGGTGCCGATGACAGTAGCTCAGAAGCAGAGGAGGGTGATCCGCAGCAGCCATATACATCACAACAGCTTTCAACTGGCAGGCCCGTCTCAGGCCAAAAACGTTTGTCAACCAAAAACACAGTTTTAGGACAGCGTGGCCATCTGGTGAAAGTAGCACAGCGTGCAATGCCTGAAAAGGTATTCCATAGAAGGAATAGTGGAGTGTGGCAATTTTTTAAACAAGATCCGATTAATCAGTGCAAAGTTATCTGTAGGAAATGCTCAAAGACCTTAAACAGAGGGAAGAATCCCCAAAATTTAAATACAACGTGCATGCGTAGACATTTAACCAGCATGCACTTGCAAGCCTGGACTAACTACCAAACGTCCCGTACCGTTGGTGCACCTGCTCAGAATGAAGGTAGACAGCAATGCTACATTGCTTCCCTCACTGTAACCCACCGGTAAGGACACCACCAGCAGAAAATGTGGAGCTATCGTCAAAAGGCCAAAGCAGTCAGGGAATCACAAGGTTTTTGGTAGGAAACACTGCATGTAGGTCAACTTCAAGAATACCATCACCAACCCTCTCTCAATCCGCTATGTCCACCACCACCACCACCGCTTGTTCCACCATATGCAGGTCTCCAGTCCAGCTCACCCTACAAGAGAATCTCATTAGGAAAAGAAAGTACTCATCCTCTCATCCGCGTACACAGGGTTTGAACGCCCAGTAATCTCGTTAGAAATGATGCCCTACCGGTTGGTTGAAAGCGAAGCTTTCAAAGCTCTAATGGCCTACGCAGTACCATGCTATGACCTACTCAGTCGACACTTCTTTGCGAGAAAAGAAATCCCAGCCCTCCACCAGCATGTCAAAGACCTCATTGTCCATGCACTGAGGCAATCAGTAAGTAGAAATGTGCACCTCACAACAGATGCATGGACCAGTAGGCATGGCCAGGGACGTTACGTGTCCATCACGGCACACTAGGTTAATGTGGTGGATGCAGGGTCCACAGGGGACAGCCATAGTGGGAGAGTTCTGCCTAGCCCACGGTCTAGGAAACAGTTAGCTTTAGGCATTCGCCACCCCTCCTCCTCCTCCTCCTCCAGAAGTGAAAGCTCATCCACAGAACGCAGTCGCACGACCACTCCATCCACAGCTGCCAGTGTTGCACACGAGGTGTCCCATTATGGAACAGCTAGTGGTAAGCGTCAGCAGGCTGTGTTGGAAATGAAGTGTTTGGGCGACAACAGACACACCGCGGAAGCACTGGCTGAGTACTTGCAGCAAAAAACTCAGTCATGGCTGGGCAGTGTACATCTTGAGGCAGGCAAGGTAGTCAGTAATAACAGAAGGAATTTTATGGCTGCCATAACCCTTTCAGAACTGAAACACATACCTTGCCTGGCTCACACCTTGAACCTGGTGGTGCAGTGCTTCCTGAAAAATTATCCTGGGTTACCAGCCCTGCTCCTGAAGGTGCGAAGACTTTTCTCGCACATCCGCCGGTCGCCTGTACACTCCAGCCGTATGCTGAACCATCAGCGATCGCTGAAGCTTCCCCAGCACCGCCTAATAATCGACGTTGCAACAAGGTGGAACTCCACACTGCACATGTTTCAGAGGCTGTGCGAACAGAGGCATGCTGTAATGTATTTGTGGGTGGATACACATACACGGGCAGGCAGTTGGATGGCAGACATGGAGTTGTCAGGTGTGCAGTGGTCGAAGCTACAAGACCTCTGTCAAGTCCTTCAGTGTTTTGAGGAATGCACACGGCTGGTAAGTGCAGACAATGCCATCATAAGCATGAGCATCTCACTAATGCGTCTGCTGATGCAAAGTTTGAAGCACATTAAGAAGCATGCATCTGTAGCCGAGGAGGAGGGAAGCCTTGATGACAGTCAGCCTGTTGTGAATTCTGTTGTGGGTTCTGCTCTTGGGCTCCCTCCGGTGGTTATAAGTGGTAGTGCTGCTGTTTGTCCTTCACAGCAGTCATCAGGTGCTTCCACTTTGGAAGGGGCTATTTAGTCTGGCTTCACCCTTTAGTGAGTGCCAGTTGTCCATTGTTTTCTTGAGGATTCACATCTCTGCTTGGTTTCTCCTGCTGGATTGTCCAAATCATCAAAGATAAGTCCTGGCTTTGTTTTTGCAGTCTACATGCGGTGGACTTTATAGTTCAGTGAATTGCTATGTTTTTCTTGTCCAGCTTTGTCTGTGTAAGGATTTATTCAGCCAAGCTGGAAGCTCTGGAGTCACAGAGTTGCCCTCCATGCCTTTAGTTAGGTGTGGAGATTTTTGTATTCTCTGTGGTGGATTTTTGTAGTATTTAAGACTGACCGCACAGTACTCTGTCCTGTCTTTTCTTTCTAGGTAGCGTGGCCTCCTTTGCTAAATTCTGTTTTCAGTCTGCGTTTGTAATTTCCCTCTCCTCTCACAGTCAATATTTGTGGGGGGCCGTCTTTCCTTTGGGGATTTTCTCTGAGGCAAGATAGTTTTCCTGTATCTTTCTTTAGGGGTAATTAGTCCTTCGGCTGTGACGAGGTGTTGAGGGAGTGACAGGTACATCCCACGGCTACTTATAGTTGCGGTGTTAAGTTCAGGGTCTGCGGTCAGTATAGAGGCCACCTACTCCAGAGCTCGTCCATGCTGCTCCTAGGCCACCAGATCATAACAGTACAACTGGCCAACAATGAGTTAACCGCATCTCAAAAGAAGGGAAAGAAAGTGCTGAGCCATTTCTGTACTCTGTTGTGTTTTTTTTTCCCTCTTCCCCTCTGGGTGACTCAAGAGTTAGGCGCTGACATGGATGTTCAGGGACTTGCTTCTCGGATGGATCAACTTGCTGCTAGAGTACAGGGTATTTCTGATTATATCGTGCAGACTCCTGTTTTAGAGCCTAGAATTCCTACCCCCGATCTGTTTTTTGGGGACAGGTCCAAATTTTTGACCTTTAAAAATAACTGTAAACTGTTTTTTGCTCTGAAGCCCCGTTCCTCTGGTTATTCCATCCAGCAGGTAAAAATTGTAATTTCTCTGTTGCGTGGCGACCCGCAGGATTGGGCATTTTCCCTGGAATCTGGGAATCCGGCCTTGCTTAATGTAGACACCTTTTTTCAGGCACTTGGGTTATTGTATGATGAACCTAATTCTGTGGATCATGCTGAGAAAACCTTGTTGGCCCTTTGTCAGGGTCAAGAAGCGGCAGAAGCATATTGCCAGAAATTTAGAAAATGGTATGTGCTTACTAAGTGGAATGAGGATGCTTTGGCGGCAATTTTCAGAAAGGGTCTTTCTGAATCTGTTAAAGATGTTATGGTGGGCTTCCCCACGCCTGCAGGTCTGAGTGATTCTATGTCTCTGGCCATTCAAATTGATCAGCGCTTGCGTGAGCGCAGAGTTGTGCACACTATGGCATTGTCTTCCGAGCGGAGTCCTGAGACAATGCAGTATGATAGGATTGTGTCTAGAGCTGAACGCCAAGGATTCAGACATCAGAATAGGTTGTGCTTTTACTGCGGCGATTCTGCTCATGTTATTTCTGATTGCCCTAAGCGTGCCAAGAGAATCGCTAATTCCGTTACCATCAGTACTGTACAACCTAAATTTCTGTTATCTGTGACCCTGATCTGCTCATTATCGTCATTCTCTGTCATGGCATTTGTGGATTCAGGCGCCGCTTTAAATTTGATGGACTTAGAATTTGCCAGACGTTGTGGTTTTCCTTTACAGCCTTTGCGGAGTCCTATCCCTTTGAGGGGTATTGATGCTACACCATTGGCTAAAAATAAACCTCAGTTTTGGACACAGTTAACCATGTGCATGGCGCCAGCCCATCAGGAAGATTGTCGTTTCCTGGTGTTGCATAATTTGCATGATGCTATTGTGCTGGGGTTTCCATGGTTACAGGTACATAATCCGGTGTTGGATTGGAAATCAATGTCTGTGACTAGTTGGGGTTGTCAGGGGGTTCATGATGACGTTCCTCTGATGTCAATTTCCTCCACCCCCTCTTCTGAAATTCCTGAGTTTTTGTCAGATTTCCAGGATGTTTTCGATGAGCCCAAGTCCAGTTCCCTTCCACCGCATAGGGACTGTGATTGTGCTATTGACTTGATTCCAGGCTCTAAGTTTCCTAAGGGCCGACTTTTCAACCTGTCTGTGCCTGAACATGCCGCCATGCGGAGCTATGTAAAGGAGTCTTTGGAGAAGGGGCATATTCGGCCATCTTCTTCTCCATTGGGAGCAGGTTTTTTTTTTGTTGCCAAGACCCTGTATTGATTATCGCCTCTTGAATAAGATCACGGTCAAATTCCATTACCCTTTGCCTTTGCTTTCTGATTTGTTTGCCAGGATTAAGGGGGCTAGTTGGTTTACTAAGATTGACCTTCGAGGGGCATATAATCTTGTTCGTATTAAGCAGGGTGACGAATGGAAAACTGAGTTTAATACGCCCGAGGGCCATTTTGAATATCTTGTGATGCCATTCGGACTCTCTATTGCCCCATCTGTGTTTCAGTCCTTCATGCATGATATTTTTTGGAATTATCTTGATAAATTCATGATTGTATACTTGGATGATATTTTGATTTTTTCAGATGATTGGGAGTCTCATGTGAAACAAGTCAGGATGGTATTTCAGGTCCTTCGTGATAATGCCTTGTTTGTGAAGGGGTCTAAGTGCCTCTTTGGAGTACAGAAGGTTTCTTTTTTGGGCTTCATTTTTTCTCCATCATCTATAGAAATGGATTCGGTTAAGGTTCAGGCCATTCATGATTGGATCCAGCCCACATCCGTGAAGAGCCTTCAGAAATTTTTGGGCTTTGCTAATTTTTATCGCCGTTTAATTGCCAACTTCTCCAGTGTGGTTAAACCCCTGACCGATTTCACGAGCAAGGGCGCTGATGTAGCTAATTGGTCCTCTGAGGCTGTTTCTGCCTTTCAGGAGCTTAAGCGCTGATTTACTTCTGCCCCTGTGTTGCGTCAGCCGGATGTTTCTCTTCCTTTTCAGGTTGAGGTTGACGCTTCTGAGATTGGGGCAGGGGCCGTTTTATCTCAGAGGAATTCTGATGGTTCCTTGATGAAACCGTGTGCCTTCTTTTCTCTAAAGTTTTCGCCTGCGGAACGCAATTATGATGTCGGCAATCGTGAGTTGTTGGCTATGAAGTGGGCATTTGAGGAGTGATGACATTGGCTTGAGGGGGCCAAGCACCGTATTGTGGTCTTGACCGATCATAAGAATCTGATTTACCTCGAGTCTGCCAAATGGCTGAATCCTAGACAGGCCCGATGGTCCCTGTTTTTCTCCCGTTTTGATTTTGTTGTCTCGTATCTTCCGGGTTCTAAGAATGTTAAGGCTGATGCCCTCTCTAGGAGTTTTTTGCCTGATTCCCCTGGGATTCTGAAGGAGGGGGTGATTCTTTCTGCCATCTCCCCTGATTTGCGACGGGTTCTTCAGGAGTTTCAGGCTGATAAACCTGATCGCTGTCCAGCGGGGAAACTGTTTGTTCCTGACAGATGGACTAGTAAAGTGATTTCTGAGGTTCACTGGTACCAGAGATTTTGTTAGTAGGTCCTTTTGGTGGCCTTCTTTGTCACGGGATGTGCTTTCTTTTGTGCAGTCCTGTGGGACTTGTGCGCGGGCCAAACCTTGCTGCTCCCGCACCAGTGGGTTGCTTTTGCCTTTGCCGGTCCCTGAGAGGCCTTGGACGCATATTTCTATGGATTTTATTTCGGATCTTCCTATTTCCCAGAGGATGTCTGTTATCTGGGTGGTCTGTGACCAGTTTTCTAAGATGGTTCATTTGGTACCTTTGCCTAAATTGCCTTCCTCTTCTGAGTTGGTTCCGTTGTTTTTTCAGCATGTGGTTCGTTTGCATGGCATTCCGGAGAATATTGTGTCCGATAGAGGTTCCCAGTTTGTTTCTAGGTTTTGGCGGTCCTTTTGTGCTAAGCTGGGCATTGATTTTTCTTTTTCTTCCGCATTTCATCCTCAGACAAACGGCCAAACCAAGTGAACTAACCAGACTTTGGAAACTTATTTGAGATGCTTTGTGTCTGCCGATCAGGATGATTGGGTGGCTTTCTTGCCATTGGCCGAGTTTGCCCTTAATAATCGGGCTAGTTCTGCTACCTTGGTTTCACCATTCTTTTGTAATTCTGGGTTTCATCCTCATTTTTCTTCAGGGCAGGTTGAGTCTTCTGATTGTCCTGGGGTGGACTCTGTGGTTGACAGGTTGCAGCAGATTTGGGCTCATGTTGTGGACAATTTGGTGTTGTCTCAGGAGGAGGCTCAGCGTTTTGCCAACCGTCGTCGGCGTGTCGGTTCCCAGCTTCGGGTTGGGGATTTGGTCTGGTTGTCTTCTCGTCATGCTCCTATGAAGGTTTCTTCCCCGAAATTCAAGCCTCGGTTTATTGGTCCTTATGGGATTTCTGAGATTATCAATCCAGTGTCTTTTCGTTTGGCCCTACCAGCCTCTTTTTCCATCCATAATGTTTTTCATAGATCTTTGTTGCGGAAATATGTGGTGCCCGTGGTTCCCTCTGTTGATCCTCCTGCCCCGGTGTTGATTGATGGGGAGTTGGATTATGTTGTGGAGAAGATCTTGGATTCTCGTTTTTCAAGATGGAGGCTACAGTATCTTGTCAAGTGGAAGGGTTATGGCCAGGAGGATAATTCTTGGGTTGTTGCCTCCAATGTTCATGCTGACGATTTGGTTTGTGCCTTCCATTTGGCTCGTCCGGATCGGCCTGGGGGCTCTGGTGAGGGTTCGGTGACCCCTCCTCAAGGGGGGGGTACTGTTGTGAATTCTGTTGTGGGTTCTGCTCTTGGGCTCCCTCCTGTGGTTATAAGTGGTAGTGCTGCTGTTTGTCCTTCACAGCAATCATCAGGTGCTTCCACTTTGGACGGGGCTATTTAGTCTGGCTTCACCCTTTAGTGAGTGCCAGTTGTCCATTGTTTTCTTGAGGATTCATATCTCTGCTTGGTTTCTCCTGCTGGATTGTCCAAATCATCAAAGATAAGTCCTGGCTTTGTTTTTGCAGTCTACATGCGGTGGACTTTATAGCTCAGTGAATTGCTATGTTTTTCTTGTCCAGCTTTGTCTGTGTAAGGATTTATTCATCCAAGCTGGAAGCTCTGGAGTCGCAGAGTTACCCTCCATGCCTTTAGTTAGGTGTGGAGATTTTTGTATTCTCTGTGGTGGATTTTTGTAGTATTTAAGACTGACCGCACAGTACTCTGTCCTGTCTTTTCTTTCTAGGTAGCGTGGCCTCCTTTGCTAAATTCTGTTTTCAGTCTGCGTTTGTAATTTCCCTCTCCTCTCACAGTCAATATTTGTGGGGGGCTGTCTTTCCTTTGGGGATTTTCTTTGAGGCAAGATAGTTTTCCTGTATCTTTCTTTAGGGGTAATTAGTCCTCCGGCTGTGACGAGGTGTCGAGGGAGTGACAGGAACATCCCACGGCTACTTATAGTTGCGGTGTTAAGTTCAGGGTCTGCGGTCAGTATAGAGGCCACCTACTCCAGAGCTCGTCCATGCTGCTCCTAGGCTACCAGATCATAACATCAGCCATTGTCTGCTCAGGGAACTCTCCTGGACGAGGTGGGGGATGAACAGAAGGAGGAGGAGGAGGATGATGGGGATGAATATTCATGGAAGGAGGATGCTTCTCATTGGGCAATAGAAACTGGTGGCGTTGCAAGGTCAGGTACAGGGTTTTTGTGGGAGACAAGTGATGTTGATTTGCAAGAAAGTGCTCCTCAACCCAGCACAAGCAGTGAATTGACACCTGGAACATTGGCCCACATGGCTGAGTATGCCTTGCGTATCCTAAAAAGGGACCCCCGCATTATCAAAATGATGACCGATGACGATTACTGGTTGGCCTGCCTACTGGACCCATGATATAAAGGAAAATTACAAAATATAATGCCACATGAGAACCTTGAGCACATTTTGGCTTCCAAACAAGCAACTTTTGTAGACCGTTTGGTTCAGGCATTCCCAGCACACAGCGGCGGTGATGGTTCTCACACGAGCTGTAGGGGGCAACATGGCAGAGGTGTTAGAGGTGCACAAATCAGAAGTGGCGTTAGACAGAGGGGTTTTCTGACCAGGTTGTGGAGTGATTTCGCAATGACCGCAGAAACGACAGGTACTGCTGCATCGATTCAAAGTGACAGGAGACTGCATTTATCCAGTATGGTTACAAACTATTTTCCTCCATTATCGATGTTCTCCCTCACAGGTCATTCCCCTTTGATTACTGGGCATCTAAAATAGACACCTGGCGTGAATTGCAGAATATGCATTACAGGAGCTTGCTTGCCCTGCTGCTAGTGTGCTATCAGAAAGAGTATTCAGTGCTGCTGGTTCAATACTGACCGAAAAATGGACTCGTCTGGCTACCCAAAATGTTGATAATCTAATGTTCATTAAAATGAACCAATCATGGATTTCAAATTATTTTGCCCCACCTTCCCCTGCTGAAACGTAGCTTGCTTACAAAATTTCTTGCTTTTGGCCTCCTTTTACTGACTGCTCCAATTCCTCCATTTGCAGCTGCTGAATGTCCACCATAGGCCATTTTTTTACCTCCCTAAATGGGCTGACTCCCGCCACAGGGCCGTGGTCACCACCTAGTGCAAGCACCCGTGTGAGTACCGTTTGCCTGGACAGGTGGGTGTGCCCACTTTTGGGCGACGGCACTGGCACAGGGTCCCTCATAGTACAATGAAGTGTCTCTAACAGTGGTGGTGCACAACCAACGTCAGGCACACCGTCGTAATATGAGAGGCCCTGTGCCAGTACCACAGCCCATGAGAGAGTGTTTCCCCCAGCTCTAACAGTGCTCTACCACCTGCAATACTTACCTCTCCCTGCTCCACCACAGTGTAGTCTGTGCTGATAAATTCTTCTATGGCACTGCCAATACAAATTTGTTGAAATGATAGATGATAGTAAAAATATACAGGGGCCCTGGCCTCCATTTAGACCAGCTAATACTTTGCGCCAACTACCACTGTCTGCTACTCAGCAGAGGAGCCCACCCCTGTACCTAGCTATGCCACCTGTTTATTTATGAACATTTGTTGGCAGACATTTACCTCACTTTATTATTTTGGCCTACTAACTGTCTAAGCCACTCCTTACAGTTGTCCTCCACTGAACAAAGCTATGCCGCCTGTGTACTCCTGTTGCCAGTTTTGAAGTGCATTTAGCCTACTTTTTTATTTTAGGCCTACTAAGTCTGTCTGCGCCACTCCTTACACTTGACCTCCACTGAACAAACCAATGCCGCCTATGTACTCCTGTTACCAGTTTTGAACTGCATTTAGCCTACTTTTTTATTTTAGTCCTACTAAGTCTGTCTGTGCCACTCCTTACACTTGACCTCCACTGAACAAACCAATGCCGCCAGTTTACTCCTGTTACCAGTTTTGAAGTGCATTTAGCCTACTTTTTTATTTTAGGCCTACTAAGTCTGTCTGCGCCACTCCTTACAGTTGTCCTCCACTGAACAAACCAATGCCACCTGTGTACTCCTGTTACCAGTTTTGAACTGCATTTAGCCTACTTATTTGGGCCTACTAACGGTGTCTGCCTCCCATTACAGTTGTCCTCCAATGCACAAAGCTGAGCCGCCAGTTTACTCCTGTTTCGACTATTAAACTGCATTTGGCCTACTTGCTTGGTTGGGCCTACTAACGGTGTCTGCCGCTGCTTGTTGTTCTCCTCCACTGAACAAAGCTGAGCCACAATTTTCATCCTGTTTCGAATATTAAACTGAATTTGGCCTACTTGTTTGGTTGGGCCTACTAACGGTGTCTGCTGCTCCTTGCTTTTCTCCACTGAACAAAGCTGAGAAGCAATTTTCATCCTGTTTCGAATATTAAACTGCATTTGGCCTACTTGTTTGGTTGGGCCTTCTAACGGTGTCTGCTGCTTCTTGCTTTTCTCCTCCACTGAACAAAGCTGAGCCTTAGTTTTCATCTTGTTTCGAATATTAAACTGCATTTGGCCTACTTGTTTGGTTGGGCCTACTAACGGTGTCTGCCGCTGCTTGTTTTTCTCCACTGAACAAATCAGTGCCGCCTGTTTACTCCTGTTACCAATTTTGAACTGCATTTGGCCCACTTTATTAATTGGGCCTACTAACTGTGTCTGCCACTCATTACAGTTTTCCTCCACTGAACAAAGCAATGCCGCCTGTTTAGTCCTGTTACCAATTTTGAACTGCATTTAGCCCACTTTATTATTTGGGCCTCTATCTCTGTTTTTCCTCCTCATCCTGCCCATTGCCCAGCCACTGCTAGATGAGTCTGCTGGTACATTGACCCAGACCACTACATTCCCCTTGCACTCTACGCAGCCAGAATCTGACCCTGCTGAAAGTCAGGTTCCCCTTCGCGCAAACTATACCACCTTACACGGGGACAAATAGGAAGGTGCAGATGAAAGTGCAGGTTCCTTCATCAGGTGGGGGGCATACTTGTTGGCGACGTCACTGGCACAGGGACCCTCATAGTACACAAAAGTGTCTCTGCTGATGGGAGTTGCCACCGCCGTCAAACACACCACCATACTTTGAGGGGCCCTGTGCCAGTGCCAATGCGAACGAGTGGACCCCCCTGCTTGCTCAGGATTACAGCACTTGCAAAGTTGAAATACTTACCTCTCCCTGCTCCACCGCCGTGACATAGTCCGCTTTTCCGGGGCCCACAAAAAACTTGAACCTGCCCTACCCCCCCCCACAACTTTAGCCAAATGACCCCCAATTTTCAATTCCTAACTATTATTATAAGGTAAATTAAGATTGACAAGCTTAAGTAACAAGAATTTATGTTTTTGGCATTAAAATGGGCACCGTAGGTGTTTTCCTGTCCTCCACTCACTGCCAACTTTGATTCCCCATTGACTTGCATTGGGTTTCATGTTTCGGTCAGCCCCCGACTTTTCGCAATAATCGGCCGATTTCACCCGACCCGACTTTTGAGAAAGTCGGGTTTCGCGAAACCCGACTCGATCCTAAAAAAGTAAAAGTCGCTGGTACCAGAGATTTTGTTAGTAGGTCCTTTTGGTGGCCTTCTTTGTCACGGGATGTGCTTTCTTTTGTGCAGTCCTGTGGGACTTGTGCGTGGGCCAAACCATGCTGCTCCCACGCCAGTGGGTTGCTTTTGCCTTTGCCGGTCCCTGAGAGGCCTTGGACGCATATTTCTATGGATTTTATTTCGGATCTTCCTGTTTCCCAGAGGATGTCTGTTATCTGGGTGGTCTGTGACCGGTTTTCTAAGATGGTTCATTTGGTACCTTTGCCTAAATTGCCTTCCTCTTCTGAGTTGTTTCCGTTGTTTTTTCAGCATGTGCTTCGTTTGCATGGCATTCCGGAGAATATTGTGTCCGATAGAGGTTCCCAGTTTGTTTCTAGGCTTTGGCGGTCCTTTTGTGCTAAGCTGGGCATTGATTTGTCTTTTTCTTCCGCATTTCATCCTCAGACAAATGGCCAAACCGAGCGAAGTAACCAGACTTTGGAAACTTATTTGAGATGCTTTGTGTCTGCCGATCAGGATGATTGGGTGGCTTTCTTGCCATTGGCCGAGTTTGCCCTTAATCATCGGGCTAGATCTGCTACCTTGGTTTCACCTTTCTTTTGTAATTCTGGGTTTCATCCTCATTTTTCTTCAGGGCAGGTTGAGTCTTCTGATTGTCCTGGGGTGGACTCTGTGGTTGACAGGCTGCAGCAGATTTGGGCTCATGTTGTGGACAATTTGGTGTTGTCTCAGGAGGAGGCTCAGCATTTTGCCTACCATCGTCGGCGTGTGGGTTCCCGGCTTCGGGTTGGGGATTTGGTCTGGTTGTCTTCTCGTCATGTTCCTATGAAGGTTTCTTCCCCGAAGTTCAAGCCTCGGTTTATTGGTCCTTATAGGATTTCTGAGATTATCAATCCAGTGTCTTTTTGTTTGGCCCTACCAGCCTCTTTTTCCATCCATAATGTTTTTCATAGATCTTTGTTGCGGAAATATGTGGTGCCCGTGGTTCCCTCTGTTGATCCTCCTGCCCCGGTGTTGATTGATGGGGAGTTGGAGTATGTTGTGGAGAAGATCTTGGATTCTCGTTTTTCAAGACGGAGGCTTCAGTATCTTGTCAAGTGGAAGGGTTATGGCCAGGAGGATAATTCTTGGGTTGTTGCCTCCGATGTTCATGCTGACGATTTGGTTCGTGCCTTCCATTTGGCTCGTCCGGATCGGCCTGGGGGCTCTGGTGAGGGTTCGGTGACCCCTCCTCAAGGGGGGGTACTGGTGTGAATTCTGTCATGGGTTCTGCTCTTGGGCTCCCTCCGGTGGTTATAAGTGGTAGTGCTGCTGTTTGTCCTTCACAGCAGTCATCAGGTGCTTCCACTTTGGACGGGGCTATTTAGTCTGGCTTCACCCTTTAGTGAGTGCCAGTTGTCCATTGTTTTCTTGAGGATTCACATCTCTGCTTGGTTTCTCCTGCTGGATTGTCCAAATCATCAAAGATAAGTCCTGGCTTTGTTTTTGCAGTCTACATGCAGTGGACTTTATAGCTCAGTGAATTGCTATGTTTTTCTTGTCCAGCTTTGTCTGTGTAAGGATTTATTCAGCCAAGCTGGAAGCTCTGGAGTCGCAGAGTTACCCTCCATGCCTTTAGTTAGGTGTGGAGATTTTTGTATTCTCTGTGGTGGATTTTTGTAGTATTTAAGACTGACCGCACAGTACTCTGTCTTTTCTTTCTAGGTAGCGTGGCCTCCTTTGCTAAATTCTGTTTTCAGTCTGCGTTTGTAATTTCCCTCTCCTCTCACAGTCAATATTTGTGGGGGGCTGTCTTTCCTTTGGGGATTTTCTTTGAGGCAAGATAGTTTTCCTGTATCTTTCTTTAGGGGTAATTAGTCCTCCGGCTGTGACGAGGTGTCGAGGGAGTGACAGGAACATCCCACGGCTACTTATAGTTGCGGTGTTAAGTTCAGGGTCTGCGGTCAGTATAGAGGCCACCTACTCCAGAGCTCGTCCATGCTGCTCCTAGGCTACCAGATCATAACATCAGCCATTGTCTGCTCAGGGAACTCTCCTGGACGAGGTGGGGGATGAACAGAAGGAGGAGGAGGAGGATGATGGGGATGAATATTCATGGAAGGAGGATGCTTCTCATTGGGCAATAGAAACTGGTGGCGTTGCAAGGTCAGGTACAGGGTTTTTGTGGGAGACAAGTGATGTTGATTTGCAAGAAAGTGCTCCTCAACCCAGCACAAGCAGTGAATTGACACCTGGAACATTGGCCCATATGGCTGAGTATGCCTTACGTATCCTAAAAAGGGACCCCCGCATTATCAAAATGATGACCGATGACGATTACTGGTTGGCCTGCCTCCTGGATCCATGATATAAAGGAAAATTACAAAATATAATGCCACATGAGAACCTTGAGCACATTTTGGCTTCCAAACAAGCAACTTTTGTAGACCGTTTGGTTCAGGCATTCCCAGCACACAGCGGCGGTGATGGTTCTCACACGAGCTGTAGGGGGCAACATGGCAGAGGTGTTAGAGGTGCACAAATCAGAAGTGGCGTTAGACAGAGGGGTTTTATGACCAGGTTGTGGAGTGATTTCGCAATGACCGCAGAAACAACAGGTACTGCTGCATCGATTCAAAGTGACAGGAGACTGCATTTGTCCAGTATGGTTACAAACTATTTTCCTCCATTATCGATGTTCTCCCTCACAGGTCATTCCCCTTTGATTACTGGGCATCTAAAATAGACACCTGGCGTGAATTGGCAGAATATGCATTACAGGAGCTCGCTTGCCCTGCTGCTAGTGTGCTATCAGAAAGAGTATTCAGTGCTGCTGGTTCAATACTGACCGAAAAATGGACTCGTCTGGCTACCCAAAATGTTGATGATCTAACGTTCATTAAAATGAACCAATCATGGATTTCAAATCATTTTGCCCCACCTTCCCCTGCTGACACGTAGCTTGCTTACAAAATTTCTTGCTTTTGGCCTCCTTTTGCTGACTGCTCCAATTCCTCCATTTGCAGCTGCTGAATGTCCACCATAGGCCATTTTTTTACCTCCCTAAATGGGCTGACTCCCGCCACAGGGCCGTGGTCACCACCTAGCGCAAGCACCCGTGCGAATACCGTTTGCCTGGACAGGTGGGTGTGCCCACTTTTGGGCGACGGCACTGGCACAGGGTCCCTCATAGTACAATGAAGTGTCTCTAACAGTGGTGGTGCACAACCAACGTCAGACACACCGTCATAATATGAGGGGCCCTGTGCCAGTACCGCAGCCCATGAGAGAGTGTTTCCCCCAGCTCGAACAGTGCTCTACCACCTGCAATACTTACCTCTCCCTGCTCCACCACAGTGTAGTCTGTGCTGATAAATCCTTCTATGGCACTGCCAATACAAATTTGTTGAAATGATAGATGATAGTAAAAATATACAGGGGCCCTGGCCTCCATTTAGACCAGCTAATACTTTGCACCAACTACCACTGTCTGCTACTCAGCAGAGGAGCACACCCCTGTACCTAGCTATGCCACCTGTTTATTTATGAACATTTTTTGGCAGACATTTAACTCACTTTATTATTTTGGCCTACTAACTGTCTAAGCCACTCCTTACAGTTGTCCTCCACTGAACAAAGCTATGCCGCCTGTGTACTCCTGTTGCCAGTTTTGAAGTGCATTTAGCCTACTTTTTTATTTTAGGCCTACTAAGTCTGTCTGCACCACTCCTTACACTTGACCTCCACTGAATAAACCAATGCCGCCTGTGTACTCCTGTTACCAGTTTTGAACTGCATTTAGCCTACTTTTTTATTTTAGTCCTACTAAGTCTGTCTGTGCCACTCCTTACACTTGACCTCCACTGAACAAACCAATGCCGCCAGTTTACTCCTGTTACCAGTTTTGAAGTGCATTTAGCCTACTTTTTTTATTTTAGGCCTACTAAGTCTGTTTGCGCCACTCCTTACAGTTGTCCTCCACTGAACAAACCAATGCCACCTGTGTACTCCTGTTACCAGTTTTGAACTGCATTTAGCCTACTTATTTGGGCCTACGAACGGTGTCTGCCTCCCATTACAGTTGTCCTCCAATGCACAAAGCTGAGCCGCCAGTTTACTCCTGTTTCGACTATTAAACTGCATTTGGCCTACTTGTTTGGTTGGGCCTACTAACGGTGTCTGCCGCTGCTTGTTGTTCTCCTCCACTGAACAAAGCTGAGCCACAATTTTCATCCTGTTTCGAATATTAAACTGAATTTGGCCTACTTGTTTGGTTGGGCCTACTAATGGTGTCTGCCGCTCCTTGCTTTTCTCCACTGAACAAAGCTGAGCCGCAATTTTCATCCTGTTTCGAATATTAAACTGCATTTGGCCTATTTGTTTGGTTGGGCCTACTAACGGTGTCTGCTGCTTCTTGCTTTTCTCCTCCACTGAACAAAGCTGAGCCTTAGTTTTCATCCTGTTTCGAATATTAAACTGCATTTGGCCTACTTGTTTGGTTGGGCCTACATACGGTGTCTGCCGCTGCTTGTTGTTCTCCTCCACTGAACAAAGCTGAGCCGCAATTATCATCCTGTTTCGAATATTAAACTGCATTTGGCCTACTTGTTTGGTTGGGCCTACTAACGGTGTCTGCCGCTGCTTGTTTTCCTCCACTGAACAAAGCAATGCCGCCTGTTTAGTCCTGTTACCAATTTTGAACTCCATTTAGCCTACTTTATTATTTGGGCCTCTATCTCTGTTTTTCCTCCTCATCCTGCCCATTGCCCAGCCACTGCTAGATGAGTCTGCTGGTACATTGACCCAGACCACTACATTCCCCTTGCACTCTACGCAGCCAGAATCTGACCCTGCTGAAAGTCAGGTTCCCCTTCCCGCATACTATACCACCTTACACGGGGACAAAGAGGAAGGTGCAGATGAAAGTGCAGGTTCCTTCATCAGGTGGGGGGCATACTTATTGGCGACATCACTGGCACAGGGACCCTCATAGTACACAAAAGTGTCTCTGCTGATGGGAGGCGCCACCGCCGTCAAACACACCACCATACTTTGAGGGGCCCTGTGCCAGTGCCAATGCGAACGAGTGGACCCCCCTGCTTGCTCAGGATTACAGCACTTGCAAAGTTGAAATACTTACCTCTCCCTGCTCCACCGCCGTGACATAGTCCGCGTTTCCTGGGCCCACAAAAAACTTGAACCTGCCCTACCCCCCCCACAACTTTAGCCAAATGACCCCCAATTTTCAATTCCTAACTATTATTATAAGGTAAATTAAGATTGACAAGCTTAAGTAACAAGAATTTATGTTTTTGGCATTAAAATGGGCACCGTAGGTGTTTTCCTGTCCTCCACTCACTGCCAACTTTGATTCCCCATTGACTTGCATTGGGTTTCATGTTTCGGTCAGCCCCCGACTTTTCGCAATAATCGGCCGATTTCACCCGACCCGACTTTTGAGAAAGTCGGGTTTCGCGAAACCCGACTCGATCCTAAAAAAGTAAAAGTCGCTCAACTCTACTCATCACTAATTTTAAAATCTTCATAAAATGATATTTAAAACCATATTATAAGAAGAACAATTTTTTTTTATAGGTTTGATGTTATTGATTTATTGCCACTTCATTTGTTTTGTTTTTCAAATGAAAAGTATTCTGAAATGTAATAGAAATGAACCAAAGGGCTTTGTTTCACTCTATGAGATTTAGATCAACTGATAACAATGGAAACAACAACAAAAAACATTGTTCAACACAAACTGCAAAAACATAACCCATATTAATGGAGTGGCAGCTGGTATGAATGGCATATTCAGAGGGGAGCAGATGGCACCCCCATAGACATGAACAGAGACAGAATGTGTTCAGGAAACTGTTGGCAGAGACTGTGGCCACATTTGGGTCCTTGAATAATGCAATAAACAAAAATAAAAAAATATATAAACTTTTCTATCAATAGCTAGTGATGCCCGTGTTGTTTTAGTTTACCCTCTGAAATAATCTGCTCCTCTATTATCTGGTCAAGAAATCAGTTTTATTGTGTTTGCTTTTTGATATTGTAGCCTTTTATTTCTAATTTTTAAAAACTTTACAAAGGTTTAATGTATCTTATGTACACATGTTCTTCCTGCAATGTCTGTATATGCAGAGCTGCAGGGTGGGTGTGTAAGGGGTCACAGAGACTGTTTTATACCCCAAGCACGTCCCTTTTAAACATTGTTACATGTCGCTAATTGCATGTTTTAATACCTTATGCTGCTATGTTTATACATGATGTGCAAATACTGTTGTATACTGCATACTGTAAGATGTGCATTATGTTGTAGCATAGGTTAGGGAGCAGTTAGTAGTTAGGACACTAGATGGAGATACTTTAGTATTATAGTTTTATAGGAATAGTAACAGTTAACATAGGAGGGGCAACTGTGGGGCAAGATAGTGAGCATTTCCTGTATTGCGGCAGTTTAGCGTGGGAGCTGAGACAGGCCAGGAGGGTCAGAGAGCCCAGGCAGTCCTGTAGGGCCTCAACATAGTTGGCCTCGCAAAGTTCTAAGAGGGAAGCCCAGTCATCCAGAGTCAGAGGGCCAAAAGTGCAACAATGACAGCAGAAGTGCAGCAGTGCAAGAAGCAGTGACAGTGGTAGTGAGAGCAGAAGCTACTGCAAGAGTCACAACAGGACAGTACCGCAGCTTGCTACTTGGGCTGATGCCCTTATGTCTGTTGCAAAATGGACAAGGGAACTCCTAAAGGTAGTCAGGCTGGACAGGGAGGACGTTGCGATACCGAGTGCGACAGGACGTCCCGGAAACACATTGAAAAGCACAGGATAAGCGAGGGACATGTGCTGCATGGAACCTAATGTTGATGCTGTAACTGAAAAGGCGAAAGAAATATGCTGTGTGGAACCTGATGTTGATGCTGAAAAAGACATGGATTGCTGTCTGAGATTAGAAGCCACTAAAGCTATCTGTTTTAAGTTGAACGTGGACTCTGTCTCTCTTTGTGCGACAGCACCTGCAGCAGAACTGTAGCTGCTCAGATGGGACCCTGACAGTGCAGATGATGTAGCTGAAGGTACGCTAAAAAGGGGACATAGTGTGCATGTGGCGGGAGGCCAGGGATCATGTAAACAGATAGTCTCAGCCAGGACTATGGCCCTGTTCCTCCCTCACATGTGCGCTATTGAAGTTTATGCCTACATAAAGAAAATTTATGAGGCTATTAGAATTAGGAGAGGAGTTGGAAAATCTCCAAAATAAGTAGCAATTTCAACCAAATCTATGTCAGGACGTAGATACAGGACATATAATTGGTGCAACCTGTGCAGCAGCACAAGGACTGAAGAGGTAAGGAGGTACTTTTCCACCTAAAACAAGCGAAATTTTGCATTATGATGTACTATTGGACTGGAAAGGGCCCATATATTGATCCTGCATAGGGGCCCTTCTGTCTGAGGCCAATTAAAAACTATGGTGGAGCAAACAACTGTTGGTTCCCTGTTCCTCTACGCTATCATGTAGGCCATATACAGCACTAGGCTTGTGGCCTACAAGGGATCTGTAGCACTGGAGAACATCAAGAGGTGCAATGATATCAATTTATCTCTCTTCCCATTGACCATCAGGATTCAAATTGCAAGAGAAAAGGAGGAGAAATTACTCACGCACACCAAAGAAGGGTAAGGCTAGTTTTTACTTATTTTTTTATTGGCACAGAAAAGCATAAGAAATCTGAATCATGTTCACTAATGTTGTATGAGGAATATAAATGGTGTTTTTCTCTTCTTAAGGGCACAAATGAGGGACATCATTCTGTGGGGACAATATTATTACCTTGTGGGGGTACAAAAGATGGACCCTACTATTTTAGATAACTATTATTACTTTGGTTGGGCAGCTTTAATATTTTGTAGGGGTATGTTTTAACAATACAGGGAGACATCATAGAGGGCACTATTACCATATACTTACAGTGTGGGGGCATGGGGGAAATTATACCATGTAGGGCTCCAAGGGGGCATTATTATCGCTTAAGGTACATTTGGATAGATAGAGCATTTAGGAGCTATGTGTAGATGTAAATAATTAGTAAAGGGAGTGCTGAAAAGGAGACTGACCAAACATGTCTGTTTCATACTGCAAAGAGGAGCCATGGATGTAAGAAGTCATCATGATGATCTGGGGCTGTTGGAAAGGAAAAGGGAAAATAAACAACTACAATCAGAAAATAAGGTCTCCTCTGAGTCACTGGATATTTGGAGTCAATGGATATTTGTATAATAAACACTTACATGGCCTGCAAACTGCCTGTGCAAAACAGGTATCTACCACTGCGGTCGTTACATGGTGGTAATATTAATAGTACAACTGGGATGCATACTGTGTGCTACACTGCTGTTTTGCGGAAAACCACTCTTAAGATTGTCTACAAGCCTGTTTGGATACTCCAGCATGTGCGCATCCCTTTCCAGGGGGTGAAGCATCAGGCTAAATTTACGCTTGTACCGTAGACCTAATAGAGTGACAACCCATTAGTCAGCACTATTTTAAACACTCAGAATACAGCATCCTGTTAAAGATAGTGCAGCAAGAAGGAGCTCATGCGTCGGTCACTTATATGAGGTCCAAGTCCATGGTGTGTTGGTGGTGGGGAATACTGTTGAGCATTCCGATACCGCAAGTATCGGGTATCGGCCGATACTTGCGGTATCGGAATTACGAGATCCGATACTTTTGTGGTATCGGGAATCGGAATCGGAAGTTTCCAGTGTATGGTTCCCAGAGTCTGAAGGAGAGGAAACTCTCCTTCAGGCCCTGGGATCCATATGAATGTGTAAAATAAAGAATTAAAATAAAAAATATTGATATACTCACCTGTCCGGAGGCCCCTGGACATCACCGCTGGTAACCGGCAGCCTTCTTTGTTTAAAATGAGCGAGTTCAGCACCTTCCATGACGTCACGGCTTCTGATTGGTCGCGTGCCGCTCATGTGACCGCCATGCGACCAATCACAAGCCGCGACGTCATCCCTCAGGTCCTAAATTCCCTTCTAGGAATTTAGGACCTGAGGGATGACGTCACGGCTTCTGATTGGTCGCATGGCGGTCACATGAGCGGCACGCGACCAATCAGAAGCCGTGACGTCATGGAAGGTGCTGAACGCGCTCATTTTAAGCAAAGAAGGCTGCCGGTTCACAGCGGTAAGGTCCAGGCTGCGTCGGAGAGGTGAGTATATCAATATTTTTTATTTTAATTCTTTATTTTACACATTAATATGGATCCCAGGGCCTGAAGGAGAGTTTCCTCTCCTTCAGACCCTGGGAACCATCAGGGATACCTTCTGATACTTGAGTCCCATTGACTTGTATTGGTATCGGGTATCGGTATCGGATCAGATCCGATACTTTGCCGGTATCGGCCGATACTTTCCGATACCGATACTTTCAAGTATCGGACGGTATCGCTCAACACTAGTGGGGAAACACTTAAGGTTGCTTCCTCCATCCCCTTTAGACAACCACGGACAACAGAGATAAGATCGTTATCCTCTTCATCTCCTGACTGTTGCGTGTTCATCACTTAATCCTCTTTCATTTATTCCTCAGCTCCTGCACCTTCATTAACAGTTTATTTGGTATCTTGAACCCCTCTCAGTCCCTGTAAGCCACCCTCCCATGGCACCTGCATGTGCGTCGATAGTCCGGAGATTTAAGATATTTTTATCCCTTCCACCTCTTCCTCTGTGACCACCACCTCCTCATGCAGACTTTTCAAAGTTTGCCCCAGCATGTAGATGACCGGAATAGTAATGCTTATCATGGCATTGTCAATGCTAACCATCTTAGTAGCCATTTCAAAACTTTGCAGAAGGGTGCAGAGGTCCTTCATCTGTGCCCACTATGAAAGATTGATTTCCACCATGTCTGGACTGCAAAAGAACATACAGCACCAGGGCTCTTCGTTGCTACCACAGTCGCTGCATCATGTGCAAAGTGGAAATCCACCAAGTCGGAACATTGCAAATCAAACGGTTAACTGGTAGGCCAAAAGACCTCTGTAGCGATGCAAGTCGATGATCTTCAGGTACTATCGTCAGAAGTGAGCACATAGCGACTGTGCTTCCTAAAGCATCACATCCAGGCCTGGATAGTAGTTGAAAATTGCTGTGCCACCAGGTTGAGGACATGAGCTGTGCAAGACACGTGCATTAGGTGGCCCTGGCGTAGGTCCGCCACCAGGTTTGCACTGTTGTTGCACATGGCCTTCCCTGGTTTCAGGTTCAGTGGAGACAGCCATTGCTCTAACTCGGCCTGGATAGCTGTCAACAACTCTTCAGCTGTGTGACTGTGATACCCAAGGCATATTAATTTGAACTCTGCCTGATTGCCATGAGCCATAGCTGTGCAGTAATGATGTGGGGGGATCAGCATTGATGGAACGAATGTCGGATTAAGGGAGAGGTTGAGGGCACAGATGTAGGCCCTAGAGATGGTGGAGGAGCCAGAAGCAGTGGAGGAAGTGTTAGATACAGAGGTTTGTCCTGCAAGTCTTGGGGATTCAAATACTTGTAGCTCCTTGACAGCCACCAGAGTCACTCAGTGCCCAGTCAGTGAGATGTAACACCTCTGCCCATGTTTGCTCGTCCAGGTGTCAGTGGTGAAATGCACCCTGGCAGACATAGATTTTTTCAGGGGACGGTGATGTTGTTGGGAACATGGTGGTGCTGCATGCACAGCTTTCTTAGAGAAGAAATAGTGTCTTGGCAACTGGTACGGGGGGACTGCAATGGAATCAACTTTCTGAAACCATTTGTATCCACCTTGAGTAAAGGAAGCGTTTCTGTGGCCACCAGAGTGGAGATAGTGGAGTTCAAGTTCTTAGTTTTGTCATGTGTAGGCGGAAACATTCTTTTACGTGACCACAACTGTGGGACAGAGGGCAGCCTGCTCTGCTGAGAGAGGGTGGAGTACGGAGAACAGGACAAACTACTGAACTGTGAGTAAGGTGCCGGAAAAAATGTTATGGTGGATTGAGAAAGATGTGTTGTGCTAGGTGACACAAATGCAGCAGTCATTTCTTCTTCCGTAACAACTGACAGGCTCTCAGGCTCCCACACAGCCCAACTGTAGGGAATAAAGTAGTTGAGTTTCTGAGGCTGGAGACCTGTGTGAGAAGACTTGGAATAGTGACAATGGAGGAAGGAACAGCAGATGGGGTTGATAGGATGGCAGGTGGTTGACAAGGCCTGCTAGTTCGCATCTTAGTGCAGTGAGATTGCCACTAGGGTTGAGGGACTTTCACTTTTTTAGGATCGAGTCGGGTTTCGCAAAACCCGACTTTGTCAAAAGTCGAGTCGAGTGAAATCGTCCGATTATCGCCAAAAGTCGGGGATCGACCTAAACACGAAACCCAATGCAAGTCAATGGGGAAGCATAGTCGGCAGTGAGTGGAGGCCAGGAAAACACCTACAGTGCCCATTTTAATGGCAAAAACATCCATTCTTGTTACTGAAGCTTGTCAATCTTAATTTACTTTATAATAATAATTAGGCATTGGAAATTGGGGGTCATTTGGTTAACCCCTTAAGCCCCGAGGGTGGTTTGCACGTTAATGACCAGGCCAATTTTTACAATTCTGACCACTGTCCCTTTATGAGGTTATAACTCTGGAACGCTTCAACGGATCTTGGCGATTCTGACATTGTTTTCTCGTGACATATTGTATTTCATGTCAGTGGTAAAATTTCTTCGATATAACGCGTTTATTTGTGAAAAAAACGAATATTTGGCGAAAATTTGGAAAATTTCGCAATTTTCCAAATTTGAATTTTTATGCCCTTAAATCACAGACATATGTCACACAAAATACTTAATAAATAACATTTCCCACATGTCTAATTTACATCAGCACAATTTTGGAACCAAAATTTTTTTTTGTGACGGAGTTATAAGGGTTAAAAGTTGACCAGCAATTTCTCATTTTTACAACACCATTTTTTTTTAGGGACCACATCTCATTTGAAGTCATTTTGACGGGTCTATATGATAGAAAATACCCAAGTGTGACACCATTCTAAAAACTGCACCCCTCAAGGTACTCAAAACCACTTTCAAGAAGTTTATTAACCCTTCAGGTGTTTCACAGGAATTTTTGGAATGTTTAAATAAAAATGAACATTTAACTTTTTTTCACACAAAATTTATTTCAGCTCCAATTTGTTTTATTTTACCAAGGGTAACAGGAGAAAATAGACCCCAAAAGTTGTTGTACAATTTGTCCTGAGTACGCTGATACCCCATATGTGGGGGTAAACCACAGTTTGGGCGCATGGCAGAGCTTGGAAGCAAAGGAGCGCCATTTGACTTTTCAATGCAAAATTGACTGGAATTGAGATGGGACGCCATGTTGCATTTGGAGAGCCCCTGATGTGCCTAAACATTGAAACCCCTAACAAATGACACCATTTTGGAAAGTAGACCCCCTAAGGAACTTATCTAGATGTGTGGTGAGCACTTTGAACCAACAAGTGCTTTACAGAAGTTTATAATGCAGAGCCGTAAAAATAAAAAATCATATTTTTTCACAAAAATGATCTTTTCACCCCCAATTTTTTATTTTCCCAAGGGTGAGAGAAGAAATTGGACCCCAAAAATTGTTGTGCAATTTGTCCTGAGTACGCTGATACCCCATATGTGGGTGTAAACCATTGTTTGGGTGCAGGGCAGAGCTCGGAAGGGAAGGAGCGCCATTTGACTTTTCAATGCAAAATTGACTGGAATTGAGATGGGACGCCATGTTGCATTTAGAGAGCCCTTGATGTGCCTAAACATTGAAACCCCTAACAAGTGACACCATTTTGGAAAGTAGACCCCCTAAGGAACTTATCTAGATGTGTGGTGAGCACTTTGACCCAACAAGTGCTTTACAGAAGTTTATAATGCAGAGCCGTAAAAATAAAAAATCATATTTTTTCACAAAAATGATCTTTTCACCCCCAATTTTTTATTTTCCCAAGGGTAAGAGAAGAAATTGGACCCCAAAAATTGTTGTGCAATTTGTCCTGAGTACACTGATACCCCATATGTGGGTGTAAACCATTGTTTGGGCGCAGGGCAGAGCTCAGAAGGGAAGGAGCGCCATTTGACTTTTCAATGCAAAATTGACTGGAATTGAGATGGGACGCCATGTTGCGTTTGGAGAGCCCCTAATGTGCCTAAACATTGAAACCCCCCACGAGTGACACCATTTTGGAAAGTAGACCCCTTAAGGAACTTATCTAGATGTGTGTTGAGCACTTTGACCCAACAAGTGCTTCACAGAAGTTTATAATGCAGAGCCGTAAAAATAAAAAATCATATTTTTTCACAAAAATGATCTTTTCACCCCCATTTTTTTATTTCCCCAAGGGTAAGAGAAGAAATTAGACCACAAAAGTTGTTGTGCAATTTGTCCTGAGTATGACGATACCCCATATGTGGGTGTAAACCATTGTTTGGGCGCATAGCAGAGCTCAGAAGGGAAGAAGCGCTATTTTACTTTTCAATGCAAAATTGACTGGAATTAAGATGGGATGCCATGTTGCGTTTGGAGAGCCCCTGATGTGCCTAAACATTAAACCCCCCCACAAGTGACACCATTTTGGAAAGTAGACCCCCTAAGGAACTTATCTAGATCTGTTTTGAGAGCTCTGAACCCCCAAGTGTTTCACTACAGTTTATAACGCAGAGCCGTGAAAATAATTTTTATTTTTTTTTTTCACAAAAATGATTTTTTAGCCCCCAGTTTTGTATTTTCACAAGGGTATCAGGATAAATTGGACCCCAAAAGTTGTTGTCCAATTTGTCTGGAGTACGCTGATACCCCATTTGTGGGGGGGGAACCACTGTTTGGGCGCATGACAGAGCTCGGAAGGGAAGGAGCGCCATTTGGAATGCAGACTTAAATGGATTGGTCTGCAGGCGTCACGTTGCATTTGCAGAGCCCCTGATGTACCCAAACAGTACAAACCCCCCACAAGTGACCCCATATTGGAATCTAGACCTCCCAAGGAACTTATCTAGATGTGTTGTGAGAACTTTGAACCCCCAAGTGTTTCACTACAGTTTACAACGCAGAGCCGTGAAAATAAAACATATTTTTTTCCCACAAAAATGATTTTTAGCCCCCCCAATTTTTATTTTCCCAAGGATAACAAGAGAACTTGGACCCCAGAAGTTGTTGTTCAATTTGTCCCTAGTACGCTGATACCCCATATGTTGGGGTAAACCCCTTTTTGGACGCACGGGAGAGCTCGGAAGGGAAGGAGCACTGTTTTACTTTTTCAACGCAGAATTGGCTGGAATTGAGATTGGACGCCATGTCGCGTTTGGAGAGCCCCTGATGTGCCTGGACAGTGGAAACTCCCCAATTCTACCTGAAACCCTACTCCTAACCTCACCCCTAACCGTTTACTGAACATTTTCTGACAGTCATAAGTGCCACGTATATAAGTGCCACGTATATAAGTGCCACGTATTTAAGAGCCACGTATTTAAGAGCCATGTATTTAAGTGCCACAAATTTAAGTGCCACGTATTTAAGTGCCACGTATTTAAGTGCCACGTATTTCAGTGCCACGATATTTCAGTGCCACGTATTTCAGTACCACGTATTTCAGTGCCACGTATTTCAGGCACTGAAAAATACGTGGCACGTAAATACTTCAGTGCCACGATATTTCAGTGCCACGATATTTCAGTGCCACGTATTTCAGTGCCACGTATTTCAGGCACTGAAAAATACGTGGCACGTAAATACGTGGCACTGAAATACGTGGCACTTAAATAGGTGGCACTTAAATACGTGGCACTTAAATACATGGCACTTAAATACGTGGCACTTAAATACGTGGCACTTACATACGTGGCCACTGAAATATTGTGGCACTTATATAAGTATATACGTATATAAACGTATATTTCAGTGCCACGTATTTCAGTGCCACGTATTTCAGGTTAGGGGTAGGGTTAGGGTAGGGTTAGGGTTTTTTGTTTTTTTCTTGTTTTCTTGTGTTTTTCCATAAAAACGCATGCGTTTTACCGCGTTTACATGCATTTTTTCACACATGCGGTTTTTTTAAAAAAACGCATGCAGATAAAAACGCAAGTGTGAAACCAGACTAAAAGACGCTTTTTATAGCAAAAAAGTTTTTGCGTCTCCAAATTTTGAGACCTATAATTTTTCCACATTTTGGTCCACAGAGTCATGTGAGGTCTTCTTTTTTGCGGGACGAGTTGACGTTTTTATTGGTAACATTTTCGGACACGTGACCATTTTTTATCACTTTTTATTCCGATTTTTGTGAGGCAGAATAACCAAAAACCAGCTATTCATGAATTTCTTTTGGGAGAGGCGTTTATACCGTTCTGCGCTTGGTAAAATTGATAAAGCAGTTTTATTCGTCGGGTCAGTACGATTACAGCGATACCTCATTTATATCATTTTTTTATGTTTTGACGCTTTTATACGATAAAAACTATTTTATAGAAAAAATAATTATTTTGGCATCGCTTTATTCTGAGGACTATAACTTTTTTATTTTTTTGCTGATGATGCTGTATGGCAGCTCGTTTTTTGCGGGACAAGATGACGTTTTCAGCGGTAACATGGTTATTTATATCCGTCTTTTTGATCGCGTGTTATTCCACTTTTTGTTCGGCAGTATGGTAATAAAGCGTTGTTTTTTGCCTCGTTTTTTTTTTTTTTTTCTTACGGTGTTTACTGAAGGGGTTAACTAGTGGGCCAGTTTTATAGGTTGGGTCGTTACGGACGCGGCGATACTAAATATGTGTACTTTTATTGTTTTTGTTTGTTTTTTTTAGATAAAGAAATGTATTTATGGGAATAATATTTTTTTATTATTATTATTTATTTAGGAATTTTTTTTTTTTTTTTTTACACATGTGGAAATTTTTTTTTTTACTTTTTTACTTTGTCCCAGGGGGGGACATCACAGATCGCAGATCTGATAGTGTGCACAGCACTCTATCAGATCCGCGATCATACTTTCAGCGGAGCAGGCTGCAGCTTTCATCTGCAGCCTGCTCCGACCCGGAAGTGCTCCCTGCAGGACCCGGATACAGCCCCTCGGCCATTTTGGATCCGGGGCCTGCAGGGAGAAGACGTTCGGTACGAGGTGAGTACATCACCTTGTACCGATCGTCTCAGGGAAGCACGCAGGGAGCCCCCTCCCTGCGCGATGCTTCCCTGTACCGCCGGTACACCGCGATCATGTTTGATCGCGGTGTGCCGGGGGTTAATGTGCCGGGGGCGGTCCGTGACCGCTCCTGGCACATAGTGCCGGATGTCAGCTGCGATATGCATCCGACATCCGGCCGCGATCGGCCGCGCTCCCCCCGTGAGCGCGGCCGATTGCGTATGACGTACTATCCCGTCACCGGGAATTAAGGCCCACCCCACCTCGACGGTATAGTACGTCATACGGGCTTAAGGGGTTAAAGTTGTTGGGGGTAGGGCTGGTTCAAGTTTTTCGTGGGCCCAGGAAACGCGGACTACGTCACGGCGGTGGAGCAATGAGAGGTAAGTATTTCAACTTTGCAGGTGCTGTGATCCTGAGCAAGCGGGGGGCACACTCGTTCGCATTGGCACTGGCACAGGGCCCCTCAAAGTACGGCGGTGTGTTTGCACAGTGGGGCGCCTCCCACCGGCAGCGACACTTTTGCATACTATGAGGGGCCCTGTGCCAGTGACGTCGCCAACGAGTATGCCCCCCCACCTGATGAAGGAACCTGCACTTTCATCTGCACCTTCCTCTTTGTCCCTGTGTAAGGTGGTATAGTATGCGGGAAGGGGAACCTGACTTTCAGCAGGGTCAGATTGTGGCTGTGTAGCGTGCAAGGGGAATGTAGTGGTCTGGGTCAATGTACCACAAGAGTCATCTAGCACTGGCTGGGCAATGGGCAGGATGAGGAGGAAACACAGATATAGGCCCAAATAATAAAGTGGGCTAAATGCAGTTCAAAATTGGTAACAGGACTAAACAGGTGGCATTGCTTAGTTCAGTGGAGGACAACTGTAATGAGAGACAGACACAGTTAGTAGGCCCAAATAATAAAGTGGGCAAAATAAAGTTCAAAATTGGTAACAGGAGTAAACAGGCGGCACTGCTTTGTTCAGTGGAGGAGAACACCTTTGAGCGGCAGACACCGTTTGTAGGCCCCAACCAAACTAGTAGGCCAACTGCAGTATTATATTAACAACTACTTAATGAGAGCCTGAAGATTGAAGCTCAGCTTTGTTCAGTGGAGGACAACAACAGGGAGTTGCAGACACCATTATTAGGCCCAACCCAACTAGTATCCCAAATGCAGTTTCATATTTCAAATATAGTCCGAAAGCCTGAAGATTGAAGCTCAGGAAAAAAAACCAAGAGAACACCAAGGAGCGGCAGACACCGTTAGTAGGCCCCAACCAAACTAGTAGGCCTAATGCCGTGTTATATTAACAACAACTTAATGAGAGCCTGAAGATTGAAGCTCAGACAAGTAAACCTGGAGAGCACCTTGGAGCGGCATACACCGTTAGTAGGCCCCAACCAAACTAGTAGGCCTAATGCCGTGTTATATTTACAACAACTTAATGAGAGCCTGAAGACTGAAGCTCAAGCAAGTAAACCTGGAGAACACCTTGGAGCGGCAGACACCATTAGTAGGCCCCAACCAAACTAGTAGGCCAACTGCAGTGTTAGATTAACAACTACTTAATGAGAGCCTGAAGATTGAAGCTCAGGCAAGTAAACCTGGAGAACACCTTGGAGCGGCAGACACCGTTAGTAAGCCCCAACCAAACTAGTAGGCCAACTGTAGTGTTATATTAACAACAACTTAATGAGAGCCTGAAGATTGAAGCTCAGCTTTGTTCAGTGGAGGACAACACCAGGGAGCGGCAGACACCGTTAGTAGGCCCAACCCAACTAGTATCCCAAATGCAGTTTCATATTTCAAATATAGGCCAAAAGCCTGAAGATTGAAGCTCAGGAAAAAAAAACAGGAGAACACCAAGGAGCGGCAGACACCGTTAGTAGGCCCCAACCAAACTAGTAGGCCCAATGCAGTTTTCAAATTCCTGTAGGCTGAAAACCTGACAATTGAAGCTCAGCTTTTTTCAGAGGAGGACAGCTGTATTGAGTGGCGCAGACAGACACAGGTAGTAGGCCTTAAACAAAAAAGTTGGCTCAATACAGATTAAAAAAGGTTACAGGCGTACACAGGCAGCATTGGTGTGGTCAGCGGAGGACAATTGGAAGGAGTGGCGCAGACTTACTAGGCCTAAAATAAAAATGTAGGCTCTATGCAGGTTTAAATAGGTTACAGGGTTACACAGGCTGCATTGGTGTGGTCAGCAGAGGACGATTGCAAGGAGGGACCGCAGACAGACTTACTAGGCCTAAAATAAAAAAGTAGGCTCTATGCAGGTTTAAATAGGTTACAGGGTTACACATTCAGCATTGGTGTGGTCAGCGGAGGACGATTGCAAGGAGGGACCGCAGACAGACTTACTAGGCCTAAAATAAAAATGTAGGCTCTATGCAGGTTTAAATAGGTTACAGGGTTACACAGGCAGCATTGGTGTGGTCAGCGGAGGACGATTGCAAGGAGGGACCGCAGACAGACTTACTAGGCCTAAAATAAAAAAGTAGGCTCTATGCAGGTTTAAATAGGTTACAGGGTTACACAGGCAGCATTGGTGTGGTCAGCGGAGGACGATTGCAAGGAGGGACCGCAGAGAGACTTACTAGGCCTAAAATAAAAATGTAGGCTCTATGCAGGTTTAAATAGGTTACAGGTTTACACAGGCAGCATTGGTGTGGTAAGTGGAGGACGATTGCAAGGAGGGACTGCAGACAGACTTACTAGGCCTAAAATAAAAATGTAGGCTCTATGCAGGTTTAAATAGGTTACAGGGTTACACAGGCAGCATTGGTGTGGTCAGCGGAGGACGATTGCAAGGAGGGACCGCAGACAGACTTACTAGGCCTAAAATAAAAAAGTAGGCTCTATGCAGGTTTAAATAGGTTACAGGGTTACACAGGCAGCATTGGTGTGGTCAGCGGAGGACGATTGCAAGGAAGGACCGCAGAGAGACTTACTAGGCCTAAAATAAAAATGTAGGCTCTATGCAGGTTTAAATAGGTTACAGGTTTACACAGGCAGCATTGGTGTGGTAAGTGGAGGACGATTGCAAGGAGGGACTGCAGACAGACTTACTAGGCCTAAAATAAAAATGTAGGCTCTATGCAGGTTTAAATAGGTTACAGGGTTACACAGGCAGCATTGGTGTGGTCAGCGGAGGACAATTGCAAGGAGGGACCGCAGATGGACTTACTAGGCCTAAAATAAAAATGTAGGCTCTATGCAGGTTTAAATAGTTTACAGGGTTACACAGGCAGCATTGGTGTGGTCAGCGGAGGACGATTGCAAGGAGGGACCGCAGACAGACTTACTAGGCCTAAAATAAAAATGTAGGCTCTATGCAGGTTTAAATAGGTTACAGGGTTACACAGGCAGCATTGGTGTGGTCAGCGGAGGACAATTGCAAGGAGGGACCGCAGATGGACTTACTAGGCCTAAAATAAAAATGTAGGCTCTATGCAGGTTTAAATAGGTTACAGGGTTACACAGGCAGCATTGGTGTGGTCAGCGGAGGACGATTGCAAGGAGGGACCGCAGACAGACTTACTAGGCCTAAAATAAAAATGTAGGCTCTATGCAGGTTTAAATAGGTTACAGGTTTACACAGGCAGCATTGGTGTGGTCAGCAGAGGACGATTGCAAGGAGGGACCGCAGACAGACTTACTAGGCCTAAAATAAAAATGTAGGCTCTATTCAGGTTTAAATAGGTTACAGGGTTACACAGGCAGCATTGGTGTGGTCAGCGGAGGACGATTGCAAGGAGGGGCAGACACAGTTAGTAGGGCCAAAAAAGTAATAGGCAAAATGCAGTTAAAAATAGGTTACAGGATAACGCAGGCGGCGTAGCTTTGTTCAGTGGAGGACAACTGTATGGAGTGTCTGACACAGGTAGTAGGCCAAAATAATAAAGTGAGGTTAATGTCTGGCCCCCCAAAAAATTCACAAATAAACAGGTGGAATACCTAGGTACAGGGGTGGGCTCCTTTGCTGACTTGCAGACAGTGGTAGTTGGCGCAAAGTATTATTAGGTGTAAATGTAGGGCAGGGCCCCTGAATATTTTTACTATCAACAATCATGTCAACAAATTGGTATTGGCAGTGCCATTGAAGGATTTAACAGCACAGGCTAAACAGTGGTGGAGCAGTGAGAGGTAATTTTGCAAGTGGTAGAGCACTGTTTTGAGCTGGAGGGGAACACTCTCTCGTGGGCGGCGGTACTGGCCCAGGGCCCCTCATGTTACTACGGTGTGTCTGATGTTGGGTGTGCACCACCACCGCCAGAGACACTTCATTGTACTATGAGGGACCCTGTGCCAGTGCCGTCGCCGAAAAGTGGGCACACCCACCTGTTTAGCCAAACGGCACTCGCACGGGTGCTTTCGCCAAGTGGTGACCACGGCCCCGTGGGGGGAGTCAGCCCATTTAGGGAGGTGTAAAAAAGGCCTATGGTGGACATACAGCAGCTGCAAATGGAGAAATTGGAGCAGTCAGTAAGACGAGTCCAAAAGCAAGACCTTTTTACAGGAAAGCTAGGTGTCATCAGGGAAAGGTGGGGCTAAATAATTAGAAATCCATGATTGGTTCATTTTAATGAAGGTTAGATCATCAACATTTTGGGTAGCCAGATGAGTCCTTTTTTTGGTCAGTATTGAACCAGCAGCACTGAATACTCTTTCTGATAGCACACTAGCAGCTGGGCAAGCGAGCTCCTGTAATGCATATTCTGCCAATTCAGGCCAGGTGTCTATTTTAGATGCCCAGTAATCAAAGGGGAATGACGTGTGAGGGAGAACATCGATAAGGGAGGAAAAATAGTTAGTAACCATACTGGACAAATGTTGTCTCCTGTCACTTTAAATTGATGCTGCAGTACCTGTCGTGTCTGCGGTCATTGCAAAATCACTCCACAACCTGGTCAGAAAAGCCCTCTGTCTAACGCCACTTCTGATTTGTGCACCTCTAACACCTCTGCCATGTTGCCCCCTGCAGCTCATGTGAGAACCATCACCGCCGCTGTGTGCTGGGAATGCCTGAACCAAACGGTCTACAAGAGTTGCTTGTTTGGTAGCCAATATTTGCTCAAGGTTCTCATGTGGCATGATATTTTGCAATTTCCCTTTATAGCGTGAATCCAGGAGGCAGGCCAACCAGTAAACGTCATCGGTCATCATTTTGAAAATGCGAGGGTCCCTTTTTAGGATACGCAAGGCATAATCAGCCATGTGGGCCAATGTTCCAGGTGTCAAATCAATGCTTGTGCTGGGTTGAGGAGCACTTTCTGGCAAATCCACATCACTTGTCTCCCACAAAAAACCTGTTCCTGACCTTGCACCACCAACACTTTCTATTCCCCCCTGAGATGCTTCCTCCTCCCATAAATAATCATCCCCATCTTCCTCCTCCTCCTCCTCCTCTTCGACCGCAACCTCATCCCCGAGACTTCCCTGAGCGCACAATGGCTGACTGTCATCAAGGCTTCCCTCCTCCTCAGCTGCAGACACCTGCTCCTTAATGTCCGTCAAACTTTGCATCAGCAGACGCATTAGTGGAATGCTCATGCTTATGATGGTGTCGTCCACACTGACCAGCCGCGTGCATTCCTCAAAACACTGAAGGACTTGACAGAGGTCTTGGAGCTTTGACCACTGCACAGCAGACAACTCCATGTCTGCCATCCAACTGCCTGCCCATGTATGTTTGTCCTCCCACAAATACATGACAGCACGCCTCTGTTTGCACAGCCTCTGAAGCATGTGCAGTGTAGAGTTCCACCTTGTTGCAATGTCGATTATTAGGCGGTGCTGGGGAAGCTTCAACGATCGCTGATGGTTCTGCATACGGCTGGAGTGTACAGGCGAACGGCGGATGTGAGAGCAAAGTCGTCGCACCTTGAGGAGCAGGGCTGGTAACCCCGGATAACTTTTCAGGAAGCACTGCACCACCAGGTTCAAGGTGTGAGCCAGGCAAGGTATGTGTTTCAGTTCTGAAAGGGCTATGGCAGCCATAAAATTCCTCCCGTTATCACTGACTACCTTGCCTGCCTCAAGATGTACACTGCCCAGCCATGACTGAGTTTCTTGCTCCAAGAACTCGGCCAGAACTTCCGCGGTGTGTCTGTTGTCACCCAAGCATTTCATTTCCAACACAGCCTGCGACACTTACCATTAGCTGTTCCATAATGGGACACCTCGTGTGCAACACTGGCAGCTGCGGATGGAGTGGTCGTGCAACTGCGCTCTGTGGATGAGCTTTCGCTTCGGCTGGAAGAGGAGGAGGAGGAGCAGGGGTGGCAAACGCCTACAGCCAACTGTTTCCTAGACCGTGGGCTAGGCAGAACTGTCCCACTGTGGCTGTCCCCTGTGGACCCTGCATCCACCACATTAACCCAGTGTGCCGTGATGGACACATAACGTCCCTGACCATGCCTACTGGTCCATGCATCAGTTGTGAGGTGCACCTTTCTACTGACTGATTGCCTCAGTGCATAGAGAATGCGGTCTTTGACATGTTGGTGGAGGGCTGGGATGGCATTTCTCGAAAAGAAGTGTCGACTGGGTAGCTCATAGCGTGGTACTGCGTAGGCCATCAAGGCTTTGAAAGCTTCGCTTTCAACCAAGCGGTAGGGCATCATCTCTAACGATATAAGTCTAGCAATGTGGGCGTTCAAACCCTGTGTACGCGGATGAGAGGGTGAGTACTTTCTTTTCCTAATGAGAGTCTCTTGGAGGGTGAGCTGGACTGACGAGGTGCATATGGTGGGACTTGTGGTGGTGGTGGTGGACATGGCGGATTGAGAGAGGGTTGGTGATGGTATTCTCGATGTAGGCCTACATGCTGTGTTTCCTACCAATAAACTTGGGATTCCCTGACTGCTTTGCCCTAGCGACGACACCTCCACATTTGCTGCTGTTGTTGTTCTAACCGGTGGGCTTACAGTGAGGGAAGGAATGTAGCGTTGCTGACTAGCTTCATTGTGAGCAGGTGCCACAACGTTACGGGACCGTTTGGTAGCTAGTCCAGGCTTGCAAGTTCATGGTGGTTAAATGACGACGCATGCAAGTTGTATTTAAACTTTTGACATTCTGACCTCTGCTAAATGTCCTTGAGCATTTCTTACAAATCACTTTGCACTGATCATTCGGATCTTGGTTAAAAAATTGCCAGACTGCACTCTTCCTACTATTGCATACCATTTCAGGCATTGCACACTGTGCTACTTTAACCAGATGGCCACGCTGTCCGAAAAATGGTTTGGGGTTTGCCAAACTTTTTTGGCCAGAGACGGGCCTGCCAGATGAATGCAAATGTGATGTAGATGGCTGCTGCCGATCCTCCTCCTCCGCTTCTGAGCTACTGCCAGCGGCACCCTCTTCCCCCAATGGCTGCCAATCTGGGTCAACAACTGGGTCATCTATTACCTCCTCTTCAATCTCATGTTCATCTATCTCTGTGTCACCGTGTAAGGTGCAATAACGTTCGGGAATGGGCACCATCGTCTCATCAGGGTGTCACGGGAAGCCTAGGTAGGCAAGAGATAATAACCCAGGCCCCTGCGATTTCCCTCAACTCTGGGAAACCCTGACTGACCCTCTCCCAGAGTTTACACTGATGGTGTGCATGTCTGGTCCTCCACCCTCGCCCTATCTCCTGTTTCAACCCTAGGCTGAAACCACCCACCTCCCAGTGAAGAGACCACTAACCAATACCCACAGTTAGCACAGACAAGGATAACGGAAAATATACACCACGCCGCAGTCACTCAGGAATACACAATAAGTGCACAGGGCAAAACAAATACGAATATAGGAATGAGGAAAATATGACAAAGGGAAATATACACCACCAGATACGATACTCCTTTTCCTAGACCACCACTCCAGACCGAGATATCCAAGCACTAGACAGAAGCTATAATCGGCGATGCCCAAAGCCCAGCAAAACTAAGGCAGTGGGCATGACTCAGCCTTCAACCCGAGCACCAGCCAGATTAACCCCGGACAATCTGGATCAAATATAACCGGCGCCACTGAGCATATAGTGGACGAAAGAGGAATTACCTCTGTCTGTCGGACGCCCTAGTGTGAACAGCGTCCGACATGACACAGGGTCAGTTTCTGGCTCAGTACACTGCGAGGGCAATGTAGTTATGTGAGTCAATGGAACTGCATGACAATCTAGCTGTGGCTGTGCATCAGTGCACTCCATGTCCGAATCATCTTCCAGTGGGCTGTTAACTATTTCCCTTTCTAACCCTGGCACCGTATGTGTAAAGAGCTCCATGGAGTAAAATGTTGTGTCGCCTGACGTATCCTTCACTGTTGTTTTGGGGGAAGGACACAAGGAATCAACTTGTTCCTGACCGGGAGCATCCACCGACGACTGGCTACTTTTCAATTTTGAACTATCCGAAGAGGAGGCGAAAGAGCTAGAGGCAGAGTCAGCAAGGAAAGCCAAAACTTTGTCCTGCTGCTCCGGTTTTAACAGCGGTTTTCCTACTCCCAGAAAAGGTAGCGTTCGAGGCCTTGTGTAGCCGGACGATGACACTGGCTCAACAACTCGAGACTTAGGTGCTATTTTGATTTTCCCTCTCCCACCCGATGCTCCACCACCACCACCACCATCAGCATTACCAGATGGCAATGACCGCCCACGGCCACGACCTCTTCCGCCAGCCTTCCTCATTCTTGGGAAAATGTAACCAAACTAACAACCGTTATATGGTACTGAAAAACAAGGTAGAAGGTGTATGCTAAGTTGTTGTGAATATAAATCTCCTTTTTTATGTGTGGGTGAGTGCTGAATAAATCAGTCCCACTATATTACAGTATAGTTTCTGTGGCACAAAATGACTGACAGAGATACCACAGACACGACTGGCACAGATGCACAGATTTGGCAATATTATTCTCCCTTTATTTATTTATTTTTTTTAAATGGGAGACTAGTGAATAAATAAGGCCCAATGTATGACAGTATAGTTTCTGTGGCACAAAATGACTGACAGAGATACCACAGACACGACTGGCACAGATGCACAGATTTGGCAATATTATTCATCCTTTATTTTTATTTTTTGGGGAAACTAGTGAATAAATCAGGCCCACTATATTACAGTATAGTTTCTGTAGCACAAAATGACTGACAGAGATACCACAGACACGACTGGCACAGATGCACTGATTGGCAATATTATTCTCCCTTTATTTTTATTTTTTTGGGGGAGACTAGTGAATAAATCAGGCCCAATGTATGACAGTATAGTTTATGTGGCACAAAATGACTGACAGAAATACCACAGACACGACTGGCACAGATGCACAGATTTGGCAAAATTATTATCCCTTTATTTTTATTTTTTGGGGGAGACTAGTGAATAAATGAGGCCCACTATATTACAGTATAGTTTCTGTGGCAGAAAATGACTGACCGAGATACCACAGACACGACTGGCACAGATGTACTGATTGGCAATATTAATCTCCCTTTTCAGGTGTGGGACAGTGCAGAAAAATACAGGCCCACTGTTTTACACTGCAAAGTTTCAAAGGCAGAAAGTGGCTGGAAGATATATATATATATAAAAAAGGGACTGTACTACAATTACTATCTCCCTACAATAATCTCTGAAAAGTATGGCAGGCAGCAATAAAAAGGACTGCTGCACACAAAAAGTGTGGACAAACAAACAAGATAGCTGTGCAGAAAGGAAGGAGCAACAGGATTTGTGCTTTAAAAAAAGAAGTTGGTTTGCACAGCGGTGTACAAACAGCAATGCAGCTATCAGGGAGCCTTCTAGGGCAGCCCAATAAGCTACAGAGCTGATGAAGAGAAATCTAGCCTCCACTGTCCCTGCAAAGAAAAGGTGGTGTTAGACAGTGGAAATCGCTACAGCACAAGCGGTTTGGGGGTTAATGTACCCTGCCTAATGCTATCCCTGCTTCTGACGAAGCGGCAGCAACCTCTCCCTATGCTCAGCTCGGCAGCAGTAAGATGGCGGTCAGCGGGAACGCCCCTTTATAGCCCCTGTGACGCCGCAGAGAGCAAGCCAATCACTGTCATTCCCTTCTCTAAGATGGTGGGGACCGAGAGCTATGTCATCACGCTGCCCACACTCTGCGTCCACCTTCATTGGCTGAGAAAAGGAGCTGAAAGCTGTTATGATCCTAGTGGCTTAGGATCACAAATCTAACCAGCTAAGTAGAAGATAATAGGACGAGCTCTGGGGATGTGGTAACTGGACTAACCGCAAACCTGATCCTAACCGCACACACTATAGGCAGCCGTGGAACGTTTCCTGAAATCCTAGACATCTCTTCACGGCCTGAGAAACTGACTACCCCTAAAGAGAAAGTAAAGACCTCACTTGCCTCAAAGAAATAACCCCAGAGATATAGAAGCCCCCCACAAATAATAATGGTGAGTTAAGAGGAAAAGACAAACGCAGAGATGAAACAGGTTGAGCAAATGAGGCACGCTAACGCTAGATAGCAGAAAATAGCAAGGGATCTGTGCGGTCAGTAAAAAACCCTATGCAAAAATATCCATGCAGAGAATGAGAGAACCCCCACACCAACTAACGATGTGGGGGGAGCAACTCGGCACCCCAGAGCACCAGCAAGCAGCAAAATCACATATTAGCAAGCTGGAAAAAACTCATCATATACTAGGAAACATCTTGAACACAGATGAGCAAAAATAAGCAAACCAAACTTAGCTTCTCTTGGAGAGACTGATAACGGATGTAGACAGGAGCAATCAGAATAGCACTGAATACAACGACAACAGGCAAGGAATGAAGGACCAGGTGGATTAAATAGGAAACCTAACTAGCAGAAGACGAGACAGCTGATCCTGCCAGAAACCTGCAAAATAACAAAAAGAGCCTCCAGGGGGAGCCCAAAGAGAGAACTCACACAGTACCACTCACGACCACAGGAGGGAGCCCGGAAACAGAGTTCACAACAGTACGCCCCCCTTGAGGAGGGGTCACCGAACCCTCACCAGAACCCCTAGGGCGATCAGGGTGAGCCACATGGAAGGCACGAACCAAATCGGCCGCATGAACATCAGAGGCGACAACCCAGGAATTATCCTCCTGACCATAGCCCTTCCACTTAACCAAATACTGAAGCCTCCGTCTTGAAATACGAGAATCCAAGATATTCTCCACCACGTATTCCAATTCTCCCTCAAACAGCACCGGAGCAGGAGGCTCAACAGAAGGAACCACAGGCACCACATACCTCCGCAACAAAGACCTATGGAACACATTATGGATGGTAAACGATGCAGGGAGGTCCAAACGAAATGACACAGGGTTGAGGATTTCCAAAATTTTATAAGGACCGATAATATGAGGTTTAAACTTAGGAGAAGAAACCTTCATAGGAACATAACGAGAAGACAACCACACCAAATCCCCCACGCGAAGTCGGGGACCCACACAGCGACGACGGTTAGCAAAGCGCTGAGCCTTCTCTTGTGACAACATCAAATTGTCCACCACATGGTTCCAAATCTGTTGCAACCTATCCACCACAGAATCCACCCCAGGACAGTCAGAAGACTCAACCTGACCGGAGAAAAAACGAGGATGAAAACCAGAATTACAAAAAAAAGGCGAAACCAAAGTAGCCGAACTAGCCCGATTATTAAGGGCAAACTCGGCCAATGGCAAAAAAGTCACCCAATCATCCTGGTCAGCAGAAACAAAACATCTCAAATAAGTTTCCAAGGTCTGGTTAGTTCGCTCGGTTTGGCCATTCGTCTGAGGATGGAAGGCCGACGAAAAAGACAAATCAATGCCCATCCTAGCACAAAAGGACCGCCAAAATCTGGACACAAACTGGGATCCTCTGTCAGACACAATGTTTTCAGGGATGCCGTGCAGATGAACCACATTCTGAAAAAATAACGGAACCAAATCGGAGGAAGAAGGCAACTTAGGCAAGGGCACCAAATGGACCATTTTAGAAAAACGATCACAAACCACCCAGATGACAGACATTCTCTGAGAGACCGGAAGATCCGAAATAAAATCCATGGAAATATGCGTCCAAGGCCTCATAGGAACCGGCAAAGGCAAAAGCAAACCACTGTCACGAGAACAGCAAGACTTAGCCCGAGCACAAATCCCACAGGACTGCACAAAGGAACGCACATCCCGCGACAAGGAAGGCCACCAGAAGGATCTAGCCACCAAATCTCTGGTACCAAAAATCCCAGGATGACCCGCCAACACTGAAGAATGGACCTCGGAAATAACTCTGCTGGTCCATCTATCTGGGACAAACAGTCTCTCTGATGGACAACGGTCAGGTCTATCCGCCTGAAATTCCTTTAACACCCGTTGCAAATCTGGGGAAATGGCAGACAAAATTACCCCCTCTTTGAGGATACCAACCGGCTCAGAAACTCCAGGGGAGTCAGGCACAAAACTCCTAGAAAGAGCATCAGCCTTCACGTTCTTCGAACCAGGAAGGTACGAGACCACGAAATCGAAACGTGAGAAAAACAACGACCAACGAGCCTGTCTAGGATTCAACCGCTTGGCCGACTCAAGATAAATCACATTTTTATGATCAGTCAAGACCACCACACGATGCTTAGCTCCCTCTAGCCAGTGTCGCCACTCCTCAAATGCCCACTTCATTGCCAACAACTCCCGATTACCAACATCATAATTTCGTTCAGCCGGCGAAAATTTTCTTGAAAAGAAGGCACATGGCTTCATCACAGAGCAATCAGAGCTTCTCTGTGACAAAACAGCCCCTGCTCCAATTTCAGAAGCATCAACCTCGACCTGGAAGGGAAGAGAGACATCTGGCTGACATAAAACTGGAGCCGAAGAAAACCGGCGCTTCAGCTCCTGAAAGGCCTCAACAGCTGCAGGAGACCAGTTAGTCACATCAGAACCCTTCTTGGTCAAATCCGTCAAAGGTTTAACCACACCAGAAAAATTAGCAATGAAGCGACGGTAAAAATTAGCAAAACCCAAGAACATCTGAAGACTCTTAACCGATGTAGGTTGAGTCCAATCATGAATAGCCTGGACCTTGACTGGGTCCATCTCAATAGAAGAAGGAGAAAAAATAAAGCCCAAAAAGGAAACTTTCTGGACTCCGAAGAGACATTTGGAACCCTTCACAAACAAGGCATTGGCATGCAGGACCTGAAATACCATCCTGACCTGCTTCACATGGGATTCCCAATCATCTGAAAAGACCAAAATATCATCCAGATACACAATCATAAATTTATCCAGATATTCTCGGAAGATATCATGCATGAAGGACTGGAACACAGAAGGGGCATTAGAAAGTCCAAAAAGCATCACCAAGTACTCAAAATGGCCTTCGGGCGTATTAAATGCTGTTTTCCATTCATCGCCCTGTTTTATACGCACAAGATTATACGCACCGCGAAGATCTATCTTGGTGAACCAACTAGACCCCCTAATCCGAGCAAACAGATCAGACAACAATGGCAAGGGATACTGGAATTTGACCGTGATCTTATTTAGAAGGCGATAATCTATACAGGGTCTCAACCAACCATCCTTCTTGGCCACAAAAAAGAATCCCGCAGCACCAAGAGGGGACGAGGAGGGGCAAATATGTCCCTTCTCCAAAGACTCCTTTACATAGCTCCGCATAGCGGCATGCTCTGGTACAGACAAATTAAACAGTCATCCCTTAGGGAACTTACTACCAGGAATCAAATTTATAGCACAATCACAATCCCTATGAGGAGGTAGGGCACTGGATTTGGGCTCATCAAATACATCCTGGTAGTCCGACAAAAACTCAGGGACTTCAGAAGGAGTAGAGGAAGCAATTGATACCAAGGGAGCATCGCCATGAATTCCCTGGCAACCCCAACTGAACACAGACATAGCTTTCCAATCCAGGACTGGATTATGAGCCTGCAACCATGGCAGACCCAACACGACAACGTCATGCAAATTATATAACACAAGAAAGCGAATCACCTCCTGATGTGCAGGAGTCATACACATGGTCACTTGAGTCCAGTATTGAGGTTTATTCTTGGCCAATGGTGTAGCATCAATTCCCTTCAATGGAATAGGGAACTGTAATTGTTCAAGGATAAAACCACAGCGCTTGGCAAATGACAAATCCATCAGATTCAGGGCGGCACCTGAATCTACAAAAGCCATAACTGAGTAGGATGACAGAGAGCAAATCAAAGTAACAGACAAAATGAATTTAGGCTGTACAGTACCAATGGTGACAGATCTAGCAAAGTTTTTTGTGCGCTTAGAGCATGCTGAGATAACATGAGCTGAATCACCACAGTAAAAGCACAACCCATTCTGACGTCTATGATTTTGCCGTTCAATTCTGGTCAGAATCCTATCACATTGCATAGACTCAGGTTTCTGTTCAGAAAACACCGCCAGATGGTGCGCAGGTTTGCGCTCCCGCAAACGCCGATCAATCTGAATGGCCAAAGCCATTGATTCATTCAGACTCGCAGGCGTGGGGAACCCCACCATAACATTCTTAATGGCTTCAGAAAGACCTTCTCTGAAATTTGCAGCCAGGGCACACTCATTCCATTGAGTAAGCACCGACCATTTCCGAAATTTTTGACAATACACCTCAGCTTCATCCTGACCCTGAGAGAGAGCCAGCAAGGCCTTTTCTTCCTGATTCTCAAGATTAGGTTCCTCATAAAGCAGTCCAAGCGCCAGAAAAAACGCATCCACATTCAGCAATGCAGGATCTCCTGGCGCCAAGGAGAAGGCCCAATCTTGAGGGTCGCCACGTAACAGAGAGATAACAATTCTAACTTGCTGAGCGGAATCACCAGAGGAACGAGGTCTCAAAGAAAGAAATAATTTACAATTATTCTTAAAATTCAGAAACCTAGATCTATCTCCAGAAAAAAACTCAGGAATAGGTACTTTTGGCTCAGACATAGGACTGTGAACAACAAAATCCTGAATGCTTTGCACCCTTGCAGCAAGATGATCCACACTAGAAGTCAGACTCTGAATATCCATGTCTGCAGCTGAACTCAAAGCCACCCAGAGATTAAGGGGAGGAGAGAAGCAGGACACACTGCAGAGCAGAAAAAAAAATTGAACTCAGGATTTCTCTTATCCCACTTTTGCGATGCATTTAACACTTTGGGCCTGTTGTACTGTTATGATCCTAGTGGCTTAGGATCACAAATCTAACCAGCTAAGTAGAAGATAATAGGACGAGCTCTGGGGATGTGGTAACTGGACTAACCGCAAACCTGATCCTAACCGCACACAATATAGGCAGCCATGGAACGTTTCCTGAAATCCTAGACATCTCTTCACGGCCTGAGAAACTGACTACCCCTAAAGAGAAAGTAAAGACCTCACTTGCCTCAGAGAAATAACCCCAGAGATATAGAAGCCCTCCACAAATAATAACGGTGAGTTAAGAGGAAAAGACAAACGCAGAGATGAAACAGGTTGAGCAAATGAGGCACGCTAACGCTAGATAGCAGAAAATAGCAAGGGATCTGTGCGGTCAGTAAAAAACCCTATGCAAAAATATCCACGCAGAGAATGCGAGAACCCCCACACCAACTAACGATGTGGGGGGAGCAACTCAGCACCCCAGAGCACCAGCAAGCAGGGAAATCACATATTAGCAAGCTGGACAAAACTCATCATATACTAGGAAACATCTTGAACACAGATGAGCAAAAATGAGCAAACCAAACTTAGCTTCTCTTGGAGAGACTGATAACGGATGTAGACAGGAGCAATTAGAATAGCACTGAATACAACGACAACAGGCAAGGAATGAAGGACCAGGTGGATTAAATAGGAAACCTAACTAGCAGATGACGAGACAGCTGATCCTGCCAGAAACCTGCAAAATAACAAAAAGAGCTACCAGGGGGAGCCCAAAGAGAGAACTCACACAGTACCACTCACGACCACAGGAGGGAGCCCAGAAACAGAGTTCACAACAGAAAGCGTCATACGAAACGCGACTTTGGCGCAAAGATCGCCGACCACGTGGCCGATCCCACGCTGGGATCGGGTCGGGTTTCACGAAACCCGACTTTGCCAAAAGTCGGCGACTTTTGAAAATGTTCGATCCGTTTTGCTCAACCCTAATTGCCACACTAAGGCACGTTGATCTCTAATGTGCCAGTTCATGCATGTAGTTGTCAAATTATTGCAATTTTTGCTTCTACTAAATATTTTTCTGCAGATTTGACAGACAACATGTGTTGGGTCATCCTTTGCAGTTTCAAAAAACACCCAGGCTAGGCAACCCTTTTCCCCCTGCGAATTCCACACTCGCGACCAATGCTGACTTCTGTGCTTGTCAAGATTGTATTACTTCATGCTTGTGTAGGAAGCCACAAAGTCAACTCAGATTTTTCAGAGATTTAATTTTTGTCAACGCAGCTGCATGATTTACGGCTGTTAGCCAGCCTGAGGGCATGTGAAGGTTGCCTGGTTGCTAGGGAATCCCCACATGTATTTAAGCTGTCAAGCAGCTGCAAATCATGCAGCTTCATCAACAAAAACTAAATCTCCGAGCACTCACAAATACTCGGAGATCACCCGAGCAACGAGTATACTCGCTCATCACTAGATCCAATCTAACTGACAAGTTCACTTTCAGCACCAGCACTATCAGGAGCGGCTTCTCTGCACTATGACACTGAGAAAACATCACCAGCAAAATAACATGTCCACTTCTTATATGGCCAGGGACCTGTGACTTCGGCAGCCAATCACAGAAAACCTTGTGTCATGATTAGTAGTGTTGTTGATAGTATCGTCCGATACCCGAAAAATATTGGATATCGCCGATACCGATACCCGATACCAATGCATTTCAATGGGACGCAAAGTATCGGAATGGTTCCCAGGGTCTGAAGGAGAGGAATGGGATGACATGTTGAATGACGGGAGGGGGTATGGAGTGGTTAGAGGAGCATGTAGAGAGGTTAGCACTTTTTTCTTTTTCCCTTAACTTTATGTGTGTTGATTCCAGCAGCCGATCAGGGTGCAGAAACAATCCACAACATCATGACTAGTGTTGAGCATTCCGATACCGCAAGTATCGGGTATCGGAATTCCGATACCGAGTTCCGATACTTTTGTGGTATCGGGAATCGGTATCGGAACCATATTCATGTGTAAAATAAAGAATTAAAATAAAAAATATGGATATACCTACTCATATGGATATACTCACCTCTCCGGCGGCCCCTGGACCTTACCGCTGTAACCGGGAGCCTCCGTTCCTAAGAATGAGCCCGTGAAGGACCTTCGATGACGTCGCGGCTGATGTCGCGGCTTCTGATTGGTCGCGTGAGCGGTCACATGAGCAGTCACGCAACAAAACAGAAGCCGCGACGTCATCGAAGGCCCTTCACGCGCTCATTCTTAGGAACGGAGGCTCCCGGTTACATCGGTAAGATCCAGGGGCTGCCGGAGAGGTGAGCATATAGAGATTTTTTATTTTAATTCTTTATTTTACACATGAATATGGTTCCGATACCGATTCCCGATACCACAAAAGTATCGGAACTCAGTATCGGAATTCCGATACCCGATACTTGCGGTATCAGAATGCTCAACACTAGTCATGATGTTGTGGATTGTTTCTGCACCCTGATCGGCTGCTGGAATCAACACACATAAAGTTAAGGGAAAAAGAAAAAAGTGCTAACCTCTCCACATGCTCCTCTAACCACTCCATACCCCCTCCCGTCATTCAACATGTCATCCCATCCCACCATTTATTATACAGCACCACTATTCTATCCAAAGTAATAACAAAAGCATCAGTGGAAACGTGAAAGATTTACCAAACTGTGACCAAATTTTGCAGACTTTGAGTAAAAATGTTCATGAAAGCGAACTCGAATCCGAATGTGCTAAGTTTGAGCCGAATTTAAAATTGCCAAAAGTTTTCCGAACACAGTCGCCCATCTCTACTCCTGACAATCTGTTGTTATACATCTTGAAAAATCACCAGTCCTCAACATCAACTTCTCCTTCAGCAGTTCTCCTAATCACAGCTCTTACTTTCCTGACTATATGCAAACACAGTGATAGCAATGTACAGTATATGCCAGAGCAAGCCACTGATAATTGAATGTGTTACTACAGAACTTGTGCTAAGCTTTATAGTTCTACTAATACTACAGTTGTGCTTCTCATCAGAACTCTCACTCAAGGAGAAGATCCGCCCTGCTAGAAACCAGATAATAGGGTGACTATAAGGAGAATATCCCTGTAATGTGTATTTCATTTTTTTTACAGATACTTTTAGTTTATGGTGGAGGAAAGGGAGTATAAATAGGTATGGTCTTCAAAAGGAGTATCGTTTGTAAAAAAAAGGGTGGGCATTTTCCACCTTACTGAATCACTCTTTGAAACTAAGTATCAAATGTTGGCAGGAAAGGGTTATTTTCAAGAAAATGGATATACCTGTACGTCCCCATCATGTTCAGCATGTGTGGAGGTAGCTCAGAAGCCACCACATGATGACTGTATTATACAGTCAGTATCTGCCTATATCAACAGTGACCAGAGAAAACGCCTATTGGCCTCCTGCCACATGATTGCAAGGAACCAGTGGGTCACCATGGGAGCTGGCGGCCTACTAAAGGCTGACTTCATAGAATACCATCTTTCACACTATTTACTGCAAAACTGTGATATCGCAGTATAAAGAACAAATTATCAAAGGATCAATGGTTCAAATCCGTTTAGAACACTAAAATATAAACAAAGTTTAAAATCGAAAATTTAGAATCCTCTTTTCTCAGTTTAAAAATAAAGAAATAAAAGCAAATGCCTGGTATCACATGTAAGTAAAAGTCTGATTTATTAAAACTAGTGTTGAGCGATACCTTCCGATATTCGAAAGTATCGGTATCGGATTGGATCGGCCGATACCGGCAAAATATCGGATCTCGCCGATACCGATACCCGATACCAATACAAGTCAATGGGACATAAATATCGGAAGGTATCCTGGATGGTTCCCAGGGTCTGAAGGAGAGGAAACTCTAATTCAGGCCCTGGGATCCATATTCATGTAAAAAATAAAGAATAAAAATAAAAAATATGGATATACTCACCCCTCCGGCGGACCCTGGACCTTAGCGATGTAACCGGCAGCCTCCGTTCCTAAGAATGCAGAGTGAAGGACCTTCGATGACGTCGCGGCTTGTGATTGGTCGCGTGACCGCTCATGTGACCGCTCACGCAACCAATCACAAGCCGCGACGTCATCGCAGGTCCTACACTCACAGCATTCTGAGGAACGGAGGCTCCCGGTTACACCGCTAAGGTCCAGGGGCCGTCCGAGGGGTGAGTATATCCATATTTTTTATTTTTATTCTTTATTTTTTACATGAATATGGATCCCAGGGCCTGAAGGAGAGTTTCCTCTCCTCCAGACCCTGGGAACCATACACTGGGAACTTCCGATTCCGATTTCCGATATCACAAAAATTTCGGAACTCGGTATCGGAATTCCGATATAGCAAATATCGGCCGATACCCGATACTTGCGGTATCGGAATGCTCAACACTAATTAAAACACAAAAGTTATTAAATCATATGTTAAATGCTGGAAAGAAAAATAAAATGAAAAGGCAGAATTGTCTTAGTTAAAGCGCTTGGATAAATGGGAAGAAAATCTAAACGTAGAGTTTCTGAAAAAACGATGCATGAATTTCACCTCTCGCATACTGAAGAAAGTAGAGTTTTCTATTTCTAAATATCTGTTTTTTTCAACATAGAAAATGTCGGTCATTTCCTCGTAATACCATATCATATTACTGGACTATTTCTCTTGACATTAATGTTTAGCCAATGAAAATGAATGCAGCAAAAATTGCTTTATTTTAGAGGTTTTCGAATAAGCTGCAGTTACTTTTCACTAACAATAAGTGCTCTTTTATTTTTCCTGGGCACTGTGTTGTATAGTTTATTGACAATATTATTTTACAAGATATTACATTTCCATTAAGGCAGGAAATAGTACGAAGGAGCCATTAAATTTAATAAAATAAACATAATTATCCTCAATGACTAGGAAAGTTTATTGCAGCCATTGTGCATCTGCTTTTTAATGGGAAAGGAACATAATTTCATAGCAGTCCTCAGTAGTGCCAAAGACAACATGTACGTATGTTACTTTCCTATGCTCAACGCATGGCATATGGTATAACTGCATCTAGTAATTTGCAGTGAATTCTACTCGAACGTAGAAAAAAATTCATATTCTCCAGAAAGTGGAATTTTTGTAATTCACTCTTTGCTAATTTATCAACATGATGGAAGCTGGCTGCTATTTTGCTAAATCGTAAAGTGTCGATCAAAAGATTGAAAAAAAAAATATATGCTCACCACTACCACCAAGGCAGTGAGCTATAAAGAATAAAAGCAATACTAATTATAAAGGTGAACAGTGCATAATTTTAGTAAGGAGCAGAATGAGATGGTAATTGTTTTTACAGACACTTTCCAATTATATCCATCCCATAAGATGGGAATAACTCTTTAAGTAATTGGCAGCATGGATACTGTATTTTATGGTACTTTTCCTTTTAGGTCCTTGCAAGTCTAGGATTAAAGCTTTTGACAGCAGCAAGACACCAACTATTTCCAGCATAATGAAGTATTATTATATAAACTGTTTACAGTGGCAGATTGATTAAATATCTCACACTTCTCCGTTTTAACAGTAAATATGCTTCTGTCAAATGTTACAATGAATTTCTCGTAGCCAGAATTGCAAACTCGGTCTGTCTGATAATACAGTATCATAAACTATCCTGCCAGGAAGCGCTATAACAATAAGTCATTGTCTTTAATTTAGCTACCCTATTAAAGTGCTTTATTATACCCACCAAAGTTGATTAACTCAGTGGGATATCTAGAGTTTATGAAGTTGAAGAAGTGTAACTTCTCTGGCAAAGAAGCAAATGAAAGAACTCACACTTTTCCTTCTATAGTGTCAATAAAAAGAATCTCACAGATTTCTTTTGTACAGATATGACACTTAAAACAAGAAATAATAAAGGTATCAAATATGGCAGAATCAGTATGAATGGAGAATTCGACCTAGATGTGATCAGAGCCCTTAAATTAAGTTTGAATTGACTCATAGTAATGAGTAATACAATTTTAATAATTTTACCTTTCAACATTTCCAGTCCCCTGGGTGCCTGATGTTACAGTTTTTCATTCCAGCTGGATAAAATGTCATCCAGCTGAAATTACATGACTTTTGGAAAGACTTATCAGTTAGGATATGTCATCACTATGGCCAGTTATCATGAAATCTTAAAGGAGTTGACCAGTTACACCAAATCGATGACCTATCCATTGCACACATCATCAACATTGGATCAGCACCCCCACTGATCAGCTGTTTGTGATCCAGATGTAAACAATTTGAATGAGCTGCAATGTAGCAGCCACTGCCTGCTGCTGCAGAAAATCTATTCAAAAGAATTAAGCTGTTCTGCAGTACTTGGCATTGATGGATATACTTTGAATGGAACTGTGCTTTGCAGCTTTGTGCTTAAGTTCAGCAGCCACTAGAAGAAATAGCAGATTATCAACAGGGGTGCTGAGTGTCAGACTCTTTCACAGGATTGTCAAATGCTACAGTCGCTCTGCATCTTGCTGCAGAAGGTGTCTGCGTTGGGCATTGCAGACACCTTCTTAATCCTTCTGACTTTTAGACCCAGTGGCAACCTCCCTCAGGCTCTAATTGAAACTCCTTGACCTGGGTGTTTATTGACTCCCAGTCTGCTTCAGGTAGTCGCTAGTGATATTCACATTTTCCCTTGTGAAAGCTTGGAACTGTAACAGTCAGCTAACTTCCTCTCTGGTGCTGTTGGAGGACGTTTGGTGTTATGTCTCTGAGTATGCTCAAGTTAAGTTGCTTCCCCCTTGTCTCCCTTCTTTTCTTTCATGTACACTAGGGACTGACCAGTGCTCATCCCACTTCCCCCCCTCCCTATTCAGGGCCTAGCTCTAGGGATATACAGGGTTTAGATTCCTGCTCAGTGATTGCTGTGAAACCAATATAGGGATGGTAGGGGAGGCAGGGTGCTATTAGATCTGCCCCCCTCCTTTCCCTAGCATTTGGGCTTTCTTTCCCTCTTCCCTTCATGTTGCACTTAGTCTTCCCACACTGTGCGCGACAGACTCCCACTGATTCGATAATGAGGACCCATTCAATGGATAGTTCAAATGCAAAAACTCAATACTTGCCTTCATGAGTAGTAAAATTGATTTTAATATAATCCAAAAAAGGTGTTGACATTTCAGTCTTTTGGACCTTCATCAGAAAAAGGTTGTCTGCAAAGAAGAAAGGAATGTACCTGTTATGACAGACTAGCAACTCCCTCAAGAAAATAGTTAAACTAAAAATTTCAATTGAGCCTGCTGATTCCTGTGCAGACTAGAAATCCTGACCAGTAGTCCATAAAAGTTCATGCATGAGCACAAAAAGACCTAACCACAGATTCGAAGATGGCAGCTTGGATCTATGCTCCATGAAAGGCTGTCAAGCACTTCACGTTACTCCTATAGAAACAGAGGGCAGAGCAGAGTGTGAATTACCTACAAAAGAGAAAGTGTGCAGAATAAAGAAAAAATCCCAAAGTGAGTAAAGTAAACTATAAAATGCGAAATAAAATATAAAGTGCGTACTGTTAGGGTATGTGCACACGATCCGCAGCATTTTTTTCCACGCAGAAACGCTGCAGATCCGCAAGTGACTTACAGTACAATGTAAATCAATGGCAAAAAAAATGCTGTGCTATTGGTGCGGAAAAATCCGCATGTAAAACGCAGCAGATTCGAAAAAGGACCATGTCAATTCTTTTTGCTGATCTGCTGCGTTTTTGCACCCATTCCATAATAGAAATCCGCAGAGGTAAAAAAAAGGAAGAATTTGCAGCAAATCCGGAAAAAAAAGGTGGTAGGTGCAAAGTAAAGAACAGAAACAGCAAGGAGATAAATCCTAGTTGGAATTTCACCGACTGGCTTTAAGCTATAGAAGATTGGTTGAAGATTAAAAAAACTATCACCAGGAGAAAATACCAGCAAGGGGAAAGAATATAAAGCCACACCGGAAAGGTGATAGGGCAGACAAATGAAAACATCTGTATAATGCTAAACAGACTGCAGGTAGAATAACAGAACCTGGAGAAAAGGTGCGTTTGCTGTGGCTTAGGCTCGTTTCACACTTGCGTTTTTGTCTGCATGCGTTTTTTTAAAAAAACGCATGTGTGAAAAACGCATGTAAACGCGGTAAAACGCATGCGTTTTTTAGACGCATGCGTTTTTATAGAAAAACACAAGAAAAAAACAAGAAAACCCTAACCCTACCCCTAACCCTAAATGTGACTGAAATACGTGGCACTGAAATACGTGCAACTGAAATACGTGGCACTTTAATACGTGGCACGTGGCACTTAAATATGTGGCACTTAAATATGTGGCACGTGGCACTTAAATACGTGGCATACGTGGCACTTAAATACGTGGCACGTGGCATACGTGACACTTTAATACGTGGCACGTGGCACTTAAATATGTGGCACGTGGCACTTAAATATGTGGCACGTGGCACTTAAATATGTGGCACGTGGCACTTAAATACGTGGCACGTGGCATACGTGGCACTGAAATACGTGATACATGGCACTTAAATACGTGGCATACGTGGCACTGAAATATGTGATACGTGGCACTTAAATACGTGGCAATATGACTGTCAGAAAATGTTCATTAAACGGTTAGGGGTGAGGTTAGGGGTAGAGTTAGGGTTAGGGTTTGGATCCCTTTATCACCTTGATGGTGGTGGGTGGCTTTTCAGTGTGTTTTCTGGTTTTTTTCTATAAAAACGCATGCGTTTTTAGCGCAAACAAACGCATGTGCTTAAAAACGCATGCATTTACATAGACAGCAATGCATTTTTTTGCCGCGAAAAAACGCATGCGTTTTTTCGCGGCAAAAAAACGCGCAAGAAAATACTGCAGGTAGCATTTTTGAAAATGAACGCATGCAGTCAAAAAACGCATGCGTTTGAAAACGCGACCAAACGCATGTGCAAAAAAACGCATGCGTTTTCAATGTTAAATATAGGAAAAAAAAACGCATGCGTTTTTTGTGCAAAAAACGCTGCAGACAAAAACGCAAGTGTGAAACCAGCCTTAGCGGACAGAGAAGCTGACCACAAAGCACAGCCTGAAGGGTTTGAACCCAGGAGTTAGACAGTGCAAAACTGGAAAGATGTAGATACTCAAAGTGATGGATGTCGCTGGGAAAGGTCAGAGAGGCCCAAAGCCTGCGCACTGCAGTACTTTACTCTGCCCTCAAAAGGACAGATAAGTACACCTGCACAGGAGCGCGATGCCAGGGAGCGATGAAGCAACAGGAGGGCGGCATCGCAAGAAGAGCAAGAAGATGGGAGGTGCCGGACCCAAAACTGTGACAACCATAGGACCAGTCCGCCCACCCGGGTGAGTATAATAAAAATTTTACTTCTTATCTTTCACGTCAGATCAGGGGCTTATCTACAGCATTATAGAATGCTCTTATTTCGGCCAAAATTACTGACAGGTTCCCTTTAAGTGCTGTAGTAATAGAGGATTTGTAAGATGAGCATGTGAGAGAACGATTGTCTATTCAAATCAAGGCTGATGCTTCTGGGATCACATGACTTTACAAACATCCAAAGTCCTTGTAATTCTCTATTTGGGAAACATTCTCCAGTTTGTTTGGTTATATCTCCTATGCTCTCACAACATTGAGGAATTAAAGAGCTGCAGAAATAAACTAATACAAAATCTGAAGAGTCACATATTTATGCACAACATAGTAACCAAAATAATGCAATAGATAAGACAGGTGATGAGAAGCAGAACTATCATTATGGGAGAGGGATAAACAGTTGTGGCCATAAATTTTGTAACAGTTCATAGATAAGGAGTGTGTAAGTTTTATTAGTCTTGCCTGATGAAGGGACCTGAGTAGTCTCCAAAGCTTGCAATTTGTTATCATCTTTTCAGTTAGCCATTAAAAGGTTTCAACCACTGAGGACTCTCAATTCTAAATATTTTTCTATCAATTAGATAACATGGTATGAAGATATATATCTTTCCTGTACCAAATCCAGTATACACACAGACAAAATAAAATCAGACATTTGCTTTATAATAAAATGATGCATATTAGTCACAACTACTGGTTAAAGTCCTATATATTATCATTGAATTCTACTCATACGTACTCGATGTGGAAAAGAACATTTGATTGCAGCTTCTAGTAGAGTAGATCAATATCCAAAATAAGACTTTTAAAATTGATTTAATGGTGTATGCTTAACATTGCTGTACAATATAATTTCATTCCACATACTGACCTTCTCCATCGAGAGGTCGACACTAAAGAAGAGGTTTGATGATTTTCGCGCTTAAGAAATATTAACAATCTTTGCCGAGACATTAATTGGGGGTGAAAGCCAACTCTTCGGTCCAAAACCCTGCAAATTGATAGAGTTTTCTGTGTAAGTGAATATCATTTTCCTGACATGAATTTGACATTGGAATTGTTACCAACAGATCTAATGGTGTTTCTCCTCCATCCGCTAACAAATGTGATTGCCAGCCTCCAATTTGTGAGTAAAGAGTTTGAACACAAACCTTGTAGTCCTCTGAAACAGCCCACTGGGAATGAAAGCAATATTTGCTACACATGGGAGAGTTCCTTATGTCTGTGTCGCTCTAATTCTCTGACTTAAGCACAAATGTGGAGGAATGTCACAGTTCTGTGCTAGAAATGAGTAACAGCAGGACATGAACAGCTGCATAATATGTCATTCTACACGAGAACGTGAGGAAAGGGAAATTTGCTCATATGTACACATTTATACATATATATATATATATATATATATATATATATATATATATACTGCACACACATGTATACATACAAATTCATAAACACATTCAATATGCACATTCATATATTCAAGTATGGATACATATTAACTTATATAGACACATGAGCATATACATACACATATACACAGGCAACTGCACATACATATACTGTACATATACACTAATACATGGATATACACACAAACAAACATAAATAACCACATAAACACATACATGAAAACATCAACACATTCCTCTAGACATACATAATTTATGGTGCCCCATACTTCAATCTCTCCAGCAGGTGGTTGGGAGTCCCTGGGCACTGCACCACTGGGGCCCCAAATAGAATAGAATGTCTTAATGAATCTTTATACTTAAAGGTGAGCGGATCCATCCACGGAGGATTGAGTTTGAGTCATATTTTCTGAAAACCATGGTTTCATGCAAATTCAAACACTTTGAAATTCAATTTGTTGTTAGCCAAACAAAACAAAAAAACAAACATTTGCCCGGCTCAATATACCACACAGCTGAAGCATCATAGAGGGGCTAATGTCATTTTGAGTTGCCATGTGGGGTTTCCCATAATGCCCTGCAGCTAGGTCATCTTGCAGATTATCACACCTTGTACAGTGGTGGTCAGTACCTGGACCATCACAGATCAGCGGTTACCAGTAGGGTTGAGCGACTTTTATTTTTATAGGATCGGGTCGGGTTTCACGAAACCCGACTTTCTCAAAAGTCGGGTCGAGTGAAATCGGCCGATCCTATAAAAAAGTCGGGGTCGGGGTCGGCCGAAACACGAAACCCAATGCAGTGCAATGGGATACTATGGTTCCCAGGGTCTGAAGGAGAGGAAACTCTCCTTCAGGCCCTGGGATCCATATTGATGTGTAATATATAGAATCAAAATAAAAAATATTGATATACTCACCCTCGAACGCAGCCTGGTACTAACCGGCAGGCTTCCTTCCTAAGAATGAGCGCGTGAATGACCTGTGGTGACGTCGCGGCTTGTGATTGGTCGCGAGCGGTCACATGGACAAGCTGCGATGTCATCTAAGGTCCTTCACGCGCTCATTCTTAGGAAGGAAGCCTGCTGGAAAGAAGCAGGGTGCGTCCGAGGGTGAGTATATTCCTATTAGGTATATACTCACCCTCGGACGCGCCCTGCTTCTTTCCGGCAGGCTTCCTTCCTAAGAATGAGCGCGTGAAGGACCTTAGATGACGTCGCGGCTTGTCCATGTGACCGCTCGCGACCAATCACAAGCCACGACGTCACCACAGGTCATTCACGCGCTCATTCTTAGGAAGGAAGCCTTCCGGTTAGTACCAGGGCGCGTCCGAGGGTGAGTATATCAATATTTTTTATTTTGATTCTTTATTTTACACTTAAATATGGATTCCGATACCGATTCCCGATATCGCAAACATATCGGAACTCGGTATCGGAATTCCGATACCAGATTCAGAAGATCGCTGACCTCATGGCCGACCCTACACAGGGGTCGGGTCGGGTTTCAAGAAACCCGACTTTGCCAAAAGTCGGCGACTTCTGAAAATGGCCGACCCGTTTCGCTCAACCCTAGTTACCAGTAGAGCACAGTATGTATGGAAGAGTCTTTTTTTCATTTCCAGAGTCACTGGAAAAGTTTCTCTCTCCTGTTGTGTGTAAGCTCTGATGATCAGCAGGGTCCTATCTTTCTTTCTTCTGTGGAGTCTACGTTCTTGTGGTCACTGGAGTCCTCTCTTTCTCTCCTGCAGAGTGTAGGCTCTTATTGTCAGCATGGTCTGCTCTCCTGTGTAAGCTCTTATGGTTAATTGGGTCCTCTCTCTCTCTCTCTCTTATGCAGAGTGTAATCTCTTTAGATATGCAGAGTTATCTTTCATTCTCTTTCCTGTAGAGTGTAACCTCTTAGGGTATGTGCACACGTCAGGATTTCTTGCAGAAATTTCCTGAAGAAAACCGGAAATTTTCTGCAAGAAATCCGATTTTTTTTTTTTTGCGGTTTTTTTCCCGTTTTTTTCGCGTTTTTTTAGCATTTTGCAAGCGAAATTAGCTTGCAGAATGCTAAAGTTTTTCAAGCGATCTGTTGCATCACTTGGAAAACTGACAGGTTGGTCACACTTGTCAAACATAGTGTTTGACAAGTGTGACCAGCTTTTAACTATAGATGCTGCCTATGCAGCATCTATAGTAAAAGATAGAATGTTTAAAAATAATAAAAAAAAATTAAAAAATGGTTATACTCACCCTCTGCAGACAGCCGATGATCTCAGCGGCGTCCGTTCCTATAGATGGTGCGTGCAGGACCTTCGGTGATAGACATCATCTATAGGAACGGAAGAGAGAGCATGCAGCGCTGAGAGGGGGGAAGACTCCGGGGCCATAGAAGGTGAGTATATCACTATTTTTTATTTTAATTCTTTTTTTTTTTACCAATTATATGGTGCCCAGTCCGTGGAGGAGAGTCTCCTCTCCTCCACCCTGGGTACCAACCGCACATGATCTGCTTACTTCCAGCATGGTGTGCACAGCCCCGTGCGGGAAGTAAGCAGATCAATGCATTCCTAGGTGTGCGGAATCCCCACAATTCTGCATTTTTAATGAACATGTTGCTTTTTTTTCCGCGATGCGATTTTTTCGTGGAAAAAAATGCAACATTTGCACAAGAAATGCGGAATACACTGTAAATAATAGGAGGCATATGTTAGCGTTTTTTTCGCATTTTTATCACGTTTTTATAGAGAAAAAAAGCGAAAAAAACGTGAAAAATACTGAACGTGTGCACATGGCCTTATGGTTAGCAACGTACTCTCTTTCTCTCTCTTTCGTGTAGAGTGAAATCTCTTATGGTTAGCAAGGTCCTCGCTCTCTCTCTCTGTTTCATGTAGAGTGTAAGCTCTTATAGTCAGCATGGTTGTCTCTTCTTCCCAACACATATTTTCTTTGCAAACACAAACTTTTCAGTATTCAAATACATGCAACATTATTCACTATAATTCTTTTTTTTTTAAATAATTCGGCAATGTTGGCTAATTCGGAATTCAAAATATTTGGTCATTTCTATTTATGCTGTTATCAATAATCAATCAGTGGGCATCATGTATCACGTGTCTCACAAGAGACAATCTTGCCTATCTAACGCTAGTTTCACACTAGCGTTTGCATGAGCTGCGGACTTCCTCCATGAAGCCCCGCCCTCGGCGCACCTCCGCCTCTAGCTCCGCCTACTTCTGCATGCGGCTGGCTTGCGGCCTGTGTACCTATCTTTAACATTAGGTACGCAGGTCGTGCCGCAGTATGCGGATGCTTCCGCATGCGTCGTTTTGACGATGCGGCAAAAAAATGAAATTGCTACAAGCTGCGTTTACGCTGGTCACCGCATCGTCAAAACGACGCATGCAGAAGCATCCGCATGCTGCGGCACGACCTGCGTACCTAATATTACAGATAGGTACACAGGCCGCAAGCCAGCCGCATGCAGAAGTAGGCGGAGCTAGAGGCGGAGGTGCGGCCGAGGGCGGGGCTTCACGAAGGAAGTCCGCAGCCCTCCGCAGCTCATGCAAACGCTACTGTGAAACTAGCCTAATATATAAAGCTGAATGTGTGTGTATGTGTGTATGTGTGTATGTCCGGGATTTGCATCTGCACCGTCGCAGCTACAGCCACAACATTTTGCACAGTCACACATCTGGACCCTGAGAGCATCATAGGCTATGTTGTGAGGCAAAATTTTAACCCCGTGCATTCTAATTCACCAAACAACTTTGCCCTTATCTACATAATGGGGAAAAAGTGAAAGGAAAATTGTTGGAGGCAAATTGACAGCTGCCAGATGTGAACAAGGGGGACTTAAAGAGTGAGAGCGATGGCGCCAAAGAGTGTATACCTTACAGTTGCTAAGGTGGGGCCCTGACATGGGACACTCACCACACACAGGGATATGAACACACACACAAAATGTGCCACACACTACCACGTGCTTGAACACATATACCACCCTCAGCATACATTTCACCACACATACACCAACCTCGCCACATAAAAGTCCAAACACAAAAGTCCCCGCTCAAAACTTGCCACGCGCAAAACTCGCCACATGCAAAACTAGGCTCACGCAAAACTCGCCACACGTGCAAAACTCACTTCATGGAAAACTCGCCACATGCAAGATTTGCACACGCGGAAAAATTGCCACATGCACAAAAGTTGCAACACATACAAAGTTTGCCTCACACAAAACTTGCACATACTCAAAATGCACCACACATAAAACTTGCCACGCGCAAAACTCGCCATGCGCAAAACTTGCTGCACACAACTTGCTACACTAACCTGTCACATGCAACTCGACAAACAAAAAGTTGCTACACGCATGTCGCCACACAAAACTCATCTGACAAAAGTCGCTACATGCATGTCGCCACACGCAACTCAACACACACAACTTGACACATGAAACTCGCCCTAAAACAAACACAAGTCTGGTATTATCCTTCAAAAATAAAAATCTGCTTAATAAGCAGACAAACTACAAGAGCAACAACTGTACCATATAGGAAATACGGCAGCAGTCAGTCACATGACCTGTCTATTATGTGTGTATGTGAGCTAATATATACTGCCAGGGGGGAGGGCTTCCTGTTGGCTGGGGATTTATCAGGCTGCCAATTTAGCTTACAAATACTGAGGTAAAAATACTGAGCAAATAACGTGTGAACGAGGTCTAATACAAGAGGAGATGACACACAGATATATACTATATACAGCAGGAGATGACAGAGAGATATATACTATATACAGGAGGAGATGACAGAGAGATATATACTATATACAGGGGAGATGACACACAGGTATATACTATGTACAGGAGCAGATGACTTACAGGTATATACTATATACAGGGGAGATGACACACACATATATACTATATACAGGGGAGATGACACACAGGTATATACTATATACAGGAGGAGATGACATACATATATACAGTATACTATATACAGGAGGAGATGACACACAGGTATATACTATATACAGGAGGAGATAACACACAGGCATATATATAGGGGTGATGACACACATATATACTATATACAGTGGAGATGACACACAGGTATATACTATATACAGGAGGAGATGACACACAGGTATATACTATATACAGGAGGAGATGAAACACAGATATATACTATATACAGGGGAGATGACACACACATATATACTATATACAGGAAGAGATGACATACAGGTATATACTATATACAGGAGGAGATGACACACATATATACTATATACAGGGTAGATGACACACAGGTATATACTATATACAGGAGGAGATGACACACTGGTATATACTATATACAGGGGAGATGACATACAGGTACATACTACATACAGGGGAGATGACACACAGGTATATACTATACACAGGGGAGATGACACACAGGTATATACTGTATACAGGAGGAGATGACATACAGGTACATACTATATACAGGAGGAGATGACTTACAGGTATATACTATATACAGGAGATGACACACGTATATACTATGTACAGGAGGAGATGACATACAGGTATATACTATATAAAAGAGGAGATGACACATAGGTATATAGAGGAGGAGATGACATACAGCATGTATATACTATATACAGGGGAGATGACATACAGGTATATACTATATACAGGAGATGATATACAGGTATATACTATATATAGGAGGAGATGACATACAGGTATATAGTATATACTGAAGAGATGACAAACAGGTATATACTATATACAGGAGGAGATGACACATAGGTATATACAATATACAGGAGGAGATGACATACAGCAGGTATATACTATTTACAGGGGAGATGACATACAGGTATATACTATATACAGGAGATGACATACAGGTGTATACTATATATGAGGGAGATGACAAACATGTATATACTGAGGGGAAAATGAGAGGTGTGAGGTGAAAATGAGGGGTGTGAGGTGAAAATGAAAAGGTGTCAGTGCAAAATGAGAGGAGTGAGGGAAAATAGTCGAGTGATCGGAAAATGACAGATGTGAGGTCGAAATGACAAGTGTTAGGGAGAATGAAAGGAGTGAGGTGGGAATGAGAGGAGTGAGGGGGAAATAAGAGGAGTGAGGGGGAAAATGAGAGGTGTAAGGGAGAAAATGAGAGACGTGAGGGGGAAAATGAGAGGCGTGATGGGAAAGTAAGAGAAGCGAGGTGCTATAACTAACCACAGATATTTACTATGCCCAGGAACGCCGAGCTCTTCAGCTAGTACTAAGTAAAGTTGAAATTCCAGTTTTCAAACTTTATAGGTGGTAAAAATATTAGACAATTTCATACAAGGGTGTAATAGGTGGCTAACCCCTTCACATCTCCTTGCCACATTTCTTACCTGCCCACTCATCTACTGAGTGTGAATTCCACAAGGTTTTCCCATCATCCTATTATCCTGGTGGAGTTAAATTGTCGATTTTTGTGTTTCTCGAGGCCTCTGTCTTCTATTTTACTGCCCATTAGTGTTGAGCGATACCGTCCGATACTTGAAAGTATCGGTATCGGAAAGTATCGGCCGATACCGGCAAAGTATCGGATCTAATCCGATACCGATACCCGATACCAATACAAGTCAATGGGACTCAAGTATCGGACGGTATCCCTGATGGTTCCCAGGGTCTGAAGGAGAGGAAACTCTCCTTCAGGCCCTGGGATCCATATTAATGTGTAAAATAAAGAATTAAAATAAAAAATATTGATATACTCACCTCTCCGACGCAGCCTGCACCTTATCGAGGGAACCGGCAGCCTTCTTTGCTTAAAATGCGCGCATTTACTGCCTTCCGTGACGTCATGGCTTCTGATTGGTCGCTTGCCGCCCATGTGACCGCGACGTTACCAATCACAACAAGCCGTGACGTAATTTTCAGGTCCTGAATGCCTAATTCTAGAATTAGGCATTCAGGACCTGAAAATTACGTCACGACTAGTGTTGAGCATTCCGATACCGCAAGTATCGGGTATCGGCCGATACTTGCGGGTATCGGAATTCCGATACCGAGATCCGATACTTTTGTGGTATCGGGTATCGGTATCGAAACAACATTAATGTAAAAATGTGTAAAAGAAAGAATTAAAATAAAAAATATTGCTATACTCACCTTTGTGATTGGTTGCGTCGCAGTCACATGGGCGACGCAACCAATCACAAGCCGTGACGTCACGGGAGGCTGGACACGCGTGCATTTTAAAATGCGCGCGTGTCCAGCCTCCCGTGACGTCCTGGCTTGTGATTGGTTGCATCGCGGTCAACCAATCACAAGCCGGGAGGCTGGACACGCGCGCATTTTAAAATGCGCGCTTGTCCAGCCTCCCGTGACGTCCCGGCTTGTGATTGGTTGCATCGCGGTCAACCAATCACAAGCCGGGAGGCTGGACACGCGCGCATTTTAAAATTTTAAAATGCGCGCGTGTCCAGCCTCCCGGCTTGTAATTGGTTGACCGCGATGCAACCAATCACAAGCCGGGACGTCACGGGAGGCTGGACAAGCGCGCATTTTAAAATGCGCGCGTGTCCAGCCTCCCGTGACGTCACGGCTTGTTATTGGTTGCGTCGCCCATGTGACTGCGACGCAACCAATCACAAAGCCGGGACGTAATTTTAAAATCCTTAAGGACCTGAAATTACGTCACGGCTTGCTGTGATTGGTTGCGTCGCCCATGTGACTGCTACGCAACCAATCACAAAGCCGGGACTTCACGTAAGGAAAGAAAAGCGCGAATTTTAAGCAAACAATGCTGCCGGTTCCCTCGGAGAGGTGAGTATAGCAATATTTTTTATTTTAATTCTTTCTTTTACACATTAATATGGTTCCCAGGGCCTGAGGGAGAGTTTCCTCTCCTTCAGACCCTGAGAACCATCAGGAATACCGTCCGATACTTGAGTCCCATTGACTTGTATTGGTATCGGGTATCGGTATCGGATTGGATCCGATACTTTGCCGGTATCGGCCGATACTTTCCGATACCGATACTTTCAAGTATCGGATGGTATCGCTCAACACTAGTCACGACTTGTTGTGATTGGTCGCGTCGCGGTCACATGGGCGGCACGCAACCAATCAGAAGCCGTGACGTAATTTTCAGGTCCTGAATGCCTAGAATTCGGCATTCAGGACCTGAAAATTACGTCACGGCTTGTTGTGATTGGTCGCGTCGCGGTCACATGGGCGGCACGCGACCAATCAGAAGCCGTGACGTCACGGAAGGCAGTAAACGCGCACATTTTAAGCAAAGAAGGCTGCCGGTTACTACCAGGGCGCGTCAGAGGGTGAGTATATCCCTATTTTTTATTTTAATTCTTTATTTTTTACATGGATATGGATCCCAGGGCCTGAAGGAGAGTTTCCCCTCCTTCAGACCCTGGGAACCATACACTGGGAACTTCCGATTCCGATTCCCGATACCACAAAAGTATCGGATCTCGGTATCGGAATTCCGATACAGCAAATATCGGCCGATACCCGATACTTGCGGTATCGGAATGCTCAACACTACTGCCCATATGAAGAAATCTGAGCATCTGTCATTTACTTGAAAGAAAATATTCTATGCTACTATGATTTTGTTAATTTAACAAAAAATGACATCCCGGATACACATGTATACTAAATCCTCAGATGCGGGAGAAGTAACAAAATCAAATAGGGGTAACGCCTTTAATAGATAAATCCTATAAAAGGTTTGGAGCATTATAACCCAACATATTATGTAAATAAGAGTAAAAATCTGATTATTAAAAGTTACCAAGCTTTATCTCTCATTTATATCAAAACAACAAATACAAAACATGTACAAACAAAAGGACAAGAGCACCATGTAAAGATATGTGATATCACTACATCAATTAGCTTTAGACTCAGAAAAGTTTCATCTTGCTATGTGTCTTTAGAAGCAAGAATGCTTTTATTATATTCTGAAAAGTTTTGTATCCTTTGAAACTTTGAAAGTGAATGGCTCAGACCTGACACTTGATTATGAAAAGGAGTACACTATTGTACAACTCTGAAATTAACAGCAAGTACTGAACTTGTAAAGGTACGGAAGTGCATGGCAAAGTTGCTAAATTTAATGGCCAAGGCTGAATATATTTGGAAAATTGTTATTTTGATGGGTGGATGATGGGATGACCCACCCTCTATGAACATGGGACATGAAGCACAGTAAACAAGAGGATCAACATTCCCATGATTGGTTAAGACCACTGATGACCCACTGAGGAATTTCTTTGCCAAGCTGTTCAGTAAAGTTTGTACTCTTATGCGAGGAACTAATGTTGCTTTATGATTATTTTCACTTGATTACAAGAAGATATTCAATATGTATAGAGCATAGTTTTCATACAGAAGGTGTTTGTTACTGTAAGAGCAGTAAAATCTAATATATAAAGCTGAATGTGTGTATGTGTGTATGTCCGGGATTGGCATCTGAACCGTCGCAGCTACAGCCACAAAATTTTGCACAGTCACACGTCTGGACCCCGAGAGCGTCAAAGCTATGTTGTGAGGTGAAATTTTAACCCCGTGCTTTCCAATTCACCAAACAATTTTGCCCCTATCTACATAATGGGGAAAAAATGAAAGAAAAAGTGTTGGAGGCAAATTAACAGCTGCCAGATGTGAACAAGTGGGACTTAAAGAATGAGAGCGATGGCGCCAAAGAGTAAATACTGTACAGTTGCTAATGTGGGGCCCCAACATGGGATAATCACCACACCACCACGGGAATATGAACACACACACAAAATGCGCCACACCCTACCACGTGCTCGAACACATATACCACCCTCAGCGCACATTTCACCACACATACACCAACCTCGCCACATAAAAGTCAAAACACAAAAGTCGCCGCTCAAAACTCGCCACGCGCAAAACTCTCCACATGCAAAACTCGCCACACGTGCAAAACTCACCTCATGGAAAACTCGCCACACGTAAAACTTGCACACGTGGAAAAATTGCCACATGCACAAAAGTTGCAACACATGCAAAAGTTGCCTCACACAAAACTTGCACATACTCAAAAGGCACCACACATAAAACTCACCATGCGCAAAACCCGCCATGCGCAAAACTTGCTGCACACAACTTGCTACACTAACCTGTCACATGCAACTCGACACACAAAAAGTTGCTACACGCATGTCGCCACACAAAACTCATCTCACAAAAGTCGCTACATGCATGTCGCCACACGCTACTCAACACACACAACTTGATACACGAAACTCGCCCTAAAACAAACACAAGTCTGGTATTATCCTTCAAAAATAAAAATCTGATTAATAAGCAGACAAACTACAAGAGCAACAAATGTACCATATAGGAATCCGGCAGCTGTCAGTCACATGACCAGTCTATTATGTGTATGTGTGAGCTAATATATACTGCCAGGGGGTGGGCTTACTGTTGGCTAGGGATTTATCAGGCTGCCAATTTAGCTTACAAATACTGAGGTAAAAATACTGACCAAATAACGTGTGAACGAGGTCTAATACAGGAGGAGATGACATACAGATATATACTATATACAGGAAGAGATGACACACAGGTATATACTATTTACAGGGGAGATGACACACAGGTATATACTATATACAGGAGGAGATGACACACAGATATATACTATATACAGGAGAGATGACACACAGGTATATACTATATAGAGGAGGAGATGACATACAGGTACATACTACATACAGGAGGAGATGACATACAGGTATATACCATATACAGGAGGAGATGACACACAGGTATATACTATATACAGGAGCAGATTACCTACAGGTATATAGTATATACAGAAGGAGATGTAAATGTGTGTAAATGGGTTAGTAACTGGCTTAGTGATAGAAAGCAGAGGGTGGTTATAAATGGTATAGTCTCTAACTGGGTCGCTGTGACCAGTGGGTTACCGCAGGGGTTGGTATTGGGGCCTGTTCTCTTCAACATATTCATTAATGATCTGGTAGAAGGTTTACACAGTAAAATATTGATATTTGCAGATGATACAAAACTATGTAAAGCAGTTAATACAAGAGAAGATAGTATTCTGCTACAGATGGATCTGGATAAGTTGGAAACTTGGGCTGAAAGGTGGCAGATGAGGTTTAACAATGATAAATGTAAGGTTATACACATGGGAAGAAGGAATCAATGTCACCATTACACACTGAATGGGAAACCACTGGGTAAATCTGACATGGAGAAGGACTTGGGGATCCTAGTTAATGATAAACTTACCTGGAGCAGCCAGTGCCAGGCAGCAGCTGCCAAGGCAAACAGGATCATGGGGTGCATTAAAAGAGGTCTGGATACACATGATGAGAGCATTATACTGCCTCTGTACAAATCCCTAGTTAGACGGCACATGGAGTACTGTGTCCAGTTTTGGGCACCGGTGCTCAGGAAGGATATAATGGAACTAGAGAGAGTACAAAGGAGGGCAACAAAATTAATAAAGGGGATGGGAGAACTACAATACCCAGATAGATTAGCGAAATTAGGATTATTTAGTCTAGAAAAAAGACGACTGAGGGGCGATCTAATAACCATGTATAAGTATATAAGGGGACAATACAAATATCTCGCTGAGGATCTGTTTATACGAAGGAAGGTGACGGGCACAAGGGGGCATTCTTTGCGTCTGGAGGAGAGAAGGTTTTTCCACCAAAATAGAAGAGGATTCTTTACTGTTAGGGCAGTGAGAATCTGGAATTGCTTGCCTGAGGAGGTGGTGATGGCGAACTCAGTTGAGGGGTTCAAGAGAGGCCTGGATGTCTTCCTGGAGCAGAACAATATTGTATCATACAATTATTAGGTTCTGTACAAGGACGTAGATCTGGGGATTTATTATGATGGAATATAGGCTGAACTGGATGGACAAATGTCTTTTTTCGGCCTTACTAACTATGTAACTATGTAACTATGTAGATGACATACAGGCATATGCTATGTATAGGAGGAGATGACATACAGGTATATACTATATACAGGAGGAGATGACACACAGATATATACTATATATAGGTGAGATGACACACAGGTATATACTATATACAGGAGGAGATTACATACAAGTATATACTATATATAGGAGGAGATGACATACAGGTATATACTATATACAGGGGAGATGACACACAGCAGGTATATACTATATACAGCGGAGATGACATACAGGTATATACTATATACAGGATATGACATACAGGTGTATACTATATATAAGGGAGATGACAAACATGTATATACTGAGGTGAAAATGAGAGGTGTGAGGTGAAAATGAAAAGGTGTGAGTGCACAATGAGAGGAGTGAGGGAAAATAGTGGAGTGATCGGAAAATGACAGATGTGAGGTCGAAATGACAAGTGTTAGGGGGGAATGAGAGGAGTGAGAGGGGAAAATAAGAGGAGTGAGGGGGAAAATGAGAGGTGTGAGGGAGGAAATGAGAGATGTGAGGGGGAAAATGAAAGATGTGATGGGGAAAATGAGAGGCGTGATGGGAAAATAAGAGAAGTGAGGTGCTATAGCTAACCACAGATATTTACTATGCCCAGGCAACGCCGGGCTCTTCAGCTAGTTGTGAAATAAAGAAGAGGGGGAATATGCAGTCAGCTCATCGTATTTCATGCCACCCGGATCCTGGGTGTTTCTTGAGACAGAAATGCAAGGGAAAGATTCTCCAGCGATGAATGAATGACAAAACATCATGTTTATTCTATATGCTTGTAAAAAGACATGTTGGGTACACCAATAAGAATACAGAGGGATGCAGGACCGATACGTTTCAAGCAGATAGTCTTAGTCATGGTGTGAGGACACGGGGGGTCGGCAGGCACCCCAGTCCGCTAGCCAAAACTGCATGGACCAGGGATCATCCCCCTGAATGCCTGGCCTCCCTTTAATGTGGGCATAATGCTACTCAGACAATGCAGGGTGAGGGTAAAACAGTGTACCAATGCTTTAATGAACCACAAAACAGGCATATAACATGTAGAACAGTCCCAGCAAAATGTCCCAAGATGATACATATTACATAGTCTTAGCCTTCCGCTGACTTGCTGGGATAATTGCAGCTGTTACTTCAGAGCTCCCAGGGTTGACTACCCCACCTGTAGCACACACACAGGGGGAAGTAGCGACAAGCTTAAGAAGATGATAGTCCATTGAGGTACAAGGCAAGTTGACCCAAGGGTCAGAACCTAGATTGTCCAAACATCTCCATGGAGCCAGGTGACCAGTGAGTTCTCAATCCTGGCTTTATCCAAATATACTCATGTTCAGTGATGGTCAATGGAGCAAATCTGTACTCTTCCAACCAGGGCTGAGGTCCCCTAGATTGTTTCCTGTAAAATGATAGATCTGTGTACCTCGTGATGGAGCCATGATGTATTGGAAGCAGTCATTTAGGATCCCCTGGATGTTTGGATGTCTTGGCAGAATCTCTGGCTGTCTCTCTCTCTCTGTCTCCCTATATAGAGGTAAGTAACCTCTTTTTATACTTTACAAGTTTCCTTCATTCAGTTTTGACATAAAGGGTAAGAATGGAGAGGAGATCAAGTAGCATTACTTGAGTATTTAATTTACTTGCACTTGTATTTCCTTCTCTATTTTATAATTCACCAAACTATCTAGTCTATACAATTTATAATTAGCATATCAGTAAACATTAGGGTTGAGCAAAACGGGTCGGCCATTTTCAGAAGTCGCCAACTTTTGGCAAAGTCGGGTTTCATGAAACCCGACCCGACCCCTGTGTGGGGTCAGCCATGAGGTCGGCGATCTTCTGAATCTGGTATCGGAATTCCGATACCGAGTTCCGATATGTTTGTGATATCAGAAATTGGTATCGGAATCCACATTTAAGTGTAAAATGAAGAATTAAAATAAAAAATATTGATATACTTACCTCTCCAGAGGCCCCTGGACATCGCCGCTGGTAACTGGCAGCCTTCTTTGCTTAAAATGAGCGCGTTTACGGCCTTCCATGACGTCACAGCTTCTGATTGGTTGCGTGCCACTCATGTGACCGCCATGCGACCAATCACAAGCCGTGACGTAATTCTCAGGTCCTAAATTCCTCATTCTAGGAATTTAGGACCTGAGAATTACGTCACGGCTTGTGATTGGTCGCGTGAGCGGTCACATGGGCGGCCGCGACCAATCACAAGCCGTGACGTCATCTAAGGCCCTTCACGCGCTCATTCTTAAGAAGGAAGGCTGCCGGAAAGAAGCAGGGCGCGTCCGAGGGTGAGTATATACCTAATAGGAATATACTCACCCTTGGCTTCTTTCCGGCAGCCTTCCTTCCTAAGAATGAGCGCGTGAAGGGCCTTAGATGACGTCACGGCTTGTGATTGGTCGCGGCCGCCCATGTGACCGCCACACGACCAATCACAAGCCGTGACGTAATTCTCAGGTCCTAAATTCCTAGAATTAGGAATTTAGGACCTGAGAATTACGTCACGGCTTGTGATTGGTCGCGTGGCGGTCACATGAGCGGCACGCGACCAATCAGAAGCCGTGACGTCATGGAAGGCCCTGAACTCGCTCATTTTAAGCAAAGAAGGCTGCCGGTTACCAGCGGTGATGTCCAGGGGCCTCCGGACGGGTGAGTATATCAATATTTTTTATTTTAATTCTTTATTTTACACATTAATATGGATCCCAGGGCCTGAAGGAGAGTTTCCTCTCCTTCAGACCCTGGGAACCATAGTATCCCATTGCACTGCATTGGGTTTCGTGTTTCGGCCGACCCCGACCCCGACTTTTTTATAGGATCAGCCGATTTCGCTCAACCCGACTTTTGAGAAAGTCGGGTTTCGTGAAACCCGACCCGATCCTATAAAAATAAAAGTCGCTCAACCCTAGTAAACATCACTAGTCATCAAGGATACGAGCACAATAAGTTACATGAAATGTCAATATTACAGACTTACACAAGCAAAAGTCTGTTTTCTTGACCAACACATAAATTCAAAAGTCAACATACAGATAACAGTCTATTCTTCTTGGTTTGCTAAGAATAGTTGTCTTGTTGATTAAGATATGATGCTGTGTCTTCTAACATGGCTTTTGACATTGACTATCGAGTCGAAATGCATTGGTCCTGGGATTCTTATTGGTGTACCCAATATGTCTTTTTACAAGAATATTGAATAAACGTAAGATTGTGAAATTCTATCATGAAATGTTGCAATTTGTTAAAACAGTATAAAGGGTGAGATAAGTCATTGATCAAGGGAAGAAAATTTGTGTCTGCTTTCATCTGAGTCAACATTACAGAATACTAGGTTAAACTTCTAATCTTATCCCAGTCTCTAAGGACAGTCTTTTGTAGCTAAGAAAAGTTTTAACATATTATGCTGCAGAAGAGTTGCCAATTCCTGTGAAAAATAATGGCATGGCTGAAGGAAAATTTCTGCAGAAAATTCAAGAATTCTGTCTATATTTTACACTTGCAATGAGCTAGCACAGCAATATTGGAAAGGACACTTGAAATAATATTTAAGATTCAGCTTCATTAAATAATTATAAACCATCGTAAAGTGACGTGCCATATCTCGTATGTACTTATGCTGAGTATCTTATTTCAGTAAGCTTATACAAAAAGAGAGACTTGTGTATACGAATAAATCCAAATAATGGGGTAATCACATCTAACTGTTTAGCTGGAATTCCGCACTCAAGATTTTATAACGTGCTGGGCTCCAAAGCAAAGAAAAATATCTGGAAAATATATTGGAGCAACGCTACTGAAAGTATCTCATAAAGACCCTCTAACAACCGTCATCTCTGCCTGTGAATTGGGTTTAATTCAAAATAGATGAAAACTGTCTATCATTACAGGATTCTGATTGTTATCGTAACAGAGTTAATTAATATACAGCTCGTCGGAGCTCTTCACCAATCGTTCTGGAGCTGCAAGCAAAAGCAGAGCGGTGTGTAGGAGAACGGATTTAACTACTATAATGTGGCTTCACTAACCTTGTGATTCTTAGCATGAATTTTAGTCAACGGGAATACAGGATGAAAGGACAGAATATAGAATAATTTTATAGATAGAATAATGAATACTAAAAGGAATTTGTCAGTAGGATCAACCCTCCTAAGCCATCTATATGGGCATAAAGGTAATAAAAAGTTGAATAAAATGATCCCTTGATATGTGCAATCCGAAGTCTTGTTTCAGAGAAATTATTGTTTTTTTAATATGTAAATGAGCTGTTAAGATCTATGGGCTGGATATAGATCTCCCCGAGAAACTGCCTACAGAGCATATTTTACATGAAAGGAGGCATTACCAGTAGATCAGGAGAGCAGCAGACTGTCAGTCAGTAAATGTCTGACACTGGTAGCGCCCCCTTGGATTTAAAATAAGCTTTGAAGATAGACATGTGCTCCGCACATACAGTACAGTTGTGTTCAAAAGTTTGCATACCCTAGCATAATTTTTTCTTTCTTGGCCTTTTTTCAGAGAATATGGATGATAACACCAAAACCTTTTCTCCACTCATGGTTAGTGGTTGGGTGAAGCCATTTATTGTCAAAATACTGTGTTTTCTCTTTTTAAATCATAATGACAACTCAAAACATCCAAATGACCCTGATCAAAAGTTCACATACCCTGATTATTTTGGCCTGATAACATGCACAGAAGTTGACACAAATGGGTTTCAATGGCTACTAAAGGAAACACCTTCACCTGTGACCTGTTTGCTTGTAATCGGTGTGTGCATAAAAGCTGAGTAAGTTTCTGGGATCCAGAGTCTTGCATTTTTCATCCAGCCACTGATGTTTCTGGATGGTGAGTCATTGGGAAAGCAAAAGAATTGTCAACAGATCTACGGGAAAAGGTAATTGAATTGTATAAAACAGGAAAGGGACACAAAAATATATCCAAGGAATTGATAATGCCAGTCAGCAGTGTTCAAACTTTAATTACCAAATGGAAAATCAGGGACTCTGTAAAAACAAAACCATGGTCAGGTTCACCAACAAAAATGCAGAATTATTAGTCAAGTTGTATTTTAGAGGATTATTTTTATTACTGATCAAGAACTATGTTCTCAATCAACCCAAAAGACTCATAAATATCAAAGCTTAATATTTTTGGAAGTTGGAGTGGTTTTTTTTTAGATTTGGCTATCTTAGGAGGATATCTGTTTGTGCAGGTAACTATTACTATGCAGAATTATTAGGCAACTTAATGAAAACCAAATATATTCCCGTCTCACTTGTTTATTTTCACCAGGTAAACCAATATAACTGCACAAAATTTAGAAATAAACATTTCTGACTTGCAGAAACAAAACACAAAAAAATTAGTGACCAATATAGCCACCTTTCTTTATGATGACACAACAGCCTTCCATCCATAGATTCTGTCAGTTGCTTAATCTGTTTACTCACTTCACTCCATCCTTAGCCCGAAAAGGTCCCACAAGTTCATCTTTGATACCAGCCCTTTCCAGTACCCCACCTCCACCTTGCTGGCATCTGAGTCAGAGTGGAGCTCTCTGCCCTTTACTGATCCAGCCTCTGGCCCATCAAGAGTCACTCTCATTTAATTAGTCCATAAAACCTTTGAAAAGTCAGTTTTAAGATATTTCTTGGCTCAGTCTTGACATTTTATCTTATGTTTCTTGTACAAAGGTGGTCGTTTTTCAGCCTTCCTTACCTTCGCCATGACCCTGAGTATCGCACACCTTGTTTTTACACCAGTAACGTTGCAGCTCTGAAATATAGCAAAACTGGTGGCAAATGGCATCTTGGAGGCTTCACGCTTGATTTCCCTCAATTCATGGGCAGTTATTTTGTGCCTTTTTTTGCCCAACACACTTCTTGCGACCCTGTTGCCTATTTGCCATGAAACGCTTGATTGTTCGGTGATCACACTTCAAAAGTTTGGCAATTTCAAGACTGCTGCATCTTTCTGCTAGACATCTCACAATTTTGGTCTTTTCAGAGCCCATCAAATCTCTCTTCTGACCTATTTTGCCAAAGGAAAGGAAGTTGCCTAATAATTAATCACAACTTATATAGTGTTTTGATGTCAAAAGACAACACCCCTCATTACAGAGATACACATCACCTGATTTACTTAATTGCTAGTTGGTTCTCAAGCCTGAACAGCTTGGAGTATGACAACATGTATAAAAAGTATCATGTGATCAAAATACAACTTGCCTAATAATTCTGCAGACAGTGTAGTTTGGGGTGCAAAGAAAAACCCACAAATAACATCAGTTAAAATACAGATCTCACTGAAAACTAGTATTGTGGCTGTTTCCAGATGCACAATAAAAAGGCACTAGGAAAAAAATGGGCTGCATGGTCGAGTCGCCAGAAGAAAGCAATTACTGGTGAAATGCCACAAAGTATCTCACCTACAATGCGCAAAACAGCACAGATAGAAGCCTCAAAACGTCTGGAACAAGGTAATTTGGAGTGACGAGACCAAAATTGAACTTTTTGGTCACAAACATAAACGTTACATTTGGAGACAATGACAACATGACAATGATACAAAACACAAGTCCAAGTCGACCTGTCATTGGCTACAGCAGAACAAAGTGAAGGTTCCAGAGTGGCCATCTCAGTCTCCTGACCTCAGTATCATTGAGCCACTCTGGGGAGATCTCAAGCGCGCAGTTCATACTAGACAGCCGAGGAATTTACAGGAACTGGAGGCTTTTTGCCAAGAAGAGTGGGCAGCTTTACCATCTGAAAAAATAAAGAACCTCATCCGTAGCTACCACAAAGGCTTCAAGCTGTCATTGATGTTAGATGGGGCAATACACAATATTAAGAAATGAAGTGTGTGAACTTTTGATGAGGGTCATTTGGATGTTTTGGGTTGTCAGTATGATTTAAAAAGGGAAAACATAGTAGTTTGACAATAAATGACTTCACCCAACCACTAACCATGAGTGGAGAAAATGTTTTGTTGGTTTTAACGAAACTTTATTCATTCATGAGTTATTTACAAGTTTATTACCACTTATAAAATGTGTTTAAAGTGCTGCCCATTGTGTTGGATTGTCAATGCAACCCTCTTCTCCTACTCTTGACACACTAATAGCAACACCTCAGAAGAAATGCTAGCACAGGCTTCCAGTATCCATTGTTTCAGATGCTGCACATCTCATATCTTCACAGCATAGACAATTGCCTTCAGATGTCCCCAAAGATAAAAGTCTAAGGGAGTCAGATCGGGAGAACTTGGAGGCCATTCAACTGGCCCATGATGGCCAATCCACTTTCCAACACAATGGGCAGCACTTTGAACACATTTTAAAAGTTGTTATAAACTTGTAAATAACTCACGAAAGAATAAAGTTGTTAGGGGACGAGTTCCAGCCACTGCACAGGAGGAATCTCGAACCATCTGCGGTCTCCCATTCTTCTCCAGGCACAGTGGAGCCTGCTCAGCGGAGACATCGGTCCCAGTGTCTGGCTCAGCCTGATACTGTGCGGATGGTTACTGCTGCCTTTCTAGGCTCAGCCTTTGTACCCAGTACTGGTCAGTGGCAAGCAGACATCTCTGGGACTAAGTCCTGCTTTTCCCCTTCTGAGCATGCCGGGGGTAAGACCTCTCATTGGAGGTCGGGGGTCACATGCTCAGCTACTGTGGCAGCTCCCATTGGTCCTGTAGGAAGGTTCTGAAGTTGCTCAGGTACTGTAGCAGCTCCCATTGGTCCTCTAGGAATGTCCTGAAGTTGCTGCAGCTATAAAAGGTTCTTATGGCAGCACGGCCATGCGCTAGTATCAACTAAAGTTATGTGCTCTGCACCAGTGTGGTCTTATGCATGTGGATTCAGGGTTCAGCTGTAATCAGCCCTTAGAATACCGGCACCTCCGGTGAGGAGTTTTGTGTGTGTGGATTCAGGGCCCGGCTGAAATAAGCCCCTAGAATACCGTCACCTCCGTTGAGGAGTTGTGTGTAAGCTTTGCTGACTGCATAACCACTGTTGACTCTATTTGCTAGCTGTTCCCTGTGAGGTTAACAGGGTACAGCGTTCTCTTTTCTCAAGCATCTCTGTGAAGTACCGCCATCTACTAGCAGTAGGTTTCTCTCCTGCACGGTTAACTCCGGGTTGCGAACGCACCTACTATTCAATATATATTTACTCGGTGCATTCCGCCAACCCTAACAAAAGTTACATTAAAACCAAGCACACCATTGTTTTTCTCGTGAAATTCTCAATACGTTTAATGTGTCACATGACCCTCTTCCCATTGGAAAAAATAAAGTTGGATCCAAAATGGCCGACTTCAAAATGGCCGCAATGGTTACCACCCATCTTGAAATGTTTTCCCACTCCAATATACTAATATTCCACAAACAGGAAGTTGATATCACAAATCATTCCCATTTTATTTAGGTGTATCCACATAAATGGCCCACCCTGTAGAATAATATACAGCAACTTTTTTGTATACTTTGTTTGTATTGCTAGTTTCTTTTTTTGAAAAAGTTTCATGACCCCCAAATGACTGTAATAAGCCAGTCTTTGACTCTCTAATACAAGCCAAGCAGAACTGGCAGTGTCACTAGGGTAACCATTGTTGGACCTATATTATATAGCAATATGCCATTAATTTCTTATGTGAGAAAACCATTTAAAATGTAAATTTCTTCCAAAATGTTGCATGGATGAAAGCTGCCTAATTTGTACCCAAATTTACAGACATAAACATGACACATTATGCAACCACGATACCTACATTACCCAGCTCAATGAAGAAAAATATAACTTTTATTCTATTTTCCACCTATCCTTTTATCTTTTAATACTAACACATTGTTAGGAGTCGAGCTCCTGCTGCTGCACAGGGGGAATCTTGAACCATGTCTGCTGCGGTCTCCCATTCTTCTCCAGCCGCAGTGGAGTCTGCTCAGTGGAGACGTCAGTCCCAGTGTCTTGCTCAGTCCCACTCTCTGCATAGGGTTACTACTGCTTTTCTAGCTTCTGCCATTGAAGCCAGTGCTGGGCAGCAGCGAGCAGACGCTTTTGGGACTAAGTCCTGCTTTTCCCCTTCTGAGCATGCCCAGGGCAAGATCTCCCATTGGAGATCGAGGGTCACATGCTCAGATACTGCAGCAGATCCCATTGGTCCTCCAGGAAGGTCCTGAAGGTGCTCAACTTCTGTGGCCGCTTCCCATTGGTCCTTTTTTGGAAGGTCCTGTTCATGCTGCAGCTATACAAGCTTCGCATGACCGCACGGCCATGCGCTAGTGTAAACTTGTAAACGTGTGTGTGTTGATGTGTGAAAGTCGTTCATCAATTATCCCCTTCCTTGTGTATGACTGCTCGCGTAAGGTGGATTGCTATCTAGCGCCCGACTTAGCCATCAGCACGTGACACACAATACAGCGTCTAACTGCTGTGACCGCCAGTGCGGCGCCGTGCGCTTTCAAAGCGCTTTCCTGACCCAAACCTGGGTGGTTAGTGGCGTCCACCAGTGCGGCACCGCACGCACTCTCGTGCATCTTTATTATTATTTCTTTCACTCTGACACCCCAGTTGCGGTGTCGAGCGCAAGAGGTCTATATAAACTCAAATCCTGTGTCTTGGGATTGAGTTCTGAGACTCCTTACTTGCTCTCTTGGTGCGGTACCGTGGCCCTGTGATGCAACAGGGTTCGCTTCCTTCACACAGGGTGAAGTTAACCCGTGTGTGTATCCACATTGTACTGCCATATCGTCCGTCATTACTTGGCAGCAGGTTCCATCTCTGCACGGTGGACCCCGGGCTGCGAACGCACCTTACTCTATCTTTCTTATTATTTGGTGCGTTCCGCTAGCCCTAACACACATCACCATCAATTCCTACAGATGGCTGGTTATTTTAGACTTTCTTTGAATATACAGTACTATATTTTCTCCATAGCAGAAGATCACAGTGGGAACTAAAAAAAAAATAAACTATCCCGTCCTCCCAGCTGAACAAGCACAAACATTACTGAATCTCCAATTGAGCATTTGGCGTCTTGTAGCATGTAGCAAAGGGATAATTGTTCGCAATCTGTAAAAGCAGGAGAAAAGTCAATATAGTTATTATTCTACCGCTCAAATACTTCTAAAAGGTTTCAGGGCGAATGCAATTGACTGTAATTTGGAGATTTTTCAGATAAATGTTTTACGACTTGATAGGATCACCTCTGTTTTGTTCAGGGTTAACTTCTGCAAGGTAGTTACTTACTTTGATGCACACTTCTCCAGACTTTGATTCACTTAAACAGAGCGAAGTTAGCTTTTTGTGGGTCTAATCCATATTTCTTCAAATTTTATTAATCAAGTCTCTAAAAGTCATCATTCCTAGATTCCTAGATTAGACATGGTTGGTCTGTACATGGCTGCATATCATTTAGTTATGCATTGCCATTAGTGTTGAGCGATACCTTCCGATATTCGAAAGTATCGGTATCGGATTGGATCGGCCGATACCGGCAAAATATCGGATCTCGCCGATACCAATACAAGTCAATGGGACGAAAATATCGGAAGGTATCCTTGATGGTTCCCAGGGTCTGAAGGAGAGGAAACTCTCCTTCAGGCCCTGGGATTCATATTCATGTAAAAAATAAAGAATAAAAATACAAAATATAGATATACTCACCCCTCTGGCGGACCCTGAACCTTAGCGATGTAACCGGCAGCCTCCGTTCCTAAGAATGCAGAGTGAAGGACCTTCGATGACGTCACAGCTTGTGATTGGTCGCGTGACCGCTCATGTGACTGCTCACGCGACCAATCACAAGCCGCGACGTCATCGCAGGTCCTACACTCACTGCATTCTTAGGAACGGAGGCTGCCGGTTACATCGCTAAGATCCAGGGTCCACCGGAGGGGTGAGTATATCCATATTTTTATTTTTATTCTTTATTTTTTACATGAATATGGATCCCAGGGCCTGAAGGAGAGTCTCCTCTCCTCCAGACCCTGGGAACCATACACTGGGAACTTCTGATTCCGATTTCCGATATCACAAAAATATCGGAACTCGGTATCGGAATTCCGATACAGCAAATATCGGCCGATACCCGATACTTGTGGTATCGGAATGCTCAAAACTAGTTGCCATCTATTGCTCCCAGAGTTAAGGGGACCACATCCACATCCAAAGAAGGTAAAATTTTGTAATACGATGAGCTACTGGACTGCAAAGGGCCCATATACTTTTATTGCACTGAAGACCATTTATTGTCTGTGTCTGTCAGTGGTCTACCATGTAATGCCTAACATAAGTGTAAGACAATTAAAGATTTTCAAACTATGTAAGAATGCACATTTATAGTGGAATCAGATGGAATAATTATCTAAGATGTATTTCCACATTCAGATCAAACATAAATCTGACTAGACCCAACAAATCTGCACCAGAATGTATAAACAGGTTATGCAAATTTCCTTTTCTATACATTCATGCCGTAAAATCTTGCATTGATTGTTCAAGGTAGTACTGCCTATACAAGTGTCAGTCTTAAGTCTTGTTAAAATTTAAGGGTGCACCTTTCATAGGAATCTATCATTAGGTTTTAGCGGCGTAGACCCTGTGTCAGAACTTGAACTCAGCAGCTCTTTTGCACCAGGCTGCAGCTCTTCCCTATGAGCTATTCAGCTTACTGGACAGTTCCTCACTAACCCAGATACTAGTACCTTTGTTGTTTCTGATTGTCTCTACCTTGAGTTCCTTATCGGCTTCACCCTGTAATCTTGATTGAACATACTACTTAAACCTGGCATTGCACCTCCTTCCTTGCAAGATTATTGAGCTCCCAGACTTCAGTCAAGCTCCACTTACGCCTGCTGCTTCATCCAAGAGTATACTCTCAACCAACACAGCTCTGACACTCAACCTCTCCTCTTCCCACCTAATATCATTTCTTAGCTTAACTTCTGTCCAATAGCAATACTCTAGACTTTCGACACTGCACCACAACAGTGCTTTTGTCCTTTAATTCCCTGCAGAGATCCAGGATCAAACATTCCAGGAGCACAACATTATCTTTTATACTGAAGTACCCAAGCTGGCATCTAGTACACATAGTCTTTGGCCATCATTGTCATGCCACTCTGACCTACCGACACTTACATGAAAGGTCATATCAAGCCTAACAGTTAAAAAACCTGGAACATTAGGAAAGCTGATGTCAACAAATTAAGGGGAGAGCTTAATCAAGTAGACTGGGACCATGCCATGGTAACTGGGGATACAGAACATAAATGGGGCATTTTAAGGAAATACTACTAGAACCTTGTAGAAAACTTATACCCTCTAGTAATAAAATGTCAAGAAATGAAAATAAACCATTATGTATAAATAAGACAGTGCAAAGTTTAATAGGACAAAAACAAAAGCCATTCAGAATCCTGAAGGCCAAGAATATCGAAATATCATGTTAGGAGTATAAAAATTTAAATAAGATATTTAAAAAGAAATCAAGCTAGTAAAGTTATCTACAGAGAAACAAATCACCAGCGACATTAAAATAAATCCCCAAAAATTGAATAAATACATAAATGGCAAAAAGTAAAAACAGATGGCATTGGCCAATTCAAAGACAAAAATAACAAGATAATTATAGAGGACAAAGAAAAGGCTTAAGATATTAAACAGACTCTTTTTATCCATGTTCACCAATGATCTGTCTGTTCTTGTGATCTTTCATCAAGGAAAAAAATCAAAGTTCACCACCTGATATAGCTAGCTTAACACAAAAAGAAGTTAGCAAAAGCAAACAAGATTTTAAGATGCATAAAAAGAAAGATAAAATTCTGCAATCCTAACGTGTTGTTACCCCTTTAGAAGTCACTTGTGAGGACACATCTCCTCCTCAAAGGAGATCTTATTTGCATGTTTAAATATATGCATGGTCAGTAGTACAAAGGACTGGAGCATAACATTCCTTCCAAAGACCATACTAAGGACCAGAGGGCATTCATTATGGTTGCAAGAATGGTGATTCCAGCAGCTAAATAAGAAAGGTTTCCTTACAGTTAGATCAGTCAGACTGTGGAATGCTTTACCACAAGAAGTAGTTATGGCATACACTATGACAGCTTTTAAAAAAGGGCTGGATGATTTTCTTGATACAAATAACATTGTGGATTATAGTTAAATAGTGACAAAATGGACAATTGGTGGAGAAAGGTTGAACTTTTCAACATATATAAATATGTAACATACACATATTGTCGTTTTCAGGTGAAATAAGGCAAATTTGGTAGGAAATTGCCCAAAAGAATTGCTCTGGACTAAAATTTTAGGATGGATAATCTAAAGCAACAGCACAGCTCTGTGCACTGTAATGGTTTTCCTAAGGTGATGGAGCTAAGCTCCTACCTACTGAAATGAATGGTACTGAGAACCCCATAAACCAATTCTTATTAATTTTGCCAACTCCACCTGGAGAAACCCATTGTGCTGAAAGACCCATAAACTACTAATTTGTGATCAATAAATAAAATCTGCCATTTTATTTGTTTCTCTGCTGACATTATGACTTTCCAACAAATTTCTCACAAACTGTTTTTTCAGAGAGTAAAAGGACTAGAACTCAAATGCCACCTATAGGAAGTAGCAATCCTAGAAGTCAATGTTGACCCGTTAATGAGCCTTGTCACGTGACAGGATAAAAGCAAAACAAGAATCTCAAGTTGCAGACACTGTTTTGGGGTGTGCCCCTCATCAGTGCAAAGTTTGAGATCTGGTTTCGCTAGGTGAGAGGCTTCTGACCAAGATCCAAGAGGTAACATTTCTCCTTTCGGAGAGCGACATATCAAGCATGTCGAGATGAGGAGACTTTTAAGCTGCAATGCTCCTCTGGGAAATATGCAAATTGTCTCTTCAGAGAGAAAGAGGACTAGAACTCGAAACACAGTGTCTATAAATTGAGATCCTGGTTTGACTTTTATTCTAAATAACGTGACAAAGCTCGTTAAAGGGTCAACACTGACTTCTAGGAGTGCTACTTCTTATAGGTGGCACTGAAGTTCAGCAGCTTAAAAGCCTCCTCAACTCGGCATGCTTGACATGTTGCTCTCCATAAGGAGAAATATTACCCCAGCAAATTTCTCAAATTTTAAAATGATACGGATTCTTAGAAATTAGGCCTCCTATGCAATCCATTCAAAACCCCACCCTGACACCAAAAAAACAAAAAACATATCAGTAGAACACTATATGCAAAGTTAAGTTTTCAAACTAACTTTGACTGGCAAATTGTCCAGCCAATCATTTTTAAGAGGAAACAACTCTCACTAAAACAGCAGTTAAAATTGATCTAGCACTTAGACAAGTTTCCATTGTATGAAACAATATGGTGCTGCTTTACATAATAATTGAACTGCCAATCATAATGTTTAAAATAAAAGAAATTCCACAAATCTGTGTTACATGCATCAAAGTCTTAAGTCATCTGTGAAAGAGAGACAAAAATGTTGGCGAATTAGTGTTCCATCTCATTTGCATTGAAAGTGGTGTAAGAGGACGCTGAATACTTTCTTTACCACCCACCTGGAGATTAAAGTAAAGTAAAAAATTTGGGCATTTTCAGTGTGACAAAATTACACTATATATATATATATATATATATATATATATATATATATATATATATATATATATATATATACAGTGGGGCAAAAAAGTATTTAGTCAGTCAGCAATAGTGCAAGTTCCACCACTTAAAAAGATGAGAGGCGTCTGTAATTTACATCATAGGTAGACCTCAACTATGGGAGACAAACTGAGAAAAAAAAATCCAGAAAATCACATTGTCTGTTTTTTTATCATTTTATTTGCATATTATGGTGGAAAATAAGTATTTGGTCAGAAACAAAATTTCATCTCAATACTTTGTAATATATCCTTTGTTGGCAATGACAGAGGTCAAACGTTTTCTGTCTTCACAAGGTTGCCACACACTGTTGTTGGTATGTTGGCTCATTCCTCCATGCAGATCTCCTCTAGAGCAGTGATGTTTTTGGCTTTTCGCTTGGCAACACGGACTTTTAACTCCCTCCAAAGGTTTTCTATAGGGTTGAGATCTGAAGACTGGCTAGGCCACTCCAGGACCTTGAAATGCTTCTTACGAAGCCACACCTTCGTTGCCCTGGCGGTGTGCTTTGGATCATTGTCATGTTGAAAGACCCAGCCACGTTTCATCTTCAATGCCCTTGCTGATGGAAGGAGGTTTGCACTCAAAATCTCACGATACATGGCCCCATTCATTCTTTCATGTACCCGGATCAGTCGTCCTGGCCCCTTTGCAGAGAAACAGCCCCAAAGCATGATGTTTCCACCACCATGCTTTACAGTAGGTATGGTGTTTGATGGATGCAACTCAGTATTCTTTTTCCTCCAAACACGACAAGTTGTGTTTCTACCAAACAGTTCCAGTTTGGTTTCATCAGACCATAGGACATTCTCCCAAAACTCCTCTGGATCATCCAAATGCTCTCTAGCAAACTTCAGATGGGCCCGGATATGTACTGGCTTAAGCAGTGGGACACGTCTGGCCCTGCAGGATCTGAGTCCATGGTGGCGTAGTGTGTTACTTATGGTAAGCCTTGTTACATTGGTCCCAGCTCTCTGCAGTTCATTCACTAGGTCCCCCGCGTGGTTCTGGGATTTTTGCTCACCGTTCTTGTGATCATTCTGACCCCACGGGTTGGGATTTTGCGTGGAGCCCCAGATCGAGGGAGATTATCAGTGGTCTTGAATGTCTTCCATTTTCTAATTATTGCTCCCACTGTTGATTTCTTCACTCCAAGCTGGTTGGCTATTGCAGATTCAGTCTTCCCAGCCTGGTGCAGGGCTACAATTTTGTTTCTGGTGTCCTTTGACAGCTCTTTGGTCTTCACCATAGTGGAGTTTGGAGTCAGACTGTTTGAGGGTGTGCACAGGTGTCTTTTTATAGTGATAACAAGTTTAAACAGGTGCCATTACTACAGGTAATGAGTGGAGGAAAGAGGAGACTCTTAAAGAAGAAGTTACAGGTCTGTGAGAGCCATAAATCTTGATTGTTTGTTTCTGACCAAATACTTATTTTCCACCATAATATGCAAATAAAATGATAAAAAAACAGACAATGTGATTTTCTGGATTTTTTTTTTCTCAGTTTGTCTCCCATAGTTGAGGTCTACCTATGATGTAAATTACAGACGCCTCTCATCTTTTTAAGTGGTGGAACTTGCACTATTGCTGACTGACTAAATACTTTTTTGCCCCACTGTATATATATATATATATATATTTTTTTTTTTTTACTAAATCTTAAAGCTTCCCTCTAGTTTTACAAAAATATTTAGAGGGAATCTTTCAACAGGTTCTTAACACCTAATCTGAGAGCAGTATAAAAATTGATTCTAGCGATCTGTCACTTACTAGGATGCTTGCTGTAGTTTTTATATAATCACAGATTAATACAAGAGGACTATGTTACCTACTGCCATGTAGTCCTCCATATGCATGAGCTCTGCTGCCAGGTCCTACAGATCAGCTATTATCATCTCTAATTAAAGCTTATTTGCAGGTGGGAGTGTGATGCTGGCTATTGTCACTTCTCAGGTACCAGCCATGAGGCAGGGAAGTCAAGAAATCTGGGATAAAATACCAAGAGTTTATGTCAAAGGCAGAGAGCCAGAACAAAAAGTTAAAGGGTCACAGTTTGAGGACAGAAGTCCAAAACATTAGCGTATTGAGGAAAAGGGGCTAGGCAAATGATTACTCAAAAGGCAAGGTTCGAGGTCAGGTAGAAAAATATCAGAAGAGATCAGAACACAGAAGCACCATGCACACACACCACTGTGCAATGCTATAACGGGCAATGGTCTTACCATTGCCAGCCAGCTGATTAGCCAGGCAATCACCCTGGAAGGGTGACACCATGGGTCTAGCTCAGCACACATCAGACCTTGTCCCAAATTAACCCGAGGTTAGTCAGCACGCCCCAATCCTTGACTGGTCATGCTTGGCTATCCCACAAACAATACTGGCAGCCCAGCATGCCCCTGCAATGTATTGAGTGGCTTTGCTGCCCCTCACTGCATCCCTATGGCACAGTGAGCGGCAGATTCATGATCAAGAGAAGCCAATTTGATACTGATTTTATCCTAATGAACAAGAATAAGCATTATTCTAAACAAGCCGCCAAGAGAAACACAGAGCTGTTATTTTCTTGAGTTGTGCAAATATGTTGAATTTCAATTCACCAACTTTTCCAGATTCAGCAAGAATATTTAATGTTGAATTGCTTATAAAATCCATTTATTATGATCTGAGGTTTCTCCAGACCTCAGGGCATAAATAATGTATGATCTATAAAATAAAAAAAATATATTCTCACCTGACTTTTCACCTATCCTGGTGCCACAGCTTCCCACCTGGTTCTCAGATAGCTTCCAAACCCTGACTCCAAAGCATGACCCGCTGTGCATTGCTTACAATTGCCAACTTTTCCATATACGGGTTTTACATATAGCTGTCTATCTAGGACGGGGGGGAACCTCAGGCCCCAGGTCCATTTACGACCCTCGATGACCTTTTATCAGGCCCACGAGCAGATTCTCAGGGTCCGTATTCTTGGGCAGACAGCTGTATTTTAATTGCCACCAGCTCATTAATTTCTTCTTGCTCTGTTAGCACACACTACTGAACACTGAAGGGCATGCAATGAGAGATTACGTCCTGAAACCAGTGCCGGAGTCAGAATGAACTTTGTGGGTGGAGTTTGTAAATATCCAAATTGCCCTTGGCAGAAAAAAGATTCCCCATCCCTGATCTAGGACTTATCATCCCACAGACGTATCCAGCGTAGATGCATATATAAAATACTATATCCTATATATAGAAATTTTACCAATCTCCATAGATGTTGTGCAATAACTTCTGTCATTTCCTTGATGAAAATTCTGCATGTACAATTATAACCTAGAGGAATTCCATTTATGAATGAAACGTTGGGACCTTGTATCTGTACTCATTTGTCAGATTTACTAAAGCATCACTTATCAGCATAATTCGTGTGGTACCACTTATGTGCTAAATTAACCCCTGATAATCCTGGCTCCTGTCTCCTCTGCTGTCTTAAGTCTTCTTCACTCTTTGGCACTTCTGAGGAAGACTAGATCTCAAGAGACATCATCATTTGCATCATCCTTTGATTATAAGACATTTTTTGAGGCCTAAAACTAAGAAGATGCGTTGGACTCCACATGGTTGTTGCTCAGGCACAATTCCACTCCAAAATAACACTATGAACAACTCAGGGCTCAAATGTTAGATGCAAATAGAGGATTAATTTATTTACAGATCATGCAATCCACTGTATCACTGTAACGTTTCGATCATGCAATAGACCTTCATCAGACACTAACATGAAAACAAGATATACAAAAAATATCAATGTGGATGCATGGGAAAATAATGGCAGAAAATATAATATTAATACTGTTAAATTATTGATAGAGAAAAAAAATTCAATAAGATAATACAAAGCGAAAATGCTTTATATTATAGAAAAAACTGGGGTGTGTTTATCATCAAGAATTACAACAATGGAGAAACATTATAATTGAGCTGCAGGTCTCTCCGAATAATAATTATATTTGTACCACTAAAATGTTGTTTTAGCCTCAAATCTTAAATTTTTATAAGGGCTAAAGGACCACACAGTTTGTTGTGCAATTTCTCCTGAGTGCACCAATACCCCACAAGTAATCAGGAAATAGTTTGTCGGCACAGTACAAAGCTCAGAAGGGAAGGAGCACCAAATTATAGTGCAGATTTTACTGTTCTGGTTTGCAGGTGCCATGACCCAATAGGAAAGCCCCTAAGGTGCCATAAAAGCAGAACTTCCCCAAGTGACCAAATTGTACAAACTACATCTCTGAATGAATTACTCTAGGGGTGCAGAGATCACATTGACATACTATTGGGCAGTGAGGAAAAAATAATTACATTTTTACCACAAAAATGTTGTTTTAACTCCAAATTTTATATTTTCAATGGTACCAAAATTTGTCCCACAATTTCTTCTGACAGTGGAAATACCCCATATGTGCCTTACAGTAATGCTTAGCCACACAGCGAAACTCGGGAGGGACAGAGCGCTATTGCCTCCTGGTGTGCAGATTTTCCTACAATAGTTGGTGGACTCCATATACTGAGGCCCTAAGTGTTTGAAGAGCAGAAGCCTACCCTCAAGTGAAAATTATTCCCCTGCCAAATATTCGGACATTAAATGTGGTTTAGGTACACTGTGGGTTCAGAATGGAGTGGAGCATTTGGACTTGGGAGCGCATAATTTGCTGGATTTCTTTTTTGGGGGTGTGTAGTGCATAGCACTTTTCCAGAGCCATTGTACTACCAGTAACGTGGAAGCCCCCTATATTTCAGTCTGCAGAAGATGGACCTGAGTGGGAACTTGCTTTTTTGGTGAATTGAGTTGAAACTTTTATTGGGAACATTTTACATAATGTTTGTGATCACATTTTTTGGGCACTCTAAGCTGAGCATTTACATTGGGGTTTCCATCTAAACGTCCAAATGAAATGATTCAGATGATACCCCCAAGGGATCCATTCACTATACATTGTAGTCCATCTGTCCTCTGATCAGCGATGTCCTTCCTTTCAGAAGTGCACAAAACTGTTAATACGCTTTTTTGCACATCTAAATAGACAGACACCATTGAATCATAGGTAAGACGCCATCCACAATGTCTCCATCTGCCTTATTATATGGAATCTTCCACCAGTGGTTCCATTTGAATCACGTACTTCAGAGATTTACACGGAGCACAGAGTTCAGGATAAATGTGCGACAAGCCTTACTGCGACTAAAAGCAGGTGAATAATTGGTTTTATTTCGTTTTTACGCTGCTCCTCCTGTGATATAAGTGATTAGATTACTTTTTTCTTCAGGTCGGTGCAATTACAGCGATAGCAGATTCATAGCTGTATGGCAGATTATTTTTATGGGACAGGATACATTTTCAGGGATACCACATTTATTTACATTCGTCTTTTTGATTGTGGTTTATTCCTCTTTTTTACAGTGGCATGGTGAAAAAGCATAGATTGACACTTTTTTCTTTTTTTTAATGGTGTTCACTGAAGGGGATAACCAGTGTGACCCTTTTATAGATCGGGTCATTCCAGATGCGGCACTACCAAATATGTGAACTTTTTTATTTATTTTTGTTAATATAAAAATGTGTATTTATTAATGTAATATATTTTTTATTATTATTTTGTATGTTTACATTTTTTTAACTTTTTTTTATTTTTTTTTTTACCTAGTCCCTCTATGGGAATTTCACTTTTTTTTACTTTGATCGCAGGTATAATGCATTGCAATGCACCAGCATTGCAATGCATTATACTTATGCAGAAGCATCTGAGACCATCCTCTGAGCATGGTCTAAGATGCTTTCTGCAGCTTGGTGACCATCATAGCAAGGACTAGATCTCCGCAATGATGTTGCAGGGGGTTCATTGACCTGAAGAGAGAGGGCACTGTTCCTGACTGTCACAGCAGGAGCTCGGCCACTAGCAGCACTGAGCTCCTGCTATGATTGTGATGGAGGTGTTGATATTTCAGCATCTCCTGCATTATCATGCTGAGATTGGTCAGTCAGATTGATTGACTGATCACAGACCTCTGAGTGCAGTCCCCACACCTTTTCCCATGCTGCTCAGCTGTCACTGAGAGCTATCGGCACTAAACTGTCACTGCTTGTTTACATGCAGTGACAGTTTAAATTTGTGACAGACATAGCATGTCATGCTGTGGGAATTGAAACCCGCGCATGATATCCGTCATTAAACATTAAGGGGTTAAAGAAGAAAATGCTATCTGTCCGCAGCATGGATGATGATGAAGCTATTTAACATGTCTAGGAAGAAAGGAATATAAAATTAATAGCATGTTAAATAAAACTGAAGATTTCATAGTCTCTATTAAGCGTTCTAGGTTCTAAAGTCTGCAAGGTGTGAATCCAGTAGGATTCCTGATGTTTCATTATATATTCTTTATTTATATTTGCCTATAATATGAGATCGCCCTTAGCGATACGTCATTTTCGGTGACATGTATCCCGCCAAGATTCTCCTACTAGGTGTCAGTTTTTCTTCAGTGCCGAACCGCGATGTCTTTTCGGCATCTGGATATGTCAGAAGCCTCCAATATGACGCAGCTCATAAACAGGACTCAAAACAAAAGTGAGTAAGACAGTAAATCACAGCGCCTTCCTCCGGCACCCAACATAGGGTCATTTACTGAAGCTTCCTTTTTTGCCTGCCATTTGATATGAGCCTTATACTTAGGCTGTCTATTCCTTTCTTTTTTAGATTAATTTGTTTTAGATTTCTTATGCCCCTCTGCTCCCAGGATGATGTGGTTGCTTTTTATTAGCTGTATCTCATTTCACCACTGAGAGAAATACCTACATTCAGAGAGACCTGCAGCTCAATTATCATGTTCCTCCGTTGTCCTAACTTTTGATGATAAAACACACACCCTTTTTATGACATAAAGAATTTTTCCATCTTATTTAATTTTTTTCTCTAAAAATAATTTAACACTATTGTTACTATGATTATATTTTGTGGCATTCCCCCCAAGTATCCACATTTTTGAGGTTTTTTGGTTGCATTCCTTTTATTTTGTTTGTACCCTAAAGTGTCTTATAAAGGTCTATTGCATGATGGAAACAGTGATACAATGGACTGCATGATGTGTTAATAAATTAATCTTCAATTTGCACATGACATTTAAATGCCTGTTTCTTCATAACTAGAGATGAGCAAATATGTTCAGAAAACGATTGCCGAATTTGCCGTATTCTTGCCATATTCACACGATATTAGTGCCGAATTTGTTTGACGATCTTTTCCGAACATATTCACTCATCTGTAATCCCATTGACTCCAATGGCGTTTGGCTATGTTTGGCGAATATTGCAAATTCGGTGATCGTAATCTGAATCGAATATTGAAATATTCGCTCATTTCTATTCACAATATTATTAGAGGCCTAGTGAGCATCGGAGCTGCCCAAGTATGAAGAATGGAGGTGAGACAGTGAAGGACCAGGGCAGGTGAGGGGAAAGATGTGAATATAATGATTTTTTTGTCATTTTAACTGCCATCTTACTTGATTTAAGAAAACTAGATAGCAAAAAAAATTGAAATAAAATTTGATTGACCGCTAATAGACTCGCTGATCTCTACTATATTTACATTATACAGTATGAATGGTGAAACATATGGCTAAATATTACCCGCTGATAATCAAAAAAGCATGTTTTCTCTACAGTCAATACAAGCTATTAGTGATGGACTTGTTGCTAAAGTGCTTTTTTGTTCATATTGATAAATATTAAGAAGTCCAAAAAGTGGCCATTACGTTAGCAGTGGCTATTACATTTGTTGCTAATAGCTTTTATTGACTGCAGAGAAGTCTTGTTCTTTTGATTATCAGCGGGAAATATTTATCTGGATGGTTCACCTTTTATATCTCTTCGTGGAGCCTATATCAAAACAAGTGCATTACTATGTCTACTCTGAAAATAACATTTATTAACAATAGTAAGACATAATCATTAAACGGGTCAAGATATCGCTAGCTTGAATGTTGTCTATATTGGCTTCTACCTGAAATTATGTCCCTGCTGGATAATCAGGTATAGGCAAAGGTAAGACAGAGACAGATATATGAGAAAGAGAGATGTATAAGGTCATATAGGAAATAATCAAATAATTAGCGCTCGGTTTTATTTACAATTTTTAATAGGCTAATGGTCATATATGGCGGTGATCAAAGAGTATGAGAGATAACAAGCCGAATAAAGTACATTGCATCCCTTTGAAGTGACTATCACAAATAGCCCTTAGTATTCTCCCTGACTGTGTTCATTATAAGCAGAAGTCACATATCTTCCCTCATCCTATTGATTCATTTGTTGAAACTGAAGTTCTAATGAAAAAGTGTTTTTCCCCCAAAGCACCGGCGCCTCGTTAATAGCTGATAGCGCATCAGGCAAACGGAAGGAAACTAGCCGGCTGGTTACATTGTCTCATGTAATAAAGCAATATTCCAAAGAACACGGATCTGTCCTAAATCCACACACCTAAAAGATTAGCACTTGTATTCCGGATAACCACAGTAGTCATAATCATAAAATATCTGACTTGGATTTAAATCCTAGAAGAAAAGGGGATTAGATATATGAAAGTTTGGTCTTACTTGCTTTGGAGACGAGACATGTGCTAGCTTATCCAATTGTTTGTGGCTTTTTTTCTAAGCTTCAAATTAACTCTTAGAAAAAATACAAAGTTTTGAATACAGACTTCTCTGTGGACATATAGTGGCATCGAAGTGGTATTCTCATTATACCATGTCATTACCTATCAACTGGGTGAGGAAAAGGGTGGTTTGGCTCACCCCTCCGGACAGGGAGGCTCCAATAATCCAGGAAACTTGTTCACACAAGCCTATTAAAACTTCTCTTTTGTTTTTTTCACACATAAAGTAAGTCAAGTAGCAAAATCTATGCGTTTCAACAGGTAGCATTAGTTGTGCCGAAACGTGTAGGTTTAGCTACTTGGCTTGCTTATGTATGGAGTTTTTTAATGTGCAAAACAGTAAAAGTGATAATTTAATAGGCTCGGGACACAATTAACTATGCTGGACCTTTTTATTTGCTGGCTTATCCACAATGTAAGTTATGACTGCTTAATCAGTGGCAGTCAAGAACAGAGCGATATGGCTCATGTACACTGCCTCTACTTTCAAAATCTATGGGACTGATGGGGAAATCTACATTTTTTACTTGTCTTTCTATGTAGACTTTTAATACAACGGGGGACATGAGACCCTCATTTTGGCAATCAATAAAGGTCCCAGTAGATAATTGATCATTTGCTATAACTAGAATACCCTTATAAGTCTGCGTTTCATATAGAATTGGTGTCAATGAAAACTCAAGGGTGCACAAGAATTTTGTGGTTTCTTATATTTTGATGCCAGTTTTGCTCATCTCTGCTAACATGAGCCAAGCTGTGGTGGGCTGGGGGCGAAATTAAATGTACATGCTACTTTCCGGATGCCCCAGATTTTTTAGGATTTCCCTGATGATGTACTGAATCAATATCAGACGCAGAGATAAGTGATCACAGGCTCTATCACTCCCACCACACAGCTTCTTTCATTCAAAAGAGACATCATCAGAGTGCAGTGATAGAAGCAGGGTGAGTGGCAGGGTGAGTGGCAGGAGCATCACCCAAAAGCCTCTGTCACCACCTCAAATGAATAGTCATTAGAAGGCAGAGCTGCAGTCAATCACCCCACTTTCATCACTGCAACCTGATGATGTCTCCTTTGAATGAAAGAAGCTGTGTGGTGGGAGTGATAGATCCTGTGATCACTTCTCTCTGCGTCTATCACTGAGATTGATTGAGACAATCAATCATCCTGCTTCCATCACTGCTCCCTGATGGCATCTCGTTTTAATTAAATGAAGTTGTGTCACAGCGGTGATATTTTCCTTTATCCCAGTGATTGGTTCCACGGTGTCATCAGAGGATGATGACAGAAGCTGTGGTAAATGACCACAGGGCTGCCACCTGATAAAGTATTGTTCGATGGGTGTGAGAGAAGCTGTGGGAATGTCACAGGAAGATAAGAAAAAGACAAATATTGGGATTAGATCTATTGGGAGACTTGAAGAGAATTCAGAGCGCAACTCCTCTGTGAAGACTTGTGTCCATGGCACAAAGCATGCCCCCTCGCTGGCTGTGTGTGCAGACAAAGCTAACTCCAAACGGAATCACACAAACTGTGTGAATGTGTAAGTCACCCTACAGGTTGTTTTTCTCATGCATCAAAGAACCAGTGACACCATGAGCACTGTCAAAAGATGGAGGAGACCCATTTCATAGTCATATGCATGGTGCAGGAGAGTGGGACCTCACCCCTCTGTTTGCACATGCCTACGGAATGGATCTCCTTCCTCTACTCTTAGTGTTCATGCTGCCACTGGCACTATGAAGGATCTAATAACTTTCAGCAGTTGTTCAGGGCCCCCTCATTCAGGGCCCCTGTGCAGATGCACCAGCAGTAAGTCCAACCTAGTACTCTTAAGTAATAGAATATATTATGAAGGGATGATTTAGGTTTTTTTTACTTGATTGTCTTTCCTTTTTTCCCTTTTTTGTGACCAATGTAATAAACTGTTCCATGATGTATTTCAAATTTGTATGTATATATATATACACTCACTGGCCACTTTATTAGGTACACCTGTCCAACTTCTTGTTAACACTTAATTTCTAATCAGCCAATCACATGGCGGCAACTCAGTGCATTTAGGCATGTAGACATGGTCAAGACAATCTCCTGCAGTTCAAACCGAGCATCAGTATGGGGAAGAAAGGTGATTTGAGTGCCTTTGAACGTGGCATGGTTGTTGGTGCCAGAAGGGCTGGTCTGAGTATTTCAGAAACTGCTGATCTACTGGGATTTTCACGCACAACCATCTCTAGGGTTTACAGAGAATGGTCCGAAAAAGAAAAAAAATCCAGTGAGCAGCAGTTCTGTGGGCGGAAATGCCTTGTTGATGCCAGAGGTCAGAGGAGAATGGGCAGACTGGTTCGAGCTGATAGAAAGGCAACAGTGACTCAAATCGCCACCCGTTACAACCAAGGTAGGCCTAAGAGCATCTCTGAACGCACAGTGCGTCAAACTTTGAGGCAGATGGGCTACAGCAGCAGAAGACCACACCGGGTACCACTCCTTTCAGCTAAGAACAGGAAACTGAGGCTACAATTTGCACAAGCTCATCGAAAATGGACAGTAGAAGATTGGAAAAACGTTGCTTGGTCTGATGAGTCTCGATTTCTGCTGCGTCATTCGGATGGTAGGGTCAGAATTTGGTGTAAACAACATGAAATCTTTGGGATGTGGTGGAACGGGAGATTCGCATCAGGGATGTGCAGCCGACAAATCTGCGGCAACTGTGTGATGCCATCATGTCAATATGGACCAAAATCTCTGAGGAATGCTTCCAGCACCTTGTTGAATCTATGCCACGAAGAATTGAGGCAGTTCTGAAGGCAAAAGGGGTCCAACCCGTTACTAGCATGGTGTACCTAATAAAGTGGCCAGTGAGTGTATATAAATATATATATTTTTTTTTTTTTCACTTTTGTGCCTGTTTTGAAAAAGTTAATAAAAAAGTAGATCACCAGAAAGTCAGAATTGTCAAATGCATCAAATCAAACTTAACAAGAAATGATCAGCTGAAGGTGAAGACAAAACAGCAAGCATGGAGCACTCATTTCAAGAAATAAGGTCAAAATGTGCCAAGAACGAGGTTCAACAACCCAAAGGAGTGAACACCACCTTTCCCTTAAATTCTGCTTCAGAATTGTCAGGGAATGTATAACTTCAAAGAACTGAAAAGCCAAGTGTCAGGTAAACCAAAATGACTTCAGATTTTGAAAACTTGTTTGAATTGTCCATTACAGATGAAGGAGATTGTCAATGCAATCAAAAAAGTGGTTTATATCTGAAAGTATATTTGACCTATTAAAAATAAAACCATAGTTAGTATGGAAATCAGCTAAGGGAAAAAAATATTAAGAATATAATATTAAACATGACAAAACCTTACAATGACCTAGTTTACTTCATAAAATGCTTTCACGCTACTTTAACAAATAAATAGTGAATGTAAAAAAATAGAAATTAAAACTTTACTAGGAAAAGTAAATTATAAATGTAATGTCATAGCTAAGGATGATTTTGGTGTTTGTTTCACCACCCAGACAGAGAAAGAAATTTGGAATTTTATTTTTGCTGCATTTCAAAAAATTACACATTATTAATATCGCTAAAGTGGGCATTCCAAAGAATCCACGTTTCATTTGAGACACAAACCCAAACTGTTGGGAAAAGTGCAAAATTGTAACAAAAAAAGGACAAAAACACAGTAAATGTAGTGAAAAATAAACAAAACAAAAAAAACATTCCAAAAGTTGCTAAAAATTCTAATTGAAAAAAAATGACGACTAGTCCGCTATATTTACTCTATCTAAATATTCAATATGACTATTTAATCTTCCCCAGTGTTTTAATCACAGATGCACATTTGATCCATATGTGGTGGGAATGTCTAGAAATGTAGTAAGTTCAATCCTTAATCTCCTACTTTATGAAACAGATGATAAAAACTAAATTACCTAAAAGTGTTACCTTTTTGTCTTATAAAACTAAATCAGCTGCTGCCACAGCACAAAGCTGTGGTGGGACATATTTCATTATCATTTTGTTAAAACTACAGCTGCTCTCAGCGGTGCAAGCGGCGGCCTCCATTCCTAAGGATGCATTGAGTGAAGGACCTTCCATGACTTCACGGTCACGCGACCGGGACGTCATCGAAGGTCGTTCGCTCAATGCATCCTTAGGAACAGAGGCTGCTGCTTGCACCGCTGAGAGCCGCGGGCCGTCGGAGGCTAAGTGTATCCCATATTTTTTTATTTTATTCTTTTTTTCACATGAATATGGATCCCAGGGCCTGAAGGAGGGACTCCTCTCCTCCAGACCCTGGGAACCATCCACACCGCACACACCGTATAAGATGACTGGGCATATAAGATGACCCCCGTCTTATACGGCGAGTATATCCAAAGCTCCATATTTTATATGGAAAGTTGGGGGTCGTCTTATACGCCCAGTCATCTTATACACCAGAAAATACGGTACATGAATCCTAAAAAAATGAATTTTGTTGAATACATATGGCCTGAGGAGCGGTTTTCAACTTAAAAATACCCTCCCATCAAAGTTTTTATCCTCTTAATATATTGCAATCATCATATATATATAGCACTGTGCACTTACAATTGCTCATTTTGCCTTTCTACCCAGTAAATTCTTCTTTCATTGCTCTATGTAGAAACAGGGAGTCTCCTTTCCCTGCAGATATCTGTTATGATCCCAATGGCAAGGATCTCAGAGATTACAGCAAAAGTCTGCAAACATAAATACCAGCTCATAGGGACGTGGTAACTAGGCTGACCATATACCTGATCCTAGCACAAACACTAACAGTAGCCGGGGAACGTGCCTACGTTGATCCTAGACGTCTCACGCCAGCCGGAGAACTAACTAACCCTATCAGGGAAAATAAGACCTCTCTTGCCTCCAGAGAAAAGACCCCAAAGTAATACAAGCCCCCAACAAATAATAACGGTGAGGTAAGAAGAAAAGTCAAACGTAAGAATGAACTAGATTTTAGCAAAGAGAGGCCCACTGACTAATAGCAGAAAATAGTAAGATGACTTATATGGTCAGCAAAAAACCCTGCAAAATATCCACGCTGAATATCCAAGAACCCCCAAACCGACTAACGGTGAGGGGGGAGAATATCAGCCCCCTAGAGCTTCCAGCAATATCAGGAATCACATAATGTACAAGCTGGACAAAAATATGAACAAAGCAAAATAACAAAAAATAAGAAAGCAGGACTTAGCTTATCTTGCAAAGAACCAGGACCTGAAGACAGGAGCAAACAGAAATGAACTGATTACAACGATGCCAGGCACTGGACTGAGAATCCAGGAAGTTTAAATAGCAACACCCCAGGCCTAACGAAGCAGGTGAGTACCAACCTGGTAAAAGACAATCCAAGTGCCAAATCACTAGTGACCACAAGAGGGAGCCAAGAAGTATAGTTCACAACAGTACCCCCCCTTTAAGGAGGGGTCACCGAACCCTCACCAAGACCACCAGGGCGACCAGGATGAGCAGCGTGGAAGGCACGAAGCAAATCGGCCGCATGAACATCAGAGGCGGCACCCAGGAATTATCCTCCTGACCATAGCCCTTCCATTTGACCAAATACTGAAGCCTCCGTTTAGAGAGACGAGAATCCAAGATCTTCTCTACCACGTACTCCAACTCGCCCTCAACCAACACCGGAGCAGGAGGCTCAACAGCAGGAACCACAGGCACAACGTACCGCCGCAACAAAGACCTATGGAACACGTTGTGAATGGCAAACGACACCGGAAGATCCAAACGAAAAGAAACCAGGTTAAGAACTTCCAAAATTTTATAAGGACCAATAAAGCGAGGCTTAAACTTAGGAGAGGAAACCTTCAGAGGGACATATCGAGAAGACAACTAAACCAAATCCCCAACACGAAGTCGGGGGCCCACACCGCGGCGGCGGTTGGCAAAATGCTGAGCCTTCTCCTGTGACAACTTCAAGTTGTCCACCACATGATTCCAAATCCGCTGCAACCTATCCACCACGGAATCCACCCCAGGACAGTCAGAAGACTCAACATGACCCGAGGAGAAACGAGGATGAAAACCAGAGTTGCAGAAGAATGGCGAAACCAAAGTAGCGGAACTAGCCCGATTATTAAGGGCAAACTCCGCCAATGGCAAGAAGGTCACCCAATCATCCGGGTCCGCAGAAACAAAACATCTCAAATAAACCTCCAGTGTCTGATTAGTTCGCTCCGTTTGACCATTAGTCTGAGGATGGAAGGCAGATGAAAACGACAAATCAATGCCCATTCTAGCACAAAAAGATCGCCAGAATCTGGACACAAACTGGGACCCTCTGTCGGACACGATATTCTCCGGAATGCCGTGTAAATGAACCACATTCTGAAAAAACAAAGGAACCAGATCGGAAGAGGAAGGCAACTTAGGCAAGGGTACCAAATGGACCATCTAGGAAAAACGATCACACACCACCCAGATGACAGACCTTCCCTGAGACACCGGAAGATCAGAAATGAAATCCATGGAAATGTGTGTCCAAGGCCTCTTCGGGACGGGCAAGGGCAGAAGCAACCCGCTAGCACGAGAACAACAAGGCTTAGCCCGAGCACAAGTCCCACAGGACTGCACAAATGACCGCACATCCCGTGACAAGGAAGGCCACCAAAAGGACCTAGCCACCAAATCTCGGGTACCAAAAATTCCCGGATGCCCTGCCAACACCGAGGAATGAACCTCGGAAATGACTTTGCTGGTCCATTTATCAGGAACAAACAGTCTGTCGGGTGGACAAGAGTCAGGTCTACCAGCCTGAAATCTCTGCAACACACATCGCAAATCAGGAGATATGGCCGACACGATTACTCCCTCTTTAAGAATACCAGCTGGCTCCAAGACTCCAGGAGAGTCAGGCACAAAGCTCCTAGAAAGAGCATCAGCCTTAACATTCTTCAAACCAGGCAGGTACGAGACCACAAAGTCAAAACGAGAGAAAAACAATGACCAACGAGCCTGTCTAGGATTCAGGCGCTTAGCAGACTCGAGATACATCAGATTTTTGTGATCAGTCAAGACCACCACACGATGCTTAGCACCCTCGAGCCAATGACGCCACTCCTCAAATGCCCACTTCATGGCCAACAACTCCCGATTACCAACATCATAGTTCCGCTCAGCAGGCGAAAACTTCCTAGAGAAAAAGGCACATGGTCTCATCACAGAGCAACCAGAGCCTCTCTGCGACAAAACAGCCCCAGCACCGATCTCAGAAGCATCCACTTCAACCTGAAAGGGAAGTGAGACATCAGGCTGGCACAAAACAGGCGCCGAAGTAAACCGGCGCTTCAGCTCCTGGAAGGCCTCCACGGCTGCAGGGGCCCAATTAGCCACATCAGAACCTTTCTTGGTCATATCCGTCAAAGGTTTAACAACGCTAGAAAAATTAGCGATAAAGCGACGGTAGAAATTAGCAAACCCCAAGAACTTCTGAAGACTCTTAACAGACGTGGGCTGAGTCCAATCATGAATAGCTCGGACCTTGACTGGGTCCATCTCCACAGCAGAAGGGGAGAAAATAAAACCCAAAAAGGAAACCTTCTGCACTCCAAAGAGACACTTTGAGCCCTTCACAAACAAAGCATTATCACGCAAAACCTGAAACACCATCCTGACCTGCTTTACATGAGAATCCCAATCATCCGAGAAAACCAGAATATCATCCAGATAAACAATCATAAATTTATCCAGATACTTCCGGAAGATATCATGCATAAAGGACTGAAACACTGAAGGAGCATTAGAGAGCCCAAAGGGCATCACCAAGTATTCAAAATGACCTTCGGGCGTATTGAATGCAGTTTTCCATTCATCTCCCTGCCTAATGCGCACAAGGTTGTACGCACCACGAAGATCTATCTTGGTGAACCACTTGGCACCCTTAATCCGAGCAAACAAGTCTGACAATAGTGGCAAAGGATACTGAAACTTAACAGTGATTTTATTCAGAAGCCGATAGTCTATACAAGGTCTCAAAGACCCGTCCTTCTTGGCCACAAAAAAGAATCCTGCACCAAGAGGGGAAGAGGATGGACGAATATGCCCCTTCTCCAAAGACTCCTTGACATAAGAACGCATCGCGGCATGCTCGGGTACAGACAAATTAAATAATCGTCCCTTAGGAAATTTACTGCCAGGAATCAAATCTATAGCGCAGTCACAGTCCCTATGAGGAGGAAGATCACTGGACCTGGACTCACTGAATACATCCTGATAGTCACACAAATACTCAGGAACCTCTGAAGAAGTAGAAGTAGCAATAGACACCGGCGGAGAATCGCAATGAATTCCCTGACAACCCCAACTCGACACAGACATAGCCTTCCAATCCAAAACAGGATTATGGGTCTGTAACCATGGCAGACCTAACACGACCAAATCACTCATTTTATGCAGAACAAGAAAACAAATCACCTCCCGATGTTCAGGAGTCATGCACATGGTCACTTGTGTCCAAAACTGCGGTTTATTTTCCGCCAGTGGCGTAGCATCAATTCCTCTGACAGGAATAGGAATTTTTAAAGGCTCCAGGACAAAACCGCAGCGCTTGGCAAACGACAAGTCCATAAGACTCAGGGCAGCACCTGAATCCACAAACGCCATAACAGGGTAGGAAGACAATGAACAAATTAAAGTCACAGACAAAATAAATTTAGGCTGCAAATTACCAATGGAGACAGGACTGACAACCTTGGTTAGGCGTTTAGAGCATGCTGATATAACATGTGTAGAATCACCACAGTAAAAACACAGCCCATTCTGTCGTCTATGATTTTGTCGTTCGGTTCTAGTCAGGATTCTATCACATTGCATTGCTGGATCGGGGTTTCTAACACATTGCATTGAAACAGGTGTCTGTTCAGACAACACCGCCAGAGAATTAGCGGATTTGCGCTCCCGCAAACGCCGATCAATCTGAATAGCCAGCGCCATAGAATCATTCAGACTTGTAGGAATTGTGAAACCCACCATCACATTCTTAATGGCTTCAGAAAGGCCATTTCTGAAATTTGCGGCCAGAGCACATTCATTCCATTGAGTAAGCACGGACCATTTCCGATATTTTTGGCAATACACTTCGGCTTCATCCTGGCCCTGAGAGATAGCCAGTAGAGCTTTTTCTGCCTGAATTTCAAGATTAGGCTCCTCATAAAGCAATCCGAGCGCCAGAAAAAACGCATCGACATCCGCCAATGCCGGATCTCCTGGCGCTAACGAGAAAGCCCAATCCTGAGGGTCGCCACGCAAAAAGGAGATAACAATTTTAACTTGCTGAGCTGAATCTCCAGATGAACAAGGTTTCAAAGATAGAAACAATCTACAATTATTCCTAAAATTCCTAAATTTAAATCGATCTCCAGAGAACAGCTCAGGAATAGGTATCTTAGGTTCAGACAGAGGACTGCTAACAACAAAATCCTGAATGCTCTGCACTCGTGCAGCAAGCTGATCCACACTAGTAATCAAGGTCTGAACATTCATGTCTGCAGCAAAGCTTACAGCCACTCTGAGAAAAAGGGGAAGGAAGAAAGAGGAGAAAAAAAACCTCAGAACTCCTTTTCTTTTAATTTCACTTCTGCAATGCATTAACTATTCATGGCCTGGCATACTGTTATGATCCCAATGGCAAGGATCTCAGAGATTACAGCAAAAGTCTGCAAACATAAATACCAGCTCATAGGGACGTGGTAACTAGGCTGACCATATACCTGATCCTAGCACCAACACTAACAGTAGCCGGGGAACGTGCCTACGTTGATCCTAGACGTCTCGCACCAGCCGGAGAACTAACTAACCCTATCAGGGAAAATAAGACCTCTCTTTCCTCCAGAGAAAAGACCCCAAAGCAATACAAGCCCCCAACAAATAATAACGGTGAGGTAAGAAGAAAAGACAAACGTAAGAATGAACTAGATTTTAGCAAAGAGAGGCCCACTGACTAATAGCAGAAAATAGTAAGATGACTTATATGGTCAGCAAAAAACCCTGCAAAATATCCACGCTGAATATCCAAGAACCCCCAAACCGACTAACGGTGAGGGGGGAGAATATCAGCCCCCTAGAGCTTCCAGCAATATCAGGAATCACATAATGTACAAGCTGGACAAAAATATGAACAAAGCAAAATAACAAAAAATAAGAAAGCAGGACTTAGCTTATCTTGCAAAGAACCAGGACCTGAAGACAGGAGCAAACAGAAATGAACTGATTACAACGATGCCAGGCACTGGACTGAGAATCCAGGAAGTTTAAATAGCAACACCCCAGGCCTAACGAAGCAGGTGAGTACCAACCTGGTAAAAGACAATCCAAGTGCCAAATCACTAGTGACCACAAGAGGGAGCCAAGAAGTATAGTTCACAACAGATATCATCCCCGTCTTCAACTCCTGACCCAGCTGCTCCCTCCTCCCCCATGCCAGTTACAGGGAACAGCACGCAGGAGACAGCGCACAGGAGACAGTAGACAGTGCACAAAAGAAAGAGTGCATCACGCAGGTAACAGGGCAGCACACGGGAGATAGGGGACAGAGCACAGAGGACAAAGCAGGCAACAGCCCCTGAAATGAGCATCACTAATGATGTTTCATTTCTGGAAGGGGGCAGGGGCTATGGCAGTGACTGCAGCCTTTTGCCCTCTGCTCCGATGACGCTTCATTTGAGTATTCCAGCATGCACCATGGGCTGTCAAATCATCATCAGACAAGAAGTAAAGAAAAATAGACAAACCGGTTAGTTAGGGAACGGTACAGATTTTTTAAAGGGAACTTGTCAGCTGGATTGTGCACAATAACCTACAATGTCAGGTCGGTGCCGTTATACTGATTAACATACTGGTTGATGAAATCCAACTTATGGTTGTTCTTTAATCTTTATTTTGAGTTTTAATGATACGCCCATTATCCGGGGCGGCCTGTGGGGGGGTCTTCATGTGGTGCTCTGACTAGGTATTCATAATGCAGACTGCTGGCAGGTCACTGATCCCTCACTGACCTGAGAACTTTGGCTAGGATAGTGGTGCTGTATGATGAGCAGTGGGGATATGTATGACAATAATTTTTGGAAAAGTGGAAACTCCGTTTGGTCTCCATCTGCTGGGTTGCCTGTAGTGGAAGGGGTCTCAGAGCACCAGGCCTACATTTGTCATTCATTCACCCTCTAATGATCAATTTTAAAGCTAGAAATGCTGATCCAGCTTTCATGGTTTGGACAGGGTTAATGCCCTGCCCTCTCAGGGTTAATTTTTGTGGCCTCCTTTTGGATCTGAGAGGGATGTTTATACCCACTCTGGACAAGGATTCTCTGTCAGTTATATTTTTGTTCTGTCTGAGTGCCTGACTCCCTGGTGTATGTGTGTTGTTTGTTTGCTCTCCATGCTTGATCTGGTCTGTTTGATTTTCTTGTCTTTCTGACCTCTGGCTTCCACCTTATTATCCTTCTGTCTCCCCCTCCAGTACTTCTCTTATCTCCTGGCTATTGACCTCGGCACATTCGACTACTCTCCGGCACCGTTCGCCTCCTTTGCAGCCCAGTGCCTGGCCCCGCTCCTGGCCACTCCCCCTCTGTCACATGGTTTAGGTCCTGCTTGCTACCCGGTGAGTTCTCCACCATTCTGCTCTGAGCTCCCTTACTGTGGCGAGTAGCCTTCCGGCAGTAGTTACTCCCGTGATCCCTGACACCAGCCCTGTTCCATTCATCCATGCTGCGCTATTATATAATTATTTCTACTGTGGGTCAATTGATGCCACTTTTCATGGTGTCTAACCCTAATTTTTGGAAATATTTGGACTCCAAGTAGGGGCTCGTTCATGTATGCTGTCTGAATTTGACAGGGTTCCCAGCAAAGCAGGCCTGCACTGGTCCCTCATCCACCTATTAATTTTAGCTTATTTTCAAAGCTGTAAATGAGACCCTGTCTCATGTATGGCCCATGCCTGACTGCTGCACCATTATAAAATTTCTAATTTGGGTCAATTGATGCCACTTTTCCTGGTGTCTGTCCCTTATTTTTGGAAATGATTGTACTCCAAGTTGGATCTCCTTTATGTGTTTTGCCTGCAGCAGTAGGGCTCCCAGTTTTCAATCAACTACCTGTGTTACTATCCTTAAATAATTTTAACAATAGTAGTCTATGAAGCTGATATTTGTGCCTCCTGAGTGTGACGGAGCAGAAAAGCAGCTTGAGCTGTTGCATGAGGTATCAGGGCTCCCAGCACAGCAGGCTTACACCGGTCCCTCACCCACCTCTTAACTTTAATTTAAATTCCAAGCTTTAAATGCTGGCCTAGACCTTGTCTCATGCGTGTTCCATGCCTGACTGCTGCGCCATTATAACATTTATACTGTTGGTCAATTACATAGTTACATAGTTATTAAGGTTGAAGGAAGACTGTAAGTCCATCTAGTTCAACCCATAGCCTAACCTAACATGCCCTAACATGTTGATCCAGAGGAAGGCAAAAAAAACCCATGTGGCAAAGAGTAACTCCACCATGGGGAAAAAAATTCCTTCCCGACTCCACATACGGCAATCAGACTAGTTCCCTGGATCAACGCCTTATCAAGGAATCTAGTGTATATACCCTGTAACATTATACTTTTCCAGAAAGGCATCCAGTCCCCTCTTAAATTTAATTAATGAATCACTCATTACAACATCATACGACAGAGAGTTCCATAGTCTCACTGCTCTTACAGTAAAGAATCCGCGTCTGTTATTATGCTTAAACCTTCTTTCCTCCAGACGTACAGGATGCCCCCTTGTCCCTGTCTCAGGTCTATGATTAAAAAGATCATCAGAAAGGTCTTTGTACTGTCCCCTCATATATTTATACATTAAAATAAGATGACCCCTTAGTCTTCGTTTTTCCAAACTAAATAGCCCCAAGTGTTGTGGATTCTGTTTTTGGGCTCCCTCTGGTGGTTACAACTGGTACTGGGTGACTTTGGTGGGTTGCGGTCTCTGGTTTCCACCTGTCCATCAGAGGCTGGGTGTTTCCTATTTAACCTGGTTTTCCTGTCATTCCCTTGCCGGCTATCAATGTATCAGTGTGTCTCTGTTACCTTTGCTACCTGCTCCTAGGCCTTCAAGACAAGCTAAGTCTGGATTTCCCTGTTTCATGTTTGCTTTCATGTTTTTAGTCCAGCTTGCAGATATGTAATTCTCTGCTGCTGGTTGCTCTAGTGGGCTGAAATTACCACTCATGTACCATGAGTTGGCACATGAGTTCAAGTAATTTCAGGATGGTATTTTGAAGGGTTTTAAGCTGACCGCGCAGTTCACCTTTTGTATCCTCTGCTATCTAGCTTAAGCGGGCCTCATTTTGCTGAATCTGTTTTCATAACTACGTTTGTGCCTTCCTCTCATTTCACCGTCATTATATGTGGGGGGCTGCTATTTCTGTGGGAATATTTCTCTGGAGGCAAGATAGGTCTGTGATTCTTCTGATAGGGGTAGCTAGATCTCCGGCTGGCGCGAGACGTCTAGAGTCCCCCCAGGAACGTTCCCCGGCTGCTGTTAGTTGAGTGTTGAGGTTCAGGATCGCGGTCAGCTCAGGTTCGTTCACCCTAGAGCTTGTCCTGTTTTTGCCCGTGTTATGTGTTTAATTCCCTGCCATTGGGAACATGACAGTATAGCCGGCCCACAAAGTGTTAATTGTTTGGGCTGAAGCAGGAGAAAAAGAAGTGTTGAAGGGAATTTTTTTTTTTTTTCCCTCAGAGTTTTGCTGCCTAGCCCTTAATTGCTGTCTAGCTGCTTCTTACCTCCTCTTAACCCTTGAATGGCTCTGACCTTAGCTGTTTAACATGGATGTCCAGAGTTTGGCTTCCAGCCTGAATAATCTTGCTGCAAAAGTTCAAAACATACAGGATTTTGTTGTTCACACTCCTATGTCTGAACCTAGAATTCCTATTCCAGAGTTTTTTTCTGGAGATAGATCTACCTTCCTGAATTTCAGGAACAATTGCAAATTGTTTCTTTCTTTGAAATCTCGCTCCTCTGGAGACCCTGTTCAGCAGGTCAAGATTGTAATATCTTTCCTGCGGGGCGACCCTCAGAATTGGGCATTTGCATTGGTACCAGGGGATCCTGCGTTGCTCAGTGTGGATGCGTTTTTTCTGGCACTGGGATTGCTCTATGAGGAACCTAACCTGGAGATTCAGGCTGAAAAGGCTTTATTAGCCCTCTCTCAGGGGCATGATGAAGCGGAAGTATATTGTCAAAAATTTCGGAAATGGTCGGTGCTTACTCAGTGGAATGAGTGCGCCCTGGCTGCAAACTTCAGAGATGGTCTTTCTGAGGCCATTAAGGATATTATGGTGGGGTTCCCTGCGCCTACAGGTCTGAATGAGTCTATGGCTATGGCCATTCAGATTGATCGGCGTTTACGGGAGCGCAAACCTGTGCACCAGTTGGCGGTGTCTTCTGAACAGGCACCTGAGACTATGCAATGTGATAGAATTCAGTCCAGAAGTGAACGGCAAAATTATAGGCGGAAATATGGATTGTGTTTTTATTGTGGTGATTCAGCTCATGTTATATCAGCATGCTCTAAACGCACAAAAAAGGTTGATAAATCTTTTGCCATTAGTGCTCTGCAGTCTAAGTTCATTTTGTCTGTAACTCTGATTTGTTCACTGTCATCCATTTCCGTCGATGCCTATGTGGATTCGGGCGCTGCCCTGAGTCTTATGGATTGGTCATTTGCCAAACGCTGCGGTTTTAGTCTGGAGCCTCTGGAAGTTCCTATTCCTTTGAAGGGAATTGACTCTACACCATTGGCTATGAATAAACCGCAGTACTGGACACAAGTGACCATGCGCATGACTCCCGTTCATCAGGAGGTGATTCGCTTCCTTGTACTGTATAATTTACATGATGTACTAGTGCTTGGTCTGCCATGGTTACAAACTCATAATCCAGTCCTGGATTGGAAAACAATGTCTGTGTTAAGCAGGGGATGTCAGGGGGTTCATGATGATGCACCTCTGATTTCAATCGCTTCATCTACTCCTTCTGAGGTCCCTGCGTTTTTGTCTGAATATCGGGATGTTTTTGAGGAGCCTAAGCTCAATTCGCTCCCTCCTCATAGGAATTGTGACTGTGCTATAGAATTAATTCCTGGCAGTAAGTTCCCTAAGGGTCATTTATTTAATCTGTCAGTGCCAGAGCATACTGCTATGCGGAATTATATTAAGGAGTCCTTGGAAAAGGGACATATTCATCCATCTTCGTCCCCTCTGGGAGCAGTTTTTTTTTTCATGGCAAAAAAAGATGGTTCCCTGAGGCCTTGTATAGATTATCGCCTTCTGAATAAGATTACAGTCAAATATCAGTATCCATTGCCATTATTGACTGATTTGTTTGCTCGCATTAAGGGGGCTAGGTGGTTCACTAAGATAGATCTTCGCGGTGCGTATAATCTTGTGCGGATAAAGCAGGGTGATGAGTGGACGTGGTGGTGGACAGGCTACATCAGATTTGGAATCAGGTGGTGGACAATTTGAAGTTGTCTCAGGAGAAGACTCAGCAGTTTGCTAATCGCCGTCGCTGCGTGGGTCCCCGACTTCTTGTTGGGGACTTGGTGTGGTTGTCTTCTCGTTTTGTCCCTATGAAGGTCTCTTCTCCTAAGTTCAAGCCTCGGTTCATCGGTCCTTATAAGATCTTGGAGATTCTTAACCCTGTATCTTTTCGTTTGGATCTCCCAGCATCGTTTGCTATTCATAATGTGTTCCATCGGTCGTTATTGCGGAGGTATGAGGTGGCCGTTGTTCCTTCGGTTGAGCCTCCTGCTCCGGTGCTGGTGGAGGGAGAATTGGAGTATGTTGTTGAGAAGATCTTGGATTCTCGTGTTTCTAGACGTAAACTCCAGTATTTGGTTAAGTGGAAGGGTTATGGTCAGGAGGATAATTCCTGGGTGGTCGCCTCTGATGTTCATGCGACTGATTTGGTCCGCGCCTTCCATAGAGCTCATCCTGATCGCCCTGGGGGTTCTCGTGAGGGTTCGGTGACCCCTCCTCAAGGGGGGGGTACTGTTGTGGATTCTGTTTTTGGGCTCCCTCTGGTGGTTACAACTGGTACTGGGTGACTTTGGTGGGTTGCGGTCTCTGGTTTCCACCTGTCCATCAGAGGCTGGGTGTTTCCTATTTAACCTGGTTTTCCTGTCATTCCCTTGCCGGCTATCAATGTATCAGTGTGTCTCTGTTACCTTTGCTACCTGCTCCTAGGCCTTCAAGACAAGCTAAGTCTGGATTTCCCTGTTTCATGTTTGCTTTCATGTTTTTAGTCCAGCTTGCAGATATGTAATTCTCTGCTGCTGGTTGCTCTAGTGGGCTGAAATTACCACTCATGTACCATGAGTTGGCACATGAGTTCAAGTAATTTCAGGATGGTATTTTGAAGGGTTTTAAGCTGACCGCGCAGTTCACCTTTTGTATCCTCTGCTATCTAGCTTAAGCGGGCCTCATTTTGCTGAATCTGTTTTCATAACTACGTTTGTGCCTTCCTCTCATTTCACCGTCATTATATGTGGGGGGCTGCTATTTCTGTGGGAATATTTCTCTGGAGGCAAGATAGGTCTGTGATTCTTCTGATAGGGGTAGCTAGATCTCCGGCTGGCACGAGACGTCTAGAGTCCCCCCAGGAACGTTCCCCGGCTGCTGTTAGTTGAGTGTTGAGGTTCAGGATCGCGGTCAGCTCAGGTTCCATCACCCTAGAGCTTGTCCTGTTTTTGCCTGTGTTATGTGTTTAATTCCCTGCCATTGGGAACATGACACCCAAGTGTAATAACCTATCTTGGTATTGCAGACCCCCCAGTCCTCTAATAACCTTGGTCGCTCTTCTCTGCACCCGCTCCAGTTCAGCTATGTCTTTCTTATACACCGGAGACCAGAACTGTGCACAGTATTCTAAGTGTGGTCGAACTAGTGACTTGTATAGAGGTAAAATTATGTTCTCCTCATGAGCATCTATGCCTCTTTTAATACATCCCATTATTTTATTTGCCTTTGTAGCAGCTGCCTGACACTGGCCACTGAATATGAGTTTGTCATCCACCCATATACCCAGGTCTTTTTCATTGACGGTTTTGCCCAGAGTTTTAGAATTAAGCACATAGTTATACATCTTATTACTTCTACCCAAGTGCATGACCTTACATTTATCCCCATTAAAGCTCATTTGCCATTTATCAGCCCAAGCTTCTAGTTTACATAAATCATCCTGTAATATAAAATTGTCCTCCCCTGTATTGATTACCCTGCAGAGTTTAGTGTCATCTGCAAATATTGAAATTCTACTCTGAATGCCCCCTACAAGGTCATTAATAAATATGTTAAAAAGAAGAGGGCCCAATACTGACCCCTGTGGTACCCCACTGCTAACCGCAACCCAGTCCAAGTGTGCTCCATTAATAACCACCCTTTGTTTCCTATCCCTGAGCCAGCTCTCAACCCACTTACACATATTTTCCCCTATCCCCATTACTCTCATTTTATGTAACAACCTTTTGTGTGGCACCGTATCAAAAGCTTTGGAAAAGTCCATATACACTATGTCCACTGGGTTCCCTTGGTCCAGTCCGGAACTTACCTCTTCATAGAAGCTGATCAAATTAGTCTGACATGAACGGTCCCTAGTAAACCCGTGCTGATACTGGGTCATGAGGTTATTCCTCTTCAGATACTCCAGTATAGCATCCCTTAGAATGCCCTCCAGGATTTTACCCACAGTAGAGGTTAAACTTACTGGCCTATAATTTCCGAGTTCAGTTTTTGCCCCTTTTTTGAATATTGGCACCACATTTGCTATACGCCAGTCCTGTGGTACAGACCCTGTTATTATGGAGTCTTTAAAGATTAAAAATAATGGTCTATCAATGACTGTACTTAGTTCCTGCAGTACTCGGGGGTGTATCCCATCCGGGCCCGGAGATTTGTCAATTTTAGTTATTTTTAGACGCCGCTGTACTTCCTGCTGGGTTAAGCAGGTGACATTTAATGGGGAATTTTTATCACTAGTCATATTGGCTGCCATGGGATTTTCTTTTGTAAATACTGATGAAAAAAAGTCATTTAGCATATTGGCTTTTTCCTCATCCTCATCCACCATTTCACCCAGACTATTTTTAAGGGGGCCAACACTGTCATTTTTTAGTTTCTTACTATTTATATAGTTAAAGAATATTTTGGGATTATTTTTACTCTCTCTGGCATCGAGTCTCTCTGTCTCAATCTTTGCTGCCTTGATTTGCTTTTTACAGAATTTATTTAATTTTCTGTATTTATTTAATGCCTCCTCACTACCTACTTCCTTTAATTCTCTAAATGCTTTCTTTTTGTCCCTTATTGCGCCATGCCACTGTTCATGGTGTCTGCCCCTAATTTTTGGAAATGTTGGACTCCAAATTAGGTCTTTTTCATGTGTTTTGCCTGAATTTGGCTGGGATCTCAGAACACCAGGCCTACAACTGTAACTCATCCGACTGTTACTGGTCAATGTTTAAGCTGGAAATGCTGCTGAAAGCTCTGTCCCAGGCATTTATTCTGAGAAGGTTCTCTCACCTTTAATCACTAGATCTCTGAAGCTACTAGCTGATTTTTTTCCCAACACACACAAATCCCAAAGAACATTGAAGCTAAGCCTCAAAGTGTCTTAAAATGCAAATATTTTTTTTTTATTAAATATTTACTTTATTTCTATTCTCAGACATACATGTTTTGGGTATGTGTACAACACACTCTTTATTGGGGAAACCATATGTGCACCAGATTTTTTGGGATGTACACAATTAATAATAATAATTTTGTCACTTAAAAAAATCCTTAAAACCAGTTTTCAGTTCTGATATTGTCGATTATCGGCAATTAAAAGTGAGTCATTTACATGCAATAATTATCAGTCAATAGGTCAGAATTAATCAGATTTTATTAAAAATTATATCATGATAATCCACCATGCCTAATTATGGCTCATTAACGCAAGTCTTGTTAGATATTGACTATGAGAACTTACTGTAAATTTTCAAACAACAAAAAAAATCAAAAACTCATGATAAAGCTATAAACAGCTCTTCCAATTCAGATTATCCTTCCATTCCATCCTATGATGCGCATGTTTGATCTCACATAATGATTTACTTGCTAGTTCAATTTAATATCACTGCAGGACAAATACATTTCTGAAAACTATGAATAAAATTGTGGATTTTTTTTGCTTCAGCTGTTTCTCCACCCTTCCCCCAAAGCTTAGATATGATGTAATTGGCAATTTTGATAAGAAACTGTATTAGCAATTATTTACATTTTAAGATCTTTCGTGCACAAATTTTTCTAAATATGTTTGTATTCAACTCATTAAATCTTGGAACAGGCACTTTAAAAATAATCTTAATATATACTTACCTTGTTATGTCTTCACATCCTGTTCCATCCACATGTGTCCGAATCCCAAAATTCCAAGCGGCGGAAGTTCACTGACCTCCATATGGGGACACACAAGTGATGGGTGTCTCAATATAGAAACTGCTGGTGGTACCAACCTCATGTGCGGTACAACCAGCGGAACACTGTCACACCACATACACACATACGTTATATACGCCGTATGCACCACACTCACACACAAAAACACACACTCTATATGCTGTACGCACCACTGTACGCACCACACACACACACACACACTGTATATGCCGTACAGAGCCTCTTGTGCGGTACCACCAGTGGAACACCGTCGCGAACACGCCACCGCTGGGATCAGCGAATGATTCACTGACCACCGCCATCTTTGTACAGGAGTGTATGCATAGTTTTAATGTGACTGCTGCTATCTGTCTGCACAAAGATGGTGGCGGTCTAATTTACTGCGCTTGCGCGAATTCCGCATAGGCACAGTGAATCATTCAGCTGATCCCAGCGGCAGATGCGCTATGTGTCTACAGGCAGAGGAAGGCGGTCACAATAAAACGAAATGAAAGTTCATTTTAAAAATTGTCTGTGTCTGACCGTGTATGGAGCATACCATATCTCCTGGGCAGGGAGGAAGCAAAAGACAATACTGACATTATAGCAAGGAATCACAGAGGATTCATTTTGTGAGGTGAAATATTTCACTGAATGTTTTTAAACAATATTTTACCTCACAAAATGTATCCTCTGCGATCTCCTGCTGTAGTGTCAGTATTGTCTTTTGCTTTCTCCCCTGCCCAGGAGCTGAGGTATGTTCTGTACACGGTCAGAAACAGGCAATTTTTAAAATGAACTTTCATTCGTGGGAAAACCACTTTAAAAAGCAAATATCAACGCCAACATGGCTCCTCCTAAAATGTACGCCAATGACAATGAAATAAAAGCAGCAAAAGAGATTCTCAATGCTGCAAAGCCTGCCCCCATCGTGACATTACTGCCCTCCTTATGCGATAGCATCGGGCCTCCATCTAGTTAATAAAAAGTATTCAATCAACTTAATCCAGAGTCCTGCGAGAGTAAAACAAGTCATTGTATCTATATGACTAGAACAAGATATGAGCAAATTTATGTTCAAGTGGAATGGAATGCTTCTCAAATATTACAAAAATCTGTATTCGCTAAAATGCAAATTTTTTGTAATTCTCTTCAACTCACAGCCATTTTGCTGACCCATAAAAGACCATCATTACGTTAATATATATGTATATATCTTTACTCAACTTAGTGGTCACCTCTCCAGCCCCTCTGCTCCTCCTTCTCACCTGTCTGTTCCTTGTCACATCTTAATATCACAGACACTCAAACTGAATCCCTAGGTTTCTTCATGCTGGACTGAGATTTCAAGCTCTGATGAGGCACCGAGATGTTTTCACGCATGTGCGTGAAAAGTCATGGTTCGTATTGTAATAACACGATGCCATGACCTTACGTGCACTTCTGCAGGACTTTCCTGGGCTTCATCAGAGCTGGAAGTCTGGGCCCAGAGTCAAGAGGCTTGGTGAATCAGCATAAGCAGTGGTGATAAGAAAATATGACAAGAACCAGAAAGGTAACAGTATGGAGTGGAAGAGCTGTAGAGGTGAGTATTACAAAAAGTAATAGTATTTATTTATTTGCAAACAGTCAATTTCAAATTTTGCTTTAACCACTGACCTCTAACTAGATCCAAATTTCTAGAAAACAATATCATCATCTTAAAATATTTCTACACCAGTGGCATTTCTAGGGTGGGCAAAACATTTATCCCTTGCGTTTTTCAGGTGCAAGTAAAATTGAAGCCCTGACCACTTGGCACTTCCAAGTCAGGGTGATGTCAGCAACGTGATCAGATCAACAGCTCATGCTGCTAAAGTCACCCTTGCATCACATAGGAAGTTGTCAGCAGCAAGATTAGCGCTCCAATGGAGCTGAAAGCATAGGAGTCTTATTGGGAAAGGGGGATTGTGAGTAGACAACAATATGTGATAGGGAAAATGTGTGAGGAGACAGTATGGGAAGAGTGAGGGAATGTGTGAGGAGACAGTATGGGGAGAGGGAATATGTAAGGAAGGAGACAATATTGTTAGAGGGTGGAATGTGTGAGAGTAGAATAGACAATATGGGTAAGGAGGGTGAAATATATATGGAGACAGTTTGGGGTAGGGAAGAAATGTGTGAAGAGACAGATGGGAAAAATGTATGATGTGTAAGAAGACAGTATGGGGAGGGAGAAATGTGAGGAATCAAAATGAAAGGAGAAATATGTGAGGGGACTGAATGTGGAAGAAATGTGAAAGGGCCAAAGAAGTGAGAGGTATAGAGAGTAGGTAGTGTTGGGGGCAGTATAAAGAAAAAGTAGCATGGAAGGATGGTGTTGGGGGAGAAATATGTGAGTGAACAGTATGGGGAAAAAAAGTGTGTGGTGGGAGAAAGTTTGAGGGGACAGAACAAGGGATAAAGTTGTGAGGAGACAAAAGTATTAGGAGGAACAATATACAGACTGGGTAGCGTTGAGGAGCAGTATAGAGAGGAGGCAGCATGGGGGACAGTGTGAGGGCACAGTATGGAGGAGATAGTATAAAGATAGGTGGGAGTGTGAGGAGGGGGAACAGTATAGAGAATGGACATTATAGGGGAGACACAGTGTAACAGGAAATGTGAAAAGATGCCCGATATGGAATTGAGAAGATTATAGGGAGACCATATAACAGAAAAGGGGCAGTAGGGGACAATTTTGTGTAGGCAGCACAGTGAAGGAAAATTATTGAGGGGCACACCATAGGTCAGATATTTTTAATCAGAAGCATTATAATTGAACTGATAATTTTAAGGGCATTATGTTGGGATGTGCTGCAAAAGATTGGAGAAGATGGAAGTCTACAGAGACAACTTGTAGATGTGAAAAATAATCATGGCTTCAGGAGAAGATTGAGAAGAGAAAAAGAGAATCTTTTTAATCAGAGAAGATGTCACCTAAAGGTACCTGGATATGAAAGTTTATTTGTGATACTACCTGTGTCTAATAAGTACTGTTGTTTGTGTGGTCCACAATCTGATTATGGCTGTAACAACAACTTAGCAATCTATACCATTGCTAAGGGCATTCAAGAAGTTGTAGGTTCATGCGATACAATTACATATGGAGCTGACCTGACATTACAATTGATCACTGTACTAAGTTTGGTTCTGTATCCTTTTAGAGATTGTCGTTCTAGTGATGTATTTATGTACTGATGGTGGGTTTAGTACTGTATTAATATGCTGATGATGCTTCTGGTTCTGTATTTCTGTACTGATCATGAATTATCGACATTTGCTTGACATTACAATTAATTGCTGAAATAAGCTTGCTGTATTCATGTACTGTTTATGGCACTGGTGACGTATGTGTGTTCTGTTGGTGGTTCTGGATTGTATTTATGTTGTGATGGTGCTCTGGTGATGTGTTTCCATACTGATGTTGGTTCTGGTGATATGTGTCTGTACTATTGGTGGCTCTGGTGGTATATTCATGTAACAATGGTGGTTCTAGTGATTTATTTATGATTTATTCATGTACAGATATTTGTTCTGACAATGTATTTCTGTGTTTAGTTCTGGTTCTGTACACATGTAGAAATTCATAACTTGTCAGATAATGTGATGAATGGCTTTGTTAAGTGAGTATTGTTTATTTTGGCAAATTAAGGATTACTACCTCCATAACTAATTAAGAGCATTCGTTATAACATTAAGCACTATAGCATACCAAATCATACTAATGTGTAATATACTCCCTGTCAGGATTCATCTCTGTTTGCTAATTCCAGCAGTCATCACATGACCATTCATATGTGATAATGATACTCATGGTGACTAGAGATGAGCGAATTTGCCCGGGTTCCCTCTTATTGGGCAAGCTATAGATCTTGCCAAAAAAGCTGCAGAGGGAACCTATCTTCTTGGATGGCGTCGACCGAATAGCTGATCGGCGCCGCAGCTGCATGTGTCGTAGATGTATCACAGTCACGACACATGCATGGAGAGCCTGTTTGTTGGGTTCTCCATGCATGTGTCGTGACTGTCACACAGCCGTGACACATGCAGCTGCGGCACCGGTCAGCTGATCGGCTGGCACAATCCTGAAAGCTGGGTTTCCTCTTCAGCTTATTTGACCAGCGCAATAGCTTGCCAAATAAGAGGGAACCCGAGCAAATTCGCTCATATCTAATAGAATACACCCAAAATGAACAAACAAGCAAACATTCCTTATAATGAATGCAGATGGTAGAAAAGAGGGTGGCACTCTGATTCATGTGGATATATTTGGTGAATTTTTATGCCTTGGACACACAATTTAAAACATGGAGCCAGGGAGCAGGATTCTTCTGTGACTACAGCCGTTTTGCAACAGGATAGATGCTTCAATGGGTCCAGGTATTCCTTAAAATGAACCAGGCATGGATCCCACAGGATTTGTCCATACCTTTTGATAATTAAACAACTATACAGTATTAGCTGCACCCTATCAGTTTTCAACTCTATTTGCCCTTTGTTTCATTTGGGTGCCTCCTCCCCAAATAAAAAAAAACAAACACTGTTGGCTAATTCCTCATCCGCCTCTTCCTTCTACACTGCCACATCCACCTTCTCCTCCAGTTGGACTTCTGCCCCCTGGTTGTAGCTTGTTTGTTCATTTTGGGTATATTCTATTCTATAAGACACCTATCCATTACTAATCTTATTGTATGGTTATTTATTTATTATTTATTTATTATTTATATATTGTAAATAAACACACAGCCATAATAAAGTCCTTTAATTGAAAGAATTACACAGACTCCTATAATGAATTTAAATTAAACCATACTCACTTCATCACCTATTCCACTGAAGCCATTGTCTCCTGTAATAAAACAAAAATAAAAAAAACAACTGCATCACTCACCTATCCATCATTCCGTCCCACACCGTAATCCATGTCTGAGGATAAACAACTTTCAACCTGGATGGTTCCAAGATGTGATTGTCCTGATTGACAACCACTAAAAAATGAGCTGCTGTGAGTGCAGCCTCAGTGACTCTTCTGAATGGCAGGCTGTATAGTTGCATCATGCAACAATGAAGCCTGCCATATAGATGTAGCAGAGATAGACCCGTCATGAGATAATTGGATTATTATCTTCTCGTTGGACAGGTATGGAATATTGTTCAACAAATATGAACCCCACTTGCCTTAGGGCAAGTAGAAAGAGCTGGGCAAAATGCCTTTTATGGGGTGGCTGTGGCTACTATGTTAAGGCTGGGGAGACAATATCCATGGCACCTTACCAGCCTGAGAATGTCAGCCCCCAGCTGTCTTCTTTAGCTTGGATGGTTGTCATAAATGGCGGGGACCCCATGCCAACTTTTTTTTAATTATTCATTTAAATAATTAAAAAATGCGGCATAGGAACCCCTCTATTCTTGAATTCCAGCCTTGCTGAAGCTGATAGCTTAGGGTTGCAACCCACAGCTGTAAGTTTTGCTCTATGGTTATCAAAAATGCATGGGAACCCCACATAATTTTTTCTTTTAATTTTTTTTTTATAGCACAGGCGACAGCTGATGAATACTCCGAGCAGCCACCGCCTGCTCTCGCTGTTAACAGTCGATTACAACTCTCAACATTGCCCTGCTAGCACTAATCCTAGCCTGAGCAGGGTGCAATGGTGTGAGCTTTCTTCACTTTAGCATCTGGCATCGGGGGAACAGCGCAAACAGTGCCACTGATTCACAGGAGCCGGTACGTGTCACACTGATGACACACGAATGTCATCCCTGTGTCATCAGTGTGCACGTGTGCGGGATGTTTTGCGGCTTATGCTGCTACTGAAAACACTGACATCTGAAAAAGCTCTTAGTGAACTTGGTAATTTAGTGAACTTTGGCAGACTTTTGCTGATTTTTAGGAAAAAAAGCTCTGGAATATGAACACAAATCCGAATGTGAAACGTTCGAGCCAAATTTGAGATTGGTGAAAGTTTCCTGAACAAACTCTCTCATCCCTAGTTTTAAGTCAGTTCCATTAAAAAAAAGCCTGGAAAAATGTAAAAGAATTAAAAAATACTGTTGGATTACTCCTCCCTTTTCTCTTCCACCTATATCGTTATGTCCACCTCTTCCTCCACTTGGACCAAAGCCTCCTGGTTCTAATTTGCTAGTTTTAGTTTTGTTTATTCTATGTTGTTTTAAGTCAGTTCAGAACAAAATTTAGAAAGAAAACAAAAAAAAAACAGTGTTGGATTTACTCACCCCTTGCCTCTTCTTCCTATACTGCCATATCCACCTCTTCATCCACTTGGACCTATGCCTCCTAGTTCTAGATTACTATTTTTAGTTTAGTTCATTATAGCTTGTTTTAAGTCAGCTCCATAAAAAAAACTGAAAAAAAGAAAAAAAAAATACAAAAAAAGCAAAAAAAACCTGTTTGATTACTCTTCTCCTGCTCCTTCTACATACAACACCATGTCCACCTTCTCCTTTACTTGGACCTACGCCTCCTGGTTCTAGATTGCTAATTTTAGTTTAGTTAATTCTGGCTTGTTTTAAGTCAGATTCATAAAAAAACACTGAAAAAGAAAAAAAAAAAAAAAAAAAAAAAAACAGTGTTGGATTACTCCTCCCTTGCCTTTTCCACCTACACCACCATGTCCACCTCCTTCTCCACTTGGACCAGTTCCTCCTGGTTCAAGATTATTACTTTTTATTTCTGCTTAGCTTAGGGACAGGACGGAGCTATAGTGAGGTACAGTATTAGGTTTTGTGTTTGCTCAATTTTCCAAAAAGACTGTATGTGTACTCTGAAACCCTGTCTGTGATAGTACTGTGCATACACAAAAGTTTTTCTAATCTGAAACTATTTCGGTGGGAGTCATGTGCATCAAAACACATTTTTCTACTCTTATGCACTTATGTCTGATAGTACTGTGAGTCGCCCACCAGGGCAATGGTGATACTCGGTACCGTGTCTGGTTGCTCTTAATGGGGATGTCACGGTGGCTGCGACCCGGTCCGTGACCCTGGGCACTCAATTTAAAAGGGGGAAAGGTCTTTAAAGGGTATTTGGAATAAAGTCTATTCGTGACACCATCTGTGGTTCTCGGTCAGTGAAACCGACGCTGCTTAAAGGGGTCCTCTGGGGTGATGTTGTTGCAGCAAGATGGTGACGCTTCCCACAGGTGAAGCGGGGTCCCAAGGGCTCCCAAGGTTTATGGCAAGGATGGTGGGTTGCCGGTAAATAAGTGGAGGACACAGAGTTGTAAAGTCTTTACCTGGTTTACTGATGGTAGTAGTCGACCTCAGTCCAGGGTACCAGGTACAGGTATAGCTGTGGTCCGGCCTGCTTGGAGGCAATAGACTCAGTCCAGAGGACCAGGTACAGGTGTAGCTGTGGTCCGGCCTGCTTGAAGGCAATAGGCAAATCCCCTTTTCCAGGTGAGGTCCGTAAGCCTTTCCTATATGCACTGCTGTGCGAAGTCCCTGCTGCCTGAAGCTTGTTAGCAAGGTACACCTTTCCTCTCCTGTCCTGGGACAGGTACCTGCATGGTGGGCAGTGTGAGCCATTTTACAAGGTCTCTGTCATGATCTGGGCTCTTAAGATACTGCTTCACCTCAGACTTGGTGTGGGCAAGTAATGTACAGTCTCCGGTTCTGCTATGTGTCCTAGAGTACAACAAAGCCTCAGGCTCCCGATGCCCGGTTTCTGCGCATCGGCTCTGAGGATGCCCAGTCACAGTTCCCCTCTGAGCCCCTTGCTTTCTCCACTGTGCTCCTTCCCTCTTTGGCTCCACCACTTTCAACCCCTCGGGTTTGCCTCCTGTCTCGGAGCTGCAGCTCAAAGCCTGGCTACACGGCTACACCTTCTGTTCTACTCTCTTCAGTGTCACTTACTAACTGCCTAACCCTTCCTCCAGACCAGGATATATCTATCAGAGGGAAGCTCCCCTGAATCCGGGTTCAAAGCTCCCCCTTCTGGCCTAAATTCGGAATGTGTTGTGTGTGGGTGCCTTACCTGGTAAAGAAAAATCCCCTTTCCTCCAGGCATGATATTACCCTCCCCGAAAGGAAGGCAACATCACTGTAACAACCGGTTACTTGGGGTGTTAAAACTGTGCGTTCCAAATATTTGTCATACTCTTATGCACCTATGTCTGATAGCATTGCACATTCCAAAAAATGTTTATACTCTTTTACACCCATGGCGTAATAGTACTGTGTGCAAAAACTAATTTTTCTAATATGCAGCCATGTTTGGGGAGGTACTTTGCCTAAAAACTACTTAAAAAAATCAGGAGATCATCAAAAAAGGAAGATGGGTGTGGCCGTCAAGTTTCTATTTTTTGCAATCTTGTTGTGTTTCTTGTTGTGTCGTATCGCCATCTTCTGCTGGACATGAGTGTTCACTCTGGTAACATCTCCTCCGCACTTTTCATTTGAATAGCTTTCTTCCATACATTCTTTGACAGATTCATGTTTTTATGGTGATCTGTAGTGAGAAATGTATTTATTTATTGATTTTACTCACTTATCTAGCACCATTAATTCCACAGTGCTTTACAGACATTATCAGCACTGTCCCCATTGGGGAATTTTAGATGACCTATCAGTATATCTTTGGAGTATGTGAGGAAATTGTAGTACCAGGAGGAAATCTACACAAACACAGGGAGAACATAAAAATTCCATGCAGATGTTGTCCTTGATGGGATATGAACCTAGGACCCCAGTTCTGCAAGGATGCAGTGCTAACCACTGAGCCACCGTACAGGCAAAATTAACTCATTCAATGACCATTTGCAGTTTCACTGTAGCATCCGTGTGTGTGCGGTAGTGGTGGAAGACTTTTCTGTACACTCTCATTAAAAAATGTAACCATTCATTCCAGTTACATAGCCTTTAAATTGTCATGGATGTCTATTGTGTCTTTCAATGACAACTGCTGACTAGTGTTGAGCGATACCTTCCGATACTTGAAAGTATCAGTATCGGATAGTATCGGCCGATACCCGAAAAATATCGGATATCCCCGACACCGATACCCGATACCAAAACAAGTCAATGGGACACAAGTATCGGAAGCTATCCTGGATGGTTCCCAGGGTCTGAAGGAGAGGAAACTCTCCTTCAGGCCCTGGGATCCATATTCATATAAAGAATAAAAATAAAAAATATGGATATACTCACCCCTCTGGCGGACCCTGGACCTAGGGGTGTTAACCGGCAAGGGGTGTTAACCGGCAGCCTCCGTTCCTAAGAATGAGCGAGTGAAGGACCTTCGATGATGTGGCGGCTTGTGATTGGTCGCGTGACCGCTCATGTGACCGCTCACGCGACCAATCACAAGACCGCGACGTTATCGCAGGTCCTTCACTCGCTCATTCATAGGAACGGAGGCTGCCGGTTGCAGCGGTTACAACCAGGGCGCGTCAGAGGGTGAGTATATCCCTATTTTTAATTTTTATTCTTTATTTTACACATGAATATGCATTCCGATCCCGTTTCCCAATATCGCAAAAATATCGGAACTCGGTATCGGAATTCCGATACCGCAAATATCGGTCGATACCCGATACTTGCGGTATCGGAATGCTCAACACTACTGCTGACTTAGTTGAGGAGAGGTTAATTTGCTTGACTGCTGCTTTCGTTGGATGTGATACCCGTTTATCAGGCAACCTCTCCACATTCAAAACCTGATTCACTGTACTCCAAGGCCATATAGCATGTGGGGTTCGAAAGGGAGAACGCCTCCCTATGCTAGCAGGTACAGAAGTGGCAGTTGGAGAGAACATCCCTTGCATGGCCCTGCTCTGTCAACCAATGTACCCAAGGAAATGCACAGGGTTACTCGGCAGATGGGTGAGGACTTGGGGGCCTTGGCGGCACCTCTGTAAGGTTTTCCATGTATTCCTGGTGGGGTGCGTACAGTGGGTGTGCCTCATTACCAGTAAGGTTACCCCAACCTAACATAAAACATGCCGATGAGATGGTTATATTTATAAATATGGTGGTATGGGAGATGGGTTTTTAAATGTGATTATGTTCTATCATCTCGTAATATGGATCTGTGTTCTCCTTCTAGTAACAATTGGGAGCATGGTGATGGATATTGACCCTGAGGGGGTTTCCTGTGTCAATTAAAGTCTAAGCACAATTGCAACTAAGACTTTGGGATTGTGTTTGCATACAGTACTGAGTGCCTCTCTTTTTGGTGTCTTTTTTAGCACATCTTTTTATTATTCTCTGTTTATATTTGTTGGATTGTGTCAATAAAGATTGTAGTAAGATTTTTAACCAAAATTCCTATGGCTCTCCTTTTTGAGAATATAGTTTTTCTTAGTGCACTATCATTGAAACCTACAATTGTATCAATATTATACGCTGAAAGTTATATATTTTGTCTGATCACGTTTCAGAAACTCAAATGTTTATTTTTTCATTTCTCACTTGATAATACCTTTGTTGAATTATGCATTATGTCGCCCATATCACAACACGATGGAAGAAGGCATTCTATATGTGTTATATTGACCTAAACTACTGGGTCAAGAAAAAAGCCACTTATCAATGCATTAGCATGCGGAAGGTAGAGCCGAAACCCCACTTTACCACAGAGCCACACAGCTTGAAGTACTTTTCCTGTAGCCTAGGATTCTGTGATGTTGGATAAATGTGAGCTTAGAATTCACAGTGCATCACCTCTTGTACTTTAATCATTGAGTGGTGTAAGTCTGCTTTACTATGCAATACATGATTTAGAAATTACCCAGGGCTAAGAACCATGTCCAAGTTTGAGTTTCTGTATTTGCGTATTAGGACTTTACAAAAAAATTCACTAGATGGCAACATTTCTAAGAATATCCCTTCAACTGCAACTCAACCCCTAGATATGTCTTACTCCAAAAATTGAGCTAAACAAATACCTGAATTCAACTAATTCTGTCACTGTTTTCTGTTTTAAACTATATCACGCCATCGCAGAGATATTCACATTTATGGAGCACAGGATATGACATTTCTGCTTGTAGTCCAACTGAGCGCTTCTTCAGAGTCTTCTCTGTGGGCGTACACATTCAATACTCCCTCCAAGACACGGCCAATCACAGCTAAGCAGCATCTGAGACTGGTTCATCAGGAAAGCAAAGTCACTCAGAGAAGACTCTGAAGAAGCACTTAGTTGCACTGTAAGCAGAGATTGCATATATTTCACTCCAAAAGCAATAAATGTGAATATCTCCACAATATAGTGAGGCAGTAGAAAACGTGACAAAAAAATGGTAGAAAAACTTTGCTGTTTATTTGTTTAATCAAGTAACACGCCCTCTTTTTTCCTGTTCTGCATAAGTATTTTACAACATACACTTTATATAATGTGCACTGCATTTGTATTTAGGCTAATCACTTGGCTCAGAAGTTCTGCCAATAAATATTTTATTAGTAGAAAATAGTAATAACAGTCCTAGGAAATGAGACCAAAACAAGGACTTTAGTGTTGAAACACTGTGGTTCAATACTAAAGTCCTTGCTTTGGTCTCATTTCCAGTGCTCCTAAGACTGTTATTACTATTTTCTATGGCATTTTGCATCCTCCTAGAAGGTTAATGGCTGGAGCTGCGGTGGACCTTTTGCCTTCAATTTTAACTGTGACCCTCACAGCGCTCCCTAGCAACCGCTTTCTTTTCCCTTAAATTTCAATAAAGATTTTATTGTCATTCATCTTACAGTTAAAGGGGCCGAATAATATTGCACGCCCCACTTTTCAGTTTTTGAATTTCCACAAAAATTTAAAATAACCAATAAATTTCGTTCAACTTCACAGTTGTGTTCCACTTGTTGTTGATTCTTCATCTTCACCAAAAATTTACATTTGGTATCTTTATGTTTGAAGCATAATATGTGGGAAAAGGTTGAAAAGTTCCAGGGGGCCGAATACTTTCGCAAGGCACTGTAGGTGCTGTCTACATCAGTGGAGCTACTGAGTTTTGTGATTGGCTGCAGCCAAAAACCCTCTCCGTCTCTTTCTCTCTCGTGTATCAAATAAGATATATCCTTTCATCAAACCACCCTTGATTATGGTCCCACCTGTCCACTTGGATCTACTTGTCAACACAACTTCTTTGGTCTCACAACAGATCAGAATGACTCTCATGTGTGGGAGATGAGTATCTATTGTTTTTAATGTACATGTGATCCTGAAATGATAAAGCAGGTGTTGCCCAGTAATGGACAACATATTTCAAATAGCTAAATTAATTATAATGGTTTAATCTATTTGGCAACTATGGCAAACTTTCACAGTCTAGTCTAAGGGTACGTTCACACAGGACTTTTTTGCTGCTTTTTTTTGCTGCTTTTTTTAATGCTAATTTAGGTGCGTTTTTTTGGTGCGTATTTGGTGCGTTTTTTGGGTACGTTCACACAGGACTTTTTTGCTGCAGATTTTTGCTGCAGTTTTTTGCTGCAGATTTTTGCTGCAGTTTTTTTTTTATGCCAATTTTCAGCTGCTAGGACACCTCACAATGGCTCTTCACACCTTACTACCAGGAACTCCCTCACAATAGATCACAATCAGGACACCTCACAATGGCTCTTCACACCTCACAATGGCTCACAATGGCTCTTCACACCTCACTAACCACACCCCTAAGCTCTTGGCTGTGAGATCCCTTCCTGCTAGCCATGATTTTCTGCACAAAAAAAGCAGCAAATAATGCTACATGCGTTTTTTCAGCGTTTTTGCAGCGTTTTTTTCATCACCCATTCAAGTCAATGGGTGAAAAAACGCAGCAAAAACGCTGAAAGAAGTGACATGCCCTATGTCCAAAAAAAGCAGCAAAGCAGAAAATACTGATCAAACAAAAAACCAACGTGTGTGCATGAGATTTCTGAAATCTCATAGGCTTTAATGGTACTGTAAAAAGCAGCTGAAAATTAGCATTAACAAAAAGCATCAAAAAAAGCAGCAAAAAAGTCCTGTGTGAACTTACCCTAAGAGTGCTTTCATATTGTGCTTTTCTCCACGCTCGTAGGTCCCGTCGGGGCTTTCATCTGAACCCTTTGCGCAAAACGGGATTCATATGTATGCACCATGACTATAATGGTGCTGGAACGTGGACTCTGACATGCATCATTTTCGGGCGCAAATGACCTGACTTTGATGCGGACTTCCGTTAGGGACTAACCAATAATCTATCAAGATACAAAATAAATTAACCAGATTAGTAAATGATGTAATGGGAAAAAAAAATTGAAACTCCAAAATTACATTTTCTTGGCTGCAACAACACAGCACAAAGAGGTTTACCTCTTGAGCGTCAACTCAAGGCGCAAAAATAAATTCCACACAGAGCCCCATCAGCCAAAATTTTTGTAAAATGGCTGCATAAGTGAATTAAAAAAAAAAAATTCCAAATTTTTTTCTTTTTACGAATTTCCCAATTTTTTTGCACCACTTAAATAATAAAAAAACATGCATGTTTGGTATCTGCGTTATTTTACTGACTTGAAAAATCATATTGCCAGGTCAATTTTATCATATAGTGAACATGCTAAAAAAAAATCCAATGCAAAATTGCAGGGTTTTTTTTGCTATTTCCCTACACTTAGAAGTTTTTTCCCACTTTCCAGTACATGACATAATAAAATGAATGGTGCCATTCAAAAACACAACTCATAGTGCAAAAAAAGCCCTCATATGGTTATGTAGATGGAATATTAAAAAAAATGTTACAGCTCTTGAAAGAAGGGGAGAAAAAAAGAAAATGCAAAAACACAAAATCGGGCCATCAGGAAGGGTTTAAATATATATATTTTTTAAGTTTATGAACCCTACTGAGTTATGTAACGTCAATTACTTTCTCTCTCCAGATTCCTCTAATGGTGTTGTGTGTCTTTAGGTTTACAATTTTTTTTACATTTACGGTATAGAAAAACATAACACTAAGCAAATGATCCTTGTGTAAAGCAGTGAAATGAGTTTACGATGGCTTCATGTATGCTACAAATATAATTAACCTCTAGATCACTCAAGATGTTTACAGCTCATTTGAATCAACTCCATCAAAAGAGAACATCCGCCTGACAAGCGCATTCTCCATGATGTCCAGGGTTAGCACCCACTTGACATCCCAATATAATGGCACGTCAACCGTCTATCTTGAGCGAATATACAACTACAGTAGCACAGTGCAATGATGTATGGCATTTCCCAGACCTTGATATTTTTCAAGCTGGGAACGAGCTGCTTCAGTTTTATATATTGAAGACGTATCACTCTTAGAAGAGCCCGAGAAAGGAACGATGGCACAGCAGAGGTCTTCTCCAGAGCCTTTAATAAAACATGAATTAGGTGCCAAGGCACATTAAATTCAGCTCCCCCATGACAGAAAATCAAAAAGTTATCTTTTTCTTTCTAAAGAAATCTTCCTGATTGATCTACAGAGAAAGCAAACAGAAGAAAGGAAGGAGAAAGTATATGCGCTCTAAAACATCTCTTTAATTTCTTAATTTAATATCTGACACGTAAAGATTCTCATTAAGCCAGTCAATGAAGCCTGGAAATACAATTTTCGTGCAAACTGTCGCTATCATAACTTACATGCAACTTCAGATGGTGCGCTGTAAGCAATGTGATTAAAACCATTCATCTTTTCTGTCAAAATCTCTCTCTTGTTATTAAACGAAGGGGCTTTGCGGGACTTACCAGCTGACAACTCCATTTGCGAAAGGAGGGGCTGTAAGGAATCACTGGGTGTCCTCAATGCATTACAGTAGCCCCATGCAATATGTCTCAGGATGGCAGTCAGGAACACTTAAGTACTGGGTGGCTGGCAAATTGAAGGTTAAGCAGTCAGAAATAGGATCAAAGAAAGATGTCATGATTGCAGGAAAAGGTACTCCATCTGGCTTTTTATATGACCGAGCACCATGGGGTGGATGAAATAATCTACTCTTCATGGATGGTGACCATGCTCTCGGGCAGTAGGCAATATAGACTGGTGATAATATGAGACAATTTTCTAAAGAGAATGTTTGCTTTTAACCAGTTTATTTCCAAAATTGCCCAAGAAATATTGGGAAAGTACAATCCAAAAGGTGAAAGCATGATTTCCAAAGGTGGATGCCATAGCAGATTAAAGAAAGCTAAGATATATTTAAAGTAAATAAACTCATTTTTATTTAATTATTGATTAGCTTCTGAAAAGTAAAAAAATCAATTTGCAATACTTTTATCATTAACTTATGTAATACAACATACAACATATATAGAGCATCGGTTAAACCCTAAATATATAAAGGGCTCCTTTACATGTCCGTATATTTAGTTCTGGTGAAATACAACAAACCAGCATATCACACTCAGACCAATGTTATTCTACGGGGCCATGCACATGTACAATTTTTTCCTTGGATCAAGTCTATCCACAGAAAAAAGTCACAGCATATATGATATGTTAATTGGAACACACTCAATTATGCAAGTCAATGAGAATCGTGGAAAAGATCATTGTCATGGGGTTACCACGAGTGTGTGGAGCCAGCGCACTTCTCCTTCATTTTAAAGGTGTTTATTCCTTCTGGAAGAACAGGGGTTAATCGGTCGTGTTGGAAATCTCTATGTTTGCAGCTGAGCTCAGTTAGCCACTCCTTTCCCCTTTATAATCTGGGCTTTATTGCAAATCCTTGTCAGAGCTAGCATTTGGTGCATGGCTAATGGAGGGAGAGGTGTTCATATGAGAAGGAGAGTTGGAGGAGTTACCTGTGACTGTTGCTTGGTTTATATGTGTAGTAATTCCCTATCCTTCTCTATTTTGGTATATTCCCCTAACTCCATGCCCCGGTGCATTTCTCTGTTGTATGTGAGTCAATATTTTGTATGTCTGGAGTTTTCTGTTAACCCTTGTTTATGTTGTCTTGTTTGTTGGGTTGGTTTACTGTGGTGCACAGTAGCGCCCCTCTTCCCTGGGTGGGGGAAAAGAACAGATGGAGGGCTGACTCAGGAGATAAGGCAAGGATGGAGGCCCGGGCATCTGCACTTTCAGAAGTATCCCGAGGAATAGGGCAAGCTAGGGTGCCTGCTAATGTTAGGGACAGAGAAGGAGCCCCTGGTTCCGGGTCACCCCGACAGCTAGCTGTGTCTTGACAATTGTACTGCACAATGTCATTTGAGTGCAGTCCAATATTCACAGACTGACAAAATTGGCAAGATGGAGACATTTTTTTCCACCTTCCCCTTGTAGAGAGATGGACAAGAGATACTGAGTACCTGTAAGCAAACAATGCCATCTGCTGGACCAAACTGAAAGTGAAAGTAAAAAAATAATGAAATGTGTTAGCAGGAACCAAATTGTGCCGGAAGATTTGAAGGGAGAATAAATTTGCCTGCTAAACCTGATCAGGTGACACATAGAAAGGACTTCCTGAATATAAAAGTCCTGGCCAGGCTGAGAAGAGCAGTCAGTGCAAGAACCTGTACCAGGGCAGGTTTTATGCCTACAAGGTGGGCTTGCTGCCACAGAAGAGTCTGGGATTGGTCAGATGCATGAATTGTGAGGAAGATCTGTGCTCCACTCCAGTGAAAGGCAGTGACCAGAGCCAAATCTAGCCAAAGGGATGCCGTGGCCAAGATTCTGGGACAAGCTTGGAGAGTGAGATAGTCAGAACATTGTGAGAAAGTGAGCAAGATGCAGATGACTTCAGTCTAGGCTTAGGATCCAGATTATGCTGGTCATGTACCGAAGACCAGAGCAATGCCGGTCAAGACCCAGAACTTAGACGATGCCAGTCAAGAGTCCCTTTGGCTAACAAAAATGCTATCTACTTGCTCTGGACAATTTCTGCCAAGAAAGTCATTTGATGCTGATGGTGCTGCTGCTGCATCTCCTGCATCTGCTGTTGAAGCTGTTGCATCTGGCCTTGATGCTGAATCTGCTGTGGCTGCACCTGGATTATTTGCTTCACAAGCTCCTCCATACTTTCTGACGTTGTTTGCCATGCTGATGCTGCCTTCACTCAGGACATACATACTTTATCCAGCTATCACTTGTGCTTTTTGGGATTATGTGCCCACATCAAAACACCAATTGTAGGGATTTATCTTGTTGATAGTTGGTAGCATTCACACATGCATGCAGTTTCTTGTCCAAACATGAAGGTTTATTAGCTACAAAAACACAGCAGAAAGTAATAACAAAACAAAGAGTCCATTCAGCAGTATAAGAAACAGAACAGTTCAGCAGCACAATATTCAAAGTCCAAAACATGGCCTGTTTCAGAGACTATCCAACTTACACAGGTCCTCCACCTTGTATATAAAACCCCAAATACCAGAGGTGTTTAAACCTCTATTTCCAGACAAGGATTGATCAGCTTAGCTGTCCCTTTTACACCAGCTACACCTCCTGGATTGGAGAGTGGCAATGACTAGTTCCACCCATCTCATCTAATCATTCCTAACAAACCTGGACCCATAAATCGATGATATTAGCCCTCTAAGAGCCTCAGAATTCTGCCAGCTGCTGGTCAAGGTGGTAACTCACATGCATTCACTGCTCTGGCTGAGTCTTTGCAGCACTTCAAACTCTGCTGCATATCCCTGATATCTCCACAGTGCTGTAGGAGGGCGTGACCAAATCCTGCAGGAATATAACCCTGCTGTGTCCTGCAGGTTTTGGATTCCTCTGCCAATCATCATCCAGCAGGTGCAATATAAAGCAGCGCTTCCCCCTCCTCACGTTTGCCTAAGCTTAGGTTCCTGGTTTCTGTCAGTCTCAGCAATCAGTATATCTTATTTTGCCTAATCTCACCTGTTACGAACACGGCTTGTTTATCTATTCTTTCTCAACCCTACGCTCCTTACCTTTGCTGTGCATTCTCAACCTGCACTACCTAGATCAACCCCAGACCATTTAGCTACGCTTCTGTCTCACACCGTATGTAGCCCGTACACCTGCTCTGTCCCTTGGATCAGCTGTGGTAGTACCGGAGACTTCCCTAGAGAGGTACCTGGTGTCTACCATCAGCTCAGTCTGCCCTCACCACAGAGGCTCTAGTGAATACCCTACAGACACTTGTCACGCCCCTCTACGCCTGCAGCATATTGGGTCTACACCGTTCCGTTGACATGATTTGCTTCTAGTTTTCCAGCATGATGATTCTTTACTGTAAGAGTGTGAGACTGTGAAATTCTCTAATATAAGACATTTGTGATAGTGAGTTCACTAAAAGAGATAACAAAAGGGACTGATGTCGTGAGTGTGATAACATTATAAATTAGGGTTTTTGTAGATTTTTGGAGATGGAATGTCAATCAGTAGATGTCTTCTGATTGCAATGTTTAGAATCGAGAAAAATAAAATTTCACCAAGGATCACACTGAATGGGGGAACAGCAGACTTCCACTGTATATAGCATTGGTAACTGGCGCTGTATCCTGGGCACTACGGTTGGCATAGCATAGGAGAATTGTAAATAGCGCTATATGGAAAACATTGTAGCTGCTGTATGAGGCATGAGTAATACATACCTGAATTGTTGAACTTCATTTTGAAGAGAGACAGTGAGAAATCTGTTATTCAGTGACCCATATGAACCTCCCCGAAGGTTCCTGCAGGAGGTGATGTCTATTATATAGAATAATGTACCTTCTACTATAAATTAATAACAGTATTATAAGCCACCTTGGAATTTCTTGAGCCTTCAACTCGCGATTTCAGATGGTCAAGGAAATCCTTGGTGACTTCTAATATTTTTACTATGTAGAATATTTCAGGGAACATAAAACTGCATAGAAAACTGATAAAATATTACTGAGCTGATCAATAAAGTAGACTGTGGGAATACACGGTGGCACATGAGAAATGATATCATTTTAATTTCCTTCGCTCATCACCCATGGGGCTACCCGTCTTCCTGTCCTGAAAAGGAATTTAGCACAAAACCCCTTTACAATCATAAATTATTCTGAAACGCTGATGCTACTGAAGAAAACTATTTACCCTGTTAAGCTAGCAAGTGAATACCGTGAAAATATTATTACACTGAATATAATAAAAATGAACAATAACTGTCCAGTCTGTGAAGGATGCTCTTATAAGAAAGATCTATGCCTTAAAGTGCAATTTTCCATCTGAAATGGAGCTTAGACACTTCTGCGCTCAACATTTTCCTTTTGTTTCAGACATGAAGTTAGAAAAATTATACAATCGCTGCTCTTTATGGGGATTCACCGTCGTTAATGTTATTGTAGAATACTTGCCCTTTCTTTCATTACGGTCTACAACAAGTCATTTTATTCCCTATTGCTGCAACAACTTTCCGAGATTTACACTTAATGGCTTAGATTTGTTTGAAGATGTCCAATTTGAAGACAGATATGTCCTTGGGGTAATATATACTGTTTTGTGAAGCGCATTTAGGCTGGGGCAAAATATGGATGCTCAAGAATTCAGGTACAAATTTGGCATTAACACGACAGGATTGTGACCTCAATGCTTCCCAGTGGGAAATAAGGTCATGGATGACCTCACAAATGTTCTAAACTTTAAGAGATTCTAAAGGGGTTGATCCGTCATGTATGGACTTAAAGAAGAATTTCACTTCCCACCTGATCATCTATTACACTTTACAGTTTGGAACTCACCTTCCATTTGATTCCTTTGTGTTTTACTAAATCTTATAATGCATCAGCACAACATACCATGATTAAGATCATGATTAAGGCCTTGTTACTGGCCGAAACATGTTGGTTCTAGATGTCCACTGGCTGATCTGACTGCATGTAACTGTGCTCTTTGATATTTTTCTAAAATTCTTCAATAAAAAGGAAGTTTTATACATATAAGACCTCTGAAGGTGCAGCGGATTCTTCATCGCCGGGTCATTTACATTTTTTCGGATTTCATTGCTGTGGCTGCCGAGCCGCGACCCTGGTTGACGGATGGACTACTGGAGTGAGACGAGGACTGTGAGCTGACAAAGTGGTATGCAAAAGTTTGTGCACCTCTGGTCAAAATTATTATTATAGTGAAAAGTTACCGTAAGCAAGTTTAAATAATCCCTATAAGGCGTAAAATTACAGATGACACATTGCCTTTGTATTTTAGGCAAAAAAAAGGAAAAAAAAAAGAATATAGATAGATTAAATTTCGTTCAACTTCACAATTGTAACATAGTAACATAATTACATAGTTATTAATGTTGAAGGAAGACTTTAACTCCATCTAGTTCAACCCATAGCCTAACCTAACATGCCCTAACATGCTGATCCAGAGGAAGGCAAAAAAAAAAAACATGTGGCAAAGAGTAATCTCCACATTGGGGAAAAAAATTCCTTCCCGACTCCACATACGGCAATCAGACTAGTTCCCTGGATCAACGCTCTATCAAGGAATCTAGAGTATATACCCTGTAACATTATACTTTACAAGAAAGGCATCCAGTCCCCTCTTAAATGTAAGTAATGAGTCACTCATTACAACATCATACGGCAGAGAGTTCCATAGTCTCACTGCTCTTACAGTAAAGAATCCTCGTCTGTTACTGTGCTTAAACCTTTTTTCCTCCAGACTTAGAGGATGCCCCCTTGTCGCTGTCTCAGGTCTATGATTAAAAAGATCATCAGAAAGGTCTTTGTACTGTCCCCTCATATATTTATACATTAAAATAAGATCACCCCTTAGTCTTCATTTTTCCAAACTAAATAGCCCCAAGTGTAATAACCTATCTTGGTATTGCAGACCCCCCAGTCCTCAAATAACCTTGGTCGCTCTTCTCTGCACCCGCTCCAGTTCAGCTATGTCTTTCTGCACCGGAGACCAGAACTGTGCACAGTATTCTAAGTGTGGTCGAACTAGTGACTTGTATAGAGATAAAATTATGTTCTCCTCATGAGCATCTATGCCTCTTTTAATACATCCCATTATTTTATTTGCCTTTTTAAGCAGCTGCCTGACACTCCCAGGTCTTTTTCATTGACGGTTTTGCCTAGAGTTTTAGAATTAAGCACATAGTTATACATCTTATTACTTCTACCAAAGTGCATGACCTTACATTTAACCCCATTAAAGCTCATTTGCCATTTATCAGCCCAAGCTTCTAGTTTACATAAATCATCCTGTAATATAAAATTGTTGTCCTCTGTATTGATTACCCTGCAGAGTTTAGTGTCATCTGCAAATATTGAAATTCTACTCTGAATGCCCCCTACAAGGTCGTTAATAAATATGTTAAAAAGAGGGCCCAATGCTGACCCCTGTGGTACCCCACTGCTAACCGCGAACCAGTCCGAGTGTGCTTCATTAATAACCACCCTTTGTTTCCTATCCCTGAGCCAGCTCTTAACCCACTTACACATATTTTCCCCTATCCCCATTATTCTCATTTTATGTATCAACCTTTTTGTGTGGCACCGTATCAAAAGCTTTTGAAAAGTCCATATATACTACATCCACTAGGCTCCCTTGGTCCAGTCTGGAACTTACCTCTTCATAGAAACTGATCAGATTAGTCTGACAGGAACGGTCCCTAGTAAACCCGTGCGGATACTGGGTCATGAGGTTATTCCTCTTCAGATACTCCAGTATAGCATCCCTTAGAATGCCCTCCAGGATTTTACCCACAGTAGAGGTTAAGCTTACTGGCCTATATTTTCCAAGTTCAGTTTTTGTCCCCTTTTTGAATATTGGCACCACATTTGCTATACGCCAGTCCTGTGGTACAGACCCTGTTGTTATGGAGTCTTTAAAGATTAAAAATAACGGTCTATCAATGACTGTACTTAATTCCTGCAGTACTCTGGGGTGTATCCCATCCGGGCCCAGAGATTTGTCAATTTTAGTGATTTTTAGACGCCGCCGTACTTTCTGCTGGGTTAAGCAGGTGACACTTAATGGGGAATTTTTGTTATCACTGATCATATTGGCTGCCATGGAATTTTCTTGTGTAAATACTGATGAAAAAAAGTCATTTAGCATATTGGCTTTTTCCTCATCCTCATCCACCATTTCACCCAGACTATTTTTAAGGGGGCCAACACTATCATTTTTTAGTTTCTTACTATCTATGTAGTTAATGTATATTTGGGGATTATTTTTACTCTCTCTGACAATGAGTCTCTCTGTCTCAATCTTTGCTACCCTTGATTTGCTTTTTACAGAATGTATTTAATTTTCTATATTTATTTAATGCCTCATCACTACCTACTTCCTTTAATTCTCTAAATGCTTTCTTTTTGTCCCAAATTGCGCCCCTTACAGCTCTATTTAGCCATATTGGTTTCCTCCTATTTCTAGTATGTTTATTCCCATACGGTATATACTGTGCACAGGTCCTATCCAGGATGCTAATAAACGTCTCCCATTTTCTTTGTGTATTTTTATGTCTCAGGATATCGTCCCAGTTAATTGCACCAAGATCATCTCTCATCCGTTAGAAATTTGCCCTCCTGATGTTTAGTGTCCTTGTTGTGAAAGGTAATTGTCTCTCATAGTTGTCAGACCCCGATTACCCTTGCTGGAACTGCAGGTTTCTGTCCCCCAAACTATTTCAGGGTAGTGGAAGTCCCCCATAATAATGACTTCTCCTTGAGTCGCAGCTTCATCTATTTGCTTTACGAGGATATTCTCCATTGCTTCCATTATTTTTGGAGACTTATAACTAACCCCTATCAGTAATTTATTATTTTTCCCCCTCCCCTTATCTCCGTCCACAGGGACTCTACATTTTCATTAGATTCACCTATATTATCACGCCGGATGGGTTTTAAGGACGATTTTACATCCAGACACACCCCACCCCCTCGCTTATCTGTATGGTCATTTCTGAACAGAATATAATGCTGCAAGTTAACAGCCCAGTCATGGCTCTCATCCAGCCATGTTTCAGATATCCCCACCATGTCATAATTATGCTCCAACAACATTATTTCTAATTCATCCATTTTGTTGGCGAGGCTTCTGGCATTAGTATACATGCACTTGATGTTCCTCTCTGCACCTCTATTCTTTCTTAAATTACTAACTGTTCTAACCCCACCCCCCATGCCACCGCCACCCCCAACGTCCTTATTTGCGCCCAAGTCTCTATCTGCCCTATCTTTCCCTTCTATAAAATGAATACCCTCCCCCAATCCCTAGTTTAAAAACTCCTCCAACCTTCTAGCCATTTTCTCCCCCAGCACATCTGCACCTTCCCCATTGAGATGCAGCCCGTCCCTAGTGTAGAACCTGTAGCCCACTGAGAAGTTGGCCCAGTTCTCTAGGAACCCAAACCCCTCCTTCCTACACCAATTCTTGAGCCACTTATTAACTTCCCTAATCTCCCGTTGCCTCTCTGGCGTGGCACGTGGTACAGGCAGTATTTCAGAAAATACCACGTTGGAGGTCCTTGCTTTCAGCTTGCAGCCTAATTCCCTGAAATCATCTTTAAGGACCTTCCACCTACCTCTAACTTTGTCATTTGTGCCAATGTGCACCATGACCGCTGGGTCCTCACCAGCCCCTCTGTCATGATTCTCAATGACGAGAGAACATAGCCCAGCATATATGAGAACTAGCTCTTGGAAGATGGAAACTATACTGACCATGAACTAAACCTGCCGCACAACTAGAAGTGGCCGGGTAGCATGCCTACGTTTTTTTTATCCCTAGATGCCCAGCGCCAGCCGGAGAACTACCTAATCCTAGCAGAGGAAAAGACAGTCCTGGCTCACCTCTAGAGAAATTTTCCCAAAAGGCAGACAGAGGCCCCCACATATATTGGCGGTGATTTTAGATGAAATGACAAACGTAGTATGAAAATAGGTTTAGCAAAAATCGAGGTCCGCTTACTAGATAGCAAGAAGACAGAAAGGGCACTTTCATGGTCAGCAGAAAACCCTATCAAAACACCATCCAGAAATTACTTTAAGCCTCTAGCATTAACTCATAACACCAGAGTGGCAATTTCCGCTCACAAGAGCTTTCCAGACACAGTAACGAAACAGCAGCTGTGAACAGGAACAAAATGCAAAAACACACAAGGACAAAAGTCCAACTTAGCTGGGAGTTGTCTAGTAGCAGGAACATGCACAGAAAGGCTTCTGATTACATTGTTGACCGGCATGAAACTGACAGAGGAGCAAGGTTATATAGCGACTCCCACATCCTGATAGGAGCAGGTGAACAGAGGGGATGATGCACACAAGTACAATTCCACAAGTGGCCACCGGGGGAGCCCAGAATCCAATTTCACAACACCCCTCCCAGTAATCTGTCAACTCGATCAGCGATATGTCGGACTTGAGCGCCAGGTAGGCAGCACACCATCCGACGATCCCTGTCTTTGTGACAGATCACCCTATCTTTTCCCCTAATAATTGAGCCTCCCACTACCAGCACCTCTCTGGCCTGTACTGCTCTCCTATTTCCCTCCTTACTGTAACAGTCACTCCTCCGGCTTTCAGAGGACATGCCTGGCTGCAGCAGTGCTACCCCTGTACTGGCACCCCCGCTCATCTGCCAACTTAGCAAACTTATTGGGGTGTGCCAGATCAGGACTAGCCTCCCTTGCACTCTTCCTTCTACCCGGCCTTCTAACTGTCACCCAGCTACCTACTTCACTGTCCTGCAGCTCCATCCTACCATCCCCCTCCTCATCTATCCCATTGAGCGTCTGCTCTGTGAGCAGAATACCCCTTTCCATATTGTCTATGGATCTCAGTGTTGCCAGCTGCACATTTAGATCCAGAATCTGGGCTTCCAAATGCACAACTTGCTCACATCTCGCGCAGCAGTATGCACCCTCGACCGGCTGATCGAGGATTGCATACATGTGGCAAGATGTGCACTGGATGGCATTAACAATAGTGGAGCACATTTTCTAATGGGGATTGCACCAGACAGAAACGTTAAATAAAAAATAAATGCAAAGTATTAATAAAATACAGATAGCAACTCAGCAATTCCTCCCTTGGAAACTCCCTGAATCCAAAGTCACTGAATCACAAGTCACACACTTACCGCCATTCACACTTACGCTCAGGTCACACTCAGCTCGTTCACACATGCTAAGCTGAAGATTTAAAGAGATTTTTTTTTCTCTTTCCCCTCAGCAGCAATCCACCTTGCTGTTCAATGCACTTCCAAAATTGTGTTCCACTTGTTGTTGATTCTTCACCAAAAATTTACATTTGGTATCTTTATGTTTAAAGCATGATATGTGGGAAAAGGTTGAAAAGTTCAAGGGGGCCGAATACTTTCGCAAGGCACTGTATACTCATTTTTACATTTCAAAAATTACAAAAAGGAAAATGGGCAGATGCAAAAGTTTGGACACCCTTGGAGATTTTTGTGCTGAAATATCTTTGACCAAGGTTTCAGACCTTATAAAAGAAAAACTGAGCTTGGTTTGAGTTGGTATACATGCAGCACATAAACGCATGTACACATTGTAAAATCAAAAAAATGGAATAGAACCCACGCTTAAGGAGAAGACGATGGATAGTACTGGAAAAATCCAAAGATAAAAGATAAGAAATAAAATGTCCCAAGAAGAGTAACAATACTGCTCAACTAGAGGAACAGTAGTGGCAACAATCAATTGGTAAAAAATGCGATCAAACACTAAACTGCCCACCTCTTAAATATACAATCATATCACCAGAAAGACAATTGTGGCTGCCAGCTTACCTAGGTGTATGAGGTGCTGCAGCGTGCTGATTCCAGGCTGCAGGTACCCGGGGCTGCGGCCCTGTCTGTATCAAGCGGTGAAGCACTATTTGCGGTGCACTATAGGAGGTGAATCCGTCTAAATATATAGGGTTGCGGCACCGGATGTGCCGAATAGTGGAGCGCACTCATGGGACCAGGGGCGCTCCGGCCGGTAGCGCTTCCTGGAATACCACGAGGATTGAAAAAAGATGGCCGTTAGGCTCCTGCTACCAGTGATGTCACTTGCAGTATGGATCGCCGAAGCGATCACAAAGGAGAGAAGGGGACTAACCAACTAACTAACCAACCTGCGCCCCACCCATCCTATTAACCCCAAACTACCCATCCAGAATCAATATTGTATAGGATGGGTGGGGCGCAGGCATGGCTGTATATATGACAGGGAGGTTAGGGACAACGGTAACCCTGACGAAGAAGAGCTTAGCCTCTTCGAAACGCGTTGGTTAGTCCCCTTCTCTCCTTTGTGATCGCTTCGGCGATCCATACTGCAAGTGACGTCACTGGTAGGAGGAGCCTAATGGCCATCTTTTTTCAATCCTCGTGGTATTCCAGGAAGTACTACTGGCCGGAGCGCCCCTGGTCCCACTAGCGCGCTCTACTATTTGGCACAACCGGTGCCACAACCCTATATATTTAGACGGATTCACCTCCTATAGTGCACCGCAAATAGTGCTTCACCGCTTGATACAGACAGGGCCACAGCCCCGGGTACCTGCAGCCTGGAATCAGCACGCTGCAGCACCTCATGCACCTAGGTAAGCTGGCAGCCACAATTGTCTTTCTGGTGATAGGATTGTATATTTAAGAGGTGGGCAGTTTAGTGTTTGATCGCATTTTTTACCAATTGATTGTTGCCACTACTGTTCCTCTAGTTGAGCAGTATTGTTACTCTTCTTGGGACATTTTATTTCTTATCTTTTATCTTTGGATTTTTCCAGTACTATCCATCCTCTTCTCCTTAAGCGCGGGTTCTATTCCATTTTTTTTATTTTACATAACGTATAAAGGGTGGGCACTACCCGGTTTGATCCAAGCAGCTGAGGAGTATTGCACTTTTGGGAGAGCGCCAGTGTTTTGATATCCTAGCATGTACACATTGGCCATAAAGCAAACAAAACCTACAACAGGCAAAATGAACATAAACCCTGCTGTAACTAAATAAGTAAAAAGAAAGAACGCATTTAAATAACACAGGGTTCTTAGTAACACTGTTTTTGATCAAAAATAGCATAAAAGCCATCCCACTGTCGACAAAGTGACCCTGATTGGGATTCTCCTACACTCTTTAATATTAAAACCTTACCATGTGTCAGATTTGACCTCAGTGTGTGAATGAGGGAAAACAAAAGATTGGATCCCAAACTGTGGAAGCCAGCCTGGGGAAACTTTTAAATGTCATTTCCAGCTCAAGTGTGGGAGGCCACACCCCGGCTTGAAGAAAATGCTAAAATACAAAGATATAACGCAAAAATTGCATATTTCGTTATTAGCTCCCCTGCTTCCCAGAGCCATAACTACACTGCTCAAAAAAATAAAGGGGACACTAAAACAATAGAATATAACTCCAAGTATATGAAATTTCTGTTAAACCAAACTGTCCACTTAGCAACAGTGTTTGACAATCAATTTCACATGCTGTTGTGCAAATGGAATAGACAACAGATGGAAATTATTGGCAATTATCAAGACACACTCAATAAAGGAGTGGTTCTGCAGGTGGGGACCACAGACCACGTCTCAGTACCAATGATTTGCGGCTGATGTTTTGGTCGCTTTTGAATGATGGTTGTGCATTCACACTCGTGGTAACATGAGCCGGACTCTTACAACCCACACAAGTGGCTCAAGTAGTGCAGCTCATCCAGGATGGCACATCAATGTGAGCTGTGGCAAGAAGGTTTTCTGTGTCTGTCAGGGTAGTGTCCAGAAGCTGAAGGCGATACCAGGATACAGGACAATACACCAGGAGACGTGGAGGGGGCCATAGGAGGGCACCAACCCAGCAGCAGGATTGCTACCTTAGCCTTTGTGCAAGGAGGAACAAGAGGAGCACTGCCAGAGCCCTGAAAAATGACCTCCAGCAGGCCACAAATGTGCATGTGTTTGCACAAATGGTTAGAAACCGACTACATGAAGATGGTCTGAGTGCCTGACATCCACAGATAAGGGTCGTGGTCACAGCCCAACACCGTGCAGGACGCTTGGCATTTGCCACAGAACACCAGGATTGGCAAATTCGCCACTGGCGCCCTGTGCTCCTCACAGATGAAAGCAGGTTTACACTGAGCACATGTGACAAATGTGACAGAGTCTGGAGATGCCAAAGAGAGCGATCTGCTGCCTGCAACATCCTTCAGCATGACCGGTTTGGCAGTGGGTCAGTAATGGTGTATGGTGTGGGGTGGCATTTCTTTGGAGGCCCGCACAGCCCTCCATGTGCTCGCCAGAGGTAGCCTGACTGTCATTAGGTACCGAGATGAGATCCTCAGACCCCTTGTGAGACCATATGCTGGTGCAGTTGGCCCTGGGTTCGTCCTAAAGCAGGACAATATCAGACCTCATGTGGCTGGTGTGTGTCAGCAGTTCCTGCAAGATGAAGGCATTAAAGCTATGGACTGGCCCGCCCATTCCCCAGACCTGAATCTGATTAACCACATCTGGGACATCATGTCTCGCACCATCCACCAACATCACGTTGCACCACAGACTGTTCAGGAGTTGGCGGATGCTTTAGTCCAGGTCTGGGAGGAGATCCCCCAAAAGACCATCTACCGCCTCATCAGGAGCATGCCCAGGCATTGTAGGGAGGTCATAAAGTCACGTGGAGGCCACACACACTACTGAGCATCATTTCCTTGTAATGAGGCATTTCCACTGAAGTTGGATCAGCCTGTAATTTGATTTTCCACTTTGATTTTGAGTATCATTCCAAATTCAGACCTCCATAGGATATTAATTTTGATTTACATTGATCATTTTTTTTGCTTTATTCTTCTCAACACATTCCACTATGTAATGAATAAAGATTTGCAACTGGAATATTTAATTCAGTGATATCTAGGATGTGGGATTTTAGTGTTCCCTTTATTTTTTTGAGCAGTGTATTTTATTTTTCTGTTAATATGGCCATGTGAGGGCTTGTTTTTTGTGGGACAAGTTGTACTTTTGAACAACACCATTCACTTTACCATATACTGTACTGGAAAAATGGAAAAAAATGCGGTGAAATTGCAAAAAAAAGTACAATTCCACAGTAATTTTTGTGTAGTTTTCTTGCCATAATCACAAAATGCTAAAAAATTAGAAGTTTGTAAACACCAAACATGTAGAGATTCTTTTTTATTTAAATGGTGGCAAAATATTGAAAGTTTGTCAAAAAGAAAAACAAAACTTACCGAGACAAATAGTTTCTCCATTTTTGGGGATCTTGGGCCTGGTGAGAGCTTAATTTTTGCACGCCGAGCTGACATTTTTATTGATACCATTTTCAGATCGATATGATGTTTTTATCGCCCATTATTGCATTTTATTGCAACTATTTGGCGACCAAAAAAATGTCATTTGAAATGTTATATTTTTTACATTTTTAAAAACTTTTTTTTTTAATTTGTTACATGCTTCAACAGTCTCCATAAAAGACTTGAAGCTGCAATCATCTGATCGCTTCTGTTATACATAGCAGGGCTGCAGTCATGCGTAGCTGAAATGCTCATCTTCTATGAGCACCTGCCACTGGGTGGTGTGGATAGCAGTTCGGCAATACCAACCACAGGGGTCTCCTGCTGACCTAGAGTTGTCATGCCAACTCATCCACACCCCACGAACATGTGACAAAGGCACCGATGGGCGAAGCTAATGACATACATCAGGTTTGTGCAAATTAAATGCAGCTGTCAGAGATTGGCAGTGGCATTTAACATGTTAACAGCTGACAGTGGATTGTGATTCCACCTGAAGCTGTTAGAGACACATGATAGGTGATGAAATCAGGTATCATGTGCCGGAAAAGGTGAACGTTCAGCACTGAATCCCACACCAATGTGGGACGTGACCTATGACATACCTATACGTCTTAGGTCGAAAAACCCTGACTTGAACAACAACTTTGTCCCTGACTTGTTTGGAGATCTCCTTGGTCTTCGTGATGTTTGGTTAGTGTTGCCTCTTGCTTAATGGTGTTGCCGCCTCTTTGGCCTTTCAGAAAAGGTAAAATTACTATACTGATCAACCGTATGACACTTAGATTGAACACAGGTAGACTTCCTGTCACTAACCATGTAACTTATGAAAGGAACTGCTTGCACCAGAATTTTTTCGAGGCTTCATAGCAAAGGTCGTGAATACATATGCACATGTCAATTTTTAGCTATTTGATCCCATGAATTTAAATTACGCCTATTTTTTTCCTCACTTCACCAATTTAGACTATTTAGTGCTCATCCATCATACACAAATTGGATTACAAAAAATATTTAAACACAGGTTGTACTGTAGTAAAATAAGTAAAAAACCAAAGTGGGTGAATACTTTTGGACGCCACTGTACGTTGTGTAGGAATATCTAATCCCCGGAGTTCTTCATTGCAATTCATGTACCATACAACATCTTTGTAATTCTAGTTAGTTCTAAACCCATTTTAGCAATGATTATCTTAAACATTGATTTTACCTTTCTTCTGAAGTGTTTTATAGAGAAAAAAAATAACATTGCTCAAGTAGATTTTCACATGGCATGTGCGTTAATTTATTTAAACAAATTAGTAAAAAAATGTAGGTTTGTTGTCATCATTTTTTTTTTCAAAACATATTTGGCTGCCCATAGCTTTAAAAAAAATAAACTCTGTAAAATTTTCTTTATTACAGATTTTAAAAAATGTTAAATATTATTCCTACCCCTCCAAGAAAAGTAAACATTTTGAAAAATATAGCATAATCATAGGATACTGATCCTTTATACTTAAAGGGGTTGTCTAGGGCTCATACTCACTTGCGAGAAACTTGGATGAGTCTCGCACGGCAATACCTGGCATTGCACCCGGCACTCAGGAGCGGAGAGTACAGCTGCATGTATTCCTATGCGGTCGCATGCTCCGATCCGATTGCCGGCAGCAGCACCGGGAATTAACACGTGAGACTCATCCGAGGTGAGTATGAGCCCTTAGGCTACAAGTCTGCAGCTACTCTATGTGACTGCAGACTTGTGAATCTCCACTGCACACTGTGAGATTTCTCCAGTGCCCGCACGGGGAGTGGGTGGTCATGTTTCCACTGTAAGTGATTTGCATACCTCCAGCTACTTAAATTAAGCAAAGCCGCGACCATCTACTCGCCATGTGACCACATGAATGGAAATCACACACCTTCGCTCCCTGCGCCGATATTAGAGAATCTTCACAGTGTGCAGTGTGCATGATGTGAGTATTGAAAAAAGGAAATAATTCAGCTCACCCTTATGATGGTATTCTCATAGCCCATGAAAATTTTAGTCCGAACACGGAAACGTCTCTGCTTGATGCCAGGTACTTGTGCATGAAAATGAAGGTATCCAGCTCAGGAAATAAAATCAAAAGTCTTTATTTGGACAAATTGAAAAAGAAGATGTTTGACAAACCTGTGCATACCGAAGGAAGGGATGACTTGAGTAACTGGACGCGTTTCAAACATGTATAGTGTTCTTAGTCCTCATATAGGACTAATAACACTATTCATGTTCGAAACGCGTCCAGTTACTCAAGACATTCCTTCCTTCGGTAAGCAGCGGTTTGTCAAGCAGCTTCTTTTTTAATTTGTCCAAATAAAGACTTTTGATTTTATTTCCTAAGCTGGATGCATTCATTTTCATGCACATGATGTGAGTATTCACAAGTTTGCAGTTACGCCTCCTGAAGAAGCGACATCCACACAAAACGCGCGTCGGGGTTTGTGGCCGCAGTCTTGGCAGGATCCCTCACTCAATAGGTAATTGCCCTTATGCTTTCCTAATCTAATTTACAAATACAGCACACACCAGAAAATATATATGTTCTTCCACAGTAGATTGTGCAAAGCAGCAGGTTGGTCTAGACTGTTTATGTGCCATGTTTGGGATTGAGTACCATATCAAAACAACTAGATATTGTTACCCTTTTGTGCTGTAATCTGCTAAAGAGTCTTTTTGATATAACAAACTGGTGAATCGCTCCACAACTATGTAATCCTGACCATAGCCTCCGGCTACAGCTTATCTTTCAACCTAGGATCAAAACCTTGTGTACTCACATATAATTTCCTAGAATGAATGTGTATTTTTGACAAAAAAAAGTTTGTTTGTATTAATAAAACCTTTACATTATTATGTAAATTAATAAAACCTTTAAATTGTTATGTAAAATGACTCAGATCCTCCTTTTTAAATAAGTCTGCAGTCACGTAGAGTGACTACAGACTAGTGGCCTAACTCCAGACAATCCCTTTAACAATGCACCTTTTCTATGTTATGGCCATTGCATTGGTGCTCAAGTATGTTATGTCTGCCACCTTTGTACCAATGATAAAGGTGTAGTAATATACTATTTTTCTGCAAGCTGTAAAGTAAGACGCTAGTTCTGTCTGAAGCTCTCTGAGGCCCTCTAAAGGCCAAAATGAAAACTTTTGTGATTAATTTTTTATGCATATTCACATTCCGGAAAATATTATCTCATGTCTCATTAAATATGATTTCAATTTAGATTTGCACATTGAAATTAAGTCTCAATTTTATGCCAGCTGGAAATGAGTGGCACAAAAGAGAGTTGTAGCAGGGGCCACACTTTCAATGGCGTCCTGATAGCCTCATGATAGCATTGTGTTTGGAAAATCATAACATGGTGTTTTAGAAAAGTAGTTTGTTTTCTTCAGGTACATATCAAGCCATGACAGTGATATTGTACCAGATGCATTAGCACAAGCCACATGCACCTTTTACATGCTAAAAACAGGAAAAATATTGCTACGGTTCACCAGTTGCGTGATGTAAGAAAAATAAAAGGAGCTTTCCCTATTGTCATATGTGAGAAGAAAGAGAAGGCACTCACCGATCTAAAATTCCCAACTTTATTTCATCTTCATATTAAAAATTCCATTGCCGGGGGGGTGAGAAAACGGAGCCCTTGTGAGCAGGGAGAGACGACGGCCGTTTCGCGCTGTGCTTGTGTGGCGCCCCTAGGGGTATTTGCCACAAAAATAGTTATTGACACCAAATACAAATACTAGAATAGCAAGACTGCACTACCATCTCCGGCCAGAAGGGGGAGCTCCAGAGACTCCCCTTGATCTATTCTGGTCTGAGAAAAAGACTGGCAGTTGGGTTGAGGAGCTTAAAGTGAGAGGTCGTATAACTGAACTCCTAACAGCCCTATGACGGATTATAGGCCCGTAATACCCATAGTAGGAAAAGAGGAATAGAGAAAAAGGACATTGTGAGAACTGGGTAGCAATAACCTCTACCCAGAATAGGCGCAGAGACGGATACCGGATCCGTGGCTATATTCATTATATATAATACAGCAACCGGAAGGAAGTGAGGTGATATCAACTTCACCAGTGTAAGACGCAGCAACAGACACAGAGTTCAGCGGTACTCCCAGAGGGGGTAAGCCGACAAAAAGGACTCGGGTTGTCCGTCGAACCAGAGCATTGAAGAGACAGATTGGGCCGGCAGCCAGTTCACATACAGCAGCAGGGCCATACAGAAACTGCGCATAATAAGAGGTGGAAATCCTAACAGGGTCAAAGTAATTTTAGAGTTCTTATACAGACTCCGGTGACAGTGTTGGTCACAAATCCCTTTTTGTTGAAGTAAACTGGTTAAACGTTTCAGCGCCTCAGTCTTTCATTTGGACAATAGCCATCAATCCAGGATCGGGGTCATCACAGCTGAGAGGACCTGCTGCTGATCAAGTAAGTGTCTGTTCCTTCATGATATCCCTTATACTGTGCATCGCCTGAGGCCACAGCACCTGGTCAAGCCACTAGTGACATCCCCCTCAAGAGACGGACCTCATTGATCTGGTGCTGGGTACCTCGGTCTCCCGGGCGTCATAACTGGCGTCACGAACAGGATTGGGCCAGCCCGTACACTGGGTATTGTGTGCCGTAATTGGAGTCTGAAACTGTGAAAATTTGGATAAAAAATCTTGGAAATTGACTTTGTTAAAGAAAATCCCGTTCCCCATTGAAAACTATTGAAAGTGACTTTTCTCCATTGGTTATAATGGGGTAAAAATGGCCGCCATCCCCTGATGTAATCATCTCATAACCGTTAAGCACAAAACTGATAATCGAGCTACGTCATTACCCAAGCCCCAGTCTAACTGGAAAACTTCAAAATCCATCATCACAGAGCGTGCGGCAGTTAGAGGCAGCAGGGGGCGTGTCATTGTCATCCTGCTGCACAGAGGAACGAATCTACATTATCTAGATGGAAGCTGGGACCGGAGGGGTCTGGATTAACTAAGGGGGTACAGTATTTCGCAGCACGGAGACGCCGCTGCACCCGGCGACGCTAATGCAGCTGAAAGACAGAGTGTCGATAGAGAGCCTGGCAGCACAGCAGTGCAAGGAGTGGCGCCCATCATGCCGGTGTTGATGCCATATACCCCGGGTGGCCCGTGGCTTCCAATGTATGAAGGTGAACCTAATACCCTTGACGGTTTCAGGGAAAAGATGCTGGCTCATTTTGATATGTTCCCCGTGGGTGAAGCTCAGCGTGTGAGTCTCCTGATGATGCAGTTAAGTGGCCATGCTAAGCGAGAAGTCACGGCATGGGCAACTGATCTAAAAGGTACTGTTGAACGCATATTTGCTGGATTAAAAGCTACATTTGAAACCACTACCAGCAGCAAAGCTAAAGTACGATTCTTTAATTGCAAACAAAAAGCTAATGAGGGCGTGAGAGATTTTGCCTTAAACCTGCAGGAAGCCCTTAAATCACTTACACTGGCTGAACCCATTTTTAACACAGGAGCCGATAAACTGCTACGAGATCAATTTATTGAGGGACTCTACACCCCTTCTCACCAGGGGCATGTGAGCATGCTTGTTTTTAAGAACCCTGAATTGACATTTGCCCAATTAAAGGAGAGCGCTATACGTCTCCAGCTGGCAGAGGCACCTCGGGATCAGGATCTCACACAACCCATGGCAGATGCACTTCAGCAACGGGGAATGCCAGTGACATCAGCTACGTCCGGTGCCAGTGCTAAGTCCCTGGGGCCCATTACTAATGAGGCTCTTCAGCAAAAGCTTGACTCTTTAACTGATGTTGTTGCTTCAATGGCTAAAACCATGCAGGAGATGAGAGAACCCAAGAAGGAGTTGGCAAACCGTAGAGAGGATGTTCCATGGATGAGGTCCCGGAGATACCCGACATGGAGAGGATGACCCCGTGACCGCTACCAACCGGATGGACAGCCCATTTGCTGCCGTTGCCAGCAGCCAGGCCACTTTGCACGAAATTGTGATTTAAACGGGAATCCCCTGGGAATGCGGGCCGCTTCGCAGGAATGAATTTTCAAGGCCCAACACCCTGGCACGACAGGTACATCGGAGGACGACCCATCATCCCTATCATGCTGAACGGAATTCCCCTCAACGCTTTGCTGGATACAGGTTCCCAGATTTCGTCTATACCATATATCCTTTATAAGAGGTACTGGGCTGAGGTAGATATTGATAAAGGACCCTCTGATGTTGAACTAGATATATGGGCCAGTAATGGTAAGTTGGTACCGAAACTAGGATTCAGGGAGATGACCATAAAGATTGGTAAAGCAGAATTGAAGAAACAGGGTATAATTGTCGTTGATGTCGACCGACAGAACTGTGAACCAACTGTATTGATAGGAATGAATGTGTTAGAGAACTGCTTTTCCGAAGTTATTTCTGTCTTACAACAAATTGCTGAAACTGCCCGATCCTGCCAGCAGAGAGTTCTCCGGAGGGAAATAAAAGTATTAATGTTAAGGCAACAGATAGAAGATGCAGGTGGAGAAATCGGCAGTGTGAGGGTGAGTGATCCAACATCTATTGTAATCCCACCAAAAACAGAAATGCTGGTATGGTGTAGAGTGGCCATTGGTACTAAAGGACGAGACTATCAAGCCTTAATAGAACCAGTGTACACCGACAGCAGGCACACTATACTCACGGCACGAGGGGTAGTCGAGGTACACCGGGGACGGGTGCCGGTACGACTTTTGAACTGTGGAGAGGAAGAGGTCACTTTGCCAAGGGACACTACAGTGGCAAAGTTATATACTGTTGACAACAATGCCATCACAACCGTTGAGCCCTTAGAATCGACCTGTCAGGTGGAAAATAACGGCTCAGATGGAGAATCGGAGGATTGGTGCCAACAGCTAGATGTGGGTGTAGATTCAACACCTACCCATCAAAGACAAGGGGTGTATAGATTAGTGACGGAATATGAACAGGTCTTCAGTAAACACCCATTAGACTTCGGACGGATAGAAGGGGTGGAACATACAATCCCCACCGGTGACCATCCCCCGATAAAAGAACGATATAGACCCATACCGCCCGCTCACTATCAATGCGCGAAGGACATGCTGAGAGAGATGAAACAGGCCGGGGTAATAAGAGATAGTTGTAGCCCTTGGGCGGCCCCTCTGGTGATTGTCAAAAAAAAGGACGGAACCATGAGAATGTGCGTAGACTACCGGCGGATTAATAATATCACCCATAAAGATGCCTATCCCTTGCCTAGGATAGAAGAGTCCTTGACTGCTTTGAAATCTGCTAATTATTTTTCCACCTTAGACTTAACAAGCGGGTATTGGCAAGTCCCTGTGGCTGAGAGAGATAAAGAAAAAACGGCATTCACCACACCAATGGGTCTAAGCGAATTTAATCGCATGCCGTTCGGACTCTGCAACGCATCCGGTACTTTCCAGCGACTGATGGAATGTTGCCTCGGACACAAGAACTTCGAGACCGTCCTCCTGTACCTAGATGATGTGATCGTCTACTCAAAGACTTACGAACAGCACTTAACAGACCTGGCAGAGGTGTTCGAAGCCTTATCCAAGTATGGTATGAAAATCAAACCATCCAAATGTCACCTTCTCAAGCCAAAGGTACAATACTTAGGGCACATCGTGAGTTCGGAGGGAGTAGCACCGGATCCCGAGAAAATAACTGCCATAAGGGATTGGCCAAGACCTACCAACGTAAAAGAAGTGAGGCAATTCTTGGGATTAGTGGGTTACTATCGTAGATTTATAAAAGGATTTACCAAATTGGCAGCGCCCTTGCAAGATACTTTGATAGGGCAGACGAAGAAACCTTCAAACCGAAACCCTCCTTTTCAGTGGAACGACGAAAGAGAAGACTCCTTTGAACAAATAAAGAAGGCACTAACCAGAGAAGAAGTTCTGGCGTACCCGGATTACCATCAATTTTTCATCCTCTACACCGATGCCAGTAATGTGGGATTGGGAGCGGTGCTGTCACAAAAGCAAGAAGGTCGGGAGAAAGTCATCGACTTTGTAAGTAGAAAACTCCGGCCTACTGAAAGAAATTCTGAAAATTATAGCTCTTTCAAATTGGAGCTACTGGCAGTAGTTTGGGCTGTGACTGAACGTTTCAAACACTATTTGACTGGTGCAGAATTTATTGTCTATACTGACAACAATCCATTGACCCACTTAGACACGGCTAAATTAGGTGCGTTAGAACAGCGATGGGTAGCCCGGTTATCTAATTACAACTTCGTGATCAAGTATCGAGCAGGTCGCAAAAATGGAAATGCCGATGCCCTATCCCGGATGCCACACTTGAGAGATGTAGAAGAAGAAACGGGGGAGCTTGAAGAAATTGAACTACCAGCCTTTCATCAGCCCAAGGTAAAACATCGTCAGTCAAATACCTATCAGAAACAAAAAGAAGTGAATTTTAATCCGTTAGCACACCATAGATGGGCTGACACCCAAGATAGCAATCCGGCTGTGAAGCTAGTGAAGGAACTATTGACTGAGCAAAGTTCATATCCCGATGAGGATGCCCCAGAAGAGACGAATCAACTCTGGAAAGAGAGAGGCAAAATCTTCCTGTATCAAGGGAAATTCTGTAGAAGATACACCAATCCGAAAACACATGAATTGGTTTGACAGATTAACGTGCCTAAACAAGATGTGAGGATGGTCCTCGAGGCTTACCACAATGGTGCTGGTCACTTTGGTTGGAAAAAGCTAGAAGTACTTCTGAGAGAAAGATTTTATTGGGTCGGGATGAGAAAATCAATCGAACAGTGGTGTAGAAACTGTGGCCCGTGCAACCTCAGAAGGAACGATCAAAAGAGCCAAAGAGCACCACTGCAGCCCATAATCACCAAACAACCACTTGAACTGGTAGCCATGGACCACGTGAAGTTGACACCGAGCCGGTCCGGTTACGTCTATGCCTTGACCATCGTGGATCATTATTTGCGCTTCTTGGTAGTAGTACCTGTAAAAGATCTGACTGCAAAAACAGCAGCCAAAGCGTTCCAAACCTACTTTTGTAGACCCCATGGATATCCGGAACAGGTTCTCACTGACCAGGGTACAGGCTTTAAATCAGAGATCTTCAGAGAATTCTGTAATATGTGTGGTTGCAAAAAGATCCGGACGACAGCCTATCATCCGCAAACAAACGGCTTATGTGAGAAGATGAACCATATTGTGATAGACCTACTAAAGACTTTACCTGAAACGGAAAGCAATCAATGGCCAGAGAAATTGCCTGACTTGGTGGATCTGTATAATCATGTCCCGGTGAGCTCTACCAACTGCACCCCAGCTTATCTTATGCGTGCAAGACCCGGCCAGTTGCCAATCGATCTAGAAATGGGAATTCTGAAACCAGACGCAGAAGTTCAAGACTCCAATTGGGATGTCGTACGGCAAAAGCAGTATCGCCAAGTACAAGAGAGTGTGGAAAGAAGCCTCCAGCAAACCAGAGAAAGACAAGAGCGAACTTTCAACCAGAATGCTCTAGCAACTCCATTAAGACCGGGTGACCAAGTACTCAAGAGGAATCGTCGAACCAATAAACTGGATAATCAGTGGGAAGCCGTACCCTTCACAGTTTTACCAACAAGAATGGATAATCCTAAAATGTGTCTCATTAGCAAAAATGGAGGTTTAACATCTGTACTAGTGTCAAGAGACAATCTTAAATTATGTCCGGAAACGTTGAAAGAGCCAGAAGTTGTCCAGCCAGAAACAGAAGTTATTCAACCTATACAGGTTCAACCAGTAAAGGAAAAAGAAGAGGAAATGTATCGCACCTGTATAGGAGACTTTCCCAAAACCCTACTAACATACCATGGTGCAGTAGTGGTTCCCATGGTGGCCTTTTATCCAACACCGAATCCAATATTAGAAGTCCCAAGACAGGAAGAGGCTGACCCCGTACTACAAGAGGTTCCAGGTCAGGAAGAACAGATTCCTGATCAGAGTGATCCCATTCACGGTGGACTTGCCAACCCCATAGTGGTGGAATTATCTTTAGCAGAGAGGGCAGATACTATATCCGCAGTAGACAGTAGTACACCACATAAAGAGACACCGCTATTACGTAGATCCCAGCGTAGTACCCAGGGTCAATTACCGGCCAGGTATGCGGATTACCAACTATAAGACTATAGTCATTGTTATCGTTCTGTAACGTTTAAGCCCAGTACCTACAGAGACTTACCTGTATGAACTTTTTGCATATTCTTGAACTTTTTATCAGCCCAGAAACACTAAATCAAAGCTCCGGAAAGACTGCTTTGTGAACTTTGCTTCCTAGTACCTTCAAGGATAGAACTGTATAAATGGACGCTATTTGAAGTGACTTTTTACAGAATTCCATTTTTTTTTGTTTCTTTGAGTGGTTTTTGTAACTTTTCATTTTTAAGACTCTGTACATATCAATTGTTATTTCAAAATGTTATCATCCCACAGTCCCGGAGTACTGTTCTTAACTAAGGGGGGATGTGGCGCCCCTAGGGGTATTTGCCACAAAAATAGTTATTGACACCAAATACAAATACTAGAATAGCAAGACTGCAATACCATCTCCGGCCAGAAGGGGGAGCTCCAGAGACTCCCCTTGATCTATTCTGGTCTGAGAAAAAGACTGGCAGTTGGGTTGAGGAGCTTAAAGTGAGAGGTCGTATAACTGAACTCCTAACAGCCCTATGACAGATTATAGGCCCGTAATACCCATAGTAGGAAAAGAGGAATAGAGAAAAAGGACATTGTGAGAACCGGGTAGCAATAACCTCTACCCAGAATAGGCGCAGAGACGGATACCGGATCCGTGGCTATATTCATTATATATAATACAGCAACCGGAAGGAAGTGAGGTGATATCAGCTTCACCAGGGTAAGACGCAGCAACAGACACAGAGTTCAGCAGTACTCCCAGAGGGGGTAAGCCGACAAAAAGGACTCGGGTTGTCCGTCGAACCAGAGCATTGAAGAGACAGATTGGGCCGGCAGCCAGTTCACATACAGCAGCAGAGCCATACAGAAACTGCACATAATAAGAGGTGGAAATCCTAACAGGGTCAAAGTAATTTCAGAGTTCTTATACAGACTCCGGTGACAGTGTTGGTCACAAATCCCTTTTTGTTGAAGTAAACTGGTTAAACGTTTCAGCGCCTCAGTCTTTCATTTGGACAATAGCCATCAATCCAGGATCGGGGTCATCACAGCTGAGAGGACCTGCTGCTGATCAAGTAAGTGTCTGTTCCTTCATGATATCCCTTATACTGTGCATCGCCTGAGGCCACAGTACCGGGTCAAGCCACTAGTGACATCCCCCTCAAGAGACGGACCTCATTGATCTGGTGCTGGGTACCTCGGTCTCTCGGGCGTCACACTTGCGCTTCCACGGGTGCTGACCGAATGTTTTGAAGCAGGGAGCACCGCGCAAACTGATAATTAAGTATGTGAGAAAAGTTTCAATATAACCATGTTTATTCATTTAAATATCAAGTGGGTGGTCTTACTCTGTACTCTGTGATTGACAGCCTTCTTTGTGCAATTATGCATTCAAATACAGCTGTAAATCGCTGAATAGATCCGCTCAATTGACTAACAATCACACAATAAGCAGTGATTTAAATGAATAAAATGCTATAATTTTGTTCCTACAAAATGTGATATCATTTGGTTCAGCTAATTCTGGTCTATACTTTACTCCCCAGAGGTTGGACAGCATTTTCAGTGAGACAGGTTTGTTCTAAAGCGGTGCCAATCCAGTTGTGTTGGCAATGTTTCTCCCAGGGATTGAGTGACTGACAATGTAATGTCAAGTGATCCCTGCGACCGATCAGCGCTGGCTTCACAGTCCCCTCCTACAGACGTAATTGACATCTTGATTAAGCGAGAGCTGTGGCTCCTCTCTCACTTCCACCGGATGTCTTGATTTGAAAATGAAGCCAGTGTTAATTGGCAGCGGGGATTGTGTGACATAACAATGTCATGTGATCCCAAGGAGAGCCAGCGCCTGCATTGGAAGTCTGCTACGGGCAGTCTTGGACTCACCCATGGGGTAACAGGGGAATCCCTCGGTGGGCCCCTGTGCAGATCTGGGCCCCTAACCCCACTCTATGGGTAGTACTTAGCATAATTCACTTGATTCACTCTACAGAAAAAAATAGCATGTCATCATTAGTGTTGAGCGATACCGTCCGATACTTGAAAGTATCGGTATCGGAAAGTATCGGCCGATACCGGCAAAGTATCGGATCTAATCCGATACCAATACCCGATACCAATACAAGTCAATGAGACTCAAGTATCGGACCGTATGCCTGATGGTTCCCAGGGTCTGAAAGAGAGCAAACTCTCCTTCAGGCCCTGGGATCCATATTACTGTGTAAAATAAAGAATTAAAATAAAAAATATTGCTATACTCACCTCTCCGACGCAGCCTGCACCTTACCGAGGGAACCGGCAGCCTTCTTTGCTTAAAATGCGCGCGTTTACTGCCTTCTGTGACGTCACGGCTTCTGATTGGTCGCGTGCCGCCCATGTGACGGCGACGCGACCAATCACAACAAGCCGTGACGTAATTTCAGGTCCTGAATGCCTAATTCTAGGCATTCAGGATTTGAAAATTACGTCACGGCTTGTGATTGGTCGCGTGCCGCCCATGTGACCGTGACGCGACCAATCACAACAAGCCGTGACGTAATTTTCAAATCCTGAATGCCTAGAATTAGGCATTCAGGACCTGAAATTACGTCACGGCTTGTTGTGATTGGTCACGTCGCCGTCACATGGGCGGCACGCGACCAATCAGAAGCCGTGACGTCACGGAAGGCAGTAAACGCACGCATTTTAAGCAAAGAAGGCTGCCGGTTCCCTCGGTGAGGTGCAGGCTGCGTCGGAGAGGTGAGTATAGCAATATTTTTTATTTTAATTCTTTATTTTACACATTGCTATTAATCCCGATACCGATTCCCGATATCACAAAAGTATCGGATCTCGGTATCGGAATTCCGATACCCGCAAGTATCGGCCGATACCCGATACTTGCGGTATCGGAATGCTCAACACTATTCATCATTCATTAACCAAGATACCTAGTTTATTAGTATGTAGAGATTTAGGTACATTTGTGAATGAGGGTAGTATAACATTTGTGTGCAGGTGAAGAGTCAATGTTACTGGTGGGCTCTTGGCTCCCCAGTCCAACAATGGCAACGGGTACAAACTGCACCGTAGCCCTCCCCCCTATACAATCCTACTAACAGCAAAATTATATGCAAATAGCCCAGTAACCTTCACATCAAAAGCTCCCATCCCTCCTCCATCCAGTTTTGTTAATGGCCATTCCATACACTCAGCCGAAAGATAGCTTATAAGAACGCAGCATAAGATTGCATTAACAGGTCAGGATAGAGTTAATACAACAGATGTGGCTGTAGCTGATGCCTCCTCCTCAGCTGTGCTTCCTTGGCAGTAAGTTAGTCTTATTTCCTTTGATTGGTGGAGAAGTAGCGCATTGACCATACCTGCAACAATCAGATCATTGCTTATATTCTGCAGTCTCTATCAGCCAGCAAGACCGGTGCCAAATCCTTCCCTTGACCGTTCCTTCCATTGAAAAATAGCAATAATTTCTGGTCTCTGGCGACGCCACCTGCATCCCGCCACCGTTGGCAATGGACCTCCAGTTTCTAGTGCCAAAATTGGGCCTGGGTGTTATAAATTGTAGCAAGACAGGAAGTAGAGTTATCACACACAGAAACAAGGTTTGAAGCTAGGAAAATACAATGCAAAGAAAATGGCACTAAATGAAAATACGAACCTGAGATTTTGCTCAGGGCTTGAGGGTCCGGGAGGGTCCATGCTGATTGCCATGGCATTTAGACAAGACCAGGAGTGGACAGCAGAGAAATGCCGCCAAGAAGGAGAATTACACTGGATTTCAGGGACATGAATGTGTCTTCAGAAAATACATTTGTTAAATCAGTTTTTGTTACTCATATTAAAAAAGGTATATTATTTTTACATATTATTTTCTAAACTAATTTAAAATACAATCCTACAACCTTGCAATTTTCACAACTGCCTCTAAGTCTAATATTTGGGTGACATTTCCTCCTCTTCACTGGTTCCTTTTCAGTAGTTATCTGATGAAGGATTATAATGAAAGTAACACCTATGATATGACACAAGATTCACCATTCACAATTGGTGATGGTTAGGGTTGAGCGAAACGGGTCGATCATTTTCAAAAGTCGCCGACTTTTGGCTAAGTCGGCGTCTCATGAAACCCGATCCGACCCCTGTGCTTGTCGGCCATGCGGTACGCGACTTTCGCGCCAAAGTCGCGTTTCAATGACGCGAAAAGCGCCATTTCTCAGCCAATGAAGGTGAACGCAGAGTGTGGGCAGCGTGATGACATAGATCCTGGTCCCCACCATCTTAGAGAAGGGCATTGCAGTGATTGGCTTGCTGTCTGCGGCGTCACAGGGGCTATAAAGGGGCGTTCCCGCCGACCGCCATCTTACTGCTGCTGATCTGAGCTTAGGGACAGGTTGCTGCCGCTTCGTCAGAAGCAGGGAGAGCGTTAGGCAGGGTCCACTAACCACCAAACCGCTTGTGCTGCAGCGATTTCCACTGTCCAACACCACCTTCGGTGTGCAGGGACTGTGGAAGCTATTTTTTTTTTTTTTTCCCCTCAGCGCTGTAGCTCATTGGGCTGCCCTAGAAGGCTCCGTGATAGCTGTATTGCTGTGTGTACGCCACTGTGGAAACCAACTGCTTTTTTCAAAGCACATATCCTCTTGTTCCTTCCTTTCTGCACAGCTATCTTTTTTGTTTGTCCACACTTTTTATTTAATTTGTGCATCAGTCCACTCCTATTGCTGCCTGCCATACCTGGCTTACATTACTGCAGGGAGATAGTAATTGTAGGACAGTTTTTTTTTTTTTTTTGTTTTTTTTTTGTGGGAGATTAAGATTGGCATTTCTGCTACAGTGCCATCCCTGTGTGTGCCATCTCTCACTGAGTGGGCCATAGAAAGCCTATTTATTTTTTCCGTGATTTGTGTTCTAAAATCTACCTCAACACAAAAACACTACATCAATCAGTGGGAGAAAAATATTGGCCTCAGTCAGGGCTTGTGTGCCACTGCTGTGTGTGCTATCTCTCATTCAGTGGGCTATAGCAAGCCTATTTTTTTTTTTTTTTTTTTTAATATTATTTGGTTTCTAAAGTCTCCCTGAAAAAAAAAAAAAAACTAAAAAAACAGTGGGAGAGTAATATTGCCCTTTCAGCTTGTGTGCCAGTCTTGACTCCTGGGTGTGCCACCTCTCTCCCTCTCATTCAGTGGGCCATAGAAAGCCTATTTATTTTTTTTTTTAAATATTATTGGGTTTCTAAAGTCTCCCTGAAAAAACAAAAAATACATAAAAAAACAGTGGGAGAGTAATATTGCCCTTTCAGCTTGTGTGCCAGTCTTGACTCCTGGGTGTGCCACCTCTCTCCCTTTCATTCAGTGGGCCATAGAAAGCCTATTTATTTTTTCCGTGATTTGTGTTCTAAATTCTACCTCAACACAAAAACACTACATCAATCAGTGGGAGAAAAATATTGGCCTCAGTCAGGGCTTGTGTGCCACTGCTGTGTGTGCTATCTCTCATTCAGTGGGCTATAGCAAGCCTATTTTTTTTTTATTTTTTTTTTTTTAATATTATTTGGTTTCTAAAGTCTCCCTGAAAAAAAAAAAAAAACCTAAAAAAACAGTGGGAGAGTAATATTGCCCTTTCAGCTTGTGTGCCAGTCTTGACTCCTGGGTGTGCCACCTCTCTCCCTCTCATTCAGTGGGCCATAGAAAGCCTATTTATTTTTTTTTTTTAATATTATTTGGTTTCTAATTCTCCCTGAAAAAAAAAAAAAAAACCTAAAAAAACAGTGGGAGAATAATATTGCCCTTTCAGCTTGTGTGCCAGTCTTGACTCCTGGGTGTGCCACCTCTCTCCCTCTCATTCAGTGGGCCATAGAAAGCCTATTTATTTTTTTTTTTAAATATTATTGGGTTTCTAAAGTCTCCCTGAAAAAACAAAAAATACATAAAAAAACAGTGGGAGAGTAATATTGCCCTTTCAGCTTGTGTGCCAGTCTTGACTCCTGGGTGTGCCACCTCTCTCCCTTTCATTCAGTGGGCCATAGAAAGCCTATTTATTTTTTCCGTGATTTGTGTTCTAAATTCTACCTCAACACAAAAACACTACATCAATCAGTGGGAGAAAAATATTGGCCTCAGTCAGGGCTTGTGTGCCACTGCTGTGTGTGCTATCTCTCATTCAGTGGGCTATAGCAAGCCTATTTTTTTTTTTTTTTTTAATATTATTTGGTTTCTAAAGTCTCCCTGAAAAAAAAAAAAAACCTAAAAAAACAGTGGGAGAGTAATATTGCCCTTTCAGCTTGTGTGCCAGTCTTGACTCCTGGGTGTGCCACCTCTCTCCCTCTCATTCAGTGGGCCATAGAAAGCCTATTTATTTTTTTTTTTAAATATTATTGGGTTTCTAAAGTCTCCCTGAAAAAACAAAAAATACATAAAAAAACAGTGGGAGAGTAATATTGCCCTTTCAGCTTGTGTGCCAGTCTTGACTCCTGGGTGTGCCACCTCTCTCCCTTTCATTCAGTGGGCCATAGAAAGCCTATTTATTTTTTCCGTGATTTGTGTTCTAAATTCTACCTCAACACAAAAACACTACATCAATCAGTGGGAGAAAAATATTGGCCTCAGTCAGGGCTTGTGTGCCACTGCTGTGTGTGCTATCTCTCATTCAGTGGGCTATAGCAAGCCTATTTTTTTTTTATTTTTTTTTTTTTAATATTATTTGGTTTCTAAAGTCTCCCTGAAAAAAAAAAAAAAACCTAAAAAAACAGTGGGAGAGTAATATTGCCCTTTCAGCTTGTGTGCCAGTCTTGACTCCTGGGTGTGCCACCTCTCTCCCTCTCATTCAGTGGGCCATAGAAAGCCTATTTATTTATTTTTTTTAATATTATTTGGTTTCTAATTCTCCCTGAAAAAAAAAAAAAAAACCTAAAAAAACAGTGGGAGAATAATATTGCCCTTTCAGCTTGTGTGCCAGTCTTGACTCCTGGGTGTGCCACCTCTCTCCCTCTCATTCAGTGGGCCATAGAAAGCCTATTTATTTTTTTTTTAAAATATTATTGGGTTTCTAAAGTCTCCCTGAAAAAACAAAAAATACATAAAAAAACAGTGGGAGAGTAATATTGCCCTTTCAGCTTGTGTGCCAGTCTTGACTCCTGGGTGTGCCACCTCTCTCCCTTTCATTCAGTGGGCCATAGAAAGCCTATTTATTTTTTCCGTGATTTGTGTTCTAAATTCTACCTCAACACAAAAACACTACATCAATCAGTGGGAGAAAAATATTGGCCTCAGTCAGGGCTTGTGTGCCACTGCTGTGTGTGCTATCTCTCATTCAGTGGGCTATAGCAAGCCTATTTTTTTTTTTTTTTTTTTAATATTATTTGGTTTCTAAAGTCTCCCTGAAAAAAAAAAAAAACCTAAAAAAACAGTGGGAGAGTAATATTGCCCTTTCAGCTTGTGTGCCAGTCTTGACTCCTGGGTGTGCCACCTCTCTCCCTCTCATTCAGTGGGCCATAGAAAGCCTATTTATTTTTTTTTTTTAATATTATTTGGTTTCTAATTCTCCCTGAAAAAAAAAAAAAAAACCTAAAAAAACAGTGGGAGAATAATATTGCCCTTTCAGCTTGTGTGCCAGTCTTGACTCCTGGGTGTGCCACCTCTCTCCCTCTCATTCAGTGGGCCATAGAAAGCCTATTTATTTTTTTTTTAAAATATTATTGGGTTTCTAAAGTCTCCCTGAAAAAACAAAAAATACATAAAAAAACAGTGGGAGAGTAATATTGCCCTTTCAGCTTGTGTGCCAGTCTTGACTCCTGGGTGTGCCACCTCTCTCCCTTTCATTCAGTGGGCCATAGAAAGCCTATTTATTTTTTCCGTGATTTGTGTTCTAAATTCTACCTCAACACAAAAACACTACATCAATCAGTGGGAGAAAAATATTGGCCTCAGTCAGGGCTTGTGTGCCACTGCTGTGTGTGCTATCTCTCATTCAGTGGGCTATAGCAAGCCTATTTTTTTTTTATTTTTTTTTTTTTAATATTATTTGGTTTCTAAAGTCTCCCTGAAAAAAAAAACAAAACCTAAAAAAACAGTGGGAGAGTAATATTGCCCTTTCAGCTTGTGTGCCAGTCTTGACTCCTGGGTGTGCCACCTCTCTCCCTCTCATTCAGTGGGCCATAGAAAGCCTATTTATTTTTTTTTTTTAATATTATTTGGTTTCTAATTCTCCCTGAAAAAAAAAAAAAAAACCTAAAAAAACAGTGGGAGAGTAATATTGCCCTTTCAGCTTGTGTGCCAGTCTTGACTCCTGGGTGTGCCACCTCTCTCCCTCTCATTCAGTGGGCCATAGAAAGCCTTTTTTTTTTTTGGTTTTTTTAATATTATTTGGTTTCTAAAGTCTCCCTGAAAAAAACAAAAAAAACATAAAAAACAGTGGGAGAGTAATATTGCCCTTTCAGCTTGTGCGCCAGTCTTGACTCCTGGTTGTGCCACCTCTCTCTCTCTAATTGTGGGCCATAGAAAGCCTTTTTTTTTTTTTTTTTTTAATATTATTTGGTTTCTAAAGTCTCCCTGAGAAAAAAAAATAAATAAATTAGGTGGGAGATTAATATTGACATTAGTGCTTGAGTGACAGTCCTGCGTGTGTGTCATCTCTGTGATTTTGTGCCACAGAAAACAGAGTGTGTAACATTGTGCCTGATTTTCCTTGTGGTCTCACCAACCTGTTAAGGGATATTGAAATCATACTGAAGTTATTGCTCACCGTGTAAGTTGTTTGACAGCAACAAATAAAGTTACTTTGGTTAAGATTTTAAAACAATGAGGAAGTCTGGTGCAAGAGGTCGTCGTGGGCGTTCATTGTCAGCTGGTAATGATGGTAGTGGTAGTGGAGCATCAGGTGGTCGTGGGGATAAAAATATTCCACCTAAGTCTGGAGCTGTGGAGCCAGTTTCGTCGTCAGGCTACACAAGGCCTCGAACGCTCTCTTTTCTGGGAGTAGGAAAACCGCTTTTAAAGGCGGAGCAGCAACAGCAAGTTTTGGCTTACATTGCAGACTCAGCCTCTAGCTCTTTTGCCTCCTCTTCCGAAACTGGTAAATGTAAAAGCAGCGCGTCGCTTGTGGATGTTCACGGTCAGGGACAAGTCGCTTCCTTGTCCTCCTCAGCAAAAACTACAACAAGAGAGAAGGATGCAGCAGGCGACACAACGGGTCACTCCATGGAGCTCTTTACACATACCGTCCCTGGCTTAGAAAGTGAAACATTTAACAGGCCATGCCCATTACAAGTATATTCTGACATGGAGTGCACTGATGCACAGCCACAGCCAGAGTACTATGCTGCTCCTTTGACTCAGACCACCACATTGCCCTCTCAGGGTACAGATCCACAATCAGACCCTGATGAGACTATGTTGCCCCGCCACGAACGCTATACCACCGACCGACACAGTGACACAGACGAAGTTGCACACGAGCTCGAAGAGGAGGTAATAGATGACCCAGTTATTGACCCCGATTGGCAGCCATTGGGGGAACAGGGTGCAGGCGGCAGTAGTTCAGAAGCGGAGGTGGAGGAGGGGCCGCAGCAGGCATCAACATCGCAACAGGTTCCATCTGCCGGGCCCGTATCTGGACCAAAACGCGTGTCAAAGCCAAAACCTGTTGGAGCACAGCGTTGCCATCCGGTTAAAGCTCAGTCTGCAATCCCTGAAAAGGGATCCGAGTCTAGGAAGAGTGCAGTCTGGCATTTTTTTAAACAACATCCAACTGATCAGCGCAAAGTCATCTGTCAAAAATGTTCAACTAGCTTAAGCAGAGGTCAGAATCTGAAAAGTCTAAATACTAGTTGCATGCATAGACACTTAACCACCATGCATTTTCAAGCCTGGACTAACTACCAAACGTCCCTCAAGGTTGTAGCACCCTCGGCCAATGAAGCTAGTCAGCAACGCAACATCCCTTCCGTCACTGTAAGGCCACCATTTTCCGCACCACCGGCAGTATCTGTGCAGGTTTCTTTGCCAGCCAAAAGCAGTCAGGGTCAGGGAATCACCAGTTTTGTAGGAGGAAATATTGCATCTAGGGCACCGGCGGAAACAATACCGTCTCCAACCGTCTCTCAGTCTGCCATGTACACCGGCACACCCGAAAGTTCCACGATCTCCAGCTCTCCAGTCCAGCTCACCCTACATGAGACTCTGGTTAGAAAAAGGAAGTACTTATCCTCGCATCCGCGTACACAGGGTTTTAACGCCCACATAGCTAGACTAATCTCGTTAGAGATGATGCCCTACCGGTTAGTTGAAAGCGAAGCTTTCAAAGCCCTGATGGAGTACGCTGAACCACGATACGAGCTACCCAGTCGACACTTTTTTTCCAGAAAAGCCATCCCAGCCCTGCACCAGCATGTTAAACAGCGCATCGTCCATGCACTCAGGCAATCTGTGAGTACAAAGGTGCACCTGACTACAGATGCATGGACCAGTAGGCATGGCCAGGGACGTTATGTGTCCATCACGGCACACTGGGTGAATGTGGTGGATGCAGGGTCCACAGGCGACATCAATTTAGGGACAGTTGTGCCTAGCCCACGGTCTAGGAAACAGTTGGCTGTAGGCGTTCGCACCCCCTCCTCCTCCTCCTCCTCGTCCTCCTGCAGAAGCTACAGCTCTTCCACAGAACGCAGTCTGCCAACCACTCCATCGGCAGATGACACTGTTGCACACCAGTTGTCCCATTATGGGCCAGCTACTGCCAAGCGTCAGCAGGCTGTATTGGCTATGAAGTGCTTGGGCGACAATAGACACACCGCGGAAGTTCTGTCCGAGTTCTTGCAACAAGAAACGCAGTCGTGGCTGGGCACAGTAGATCTTGAGGCAGGCAAGGTAGTGAGTGATAACGGAAGGAATTTCATGGCTGCCATCTCCCTTTCCCAACTGAAACACATTCCTTGCCTGGCTCACACCTTAAACCTGGTGGTGCAGTGCTTATTGAAAACTTATCCTGGGTTCTCCGACCTGCTCCTCAAAGTGCGTGCACTTTGCTCACATATCCGACGTTCGCCTGTACACGCCAGCCGTATGCAGACCTATCAGCGGTCTTTGAACCTTCCCCAGCATCGCCTAATCATAGACGTTGCAACAAGGTGGAACTCAACACTGCACATGCTTCAGAGACTGTGCGAACAGAGGCGTGCTGTTATTTATTTGTGGGAGGATACACGGGCAGGCAGTAGGATGGCAGACATGGAGTTGTCAGGTGTGCAGTGGTCTAAGATACAAGACATGTGTCAAGTCCTTCAGTGCTTTGAGGAATGCACACGGCTGGTTAGTGCAGACAACGCCGTAATAAGCATGAGCATCCCCCTAATGCGTCTGCTGATGCAAAGTTTGACGCACATAAAGGAGCAGGCGTCTGCACCAGAGGAAGAGGAAAGCCTTGATGACAGTCAGCCATTGTCTGGTCAGGGCAGTGTACAGGACGAGGTAGCGGGCGAAGAGGAGGTGGAGGACGAGGAGGATGATGGGGATGAGTATATTTTTAATGCCGAACCTTTCCCGGGGGCACAGGAATTTGGTTGCGTGTCACGGCCGGGTTCTGGTTTTTTGAGGGACACAAGTGACGTAGATTTGCCTGCAACTGCCCCTCAACCAATCACAACCGGAGATTTGACAACTGGAACTTTGGCCCACATGGCGGATTATGCCTTACGTATCCTAAAAAGGGACACACGCATTACGAAAATGATGAACGATGACGATTACTGGTTGGCCTGCCTCCTTGATCCACGCTATAAAGGCAAATTGCAAAATATTATGCCACATGAGAACTTGGAACTAATATTAGCAACCAAACAATCAACTCTTGTTGACCGTTTGCTTCAGGCATTCCCAGCACACAGCGCACGTGATCGTTCTCACACGAGCTCCAGGGGGCAGCAGACTAGGAGTGTTAGGGGTGCACACATCAGAAGTGGCGTTGGACAGAGGGGTTTTCTGACCAGGTTGTGGAGTGATTTTGCTATGACCGCATACAGGACAGGTACTGCTGCATCAATTGAAAGTGACAGGAGACAACATTTGTCCAGTATGGTTACTAACTATTTTTCATCCCTTATCGATGTTCTCCCTCAACCGTCATTCCCATTTGATTACTGGGCCTCCAAATTAGACACCTGGCCAGAATTGGCAGAATATGCATTGCAGGAGCTTGCTTGCCCGGCAGCAAGTGTCCTATCAGAAAGAGTATTCAGTGCTGCAGGTTCAATATTAACCGAAAAAAGGACTCGTCTGGCTACCCAAAATGTTGACGATCTAACATTCATTAAAATGAACCACAACTGGATTTCGAAATCTTTTGCCCCACCTTGCCCGGCCGACACCTAGCTTTCCTATGAAAAGCTCTTGCCTGTGAATTACTTTTCTAATGTCTAATTTGCTGCAGCTGATTGTACAGCATACGACATGTTTACACCTCCCTAAATGGCAAAACTCCCCACACGGGGCCGTGGTATCGCGACTTGGCGCAAGCACCCGTGAGACTGCTGTTTGTCTGAAGAGGTGGGTGTGCTCGCTTTTGGTTGACGGCATTGCTACTGGGTCCCTCATAGTACAATGTAGTGTCTCTGGCGGTGGTGGTGCGCACCCAACGTCAGACACACCGTTGTAACATGAGGGGCCCTGGGGCGGTCCCGCCGGACTCAAGAGAGTTCCCCCCTACCCCAGCTCAAAATGTGCTCTACCACGTGCAAAATTATGTCGCACAGCTCCACCAATCTTTAGTCTATTCGCTGACATCATTCAATGTCTGGCACTGACAATACAAATTTGTAGACATCTATGATGCAACTTAAAGTAGTCTGTGTCTGTGTCCTATATTGGCACCATTAAATAGTTACTGCCAAATTACTATGTCAGAAACTCAGTAGATGAGCCCACCCCTGTACCTAAGTATGCCACCTTTTTTTTTTGTTTTGGTTGTTTTGCGAGACATTAACATCTATTTATATTTTGGGAGTACTGGGACAGACACTCCTTGCACTACTCCTCCACTCACCACCAAGCTGCCTGTGTATCCATGTAACCGCTGTAAAACTGCCATGAGCCTATTGTTTGTTATTTTAGGCCTTTGATAGCCTGTCTGCGGCCCCTACTTGCAATACTCCTCCACTGACCACCAAGCTGCCTGCCCGTGTATCCATGTAACCGCTGTAAAACTGCCATGAGCCTATTGTTTGTTATTTTAGGCCTTTGATAGCCTGTCTGCGGTCCCTACTTTAAATACTCCTCCACTGACCACCAAGCTGCCTGCCCGTGTATCCATGTAACCGCTGTGAAACTGCCATGAGCCTATTGTTTGTTATGTTAGGCCTTTGATAGCCTGTCTGCGGTCCCTACTTTAAATACTCCTCCACTGACCAGACCACTGCTGCCCGTGTACCCCTGGAACCAATTATAAAGTGCCTACAGCCAGCCCATTTTCTTATGTTAGGCCTTTGAAGCCTGTCTGCGGTCCCTACTTTAAATACTCCTCCACTGACCACCAAGCTGCCTGCCCGTGTATCCATGTAACCGCTGTAAAACTGCCATGAGCCTATTGTTTGTTATTTTAGGCCTTTGATAGCCTGTCTGCGGTCCCTACTTTAAATACTCCTCCACTGACCACCAAGCTGCCTGCCCGTGTATCCATGTAACCGCTGTGAAACTGCCATGAGCCTATTGTTTGTTATGTTAGGCCTTTGATAGCCTGTCTGCGGTCCCTACTTTAAATACTCCTCCACTGACCAGACCACTGCTACCCGTGTACCCCTGGAACCAATTATAAAGTGCCTACAGCCAGCCCATTTTCTTATGTTAGGCCTTTGAAGCCTGTCTGCGGTCCCTACTTTAAATACTCCTCCACTGACCAGACCACTGCTGCCCGTGTACCCCTGGAACCAATTATAAAGTGCCTACAGCCAGCCCATTTTCTTATGTTAGGCCTTTGAAGCCTGTCTGCGGTCCCTACTTTAAATACTCCTCCACTCACCACCACCAAGCTGCCTGCCCGTGTATCCATGTAACCGCTGTGAAACTGCCATGAGCCTATTGTTTGTTATGTTAGGCCTTTGATAGCCTGTCTGCGGTCCCTACTTTAAATACTCCTCCACTGACCAGACCACTGCTGCCCGTGTACCCCTGGAACCAATTATAAACTGCCTACAGCCAGCCCATTTTCTTATGTTAGGCCTTTGAAGCCTGTCTGCGGTCCCTACTTTAAATACTCCTCCACTGACCACCAAGCTGCCTGCCCGTGTATCCATGTAACCGCTGTAAAACTGCCATGAGCCTATTGTTTGTTATTTTAGGCCTTTGATAGCCTGTCTGCGGTCCCTACTTTAAATACTCCTCCACTGACCACCAAGCTGCCTGCCCGTGTATCCATGTAACCGCTGTAAAACTGCCATGAGCCTATTGTTTGTTATTTTAGGCCTTTGATAGCCTGTCTGCGGTCCCTACTTTAAATACTCCTCCACTGACCACCAAGCTGCCTGGAGTGCCTGCCTGTGTATCCATGTAACCGATGTAAAACTGCCATGACTGCCTACTGTTTGTTATTTTAGGCCTTTGATAGCCTGTCTGCAGCCCCTACTTGCAATACTCCTCCACTGACCACACCAATGCTGCCCGTGTACCCCTGGAACCTATTTAAAAGTTCATAGAGCCTAGTTATATATTTTATTTACTATTAATAAGGCCATGATGGACTACGCTGTACCACGCTACAAGCTAACCAGTCGACACTTCTTTTGCGAGAAAAGCCATCCCAACCCTCCACCAGCATGTAGAAGACCGCATTGTCCATGCACTCTGGCAATCTGTGAGTACAAAGGTGCACCTGACAACAGACGCATGGACCTGTAGGCATGGCCACGGAAGATTACGTGTCCATTACGGCGCAATGGGTTAATGTGGTGGATGCATGGTCCACAGGGGACAGCCTACTAAGTCTGTCTGCAGTCCCTAATTCAAATTGTCCTCCACTGTCTAAATCGGAACTTCCACCTTCTGGCTTTCGGCCTATAGTATCAGAAATTAAACTGCATTTGGCCTTCAACTTTGGTTAGGGCCTACTAACGGCTTCTGCCCCTCCCTGGTGTTGCCCTCAACTAAATAAAGCTGAGCTTCAACCTTCTGCTCCAAATTACCATTTTGAAAAATGCAATAGGCTTTTCAGGCCTACTAAAGGTGTCTGTCTGTGTGCCCCTGCCTGGTGTTGTCCTCAACTAAATAAAGCTGAGCTTCAACCTTCCGGCTCTCATTAAGTGGTTTTAAAAAAAAAAAATGGTGGTTAGGGCCTACTAACGGCTTCTGCCCCTCCCTGGTGTTGCCCTCAACTAAATAAAGCTGAGCTTCAACCTTCTGCTCCAAATTACCATTTTGAAAAATGCAATAGGCTTTTCCGGCCTACTAAAGGTGTCTGTCTGTGTGCCCCTCCCTGGTGTTGTCCTCAACTAAATAAAGCTGAGCTTCAACCTTCCGGCTCTCATTATGTGGTTTTAAAAAAAAAAATGGTGGTTAGGGCCTACTAACGGCTTCTGCCCCTCCCTGGTGTTGTCCTCAACTAAATAAAGCTGAGCTTCAACCTTCCGGCTCTCATTATGTGGTTTTAAAAAAAAAAATGGTGGTTAGGGCCTACTAACGGCTTCTGCCCCTCCCTGGTGTTGCCCTCAACTAAATAAAGCTGAGCTTCAACCTTCTGCTCCAAATTACCATTTTGAAAAATGCAATAGGCTTTTCAGGCCTACAAAAGGTGTCTGTCTGTGTGCCCCTCCCTGGTGTTGTCCTCAACTAAATAAAGCTGAGCTTCAACCTTCCGGCTCTCATTATGTGGTTTTAAAAAAAAAAATGGTGGTTAGGGCCTACTAACGGCTTCTGCCCCTCCCTGGTGTTGTCCTCAACTAAATAAAGCTGAGCTTCAACCTTCCGGCTCTCATTATGTGGTTTTAAAAAAAAAAATGGTGGTTAGGGCCTACTAACGGCTTCTGCCCCTCCCTGGTGTTGCCCTCAACTAAATAAAGCTGAGCTTCAACCTTCTGCTCCAAATTACCATTTTGAAAAATGCAATAGGCTTTTCAGGCCTACTAAAGGTGTCTGTCTGTGTGCCCCTGCCTGGTGTTGTCCTCAACTAAATAAAGCTGAGCTTCAACCTTCTGGCTCTCATTAAGTGGTTTAAAAAAAAAAAAATGGTGGTTAGGGCCTACTAACGGCTTCTGCCCCTCCCTGGTGTTGCCCTCAACTAAATAAAGCTGAGCTTCAACCTTCTGCTCCAAATTACCATTTTGAAAAATGCAATAGGCTTTTCAGGCCTACTAAAGGTGTCTGTCTGTGTGCCCCTGCCTGGTGTTGTCCTCAACTAAATAAAGCTGAGCTTCAACCTTCCGGCTCTCATTAAGTGGTTTTAAAAAAAAAAAATGGTGGTTAGGGCCTACTAACGGCTTCTGCCCCTCCCTGGTGTTGCCCTCAACTAAATAAAGCTGAGCTTCAACCTTCTGCTCCAAATTACCATTTTGAAAAATGCAATAGGCTTTTCCGGCCTACTAAAGGTGTCTGTCTGTGTGCCCCTCCCTGGTGTTGTCCTCAACTAAATAAAGCTGAGCTTCAACCTTCCGGCTCTCATTATGTGGTTTTAAAAAAAAAAAATGGTGGTTAGGGCCTACTAACGGCTTCTGCCCCTCCCTGGTGTTGTCCTCAACTAAATAAAGCTGAGCTTCAACCTTCCGGCTCTCATTAAGTGGTTTTAAAAAAAAAAAATGGTGGTTAGGGCCTACTAACGGCTTCTGCCCCTCCCTGGTGTTGCCCTCAACTAAATAAAGCTGAGCTTCAACCTTCTGCTCCAAATTACCATTTTGAAAAATGCAATAGGCTTTTCAGGCCTACTAAAGGTGTCTGTCTGTGTGCCCCTCCCTGGTGTTGTCCTCAACTAAATAAAGCTGAGCTTCAACCTTCCGGCTCTCATTATGTGGTTTTAAAAAAAAAAATGGTGGTTAGGGCCTACTAACGGCTTCTGCCCCTCCCTGGTGTTGCCCTCAACTAAATAAAGCTGAGCTTCAACCTTCTGCTCCAAATTACCATTTTGAAAAATGCAATAGGCTTTTCAGGCCTACTAAAGGTGTCTGTCTGTGTGCCCCTCCCTGGTGTTGTCCTCAACTAAATAAAGCTGAGCTTCAACCTTCCGGCTCTCATTATGTGGTTTTAAAAAAAAAAATGGTGGTTAGGGCCTACTAACGGCTTCTGCCCCTCCCTGGTGTTGTCCTCAACTAAATAAAGCTGAGCTTCAACCTTCCGGCTCTCATTATGTGGTTTTAAAAAAAAAAATGGTGGTTAGGGCCTACTAACGGCTTCTGCCCCTCCCTGGTGTTGCCCTCAACTAAATAAAGCTGAGCTTCAACCTTCTGCTCCAAATTACCATTTTGAAAAATGCAATAGGCTTTTCAGGCCTACTAAAGGTGTCTGTCTGTGTGCCCCTGCCTGGTGTTGTCCTCAACTAAATAAAGCTGAGCTTCAACCTTCCGGCTCTCATTAAGTGGTTTAAAAAAAAAAAAATGGTGGTTAGGGCCTACTAACGGCTTCTGCCCCTCCCTGGTGTTGCCCTCAACTAAATAAAGTTGAGCTTCAACCTTCTGCTCCAAATTACCATTTTGAAAAATGCAATAGGCTTTTCCGGCCTACTAAAGGTGTCTGTCTGTGTGCCCCTCCCTGGTGTTGTCCTCAACTAAATAAAGCTGAGCTTCAACCTTCCGGCTCTCATTATGTGGTTTTAAAAAAAAAAAATGGTGGTTAGGGCCTACTAACGGCTTCTGCCCCTCCCTGGTGTTGTCCTCAACTAAATAAAGCTGAGCTTCAACCTTCCGGCTCTCATTAAGTGGTTTTAAAAAAAAAAAATGGTGGTTAGGGCCTACTAACGGCTTCTGCCCCTCCCTGGTGTTGTCCTCAACTAAATAAAGCTGAGCTTCAACCTTCCGGCTCTCATTATGTGGTTTTAAAAAAAAAAATGGTGGTTAGGGCCTACTAACGGCTTCTGCCCCTCCCTGGTGTTGCCCTCAACTAAATAAAGCTGAGCTTCAACCTTCTGCTCCAAATTACCATTTTGAAAAATGCAATAGGCTTTTCAGGCCTACTAAAGGTGTCTGTCTGTGTGCCCCTCCCTGGTGTTGTCCTCAACTAAATAAAGCTGAGCTTCAACCTTCCGGCTCTCATTATGTGGTTTTAAAAAAAAAAATGGTGGTTAGGGCCTACTAACGGCTTCTGCCCCTCCCTGGTGTTGTCCTCAACTAAATAAAGCTGAGCTTCAACCTTCCGGCTCTCATTATGTGGTTTTAAAAAAAAAAATGGTGGTTAGGGCCTACTAACGGCTTCTGCCCCTCCCTGGTGTTGTCCTCAACTAAATAAAGCTGAGCTTCAACCTTCCGGCTCTCATTATGTGGTTTTAAAAAAAAAAATGGTGGTTAGGGCCTACTAACGGCTTCTGCCCCTCCCTGGTGTTGCCCTCAACTAAATAAAGCTGAGCTTCAACCTTCTGCTCCAAATTACCATTTTGAAAAATGCAATAGGCTTTTCAGGCCTACTAAAGGTGTCTGTCTGTGTGCCCCTGCCTGGTGTTGTCCTCAACTAAATAAAGCTGAGCTTCAACCTTCCGGCTCTCATTAAGTGGTTTAAAAAAAAAAAAATGGTGGTTAGGGCCTACTAACGGCTTCTGCCCCTCCCTGGTGTTGCCCTCAACTAAATAAAGCTGAGCTTCAACCTTCTGCTCCAAATTACCATTTTGAAAAATGCAATAGGCTTTTCAGGCCTACTAAAGGTGTCTGCCCCTCCCTGGTGTTGTCCTCAACTGAACAAAGCTGAGCTTCCACATTCTGGCTTTCGCCCTATACTATCAGATATTAAACTGCATTTGGCCTACTAGTGTGGTTAGGCCCTTGAAACAGTGTCTGCTGCTCTTGGGTTTGCTACTCCACTGAACAAAGCAATGCCGCCTGTTTAGTCCTGTTACCAATTTTGAACTGCATGTAGCCTACTTTATTCTTTGGCCCTATATCTGTTTCCTCCTCATCCTGCCCATTGCCCAGCCACTGCTAAATGAGTCTGCTGGTACATTGACCTAGACCACTACATTCCCCTTGTACTCTACACAGCCAGAATCTGTCCCTGCTGAAAGTAAGGTTCCCCTTCCCGCATGTTATACCACCTTACACAGGGACAAAGAGGAAGGTGCAGATGAAAGTGCAGGTTCCTTCATCAGGTGGGGGGGCATACTCGTTGGCGACGTCACTGGCACAGGGCCCCTCAGAGTACGCAAAAGTGTCGCTGCTGGTGGGAGGCGCCCCCGCCATGCAAACACACCGCCGTACTTTGAGGGGCCCTGTGCCAGTGGCAATGCGAACGAGTGGGCCCCCCCCCTGCTTGCTCAGGATCACAGCACTTGCAACTTTTAAATACTTACCTTTCCCTGCAACACCGCCGTGACGTAGTCCGCATTTCCTGGGCCCACGAAAAACTTGAGCCAGCCCTACTCCCCCCACAACTTTCCCCCAATTCCCTATGCCCAACTATTATTATACAGTTAATTAAGATTGGCAAGCTTCAGAAACAAGAATGGATGTTTTTGGCATTAAAATGGGCACTGTAGGTGTTTTCCTGGCCTCCACTCACTGCCGACTATGCTTCCCCATTGACTTGCATTGGGTTTCGTGTTTCGGTCGATCCCCGACTTTTAGCGATAATCGGCCGACTGCACTCGACTCGACTCTGGACAAAATCGGGTTTCCCAAAACCCTACTCGATCTTAAAAAAATGAAAGTCGCTCAACCCTAGTGATGGTCACAGTTTCCTCACTCGTCCTCCCTGCACAAGAAACTCTTTAGGACCTGTGCACAGGTTGCAGGTTTGTTGCGTTTTTTTTTATGTGCAGCTTTGTCACAAAACGTGAAGGGTTTCCTGATACTTCCAAAAGTCCAATGAGAATCCTAAATTTTACGTTGATTATTTTTGACTTGAAGATTTCAACGTTTTTGCTGCAGATTTGACTCATGCTAATGATTGGGGGAAAAAATCTAAACCAAAAATGCATGTAAAAAATGCATCAATATAGTGGCAAAAAACGTGCCAATTTTAGGCTGTGTTTTTCAGGCAAAGACAAGCAGAAATGGCGCACAAATTTCTGCACCAAATACTTATTGTGTGCACACCCCCTTATAGCAGTCAGTGAACATCTCCACACTACTGTTGCTTTCATTCGAGGTAAAGTATATATTTCAAAATACTAAGGGGAATCCAGGAACGATAGCTGCCCCTAAAATCATGTAAGGAAAATGGAAATAAAAAAAAATAATACAAAATATAGGAATAAGTATAAAAAGAATATGCTCCCTGCTTCTTCCTATTAAAAATCAAATGGGTATTGTATTCTCCCCCCCGGTACGCAACGTCCTCTTTGGAAATCTTCACTCTGCACTGAGAGTCCTCATCTGACATGTATGATGATGTTATTACGTGCATTGGGACTTCGGAGTCCTACTTGATGGAAGGTTCTGATATAGAGTGAAGAGCCTATAGAGAAGGTTGCGCACCAGAGGTAAGAAGAGCCTGGATGGAGTGGAGAGGATGGTGGACTGCGACAGGAGCAGGGCAAGTGAAAATTAATTTAATATTTTAACCCATTTCCCAGTCCCCTAAATATCAAACTTACAGCTGGCCAGAAGTTTCCATTTTTTTTGTGTTAAACTCAAGGCAGATTCAATACGCCTTGAACAAACTTGCCCACCTCTAAAATCTATTTAATTTACATGCTCGCTCAGCTCTAGAATAATATTAATATAAATGAAACTTGTCACCAGGATTTTTATACCTAATGTGAGAACATCGTAATGTACAGATATAGACCCTGATTCGACTGATATGTCACTTACTGGGCTGCTTGCTGTAGTTTTGATGACATCACTGTAAGAGATTATCACTAGAGGACTAGTAGCTCTACTAATGTATAATCCTCCATATTCATGAGCTCTGCACTGATTAGCAGCTTATTGCCTATGCCCAGTGCACACAGAAAGCTGCCAATCAGTGGCGTGGGCGGGGTTATATAGAGCTCAGCATTCAGAGATTCAGCAGATAAAACAGTTATTTTATGAAAACTGCAGCAAGCAGGCCAGTAAGTGACACATCACTGGAATCAGGGTTTTGTCACCTACAGACAAGGTGACAAAAACTTAGTGACAGATTCCCTAGTGACCTGTTATTTTCTTAGTTACAGTCACAGCACTTGGTTGAGTCTGTCCTTCCAACTCCCATCCATGAATAATCAGAGGTGGTTAAACCACATAGCAATTAAACTAATAACTAGAAAAATGTAATTACCACCCACCCCAACTAAAATAGGTCCACAAAATGTTATTATTCATCTTTCCTACTCAAATTAATTAAAAATGTTGGCAGCTAACTTTTCTCATATCATTTCTTTCTAGATGATAAATTAGCAACATTCTTCTTTAGTAGTTTTTTTTTTACAGTACTCCCTTGGTGACTGGTTAGAAATCAGTTCCACGCTGGATTTGTACTAAGCATTGTTCTTTATTATACACGATTATTGATTTAGCTGTGATTCATGTAATCATCTTGTTGGCCGATCCCGGGGGGGTGTCAATTCTTTAATCACGTTCGGTGCAGGTATTAGTTTCAAATGACATTCAGGTGCAGAAAATTGTCTTCTCGGAGCAATGTTATGAGATCTCATTTCTGAGGGTACACAGCATGTACCGAGGGTTCTATATTACACTGCAGGAATGAAAGGTCTCATATCATATTACTACTTAGGATGTACAGGGATGGATTAGAAAACAGGTTGGTGTTTATGAAATTGTCCTCTAGAATTCATACTGCAGTCAATGGTTCAACAGATAAAGAGTTTGGAAGTCTACCGCTACTTCAGGGATTTCACTCAGCAATGGTAGATAAATAAAAGCACATTCTCAGAATATATATCTTTTTTAAAGTCTAACTTTTGTATAGATATCTAAAAGGTAAGGCAGCTAAAAAGGCTTATGACAATTTTCCCCAAACTATTTAGTAGAGATGAGCTGATCAGGTGATGTTCACATTTTTCTGTTTACTCATTTTATTCCATGGAAATTAGATTTTCAGAGAAATTATTCTCTGCTAATTTAATGTCCCTCATTATGCTCTTGGGTCTCACCAGTTCTTTAAGGACTTTTCGAACATTTAAAGTGGACCATTACTCACATTTTTCATGTTGAACTGGACACACTATGTAATAGTGGCTGCATAGTGGAGTGTTTTTGCTCATTTTTTTCACCGCTCCAAGGCAAAGATATTATCAATCAAAGTACTTTGCCCCGATGAGTTAATTCTTGTTAACTCCATGTAGGTATCAAATAGTTTTCCCTGGGGGCATGTACTTCTTACCCTTGTATGATGTTGCCCAGTCATAAGCAGACATAAATATTTGGAGAAGAAAAGAACACACCCCACAATAACTTAGGGTAGGTTTCTCAGTTTGTGAGATGTATAGTGCCACGCCCCAGGGTCCTGGTCGTCGCAGTGGTATTGCTTTCCTCTCGGGGAGAGTGATGCTACGTTTTGGAGACAAAGAAGGATAACTGCATCCAGGTATCACAAACATGCAATACATTTCACACTCCAGGCCACCAGGGGGAGCTCTTGCTCCTATTTATTAGGTCACTCCCCACATTGGTAAAACTGGTGACCTGTAGGGAAAGTTAGTCAGTTGCTGGCTGAGCTCCGCTCAGGTAGTTGGTCCCTGACAGGGGTGTGATCCTGTCAGAGAAAGAAGGAGGAAGGACACGGAGCTGTGCATGCCCTCAGAGCTGCAGCTCCTAGAAAGAGACACAAAGAAGGCATAATTGTATTGCAGCGAGCGTGAAGGAAGTCGTAGTAAAGGAGTGGATACCAGAAGGGGACCAGCCCTACACAGGCTGCCTCCTTATGAGGCGCAGAAGCCCGATAGCCGGAAAACCGAGGGAGTAATGACCTTTATGCCTTGCTCCAGAGACCGGCAGGACAGCTAATTTCACGTTACCTGTCCGCCCTACACCCAGGAGGCACGGTGGCACCCCTTAGAGGCTGGGGCATGATAGAGTTCCTATAATCTGCCTTAAGCCACCAGTCATATGGGTTTGTCCTATCCTATATGGGGGACAGAGAGAGAGACATTACATCTGTGAGGTCCTTACATGAAGCCTTAGGCAGTAAGGAACTACAACACCATGGCGCTAGAGGAAGGCTACTGATTTCCACCTGGACAAGGGGATTCTGGACTTGCCTCCAAACCGGACGGACTCTGCCTGTCCTGTAATCTGGTGCCCTGGACTGTGGATGCTGAAGTCTTCAGTAAAGGTAAAGAGACTGCAACCTTGTGTCCTCGTTCTTCTCTGCACCTCTCACCATCCACCATCTTCACACCGGGAAGCCCTGGGGACATACTTCACCTGTGGGAAGGTATACCATCTAGCTGCCGTAACATCACCCCAGCGGACCCCTTAAAGCAGCCACTGTCACCCTGACCGAATACCACAGGTGGCATCACGAACATAAACTCTATCCCCTTAATGACCTTTCCCTTTTACACGGATGTCCCAGGGCCGCGGACTGGATCAGCCACCGTGACATCCCCCTGTGAACCACAGGACCAGGTACCGAGTATCTCATGGCCTCATGGGGGGGCGCTCCAATAGTGTCAGACAGTGTGATCTCCTTGTCTAACCTCCTGCATGGGTAAGAGGGAGGGGCAGCACATCTGAATTTAGCTATGTCACAATACAAATCATTCTATCAACTCTTCCTTTCATAGCACCATCATCTAAGTTGCATGGCGTCATCCTCCACACTTTAAGGAAATGTGTCAGTAATTATACTTATGTCTGCTGTGCTCAGGCAATTTAATTACTCTGCAGAATGATCAAGCCAGTCATTATTTCTCAAACGAGAGTAACCTACCTGTTATGGACTACTCCTGTGTTAGATATAACATCCTGTTCTGATCTTACTTCTCAATGCAGAGCAATTACAAGATGAGAACAGCAGATATAAGTGTGATACTGAAAAGTAATAATAAATAAAAAATGTGTGAAAATGAACAAATGAAAGTCAGACATTGCTTTTCAACCATGCTTCCACAGAATTAAAAAAAATAAAACTCATGAAATAGGCCTGCACAGAAATGATGGCACCCTTAACTTAATATTTTGTTGCATAACCTTTTGTTGCAATCACTGCAATCATACAATTCCTGCAACTGTCAATGAGACTTCTGCACATATCGACAGGTATTTTGGCCGACTCCTCAAGAGCAAACTGCTCCAGTTGTCTCGTGTTTGAAGGTTGCCTTTTTCAGACGGCATGTTTCAGCTTTTTCCAAAGATGCTCAATAGGATTTAGGTCAGGGCTCATAGAAGGCCACTTCATTATAGCCCAATGTTTTCCTCTTAGCCATTCTTGGGTGTTTTTAGCTGTGTGTTTTGGGTCAATATCCCGTTGAAGACCCATGACTGCGACTGAGACCAAGCTTTCTGACACTGGGCAGCACATTTCTCTCTAGAATCCCTTGATAGGCTAGAGATTTCATTGTACCCTGGACAGATTCTAGATACCCTGTGCCAGATGCAGCAAAGCAGCTTCAGAACATAACAGAGCCTCCTCCATGTTTCACAGTAGGGACAGTGTTCTTCTCTTCATATGCTTAATTTTTCTGTCTGAGAACATAGAGCTGATGTGTTTTGCCATAAAGTTCAATTTTTGTCTTATCTGTCCATAGGACATTCTCCCAGAAGCTTTGTTGCTTGTCAACATGTAGTTTGGCAATTTCCAGTCTGGCTTTTTTATGCTTTTTTTTGTCTTCCATGAAGTCCACTTTGGCTCATACAACGACGGATGGTGCTTCTGACACTGATGTTCCTTTAGCTTGAAGTTCACCTTTAATCTCTTTAGAAGTTTTTCTGGGCTCTTTTGTTACCATTTGTATTATCCGTCTCTTTGATTTGTCATCAATTTTCCTCCTGCGGCCACGTCCAGGGAGGTTGGCTGTTGTGAATTTGCTTTTTGGCTCCCTCTAGTGGTTACTAGTTATTTGACTCTGGGTTTTTCTGTCATCCCTTGTATTCTCACCTGGGTCGTTAGTAGTAATCAGAGCTAATCTGCTGTGCTCTTGTCTACTGATCCTGGTTCCTGCTAGATCAAGCTAAGTCTGCTTCTTTGCTTTTTTGCTATTTGTTTTGATTGCATTTTTGTCCAGCTTGTCCTAAACTGTTCCTGACTTTGCTGGAAGCTCTAGGGAGGCTGGCGTTCTCCCCCCGGACCGTTAGTCGGTTCGGGGGTTCTTGAATTTCCAGCGTGGATTTTGTTAGGGTTTTTGTTGACCATATAAGTTATCTTTCTATATTCTGCTATTAGTGAAGCGGGCCTCTCTTTGCTAATCCTAGTTAATTTCTGTGTTTGTCATTTCCTCTTACCTCACCGTTATTATTTGTGGGGGGCTTGTATCCAACTTTGGGGTCCCTTTCTCTGGAGGCAAGAGAGGTCTTTGTTTTCCTCTTCTAGGGGTAGTTAGATTCTCCGGCTGGCGCGAGTCATCTAGCGATCAACGTAGGCATGATCCCCGGCTACTTCTAGTGTTGGTGTTAGGATTAGATATATGGTCAATCCAGTTACCACTGCCCTATGAGCTGGATTTTTGTATTTTGCAGACTTACTAGTGCCTCTGAGACCCTCGCCATTGGGGTCATAACAGTTTGCCAGGCCAGTATTAAATGTTTAATGCATTGCAGAAGTGGGATTATAAGAAAGAAAGTTCTGAGTTTTTTTTTTTTCCTCTCTCATTTTTTTTTTTCTTTTCCCCTTTACCTTTGAGTGGCTTAAGCTTGCTGCAGACATGAATGTCCAGACCCTGATTACAAGTGTGGACCAGCTTGCTGCTCGTGTGCAGGGCATACAAGACTATGTTATCAGAAATCCTAGGTCAGAACCTAAGATACCGATTCCTGAACTGTTTTCCGGAGACCGATTTAAGTTTAGGAATTTCAGGAATAATTGTAAATTGTTTTTGTCCCTGAGACCCTGTTCATCTGGAGACTCCGCTCAGCAAGTAAAAATTGTTATTTCGTTCTTACGGGGTGACCCTCAAGATTGGGCTTTTTCGTTGGCGCCAGGAGATCTGGCATTGGCTAATATTGATGCGTTTTTTCTGGCGCTCGGTTTACTTTATGAGGAACCCAATCTTGAGATTCAGGCAGAAAAAGCCTGGCTGGCTATGTCTCAGGGCCAGGACGAGGCTGAAGTGTATTGCCAAAAATTTCGGAAATGGTCCGTGCTGACACATTGGAACGAGTGTGCACTGGCCGCAAATTTTAGAAATGGCCTTTCTGAAGCCATTAAGAATGTGATGGTGGGTTTTCCCATTCCCACAGGTCTGAATGATACCATGGCCCTGGCTATTCAAAATGACCGGCGGTTGCGGGAGCGCAAAACCGCAAATTCCCTCATGGTGTTGTCTGAACAGACACCTGATTTAATGCAATGTGATAGAATCCTGACTAGAAATGAGCGGAAAATTCATAGACGCCGGAATGGCTTGTGTTACTACTGTGGTGATTCTACATATGTTATCTCAGCATGCTCTAAGCGTATAACTAAGGTTGTTAGTCCTGTCACCGTCGGTAATTTGCAACCTAAATTTATTCTGTCTGTAACTTTGATTTGCTCACTGTCGTCTTATCCTGTTATGGCATTTGTAGATTCAGGTGCTGCCCTGAGTCTTATGGATCTGTCATTTGCTAAGCGCTGTGGTTTTATTCTTGAACCATTAGAAAATCCTATCCCTCTTAGGGGTATTGATGCTACGCCATTGGCAGAAAATAAACCGCAGTATTGGACACAGGTTACCATGTGCATGACTCCTGAACTAACGACCCAGGTGAGAATACAAGGGATGACAGAAAAACCCAGAGTCAAATAACTAGTAACCACTAGAGGGAGCCAAAAAGCAAATTCACAACAGTTGGCTACAGTCCCATGGATCTTAAATTTCTGAATAATATGTGCAACTGTAGTCACAGGAGCATCAGGGTATGTGCACACGTTGCGGATTTTGCTGCGGATCTGCAGCATTTCTGCAGAGTTTGACAGCGGCATTTAACTAGTTAATGGGTGCGGGTGGATCGCGATTCCGCTCGCGCCCATTGCGGACACATGTCAGATGTTTATATGGCGGCTTTGAGGTGGGCTCACTGCCGGAGCCCACCTAAAAGCGGGGGATAAAGGGGTTAAGGTGTTTTCCCAGCAAAATCCCATTGATCTCCATAATAAAGGTTCCACAGCAATAAAGTTATGGATAGGATTGAAAAAAATTTATACACAGACGTCGCCTTTATTTTGTAAGCAAATTCAAGTTATTTTAAACCAAGCACTGGAAATATTTCTTTTGATACGCTCTAACTCCCTTGCTAAACAAAACATTATTGTTTAATATTCTATGTTCTTACCAAAAGTGGGGTGCTATTTCCTACTTGCACCTGGCTAATATAATCATCTCATTTGCCAAATGAATCCATGGGGTACTCACTGCTGTTCCCCACCAGATGCTTGCCACTATATTAGCAACATCATCATTTCTACATTTTCTACATACTGATCAGTTCCTGTAAAATCTGAATACATTCATTCTGAATGGACTGATTTATATGTATACGGTATATTTATAATGGACACATTCCATATGCAGTGCAATTTATACACTCAAAAGTTAAAACAAATTAAAAAAAGAAAAAAAAGAAACAGATGTGAAGACGCTACATTGTCTACAATAGTCACATATTTCATATATTTCCACTGTGATGATATCAATGGAAAGCTATGAGCTCATTGGAATTGTCTTAACTGTCATACACTTTGGAACTAAAGGAAACCTGTCACCCCCAAAAGTGAAGGTGAGCTAAGCCCACCAGCATCAGGGGCTTATCTACAGCATTCTGGAATGCTGTAGATAAGCCCCCGATGTATCCTGAAAGATGGGAAAAAGAGGTGAGATTATACTCACCCACAGGTGGTCCCGGTGACTTTGGGCAGACAAAGTACACCTGCGCTGGAGCCGCAGCGTGAAGAAAAGAAGAGGACGTCATCGTAAGAAGATGGAAGGCCCCGGACCATGATGCCCATCGGACCAGAACCGGACCGGGACCGCCCCTGGGTGTGTATAATCTAACCTCTTTTTCTCATCTTTCAGGATACATTGAGGGCTTATCTACAGCATTCCAGAATGCTATAGATAAGCCCCTAATGCTGGTGGGATTAGCTCACCTTCGATTTTGGGGGTGACAGGTTCCCTTTAATCCATAAAGCTTTTTTTTCTCCTATTGTTTTCTTTTTTTTCTTTCTAAACAATGAGCTTTACAATTTTAGGTGGTGTTAAACCAAACTAGACCTGCTCCCTACAGCTAAGAAACTTTGTGAATGGGTTTAACAAGGCTTTTCACAAACTTGAGTTCATACGAATCATGTCCATCCCAAAAATGTAAGAACCTCTCTTTTTACACTAGGACAAGACTTTTTACATACTAGAAACAAAGCGCAGTTGTTTTGCCCAACCAGGGCGCATGTGGTTCATGGACTCACTGTGCCATAGGGCCTGGCCTGCCTAGGAAGGGGTGTAGCTAAGCGTCTACCTGTTGTTCAACTGGAGCTCCTGATACTGGAGACAGACAGGGCTAAAGGTAGCAACCAGGTACCGTTCCTAGGCAGAACCTGGTTCTGCGATTTGCTGACAGTGATTACGGACTAGAACTCCTTTTAGGCTAGTAAGTTCTGGCTCCTCTGCAGAATTGCTACTGACACAGATTCGGGCTACATTTAGTCTTGGCTGATTCGGAAACTGGTTCTAGCAGACCAGATAGAAATGGATGAAGGACAAGGTTTCAGTCACTGGCCTCACACGAACCAGGTTCAGGATCTGGGTGCACAAATATTAGGGGACCAGGTTCAGAAACCTGACCACACACGGGTCATCTTGTCGACAGTGGGATGGCTTTTATGCTATTTTTGATCAAAAACAGTATTACTAAGAACCCTGTGTTATTTTAATGCCCTTCTGCTTTTTACTTATTTAATTACATCAGGGTTTTTGATCATTTTGTTTCTTGTAGGTGTTTTATGCTTTTTGGCCAAAGTGAACATGTGTTTATGTGCTGCATGTATACCAACTTAACTCAAGTTCAATTTTTATGTCTTTTTTCTTTGAATTTTTGTATTCTGTGCAAGCCAGGGTGTGGCCTCCCTCTCTTGAGCTGGAAATTACATTTAAAAGCCTCCCCAGACTGTTGTCCACAGGTTGGGACCCGGTCTTTTTTTCTCTGCCCTTATTCACACACTGAGGTAAACTTTGACACACAGTAAGGTTTTTAATATTAGACAGCGTAGTACCAGTTCCAATCTGGGTCACCTTGTCGATGGTGGGATGGCTTTTATGCTATTTTTGATCAAAAACAGTATTACTAAGAACCCTGTGTTATTTAGATGCACTTTTGCTTTTTACTTATTTAGTTACAGCAGGGTTTGTGTTATTTAGATGCACTTTTGCTTTTTACTTATTTAGTTACAGCAGGGTTTTTGCTCATTTTGTTTCTTGTAGGCTTTTTATGCTTTATGGCAATGTGAACATGTGTTTATGTGCTTCATATATACCAACTTAAATAAAGCTCAATTTTTGTGATTTATCCTTCCCTTTTTTTTCCTTTTTTTCCCATCCCATTCATCTCCCCCTTTTGTTCATTTGTTTTCATTTCTTTACATCCTTTCTCTCCTCCTTCCTTTCCCAGGTTTTTTCTCCTAGTTAAAAGTTTTATTGTTAGGATGATATTACTGTTTTAAAACTACTATTAGAGATGAGCGAAATTGATCGGAAAACGATTGCCAAACATAAATTCAGCACGAATATGGCACATTCGGATTCGTGATCGGAAACACAAGCAAAATTTTATAAAATCGGTAAAATTGTTAACATTCGGTAAAAATGAGGGAAAATATTTGTGTTGCCACAAAAATATTTTCAGCACTTTAGCAACGGTAATGGTGGTGTATCCTGAGCGTTTGGCATGTATTTGATGAGGTGAGGGGGTTTGCAGAGCTCAGAGGTGTGGCAATGTTGGAAGCACAGCACAGCAGTTTTTTTTTTTTGCCTAACTTTATGTGTGCACATTGCGGCTAGCCAATCAGGGAGCAGGAAACACCCACAATGTTCTGACACAATGTGTCATTGGCTGCTGAAATCACATGTCCCTCTCCATATAAATAGCGGACATGTTGTTTTAGTCCCATTTTGACAATGTAACAGCGAAGAGAGGCTGCTCCTGATGATGCCACTGTTACTAGCAAGATTTCAGCTATTTAGTTCAGCAGTTGTATATCAGTAAGATAGGGTGGCTGTAAAATTTTCCTTCCAGAATTTATTTTTTGTGGCATTACTGAGGTCCTCAGACAAAGCCAGAAGGGCACATGTCCTACAAGTGTGTTGTGCACTGCTTCTATAGTGCTGAGTGCAGGAGTTTAGCATTCTAAATTATATTATTTCAGTAGGTAAATGTGGAAAAGTCTGCTGTAGCCCAAATTTTAGCTTGTTAGGTAGGTGGTTGTATATCAGTCAAATACTGTAGGTAGCTAGTGTCCAGTGTGGCTGTTAAATTTACCTTCCAGCACTCTTTTTTGGCCATACTGAGGTACACAAACAAATCGAGCAGGGCACGTGTTGTGCAGTGCTTTTATTGAGATCGATGCACGAGTATAGCATTCTAATTCACATGTAGCTAGTGAAAAAATATTAAACAGCCTGCTGTATTCCACCTTGTAATTTACTGCTGTGGTGAAATAAAACTGTCTGCAGACCCAAGGCACATAAAAAAAAAGTTATAATGTTTTCTGTTGCTAAATGTGAAACAGCCTGCTGTATCCCACGTAGTCATTTTGTGGCAGTGATATTAATCTATCTGCAGGCCTAAGGCACATTATACAAAAATATAATTTTTCATTTGCAAAAAGTTAGACAACCCGCTGTATCACACTTGTCATTTGTTTGGGTTGAAATTAAGCTGTAGAGGCCTAATCCAGAGGCCACAAACAAATTATTCTGTTATTAACGTCATACAGTAAGGGACCTGACTTGAAAAATAGTATGTAGCATCTAGTGTGTTATAGAGGCCTGATCCTTGATAAAAAAAAATATTTTTTTCTGTGATTAACATGATACAGCATGCCAAATTTCAACTTTGAATTTACTGTTGCTGAAATTCAGCTATGTGCAGAGGTGGTGCAGAGTTTAAAATCTAATTTTTGGTTGTTAATTTTGTGCTTCTACCACATAAACTGAGCAACATGACTGGGAAAAAGTGAGGCCATGGTAGAAGGGGAATTAGGCTTGGTGTTCAAGGTGTACGTGCAGTAGGTGGTAATGTTTGTGAAAGCACTAGTGAAGCAACGTCACGTCCTTTACAAAGACAACTGACAGCTTATGTTACTGAACAGGCTACTCCACTACCTTTCTTTTGCAGGCAGACAGCGGTTTGCCTTGTCGATGATGCCCAGAGAGAGCATGTACTCGAGTGGATGGCAAGTGCAGCTTCAAGTGGGCTCTCCTCCTCTTCCTCCACCTCAACATCACACCCAGCACAGTCCACAGATGTGGCACCCAAATTCTCCTTGCTTCCCCCGTGTCCCAACTATCCAAACATTCAAATGACAGTACAGAACCACAGATGGGTGAGTCTGAAGAGCTGTTCACATATTCTATGCTATGTTCATCAGAAGTGTACGCAAAAGCTTCGAAGAGTCAAGAGGAAGAAATCTGCACCGATGCCCAAACTTTTTTTAGCTTGGATCCAGGGAAGGATGAAGTACAGTTCAAACAGCATCTTGACTATTGTCATCAGACGTTAACCCCTGGGGAGAGGTGATCCTGATGACACTCAGATATCTGAGGCTCACGTGAACTGTACTGTGCTGTCAGGGCAAGAAGAGGAGGAGGGTGACTAAAATGGCGAGTAATGCGATAACACAGAGGATGATGATGAGGTGTTAGATCCCAGTAGGCATGAACATAGAGGTACACAACTGAGTAGACCATCAGAGGAGGAAGGAGTTAACCTTGTGCTGTCCATCGCAGACACATAGCTATGCAGCCATGACGAGCGATGCATCCTCAGCCACAACTGTGCCTCCGACCAGCATCGTCCAAGGGTCTGCAGCTCGCAGGGGTGGCAACGGTTGCCTAGCCTGGGCCTTTTTGACCCTGCAAAGGATGAGCTAACTCACATAATTTGTCAACTTTGCTAAAAAAAACTGAGTCAAGTTAAAAAGTGTAACAATTTGACTACTACATATAAGAACCTTCATATGCGCAATCAACATGCTTTAGTGTGGGGATGCCACTGTGCAAAAATGCGGACAAGCGGACATCAACCACCATCATTTGCCACCCCATCAATCGCATCTGCAGCTTCTTTCTCCTCCTCCGTTACCATGCCAACTATTGAGATGCAGGTCTTTGACCGCAGAACCTCAGGTTATTTACCCGATCGAGTCACGCTGACTGAGAGGCCACCTTCAGCTGTAACGGAAGCAGACATGCCTGCTGTTATTGACCAATCTCAGAGAACGATCACACCACAAGTTTCTCAATCCACAGTAACATCTCCGAGCTGCACCTCACTCACAGTCCAGCAGTTTATCAGGTTCACCATACTCAGCCCTTTCACACCACTGCAGCCATCCCACGGTTCTGCAATTGTGGTCATGGAAAAGATTGTTTCCTCCTGCACATGACAAAGCTAACAGGTTGAACTCCACCACTTCAATTTGTTGGCCATGGAAATGTTTTCTTTCCACTTGGTGGCTACCGATGTTTCCGAAAGCTGATGGCCGTCACAGTCCCCCAGTACCAATTACCCAGTCACCATTACTTTTCTAAGAAAGCTGTGCCTGCGCTAAACCAGAATGTAGCAAACAACATCACCCATTCTTTGACAAAATCTCTGTCTGAAAGGGTGCATTTCACCACAGACACTTGGACGAGTGAGCATGGCCAAGGGCATTACATCTCGCTGACTGGTCACTGGGTGACTCTGGTGGCTGTGGGGACAGGAGCTGCTCCACAAGTCTTGGAATCCCCAAGGCTTGCAGACCAAACCTCTACATTTAACACTTTCTCCACTGTTTGTGCCTCCACTATCTCCTCTAGGGCCTCCACCTGCACCCTCAACCTCTGCTTTCACAAGACACACATTCCAACTGTGAATAACGAACCCCCACCACCTCCATACTGTGCAGCAAGGGCTCACCACAATCAGGCAGTCTTAAAATTGATATGCCTTGATGATTGTAGTAATACAGCTGAAAAGTTGTGTACAGCTCTCCAGGCAGAATTTAATCAATGGCTTTCTCCGCTGAACCTGCATCCAGGGAAGGCTGTGTCCGATAATGGTGCGAACCTGGTGGTGGCCCTACAGCAAGGCAAGCTCACACACGTGCCTTGCATGGCTCATGTCCTCAACCAGGTGGTAGAGCATTTTCTCCGCCACTATCTTGGCCTGGGTGACCTGCTCCAGAAAGAACGTAAGCTGTGTGCTCATTTCCTCCGTTCACACCCTCTGCTCATTGACTTGCATCGATACAGAGGTCTTTGTCCATGCCAGTTAACAGGTTGATATGTGATGTGCCGACATGGCGGAATTCCACTCTGCCCAAGTTGCAGTGACTGTGGCAGCAGCAACGAGCCCTGATGCAGTATGTCATGTCATATAGCCTGGGCCAATGCAGTACAGAGGTGGTGCATATCACGTTTACAGACTGGGCAGAGATTAAGGACCTCTGCACCCTTCACAGTTTTGAAATCGCTACTTAAATGGTTAGCGCTTACAATGTCATCATCAGCATCACTATTCCGGTCATTTATATGCTGGAGCAGACTTTGAATAGCCTGCAGGAGGGGATGGTGGTCTCAGAAGAAGAAGAGGAAGCAGAGGAGGCTGCGGAAGGGATAACATTGTCTCGAAGTTAAAGACTGTCATCACACAGCCGGGTGCCAAGGGAGGGTGGATTACTGCAATCGAGTGGGGCTGGTGATGATAACAGACAAACAGTTATCGAAGGTGCAAGATCCGAGGAACAAATGGAGGAGGTAGAGGTGATGGGCGAGCAGCTGTCGGATGAAGAAAATAATCCTCCCCTCTCTGTTTTTCGGGGTTGGCGGGGGGGACGGAGGAAATGAGCCTCATTGTTACCCAGCCACCAACACAGCATGGTATAGGCCGACATAGGAGTGCTTTCTTGCTGCAACATGATCCCTATATAGTAATGACTAGGAATAATTCTGACTACTGGGTTGCCACTTTATTACATCCACGTTATATAACCAAATTATCAAGATGATTCCTGTCCTAGAAAGGGACCCGTGATTGCTGGAGTATCGAAGCATGCCTTTATACAACCTTAAGAGAGCTTTTCCCCAAGTCAGCAGTGAAGCACACAGTTCGCATCGCAGCTGTAGGCTTACAACCTCCGGCCCATCAATTCCTCAACTCCAAAACATTAGTAGCAGCAGCATTAGTGGAAGTAGAAGAAGCAATTTCTATGAGTCATTTGACACTTTTTTTAGACCAACTCTTGCACCTGCATAACAGAGTCCAAGTCTTACACGCAGTGAACAAATGGAGAGGATGGTGCAGGAGTATCTAGAACTAAATATCAATACCATCAGGGAGGGTCTGGACCCTTTCACATTTTGGTGCCTGAGCTCACATCACATGCCTTGGAGGTTTTATCATGCCCGACAGCCAGTGTTCTCTCAGAATGTGTCTTCAGTGCTGCTGGCGGTGTCCTGTCGGATAAGCGCATACAGCTGTCCCCTGAAAATGTTGACCGCCTAACTTTCATTAAGATGAACAAGTCATGGATCTCCAAGGACTTTTGCACCCTAATTGCAGATTGTACAGACTAAGTAATATTGCATTTTTTTGTGTGATGCATTAATGTCACATAACTGCACTCTGTGATATCTTTAATGTCACTTCTGTTGCTGCTGCTGCTGCTGCTGATGTAACACATATTTGTAGAAATGTGAACAGTCTTGGTTGGTCTACATCTACATTAGCTGTGTTAGCTGTACTGGAAGATGTGTCGGTCCCAATTATACTCTTTCTATTCTCGTGAAAGTTATTCCACTTCAGTGGTGTCAGGCACTCATTTTTTAAAAAGTGAACACTCCAAGTTGGGTGTCCATCTGCTGGATTGGGTGTAGTGAAAGACGTGTTGGTCCCTATTCCACTATTTCTACTGTGGTGAAGTTGATGCCACTTTGGTGATGTCTGCCAATAATTTTGGGAAATGTGAGAACTCCTGGTTAGGTCTCCTTCATGCGTGTTGCCTGTAGCAGTAGGCCTCCGAGACAGTCAGGCCTCCACTTCCTTGTACTCAAATACCCATGTTATTATCCTTAAATTTTTCTAACAATGGTAGTTTATAAAACTAATAGTGTGGCTCAGCATGGAAGCAGGTAGAAGTGTTGCATGTGGTGTTATGGCTCCCAGGAAAGGGGCCCTACACCGATCCCTAACCCACCTCGTCTTACCGTGACGTTCATTGGAAAGCTTTAAATGCTGTCCCAGACCCCAATACCTCATGCCTGGCTGATTGCTGCAGTTCCATGCTACAATTTGTTCTGTGGGTGAATTGAGGCCATTTTCCCGGTGTCTGTCCCTCATTTGATGTGTTTTGGCAGCATTTGGGGCCATTCTAAGGTGTTGGGTATGCGTTTGTTTTTGCCTCCCATTGAGGTGAATGGCGTTTGGTTATTTTTGGTGAACATTCGATGAATTAATCGGTGAATATTGCAAATTCGGCGAACGTAATCCGAATTGAACATTGAAATATACGCTCATCTCTAACTACTATACAGTCTTCATCATATTTTTATCCCTTTCCATTGTTTTGTAAAAAAAATCCCTTAATAAAACGTTTATTATTGAAAGCGAAGTATTTTAAAAAAAGTAGCATCTAGTAATGAGCGAACGTTGTCAGATAACGTCTTATCCGATCATGCTTGGGTGTTATCCAAGTATCTTAGGTGTGCTCGTATGTAATGTTCGAGTCCCCATATCTACATGATTTGCGGCTGTTAGACAGCCTCAACACATGTGGGGAATCCCTAACAAACTAGCAATCCCTGTATATGTTCATGCTCTCTAATAGCAGCAAATTATGCAGCCGCAGGGACTCGAACATAATATACGAGCACGCACAAGATACACATAACACATTATCTGAGCACATTCACTCAACACTAGTGGCATCCAATTAGATACTGTTATTTATTCATTTACAAATTTAAGAATAAAAACAGATTTTTTAGTTATCTGATGTTTCTAGCTGATCATGAATTATAGAAACATGTTGAAACTTTTTATGTAAACCTTTAACCCCTAACATAACACACTGAAATAGAGATGCATATGGCAAGGATTTTGCAAGCTGTAAAAAATCAAAATACCCGCCAGAAAAGCAATTGAAAAATGAGTTAATTAGGGAAATCTTGATATGACATGCACAACTTCCTTCATTTTTTCGCCTGTGGCGACGTGCACAGATCATTATATTAATAGTTAATTTCTCACGTTCATTCTCCAGTGAGTTTCTGATTATGAAAATCAGCAGTGTATTTATTCTATACTGGATGGATAACTGCATGAAGTCATTATTTTTGCTTTCTGTGTGTTTTCCTGTTGACTCATGTGTGCTGTCCATGGCAAATCTCCCAGATTCTGTCATAATTATATTTAGGGAAACATCACCTTAAAGTTTTAAAAAAAAAATTAGAAGACAATCAAGATAGTCGATGATGATATCACAGTGATGTACAGGATATCTACAGAACTCTACTAGCTGTGCTCGAATGCTCAGGAAATATTCCGAATAAACTCAGCAATAGAGGAAAAATGCACTAAAATCTACAGGTAAACAGCATGTTTGGACTGTTCAAAGCAGCAGATTTTCTGCATGACTGTATACATGTTTCAGCTAACATGCAGCCATCTTCACAACCTCGGAGTTCTTCCACAGGAGCCATGTCTGACCAGGAGAGGCCAGATCTCCATTGGTGTAGAGTGCCACGGGACCAGGGATGAGTAAATATTAAAGGGAACCTGTGACCCCCAAAATCGAGGGTGAGCTAAGGACACCAGCATCAGGGGCTTACCTACAGCATTCTGCAATGCTGTAGATAAGCCCCCGATGTATCCTGAAAGATTAGAAAAAGAGGATAGATTATACTCACCCAGGGGCGGTCCCCGCTGTGGTCCGGTCCGGTGGGCGTCGCGGTCCGGTCCGGCGCCTCCCATCTTCATCAGATGACGTCCTCTTCTGGTCTTCACACTGCGGCTCCTGCGCAGGTGTACTTTGTCTGCCCTCTGACCTTTCCCGGCGCCTGCGCACTGCAGTACTTTGCTCTGCCCTCAACAGGGCAGACAAAGTACGCCTGTGCCAGAGCCGCAGCATGAAGACCAGAAGGAGACGTCATCCTATGAAGATGGGAGGCCCCGAACCAGACTGCGACGCCCACCAGATCGGACCGCCCGCCCAGGTGAGTATAATATAACCTCTTTTTCTCATCTTTTAGGATACATCGGGGGCTTATCTACAGCATTGCAGAATGCTGTAGATGAGCCCCTGATGCCGGTGGGCTTAGCTCACCCTCGATTTTGGGGGTGACAGGTTCCATTTAAAGGGAACTTGCCAGCTTCTATCAACACCAAACTGTCCCCAAGTATCTATTCAACCTTATCAGAATCTATCAGATGGTTGTTGCTGCCTCATCAGAGAGCAGCATGATGTAGAAAAAAAAGACCCACATACCAAATATGTATCACTTAGTTTACAATAAGCGGACCTCCCTCTGCCTGACCACATTAGGCTATCCTTGCACATTGCCTATAAACAGTGAGCTGCTTATCACAGAGGGGGCGGAGTTGGACTATCTTGCACACCAGGCTCTAGACCAAAAAATGATAATCACCAAGTGATAAAACCTTCAGTGTAAGTAAACAGCACACAGTCTGACATGTGATACATCACTGAAAAGTTTATTTTAATCCCTATCTCCTGGTGTCCTCAAATTACGTAGCATACACCTGCTGGCAGATAACACTTTCATATAATTCCTAGGAAGCCTCTTTTGTTGGCATATTGCTTAGTCTATCACTATAACATCATCTTTATAACTTGGCCTGTGATATGTTGATTACTAGATGACTATTCCTAGGGCAATTGATTTCCATTGACTTATCTTCCCAAACATAAGTGACATGATTTGCAATAGTGGAGTCACCACCAGCTGTTTGCAAATCTCTACGTCCTACCCTACCTACCAGACAATGCTCATTGAAGCGGCTTGATGCACCCCAGGTTCTTATGCAAACTGGGAGGCAACGGTGATACAGGACTCCTGTATCCTACATCAGGATTGCCTCCCTGGGCATGTGCAGCACGCCGATGAATCCCCGGGGTGTATACACTCGGCTTTAGTGCACATTGTCACAGTGTCAAAGATCTGAAAAGAGCCTGCCGTAATGACAATTTTTCAAATCATATCACTCACTCTCAAAGGGGTGTAATCAGGTACGGACTGGGGCTGAATTTCAGTCCTGGAATTGGAAATCACACAGGCCTATGTTGTCCTCGTCCTCAAGAACCAGATTGGATATATTACTAATATTTCCCTGGATGGAGGAAAGGAAGATTTTTTACAAGACCAATATTTCTAATGATACCCGTGGGCTACTGGGGTAAATGACGGAGTCAGCCTCTTTATGCTCTATCACAACTTGTAACAGTATGGGTGTCTTGAGAACACCGATTCTGTTAACAATGTGGCAGGCAAGGCAGCCCATGACCAGACAGGCCCTTCTGGCATTTGCCAGAATTGCCAGATGGCCAGTCCGGCCCTGGCTGTAATAATATGATTAATGGGACGATTAGTCTGAGGACAACAAGGCCCTCATGAATAGTCAGTGACTAATTAGAATATCACAGGCCAAGTTCTAAAAATAATTTTATGATAATAGACAAATCAGTTAGCCAATAAAAGAGCTTCTTTGTAAGTATATTAAGGGTTGAATGAAGACATGGAGACAGTTTGGGGGACCTGGAGAAGCGGACAAGTTTACTTTTAAGCATCTGTGTGTGTAGAGGCACAGTGTATATTGTAATAATAGCTGGATTAACATTGTACATTATTATTAATTGTTGGGGCTGTGGGTGCAGTGCATGCTATAATACATTTCTGTGGCACCATATATTAAAATTTGCTTCTAGAGGCACAGTTTATTATAATTTAGTTTTAGGGGTACAGTATATCATAACGTACGTCAGAGACACAATGTTAATTATATTCAATCTTAGTGTTTGTTAAATATATTTCATAAGGCACTGTAAATCATTTAAAGAGGCAGAGAGTTCACTGTAATTTGCTTCAGGGGGTAAAGTGTATTATTTGTTTCTGGGGCCAATGTGTGAAGCTATTATTTATATGGGACACAGTATAAGAATGTGGGGAGTGAACAACTGAAGATACTAAGGAGATAAAATCTTGACGTGCAAGATGTAGCTGGAAGAAGTCATGAGGTTCTGGATGGAATGGAGAAAAAAGAAAGGACAACTACTTAATCTAGAAATTACCATTAAGTAGTGTTGAGTAGGGTTGAGCGAAACGGATCGTTCATTTTCATAAGTCGCCGACTTTTGGCAAAGTCGGCGTCTCATGAAACCGAGCCAATCCCTGTGTGGGGTCGGCCATGCGGTACGCGACTTTCGCGCCAAAGTCGCGTTTCAATGACGCTAAAAGCGCCATTTCTCAGCCAATGAAGGTGGACGCAGAGTGTGGGCAGCGTGATGGTCCTGGTCCCCACCATCTTAGAGAAGGGCATTGCAGTGATTGGCTTGCTGTCTGCGGCGTCACAGGGGCTATAAAGGGGAGTTCCCGCCGACCGCCATCTTACTGCTGCTGATCTGAGCGTAGGGAGAGGTTGCTGCAGCTTCTTCGGAAGCAGGGATAGTGTTAGGCAGGGTACATAAAGCCACAAACCGCTTGTGCTGTAGCGATTTCCACTGTCCAATACCACCTTTTGTTTGCAGGACAGTGGAAGCTACATTTTTTTTCCTCAGCGCTGTAGCTCATTGGGCTGCCCTAGAAGGCTCCCTGATAGCTGCGTTGCTTTGTGTGTACGCCGCTGTGTAAACCAACTGCTTTTTTCAAAGCACAAATCCTGTTTTTCCTTCCTTTCTGCACAGCTATCTTGTGTGTTTGTCCACACTTTTGTGTGCAGCAGTCCTTTTTACAGCTGCCTGCCATACTTTTCTGAGATAACTGCAGGGAGATAATAAATATTGGCAAGTCTGCCTCCGTGCCATTGCTGTGTGTGGCATCTCTCTCTCATTGTGTGCCACTGAAAACACTGTGTAATAGTTGGCCATTTTTTTTTTTTTTTTGGGTACATTCTCCCTTTTCAAAAAAAAATATATATTGGGAGATAAATATTGGCAAGTCTGCCTCCGTGCCATTGCTGTGTGTGGCATCTCTCTCTCATTGTGTGGCACTGAAAACACTGTGTAATACTTGGCCATTTTTTTGGGGGGGGTACATTCTCCCTTTTACAAAAAAAAATTAGTGGGAGATAAATATTTTCAAGTCTGCCTCCGTGCCATTGCTGTGTGTGGCATCTCTCTCTCATTGTGTGGCACCGAAAACACTGTGTAATACTTGGCCATTTTTTTTGGGGGGGGTACATTCTCCCTTTTCAAAAAAAAAAAAAAATATTGGGAGATAAATATTGGCAAGTCTGCCTCCGTGCCATTGCTGTGTGTGGCATCTCTCTCTCATTGTGTGGCACCGAAAACACTGTGTAATAGTTGGCCATTTTTTTTTGGGGGGGTACATTCTCCCTTTTCAAAAAAAAAAAAAATATTGGGAGATAAATATTGGCAAGTCTGCCTCCGTGCCATTGCTGTGTGTGGCATCTCTCTCTCATTGTGTGCCACTGAAAACACTGTGTAATACTTGGCCATTTTTTTTTGGGGGGGGGTACATTCTCCCTTTTCCAAAAAAAAAATTAGTGGGAGATAAATATTGTCAAGTCTGCCTCCGTGCCATTGCTGTGTGTGGCATCTCTCTCTCATTGTGTGCCACTGAAAACACTGTGTAATACTTGGCCTTTTTTTTTCTAAATTCTCCCTTTTCCAAAAAAAAAATTAGTGGGAGATAAATATTGTCAAGTCTGCCTCCGTGCCATTGCTGTGTGTGGCATCTCTCTCTCATTGTGTGCCACTGAAAACACTGTGTAATACTTGGCCATTTTTTTTTGGGGGGGGCACATTCTCCCTTTTCCCAAAAAAAAATTAGTGGGAGATAAATATTGTCAAGTCTGCCTCCGTGCCATTGCTGTGTGTGGCATCTCTCTCTCATTGTGTGCCACTGAAAACACTGTGTAATACTTGGCCATTTTTTTTTTTTGGGGGGGTACATTGTCCCTTTTCCCAAAAAAAAATTATTGGGAGATAAATATTGTCAAGTCTGCCTCCGTGCCATTGCTGTGTGTGGCATCTCTCTCTCATTGTGTGGCACCGAAAACACTGTGTAATACTTGGCCATTTTTTTGGGGGGGTACATTCTCCCTTTTCAAAAAAAAAAAAAATTATTGGGAGATAAATATTGGCAAGTCTGCCTCCGTGCCATTGCTGTGTGTGGCATCTCTCTCTCATTGTGTGCCACTGAAAACACTGTGTAATAGTTGGCCATTTTTTTTGGGGGGGGGTACATTCTCCCTTTTCCAAAAAAAAATTAGTGGGAGATAAATATTGTCAAGTCTGCCTCCGTGCCATTGCTGTGTGTGGCATCTCTCTCTCATTGTGTGCCACTGAAAACACTGTGTAATACTGGGCCTTTTTTTTTTTTTGTAGGGTAAATTCTCTCAGAAAAAAAAAAAATAGTGGGAGATTAAGATTGGCATTTCTGCTTGAGTGCTGGGCCTGTGTGTGCCATCTGTCTCAAATTATTGGGCCACAGAAAACCTAGTGTGTAACATTGGGCCTGATTTTCCTTTCAGTGTCAGGCACCTATAAAGGTATATATATAAATCCTACAGAAGTTTGAGTTCACCTTATAAGTGTTTTACAGTAACAAATAGTGTTACTTTGGTTACGTTTTGCAAGCAATGAGGAAGTCTAGTGGAAGAGGTCGTGGCCGTGGGCGGTCATTGTCAGCTGGTAATGATGGTAGTGGTGGTGGAGCATCAGGTGGTCGTGGTAAAAGCAGTACAGCACCTAAGTCTCGAGTTGTTGAGCCAGGTTCGTTGTCTGGCTACACAAGGCCTCGAACGCTCTCTTTTCTGGGAGTAGGAAAACCACTTTTGAAGCCGGAGCAGCAGGAACAAGTATTGGCTTTCATTGCTGACTCTGCCTCTAGCTCTTTCGCCTCCTCCTCGGAAAGTGCCAAATGTCAGAGCAGTGCATCGTCAGTGGATGCTCCCGGTCAGGGCCAAGTCGCTTCCTTGTCTTCTTCACCCAGAACAAGAGAGAAGGATGCATCAGGAGACACAACGGGTTACTCCATGGAGCTCTTTACACATACCGTTCCTGGGTTAGACAGTGAAACAGTTAACAGGCCATGTCCATTAGAAGTTGAATCGGACATGGAGTGCACAGATGCACAGCCACAGCCAGATTACTATGCTGTTCCTTTGACTCAGACCAGAACATTGCCCTCCCAGTGTACTGAGGCAGAATCAAACCCAGCGGAGACTATGGTGCCCCGTCACGGACGCTATACCACCGGCTTACACAGTGACACAGACGAAATCGCACACGACATAGAAGAGGAGGTCATAGATGACCCAGTTGTGGACCCCGATTGGCAGCCATTGGGGGAACAGGGTGCAGGCGGCAGTAGTTCTGAAGCGGAGGAGGAGGAGCCGCAGCAGGCATCAACATCACAACAGGTTCCATCTACCGGGCCCGTGTCTGGCCAAAAACGCGTGGCAAAACCAAAACCAGTTGGAGGACAGCGTGGCCATCCGGTTAAAGAAGCTCAGTCTGCAATGCCTGAAAAGGTATCCGATAGTAGAAAGAGTGCAGTCTGGCATTTTTTTAAACAACATCCAAATGATCAGCGCAAAGTCATCTGTCAAAAATGTTCAACTACCTTAAGCAGAGGTCAGAATCTTAAAAGTCTAAATACAAGTTGCATGCATAGACATTTATCCACCATGCATTTGCAAGCCTGGACTAACTACCAAACGTCCCTAAAGGTTGCAGCACCCTCGGCCAATGAAGCTAGTCAGCAACGCTACATCCCTTCCCTCCCTGTAAGCCGACCACTTACCACACCACCTGCAGTATCTGTGCAGCTTTCGTCGCCAGGCCAAAGCAGTCAGGGAATCACCAGGTTAGTAGTAGGAAACACTGCATGTAGGGCACCGGCAAGAATACTATCTCCAACCCTCTCTCAGTCACCCATGTCCACCGGCACCACCGCTAGTTCCACGATCTCCAGCTCTCCAGTCCAGCTCACCCTACATGAGACTCTTGTTAGGAAAAGGAAGTACTCATCCTCGCATCCACGTACACAGGGTTTGAACGTCCACATTGCTAGACTAATCTCATTAGAGATGATGCCCTACCGGTTAGTTGAAAGCGAAGCTTTCAAAGCGCTGATGGACTACGCTGTACCACGCTACGAACTACCCAGTCGGCACTTCTTTTCTAGAAAAGCCATCCCAGCCCTCCAACAGCATGTTAAAGACCGCATCGTCCATGCACTCAGGCAGTCTGTGACTACAAAGGTGCACCTGACAACAGATGCCTGGACCAGTAGGCATGGCCAGGGACATTACGTGTCCATCACAGCACACTGGGTGAATGTGGTGGATGCAGGGTCCACAGGGGACAGCAATATTGGGACAGTTTTGCCTAGTCCACGGTCAAGGAAATAGTAGGCTGTAGGCGTTCGCCCCCCCTCCTCCTCTTCCTCCTCCTCATGCAGAAGCGAGAGCTCGTCCACACACCGCAGTCGCACATCCACTCCATCCGCAGCTGCCACTGTTGCACACCAGGTGTGCCATTATGGGACAGCTAGTGGCAAGCGTCAGCAGGCTGTATTGGCAATGAAGTGTTTGGGCGACAACAGACACACCGCGGAAGTTCTGTCCGAGTTCTTGCAGAATGAAACTCAGTCATGGCTGGGCACTGTACATCTTGAGGCAGGCAAGGTTGCGAGTGATAACGGAAGGAATTTCATGGCTGCCATAGCCCTTTCCCAACTGAAACACATTCCTTGCCTGGCTCACACCTTAAACCTGGTGGTGCAGTGCTTCCTGAAAAGTTACCCGGGGTTACCCGACCTGTTCCTCAAAGTGCGCAGACTTTGCTCGCATATCCGCCGTTCGCCCGTACACTCCAGCCGTATGCAGAACTATCAGCGGTCTTTGAACCTTCCCCAGCATCGCCTAATCATCGACATTTCAACAAGGTGGAACTCCACACTGCACATGCTTCAGAGACTGTGCGAACAGAGGCGTGCTGTTATGTTTTTGTGGGAGGATACACATACACGGGCAGGCAGTTGGATGGCAGACATGGAGTTGTCAGGTGTGCAGTGGTCGAAGCTACAAGACCTGTGTCAAGTCCTTCAGTGTTTTGAGGAATGCACACGGCTGGTTAGTGCAGACAATGCCATAATAAGCATGAGCATCCCCCTAATGCGTCTGCTGATGCAAAGTTTGACGCACATAAAGGAGCAGGCGTCTGCAGCCGAGGAAGAGGAAAGCCTTGATGACAGTCAGCCATTGTCTGGTCAGGGCCGTGTAGAGGACGCGGTAGCGGGCGAAGAGGAGGAGGAGGATGAGGAGGATGATGGGGATGAGTACTTTTTTAATGAGGAAGCTTCTCCTGGGCCAACAGAAATTAGTGGCGTTGCAAGGCCGGGTTCTGTTTTTTTAAGGGAGACAAGTGACGTAGATTTGCCTGTAACTGCCCCTCAAACCAGCACAACCGCAGATTTGCCAACAGGAACTTTGGCCCACATGGCGGATTATGCCTTACGTAACCTCAAAAAGGACCCACGCATTACTAAAATGATGAGCGATGACGATTACTGGTTGGCCTGCATCCTTGACCCTCGCTATAAAGGCAAATTGCAAAATATTATGCCACATGAGAACCTCGAACAAATCTTAGCAACCAAACAAGCTACTCTTGTAGACCGTTTGATTCAGGCATTCCCAGCACACAGCGCTGGTGATGGTTCTCACACAAGCTGCAGGGGGCTACATGGCAGAGGTGTTAGAGGTGCACAGATCAGAAGTGGCGTTGGACAGAGGGGTTTTCTGACCAGGTTGTGGAGTGATTTCGCAATGACCGCAGACAGGACAGATACTGCAGCATCTATTCAAAGTGACAGGAGACAACATTTGTCCAGTATGGTTACTAACTATTTTTCTTCCCTTATCGATGTTCTCCCTCAACCGTCATTCCCATTTGATTACTGGGCATCAAAATTAGACACCTGGCCTGAATTGGCAGAATATGCGTTGCAGGAGCTTGCTTGCCCAGCAGCTAGTGTGCTATCAGAAAGAGTATTCAGTGCTGCTGGTTCAATATTACCCGAAAAAAGGACTCGTCTGGCTACCCAAAATGTGGATGATCTCACCTTCATTAAAATGAACCACTCCTGGATTTCGAATGATTTTGCCCCACCTTTCCCGGCTGACACCTAGCTTTCCTATAAAAAGGTGTTGCTTGTGGACTGGTCTTACTGAGTGTTCAAATCTCTTAATTTGCAGCAGCTGTATGACCAGCATACGACATGTTTACACATCCCCCAATGGGAAAACTCCCCCCACGGGGCCGTTGTCTCACTCTCGACACTTTGCGCAAGCACCCGTTAGTTACAGTGCTGTTTGTCAGAAGAGGTGGGTGTGCTCGCTTTTGGTCGACGGCACTGCCACTGGGTCCCTCATAGTACAATGTAGTGTCTCTGGCGGTGGTGGTGCGCACCCAACGTCAGACACACCGTTGTAACATGAGGGGCCCTGGGGCGGTACCGCCGGCCACAAGAGAGTCCCCCCCCCCAGCTCAAACTGTGCTCTACCACGTGCAAAATTATCTCGCACAGCTCCAACAATGTTTAGTCTATGCGCTGACATCATTCAATCCCTGGCACTGACAAACAATAACAATTTCTTGACATCTATGATGCTAGTTAAAGTATTCTGGGTCAGTGTCCTATATTTACACCAGTACATACTAATTTACTGCCAAATTACTGTGTCATAAACTCTGCAGATGAGCCCACCCCTGTACCTAAGCATGCCACCCTTTTTTTATTTATAGTTGTTTTGCGAGACTTTAACATCTATTTATTTTTGGGGAGTACTAACTGTGTCACACACTTCTTGCAATACTCCTCCACTGACCAGTGACCACAATGCTGCCTGGAGTGCCTGCCTGTGTATCCATGTAACCGATGTAAAACTGTCATGACTGCCTACTGTTTGTTATTTTAGGCCTTTGTGAGCCTGTCTGCGGCCCCTACTTGCAATACTCCTCCACTGACCACAATGCTGCCTGCCTGTGTATCCATGTAACCGATGTAAAACTGCCATGACTGCCTACTGTTTGTTATTTTAGGCCTTTGTGAGCCTGTCTGCGGCCCCTACTTGCAATACTCCTCCTCTGACCACAATGCTGCCTGCCTGTGTATCCATGTAACCGATTTCAAACTGCCATGACTGCCTACTGTTTGTTATTTTAGGCCTTTGTGAGCCTGTCTGCGGCCCCTACTTGCAATACTCCTCCACTGACCACAATGCTGCCTGCCTGTGTATCCATGTAACCGATTTCAAACTGCCATGACTGCCTACTGTTTGTTATCTTAGGCCTTTGTGAGCCTGTCTGCGGCCCCTACTTGCAATACTCCTCCACTGACCACAATGCTGCCTGCCTGTGTATCCATGTAACCGATTTCAAACTGCCATGACTGCCTACTGTTTGTTATTTTAGGCCTTTGTGAGCCTGTCTGCGGCCCCTACTTGCAATACTCCTCCACTGACCACAATGCTGCCTGCCTGTGTATCCATGTAACCGATGTAAAACTGCCATGACTGCCTACTGTTTGTTATTTTAGGCCTTTGTGAGCCTGTCTGCGGCCCCTACTTGCAATACTCCTCCACTGACCACAATGCTGCCTGCCTGTGTATCCATGTAACCGATTTCAAACTGCCATGACTGCCTACTGTTTGTTATTTTAGGCCTTTGTGAGCCTGTCTGCGGCCCCTACTTGCAATACTCCTCCACTGACCACAATGCTGCCTGCCTGTGTATCCATGTAACCGATTTCAAACTGCCATGACTGCCTACTGTTTGTTATTTTAGGCCTTTGTGAGCCTGTCTGCGGCCCCTACTTGCAATACTCCTCCACTGACCACAATGCTGCCTGCCTGTGTATCCATGTAACCGATTTCAAACTGCCATGACTGCCTACTGTTTGTTATTTTAGGCCTTTGTGAGCCTGTCTGCGGCCCCTACTTGCAATACTCCTCCACTGACCACAATGCTGCCTGCCTGTGTATCCATGTAACCGATTTCAAACTGCCATGACTGCCTACTGTTTGTTATTTTAGGCCTTTGTGAGCCTGTCTGCGGCCCCTACTTGCAATACTCCTCCACTGACCACAATGCTGCCTGCCTGTGTATCCATGTAACCGATTTCAAACTGCCATGACTGCCTACTGTTTGTTATTTTAGGCCTTTGTGAGCCTGTCTGCGGCCCCTACTTGCAATACTCCTCCACTGACCACAATGCTGCCTGGAGTGCCTGCCTGTGTATCCATGTAACCGATTTCAAACTGCCATGACTGCCTACTGTTTGTTATTTTAGGCCTTTGTGAGCCTGTCTGCGGCCCCTACTTGCAATACTCCTCCACTGACCACACCAATGCTGCCCGTGTACCCCTGGAACCTATTTAAAAGTTCATAGAGCCTAGTTATATATTTTATTTACTATTAATAAGGCCATGATGGACTACGCTGTACCACGCTACAAGCTAACCAGTCGACACTTCTTTTGCGAGAAAAGCCATCCCAACCCTCCACTAGCATGTAAAAGACCGTATTGTCCATGCACTCTGGCAATCTGTGAGTACAAAGGTGCACCTGACAACAGACGCATGGACCTGTAGGCATGGCCACGGAAGATTAAGTGTCCATTACGGCGCAATGGGTTAATGTGTTGGATGCATGGTCCACAGGGGACAGCCTACTAAGTCTGTCTGCAGTCCCTAATTCAAATTGTCCTCCACTGTTTAAATCGGAGCTTCCACATTCTGGCTTTCGGCCTATAGTATCAGAAATTAAACTGCATTTGGCCTTCAACTTTGGTTACGGCCTACTAACGGTGTCTGCCCCTGCCTGGTGTTTTTCCTCAAATGAATAAAGCTGAGCTTCAACCTTCTGGCTTTCGGCCTATAGTATCAGATATTAAACTGCATTTGGCCTTCAACTTTGGTTACGGCGTACTAACGGTGTCTGCCCCTCCCTGGTGTTTGTCCTCAACTGAATAAAGCTGAGCTTCATCCTTCTGGCTCTCATTAAGTGCTGTGTTTTCAAAAATTGGTGGTTAGGGCCTACTAACGGTGTCTGCCCCTCCCTGGTGTTTGCCCTCAACTGAATAAAGCTGAGCTTCAACCTTCTGGCTTTGGGCCTATAGTATCAGATATTAAACTGCATTTGGCCTTCAACTTTGGTTACGGGCTACTAATGGTGTCTGCCCCTGCCTGGTGTTTTTCCTCAACTGAATAAAGGTGAGCTTCAACCTTCTGGCTCTCATTAAGTGCTGTGTTTTTAAAAATTGGTGGTTACGGCCTACTAACGGTGTCTGCCCCTCCCTGGTGTTTGTCCTCAACTGAATAAAGCTGAGCTTCATCCTTCTGGCTCTCATTAAGTGCTGTGTTTTCAAAAATTGGTGGTTAGGGCCTACTAACGGTGTCTGCCCCTCCCTGGTGTTTGCCCTCAACTGAATAAAGCTGAACTTCAACCTTCTGGCTTTGGGCCTATAGTATCAGATAGTAAACTGCATTTGGCCTTCAACTTTGGTTACGGCCTACTAACTGTGTCTGCCCCTGCCTGGTGTTTTTCCTCAACTGAATAAAGCTGAGCTTCAACCTTCTGGCTCTCATTAAGTGTTGTGTTTTCAAAAATTGGTGGTTAGGGCCTACTAACGGTGTCTGCCCCTCCCTGGTGTTTTTCCTCAACTGAATAAAGCTGAGCTTCAACCTTCTGGCTTTCAGCCTATAGTATCAGATATTAAACTGCATTTGGCCTTCAACATTGGTTACGGCCTACTAACGGTGTCTGCCCCTGCCTGGTGTTTTTCCTCAACTGAATAAAGCTGAGCTTCAACCTTCTGGCTCTCATTAAGTGCTGTGTTTTCAAAAATTGGTGGTTAGGGCCTACTAACAGTGTCTGCTCCTCCCTGGTGTTTTTCCTCAACTGAATAAAGCTGAGCTTCAACCTTCTGGCTTTCGGCCTATAGTATCAGATATTAAACTGCATTTAGCCTTCAACTTTGGTTACGGCCTACTAACGGTGTCTGCCCCTGCCTGGTGTTTTTCCTCAACTGAATAAAGCTGAGCTTCAACCTTCTGGCTCTCATTAAGTGCTGTTATTTTAAAAATTGGTGGTTAGGGCCTACTAACGGTGTCTGCCCCTCCCTGGTGTTTGCCCTCAACTGAATAAAGCTGAGCTTCAACCTTCTGGCTTTGGGCCTATAGTATCAGATATTAAACTGCATTTGGCCTTCAACTTTGGTTACGGCCTACTAACGGTGTCTGCCCCTGCCTGGTGTTTTTCCTCAACTGAATAAAGCTGAGCTTCAACCTTCTGGCTCTCATTAAGTGCTGTGTTTTTAAAAATTGGTGGTTAGGGCCTACTAACGGTGTCTGCCCCTCCCTGGTGTTTTTCCTCAACTGAATAAAGCTGAGCTTCAACCTTCTGGCTTTCGGCCTATAGTATCAGATATTAAACTGCATTTGGCCTTCAACTTTGGTTACGGGCTACTAATGGTGTCTGCCCCTCCCTGGTGTTTGCCCTCAACTGAATAAAGCTGAGCTTCAACCTTCTGGCTTTGGGCCTATAGTATCAGATATTAAACTGCATTTGGCCTTCAACTTTGGTTACGGGCTACTAATGGTGTCTGCCCCTGCCTGGTGTTTTTCCTCAACTGAATAAAGGTGAGCTTCAACCTTCTGGCTCTCATTAAGTGCTGTGTTTTTAAAAATTGGTGGTTACGGCCTACTAACGGTGTCTGCCCCTCCCTGGTGTTTGTCCTCAACTGAATAAAGCTGAGCTTCATCCTTCTGGCTCTCATTAAGTGCTGTGTTTTCAAAAATTGGTGGTTAGGGCCTACTAACGGTGTCTGCCCCTCCCTGGTGTTTGCCCTCAACTGAATAAAGCTGAACTTCAACCTTCTGGCTTTGGGCCTATAGTATCAGATAGTAAACTGCATTTGGCCTTCAACTTTGGTTACGGCCTACTAACTGTGTCTGCCCCTGCCTGGTGTTTTTCCTCAACTGAATAAAGCTGAGCTTCAACCTTCTGGCTCTCATTAAGTGTTGTGTTTTCAAAAATTGGTGGTTAGGGCCTACTAACGGTGTCTGCCCCTCCCTGGTGTTTTTCCTCAACTGAATAAAGCTGAGCTTCAACCTTCTGGCTTTCGGCCTATAGTATCAGATATTAAACTGCATTTGGCCTTCAACATTGGTTACGGCCTACTAACGGTGTCTGCCCCTGCCTGGTGTTTTTCCTCAACTGAATAAAGCTGAGCTTCAACCTTCTGGCTCTCATTAAGTGCTGTGTTTTCAAAAATTGGTGGTTAGGGCCTACTAACAGTGTCTGCTCCTCCCTGGTGTTTTTCCTCAACTGAATAAAGCTGAGCTTCAACCTTCTGGCTTTCGGCCTATAGTATCAGATATTAAACTGCATTTAGCCTTCAACTTTGGTTACGGCCTACTAACGGTGTCTGCCCCTGCCTGGTGTTTTTCCTCAACTGAATAAAGCTGAGCTTCAACCTTCTGGCTCTCATTAAGTGCTGTTATTTTAAAAATTGGTGGTTAGGGCCTACTAACGGTGTCTGCCCCTCCCTGGTGTTTGCCCTCAACTGAATAAAGCTGAGCTTCAACCTTCTGGCTTTGGGCCTATAGTATCAGATATTAAACTGCATTTGGCCTTCAACTTTGGTTACGCCCTACTAACGGTGTCTGCCCCTGCCTGGTGTTTTTCCTCAACTGAATAAAGCTGAGCTTCAACCTTCTGGCTCTCATTAAGTGCTGTGTTTTTAAAAATTGGTGGTTAGGGCCTACTAACGGTGTCTGCCCCTCCCTGGTGTTTTTCATCAACTGAATAAAGCTGAGCTTCAACCTTCTGGCTTTCGGCCTATAGTATCAGATATTAAACTGCATTTGGCCTTCAACTTTGGTTACGGCGTACTAACTGTGTCTGCCCCTCCCTGGTGTTTGTCCTCAACTGAATAAAGCTGAGCTTCATCCTTCTGGCTCTCAGTAAGTGCTGTGTTTTCAAAAATTGGTGGTTAGGGCCTACTAACGGTGTCTGCCCCTACCTGGTGTTTTTCCTCAACTGAATAAAGCTGAGCTTCAACCTTCTGGCTTTCGGGCTATAGTATCAGATATTAAACTGCATTTGGCCTTCAACTTTGGTTACGGCCTACTAACGGTGTCTGCCCCTGCCTGGTGTTTGTCCTCAACTGAATAAAGCTGAGCTTCATCCTTCTGGCTCTCATTAAGTGCTGTGTTTTCAAAAATTGGTGGTTAGGGCCTTCTAACGGTGTCTGCCCCACCCTGGTGTTTGCCCTCAACTGAATAAAGCTGAGCTTCAGTCTTAGGCTTTTGGCCTAAAGTATCAGATATTAAACTGCATTTGGCCTATTAGTGTGTTTGGGCCCTTAAAACAGTGTATGCTGCTCCTGGGTTTGCTACTCCACTGAACAAAGCAATGCCGCCTGTTTAGTCCTGTTACCAATTTTGAACTGCATTTAGCCTACTTTATTCTTTGGCCCTATATCTGTTTCCTCCTCATCCTGCCCATTGCCCAGCCACTGCTAGATGAGTCTGCTGGTACATTGACCTAGACCACTACATTGCCCTTGCACTCTACACAGCCAGAATCTGACCCTGCTGAAATTAAGGTTCCCCTTCCCGCATGTTATACCACCTTACACATGGACAAAGAGGAAGGTGCAGATGAAAGTGCAGGTTCCTTCATCAGGTGGGGAGGCATACTCGTTGGTGACGTCACTGGCACAGGGCCCCTCAGAGTACGCAAAAGTGTCGCTGCTGGTGGGAGGCGCCCCCGCCGTGCAAACACACCGCTGTACTTTGAGGGGCCCTGTGCCAGTGCCAATGCGAACAAGTGTGCCCCCCTGCTTGCTCAGGATCACAGCACTTGCAACGTTGAAATACTTTCCTCTCCCTGCTCCACTGCCGTGACGTAGTCCACGATTCCTGGGCCCACTAAAACCTTGAACCAGCCCTACCCCCCACAAATTTGCCAAATGACCCCCAAGTTCCATTGAACAACTATTATTATAAAGTTAATTAAGATTGACAAGCTTCAGAAACAAGAATGGATGTTTTTGGCATTAAAATGGGCACTGTAGGTGTTTTCCTGGCCTCCACTCACTGCCGACTATGCTTCCCCATTGACTTGCATTGGGTTTCGTGTTTCGGTCGATCCCCGACTTTTAGCGATAATCGGCCGACTGCACTCGACTCGACTCTGGACAAAGTCGGGTTTCACAAAACCCGACTCGATCTTAAAAAAATGAAAGTCGCTCAACCCTAGTGTTGAGCGATACCTTCCTTTACTTGAAAGTATCGGTATCGGATAGTATCAGCCGATACCCGAAAAATATCGGATATCGCCGATACCGATACCCGATACCAATACAAGTCAATGGGACTCAAGTATCGGAAGGTATCCTGGATGGTTCCCATGGTCTGAAGGAGAGGAAACTCTCCTTCAGGCCCTGGGATCCATATTAATGTAAAAAATAAAGAATTAAAATAATAAATATGGATATACTCACCGCTTTGGCTGCCCCTGGACCTTACCGCTGTTAACCGGCAGCCTCCGTTCCTAAGAATGAGGAGTTTAGGACTTTCGATGACGTCGCGGCTTCTGATTGGTCGCGTGACCGCTCATGTGACCGCTCACGCGACCAATCAGAAGCCGCAACATCATCGAAGGCCCTTCACGCGCTCATTCTTAGGAACGGAGGCTGCCGGTTACATCAGTAAGGTCCAGGGGCCGCCGGAGAGGTGAGTATATCCATATTTTTTATTTTAATTCTTTATTTTTTACATGAAGATGGATCCGATTCCAATTTCCGATATCACAAAAGTATCGGAACTCGGTATCGGAATTCCGATACCGCAAGTATCGGCCAATACCCGATACTTGTGGTTTCAGAATGCTCAACACTACCATTAAGTCACTGTGTGTTCTGCTTCTGACAGGGCCTCATTAGTCCTGCTGACATACAGTGACTGTAAATGATTCGGGTACCTCTGAAAAGTGAGGATGTTCTTGGCCACCCGCCTTACTGTTCTCCTGTTATTCCCTGGGCTGTCCCATCTCTCTCCACCAGGGAACCTGGTACAGATATAAATACATAAGGCAAACAGGGATAACAAAAAGCAACTAACATACAATTGCGCTAAAAAGTTTACATACCTCGGCAGAATTTTTGCTTTCTTGGTCTTTTTCATAGAATATGAATGATAACACCAACACTTTTTCTCCACTCATGGTTAGTGGTTGGGTTGTCAAACTGCTGTGTTTCTTTCTTTTTAAATAATAATGACAGCCCAAAACAACCATTTTTTAATACCGTGTATTATGCCCTCTAACATCAATGACAGCTTGAAGCGTTTTGTGGTAGTGGTGGATGAGGTTCTTTATTTTTCTTGATGTTAAAGCTCTTCTTGGCAAAAAGCCTCCAGTTCCGGTAAATTCCTGGGCTGTCTAGCATCAACTGCGCGCTTGAGATCTCCCCAGATTGGCTCAATGATATTGAGGTCAGGAGACTAAGATGGCCACTCCAGAACCTTCATTTTGCTCTGCTGTAGCCAATGACAGGTCGACTTGACCTTGTGTTTTGGATCCTTGTCATGTTGGAATGTCCAAGAATGTCCCATGCACAGCATCCGGGCTTTTGAGCGCAATTTGCCTCCAGCATTTGCTAATAATGTGCTGCATTCATCTTTCCTTCAACTTTGACCAAGTTTCCTGTGCCTTTGTAGCTCACACATACTCAAAATATCACCAATCCACCTCTGTGCTTTACAGTAGGAATGGTGTTCCTTTCATCATAGGCTTTGTTGACCTCTCTCCAAACATATCATTTATGGTTGTGGACAAAAAGTTCAATTTTGGTCTCATCACTCCAAATTACCTTGTTCCAGAAGTTTTGAGCCTTGTCTCTGTGCTGTTTTGTGTACTGTAGGTGAGATACTTTGGGGCATTTGTGCAGTAATGGCTTTCTTCTGGCGACTCGACCATGCAGCCCATTTTTCTTCTAGTGCCTTCTTATTGTGCATCTTGAAACAAACACATCGGTAGTTTTCAGAGAGTCCTGTATTTCAGCCAATGTTATTTGTGGGTTTTTCTTTGCATCCCGAACAATTTTCCTGGCAGTTGTGGAAGACATTTTTGTTGGTTTACCTGACTGTGTTTTTGTTTTAACAGAGCCCCTGATTTTGCATTTGTTAATCACAGTTTGAATGCTGCTGACTGGCATTATCAATTCCTTGCATATCTTTTTGTATCTCTTTCCTGTTTTATACAGTTCAACTACCTTTTCCCATAGATCCATTGACAATTCTTTTGCTTTCCCCATGACTCGCAATCCAGAAATGTCAGTGGCTGGATGAAAGATACAAGAGTCTGTCTGGATCCCAGAAAATCACTCAATTCACTCAGCTTTTATGCACACACACTGATTACAAGCAAATAGGTCACAGATGAGGATGTTAGCAAACGTTCTCCCGAGGTATGAAAACTTTTGAGCACAACTGTACAAGACACCAAAGCTAGAGAGGTATATAAAGAAGGGGAAGAATGTGCAAACCAAATAGAAATATGACAATGAGGAAAGCATACACCCAAAAACAGCATGCAGCAATCTCCAGTAACAACAATGCTCTCCAACTCAGCACAGCAATTCCAATGAGCTAGGAAGTAAAACCTCTGTCCTGATGAAGAGGTTCTGCGTGACCTCAAAACGCGTTGACTTTTAAACCTGTTTGATTAAATGTTTTAATTTCATTGAATATTTTATTTCAGCAGCGCATAAGTGATACCTTCGTTTTTTTCCTTAGTGTATAAACACGTAAGACAAACAGGGATAACAAAAAGCAACTAACATACAAAACACAAAAGGTAGAGAGGTATATAAGGAAGGGTAAGATTGTGCAAACCAAATAGGACAATGAGGATAGAATACACCCAAGCAACAGTCTCCGGTAACAAAAAACGATCTCCAACTCAGCACAGCAACTCGAAGGAGCTAGAAAGTAATACTTTCACTGGCAAGGAAGAGAAAGTCTTATGGTAAGGATATAATGCTAGGTCAGGAAACACTGTAAGATAGAGCAGAAAGTTTCTAACGAGCATAGAAAGGGTCATTAACCTCTTCAGCATCAAAGGAAACACAATCCATTTAAAATTAAACACTAAGGGTATGTGCACACGTCCGGATTTCTTGCAGAAATTTCCTGAAGAAAACCGGAAATTTTCTGCAAGAAATCCGCATTTTTTTTTTGCGTTTTTTTTCCGTTGTTTCGCGTTTTTTTTAGCATTCTGCAAGCGTAATTAGCTTGCAGAATGCTAAAGTTTTCCAAGCGATCTGTAGCATCGCTTGGAAAACTGACTGACAGGTTGGTCACACTTGTCAAACATACTGTTTGACAAGTGTGACCAACTTGTTACTATAGATGCAGCTTATGCAGCATCTATAGTAAAAGATAGAATGTTTAAAAAAAATAAAAAACATGCTTATACTCACCCAGACGATCTCCTCAGCGGCGTCCGTTCCTCTTCCTATAGCTGGTGTGTGCACGCAGGACCTTCCATGATGTCGCGGTCATATGACCGCTCACAACCAATCACAAGACAGTGACATCATCACAGGTCCTTCACCGCACACCAGCTATAGGAACCAAAGAGGCAGCATGCAGCGGTGAGGCGGGAACACTGCGGGGGACATCGAAGGTGAGTATAGGACTATTTTTTATTTTAATTCTTTTATTTTTGACCAATTATATGGTGCCCAGTGCGTGGAGGAGAGTCTCCTCTCCTCCACCCTGGGTACCAACCGCACATAATCTGCTTACTTCCCGCATGGTGTGCACAGCCCCGTGCGGGAAGTAAGCAGATCAATGGACTCCTAGGTGTGCGGAATCCCCGCAATTCCGCATTTTTAATGAACATGTTGCTTTTTTTTCCGCAATGCGATTTTTTCGCGGAAAAATTCACAACATTTGCACAAAAAATGCGGAATACACTGTAAATAATATGAGGCATATGTTAGCGTTTTTTTCGCATTTTTATCACGTTTTTATAGAGAAAAAACGCAAAAAAAATGCTAAAAATCCTGAACGTGTGCACATGGCCTAACACCCAGGCTAAATGGAAGATCTGCGATTCACAATGCATAGTGATCTTCTAACCCCAGATCTCCCAGGAGGACGTGACCCACTCGTGACACCTGTATTGACTTTTGAGGTCAGCGACCTACTTCCCAGTAAGAAAACTCTCAGCATGTCCTTACCATTCTCTTACCATTGTTTAGATCATACTTGGAGCTGAAATCTCACATTGTAGAAACGTCTATAGCACACATTATCTTGACTCCACCATCATCGTGTTGGTTTGTTACAGTATAATTTGTCCAAAGTGTGGTATACCACTGTCATCCTACTATAAATTTGGAATTCATTCATGTTGAAAACAGACTGTATGGATCTAGATTTTGTTTCATCTGGGTCATCCCTTTGACAGCCTTTTTGGGCCATAGCATCTAAAATTCCACTACTTTCTGGTAGACCTCATTATGAAGATATATAAGTATTGTGACATGTAGCGGTGTGCAACAGATCATTTGGGGTTGCGACATCACCAATAAAGTCATGGCCGCCTCATTGATTTGTCACATCAATGAAGGATTGAATTAGAGCGCATTTAACTACAATCATGTGAAATGAGCAATTCCCATGGGCCCCTTTTTGATACCGTGTTCTTCTGGAACCTGGTGACACTTTATCTGTAGTGGCTTGGTAGAGGCCAAAGGCAGTTTACAACAGTCACATCCTTTATAAGAAAAGGAAAGAAACACTGACTAAACACCTTGTAGTGGATTATACTTTCTTTCACATGCAACCCTCTCTTGCCCTGCAGATAATGGAATCTGCCAGCTGATGTATGAAGGGAGGACTGCGAGGTAGATTTTATTAAGAAAATGCAGGAAGGTAGCAATGTTCTAATTGACAAAGACAAATGCTTCGCTGAGATGAGAGAAGAATTGTGTTAACTAGAACCGGAAAAACTCATGGGTACCTAAGTGCATTAAACTTTAAGAATCCATCCATTATAATAATCTTAGCATATCATTGTTCATGTTTCTTCTGAATGTCATGGTAGATTCCACATGCTACTGAAATGAATGAAATTTATTTGGATCATAAAAATATCAATCATTTAGAAAAATACATATAAAAAACATTATGTATAAAAAATAACATTATTAGTGGTGAGCGAATGGGCTCAGTGATACTCGACTATTTGGGTGCTCGGAGGTGCTCAGCACTCGCTGAACATTGTCTGGTGCTCAAACTGAATGCTTGTGTCCCCACCCTGCAAGTTTGGCGCCTGTTGCCCAGTCAATAAATATTCAGGGATTGCCTGCCAGTAGTGTTGAGCATTCCGATACCGCAAGTATCGGGTATCGGCCGATACTTGCGGGTATCGGAATTCCGATACCGAGATCCGATACTTTTGTGGTATCGGGTATCGGTATCGAAACAACATTAATGTGTAAAATTAAGAATTAAAATAAAAAATATTGCTATACTCACCTCTCCGACGCAGCCTGGACCTCACCGAGGGAACCGGCAGCGTTCTTTGCTTAAAATGCGCGCTTTTACTTCCTTCCGTGACGTCACGGCTTGTGATTGGTCGCGTGCCGCCCATGTGGCCGCGACGCGACCAATCACAGCAAGCCGTGACGTAATTTTCAGGTCCTCAATGCCTAATTCTAGGCATTCAGGAATTTAAAATTACGTTCCGGCTTGTGATTGGTCGCGTCGCGGTCACATGGGCGACGCGACCAATCACAAGCCGTGACGTCACGGAAGGCAGGAGACGCGCGCATTTTTAAAATTACGTCACGGCTTGTGATTGGTTGCGTGCCGCCCATGTGACCGCGACGCGACCAATCACAGCAAGCCGTGACGTAATTTCAGGTCCTCAATGCAGAAATAGGCATCAGGACCTGAAATTACGTCACGGCTTGCTGTGATTGGTCACGTCGCGGTCACATGGGCGGCACGCAACCAATCACAAGCCGTGACGTAATTTTAAATTCCTGAATGCCTAGAATTAGGCATTGAGGACCTGAAAATTACGTCACGGCTTGCTACATGCCACATGGGCGGCACGCGACCAATCACAAGCCGTGACGTCACAGAAGGAAGTAAAAGCGCGCATTTTAAGCAAAGAACGCTGCCGGTTCCCTCGGTGAGGTCCAGGCTGCGTCGTAGAGGTGAGTATAGCAATATTTTTTATTTTAATTCTTTATTTTACACATTAATATGGATCCCAGGGCCTGAAGGAGAGTTTCCTCTCCTTCAGACCCTGGGAACCATCAGGGATACCGTCCGATACTTGAGTCCCATTGACTTGTATTGGTATCGGGTATCGGTATCGGATTAGATCCGATACTTTGCCGGTATCGGCCGATACTTTCCGATACCGATACTTTCAAGTATCTGACGGTATCGCTCAACACTACCTGCCAGTCATTGTAATGCAATAGCCATCTTGGTAATGGCATTATTGTGATTGGCTGGTCAGATTACCTCATCAGAGGTTAAAAAAGGACTGACACTACCACACTTGGCCACTGACACCATTGCACAGCATCAGGGACACGGACAGTTCTGATTCGAGGGATAGAGTCCAGGTTGTCCAGGCCTGTGTGCACAATTTTAGGAGTCAGATTCATTTAGGGGTGATAGCTTGCCGACCCATCATACTAATAATTTTATTAAGGGCTAACCTTGTGCTTTGACATAACTATGCGATATAGGCTGCATTTGGTCTGGGGACAGCGGCAGTAGGGAGAGTGGCTGAATTCAGCCTTTAGGCAGGGCTTAGGGGTTTGCAGTCTGTTGCTAAATATGTAGCTGCTGTAGTGGTCACACTTTTTTGGGGGTGAAAAAAATGACTGTTTTGTCATTCATACAACCTGCTTTGTTTAACCTGCTTTGAGTGAAATCACAGTGGTTTGAAATTTAAAGAAATCGCTTGGCCTGCTACAGGTGACCAGATTTTTTTGTCCCAAAAATTGATTAAGGTCATCTAAATAGTTTAACCTGCTTTGAGTGAAATTACAGTGCTTTGAAATAAAAAAAACACTTGGCCTGCAACTGGTGACCAAATTTTTTTTGTTCCAAAAATTGATTAAGGTCTTCTAAATAGTTTAACCTGCTTTGAGTGAAATCATGGTGGTTTGAAATTTAAAGAAATCGCTTGGCCTGCTACAGGTGAACAAATTTTTTTGTATCAAAAACTGACTACTTTCATTCATACAGTTTAACTTTCTTTGTGTGAAATTATGGTGGTTTGAAATTTTAAAAAACCCTTGCCCTGCTACAAGTGACCACATTTTTTGGTTCCAAAATATGACTATGGTCATCCATATAGTTTAACCTGCTTTGTGTGATATTATGGTGGTTCTGGAGATGTAGACATTAGAAAATATGTAAGGCGTTCAGTTAGGGACAGAGAAGTGGAAGTGCTGATGGTGGTGTAAGCAGACAGAGAGTACATGGGGCATGCTGAAACACAGGCAACATGATGATCCACGACACATAGCTTTATGTCCCACTATGCAGGGAGGCACGGGACACCACTTCTGAAGCCACACCAGTGCAAACAGGTGGTCGGTTGGACAGCAGATATTGCTTCCAGCATGCTTGCCAGCATGACCCAGTCTTCCACACGGTCCAATCTCACCAGCAAAGAGTCTGGATCACTTAATACTCACTCTGATCCTCCCCCCACCATGTTGAGTTGCAGGAGACCAGTGATCCTACACTAGGACTCGAAGTCACTAACCCAAACTGGGAAGCTAAAATGCAGAGCAAGACAGCAGTGCTGAGGGGTAAGGGATCAACAGCACCTAAACAGTCAGGAAGAGGCATTGCGGTAATAAGAGAGAGAGAGAGCAACTGTTCCACAGAGAACCGACACTTGTGAATTTCTCCATTAAAGAGTTAGGTGCTCCCCAGTCTGGGACTTTGCAACCTGTGCCATACCAAGATCAGCAAGGGCCTTACCACAAAGAGCTTAACCACTACCAGCATGAGCACATGTCATAAAAGCACCTGACTAGGTGGGTTGAATGACTGGGTCTACAATTGATGCCAGCAGGTAACACAACTGCTTCATTTCAAGCAGTCACAATTTCTCATAGTGTGGCGTCCCCACCTTGTACAGCACTTGTGCCCTTACAAACGCACTTGCTGGGATTGTTCTCTTTACGACCAACTTGTGGACAAGCACTTGTGCCCAGGGATGCTACATTTCCCTGACAGCACACTGGGTGAACATAATGGAGGCCTAGGCCAAGTGCCAATGTGAAACCCAAAGAGCTAAAACCACCTTAGATACAGAATAACACCAGAAAGTTTTGAAGCTTTGGGAATCGTTTAAATAAGCCTTTATTTCTAGAATTGGCAAAAATACTAAAAGCTTCCCAAAGCTTCAAAACTTTCTGGTGTTATTCTGTATCTAAGGTGGTTTTAGCTCTTTGGGTTTCCCTAATCACAGTGGTTTCCGCTGGTGCTTTTACAGTACACCCTGATCACCGGTCACCTGCTATCTTGAAGAAATATACACATATATATATATATATAAATATAGATTAATGGTATAAAGTGAGGGATCTCATAAGGGTATACTGTATTTAATTTATTTTCAAGTGCCAATGTGGCAGAGCACATGTGCTACTGTTTTCAAGGATTGCTGGCCCTACTTCTATCAAGGATCAGGGCTTCCTCCATCTCCTACACCTTTCCTGTACTCTCACCTGCTCCTCATCCTCTATCTCAGATTTGCTATCTCAGAGTACATCTTCAACATTATCTGGAAGCTCTGCAGCAATGCCTCAGAGAAACGGCAACAGGCTCTGATAAAGCTAATTTGTCAAGGAGACACACTGCACACCGCCATAGAGTTATTGAAAGGAATAACACACCAGACAATTCTGTGACTATCCAACCAGCCATGGTCATGTGTGATAATGGCAGTAACCTTGTGGCGGCTGTGAAGCTTGGCAAACTCACACACTTACTATGTTTGTCTCACATGTTCAACTTGGTGGTTCAGTGGTTTCTGAAAACCTACACAGATTTGCTAGCTCTACTTGTGAGGGTACGCCACATTAGTGCCTATTTCTGCAAGTCAGATACAGCTACTTCCGCTCTAGCACTGCTGTAGCAGCGCATGCAAGTGTTAGCTCACCAACTAGTGTGCAACATGACCATGGGCTGGACATCCACACTGCACATTCTGGCAAGGCTTTGTGAGCAGCAGAGGCCAATTGTAGAATACCAGATAAAACATGCCCGTCGGTATTCTGGTCATCCTCCACACATAATAACTGAAGAGTGGGCATTGATGTCTGACATTTGTGCGGTTCTCCCAGACATTATGGACTCTATAAAGACAGTGAGTGGTGATCATGCAAAAATCAGTGCAATGATCCTGCTTCTGTGCCTATTTAAACATTGACAATTAAATATGAAGTCTTGCATGCGGACCAGGTGGAGAAGCTTTGTCCTGTCTATGCTGCATGGCTAGGCCAAGGGGGGACATGAGGAGGAAGAGAATAAGGAAAAGGGGGACATGGAGAGTCATCATCATGGTGTAGACAGGGAAATGTTGGCTGTAGGGAGCTTGGCACATATGGCTTACTTTATGTACTGTTCCTTTCCTGTGACCCTCACATTATATTCATCTTGGCCATAAAGAGTACTGGCTAGCTAGACCCAGGCCACAAGCAGAACCTGCATCTCTCTTTCCTGAGGCGGAAAGGTATACTAAAATGGTGCTATACCAGAAGGCCATTGTGGAAAATATGTTGAAAAAATTCCCATCAGACAAGGTTGGAAGAAGAGGGCAAGCTTCCTTCTGAACTGAGGAAGAGACATGAGGGAGACGCACACACTAGGTACAGCAGAGGCAGATATACATTGTCAATGGAATGGGCCAATTTCATGACACTCCCCCAAAGCATCCAGGCCCTGTGACTGTGTTCTTGATAAGGAGGGAAAAGTTTTTAAAGATGGTAAAGCAATACCTGACCAACAAAACCAGAGTACTCCCTAATTCCTCTGCGACCTTCAAGTATTGGGTCTCAAAGCTGGACACATGGCATGAGCTGTCCCTCTTTGACTTTGAAGTGTTATACTGCCCTGCTGCTAGTGTCTTGTCTTAGCGGGTTTGTAGTGCCATCAAGGGGTCATAAATGACAGGTACTTCACCTGTCAACACAAAATGCTGACAGATTCACTGTGATAAAAAGAAAAGCCTTGATTAGTTTAAACTTTTCTAAATCATGAGATGACAGCAGCACATAAAATGTTTTAATCTTCTATATTTAATGAGGTCTTCCAGCTGTTGTCTTCAAGGGGTAATAGATAACCCCCTTAGAATTATTTTCTGGCTTTGCACTGTTTACAGCAGCTGGATGTGCTGAGGTATATGTTACAAAAATAAGTATGTTGCAAAAATTAGTACAAGTCGCAAAATTTTACAAAAATGAGTACCATGTTGCAAAAATGAAAACACCCTAATGAAAGTTTTAGCAGCAAAACAATATTTTAGACTGAATATTCTACTCAAATAGAATTCACCAACAGGTAGGTCTAATTGGTCGTTAAACAGATAGCCAGCAGACAGTTGACTATAAAAGGGCATTACTTAACAAAGAAAACCTTTCCACAGCGGCACCACATGGAAGAGAAATGTCACCTGAAAAACAACACAATTTCTTTACATGAGAAAGGTGAGGAATACAAGAGGATCAGCAAAGATTTACTAATCAATCACAATACTAAAAAAATTATCTAAAATTGTATCAAAGATGAAACTGCAACCATCTCACAGACATGTCCAGACTGGCAGAAGTTAACACCTAAACAAAAGAGACTTCAGATGAGAAGGTTTGAAGAAAATCAGCATGCAAGTTTATTGCAGTTAGCTAAAGAAGTAGAAAGGCAACCCACGGTGAGAGTTTCCCGTGATATAAAATAGAGTACACTGCAGAGGAATGAGAATTGGCATGTATGGTTGTCTGTTACGAATGAAGTCTCTCCTAAAGCCCATGCACAAAATAGCCAGCCTGCAATTTTCCAAGGCCCATGCTGAAAAAGTATGAAGGGTGAGAATCTATAATCTGAAATCATGAGACAAGATAAAATGTTTTTGGAACGAATGGCTTGAAAACTGTATGGCATCACAAAAGGGAGGAGTGTAAAGAAAATGATTGCTTACAGTGAAACATGGTGGTGGCTGCATGAGTGCTATTGGTATTGGGGAGCTAGAGATGTAATGAATGCACTTTTCCAAAAGAGTGATGCTATTATCACTCTGTGCCCTTGTTAGACGTGCATTTTTCTAAAATTACAATAATTCAAAACCCACATCTAAGGCTAAGTTTGCATTTCTAATGAAGAGAAGGGTAAAAGTGATTATGTGACCAAGTATGTCTTGTAGATTTAAAGCCACATGGAGCATTCATTCATTGTTTGAGTATTGTGTTTAGCTGTTTAGTTCAATCTCCTGGTCCTTGTTCTGAGGACTATCTCACCAAGATTGTTCACCCTCCTCTCCGTATTGTTGTTAGTTGCAAGGACTTCAACCACTGCCTGCTGTTTCCTGCTTGTGCTTTTCGGGCCATTGGATCCTGGTCATGCGGCACCAGTACTGTAACAAAAAGAGGTCATGCTTGAAGAATGGAAAAAAAATAGTTGTTGCAATATGTCACCAACTTGTTCATTTCATGCCTAGAATACTTGGTGCTGTCCTTAAAAATCAAGGAAGTCATACAAAATACTAGATGTAAAATTCGTTACATCTAGTACAATGGTACATCCAACACATCAGTACACCCTATCTTTGTGATTAAAGCGATGTTTCAAAAAGACCCAGGATGGGTCAAAATATGACTTGTCACTCAAAATTTTTCTACCCATCACTTTGGCGAACTCTTGTACTGTAAATAAATAAATACAAGAAAACTTTTAAAAATGTCTCAATGCGAGTGCAGCTGATTTCCTGATATTTGCACACAGTCAAGACACCCAGTGCTAGAGGCATCAAAACAAGGCCAAAACAACTTTGAACTTCCACCATATTTGACTGTAGGTACTGTGTTCTTTTCTTTGTAGTCCTCATTTCGTTTTTGGTAAACAGAATGATATGCTTTACCAAAACGTTCTATCTTGGCCTCATCTGTCCACAAGCTGCTTTACCAGAAGGACTTTGGCATACTCACGTACTGTACATTTTGGCAAACTGCAGTCCAGCTTTTTATGTTTCTGTGTCAGCAGTGGGGTCCTCTGAGGTGTCCTGCCATAGCATTTTATTTCACTCAAATGTCTACGGATAGTTTGTGCTGACACTCGTGCACCCTGAGAATGCAGTACAGCTTGAATTTCTTTGAAACTTGTTTGGGCCTAATTATCACCCCATCCAAACTATTCTGCATTGCAACCTTTCATCAATTTTTCTCTGCAGTCCATGTCCATGTTGATTATATTTTGCAGCATGAATAAAGGAACATAAAGATCTCTCGAGATTGATTTGTAAATTTTAGAGTGTTGATATTGGTCAACAATTTGGTTCTAAAGTCTTCGACAGTTCTCTTCTCCTCTTTCTGTTCTCCATGCTTATTGTGGCACACACAGACACTCAATGCAAAGGTTGAGTCAAATTCTCCCCTTTTTAACTGGTTTCAGGAACAATTTTCATATTGCCCACACATGGTACTTGTCACAGGTGAGTTTGAACGAGCATTACATGTTTACCTGTTGTGAACTCTATTTTTGGGCTCCCTCTAGTGGTCACAAGCGGTACTGTGTAGTGTTGTCTTTCTGCAGGTTGGCTTCATCACCTGGTTCGTTATCCTTGGTTGGTTTCCTATTTAGCTCACCTGGATACTCAGTTCCTTGCCTGCTATCAATGTATTCAGTGCTCTTCAGATTCCTGGTGACTACCTTGCTCCCAGTCTCTCCAAGACAAGCTAAGTTTTTGTTTTACTAAAAGGCACCAGAAATTACCGTGGACCCATGTAGGTACAACAACTCATATATACATCAATTTATCAGGAGAAGAGATGAGTAAATAATATACCAAAATTCAAATCCAACAATTGTTTTTATTAAGTAACAAATTTTATAACATACTCATTAGATACATAGGTCTCAATTACAATTATGTGAATCACACCAAAGTGTTAACAGTATGACACAGGGGGGAGCATATCGGACCAAGACAAATCAGCATTTTTAGGGGGGCCATTCTGGTATTTAATACTAAGTAGCAGTGTGTCCATATGGACTAAGTACATCTCTAACTGCAATTACTAAAGTTACATTCCCTACTACTTATTAGGCAGCACTCATACCGTATGTTAAGAATAGCCTAGACATTCCCCCAAATGCATAAAATATCAGCAGTATTTACCCATAGTAAGGTCCCAGGTCCGGCTCCTGACCTGTGTCATAAACCCCAACGCGCGTTTCGCGTGTATCGTAGTGTCGCTTCCTCAGGGGGCGTGGTTTAAGTGATAGCTCAGTCCAGGTTAAATAGGAGGCCGTTCCGGTCACAAGACCGAGCGGCATCCTATCACAGCCTGCCAGCAATGCGCATGCGCACCGCGTCCTGTTGTCTTGCCTACTGGAGCCAAGGGAGGACGTCCTCCTGTGATCACGTGGGTGGGCCGGCACCAGGTCACGCACCCCGCTCACACAGAGAGGGCGAACAGACAGGGACCAGAGGGACGACTATAACAGGACACGGTACGTGCTATAAAGAAATTGTGCTTAAAATAAATTTAAATGTTGGTGCTAGACATAATAAAGTGCTTAGTGCATAAAGTACTCCTGCCGGCAATACACATGCGCACCGCGTCCTGTCGCCATACCAACCAGAACCCGTAGAGAACGTCCCCCTGTGATCACGTGGGCGGGACGGCGCCAGGCCACGCACCTCGCTCACACAGAGAAGACGAACAAACAGGGACCAGAAGGATGACCAAATGGGACATGGTGTGTGCTTTAAAGAGATTGTGCTAAAAATAAATATAAATATTCATGCTGGGCATTTATAAAGTGCTTAGTGTATATAATACTCCTAATGGTCATTATGCAGCCATTTAGAAAAAGTGCAATGTGCCAAAATAACTCTCTGTGTATTATCTAATATATTATAAGAGAGCATAAAATTGTATCAAAACCTTACGTATCACATACAAGGACACATGCACCCTTTATAACATTACCACTGCTATCTATACATATAATAAAACAGACAAAGAGAGAACAGAGACAACAGCTGCTACAGTTTTTCCATTATATATAAAGACCATATATGGATGTCGCACCAGTGTGGAATTAGGTGATCCGAATATCCTGTATATATGGGTTCAAGATCTTCAGATTAGTAGTTTAACAATTCTTTTATATTCCATTTTCATTCTTTCTTTCCTCAGATCGCTATATAGTTCCAGATATCCAACACCAGCAGCGGACATCCCCAACCAGCAGCCCAATCTCGTCCTCTCACCACACCACGAACAAAGGTACCAAAACTAATAATGATAATAATAATAAAAATAGTTAAAATCACAAACTAAGCTATACTTAAAATCTGGATAGCATTATGACAGAGGCTTGGAGGGGGACACCAAGAATGGAAAATATCTCATATTTCACTAGTTACAGGGATCATATACCTTTATCAGCTAAGGCCATTAGGAGAGGTTCAAAGGAAGGACGAAAATCCATGACTCTCATTTAACCCTGCAGGGGTCATGGTGCCAAGGAGAGTTATCCATCGGCATTCTTTCTGCGCGAGGAGGCGTTGAACGTTACCACCCCTTATCCCACATTGTACATGCTCAATGCCTCTCACCAACAAAGATTTGGGATTACATTTGTGATACTGTTTGAAATGGCGTGGAATGGTTTTTATTTGGGAGAGATCCTCCTCTATCTCTGCTGCCATAATGTCACGGACATGTTCCCGTGTCCGTGTTCCCAGGCGTCTGGATGTCAAACCTATATACACTTTGGGGCAGCTGCATTTTGCATAATATATGACCTGCGTTGTATTGCAAGTAATATACTGTTTTATTGGAAAATGTTTCTTTCCATCAGTTGATTGGAAATCAAATGCACGACATACATTCTTGCAAGAAATGCAGCCGCCACATGGAAAACATCCCAAACGACATCCACTTGACCCAAATACATTTTTGCTGATTAGAGGTACATAATGACTAGATACCAAAATATCTTTCAGATTTTTACTTCTTCTTGATGTCATCATTGGATATTTAGGCAAAATCTTAAACAATGTGGGGTCAGTTTTTAAAACATCCCAATGTCTATCAAGACACTCTCTCATGGACGTCCACTCCCCATTGAAAGTTGATATAAACCGAATGGCTTCATCATTGTTTTCTTTATCCCTCTGTCTAGGGTATAGTAAGGCATCACGAGGTTGGGATTTTGCTCTCCAATACCCCTTTCTTATACATTTGTTACTATAACCTCGTTCCTTGAATCTCTCGCGGAGATCCAAGGCTTGCCTTTCAAATTTAGACTCTGAGGAACAGATCCGCCTCATCCTGAGGTGCTGCCCAACCGGGATGGCCCTAATAGTGCTATATGGATGACTAGAGCTGGCATGAAGTAATGAATTGACTGAGGTGGACTTCCTGTATACATCTGTTTGTAAATACCTGTGTTCATCCACCTCCACTTTAATGTCCAGGAAGTCAACCCCAGTTTTACTCATGTTGTACGTAAGCTTGATATTGAACCTGTTGTCATTCAGCTGTTGCATAAATTCGTGCAAACCCTTCTCAGACCCTTGCCAAATTATAAATAAATCATCTATGTAATGCAGCCAGCACTGCACATGGTCCGCGGCCCAAACACCCCCCTCGCCAAACACCTCTCTTTCCCAAAATCCAAGGAAGAGATTGGCAAAGGAAGGCGCACAGGCCGCGCCCATGGCAGTGCCGCGCTGCTGTAAATAGAAAACATCCTTAAATACAAAAATTTTTTTTGTTAGAATGAATGACAGCAGTTCCATAACCAAGTTGCACATAGGGCCATCCAGGTTGCCGGACCCCAGGAAGAAGCGGACCGCCTCCAATCCATCATCATGACGGATGCACGTGTACAATGATTCTATGTCAGCAGTGACTAGAATCATATCTTCATCAAGTTGAATCCCATTGATCCTGCTCAGGACATCCGATGTGTCACGTGCATACGAGGGAAGTGACTCCACTAATGGTAAAACCAATAGAAGTCCACAAACTTACACACTGGGTCATTAAGTCCCCCAATGCCGGACACAATCGGACGCCCGGGGGGATCAGTGGGATTTTTGTGTATTTTGGGAATAAAATACAGAGTTGGTGTTTTAGGAAATTTTGTGAGTAAACCCTCATATACTTTTCTGGGGATAATCCCCTGATCAAATGCATCTTCCAGAATGGTCTCTAATTCAAGGGTGAACTTATGTGATGGATTACAGTCCAACCTCAGATATGTTACTCTGTCTCGGAGGTGTCTCATTGCCTCCTTTTCATAAAGCAATTTTGGCCATAATACGATGTTTCCCCCCTTGTCTGCTGGCTTAATCACTATATCATCATAACTCCTTAATTCTTCTAATGCCTTTCTCTGTTTAGACGTCAAGTTGTCATGTTGACGTCTAGTTGGAATTTTCTCAAAGTCTTGTACTACCAGTCTGGTGAAAATCTCCACCGCTGGGCACAGAGACAAGGGAGGAAACCTCGTTGACCTAGGATAACAGGTGCTAGGAAACATACCTATAGAGTTAGATGTTTGCTCATTTAGAAGATCCTCCAGCGCCTGCTGTGCCTCCCTCTCCATCTTATCATCAGCTGACTCTTGTCCATCTTTTGCATATAGCTTTTTTAATATTAATTTCCTTGCAAAGAGATAGACATCTTTGGTAGCTGTGAAGACATCAAAATTATTAGTAGGAGAGAATGTAAGTCCTTTCTGAAGGACTTTTAATTGGTCCCCAGTGAGAATATGACCAGACAGATTAATTACCTCAAGACCCTTTTTGTCCTTTTTGGTCTGTTGGTAATTATTGGAATTCTTTGGTCTCTCATTCTTTTTTTCTCGATTGAGACCTGAATTCCGTAAATCGTAATACCTTGTTCTAGTCTTAGTTGATTCCTCACTGGAGGCCAAAGAAATATTGGAGGCAGATCTGGCGCGGGAGGATCCCCGAGAGCGGTACGTTTTCCTGTTCCACTTATAGACACCTGCAGGGTTAAATGAGAGTCATGGATTTTCGTCCTTCCTTTGAACCTCTCCTAATGGCCTTAGCTGATAAAGGTATATGATCCCTGTAACTAGTGAAATATGAGATATTTTCCATTCTTGGTGTCCCCCTCCAATAGCTCTGTCATAATGCTATCCAGATTTTAAGTATAGCTTAGTTTGTGATTTTAACTATTTTTATTATTATTATCATTATTAGTTTTGGTACCTTTGTTCGTGGTGTGGTGAGAGGACGAGATTGGGCTGCTGGTTGGGGATGTCCGCTGCTGGTGTTGGATATCTGGAACTATATAGCGATCTGAGGAAAGAAAGAATGAAAATGGAATATAAAAGAATTGTTAAACTACTAATCTGAAGATCTTGAACCCATATATACAGGATATTCGGATCACCTAATTCCACACTGGTGCGACATTTAATCTCATCCATATATGGTCTTTATATATAATGGAAAAACTGTAGCAGCTGTTGTCTCTATTCTCTCTTTGTCTGTTTTATTATATGTATAGATAGCAGTGGTAATGTTATAAAGGGTGCATGTGTCCTTGTATGTGATACGTAAGGTTTTGATACAATTTTATGTTCTCTTATAATATATTAGATAATACAGAGAGTTATTTTGGCACATTGCACTTTTTCTAAATGGCTGCATAATGACCATTAGGAGTATTATATACACTAAGCACTTATGAATATTTATATTTATTTTTAGCACAATCTCTTTAAAGCACACACCATGTCCCGTTTGGTCATCCTTCTGCTCCCTGTTTGGTCGTCCTCTCTGTGTGAGCGAGGTGCGTGGCCTGGCGCCGTCCCGCCCACGTGATCACAGGGGGACGTTCTCTATGGGTTCTGGTTGGTATGGCGACAGGACGCGGTGCGCATGCATATTGCCGGCAGGAGTACTTTATGCACTAAGCACTTTATTATGTCTAGCACCAACATTTAAATTTATTTTAAGCACAATTTCTTTATAGCACGTACCGTGTCCTGTTATAGTCGTCCCTCTGGTCCCTGTCTGTTCGCCCTCTCTGTGTGAGCGGGGTGCGTGACCTGGTGCCGGCCCGCCCACGTGATCACAGGAGGATGTCCTCCCTTGGCTCCAGTAGGCATGACAACAGGACGCGGTGCGCATGCGCATTGCCGGCAGGCTGTGATAGGATGCCGCTCGGTCTTGTGACCGGATCGGCCTCCTATTTAACCTGGACTGAGCTATCACTTAAACCACGCCCCCTGAGGAAGCGACACTACGATACACGCGAAACGCGCATTGGGGTTTATGACACAGGTCAGGAGCCGGACCTGGGACCTTACTATGGGTAAATACTGCTGATATTTTATGCATTTGGGGGAATGTCTAGGCTATACTTAACATACGGTATGAGTGCTGCCTAATAAGTAGTAGGGAATGTAACTTTAGTAATTGCAGTTAGAGATGTACTTAGTCCATATGGACACACTGCTACTTAGTATTAAATACCAGAATGGCCCCCCTAAAAATGCTGATTTGTCTTGGTCCGATATGCTCCCCCCTGTGTCATACTGTTAACACTTTGGTGTGATTCACATAATTGTAATTGAGACCTATGTATCTAATGAGTATGTTATAAAATTTGTTACTTAATAAAAACAATTGTTGGATTTGAATTTTGGTATATTATTTACTCATCTCTTCTCCTGATAAACTAAGTTTTTGTTTGTTCAGTTTCTGATTATCAGCGTTCATCATGTTTTTTGTCCAGCTTGTTAAAATGTGATTTCTTACTTGCTGGTTGCTCTAGGGGACTGAGTTTCTCCCCTCACACCGTTAGTTGGTGTGGGGGTTCTTGAAATCTCAGTGTGGATATTTTGTAAGGGTTTTTAACTGACCGCATAGACCCCTTTTCTATTTTCTGCTATCTAGAATTAGTGGGCCTCTTTTGCTGAATCTGCTTTCACCCCTGTGTATGTGCCTTCCTCTTACCTCACCGTTATTATCTGTTGGGGGGCTTCTATATCTTTTGGGAATTATTTCTCTGGAGGCAAGAGAGGTCTTTTTTTTTTCTCTAGGGGTAGTTAGTTCCTCAGGCTGGCTCGAGACGTCTAGGATTTTAGACACGTTCACCGGCTGCCTCTAGTGTGGTTGGATAGGTTCAGTTTTGCGGTCAGTCCAGTTTTCCACCTCCCTAGAGCTTGTCCTATGTTTAGTCACCTTGCTGGAGTAATTTGTGATCCTCAACCACTAAGGATCATAACAGTATAGCAGGCCAAAAAGTGTTTTATGCATCGCAGAAGTGGGATTAAAAGAAGACCTGAGTACTTTTTTTTTTTTTTGTGCTGCAGTCTGTCTATCTTCTTTCATCCCCTTGAACTCTGAGTGGTTTTGAGCTCAGCTGCAGACATGGATGTTCAGACTCTGACTTCTAGTGTGGATCGTCTTGCTGCACGGGTGCAAAATATTCAGGATTTTGTTATTCATAGCCCTATGTCAGAACCAAAGATACCCATTCCTGAGTTGTTTTCTGGAGATAGATCTAGGTTTCAGAATTTTAAGAATACTTGTAAGTTATTTCTATCTCTGAGACCTCGTTCCTCTGGTGATTCCGCTCAGCAAGTAAAAATTGTTATCTCCTTGTTGCGTGGCGACCCGCAGGATTGGGCTTTCTCTCTGGCGCCAGGAGATCCTGCATTGCTTAATGTGGATGCGTTTTTTCTGGCTCTTGGATTGCTTTATGAGGAGCCTAATCTTGAGAATCAGGCAGAAAAAGCGTTGCTGGCCCTCTCTCAAGGGCAGGATGAAGCAGAGGTGTATTGTCAAAAATTTCGGAAATGGTCAGTGCTTACTCAATGGAATGAGTGTGCCCTGGCTGCAAATTTCAGAGAAGGTCTTTCTGAAGCCATTAAGGATGTTATGGTGGGGTTCCCCACCCCTACAAGTCTGAGTGATTCTATGGCTTTAGCCATTCAGGTTGATCGGCGTTTGCGGGAGCGCAAATCTGCTCATCCTTTGGCAGTATTTTCTGAACAGGGACCTGAGTCTATGCAATGTGATCGAACTCTGACCAGAATTGAGCGACAAAGTCATAGACGTCAAAATGGGTTGTGCTTTTACTGTGGTGATTCTGCTCATGTTATCTCAGCATGCTCTAAACGCTTAAAAAAGGTTGCTAAACCTGTCACCATTGGTACTATACAGCCTAAATTTATTTTGTCTGTTACTTTGATTTGTTCTTTGTCGTCCTACTTGGTTATGGCCTTTGTGGATTCGGGTGCTGCCCTGAATCTGATGGATTTGTCATTTGCCAGGCGCTGTGGTTTTGTCCTGGAGCCTTTGGAATTTCCTATTCCTCTGAGGGGAATTGATGCTACGCCATTGGCTGAGAATAAACCTCAGTATTGGACGCAAATGACCATGTGCATGACTCCCGTTCATCAGGAGGTGATTCGCTTTCTTGTTCTGCATAATTTACATGATGTTGTCGTTTTGGGTCTGCCATGGCTGCAGGCTCATAATCCAGTTTTAGATTGGAAAGCTATGTCTGTGTCTAGTTGGGGTTGTCAGGGAATTCATGGCGATACTCCATTGGTGTCTATTGCTTCTTCCACTCCTTCTGTGGTCCCTGAATTTTTGTCTGACTACCAGGATGTATTTGATGAGCCCAGGTCCAGTGTCCTGCCTGTTATGACCCCAGTGGACAGGGTCTCAGAGGAATGTGTAAGTCTGCAAGATACAAAAATCCAGCTCATAGGGCTGTGGTAACTGGGTTGACCAAATAGCTACTCCTAACGCCAACACTAGAAGTAGCCGGGGATCATGCCTACGGTGATCGCTAGATGACTCGCGCCAGCCGGAGAATCTGACTACCCCTAGGAGAAGAAAACAAAGACCTCTCTTGCCTCCAGAGAAAGGGACCCCAAAGCAAGATACAAGCCCCCCACAAATAATAACGGTGAGGTAAGAGGAAATGACAAACACAGAAATGAACCAGGTTCAGCAAAGAGAGGCCAGATTACTAATAGCAGAATATAGCAAGATAACTTATCTGGTCAACAAAAACCCTATAAAAATCCACGCTGGAGATTCAAGAACCCCCGAACCGTCTAACGGTCCGGGGGGAAAACACCAGCCCCCTAGAGCTTCCAGCAAAGGTCAGGATACAGATAGGAACAAGCTGGACAAAAATACCAAACAAAACAAAAGCAAAAAGCAAAGAAGCAGACTTAGCTTGAAAAACAGGAACCAGGATCAGAGGACAAGAGCACAACAGATTAGCTCTGATTTCAACGATGCCAGGCATTGAACTGAAGGTCCAGGGAGCTTATATAGCAACGCCCCTGAACTAACGGCCCAGGTGAGGATATAGGAAAAGACAGACGCTCCAGAGTCAAATCACTAATGACCACTAGAGGGAGCAAAAAGCAAAATCACAACACCTGCCCCCTCATAGGGATTGTGACTGTGCTATAAATTTAATTCCTGGTAGTAAATTCCCTAAGGGACGACTTTTTAATTTGTCTATACCAGAGCATGCCGCGATGCGGAGTTATATAAAGGAGTCTTTGGAGAAGGGACATATTCGCCCATCCTCTTCCCCTCTTGGTGCAGGATTCTTTTTGTGGCCAAGAAGGACGGTTCTTTGAGACCGTGTATAGATTATCACCTTCTGAATAAAATCACAGTCAAATTTCAGTATCCTTTGCCACTATTGTCTGATTTGTTTGCTCGGATTAAGGGTGCCAGTTGGTTCACCAAGATAGATCTCCATGGTGCGTATAATCTTGTGCGCATTAAGCAGGGAGATGAATGGAAAACAGCATTTAATACGCCCGAAGGCCATTTTGAGTACTTGTTGATGCCTTTTGGACTCTCTAATGCTCCTTCTGTGTTTCAGTCCTTCATGCATGACATTTTCCGAGAATATCTAGATAAATTTATGATTGTTTATCTGGATGACATTTTGGTTTTTTCTGATGATTGGGAGTCCCATGTGAAGCAGGTCAGGATGGTGTTTCAGGTCCTGCGTGCTAATGCTTTATTTGTGAAGGGCTCAAAATGCCTCTTCGGAGTACAGAAGGTCTCCTTTTTGGGTTTTATTTTTTCTCCTTCTACTGTGGAGATGGACCCAGTCAAGGTCTAGGCTATTCATGACTGGACTCAGCCCTCGTCTGTTAAGAGTCTTCAGAAGTTTTTGGGTTTTGCTAATTTTTACCATCGTTTCATCGCTAATTTTTCTAGTGTGGTTAAACCTTTGACGGATTTGACCAAGAAGGGCTCTGATGTGACTAATTGGTCTCCTGCGGCCGTGGAGGCCTTTCGGGAGCTTAAGCACCGGTTTACTTCAGCTCCAGTCTTATGTCAGCCAGATGTCTCTCTCCCCTTTCAGGTCGAGGTTGATGCTTCCGAGATTGGAGCAGGGGCTGTTTTGTCGCAGAGAAGCTCTGAGGGCTCTGTGATGAAGCCGTGTGCTTTCTTTTCAAGAAAGTTTTTGCCTGCCGAGCGAAATTATGATGTTGGTAATCGGGAGTTGTTGGCTATGAAGTGGGCATTTGAGGAGTGGCGACATTGGCTCGAAGGAGCTAAACATCGTGTGGTGGTCCTGACTGATCACAAAAATCTGATTTACCTCGAGTCTGCCAAGCGCCTGAATCCTAGACAGGCTCGTTGGTCGTAGTTTTTCTCCTGTTTCAACTTCGTTGTCTCGTACCTGCCTGGTTCGAAGAACGTGAAAGCTGATGCACTTTCTAGGAGTTTTGTACCTGACTCTCCGGGAGTTTCTGAGCCGGCTGGCATTCTCAGAGAGGGAGTGATTTTGTCTGCCATTTCTCCAGATTTGCGACGAGTGCTGCAGAAATTTCAGGCGGATAGACCTGACCGTTGTCCACCAGAGAGACTGTTTGTCCCGGATAGATGGACCAGCAGAGTTATTTCCGAGGTTCATTCTTCGGTGTTGGCGGGTCATCCTGGGATTTTTGGTACCAGAGATTTGGTGGCTAGGTCCTTCTGGTGGCCTTCCTTGTCGCGGGATGTGCGTTCCTTTGTGCAGTCTTGTGGGATTTGTGCTCGGGCTTAGCCTTGCTGTTCTCGTGCCAGCGGTTTGCTTTTGCCTTTGCCTGTCCCAAAAAGGCCTTGGACGCACATTTCCATGGATTTTATTTCGGATCTGCCAGTATCTCAGAAAATGTCTGTCATCTGGGTGGTGTGTGATCGTTTTTCCAAGATGGTCCATTTGGTGCCCTTGCCTAAGCTGCCTTCCTCCTCCGATTTGGTTCCTCTATTTTTTCAGAATGTGGTTCGCTTGCACGGCATTCCTGAAAATATTGTGTCTGATAGAGGATCCCAGTTTGTGTCCAGGTTTTGGCGAACTTTTTGTGCTAAGATGGGCATTGATTTGTCTTTTTCGTCGGCCTTCCATCCTCAGACTAATGGCCAAACCGAGCGAACTAATCAGACGTTGGAGACTTACTTGAGATGTTTTGTTTCTGCTGATCAGGATGATTGGGTGACTTTTTTGCCTTTGGCCGAGTTTGCCCTTAATAATCGGGCTAGTTCTGCTACCTTGGTTTCGCCTTTTTTCTGCAATTCTGGTTTCCATCCTCGTTTTTCCTCGGGTCAGGTTGAGTCTTCTGACTGTCCTGGGGTGGATTCTGTGGTGGATAGGTTGCAGCAGATTTGGAGCCATGTGGTGGACAATCTGAAATTGTCACAGGAGAGGGCTCAGCGCTTTGCCAACCGCCGCCGCGGTGTGGGTCCCCGACTTCGTGTTGGGGATTTGGCGTGGCTGTCTTCTTGGTATGTTCTTATGAAGGTTTCATCTCCTAAGTTTAAGCCTCGCTTCATCGGTCCTTATAAGATCTTGGAAATCCTTAACCCGGTGTCTTTTCGTTTGGATCTCCCGGCATCGTTTGCCATCCATAATGTGTTCCATAGGTCTTTGTTGCGGAGGTATGTGGTACCTGTGGTTCCTTCTGTTGAGCCTCCTGCTCCGGTGCTGGTCGAGGGCGAATTGGAGTACGTGGTGGAGAAGATTTTGGATTCTCGTATCTCTAGACGGAGACTTCAGTATCTGGTTAAGTGGAAGGGCTATGGTCAGGAGGATAATTCCTGGGTTGTCGCCTCTGATGTTCATGTGGCCGATTTGGTTCGTGCCTTCCACGCAGCTCGTCCTGATTGCCCTGGGGGTCTTGATGAGGGTTCGGTGACCCCTCCTCAAGGGGGGGTACTGTTGTGAACTCTATTTTTGGGCTCCCTCTAGTGGTCACAAGCGGTACTGTGTAGTGTTGTCTTTCTGCAGGTTAGCTTCATCACCTGGTTCGTTATCCTTGGTTGGTTTCCTATTTAGCTCACCTGGATACTCAGTTCCTTGCCTGCTATCAATGTATTCAGTGCTCTTCAGATTCCTACTACTGTAGTACAGGTACTGTAGTGACTACTTTGCTCCCAGTCTCTCCAAGACAAGCTAAGTTTTTGTTTGTTCAGTTTCTGATTATCAGCGTTCATCATGTTTTTTGTCCAGCTTGTTAAAATGTGATTTCTTACTTGCTGGTTGCTCTAGGGGACTGAGTTTCTCCCCTCACACCGTTAGTTGGTGTGGGGGTTCTTGAAATCTCAGTGTGGATATTTTGTAAGGGTTTTTTACTGACCGCATAGACCCCTTTTCTATTTTCTGCTATCTAGAATTAGTGGGCCTCTTTTGCTGAATCTGCTTTCACCCCTGTGTATGTGCCTTCCTCTTACCTCACCGTTATTATCTGTTGGGGGCTTCTATATCTTTTGGGAATTATTTCTCTGGAGGCAAGAGAGGTCTTTCTTTCTCTCTAGGGGTAGTTAGTTCCTCAGGCTGGCTCGAGACGTCTAGGATTTTAGACACGTTCACCGGCTGCCTCTAGTGTGGTTGGATAGGTTCAGTTTTGCGGTCAGTCCAGTTTTCCACCTCCCTAGAGCTTGTCCTATGTTTAGTCACCTTGCTGGAGTAATTTGTGATCCTCAAAGACTAAGGGTACTGTCACACAGTGCAATTTTGATCGCTACGACGGTACGATTCATGACGTTCTAGCGATATCGTTATGATATCGCAGTGTCTGACACGCTACTGCGATCAGACATCACGCTGAGAATCGTACGTCGTAGCAGATCGTTTGGAACTTTCTTTCGTCGCTTGATTACCCGCTGACATCGCTGGATCGTTGTGTGTGACAGCGATCCAGCGATGTGTTCGCTTGTAACCAGGGTAAACATCGGGTAACTAAGCGCAGGGCCGCGCTTAGTAACCCGATGTTTACCTTGGTTACCAGCGTAAACGTTAAAAAAACAAACAGTACATACTTACATTCCGGTGTCTGTCCTCCGGCGTCTCAGCTTCTCTGCACTGTGTGAGCGCCTGCCGGCCGGAAAGCGAGCACAGCGGTGACGCGGTGACGTCACCGCTCTGCTTTCCGGCTATGGTGCTTACACAGTGGAGAGAAGCTGAGACGCCGGGGACAGACACCGGAATGTAAGTATGTACTGTTTGTTTTTTTAACGTTTACGCTGGTAACCAGGGTAAACATCGGGTTACTAAGCGCGGCCCTGCGCTTAGTTACCCGATGTTTACCCTGGTTACCCGGGGACTTCGGCATCGCTCCAGCGCCGTGATTGCAAAGTGTGACCGCAGTCTACGACGCTGGAGCGATAATCATACGACGCTGTGACGTCACGGATCGTGCCGTCGTAGCGACGAAAATTGCACTGTGTGACAGTATCCTAAGGATCATAACATTTACCCACATTTTTGGAAAGGTGCAAACAATTTTGTATGGCTCATTTTGGGGGTTTGTGTGAATCTATGTCCAATTTGCTTTTTCTTTTTGTTCGTTTTGTTCAAATACACACAAAGGAAATAAACATATACATAACATATACTGTATATATAACATACGTATAACGTAACATGTGCTTGAACCATTTTAAGGGTGCAAATCTCTCGGCCACGACTGTGTATATATATATATATATATATACATATATATATATATATATATATATATATATATATGAGCTTTGTTGTCTAAAACTGAAATACGACTTTGTGCCTGCATATACAATACATATGATATATTGCAATCTATGTGATATATGCTTTAAAGCATTCAGCTACATTGCGATACTATGATCAAACTATCATAATACATAAAATATGAAGCCGCTTACTATAGGCCCCGACATTATTCACACAGTCTGCTAGTTTATTCTTCTTTTTGTGATGAGTACAATTGTAAAAGAGAACATTTCTTCTTCCACCTACATAATATATTTTTTGCATGTCCCATTGGGCTCTTCACTCGTCATCTCATTCTTTCTGAAGGACACGCATTGAAACATTAGTAGATCAAGATTTGCCATGAAAAATACAATCTCTATGTATGATTATAATTTCCATTGTTGTTCTTTAATAGTAGTGATTGTCACTTGCTATATAAGATATAACAATTAAAGATTCCTGATTTTTATAGGGCAGAGGTGATCCGCATCAACAATCAATGCAGAAGCTGGTGGAAACACTAACATAAGCCAAAAAAGAAATCTATGAATAAATGCTGTATAACGTTTGGTTCTTTTTTTCTTTTGCTTCACATTTATCCTCTTTTACCACATTTCTTCCTGGGTGTTCATTTGTCCTTCTAGTATTTTGAAGATTAGGATGTTATTAAGATGAGTTAAAACATATTGATCATCATGTACATAATGAAAGATCTAATTCATGATGTACTCGAACACAACCAGTGCATTGCACAACCCGAACGGCATCATGGTGACCATCGCGAGTGCTGAACGCTGTCTTCCATTTATTGCCCTATTTGATGTGGATTAGAGCCATGCAAATCTAATTTAGTGAGGATGGTAGCGCCTTTTAATGATTGGCGATACGTCTTTTAACTGGCCTGAGATATAAGCGAATAGCCTCCCCATACAGGTGACAATTCAGCAGCTGTCGGATGGACACTATAGCTGACAACTTGCTGCATCAGCCACGATCAGTGTTGTCACCGTCCATATCTGTTTATTCCTTTATATGCTGCTGTCAGTAATGACTATATCATATAAATGTTTAAAAGAGCGCGGCTTCTCCCTATTTATCCCCATTGGCACCCTGAGATCATGATTGTGTGGTCCTGATGTTTGTCATGGCAATTCATGAGCAAATAGTGGCCTCAGAGTCTGACGGCTACACTGACCTGTTAACAAAAATCATTGACATTTAGGTGGTAAAAATCAACTTTTTCATTCCTATCATGCCACTTTGTATTAATTCCTGAAAAGCACATGAAGGGTTAATAAACTACCTGACAGCAGTTTTCAATATGTCAGGAGTAGTGTTGAGCGATACCATCCGATACTTGTAAGTATCGGTATCGGATAGTATCGGCCGATACCCGAAAAGTATCGGATATCGCCGATACCCGATACCAATACAAGTCAATGGGACACCAAGTATCGGAAGGTATCCTCTATGGTTCCCAGGGTCTGAAGGAGAGGAAACTCTCCTTCAGGCCCTGGGATCCATACTAATGTGTAAAATAAAGAATAAAAATAAAAAATATTGATATACTCACCTCTCCGACGCAGCCTGGACCTTACCGATGTAACCGGCAGCTTCCGTTCCTAAGAATGAGCGCTTGAAAGACCTTAGATGATGTTGCGTCTTGTGATTGGTCGCGTGAGCAGTCATGTGACCACCACGCGACCAATCACAAGCCGCGACGTCATCTAAGGTCTTTCAAGCGCTCATTCTTAGGAACGGAAGCTGCCGGTTACATCGGTAAGGTCCAGGCTGCGTCAGATAGGTGAGTATATCAATATTTTTTATTTTTATTCTTTATTTTACACATTAATATCGATCCCGATACCGATTCCTGATATCACAAAAGTATCGGATCTCGGTATCGGAATTCCGATACCGCAAATATCGGCCGATACCCGATACTTGCGGTATCGGAATGCTCAACACTAGTCAGTAGGTGTTGCTTTTAAAATGGTATCAGTTTTGGGAGTTTTCTAATATATATGACCCCTAAAGTCACTTCAAACCTGGATAGGTCTCTAAACAAATAATTTTGTAAATTTCCTTGAAAAAATGAAAAATGACTGCTACATTAGAAGACCTCCTAAAATTCTAACAAAATAAAATAACATTTTACAAATGGTGCTGATGTAAAGCAGACATGTGGGGAATATTATTTATTAATGTTTTGCTATGGTATGACTATTTGAATTAAAGGGATAATCATTAAAATTTAGAAAATTGCTAATCTTTTTAAATTTTTGTCAAATTTCTGACATTTTTTATAAATAAACACAAAACATATCAACCTATATTTACCATTATCATAAAGTATAATGTGTCACGAAAAACAATCTCAAAATCACTGGGATTTGTCAAAGTGTTCCACAGTTATTACCACATAAAGTGACACTGGTCAGATTTTTAAAATATGGCTCTGTCACAAAGGGGTCAATCCTGTCATATAACTCAGAGATTAACGGCAATGGATAACGGTCTTTCAGAGTGATTTTATTCACACACCCATAGTCAAAGCACGGTCTCAGAGAGCCACCTTTCTTTCTATCCATGAAGAAAATTGCACTGGCTGGGGATGAAGATTTTTAGATGAATTCCTTCTCTCAGATGTCTTTAAAGTAGGCCAAGATTGCCTGCATTTGTGGGACAGATAGAGGATAAAATTGGCTCCTAGGTTTGTTCCGTGCCTGAAAGAAGGGGCATGGTGCAGTCAAATGGCTGATAAGGAGGTAATATCTTGGCTCTCTGCTTGGAGAAGACATCTGTAAAGTCCTGATAGGGAGCAGGCAATTTGGAGGCAGTAGATGCTGAGCAGAGTTTTAGAAGAGGTGATTGTGGTAGGCCTTTGAGACAATTGCGAAAACAAGATGGACCCCATTGGGTAATCTGGTCAATAACTGAAGCATGAAGCCGTGGCCATGAAAGACCCAAAATTATAGATGCATCATAAATAGTGTTGAGCATTCCGATACCATAAGTATCGGGTATCGGCCGATACTTGCTGTATGGGAATTCCGATACCGAGATCCGATACTTTCGTGGTATCGGGAATCGGAATCGTAAGTTTCCAGTGTATGGTTCCCAGGGTCTGAAGGAGAGGAAACTCTCCTTCAGGCCCTGGGATCCATATAAATGTGTAAAATAAAGAATTAAAATAAAAAATAAAGATATACTCACCTGTCCGGAGGCCCCTGGACTTTACCGCCGTAACCGGGAGCCTTCTTTGCTTAAAATGCGCGCGTTTAATGGCTTCCGTGACGTCACGGCTTCTGATTGGTCGCGTGCCGCCCATGTGACCGCGACGTGACCAATCACAACAAGCCGTGACGTAATTTTCAGGTCCTGAATGCCTAATTCTAGGCATTCAGGATTTGAAAATTACGTCACGGCTTGTGATTGGTCGCGTCGCGGTCACATGGGCGGCACGCGACCAATCAGAAGCCGTGACGTAATTTTAAAATGCGCGCGTTTACTGCCTCCCGTGACGTCACGGCTTGTGATTGGTCGTGTCGCCCATGTGACCGCGACGCGACCAATCACAAGCCGTGATGTAATTTTCAAATCCTGAATGCCTAGAATTAGGCATTCAGGACCTGAAAATTACGTCACGGCTTGTTGTGATTGGTCGCATCGCGGTCACATGGGCGGCACGCGACCAATCAGAAGCCGTGACGTCACGGAAACCATTAATTGCGCGCATTTTAAGCAAAGAATGCTCCCGGTTACGGCGGTAAAGTCCAGGCTGCGTCGGAGAGGTGAGTATATCAATATTTTTTATTTTAATTCTTTATTTTACACATTAATATGGATCCCAGAGCCTGAAGGAGAGTTTCCTCTCCTTCAGACCCTGGGAACCATCAGGGATACCGTCCGATACTTGAGTCCCATTGACTTGTATTGGTATCGGGTATCGGTATCGGATTAGATCCGATTCTTTGCCGGTATCGGCCGATACTTTCCGATACCGATACTTTCAAGTATCGGACGGTATCGCTCAACACTAGTGTTGAGCGATACCTTCCGATATCGGAAAGTATCGGTATCGGAAAGTATCGGCCGATACCGTCAAAGTATCGGATCTAATCCGATACCGATACCCGATCCCAATGCAAGTCAATGGGACGAAAATATCGGAATTAAAATAAACCCTTTCTTTCCTTGTAGGTTAATTCTACATGAAGGAAAACAACTAAGAATAATGTAGGATGTATTGGGGGAGGTGGCGGAGACATTAAAGGCACAGAGGTTTAGCCCAAACAAATAGAATAGCAGGTTTTTTTGTTTTTTTTTATGACGGTCGGCGTTAGAAAGATTTTGACTTTTTTTTTTTTTTGTCAGATATTGATGTTTCACTACTTCCACGTCCTTCACCTTCTTTTTTACTTCTCCCACACTTTCTTCTTCATTATCCTCATCATCAGCTTCTTTGACATCAACTATCTTCACCTTATTCATCTTCTTCTACCTCTAATTTTTTTTTTTTTACATTGTTCATATTCTTTTTATTTAACTATTATCTTTTTCATATTCAACTTCTTCATCATATTCTTATTTGTGACAGGCATTCCCGTAGTTGTTATCTATAAAAGTTTGAAGATTACACCTTCCGTTCTGCCTGTCACAAAAGAGGTACATTTGTCCGCGTTCAGTTTGGCCTGCAGCATCAGGCTTTATCCAGGGGCACCACGAGGAGGAACGGACTCACCCCCATACACTGCTTAGTCTTCTTCTGCTTATAATTTAGATAATATCTTTTGCTCTGATATTTAGTCTTATGCTTAATGTTCTTCTGCTCTTTGTTCTGCAGCCTCTTGTTCTTCTGCTTCTCGGTCTCCCATGTCGTCGTCGTCTCCAGGGTCGTCGTCTCCGGGGTCGTCGTCATCGGGGTCGTCGTCATCGGGGTCGTCTTCAGGGTCATCGTCTCCAGGGTTGTCGTCATCTCGGTGGTTGTCGTCTCTGGTGTCGTCATCATCTTAGGGGTGGTCTTCCGGGTCGTCGTCTTTAGGGTCTTGAACTTGGAAATGTAGCAGAAGGTACAAGAAGGCTGAGAAAATGCCGAGAAACAGCTGATGGAACTGGAACTCGGATGGCTACCCGAAGGTCCAAGAGCCAATGGAACTACTGTGGACCAGCTGACGTTACTGGAACCCGGTTACTAAGCAGGAGGTACCCGTGCCTGAAAGCACTACCAAGGACCACCTGACGTTGATGGAACTCGGATACCCAGAGGGAGGCACCTAAGCCAAAGGCTCTGCCCGGAACCAGCTGACGGTACTGGAACCAGGATGGGGAGCAGAAGGTACAAGAGCAAAAGACACTGCCGAGAACCAGCTGACGGTACTGGAACCCGGATGGGTAGCCGAAGGTCCAAGAGCCAATGGAACTACCGAGGACTAGCTAACGTTACTGGAACCCGGTTACTAAGCAGGAGGTACCCGTGCCTGAAAGCACTACCAAGGACCACCTGACGTTGGTGGAACTCGGATACCCAGAGGGAGGCACCTAAGCCAAAGGCTCTGCCCGGAACCAGCTGACGGTACTGGAACCAGGGTGGGGACCTATTCAAGCTTGTCTTCCTAGAGCCCCAACTGGCGGTGTTAGAGCCCAGGGTCAGCAGAAGGAGGAGCAGGGGGAGGGGAGTGTAGGCCGAAGCCTGCACTGGCGGCAGCTTTGGGTCTGTTGTGTCTGCGTGGCGGTCGCAGGACACGTTGCCGGCTACACAGCAGGGGAACAGCTGGCGGTGCTGAACCCCACTGACACATTGGCGAGGTGTTTGGCTCTGTGCAGCCAGCTCTTCTGGACAGCAACTAGCGGTGTTGGAGCCCGGGCTCTGCCGGTGGAGCAGAGTGTAGGCCGAAGCCTAATTGAACAGATTTCAAAGGTAACCTTTAACCCCCCCTCAAGGGTTACAAACTAGAAGAGCCACAGCTTATGCAGCAGTAGTGCTGCACAAGTCAAAGGTTGCTCTTTTCATTTTTCTCCTTGCACACGCTGAATGAAACACGTATAACATTTAGCCCTTTATACAGTCAAACTGTGTTGGAGGCGTGAGTTCCCTTCGTAATGAGACACAGCACAGCTGACAAAAATGCCACCTTGGTGCTTTGCGCGGCCTCCTGAGCTTCGTTATTTGTTGCACAGGAGTCTGCGCTGTCGTGTTATCCCTTGGCCTTGCGCTGTTAGCGCTGCCCGTCCTCTGACAACATTTGATGTCGGCCGGTGCGGTTCGCGATGACCATGAATCCCAGCCCCGCAGTGTCTTAACATTGTTAAAACACTGCGGGGCTGGGATTCATGGCCTGGCGCAGTACATATGTTCGCCTCTCGCTTGGGTTCTTACACCTGCTTCAGACTATGCGGCGTCAGCTGATCCCTTATCGCATGCCACGGCCATGAAGCCGCACAGTCCGAAGAAGGCGGAAGGAGATGAGGGATAGGCGAAGAAATGCACCGTTCATGCCGGTCAATCACACCCTCGCAGTACAAATAAATAAGACACCGAGGGGCGTTGTGTGTGGCAAGGCGGCCGCAGAGGCGCAGGCAGCCACACAATGATGCCAGAAGATGGGCAGCGCTACCAAGGAGCTTGTTGCGTGTCAATACAAAGGAAAATCACACCTGAGGGACGTTTTAATGGTCGCAGAGGACTCATTTTAGACGTGTTCAGTTCAACATGGGCAAGGAGAATAAGTTTCCGAGCCACCTTGCACACATGCAGCATTACTGCTGTACAAGGTGGCTGTAAAACATAGAAACACCTGGGGGAGGGGGTACAGGTTCCCTTCAATTTCAGTTCTTGTGTCTGCGTGGCTGTCGCAGGACACGTTGCCGGCTACACAGCAGGGGAACAGCTGGCGGTGCTGGACCCCACTGACACATTGGCTGGTGTTTTTCTCTGTGCAGCTAGCACATCTGAGCCCCAACTGGCGGTGTTAGAGCCCAGGGTCAGCAGGAGGAGGAGGAGCAGGAGGAGGAGCAGGGGGAGGGGAGTGTAGGCCGAAGCCTGCACTGGCGGCAGCTTTGGGTCTGTTGTGTCTGCGTGGCGGTCGCAGGACACGTTGCCGGCTACACAGCAGGGGAACAGCTGGCGTTGCTGAACCCCACTGACACATTGGCGAGGTGTTTGGCTCTGTGCAGCCAGCTCTTCCGGACAGCAACTAGCGGTGTTGGAGCCCGGGCTCTGCCGGTGGAGCAGAGTGTAGGCCGAAGCCTAATTGAACAGATTTCAAAGGTAACCTTTAACCCCCCCTCAAGGGTTACAAACTAGAAGAGCCACAGCTTATGCAGCAGTAGTGCTGCACAAGTCAAAGGTTGCTCTTTTCATTTTTCTCCTTGCACACGCTGAATGAAACACGTATAACATTTAGCCCTTTATACAGTCAAACTGTGTTGGAGGCGTGAGTTCCCTTCGTAATGAGACGCAGCACAGCTGACAAAAATGCCACCTTGGTGCTTTGCGCGGCCTCCTGAGCTTCGTTATTTGTTGCACAGGAGTCTGCGCTGTCGTGTTATCCCTTGGCCTTGCGCTGTTAGCGCTGCCCGTCCTCTGACAACATTTGATGTCGGCCGGTGCGGTTCGCGATGACCATGAATCCCAGCCCCGCAGTGTCATAACATTGTTAAAACACTGCGGGGCTGGGATTCATGGCCTGGCGCAGTACATATGTTCGCCTCTCGCTTGGGTTCTTACACCTGCTTCAGACTATGCGGCGTCAGCTGATCCCTTATCGCATGCCACGGCCATGAAGCCGCACAGTCCGAAGAAGGCGGAAGGAGATGAGGGATAGGCGAAGAAATGCACCGTTCATGCCCGTCAATCACACCCTCGCAGTACAAATAAATAAGACACCGAGGGGCGTTGTGTGTGGCAAGGCGGCCGCAGAGGCGCAGGCAGCCAAACAATGATGCCAGAAGACGGGCAGCGCTACCAAGGAGCTTGTTGCGTGTCAATACAAAGGAAAATCACACCTGAGGGACGTTTTAATGGTCGCAGAGGACTCATTTTAGACGTGTTCAGTTCAACATGGGCAAGGAGAATAAGTTTCCGAGCCACCTTGCACACATGCAGCATTACTGCTGTACAAGGTGGCTGTAAAACATAGAAACACCTGGGGGAGGGGGGACAGGTTCCCTTCAATTTCAGTTCTTGTGTCTGCGTGGCTGTCGCAGGACACGTTGCCGGCTACACAGCAGGGGAACAGCTGGCGGTGCTGGACCCCACTGACACATTGGCTGGTGTTTTTCTCTGTGCAGCTAGCACATCTGGGCCCCAACTGGCGGTGTTAGAGCCCAGGGTCAGCAGGAGGAGGAGGAGCAGGAGGAGGAGCAGGGGGAGGGGAGTGTAGGCCGAAGCCTGCACTGGCGGCAGCTTTGGGTCTGTTGTGCCTGCGTGGCGGTCGCAGGACACGTTGCCGGCTACACAGCAGGGGAACAGCTGGCGGTGCTGAACCCCACTGACACATTGGCGAGGTGTTTGGCTCTGTGCAGCCAGCACTTCCGGACAGCAACTAGCGGTGTTGGAGCCCGGGCTCTGCCAGTGGAGCAGAGTGTAGGCCGAAGCCTAATTGAACCGATTTCAAAGGTAACCTTTAACCCCCCCTCAGGGGTTACAAACTAGAAGAGCCACAGCTTATGCAGCAGTAGTGCCGCACAAGTCAAAGGTTGCTCTTTTCATTTTTCTCCTTGCACACGCTGAATGAAACACGTATAACATTTAGCCCTTTATACAGTCAAACTGTGTTGGAGGCGCGAGTTCCCTTCGTAATGAGACGCAGCACAGATGTCAAGAATCCCACCTTGGTGCTCGGTGCAGCCTCATGAGCGTTGTTATTAGCTGTACAGGAGTCTGCGCTGTCGTGTTATCCCCTGGCCTAGCGCTGTTAGCGCTGCCCATCTTCTGACATCATTTAATGTCGGCCGGTGCTGTTCGCGATGACCATGAATCCCAGCCCCGCAGTGTCTTAACATTGTTAAAACACTGCGGGGCTGGGATTCATGGCCTGGCGCAGCACATATGTTCGCCTCTCACACTCGGGTCCTTACACCCGCTTCAGACTATGCGGCGTCAGCTGATCCCTTATCGCATGCCACGGCCATGAAGCCGCACAGTCTGAAGAAGGCGGAAGGAGATGAGGGACAGGCGAACTGATGCACCGCTCATGCCCATCAATCACACCCTCGCAGTCCCAATAAATAAGACACCGAGGGGCGTTATGTGGGTCAGGGCGGCCGCAGAGGCGCAGGCAGCCAAACAATGATGCCAGAAGACGGGCAGCGCTACCAAGGGGGTTGCAGCGTGTCATTACAAAGGAAAGTCACACCACCGGGACGGTTAAATGGTCACACAGAGGACACATTTTAGACGTGTTTTCAGTTCCACATGTGCGAGGAGAATACGTTTATGAGCCACCTTGCACACATGCAGCATTACCGCTGTACGAGGTGGCTGTAAAACGTACAAACACCTGGGGGAGGGGGGACAGGTTCCCTTCAATTTCAGTTCTTGTGTCTGCGTGGCTTTTGCAGGACACGATGCCGGCTACACAGCAGGGGAACAACTGGCGGTGCTGAACCCCACTGACACATTGGCTGGTGTATTTCTCTGTGCAGCTAGCAGTACCGGGCCCCAACTGGCGATGTTAGAGCCCAGGGTCAGCAGGAGGAGGAGATGGAGCAGAGTGTAGGCCGAAGCCTGCACTGGCGGCAGCTTTGGGTCTGTTGTGCCTGCGTGGCTGTTGCAGGACACGTTGCCGGCTGCACAGCAGGGGAACAGCTGGCGGTGCTGAACCCCACTGACACATTGGCTGGTGTTTTTCTCTGTGCAGCTAGCAGTACCGGGCCCCAACTGGCGGTGTTGGAGCCCGGGCTCTGCAGGGGGAGCAGAGTGTAGGCCGAAGCCTAATTGAACCAATTTCAAAGGTAACCTTTAACCCCCCCTCAGGTGTTACAAAGTAGAAGAGCCACAGCTTATGCAGCAGTAATGCTGCACAAGTCAAAGGTTGCTCTTTTAATTTTGCTCCTTGCACACGCTGAAAGGATCACGTATAACATTTAGGCCCTTACACAGTCAAACTGATTTTGAGGCGTGAGTTCCCTTCGTAAAGAGACGCAGTACAGCTGGCAAAAATGCCACCTTGGTGCTTTGCGCGGCCTCCTGAGCATCGTTATTTGTTGCACAGGAGTCTGCGCTTTTGTGTTATCCCTTGGCCTTGCGCTGTTAGCGCTGCCCATCCTCTGACATCATGTTATGTCGGCCGTTGCGGTTTGCGATGACCATGAATCCCAGCCCCCCAGTGTCTTAACATTGTTAAAACACTGCGGGGCTGGGATTCATGGCCTGGCGCAGTACATATGTTCGCCTCTCGCTTGGGTTCTTACACCCGCTTCAGACTATGCGGCGTCAGCTGATCCCTTATCGCATGCCACGGCCATGAAGACGCACAGTCCGAAGAAGGCGGAAGGAGATGAGGGACAGGCGAACTGATGCACCGCTCATGCCCATCAATCACACCCTCGCAGTCCCAATAAATAAGACACCGAGGGGCGTTGTGTCGGGCAAGGCGGCCGCAGAGGCGCAGGCAGCCAAACAATGATGCCAGAAGACGGGCAGCACTACCAAGGAGCTTGTTGCGTGTCAATACAAAGGAAAATCACACCTGAGGGACGTTTTAATGGTCGCAGAGGACTCATTTTTAGACGTGTTCACTTCAACATGGGCAAGGAGAATAGGTTTCTGAGCCACCTTGCACACATGCAGCATTACTGTCGTACAAGGTGGCTGTAAAACGTAAAAACGCCTGGGGGAGGGGGGACAGGTTTCCTTCAATTTCAGTTCTTGTGTCTGCGTGGCTGTTGCAGGACACGTTGCCGGCTACACAGCAGGGGAACAGCTGGCGGTGCTGAACCCCACTGACACATTGGCTGGTATTTGGCTCTGTGCAGCTAGCACATCTGGGCCCCAACTGGCGGTGTTAGAGCCCAGGGTCAGCAGGAGGAGGAGAGGGAGCAGAGTGTAGGCCGAAGCCTGCACTGGAGCAAGTTGAAAGGGAAACTTTAACCCCCCCCCCCAGGCGTTTGTAGCTGAAAGAGCCATCGTGTACAGCTCTAATGCTGGAAAAGGTAAACTTAGCTCTTTTAATTATGGTCCTTGCACATGCTGAACCTAACACTTATGAAAAGTGTCCCCTCCTACCGTGATACCGTCCGGTAGGTGGAACTTTCCTTTGTGATGTGACGCAGCACAGCTGTCATTCTTACCCCCTTGGCGCCGTGCACCGCCTCCTGTCATGGTTCCCAATGGCAAGGGAACGTCAGAGAACATAAATAACAGAACAGCTCTTGGGTGATGGAATCTCGAGCTGACCGTGAGCTAAACCTACCACACAACTAACAGTGGCCGGGTGGCGTACCTACGTTTTATCCCTAGACGCCTAGCGCCAGCCGGAGGACTAACTAACCCTAATAGAGGAAAAGACAGACCTGGCTTACCTCTAGGAAAATTCCCCCAAAAAGGAGACAGAAGCCCCCCACATATATTGACGGTGAGTTCAGAGAAAAAGACATACGCAGTATGAAGGTAGGTTCAGCAAAGCGAGGTCTGCTTACTAGATAGCAAGAAGATACAATAGGGAACTTCACGGTCAGCTGAAAACCCTATTAAAATACCATCCCGAAATTACTTTAAGACTCATGTGTCAACTCATGACACCGGAGTGGCAATTTCGGCCCACAAGAGCTTCCAGCTACAGAAAAATAACATAACTGTGAACTGGAACAAAAATGCAAAACAAACTTAGGACTAAGAGTCCAACTTAGCTGATAGTAGTCTAGAAGCAGGAACATGCAACAGAAAGGCTCTGGTTACATTGATGGCCGGCACTAGAATAACTGAGCAGCAAGGCTAAATAGGATACACCCATATCCTGATGGAAACAGGTGAACAGAGAAAGTGAAGCACACAAGTCCAGTACCACCAGTGACCACCGGGGGAGCCCAAAAACCAAACTCACAACAGTATCCCCCCCTCAAGGAGGGGGCACCGAACCCTCTCAAGAACCACCAGGGCGATCAGGACGAGCCCTATGAAAGGCACGGACCAAATCAGAGGCATGAACATCAGAGGCTGTCACCCAAGAATTATCCTCTTGACCGTAGCCCTTCCACTTGACCAGATACTGAAGTTTCCTTCTGGAAACACGGGAGTCCAAGATCTTCTCCACAACGTACTCCAATTCACCCTCAACCAACACCAGAGCGGGAGGCTCAACGGAAGGCACAACCGGTACCTCATACCTGCGCAATAATGACCGATGGAAGACATTATGGATAGAAAAAGATGCTGGGAGGTCCAATCGAAAGGACACGGGGTTAAGAATCTCCAAAATCTTATACGGGCCGATGAACCGAGGCTTAAACTTAGGAGAAGAAACCCTCATAGGGACAAAACGAGAAGACAACCACACCAAGTCCCCAACACGAAGACGAGGACCAACACGACGACGGCGGTTAGCAAAATGCCGAGTCTTCTCCTGGGACAACTCCAAATTGCCCACCACCTGTCCCCAAATCCGATGCAACCTATCCACCACAGTATCCACTCCAGGACAATCCGAAGACTCCACCTGACCGGAAGAAAAACGAGGATCAAACCCCGAATTGCAAAAGAAAGGAGAAACCAAAGTGGCAGAACTAGCCCGATTATTGAGGGCAAACTCCGCCAACGGCAAAAAGGCAACCCAGTCATCCTGATCCGCAGACACAAAACACCTCAAATAAGTCTCCAAGGTCTGATTAATTCGCTCAGTCTGGCCATTAGTCTGAGGATGGAACGCAGACGAAAAAGACAAATCAATGCCCATCCTAGCACAGAACGCCCGCCAAAATCTAGACACGAACTGGGTCCCCCTGTCAGAAACGATATTCTCCGGAATACCATGCAAGCGAACCACATTTTGAAAAAACAGAGGAACCAACTCGGATGAGGAAGGCAACTTAGGCAAGGGCACCAAATGAACCATCTTTGAAAAACGGTCACACACCACCCAGATGACAGACATTTTCTGAGAAACAGGGAGATCAGAAATAAAATCCATAGAGATGTGAGTCCAAGGCCTCTTCGGAATAGGCAAAGATAACAACAATCCGCTAGCCCGAGAACAACAAGGTTTGGCCCGAGCACAAACATCACAAGACTGCACAAAAACTCGTACATCTCGAGACAGGGAAGGCCACCAGAAGGACCTAGCCACCAAATCCCTGGTACCAAAGATCCCGGGATGACCTGCCAACACAGAAGAATGAACCTCCGAGATGACTCTACTGGTCCAATCATCAGGAACAAACAGTCTACCAGGCGGGCAACGATCAGGTCTATCCGCCTGAAACTCCTGCAAAGCCCGTCGCAGGTCTGGGGAAACAGCAGATAATATCACCCCATCCTTAAGGATACCTGTAGGTTCAGAATCACCAGGGGAATCAGGCTCAAAACTCCTAGAAAGGGCATCCGCCTTCACATTTTTAGAACCTGGTAAGTATGAGACCACAAAATTAAACCGAGAGAAAAACAACGACCAGCGCGCCTGTCTAGGATTCAGGCGCCTGGCAGACTCAAGATAAATCAAATTCTTGTGATCGGTCAATACCACCACCTGATGTCTAGCCCCCTCAAGCCAATGACGCCACTCTTCAAAAGCCCACTTCATAGCCAAAAGCTCCCGATTACCAATATCATAATTTCGCTCGGCGGGCGAAAATTTTCGAGAAAAGAACGCACAAGGTCTCATCACGGAGCAGTCGGAACTTTTCTGCGACAAGACCACCCCAGCTCCGATCTCGGAAGCATCGACCTCAACCTGAAAAGGAAGAGTAACATCAGGCTGACGCAACACAGGGGCGGAAGAAAAGCGGCGCTTAAGCTCCCGAAAGGCCTCCACAGCAGCAGGGGACCAATCAGCAACATCAGCACCCTTTTTGGTCAAATCAGTCAAAGGTTTAGCAACATCAGAAAAACCAGTTATAAATCGACGATAAAAATTAGCAAAGCCCAAAAATTTCTGAAGGCTCTTAAGAGAAGAAGGTTGCGTCCAATCACAAATAGCCCGAACCTTGACAGGATCCATCTCAATGGAAGAGGGGGAAAAAATGTACCCCAAAAAAGAAATCTTTTGAACCCCAAAAATACACTTAGAACCCTTCACACACAAGGAATTAGCCCGCAAAACCTGAAAAACCCTCCTGACCTGTTGGACATGAGAATCCCAGTCATCCGAAAAAATCAAAATATCATCCAGATACACGATCATAAATTTATCCAAATATTCACGGAAAATGTCATGCATAAAGGACTGAAAGACTGAAGGGGCATTTGAAAGACCAAAAGGCATTACTAAATACTCAAAATGGCCCTCGGGCGTATTAAATGCGGTTTTCCACTCATCCCCCTGCTTAATTCGCACCAAATTATACGCCCCACGGAGATCAATCTTAGAGAACCACTTAGCCCCTTTTATTCGAGCACACAAATCAGTCAGCAGTGGCAGAGGATACTGATATTTGACTGTAATTTTATTCAAGAGTCGATAATCAATACACGGCCTCAAAGAGCCATCTTTTTTAGATACAAAGAAAAAAACGGCTCCTAAGGGAGATGAAGAAGGACGAATATGTCCCTTTTCCAGGGACTCCTTAATATATTCTCGCATAGCAGCATGTTCAGGTACAGATAGATTAAATAAACGACCCTTTGGAAATTTACTGCCCGGAATCAGATCTATGGTACAATCGCAATCTCTGTGAGGAGGTAGTGAACCAAGCTTAGGCTCCTCAAAAACATCACGATAATCAGATAAAAATTCCGGAATCTCAGAGGGAATAGATGACGAAATGGAAACCAAAGGTACGTCCCCATGAGCCCCCTGACATCCCCAGCTTAACACAGACATTGCTTTCCAGTCAAGGACTGGGTTATGAGATTGTAACCATGGTAATCCGAGCACCAAAACGTCATGTAGATTGTACAACACAAGGAAGCGAATCATCTCCTGATGGTCTGGATTCATACGCATAGTCACTTGTGTCCAGTATTGTGGTTTATTACTAGCCAATGGTGTAGAGTCAATACCCTTCAGAGGTATAGGAACTTCCAGAGGCTCTAGATCAAACCCACAGCGCCTGGCAAAGGACCAATCCATTAGACTCAAAGCGGCGCCAGAGTCGACATAGGCATCCGCGGTAATTGACGATAATGAACAAATCAAGGTCACAGACAGAATAAACTTAGACTGTAAAGTGCCAATTGAAATAGACTTATCAACCTTTTTTGTACGTTTAGAGCATGCTGATATAACATGAGTTGAATCACCACAATAGAAGCACAACCCATTTTTTCGCCTAAAATTCTGCCGTTCGCTTCTGGACAGAATTCTATCACATTGCATATTTTCTGGAGCCTTCTCAGAAGACACCGCCAAATGGTGCACAGGTTTGCGCTCCCGCAAACGCCGATCAATCTGAATAGCCATTGTCATGGACTCATTCAGACCTGTAGGTGCAGGGAACCCCACCATAACATCTTTAATGGCATCAGAGAGACCCTCTCTGAAATTCGCCGCCAGGGCGCACTCATTCCACTGAGTAAGCACAGACCATTTACGAAATTTTTGGCAGTATATTTCAGCTTCATCTTGCCCTTGAGATAGGGCCATCAAGGCTTTTTCAGCCTGAATCTCTAAGTTAGGTTCCTCATAAAGCAACCCCAAAGCCAGAAAAAACGCATCCACATTGAGCAACGCAGGATCCCCGGGTGCCAATGCAAATGCCCAGTCTTGAGGGTCACCCCGCAGCAAGGAAATTACTATCCTAACCTGCTGTGCGGGATCTCCAGCGGAGCGAGATCTCAGGGAAAGAAATTATTTACAATTATTTTTGAAATTCAGGAAACGAGATCTGTCCCCGGAGAAAAATTCTGGTATAGGAATTCTAGGTTCAGATATAGGAGCATGAATAACAAAATCCTGTAAATTTTGAACCTTCGTAGCAAGATTATTCAAACCTGTAGCCAAACTCTGAGGATCCATTTTAATCAGGTGAGATCAGAGTCATTCAAGGATTAGAAGGAGAGAGAGAGAGACAAAGGCTGCAATTAGAGCAGAAATGCAACTAAGTCAACTATAGAGCAAGCTCAGAGGAAAAAAAAAAAAAAATCTGCAGACTTCTTTTTCTCTCCTTTCTTCTGCCAACGGTTTTAACACTGGGCCGGCCATACTGTCATGGTTCCCAATGGCAAGGGAACGTCAGAGAACATAAATAACAGAACAGCTCTTGGGTGATGGAATCTCGAGCTGACCGTGAGCTAAACCTACCACACAACTAACAGTGGCCGGGTGGCGTACCTACGTTTTATCCCTAGACGCCTAGCGCCAGCCGGAGGACTAACTAACCCTAATAGAGGAAAAGACAGACCTGGCTTACCTCTAGGAAAATTCCCCCAAAAAGGAGACAGAAGCCCCCCACATATATTGACGGTGAGTTCAGAGGAAAAGACATACGCAGTATGAAGGTAGGTTCAGCAAAGCGAGGTCCGCTTACTAGATAGCAAGAAGATACAATAGGGAACTTCACGGTCAGCTGAAAACCCTATTAAAATACCATCCCGAAATTACTTTAAGACTCATGTGTCAACTCATGACACCGGAGTGGCAATTTCGGCCCACAAGAGCTTCCAGCTACAGAAAAATAACATAACTGTGAACTGGAACAAAAATGCAAAACAAACTTAGGACTAAGAGTCCAACTTAGCTGATAGTAGTCTAGAAGCAGGAACATGCAACAGAAAGGCTCTGGTTACATTGATGGCCGGCACTAGAATAACTGAGCAGCAAGGCTAAATAGGATACACCCATATCCTGATGGAAACAGGTGAATAGAGAAAGTGAAGCACACAAGTCCAGTACCACCAGTGACCACCAGGGGAGCCCAAAAACCAAACTCACAACAGCCTCCTCAGCGTTGTTTGAATCAGTCCCGGAGCCTGCGCTGTTAGGTTAGCCCTTGGCCAGGCACACATTTTGCGCTGCCCGTCTTCTGACATCATTTGGTGTCAGGCTGGCTGTGCCTGTGCGGCCGCGCTGGCCGAGATCCCGCCTCGTACTGTCTTCTGATTTAATCCCACTGGGGGCCTGAGATCCGTGGCCATGCGCAGTGCATATCCTCGCCTCTCACTCCCCTCCCTACGGCTTCTTCAGACTGTGCGGTGTCACGGCCGTGGCATGCTATTAGGGACCAGCTGACACCGCACAGTTTGAAGAAGCCGTAGGGAGATGAGTGAGAGGTGGAGGTTCAGATATGCACTGCGCATGTCCATGGATCTCAGGCCCCCAGTGGGATTAAATCAGAAGACAGTACGAGGCGGGATCTCGGCCAGCGCGGCCGCACAGGCGCAAGCCAGCCTGACACCAAATGATGTCAGAAGACGGGCAGCGCAAAATGTGTGCATGGCCAAGGGCTAACCTAACAGCGCAGGCTCCGGGACTGATTCAAACAACGCTGAGGAGGCGGCGCACGGCGCCAAGGGGGTAAGAATGACGGCTGTGCTGCGTCACATCACAAAGGAAAGTTCCACCTACCGGACGGTATCACGGTAGGAGGGGACACTTTTCATAAGTGTTAGGTTCAGCATGTGCAAGGAGCACCACGAAAAGAGGCACTTTTTCCCTTTGCATCATTACTGCTGCACAAGGTGGCTCCTTCAGTAACAAACGCCTGGGGGGGGGGACAGGTTCCCTTAAATTTAACTTGTTGTGCCTGCGTGGCGGTCGCACATTGCCGTATACACAGCAGGGGAACAGCTGACGTTACTGAACCCCACTAACACATTGGTGAGGTGTTTGGCTCTGTGCGGACAGCACTTCTGGACGGCAACTAGCGGTGTTGGAGCCCAGGGACAGGTGGAGGAGGAGGAGGTGGAGGAGGTAGGAGGAGGTAGGAGAGATTGCCACACACACAGCAGGGGAACAGCTGACGTTACTGAACCCCAATAACAGAGGAGGGACTGTTGACTGTGCGGACAGCACTTCTGGACGGCAACTAGCGGTGTTGGAGCCCAGGGACAGGTGGAGGAGGAGGAGGTGGAGGAGGTAGGAGGAGGTAGGAGGGATTGCCACACACACAGCAGGGGAACAGCTGACGTTACTGAACCCCAATAACAGAGGAGGGACTGTTGACTGTGCGTACAGCACTACCAGGCAACAACTAGCGGTGTTGGAGCCCAGGGACAGGTGGAGGAGGAGGTGGAGGAGATAGGAGGGATTGCCACACACACAGCAGGGGAACAGCTGACGTTACTGAACCCCAATAACAGAGGAGGGACTGTTGACTGTGCGTACAGCACTACCGGATGGCAACTAGCGGTGTTGGAGCCCAGGGACAGGAGGGGGAGGTGGAGGAGATAGGAGGGATTGCCACACACACAGCAGGGGAACAGCTGACGTTACTGAACCCCAATAACAGAGGAGGGACTGTTGACTGTGCGGACAGCACTTCTGGACGGCAACAAGCGGTGTTGGAGCCCAGGGACAGGTGGAGGAGGAGGAGGTGGAGGAGGTAGGAGGAGGTAGGAGGGATTGCCACACACACAGCAGGGGAACAGCTGACGTTACTGAACCCCAATAACAGAGGAGGGACTGTTGGGACTGTGCGTACAGCACTACCAGGCAACAACTAGCGGTGTTGGAGCCCAGGGACAGGAGGAGAAGCAGAGGAACACAATGTAGGCCGAAGCCTGATTGGAGAAAGTAGAAAGGGAACCTTTAACCCCCCCCCCCCCCAAGGCGTTTGTAGCTGAAAGAGCCAGCTTGTGCAGCAAAAAAGATGCAAAAGGAAAAGGTGGCTCTTTTCATGATGCTCCTTGCAAACACAGAACTAAACACTTATAAAATGTGTCCCCTAATACCGTGTGACCTTCCCGGAGGTGGGACTTTCCTTCATAATATGACGCAGCACAGCCGTCATTCCTACCTCCTTGGCGCCGTTCCCCGGCTCCTCAGCGTTGTTTGATTCCGTCCCGGAGCCTGCGCTGTTATGTTATCCCTTGGCCAGGCACACTTAGCGCTGCCCATCTTCTGACATCATTTGGTGTCAGGCTGGCTGCGCCTGTGCGGCCGCGCTGGCCGAGAGCCCGCCTCGCAGTGTCGTCTAATGTAATCCCACCGCGGGCCTGGGATCCGTGGCCATGCGCAGTGCATATCCTCGCCTCTCACTCCCCTCCCTACGGCTTCTTAAGACTGTGCGGTGTCACGGCCGTGGCATGCTATTAGGGACCAGCTGACACCGCACAGTCTGAAGAAGCCGTAGGGAGATGAGTGAGAGGTGGAGGTTCAGATATGCACTGCGCATGTCCATGGATCTCAGGCCCCCAGTGGGATGAAATCAGAAGACACTGCGAGGCGGGCTCTCGGCCAGCGCGGCCGCACAGGCGCAGCCATCCTGACACCAAATGATGTCAGAAGACGGGCAGCGCTAAGTGTGCCTGGCCAAGGGATAACATAACAGCGCAGGCTCCGGGACGGAATCAAACAACGCTGAGGAGCCGGGGCACGGCGCCAAGGGGGTAGGAATGACGGCTGTGCTGCGTCATATTACGAAGGAAAGTCCCACCTCCGGGACGGTTTTACGGTATCAGTGGACACATTTTATAAGTGTTAAGTTCTGCGTGTGCAAGGAGCTAAACAAAAATAGTTACCTTTTCCTTGTGCAGCATTACTGCTGTACAAGGTGGCTCTTTCAGTAACAAACGCCTTGGGGGGGGGGGACAGGTTCCCTTACATTTCAGTTGTTGTGTCAGCGTGGCGGTCGCAGGACACATTGCCGGCTACAAAGCTGGGGATCAGCTGACGTTACTGAAACCCAATAACACTGGGTCGTATGTTTTGACTGTGCAGACGGCACTTCTGAGCCTCAACTGGCGGTGTTGGAGCCCAGGAATTTAAGTTCAGGTGGTAGAAAGATGAACACAACAGGAGACCTGGATACTGTAGACAGTCACCTAATTATTTAATCAGGAAGAGGAGTGGCAAATTCCTGCGAGATCCAGGCCTTGTTCATTTTCAGGAAAGTAAGCCGGTCAACGTTATCGGAGGATAGTCGCATGCGACGGTCAGTTAGTACACCACCTGCAGCACTAAAGACACGTTCCGATAATACACTGGCCGCAGGGCAAGACAGCACCTCCAATGCATACTGGCTTAGCTCTGGCCATGTATCCAGCTTTGAGACCCAAAACTTGAAAGGGGAAGAGCCGTCTGGGAGTACAGCAAGAGGGCAAGACATGTAGTCTGTCACCATCTGACGGAACCGTAGCCTCCTGCTGACTGGAGCCGTCTGTGATGGTGTAGACTTTTGTGGCGGGCACAGAAAACTGTGCCACAGTTGGGCCATACTGGTCTTGCCTTGAGCAGAGGCACTGCTTCTGCTCCCTCTTTGTGCAGAGCCTCCACCACTGCTTGGACGCACTGAGCTGCTTTGGAATGCACTAGCAGCACTTCTCTCACTTGGAATGGAGAAGATGATGGAATTCACCAGTGTGTCTTGGTACTCCCGCATTTTTCGCTCCCGGTTCAACGGTGTGATGAGGCTTTCTACATTGTCCCGGTAGCGAGGATCGAGGAGGGTGAACACCCAATATTCAGACATGTTGAGAATGTGGGCGATGCGGCGGTCGTTTCTCAGGCACTGCAGCATGTAATCCACCATGTGCTGCAGACTGCCAACTGCCCAAGAAACGCTGTCCCCTGCTGGAGGCGTGATCTCTGCCCGCTCGTCATCACCCCACCCTCGCTGTACACACTGACTACTGGACAATTGTGTAACTCCCTCCTCTGGACAGATGTCTTCCTCCTCCATTGACTCCTCCTCATCCTCCTCACAAACTGTCCCCTGCCTACGCGTTTGTGAGGAACCACGTGGCACTGACTGTCCAGAAGATGATGGAAATGCTGAATCCTCATCCTCCACCTCTTCCACAACATCATCCCTTAGCACTTGCAGTGATTTTTCAAGCAGGCAGATAAGGGGGACAGTCATGCTGACTAGTGCATCATCTGCACTCGCCATCCGCGTGGAATAATCGAAGGGACACAAAACCTGGCAGACGTCATTCATAGTGGCCCACTCTGTGGTTGTGAAGTCTGTACGGCGCTGACTGCGACTTCTTTGCGCCTGAAGCAGCTGGTACTCCATTACAGCTTGCTGCTGCTCACACAACCGCTCCAACATATGTAACGTGGAATTCCACCTGGTAGGTAGGTCACATATGATGCGATGTTCCGGCAGGCGGTGTCGGTGCTGCAGAGCCGCAATGCTCGCTTTTGCCGTGCTGGAACGCCGCAAGTGAGCACACTCTAGGCGGACCTTGTGCAGCAGTGCATCAAGATCCGGATAGTCCCTCAGAAAACTCTGCACGACCAAATTGAGCACATGTGCCAGACATGGGATGTGAGTGAGGTTGCCGAGGCCCAGAGCTGCCACCAGATTTCGGCCATTATCACACACTACCATGCCTGGCTGAAGATTCGCTGGCACAAACCACACATCGCTCTCCTGCTTGATGGCATTCCAGAGCTCCTGCGCTGTGTGGCTTCGATTCCCCAAATAAATTAATTTCAAGACGGCCTGTTGACGTTTGGCCACGGCTGTGCCCATGTCGGTGGTAACAGGTACACGTTCATCACGGGTCCATGTGGAGGTGGACTGTGACGGCTCCTGCAGCGATGATTCTGAGGAACTGGTGTAGGAGGAGGAGTCAATGCGTACAGAATGGATTCCTGCAATCCTTGGAGTGGGCAGGACACGTCCTGCGCCACTCGCACGGTCTGTATCCGGCTCAACGATATTAACCCAATGGGCAGTGAGGGAAAGGTATCGCCCCTGTCCATGTTGACTGGTCCACGCATCGGTGGTGAGGTGGACCTTGCTACTGACAGCGTTCAGTAGCGCGTGTTTTATGTGTCCCTCCACATGCTTGTGCAGGGCAGGGACGGCTTGCCTGCTGAAGTAAAAGCGGCTGGGCACATTGTACTGTGGGACTGCCAATGACATCAAGTCACGGAAGCTGTCAGTCTCCACCAGCCTGAATGACAGCATTTCCAGTGACAGAAGTTTGGCAATGCCTGCAGTCAGAGCCTGTGCTCGTGGGTGGTTTGACGAGAAAGGCCGCCTTTTCTCCCATGCCTGTACTACCGATGGCTGTAGACTGGGCTGGGAGTGTGTGGATGACTGGGAAAGTGGTGCTGCGGGTGGAATTACAGCGGGTCTCTGGACAACAGGGCCAGAGGTTCTTCCACGGCGATCCTGGGAGGAAGCCGAACCAGCTGCGTGTGAGCTGGAGGAAGAGGCAACACGAGCTGAAGAGGTGGTAGCTGCCGCTGTTGGTTGGCCTAGCTCTTCAGTGTGTTTTTCTAACTCCGCCGGGTGCCTGGTGCGCACATGTTTCCACATGTTGGAGGTATTGAGGTTGCTGACATTTCGACCTCTTTTGACTTTGTGATGACACACCTTGCATTTGACATAGCAAATGTCAGCTGCAACTGTGTCAAAAAAGGACCAGGCACTGCAAGTCTTGGGAGCGCCCTTTTTGGCTTTTGGAAGAGACATGCTCCTAACGGCTGCCAAAGCGGAGGCTGCAGGATCCGCAGTCTTCCCCCTCCCTCTCCCTCTTTGGGCCGTACGGGGAATCTCTTCCTCAGAGCTGCTCCCACCACCTTCCTGTCCCTCACGCCAAGATGGGTCAAGGACCTCATCATCTACACTACCCTCTGCCCCCAACTGCACCTCCTGGGTAGTCTCAGCAGCAGAGCACGCACCAGTGAGTGGCACCTGAGTGTCATCATCAGCTGATGCGGCCTGCGATGTGGTGACCGGAGCCACTGGCCCACCCGCCTCTTCAGAGGAAGAGAGAAAAAGCTGTTGGGCATCACTGCACCCTGCCTCTTCTTCCATTTCTCCAATGCTGCTTGGCTGGCCCCCTGTTTCCAAGCCAAGAGATTCAGAGAACAGAAGTAGAGACGGCTCCTGTCCTGGGCTCTCTGTCTGCCTGGGCAATTTGGCAGGTGGTGAAGAGACAGATGGCTGCTCTCCAGTGCTCTGTGTCTGAGAGGATGTGGCACTAATTGAAGTTGATGCATTAGCTGCCATCCATCCGACAACGGCTTCAATTTGGTCTTCACGCAGCAGCGGTGTACGGCGCTCTGCGACAAAGCTGCGCATGAATGACTGTTCCCTTGTGAAAGTGGGTGCTGATGAGTCACCGGTGCCCGCAGCGGGCACAGAATCCCCACGTCCCTTCCCTGCTCCGCGCCCACGCCCACGTGCCTTACTCACTGCCTTCTTCATCTTGGGTGACTGATAAAGATAAGCAGAAAAGTACTAACGGCTTTGTGTGCTTATTCCTGAACAACTCCTCCTAACAGGTATAAGAAACACTAATTTTCTAAAGTGTGGACTAGACTTTAATATGAGCTAATGTGGCCTACAGAAATGTAAAGTGGTGTCACTGGTGTGTTTGGTGAACTTTAGTATTTATTTATTTTTTGGGGGCTGAACTGACAACAGAGAGAGCTGCAGTCACACGGAGACCTTGCAGACAGCCGTAAACGGCGCTGCAAGGCCCAAAAACCCTCCTCTACGTTATCCTATGTAGTGTTTTTCCACAAGTTAGCTGGAGACGGGTGGAAAGACACTAATAGGAATTTTTTGAAAAAATGTGCAGCAGCCTGCACTACTTAAAACAAAATGAAAATTGATTTTGCGGTATGACGCAGTGAAGAACCCTGAGCTGGAGACAACCAGGCTATGGCTGCTCACAGACTACAGGGCGAGCTGCAGTCACACGGAGACCGTGCAGACAGCCGTAAATGGCGCTGCAAGGCCCAAAAACCCTCCTCTACGTTATCCTATGTAGTGTTTTTCCACAAGTTAGCTGGAGACGGGTGGAAAGACACTAATAGGAATTTTTTGAAATAATGTGCAGCAGCCTGCACTACTTAAAACAAAATGAAAATTGATTTTGCGGTATGACGCAGTGAACAACCCTGAGCTGGAGACAACCAGGCTATGGCTGCTCACAGACTACAGGGCGAGCTGCAGTCACACGGAGACCGTGCAGACAGCCGTAAACGGCGCTGCAAGGCCCAAAAACCCTCCTCTACGTTATCCTATGTAGTGTTTTTCCACAAATTAGCTGGAGACGGGTGGAAAGACACTAATAGGATTTTTTGTTAAAAATTAGCAGCAGACTACACTACTTGGAAAAAAAAAAAAAAAAAAGAACAGTATGAGGCAATGAACCACCCTCCCTGAACTGAATACAACCAGCTATGGATGGCCTATGTGGCTGCACTCAGACTAGAGAGTGGGCTGCACTCACACACACACACACAGACCTTGCAGATCGCTGTGAAAACAGCGCTACAAGGCAAAAGCAAGGTGAATAGTAGGTGAACACAGCGGTTGCTAAATTAGCCTTTGGAAAGCACAAAGAAGCAAATCGCTATCTCTAAACTGGTCCTCAGTCAGCAAACAGCATCCTGTCACTAACTGAATTCACAGCAGAGTGATCGCAAAATGGTGCCAGCGACTTTTAAACTGCATCATGACATCATTTCAGCAGCCAATCACAGCCATGCCAGTAGTTTCATGCCCTCCATGCTGAACAGGATGTGCCCACACTTGAAATCATTCTCATTGGCTGAATTTGTGCATTTTGAATCTGGGAACTTCCGATTCCGGTATCCGATACGCGGCAAGTATCGGAATCCCGGTATCGGAATTCCGATACCGCAAGTATCGGCCGATACCCGATACTTGCGGTATCGGAATGCTCAACACTACTCAACACTAATCATAAATAATCAAAATTAAAAAAATAAATGTGAAGTGCAGAAATCTGAAGAATTACCTTCTCTGTCTGGAATTGGATACGACCACCAGGGATTGCAGGGCCATTTGCGAAGATTAGCTTTGGTTGCACCCACAAGGAAGCAGAGGGAAATTTCAGTCTTTTGACCAGAGAGAATTACATGAAATTCTCAGTTGCTCCAAAATCAATGAATACATGTCCTGTGAACACAGAGGAACAAAAGGAAAGACATAGGTAAGTACAAGTGACTTGTCTTTAATGAAAACAGAATTACTTCCTGGGTAATTCCTCCCTCCTCACCTACTGACCAAAATTTTCCTGTTTGGCCTTCAGTTTGGAAAAGTTTGTACCTGAATTATCCCACCCACTACAATATAAACATTCCTTGTGGAAGTCAACAGAATATTTCAGCCGCTGGCAAACTCTTCCTAACGATTTGCATAAGTTTTGGTGTGTCCTGTCTGGGACAGGATTATGAAGATGCTCTTTGAGGCAATTCACAAGAATCCAAAGTTTTCTCCCTTGGTCATTCTTTAAAACATAAGCCCACATAAGTGGGTATAAGTGAACCCAAACTTTAAAGTTTGGGGTTTGTATACGACACCTTGTGTAAGTTACCGAACCCTTAACATGGACTTTTTATCAGATATCCGCATTACTATTCGGGTTTGGTGATGAATAATGATAGTTTAAAAGCTGGAGTGCAGTCAATCAACAAGCTTTTAGGCTGTGGGCACTTCTATAGCCATGATTGATTGGTGCACCACGTGACCCGGCCTGTATAAATGCCTTATCATGGGTGACACCTTCAATCTGCTTTGATTAGTGTAGGGATAGTAAGTAGCTTTAGTAAAAGAAAGTATTAGACCTTGTGTGCACACTCTGTCAAAAAGCCTCAGTGTGTGTACACTGTATTTGTGTCACTGGGAATATTGTGCCAAAAAGTTGCTGTGTGTACTCTGCACCCATATACTGTATGTAGCAGTATTATGGCTTTAAGCTTGTGTGTACTAACATGTCTGTGAAAGTACTGTGCCAAAATGCCGCTGTGTACTCGACACCTGTGTCTGTGGAAGTAATGTGCCAAAAAGCCTTTGTGTGTACTCTGCACCCTTGCCTGTAGGAGTACTGTGACTTTAAGCCTCTCTGTTTACTTTGCACCCCTGCCTGTCGGAGTTCTATGCCTTTAACCCACTGTTTGTGTACTCTGCACCCCTGCCTGGGGGTGTACTGTGCATTTAAGCATCTGGGTTTACTCTGCACTCCTGCCTGTGGCAGTACTGTGTCTTTAAGTCTCTGTGTGTACTCTGCCCTCTAACCTGTGAGAGTACTGTGCTTTTAAGACCCTGAGTGTACTCTATACCCCCACCTGTAAGAGTACTGTGCTAAAATGCCTCTGTGTACTCTGCAGCCATGTCTGTACAAGTAGTGGGCCTAAAAATATAATAATAATACTTTACTGCTGTGTCTCTACAAGTTTTGGCCGGGGCTAATAGATAATTTTACCATATTGCTGTCTCTGTATGAGTTGTGGCTGTGAATGAAAAAATAATTTTACTCTTCCACTGTGTCTGTAAAAGTAATTGATGGGCCTAAAAAGTTAGTTTAGTCTACTGCTGTGTCTGTATAAGTTGTAACCAGGCCTAAAAAAATAATTTTACTCTACCGCTGTGTCTATACGAGTTGTGGCTGTGTCTAAAAAACAAATTTTACGCTACCGCTGTGCCTGTATGAGTAGGGTGCTTAAAACATAATTATACTCTGCAATTGTCTCTTTGCGAGTAGTGTGCCTAAAATAAGTCTACCCTGCTGCTGGGTTTGTGTCAGTTGTGAGCCTAATGCATGTAGGATAGCTGCGGAGACACCATCACGTGTTTCTCAACGCAAGCAGTGAATAGCCATACCTTTCCCCGGGAAGGAACAACCACGGGAAGGGCAGCATCCAATAAAGGAAAACATCCAATACAGGAAAACCACCTATGCCAAGCATGGTATCCATCCACAGACAACTGTTTCGGGGTGTTTGCCCCTCATCAGTGTGGAGTAGGAATCTGGCTATTAGGAGCAGTGCCTAGTAAAAGGCTGTAAAGGAACAGATGATTGGCCTCGGGGAGACCAAAACATCCAACACTGCGGAGACACCATCACGTGTTTCTCAACGCAGTGATCCAGAACACTGCCCCCATCCCGTATGGGAAATATGCAAATGCATGTAGGATAGCTGCGGAGACACCATCACGTGTTTCTCAATGCAAGCAGTCACAGACAGCTGTTTCGGTGTGGATGGATACCATGCTTGGCATAGGTGGTTTTCCTGTATTGGATGTTTTCCTTTATTGGATGCTGCCCTTCCCGTGGTTGTTCCTTCCCGGGGAAAGGTCTGGCTATTCACTACTTGCATTGAGAAACATGTTATGGTGTCTCCGCAGCTATCCTACATGCATTTGCATATTTCCCATAAGGGATGGGGGCAGTGTTCTGGATCACTGCGTTGAGAAACACGTGATGGTGTCTCCGCGGTGTTGGATGTTTTGGTCTCCCCGAGGCCAATCATCTGTTCCTTTACAGTTGTGAGCCTAAGGTAGGAGCCACACTTAACGTATGAAAAATCCGTCCGAGTCTCCCTGCTAAGAGTCGCATGAGTGTAATGTGAGTGGTATGCGAGTGTCATGCAAGTACAATCCTATTCTTCACACCCAGCATCCGATTTACATACGAGTGCAGTGCGATTGCTATCCGACTGCAAAGCGATTTTAACATGAGCTTTTACTTACGGAAATTCTCTGTCATTTACACATCATCTCCACAGTAAACATTCATCAAAACACACACACACATATTTATACTGTATGTACAGTATATATACAGGTCCTTCTCAAAAAATTTGCATATAGTGTAAAATTTCATTATTTACCATAATGTAATGATTACAATTAAACTTTCATATATTATAGATTCATTATCCACCAACTGAAATTTGTCAGGTCTTTTATTGTTTTAATACTGATGATTTTGGCATACAACTCCTGATAACCCAAAAAACCTGTCTCAATAAATTAGCATATTTCACCCGTCCAATCAAATAAAAGTGTTTTTTAATAACAAACAAAAAAACCATCAAATAATAATGTTCAGTTATGCACTCAATACTTGGTCGGGAATCCTTTGGCAGAAATGACTGCTTCAATGCGGCGTGGCATGGAGGCAATCAGCCTGTGACACTGCTGAGAGGTTATGGAGGCCCAGGATGCTTCAATAGCGGCCTTAAGCTCATCCAGAGTGTTGGGTCTTGCGTCTCTCAACTTTCTCTTCACAATATCCCACAGATTCTCTATGGGGTTCAGGTCAGGAGAGTTGGCAGGCCAATTGAGCACAGTAATACCATGGTCAGTAAACCATTTACCAGTGGTTTTGGCACTGTGAGCAGGTGCCAGGTCGTGCTGAAAAATGAAATCTTCATCTCCAAAAAGCATTTCAGCCGATGGAAGCATGAAGTGCTCCAAAATCTCCTGATAGCTAGCTGCATTGACCCTGCCCTTGATGAAACACAGTGGACCAACACCAGCAGCTGACATGGCACCCCACACCATCACTGACTGTGGGTACTTGACACTGGACTTCAGGCATTTTGGCATTTCCTTCTCCCCAGTCTTCCTCCAGACTCTGGCACCTTGATTTCCGAATGACATGCAAAATTTGCTTTCATCAGAAAAAAAGTACTTGGGACCACTTAGCAACAGTCCAGTGCTGCTTCTCTGTAGCCCAGGTCAGGCGCTTCTGCCGCTGTTTATGGTTCAAAAGTGGCTTTACCTGGGGAATGCGGCACCTGTAGCCCATTTCCTGCACACGCCTGTGCACGGTGGCTCTGGATGTTTCCACACCAGACTCAGTCCACTGCTTCCTCAGGTTCCCCAAGGTCTGGAATCGGTCCTTCTCCACAATCTTCCTCAGGGTCCGGTCACCTCTTCTCGTTGTACAGCGTTTTCTGCCACATTGTTTCCTTCCAACAGACTTACCATTGAGGTGCCTTGATACAGCACTCTGGGAACAGCCTATTTGTTGAGAAATTTCTTTCTGGGTCTTACCCTCTTGCTTGAGGGTGTCAATGATGGCCTTCTTGACATCTGTCAGGTCGCTAGTCTTACCCATGATGGGGGTTTTGAGTAATGAACCAGGCAGGGAGTTTTTAAAAGCCTCAGGTATCTTTAGCATGTGTTTAGAGTTAATTAGTTGATTCAGAAGATTAGGGTAATAGGTCGTTTAGAGAACCTTTTCTTGATATGCTAATTTATTGAGACAGGTTTTTTGGGTTATCAGGAATTGTATGCCAAAATCATCAGTATTAAAACAATAAAAGACCTGACAAATTTCAGTTGGTGGATAATGAATCTATAATATATGAAAGTTTAATTGTAATCATTACATTATGGTAAATAATGAAATTTTACACTATATGCTAATTTTTTGAGAAGGACCTGTATACACTCACTGGCCACTTTATTAGGTACACCTGTCCAACTTCTTGTTAACACTTAATTTCTAATCAGCCAATCACATGGCGGCAACTCAGTGCATTTAGGCATGTAGACATGGTCAAGACAATCTCCTGCAGTTCAAACCGAGCATCAGTATGGGGAAGAAAGGTGATTTGAGTGCCTTTGAACGTGGCATGGTTGTTGGTGCCAGAAGGGCTGGTCTGAGTATTTCAGAAACTGCTGATCTACTGGGATTTTCACGCACAACCATCTCTAGGGTTTACAGAGAATGGCCCGAAAAAGAAAAAAAATCCAGTGAGCGGCAGTTCTGTGGGCGGAAATGCCTTGTTGATGCCAGAGGTCAGAGGAGAATGGGCAGACTGGTTTGAGAAGATAGAAAGGCAACAGTGACTCAAATCGCCACCCGTTACAACCAAGGTAGGCCTAAGAGCATCTCTGAACGCACAGTGCGTCGAACTTTGAGGCAGATGGGCTACAGCAGCAGAAGACCACACCGGGTACCACTCCTTTCAGCTAAGAACAGGAAACTGAGGCTACAATTTGCACAAGCTCATCGAAATTGGACAGTAGAAGATTGGAAAAACGTTGCTTGGTCTGATGAGTCTCGATTTCTGCTGCGACATTCGGATGGTAGGGTCAGAATTTGGCGTAAACAACATGAAAGCATGGATCTATCCTGCCTTGTATGGAGCATCTTTGGGATGTGCAGCCGACAAATCTGCGGCAACTATGTGATGCCATCATGTCAATATGGACCAAAATCTCTGAGGAATGCTTCCAGCACCTTGTTGAATCTATGCCACGAAGAATTGAGGCAGTTCTGAAGGCAAAAGGGGTCCAACCCGTTACTAGCATGGTGTACCTAATTAAGTGGCCGGTGAGTGTATATATATATATATATATATATATATATATATATATATATATATATATATATATATATATATATATATATATATATATATATATGTATCAATACATATATATATATATATATATATATATATATATATATATATATATATATATATATATATATATATATATATATATATATACTGCTCAAAAAAAGGGAACACTTAAACAACAGAATATAACTCCAAGTAAATCAAACTTCTGTGAAATCATACTGTCCACTTGGAAGCAACACTGTTTGACAGTCAATTTCACATGCTGTTGTGCAAATGGAATAGACAACAGATGGAAATTATTGGCAATTATCAAGACACCCTACATAAAGCAGTGGTTCTGCAGGTGGGGACCACAGACCACATCTCAGTACCAATGCTTTCTGGCTGATGTTTTGGTCACTTTTGAATGTTGGTTGTGCTTTCACACTTATGGTAGCATGAGACGGACTCTACAACCCACACAAGTGGCTCAGGTAGTGCAGCTCGTCTAGGATGGCACATCAATGCGAGCTGTTGCAAGAAGGTTTGATGTGTCTGTCAGCATAGTGTCCAGAGGCAGGAGGTGCTACTAGGAGACAGGCCAGTACACCAGGAGATGTGGAGGGGACCATAAGAGGGCAACTGTTACAGATCTGCAACACAGGACTAAGGTAGAAGGGGGAAAACTGACCTTGCACTATGACTAGGCTGAAACTATACGATGAAGTGGGCGACCCATTCCTTGCGAATAGACCCACCGACGATCCTAGGTTAATCTCAAGTGAAGACCTATAGATAAGGGAAAGGGGTACCCTAAAAGAACTAAGGACTGGGTACAAAAACGGGACACCTCCTAGTAGAAAACACAGAGTAGGCTGCAGAAACCAATAGAAAACAGAAACTACGTCTATCAGAACCAGAGGTACCAGGACTGCACAAATAACACACACAGAACACTAAGCAAAGCAACAGGCTAGAGCTCAAGCAGATTAACACTTGTCCAGCAAGGACTTGGAGGCAGGTGCTGGTTAATAAAGAGTGAAACAAACACCTGACCCAAGACAAACTCGGCAACAGAGGAAAAAGACCAGCAGCCAGAACTCCACAAGAAAATGGTGGATAGTAACAAACTAAACAGATTCTAACAGTACCTCCCCTTTAACAAGGATCCCCCGGATCCTCTAAGCCAGGCCTTATTCAGAAAACTCCTGTGAAAAGCTTTAATTAACCTTGAGGCTGAGACATCCACAGTTTTCACCCAGGAATTGTCCTCGGGACCGAAACCCTTCCAGGACACAAGATACTGTAACCCTCCTCTAAGCCACCCGGAATCAAGAATGCGTGAAATCTCAAACTCGCAGTCTTCATTAATTGGATGAACAGACGGCATAGCCACCTTATCTGGCATGTCAACCTTCTTCAGCAAAGATACATGAACAACTGAATTAATTTTCCAGGACAAAGGAATGTCTAATCTCACCTATGCAAAATTGACAATGTGAACCACTCTGAAAGGTCTTACAAACCTCGGCCCCAACTTTTTAGAAGGGATCTTCAAACGCAGATTCCTTGAGGACAACCAAACCATGTCCCCAACAACAAACCTCGCCTCCCATCTACTCTTATCAAAACATTTCTTAGACTTCCTATTAGCCTGTTTATGATTATGGTGCACACTTGTCCAAACCCTTTCCAAATTTCCAGAAAAACTCTCCTCCTCAGGCACCGCTGCCCCAATCCTAGAAAAAGGACCAAAAGATGGATTCTTCCCAGTACAACAAAAGAAAGGAGAACCCCCAGCCAAAGAAGATGTATGATTATTGAGAGCAAACTCAGCTAATGGTAGATACTCCGACCACATCTCCTGATTGTCTGCTACAAAACATCTCAAAAACTGCTCAATATCCTGGTTCTTCCTCTCGGTCTGTCCATTGGACTGCGGATGATAGCCTAACGAAAATAACAAATGAATCTTAAGTCTGTCACAAAAGGCATGCCAAAAGCGAGCCATAAACTGTGGTCCCCTATCGAAGACAATGTCCGTGGGAACACCATGGAGTCTTACAATCTCTTTCACAAATGCCCTGGCAAGTGTCTTAGCTCAGGGTAATTTATTGAACGAGACCAGATGACACATCTTACTAAACCGGTCCACAATGACCCAGATAACAGAAAAACCTTCAGAGACCGGCAGGTTGGTAAAATCCATAGCAAAATGCATCCATGGAGAACTAGGAACCTCTAACGGACAAAGCAACCCCACCGATGTTGCATGAGAAGCCTGAGAACTAGCGCACATGGTACACTGACGCACCCACTTGACATTTTCTCTTAGCCACCCCGGCCACCAGAAACTCTGACTGATCAACTTTTTTGTTTCGGCAATCCGTGGATGACCCGACAAACAAGACTCATGACATTCCGTAAACAAAGCTCTCCTCAGGGCTTTAGGCACAAATAATTTCCCATACGGAGTGTTAGTTGTTGCATCATCCTGGGCTTTAACCCCTTAAGCCCTGAGGGTGGTTTGCACGTTAATGACCGAGCCAATTTTTACAATTCTGACCACTGTCCCTTTATGAGGTTATAACTCTGGAACGCTTCAACGGATCTTGGCAATTCTGACTTTGTTTTCTCGTGAGATATTGTACTTCATGATAGTGGTAAAATTTATTTGATATAACTTGTGTTTATTTGTGAAAAAAACGGAAATTTGGCAAAAATTTTGAAAATTTCACAATTTTCCAACTTTGAATTTTTATGCCCTTAAATCACAGAGATACGTCACGCAAAATACTTAATAAGTAACATTTCCCACATGTCTGCTTTACATCAGCACAATTTTGGAACCAAAATTTTTTTTTGTTAGGGAGTTATAAGGGTTAAAAGTTGATCAGCAATTTCTCATTTTTACAACACCATTTTTTTTTAGGGACCACATCTCATTTGAAGTCATTTTGAGGGGTCTATATGATAGAAAATACCCAAGTGTGACACCATTCTAAAAACTGCACCCCTCAAGGTGCTCAAAACCACATTCAAGAAGTTTATTAACCCTTCAGGTGTTTCACAAGAATTTTTGGAATGTTTAAATAAAAATGAACATTTAACTTTTTTTCACACAAAATTTACTTCAGCTCCAATTTGTTTTATTTTACCAAGGGTAACAGGAGAAAATGGACCGTAAAAGTTGTTGTACAATTTGTCCTGAGTTCGCCGATACCCCACATGTGGGGGTAAACCACTGTTTGGGCACATGACAGAGCTCGGAAGCAAAGGAGCGCCATTTGACTTTTCAATGCAAAATTGACTGGAATTGAGATGGGACGCCATGTTGCGTTTGGAGAGCCCCTGATGTGCTTAAACATTGAAACCCCCCACAAGTGACACCATTTTGGAAAGTAGACCCCTTAAGGAACTTATCTAGATGTGTGGTGAGCACTTTGACCCAACAAGTGCTTCACAGAAGTTTATAATGCAGAGCCGTAAAAATACAAAATCATATTCTTTCACAAAAATGATCTTTTCGCCTCAAATTTTTTATTTTCCCAAGGGTAAGAGAAGAAATTAGACCACAAACGTTGTTGTGCAATTTGTTCTGAGTACAACGATACCCCATATGTGGGGGTAAACCACTGTTTGGGCGCATAGCAGAGCTCGGAAGGGAAGGAGCGCCATTTGACTTTTCAATGCAAAATTGACTGGAATTGAGATGGGACACCATGTCGCATTTGGAGAACCCCTGATGTGCCTAAACATTAAACCCCCCCACAAGTGACACCATTTTGGAAAGTAGAACCCCTAAGGAACTTATCTTGATGTGTTTTGAAAGCTTTGAACCCCCAAGTGTTTCACTACAGTTTATAACGCAGAGCCGTGAAAATAAAAATTCTTTTTTTTTTCCGGAAATTGATTTTTTAGCCCCCAGTTTTGTATTTTCACAAGGGTAAAAGGATAAATTTGACTACCAAAGTTGTTGTCCAATTTGTCCTGAGTACGCTGATACCTTATATGTGGGGGGAAACCACTGTTTGGGCGCATGGCAGAGCTCGGAAGGGAAGGAGCGCCATTTGGAATGCAGACTTAGATGGATTGGTCTGCAGGCGTCACGTTGCATTTGCAGAGCCCCTGATGTACCCAAACAGTAGAAACCCCCACAAGTGACCCCATATTGGAAACTAGACCCCCCAAGGAACTTATCTAGATGTGTTGTGAGAACTTTGAACCCCCAAGTGTTTCACTACAGTTTATAACGCAGAGCCGTGAAAATAAAAAAATCTTATTTTTCCCTCAAAAATGATTTTTAGCCCACCAAATTTTTATTTTCCCAAGGATAAAAAGAGAACTTGGACCCCAAAAGTTGTTGTCCAATTTGTCCTGAGTACGCTCATACCCCATATGTTGGGGTAAACACCCCTGTTTGGGCGCACGGGAGAGCTCGGAAGGGGAGGAGCAGTGTTTTACTTTTTCAACGCAGAATTGGCTGGAATTGAGATCGGACACCATGTCGCGTTTGGAGAGCCCCTGATGTGCCTAAACAGTGGAAACCCCCCAATTATAACTGAAACCCTAATCCAACAACAACCCTATCCCTAATCCCAACGGTAACCCTAACCACACCCCTAACCCTGACACACCCCTAATTCTAATCCCAACCCTAATCCCAACCGTAAATGTAATCCAAACCCTAACCCTAACTTTAGCCCCAACCCTAACCCTAACTTTAGCCCCAACCCCAACCCTAACCTTAACTTTAGGCCCAACCCTAACCCTAACTTTAGCCCCAACCCTAGCCCTAACTTTAGCCCCAACCCTAACTCTAACTTTATCTCCAACCCTAGCCCCAACCCTAACCCTAGACCCAACCCTAACCATAGCCCTAACCCTAACCCTAGCCCTAACCCTAACCCTAGCCCTAACCCTAGCCCCAACCCTAGCCCCAACCCTAACCCTAGCCCTAACCCTAGCCCCAACCCTAACCCTAGCCCTAACCCTAACCCTAGCCCTAATGTGTTATGATCCTAGTGGCTGAGGATCACAAAACGGACTAGCTAAGTTAATGACTATAGACACGAGCTCTAGGGAGGTGGTAACTGGACTGACCGCAAACCTGATCCTAACCAAACACACTAAAGGTAGCCGGTGAACGTGCCTAAAATCCTGGACTTCTCGACGCAGCCTGAGAAACTATCTACTCCTAGAGGGAAAGTAAGACCTCGCTTGCCTCAGAGAAATCACCCCAAAGATATAGGAAGCCCCCAACAAATAATAATGGTGAGGTAAGGGGAAAATACAAACGTAGAAATGAAAACAGATTCAGCAAATGAGGCCCACTAATACTAGATAGCAGAAGACAGATAGGGAACTGTGCGGTCAGTAAAGACCCTATGCAAAATATCCACGCTGAGAATACAAGAACCCCCACACCAACTAACGGTGTGAGGGGAGAAACTCAGCCCCCTAGAGCTACCAGCAAGCAAGGAAATCACATATTAGCAAGCTGGACAAGAAACAAAAATAAACCAAGAAACATATGAACACTGATGATCAAAAAAATGACCAAAGAAAAACTTAGCTTCTCTTGAAGAGACTGATAACGAAGGCATGCAGGAAAGCTCCAAAATAGCACTGAAGACATTGACAGCAGGCAACAACTGATAGTCCAGGTGAGCTAAATAGGAAACCAGCTAACAGATAACGAGACAGCTGATCCAGCCTCAGACCTGCAGAATGACACAAAGAGCCACCAGAGGGAGCCCAAAGACAGCACTCACACAGTACCACTTGTGACCACAAGAGGGAGCCCAAAAACAGAGTTCACAACAGTACCCCCCCTTGAGGAGGGGTCACCGAACCCTCATCAAAACCCTCAGGGCGATCAGGATGAGCCACATGGAAGGCATGAACCAAATCGGCCGCATGAACATCAGAGGCGACAACCCAGGAATTATCCTCCTGACCATAGCCTTTCCACTTAACCAAATACTGAAGCCTCCGTCTAGAAATACGAGAATCCAAGATCTTCTCCACCACGTACTCCAATTCGCCCTCAACCAGCACAGGGGCAGGGGGCTCAACAGAATGAACCACAGGCACCACATACCTCCGCAACAAAGACCTATGGAACACGTTATGAATGGCAAACGACGCTGGGAGGTCCAAACGAAATGACACCGGGTTAAGGATTTCCAAAATCTTATAAGGACCGATGAAGCGAGGCTTGAATTTAGGAGAGGAGACCTTCATAGGAACATACCGAGAAGACAGCCATACCAAATCCCCAACACGAAGTCGGGGACCCACACCGCGACGGCGGTTGGCAAAGCGCTGAGCCTTCTCCTGTGACAACTTCAAATTGTCCACCACATGGTTCCAAATCTGCTGCAACCTATCCACCACAGAATCCACCCCAGGACAGTCAGAAGGCTCAACCTGACCCGAGGAAAAACGAGGATGGAAACCAGAATTGCAGAAAAAAGGCGAAACCAAAGTAGCAGAACTAGCCCGATTATTAAGGGCAAACTCGGCCAATGGCAAAAAAGGCACCCAATCATCCTGATTAGCAGAAACAAAACATCTTAAATAAGTTTCCAAGGTCTGATTAGTTCGCTCGGTTTGGCCATTCGTCTGAGGATGGAAGGCCGACGAAAAAGACAAATCAATGCCCATCTTAGCACAAAAGATCTGCCAAAATCTGGACACAAACTGGGATCCTCTGTCAGACACAATATTTTCAGGGATGCCGTGCAAGCGAACCACATTCTGAAAAAATAGAGGAACCAAATCGGAGGAGGAAGGCAACTTAGGCAAGGGCACCAAATGGACCATTTTGGAAAAACGATCACACACCACCCAGATGACAGACATTCTCTGAGAGACTGGAAGATCCAAAATAAAATCCATGGAAATGTGCATCCAAGGCCTCTTCGGGACAGGCAAAGGCAAAAGCAAACCGCTGGCACGAGAACAGCAAGGCTTAGCCCAAGCACAAATCCCACAGGACTGCAAAAAGGAACGCACATCCTGCGACAAGGAAGGCCACCAGAAGGACCTAGCCACCAAATCTCTGGTACCAAAAATCCCAGGATGGCCTGCCAACACCGAAGAATGAACCTCGGAAATAACTCTGCTGGTCCATCTATCTGGGACAAACAGTCTCTCTGGTGGGCAACTGTCAGGTCTATCCACCTGAAATTTCTGCAGCACTCGTCGCAAATCTGGGGAAATGGCAGACAAAATCACTCCCTCTCTGAGGATACCAGCCGGCTCTGAAACTCCCGGAGAGTCAGGCACAAAACTCCTAGAAAGAGCATCAGCCTTCACATTCTTCGAACCAGGCAGGTACGAGACCACGAAATCGAAACGGGAGAAAAACAACGACCAACGAGCTTGTCTAGGATTCAGCCGCTTGGCAGACTCGAGATAAATCAGATTTTTGTGATCAGTCAAGACCACCACACGATGCTTAGCTCCCTCGAGCCAATGTCGCCACTCCTCAAATGCCCACTTCATAGCCAACAACTCCCGATTACCAACATCATAATTCCGCTCGGCAGGCGAAAACTTTCTTGAAAAGAAAGCACAAGGCTTCATCACAGAGCAATCAGAGCTTCTCTGCGACAAAACAGCCCCCGCTCCAATCTCAGAAGCATCAACCTCGACCTGAAAAGGAAGAGAGACATCAGGCTGACACAAAACTGGAGCCGAAGAAAACCGGCGCTTCAGCTCCCGAAAGGCTTCCACGGCCGCAGGAGACCAATTAGTCACATCAGAACCCTTCTTGGTCAAATCCGTCAAGGGTTTAACCACGCCAGAAAAATTAGCAATGAAGCGACGGTAAAAATTAGCAAAACCCAAGAACTTCTGAAGACTCTTAACAGATGTAGGCTGAGTCCAGTCATGAATAGCCTGGACCTTGACTGGGTCCATCTCAATAGTAGAAGGAGAAAAAATAAAACCCAAAAAGGAAACCTTCTGTACTCCGAAGAGACATTTTGATCCCTTCACAAATAAGGCATTAGCACGCAGAACCTGAAATACCATCCTGACCTGCTTCACATGGGACTCCCAGTCCTCAGAAAAGACCAAAATGTCATCCAGATACACAATCATAAATTTATCCAGATATTCTCGGAAGATGTCATGCATGAAGGACTGGAACATAGAAGGAACATTAGAGAGTCCAAAAGGCATCACCAAGTACTCAAAATGGCCTTCGGGCATATTAAATGCTGTTTTCCATTCATCCCCCTGCTTAATACGCACAAGGTTATACGCACCACGAAGATCTATCTTGGTGAACCAACTGGACCCCTTATTCCAAGCGAACAGATCAGATAATAATGGCAAAGGATACTGAAATTTGACCGTGATTTTATTTAGAAGACGATAATCTATACAAGGTCTCAGAGAACCATCCTTCTTGGCCACAAAAAAGAATCCTGCACCAAGAGGGGAGGAGGACGGGCGAATATGTCCCTTCTCTAAAGACTCCTTTATATAACTCCGCATCGTGGCATGTTCTGGTACAGACAAATTAAAAAGTCGTCCCTTAGGGAACTTACTACCAGGAATCAAATTTATAGCACAATCACAATCCCTGTGAGGAGGCAGGGCACCGGATCTGGGCTCATCAAATACATCCTGGTAGTCCGACAAAAACTCAGGGACCTCAGAAGGAGTGGAAGAAGCAATTGACACCAAAGGAGCATCGCCATGAATCCCCTGGCAACCCCAACTTGAAACAGACATAGCTTTCCAATCCAGAACTGGATTATGGGCCTGCAGCCATGGCAGACCCAAAACGACAACATCATGCAAATTATGCAGCACAAGAAAGCGAATCACCTCCTGATGTACAGGAGTCATGCACATGGTCACTTGAGTCCAATATTGAGGCTTATTCTCAGCCAGTGGTGTAGCATCAATTCCCCTCAGTGAAATAGGAAATTCCAAAGGCTCCAGGACGAAACCACAGCGCCTGGCAAACGACAAATCCATCAGATTCAGGGCAGCACCTGAATCCACAAAAGCCATAACCGAGTAAGATGACAAAGAACAAATTAAAGTAACAGACAAAATGAATTTAGGCTGTATATTACCAATGGTGACAGGTTTAGCGATTTTTTTAAGCGCTTAGAGCATGCTGAGATAACATGAGTAGAATCACCACAGTAAAAGCACAACCCATTTTGACGTCTATGACTTTGCCGCTCAATTCTGGTCAGAATTCTGTCACATTGCATAGACTCAGGTCTCTGTTCAGAAAACACCGCCAGAGGATGCACTGATTTGCGCTCCCGCAAACGCCGATCAATCTGAATGGCCAAAGCCATTGAGTCATTCAGACTTGCAGGTGTGGGGAACCCCACCATAACATTCCTAATGGCTTCAGAAAGACCTTCTCTGAAATTTGCAGCCAGGGCACACTCATTCCATTGAGTAAGCACTGACCATTTCCTAAATCTTTGACAATACACCTCTGCTTCATCCTGCCCTTGAGAGTGGGCCAACAAAGCCTTTTCTGCCTGGTTCTCAAGATTAGGTTCCTCATAAAGCAGTCCAAGCACCAGAAAAAACGCATCCACATTCAGCAATGCAGGATCTCCTGGCACCAGAGAGAAAGCCCAATCTTGAGGGTCGCCACGTAACAAGGAGATAACAATTTTAACTTGCTGAGCGGAATCACCAGAGGAACGAGGTCTCAAAGATAGAAATAATTTACAATTATTCTTAAAATTCAGAAACCTAGATCTATCTCCAGAAAACAACTCAGGAATAGGTATTTTTGGCTCTGACATAGGACATGAACATCAAAATCCTGAATGCTTTGCACCCTTGCAGCAAGCTGATCCACACTAGAAGTCAGACTCTGAATATCCATGTCTGCAGCTGAACTCAAAACCACCCAGAGATTAAGGGGATGAGAGAAGCTGGACAGACTGCAGCAAAGGTAGAGGAAAAAAAAAATTGTACTCAGGACTTCTCTTATCCCACTTCTGCGATGCATTAAACACTTTTTGGGCCTGCTGTACTGTTATGATCCTAGTGGCTGAGGATCGCAAAACGGACTAGCTAAGTAAATTACTATAGACACGAGCTCTAGGGAGGTGGTAACTGGACTGACCGCAAACCTGATCCTAACCAAACACACTAAAGGTAGCCGGTGAACGTGCCTAAAATCCTGGACTTCTCGACGCAGCCTGAGAAACTATCTACTCCTAGAGGGAAAGTAAGACCTCGCTTGCCTCAGAGAAATCACCCCAAAGATATAGGAAGCCCCCAACAAATAATAACGGTGAGGTAAGGGGAAAATACAAATGTAGAAATGAAAACAGATTCAGCAAATGAGGCCCACTAATACTAGATAGCAGAAGACAGATAGGGAACTGTGCGGTCAGTAAAAAACCCTATGCAAAATATCCACGCTGAGAATACAAGAACCCCCACACCAACTAACGGTGTGAGGGGAGAAACTCAGCCCCCTAGAGCTACCAGCAAGCAAGGAAATCACATATTAGCAAGCTGGACAAGAAACAAAAATAAACCAAGAAACATATGAACACTGATGATCAAAAAAATGACCAAAGAAAAACTTAGCTTCTCTTGAAGAGACTGATAACGAAGGCATGCAGGAGAGCTCCAAAATAGCACTGAATACATTGACAACAGGCAACAACTGATAGTCCAGGTGAGCTAAATAGGAAACCAGCTAACAGATAACGAGACAGCTGATCCAGCCTCAGACCTGCAGAATGACACAAAGAGCCACCAGAGGGAGCCCAAAGACAGCACTCACACAGTACCACTTGTGACCACAAGAGGGAGCCCAAAAACAGAGTTCACAACACTAATGGGAAAATGGAAATAAATACATTTTTTTAATTTTATTATTTTTCCCTAACTAAGGGAGTGATGAAGGGGGGGTTGATTTACTTTTATAGCGTTTTTTATATCGGATTTTTATGATTGGCAGCTGTCACACACTAAAAGACGCTTTTTTATAGCAAAAAAGTTTATGTGTCTCCACATTTTGAGACCTATAATTTTTCCATATTTTGGTCCACAGAGTCATGTGAGGTCTTGTTTTTTGCGGGACAAGTTGATTTTTGTGAGGCAGAATGACCAAAAACCAGCTATTCATGAATTTCTATTGGGGGAGGCGTTTATACCGTTCAGCGTTTGGTAAAATTGATAAAGCAGTTTTATTCGTTGGGTCAGTACGATTACAGCGATATCTCATTTATATCATTTTTTTATGTTTTGACTAGTGTTGAGCATTCCGATACTGCAAGTATCGGGTATCGGCCGATACTTGCTGTATCGGAATTCCGATACCGAGATCCGATATTTTTGTGGTATCGGGTATCGGTATCGAAACAACATTAATGTAAAAATGTGTAAAAGAAAGAATTAAAATAAAAAATATTGCTATACTCACCTCTCCGACGCAGCCTGCACCTTACCGAGGGAAGCGGCAGCGTTCTTTGTTTAAAATTCGCGCTTTTCTTTCCTTTACTGAAGTCCCGGCTTGTGATTGGTCGCGTGCCGACCATGTGGCCGGGACGCAACCAATCACAGCAAGCCGTGACGTAATTTCAGGTCCTTCAGGATTTTAAAATTACGTTCCGGCGTTGTGATTGGTTGCGTCGCAGTCACATGGGCAACGCAACCAATCACAGCAAGCCGTGACGTAATTTCAGGTCCTTAAGGATTTTAAAATTACGTCCCGGCTTTGTGATTGGTTGCGTCGCAGTCACATGGGAGACGCAACCAATCACAAGCCGTGACGTCACGGGAGGCTGGACACGCGCGCATTTTAAAATGGGCGCGTGTCCAGCCTCCCGTGACGTCCCGGCTTGTGATTGGTTGCGTCGCGATCAACCAATCACAAGCTGGGAGGCTGGACACGCACGCATTTTAAAATTTTAAAATGCGCGCGTGTCCAGCCTCCCGGCTTGTGATTGGTTGATCGCGACACAACCAATCACAAGCCGGGACGTCACGGGAGGCTGGACACGCGCCCATTTTAAAATGCGCGCGTGTCCATCCTCCCGTGACGTCACGGCTTGTGATTGGTTGCGTCTCCCATGTGACTGCGACGCAACCAATCACAAAGCCGGGACGTAATTTTAAAATCCTTAAGGACCTGAAATTACGTCACGGCTTGCTGTGATTGGTTGCGTTGCCCATGTGACTGCGACGCAACCAATCACAACGCCGGAACGTAATTTTAAAATCCTGAAGGACCTGAAATTACGTCACGGCTTGCTGTGATTGGTTGCGTCCCGGCCACATGGTCGGCACGCGACCAATCACAAGCCGGGACTTCAGTAAAGGAAAGAAAAGCGCAAATTTTAAACAAAGAACGCTGCCGCTTCCCTCGGTAAGGTGCAGGCTGCGTCGGAGAGGTGAGTATAGCAATATTTTTTATTTTAATTCTTTCTTTTACACATTAATATGGTTCCCAGGGCCTGAAGGAGAGTTTCCTCTCCTTCAGACCCTGGGAACCATCAGGAATACCGTCCGATACATGAGTCCCATTGACTTGTATTGGTATCGGGTATCGGTATCGGATTGGATCCGATACTTTGCCGGTATCGGCCGATACTTTCCGATACCGATACTTTCAAGTATCGGACGGTATCGCTCAACACTAGTTTTGACGCTTTTATACGATAAAAGCTATTTTATAGAAAAAATAATTATTTTGGCATCACTTTATTCTGAGGACTATAACTTTTTTATTTTTTTGCTTATGATGCTTTGTGGCAGCTCGTTTTTTGCGGGACAAGATGACGTTTTCAGCGGTACCATGTTTATTTATATCTGTCTTTTTGATCGCGTGTATTCCACTTTTTGTTTGGTGGTATGATAATAAAGCGTTGTTTTTTGGCTCGTTTTTTTTTTTTTTTTCTTATGGTGTTCACTGAAGGGGTTAACTAGTGGGACAGTTTTATAGGTTGGGTCGTTACGGATGCGGTGATACTAAATATGTGTAATTTTATTGTTTTTGTTTGTTTTTTTTAGATAAAGAATTGTATTTATGGGAATAATATTTTTTTTTTTACTTTTTTACTTTTTCCCAGGGGGGGACATCACAGATCGCCAATTTGACAGTGTGCACAGCACTCTGTCAAATCGGTGATCATACTTTCATCGGAGCAGGCTGCTCTCTGCTCTGCAGCCTGCTCCGGACCCGGAAGTACTCTCTGCAGGACCCGGATGCAGCCCCGCGGCAATTTTGGATCCAGGCCCTGCAGGGAGAAGACGCTCGGTACAAGGTGAGTACATCACCTTGTACCGATCGTCTCAGGGAAGCACGCAGGGAGCCCCCTCCCTGCGCGACGCTTCCCTGTACCGCCGGCACACCGCGATCATGTTTGATCGCGGTGTGCCGGGGGGTTAATGTGCCGGGGCGGTCCGTGACCGCTCCTGGCACATTGACACCCGGCCGCGATCGGCCGCGCTCCCCCCGTGAGCGCGGCCGATCGCTATGACGTACTATCCCGTCGGTGAGAATTAAGGCCCACCCCACCTCGATAGTACGTCATATGGGATTAAGGGGTTAAGAATGCTGTTTTCCAACTCAGAACCTAATGCTGCCTCAACCACCCCTCTCTGCAGAATAGATTCTTCCTTTTCAGTATTAACCGCTAGGGAGAAACTTCGAGACAAAGCATCAGCTTTAACATTTTTTGTCCCAGGGATATATGTCACAGAGAAATGGAATCGGAGAAAAAACAATGCCCACCTAGCTTGACGGGCATTCAAACATTTAGCAGCATCCAGGTAGATCAGGTTCTTATGATCAGTAAATACTTGTATAGGATGTCTAGCGCCCTCCAAAAAATGTTGCAAATGCTCAAACACAAGCTTAATAGCCAGCAATTCTCAGATCCCAACTTCGCAGTTGAGCTCCGCCTTTGAAAATGTCTTTAGAAAAGAAAGCACAGGGATGCATCCCATCCTCCCCCTTCTGGGACAGAACAGCCCCCACTCCTACTGATGAGGCATCCACCTCTACCAGAAAGGGCTTAGTCTCATCTGTCTGGATCAAAACAGGAGCAAAGCTAAACCTCTCCTTGAGATGCTCAAAAGCCTAAACAGCCTCAGGGGACCATTGGACAGTATTGGAACCCTTCTTAGTAAGATCAGTAAGGGGTTTGGCAAAAACATACAAATTCTTTATGAATTTTCTATGATAATTAGCAATCCCCCAAAATCTCTGAATCGACTTCAAGCATTCAGGTCTAGGCCACTCCAATACCGCCTGAACCTTCACCGGGTCTATCTCAAAACCATCACTGGAAACAAAGTACCCCAAAAAACTAATTTTCTGTACCGCAAACTCGCATTTCTCCAGTTTAGCAAAGAGTGTGTTTTCTCTCAGAATCTGTAGAACCTCACGGACTCTCTGCCAATGCGACTCCAGATCGGGCGAATAGATCAAAATATCATCCAAATAAACAATCACACTCCTACCGATCAACGGCCTCAGGATGTCGTTAATGAAATTTTGAAAGAATGCCGGACCATTTGTAAGGCCGAAAGGCATAACTAGACACTCAAAATGACCTTTTATTAAAGGCTGTCTTCCATTTATCACCTTTTTTAACCCGCAGCAAATTATATGCCCCACAGAGATCGATCTTAGAGAAGCGCTTGGCTCCAACTAACTGGTTGAACAAATCTGGAATTAGCGGCAAGGGGTTAGGATTCTGCACAGTGATCTTATTTATCTCCCTGAAATCCAGACATGGCCTAAGACCCCATCTTTTTTTTTGCAAAAAAGAACCCCACTGCCACAGGGGAATTAGAGGGTCTTATATGACCTGCAGCAAGACTAGTCTGCAGGTATTCCTTTAAGGCCTCCCTCTCAGGAATCGTTAGATTAAATAAATGACTCTTAGGGAGAGTAGCACCTGGGATAAACTCAATAGCGCAATCGTAATCTCTATGAGGTGGGAGAGCTTGTGACTCCACTTCTGAAAAGACTTTCCAGAATTCCTGAATAGCTTCAGGTAGCTCTTTTTTCACAACAGCAGCAATGTGTACATCACAACATTTCCCATAACACTCCTGACCCCAGGATCTTATCGTACTTGACGACTAGTCCAGTACAGGATTTTGCATTTTTAACCAGGGTAACCCCAGGGCAACCGGAAAAGGCAATTTACAAACAAGTACAAACAAATCTAAAGATTCCTGGTGTTCCATATTCACAGTGAGTGGAAACCCGGCGACCTTTCGAGAAACGCACCCATGCTCTAGAGGAGTGTTATCAATTGCCTCTACAGGAAAAGGGCATGATAAAGGTACAGAATCAATTTTATACTTGTCTAGAAATTGTTGATCAATCAAATTAAGTGCAGAACCACAGTCCACCATCACTTGAAAATCAATCGAATGACCACGACAGATAGAACTACCAGAAAAAGAAACTCCTGCTGACCGAAAAAATGCAATGCGAAAGGGAGGGTTATCCTGCTTGACCTTTTTTTCTCTTTTCCTTGTCTATGCATCCTGCACATTGCTTAATAAAATGTTCAGCCTTATCACAATAAAGACATAGCCCCTCAGGGAATCTTCTCTGCCTTTCCTGGGAACGAGAGGACATCACCCCAAATTGCTTCGGGTCCCCACAGTCAACGGGGTTCTCCAGCAAAATTGAAACCTTCTCCTCATTCTGTCTACTTTTTAATCTTCTATTCACCCAGATAGCTAAGTGCATAGCAGCCTCAATCGTAGCAGGTGCAGGATATGCAATGAGCAAATCTTTAACCCTGTCATTCAAACCTGCTAAAAACTGACTCTTGAGTGCTGGATCATTCCAGCTGACCTTTGCAGACCATCGTCTGAACTGGGTACAATATCTCTCAGCATCGCCAGAACCCTGTTTCAGCCGCCTGAGTTCTGCCTGTAGTGACCCGATCAGGATCATCATATAATACCCCCATAGCAAAAAATAAAAACGCTTCTACAGACATCGAACAAGGGTCATCTGGACGCAATGAAAATGCCCAAACTTGGGGCTCACCTCGCAATAACGACATAATAATCCCCACATGCTGCAATTCAGCCCCTGGGTCTAAGCCGAAGACCTGGGTCTAAGCCGAAAATAAAGTAAACATGCATTTTTAAACTAAAAAAATTCCTGCCGTTTGCCAGAAAAACATTCAGGCAAACCCACCTTAGGTTCTTCAGAGCGGATCCCAGGGCAATTACTCACGTGCTGCTGTAAACTGGCAACTTCCAACGTTAACCCTTGCAGATGCTGAGCAAGATCTTGAATGCTGTTCATGTTGCAGAAATCCGGGAGGGTTTTTTTTTTTTATACTTCTTTCTGGCTGGACAAACTGTTATGGATCTGCAACACAAGACTAAGGTAGAAGGGGGAAACTGACCTTGCACTATGACTAGGCTGAAACCCTACGATGGAGTGGGTGACACATTCCTTGCGAATAGACCCACTGACGATCCTAGGTTAATCTCAAGCGAAGACCTATAGATAAGGGGGAGGGGTACCCTAAAAGAACTAAGGACTGGGTACAAAAACGGGTCACCTCCTAGTAGAAAACACAGAAAAGGCTGCAGAACCCAATAGAAAACAGAAACTACATCTATCAGAACCAGAGGTACCAGTACTGCACAAATAACACACACAGAACACTAAGCAAAGCTAGAGCTCAAGCAGATTAACACTGTTGTCCAGCAAGGACTGGGAGGCAGGTGCTGGTTAATAAAGAGTGAAACAAACACCTGACCCAAGACAAACTCAGCACCAGAGGAAAAAGACCAGCAGCCAGAACTCCACAAGAAAATGGCAGATAGTAACAAACTAAACATATTCTAACAGCAACAACCCAGCAGCTGGACCGCTACCTCTGCCTTTGTGCAAGGAGGAACAGGAGGAACACTGCCAGAGCCCTGCAAAATGACCTCCAGCAGGCCACAAATGTGCATGTGAATGCACAAACAGAAACCGACTCCATGAGGTCTGAGTGCCCAACATCCACAGATGGGGGATTGTGCTCACAGCCCAGGATCCGTGCAGAATGCTTAACATTTGTCACAGAACATCAGGATTGGCAAATTCGCCACTGGTGCCCTGTGATCTTCACAGATGAAAGCAGGTTCACACTGAGCACATGTGACAGACGTGACAGAGTCTGGAGATGCTGTGCAGAGCGATCTGTTGCCTGCAACATCCCTCAGCATGACTGGATTGGCAGTGAGTCAGTACTGGTGTGGGGTGGCATTTCTTTGGAGGGCCACACAGCACTCCATGTGCTGGCCAGAGGTAGCCTGACTGCCATTAGGTACCGAGATGAGATCCTCAGACCCCTTGTGAGACCATATGCTGGTGCGGTTGGCCCTGGGTTCCTCCTAATGCAGGACAATGCCAGACCTCATGTGGCTGGAGTGTGTCAACAGTTCCTGCAAGATGAAGGCTTTGAAGCTATGGACTGGCCCACCCGTTCCTCAGACCTGAATCCAATTGAGCACATCTGGGACATCATGTCTCGCTCCATCCACCAACGTCACGTTGCACCACAGACTGGGGGATGCTTTAGTCCAGGTCTGGGATGATATCCCTCAAAAGATCTTATTTTTTTGAGCAGGGTATATATATATATATATATATATATATATATATATATATATATATATATATATATATATGTGAACCAGAAGTAGGTGGACAGGAAATAATATTTAGTTTCATTTGTATATAAAATTATATTTACTAACACAAGCATGACATTAACAATTACATTTTATTCTGAACAATAATACAAAAGCCCATAAATTTTATCAGCGCAGGTGCTCAAACTGTTTTCCATCACAATTTGCACAACTTTGAAGTCTGCTTTCTTACGCTTCGACAAACATTTTGCACAAGTCTCTTTGGGTATTAATTTCTTGAAATGCATCTGTTATGTCCTTTTTCACATCACTAACACTTTTTGGTTTTCGACTGTAAACTTTGTCCTTGAGTAATCCCCAAAAGAAAAAATCCATTGGGTCAAGTCTGGTGAACGTGCCGGCCAATCAAGTGGGCCTCTTTGGCCATTCCATTTATTAGGAAATGTTTCATCAAGATACTCGTGGACTACTCTTGAATAATGTGGAGGGGCCCCATCCTGTTGGAAATAAAGGTAATTTGAATTAGGCTGTTGCTGTAACTGGGGAACAACTTGAATCATTAGAATTTTGAGATACTTATCTGACTGTTCCATCAAAAAAAATGGTCCCAAAACACCAAAACTTGAAATACCACCCCAAACATTGACACCAGGCTCATTTAGTTGTTGCTCTAATGCTAAATGCATGTTCTCATTATACCGGTAAATACAATTATGTATGTTAACTAGGGTGGAGCATTCCAATACCGCAAGTATCGGGTATCGGCCGATACTTGCGGGTATCGGAATTCCGATACCGAGATCCGATACTTTTGTGGTATCGGGTATCGGTATCGAAACAACATTAATGTGTAAAATAAAGAATTAAAATAAAAAATAGGGATATACTCACCTCTCCGACGCAGCCTGCACCTTACCGAGGGAACCGGCAGCCTTCTTTGCTTAAAATGCGCGCGTTTACTGCCTTCCGTGACGTCACGGCTTGTGATTGGTCGCGTGCCGCCCATGTGGCCGCGACGCGACCAATCACAGCAAGCCGTGACGTAATTTTCAGGTCCTGAATGCCTAATTCTAGGCATTCAGGATTTTAAAATTACGTTACGGCTTGTGATTGGTCGCGTCGCGGTCACATGGGCGACGCGACCAATCACAAGCCGTGACGTCACGGGAGGCAGGAAACGCGCGCATTTTAAAATTACGTCACGGCTTGTGATTGGTTGCGTGCCGCCCATGTGACCGTGACGCGACCAATCACAGCAAGCCGTGATGTAATTTCAGGTCCTGAATGCCTAATTCTGCATTCAGGACCTGAAAATTACGTCACGGCTTGCTGTGATTGGTCGCGTCGCGGTCACATGGGCGGCACACAACTAATCACAAGCCGTGACATAATTTTAAAATGCGCGCGTTTCCTGCCTCCCGTGACGTCACGACTTGTGATTGGTCGCATCGCCCATGTGACCGCGATGCGACCAATCACAAGCCGTAACGTAATTTTAAAATCCTGAATGCCTAGAATTAGGCATTCAGGACCTGAAAATTACGTCACGGCTTGCTGTGATTGGTCGCGTCGCGGCCACATGGGCGGCACGCGACCAATCACAAGCCGTGATGTCACGGAAGGCAGTAAACGCGCGCATTTTAAGCAAAGAACGCTGCCGGTTCCCTCGGTGAGGTCCAGGCTGCGTCGGAGAGGTGAGTATAGCAATATTTTTTATTTTAATTCTTTCTTTTACACATTAATATGGATCCCAGGGCCTGAAGGAGAGTTTCCTCTCCTTCAGACCCTGGGAACCATCAGGGATACCGTCCGATACATGAGTCCCATTGACTTGTATTGGTATCGGGTATCAGTATCGGATTAGATCCGATACTTTGCCGGTATCGGCCTATACTTTCCGATACCGATACTTTCAAGTATCGGACGGTATCGCTCAACACTACTGTTAACCCCTTCACCCCCAGAGCTTTTTCCGTTTTTTCGTTTTCGTTTTTCGCTCCCCTCCTTCACAGAGCCATAACTTTTTTATTTTTCCGTCAATATGGCCATGTGAGGGCTTATTTTTTGCGGAACGAGATGCACTTTTGAATGATGTCATTGGTTTTACCATGCCGTGTAACAGAAAACGGGAAAAAAATTCCAAGTGTGATGAAATTGCAAAAAAAGTGTAATCTCACACTGGTTTTTTGTTTGGCTTTGTTGCTAGGTTCACCAAATGCTAAAACTGACCTGCCATTATGATTCTCCAGGTCATTACGAGTTCATGGACACCACACATGTCTAGGTTATTTTTTATCTAAGTGGTGAAAAAAAATTCCAAAGTTTGCTAAAAAAAAAAAAATTGTGCGATTTTCCGACACCCGTAGCGTCTCCAATTTTCATGATCTGGGGTCGGTTGAGGGCTTATTTTTTGTGTGCCGTGCTGGCGTTTTTAATTATACCATTTTGGTGTAGATACGTTCTTTTGATCGCCCGTTATTGCACTTTAATGCAATGTCGCGGCGACCATAAAACGTAATTTTGGCGTTTTGATTTTTTTTCTCACTACGCCATTTAGCGGTCAGGTTAATCCTTTGTTTTCATTGATAGATCGGGTGATTCTGAACGCGGCGATAGCAAATATGTTTAGGTTTGATTTTTTTTTTAATTATTTTATTTTGATTGGGGCGAAAGGGGGGTGATTTGAACTTTTATATTTTTTTTATTTTTTTAATATTTTTAAACACTTTTTTTTCTTAATTTTGGCATGCTTCAATAGCCTCCATAGGAGGCTAGAAGAATGCACAACTCGATCGGCTCTGCTACATAGAGGTGAAATACAGATCACCTCTATGTAGCAGAAAGGCAGGTGTACTTTGAGCGCCGATAACAGGGTGGCGCTCAAAGCATTCAGCCATCAACAACCATAGAGGTCTCAAGGAGACCTCTGGTTGTTATGGCGATGCACTGCTGACCCCCGATCATGTGACGGGGGTCAGCAGTGCGAGCACTTCCGGCCGCGTGGCCGGGAGCGCTAGTTAAATGCCGCTGTCAGCGCTTGACGGCGGCATTTAACTAGTTAATGGGCGCGGGCGGATCGCGATTCCGCTCGCGCTCATTGCGCGCACATGTCAGCTGTACAGAACAGCTGACATGTCGCGGCTTTAAGGTGGGCTCGCCGCCGGAGCCCACCTTAAAGCAGGTGATCTGCCAGCTGACGTACTATTCCGTCAACTGGCAGAAAGGGGTTAATATGGCCAGATAATTTGAAAGAAGCTTCATCACTCCACATAATGTTATCTAAAATTACTGGATTTTCTTCAATTTCGTTAAGCATGATCTCACTAAATTGCAGCCGCCTGTCTGGATTATCCTCCAATAAACCATGAATTAGATGTGGACGATAAGCTTTCCACCTAATAGATTTCAGGATTCGCATGGTGGAAGCTCGTCAAATTCCCAATTCCAAAGAGACTCTTCTGGTGGACTTTTTTGAAATCTGAACAAATGTTTCAGCAACAAGTTGTTTATTATTTTCTGTACAGGCTGTTTTGGGTCGACCAGTTTTTGGAGCATTAAGGTTTGAGCCAGTGGCATCAAATTCGTCATGAATGCGGTAAATGGTTTATCTCTTTGGGGCTTGAGTACCAAATGTTTCAAGCCCATTTGCTCTAACTGTTTCAGCATTTTGAGATTTCCAATACTCATTTAAAATCCATTTTCTTTGATCTACATTTTATTTTTTTTGCCATTATGGGTTATCTGAATTATCTGAAAAGAAATCAGATTTGGGTGAGATTTATCTGTGAAAACTGGATCTGTGAAACTGACTCAGTTGACCTTAGCAACCAATCAGATTCCACCTTTCATTTTCCAAAGAATCTGTGAAGAATGAAAAGTGGAATCTGATTGGTTACTAATAGTGATGAATAGTGATGAGCACGCTCGGGTGTCCTCCAAGTATTTTTTAGTTCTCAAAGATTTAGTTTTTATTGCCGCAGCTGAATGATTTACATCTGTTAGCCAGCATAACTATATGTGGGGGTTGCCTGGTGCTTCTGCACCTTTTTCTACCACACTTTTTCCTTCCACTCAACTTTCCATTAATATGCTTGGATACTGCTCTCTGTGAACAGCCAGCTTCTTTAGCAATGACTAGTGTTGAGCATTCCGATACCGCAAGTATCGGGTATCGGCCGATACTTGCGGGTATCGGAATTCCGATACCGAGATCCGATACTTTTGTGGTATCGGGTATCGGTATCGAAACAACATTAATGTGTAAAAGAAAGAATTAAAATAAAAAATATTGCTATACTCACCTCTCCGACGCAGCCTGGACCTCACCGAGGGAACCGGCAGCGTTGTTTGCTTAAAATGCGCGCTTTTCCTTCCTTCCGTGATGTCACGGCTTCTGATTGGTCGTGTGCCGCCCATGTGGCCGCGACGCGACCAATCACAGCAAGCCGTGACGTAATTTTCAGGTCCTTCTAGGCATTCAGTATTTTAAAATTACGTCCCGGCTTTGTGATTGGTCGCGTCACGGTCACATGGGCGACGCGGTCACATGGGCGACGCGACCAATCACAAGCCGTGACGTCACGGGAGGCAGGAGACGCGCGCATTTTAAAATGCGCGCGTCTCCTGCCTCCCGTGACGTCACGGCTTGTGATTGCTCGCGTCACCCATGTGACCGCGACGCGACCAATCACAAGCCAGAACGTAATTTTTAAATCCTGAAGGACCTGAAATTACGTCACGGCTTGCTGTGATTGGTTGCGTCGCGGCCACATGGGCGACGCGACCAATCACAAGCCGTGACATCATGGGAGGCTGGACACGCGCGCATTTTAAAATGCGTGCGTCTCCTGCCTCCCGTGACGTCACGGCTTGTGATTGGTCGCGTCGCCCATGTGACTGCGACGCGACCAATCACAAAGCCGGAACGTAATTTTAAAATACTGAATGCATAGAAGGACCTGAAAATTACGTCACGGCTTGCTGTGATTGGTCGCGTCGCGGCCACATGGGCGGCACGCGACCAATCAGAAGCCGTGACGTCACGGAAGGAAGGAAAAGCACGCATTTTAAGCAAACAACGCTGCTGGTTCCCTCGATGAGGTGAGTATAGCAATATTTTTTATTTTAATTCTTTATTTTACACATTAATATGGTTCCCAGGGCCTGAAGGAGAGTTTCCTCTCCTTCAGACCCTGGGAACCATCAGGGATACCGTCCGATACTTGAGTCCCATTGACTTGTATTGGTATCGGGTATCGGTATCGGATTAGATCCGATACTTTGCCGGTATCGGCCGATACTTTCCGACGGTATCGCTCAACACTAGCAATGACGTTTTGTGGCTTATTTTCCTTGTGGAGTGTGTCAATGACTGCCTTCTGGACATCTGACAAGTCAGCAGTCTTCCCCACGATTGTGGAGTTTACTGAAAAAGACTAAGGAACCTTTTTAATCTCTTAGGAAGCCTTTTAAGGTGTTTTTTGTTAATTATTCTAATTTAGTAATATAATGACTTTGGGGTTTTAATTGGATGTAAGCCATAATCAACATTAACAGAAATAAACACTTGAAATAGATCACTCTGTTTGTAATGACTCTATAAAGTACATGACTTTCACTTTTTGTATTGAAGAACTGAAATAAATTAACTTTTTGACGATATTCTAATTTTGTGAGAAGCACCTGTATATGTATATATATTACATAGATAGAGAGAAGAAAAGCTGGCAATTCATCTGCCATGTTCTGAAAAATCACAGCAGGAGCCGACAGGATAGATGAGATGAATTACATGCAGTAAATACAAATGGAATAGGTAGATATATAGATGTCAGTGACAAATACAATTAGTACAGTGTGTGTGCAAATTTCTGGACATGTATTTAATTATTAAAAGATTATTTATCGGAAAACAATGGCGTGGGCTACTGCACAATTTTTGTAACCAGCAGAGGGAAAGCCGACGGCTGGGGGCAGATGCTCATAGCCTGGGAAGGGGGTAATACCCATGGAGCTTCCCAGGCTAGTAATATCAGCTCACTGCTAGATAATAAGTCTTTAATGGCTATTAAAATTGTGGACCCTAAAATAATGATGTAGGGTCCACCTATAATTAATAACCAGCAAAGGCTATGCAGGGAGCTGCAGGCTGATATTAATAGCCTAGGAAGGGGCCATGGATACTGTCCCACCAGGCTGAAAACATCGGCTCTCAGCTTCCCCAGAAAAGTTGCATCTCTAAGATGCGCCAATTTTGGCACTTAGCCTCGCTCTTCCCACTTGCCCTGTAGCGGTGGCAAGTGGGGTAATAGTTTGGGAGGGTTGATATCACCGTCAGGTGACATCAAGCCCCGAGGTTAGTAATGGAGAGGTGTTAATAAGACGCCTCATTATTAACCCCATAGTCACATTGTAAGAAAACACAGACACCCAGAAAAAAGTCCTTCAATTGAAAGAAAGACACAGACTCTTTTAATATTCTTAATTAAACCATACTTATGACCTCGCCTACTCCCCTGATGCCCTCTTCATCTGTAAAAGAGGTAAAAAAACAAACAACAGTAATTCTCAACTTTCCGCAGAAATGTTTTAAATTTGTCCCATGATGGGTCCAGCTCTGCTACATCTAGGTGGCAGGCTGCTTGATGCGACCATGCAGCCTGTCATCTAACAGACACACAGGAGCACCGTGTGCTTTGTGTCTCTGCGTGAACTACTATCCCTGTCTGAGGGCACCGCGAACGGGAGAAAGTTCTCCTGCATGTGGTACCATCTAACAGGTCCCGGGAGTTCAGAGCCAGTGAACTAATTTCACCTTTCTGATGTCAGTGCGAGCGCCATGGGAAAATTTCCCATGGCGCTCACTCCGACGCCACATAGGTGAAGTGAGTTAATTGGCCGCGAACGCCTATTCCCTGTGATACGGGTACTACTGTCTGTAGTGTAGGCAACCAGCTCCTGTTCCTCTTTCTCTTCATCCTCTATCTCCTCCTCCTCATTATCACCCAATCTTCTTTGAGAAGATGACATGAGGATGGCCTGCATATCATCATCCTGTATAGTTTCTTGCTCCATCTCAACTTGGTCCACCTGCAAAGCCTCCTCTACAATTATGAACAGTGAGCAAGGGTGAAAAGGCGGGCATCCCTTAACCAGTACATCGGCTGCTACTGCCCACTGCATTGCTGAAAAGAGCTCTATGGTGTGGCATTTTTTCAGGCAATGTGCTGACCATGAGGGACTGGTGATTTGAACACTGTGCCATCAGAGCCTTAAGTGAGGTATAAATCTTCTGAACCTGAGCACCAGCTGTCTGACAAGGCATCTGAATTCTAAGCACAAGGTGCAGTGGCATACACACCTTTAAAAGCACGACCGATCTGAGCCTCCTCTTGCCCTCCCTCCTGCTGCAGTCTTTGTCTCTTCCTCCCGCTCATGATCACCAGGACCACTTGCTTCCCCGCAAAGTATGTGACAGCACACCACCACCACCAGTGTCACTGGGCTTCTCCACGCTGTCCAATTAAAGTGATCAACTGTTCATGACCCAAACCCTGAAGAGAAAGAGGAGAAACTCCTCTACCCACCCACGAGCCATGGTCCTAAATGGCAGAATTTAAAATTACTAGCCTTTGAAATGCTGTCGTTCTGGCTGGTGGAGACGGATATTTAAAAAAAAATAATGGCGGTGGCTGTCCCTGATGTGAACTCTGTTTTCGGGCTCCCTCTTGTGGTCACAGGTGGTATTGTGTGAGTTTTATTTTTGGGCTCCCCCTGGTGGCTTTGTTTGTTATCTTGCGGGTCTGTGGCTGGATCAGCTGCCTCGTTATTCACTAGGGAGGTTCCTATTTAGCTCTGCTTCACCTCCACTTGTTGCCGGCTGTCAATGTATTCAGTGCTATTCTGATTACTCCTGACTATCTTCGTTTTCTGTCTCTTCATGAGAAGCTAAGTTCTGTTTGATTATTTTTTGCTCATCTGTCTGCAATATGATTTCTGTTTATGATGAGTTTAGTCCAGCTTGCTAATATGTGATTTCTTGCTGCTGGTAAGCTCTGGGGTACGGAGTTGCTTCCCCCGCACCGTTAGTTGGTGCGGGGGCTCGAGCAATCTCTGCGTGGATATTTTGAATAGGGTTTTTCGTTGACCGCACAGTTCCCTTCCTATTTTCTGCTATCTAGTATTAGTGGGCCTCATTTGCTAAATCTATTTCATCTCTGCGTATGTGCTTTCCCCTTAACTCACCGTTAATATTTGTGGGGGGCTTTTCTATATCTTTGGGGTCATTTCTCTGAGGCAAGTGAGGACTTACTTTCTCTCTAGGAATAGTCAGTTTCTCAGGCTGTGACGAGACGTCTAGGATTTCCAAGTAATGTTCCACGGCTACCTATAGTTGTGTGCGGATAGGATCAGGTTGCGGTCAATCCAGTTACCACTTCCCCAGACCTAGTCGTCGGTTCAGTTTCTTAGCTAGTCAGATTTGCGATCCTTGCCACTAGGATCATAACAGTACAGCCGGCCAGTAAAGTGTTAATTTCATGGCAGAAGCAGGAGAAGAGAAGCCTTGAGAATTTTTTTTTTTTTGTTGCCGTGTGTCTAGCTGCTGTGTGTCTAGCTTCTCTCCTCCTCTTAATCTTGGTGTGGCTCTGAGTTCAGCTGCTGACATGGATATCCAGAGTTTGGCCTCCAGTGTAGATCATCTTGCTGCAAGGGTACAAAGTATTCAGGATTTTGTTGTTCACAGTCCTATGTCAGAGCCTAGAATACCTATTCCGGAGTTGTTTTCTGGAGATAGATCTAGGTTCCTGAATTTTAAGAACAATTGCAAATTGTTTCTTTCTTTGAAACCTCGTTCCTCTGGTGATTCCGTTCAGCAAGTTAAGATTATTATTTCTTTCTTGCGCGGCGACCCTCAAGATTGGGCCTTCGCATTGGCGCCAGGGGATCCTGCATTGCTCATTGTGGATGCGTTTTTTCTGGCCCTTGGATTGCTCTATGAGGAACCTAATCTTGAGAACCAGGCTGAAAAAGCTTTGTTGGCCCTCTCTCAGGGGCAAGATGAAAATTTCAGAAAAGGTCTTTCTGAAGCCATTAAGAATGTCATGGTGGGGTTCCCTACGCCTGCAGGTCTGAATGAGTCAATGACTCTGGCCATTCAGATTGATCGGCGTTTGCGGGAGCGCAAACCTGCGCACCATTTGGCGGTGTCTTCTGAACAGACACCTGAGTCTATGCAATGTGATAGAATTCTGACCACAAGTGAACGGCAAAATTATAGACGGCAAAATGGGTTGTGCTTTTACTGTGGTGACTCAGCTCATGTTATCTCAGCATGCTCTAAGCGCACAAAAAAGATTGATAAATCTGTCACCATCGGTACTTTACAGCCTAAGTTCATTTTGTCTGTTACCCTGATTTGTTCCCTGTCATCTTACCCGGTTATGGCTTTTGTGGATTCAGGTGCTGCCCTGAGTCTGATGGATTTGTCATTTGCCAGGCGCTGTGGTTTTGTTTTGGAGCCTTTTAAAATTCCCTATTCCACTAAGGGGAATTGATGCTACACCATTGGCTATGAATAAACCTCAGTACTGGACGCAAGTGACCATGTGCATGACTCCTGTTCATCAGGAGGTGATTCGCTTTCTTGTACTGCATAATTTACATGATGTTGTCGTGTTGGGTCTGCCATGGTTGCAGACTCATAATCCAGTCCTGGATTGGAAAGCAATGTCTGTGTCAAGTTGGGGTTGCCAGGGAATTCATGGCGATGCTCCTGTGGTGTCAATTGCTTCATCCACTCCTTCTGAAGTCCCTGCGTTTTTGTAGGACTACCAGGATGTATTTGATGAGCCCAAACTCAGTTCTCTACCTCCTCATAGGGATTGTGATTGTGCTATAAATTTTATTCCTGGTAGTGAGTTTCCTAAGGGACGACTTTTCAATTTGTCAGTGCCGGAGCATACTGCTATGCGGAGTTATATAAAGGAGTCTTTGGAGAAAGGACTTATTCGCCCCTCCTCCTCCCCTCTTGGTGCGGGGTTCTTTTTTGTGGCTAAGAAGGATGGTTCCCTGAGACCTTGTATAGATTATCGCCTTCTAAATAAGATCACGGTCAAATTTCAGTATCCTTTGCCATTGTTATCTGATCTGTTTGCTCGCATTAGGGGGTCTAGTTGGTTCACCAAGATAGATCTTTGTGGTGCTTATAACCATGTGCGTATTAAGCAGGGTGATGAATGGAAAACTGCATTTAATATGCCCGAAGGCCACTTTGAGTACTTGGTGATGCCTTTTGGACTTTCTAACGCTCCTTCTGTCTTTCAGTCCTTCATGCACGATATCTTCCGCGAATATCTGGATAAATTTATGATTGTGTATCTGGATGATATTCTGTTTTTTTTTCGGACGATTGGGAGTCCCATGTTAAGCAGGTCAGGATGGTGTTTCAGGTCCTGCGTGCCAATGCTTTATTTGTGAAGGGCTCAAAATGTCTTTTTGGAGTCCAGAAGGTATCTTTTTTGGGTTTCATTTTTTCTCCTTCTACTATTGAGATGGACCCAGTCAAGGTTCAGGCTATTCATGACTGGACTCAGCCTACATCTGTTAAGAGTCTTCACAAGTTCTTGGGTTTTGCTAATTTTTACCGTCGCTTCAACGCTGATTTTTCTGGTGTTGTTAAGCCTTTGACGGATTTGACCAAGAAGGGTTCTGATGTTACTAATTGGTCTCCTGCGGCTGTGGAGGCCTTTCGGGAGCTGAAGCACCGGTTTTCTTCGGCTCCGGTCTTATGTCAGCCAGATGTCTCTCTTCCTTTCCAGGTCGAGGTTGATGCTTCTGAGATTGGAGCGGGGGCTGTTTTGTCGCAGAGAAGCTCTGATGGCTCTGTGATGAAGCCATGTGCTTTCTTTTCAAGAAAGTTTTCGCCTGCCGAGCGGAATTATGATGTCGGTAATCGGGAGTTGTTGGCTATGAAGTGGGCATTTGAGGAGTGGTGACATTGGCTCGAGGGAGCTAAGCATCGTGTGGTGGTCTTGACTGATCACAAAAATCTGATTTATCTCGAGTCGGCCAAGCGGCTGAATCCTAGACAGGCTCATTGGTCGTTGTTTTTCTCTCGTTTTGATTTCGTGGTCTCGTACCTGCCTGGTTCGAAGAATGTGAAGGCTGATGCTCTTTCTAGGAGTTTTGTGCCTGACTCTCCTGGAGACTCTGAGCCGGCTTGTATCCTCAGAGAAGGGGTGATTTTGTCTGCCATCTCCCCAGATTTGCGACGAGTGCTGCAGAAGTGTCAGGCGGATAGACCTGACCGTTGTCCACCGGAGAGACTGTTTGTCCCAGATAGATGAACCAGTAGAGTCATTTCCGAGGTTCATTCTTCGGTGTTGGCGGCCCATCCTGGAATATTTGGTACCAGAGATTTGGTGGCCAGGTCCTTTTGGTGGCCTTCCTTGTCGTGGGATGTGCGTTCCTTTGTGCAGTCTTGTGGAATTTGTGCTCGGGCTAAGCCTTGCTGTTCTCGTGCCAGTGGTTTGTTGTTACCTTTGCCTGTCCCGAAGAGGCCTTGGACGCACATTTCCATGGATTTTATTTCAGATCTCCCTGTCTCTCAGAGAATGTCTGTCATCTGGGTGGTGTGCGATCGTTTTTCTAAGATGGTCCATTTGGTGTCCTTGCCTAAGTTGCCTTCCTCCTCCGAGATGGTTCCGCTGTTTTTTCAAAATGTGGTTCGATTGCACGGGATCCCTGAAAACATTGTTTCCGACAGAGGATCCCAGTTTGTGTCTAGATTTTGGCAGACCTTTTGTGCTAAGATGGGCATTGATTTGTCTTTTTCGTCGGCCTTCCGTCCTCAGACGAATGGCCAAACCGAGCGAACTAATCAGACCTTGGAAACCTATTTAAGATGTTTTGTTTCTGCTGATCAGGACGACTGGGTGACTTTTTTGCCATTGGCCGAGTTTGCCCTTAATAATCGGGCTAGTTCTGCTACTTTGGTTTCACCTATTTTTTGTAATTCGGGGTTTCATCCTCGTTTTTCCTCGGGTCAGGTGGAGCCTTCTGACTGTCCTGGAGTGGATATTGTGGTGGATAGGTTGCATCAGATTTGGGATCATGTGGTGGACAATTTGAAGCTGTCACAAGAGAAGGCTCAGCGCTTTGCCAACCGCCGTCGCTGTGTGGGTCCCCGACTTCGCGTTGGGGACTTGGTGTGGTAGTCTTCTCGCTTTGTTCCTATGATGGTCTCCTCTCCTAAGTTCAAGCCTCGGTTTATCGGTCCTTATAAGATTTTGGAAGTCCTTAACCCTGTGTCATTTCGTTTGGACCTCCCAGCATCGTTTGCTATTTATAATGTGTTCCATCGGTCGTTGTTGCGGAGGTATGTGGTGCCTGTGGTTCCTTCGGTTGAGCCTCCTGCCCCTGTGCTGGTTGAGGGTGAATTGGAATACGTAGTGGAGAAGATCTTGGATTCTCGTATTTCTAGACGGAGGCTTCAGTATTTGGTTAAGTGGAAGGGCTATGGTCAGGAGGATAATTCCTGGGTTGTTGCCTCTGATGTTCATGCGGCCGATTTGGTTTGTGCCTTCCATGTGGCTCACCCTAATCACCCTGGGGGTTTTGATGAGGGTTCGGTGACCCCTCCTCAAGGGGGGGGTACTGTTGTGAACTCTGTTTTCGGGCTCCCTCTTGTGGTCACAGGTGGTATTGTGTGAGTTTTATTTTTGGGCTCCCCCTGGTGGCTTTGTTTGTTATCTTGCAGGTCTGTGGCTGGATCAGCTGCCTCGTTATTCACTAGGGAGGTTCCTATTTAGCTCTGCTTCACCTCCACTTGTTGCCGGCTGTCAATGTATTCAGTGCTATTCTGATTACTCCTGACTATCTTCGTTTTCTGTCTCTTCATGAGAAGCTAAGTTCTGTTTGATTATTTTTTGCTCATCTGTCTGCAATATGATTTCTGTTTATGATGAGTTTAGTCCAGCTTGCTAATATGTGATTTCTTGCTGCTGGTAAGCTCTGGGGTACGGAGTTGCTTATGGCTCGAGCAATCTCTGCGTGGATATTTTGAATAGGGTTTTTCATTGACCGCACAGTTCCCTTCCTATTTTCTGCTATCTAGTGTTAGTGGGCCTCATTTGCTAAATCTATTTCATCTCTGCGTATGTGCTTTCCCCTTAACTCACCGTTAATATTTGTGGGGGGCTTTTCTATATCTTTGGGGTCATTTCTCTGAGGCAAGTGAGGACTTACTTTCTCTCTAGGAATAGTCAGTTTCTCAGGCCGTGACGAGACTTCTAGGATTTCCAGGTAACGTTCCACGGCTACCTATAGTTGTGTGCGGATAGGATCAGGTTGCGGTCAATCCAGTTACCACTTCCCCAGAGCTAGTCGTCAGTTCAGTTTCTTAGCTAGTCAGATTTGCGATCCTTGCCACTAGGATCATAACATGTCCCGCAATACATTGTTCCCAACCACCACTACTATTCTAGTTGTTCTATACCTGCCCTGCACACACATGTTGTGTACCAAATCAGGTGTGCACAATGCAATGCCATCAGTGGCAAGGTCCACATAACCACCAATACGTGGACCAGTAACCACGGCCAGGGTTGTTACATCTCTCTAGCTACCCACTGAGTAAATATAATGGTGGCTGGGACAAAGGCAGAAGGTATTCTAGCCCATGTCCTACCACCACTGAAGATTGATGGATGTTTCTTGCTCAAAGTTGCCTCCTCCACTTACTCTGCTTCCTTCACTGCCTCCACATCCATTCACAGTAACTTCAGAACAGCAAGGGGTAAACACCAGTAGGCTGTTCTGAAACTCATCTGTTTTGGGGACAAATGCCACATTGAGCAGGAGCTGTGGTTGGGGTCAAACAGCAGACAGATGAGTGGTGGGAGCTGCCGAACCTCAAGCCCGGCCTGGTAGTGTGCAATAACAGGCAAAATCTTGTAGCATCTCTGGGCCTAGCTGGTTTTATGCACATCCCTTGCATCACTCATGTGCTGAACTTGATGGTGCAGAGCTTCCTTAAAATGTACTCACATATGTCAGAGCTGCTGCTCAAACTGCGGGCAGTGTGTGCACATTTTCGGCATTCTCACCCTGCTGCTGCTCACCTGTCTGAGTTGCAGCGTCTCTTCTGCCGTCCCACTCACCACTTCATATGCGACATACCACCAAAGTGAAACTCCATCCTGCATATGCTGGAGAGACGGAGAGCAGCAGCAGGCAACAGTGGAGTTGCAGCTGCAGCATTCATGGCTGAGTCGCTCTGCGCAACAACACCACTTCACCATCAATAAGTGGGCCTCCATGTGTGTGATGTGTAGAGTTGCTTTGAATTCTCCACCAATATGGCCACCATATGACACCATCATCAGTGTTACTATGCCGCTTATATGCCAGCTAGAAAAAATAATTCAGGCCATGCTGGATGAGGTGATGGCACAGGAGGAAGAGAAGCAGGAGGAGCAGAGCCAATTCACACCGCCTGTTGTACACATGTCTCAGCGGATGGGTTACTGTCCCAACAGCCACCAGGTACCTAACTGTCCAGCCAGGGAACAATTTGGGAGGATGAGGAAAAGGAATAACTGTGATTACAGCAGGGTGGCACTCAAAGCAGCTCACGGCATCATTGCAGCATGTCTGGTTGGATACAGAGGACCCAGACAATACACCTCTCACCCAGGACAGCTTAACGTATCCTCTGGGCAGCCTGACACATGAGCCAACTATATGCTCTTGTGCCAGCACAATGACTACCAAGTTGCCCGTATTGTTATCAGTATCAGTGCTAATTACTATGAGGTCACCCTGATGGATCAGCACTGCAAGGACAAAGTACCATCATTACTTCCATAACTGAAGCAGAATCGCAAAATACATGAATACAAGCACACACTGGTAGAGAGACTGTTGGCTTTTCCCCCCTACAGAGGGGGTTCAGTTTAAGAACAAGGCAGAGGCGGAGGAGGAAGTTGCCAATGCAGCTGTGGCACTGCCAGAACTTTGGAATTCAAGGTTAGCATGGCCAAAATGGGGATAAGCTTCATGATCATGTTACAACATCTGGCACCACAATCTGATATGGTCTGTATTAGCAGGAGGCAGCGTTAAAGCAACATGCTGGATCTAACTGATGGGTCTGCGCTACTTAACTTCTTGGTCTCTAAATTGGATGCATGGCTTTAGCTTGCTCTTTATGATTTGGAGGCTTTGGCCTAAATGGCTAACATATATTTTTTTTTAAAAAAATGCCTACCATAAGGATACAGCCTTCCCAAAACCTGTCAGATGACAAATGCACTTGCAGGATGCAGCATGCCCCACTAATGAAGGCAGGTGCAGCACAGGTGCAAACTACTGATAGAAACAACCACCGACACACCTACCAGATTCTGGAGGTTTTGGGAAGAATGTATCATCATAGTATGTGAGGTATTGGCCTACCCTGCAGCAAGTGTACTGTCAGAATATGCGTTGGGCAGGGGGTGTGATTAAAGACAGGCACATCTGCCCATCCACAGCCAACGTGGGGAAGCTAACATTCATTAAAATGAACCAGAATTGGATGCTACAGGACTTGTCCAAACAACTTGACTGACCAGACAACTATACCTCTGAACTCAGTCAGTGTTTAACTCTATTTGCCATTTGTTTCATTTGCCTGCCTTCCCAAATAAAAAAAAATAAACTATGCTGGCTACTTCCTTCTCTGCGTCTTCCGCCTACACTGCCGCATCCACCTTCACCTCCTTCACTCAGACCTTCACCACCTGGTTCTAGCTTGTTAGGTTAGTTTGGTTAATTCTATGTTCTTTTTAGTCACTCTCTTCCCCTAAAAAAAACTAACTAAAAACAAAAAATATAAAAAGCAGGAACCCCCTCAAAGCACAAAAAACTAAAACAGTGATTACTCTCCCCTTGCCTCTTCCACCTACACAGCAACATTCACCTCTTCTTCCACTTGGACCTATGCCTCCTGGCTCTAGATTACTGATTTTAGTTCTGCTAATTTTAGGTTCTGTTAAATCAGTTCCATTAAAATTGAAAATGTATGGAGAAAAGCTAGTCGGATATGGACTGTAGAAGAGATGTGCCGATGTGTGTGACCACAATGAACACTCATTTTCAGCAGATAATACCGATATGAGACAACAAGGAGCACAACAAAATGGCAAAAAGCAAGGACTTAACATCCATTTCCCTTTTTTAATGCTCTACTCATTTCTGAAAGTAGTTTTTTTCAAAATACTCCCTCAAACATGGTTGAAGATTAGAAGAATGTGTTTTCATGCACAGTACTGACAGAGACATTGGTGCATAAGAGTAGAAATGTAATAATGCTGCCTGGTGTCATAGAGAGGCAGCCTAAGGGGTGCTAGCAGGAGTGCAGCGAGAGGGAGGAATGAGGCACGCAGTTTACACAGGATCTGAACTAGGCAGGTTACGTGATCACTGCAGGGACAATGGGGCGGAGCTACTGCGTGAGAACGGAGGGTCTACCAAAAACACAGGACACAGAGTACTAAGACAGAGACGTAGTGAAAGGACAAGCCGGGTTGGGAGCCAAACGGGAGCAAGGTACCAAGGGCAAAGCAGCAGTTTAGGCAGAGACAAGCCAAAGGGTCAGAAAGTCAGGACAGACAGAGAAATATCAAGCAGAAAACAGGGGCAGTAGTCAGGGGGCAAACCGGGTCATACACAGCAAGGCACACACGCACAGAGGCACAATGATTACAGACGAATAATCTGGGTCAGCTATCTCAAACTGAGTAGATGGAAGTATAACAGACTCAGAACCCAGGAACTACCAGAATTAAATAGCTGCCCCAGAACCAAAGAGAGGCGGACTAATTTAACCCAGACCACATGAGAAAGGAGGCAGAACCAGCTCATCAAGAGTCATGACAAGAATAATTTGTTTTTACTCAAAGTACTATCACAGGCAGAGGTGCATTAGAGTAGAATTTTTTTATGCACAGTACTATCACAGACATGGGTGCATAAGAATAGAACAATTTGTTTGTACTCACAGTACTATCAAAAATAGGAGCATAAAAGTAGAAAAAAATGTTTTTACGCACAGTATTATCACAGACAAGGGTGCATAAGAGAAGCAATGATGAAAAAACAGGTAAGTATAAAACTGCACATTTATTTAACCATTAGTGATGAGCGAATATACTCGTTACTCGAGATTTCCCGAGCACGTTCGGATGACCTCCGAGTATTTTTTAGTGCTCGGAGATTTAGTTTTCATCACCGCAGCTGAATGACTTACATCTGTTAGCCAGTATAAGTACATGTGGGGGTTGCCTGGTTGCCAGGGAACCCCCACATGTAATCAAGCTGGATAAAAGATGTAAATCATTCAGCTGAGGTGAGGAAAACTAAATCTCCGAGCACTAAAAAATACTCGGAGAACACGAAATCTCAAGTACCGAGTATATTCGCTCATCACTATTAACCATATTAAAAGTCCAACATATCGGCATGACGCATTGCAGCACTACAGAAAAAAAAACAATGCGCTTAGCATACCTATGTCATGCCGATATGCTGATAGGTCATGTCATACCAATATTTTGGACATTTGATATGCTTAAATACAGTATATGAGAACTTTCATACTTACTAGTGATGAGCAAATACATTTGGCACTATTCGTTACTCGCAGAATATTATGGTATTCGGGATATTCGTTACTCGGCAAGTAATTAGTTATTCACTTGGGTATATTCAAGTGACCCACCCCGCATGTTTGCCGTTTTATTTGCAGCCAATGAATATGCTGGACTTGCTTGCCAATCACAGTAATATCAGCACCATCTTTGGTGTGATTGGCTGCCCGAACACCGGGTGCTTGTCGCGCTGTCATGTGCATGACAGTGCGGCAAAAAACACTTCTGATCAGCGGTGTAATTATCCCTGCCTGTCAGAGTACAGCAGTCCCCATGCTGTCAAATGACAGTGTATTCACTCAGCTGTGATTTTAGGTATGAGCACAATAGATTAAGTCGGTCCAACTGGCTCACCCATCTCTCTTCATATTCTGCTGGGTTCAAGACTCATACCTTAGATGGTAAGTCAGTTTCACCCGCTTTTAATTTGACAGTTTGGATAACTTAACACATGAATGTTAGAGCAACACAAACACTCACTGTAGCTTTCACCCCAACATTGTCCGGTCTTAAACTACAAGTCTGAATTCACTTTATGGGAAAGCAAACTTGTGAAAGCTCATTTAATGAGCATGGCGCGTTGTGAGATTCTCCGGTGCCGGTGCTGGGAACGGCGTTCCTGGGACTGCTAGTATCCGATAGGCACACTCTCGGCCACATTCCGATTAGACAGGCGTAACATCGCTCAATCTAGTTGGAATGTGGCCGTGAGTGCATATCATATATTTGCGGTCACGACAATGGCGCTGTAGAATCTCACAGCGTGCAGTGCACATGACTTAAGGATTCACAAGTCTGCAGTCACATAGATTGACAGCATACTTGTATCTTAAGACCAGACAACCCTTTAAAGCTAATGCAAGGAATGAATGTGAAGCCTCAAAAGATGCAACTCGAATACCTCTATTTAAATACATATCACAATGGGAAATTACCCGTCCCTATCGACTGTCAGGTATGAATGTTTTCCTGCACATTTACTATACTTTTTCTGGTATGATACTTCATGTATGTTGTCAGATCCTGATACCTGGGGTGATAGTTATTAGATTGTTGGAAACATGAAATGCTCCAGAGTGTGGATGATAAGCTCTGCAGAACACACAAATGAGAGCAAGCAGTAATTAAACCTGTCCTCGCCTCTACTTGAGCCTGATCTTTGCTTTTCCAGACATATCTCTTTTTGTCTGTGTCTAGTGTGTTGTATTTTGTGCTCTAGCAAACAAAACTTCATGTATATCACTAAAATTTTCTGTAATAGCAGCAGATTTGGTTCTGTCTTGTAGACGTCATCCTTGTATTGCTTCATCCACATTGGATCATAGCAGTAAACAGACAGATTGCACACCCAGCAGCTTCAGCTCAACAATTATTTCTCTGCTCTTGTATCAAAGGTGAACTCTGCAATGCATTATTTAATATCAGGACTCTATATTTATTAATTTATTGGATACTGCATGGGTGGCTAGTACTATCCTGCTGTTGTACCCAACCTGTCTGTGTGATCTCACATTCGGGGCCATTCAGTAGCTTGCAGCGATTCTCATTCAATGACATACAGTACGATGATTGCAGGCAAAGCAGTAACAGCAAAAGCAAGAGTTACTGGAAACAATTGGGAAAAAAGGATGTAAACACTCCATAATCTCAAATGTCAAGGGCAGAGAGATCCCGAAAATCCTTTTGATCACTCGAAGAAAAAAGTAAGTCACAAGTAAAGAAAGAATTTGACTGCTAGATGTCTTATTACAATACCAAATATTAAAAAAGGGGGTAAAACGTGGATTTAAACTGAGCTGCTGAATGATTCAAGGTCCAAATGTGTAGTTATTAAATCGTGGATTTATTTAACGCGTTTCAAAGTACAAGCCTTCAGTCTGTGCTAGAGTATTCTGCCTTGAATCCAGCTCCTGACCCTGGTGACTCCCTGGCTATATACCTGCTCCTGTGAACCTGTGTGGTGATCCTGCTACTCTGCTCTGAGTTCCTGCTGCATACACAAGTTTCCAATAATCCTCCTTCATCTGCTGCTCGTGTTTACTTCCATCTGCATTTGCTGGACATGTAAGCTGTTGCTGCTCTGCTTAAACCTGAGATTATCACCCAGGCCTTCCTGGTTGAGATAAGACATTGATTGATCTGCCTTATAAGCATATCTATCTGTGTTTGGACTAAAACAAGGATTTATTCATGTCAAGGATGCTCAAGAATAACTGCGCTTCATAGACTTTCCGCGTGATTGCATTTTCCTCTGAAGTTCCCTATAGACTGCTAAGCTGTGTTTAATAATTACACTAAGTGTGGTGGACTTGAGTTTCTCTCTGCACCTGTTTGAATCACCGTGTGATAATATAGACTTTACCACTTATAAAACTGTGTCCTGTAGTTGTCTTGTTCCACGCAAAGAGTCTCCTGAGTTATCCCCTATAATTATTACAGATGGCCAGCAAAGGCTGGCTGCAACCATTAGATGGCTGTCTCTTCCAAAATTGTCCACTTTACCATACAAATACATGCTAAAAATCATAGATGTACCCTCAACAAGAGGACTCATCTTAATGAAAGGATCGTCAGTCAGGAAGTGTACATGCACATTAGAAATTAAACATACTATATTTGTGCTCCTGTGGGTGCGTTAAATTGCCATAGAGCTTTGACGTTTCAGTATGTTTACAGCCAAAAAAAGTAGAATCAATTCCACAGTTATAATAAACAGAAATAAGGATAATGATATTCTTTATAAGGATTGGGAATCAGTTCTAAACATCACACATTTCACATTTGTAACAACTTCTGTTTCCTGGGGAAAGAATTCCTTCTGTACTTATGAGTAGGATCAGCACAAACTAATAAATCCCATAGAGACTTATTATGTGAACACACATCGAAAGGATCATTTGTAGAGTCACCTGCTGAATTAGTGTTATATCTAACGATATCACAGAATATTAAGGTGGCATTTACCACCCCAGATTAATTCATGTAAAATCTAAATTCAAAATTATGCTCGCTTAAGTTGATCTTCTGATCTCTAACTTGTGTTTTCTTGATTACGGATTTGTGGTGGATGTTTGAAAAAAGGATGCAATAAAAGTTTAATTGTTTCACATTTTTTATATAGTGGTTCTGAAAGATCTTTGTGGCTTTCATAAGGAAGACAATAAGATATTACTATAGCCGGTAGATGAGGTCTGTAGTTTTCACTGAAAACCCTCTTTTTTAAAGAAGGCTGAGCTAATGAGATAACAGAGGGGTTCCTCTGTACTAGATCCTCATATATTGATTATAGTGACAACTCATCAATTTGAATGAGCACTCTGTAATCATTAATGGTTATGGTTTCCCCACAGATTTCAGCTGATTAATTGGGGTCCCACTAGGAGAAAACAATCAATTTTGGAACAAATTAAGCCAGACATGTAACACGAAGAAAGGATCACCAAGCTACGACTTGAATACTTTGGACCTTTGGACACATCATACAAAGAAAGCATTCACTAGAGAAGGACACCATGATCACAAGAATAGAAGTAACAAGGTGAAGAGGAAGACTGATGGCTTGATACTATGAAGATAATGGTGGAGAACACCCTGATGGACCAATCTAGGCTTGCACATATTGATCATCCTACAGATCGTTCATCCATCAAGTCGCTATGGTTTGAGATTGAGCCAAAGGCTGTTAAAAATAGGAGGAAACATTGTATTTATTATCAGCTGTCCATGAAAGAATGGGGATTGCCCAAATGTTCATTAATAAAGTCAACCAAAAAGATTTGTAGGATACTAGTTCAGCGGTCACATCTATAGTCCATAGTTATTGGACAAGAGTCCTATGAACCTTTTCCTACCAGCTGTAATTTCCTGTGCTCCTTCCGATTACTAGGCCTGGAGTGATGTAATCATTGCTGCAAGACATACACATGACACTAAACTTTGCCATCTAATCAGAAGAGGTGCTGTGGTTGTCGGCAGTTAGGAGGAAGAAGGAGGAGGTTCACATGGCTCTGGTCTAGTGGTCATAAACTACTGACTAGGCTGCTAGATCAGGGTTCCACCTTTCATTTTGCTCAACTCTATTCATTAAGGATTTTTCCCAGTCTAAGTCACCTCATATACAGTGGATAAAGTTCTATCTGGGTAAAAGTCCATTTAAAAGAGAAAGTAGATGAGAATGAGAGAATGAGTGTTCATTCCTGATTGTGAGCTTGGTAGGGACCCAAGCATTGGTTGACGAACAACTGCATAACAAATTCAAACCAGAAGATTTCCCTTCTCATAAAGCGATGGCATAACACAAACATATTCCATTATTGCATATTTGATGGTGGTCTGAACAGTGGGACTCTCATCCATCATTGGATTAAAGGGCTGAAGTGCAGAACCATCACAGTAGTTTCATAACAGTCTTCAAGTAAGTGGGGCCTATCTGCGGTTCTCTGCACAGCTTGGTATCCTGGGGCACCACTGTACGGGCCAAACAACAAATGGATGGCCGAGCTGAATGTATCATTACTCTCAAGATCAGTGTGTCTCCCAGATGTCTGACTTCCAAAGATATTATAAGGGTTTGTATTTTTTTTGTGTTTGATAAAATCAATACAATTTTGAATTATAAAAAAAGGTTTGTAAATCTAATAATAAACCAATTGCCATGACTTTTTTTTATTTTCCATTGGCATAGATGCAGGAATAATTGTTTTTTTTTTGCTGGACAAAGTCCTGGGCACCCTCCACACATATGGATCCTTTCCCAGGACGCTAATTCAAGTTCTAATGCGGGAAGGGGTTAAACATGAGCAAATGAATAAGAAGAGAATAAAATTTGCAATGAATCTCACCAAGATATGTCAGATTCTTTTTTCTTTTTTTTTTGCAATTCAACTTACTTCAATCCGGCAACATTGTGGCTACAAGCAGGCTACCAATTTCCTGTCTTCTTCTCTTTAGACTTCACTCTTTGGTGCATTTGGTGCTAATTAGGCTGCACACAATGTTTAACATAATGATGTCACATGTTGGCTAGTTTTATTATTTTTTTACATTTTAAATGTATTTTAATGGTTATTCGGGCACGTCCAATTTCCATTGAATAAATGAGGTTCAAATCAAACTTTCAAATTTAAGCAAATCTGCTCGAATTCAAATATTGTCAGATTCGCTCAGCTCTATAGGCCATCAATATATTATCCCTTGGCAATCCCTTTAATTTCTGATAAATGTACACATACCAATTCCCTTCTATATACCACTTAATCATTGACCACAAGTGTGGGCAATTGATTTTCCCCAGGAGCCACTTGAGAGACCGTGACTGTTGTGGAGGTCCGTACCAATAGGATGAAATTAATTCTGCTCAATATTAAAATAAACATTTTAATTATAGCTATTATTTATATTAATATTAATTGTCACTTAATATTGAGCAGATCTAATTATGCTAACATTCCTCTATATACTACATGATCCCACGTACAGCCCCTATATACAGTTTAAGCCTCCATAAAGCACCTTACATAAAGTATGAGCCCCCACAAACCCTTTCTATATACAGTACGATCCTTCACAAAGCCACCTAAATACAGTATGAACCCTCACATAGCCTCCTATATACATTAAGAGCCACTCACATGGCCCCTTATATACAGCATGAGCCCTCACATAGCCCCTATATACAATATGAGCCCCCACATAGCTCAATATATACAATCTGAGCCCCCACATTGTCCTCTATACACATGAGCCTTTACATAACCTTATAGTATGAGCCAAACATAGTTTCCTATATACAGCACAATCTCTCACATAGCCTCTCTATATTCAGCATGAACCCTCACATTGCCCCTACACATAGTATGAGCCCCCTCATTGCCTCATATAGTGTGAGTTCTCACATGGTCTACTACGTAGATTATGAGACCCCACATAGAATCCTATACAGATTATGAACCCCCACAAAACTTTCTATATACTGTTAGAGCTCCAACATAGTCCCAAATATACAGCATGAGCCCTCACATAGCCCCCCATGTACAGTGTGAGCCCCCACATAGTTTTCTATAGACAGTATGAGCCTTTATATAACCTCCTATATACAGTATGAGCCCCCACATAGACTCCTATATACTATATATGCCCTCATGTAGCCTCCCTATATTCAGCATGAACCCTCGCATAGCCTCCCTATCTTAAGTATGAGCCCTCACATAGCCTCCCTATGTAAAGTATGAGCCCTCACATAGCCCCCTATCTTAAGTATGAGCCCTCACATAGCCCCTATATACTTATACATCCTATACACATATAAAAGGAAGCAAAACAACATATACTCAACTCGCTACTATTCCCCTGGCGCTATCCTCATCAGGTCTCGAGTGCACTGACTCTCCGCATAGCGGATGTGATGTAGTTACACCATCGCGTCTGCTATGTCAGTCGCATACACTAGTTGGTGGAATAAGGAGCTGGTAGCTCCATCCTCCACCAATGTATTCACCTCTTTCTGTGATACCTGGATGCGGGATGGGGTTAGTGGAGGGTATGGTGTAATACTTTGTCCAGGTATGATTTGCCATATATAAAATGTCTTCGGAACCACCGTCTGCTCACATAGTCATAGACTTGCTTTCAAACAAAACCATGCCCGGTCATGTAGACACTGCTGGAGGCATCTTAATTCCGGATTTAAGAATCTGAACTGTTGATGGACATTTCCCGGTACATCTTGTAATTATTGTAATTTATTTTATTAATCCTATGCAAAGGGGAATTATCTGGAATGTCAAACCAATGCCTGCTGTTCTTTATTGAAAGATTGGTATCATTTAAATCTAGTGAATGCTTGCAGACACCAATCCATTTCATTTTATCTTAGAGATACCATTTACTGTATGTACATTAACATAGCACAAAGAAGCCTTACATATCTTTCAGTCTTAATTGCTGAAACCCAAGGCACAGAATTAAAAAGTCTTATCTTGTTTGGGGACTGTATTCAATCTTCTAATCAGCTCAAAAGCAACATTTACATGGCTAATAGGAAATGTCCTATAGAAGCCTTTGACAAGTTATTAAAAAGGACAGGGACTAAACAATGAAACCGAACAACACAATTGTTTTTTACATTTCCTAACAAAGTATTTGCAGACATAATGTTATAAAATTTTACCAGAAAAAGAGAGACAGTATTTTATTTGCCAATTACTATAACTCTACAGTAAGAGATAAACACTCAGGGCCCGATTCATCATTGCCTTTGTGATTGTTTTTGGTATAGTTTTGTGCCATTTTTGTTTTTCACCCCATTCATTACTCTACTTACAACTTTTATAAAGTTTATTTTTCTGCTTTATGAGCAGACTTTAGCAATTCCAGAAATTTAGGGGTCTGATTCATCAATTGGGACTTAAAAAAAAAAAAAAAAATGAAAAATTTTGAGCAACTCTACCCCAAAACCCCTTCACTAGTATATTTTTGATTAAACAAAACAAAAAAGTAAAATCACTTAAAAAAACAGCAAATGATTAACTCAAGCAACATTTAAGGTACATGGGGTGACATCAACAATAAAATAAACAAACACAAAAAAATGAAAATTAGACAGTAGGCTTCTGTGTGCTTTCCATTTTTGTCATACTACCATAGACTTCAATGGCTTGAGCATGATCTGCAAAAACAGTCCAGGATAGGACACAGGGATATCAGATATCCATGGAAGGAATTACATGTAATGGCTCAGTCAGACAGCCGTATATTACGGACGATGATCACATCTGAGTGCATGGAGTGTCCGGCAGGTCTTCTGACCAGAGCATAACAGCATGTATTTCTATCCTATCGCTTTGAGCCATGAATCATCTTACTGTGATCTGATTCTCTGGCATGAGAGAATCAGACCACAGGTGTGGAGAAGATGGATTATTTAATTTCTCCATCTTCTCCATTGTCTGTATCCAGGTAAATCAGACTGCACTCATATGACTTCCGAGTGCAGTCCAATGTGTGTACAGTATAAGAAATGTAACAGAGTAGCATTAGCGTCTGGGCCAGGTGCTTGAGAGTGCTTAATGCCCCTCTGTAACATTAAGCAACCCCAGATACTGAAAGTGAAGGATTCTTGTCCTGAACTTAAAGGGCTTGTCCAGCTGATAGATATTTATGTGGTATCAAAAGTATAGGGTCACACGACCGATTTTATCTCATCCAAGAAAATCGCTCCGATTATGTTAATTACACTCTGATCAGACTTTGATCAGAGGTTGATCAGAGTGTGATTATAGTTTACTACTATTTTCTCACATGTGGAGAATGAAAACAAACATTTCCATTGTCTCCCCTCACTGTGTTCATAAAAATCTGACCACGTTCGGATGTCATCCAAGAGTGGTCCGATACTTTGGTCCACGGACCCATAGACTTGAATGGCCAAGTGCGCTCCGATTTTTGGAGGCAATTCTTTGACAGTGCCTCCAAACCTTGCAGTCTCTTGCATCAGCTGAATGTCCCTTATTGTCACAAACCCCTCAAACATTTCCTCCTGCCAGGGTACAAAGAAATGATAAATTGGTGTGGCTATGGGTTTTGTAAAATTTTGCCACAATGCACTATGCGCCACATAATTTGAGTTTTTATTATTATTATTATTATTATTATTATTATTATTGTTATTATTATTATTATTTATATAGTACCATTGATTCCATGGTGCTGTACCCGAGAAGGGGTTACATACAAATTAAAGATATCACTTACAGTAAGCAACCTAACAATTACAGACTGATACAGAGGGGCGAGGACCCTGCCCTTGCGGGCTTACATTCTACAGGATGGTGGGGAAGTAGATAATAGGTTGAGGATTGCAGGAGCTCTGGTGTTGGTGAGGCGGTAGCTTCGGTAGTGGAGAGGAGGTAGCGGGGTCAGTGCAGGCTGTACTCTTTCCTGAAGAGGTGGGTTTTCAGGTTCCATCTGAAGGATCCGAATGTGGTTGATAGTCAGATGTGTTGGGGCAGAGAATTCCAGAGGATGGGGATATTCTGGAGAAGTCTTGGAGGCGGTTGGGTGAGGAGCGAATAAGTGTGGAGGAGAGAAGGAGGTCTTGGGAGGACCGGAGATTACGTGAGGGAAGATATCGGGAGATTAGTTCAGAGATATATGGAGGAGACAGGTTATGGATGGCTTTGTAGGTTAGTATTAGTAATTTGAACGAGATACACTGAGGGAATGGGAGCCAGTGAAGAGATTTGCAGAGGGGGAAAGTGGAGGAGTAGCAAGGAGAGAGATGAATTAGTCAGGCAGCAGAGTTAAGGATGGACTGGAGAGGTGCAAGGGTGTTAGCAGGGAGGCCACAGAAAAGGACACTGCAGTAGTCAAGGCGGGAGATGATGAGGGCATGCACAAGCATTTTAGTAGATTGATGGTTGAGGAAAGGACGAATTCTGGAGATATTTTTGAGCTGGAGGTGACAGGAGGTGGAAAGAGCTTGAATGTGCGGTTTGAATAACAAGGCAGAGCCAAGGGTTACTTAGAGGCAGCGGACTTCCGGTATGGGGGAAAGCGTGATGTCATTAATTGCGATAGATAAGTCAGGTAAGAAAGATCTATGAGATGGAGGAAAGATGATGAGTAGTGTTGAGCGATACCGTCCGATACTTGAAAGTATCGGTATCGGAAAGTATCGGCCGATACCGGCAAAGTATCGGATCCAATCCGATACCGATACCCGATACCAATACAAGTCAATGGGACTCAAGTATCGGACGGTATTCCTGATGGTTCCCAGGGTCTGAAGGAGAGGAAACTCTCCTTCAGGCCCTGGGAACCATATAAATGTGTAAAAGAAAGAATTAAAATAAAAAATATCGCTATACTCACCTGTCCGACGCAGCCGGGACCTCAGCGCAGGAACCGGCAGCGTTGTTTGTTTAAAATTCCCGCTTTTACATGGTTACGCGAACTCCCGGCTTGTGATTGGTCAGGGCGCCCATGTTGCCGGGCCGCGGACCAATCACAGCAAGCCGTGACGAAAATACGTCACGGCTTGCTGTGATTGGTTCGCGTCCCGGCAACATGGCCGCCATTAACCAATCACAAGCCGTGACGTCACGGGAGGCTGGACTTGCGCGCTTTTTAAAAAGCGCGCGTGTCCAGCCTCCAGTGACGTCCCGGCTTATGATTGGTCACGGCGCCATGTTGCCGGGACGCGGACCAATCACAGCAAGCCGTGACGAAAATACGTCACGGCTTGCTGTGATTGGTCCGCGGCCCGGCAACATGGCCGCCATTAACCAATCACAAGCCGTGACGTCACGGGAGGCAGGACAAGCGCGCATTTTAAAATTGCGCGCGTGTCCAGCCTCCCGGCTTGTGATTGGTTGATCGCGGCGCAACCAATCATAAGCCGGGACGTCACTGGAGGCTGGACACGCGCGCTTTTTCAAAAGCGCGCAAGTCCAGCCTCCCGTGACGTCACGGCTTGTGATTGGTTAATGGCGGCCATGTTGCCGGGACGCGGACCAATCACAGCAAGCCGTGACGTATTTTCGTCACGGCTTGCTGTGATTGGTCCGCGGCCCGGCAACATGGGCGCCCTGACCAATCACAAGCCGGGAGTTCGCGTAACCATGTAAAAGCGGGAATTTTAAACAAACAACGCTGCCGGTTCCTGCGCTGAGGTCCCGGCTGCGTCGGACAGGTGAGTATAGCGATATTTTTTATTTTAATTCTCTCTTTTACACATTTTAACAATGTTAAAATGTGTAAAAGAGAGAATTAAAATAAAATGTTGTTCCGATACCCGATACCCGATACCACAAGAGTATCGGAATCCCGGTATCGGAATTCCGATACAGCAAGTATCGGCCGATACCCGATACTTGCAGCATCGGAATGCTCAACACTAATGATGAGTTCAGATTTGTCCACATTGAGTTTGAGGAAGCGAGAGGAGAAGAAAGAGGATATGGCTGATAGACACTCTGGGATACTGGACAGCAGAGGAGTGACGTCTGGGCCATAGAGGTAGATCTGAGTGTCATCAGCATAAAGGTGGTACTGGAATCCATGAGACTTTATGAGTTGTCCCTTTTATGAGTTGTCCCAGGCCAAGTGTATAGATTGAGAAGAGTAGGGGTCCTAAAACAGAGCCTTGGGAGACTCCAACAGAGAGAGGGTGGGATGAGTAAGTAGTGTGGGAGTGGAAAACGCTGAATGTGTGGTTGGAAAGGTATGAGGAGATCCAGGATAGGGCGAGGTCTTTGATGCCAGAGGAGGAGAGGATCAGTAGTAGGAGGCAGTGGTAAACTGTGTCAAAAGCAAAGGACAGGTCTAGAAGGAGGAGTGCAGAGTATTGTCTGTTAGCTTTGGCTGTAAGTAGGTCGCTAGTAATTTTGGTCAAGGCTGTCTCAGTTGAGTGATGGGGGTGGAAACCAGATTGTAGATTGTCAAAGAGCAAGTTAGATGAGAGGTGGGAGGAAAGTTCAGCATGGATGTGCTGCTTCAGGGGTTTGGAAGCGAATGGGAGCAGCAATATTCGGTGATAGCTGGACATAGCTGTTGGATCGAGGGTTGGCTTTTTAAGGATAGGCTTGATTGTGGCTTGTTTGAAAGCAGAAGGGAAGGTGCCCTGCCAGAGTTTAGGGATAGGTTGAATAGGTGGGTTAGGGATGTAGTAAGAGTGGTGGTGAGGTTGGGGAGGAGGTAGGATGGGATGGGGTCTAGCACACAGGTGGTGAGGTGCAATTTGAAGAGGAGACAATTAAGCCCCCCTTCAGTGATGTTGGATAGGGAGGTTATGGGGTTTGGGCATTGGTCTGGTACACAAAGGGGTTGTGGTGGTTGAACAATGAAGACTTGCCTTGTTTGGTCTATCTTATTTTTAAAGTGTGTGGCAAAGTCCTCAGCAGAGATGAGGGAGGTTGGAGGGGGCAGTGGGGTGCAGAGGAGGGAGATAATGGTTTTGAATAACTGTTTGGGGTTGTAGGATATGGAAGATACGAGGGTTGTGAAGCAGGCCTGTTTAGCCGAGGTGAGAGCAGATTTAAAAGTGAGCGTTGCCTGTTTGAATGCAGTGAAGTCATATTGCGAATGTGTTTTCTTCCAATGCTGCTCTGCAACCCTGGACACTTGACAAAGCTTTATAGTGGTGTTATTGTGCCAGAGTTGTCTATTGATACATCACACTCTGCCATGAACGAGCGGGGCAACCATGTCAATAGCTGATGCGAGAGTGGCATTATAGAAAGCAGTGGCACTGTCTGTGTCGTGGAATGAGGATATGGATGCCAGTGGTAGGATAGAGTCATAGAGTCAGAGAGTGTGTGAGTGTCTAGGTGTGCAAGGTGTCTGCGGGGGTGTGCATGTTGCTGGACATGGGTGACCGGTGAGGAGGACAGGGATGAGAAGATGAGCAGATGGCGGTGGGATAGAGGGAGAGGGGAGGAGGAGAAGTTAGATAGAGAGCAGAGAAGGGTGAAGACCAGGTCTAGTGTATGACCGTCTGTGTGGGTGGCTGTGGAGGACAACTGAGTAAGTCCAAAAGATGAAGTAAAGGACAGAAGTTTGGAGGCTGTTGACTGAAGTGTATCAGTGGGGATGTTGAAGTCATGATGATGATGGTGGGAATGTCAACAGAGAGAAAGTGAAGAAGCCAGGTGGAATTGGTCAATAAAGGCAGTGGCCGGGCCCGGAGGTCGGTATATGACAGCCACTTGGAGGTTGGAGGGAGAGTAGATGCGGACAGAGTGGACTTCAAAAGAGGGGAGGATAAGGGAGGGTAGAGATGGGATTGGGTTAAAGGTGCAGTTTGAAGAAAGGAAAAGACCCACTCCTCCACCATGTCTGTTGCCGGGACGAGTCAAGTGGGTGAAGTGGAGGCCGCCGCAACACAGAGCAGAAGGGGAGGCAATGTGAGAGTGTGTTAGCCATGTTCCTGTGAGGCCGAGGAAGGCAAGATTGTGAGAGAGAAAAAGGTCATGAATCACATGAAGCTTATTGCAGATTGAGTGAGAATTCCAGAGTGCTCCGGAGAGAGGGAGCAGGGGGGTGGGGGTTAGGGGCACGGGTTTTATACTGGAAAGATTGTGTTAGTTCATATTAGATAGAGAGCGGTAGGAGGGGTTAGTAATGGGAGGTATGAGCTGCGGGGGTCCAGGGTTGGGAGATATGTCGCCAGCAGTGAGGAGGAGCAGAGAAAGGGAGAACAGGTGGGAGAAGGAGAGGGGCCAGCTTGCTTTATGTTTTATTAGGACAGATTTGAGGTTGAGGAGCAGCTCAGCAGAGGAGGACAGGTGGGTAGGTAAGAAGGAAGGGGAGGTGATTATTTGGGTAGAGGGTGCTGGGGTTTGTGCATAGCGAAGGAGAGAGAGGATTAGTGGAGCAAACACTGTAAGGGCATATTTAAACATGTGAAGGAGTAAGATGGGTTAATACAAAAGCTAGAAGTAATAAGAAGTGCTTACTCAGCAGACAAACCCAAAAGAGACAGATACATAAAGTGGGGTCCTGACTCCAGACGTGACTAACGGCCGTTGAAATAACTGCGGCGTCTCGATGCTTAGTTGCCATGATGCTTTGCTATGTGCGTGTGCTTGACCTCACACACGTCTTTTCTTCAAAAGTTGGGAAGTATGCGTTTAGTTTGCAAGTAGCTGATTGGCAGTCATTTAACCCTCAAATGTTTGTCATTAAGGGGCCTTATTACCTTGGGAATAAGAGAATAGTGCCATCCCTCAATTGTGACAGCATTATCTAAGTGGTTAAAAGGGGGCTAAAAGACCCCTCATTGCAGGATCAACCCCCCCATTGCAACTGTGGGTGACGATCATTGCCATGGTACCCTGAGCTCATCTGATGACCCCATTGTATGGTGGCATGTGAGATCCAACTATAAGCAAAGTCTTACAGGCTCTCTCATTGAAAGGTAAACAAGTACTGCAGTGTATGAGACCAACGATCAGAAGAAAAATTATACATGTCCCACACTGGGACTTAGTGAAAAAGTGAAAGAAATCAAATAAATAGTGTAAAAAAAAAGTAAAAAAAACACAAATAAAAGTACACAAAGATCATGAAAAGCCGTTTCGCCACTAGAAATGCAGTTTATGATAAAAAAGATAAACAAAAAAAGTACACATAATTGGCATTATCACGTCCAGAAGGACCTGATCTATAAAACTTGCATGTTATTTATTCCATACAGCAAATACTGTAAAGAAAAAAAATCATACATAAAATGCCCCTTTTCATACATACTGACACACAAAAGATTTAAAACAAAGCAAAAAAAACTACGTATGTAAAAACAAATGTTATAAAAAAAAAAAAGCCAATCGCCCCTAATTTGGCTCATTCAGGAAAAAAATAAAAAAGTTACAGCTCTCAGAATATCGTGATGCAGAAACAAATTTATTTTTGCAAAATATAATTTTGAGTTTGTAAAAGCAGCAAAACATAAAAAAAAAAAAATCTGGTATCACTATCGTATGGACCAGACAAATAAATAAAACAGTCTTATCATTTTTACCACAAGGTGAATGGCATAAAAAATAATAGATAAAAACAATTGCTGGGCTTTTTTCACTTTGTGTCTGAAAAATTGAATAAAAAGCAATCAGATAAACAGTATGTACCCCACAATGGTACAAAAAAAATCTCAAACTACTCGGGCAAAAAATAAGTCCTCATGCAGCTCTGTTTGCCAAACAAAAAGTTGCAGCTCTCAGAATAAAACAAAGCTATTTTTTTAATAGAAAAGCATTTTTACTGTGTGATAGCAGCAAATCATTTAAAAAAATCATTATAAATCTGGTATTGCTGTGGTCACTTGGATCAAAAGAATAAAGTCATCTTATCACTTATGCTGCATGGTAAACCACGCAAAAATAAAAATAAGTAAGGGTTCCTGTACTGCTGTCTATATGTTCATTCCACCTGCCAAAAACCACAGCACGTCTTGGCTCACATTTATCCTGCACTCTCTCCTGAGCGCTTATGTCGGGGTTTATGTGTAAATCCCCAAAATCAAGATTCAGACAAAACTCCTATGGAACTACTCATTATAATGAGGCACATGGAGTCACTTTGGACTGGTCTGTGGTCCGACGGTGTCCCTCATTTTAGGCATTTTTTAGTGCATAAGTACCGCAGAACTGTGAATGCCTATAAATATGGATACTACCAACGCAAACACCAAACAGACTCCAAAGTGTCTCCATCTACCTCATTATTGTTGTAGGTTTGTTTGAGGGTTTCTTCTGAAATGCATTTTTGTGGGAATTACATGGAAACCCGGATGCTCAGCATAAAACACAAAATGTTCCAGACCTTTACAGAAAGAGATAAAAAATGTAATGTATCCACAATGTTACCAATAAAACCCTAATTTATCCTACATAAAACCAGCCCCCAATCTGGTCTGTCATCTGTCACTAGAAATATTGGGAGTTCCAATCATACTGGTAGAACAAAGGTTCTGGAACAGTGACATGGCTTCCACGACCTCAAATAAAATCCAGTGAAATGTGCCCTCCCAAATCCAAAATGCCCCACTGTGCCTAAACCACAGAACGTGGCCACATGTTTGGCATTTTTGTAGCAGGAAGAGCACAGTTAACAATTTACTGAGTGCGTGTTTCCAGAAGCACAATCTGGGCACAATGTATGGGGGGCTACAGTATGTGGGCACTACATTGTTTGGGGGCACAATGTATGGATGCACTTATAATTCAGATTTGAAACTCTCCAGAATATTGCATGGTATGGATGTCACAAAATAGTCACTGCAGCCAATGTGAGCTGTCTTCACTTCAGTACCCATCACCGAGGAACAGCACTAACAGTACCGCTGATTCCCAGGTGTTGGTATGTATCACACTGATAACACAGGGATGTCATACGTGTGTCATCAGTGTGTAAGTGTGCAAAACGTTTTGCGGCCTGGGCTTCTACTGGAAACACTGACGTCTGAAAGAGTGGTTATGAACTCGGTCATTTACCAAACTTTGGCCGACTTTTGACGATTTTTAGGAAAAAAGCTCAGGAATCAGAACACAAATTCGAATGTGCAACGTCCATGTTGAATTTGAAATTGGCCAACGTTTTCCAAACAAATTATCTAGTTAGAATCATCCTGAATAGGCTCACCATGATGTTGTGGGCTGGCTTTTATGTTTTTTTTTTTATCAAAATTCTGCTAACTATGCACCATATTTTATTTTCGTACACTATGGCTGTTTTTGTTTATTTACTTTAAGGTATTTGCTTATTATGTTTTTATCTTTGATTTTAACTTGGAAAAGTTAAAATATTGGGGCTAAAGCAATGTTTTGGAGCAAAAATTGCAATTTTCTTTCCATTCAACTTTGCGTTAATGCATGTGTAGAAGATGAAGAGTTAAAAAAAAGTCTTAAAAACAGTTTTAAAGTATTTGAGGGGTGTTTTTCTTCTTAAATGGTATCACTTTTGGGGAGTTTCCAATATACAGGCCCCTCAAAGTCCATTTAAATCTGAATATGTCCCTGAAGAAACAGGTTTTGTAAATTTCCTGAAAAAATGAGAAATGACTGGTAAACATTTAACTCTTCTAACATCCTAGCAAAATAAAATTACATTTGAAAAATGATGCAGATGTAAACTAGACATATGGGAAATGTTAGCTATTAATTAGTTTGAACAGCGTGACTAACTGGCTTAAGGATATAAAATTTGAAAGTTGGAAAATTACGAATGTTTCAACATTTTCACCAAAATTCTCATATCTGCACAAATAAATGCAAAACATATCAACCTAAACTTACCACTAACATAAAGTACAATATGTCACAAAAAACAATCTTACAATCACCTAGATATGTTGAGGTGTTCCAGGGTTACTACCACATGATGTGACTCTGGTCAGATTTTAAAAATTGGCCTGTTAAGGTTAAGAATGGCTCGGTCACTAAGGTTGTTAAGATTACATATGTAAACCCAACATAGACATCCACATTCTCGTCCAAGTGCAGGTAGACAAAATGGGGAGGATGCTGCGGTACTTACATAAGCAGTGTGGCCCCATCAAACAACTAATTGTCTGCAATTCCGAAAAATCTGACCCCCATCGATTGACTAGCCTATCCTAATGCAAAACTTTCAACATTTTGATTTGGTTATCATAAAACTTGAATAAAGTGATAATGGTGGTGATGTTGCCAACAATGGCTGACGCAATGCATGTCCACATAGGTTCTGGAAATAACGGTGGTCCATCTTCTGGCGGCAGCGGTTGGTCTCCGGTACCTTCCGTTGGCCCCTAGTTCATGTATCAGTGTGGCTGGAAGGATGGAAGCCACCGCACTGTCTGAGCCCAACATGGTCTGGCAAAAGTATACTGGGAAAGCAGAGCGCTGAAAGCAGTTCCACTCTCGGTCTCTCTTAAGCAGCACCCTCAATGATTTCATAGGATCTTAGGGACAATTCCGAGCTGTATAATAGAGTCCTGTGATTTAGCGCGATATGTTTTCTTTATAGTACTCTATTTCTTAGGTTTAATAAAAATATATTTTTCAATGTAATACCTCTTTATTGTACGATTCCATGGTAACAACTAAACTGTTATCTTAATTCCATGACTATTACGACTACTATTAGTTATCAACTCTCCAACAATATCCTAAATGACAAAGCCCCATTGTGATAGTGAAACTCTATTCCCTGCATCCAAGTAACCGCTCTGTATTTGGAACAAAAGCAAAATACTATTTAATTTACAGTCTCTTGTTATATTGTAATTACCTAAGTCAGCTCCCATCAGTTACACTGTAATCAAATGTTCCTTCTTCTGCGAAAAATACATTCCAATTGCATAAGCAACAGAATAATTGGGCATCTTTGTAATAAACAAGAAGGGCTGGATCATATTTATCTTCTAGAAAGATGGAATATTTAACGCTTGTGGATGTGCTATTATTTTCAATCAATAGGGCCCATTTATAAGTAATTATTTCCACACATAATGGATTAACATTAACTTATAGAAAAGTTTTTCAAGAAAGTTTTTATTCTTTTTTAAGGTAATAGAAAATAAACTTTTCAAATGGAAGCTATCATCAGAAAATGACCTATTGTTTAAATCAGGTTTTTTGTTAATTGTTTTTTATGCTTGGCAATGTTTTATCTTTACATATCACAATCTATGTTGAAAATAAAAAACTTGTAATTTTCACAATGGCCACTGGGCACATATGGATTTAAAATGTATGTTGTTTCAGGAAACAACACATGTACATAGCCACAATGATCATTTATATGGAAGCAAGTTTTCTCAAAAAATTAAAGCCACAATGATCAGTGTGAAAATGGCAAAATTACTTTATTTTGCTTAATAAAGATCGTGATATGAAGAAAAAAAATATGGCCAATACATAGCACAAAATCATGATTTAAGGAGGATAGCCACTCCTCTGACAACCATGTTTAAAGTAATACAATCTGCAATGTAAAATGAAAAAAAAGCTAATATTCTTCTGTTCTGTTCTGGTACAGATGTAGTGATTTTGTCGCGTGACATTGTTATGCTGTGTGAGTCCTCCACCAATCAGTGGTTGTTATTGGGTTGCTATCGGATATCTGAGATTCAGTTAAAGGAAGTGAGAGCATAGTAGCCCAATAACCTCTGATTAGATGAAGGGTTTACTTTTGCATAATAATGTCATTACATCCTTGAGAAATGTTGGCACCAACATTGCTGTTATGAAGCCAGCACAGGAGGTATATACACTGCTCCTATTGGACAAACCATCATCAGGTTTGGTTTTAAATACCATCTCTATTCTGATGACACCCAATTATGCAGATCTTCTTCTGAAATCACCCCTGCTGTTATGGTTCTCAATGGCAAGAGAACATAGCCCAGCATACATAGGAACTAGCTCTTGGAAGGATGGAAACTTAAACTGACCATGAACTAAACCTGCAGCACAACTAACAGTAGCCGGGTAGCGTAGCCTGCATTTTATCCCTAGACGCCCAGCGCCGGCCGGAGGACTAACTAATCCTGGCAGAGGAAAATATAGTCCTGGCTCACCTCTAGAGAAATTTCCCCGAAAGGCAGACAGAGGCCCCCACATATATTGGCGGTGATTTAAGATGAAAATGACAAACGTAGTATGAAAATAGGTTTAGCAAAATCGAGGTCCGCTTACTAGATAGCAGGAAGACAGAAAGGGTACTTTCATGGTCAGCTGAAAACCCTATCAATACACCATCCTGAAATTACTTTAAGACTCTAGTATTAACTCATAACATCAGAGTGGCAATTTCAGATCACAAGAGCTTTCCAGACACAGAAACAAAACTGCAGCTGTGAACTGGAACAAAATGCAAAAAACAAACAAGGACAAAAGTCCGACTTAGCTGGAAGTTGTCTGGTAGCAGGAACATGCACAGAAAGGCTTCTGATTACAATGTTGACCGGCATGGAAGTGACAGAGGAGCAAGGTTAAATAGCGACTCCCACATCCTGATGGGAACAGGTGAACAGAGGGGATGATGCACACAAGTTCAATTCCACCAGTGGCCACCGGGGGAGCCCAAAATCCAATTTCACAACAGTACCCCCCCTCAAGGAGGGGGCACCGAACCCTCACCAGAACCACCAGGGCGATCAGGATGAGCCCTATGAAAGGCACGGACCAGATCGGAGGCATGAACATCAGAGGCAGTCACCCAAGAATTATCCTCCTGACCGTATACCTTCCATTTGACCAGATACTGGAGTTTCCGTCTGGAAACACGGGAGTCCAAGATTTTTTCCACAACGTACTCCAACTCGCCCTCAACCAACACCGGAGCAGGAGGCTCAACGGAAGGCACAACCGGTACCTCATACCTGCGCAACAATGACCGATGAAAAACATTATGAATAGAAAAAGATGCAGGGAGGTCCAAACGGAAGGACACAGGGTTAAGAATCTCCAATATCTTGTACGGGCCGATGAACCAAGGCTTAAACTTAGGAGAAGAAACCCTCATAGGGACAAAACGAGAAGACAACCACACCAAGTCCCCGACACAAAGCCGAGGACCAACCCGACGCCGGCGGTTGGCAAAAAGCTGAGTCTTCTCCTGGGACAACTTCAAATTGTCCACCACCTGCCCCCAAATCTGATGCAACCTCTCCACCACAGCATCCACTCCAGGACAATCCGAAGATTCCACCTGACCGGAGGTAAATCGAGGATGAAACCCCGAATTACAGAAAAAAAGGAGACACCAAGGTGGCAGAGCTGGCCCGATTATTGAGGGCAAACTCCGCTAAAGGCAAAAAAGCAACCCAATCATCCTGATCTGCAGACACAAAACACCTCAAATATGTCTCCAAAGTCTGATTCGTCCGCTCGGTCTGGCCATTAGTCTGAGGATGGAAAGCAGACGAGAAAGACAAATCTATGCCCATCCTAGCACAGAATGCCCACCAAAATCTAGACACGAATTGGGTTCCTCTGTCAGACACGATATTCTCCGGAATACCATGCAAACGAACCACATTTTGAAAAAACAGAGGAACCAACTCGGAAGAAGAAGGCAACTTAGGCAGGGGAACCAAATGGACCATCTTAGAGAAACGGTCACACACCACCCAGATGACAGACATCTTCTGAGAAACAGGAAGATCCGAAATAAAATCCATCGAGATGTGCGTCCAAGGCCTCTTCGGGATAGGCAAGGGCAACAACAATCCACTAGCCCGAGAACAACAAGGCTTGGCCCGAGCACAAACGTCACAAGACTGCACAAAGCCTCGTACATCTCGTGACAGGGAAGGCCACCAGAAGGACCTTGCCACCAAATCCCTGGTACCAAAGATTCCAGGATGACCTGCCAACGCAGAAGAATGAACCTCAGAAATGACTTTACTGGTCCAATCATCAGGAACAAACAGTCTACCAGGTGGGCAACGATCAGGTCTATCCGCCTGAAAATCCTGCAAGGCCCGCCGCAGGTCTGGAGAAACGGCAGACAATATCACTCCATCCTTAAGGATACCTGTAGGTTCAGAATTACCAGGGGAGTCAGGCTCAAAACTCCTAGAAAGGGCATCCGCCTTAACATTCTTAGAACCCGGTAGGTATGACACCACAAAATTAAACCGAGAGAAAAACAACGACCAGCGCGCCTGTCTAGGATTCAGGCGTCTGGCGGACTCAAGATAAATTAAATTTTTGTGGTCGGTCAATACCACCACCTGATGTCTAGCCCCCTCAAGCCAATGACGCCACTCCTCAAAAGCCCACTTCATGGCCAAAAGCTCCCGATTCCCAATATCATAATTCCGCTCGGCGGGCGAAAATTTACGAGAAAAAAAAGCACAAGGTTTCATCACGGAGCAGTCGGAACTTCTTTGCGACAAAACCGCCCCAGCTCCGATTTCAGAAGCGTCGACCTCAACCTGAAAAGGAAGAGCAACATCAGGCTGACACAACACAGGGGCGGAAGAAAAGCGGCGCTTAAGCTCCCGAAAGGCCTCCACAGCAGCAGGGGACCAATCAGCAACATCAGCACCCTTCTTAGTCAAATCAGTCAATGGTTTAACAACATCAGAAAAACCAGCAATAAATCGACGATAAAAGTTAGCAAAGCCCAAAAATTTCTGAAGACTCTTAAGAGAAGAGGGTTGCGTCCAATCACAAATAGCCCGAACCTTGACAGGATCCATCTCGATGGAAGAGGGGGAAAAAATGTATCCCAAGAAGGAAATCTTTTGAACCCCAAAAACGCACTTAGAACCCTTCACACACAAGGAATTAGACCGCAAAACCTGAAAAACCCTCCTGACCTGCTGGACATGAGAGTCCCACTCATCCGAAAAAATCAGAACATCATCCAGATACACGATCATAAATTTATCCAAATAATCACGGAAAATGTCATGCATAAAGGACTGAAAGACTGAAGGGGCATTTGAAAGGCCAAAAGGCATCACCAAATACTCAAAGTGGCCCTCGGGCGTATTAAATGCGGTTTTCCACTCATCCCCCTGCTTAATTCGCACCAAATTATACGCCCCACGGAGATCTATCTTAGAGAACCACTTGGCCCCCTTTATGCGAGCAAACAAATCAGTCAGCAGTGGCAACGGATATTGATATTTAACCGTGATTTTATTCAAAAGCCGATAATCAATACACGGCCTCAAAGAGCCATCTTTCTTAGACACAAAGAAAAAAACGGCTCCTAAGGGAGATGACGAAGGACGAATATGTCCCTTTTCCAAGGACTCCTTTATATATTCTCGCATAGCAGCATGTTCAGGCACAGACAGATTAAATAAACGACCCTTAGGGTATTTACTACCCGGAATCAAATCTATGGCACAATCGCACTCCCGGTGCGGAGGTAATGAACCAAGCTTAGGTTCTTCAAAAACGTCACGATAGTCAGACAAGAATTCAGGAATCTCAGAGGGAATAGATGACGAAATGGAAACCACAGGTACATCCCCATGAGCCCCCTTACATCCCCAGCTTAACACAGACATAGCGTTCCAGTCGAGGACTGGGTTATGAGATTGCAGCCATGGCAATCCAAGCACCAACACATCATGTAGATTATACAGCACAAGAAAGCGAATAATCTCCTGATGATCCGGATTAATTCGCATAGTTACTTGTGTCCAGTATTGTGGTTTATTACTAGCCAATGGGGTGGAGTCAATCCCCTTCAGAGGTATAGGAGTTTCAAGAGGCTCTAAATCATACCCACAGCGTTTGGCAAAGGACCAATCCATAAGACTCAAAGCGGCGCCAGAGTCGACATAGGCATCCGCGGTAATAGATGATAAAGAACAAATCAGGGTCACAGATAGAATAAACTTAGACTGAAAAGTGCCAATTGAAACTGACTTATCAAGCTTCTTAGTACGCTTAGAGCATGCTGATATAACATGAGTTGAATCACCACAATAAAAGCACAACCCATTTTTTCGTCTAAAATTCTGCCGTTCGCTTCTGGACAGAATTCTATCACATTGCATATTCTCTGGCGTCTTCTCAGTAGACACCGCCAAATGGTGCACAGGTTTGCGCTCCCGCAGACGTCTATCGATCTGGATAGCCATTGTCATGGACTCATTCAAACCCGCAGGCACAGGGAACCCCACCATAACATCCTTAACGGCATCAGAGAGACCCTCTCTGAAATTCGCCGCCAGGGCGCACTCATTCCACTGAGTAAGCACAGACCATTTACGGAATTTTTGGCAGTATATTTCAACTTCATCTTGCCCCTGAGATAGGGACATCAAGGCTTTTTCCGCCTGAAGCTCTAAATGAGGTTCCTCATAAAGCAACCCCAAGGCCAGAAAAAACGCATCCACATTGAGCAACGCAGGATCCCCTGGAGCCAATGCAAAAGCCCAATCTTGAGGGTCGCCCCGGAGCAAGGAAATCACAATCCTGACCTGCTGAGCAGGATCTCCAGCAGAGCGAGATTTCAGGGACAAAAACAACTTGCAATTATTTTTGAAATTTTGAAAGCAAGATCTATTCCCCGAGAAAAATTCAGGCAAAGGAATTCTAGGTTCAGATATAGGAATATGAACAACAAAATCTTGTAAATTTTGAACTTTCGTGGTGAGATTATTCAAACCTGCAGCTAAACTCTGAATATCCATTTTAAACAGGTGAACACAGAGCCATTCCAGGATTAGAAGGAGAGAGAGAGAGGAAGGCTGCAATATAGGCAGACTTGCAAGTGATTCAATTGAAAGCACACTCAGAACTGAAGGAGAAAAAAAAAAAAAAAAAAAAAAAAAATTTTTCAGCAGACTTCTTTTTTCTCTCCTTTCTCTGCCAATTAATTTAACCCTTTGTGGGCCGGTCAAACTGTTATGGTTCTCAATGGCAAGAGAACATAGCCCAGCATACATAGGAACTAGCTCTTGGAAGGATGGAAACTTAAACTGACCATGAACTAAACCTGCCGCACAACTAACAGTAGCCGGGTAGCGTAGCCTGCGTTTTATCCCTAGACGCCCAGCACCGGCCGGAGGACTAACTAATCCTGGCAGAGGAAAATATAGTCCTGGCTCACCTCTAGAGAAATTTCCCCGAAAGGCAGACAGAGGCCCCCACATATATTGGCGGTGATTTAAGATGAAAATGACAAACGTAGTATGAAAATAGGTTTAGCAAAATCGAGGTCCGCTTACTAGATAGCAGGAAGACAGAAAGGGTACTTTCATGGTCAGCTGAAAACCCTATCAATACACCATCCTGAAATTACTTTAAGACTCTAGTATTAACTCATAACATCAGAGTGGCAATTTCAGATCACAAGAGCTTTCCAGACACAGAAACAAAACTGCAGCTGTGAACTGGAACAAAATGCAAAAAACAAACAAGGACAAAAGTCCGACTTAGCTGGAAGTTGTCTGGTAGCAGGAACATGCACAGAAAGGCTTCTGATTACAATGTTGACCGGCATGGAAGTGACAGAGGAGCAAGGTTAAATAGCGACTCCCACATCCTGATGGGAACAGGTGAACAGAGGGGATGATGCACACAAGTTCAATTCCACCAGTGGCCACCGGGGGAGCCCAAAATCCAATTTCACAACACCCTGCATTACTACAAAATACCAGTGATTGTTTGTCTCTATAATTATTTCCTTTCTATCATTTGTTTCCACCCCCTTCATGCAAACAGTAGCACTTTCTATCTGGACACTTTCGTGTTTACCCTATTTCCTCATAGATTGTAAGCTTGCGAGCTCACTCCTTTTGGTATGTTTTGAATTACGTGTTAATCAGTAATGTCTGATATTGTTTGTACATGAAACCTCTAAATCCATATTTTTCTCTGGCTTGCTAGACAGTATGACACCCTTTATATTTAATAAGTTTAGATTGGAGCCTTGAATGGCTTTACATGTGCTCCTCCTTGGTGGTCAGTTCTACAATTTGATGTGATTATTGGTACATAGGTCAACTTGACACGTAGAGTCCAGTTGTCGGAATAGCGCTTCGTATCTGTTCTGTTTTTGCATGAGCCAATTGTGGCTTAACTTTTATAAAAATAGTATACAATATATAAAGTGAAATGTTAAAAGATATGACCGACCTCCATACATGATAACATTGATTTGGTATCGTTATTCTTTCATGAGAATTTTGGAGAAAATATTTTCTACTGTTTGTGTCTCAGCACTCCAGGATTTGGCTTCAAAACCGGCATTTAATGCTATGTTCCCACAATGAGCTTTTGTTGAGTTGTTGATGTTGCAGATTTTCTTCAGCATTTCAATTAGTTTACTTGTGTTTTCTTAATTTGGTTTTTGAGCTTTTTTACTTGCATTTTCATTGCGTTTTTGAATGCTACAGTTTTTTTTTTTCTTTTTTTGGTGTGTCATGCTTTAAATAGAGCTGTTTTGTTTTTGATACTTCCAGGTACTTGGCTTTGTCAAAATTTGTTGATAATGATAACATAATGTGCTATATGCAGCAGAAGTGCACTAAAAGCACATATCCTTGTTTTAGATTTCATCTAATGGAATTGTGAGAATGTGTGTTTCGCACGGCAAGGGGTGTCACAGACAGGCGCATCTGCCTGTGCATAACCAATGTGGGCAAACTCACATTCATTAAAATGAACCAGGCATGGATCACAAAGAACTTTGGCTGACTAGACTACTATACCACCTACACCCAGCCATGGTTAGACTTTATTTGCCATTTGTTTAATTTTTGGGCCTCTGCCATGTCCATCTACATTTCCTCCTCATCCTCCACTTGGACCTTGGCTTCCTGGTTCTGTATAATACTTTTTTTGTCACGCTGAGATAGTATTCCATAAGGAAGAGGGGTCACAAATAGTGTTGAGCGATACCGTCCGATACTTGAAAGTATCGGTATCGGAAAGTATCGGCCGATACCGGCAAAATATCGGATCCAATCCGATACCGATACCCGATACCAATACAAGTCAATGGGACTCATGTATCGGACGGTATTCCTGATGGTTCCCAGGGTCTGAAGGAGAGGAAACTCTCCTTCAGGCCCTGGGAACCATATAAATGTGTAAAAGAAAGAATTAAAATAAAAAATATCGCTATACTCACCTCTCCGACGCAGCCGGGACTTCAGCGAGGGAACCGGCAGCGTTGTTTGTTTAAAATTTGCGCTATTACTTGGTTACGTGAATTCCCGGCTTGTGATTGGTCAGGTCGGCCATGTTGCCGGGACGCGGACCAATCACAGCAAGCCGTGACGAAATTACGTCACGGCTTGCTGTGATTGGTCCGCGTCCCGGCAATATGGCCGCCCTGACCAATCACAAGCCGTGACGTCACGGGAGGCTGGACACGCGCTCATTTTAAAATGGGCGCGTGTCCAGCCTCCCGTGACGTCACGGCTTGTGATTGGTTGCGCCGCGGTCAACCAATCACAAGCCGGGAGGCTGGACGCGCTCATTTTAAAATGGGCGCGTGTCCAGCCTCCCGTGACGTCACGGCTTGTGATTGGTTGCGCCGCGGTCAACCAATCACAAGCCGGGAGGCTGGACGCGCTCATTTTAAAATGGGCGCGTGTCCAGCCTCCCGTGACGTCACGGCTTGTGATTGGTTGCGCCGCGGTCAACCAATCACAAGCCGGGAGGCTGGACGCGCTCATTTTAAAATGGGCGCGTGTCCAGCCTCCCGTGACGTCACGGCTTGTGATTGGTCCGCGTCCCGGCAACATGGCCGACCTGACCAATCACAAGCCGGGAATTCACGTAACCAAGTAATAGCGCGAATTTTAAACAAACAACGCTGCCGGTTCCCTCGCTGAAGTCCCGGCTGCGTCGGAGAGGTGAGTATAGCGATATTTTTTATTTTAATTCTCTCTTTTACACATTTTAACATTAATGTTGTTGCGATACCCGATACCCGATACCACAAGAGTATCGGAATCCCGGTATCGGAATTCCGATACAGCAAGTATCGGCCGATACCCGATACTTGCAGCATCGGAATGCTCAACACTAGTCACAAACTGTCCCTGGAGCTGGGGCCCTAACTATTCCTGTCCTGGGGGTATTTTTAAAGCTAGAGAGGTCCGAGTCTCCGACCTTACTATTCTCCTGTAAAAAGCTTAATCTGTCTGCTTCCCCACCCCATGAGGCATGGGACAGAAATGAAAGGTAAACCAGACGCAAAGACAAAATAGGGATAGCAGAAAACCTCTATCATACTAAAGCACTAACTAACAATAGGAATGGGATAAGGACTGGGAGGAACAAACTAAATGGGAAAATGGATCTGGAGATAAACACATACATACAAGAGCAAACTACAGAACACCACAATTCCAAATCCAAATAGCAGGAAGATGAATCTCCAATAGCAACAATGAACTGTTATTCAGCATCTCCTAAGAGCAAGGAAGCAGAGCTTTCACCAGCATGACAGAGAGTGTCTGGCCAGGTTTCATAGGAAGAGTTAACACCAGATCAGAAACAGCTAAAATGGAGCTGCATGTTTCTGACCAGCATAGAAAGGGTCATTAGTCTCTTCAGCACCAAAGGAAACCAAATTCCTTTAATATGTGATCGAAATACACAGGCTAAATGGAAGATCTGTGATTCACAATACACAGTGATCTACTACCCCCTGGATGGAGTGACATACTAGGTTTCTGATGCAATTCAATTTATTCGTAGTACCAACAAAACGTTTCGGTCAAAGGAGACCTTCATCAGTTATGTACTAGCATAGTATAGGCAGAGCAGTAGAAATAAGTGGCAAATGCATTACCACGTAGTCAGATTAATCAATGGCGTGTGCGATCCTCACAGACAAATGGTGGAAGTCACGTCTTTCCCTCGGGACACAGCTGCCTAATCAGAAGCACGGATCTTTCTCTATCTGGCTTGATGGCCATATTCCAATGATTAATCAGACTATGCGGTAACGGATTTACCACTTATTTCTACTACTCTGCCTATATTACGCTAGTACGTAACTGATGAAGGTCTCCTTTGACCGAAACGTTTTGTTGGTACTACAAATAAATTGAATTGCATCAGAAACCTAAGTTGAGTGCCAGGTTCTTTTGATCTATACGTATGGCATGGAAACCTACCTGTGCACCCTCTTCAGTAGTGCAAACGTTTTTCCTTATCATGGAGTGACATACTAGTGACAGTTTTTGTGTTTATTTTTTGTTATTTTCATTATTTCCCCTTAAAAAAAAGTATTGGCTTCCTTCTACTTGGACTGTTGTACTTACATAACAAAGTGTACCTCAATCTCAACTTGAACCTCAACCACCTGGTTCAAGATAATTGTCTTGTCCGTATTAAATTCTCTTTTATTTCCATTTATATCCCTTAAAATTAAAGAAATATTTAAAAAAGATAAAAGTAGCCTAAAAAATGTGTTGGATAAATCTTACTTTGACTTTTAGGGCTTGCTCACACTTGTGATTAAATTGGACGAATGCAATTTGATTAAAAATTGGATTGATTTTATACCAATTTAATCCTGTGCATCTGTTCACCATGGCTTTTTTTTTGCTTCAATCAGATCACAATTGGACAGGAAAAAAATTGCAGCAGGGATGCGTCATCCACACAAACCAAGAAGGATGGTATCGTAAGAAGATGGGAGGCACCGGACCAAGAAGAGTGACACCCCTCAAACCTCCCCGGACGTGAGTATAATAAAAGTTACTTTTCAGTTGTTCCAGGTTACATTGGGGGCTTATATACAGCATTATAGAATGTCATATATCAGCCCTGAAAGGCGGTGGCCACATCTCATATCGGCCAAGCCTGGTGACAGATTCACTTTAAGGACGTGGTCTGTTGGCAATGTCCCAATCCTGGACACATAGCCGCCTGGTGTCATGTGTCCCTGAACCAATGGGCTTCAGCCTCGACAGGCGCTGCTCCTATTATGCCTATCCGGCCTGCAGTGTGGACTGTCAACCCAGCATCCGCTGCATACATGGAAATGCCAAGGACTACCCTGTGGCCAAATTCCCATGAAGTTGGGGTAATAAAAAACTCAATACATCCTGTCATACTGGAACAGGAGTTTTCACTGTTTTGGAACTTAAGGCAAAAGGGGGCTGCACAGAGTGTCTAGGACAAAAGCCAGGTCCCTCTGGAAGAGACTATGTCAAAAGTAAAGATGGAGGAGTTTCCCCTTTGTGTCCTCACTGGAGAGGAGGACGAGATGGAGGCAGACGAGCCCATCTTCCCTGAGTTAGAAGTGCCTGAAGAGAACTTTGGGACTGCTCAACTTAGAGATCTTACATTGAAGGGGGCATTTGATAATGTTACCGTATGTAATGGATTTGCTCAAGAGCCAGGGGCTGACACCAGGTACCCTTACTTTGCAATAAATGGCAACTTGTTGTATCAGGTGACCAAACTGAGGAGAAGTGAGATAGTGGAGCAGCTGTTAGTTCTGGAATGCTACCAGTGGAGGGTTTTAGACACGGCCTATTCGTATGTTTTGGGGGAAATTTTGGGTTGGAAAAAACTCAGGAGAGAGTACTGTGGAGGTTTTATTGGCTGGGATGTTACCGAGAGATCCTAAATTATTGTAGGTCCTGCCCCACCTGTCAGATAACCGCTCCCACTTCTCACTTCCGAAGACCCTTAGTCGCATTGCCTATGATAGAGGTCTCCTTTGAGAGGATTGCCATGGACCTACCATAAGTGTGAACCTCAAGCCCTATAGAATCACCGAAGCATGCTGAGAGATAATATTAATGGAGGTGAAGAGAATGGTAGACCTTGGTTTGAGAGAGGAGTCAAAAAGTGGATGGTCGAGTCCCAGCCACCTTGTGCCGAAGCCCGACGGTGAGTGGCGATTTTGTAATGACTACCGCAGGCTCAACAAGGTGGCTAGTTTTGATGGGTATCCGATGCCACATGTGGACGAACACATTGAGCTATTTGGGCCCACTTGGTAAATCAAAACCCTTGTCCTGACGAAGAGGTACTAACAGATCCCCATGTCCCAGAGTGTCAAGGAGTAGACGACCTTCTAGATGCCTGATGGGCGTTTCCAGTACACCAGAATGCCCTTCAGACTGCAGGAGGCCCCAGCTACCTTCCAGAGGGCAATGGATCTTATCTTGGCTCAACATGAGAAATATGCCACAGCCTACCTTGATGACATTGTCATCTTCAGCCCTACCTGGAGTAGTCATCTACCAAAAGTACAGGCGATCCTCGATGCATTGAGGAAAGCTGGGTTCCCCATAAAACCAAAAGAGTGTGCCATAGGGAAAGAAGTGGCAAGGTACTTAGGCTGCATCGTCAGGAGAGGTGAAATTAAGCCACAGTTAAATACGACTGAGGCAATTCAGAAGTGGCCGCAACCACTCTTCAAGAAGCAAGTGAGAGTGTTTCTTGGAATTGTGGGGTATTACCTGCAGTTTATCCCAAATTTTGCCATAATTACCGCATCATTAACGGGTCTCCTTAAGGGCACCAAGTCGACGATGGTGAAATGGACTTCTGACAAAAAGGTGGCATTTATGGAACTTAAGCAGGCTCAGTGCAAGCATCCAGTTCTGGTCGCACCGGACTTCAGCAAAGAATTTGTGGTCCAGATGGATGCTTCAGAAGTCAGGTTGGGAGCTGTGCTGTCTCAGAAAATAAAAGGAGAAGAGCATCCCATCCTGTATCTGAGCCAGAAACTCTCTTCCTGAGAGAAAATGTACACAATTATTGAGAAGGAATGCTTAGCTATAAAGAGAGCCGTGGACACACTGAAGTATTACCTTCTAGGCTGTAGGTTTTAAGCTAGTATCAGATCATGCCCTTCTGAGATGGTTAAGAGAGAAGAAGGGTATGAATGCCCATATGACTAGGTGATTATTAGCCCTCGAGGTGAGATTTTGCATGGTGCCCCAAATTGATGTTGATTAACAGTAATTTTTCATTTCTTCCATTTTTTTACTATTGCACCAACAGTTGTTTCCTTCTCACCCAGCGTCTCACTTACGGTTTTGTAGCCCATTCAAACTTTGTGCAGGTCTATGATCTTGTCCCTGACATCCTTATAAAGCTCTTTGGTCTTGCCCATGTTGTAGAGGTTAGAGTCTGACTGATTAATTGAGTCTGCGGACATGAGTCTTTTATGAAGGTGGCGATGTAAGACAGCTGTCTTTAATGCAGGTAACAAGTTGATTAGGAGAGTCTAACTGGTCTGTAAGAGCCAGAACTCTTAGTGGTTGGTAGAGGATCAAATACTGATTTTTCACTGCAAAATGCACATAAATATATATAATTTATACAATGTGATTTTCTGGATTTTATTTTTGATATTCTATTTTGCAATGTTAAAATTAACCTACCCTTAAAATTATAGACTGTTCATGTCTTTGTCAGTGGGGAAACCTACAAAATCAGCAAGGGATTAAATTCTTATTTACCCCACTGTATATGACAGGGACACTGACATGGTATATGAGGGGAGATATGTGTCATTGTGCATAATGGCATCAGTGATGTCAAGCAGAGAATTTTCCTCCAGCACACTATGGGTTAAATTAAAGTGTTATACAAGGGCTGGTTTTAGGTGGACATCTATAGAGTGGGTGGGAAGATGTCCATCATATCTCCACCTGCAGAGTCAGCACAGCCGTGCGTCAAGTGGACCTATGTGATGTCACAGTCATGTGATCATTCACATGTTCTGGATTTAAATGACCCGATTTGACAACCTGTCGGTGTGTTGTTTTTGGAGAGGAAAGACTGCAAACAGTGTCTTTAGTTGGAATTTAAGACACATGGTAGTCTGAGAGGGCGAAATCCTACAGACTTTGATATACGTTATCTTTTTGTTTTGCCGTTATTCCAGAAAGGCTGTTTTTAATTTGCCAAACCCTGCTATGGTTTGTGCTGTTCCACAATAAGCCAGCAGATGTTTTACCACAAGAAGCGTTCCTGTATCTACCTTGGGAAACAACTGAATGAGTCAACCCCTCACAGGAGATACTCTCCCCGAAGCTTTGCGGGTGAAATTTTTAACTGGACTGGCTGTAGCAAGTTTCAGTCTCTGTGCAGAAACTGTTCAAATTTTTGTTATTCATTTACTTCCTATTTTACCATGATTGCTTTGGTAGCAGAACCCCTTTCAGTCAATTTCCTGTCCACATTTGTTTGCAGGACAATTGTCTCTTACCCCCATCTTGCTTCCTTTTGTAGCCCCCTAGCCATTTCTATGACCATTTTTATAGCCATTTACAGCACTGAAGTTTGGAAGCCTCTTGACTTCTTTTAGGTTTGAGGTCTGGAATCAAGTTCGGGTGAAGTTCGCGACCTGAACTGGTCTTCAAAAGCAAGTCCACTCTAATCAGCCATGCCCTGACATCCACAGGTTCACTCATTTTTACTTGTGACACTGTGGCAATTTGCTAGTGAAACTACATGACATAGCAGTTTGAGCTAATCCTGGCAAACACAACACAATTGACACAATATATTGTCCATTACGCTTCATAAATGTTTTACAATCCAACTATACAGAACATGTGAAGGTTATGGTGAATCCTGTGATAATACAAGAGTCAGTTCCATGCTTTGTTTCAGGTAGTTTGTGCTTAGGAATTCAGCTCTTACATCTGTTTCCAATCAAGTCGTAATTTAGATCAATTCTGTGAGGACACTTTCCTATTATTCCACCAAATGTTATTGTTTTTTCACTGTGCATTCTGCCGCGCTCTCTGTAGATCTCCACAGCAAATTTGGGATTCTGGTACATGCAAAAACAAGCACTAACACATGCGAAAAGAGAATGGAAAAGACAACAACTCATTTTCTTCTGCTGAATAAAGTTCATTAAGTAGAAAATGACAGCTGCATAAGCAACTCTGATTCTCATTGACCGGAATGACAGCTTGGAAAAGTTGCATATAGTACAAAATCAAGACGGTGATGTATTGCTCCAATTGAGTTGTATTGTATCCGACCAAAGCATTACTCTTCACGATGACAATGGAGTACTCTGATTAATAAAGTAGGAAGGCTGAACATAGAAGTAAATATGTGACTTTCTATGCCATTGTTACGTGCCGTTGAATTTTCAGGCTAAAGCGTTTTGTGAGATAAGTGTTCTTATATACAGTGTCCTTAGCTTGTTCAGGAACTTTACACTTTTATTTGCTATGTTTTAAGTTCTTAATTGTGTATTTCAGAATTTTTTTACCAACATTGTACCAACTTAGCAAATTAACATTAATAAGTAGGGTAAGATCACTGGGGCCACCATCGATCCTGAGGTTGGAGCTCTGAAGTGCCATGTTGGAGTAGGGCCATGGTCATATGTGTGCACCTCTGCTCTACTCAGTGCCTGTACAACTGCTGGATACTGTGTTCCAGGCACTGCCATACCCCCCGAATTTTGAAGAATATAAAGAGGGACAAAGTATGGGATGCACATAGCTTGTTGAAGCACATTTTGGATACACCCCTAGCCCCACCACAATCCATGTCCATTTTCCATTTCTTTCTATTCTGGCAGAAGGAGATGTCAGTGGGACGGCAGCAGGGAGGGACATTCAGCAGTCGCCCAAGACAGCAGGGTGTAGACCAAAATCCGGGACAGTTGAGACTAGAGATGAGCAAATTGATTCATACGACTCCGGTCAAGCATGTAGATCAATGGTACTCGGCAACTTTATTAGATGCCATGAATCTTTTACCTTTCACCATCCCCAGCATGGCTTTTGATCACCCAGGGTTGGCGTGACGTCATCTGTGAGTCCTGCTCATCTCTAGTTGGGGCCGGTTGATCATGTTTTGTTCATTCACAGTCAAAGCCACCAGAACTTTCTCATATTTACGTAGCTTCAATATATGATATCTGGCTTTTTGGTATCTGTAATGCCATGTTCATACATAACATACTGTAAATACTGAGGTTTTTGTTTTCTGAAGGTGTCCGCACCCAACTACACTATAACAATCTTCTCTCATTATTGCATTTTCTCTCTTATTTGATGCATTTCTGGTGCAGATATGAAGCCGTTTATCTAATGTGTTCTTTTATAGTACAGAAAAGCTTTGATTTTGCACTTAAAAAAGTAATTGCAGTTTTTACATGTGTTTTTTTCAGGCTCCACATAGAAGCCTCTGGAGCATAAAAAAGCACCAAAGTTCAGCGGCGTCTTTAGATGCACAGCATGCACAGTTTTCATGAAGTGGCATCCACTTTGCTTGGGAAGTTAAACACAGTAGAGTTTCTGTACAAAAAAGCAGCAGAAAATACACAGCATTTACGCTAAACGTGAACACAGCCTAAGACCTCTTTCACACGTCAGCATCTCCAGTACATGTGGTGACAGGCACTGACACACGTAGACCCATTCGAAGGAATAATCTGTGCACATATCTGTGTTTTTTTATGGACCGTGTGTCTGAGTGACACACACGTCGATATGTCCGTTTTTTACCATCAGCACGGGTGGTAAAACATCCGCACACTTGAGCAGGGAGAACACAAATTGATGTAATCTGTGTGACAAGCATCGGCAACTGTGAAGAAGCACTGTAGTAAGCGCTGTTCCCTGGCGACGGGTGCTGAAGCCGGCTCTCATCATTCTCCCCTGCTCTGTCGGCAATCGGCGTGAACAGTGGAGAATGATGAGAGTTATACTAAAGTCAGAACACTTGCTGCCACTAATAACAGTGACAGCAGGAGCGGATGATAAGGGTATTCCTCAGTCGCCGCCTGCGATATAACTAAATAAATGTATGAAAAACCTGGTGTAAGTTCCCCCTATTTTCTTTAACCAACTAGGCAAAACTCACATCTGGGGGCTGCAACCCTCAGCTGTCAGCATCAGAAAGGTTGGTTATCAAGAATAGATGGGTCCCCATGCTGTTTTATTAATTATTTAAATACATAATTTAAAAAAACGGTGTGGGGTTCCCCCCATTTTTGACAAAAACCCTTGCTAAATCTCACAGCTGGGGCTGGTATTCTCAACCTGGTAAGGGGCCATTGATATAGCCCCCCAGCTTAAAAAAAGCAGCCCGCAGCTGCCCAGAAGAGGCACTTCTATTAGATGTGCCAATTCTAGTGCTTTGTCCGGCACTTCCCACTTGCCCTGTGGCGATGGCAAGTGGGGTTCATATTTGTGGGGTTGATGTCACCTTTGTATTGTCAGGTGACATCAAGCCCACGGCTTAGTAATGAAGAGGCATCTACAAGACACCTATCCATTACTAGTCCTATAGTTGTATGGTAAATAAAGACACAGCCAGAATAAAGTCTTTTAATTGAAAAAATGACACAGACTCCTTTAGTATTCTCAATTAAACCATACTTACGACCTCGCCTAATTCCACCAAAGCTCTTGATCTCTTATAATAAAAGTAATAAGAAAACAACAATATTCCATACCTGTCCGTCGTTCTGTCCCACGCCGTAATCCATGTCTGGTGGCTAAATAATTTTCATCCTGGACGGTGCCAAGATGCAACCGTCCAGGCTGAGAACCACTGGTGAATGAGATGCTAAGAGAGCAGCATCATTCAACTGAGGTGACATCATTGAGGCTGGGCTGAACTGCGGTGACCTCAGGACCATGGGAAAATGACAGTAATAATGTCACCGCTGGTGAATGATGCTTCCACCTATTGGAAGTAGCAATCCTAAAGGTCACTATTGAGCCTTTAGTAAGTCTTGCCACATGACTTAGGTTAAAAGAATAAACATAATCTTGATTTGCAAACACTGTGTTTTGGTGAGATGCCCCTCATTAGTGCAAAGTGTGAGATCAGGTTTTGCTAGGTCAGAGGATTCTGACCATGATCAAAGGGGTAAAGTTTCTCCTTGTAGAGAATCCAAGGAATACTGCTGGAGAGATTAGCGCAAATAGGGTCTTATCCAACTCAAAGTGAATAGAAATAATCAAATTGTACTCACCAGATGAAGCTTTTGACAAAGCATATAAAGTGATCCGCTGCTGTAGATCCACAGGTCAGCAAGTGACCATGCTGTAGATAAATTAACAGGTTAATGTAGATATACCTGCCCTCCTGAATAATCATATGTCCAGATGTATTTTACATAAAGAAAGATGGTTTATTTAATGCGTTTCAAACTCTAAGTACGAATACTAGCATTTTTGTGGTATTTCCTGATGAAGAAGTCACTTAGACTTTGAAACGCATAGAAAAAAGCACCTTTCTTTATGTAAAATACGTCTGGACATACGATTATTCAGCATCGCAGGTTATATCCACATTAACCCGTTAATTTATCCTTATAGAGAGTAGCTTACGGCCTTGCAATGCTTCTCTAGGAAATGAAATATGCAAATTTCCTGTTCAAAGATGAAGAGGACTAGAACTCTAGTGCCACCTGTTGGAAGTAGCAATCCTATACATCAGTATCGACCCTATAACAAGCCTTGCCACTTGACTTAGGATAATAGCCAACACAGAATGTCCATTTTCAGCTTCAGGGTGCTTCCACTCATCAGTGCAAAGTATGAAATCTGGTTTGGCTAGGTAAGAGACTTCTGATGGGGATCGAAGAGGCACAGTTTCTTCTTGTGGAGAGGGACCAGTGAAGCCTAGCTTGCCATTGTGAGGCGGCTTATAGCCTTGCAAAGCTCCTCTAGGAAGTTAAATATACAAATTGATTTTTCAGAGAGGAAGAGGACAAAACTTTAGTGCCACCTATTTGAAGTAGCAATCCTAAAGGTCTATGTAGAAACTTTAACAAGCCTCGCTGCCACATACTGTACCTTAGAATAAAAGTCAAACCAGAATCTTAATTGGCAGACACTGTATTTTTGGGTGCTGCATCTCATTAGTGCACAGTTTGAGATCACGTTTGGCTAGCTTAAAGGCTTCTGATCGGAATCCAAGGAGTAAGGGTACCGTTACACAAAACAATTTACCAACGATCACGACCAGCGATACGACCTGGCCGTGATCGTTGGTAAGTCGTTGTGTGGTCGCTGAGGAGCTGTCACACAGACAGCTCTCCAGCGACCAATGATGCCGAAGTCCCCGGGTAACCAGGGTAAACATCGGGTTACTAAGCGCAGGGCCGCGCTTAGTAACCCGATGTTTACCCTGGTTACCATTGTAAATGTAAAAAAAAAAAAAACGTACATACTCACATTCCGGTGTCCGTCAGGTCCCTAGCCGTCTGCTTCCCGCACTGACTGTGAGTGCCGGCCGTAAAGTGAAAGCAGAGCACAGCGGTGACGTCACCGCTGTGCTGTGCTTTTACTTTCAGGCCGGCAGTCAGTCAGTGCGGGAAGCAGACGGCTAGGGACCTGACGGACACCGGAATGTGAGTATGTACGTTTTTTTTTTTTTACATTTACGATGGTAACCAGGGTAAACATCGGGTTACTAAGCGCGGCCCTGCGCTTAGTAACCCAATGTTTACCCTGGTTACAAGCGAACGCATCGCTGGATCGGTGTCAAACACACCGATCCAGCGATGACAGCAGGAGATCCAGCGACGAAATAAAGTTCCAAACGATCTGCTACGACGTACGATTCTCAGCGTGGTCCCTGATCGCTGCTGCGTGTCAGACACAGCGATATCGTATGGATATCGCTGGAAAGTCATGGATTGTACCGTCGTAGCGACAAAAGTGCCACTGTGAGACGGTACCCTAAAGTTTCTCCTTGTGGAGAGTGACAAGTGAAACCTAGTTCACCTATGAGAGGAGGCTTATAGCCGTGCAATGCTCCTCTGGGAAATTACAGTAAATATACAAATTGCCTCTTCAAAGAAGAAGAGGACTAGAACTTTAGTGCCGCATATTGGAAGTAGCAATCCTAAAAGTCAGGCAATCACTGACAGATATCTGCTTTACTAGGGGGCTCACTTCTATAGGTAAGGCAAAGCCATCCCAGATACAGACATTTTGGCTTGTGGCCACTGTCAAAGTGTCCCTGTCTGATTTGCTGCACATACAAGCCCCTTATGTTTGACAGCATAAAAAGATGCTACACAAGCCAAGAGCGGCACACAACATCCTCACATTAGCCATTGTCAGAATTTTGTGTGCAGCTCTAAGTGCATGTAACACCAGTGCCTCCATCTCTGCATAGCTTGTGTGAACTTGTTCCTGTCCATCCTGTTTTGTCCTTTTAATTGTTCTGTGCTAACCTAACCCTGTCTGTTTCATGTCAACCGAGTCCTGTCTCTCCTGTGGTTCCCTGCCTGTCTGCATCTGCGGTTCCCTGCCTGTCTGCACCTGCAGTTCCTTGTCTGTCCAGTCTGAACTGGGTCCTATCCTTTCCTGTATTCCAGTCGTACCTGCCAGTGATCCGGTTCTTCCTGAAGCTGCTCCTTGTCTGAACTGGGTGCTACCAGTTCCATTGTTCCAGTCATACCTGCCAGTCACCCAGCCCTTCCTGAATCTGTTCCTGTCCATTCAGTCTGAACTGGATCCTTCCTGTTCCTGTATTCCAGTTCCCTGCCAGAGACTCAGCTCTTTCTTCAGCTGTTCCTGTCTATCCAGTCTGGACAGACTAATACTCATTCCTGGGTTCCAGTTGTGCCAGTGACCCAGTTATTCCTGAAGAAGCTCCTGTCCGAACTGGCTCCTATAAGTTCCTGTTTTCCAGTCATACCTGTCAGTGATCCAGTTCTTCCTGAAGCAGTTTCTGTCTGTCCAGTCTGAACTGGCTCCTACCCATTCCTGTATTTTAGTCATACCAGCCAGTGACCCAGTTCTTCCTGAAGCTATTCTTGTTCATTCAGTCTGAACTAAATCCTATCTGTGCCTGTATGTCAGCACCTGCCTGTCTGTAAATCGGCCGTGCCTGCCAACACCTGCCTGTCTGCATGCCAGCCAGTGTAAGGGGATGCAAAGACTGCACTAAGCCTCACACATGTCCCAGTTAAAGTTTAGTTAAGATAAATGTACCACCCTGTATATATGGTTATATATTGTAATGCTGCCAATGTATATTTAAGGAGAGTGCAGTACCAAGTTAGTCCACTAGAAGGGGCACATTAGGACTAAATAGTAGAAGGATAGCAGCTAGTTAATATAGGAGGTGTCTACTGTGGGTAAGACAGGAGTATTTCCTGAATGTAGTTCAGTGGGGCCAGGAAGCACAAACAGTCCAGTAGGGCCTGAGAGCCTGGGCAACACAGTGGGCCCCGTAACATTTGAAGCTAGGAGCCTAGACATCTCGGGCTAGAGAACTGAAGGAAACAGCCACAGTGGAATGCAGAGCAGCACCAAGATGTGGCAGCTTGCTACATGGGCAGATGCCCTTATGTGTGGTGTGAAACGGACAGGGGAACTTCTAAAGGTAGGAAAGCTGGACAGAAGGAACGCTGCGGTACTGGATGAAATGGTACAATCTGGGAGCATTCTAGAAGAAGTAGGGAAAAGCAAAGGAATAGACAAGGACGTGTACTGTGATGTTCCCTGTGAAATTGATGTAACTGAACTGGACATACTACAAAAGAATTCAAGTAAAGTTGTCTACTACAAGTTGAAATTGGACTCTGTCTCTCTTTGTGTGGAACCAGCAGGAGTGAGCCCACAGCAGACCAGAGGGGACCCTGATTGTACTGAAAGCGTTACAGAAGGTAAGCTGCACAGGAAACATTGTACAGTGCCTTGCGAAAGTATTTGGCCCCCTGGAACTTTTCAACCTTTTCCCACATATCATGCTTCAAACATGATATGTGGGAAACCAAATGCAAATTTTTGGTGAAGAATAGTGTTGAGCATTCCAATACTGAAATATCGGGTATCGACCGATATTCGCTGTATTGGAGTTCTGATACTCAGTTCCGATACTTTTAGAATATCGAATACCAGAATCGGAAGTTCCCATAATGCAATTAGCCAGTTTGATTTTATTCAGCCAATGAGGATCCTAAGAAGTGTGGGCACATCCTGTTAGGCATGTTAGGCATGTTAACTAATGGCATGGCTGTGATTGGCTGCTGAAATTATGTCATGATGCACTATAATGGAGAGTGGGCGGTGCGTGGGTGGAGACTGCGTATCTGTTTGTGCAGGGTCTGTATGGGACCATTGGGGGTCTGTGCGGGCCTGCCGGAGGTCTATGCGGGCATGCCATGGGTCTGTGTGGGCTGCCGGGGGTCTGTGCGGGCCCTCCAAGTGTCTGTGCAGGCTGCCAGGGGTCTGTGCAGGCCTGCTGGAGGTCTGTTCAGGCCTGTCAGGGGTCTGTGTGGGCCTGCCGGGGGTCTGTGCGGGCTGCTGGGGTCTGTGTGGGCCTGCCGGGGGTCTGTGCGTGCCTGCCGGGGGTCTGTGAGGGCCTGTCGGGGGTCTGTGTTGGCATCTCGTGGGTCTTTGTGTGTGTGTGCAGGCATCGTCCGATGGGACTACATGTCCCATCGGGCTCTGCCTGCTACAATGACAGTGAGTGACACATTAGCCAATGATGGGACAGTAGTAGTCCCATCATCTGGCTAATGTGTTGAATGTAAAAAAAACCCCACAAACATACATACTACATACTACATACAACATAGTACATACATACAACATACATACTACATGCATACTACATACATACTACATACATACAACATACTACATGCATACAACATACATACAACATACTACATGCATACCACATACATACAACATAATACATGCATACTACATACATACATACAACATACTACATACAAACATACTACATACATACAACATACATACAACATGCTACATACATACAATTTACATACATACAACATACTACATACATACTACATGCATACTACATACATACTGCATACATACATAAATACTACATACATACAACATACATACTACATGCATACATACATACAACATATTACATACATACTACATACATACTACATACATACTACATACATACAACATACATACTACATAGATACAACATACTACATACATACTACATACATACTACAAACAATACATTCATACATTACATACATATAGACATACATTACATAGAGTACATACTCACCATCACTTTTCACTTTGATCCCTGAAGCCAGTGTCACCTGTAAAATATATTAAAATAACAAACAAACAATATACTCCGTGATCCGCAGAAATCCACGAGTCTCCTATGATGATCTCCCATGGAGAGCAGCAGCATCAGCTGATGCGACCGCTCTCTAGGGGCTCCAGGAATACAATGACCGGAGGGAGGTATCCTTCCGCACTGTATTCCTCCGCCACTGTAAAAAATAGTCCCTAGTCTCACTTTTGGCACTGCTATGTGAGAAAGTTCCCACGCAGCAATTGCCATAAAATGAGACCAGTGAACTGCAGTAACCTCTCAGTGATACACTCCAGGAGCCATTGTCTCCTGTCAGTGTGTCACTGGAGGTCCTATAGAGCAGTGACATCACCCGATGTCACTGTTCTATAGGGGAGATCATTGTGGGACACTCGTTATTAATTGGACTGCGTCGGATAGGGAGTGTACGGCTTATTATTTTACGTTTTTTGAAGGCACTGAAGTATGGTAAGTATGGTTAAATTAAGAATAATAAAATACTTTTTTTTATGGCTGTGTCTTTATTTTGTTTTTAACTCTTTCACTACTCTAGGATTAATATTGGATAGGCGTCTTATTGACACCTTTCCATTATTAATCCGGCTTAATGTCATCTTACAATAGCAAGGTGACTTTAACCCCTTATTACCCCATATCCCACCGCTACTTGGGAGTGGGAAGAGAGGGGCTAAGTGCCGGAATTGGCGCATCTTACAGATGTGCCATTTCTGGGGCAGCTGTGGGCTGGTATTTGTAGCTGAAGGGCCAATATCCATGGCCCCTCTCTAGGCTATGAATATCAGCCCACCGCTGTCTGCGTAGCCTTTCTGGCTATAAACTATAGGGGGACCCCACATCATTTTTTGGGGGGGTCCCCCTATTTTAATAGCCAGTAAAGGCTACGCAGACAGCTGCGGGCTGATATTCATAGCCTGGGAGAGTCCATGGGTATTAACCCCTTCCCAGGCTACAAATATTGGCCCCCAGCCACCGGCTTTCCCCCTCTGGCGCAGAAAATTGCACAATCCGGCGAGTTTTGAAAAAAAAATCCGCTTTTTTTCTGCTGGATCAGTTTTTTTTCTCATAGAGTTTCATTAGCGCTGGATTGCGCCTGATGGCCACACGTTTCATCCGTTTTTTGCCGGATCTGTCAAAAAAGCTGTTTCTGCCAGACGGAAAACTCATACAGAGGAACGGTTTTTCTGTCCGGTGAAAAAACGCACAGCGACGGATCCGGCGAAAAACGTATGAAACTGAGATGTGAAATGATGAATTTGGCCTCCGAATCTGTTTTTTCATGCCTGTTACCATTCAAATCATGCATCTTTTCTGTTTATTTATCTATTAAATTCCAAAAACTGCATCAAAACTGCACCAAAAACTGCATCAAAACTGCATCATAACTGCACCAAAAACTGCATCAAAACTGCTCCAAAAACTGCACCAAAACCGCACCCAAATCTGCACCATAACCGGACCAAAAACTGCATCATAATTGCACCAAAAAGTGCATCAAAACTGCACCAAAACTGCATCAAAAACAGCACCAAAAACTGCATCAAAACTGCACAAAAACTGCATTAAATGCATCAAAAACCACACCAAAAACTGCATCATATCTGCACCAAAACTGCATCAAAAACTGCACCAAAAACTGCATCACAACTGCATCAAAAACTGCTCCAAAAACTGCATTAAAACTGCGCCAAAAACTGCATCACAACTGCATCAAAAACCGCACCAAAAATGCATCAAAACTGCACCGAAAACAGCATCAAAAACCGCACCAAAAACTGCGTCTAAAACTGCACCAAAACTGCATAAAAACTGCTTCAAAGCTGCATCATAGCTGCACCAAAAACTGCAACAAAACTGCATCAATAACCGCAACAAAAACTGCATCAAAACTCCACCAAAAACTGCACCAAAATCTGCATCAAAACAGCAAAAAAAACTGCATAAAAACGCATCAAAAACTGCACGAAAAACTACACCAAAACTGCTACAAAAACTGCATCACATCTGCACCAAAACTGCATCAAAAACTGCACCAAAAACTGCATCTTAACTGCACCAAAAACTGCATCAAAACTGCACCAAAACTGCATCAAAAACTGCACCAAAATCTGCATCAAAACAGCAAAAAAAACTGCATAAAAACGCATCAAAAACTGCACGAAAAACTACACCAAAACTGCTACAAAAACTGCATCACATCTGAACCAAAACTGCATCAAAAACTGCACCAAAAACTGCATCAAAAATGCATCAAAAACTGCACCAAAAACTGCATTAAAACTGCACCAAAAACTGCATAAAAACTGTATCAAAAACCGCACCAAAAAGTGCATCAAAACTGCACCAAAACTGCATCAAAAACCGCACCAAAAAAGCATCAAAACTGCACAAAAAACTGCAGAAAAACGCATCAAAAACCGCACGAAAAGCTGCACCATGACAGCACCAAAAACTGCACCATAACTGCACCAAAAACGGCATCAAAAACTGCACAAAAAAACTGCATCAAAACTGCACCAAAAACTGCCCCAAAACCGCACCAAAAACTGCACTAAATCTGGGCCAAAAACTGCATCATAATTGCACCAAAAAGTGCATCAAAACTGCACCAAAACTGCATCAAAACAGCACCAAAAGCTACACCAAAACTGCATCAAAAACTGCTCCAAAAACTGCATAAAAACTGCACCAAAAACTGCATCAAAACTGCGCCGAAAACCGCATCAAAAACCGCACCAAAAACTGCATCAAAACCGCACCAAAAACTGCATCAAAACTGCCAAAAACTGCACCAAAATCTGCATCAAAACTGCACAAAAAACTGCATAAAAACGCATCAAAAACCGCACCAAAAACTACACCGAAAATGCACCAAACACTGCATCATATCTGCACCAAAACTGCATCAAAAACTGCACCAAAACTGCATCAAAACTGCACCAAAAACTGCATCAAAACTGTATCAAAAACTGCACCAAATAATGCATCAAAACTGTACCGAAAACCGCAACAAAACTGCTTCAAAACTGCTTCAAAAACTGCACCATAACTGCACCAAAAACTGCTTCAAAACTGCACCAATAACCACACAAGAAACTGCATCAAAACTGCACCAAAAACTGCACTAAAATCGTACGAAAAACTGCACCAAAACCACACCAAAAACTGCATCTTAACTGCACCAAAAACTGCATCAAAACTGCACCAAAATTTGCATCAAAACTGTGCAAAAAACTGCATAAAAACACATCAAAATCTGCACCCAAAACTGCACCAAAACCTCACCAAAAAGTGCCTCATAACTGCACCAAAACTGCATCATGACTGCACCAAAAACTGCATCAAAACCGCACCAAAAACTGCACCAAAACCGCAACAAAAACTGCATTATAATTGTAACAAAAATGCATCAAAACTGCACCAAAACTGCACAAAAAACTGCAGAAAAACACATAAAAAACCACACGAAATGCTGCACCAAACAGCACCAAAAACTGCAGCATAACTGCACCAAAACTGCATCAAAAACCGCACCAAAAACGGCATCAAAACTGCCCCAAAAACTGCACCAAGACCTGCATCAAAACTGCATAAAAACCACACCAAAAACTGCATCAAAACCTGCATAAAAAACTGCATCATAATTGCACCAAAAAGTGCCTCATAACTGCATCAAAACTGCATCATGACTGCACCAAAAACTGCATCAAAACAGCACCAAAAACTGCACCAAAACCGCACAAAAACTGCATCATAATTGCATCAAAAAGTGCATCAAAACTGCACCAAAACTGCACAAAAAACTGCAGAAAAACACATCAAAAACCACACGAAACGCTGCACCAAAACAGCACCAAAAACTGCATCAAAAACTGCATCATAACTGTACCAAAAAGTGCATCAAAACTGCACCAAAACCACACCAAAACTGCACCAAAAACTGCATCATAACTGCACCAAAAAAGTGCATCAAAACTGCACCAAAACCGCATCAAAAACCGCACCAAAAACTGCATCAAAACTGCAACTAAAAAACTGCATTAGGGTATGTGCACACGTTGCGGATTCTCTGCGGATCTGCAGCGCTTATTGCGGTGCAGAAACGCTGCAGATCCACAATTGATTTACAGTACAATGTAACTCAATGAGAAAAAAAATGCAGTGCACACTTTGCGGAAAATCAGCTGCGGAAACGCTGCGGTTTAAAAGAAGTAGCATGTCACTTTTTTTTGCAAATCTGCAGCATTTTTGTACACATTCCATTATAGAAAACCGCAGGGGTAAAAAACGCAGCAAATCCGCAAAAAATACCACAGAAAAAAAGCACAAAAACTGCTGCGGAACCACACAGAAAAACACGACAAATCCACAGGTGTGTTTTCTGCCAGGAGAGGCAGAATACGCACCAGAAATTCCTAAGGCTAATCCGCAACATGTGCACATAGCCGGAAAACGCATCAAAAACCGCACCAAAAACTGCACCAAAACTGTACCAAAAACTGCATCATAACTGCACCAAAACTGCATCAAAAATCGCACCAAAAACTGCATCAAAACGGCACCAAAAACTGCATCAAATCTTGCATCAACAACTGCATCATAACTGCACCAAAAACTGCATCATAACTGCACCAAAATCTGCATCAAAACCGCACCAAAAACTGCACCAAAACCGCACCAAAAACTGCATCATAACTGCACCAAAAAGTGCATCAAAACTGCACCAAAACCATCAAAAACTGCACCAAAAACTGCACAAAAAAACTGCATAAAAACGCATCAAAAACCGCACCAAAACTGCACCAACACCGCACCAAAACTGCATCATAACTGCACCAAAACTGCATCAAAAACCGCAGCAAAACTGCATCAAAACGGCACCAAAAAATGCATCAAAACTGCATCAAAAAAGCACCAAAACAGCACCAAAAACTGCACCAAAAACTGCATCAAAAACTGCACCAAAACCGCACCAAAAACTGTTTGTTGTATGTATGTAGTATGTATGTAGTATGTTGTATGTGTGTATGTAGTGTGTATGTAGTATATATAGCATGTTGTATGTATGTATGTAGTATATATGTAGTATGTTGTATGTAGTATGTATGTTTGTGTTGTTTTTTTTTACATTCAACACATTAGCCGGATGATGGGACTACTACTGTCCCATTATTGGCTAATGTGTCAATCACTGTCATTGTAGCAGGTAGAGCCCGATGGGACTTGTAGTCCCATCGGACGATGCCTGCACACACACACAAAGACCCCCGACAGGCCTGCACAGACTCCAGAGAGGCCCGCACAGACCCCCGGCAGCCCGCAGAGACCCCCGGCAGCCCGAACAGACCCCCCGGCAGCCCACACAGACCCCCGGTAGGCCCACAGAAACTCCCGGCAGCCTGCACAGACCCCCGACAGGCCCGCACAGACCCCCGACAGGCCCGCACAGACCCCCGGCAGCCTGCACAGACCCCCGGCAGCCCGCACAGACCCCAGGCAGGCCCGCACAGACCCCGCCCACACACAGACATGCACAGTCTCTGCCCACGCACCGCCTCTTCCCCCCTCCCGAACTGGATGTGCCCACACTACACAGGCTCTTCACTGAGTGGTTCATGTGTCAATCACAAGCATTGTGCAAAAAAAAAAAAAATATGCACTTCCGATTTCCAATCACATTCAAAGATCGGAATCGGGATTCAGAATTCCGATCACAGTGAAAATCGGTATAATTCCGATTTTACATGATCGGATCGAGCAACCCTAGTGTGGTTCCATCCGTATCCAGCTAACCTCCCCCAATACATTCTACATTATTCTTAGCTGTTTTCCTTTATGTAGAACTAGCCTACAAGGAAGGAAAGGGTTTATTTTCATTCTGATATTTGTGTCCAATTGACTTGCATTGGTTTCCGGTATCGGAATCTGCGATATCCGATATTTTTTGGTTATCGGTCCGATCCAATCCGATATGATATTTCTCAATATCGGAAGGTATCGCTCAACATTAGTGAAGAATCAACAAGTGGAACACAATTGTGAAGTTGAACGAAATTTATTGGTTATTTTAAATTTTTGTGGAAATTCAAAAACTGAAAAATTGGGATTGCAATATTATTCGGCCACTTTAACTTAATACTTTGTTGCGCCACTTTTTGCTGCTATTACAGCTGCAAGTCCATTGGGGTATGTCTCTATCAGTTTTGTACATCGAAAGACTGAAATTCTTGCACATTCTTCCTTGGCAAACAGCTGGAGCTCAGTGAGGTTTGATGGAGATCGTTTGTGAACAACAGTTTTCAGCTCTTTCCACAGATTCTCGATTGGATTGAGGTCTGGACTTTGACTTGGCCTTTCTAACACCTGGATATGTTTAATTGTGAAGCATTCCATTGTAGATTTTGCTTTATGTTTGGGATCATTGTCTTGTTGGAAGACAATTCTCCGTCCCAGTCTCAGGTCTTTTGCAGACTCCTACAGGTTTTCTTCAAGAATGGTCGTGTATTTAGCTCCATCAATTTTAACCATCTTCCCTGTCCCTGCTGAAGAAAAGCAGGCCAAACCATAATACTGCTACCACCATGTTTGACAGTGGGGATGGTGTGTTCAGGGTGATGAGCTGTGTTGCCTTTTCACCAAGCATATCATTTGGCATTGTTGCCAAAAAGTTCGACTTTGGTTTCATCTGACCAGAGCACCTTCTTCCACATGTTTGGTGTGTCTCCCAGGTGGCTTGTTGCACATTTTAAATGACACTTTTTATGGATATCTTTGAGAAATGGCTTTCTTCTTGCCACTCTTCCATAAAGGCCAGATTTATGCAGTGCACGACTGATTGTTGTCCTAAGGACAGCCTGTCCCACCTCAGCTGTTGATCTCTCGGCATGGGCCTTTTGGCTGCATCTCTGATCAGTCTTGTCCTTGATTGAGATGAAAGTTTAGAGGGATGGCCGGGTCTTGGTAGATTTGCATTGGTATGATACTCCTTCCATTCAATATGATTGCTTGCACAGTGCTCCTTGGGATGTTTAAAGTTTTTGAAATAATTTTTTATCCAAATCCAGCTTTAAAGTTCTCCACAACAGTATCACGGACCTGCCTGTTGTGTTCCTTGGTCTTCATAATGCTCTCTGTGCTTCAAACAGAACCCTGAGACAATCACAGAACACGTGCATTTATATGGAGACTTGATTACACACAGGTGAATTATATTTATCATCATTAGGCATTTAGGACAACATTGAATCATTCAGAAATCCACAATGAACTTCTGGAGTGAGTTTGCTGCACTGAAAGTAAAGGGGCCGAATAATATTGCACGCCCCAGTTTTCAGTTTTTGAATTTCACACAAAAATGTAAAATAACTAATAAATTTCATTCAACTTCACAATTGTGTACCACTTCTTGTTGATTCTTCACCAAAAATTAATATTTGTTATCTTTATGTTTGAAGCATGATATGTGGGAAAAGGTTGAAAAGTTCCAGGGGGCTGATTACTTTCACAAGGCACTGTATGTATGTGTTGGGAGGCCAGGGTGCGCCGCGAATACGGCCCTTGCCCCCTCACACCGTGTGTACAGCAATACCTGCCTGCCTATGAATTGGTCATGCCAGCCAGTATACCTGTTGCACCTGCCAATATCCCTGCCATTCTCTCACCTACTGTATCCTCACCCATCCCTTGTAGATTGTGAGCCCTTGCGGGCAGGGTCCTCTCTCCTCCTGTACCAGATTATTTACTTGTTTATTATTATGCATACCTCTTTTCACATGTAAAGAACCATGGAATAAATGGTGCTTCAATAATAATAATTCCTGCCAGCATCTGTCATTACAGCTTCCTGTCTCTTTGCGGGTTAGCTGCCCTGGAGTGGTACTTGGAGCTACATGCTGAACAAGCCTGATCTCAGCACTAGAGGCTCCAGCGAACACCAAAGTACTTAGTCATGCCCCTCTGGCGTATGCCTGGTCCATGTCATGAACATAACAGCGCAGTAAAGGACTGAGTGTGTAAGTGTATTGGGGTTTAGTTTAAAGTCTGAATTTTTTATGGCACGTTGTCTAGCAATAGATGAATTTAAGGGTTTGATAAGGAGTCTGTATTTATTTAGAGGTCTCGACCAGGGTCTTATTTAGTTGACAGGCTCTAGTCTAAGTCCTTTAGCAATTTTTTTGTTTGATCTGCTGTCTTTTGAATTTTTGGTTTGTTCTTAATTGCTTTTGAGTCAAATTAAGGGTTAAAGGGACCTATCATGTCAACTAAGGTTAATAATCTGCAGATATAGGAATAATATGCAGTTTAATAGTGTTAGAAAGGTGGATAGCCATTTCACCAAAAGTACTTTATTCCTCCCGGGAGCCGCCGGCTTTCAGTCACACAGGCGTGTTGGCATGACTTAAGTCACTAGTCACAGCACTGAGAGCGGTGGCTGTAAGCATATCCCAACACTTTGTCTCTCACTTTAGAACCAGCTGTCAGTGAAAGAACTGAGGCGTACTTACAGCCACTGTCACCAGTGACAGAAACCATGTCAACATGCCTGCATGACTGAAAGCCGCCGGCTCCCAGAATAAAGTTAATTTCCTCAAGAGTGCCGCACTATTACTACTGGAGTTGGGCACCTACCTAATGCTAATTAACTGTAGATTTACCCTATATTTACAGGTTAGTAGTGTTAGTTGACATGACAGGTTCTCTTTAAATGACTCCTACATTTTCAAATAATTTGGCTGTTTGGTACAATTATTTGCACCCCACCCTTGATTTTATTCCTTGGAACAGCAAGACTCAGTAAAGGTTGAGCTCTCATCAGAGCCAATAGAGCACAAGTGCATGCCAGTATGAGCCGCAGTACTAAGAAAGGATGAGTAAGTATGGCTGACCATGGCATTGTGCGTCTGTATTTCTTTCTCAGCCTCCACATCTCATATGCCATAAATATCTAAGGTGGGGATACCCTTTTATGATATAAGTAATCAGTATCTCATTTTTGGGCAGATAGGAATGATGTATGTGGCCACTAACTCCATGTTTTATTCGTACATGTGGAATTACTGCTATTTTTAGGGATCAATGTATCAAGGCAATTTTGACTGATTCTGAATCCCAACACTCAGAGCAATAAGTGAAGGGCTACTTCACAGCATTGTCACGGGATGACAGTCATTTTCTTGCCTTTCTGCTATGCACACATATGAAGCAAGAAAACAGAAATCATATTTTATTCTCCTTTGACAGTATCCATGTCAAGACTATGATAGAAACTATTTATCAGGATTGCAATATTTATTTTTTTATGACATGTTTTATGTGAGATCTCAGCAATAAAAATATTGTTGCATTAAAGGGAATATCTTGTAAAATACTAATCATTTAACTGTGATGGAGTTCATTTATGCTGGGACTTTTGCAATAACTTGTTTAATGCGAGAAGCTGAACTGTAAAAGAGGCTGCAATTGTTGCACCCAATACCGTGGTAAAAATTATGTAGCTACTTAATTTAATGGCTTGTCTATAAAAGGATTTTGAAGGTAAAAAAGGAAAAACAATCCTGTGTCCCAACAAGTGAGTTCTTGATGTTGCAGATTTTTGACACCATTTCTGCATCTATTATGTATATTAGGTTACTTGCATTTTCATTGAGTTTTTGTGATTTTTTTACATGCATTTTTATTACGTTTTTGTTGCTGCATTTTTTGCTTCTATTTGTTGTGTCATATTTTAAAGCTTGTTTTTGGTACTTTTTAATATTTGACTTTCATAAAACTTTATTGATACAGTCATATGTGGATTATATACTGCTGAAATACACTAAATATGAAATAAAAAGCACAGTGGGCACGAGATTTCTGTAAATTCCATCCACTTTGCTGGAACTGTAAGATGCTGCATTTCTGAAGTAGCAAAAATATGCAGGGTCAAAAGCTCGGCAAAAGTTCATTGTAGGAAATTAGCCTAAAGGTTCGCTCACACCACCAAATTGGCGTAGGGCACCTTGGCACATTCTGACCATGCCCGTAGTCACAACCATTTACAATTTCTATCTTGACAGGAGGAGATTTCAGAGACAGGTAAAGACATTCAGCAGACACCTAAGACTGAAGAGCGTAGACCCGGATCCACTGTATCCAGGACATTTTGGACTACAGGTGAGTGGATTGACCTAAGGAACTTCAGTCCATCGTCCAGGTCAGTTGTACTGGGCGGCTGGATGGAAGGCTCGCAAATCTTTTACCTTCCGTCATCCCCAGCGCAGCATTCCATTAGCCAGGACTAGCACAATTTCATCTCTGCGGCCTGCTCATCTCTACTTGTACCCGTGGATTTATTTTTTGTTCATTTATTCATTATTGTAGCAGCTAGAACTTTCCAATTTTTATGTAAGCTTCACTACGTGACATCTGACTTTTTGGTATCTGTAAGGTCGTGTCCACACATAGCATAAATACTTTGTAAAAAAAAAAATTGTTGCATTTTTAAGCGCAGAATCAAAGCCTTTCTGTATTATTAAAATAGCATTACAAACGCTTTTTCACAAGTTCCCCAAAAAGGGATCAAATAAGAGAGAAAATACAAAAAAAACCCCACATCAAACATGCAATAATCAGAGAATTTTTTTATTATGTAAATGCTATGAAACAACTAAACTGACAGAGCAGGTATTCACTCTTCCAAAGTCCAGCACCAGCTCCTCTGCGCTGCTTAGGTCAGTATTTTGGCTGCAGTGTTCATGTCAGTTTAACAGTGCGCATCACCGCTGTAGCCAATCTGAACTTGGTGACATGAGAGCCATCTACCTTGGCACAATTGCTGAGCTCAGTAACTGGCTATAGTGGTGATGTGCGCTGTCAACATAACGTAACCACAACAGCCAAAACACTGAGACACTAACAGCTTTGGAGACCTGGCACTGCATGCTATTTTTTTTAAGCTGCAACATGTTTTAGAGCATTTGGGGACCACTTTCCTAAAACTGAAAAAACACTTTAAGGATCTGTGATCTTTAGAAGTTTAAAGCAGAGGTGAGCATTGAGAATTGAATTCTACTCTAATTTTACAGAAATCGGCATTTGCCAAAATGATGAATTTTTTTGTCTTTCAGATTCAGCAAAATGTGGCCGTTGAATCATAAAGGGCTATTAAAAAGTTTTTTTAAAAAAAAAAGCAAAATCCTTATACACACCAGTTTGGTCCATCTGCTCCTCACTCATCGTCAACCTATCAGGTACTTGTCTTTTGATCCCACCATGAGTGTGTGAGGGGTGCCAGGGCCGTAGTCACAGCTGTCATATATTGCTCAATCGCTCCCTGGTTCCCCGCCACATAAATACAATGTCCTCTTATTGGCATACCATCTGCTTCACCCTCTGCACCGTCAGGGTCCCATCGGGGTTGCTGAAGTTCTGACGCTGTTACGCATAAAGAGACAGAGTCCATTTCCAAATTTAAACGTAGAACTTTACTTGGTTTCAATAGCAGCATGTCCACATCAGTTACAGCATCAACACAGAGTTCTGCACCCTTCACATCCTTCACTTTCCCTGTGCTCTTTCCTATGTTCTTTAGTTTGTACCTGGTTCATCCCATTTCGGCTGGTACTGCAGCATCCTCCCTGTTCAGCTACACAATGTTCAGGGGTTCCCTTGTCTGTTTCAACCAGACATGAGGGCATCTGCCCATGTAGAAAGCTGCCACATCTTGGAGCGACCTGCGTTCTTATTCTGCTATAACCTTCTGGACCACTGGCCCTGGTAGGCTACTCCCTTTGCTTGAAAAGTTATATGAGCTCTGTGTTGTCCTGGGCTCTGAGCCCTACAGGACTGTCTGGGCTCCCTGGCCCTACTGCCTACGATCAGGAAATGCTCCTGGCTTACCCACAGTGGCTCCTCCTATGTTAACTGTTACTGTTCATATAAAAGCTATAGTACTAAAGTATCTCCATCTAGTGTCTTAATTGATGTACTGTGCTTTCACTATTCACAGATCATGTATATAAATAGCAGCATAAGGTATTAAAACATATACAATTAGAAGCATTTAACAACACTTAAACGGGACATGCTTGGGGAATAAAACAGTCTCTGTGACCCCTTACAAGTGCATATGTGCTAAAGGTCAAGGCATACATGACACTGACATGACATTGTGACTTTTCACTCGCTTCTGCAGAACACTTCTGGGCCTTATCAGAGTCAGAAGTCCCAGCTTAAAGTGAGAGGTCTGGGTTTCCAGTACTTGTGGAAGGGATCAGAAGATGCGATGAGGAACAGACAACGGGTGCCAAGATTTCAGAGAGGTGTTGAGGGATCAGAAAGGTGAGGGGTGAAGTTAGTATACAATTTTTAATTTTTTTTATATATTTATGTTTATCATGCTCTGGGGTCTGTAAAGTCCCTAGAGTATAAAAAGGGACATTACATTTGCAAATGGCTACCCTGTAAATTGAATTTCCTGGAAAAAATAATCCACAAGAACAGACTAATTAGAATTTTCCTGATCTGCTCATCTCTATTCTAAATGACTTGTATCCTAGATAACAATGAGACAGCCCTCCTGGCCAGATTGAAGTCGGTGATTGGACCATGGATTCTTTTTTTCCAGAGTGTCCTTTGACAGCTCTGCATTGGCTCCAGGCTAACACATTACCAGTGATGCAGATGTTCTTTTTTTTTTACCTCCTTGCATGTGCTACGATTTGATCCTTTGGTGTACCCACCTATATGCCCTGTCAGGATATGAGGTTGTGGGTTGTAATAATTACCTAGGCAGGTTAACGATGCAACTGTTTTTTATTCCATGCGTCCATGGTTTTACAACAAATCCAGATAGATGGCCAAAATACATTGTCCTCAGTTCACAATATCCCCTTCCCGGGACCAATACTCCCAGTGTCCCTGTACCAGGTAAAACTCACTGTCTCCCAACTTTTGGTTGGCCCACAGATTTCAAATCTCCCGACAGTATAGTCTGTAGTCACAGTCCACACACTTTTAAATGACTGGTAACACAAACAAAGCCTATATGTCTAGCGGCAACAGTTCCAGTTAAGAAAGTTCCTGAAATCCAGATGACAGATCCCTCAACAGTAACATGTGTGTTCAGCCCAGTTTGCAACCGATCTCCAAAACTCCATCGGCCATTCATCCATCCATTTGCTCCAGCACATCATTCTGGATCCTATCCCTTCAATGTCACTCTTCCAATTCCTGACTAAGCATGTGGCGTCTTTTTCTCCCTCCCCTTAAACATTTGCCTTTAGCTCAAGGAAAGAAGCATATTCCTTAAGCCCATCACCTGGGACTGCATGTGAGAATCCTGTGGTTACTGCTCCCCTGGGTCTACAATCCCTATCCTCGTAATGGGCCTAGGGCTGGGAGTACAATGGCTTGAGACCCTGCGATACAGATGAGATTAATATAATGATTCCTTTATATCTATCTTTGACAATCTCCTGTCTAGCCTCAGGTACACATAAGATCCAGTATGCATGCCTTCCTCTGCTGCCACTGAATGGAAACATTGATTCCTGAGGATGAACTGACAAGCAAGCAAATCACTAATAAAACACAACAATATTGATGCAACCGGTGCTCCGTGCTGGAAAAGTCTGCATCCTGTAGAGCTGTGGACTCCGCTCTACGGGCATTGGTCCAATAATCTTTAGTACGTGGCTAGCTCCTTATACTCGCCACACAGTAGCATAAATTTGAACATTAGACACTGATTTCTACTATGAACTACACTCACCGGCCACTTTATTAGGTACACCTGTCCAACTTCTTGTTAACACTTAATTTCTAATCAGCCAATCACATGGCGGCAACTCAGTGCATTTAGGCATGTAGACATGGTCAAGACAATCTCCTGCAGTTCAAACCGAGCATCAGTATGGGGAAGAAAGGTGATTTGAGTGCCTTTGAACGTGGCATGGTTGTTGGTGCCAGAAGGGCTGGTCTGAGTATTTCAGAAACTGCTGATCTACTGGGATTTTCACGCACAACCATCTCTAGGGTTTACAGAGAATGGTCCGAAAAAGAAAAAAAATCCAGTGAGCGGCAGTTCTGTGGGCGGAAATGCCTTGTTGATGCCAGAGGTCAGAGGAGAATGGGCAGACTGGTTCGAGCTGATAGAAAGGCAACAGTGACTCAAATCGCCACCCGTTACAACCAAGGTAGGCCTAAGAGCATCTCTGAATGCACAGTGCGTCGAACTTTGAGGCAGATGGGCTACAGCAGCAGAAGACCACACCGGGTACCACTCCTTTCAGCTAAGAACAGGAAACTGAGGCTACAATTTGTACAAGCTCATCGAAATTGGACAGTAGAAGATTGGAAAAACGTTGCTTGGTCTGATGAGTCTCGATTTCTGCTGCGACATTCGGATGGTAGGGTCAGAATTTGGCGTAAACAACATGAAAGCATGGATCCATCCTGCCTTGTATGGAGCATCTTTGGGATGTGCAGCCGACAAATCTGCGGCAACTGTGTGATGCCATCATGTCAATATGGACAAAAATCTCTGAGGAATGCTTCCAGCACCTTGTTGAATCTATGCCACGAAGAATTGAGGCAGTTCTGAAGGCAAAAGGGGGTCCAACCCGTTACTAGCATGGTGTACCTAATAAAGTGGCCGGTGAGTGTATATTGTAATTAAAAAGAATTTCCTAAACGCATGTGACTGCTAAAATGAGCTTTATACAGTCATGGCTGAAATTGTTGGCACCCTTCAAATTGTTCCAGAAAATGAAGTATTTCGCCCAATACATGTTGCTTTGCTATACACATGTTTATTTCTTTTGTGTGTATTGGAACAACACAAAAAAACAGGAATAAAAGGCAAACTTTGCATAAAACAATAGTACATGACAAATTGGAAACTTTTAATAATATATCTTTATCAATGAAATATGCTTCCGTCTTCACTTATGTGGCACCTTGTTCCCTACCCCTGCCTCACTTAACAACTCAAATTCAACTAGATCAAGACAAGATGGTCTGCCGCCACAGTGAGGTGTCAGGTTATATGTCCTATTATACTCCATGGATAGAAAAAACTTGAAGGAAGAGTAAAAGGCAGAGGGAGATGTAAAGAGATTGTGCTGAGCTTTCTGACAAGTCTTTTGCCACATGTGTCTCAAAGCTGGATTCACAACTGCACAGCTTAGGACTGATGTGTAATTTAGTTTATACTGCTGCTTCTCTCTATGTGCTAACTAGAGAAAGAAGGAATTCTTCATTATTCTGTTTCTTCCTGTGTAGGAGACATTGTAGTAGCAATAAGTCAATTGCAAGTTAAGAGATAACACCTGCAGACAGTATAAGATATAAATTATATAATGGTCAGATAAAGCAGACATCTTTTTCTGAATAGTTACTTGACAAGATATTTACCCTTTAAAGTGGTCTAGGGGGCTTATTTGGCAATTTGTCTTTAGCATTGCAATGTGGTATACTGGTGATTGTTTAGCACTTTACCTACTAATTAGGCTTTTTCTCTGTTTGCTTAGTACAGTATTGAATGCCATTGTACATTTTCCAAACAACTGAATATGTAAACCGAATTTGCATCTGTGAAGAGAAGGCAGGAACACTTTAAGGAAAAAATCTATTCATTGTTCTTATTTTCATTCAGAGCATTTTTGTGTCGGATTGGATTGTTTACCTTATAGCAATGAAGCACTAACAATATAAAACTCACTGTAATTACATTTTACCTTTCATAAAACAAGAATTGACATTTTATAAAGGCATTCATTTTCTGAAAAATATTCACAGACAAAAATATATATAAATCATCCTTTTGTGTCAGATATTCCCTTCGGCATTGAACATGGTCAGGAGTATTGAGGAATTGCTTTTAATGAGAATTAACTTGTACCTTGAGATGAGATTGTTGAAACTTATCAAATCATAAATGTTTTGTGTCTGCACCGTAGTTTTAAAGAGCACTTTTTCTCCATTTCTGACGAATGTCTTGTATAGTTTTTAATGTGTTGCGGCTGTTTTTGCAAAATTCTCAACATTTTCTCTACGGACTTATCTACCAACATGATGGTGCCCACTACATAAATTAATTTTTAGCTGAAATATGTTATTCTCTAACATTCTCATCTATGGACTACAAAATATATCTCTATAAGTAGAGAGATGGCAGAGAGAGTTGATAAAGGGAATATGTCATTTAATTCATGCTGCCTAAATCACGGTCAGCATAAGTCAGGGCTTGATTGCAGCCAGGTATAGTTTTTAAGGCAGAAAAGTGTCGTAAAAGTTTTGAAGTCCCAAAACTTTTATGCAACAGCGCGTTGAGTAAAATTTTTAAAACTTTTTAATCAGCTCCGCCGAAATGGCCAGAGATGGGGAGAAGCTGGTGCGGCATGTGGCTATGCCCACCCTTCATATGCATACATTTTGCTGTCATTCTGTATGCCAGAAATGCTACTCCAGTAGCATTTCAAGAACGGTGCATGGAGGCACACGCCACTCAGAAGTGATGCCAAAAATTATTAAGTGATGTGCTCCTCTTAATGAATTTGTCACCTTCTACTCCAAAGGTATATCAGTACCACCAATCAAAAGGATAGAATTAAAGCAGGGTGTGATTATAAATTCAATAAAAATTAACTTTTAATAAATATTAGTTAAAAAATGGTAACCATTAGCAACCAAACAAAAAAAGGACTCACAAGAAAAAACATCCATAGGAATGCCTATATAAAACACATACCCCAGAGATAAAGAGAGTGTATAACCCAAAAAATATCTCTCTCTGGGGAGTCAGATCTCTTACCACACGAGATCTTTAGGTATATAGTACCCTTCAGTCCTATATTCCATATCAACAATATGTTCAAGTTGTAGGAATCGCGACCGGAATATAAATTGGAACGATCTCACCTCTTTCTTTCTTCCTTCAGTAAGGATGAGATCACCTGGCATTGGCACTGTATCCAAGGGGGGGGGCAATTTTCGCCACACACTACCCCACGCTGCCAATGAAACGATCAACCCCAAAATAGACCATGCATAGTAAAAAGGTGCTCAATAGTGCCAGTGTAAAGGAGTAAAGTTTGGATACACCAGACCGCAGGATTAAGGCGATTAGGAACACACTCTGTTAGTCTACTATCCCCTGTTGTGCCCTCTATAGCTCCTGCCCTGACAATGGCAGTACCAAAGTAGAAACCTATAGAATAATAAACCTTACCCCAAACTAATCCCTCTCAAGTGAGGGGGGAAGATTTTGGACTCTAGATGGATCTTTAAACTATTTTTTCTCTAAAATGTCGGAATGTTTCAGAAAGAAACATGCCTGCCTGCCATGCTGTAAATCATGCTGCCGACAGTTTAGGCAACATAAATTGACTGACAGGTTCCCGCTAACAGCTCTATTGGCCATCTGACAGCAAGAAACAACTACTCAGCTAACCAATGTCCACCACCAAGATTAAGAAACAGCCACAAGATGGATTTCATGAACCAAGGCATCATTGTATTCAGTATAACGGCGCCAGCCTGAAACTGTGTGTAGGTTACTGTTCATAACCCTGTTGACAGGTTCCCTTTAAACACCTCTAGCTGCCCTAGCGGTGGTTACCAGTATTTTCTGCAAGTATTATATGTGCGAGTTACTGGGTGTACAGTGTGCTTGTCGCAATGGCCTTCTCCATCCCCTGAACCACGGCTCCAACCCACATCTGTTACCATATGTTTGCACTGGAATAACAGCCCACAGGAACGGCCCTTTGCTACAGCCAGATCATCCTAAGCTTGATTTGGATCTGGTCATGGACTTTCTCCTGGCACTGCTTACGGACTTCTACTAATATAAAACTAACAGGAGCAGGTGAATGAATCACCACCAAAAGAGTACAATCCTTAAAATGAAATCTTTATTAAACAAATATATTATATAATAATATGCCAAAATTTCAGAAAATAATACTGGACACCAAAGTGTTCAGGGACAGTGTGTTACTACATCAGCAGCACAGTGTGGAATTAAGCCATACGTGAGTAAATTGATCTTATAACCTCAAAAAACGTTTGCAAGTATCAGCCCTCAGAATAAAGTGTAATGTGCAAACCTCAATAACATATATACAGAAGAGCATACCATACTGTATACTCATAACTAGTGTTGAGCATTCCGATACCGTAAGTATCGGGTATCGGCCGATATTTGTGGTATCGGAATTCCGATACCGAGTTCCGATATTTTTGTGATATCGGAAATCGGAATCGGAAGTTCCCAGTGTATGGTTCCCAGGGTCTGGAGGAGAGGAGACTCTCCTTCAGGCCCTGGGATCCATATTCATGTAAAAAATAAAGAATAAAAATAAAAAATATGGATATACTCACCCCTCCGACGGACCCTGGACCTTAGCGGTGCAACCGGCAGCCTCCGTTCCTAAGAATGCAGTGAGTGTACAGGACCTGCGATGACGTCGCGGTCACGTGAGCAGTCACATGAGCGGTCACGCGACCAATCACAAGACCGCGACGTCATCGCAGGTCCTGTACACTCAATGCATTCTTAGGAACGGAGGCTGCCGGTTGCACCGCTAAGGTCCAGGATCCGTCGGAGGGGTGAGTATATCCATATTTTTTATTTTTATTCTTTATTTTTTACATGAATATGGATCCCAGGGCCTGAAGGAGAGTTTCTTCTCCTTCAGACCCTGGGAACCATCCAGGATAGCGATATTTGTGTCCCATTGACTTGTATTGGTATCGGGTATCGGCGATATCCAATATTTTTTGGATATCGGCCGATCCAATCCGATACCGATACTTTCAAATATCGGAAGGTATCGCTCAACACTACTCATAACATATGAATATGTGCAAAGCAATGCAAAATAGGTCGTATATAGCAGCATTAATAGCAGTGTAAGTATAAAGTGAAAAGTGCTAGTCAACCATAAAATGGATGTGGACCGCAAGTTGGAAAGCACTTGTGGCAAGTCTATTTTGTAAAAACCAAGCACAGCTCCAACCCACACCCTTTACCGTATGTCTGCGCTGGAAGTAACAGCCCACAGGAACGGTTCTCTGCTACAGCTGGATCATCCTGAGCTTGATTTGGATCTGGGCATGGGCTTCTACTGGCGCTGCTTACGGACTTCTACTGGTACTGCTTTCTGAATTCCAATGACATTAGTCACAGACTTCTACTGGCGATGGGCACAGATCTTTCTCACAGCTTAGGCCTTCTCTGGCATCAGATCGCTTTTGGACTCTTCTGCGGCGGTAAGCCGACTTATCAGCCACACAACCTGTCCAGGTACAGGTTCTGGTGCCAACTGCTTCTTCTCGGTCCAGCCAGGCCTTCTATAATTGGTAACTGTGGTCACCTTACCTAATGTTGTATTTAAACTCGTCCTCTGGGAACATAGGCTCCCACTATTAGATTCATACTACTGTGATTCTTTCTTTACTTTTAAGAATAAAAAAATATAAAAGAAAAATTATGTGCCTTCCCCCCTATTTTTAATAACAAACGCATATAAAGTTAACAACTCTTGGCTGCAGACCTTAGCTGTCTGCTTTTTTTGGGTGGTTATCAAAAATAGAGAGGCCCATGAGCTGGTTTTTTTTTTTTGATAAATTATTTAAATAAAAATTTTAAAAAATTGGAGTGGTGTTCCTTCCCCCCGTTTTTGGTAAACAACCAAGGTAAAGCAGACAGCAAGGGGCTGGTATTCTCAAGCTGGAAGGTCCTTGGATATTGGCCCTCCCCAACCTTAAAATAGCAGCCTGCAGCCACCCCAGAATGGGCGGCTCTTTCTACTTGCTCTGGTGTGTTGGCAAGAGGGGTTATATGTGAGGTTGATGTCAGCTGTGTAATATCCGCAGATATCAAGCCGAGAGGATAGTAATGGAGAGACGTCTATCAGACACTCCCATTCTTAACCCAGTAAGTAAAAAGAAGAAAACACACCGAAAAAAGATCTTTATTTGAAAAAAAAAACACCAACAATTTCCCTCTATTCCCCAATTGTTAAAAAAATAGTAATAAAAAAATAATACTGCAGAGGGTCCACCATCTATAATATGGAGGTCCAGCGATGATCCCAGCCTTCTTTATCCAGTCTATGGAACTGCTTTTAGAGAACATACCTCCATAGGCTGGGGCAGCTGCTGTACTACACCAGACCTGACAGCTGTGAACTGAGGTAACATCAATAAGGTTACCTCAGTTCAAAGCGGCCGATTCTCACAATGTGCAGCGCTAGTGCTGGACTGATGGATGGCTTCTCATCAGTTTGGCACTGGAGCTGCGGATCATGAGAACTGGCTTCTATGAACCAAGGTGACCTTACTGACATCACCTCAGTTCACAGCGAGTGGTATCACACTGCACATCGCCAGTGCCAGACTGATGAGTGGTCATCCATCAGTCCGGCACTGGCCCAGTACATCATGTGAACTTGCCACTGTAAACTGAGGTAACCTTACTGAAGTCACCTCAGTTCAAAGAACATATGAAAAGTATGTCAGTGCACCGTGTTATTAAGTGAGCTGTTGTTTACTATCGGGCTACCATCCATTTCTATGCTGAGGCAACTTTCACAATACTAAGTCTATGATTGCATTAAAGAACTTTAATGCATGCACAACTTTTCAGGGCAAAGTAAATACCTGTGATTTGTGGCAAATTAATTAAATCCAATAATGGGGAAACATTCACTAATTTGAAAAAGCGTGCACATTAAAAAACTTAATTTTAGTCCTATAGAATTCATTAGGCTGCTCAGGAGCCAGCTGGACCCGTTCAATAGTGGCCTGCTAGGTCCATAAGTAAATCCAGTTCTGAGCATGGATTTACAGTGTGGGAAAAAATTATTTGATCCCTTGCTGATTTTGTAACTTTCCCCACTGACAAAGACATGAACAGTCTATAATTTTAAGGGTAGGTTAATTTTAAAATTAAGAGATAGAATCTCAGAAATAAAGTCCAGAAAATCACATTGTATAAAGTATATAAATTTATTTGCATTTTGCAGTGAGAAATAAGTATTTGATCCCTCTGGCAAACAAGACTTAATATTTGGCGGCTAAACCCTTGTTAGCAAGCATAGCAGTCAGACGTTTTTTGTAGTTGATGATGAGGTTTACGCACGTTGTTAGGGGTTGAGTTCCCACCTCTGCACAGGGGGAATCTCGGGCCATCTCCGCTGTGGTCTCCCATTCTTCTCCTGCCGCAGTGGAGCCTGCTCAGCGGAGACGTCGGTCCCAGCGTCTCGCTCAGTCTGACTCTGTGCAAAGGGTTACTGCTGCTTTTCCAGCTTCTGCCATTGAAGCCAGTACTGGGCAGTGGCGAGCAGGCGCTTTTGGGACTAAGTCCTGCTTTTCTCCTTCTGAGCATGCCCATGGTAAGATCTCTCATTGGAGATCGAGGGTCACATGCTTGGATACTGCAGCAAAGCCCATTGGTTCTCCAGGAAGGTCCTGAAGGTGCTCAGGCTCTGTGGCAGTCTCTCATTGGTCCTTCTAGGAAGGTCTTGTACTTGCTGCAGCTATATAAGGTTCACATGGCCGCACGGCCATGCGCTAGTATCAATGCATGCTATGAGTTTTGCGCCAATGTGGTCACGCTTGTGTGGATTCAGGGACCCGACTGAAATAAGACACTTAGAATACCGGCACCTCCTGTGAGGAGATTGTGTGTATGGTTTCAGGGCCCCAGCTGAAATAAGCCACCTAGAATACCGGCTCCTCTGGTGAGGAGATTGTATGTTTGCCTCCTTGACTGCGTGACCACAAGCTGCTATCTGCTCAGCAGTTACTGTGTATTCCTGTAGAGTTTAACAGGACACAGTCCTTTCTTTATAGCGACTCTGTGAAGCAACAGAGATAGCTTCTACCGCCATATAGTGCCGCCGTTTGCCAGCAGCAGGTTCTTTTCCTGCACGGTGGACCCCGGGCTGCGAACGCACCAAATAACATCTCTATATTTACTTGGTGCGTTCCGCCAGCCCTAACACACATTAGGAGGAATTTTAGTCCATTCCTCTTTGCAGATCATCTCTAAGTCATTAAAGTCATTAAGATTTTGAGGCTGTCGCTTGGCAACTCGGAGATCCAACTCCCTCCATAACTTTTCTATGGGATTAAGGTTAGGAGACTGGCTAGACCACTTCATGGCCTTAATGTGCTTCTTTTTGAGCTACTTACTTGTTGCCTTGGCTGTATGTTTTGAGTCATTGTCTTGCTGGAAGTCCCAGCCACGACTCATTTTCTCATTTTTAATAACCTAATCCAGCTGCCTTGAGATCATTAACAAGTTCCTCCCATGTAGTTTTAGGCTGATCTCTCACCTTCCTCATGATCAAGTATACCCCACGAGGTGAGATTTTGCATGGTGCCCCAGATCGATGTCGATTGACAGTCATTTTGTATTTCTTCCATTTTCTTACTATTGCACCAACAGTTGTCTCCTTCACACCCAGAGTCTTACTTATGATTTTGTAGCCCATTCAAGCTTTGTGCAGGTCTATGATCTTGTCCCTTTCATCCTTGTAAAGCTCTTTGGTCTTGCCCATGTTGTAGAGGTTAGAGTCTAACTGATTAATTGAGTCTGTGGACAGGAGTCTTTTATAAAGGTGACTATGTAAGACAGCTGTCTTTAATGCAGGTAATGAGTTGATTAGGAGCATCTAACTGGTCTGTAGGAGCCAGTATTCTTAATGGTTGGTAGGGGATCAAATACTTATTTCTCACTGCAAAATGCAAATAAATTTATATAATTTATACAATGTGATTTTCTGGATTTTATTTTTGATATTCTATCTCTTAATGTTACAATTAACCCTTAACATTATAGACTGTTCATGTCTTTGTCAATGGGCAAACTTACAAAACCAGCAAGGGATCAAATACTTATTTCCCTGACTGTATGAAACTATTCTGTGAATTTGAGGGCTTCCAAACAGCGACTGACATGAGTTAATTTAATCGCCAAGACTTTTCATAGTGCACTGTATGCAAATATCAGATATCGCAAGTTTCCTGTTGATACTCTGTTAATATGCAATAAATTGTATGACCTTAAATATGGCATGAAAAGGATGTGGTGTGTGATCTTCAATAAAGTTCTTGTTGATAGAGGTCTTCGAAGGTAAGTAAAAACCCTGGCCCCATCTGGCTGCCGAAATTTGTGAAGCAGTAATACTAATAAAACAGCAATATACATACTAATCATCTTATCAGAGGCAGCTGTTTTTGTGCCTTGCCATTAATCACCACTGAGATTTTGTACAGTTTTTCTTTCCAAAATGTTTGCTGTGCTTAAAAGCTCCAGTTTGAAATAAATACATTTTTGCCTTCATCCAAGAAACTCCTGGTCCAGCAGCGAATAATTGGAATGTTTTTTGTACGTGTGTTTTCATTTACCTGTGTGCTCTATAGTATTGTTTATATTGTTTGCATTCTCATAATAAGGTTTAATTGTATCTAAATGCTTTCCCAGCTGTGTGTGTTTCCCGAGAATCTCAGCAAGCGCTTACTGTTAGAAGCTTGGTTCAATATGGTCTTCTGGCAGTGTAGGCCTCGGTGGGATGTGACTGGCAGAAGCACTTAAAGGAGAAACAAAAGAGGCAGACAAAAAGATGTTATGAATTGAATTTACATCATAAGGACAGTGTAAGATTAGGCAGAGCAATGAAAGGTAAAACAGAACACGTCTGCATGGAGCACTTTTCGCTTTCTTTCAAAATGTGAGTTTATGGCAGGAAAATAAGAGGACATGCCAGTGCATTCAAGCAGGATAAGCGTCAGGTCAGGACAGGCATATATACTGTTTTATAACAAGCTGTACAATTATTGATTCATATAAAGTGGGATTTGGAACATATGATAGAGGTATTATCTAGAGAGGAGTCATTGATGAGACTTCCATGTGCATTTTTACTCCCTATTGGGTCATAATAAAAAACAAACAATAAAAATAAATGCTCCTATAATTAAAGGGAACCTGTAATCAGGTTTTACCAATATAAAGTCCGGCCATCACTTTAAATCCCTCTTAAATATATCTAAGTCCCCAATCTCCTCTGGAAGGCACAAAAATTACCTTTTATAATACCCACATACGGTGCCTTCCGATGGGCATTGTTGGTCTTGACCTGGCTCCCTCTCTCTGGTTGCAGTTGTCCTCCTGCTTGCTTCATGTGGTTGACACGTCCTTCGCCATCTACACATTGTCTCCCAATCACGCTTCTGCACACTACAGTACTTTGCTATGCCCTGTGGTGACAGGTTCCCTTTAGGCTACTTTAAAAAGGGTTCCCTTTAGGCAAGTCCACGGTGGCTTCTAGCTACTCCTTCAAGCCGGCATGGAAAAGAAACCAGGGCCCAGCCTTTTGGAATTGTGATCCAAGTGCAAATTTGAAAAATAATTATGCTCATGTTGCCACTCACTTCTAAATTCCCTCCTTCCTCATTGTTAACTCTCCGATCCTTGTCACATCTTTTGATCCCTGCCGTGAGCGCTGAAATCCCCACGACAATTCTGTGCATGCACGTTCAAGGCCACGGTGCATGATGTTATTTATTGATGTTGTGACCTTTCACAGTTTTGTGGAAAAGCCCCGGAGCCTCATCAGAGCCGAGAATCCCGGCTAAGTGTGAGAGGTCACGGGATTTCAGCACTTGTGACGGGAATCAGAAGATGCGATGAGGACTCGGTGGGTGAAAATAAGGAGCAGAGGGGCCGCACAGGTAAGCTGTCAGGATAGTATTAGGATTTTATTTTTTACATATTATATTTCTTATGCTCTGTTCTAGAGAGAACCCAGACAATAATAAAACGACATCAAATTTGTGGAGAATACTTTCTCCGCACATATCTCCAGGGAAAATCCATGTAAGAAGGCAAATTCGAACTTTGTTTGATCCACTCCTCTCTATTGCCTATGGCTACAGTACCACGTGTCCTATCCTATTGGGTTCAATTTAATATATACAGCCCTGACAAAATTTAAGAGACCACTGCAACATGTTCAGTTTGTCTGATTTTTCTCTTTATAGAGGTCTAAGGGGTATCGTTTCTCCTTATGGAGAGTGACATACCATCTCTGGCTTGTCAAGGTAAGGAGGGTTATTGGCCGTACAATGCTCCTCTGGGAAATTAAATATGCAAATTGCCTCTTCTGAGAAAAAGAGGACTTAACTCTATAGCGCCACCTGTTGGAAGTAGCGATCCTACAAGTCACAATCAACCCTCTAACGAGTCGTGCAATATGACTTAGGATAAAAGCCCAATCAGTATCTCAATTCGCAGACACCGTGTCTGCGAATTGAGATACTGATTTGGTTTTTATCCTAAGTCATATTGCACGACTCGTTAGAGGGTTGATTGTGACTTGTAGGATCGCTACTTCCAACAGGTGTCTCTTTATAGATACATTTTTGAGTAAAATGTAAATTGTTCATTTATTCTATAAACTTCTGACAACATGTCTCCGAATTTCCAAGCAAAAAATGTTTAATTTTTTTTCTAAAAAGGAGAAATGGTCAAAATTAAAGAAAAAAAACAAAAAAAAGCAGTGCTTTCAGACCTCAAAAATTGCAAAGAAAACAGGTTAATAGTCATTTAGAAACAACAATACTAATGTTTTAACTCGGGAAGAGTTCAGAAATCAATATTTTGTGGAATAACCATGATTTTAATCACAGCTTTCATGCGTCTTGGCATGCTTTCCACTAGTCTTTCCCACTGCTTCTGAAAGCGTTACAGTAAGTGCTGTTCCCCGGCGATGGGTGCTGAACACAGCTCTCATTATTCTCTGCTGCTCTGTCGGTGATTGGCGCAAGCAGGGAGAATGAGAAGAGTTATATTAATGTCAGAACAATGACAGTAGGCAGAGGCTTTTGTAACTAATACTCCCATCAACCTACACCTGCTGCCTGCATG